>NW_020874428.1:31868756-36668756 GCF_003935025.1 Abrus precatorius | reverse complement strand
TCTAGTATTGGGATTTGTTTATAGTTAGTTCTGTTATTAGCGATTAAAGTTCATATTCTCGGTGACAATATTAGAACTAGTGTTCTATATATACATATTGAAAAACAAAAACATTTCCACAAAGAATCAACCCTCCAACAAGTGTTTAGTGACTAGTTTTATTCTCAGTTTAGAATTAAAGAACTCTCCTTTTGCTTTTCGTGTCTCTTTGTTCGCTCCTATATGCGGTTTATTCTATGGGAATTGCAATACTCCAATGTTGCTCCCATGTACTGAAATTGAATTTTATTGCAAGATCTAATCCAATAGCATGGGAGCATGCATCTTCTGCTATTATTAATCGAACCAATGTGTTGGCATTTTTGCAGTATCCCGCTGACTGTGTTTAATATTGCATATAGGAATGCTGCTTCTTTTTGTAGTAAATAAATTTGCTTAAATATTGTCCTGCAATTGTGTTTGATTGTATTTTGTTTGACTTCCAAGTTAGATAGTTTTTGAAAGGAAAATGTTGGCACTTCTACTGTCAAGTTAGTATTGTGACACATCCTCTTAATATAACACGAAGTGTTCTAACTTTTTTTAGAAAGTGATAAAATTCCGAGTCATCAATCAATTATATTTCTTCATTAGCACACATTGTTCACCCCGCCTACCCCCTTAGTTTTGGAAATATGTTCATACACTTCTGCAAGTCCAAAATCCCCAACTTTGGCATGGAAATCTGCATCAAGCATTATATTGTAGGTCTTCACATCTCTATCGACGATTTGCCTCTCACATTTCTTCATAGAAGATAGGGAAGTGCAAAGCATAATTATATTACTTTTAGCTTTCACGAAAGAACAATTGAAAATTGAAGTTTCTAGTAGAATTTATCGAGGTCCTACTGGGTAAGACTCAAAAACCAAGACCAACCCAGTCCCCTCAGTAGTTCAAGAAAATAACAAAATGATTCTAACAAATCTGTAGTTATACATATGAAAGTGCTTAATTGAAGTATAAGTTGTTCATTTTTATTTTATCCTCTTAGTTACTAAAGGGGTTCACTTTAAACAAAGCAAAACCCTCCAAGTATGCTAAACAACCCATCTAGATGTCAATCGTCACACAAGACGAAATGATAGTGAAACAATTGTTAATTTTTGCCTAAAAAGATGCGAGTGGGTGAGAGCTTCGTTTTTCAATACATGTGCTGAAAAGTTGTTTGCTACAGCAAAGATTCATCCTCCTATGGCAACTTACATGCCTCTGCGTCATCTTTTGACTTGAATTTGCCAAGCTTTTCAGCAACAGTTCTGCAACGACACTGGTTTCCTGGCCGGATCACATCACCGTAAACAGCCATCTCAATTATATCAAGCTCCTTATCTGCTAATTGATCAAAACCAGAATATTATGCTATTATAAACATGGCGGATCTCATAATTATGCAGAAATATGGGAATTACGCAACTTGCTTGTACAACACTGTACCTAAAAGTAATTGCGTAGTAGATATATGAATTAAATAAACAAGTCAATAATGGATCCCTTTTCAGCATCAAGCAGAACAAAATCCTAAGTGTAACAACAACTCTTCTAACTGGACACAGTGAACAAACTAGCCCTCCGAATAAACATTGGCAAGACTGGATGCCAATAAATCTTCTTAAGATCCGTCTTAAAAAATATAGCCAGCTAATTTTGAAGATCTTCGTGATCAGGGTCAGCTATTTACAGTAACTTGAAAATGTTCTTACTGGTTTCAACTAGAATGAAATATTGGCTATACATATAGCATTCCTGGCCAAAAATTAACATCCATCCATTATCCATGATCAAATTCACAAGCAGATCATAAATGGAAACCAAGAACATTTTCACAATTTCTTACAAACGTAGAGCAGCTAACTAGGGCATTCAAGGACGCAAGTAAAAGCATCTAAAGCCGCAATTGGAGCGCATGAATTTGTAAAGCATTTAGTAAATCCATGCAATCTGACAAAGGAAAACACACATAATTTTTTTTTGCAGATGCTCTTCAATGATGCAACCTATAACTTGCAAAAGCATGAAATTTAAATAAATCATAATATTATTATCTACAAGACTATAACATTTGCGCCTAAAAAATAGTGATCTTCAGTTACTAAATAGTACAAAGACTTAGTCCGAAAAATAGTTGAACAGAAAGGGCAAGTTCAATGTAAAGAAAGAGAAAGAAAGAAAGAACGAACCATACCAGTAAAATTAACTTCACAAGAGTAGCCTTTGAGTTGATCCGAATCAATGTCATATTTGTCTGATTTGAATCTGTTAACTCTGGATTGAAGTATTTGACAATTATCTGCTGTGGATTCACCACCTACAAGACATGACCGTTAATACCGAGAAGAAAAGAAAGGGGAAATTGGAAGAAAAAGGGAAAAGGGGGAGAGAAAAAGGGAACCTTTGGAGAAGGGTATGATGTGATCGTACTCGTAGCAGAGGCAGCCGAGGCAGTTGAAGAAACGTTTGCAGACAATGTTGCCGGCGGCGTCTTTGCGCCACCGCTCTGGATGACGGCCGGCGACAGTATCAGCCTTCGCCCAACAGATGCTTTTCGTCTTTGAGTCGAAAAATCTGGGTCTGTTATCGCCGTTGCCGTGAGAACGATGTGGCGAGGAGCTCATCCCTCTGCTTGTAAAAATGAGCAGTATACACTTAATTTATTAAATGAAAATTGAAAAATGAGTTCCTTTTCTTGCTAAAGCTAATCGTCCATTTGCATCCTTTTCCGCTAATTTGTTTCTTTGTTCTTGCTAACCCTGTGCTTTACAATGCTTCTCTTGTAGAATATGGATTCTTTTCGCGAGTTTGGGTGGAGCTTATACAATAATTTATAATTCTTATCTTTTTTAAATTTATTTAATCATTTTTATGATTAAATTTAAATATTAATTATTATAAAAAAATTATTAAATAAATATTTGATTAAACTGTATATTTAAATAAATTGTACGTGAATTAACTCAGCTTCACTTATCATGCAGAGTTGGTGTCACTTTAGAATTATTGCTTGTTCGATTAAGCATGAAGTAAAGGCATTTTTTACAAAATAAGAAATTTTTTGTTTCGATCAAACTCCATTTCACTAAAAACACAAACATATTATCATTTCTATTATTTGTAATACTATTTAAACATTTACACCATATTTTCATACACTATCACACCTATTTATAGTTATTTTTTTTATATATATTACATTTATGTTTTAAAAAGGGACATCATGAGGTGTCTTCCCTCTTGGGTGTCCCACAAAGATGTTTACAAAACT
This sequence comes from Abrus precatorius, assembly GCF_003935025.1. Classification (NCBI taxonomy): domain Eukaryota; kingdom Viridiplantae; phylum Streptophyta; class Magnoliopsida; order Fabales; family Fabaceae; genus Abrus; species Abrus precatorius. The sequence continues at coordinate 36,665,455 of NW_020874428.1, read as the reverse complement.
ATTTTTATTTAGTGCTTGTTTGCGAAATGCTATAATATAGAATCACTGGTAATATGTATGAATCTTTTCAATAAACTAATAAGCTTATTTGATAAATAAGAAATAAATAGAATTTTTAATTTATGAACAGTTATTTCAGGAAAGTATTGAACTTATTGAAAATTAACTACTAATTTTTTCTTTTATTTTTATCTCTAACTATTTAGATAATTTATATTTACACAAATTAATTTTTTTATACAATTTACACAAATTAACTTTAATATTTATTTTTATCATTTAATACATTTTAATCAGTTATAAGACTAATTTTACTAAACAATTATAATTCAATCAGCTTATTTTAAATTATAAACTTTTGAATCAATTACAAATTATTAAATTTGAACTAATGTTAACAAATAAAGGACAAATATACTCTTAGTGTATCAATTTTGTTGTTACGTATACAATTTTTTATATATACTAAGAGGTGTGTTCTTAAAGAACTTATTTAAAATTTTAAAATAATATACTTTTAATAAAAATAATTTAATAAATTTTATGATGAATTTGTAATATAATTTTCTTTATAAAAATGATAATGAAATTGTGAAATTTTAGTACTTGAAAGTTTCACGGCGCAATCCTATAAGCATATAAACTTTTTTTCTTTTTCTCCATAATTAGTTAAACTTCATTTGTTAATTACAAATTCATGTGTTTTCATATTTTCGTACTTTCGTTGTAAAAAATTAGTGTCTCTTTTAAGATAATAATTAATTGATTAAATACTTAATTAAATATATTATAAGATAAACTATGTTTACATTATAACTATATAACTATATAACTATCACTATTATAATATACAGAATGACAACGTCGCAAAACAAAAAATTAGATAACAAATTTTACAAACTTAATCTTGGTTCAAAATAAACTTATAGTAAAATTTATATTAGAATACTTAAAAGTCCTTTGATGAATAAAATATGATATTTTCTTATATTCCATTCCATTTTTAACATTTATTAATCAATAGAACACGATAATTTTATAAAATATATTTATTTTATTTTTTAGTATAATTTTTTTCTCAAAACTTAATTTTAAAATAAATAAAATAAGAAATATAATATATGTAATTTATTATCAAATATAAAATAAAACACAATTATACTTTTATTTTATTTTTATCTAATATATATATATATATATATATATATATATATATATATATATATATATATTATCATGAGACTAATCTTTAAACTGTAGAAATTAAGTTTGAATATCCATAAAATACATTTAAATAAATAAGTGAAAATTCTCACTCTAAGCTATGGAAATAAAGCCGAAAGTGATTTTTGTCAAACACAGTTCTAGGTAAGCTTGGCTGACACTCAAATTGAACATCGGCTTGGAAGTGTGCAAAGGGTGTAAATTGCGAACGGAACAACCACCGCTAACATCGCAAATAATTTAAAAAAAAAAAAAAAAACTTACTGAGGTCACACATGTTAGCATTAATAAGATGCATACAATTACCAGCAAATTAGTTAATTTAGAAAAAAAGTACAACTTAATTTTGTAAAAAAAAAGTCAAGATTGTTACGACCAAGATAAAGCTTACCCTCAAGTCAAAGTGATCAAATATAACATGATGGATTAAAATTAAAAAATGTCAATAATATGTTCTTTCAAGCACTCTGTTAACATATGTTATATATCACTTCTATAAAAATTTCATTATAAATTCATCTAAAAAATAACTTTGATATGGCAGTTTATCAAATGAATAATTCCAAATCCCGTTTTATGCAATTGCCTACACATCCTCCTAATAATTAAAATTTTAAAGCATTAATAACATTAAATTTTACAAAATTTAACCAAAACTTACTATTAGATATCCTTAGACACATTAAAAAAACTGTTTCAATTACTGGTTTATTAAGTAATAAAAATCATTAAAACAAACTTGTAGGAAGATATCAAAAAACTTTTAAAAATATAATTCACCTTGAAACTCAATTTCAACCAAAAAATATTTTGCATAAACATCATCCAAAATCAATTTTGTAATTGCTCGCCCAAAGACAGTGCGAATTGTGTTCAATACACCCTTCTTCGTCCAATAGGAGGTTTACATGCATTTAGGTCTAGTAATCACTGTGTCATTTGCTAATAGCATGTTAAGTTTTCACCACTGCAGTCAATAAAAATATCGCATTATACCAAAAATAAAAAAGAAACTTGCCAGAATAGACTCCTCCTTTATAATAAAGTCACAGGACAACAGAGATAAACATAAAAATGTGATATAGTTTCTGTCACCACATCCACAAACACCATTGGTAAGACTAGACTGACTAGAATCTATAAGCCAAGTCTTAAACAAAACGATAAAATAAAAGCTTACAAAAATATCTTTGCTTAAATGGAAACAACCAACTGCCAGAAACAGAAGCTAGTTCTTCGGCCCAATATCCTTCAGGGCACAAATCTGTTCCTCACCCATAGCAGACATGACAGAAACAACAAGATCCTTACCCTCGGCAAATCCATCCTTTATCTGCAAACAGGAATCCATAATCCATAATTCATATCCAATCACACGACTAACACCAATATACTTGTCAATCCAACAAGGATACAAAAAATCAGATTTGTACAAACCTGGGTGAGCAGACTATCATCAGTTGGAAGCCTGAGGTCATCCTTAGTGTTCCCATTCTCAGTAAGTAGACTCACCTACAACAATATCACAGCAAACACACAGTTCAGATTTCAGAATATGAAAACAAAACAGATAAACAATTCTCATCAATAATAGACAAATCAAAGGTTACAATTAACAGAAACATCAACTCACAAATCCATCCTCAGAAATATCAATGAGCTGGTAATCAGTACGATTCACATGAGGAACCTGACAAAAAAAAAAAACCCAACAACATAGAAAAAAACACGGCACATATGAATCAACAACAATTAATAACACAAAAAAAAGAATAACAAATGAAAAAAAAAAAAAAAACAAAAGCAGCATGCATACATCACAGTTGTGAGAAGATGGCACGATATCCTCAAGCTTCTTAGCGGTGAAGATATCAATTCCAACAAAGTGGCACTTAGCGTGTCCGTGCTTCCCAGTCTTAGAAGTAGAAACTTCAACAACCTGTTGGCAAAAATTCAGAACATAATGATTAAAAGCCACAACAAATCGATAGACAAATCAATTAAAACATGACACAGCAATCAAACTCAGATTTCAAAGAATAATCAATTAATTAAGTCAAAAAGGGTATAAAGAGGGTGGATCTAAAAAAGAGAAACCAAATAAAAGAATTATAAAGAGAAACCCTAAATAGAAATGAAAAGGGGGAAATTGACCTTGCAGGGACGGCCCTTGATAACGATGTAGCCGTTCTTGCGAATGGTACCAGCTTGCTGAGGGTAGGTTTTGGAGGCTCCTGCGTCGGCCTTGGATTCGAAATGGTGCTCTTCGTCCGACATGGTTGCGATGGAGGTTGTTGGCGGAGAAGAGCGAGTGAGAAGTGAGAAGTGAGAAGTGAAATGAAAGAGAAAGAGAGAGAGAGAGAGAGAGAGAGAGATATGAATATATATCAGTGACTATATAATATATTCCTTCGCCCCCAAAGTGAACCTATCCAGCTAGGGTTTCGTTTTTCATTTCCGCATCTCAGATCTTTCTTTCGCTTTTTTGCACCGTTCGATCTTATCCATCTGCGTCAGATCAACGCTAATGCTACTGGGCCCAAGCCCATTTCTCTCCTTCCCTTTTTTCAAATTCAACAATTGCCTGTGATTATATGTATCTGGGTCAATATTTAGGAATAACTGCCTCTGTTTCAAATTTATAGTAAATATTTTGCATTATATACCATAAATTAACATTATATTAACATTAATAAATTATATGTGTATGGTTATATGTTTATGTACTAAAAAAAATATTCACAAACTAATAAAAATAATTTTTTTTGTCTCTCAAAATAAAAATAATAATTATGTATTTAATAAAATAAATTTTTAATCTGTATAATATTGGACGTAATAAAAACTCATAGCATTTATTACTATAATTTTCTATTTTAATAATATTTTTATTTTATAATTTTTCTAAGATGTATAATATTGTACGTAATAAAAACTCATAGCATTTATTACTATAATTTTCTATTTTAACTAATATTATAAATCTTAGAAAAATTATAAAATAAAAATATTATTAAAAAAAGTCTACAGGCTGAATATTTGGATACTTATATATATCCAATGCATATTCATGTATCATCTTGTTGGTAATTCTGAGAGTACCTATGATTACAGATTTTTATCATCTGACTTGCAGCACACTAAGAAAATGTGCTTTTTTTTTTCTTCTAATTTTGTGTAGAAGAAATAAAATGTTTCCAATGAAACTTGGATTATTTCATCATTTCATGTGGAAAATATACAGCAATACAACTATCAATAAAAGTAAAAGCTATTCTAAATGTACATTTATTAACTTTTATAAATAATTTCCCTCAAATAAAAGTATTTCTAGAGGAATTTTTTAAGAGTATTTTTAAATAGCGACACTTTTATGCATTCTTTATTATGTATTTATTTTAAATTTTTATTAATATAATAAAATATTTATTATTAACTAGTAAATTTTTATGCGTTATACATGTATTATTAAATTAAATTATGATAATTTGTTAAATAAATAATAAAAAATATTGTATGACAGTTTTAAAATTTTATAAAATTAAAAAATATTAAAATTACTAATACAAGCATTCAATTATATTAAATAAAGTGATATATTTAAAATTAAAAAATTATGAAAAAATTAAATTAATTTTTAAGTTAAAAAATTAATATAAAAGAATTGCCATGTAAGGTAGACAACAAACTTATAAAAGTAATCATATTTTGATAAAGCTCTTAAAAACATTTTCATTTAAGAATTTGTACATGCAAATTATATATAAAAATATATTTATAATATTTAGTTTTTAAAAATGTGCAAAATTTAAAAAGTCATATAATATTTTTTAATTATTTATTTTTAAATAACTTAATAATACTTGTATAATACACAGAACAAATTACTAGTTTACATACTAAGCAAATGTTGAGAAACATTTAATTCTTGAAAAAAAATTATTATTATCAGTTTAACAAAAAAAAAAGGATAAAAAAGAAGTTGTTAAAATTTGAAAGCTAATAAGCAAATATACTTTTCGTGTAGTTTCTTATTTTAATTGATCACATAACAAAGTCATACTATTTATGCAGATCAGATGAAGAATTCATAATATTTAGAAGATAAAATACTTTTTCATATATATTTAAAGTGAACAAATAAGAAATAAAATTACAAGAAAACTAATTAATAGAAAAAGCATTTGAAAAATTTAAAAATTAGAGATCAAATAAAAATTATAAATTTCCGTAGAATTAAAAACTTAGTTAATACTCTATAAAATAAGCTAAGAAAGACGTATATACAGTGCTGGTTATTAATCTCACGGACTCTTCTTGTTTTTATATGTAAAACAAAGTCACGTTTCTACAATCTTTAAAAAGTAGTGTAATTATTAGAGTAGAATTGGCTAAGTACAATTAGTGCATACATATTTATCACCATCCTAACAACATTCAAATTCTAAACATCACAGCACACAAAGTCAAATGTAAATTTACAAGAAAAAAGAATGTTTAATGAGTGAATTGAAGTACAACATAAAGTGTCTCAAAATTCTTCTACCTTAATTGCTTCACGTGGCATTTCATAAGCGTCTTTGGGTCTTGATTTCTTAACACCTGTGGTAGTGAACCATACTTTATCAGATTTGTAAGTCTCAACAAAAACACTGGTGACCTTGACCCACACTAAAACCTTAGTCTTCATTCCATCTATGACAGTGAGCTTCCCCTTTGACAACGTCCCTTTGACACGATTTGCATATCTCACAACGGATGAGTCCTTGAAGCAAACCTCACAGGGTGAGGACAAGAACACCACCAACTTTCCTTTTGATTCATCAAACTCGTAGCATGTTATGCTGCGGGGGAACAAACCGGGAGGAAGGTTGTGCTCTCTAAGGAGATCTGTTAAGGCTTTCTGGGATTTACCTATTAATTAAGAATCAACCGAAAAAACAAACTTACAGAAGAGTGTCAAATGTTGCTCTGATTGTTACTATCATTTCTAACATTTCTCATCAGTCATTATCATTTTTTGCCACCCTTTCAGCCAAAACTTGATTTTCTTTTAAGGACAATTTTTTACTATTATTGTGGAAACCCAGTAAATTATATGTGCATCCGGGTAGAGAAAAATAATTTCTATGAGGACATAAAAAAGCAGAGATTTGAAAAAGAAATAAAAAGAAGGAAATAGAGAACAAAAAGAAATAGAAAGAAGAGATGTAGAAGATAAATTAGATGTTGATTGGATGAATAAAATTAAAGAAGAAAATTATTATTATTATTTGGATTGGTGAAAAAATTAAGTGAAATAAAAATAATATTTTCAAGGACAAATATACCCTCATTAACCAACTTGTTAAAAAAAAGAAATGGAGCAATTTGATAAATGAAAAAAAATAATATACTAATTACTTTATGAGATTATAAGTTAACTTAGTTGTTGAAATTATAAAAATGTAATTTTAATTCTTAAAATTATTAAATATAGGTTATTTTAGTTTTTATTGTTATAATTTTAGAAACTAAATTAATTATCGTTGGATAATTTTAAAATTAAAATAATATTTTTATATTTTTAAGGAATAATTAATCAGTACTAATGGTTTTTTAATACTAATTTGATTTATTTTAGGTAAATGAGTTAGAGTCTGATGATTGTTTAAGATTCTTTTATAAAAGACACTTTTTTTAAAAAAAATTATTCAGTCAAGATTATAAAAATATAAATTTAAAAAATTATTTTGAATAGCTTAAAAAAGAAGAAGCTAAAGTTATAACTACTTTTTAAAATATTTTTTATAATTATAATTAAACAAAAAACTATTACTTTTCATAAAATATCTAAAAATAAAATATATTTTACATATCTTTAAAATCAAGTTGAAACAAATGGACCTTAATTTGTATTTTCAACTCCTTTTCAACTTAGGTAAATTGCATCCAACTATTTTTTCATGTAACAAAGTATTAAATATACAAAAAATTAAAATTTTTAAATAACTTAATGAAATATAAATTTATTTAAGAACAACATATTTTATTTTAATTTTTTTATACCATAAATATTTTTTCACCAAAAATTATTTAAATTAAGCAAGACCATTAGGAGATGCAAAATTTTTTCTTGTGAATTAAAAAAAAAGTTTTACTGCCTATAATAATCTTATTTAATTTTTTTAAAAAAAACTGTCTTTTATTATAGATATATGTCATTTTAAAAAATTATTTTTAAAAATATTCTATTCTTTAACTTTTGTGCAGTTAGTAAACTAATTAAATTTAAAATTATGGAATTAAGTCTTAAAAAGAAAGAGGAAGATAAGATTAGATGGCAATTTCTAGTTTTCACTCTAAAAACCATGATGCCACCAAATGAAAGCAACCAAACAATGAGTAAATTGGAGGGATAACATCTCATCACCAGAATGCTGAAAGATTAGGTAGGCTAATTCTTTCATTTGGTGGAAAATGAAATTGAAAAGAGAACTCCAGACTTTTATCAAATGCAAAATATTATTGGGTAGTGTGAGACTAAAGAAACAAAGATATTATTGATCAGACATGAAAGTCATAACTTGTTCATACTCGAAATGCGAGTGCAAAATGTTGTGAAAATACTTGGTACCTTTCAGTTTGTTGATCAAAAGTTTTGCCTTCTCTTCAACAGTATTTGAGAAAGACTGAAATTGCAAGCGCGGTATAAGCATTATTGTACACAAAATATTAAAAAACTTTACATTTGCATCAAATCAGTTTACATAAACAGAAGGAACAAAAGATTAAGTGACACACTTCTGAATTGCAACTTTTCTATATTACCTAGATCAACAAATTCTCTAGTTTGGTTCTCTGTTTATAATGAAGATCAATTTGTTTTCTTCAAAGTCTAGGAACAAGTTTTCTGATGTTTGTGTCTAAGAACAAAATTTTGAAATAAGAGATCTCTAATTCGCATATCATTAGTCACTACAAGATCAGACGCCAATTAACTGTGAATTTATTTTCAAATGTGGCTGGTTCTATTCCATACTTTCATGTTTCATTTTCTGGTGTTTTACCCCCTTTTCTTTGAAGATTCCTAGATATAGTTCGTGTGATAAGTCATACAAAAAGTAAAGAATATCTACCAATAAGGTATACACTAATTACAAAAACAATGGAGTTGAATAGAGTATACCCATAGGAAAGTACGAACTAACCTATTCTCTTCATCATAATTTGAAAATCATGGCTTTCATATAGTTCAAAAGTTAATGAGTATGATAGTCCCAGAAAGAGTTGCAAATATATTGTATCAAATCTTGTAGTTCTAAAATAATTTTTTTTACAGGGTTAAATCATTTACCCTAAATAGAAATAACTCAAAAAAATAAAAAGAAATTTAAGATCTGAAAATTTTCATACTGAGAGAAAGGGCAGAGAGACATACTGATAGGTCATCACTTATGTGGGAAATCTCTTCCTTGGCTTTCTTGGAGATCCAAAAGCTTCCCAGTTTAGTGATAGTTTTATCCATTTTCCCTCTACTTTGTTGGAGAGCACCTAAGTAAAATTTTGTCCTAAAAATTTATATTAGTTTTGGCTACTGCTTTAATGTGATATGTTACGGTTAGCAGCTTAGCTTGCATTGTAATCTAAATCAATTGCAATTTCTTTGCATTTATTGTTATAATTGTTGTAAGGTGATGTTTCACATTCAATCACTCCTTAATGTGAGATGTGAGGGTCGCTGTGCAATAAAACATGACAAAATAACAATGATGTCAAGCCAGCTAATATGAAAGGATATCAGCAAATAACCAGTGTTTTCACAAACTTCTGTATGCAAAAAAATCATTACCGAGAACAAATTTTTAATAGCATCGCAAATTAAGATTTTTTTATATGTCTGTGTATAAATGTTCTAAAGAATTATCAGTTCATTTTATTTGTGTTTGAATAATTTTTATGCTTTATTTAGATAGAAGAAAAACATAAAAAAAAGATAGGAAAAATTGTTATAAGACTCGTAGATGTTTTAACAAAATAGTCTGTTTATTTACGACCTGAAGCCAGGCTGATCCAAAATGGTTGGTGGAGTAATTTAAAATAACTTTTTCTTTTATTTTAAAAATGGCTAGATAATTTTATTTTACTTTTTATTTTATGCGCATAAACGGATTGATTTGTAAAATTATAGGTTGGACCTATTTGACTAACATAGTCACAAATTGAATAGACCCATAATTAAATAATAGGTAATGATTCTTTTTATTAAAGTTTGCTTGAGCTGTGAGAAGCACAGATCACGACTCATATCATGTTATTTTTTCAGTATTTTGTCATTACGGATATTTAGATCATTTCACTTAGAAATATATTTTTATACGAGATTTGTTTGACAAAAATAATTTACAATTTTCTTAACCTAAAAGCATATGATTAAAAAATTTATGTATGATTTTTTTATTAAAATAAGAAAATATCACATAATTTAATATATAAATAATATTAAATATTATAATTTTTAATAAAATTTTCTTATTAAAAATAACATGATATCCATGTATAGTAGTAAGTTTCATGCTACAATGGAAGTTTAAAGCTTAATTTTTAGTTGAAAATTTAAATACATTAAGCTAATTTTGTTAAATTAGTAGTATTTGAGGTCAAATTAGTTATTCAACTAATTGATAAACAAATAATAGCATGAAATTCTTGTGACTTCACAATGAACTTATTATGATATTTCCTTGTATGTTCTGGCCTTAAATCATTTAAGTTATTATGTCATGTATAGATAAAAAAACGAGTCAAGTTATCCTTTTTCAAAACTTTTAGCTCTAGAAATTGGTGGTCTTTGGGTGTTGCTCTTACTTCCATGGGGTTCTCATTATTTTTGTCCCATATACACCATACCATAGACAATTCCACATGAAGATAAAATGAATAAATAAACAAATAAAATAAAAATATTTCCATGGAAATGTTGAAATTCAGAGGGCCAACCAAAGGTTTTTTTTGCCTCCGCTTGATGATTCCTAAGATAGAAGGACCAAACAAGAATGATTCTTTGACAACCATACTCCATGACAAGTTCATAACATTGTGTTATCCGCAATGCAAATTCCATTAATACAACTTCCAAAATATACTCCCTTCATGACAAGTTTCATATCATTGTCGTCTTCATCATCTTCTTTCTTCTTTGTTCTCCCTACTTTCCTTCCAACCTTACCTCTTAACCCCCAATTTACTGGTATCTTCTCTCATAACTTAGATATTTCCACGACATTTATTTTTATGTTTCTTATGTACAACTTCTAAACATGTAACTGATCTTTACCCATTTGCATATAAAACATATACATACTATTAAATTGTTTTGAGTTCATATTTAATTCCCTAGTTGTTAACTATGTTGAGCAGTTCTTCGTTTGCTGCTCTCTTAACCATGTTTGACGGCATATGTGCAACATTTGTGTCTATTTTCATACTTCTTCTTGTGTTGTTTTTTCAATGTTCCAGATTATATATATCAGTGGTGGAACATACTTTTGCTTTTTGCAAAATCATGGGTGGTGAGATAGACACTAAATCAATTGAACCGGTTCGGAATGCTGTCTCTTTGTTTGGAGATAAAGGTGATCAGAAGAAATATCAGTCAACTAGGAGTAAGGTAATATAAGTAAGGAATAGAGTCCCAAAGTGATAAACTTTCAAGTCATAATTTATACGGATGCTGAAGCAGTATGAGTTAATTTCCTGTACAAATACAGTAAGATATACACTTAACATCACAGTGTTTTACTATTAGTGTATCTTTGGTTTAACTTTTTTTGAAGAAATAATTGTAAGTATTTCAAGTTTTATTTGAAAAAAAAGTGACTATTTCCTCAAAAGAGTTTGTTTCCAGCACTTAGCTTCTTTCACTAGTGCAGATTTGATCCATTAATATCAGCGTCATGATCATAACGGATCAACATCTGAATAACTGACTTCATGATTTTTATATCATTCTTTTTGTGTTATTTGTTGGCTAGGGTGATTGTGAAAGAGAGTTTGAAGAGTTGACAAAGGAATTGGCCAACTGCAAGGTACAATTAGAAGCAAAGCATGCAGCACATATGCAAGCACTTCTTAAGCTGGAACACAACCAAAAAATGATTCACGAATTGTCAACCTTGCTGAAGAAGTCTGACATTGAAAGAAACAAGAATATGAATAAATGTTTAGAGTGCAAAGCTCACAAAGATGAACTTGAATCGAAGATTAAAGAGATGGCTAATCATAACTTGGAAACTGCAAAGGCCCGGGACCAGCTTTCACATGTTTTAAGTGAATTGAAGGCCACACAAAGGGAGCTTCTTAACAAAGAAACAGAAATTATTGGTGCTAGAGATTCAGAACTTAATGCTTTGCAAAATGTGAAACAATTGGAAACTGCCTTGAAGATTGAAAAGGAAGAGAAAGAAAAACTCCTACAGCAAGTGAAGGAACTTAATGAATCTATTCATATGTCAAAACTTGTTGCCATTAAAGCTGAGAAAGAGAAGTTAGCTATATTGTATGAGAAAGATGAGAAAATTGAGTTAGCTACAAAAGCCAATGATCAAGTACAGCAACAGCTTGAAAATATGAGAAAGCATATAGAAATGTTAGAGGGATTACAAAATGGTCTTCCATTGGAACCTATGCAAAATAATGAAACACTTGTTTCATCAGAGGATTCTGTTCCCGAAGCCATAAACGACTCGAACCAATTAAAGGAAAGAATGATCATAGATCAATCTGTCTACATTGAGACACTAGAAATGGAATTGAAGCAGTTCAAACAAGAACTCAAGGGTGCAAAGGAAGAAATAAATGGCTTGAATACTACCATTGGATCACTGACAAGCGAGTTACATAAGGCAAAAGCAGAGGTAAACAAGAATAAAGGGGGTGATGTTGAAGCACAGGTGGAGATTGCATTGCTGAAATCTCAGCTTCGGGAACATAGGTTGGCTTGCAAGAATGGAGAGAGAAATGGTGAGAATAGTAACAATGAGCACATCACAATCTGTTTGGAAGACTACAAATACTTGGTCGAGAAAACAAATGGGATTCAACTTCAAGGATGGGTAGGGGAAGTTGGAAGACAGACAGAGTTAGCATTGATGAAAAAAGAAGTGGAAAATGCATCAACGAAAATTGCAGTGTTGAGGGCTCGTGCAGAACAGGCTCTAAGCAGAGCTGAGTTAGCTGAGAATGCTAAAGCCGCATTAGAGGACAAAATAAGGAGACACAGAGAACATAGGCAGAGAAGAAGGGCTGCTTTAACTGCACTGCAAGAGGAATCTACCCCTAAACCATTTAGTCCTTCCTCATCATCACATAGAACACCTGGAACCTATCAGCCTTTAGGTAAGGTTCTAAATATGAAATTGTAGAAGTCTAACTGCTATATGAGTATGTGAGTTGTTACATGGGAATTTGCATTTAGTAGTATTATTCCATCCTGCAGTATTTGTGGAATCTAGATTCTAGCAACAGGATCAACGGTTTGGTCTATTTATCTTAGGATAGTAAATGTTTAAGTTTTGTGTGGACCATTATAGATGATAGATGTTCATGAGCTGAAAGATGGATGCACTTGGTTGATAATTCTCAAAGATTACATGCATTGAAAAATAAAATGTTCATTCAATTGCTAATACTCCCACTATTGAAATTACCTAATGTATAAATTGAATTAATTGGCCCAATGTATTACAAAGGTGGTTAGGGTATAAGAGCATGGATGCTGAAAAAGGTTTAATTAGCCCAATAGTAAAATACTTTCGGCCCAAGACGTTTGCCTCAATTGTTATTGACTGGGACGGCCCAGTGAATGGAAACACACGAATCTCGCATCCTTACACCATCCTTGGGAAGTTTTTTTTTTTTTAAATATTCATAGATGAAAAACTCTAACAATACTAAATATTTGAGAAAAAAGAAACTTCTCAAGAGAAAAGAAAATGAACCTCACATGAGGTGGAGGGAGCCCCTATAAGTGGAAGGCTACCCAAAATCACTCACTGCCCCCATTTAAAAATAAACTTGGACATTCTTAAAATTGAACTAGTAACGCAATAAAAATATTTATGAACGCATTTTCTTTCCTTTTAATGATGCAAAGAGACTTACATATGGTTAATTTGTCCTTTTTTTTGTATCCCCACTATATTAAAACTTTATGATTAACAATTGAGCTGATGTAGGTCTTTATTATTGGATTTGAGATATTTTACCCACATAACTACGTCCAAAGTAAAACCGAGAGGCATGATAAAATACAAATATATATATGTTTTTATCTTCCATGGATCTCTAAGAAATTATTTAATCATGATAACTATGTTTTACAAGTCAGACACATGATTTTTGTATTCCTAGTCTTTGGTCACTATTTGACAGGGAAAGCCAAAAAAAAAACATTTCGGCCTGGGCAAGTTAATAGGCGGCATGTTGCACAACATGGAATTTTGGTTTCATTTTCCACAAGCGTGTGCTGGTCAATTCCTCAAAATGGACCAATTTAATCAAATTTGTACATTCAACTAGTCACTTGACTCTTATCCTGGAAAATGCTATAACATTTCAGAATTCACGATCTTCACAATAGATTGTCCCCAAAAGAGGGGTAAAAATCTTGACGTCGATGTCTATATCTGTCAATTAGCATATTAATTATTTGCCCTACTAATACTTTTCTCAAAGTTAATTTTCTTTTGGAAGCCTTCATTTGGTCTATAAAAGCAACCACATGGTAAGAGGTAACATGGTTCAAGTCAGATGGACGTGTACGCAGGTTATGTTTCATATGTAAGGTCAATAGTTTAATGTAATAAATATTAGTGCACGTGTGGGAATGAGTTATTGTTTCAATCAAAGCATCTCTCTCTTTTGGTGCTGTTGAAACCTCCAATTGGTCTAAATTTTTATGCACGTGAGCCAACCAAGATTTTACTTAGTACAGTATGAAAGAAAGAAAAAGTAAGAAGAATGTTCAGGTAATCAATATATAACGTGAATTTATGACCAAAAAATGTATATTTTTTTCGCGATTTTTTGTGGGTTACTTCAATTCTTTTAAAATAATAAATAAAAAGATGCTATAAAAATGTTGATAATTTGATATCGTGAAACTTCTGTCAAAATTTGAAAGATGTGATTCACTGATCTATTTGAGATTATAGATGGTCCACAGGAACAAATTAAGTTCCTTGGTTTGGTACTAAAGTTGGGTTAGGCACATTATGGTTGACTTGCTTGGAGGTTATAACTAATCAGATTTTGCTTCCCTGAACCATTTGAAAATCGCACCTTGTTTGAGATGAAATGGGTGAACACATTTGCATGTTTAAAACAAGGGAGAAAAAGGAAAAGGAACTGATTATTTAAATGCTATGTCTGGATTGAAGGGCTGTTAGTTCACATGATTATGAAAATTAGGGTTAGGAAGGCACTATAGGGTCAATTGATTTTGTCTTATGGTTTTGACTAAAAGCTATAAATTATTAAATCATGATGAAGGCAATTAAAACTGACTATGTATCAAAATAATGTAGCTTTTATAAATGGTTACAAGTTGGGTGGTTTGAGATGTGAGAACTTAGCAATATCCTATTTAAACTAAGTTACAAGAAAAGAGTGAAAATGACCAGGAAAAAGAAAACTAAGGAAAGGGAAAATTTTATTTTGTTATATTTTTCAAAGTAAGGGAATGAAATGTACTCATATCTTTTAAATGTAATTAGAGGAGGGAGCATGAAATCATGAATGATAGCAAGTCGGGGATTAATGCAACCTAACCCGTATTAGGTATTGCTTGACGTCATCTGTTTAGTAAACAAAATTAGGCCAATGTTTATTAAAAAAGAATTTTTGAGCTTAGTAGGCTAATCTACTCAATCAAATGGTATTATTATTATCATCAAACTTATTTAATTTTTATGATGGATTGTTTGAATCAACTTTAAATAACTTTTGAAATTAACTATTTTAAAAAGTTAAGCCAAACTTTAAAAAATATATCAAATAAATAAATCAAATGCCTTGTAGACTGTTGTTGGGAGACAAACTAAACTCATTCAAAACAAAATTTAACTTAGACATGTTTTTCACTCCCAAAATGTAGACTAAAATCCATTTTAAGCATTGGTACAAGGCAGTTGAAAATGAAATAATCTTTCAAAATGTTTTTTATCTTCTTGGAACATGTGACTTTAATTTTTAGTTTTTCTTTTTATATTATGCTATTTTGTTTTTCAAAATTTAACTAACGTTTTTTTAAGTTATGCTATTTTAAGTTTTTTCACATTGAAATTTCCCCCCTAAATCTCGTCTACTTATATTTTTTAATTTTTTTTTCATTTTTTACTTTATAATTTACTGTTCCTCAAATTCAATTTTATACCTGTATATAAAATTTAAAATAAAATATTTTGATACCATTTTTGTATTTTTTTAGTATCTTTTAAAAGAATAATACGCATCTTAGCTATTTAAAAAAATCTGATTATTTTAAATGAATTATGCAAAAGCTTCTTTACAATATTAGATTTTTATCATGAATTTTTTTGGATCACATCTAAATTATAATGTTTAAATTAAAAATATTAATGCATCGTTTTTTTATTAGTTTATTTTATTTCAACGTTATCATCTCTACTTAATTGACTGGTTTGTGGCTTATGATGATATTGTCTTAATTGTTAATTTGTTATTATTATCTGGCTGGTCAATTCGGTATAGTATTTTATTATGTTATTGATTTGATTCAAATTATTGTAATATTTGATTTTTATTTTCAGTAAAAGGATTAGTTTGACACGTACCTTTTTGATTGGTTAAAAATAAACATATATAATCATAAAAAAAAATAAAAATCACACTAAATGTGTATATATTATTTTTTAAAAATATTTTGAAATATGTCAAAAGAAACGCAAGGAAAGATTTTTCTTTGAAAATACAGGGATTGTAATATTAAGAATAAAATATTACTTAATTATAGCTCCATTCAAACAAATAATTACTTAATGATGTGTGGACACATTATCTAATAAATTTAGTATTTTATGTATTCTTAAATATATTAAATGCACACATGATTAAATAACTAGTAAATATTTTCCGTACGTGTAGATAATTTTTAATTTAACAAAATTTAGAAATGTATAATAAAAGAAAAATAAAATTATCAAATGAGTATACATATTAATTTAAATAATAAAGTGAAAAAATATGTAGTTTAAAATTAAGGAGAAATGAGATTTTAACAAGATATTAAAAAACTTAATTTAAGAGTATAACTGACTAAGATTTGAGACAAATTAAATATATAAATAAATTTTTTAAAAAATAGGTTTAAAATTTCTGAAAAATATATGATATTATTTATCAAATAATGATATCTATTTATGTGTTATATAAAAAATATAATATAATATGACGTGTTTCTGCGTCAAAAAATAAGGAATTAAAAATAATGATATAAAATTAATACAAAATTATCTTATATTAACAGCGTATCACAATTCAATGTATTTTAAGATTAACTGATGAAAAAAAAAATTTGCTTTAAGTTTGATTTTGTGTGTGTTTAATTTAAATGTATTTTTTTATTTTAAAATTATAATTTACTAATTTATTTATCCTTTATTTAAATTGTATCTTTTTTTATTTTCTAATTTAAAAAAATATTTTTAGTCCATCATAAGGATAAAAGCACTTAATTTTATATTATTTAAGAAAAAAAATTATCATGTCATAAAATGTTGTTAATAGAAAAAAAAAGAAAAAAAAGTGAAGTGAAAGATAATTAGAAAATAGATAAATAATAGTTTAGTTTTATTTTATTCACATAAAATATATATATATATATATATATATATAAATTAATAAAATTTATATTATAAATTTTCAAAAATTTATTATTTTATAAATATTTACAATATTCTCTTAATATTTTTTAAAAATTATATCAAACCAAATTTTATAAAAAAAATTATATACATATTCAAATTTATGATATTCATATAAATTAAATATTAAAATAAAAAATAAAAATTTCTATGCTTTTAGAATTCATAAGGTTTTCTTTACAAGTCTTTCTATTTTTAATTTATTTAAATGATTATTAGTTTTTAGAGTTTTGTGTAGTTCATGCTTAAACTGTTTTTGCAATGTATGTTTTAGTCTTAAAACCTTTAATATCTAAAAGTTGTGTTAAAAATAATAAAATAAATACATTTTTAATATTTAAATTTTTAAAAATAAGAAACATGATATTAAATTAATAATTTTTTAACCTATAAAATATTATACCCAATAAGAAGTTATATATATTTTTTATTAAAAATTATAGAATTAAACAGTATTAATGAATTAAATTGTGTAATTTTCAATAAAAATATATTATATACAACTTATTATTATCATATGCAATGTTATATATGTTGAAAGAATTATTAAAACAAATTTTGTTCCAAATCTTAAAAATATAATAATTATTTTAACTTAAAATATTACACAATGGCATTTAACAATCGTTAATCATTGTGCAATTGTTAATAACATATAGTTTGACTATTTATAGATTTATAAATTTGTCAAAAAACTGGGGCAAGATGATCTCAACAGAAACATCACAATGATAATAACAATCCAACATATGGTGACCTAGCAATCTCACATCCATAAAATCAGATTTTCAAATAATTGTCCATAGGCTAATTAAAATAGATACTCCTCATTCTCACTCTATTTTGCTAAATATGATAAACTTTGCCGTAAAGCCAAATCCAAGAATGTGACGGAGGCCGGCACGTTCGTCGTTATCCACCATTACCAACCATTGATTAGTAATGGTCTTCGTTCAACCATGGACACATTTTCAAACATGAATTTCGTTAACAACTTCAAAAGTGACACTGAAAATGACTCTCTTCATTTATCTACTACTCTTAAAAAGCACTCTGTTATTGAATCATATATCAATTTCTTTTTATGTAGGGTATCACACATATATAAAATTGAATGAACAGAACCTGCAACTCTCATGCAAATTGCATAAATAGTGTTCTAAGCATGATGCATGCTAAACTTTGATTTTTGCAAAATAAGTTATTAAGAGGATGGCAATATAAATTATTAAAATTAAAAGTACAAATGAGAGAATTAATCAGACAATCAAATTGGAAATAATAAGATAAATTAATTAGGCCACGAACACAAATTTTTAATACTCCTAAAATATTAATTTGAATTATATTTATTATACACAAAATAATTTTGAATTTTTACTTTGCTCCAATTTTAAATTTTCAAACACAAGGGGTTAAAATGAAATTAAAAAAGGGTATGCATGTCAAATGTCAAATCACTAATTAAAAAAAATGTATTGACAATTTGACATGTCTTAATTAGGGTACGGGCGCGCACGAGGCCGTTGTAGTCTTGGCCAATGTAATAATATTAATTTATCACTTCCACGCTTGTCACTGTCCTTTTAAAAACATCTATTTCTTTTTAAATAATTAAAGAAAAACATAATAGTTTTGTTTGTTTAGATAATATTTTTTTTAAAGTAATTTTATCATTATTATTTAGATTTGTTTGATATTTATTATTTTTAAAATAAAAATAATCATCCTTTATTTTTAATTAGTGTAAAGTTGACAGGCTACTTTTTTTATATGTTTTTTTTAATTCAAAAAATATGATTTTTAAATAAAATTATGAAAATATGGAGTTAAAAAATTCAGAGATAAAAAAGCAAAAATTGATAAAGTTTTAAAAGTTTTCAAAAAATAATATGAAAAAATTAAAAATTATCAATGATAATTTTTAAAATATAATTAAATATTTAAAACGTACATCAAAGGTTGTCAGTGTTATTTTTTAGCCAAAAGTCATCAATGAAGATTTTTTAAAAAAAAATATATTTCCATAATTTTACAAAAAATCCAATATTTTTTAAATTTTGAAAAAAAAATCATATATAAAAAAAATGTTCCAAGTTGACAAACTGGGAAATGAAAGTAACAAAACTACTTGCTGGCTAATCCAAAACTAAGTCATGAATTGTGAATCATTGGCATATGTATAGCATAGTGAAATAATAAAGACAAAATCTAAAATATACATGAAGGGTACGTAAGTAGTTTAGGTAACATTTAATTTTGAAATCAAGTAATTAAAAAAATATAATGTCAGCAGATTACTTGAACTTAGACTTTTAAGTGCCTTTCATTTTTGTTTCGATGATGACTCTTTTATTTTATTTTTCTGGATACAGTTGGGAAGAACCAAATATTAAAGTCAAGTTTAATAATCATGCTGGCGCAATAAAATTGAATAATTTCATTATATGTATAAATAATTTCAGAATCATGGTGATGACGTGCTTATTATATATATTAAACACAGAGGAAACATCAAAAGATTCAAAATAATAAAATCAGAACTAAAATTTTCAATTATATATACTTTTAATTCATTTTTCCTTTAAAATATGAAACTTAAAATTCTGTATTAATCTCGAATATTTTTTTATCAGTAAAATTATGAGTGTTCATACATTATAGCATTAAGTTTACGCGAAACACGAGAAGAATACGTGGGTCTAAGCCACAGCATGCAATCAACGTCCAAGGCTGTGAAATTAGAGAGAGTTCAAAGAGTAAACCACACTCTTTAAAACCAATGTTAATGCATTACCAAAATTGTTGCTGTGTGGTACGAGGTTCCTTTCGCTTTACTTGTATTCGTTAGCATTTACTTGTCTTCACGAACAGAGGACATTGATCACTATCCAAAACGACATTTACGATTAATTGATTGAACTGGTCTAAAACTAGGGGCGTTACGCTCCCTACAAGTCCCTAACCTCAATTAACAGGCACCGTAAATCGTTGCCAAATTTTGCACGAAATTTACGAAAAGGCATGTGGCAAAAACGTTCAACCAAGAAAACGGCGGTGTCGTTTTGACCTTGGTTTAACCATGATAATACACCTTGGATTGGATCTACCCGTACCCAACATTAGTTATTACAAAGAATTTGCGTAAACCGTATCCGTGTTGTGTTGTGTTGTGTAGTGTTTGGTTCAGTCATTAGTCAAACTCAAACCCGTGCGAGCCGATGTTAGCCGAACCGGTCAGCAAGGGCGGCTCGACCGGCTCCAAACGTGAGCTTCTTCATCTTTTCTTGATGCCACCACTCTCAAATGCGAATCTTTGAATAAATAAAATGCCCCTAAAGTAGAAACACACCTCATTTCACATTCAACAATATACAGCTTCATAGCAACCATTCATTAAATAATTTATATTAACTCGTTGAGTCTTGAACACACGTATCAACAAGTAAACGTAAAATGAAAAGGAACCTTCCTGTTCTGAATTCCATTTTGACACCCTGCTGCTGCACCTACAACACGCAACCCAATGGATTCAACTTCAACTTCAAATTCTTCATGTTTTTGAGTCACACTTATTTTATTCTGGGATTCATCAGCATTTGAGTTCTGCTCAATAATAAAGAAAAACAAGAGGAGGAGCAACAAAAGAAAAAAAAAATAGTCCTATTTGCAACATAAATGTCAGAGCAGGAAACACATTCCTGTGGCTTACTATTACTCTTTTTCTTGATCCTTCTTTCAGGTAATGAGTGAAGCTCTTATTTACTGTATTACTATTTTTTTATTCATTGTTTCAAAGGTTGGTGATTATGTTACACAAATATGTGTTTTGCGTTTACCGAGGGAATTCTTGTATTTTGTTTGGTTTTGCCAGGTAAAGTTGTTGTAGGTGACTCTTTGGACACAGATAAAGAGGTTCTGCTGAAGCTGAAAGGGTACCTGGACAACAAAACCTTTGCAGACACAGGATGGTACGTGTATTGGAACATCCATGGCTCCACTAACCCTTGTGAATGGAGAGGAATCTCGTGCAGTGGCACAAGGAGGGTGGTTGGCATAGACCTCTCTAACAGTGACATCACGGGTGAGATATTCAAGAACTTCTCGCAGCTCACTGAGCTCACATACCTTGATCTCTCTCAGAACACACTCTTTGGTGAGATTCCTGAGGAATTGAGGAACTGCCACAAGCTGGTGCATCTCAATCTCTCCCACAATATTCTTTCTGGTGTGCTGAATTTGACTGGATTGAGAAGCTTGCAAACGCTGGACTTGTCAAATAACAGATTTTATGGGGAGATTGGGTTGAATTTCCCTGCCATTTGTGACAATTTGGTCACTTTGAATATCTCAGGCAATAACTTAACTGGCAGGATTGATAACTGCTTTGATCAATGTCTCAAGTTGCAGTACTTGGATTTGAGTACCAACAAGCTCAGTGGGAGTATGTGGATGGAATTTGCAAGGCTCAGAGAGTTTTCTGTTGCGGAGAATCATCTCACTGGGACCATTCCTTTGGAAGCTTTTCCCGGGAATTGTAGTCTTGAAGAACTAGACCTTTCACAAAATGGATTTGTTGGTGAGGCACCTAAGGGGGTTTCTAATTGCAAGAATTTAAGTAGTCTGAATCTTTCTAGTAACAACTTTACTGGGGTTATTCCAGTTGAAATAGGATCCATTTTAGGCCTCAAAGCATTGTACTTGGGGAACAACAGCTTTTCAAGAGAGATTCCTGAGGCCCTTCTGAACTTGACCAATTTGGTTTTCTTGGATTTGAGCAGAAACCGGTTTGGTGGGGAAGTACAAAAGATATTTGGGAAATTTAAGCAAGTGAGTTTTCTTCTGTTGCACTCAAATCATTACAATCGAGGATTGAGTTCCTCAGGAATTCTTACATTGCCCAACATTTGGCGGTTAGACCTTAGCTACAATAACTTTTCAGGTCCATTACCAGTTGAAATCTCTCAAATGTCAAGCCTTAAGTTTCTCATGTTATCCTACAACCAATTCAATGGATCCATTCCACCCGAATTCGGAAACATGACTCACCTACAAGCACTGGACCTTGCCTTTAACAATTTGAGTGGGCCAATACCACCAAGCCTTGGAAACTTGAGTTCCCTATTATGGTTGATGCTCGCAGACAATTATTTAACAGGAGAAATCCCTCCAGAGCTGGGAAACTGCACAAGTTTGTTATGGTTAAACCTTGCCAACAATAAGATCTCTGGAACCTTGCCTTCTGAACTGTCCAAAATTGGAAGGAATGCCATGACCACATTTGAATCAAATAGGCAAAACTATAGAATGATTGCTGGCTCTGGTGAATGTTTAGCAATGAAGAGATGGATTCCTGCAGATTACCCTCCATTCAGCTTTGTGTATAGCATCTTAACAAGGAAAAATTGTAGAGGCCTTTGGGACAGATTGCTCAAAGGGTATGGTATTTTCCCATTTTGTACGCCTGGTTCTTCCCTTCGCACACCCCAGATATCTGGTTATATTCAGATAAGTTCAAACCAGCTCAATGGGGAAATCCCTTCAGAGATTGGGACAATGGTGAACTTCAGCATGTTGCATTTGGGTTTCAACAACTTCTCTGGCAAATTCCCACCAGAGATGGGAAGCATTCCGCTTGTGGTCTTGAACATGACAGGAAACAAGTTTTCAGGTGAAATTCCTCAGGAAATTGGTAACATGAAATGCTTGATGAACCTGGACTTGTCTTACAACAATTTCTCTGGGACGTTTCCCATTAGTTTGAACAACTTGGCAGAGCTTAACAAGTTCAACATCTCATATAACCCCTTAATATCCGGTGTAATCCCATCAACCGGACAATTTGTTACTTTTGAGAAAGATTCATATTTAGGAGACCCACTCTTGATCCTTCCCAAGTTCATTGATAACACTACCAACGGTAAAAACGTAACCTTTGAGAAAGACCATCAAAAGGCCACAAAATTATCTGTGTTTTTGGTGTTTCTAGTTATAACACTGGTTTTCATGGTATTTGGGCTTCTCTCTATCATAGTCTGTGTATTGGTGAAAAGCCCATCAGAAGAACCGCGATACCTCTTGAGGGATACAAAAGAGTGGAATGATTCCAGCAGCTCCGGATCCTCACCTTGGTTGTCTGATACAATTAAGGTTATCCGTTTGAACAAGACAGCTTTCACACATGCTGACATTTTGAGAGCAACTAGCAGCTTCTCAGAGGACAGAATTATAGGAAAAGGTGGGTTTGGAACAGTGTACAAGGGTGTGTTTTCAGATGGCAGACAGGTAGCAGTGAAGAAGCTCCAAAGGGAAGGACTTGAGGGTGAAAAGGAATTCAAGGCTGAAATGGAGGTTCTGAGTGGTCATGGGTTTGGTTGGCCTCATCCAAACCTGGTCACACTCTATGGTTGGTGCCTAAATGGTTCAGAGAAGATACTGATTTATGAGTACATAGAAGGTGGAAGCTTGGAGGATCTAGTGACTGATAGAACACGTTTGACGTGGAGAAGGAGGTTAGAAGTGGCAATTGATGTGGCACGTGCATTGGTGTATTTACACCACGAGTGCTACCCTCCTATAGTGCATAGAGATGTGAAGGCTAGTAATGTGCTGCTAGACAAGGATGGGAAGGCCAAGGTTACAGATTTTGGGCTTGCAAGAGTGGTTGATGTTGGTGATAGCCATGTGAGTACTATGGTGGCTGGTACAGTGGGCTATGTTGCACCTGAATATGGACACACATGGCAAGCTACTACAAAAGGAGATGTGTATAGTTTTGGGGTATTGGTTATGGAGTTGGCTACAGGGAGAAGAGCAGTGGATGGAGGGGAAGAGTGTTTGGTGGAATGGGCTAGGCGTGTTATGGGTTATGGAAGACATCATGGGTTGAGCCGTTCTGTGCCAGTTTTGCTATTGGGTTCTGGGCTAGTTGGTGGGGCAGAGGAGATGGGTGAATTGCTAAGGATTGGGGTGAAGTGCACTGCTGAGGCACCTCAAGCTAGGCCTAACATGAAGGAGGTTCTTGCTATGCTCATTAAGATATACAATCCCAAGGGAGACTCCAGTTATGTACACTTTGTTTAGTCTTTTTTGTTAAGGGGATTAATGGATTAGAGAAAAAAAACATGTGCATAGTTTAATCTGTAACATAGTTTACATACCATCAATGTCATGCACACAGTTTATTTCATTCTTCTATTGTATACAGAAACTTCATTATGTCAAGGAAGTTGCCAATTTTGTTGTGCTACCCTTATTTCTGTAGTCAATTTAAGTTTAGTAATAAAATCATGATTTAATCTGACTTTGTTGCTGTTTAGGCCTTGTCATGGCATTGGCAGGACCAACATTTCCCCTCCTTTCTTCCTTCCAGAAGGCCATGCTTTTATGGAAATCAAACTCGTCACCTCGCTTCTTTTGCCAATTATTGGATTCAGTGCTTCTCGACCTCCTTGGGCCTGAAAATGTTAGATTTCAAATGCAAATTTTAAATAAAACATATTCCGTTAAGATAATGTTCAATTAATTTTAAAATAATTTTATCTCGTTTTTAAATTAAAATTTATAATTTTTTATTTTGGTCATCAAATAAATTATTTAGCTTTTATTTCTGTTAAAAAATACAACAACAACAACAATAATAAATATTATTACTACTACTACTAATTAATTATCTGCACAATTATTATTATCATTAATTAATAATTAATGTTATCATCATTATTTTTATTATATTAACTATTGTCTTTGATATTATAATAACTTTTATTATTATCATTATTACTTCTATTATCATTATATTATTTTTATAATTATTTGTTGTCAAGTTCATACCCATTAAATCATTTGTGTCATCACTAATGTCATTTTCATTACTATAAGTTCATTGTTGCTTTTATTATCACTTCTCTCTCTGTTGTATGTATTATCAAATAAGCTTGGATTGAAAAATAAAAAGTGATTTATTTGATTTAAATTTAAAATTTTTTTGTTAATATTTAAAAATTAAAATTAATAAAAAAATTTAACCAATAATTTAAAAATAAAAACTAGTTTTAATGTTTAGAAATTTTTAAACTTAAAATTACCAACATACAGAACCTTAGTTATTACTCAAGGCATAATTATTTGTAAATGGGATTCAATCAATCTACCTTTATATATAATTTGTAAGTTTTTATTCTTAAACAATAATATTTTTAGGTATTATTTCTATTTCTCATTATGTCATGTGACTTTTCATACCTTGAATATTGTTTTTAATTCAATTATTTAAATTTTATATTTTAAAATTTTCATGATTTATTTTTAATTTGAAAATTATATATCTTTAATTTAGTCTTATTTACTTTCATAAATTTTTTATCATCATCATTAAAATAAAGTATTTATAATTTTTTAAAAACTTTTTATATAAAAAATAATTTTAATTTAATACTAGTTGTGAGAATGCACAAGAAACTTACTAGTATATGAATCAAATTTCATTAGTTTTCTTGATTTGCTATTATTCAATTTTGATCATCATTATACATAACTCTAAATTAAATTCAGTGCCAATACCAAACATGGAAGCGAGTAAAAGTCAAATTTTTGGTTTTTGATTTTCCAATCAAGTTTAGTGACATGATTCCGACTTTTATGTGAGCCTTGCGCAGCAGAATGCTAATGCTGGCTTTGAGCCAACAATACCATTATGACAAAGCAGTAGCTTAGCAATGATTGAGTTTTATTGTAAACCCAACACGTACGGTAGGTATCACCCTTCAGATTCATGCACCTCATGTACTTCAAAATATTGGTGCTGATAGTAAAAGAATAGATCATTGTGTATCACGTTGTGGTTGCTTGTGTGAAATCGTGCTTTGATGTTGTATAACCAATTGTCTAACACTTCTCTTTTAACTTTGTTACTTCAAATATATGAATAGTTTTTTTAGGGTCTGTCATTTCTTTGCTTTGATGACATTTATCATGCAAAATGGTTTGATTTGGTTTGGTTGGGTGTCATTAAAGTTCCAGTTAATGTCCAATAACAATCAAACATTCGGATTCGGTCCCCGTCTTCCGTAATTTTTTCACAAACTTTTCAATTTCCTTCTGAAATATAGAACCAGCGCCAATGTCAACTTCAAAAGCTGCAGTGTGCATGCTATCAAAGTTGGTAGAGAAACAGTAAGCAGAGACAATGAACTGAGTACTAATTAACGTCCGTTAAATTTTGATGACATTTGAATATTACTGGGATGTGTGTAAAGTAATCTTCGTCACAAATTTTATTTGAAACATGTGTTACAAGATATGGTACAATGACCTAAACGAGCTATTTGTTGCAGATGCACCTAAGAGGCAAAATCTTGATCAACTAAATGCTGATAAACAAAGCAAGAGACTATTCCACAGAGCTAGAGATAGATATAAAGAAATGTAAGTAAAACATTTTTAACTATTAATTAAAATTTATTATAAATTATGCGAGTTTCATTATTTTTATGTATATGTTTTTTAATTTTTTTAATTTTAGATAAATTTTAATTAATTATTAAAAGTATATTAAAAAAAACTTTATTAAAAAGTATGTTATTAGTATTTGTCTTCATTAAATAGGCATGTCTCTCTTGCTGCCAAATAGGTTTGAGGGAAAGCACACAAAATCTTTTATAAAAACATACTACAGGATGAAAAATAAGTATTTAATTGGTTGTTTGGAAATAAGAGTTTTTTAAGAGAGGATAAATTTTTTATTTTAAATAATGGCGTTTAGAATTATTATTTTTTAAAATATAAATATAAATTAATATTAACTTAATTTAATTTATTAATTATCACAAATAATACATAATTTTTTAAATTTTAAATTAAAAAATATGTATTTTCTTTCATTTCCTCCAAAATCTGTCTCCCAAACGTATCCTAATTAAATTGGCAAGGAGAATATAGCAACAATAAATAGGTGTTCTTGTAAGTACTGTTAGCTATAATGATAAACAATACATGTAGAAATGCATTGCAAATGGTGTTTCTCAATGGCTTGTGGGATTATTTTGGGATGTAAAAATATTTGGACACTGTTCTCTTCGATCATGTGGGCTCAGAAGATCATATCTCATGCGCAACATTAGTTGCTAATCTAGTCAGAGCTTTCTAAGTTGTATGTACTGGTCTTGAGGTCTCATGGCAAATTAAGAAACGTGTGTCTTAAGCCTTGAATTGAGGAGGAAAGTTGAGGTTATCATGAAAACTAAGACTAAAAGGCAGCTAGAGCCATCAACAGAGAACTAGTCTATATGTAAGATTTCTAGGAATTGATAAACATGAGTGGAATCACATTAATGCGGTTTTATAAAAGCATTTTGCGATTACATTTGTTTAATTTACCTTCAACACAACATATTATTTTCAATTACACAGTAATAGTATAACTATCCCTAGTACCTCATCCACTACTTTAAAAAAAGATACTCAAAAGCCCATTAGTCTTGGTCCAAGCACAATAGTTGACATCAGTAAAGAGAAATCTAAAAGAAATACTCAAGTTACTATCCGTTTGAAAGATTACATTCGCTATTAGCCACATGTAGGGACTTTTGACAATAGGACCAATTCTGTTATTTTATATAAAGTTTAATGATTCATAATCTTCTTTTATGTTTTTTTTTTGTTATAGTGCATATAACGCACTCTTATAGTATTGAGGTATGCAAAAATGAATTAAGAATATTCTCTCTCATTATCTTCTTCTCTTCCCTCTGTACATCCCTTTCGTTGGTGCTTTCATTGAGCTCCTTTCTCCCCTCCCATGACTGACCATTCTGCAGCTCTTCTCAACATCGAACGTCAACTTGAGCAATCCTCCTCTCCCACGCAAATTTCTCCAATATACTTCATGAATTAGCCTAACGCACCTCCCACCTTGAAAACAAAGAAACCATCACACCTATCACCAACACCCCATCTCTCACAAAACCCTTTCGTTTTGACCTCCCTAACTTCGACAGATCTAATGCCTTGGGGTGGATTTTCAAAATCACCCAATTTTTCAGTTATCACCAAGCTCCACCAGAGCAACGCACCCAGATCGCTTCGTTCTATTTGGAGGGACCAGCTCTAGCTTGGTATCAATGGATGTTCAACAACGGTCTCCTCACATCATGGGAGTCCTTCCTTAGAGCACTTGAACTCCGCTCTGCCCCTTCCAAGTTCGATGATCCGATAGCCACTCTGTGTAAGTTGTCTCAAACTTAATAGTTGGATGAATACCTCTCTGAGTTTGAAACAATTTCCAACCACATATCTAGTTATCCCACCAGTTTTTACATGAGTTGTTTCACCTCTAGCCTCAAACCCAATCTACGTCGTGAGGTGTTAGTTTCACAACCCACTGACCTTCCCTAGGCGATTGCCTTTGCTAAGTTACATGAGGATAAACACAGACACATTCCCTCTCCTTTCACCCACTTTCCAAGGTTGTCAACCCCACCACCACCAACCCCTACACAACCATTAAAACCACTTCCCCCTCTCTTGCCTAGCCCTACATCCAAAATACCAACAAAAAAGCTCACAGAAGCAGAAATGCAAGCTCGTAGAGACAAAAACCTTTGTTACAACTATGATGAACGTTACCACCGCGGCCATCGATGTAAGACCTAATTTTTCCTGCTCGTCTTGCAGGAACCCCCCGATACACCTGACCCAAGTGATGACACAATTCTGGATCCACCAGACGACTCAAACCTAGAGGCTGGGCTCATAAGCCTACACGCATTATCGGGCTAATGGACCCCATGTACATTCTATTTCACTAGATCTATTAAAGGCTATGCTGTCCAGATCCTCGTGGACAGCGAGGCAACCCAAATTTCATCCAGTAAAGAGTTGCTCAGTTCCTTCAGTTGCCTCAATAGCCCACTCACTCACCTCTTCGTGTTATGGTTGGCAACAGAGATTTCCTTCCATGCTCCACCATTTGCTCAAATACCACCATAACATTATCTTCTCTGAAATTCTCAGTGGATCTCTATCCTTTGGAACTCTCGGGTACTGATATTGTTTGGGGAGTGCAATGGTTAACTCAAATAAGCCCGTTTGTAATGGACTACACAGGCCTATTTATGAAATTTATGTGAGACGGCCATTTGGTCGAACTAAGAGGAGAAACAAGCCCAAATCCCACACCCATTCCAGTCCAACAACTAAAGAGACTACATAACACTCACTGGGTTGAGGCCCTATTCCAACTGACCCTAGCGCCAAACCCAGTACACCTTGATACCCCCACTATCCTAAACACATTAACCTTACAAAACCGCACCACACATTAACCTTACAAAACCGCACCACACATTCAAACATACTCTTCCTCAATTCATGAATTACAAGATCTTCTTACCAAATACTCTATTTTTGAACCATCAACTTCACTCCCACCTTCTTGACCAACAGACCACCCAATCACCCTATTACCCAACACACCTCCAATATCCGTTCGCCCATACAGATACCCCCACTTCCAAAAACAAGAAATCGAACAAAAGGTCCAAAAAATGCTTGATTTTGGTTTCATAAAACCCAGCACCAGTCCCTTCTCATCTCCGGTGCTCCTTGTAAAGAAAAAGGATGACACCTGGCCTTTTTTACGTAGATTATCGCGCACTAAACACCGTCACTGTTAAAGATAAATTTTCAATACCCACCATAGATGAATTACTAGACGAGTTGGGTCAGGCAGCTTGGTTTTCAAAGCTGGATCTCCTTTTTGGGTTCCATCAAATACTCATGCGTCCGTCGGATTCTGTGAAAATAGCATTCAGAACACATAACGGGTATTTTGAATTCAAGGTTATGCCCTTTGGGCTTTGCAATGCCCCCTTAACCTTTCAAGCCACAATGAATGACCTCTTTCGCCCTCACCTACGATGATTTATCATCATCTTCTTCAATGATATACTCGTCTACAGCCCGACCCTTGATGCTCAGATATCCCACTTAGAAACAACATTTCAATTGCTGATGGATAACTATTTTCGGCTGAAAGGGTCGAAGTGTTCAATAGGGCAACAATCCATTCATTATCTCGGGCACATTGTCTCGAGTTCAAGCGTACAACCCGACCCTTAAAAAATACAAGTTATATTGGATTGGCCTTTGCCTGCTTCAATCATATCCCTCTGCGGATTCCTTGGATTAACTGGATTTTACCGTCGCCTTGTGAAAGGATATGCATCAATTGCATCCACTCTTACAAACCTCCTAAAAAATGACAATTTCTTGTGGTCAGAAGAAGTATCTATGTCCTTTCAAGCACTAAAAAATGCTCTTACAAATGCACCTGTCTTGGCAATTTCTCAATTCGACCATGTTTTTACGGTCCAAACTGATGCATCAGGTTCCGGCATGGGAGCAGTACTTTCACTGCAGGGTCACCCAATAGCTTACTTCAGCAAACAATTTTGTCATAAACTAAAAAATTCCTCTACATACATACGAGAATTATGTGCCACCTCTGCTGTCCATAAATGGAGAAAATACTTATTGGGTCGCCATTTCGTCATACAAACAGATCAACAATCAATTCGAGAGCTAATGACTCAAACAGTTTTGACACCAGATCAACAAACTCATCTATCCAAGCTCTTGGGTTTTGATTTTGAAATACAGTATAAGCCCAAGAAATCCAATAACGCAGCAGATTCCCTCTCTTGCTTACCATCAGAGGACACTTTTCTAGTCCTCATAGTAACTCAATTGGCTTTCCTCGATGACCTTAGAGCTGCCCTCAATTCAAATCAAGAATTTCTTGACCTCGAATACAAACTCTCTACCTCTCCAACAAAGTTTCCCAACTACTCAGTCCACAAGGAGTTCATCTTGTACAAAGGAAGGTTATGGCTCCCTCATCTTGTATTTACATTCATCTATTACTAAATGAATTTCACTCCACTCTGACAGTAGGTCACCCAGGTACTCGAACCTTGGGCAAACTCCAGGCTAATTTTTACTAGGATATTATGAGGAAAGATGTTCACACTTTTGTGTCACAATGCCCCACATGTCAACAGACAAAAATACCCACCCAGAAAATACCGGAACTCCTACAACCAATTCCCCCTCCTACTAGATGCTGGGAAGATTTGTCCTTGGATTTTATAGTGGGTCTACCGCCCTATCAAGGACATACCATCATCCCTGTGGTTGTTGATCGCTTCTCAAAGGCAGCACACTTTGGTATACTACCAACTTCTTTCAACGCCACTAAGGTAGCAAAACTTTTTGTCAACATGGTTTGCAAACTACATGGTCTACCGTCCAGTCTCATTTCTAATAGAGACCCAATTTTCATCAGTCATTTTTGGTGGGACCTATTCTGATTGAGTGGCACAAAATTACGTATGTCTACTGCCTATTACCCTCAAACTAACGGGCAAACCAAGGTTACAAACAAAATACTACAACAATACCTACGGTACTTTGTCCATCACTGTCCTTCATTATGGGGCAAGTATCTAGCATGGGCTGAATGGTACTTTAATACAACACCAAATACTTATACAAGTCTCACACCTTTTGAAGTAATGTTTGGACGTCCACTACCCTCCAGCCCTCACTTGTTGCTCAATGAGTGACACATCTAATGCTATTGTTCAATTCGAGTTGTCCAACAGGGAGAAAATTCTACGCAAACTTCACACAAACCTGCATAAAGCTCAATTGGCAATGAAATGCTGGGCTGATTCCAATCGTCGTGACCTACAATTCACGTTGGACGATTGGGTCTATGTTCAACTTCGTCCTAAAAGACAAATATCAGCTAGTAGGGGATGCTTTAGCAAGCTCCACAAGCGTTACTTCGGTCCATTCAAAATCACACAAAAGATCGAGAAAGTTGCTTATAAACTAGACTTGCCTCCTGTTGCAAAAATACATAACATATTCCATGTGTGCCTCTTAAAACCTCATCTCGGACCGTCCCCACCTCAACCTTTTCCCTTACCTCTTGAGATTGTGGACAACGAACCAATCCTTGAGCCAATCGCCATAGTCGACTATAAAACAAATGACTCAGGCACTTGGGCTCTTGTCCAATGGAAGGGGTTACCCCTCGAAGAAGCAAGTTGGGAACCATAGCCTCAATTACAATCCCAACTTCACCTTGAGGACAAGGTGTTTTTTGCACAAGCAGGAGATGATAGTATAACTACCCCTAGTTACCACACCCATTACTACAGAAGAAGGTACTCAAAGGCCCATTAGTCCTGGCCCAAGCACAATAGCTAACATTAGTGAAGAGAAATCTAGAAAAAATATTCAAGCTCCTATCCATTTAAAGGTTACATTTGCTATTAGCCACTTGTAGGGCCACCTTTGACAATAGGACCAATTCTATTATTTTGTATAAAGTTTAATGATCCAGAATCTTCTTTTAAGTTATTGCTTTTTTTGTTATAGTGCATATAAGGCACTCTTATAGTATGTATCAATATATGCAAAAATGAATTAAAAACATTCTCTCTCACTATCTTCTTCTCTTCCCTCTGTACACTCTTTTCACACAGTCAAAACTTGAAGCTACAGCGCCTTTAGCAAACTGTTACTTTACTATTTCAAAAGGCATTGCATTTTATTTATAATTATAACTTAGTCGTTAAAATTTCATTTAGATCACACCTATTTTATTTTTTATATGATATAATCTGGTAAATTTCAAAACTCTTAATTTATTTAGATTTATTTTATATTATTTTTCAAAATGATAATAAAAGATCTAATTTAAAATAAATTTGGATGATTTCAAAGGGCTATACATATGTTTTGGAAACATTAATTTTAAGAAATAATTATTTACTTAAGAAATTATTCACAATGATATTAAAAAACTATCATAAAATAAATTAATACACACACGTGTATATATATATATATATATATATATATATATATATATATATATATATTATTTTAATTTTATTCAGTATTTATATATGCCCATAATACTATTTTCTTAAAAAAAAAAAAGATGATAAAAATATCTCACTTTAAACTAGAATTCAGATTTTTTAACTTGTTATTTTTTAAAAACAAAAATGATTGTCTAACATCTCTTTATAATTTATAAGATGGGTGTAAGAAAGATAGAAATAAAAAGAAAAGAGAAAATGATAATAAACGATGTGATAAACGATATAATAAAAATAGAAAAAAATTACAAATATTAGAAATACTTTTTAAAATATGTCTCACATGACATATATAAAGGTCCGACACCAAGACATGCTTTGTCGAGGCTGTGGTGTACTTTTTTTTTGAAATTTTCAGAGGCAATTTCTAATTGTCTATGGGCATTTCCATTGTAATTTGAGCCATTATTAGGCTCGAATCATTGCTTCACAAGCATTGGCCATTCTAGAATGTCTTGCTCACCACTGCTTAAACTGAAGACATTTAAGAAAGATACACACGAGTGTGGTTAGATAAAGAAATTTTAAGGAAGTAATGTATCTCTTTAGAGTAGTTAAAATAT
This sequence comes from Abrus precatorius, assembly GCF_003935025.1. NCBI lineage: Eukaryota > Viridiplantae > Streptophyta > Magnoliopsida > Fabales > Fabaceae > Abrus > Abrus precatorius. Next base: position 36,631,789 of record NW_020874428.1, on the reverse strand, counting down.
TTATTTAGTGCTCACTATTAATTTTGCACTAGCTCTTGAAGTTTCCAGCCACTAGGGACATATCTCTCACTGTGTGTGATTTTATTTATTTAAATTAATATATTTTTTACTGAAACCAATCTTAGTTATGATGAGTTCTTATAATTTGGTAAATATTTTGTTTGGTTTGGTTGTTCAAACCTTGTTAGCAATACTAACGTGTTTTTCAAATTTTCTGCAAAATTTTACTATTTTTTACGGTTTAAGATACAGGGTGATTTGGACCATTAACCCCGCTTATCTAATTACTAGAGTGTTTGGCTTTTGATTTCTCCAAGATGGAACTTTCAAAGAAGAAGCCAACAAAGATGCCTATAAGTAATTAATTACAATTATTTAAAATAAGTAATTTTACATCTCAAAAATACTTGAAAGATAATATTTAAATAAAACTAAATAATGTAAAGAATTAGAATACGTCCTTTTAAAGTGTATATACTTGGCCAAGCATCTAAATTATACCACTAAATGTTTGTTTATAAAATATACGGTTAAAGTACATTATAGTAAAGTTTTTGCTATAAATGTCGTGTATTTTCAATCTGATTCTTATGATTGTCTGAAGTTAAAGAAGAAAGGTTCACATCTTTTCGAACCTAACTGTAGTGAATTGAGTTGTTAGAGATAGGAGTAGAGGACATACATGTCAGGACAGGCACAAACCCTAGGTGCATGCCAACCTGCAAAGCATATGCGCATGAGCACCCTTCCTCATTTTCCTAAGCAAAATTGGTCTCTTATGTATCCTTCCAATTTGTCAGATTAGACATTCCAATAAACTATAGCCTATAGCTATATTTCTAAAATTGATGTTTTTACTTTGCGTGTCTAAAAACATGTAATAAAAAATTATTCATAATAAGCTTTTATTAAAAATATTGAGATATTATAATATGTAGTATATTACTAATATTAAATATTATATAATCTTTAATAAAATTGACGATTTTAAATTTTTTTAACATGCGTCATTAGCTACATATTTAAAAAATAATGTCATCTCACCCAATCTGTAAACATGCCCTCATACAGTGAATTTTGTATAGATGTTTTCTGGACAGATTATGTTGCATATTTTCCCTATAGGAATCGCAATTTTTGGGATTCTAAACCATGACAGCACCTGAGGTGATGTTTGTGTGTCCATACTGAATTCATGCGCAAGAGAAAAGATATAGTATCATCAGATATGAAGATTTAAGAACCATATCAAATTGGCAGGAAAGTAAATCCAAATTGGAGAGGGACAAAACTAGATTCTTTTAGAAAATTAACACATCTGCTAGATTCTATAGAGATGCATGTGAGCATATAGGTGAGTATGATGGGCTATTAGGAGAATATATAGAGAGAAAATTACTATTCAAATTGGGGCTAAAACTTTTCAGGGGTAAGTGATTTCAAGTCATGGATGAAAGGATGGAGGCATATCTGCCATACCAGCAGCTCCATGATTATTGTCCTACACAAAAAACTAATCAAGTGCTCCTCCACTACAACAATTAGTGCTTATATTAGTTAGAAAGGGAACAAAAGAAAGAATATATCCTGTCACCTTCTCTCTCTTTCTCCCTTTCTTGGAGCCCCACTTTCAGGTTGTCTATAAATTGACATGCACGCAAGACTATTTGATGAACCGAAAATTAAAGAACCCTGCTAACTAAGAAGATGGAGTACTGTGGATTTCCTAATCCCAGAACAAGAGATGTTTCCCTTCAGGAACTTAGCCAAAGGCTTGCTGAGTTTGCTGAAGTAAGAGGATGGAATCAATATCACAGTCCTAGAAATCTTCTTTTAGCTCTAGTAAGTCCCAAATATATGCCTAAATTGACATTAAAAAATTTCCTTAAAATAGTCCATTCCAAAGATGTTATGAATAATTTATGAAAATAAATTATGATATCTGTCAGTTGTTTTTAGCTTATTTAAATAAACTTTTCGATATAAGACAAAATAAGTTATTTTAGCAAGTTTTATGAATGAATTTATAATATAAATTATTAAATAAATAAATAATTAAGCTGTGTATCTATATCCATCATAAATGTTTTATACATATAGTTGATGGATACTTTTTGTACTGCAGGTTGGGGAGGTGGGAGAGTTGTCTGAGATCTTCCAGTGGAAAGGAGAGGTTGCAAGGGGATTACCCAATTGGAGTTCTGATGATAAGGAGCACTTAGAGGAAGAGCTTTCAGATGTTTTGCTGTATCTGGTGCGTCTTGCTGATGTTTGTGGATTAGATCTTGGACAAGCAGCTCTAACCAAAATATTAAAGAATGCTCAGAAATACCCAGTCACAACGCATGACCACAAAGCTACTTCCACCTAATACCCAACCCAATAGGCTAATACTAGCTAGTTGTTAATTTCTCGTTCCTTTTTCTTCATGTACTAGTGTGCTACTCGGAAAAGAAATAGCTGCATCTATGTTATACAACTTGTCTTATTTATTTATTTTTAGTTTTGTTGAAACAGAGTCCACTGCCACTTCAACCTTGGCCGTGTAAGAAGAGAAAATCTTTGAAGAAATAAAGTATATATTTTTAATAATTTGTGTTGTGTTGTCTAATAATGTAGTCATTTGTGTATGTTACCAAAAGGACTGCCAAGTGAAATGATTGACCGGTCGTGCACGTGCCTACCCAACAAATTCAGTGCATGAAAGATGAGATTATATGTTTTTGATAAAATAATATTCTATTTTCACAAAAATATTAAAAATAAATTATTATATTTTAAAAAAGTAAAGCTAATTCAAAACCTGTGGCTAGAACTACACAAGAACTTGAGAATGATGTTAAAATTTGGCCGCGTAATGAAAACATCCTTTTAAGTTGCAGTGCCTATTTCATATGCTGCGGTTAGGGAGTGGATGCATAAGCATAACCTGCGCATCACGTGATCCTGTCTGCATTCTAAAGACACTATCATTGTTATTTTTTGTGTTCATCTCTACCCAATAATTCGTCACCACTGTATTTGGTTAATTATTGTTACGGCATTTAAATCATGGAAGCAATCTCTTTCAATAAACTATGAATAAATTATAAAAAAGACTTACATTTTATTTTCAACTCATAACCTTAAGTATTAGGTCATGAATCTTGTCATTTATATATTTGTCAATTTTTTCACTACTAGTTATTACCTTAATTATTGTTTTAGTTTATTTATAACTTATTTAATTAAAATAAAGGTGTTTAATTGACTTATAAAACCATGTGTATAATTCTATACTAATAATTTTGGGATAGAAATTGTGGCATCAATTCATTGTTTTTCTATTTTGTTTTAACTATAAAAAAGTATTTTTATTTTTATTTTTATATTTCTCAATATATAATTAAGTATTCAATATTTTAAAACTTAAATTAAGATAATGCTAGATTTATTTTGTGTGTGTAGGTGAAGTTTTACTTAATTAAAAAGTAGTTGGAGTGGTCAAGAACTCAAGTTTATGACTGACCACAAATACCTAATCACTTTGAAGGCTGTAAGCGAAAATGACATGCCTTTTGAACCCAAAGGGGTTGAATACGGGTCTTTTTCCTTTAAAAATTTCGATGTGACAATTTATTTGATTTTAGTTAAGAATTCAAATCAATTAAATATAACTTAATTAATCTAAAGTATCATATAAAAAACAATAATACCTAAATTTATTATGGTAAAAATGAGTATAATTGCATATTAGAAAACAGTATAAATTACTTTAAATTATTATCAATAATTAATGCGTAGACTATTCTTTCGTAATGAAAACACGAGTTTTTTGTTTGAAATATCTGATTATGAAAGTTTCTCCTCTTAAAAATATAGATTATCATTATTTGTGGGTTGAGGCTTATCAGTTTGAAGATTAGGTTACCAAAATATTTGATGGCTGAATTGACCAAACCAATTTTTCTTGATGCCCTAGTTGGAGGCCCCGTCCCCGTTCTAGATTTGAAGCACCTGGGCACACTTTGGACCATTAATTGGCAAACGCTCAATTGGGGCACTTCTGCGCTGCACTTCCTTCCTAAACATAAATGATTGTTCCTGGGAATTCAAAACTTACCCACGAGGAAAGCTTTTTTTTAATATTCTCCTAATTATTTTAATTAATACTTAATTAGGGTGTTAAAAATATGTGTTAGACAGTGTATTTTCTCCCTCAATACCTGATCAATATATATATGAACAATGTTAATTAATATCAAGGCACACGTGCGTTTGATTAAATAAATTATTAATATCACCCAACCAAAAAAGAGGGACCCAGCCACCATAACTATGTGCCTTTTTCGTCAATACCATTAAATGAGAGCACACGAAAATACTAAGAGGGAAAGAGTTGGAAAGCATAAATAAATGAGTTTTGAGAGAGATCAAGAAAATGAGAAATGTTAGTTCCTTGCACGTAATGGGAGTCTCGTTTTATTTATTTTAAAGAATTTAAAACTGTTGATATATTAAGATAAGACGAAAGGAAAATAAAAGATAAAGAAAAATGAATTGTGATGATAAAAGTTGAGTTATGTATGTAATAAACATTATTGTAAAAAATAAAATAAAAGAGGAGAAGTTTAATATTTTGAAACGATGTTATTTATAATTTTATCAAATATTGCATATAATATTTGATAAATTTTATTGTATTCTCTAAAATGAGAAATATTTTATACTTTTTTATATGATGGGACGATGTTAGTGATTTGTTTTAAAAATTATATAAATATTTTTAATTTTAAAGTATTAAAGAAATCATAATCCTTAATTTAGAGAGAGTATGTAATATTCTCTTTAATTTCAAAAATACTATAATAAGTACTATAATATTTGGTAGCCTTATATTTTTACTAGAATAAAATGAAATATGTTGATAATAATATTTTCATTGAATTTGTATGAGCTAATGAGGCAGTTTAGGCTTTAATGGATTTTTTTTATCGAACTCAAGTTTCGTTTAGATTGAGTGCATAATCGTTGTATCGATCGTGAAAGTGATTAAAGCAGTAACTTCAATTGCAACTTACGTAGAATGTCATTAAGGATGAATTTGTAATAAGTCTAAAATATTATTTTAGGGTTTAGTATACCCGTTTGTTTTTTTTTGGTACAATAAAGTTTTGTGTACCTATTTCAAAGCTTTCGGAAAAGAACTTTAGATTACATAAAATATCACATTAAGCGTTTATTTAAGTCTAAGTTTCATATGAATAACATTGTCTCTGTTTGGCCAAACTTTGCTCTTAGCTTAGGTTGGATAATTTTGGATTGTATGGCTGTTAAGTTTTGGACATATGATTAGTGTCCTTGCTAATTTATCTACTGTAGTCTTATTCTCTATTTCTAACTTTGATCTTGATTTGTCTGTTGCTATTTTTTCTAATAATAAAGGCTGGGATTGAGACAAATTAAATCTTACTCTCCCCCCTCAGATTTGTTAGTATATATCTCAAATTATTCTCCTTACTTAGTCTAGAGTCCTAACTCTATGTTTTAAAAATTGACAGCTAATGAAATTTTCTTAATAAAATCTGCTTATGATTTATGTGTTAAGACCAATCAAAGTTTTAGGTATAACTATGATATTTTTAAATTTATTTGGAAATGGTAAGGGCCTCCCAAAATTACGCTATTCCTTTAGAAATTGGCCCATGGTAAGTTGCTCACTAACAAGGAAAGACATTATAGGCATATAACTGAGTCTTACTTATGTTCTAAGTGTATAGAAGCTCCTGAATCCATTATGTATGTGTTCAGAGACTGCTTTTATGCTAAGCAAGTCTGGATCATTTTATTTTTCCTCACCAATAGGTCCAATTTCATAGCTTGGAGATTACTAATTGGTTGTGTTGAATTTGACTAATATTAGGATTAGCAAGTTTTTTGACTAGGCTAGTCTATTTGGTACAATTATTTGACATTTATGGAAAGATAGAAATTTATTTATTTTCCAATCTCTTTCTTCTTCTCCTAATCAGATCATTTATAAAATTTTGTGTGATTTTGATTTTTGGTTGAATTGTCATAGGGGACTGATCAAGCCTCTGGCTAGAGTTGCTAAGGACCAAGTGCATGTTAAATGGATCCCTCCTCTTTCTGGCTAGTTGAAGCTTAACGTGGATGGAGCTATTTCTTTACACTTTGATGGTGTTGCTTGTGGAGGAGTGATTCGTGACAGCAATGGCAAATTCATATCTAGTTTCTGCAGCAAATCAAATAGATATACATGTACCTCTCTTATTGCTGAGCTTTAGGATTTATTTTTGGGTTTTCATTTAGCTTCTTTGGAAGATATTCACTCTATATGGGTGAAAAGTGATTCCAAAGAAGCATTGTCTCTAATTTTGCATGTTCAGCATACTAATCATCCTCTAATTGAATTGATTAATAATATTAGGGATCTTATCAAATTAATTAGATTCATTAGATTTGTTCATATTTTTAGAGAAGTCAACTCTTATTCCGATAGATTAGCCAAACTAAGTCTTGAAAATTCTTTACTTTTGTCTTATTATGATATTGCTCCTTTTGTATTATTCTTTTTTTTTTATATGCTTGTGAGAGTTAGACCGGTAAGTCTTTCCTTAGTCTGTTTTATTTTTTGGACTATTAGCCCTGTTACTTAGTAAAAAAAATAAAATTCATATGAATATAATAAATATTATTAACAATATTAAGAGATAAAATTATAATTAAAATATGAGTAAATCACCCTTTTTTTTAGCGATATTTTAATTATATTATCCTTTCCTTTTATGTAAGAATAATCTTTTAATAGATTTATACGAGTTATACTTTAATTGTTATTTTTTTTACTGTCACCGACAATTAACTTTGAATAGTATATTATTAATTTTAATATTTTGGAGGGTACAATGTAATATTAAATATGTCTATTTTTATTTTGAAATTTTGTTTAAAATCTTTATTTCATTTTTTATGATAAAAAAATAATAATAAACCTTCAAAATCAATTGTCAAGCATGTTGACAATCACAAGGAAAATAAAATATAAAAAAAAACCATTTATATACAAATAGATTTAAATAAATTATATATTCATTTTTTTAGAAATAAAAATTATATGTTAAAATAAAATACAAAATTTTAATTTAAACATATCTCAAGAAGAAAAAGAAGAAAATGGTTTAGTGTTTAAATTTTGTTGACGCGATTGCGTTACAGAAGTATTGATGATTTTGAACTCGAGTTAAAATGATTTAGTGTAAATAGATAAATGTAGATTCTGATTTGTTAACTTATTACACTGTACAAAATATACCTTCGAAATCTTTATTGTTGTGAAGATATGCAGATAATTTGTTTAATAGTAAGAGATAATATTTGTGCTATTTTAATTGTTTTCATTAATGACTTATTTTTTTTTACTATACATGAGGGATTAAACTTCAAAATTAGAATAAAATATTACAAAGAAAATTAATGTCAATTGTATTCTACTAAAGAAGAGGACAGTTTTGCCAGGGAAAAATCTAATATGTTAAATATCTTAACTCTGGTAAGAGTGAGGACTGTTCCAGTGGTCGCTTGTAATTTTTGTGAGCTTGAAATTTCATTGGAAGTTGGTGTTCTTACAAGTTAAATGAACGCGAGTCTTTTGGATTTTAGGAGTTGTACTGTTATACTAATGTTACTTGATTTGATAACATTAGCATGGAATGGGTTATCTAAACCCTACTAAGATATGGATTTTTTGCCTTATCTGAGAGTAAAATGAACAAATCCCTCTGTGTGGTTAAAGGTTTGGTGTGCTATTTATGTCGACTGGTTGAGACAAATTTAAGATGATTCTAACTTCGAGATAACTATGAATCTTCATGTCATAGTCCAAAGTCACACTTTGATGTTAAGTCTGATGTTGATTTCGTTGATGGTGGTTACAACTTTTTTACTGTTGTCAACTATGATACCTCAAACCACAATATATGCAAGACTATGTCATGATTGTGAGCAAAATTAATCAATCAAACTATTACGATGTTAGTTTTTTTATAAATATAAAAAATATTTAAGACTTCACTCTTTATTCTTGAATTAGCAATTGCTTGAAGAAAATGTAGAAATGTGTTAGAAATTGAAAGAAAAACACAATTAAAAAAACTACAAAAATTTAGGGATAATCATAAGTTGGTAAACCATATCAGCAGTGGTAAAAAATTTCAATCATTTTAAAACTATGGAACTATAAACTTCAAATGATGTTAATAAGCTATCAATCTAACGATGAAGAAATTAGAAGAAAGAAACATAACAGTGGGTACACACACAAATGGGATGGTATATAGCTATTCACTGTCAATTAATTACAAGCCCTGATAAGCTTTCACCATCAAGCTGAAACAACAGATATTGTCTCACAATTTTGGAGAATTAAAATAACACTCTAGAGTTATCATGCATCAATACAAAAAAAGTTACTTACAAAATAGGAACAACCTGTTCATGTCAAAAGATTCACATACAAAGTATTAATTACAAGGTTGTCACACATTGGTTAAACTTCAAAGAATACAAAAGTCAACATCAATCTTTAAGATTGATTTTTAACATTTAAAAATAGAAAAGTAAGTTTGTTACGCAAAAATATATATTTTTTAAATAAAAATTTATTATTTTTATATAATTAAAATTAACTTTAAAATGTGATGTTTAGAAAATTAAATTTTAAATTAATAAAATAAGAAAACAACATGGATTGACCACTCAAAATACCAATTAAGTACTGTTGATCACTTTTGCTCATACAAAATATCTAACATAAATTTTTACTCAAATAAATTTTCAACTTGAACTCTCGTAAACAGAGAAATTTTTTTAGCAAATTAATATTAAATTAAAATTTATTAATATTTTATTTACCTAGCATTAATTCGTAAGACATTAAATAAAACCAACGACGACGATAATAATAATGTTTGTCGGGAATAATAATAATAATAATAATAATAATGTTATGGGTCAACATACCACAAAGAACAACTTTCAAAATGTTTGGGCTCAAGGCCCTTTTAAAACTTTGATGAACGCTATATTTTTTCTTGCTCCTTAGCACGGTGACATATACTTTAACGAAAAAAATAAAAACATGGTGGCTTGGTCGGTACCAAAAAAGACAAACATTTTGAAAGTTGTTTAGGGTTGTACAGTACTCCGGGTCCTAGATTAAAAAAAAACAGACAATAAGTGTGAACTCATACTCGCTTCGATTTGAAAAAAAAAAAGAAAAAGAAAACTGACATCGGTTTAAAATTTTCATAACTATAAGATCAACTGTGACATTAATATATTCGTATGTACACCGAAAGGTATGGATCTGGATCGTTTGCAGTTTTCACCAGATCGTCTGTAATTCTCATGCAGGCTATAGTTTTGTATTCGCTTAAACAAATTTTGGTAAAAAAATGATGTTAGCTTAAGTTAAAATAAATTCACTTAAGTCAATTTCGCTTAAGGCAGAAAAATTTATTTAAGTAGATTTAGAAAAAGTAGCAAAAAAATTAGAAAAAGAAGAGAGAAAGTGAGACTGAGAGAGAGATCAGAGATGAGGGCAAAAGCACAAGTGAACGGAGAAGGCTAATAAGGGGAAAGAAAAAATGGCTAGATGAGGAGAGAAGGGGAGGGGAGGGAAAGAGAGCTAGATAAGGAGAGAGGGGGAAGAAGATTGGGTGGAGTTGAAGGAAGAAGAAATGGGGAAGGGGAGTAAAGAAAGAGACTGAGTGAAAGGGAAGGAAAAAGAGAGTGACTGGCATGGAAGGAGAGGAGAAAAGAGGGAACTGAAGTAATGGAGAGGAGGAAACATCTTCTTTCTGCGTATTTTTGCTTAAGTCAATTTTCGCTTAAACCAGAAAATTTCGCTTAAGCGAACGAGAAACTGCAATATGCAATTTTCACCAAAACTATAGGCGATCCAAATTCGAAGGGTATACCATTTTTAAACAAAAATTACATTAAGGATTTTTTAATAATATAAAATATATATTTCAATTTTTTTCAATATAATCTTGACGGTTACATTGTATATTTAAACATTAAATATTTTATAATTGATAAAATAGCCTAATTATTTAGTTTTGTTGACATATTTAAGCATGTGTTTTTGTCTTTCAACTATTTAATTTAATTTAATTTAATTTTTTTAATTTTAATTTATTTTGTTTCTTTAACTTTTAAAAATATATTAAATAAGTTTTTAATAAATAATTAAAAGTTTATTAAAAAGTATTTTGTCAACAAATGTTGTTCCAAACTTAAATATATTATTGATGCATAACCAGAAAGATGTGATAGATAGAGCTTGATTTAGTTTTGATTTTTAGTTTTTAAAAATTAAAATTTAAAACTATTTTATAAAATTATTTTTAAGAAAAAATAGAAATAAAATTTGTTTTGTAATTTAGTTTTTAAAATTATTTTTAGTTAACTTTTTATTAGTTTTAAAAAGAAAAATAGAAAAATAAAAACAAACACTTTAGTAGTAATTTTATTTTTTAATTTTAAAAACTGAAAATAAAAAATTATTTTTAAAATTTACATTAATAAACAATTCTTTTTATTTTTTATTTTTAAAAACAAAATATTATATTTAAAAAGATAAAACAACCAATTCCATAATATTTGCTAATCAATAACATTAATTAACAAAACTTTTCTTCTGCAGGGTCCAGAGTGATTAACAAAACCTTAATCTTGTCGAATTGACCGTCCATAGCTGTAGGGTAGGGTCCTAACTAAGCTTAGAGTTATGAGAGCTTTCAAGTGTATTGTATTTAATTATTATTTTACCCATTACATAAAATGCTTGAATGTCAATTGGCATGCGTGTGTTTTTGAATAAATATTTTTTTTAATCAAAATTACTAATATTTTAAAATTAGAATATTAAGTTGATTAAAATTTAGTTTATAAATTTAGAATGCACCAAAATTGGTCTTATTTATTAATTTTTATTTTAAAATATTATTCATTAGCATTATTTATTTTAGTTAAAGATATTTTATAAAAAATTGTAATTAATTTTTAAATATTGTTTTTTTAGTGTAGTCTCAAATTAGCAACAATTTGGAGTCTTTTGTGAAAGTAAAAGAACAGAAAAAGAGAGTAATAATTGGTAATATATTCTACCACTAGTTACAGGAAACCAAAAAGTTGTTTTAATTTTTATCAGGGAACCAAAAAGTTGTTGACTTGTATTTTGGCACATTGTTAGTAAAGAAACACATTTGAAAGGTAAACATGTTCTAATTATAAATTAAATATGGGTTACAATCGACGCATCCGTTTTAATTAGCATATACTTTTCTAGAAAATCTTCACAAGATCTCCCTTAATTTTAATTGTCATTTTTTACTTTCCTGTAACTAGTGGTAGAATATATACATACATACATATATATATATATATATATATATATATAAAGAGTACAATTTAATATTTTTACAAATAATTATGTATATCATAAAATTATTTTAATTTTAATTTTTTTATTATCAACAGAGCAAAAACCTAAAAATAACTAAATAACTAACTAATTATCTGAAAAAATATATTCTCCGATCATATGTTAACTTTAACTTTATAATTATAAATAATATATATTTAAATAATTTTAAAACATAATTTATTTTAAAATAATATTTTTATCGTATAATATAAAAAAATATTTTAATTTAAATATCAATAATCAGTGTATTTTAATTAGCATAAATTTAAGTGACGAGACTCTTAAAAATAAATTCTAAATTTAAAAAATAAAAAATATATTTTTTGTAAATATAAAAATTTATATAAGCTAATAAAAAAAGTTAGGTAATGATGTTAATTTTTAAAATTTTAAAAAATTAATAAATATGAAAATAAAATAAAAAACTATTACAACAAAAGATAATATAGTTTATACATCATTTTTAGTTAATTTTAATTCTAAAATATACATGAAAATGTTTGACTTATCAAGACTAAGATATAACAAGGTGTTTTATCAAGTTAAATATTGAATATTTGAATTTTAGAAATTACATTTAATGTTATTAATTAAATTTAGGCCAAATATTTCATTAGTTTTATTTTATTAGGTATTTTTTTTTTGTTATTTATAACAGATAATTATTACTTTTTTAATTATAAAATAAAGACCAATTTTTAAGATCTATTAATTATTATTTTTTATAATCTTAATAAAATTTAGGAAAATTTTCACTTTACCCCGTTATACTTTTGATTTGTATAATTTAGAATTTGTGTTTTTAAATTATACAACACACCACCTTCCACAAATTAACCCAAATTTTAATTGCAATTCCTATAAATTAAATTCTTTTAGTCTCTTTAGTTTAAAAAATTATTCATTTAATTATGACAGTGAGTGAAATTAAAATCAATAATTTTAAAAAATAAAAATAAAAATAATAATGTTTACTACGGTACTTATAAATTAAGAATATATTGTATACTCTAAATTGAGTTTTATAATTACTTTAGTATATTAAAAAATAAAAGATATTTATATTTTTTTTAACTAAACTCATTATTTATTAATATAAAATTAATAATAATAATTATTATTAATATGTGAAAGTATATAAAATGTGTTGTTAGTTTATAAGACATAATAAAATTAGCATTTTTTTTAATTAAAAAAAACTAAATTTGACATCAAGTAATTTTTTGCATTACGACTGAACCAAGGTATGGTATTGAGTCCGAAAAGTGAGGAACATGATAACAATGGAAGATTGAGTAACAAAGATTTAACAGAGAAATGATAAAAGAAACTAGTAATTAAGGGGAGAAGGATCATGATCATGATCATGATCATGATGAGGTTGAAGTTGAGTGAAGTAGGGGCTTCGAAGGGCCTCCTGAAGCTTATCATCATCATCCCAGGAATCACGATATGTCTCTAAGTTCACAGAAGAGTTCAATACGGCTGATATGCACAGCTGTTTCCTCCATTCTTGTAACTTTGGAAAGTCCACATTCTCTCCGTATTTGTCACAATACTGCAAAACAAGCTTTACTGTTATACTATATGTTCCTAATCTTTGTATGCTTTATGATTAGCGCATACAAAACCCCCCCAACCCCAAATATATAAACTTACTTCAAATGTATCAATTTCATGAGTGCAGCGCTTAGGAACGCCGGCTACTTCTTTTGAATGATAGAACTCCTCGATCGACTTCATCATTTCCTCACATGACGGCAAAACCTTTTTCCCTGAAAGCAGTTGAGCTATCCATTTTCCTTGCGACTCAAAGAAAGGAAGCCCCAGGATCTGCACCGTTCATCACCCAACACTACCATTATTGTTGTAGTATAAATTATGATTTATCAAATTGGTTCAATTATTCGTAAGAATAACTAAAATATACATATGATTATTTTTATGTACATGTATTTTAAAAATGTCTTAAAATTAAAGAAACCTTTATTTTTTGTTCAAAATTTGTGTTAAAAAATATGGTATCTGTGAAAATAAATAAATAAATAAAAGAAACGTCCTACCTGATCTTAATTCCAGATCCAATTCAGGGTAATTACCTTTTTGGGGATGCCTACAAGAGAAAGAGAAGGAGCAAGTGATGGGGGGAAAGTGTGTTCATACAAAGGACCCACTCTGTTGTCATCCACAGCAACCATTCCTTTTGTGTCTAGAAAGGGGAAAGTATAGGAGTACCTACACACATAACCCAGCATCAGTTATTTTAGGATTCATTACTAATCCATTTTATGAGGAATGTCATGATCGTTGGACATAGATGGTCCATAGCAAGATCTCAAAGCCTAATGTCATAAATATCCAATCCCAATTGTTAATGAATTAACCTTCGAAATAGTAAAATTTAGAAGATTTGACTTTCTGAATATACGTATGAGGCGTGAATATATAGTAAATATGTTGTATGACATAGGTGTTTAATCAATATTTTTTCGGCTTGATTTTCTGGTGAGATATGGGATGTTACCCAGTGCAATATAAAATAGTGTCTGCGAGAATGCTGGAACCATCTGTGAATAGGACTCTTCCATCCTCTTGAAGGGTATCTATCTGCACAATGTACCGCATGTTGTGAGGCTAGGAAAAATACTAGTGAATTCTTTTCATGGAATTAGAACTTAAGAAATTAAAGTGATCGATGCCTGTGGATGAAGGTGGAAATTATCGTATTTGGATATGACTTTAGATAAACCCTCCGTAATATTTAGAGATTTCGAACTGAGGTGGAGTTCCTTAGCTACTTTCACAAGCTCCATTGATATTTCTTGTCCACTGTAAGAATTTCCAACCACCACCACTATCTGTACAAAACTTCTTTTTCTCAATAATGTTAAAAGGAAACATTTCAAAATACGAAAGTTAAAATATTTATCTATGATTAGCTATATTGCATATATCCATAAAACTTGCATGGTCATTTCTTATATAAAAATCTCTCACTCTTTGGAAAATAAAAGGAGTAAATATTGGGGTCATATATTAATACCTCCCCGCGGAATGGCTCTGGAGACCTGTAAATGTGACTGTGCATTTGTTTTCTTTTCCATGAGTCCATTCCTGCGAATCCATGACGGGAATAAAATAAGTTTATACATGAACTTGAAATGTATATGGTGCTATTCATATATCCTTTTCACTTGCATGAAATATATGGGCCATGATTTTTTTTAAATGATGAGAAAGATAAAATTCCCATACAAATATTTATTTTATATTAATAAATTATATGCGTTGATAATTGATTAATTAGTATATGTCACAACTGGAATCCTAATATGTGCGAGAGAGAGTGACAGATATAGATCAAGAGGCAAATGATATCCACCTACCTTCAATGCAAGGCAATCTAGGTTGAGAGTAATGGCCAGTGGCCACAACCACAGCATCAAATACTTCTTCAACTAACTCCTCACTATTCTTCTCTTTGCTTCGAACAACCCATTTCAAATCATCACTAGAAACGCCATAATTCAGAGGTCCCACATAATGCACCTTTGTATTGAACCTTATCATCTCTCCCAACCCAAACCATTGACAAAAGTCCTTAAGGTACAAAAGAAGCTCTCTATGGCCAGGAAACCTCCTCATGTCTCTACCTTTCTTGACTGAAAATGGGAAATCAGTGAAGCCCATGACCTCTCGGGAAGACATGAGCCTTAAAGATTCATAGATACTACAATGCACCTTTTTCAAAGGGGTTCTTCCCAAAGGGTCTTCTCCTTCTACATTTGGGTCATATAGCCATTGACCTCCAATGTCATGGTTTTGCTCCAACACAACCACCTTATGACCTTCTTTTCTCAACTCCCTCGATGCCACTAGCCCTGATGGTCCAGCTCCAATTACACATACATTCTTGGATTGGTATTGGTTTGTGTCGGAAACCATGGTTTGACAGGGATAGATTATAGAAGTGGTAGAAAATATTGAAGTTGTGTAAATGTCGGTAAAAAATGTGCTGAGGGTGTGGGGGATTTATAGTAGAACATGAATATTTTTCACGTAGCGGCGTAGGTAGACAAAAAACAAAAAAAATTTAAATATTTTTCACGTAGGCATTAGCCAAAGAAATGCTCGTGGATGATTCATTCGAAATGGAGAAATTTTTGGAAGCAGCTTATTTGAGAATATTTTCTTTGATTTATACATAATTTTATAAATAATTATAAAATAAATAACATTATTTATTAGAAATGAAAAATAAAACATGATACCTATCCCGATGTGACTTGCCGTTACCGTCTCTTTCTTTCACTCTCTTTATAAATGTATATGATAATATTATTACAGCAGTATTTGTTTATAACAATTTTTCTTAATTAAGAGCTTTACCTTTTATGGATATATTTATATGAAATTTGTATGTAAAATTTGGATTTGAATGATAAATTTAAAACTTTTATTGTTTAAATATATATCACTAATATAAGTCATCGTGAAATGAATAGAATTATCTCTTAAACCAAAACAAAAAAAAATATTGGGATGTACCGTTTAAATTGTTTTTTATTTTGATTTATTCATAACAATTTAACTCATACTCAACATGTCATGTCATGTTAATTTTAGAACGACCACGTAATAAAAATTATTTAAAATTATCTATTCACAATAGAATTTATATCATATACATTAAATTCGTGTCTTGTATAATTATTATTACAGTTGATTATCCATGATATTAGTAACTTTCTTGTTTTTTTTTCCCAACTATTGTTACATTTTAAATAGATAATATTATTAAGTACATTAAACTTTTGAAATATAAGAATAAAGAAAATGTTAACTACTTAAATAGTTGAACTATATTAATTATTACGTAGGGGGTATTCTTATACAGTAGATAAAAGATTTATTTATATCTTATTAATAACTTATTTGATCTAAATTCCTATTAAAAATATTTATAAATCTCAAATTAAATAATAAGTTGTGTTAAAATCTTATGTAATAATATTTATAATATTTATGTTAATAATTATGATATTTTAAATTAATTTAAAATATATAAATATTTATTATTTTTTCATATGAAATTATTTAAAATATTTTCTACCCTTTAAAGAATTATACCAATAAAATTTTGACGTAAATGTTTTGTATGATACATATTATTGCATTACCTTTTCATAACTACTCTCACGTACGAAAGACGATGATTATATTCTTTGGAATAAATTATTTTGGATAAATTGTTTTAACAAAACGTATTTTTTATGAAGTTTTGTGATGAAACACAAAAGGTTATTAGTTGGGGTTTCAACACAATTCATTGGTGATGGTGATGGTGATGCGTAAAAGTTTTGTCGGGAAAAAACAAAATTTGTTTTGTCAATATTTACATTTTGAAAGAATCGATAGAATGATTGAATATACATTTAAATTAAAAAAATACTTTATCTAATTAATTGAAATTTTTTTATTTTCTTAAAATCTCTCTACTTTAAGTGAGGACAGATTTTGACGACTTTTTCTTTTTTTAAATATTAACTAAACATAAAAAATTAGAAAAAAAACCTTCCGTTTTCTTCTTTATTTCTCTTTAACTTAAGTGAATTAGCTTTTGTTAGTTTATTTTTTTAAAATAAAAATTGAATTGTTACTATAAATATTTAAATTTTTTTTTATCAATAGTATAATGTATTATACTAACAAATTAACAAAAAATTAAATAATTTTATTAATATATATTATCAAGAAATAGATTTTAATATATTTTTATTTATTAGTATGGATAATATTTTGGTATTAATAATTTAATTTTTAGTTGAGAAACTATATTAACATTTAACAATTTTTAGTTTGTTGTTATTGAATAATATTTTTTAAATAATAATATTTGATTTTAAATAGAATAAACGTTGGGACTAAAATGCATTTACTGAAATCTCACATTTACTTAATTCACGTCAGAGAAATAAGTAAAAATTTTAATTTATTAAATAAAAAATTTATATTTTATTTCACTTAATCAGAAATCACTTAGATTCAATTTGAATAAATTTATTGAGAAATTTTTATATGAAAAAATTAATATAAAATTCATAATTTTTTGTAAGTTAAAAATAACTTATCTCTCAAAATTATTAAAAAAACAACTCATATAATGAAATAATAAAACCGATTTATACTTAATTGAGAAATTTTTTGTCTTTCTATAGTTCAAAGGATGATGCTTTGAGCAAGTTGTAAGTTATTTGTATTTACTACTGAAAGTTAGACAAAACCATAATTAATAGACATGGATTTTATCCCCCTATTTCATTAAATAAAAAAAAAATAGAAAAAAGATAGATTACTTTGTATACTCATACTCTTATTTTTATTTGATTTAATCTTTAGCATCTCTTGATTCATTTTCTAAAATAATCAGAAGATAGTCTGCCCTATTTAATTCTTTGACTAGAGGTTACAAAAAGAAAGATTTTTTATTTTAAAATAAAATGGCACTAAACCTTTGAAGAAATATATTCAAGAGAGAAGAGAGAGAAAATTAATATATTTCAATTAAGAATATAGACACGTGTCTCGCATTTATTGACTCTGTATCTATTTTTCCTTTCCGAAAAGATATTTTATTATTTGCAATGTGGGTTAGGTATTTTATTGTCGTGTATCATCACATATATCAACGCCCTATGTTGTCTTAGGTAGATACTTTAAACATGTACTTTTTTTAAATAAAAATTATCAATTTTAATCTTTAAAGTGAAGTTTAAGTAATTGATATTAATAACTTTTATTTAGTGGTCTAATTTCTCTACTGATTTCATTTTCAAGTTTCAACACTACGTTCCACTATCAGTGGAGACAAATATATTGTATGTGACTATATATTTAGTAAATATAAATGTATTAAATATTTGAAAGTAGAGTTTTAGTGTTAATAACGATTTCACTTAATTGTATTCAATAAATAATATTTGTAGTTTAGATAAAATAAAATATCTAATTGAACATTGAAAGAACGAAGATGGAATCACAATTATGATTGAAATTAAAATGTTAAAGAAAAAAAGAAGGATCTCCTAAGACAAAAGTACGAATCACTAAATTTAATTAATGATTGTGACATATGGTGGCCACTTCACTTTTAAGCATTGGTAGAGATCCTTTGCCGATTCATCAAACTCAATAATGGAGAGAATGGGAACCTCAACTTTTTTATTGGATAATATAATACACGTTTGCTTTTCTTTATTATCAGTTTAATACATCATAAATAAATTATTGTTTGTTAAAATTTAATATTCAAATATTTTCATTAATATATTTTTTAAAAATAAATCAATAGTGTAAATATTGTAAAATTATACTAATGGTATAATATTATATTAACAAATATTTTTGTTGATAAAAAATAGAAATATATACCATCAATACGGTAAATGAGTATAATATATTAGTTGTCAATATAAATTTTTTAAGTTTATACTGATAGTTTAATTTTTATTAAAACAAAGTTATATAAATTAAAATTATCCAATACTTAAAAAAATTTCTTGTTAGTAAATAATAATATTTTATTAACAAAAATATCCTCCTGTAATTGCAGTTTGTATTTGAACGACTCAAAATTTAATCAGTAAATTGAATATGTATTTTTTTGTCATAAAGGGGAAGAATTTAAACAAATGACAGCATGCGTAGTTTCTTTTCTTATTTTCAATTTATTTTTTTTATAAACCTAATGGGTTCATTTCAGTAATTTTTTAAAAATGTTATATTCATTATTTTGACAAGTCTAACCTTCGTTACAAGTTTTGAAAATGTAAATTGTGATATTAATTATTGAATAAAAGTATTTTTAAAAAATTCTCACAGGAGAGCTATTTTAGTAGAATTACCAAATAAGAGTATTTTCACGATTAGTTTCTTTTTATTATACCAAGTGGTGTTTCCAAAATTATGATATTTATTTATTTTATTTAATACTAATTTGAATTTTAATTATTTTAAATTTATTTAATATAATATAATTTTTATTAATAATTATAATATTGATACTTTAATAATTTATTAAATTTTAAAATAGTCACATAATATATTTCAATTATTTCTTTAAATAATTATAATTTAATTTAATGATTTCCATGAAATCAATATAAAAATACCCATAAATTATAATTTTTACTTGTAAGCTTAAAATTTTTCTATTAACTAAACAATTTTTGTCTGAAAATTTCCAAATTGATAAGAAAAAGTTGTAAACTTATGAATAAAAACTACAAATTCATAAAAAGAGAAGGCTATAAACTACTGAAGTAATAAAGAACAAACATTTTTTTGGGTCTAGGCCTAGATAACTGAAGAATATGATCCAGGTCCAATTAACTTAACTATTATGACGATAGAATATTTGGGCTTACCCAAATCTAAAGAGATGTCCTTAAGGAGCTTATTTAATTCCCAGAAAATCCCTTGAGTGATCAGTTTAAGGTTATGTTTGCATAAAGTAAAGAACATGAGTGTGCTTTTAATAGTAGCGCTTCAACACCAAGAAAAACACTAACTTTGTAACAGGGATGTGTCCATTTTAACTAACAATCCGAATACCGTGGCACATAGAAATGTCAATAAAGGGAAATTAGGCGATTTTGGTAATGATATTTGAATTAAAACTTTGTATTTTTTTTCTACCACTTTATTCTAGAAAATAAGATAAGAAAAACATTTTTACAAACTCTCTGGTTTTTCTAAACATATAAAATACAAAAATAAAATGAAAATCTTTGCGTGTATATATTGTTTTTGCTTTGACAATGGATTATGCCGTACAGTAATTATGGATGATCCATCCATGCCTTGGTGATACACCAAAATCAGCAGCCACAATACACCGTTGACACAACACAACTATATATATATATATATATATATATATATATATATATATATATATATATATGTGTGTGTGTGTAAACCTATAAAATATATACCAATAATTTAATTTTTAGTCTAATATTTGATAATTTTTATTTATTAATAAATTGTAATTTTTTTATAGTGACAAGTAACATTTTATAATTCTAAGAACTCGTAACATTCTCCTGCGATTGCTCTATAAGTTTTTTTTTATATATAAATAAAATGAAATACATGCTGACCTTAAATAATGGGAATCAGCTAACCCCAAAACATTAATTATTTAATATTTAGTGATAATGCTTGATTAAATACAGTTAAAATAGAATTAAATTGCATAAATATTCTTTATGATTTGTTGTGCAATGCATTAGATGAGGTTTGAGAGTTAAAGCTAACATTTGTCACTTGCGTACGAATAAAGCGGCAAAGTAAAGTTGTTTATTTATATACGCGCGCCATAGAAGAACACCTGAAACTATATGCATGAGCATGGGGCGTAGATGCGAAAAACATGATAGAGAAAAATAAGAAATAAAAAAAAATGTAAGACACAAACACTTTGTAACGTCTTGTTTATGAATGATTAAATTTGAACGAAACTATTAGACATTAATGAATAGTTATGAAAGATGAATTGAATGTAATTTATAAAGAAATAAATGAGGCATGTACATGCATGAGTAATTAATACACTTTGAGGGTGTGAGATATAATAATTATATTATAATGCAAATGAAAAAGCTATATATAGGAGAAAAGTGAGATATGGAAAGAAAAATGGTGATAGATGTTGACGTGCCTTCTTCTTTGGCTGGTCCAATGTGGCAATGCAATGATATTGCATGGTTAGGGTGGTTTGCTTGACAGAGTGTTATTCCTGGTGGTGGGACTCTCTCTTTCTCTCGAAGGTTACTTTCTCACAACAAACGCGCATAGATAGACTTCATCCAACACAACACCACCCTTTTTGAGTTTGCATCCAACCGTTCTTGACGCATAATTTCACACTACTACTTCTTCATCGTTTCCTTTTAAGAATAATATTAGAGATAATTAAAACAAGGTATGTATCATGTTTCATGGTCATGCATCATGTTCTTCTATGTTGTTTGTTTTGCCCCTTGTTTTCTGCTGCCAAATTATCATTGGTCGTGTTAGGATGTCAGAGTGTCTCTTTTTTTTGTTCATTTAATTAATTTTTGTTAATCGAATACCATGATCAGTGACAAGACCCTTGTCATTAAGGATGTGTGATGATGATGATCTTGAATGTCTTTCAAGGAATTATTCTCTCCTGTGATCGGATCATAAGCATGATGGTTAAGAGGAAATTTATTGGGTTTAATGTGTCTCTGTGAGATAATTTTGTTCACTTTGCAATTTGATTATTGTTTTCTCTCAGATTTTGGTTATCCACGCGGTTCTGTTCTTCTGTTTTATTTTTGGTCTGAAATCTGAATCCATTTGTATGTATGGACCTGTTTTTATACCACCCCAAGATTTTACTTCTTTTTAAAATCGAAGTTGATGCTGGTGTAATCATTGAATTGCATTCATATGAATGATTATGTGTCCTAGGTTTGTACTTTTCTTCAAACATGAATCAATCTAATAATTGCTTGTGTATCAATAGTGAAATTTATTTTACATACTTTTATGGTTTAAAATTTATTATTGAGCTGCAAGAGAAATAATATATTTGTCCGCAGTCTTCTAATTATGAAACTGAATGGACAAAAGCAGTAATTGTTGAAAAACTATGATTTAAGGTTATTGTCTATCTCCGGGTAGCGTTGGTGAAATCCTTCATGTTATGTTCCTTAAATTTTGTTTCATAATCACAAAGCACTTTGCAAAATGAGCCAACCAATGTCACTATCTTCGGCTTGTTTGATTAGAATAACATACTAAAGAGTTTCTTTGCCCCTATTTTAACCCTGTAAAATCTCCATCTAAAGGAATTTACTTATACCCTGAGTCTTTTTGTGTAAAGAAATGCACATGATTGCAAATATTTTGATTATATGCATTCATTCTACATAATTAGTGATCCACTCAACGCTTTATCCTATTGCTGCATATTCAAGTTTGTAGTTCACATGTTAGAAATGTTTTCATGCACTAACAAGTAGTGTTACCATCAATCAATGAAATTAGAAGCTTTGAACAATTCCAATGAATTAGATTCGAGAAGAAAAGTTGTGCATATCTCATGTTGCTTTGATAGCCTCCACATATCTGAAAGGATTCTTATTTATTATTGCAGGGGTCTCTGAAATTGTAGCTTCATCCTTGACCAAAGATGGCAGAAGAAAGTACAATTAACCAGTTGAAGTTTGAGAAAATTGAGCCTGAAGATGTTGATGAGAAAGCAAATCCTAAAGAGAGGTTAACCATCACAAAAGTTCCACCTAAGATTCTTTCACGTTATCTAAGTGGTCCAAAAGGTTCCTGCCATGACATGTGCAAATATGGCATTCAACATGAAGTTGAAGCTAAACCATGGAGTCCAGCGAAGAAAAGGGTTACCAAAAGGGAAAGTAGAATCAAAGTTCCTGAAGAAAATGTAACTTCTTTGGCAGGGACAAAGAAATCAGGAAGCAGTTCAAAGTCTTCTCAAGCTTCAAAATTTGAAAAGACCAACAGTCCTGTTTACATCAAGGAAGTAACGTATGAAAAAACAATCCCTTCTGGGAAAATCTCACCCCCTTTTGAAGAAACAGATATTCGCTTGGAACATAACAACAGTGACCTAAAGCAAGCACATTCTGAGTCATCTCTCCCAGTGCAGGAATGTTCTAAAAGTCAAACAAAAAGGGAAATAGTGAACAACCAAAGTCCTTCTGGATCAAGCAGCAGAAAGAAAACTGAAAGCAGAAGCAAACAGACAAGGACATCTTCAGCTGTATCCAAGGAAAAATCAACCCCTCTAAGTCCTCCCTTGTCTTCAAAACACAATGTCAAGAAACCTTCAAGCTTAAGTTCCAAGAGTGCCAAGAACTTGACAAAGGTAGATACCTCTTCTTTGAAACATCATGAGAATGTTCAAGAAGTCAAACCTGAACTAGCCACCAGTGACAATTTACCAGACAAAATTTTGCACATCATTGAACCTACTGCAAATTCATCTGAGGAACCAACTCAGGCTTGTGATGAAACTGAATTGTCTCCACCCTCACCTCCATCATCAGAGGACAAAAGATTGAAGCAGACCAGCAAGAAAACTAGCAAGTCTGGAGTGTCTGCATCTTCAAGGAAGGACCTCAGATCTGTGGCAGGGAACAAAGGCAAGACAAATATACTTCACAGAACACGTGCTTCGCGATCACCATCAGTGTCATCATTTGCTTCCTCATCAAACTCTTCCCTTGTAAAACAAAACGGTGCTATTTCTAAGTCCAACAAAACTTACAAAACAGTACATGGTCATCAAGGCGAAAATGTGAAGGTGGTATACAAAATCAGGCCAAAAATGAGCACCATAGTTGGGGCTGCAAATAAGGTTGTTACGGCCAGGAAGTTAACTTTTAGAAGAGGAAAGGTGATTGAACTTAAGCCTCAAAGCAACAACATCCCAAGGAGACTCAAATTCAAGCCAGCACGCACTCTTGGTGATGACAAAAGGAGAGATATAAATAGTAGTAGAAAAGGGACTGGTACAGATAATAAAGTTGATGATAGTGGTGATGTAAATGCTGCAAATATCAAGCCTGAGAAAGTTGTGGGCAGACTCCAAGTTGTGGAAGGAAGTAAAAGGAGAATTGTTGGTAGAAAAGTTGGTGGAGAAAGAAGCAAGATAGAGGGTTCGAAATCAGGATCTGAGAAAGTGGTTTTGAGGCATCAAAATGTGGAGGGGAAGAAACATAACCCACGTTTGTACAATAATGTGATTGAAGAGACTGCAAGCATGCTTGCTGAGTTAAGGAAGAGCAAGGTTAAGGCTCTAGTTGGTGCATTTGAAACTGTGATATCTCTTGATTCTCCTAGAGAAGCCACACCCGCAGAAGTGAGCACAGCTTGCTGAGTCACCTAAGGCATGTTACATATTCAACTTCAACATATAATTGTGTTGTGTATAGAGTGATGATGTATATTTGGAACAAGAAGGAAGACCTGGTTCTGAAAGTGACTTTGGCCTTAAGATTTGGCCTTCGTGAATCTGTCACTGCTTGTGGCTTGGATTTCTTAAGCTCGTGTTGTTAATGTTGCTTTCTGTGTTTTACTGTTTTCCTTTGTGTCATTAAGATTTGGTGAATGAAACGATTTCACTGGAATGTGTCAAGGTTTTAGTTGTTACTAATATAGCGTTTCTGCTTTGAATTATTTTGATATATATGCTAACACCGTTATATTGTTGTGTAAGTGGCTCAACTTTGCGCGCTGTTTGCGTATTTATTTATGGTTTTTTCATGTGCTTGATTCTGGGATCTTTCTTTCTCTCGCTTGGTTTACAATTTGAGAAAATCTTTTCGTTTAAGTTGAAAAGAGAAGAGAGATGCACTAAAAGTAGGTATTAGAAATACACTTGTGTTATCATTAGAGAAAAATACCCAAAGAACATTACATATTTTTTCTGCTTACTATTACTATTCCATGAGTAGTCATGCATTCATAGAATACTCATAGATCATCATTACCCAAAGAACATTACCCAAAGATCATCATCATTTTGAATGCATGACTACTCATAGAATAGTCTAGAGCGTCCATGGGAATAGATGGTTCTTTTCTTGTTTTAGATTCCATTTTGGTACTAAAGTAAACACACTCGTTCATCATCATCATGACTCCACTTTCACATGTGAAGTATACAAGTCACAGCGTGGAGGAGCTTCTCTTTCTACTTCTTGCTCCTCGTGTGTCAATTTTTTCTTTATATCTATATCATTTAAAAGTAATTAAAATAATCATTACATTATAAAATATCAGTCGTTAACAAATGTTGCCATGTGGTTGTATCATTACCAGTATATTAGCAAATTCTGAACGAAAGAATACCAGAATAATAAAATAAATTTCGTGATACCAATTTAGAAAAAGTGCCAAAGTTATATAAGGATAATGCATGTTTTTTAGTTTTTAATACCTGTGTATGTGTGCGATCTCCTGTAAATCTGTTATTGATTTTTAGATATTACAACAATGTCGTCACCCATTTTGACATCCTCGTTTTTCTTTATTTCTTTCTTCCTCTCGTATTACATCTATTACTTCCTTCTTTTTTATTCTTCTCTCTCTCAAGGTGTAAACATCATAACGAATGTCTACCAAATATTTTCTTAACAAATTTAGTTCCTTCTATTAAGTAAACAATACTTGCACGTAGAAAGAAACCTTAGATCTGATGACATGATAGGAGTATGGTAATATAATGTAGTGGTGCTAAAATAAATAAATAATTAGCCTATTACAAAGCACACGATGACTCAAATGGCCTTGAAAGGTTATAACTTATAATTGATGAATTAGTGTATCTTTAGTTTACCTTATTTAGATAAATAGTTCATTTTGTCTAGCATCTTGAATAGGCCATCATTTGTCAAGAAAAACAGTTTGAGCTCTGAGGTTTGATGTCATCTCATTGAAATCAATTTTAGTTCTAGATAAGAAATACTAGTTTGTGCAAGCATTACGTTTAGCAGTGTTATTTCCAGGCCAGATCTTGAGCCCAACACTAACCAATTAAGAATCGAAACACAAACATTTTACAAGGACCTTGCTTGTTATTCGATTTTTGTTTGCTCTCTCTTTCACCTCAGATCCTTCTCTTCTTCTTTTGGCTTCCATTGCTATCATATCTTCCCTCGCTATCTTATTCTGGTCGTGTTGCAATTCCATTCTTTGCAGTTCCATCAGCAATGAGATTGAGTATGTTCACAGATTTAAAAATTAGAACTTCAGGAATTGAGGCAAACTTTCTTCCTTCCCACCTGGAGTTTGGCCTGAAATTTTTTTACAATCTCCCAGGAAAGAATTTTGGACTTCATCTTCTCATACCTGAAAGATTTTCTTGCAATGATAAGAGGAAACTAAATCCAGATTCCCATTCAACAACCACGTTAAATTATAGCTTTACAGAAAAAGAAAAAAAAAATCATTGAATAAACAGCTCAAGCAATTAGAATTACTGCTTTTGAATCATCTTTATCTTGGCCTCTTTCCAAGTTTCTAGTCTGGTTTTGACATTTTTGTACTGTAAGGGAATCCCTTGCTGATTTTGATACCTTCCTGCTGGGAGTACAGGCCCAGGAGATGATGATATACTACTTGAACGTCTAACCGGAAAAGCATTTTCTTTTGTCCTTGTGTCTTGTTCAAATGACTTTTTCATTGATGTTTGCCCTGGAACATGCAATATAGCAATTCTTTATAACAGCACATAATGAAACTTGACCATAGACATATATACTTAGGTATGTAAATGTTGTAGTTACCATAACTTGGCCACCTAGATATGTTATTCTCTTTCCTTATCATAGTTTGAGTCCTTGAAGATTCAGGGTGCCCTCTCATTTTTAGCAAATTATGCAATTCCATTTGTTCTAGGGAGTGAATGGCAAATGCTGTAGCTGCAACTGAAGCTATATACTCATCATCTCCGATGTGATCAACATGAAAAGTTGTCCTTTGGAGCCAGTTCCAAGCCATGTCATTTCTACTGCCACTGCACCCATGATGTTTTGGTGATTGTGGATCAGAAAATGACACTCTAAAATCGAGACCAGTAATTTTCTGTTAATAATAATCAATGACATGATTGGCAAGTGACCAAAATGATGCTTTGTAAGTGAAACCGTTCACAACCAAGTTGATGTAAGAAACATTTAAATACCTTCTTTGGTGGAATCTATTTTCCATTTCTTGAAATCGAAATCTGTGTAGAAGATTTTCTCTCTGAACTTCTAATTTCCACCCGTTTGAATGTGTAATGAAGAACGGAGAGCAGGCCTTGTACATAAAGCGGCCTCCAGTCTCCAGAGCAACGTGCCCACAAGCAAGGCAAAAAAAGCTTTACAAGCAGCCTCCAGAGGATGCGAAGTATCGTGCCTTTCTTTAACGTTTCCTTAAACTACACCCACATGCACATAAACCTCTATTGTCAACTTGTTAGCACTTTTAGCTGCATGGTTGCCTTCTAGCCATGAGGATATCTATGGCACAAAATCAACTTTTCAGTCTTTCGTACACATTGTGAATGATCAGAAGTCAGAACAGAAACTTAGCCCATGAACTGCAGTTATTCCTTATTCCCCGTAATGGAAAGATATAATGGCACGTTTACGGGCTGGCTAAGAGGTAGATTTATCTTGTAAATAAATTGCATGAATACAAACAAGCTAGCTCGTAAGCATCACTTTAATCTTTATGCTTTTCATCTCTACCGTGAAAATAGTAAAATTTCTCAAGTATTTTTATTAAAACGTTGTAAAAATCCACCGTATATAAAGATTGATAATTCAAAATATAAGTTTAAAGTTCACAAGACAAATCGATAGCCGGAGATTGTTAGTCCAAGACCATATCAGCTATAATTACAGCAATGCTAATTAATGGTGGCTATTATCAACAGCAACTTTCTATTACTTGTACATTACAAAAAGGCTTAACCCGTAGTATGAATATATTACTTCCCATAAGTTCAATAATTTTAGCATTGACTATGGAACGAGCTTTAGTGTGTAACTCGGAGGTTAATCTTCAGAGCCACGTCAGCTTTTCAGATGATCATGTGGTTGTATTAGAAGTGTGAAATATGTTTAATGGAACATATTCAGTTAGACACGTGTGAAGTTCTTGGATTTACCGATCAAAATGAGTTCATGATGCTTAACCTCAGACTTCATCAACCCCGATGGCAATTTCCACTGAAAAGAACTGCTCCACTCTGTCTATGAAGCTTTGAGGAAATCTACAGTGCAACATTAAATGTGAGGTCTCATTTTGCTTAGGAGCCGCTTCTTCAGAATTCTTAGTTGTTTTGCTGTCCCGTAGGCTTCTTATCCTGCCATTTTTTATGCTATTTCCCAGAGAACCACTCTTCCCCAATGAAGCCCGAGTGCCTTTGCTATTGGATCGGCTGTATTTTCCAGGAATGTCCACTTGAGGCTTTCTAATTTCAGTACCTAATTGATTACATTCACTAGATTCATCTGTTATGGAATTGTCTACGGTTGAATTAAGCTGAGATGCAGGTGTAGCATTTCTACAAGATCTTAGCAAGGAAAGTAGCATGTCAACGCTCAGTTCTTGCTGAACAACGAACTTGTTCTGCTCACACCCGTAGCATGCAGCAACTAATGTGCCAGCCAGGATTGGCATCAATTCTGGGTCGCTGAAGAAAACGAATGGCAGATCGCACACCTGTATTCTTACAGCTTAACATTAGATTATCTCAATAAAATTGAACAAATAAACCAACATTTCTTAAATATTTAGTGTTTCTGACCTTATGGAGGATGGTGGGACTCTTTCCCCATCGAAGGACAGCTTGATTTCCAGGATGAAACAATGCAAAGTGGCCGAGAAGAGAAAGAGATTCAAGCACCAGTGAACCAACCTTAAAAAAAAAAGCGCAGATGCATGGGATTAAATAACTGTAGCTTTGTCCCCCCCAAGCATACTGATTAAAGGCATCTAAATACCAACAACGCATGAAGATTAAGGCAAGGTGTATTCATCCCTACTATAAATGCTTCCCATGCACAGCACACCTTCGCACTTTTTTTTTCTAATTTTGTCAGGCAAATTATTTTGACCTCCCTTGAGCTTAGACGAAAGTACACTACTCCCTATAGTTTTGGACATTACATGTATCTCACTATTGTAATTTTAAAAAATATGGGGGAAATTAGTGTAGTTGTACTTTTATCAAATTCAAATTTCTGCAGGTTAGCATGGTTTAACCATTTTTTTTTGGAGAGCTACCACTCATGAACACCAAGGAAATGAAATGTGAGGTCGAAGATAGACATTCCTTTGGAAGGCCTTAAAGATTTAGGCAAGCCAGGTTTACCAAGATAAGCATTTCATTATTCAAAAGCATTATCAGAAATTTATCGAGTTGTTGGTGATTCACCTGATCATTAGGAGCTTTCCACTTGCTGGCACAATGAGAAAGAAGGAAGCTCATCAAATGGAAAATTTCCATTTTCAGATCTGGCCTAGCCTGGGAGTTAAACGGCACAAAGAAAATAGAAATATATCAGCAAGAACCAGTATCAAGAAAAATAAATTGTAAACATTATCATGTTAAATCAAACCTAAATACATAAGGCATTCTCAAGTTTAAAATAGAGCTGCTTTAAATATAGATAATTAATATAAGAGGATCAGCAAATTTACCAGCATTCGTTGCAAAAATACAAGATCCAAAAGAGCTACATTGTTCAGCACCTTCAGTACTCCAGCAGCAACCTCTTCAAAATTAGATGGGAGGATAAATGAGGCCTAAAAGAAAATGAAGTTATTCAACTTGGGTATAACACAAGAAAAGTATTAACAATCACTGATTTACTTATCACAAGGACAGCCAAGCATATGAAGGAAATAATTAGACTTGTAAATAGTAAATGACCAAATTTTCCCAAAAAAGAAAACATCAGTTTAATAATAAAATAATAGTAATAGTTGACAATTACTCAGAGGTCTATGTTCACAGGGCAATTGATATGCCACCAGCTCCCACAATGATCCATTTCCAGGGACCAAAACAATTGATGAAAATTAGCAACCATTTCAAATCTCACCATATAATTACCTATAATTTCCTAGGCTAATTAACGCCTGAACCTTAAAGCAAGATATATTTCATCGACTCAATTTGAGTAAACTTCTAAAGAAGTTATAGGAAAAAAAAAATCAATATAAAAAATTAATAAAATTTCTCTTATAAGTTGTTTTTAACTTATGAAAAAAAATTTATTCATTTTTTTATACTGATTTTTTTCTCCTATAAGAATTTCTCTAAAAGTTTATCCAAACTAGACCATATTTAACTTCTCCAATCATGTATTAACTTGCAGGGAACTGCAAAGATAAAGTGTTATTATAAAGGAATTTTAAAATTAAATTAAAGGAAAACAGGAAGCCAGTAAAAAAGTAACTGCTTTGCAAATTATTTTACTTAAAGATTCCAATAAATATTATGAAAAGACGGTAAAAAAGCCAACTTGTCTAAGACAGTTAATCACATTTATTCTTTTTCCCCACTCCAGAAAAAGGCTCCGTGTTCACTAAAATTGAAATTCAACAGAAACTCTTGACAGGTACATCACTACACAAATAAAATGGTTGGAGATGCACCATAACGGATCCATGCCATCACAAAATGTTACATCCTTCTCAGGTTAATAGTCGGGTAATTTCTAGACTATTTTGTAGCAAAATGTTTTAAATACAATATGCACAAACATGCAATAGAAAATGAAAAAAGAAAGTAAAAACTAAGAATAGAATAGTTGCAATATCAGAAATCTACTTTGTTTTCACAATAAAGATCCTCAAAATAAACTAATAAAACTTGAGTGAATGAATTTGCAGGTTGCAGAAAACTTACCTGTTCAGAGGAGGATCTATTGTTTGCCTGCAGAAGAACAGCAGTCAAAAGAGAAGGGAGACTGACAAGTCCTGTTTCAGAAATAGCCGAAAGAAGAAATACAACAGGCTGAGCCAAATTTGACGCTTTTTCATTTTTATGTACTGTACCATTCATGACTGTATGTTTTTCATCCTTTTGGAGAACAGAAGAATTAGCAATATCCCCACTCTGATTTTCCTTAGATTCATCTAGACCATCTATCTTTTCCATATCATCATTTTTTAATTTGACAGGACTATCATGCTTCAATTCACAATCCTTGTCAATGGAAATAGATTCATCATTCTTGTTCACCTTATTTATTTCATCCAATGGTCTGTCCTCAGGGACATCAGGTAAATGCACAGCTGAGCTTCCATTGATCCCCGATAAGGGACCACAATCTCCCCGAGTGTTATTCACTACAAAATGTGCAGAATCTGAAAACTTCACCCCTTCACTGCCAATTTCCTGCTCCATTGCCACAGGGGAAGATTCCCAGTCAATATAACTCAATCTTCCAGGTCTGGAGGTCAAAACCACTAAAAGATGTATGCTTAAGAGAATAGGGGCAGGAAATGCCAACCCTTCCATCTGTGGTCTATCATGAAGTGCAAAAAGATCTCTTAACCGATGAATCACTTGATAGGAAATCAGTAACTCCAGCAAGCCATCCCACATCTGAAGTTGTCTTTCTTCTGAGCTTATATGACCAAAAATTGCTGTAACAGTCCACAAAAAATTATTTAATATTTCGGATATTGATTCAAAGTTCTCAATGGATGCTTTACTTGATGATAAACTGAAGTTGCCAGGAACGCTTAAAGATGCTGCAATCTTTATATAATTCTCAAGAGCTGCTGAAAGCATTGGGATGATTGGGGGTAAAAGATTCTGTGCAAGGAAATAACTCCTGTTTGCAGGTGCAGATAGCACAACTCTCAGAAGTTTTAACAAGTGCAGCGTAACCTGGCATGCTTCAGGTTTTGACGTGTGAGATGCAGGCAAGGCAGAAGCAATGAAATCAAGTAGTCCAGCTTGACGAGATGCTTGTAACTCAGGATCCTTTCCCTCCAAATACTAGAAAATAATAAATAATTGAACATAATCACAAGTTAAAAAATAAGTAAAAGCAATTAAAAATTGAAAGTTTACTATCCATAATTTTCACAATATGCAGGGGCAATGCACACATTTAAGCTGTAAATATTCCTAAAGAAAAGGAACTTAGTTCAATATCTAGTCAGGAAAATGGAATTTGGTTGACAGTTGTCCACAAAAGTTACTGATCTATGATTTAGGATCAGACAAAACCAATAAGAACAGGACACGGTGAAGCTCAGTAGTAACTAGAACAAATACCAACAGCAAGAATCGACAGTTTTACCAGACAAATATTTATTGACTAACTAAACAAGAGTTCAGTAATAACTAGATGTTTCATTTTAATCAGCACAAGATTCATAATTCAAAGTGCAGGGACAAAAAAATGCCCACAAAAAAATTTATCCCACAAAGCAACATTAAAAACTCCTATTCATATATAAGGAGAGAGGTATAATTTCCAAGAAACAAAAATTAATACCTTGATCATTTCAGAAATTATTAGCCCAATACTTGCGGCCCCTTCTTTTCTTGCTTGCCTAAGTCTTTGAAGTTCTTGAAGCCACCGGCCAATTTTTGCCCTAGCAGCACCAACAGCTACTCTATATCCCAGGCCAGCACTTTCCCCACCAAGAGGGGGCTCAAGAAACTCATATTTTAAGGCCATAAGCTTTTGTCGAATTCTCTTAATTCTTCTCTTTATTGAGTGTTGCAATGTGATATTGCCTATTCCAAGACTGGAACCAATGCCAGAGGCAATGTTTGTTTGAGAATCATCACTACTGTTTGTAGGTGTAGATCTACCTTGCCCATCTTTATTTAAAGATCTACGTAGCAAAGGGGATGCTTGATCCCTCAAATTTGCTCTCTCCCGAATTTGCTCCAGGTAAACCTTACGACGTTGTTCACTTTCATTAAGTCTCTCTGCCAATTTCTGGGCCAAAAGTTCAGCTTCCTCTTGTTGTGCTTTGGCTCTTTCTTCCTTTCTTCGAAGCTGTTCGATAGCTCTTGCTTCCCGTGCTGCACTTGATGCTTTTCTTTCCTCTTCCCTTCTAACTAGAGCTTCCTCCTTTCTCCTCTGAATCTCAGCAAGACGCTGTAACTTTTCAGCCTCAATGAGTTTTCGGCGCTCTAGAACAGCTTCTTCTCTTGCCAAATCCTCCTTTTGCTTAGATTTTAGCACTTGAAGCTTTTCAGCTCTCCTCAACTCTGACTCATGAAGTTTCTGACGCAACATCAACTTTTTATTTTCTTCATTCAAGGAAGTAATGAACCGAACCTCATTTACTTTGCTACTTTCATCACCAGCTCTCTTCACCACTTGAGCTAGAAAAGCTTCATGACGAGATTCACTGCGTTGATGCCGTGCATACATGCCTTCTCGTAACTTCATATGGCGAACAGCATGCCATTCATTAACACGATTTAATTTTTCTGATGTACGTTGAAGCTTTTGGACTCTCTCATTCTCTAACTCATTTCTGATTCTCATAGCACGAGCATGCTTTTCTTCTGCTTCCTTTTTTAAGTCTGAAGTTGTTTTCTTCTTTTTGTCAGGAGACATTAGTTTATCATGCAGAGTACGTACACGCTCAGCACTTTTCCTGTTCAGGCTTGGTGAATATGGCATGCGGGAAGAGCCACGAAATGGAGATGAAAGTATGTCCTCCCAGTTCCTCTTCTCTTTCCAAGCATTCAAAGACTTTCCTGGTGCGGTAC
Organism: Abrus precatorius; assembly: GCF_003935025.1. Classification (NCBI taxonomy): domain Eukaryota; kingdom Viridiplantae; phylum Streptophyta; class Magnoliopsida; order Fabales; family Fabaceae; genus Abrus; species Abrus precatorius. Next base: position 36,597,971 of record NW_020874428.1, on the reverse strand, counting down.
TCCGCTTTTCCTTATCTTTTTCAGGCAGTGGCATTTGCCTCCTAAGATTATCTGTGGGTCCGGGGTTTTTCTCATTAACAACTTCTGTTGGTGCTTTATCTTTCTTAGAAAGTATCTTCTCAGATCCAGAACCAAGGTGATCTCTTTTACCCTTGGTAGTAGCTAAAGCAGAATTTTCCAAGGGAGGTAATTTAGATAAATTAACTTCTGAAGTTAATATGCTCTCTGGTGCGTTACATCCATTCTGCATTGTGATGGCATCACAGGGTTTCCCCCCTTCTATATTTTGTTTTTTTTCATTCAAGTTTCCTTGTTTAGCGTATGAAGATCCAACATGTTTTCTAGACTTTCTCAATGAATCTTTGGCATCATGTGTTCCACAGCTGACCCTGGATTTGTTCATATTGCCAACAGGTTCAGAAGTCAAACATTTAGACATGGCATTTTCTGTGGTATTACCAGATCGCAAGCTAGCACGCTCATGTTGAATCTTTCTAAAAGCCTCAAGAGAAGAAGACAGTATATCTGCCCTATGAGGTGAGGTTGTCATCCTTCGGACCTAGAATCAATAATGAGAAATTGAAGATCTTGAGCATAAGAACCAAACTGTACAGAATTCTAACAAGTAATATTCATAATCTCTTACATGAAGTCAGTGGACCTGAATCTTTGAAACCAGAAATCAATCAAGCAAACAGGTATAGACCATAAGTGATTGCATGTTTAAATCTTACATTTCATTTAAATATTTGTCTAAGTCTAGTAGATGATCATGAACCGATGGCTGTTAGTCTAAACTACAACAACATTTAAACGCATAAATTTTTAAGTGACCCCCATTCGGATGACATGACGTAAAAGTAAAATAAACATATAATTTCCATTGGTGGATGAGATCTTGTTCCATAGTGTTATATGTCTAAGTTTACACTTAATTGATTTGATCCTAACATCTTGACATTTGTCAGAAAAAGGAGAAGCTCAAAATATTCATGCAATCACCCAAATATATGTATATTTATGCAGAGTTACTGATAGAACTGGATCAATATAGATAAACAAACTGATCGTATCCACCACCCCCCTCCCCCACCCCCAAAAAAATATAAGGTAACCAGGAGACAGAAAAATGCTACAAGGTTCACAGGGTATTTGAGACCCTGGACTCTCCCAAACCCTACAATAATCCTGTTCCTTCCTTGCCCTCTTTCCTATCATATTACCTTTTATATACAATTTCTCACTAACTACCTCCAACTAATTCAGTTAGTTGGGTTCTGATCCCCTACTCCTCTCCTAATCCTTTTAACATACACTTGCTTTATTAATGGTTTGCTATCAACAGATACACATAAAGACTTCTACATCAAATTATAGCATAATCACATTCAATCAAGAAAAAATACGAAGAAAAATAAAAGAGATAGAGTATATATAATATATATAATGTCATTTAGTGAATGATTATTCCCCAGTCTGCATAAATGCACCAGCTAACTATACTCACACTGCTTCTTGTATTCAATGATAAAAGTCATTCTATCTTAGACTTGGAAGACCTATCAGGTTATCAATTTATCATATACGTTTGCTTAACCAACACCTGCTTTTCAAAAAATAGTGAATTTGTCATTACTCATGAGTGAATAAATTAATTTTTCTTTGGCAGTTGATTCACAGTTGTCAGGCACAACATATAAAATTCATGTAGTATTCCACAAAATATCAACCTAACCACAGGAGAAAGCAAAGTAATTGCAACAATATGTAATCAAGCATACCTCCCATGAGAGAGCATGTGGCCTGCGGTGATCACTCTTCAAGATGACAGGAACTCCATCAACTGTTTGAGAAGATTTTTTAACCTTTTCAAATTCCTCAACTCTAATGATTAGCTCTCTAAAATCAGATGCGGACTCCTCAAGAACAAGAATTGCCTCTTTCATCTGCTCCAAATCACATTCTAGTTCACAAAGTAGATAAAGTTCATCTACAGACCTATTAAGATTCTCAAACAGAAAGCACCAAAGCCTTTGCCTGAACCTTTCTTTGCTTTCATTTGAATCACCTTCTTCAAGAGCATTCACATTATGAGGGTTTGAAACAATATTTTCCACATTGACACCCTGTTGATCGCTAAACTCTTCAGCAGAAGCTACAGAATCATTGACAATTTTGGGTACTTGTGACTCAGTACCCTGGGCATTAACTGCTTTGCTTAAACTGCAATTTTGTTCAGGCACTAAAGAAATATTTATATCACTTACCACATTGATAAAAGCGTGAGATTGATTTGCAACCACTGCAGCATCTTTGGAAGACAAAATATCTTTGTTAACACCACTATCAGTTGTTTTATTCACTTCATTTTTCTTATCGCAATATAATATATCACCTTCAGGCCCAATTCTTTCTGTGTTCATTTCTTGATTTTTAATATGTTCCAAAGATATGTTCTTAACATCTTTACCATTCTCCCCAAATGTTTCATCCTCACATTTCACTGTAGGAATCTGATGAGAAGCAACCCGTGCATCAATAGTAGTTGCTGTCAAGTCTTTTTCTTGGGCATGACATGAATCACAGGTATCAGGAATACTCTCATGCTTTCTACAGCTAACCAAACTATCATCTCCAATACTACCAAACCTGATTCCAACTCCAATCATGTTTTCATGTGGCAGCGCCAAGCCCCCCTCCTCTAAATCACCCCATCTCGTTTTCTGCACTAAGTCGGGCTTATCAGTTTTGTGTGATTTCCTAACTTCTTCAAGTTTACCTTGAGAATCTGTAGTAAGTAATGGAGTTGACTTTTGACTTTCAGTATTATGTCTAACTACACTTGTATTAAGAAAGTTCGTGCCCTCTTTTTCATTTAATTCAGAAAGAGAAGTTACAACACTCCCAGGGACAGGGTTCTGTGAAAAAATCTCCCCTGACCTTGAAAGATGATTTTTCTGCTGGCTATGTGAATTGTCATCAGTTTTAATCACGGAATGCAGAGAGCGCATAGAGTTAGAAGCATTTTTTCCCGATAAACCTCCAACCCAGCTCTGCAAAGAGAATTTTGAAGTATTTCTGTGCTTCTGGATAAAGAGGAAACAAAATAATTAGATCAAGTAAGTAACACAAGCCACGCAGAAGAAGAAAAAAAAAGGTAATCTGTAATACACTCAAATATAACCAAAGAGGGGGAGATGATACATAAGAATCAGCTCACCCAAATTACAAACTAGGATCAAAGCAAACATATGGATGCAAAAATACTCATCTGTCCATAGTGAATGAATAAGTAAATATCTATAGACTAAGTCCACATTTTTCCTTATTTTGTCTTCAATTTTACCTCTCATCATTCATCAAGTATAAATCAAAAGGCCATTACAGAATGCATCAACGGTGTTAAAAAAGAATTAAATAAAACCTTCTTGACTTGGAACCATCCCGAGTTCTGATCATCAACTACTTCATTGTCCTCCATCACGAAATGACAAATGCAATTAGTGATTTTATGTTAAAGAAGTTAATAATAGTATTGCATCAAAATTCCCACATGGACGATACAATACGAGACTAATGAAATCAAGAATCATTGAACTACAGAGAGGGGTATCAATTGGGAACGATATTCTAAGCTAAACTGAAATAGTGTATCAGTGTGCAACAAGAGTTGAGGGAGAGCGATTTCCCTCGCAAAGCCGTGGAAAATTGAGAGCGAAATAAACGAAAGAAATTGGAAAGAGAGAGCGGAACAGAGTGGAATTGGAAGAGAGAGGGTTGTGCGTTTTTTGTTAGGGTTTTGAAGGAAAATTAGAAAAAGAGTGAAGAGAAAGAGAGAGAGTTGAGAAGGAAGGAGGGAATGAGGTTTACAGGTGAGTTGAGGAACAGCATGCAGAGTTTTTCTTTTTCTTTTTCTTTTTCTTTTTTTTATTTCCTTTGGTTAGTTGGGTCGGTGCAGTGCAGAAACTTTACCTTGAATCAGTTTTTTTTTTTTTTTTTTTGGTTTTATTCACGATGATAAAGAAACAAATATGAACCGTTTTTATCAGGAAAATAAATAAATGAATTTCAGGTTTTAATTTGATAGATATTTCTAATGAAATATTTACAATGATATTTTTCAAATTTTGGTTTAAATGCTATTTTTTAAACAAATTAGAAATTTTGTTGAGCTCAAAAAAAAAAACTCTTTTTAAAAGAGAAATCAAACATATCCTTTTTTTATTTTTAAATATAGTATAAATTTTTAACTCTACAAAAAAATTTTCTTTCTGGGTACATGGTAACAGAAATTTTTTTTTTTTATAGGCAACAGATATACTTTATTTACATGTTAAATTATTAGCTCTTGATACTTTTTATTTTGATTTTTTTATATTTTTATTTTCTTTCACACATTTCTATTTTTAAATTATTTATTTATTATTCAATAATGCTGTAAATTATTTACTTTAATTTTTTAAGAACTTAGTTTTAATATGTCGTCAGTGTAAACATTTTTATATTATCACTAAATAAAATACATAATTAATATGACTTTTAAATTAATTATAATATAGATCAATGATAGTTATGATTATAATACCTTTCTTTTTAATAACATGCAACGTCAAACTCGCCATATATAAATAAATTTAAAAAAATTATGGTGATTTATAACAAACTACATTTAAAAAGTTTATTAACTTTGAATAAAATCATCATAACTTCAGCTAATTATAAAAATAATATTTGAAAATCAAATAAAAATATTCACATTTTACTCATCGGTAAAGATGAAAATAAAAGAACACAAAATAACTTTTAAGTATGAAAAATATTATTATTTATTTGAAAGAGTAATAAAAAGTTTTCTTTTTTATCTTATTGGTCAAAATTTATTGTGAAATTTACTCAAATGTGTCAAATTATAGTAAATTAATAATAATAATAATATACACTAAGATAAAAAAAAAAAAGAGTGATATTTAAAGAATAATATTATATATAAAAATAAAAAAATATTGTAGAATAAAAGATAACTATTTTGATAACATGTTGTTTTAAAAATTTATTTATAAATATTAAAATAAATAAATAAACTTTGTATAGGAGTTAAAAAATATTATAACTATTTTTAATATGTTATTTTTATTAGATTAGTAGTTTATGCAATATAAAGTTATTTTATTTTAGAATGAATACACATATAAGTTAATAGTTAAAGAATAAAATTTTAAATTTTTGTAAATAATTATGTGTATATAATAAATTATTTTAAATAATAATTTAAAAATTTGTTTAATTATGAATAGTATAGATCAAATTGACAAATATTTAATAATATTAAATAATTTTAAAATAATGTTTTTATCAAATAGTGTTAAAAAAAACTTTTTTATTTGAATATCAATAATTAATAAATATCAATAATGATAAATTTTAAAAATAATAATCTTAAAAGTAAAATTTTAAATAACAAAATAACTCTTTTATAACTATAAAAAAAGTATTCACAAAAAAATTTAAAAATTTATACAAGATAATAGAATAAAATTCAATGATAACTTTATATTTTAAAATTTAAAATAAAATAAACAAAATATAAATAAAAAAACAAAATTATTATAACTAAAAGATTATAATTCAGACATCATTCCTAGTTAAGGTAACTTCATTTCTCTAACAATATACTCTCATCTGTATTATGAAAAAATATTCTTCTCAAATATTTAAGGTGTTAGTTTAGTATTTTAGGTTAATTAGATGGCTTAATCTCTTCATTAGTATTACCAATTCCCTTTTTTTCATGTAAAATTTAAATTATATTATAGAAAGTTTATAAAAATTGCTCATTATTCTTATAATTTTTTTAGCTCTTTCTTATATAATTTATTAAAATGATATTTTAAATTTATTTAAATAAAATTTATAGTTAAATATATGATATAAATTTTTTATACATTAAAAATTTATTAAATAATTTCTTAATTAAATTACTATTAAAATAAACTTTATAGTGACATTTAAAATGACTTATGTAAATATGAATAAAATGAAGATATACGTATGGATTAAGAGTACTATTATGAGTAATCATGAGATACCTGTGCTCCTGATTACCTAAATATACTTCACAAATTTGATTGATTGGAAGGTATATAACAAAATTAAGAGAAAAGTTGGGAAGACGTAGCACACAAATTAAAGTACTATATCAGCTCAACCATTGTTCTTGCTCCTTTATTTAATGGATTTACAAAGAAACAAAAGCATGAAGAAATCATTATGAATTACAAATTACGAAAAGATGAAACAATACAAATACAAATGTAATAGTTTTAGAAAGAAAAGTGAACCAAAATAACTTTCCACCATGTATATAATGTATAACCTTTCACAAAAGCCATGCTTTCTTTCGGAATCACGATAATATTAACAACTAAACAGTAATGCATTTCAGTGTGTAGCCTGTGACTGTGAGAACTTACAGGTGTTGATGTGGTAGGAAGATAGAAGATAGAACGATGGGATCGCAGCAGAAACAAAATGAAGAAGCAATCATACAAAATCATTTTATATATATTGTGTTATTTAGCGATGGAAATGTTGAAGGTAAGTATAAATAAAGAGGTTTTACATTAAATAATAATAGAAAAGTTGAATGATATTTGAGTTGATTTGTGTTCAAACTCATTTGTATGGTCATCCTAATTGTCATTGTTGATCTGGTAATAATAATAAAAAAAACTTAATATTTAACCTTGATGTGATTGTATTTTTTTTTTTCTTAGCCTTTCCCTCACAGAAGTATTATTAAAGAGTGTTATTATTTTAAAAAAAGGTTATTAGTTGTTTCATAGGAAATTACTAATAAAGAGTATTATTTTGTATATTTAATTTTATTTCTAGTCTCTTTAATTTTAATTGTGTATAATAGTTTTGTTCTTTCAAATATTTTTAAGCTAATTGAATCTCTTTAGTTTTAAAATTAAATAATTTGGTTCTTCTACCAATTTTTTTTACTTTAAATTCTTAAATTATTCTTTTTTATTTGAATGTAGATATTTTGTTATAGATTTCAGATATAAAATAACTTTAAATTTTTAAAAAATATAATATAATAAAGATTGAATAATTTTATAAGATATGAAAATAGAATTTGAACAAGAAAAAATAGTTTTCTTAATTTTATTTTAGGTGTAGTTAAATGTTTTAGTTAGAAAAATTTTAAGTAAAAGATAGCTTAATTGATTTAATTGTTAAAGAGTTTGAGTAAAAAATAAAAAATTATGAATTTTAAGTAAATCAAAATTTGCAAAGGACTAAATTTACTTAATTTTGAATAAAATGAACTTAAATGAATAAAAAATTTGAGTAGCTAAAATTGTAAATAATGTAAATTAGAAGGAAAAAAAATATTAAAGCTTATTTTTTAAAATACCCTTTAATGAGTTTAATAAGTCTTTGATAACATTAATTTTAAAACCATTGCTAAAGGTGAATCGTTCAAAAATAATTTTTAATAAACAGTTTGATTTTGATATATTATTAATTTTATAAAAATTATACTATTAATTAAATAAACTAGCTATATATAAATTGATGAATTTTTAATTAGATAATCGTTCATGGTATGATAATATTATACAATTTTTTTATACATCAATATATTTAATTAAATTCTATAATATTTATTCTGCTAGAAGTATTTATGCTTCATTTCACAATGATTTAAAAAAAAGCAGGATTATAAAGGAGTTATAAAAAGTTAAAGATGATGTAGTGCTTCTAATTCAATTAGTGCTCCCAAGCCATATTTAACTTCAACTTCAAGCTTTGATTTACAATGTCCTAACTTTATAATGCGACAACCTTTTCTTCCAAAAAATTATTGGAAAAAAAAAAAGAAAAAAAAGTTATATTTTGGTTAACTTATGCTAAACATGTTTACAAATTAAAGGAAATAACGCATGTAAGCACGTTTCACATACAAAATGGGGAGAAAAATGTTAGGTTAAAGGGTAAAATAATATTTTTATTTTTTATCATTTAAATAAATAAATATGTTCAAAATTGGCTCCTTCATATAGTTCAATTGATAAATTAGTCTCTTTCATTTATTAATAGAGTAAAAGAATGGTATGAAAGTGGACCAATTGAGTGATAACTTGATAGTTCTAAGTGTTGCCCTGAATTAAAGAAAAAAATGTTGTTCTTAAATTGACAAATAAGGTATTGAAATAGCCACAGCAACTTTTATCTTAGACGAATGTGCAGTGGTAGGAAGAACTTGCTTGTACAAATAGCAATTGAAAGCTATTTTGAACGAAACTCATTTTTATATATGTTTGACTTGCTTCAAACTTAGTGATACCTCTTAAAATAAAGCCTCTCAATGGACCCCAAATCAATCAAATCCCAGAAATTGTTTTGCAACCTCTTGTTACATTTAAGTAAATTATTTTTTAACAATAATTTTTTTAAAATTCTCTTAAAAAACTAACAAAAATAGATAATTTTGTAAATAAGCTATTAAACATGTACTTAATCATATCAGAATATAAAAGAGAACTTACATGTTATTTTTTACTTTATTCTAATTAGTTTAAGATCAAAAGCTACCAAAAGACACACCTATTCTTTTGGTTTTTTATGAAAACAATAGGACTTACTGGTGGAGGCATCAATCATGAAGCAATTATTATAGAACTATAGTCCAAGTTCGTGCACTTTTAATTTCGATAATTAGTTGACCAAAACTTTTCAAATATGCTACATTTTCTTCAATTGCACGAAATTACTCACAACAGTAACAGCATGGGAGCGTATTCGAGGAACAAAGTTCAACCAAAATCTAGATTCAAATTCAATTGATGCTCCCTTTCACTTTTTTAATGAATGAAGACGAATCCTTTTACGTACGCGTTTGCCCAATTGCGGGAGTTCCAAACCAAACCAACAACATTCTTCTCCAGCAACCAATTGAAAAAAAAAGGAAAAAAAAACATATTTATATATATTAAAAAATATTTTTTACATAAATAAAATTTAAAAATTCTTACATTCAATTTAAATTTTTTATTTAACTTATATTTAATAATCAATAAAATAATAAATTATAACTAATGTAACTTAATTCTATCCTTTTATTTATATATATAATAGAAAAAAGTCGTGCCATGCGGTGGAATATGGATGTGGTGGAAGAAGGTATAGCTTCTCCACAAAGGCAAGACAATCAGCAAATGGACAAAAATATTTTTTTATTATAAAATTATTAGTGTTATTCTTTAATTAAAATTAATGTTTAATTTCAATAACTTATATACCGAACAATAATACTGATTTTTATCATGTGAATTTTTTTAATTTTAGTTAAAAATGACATTAAATATACTTTGTCTATTTTTTTTTATGAGAAATATTAATGACATAGTTTTGGCATTACAAATGAAGAAAACAATACAAGAGGGAATTGACAGTTGCTTGCAGAGGTTACACGAATTGTTTTGCTTTGCTAAGACGATGCTTAGCCTCAACCACTTCACCACAACGACACCTATGTTTGGAGGCAGCAATTATCTCATGAGAAAACCCCTTCATCTAAATAACGTTAATGTAACAATGTGTGAGTTGTGCCACGAGCCATCTCCAACAACTCCTAAACTAACATCAAGACAATGTTGTCCTTCAATGTGACTGTCTCGCAATCATAAATCTCTGGGACAGTACGAGGCAAGGAAAGTGCTCCTTCTTTGGCAGTTAACTCACCCTCCTCATTATTATTGAAGCTTCGTGTCATGCCTCTTCAGAATCACCCTTGAGCTTCACTTTTTTCATTAAAGGTTGGTCTTGTGAGTCTGTTTCGTTGTTTTTCACGATTTCTCTTTCTGGGTGTTCTTCAATTTTGATCCTTTCTTCTGGGTTTGTGAGAAAATGTGTTTTATGTAATAGCTCAAGTTTTTATATTCATTGTTAATGTATATTATTTTATATGATCTGTTAGATTGTGTGTCTTTAGATCTGTTTTTGCCATTCACGATTTCCTCTTTTTAAATTATGCAATTTTTAAGGAACTTATTGTGGATGGCGTTCGTTTAACGTTAGGTGCCTTGTTATAAAAATGGATGATTAGCCGTTAAACAATTTCTATTTGGTGTAGTGTATACAACGTAAATGAATCATTGTTACTATTGTAAATTTGTGTCTTCGAGCCTGAAAAGATAAAAAAAAACCACGATTAAATAATGCATGGTAAAAGTTTTCGCGCGTAGTAAAAAATCATACTTTTAAATCTACTTTTGTTTATTCTTTAATCATGCTAAGCACTCTCAATTTTATTATTATGTTTATGCTCAATGCTTTTTAGTGTCTAAACTCAGAAATGTGTTTTCCCGAGCATTTCGAAACTTATGAAATAATTCAAACATTCAAAAACTTTTCTTGAACCATATCAAGATGTAACAAAATGGATATGATGGTGGTAACTATATCTATAGAAGGGAGGATCTCTCGTTTGGCCTTGAATGTCAATAAAACTACTTTGGAATTTCGATCTTTATTCATTATGCTTTTTATTTAATAATTTTTCAAAAAATAACGGGTATTGTATATTCCATTTTCATTAAGATAAGGCAATCTCAAAATTCGTTCTCCTTTCAAGTTTTTTATTTTGTGATTTTAATCATTAGGTAGTATTACTTCAGTTAAAAAAGCTTATCTTCGAACAGCTGTCATACAGAAAATTGCAATTATGTAGCTTCAGAAGATCTGTCTAGAAATTACAGGGTGTTTGATTTGTTTTCTATTTTCATTTTCTCCTCCTAATTTTACTTATAGTTACAAAAACGTTGCTTGTTTTGACCTTTTTCTTCACAAAATCTTGAAAACAAAATACAAAATGGAAACAAGGTGATATTTTTATGATTATTAGTGAAAACAAGTTGTCTGGATATGAAAATAGTAAAAAGATCAAACACAACTTAACAGTTTTTATTTTTTACTGCAGTTAATTTGGTTGAGTTGAGTTGAGCTTGAATGCTGTCGTAATTGATCTACTAATGGGAATCCACCTTGCCTTGTTTCTCTTTCTGGGTTCTCTTCGTATAACATTAGCTCAAGATGTTGAACATGGTTCGATTCTAGTAGATGGAACTCAAGCAATTGCTGAAACTGATGATAACTTTGTCTGTGCTACTATTGATTGGTGGCCTGATGATAAATGTGATTACAACTATTGCCCCTGGGGGAATTCATCTGTAGTAAATTTGGTACGTTTTTTGGTACTCATTTGTATATAACATGAAACAAGTAGAGAGAATTTATATACACTTCGCATCCCCTATCTCTCATTTAAAACTGTAGACAGCTTTTAAGCAGTTTTAGTCATTATGCAATGTGAATTGGTTTTTCAGGACTTGTCTAATCCTTTACTTGCCAAGGCAATCCAAGGTCTGTATATTTGCATTATGTATGTCCATATGATTAGAAAATCAGTCACTGTGATCGAATCCTACTGTTGCTGCTTCCTTAAGCTTCATACATTTTGTTTTATTGATAATATTGTGTTCGTGTATTTATGACCGTGAATGCATTATTTTGCTTAATGGTTGCTTGATAGCTCTCAAGCCTTTGAGGATAAGGGTTGGAGGTTCTTTGCAAGACCAAGTGGTGTATGAGGTAGGAAGTTTGAAGTCCCCTTGTCAACCATTTCAAAAGACGAAAGGTGGATTATTTGGATTTTCAAAGGGATGTTTACACATGAAAAGGTGGGATGAGCTGAATCATCTTTTTGATGAGACACGGTGAGAACTTTAACATTGAAATTGTTGGTTTCTTCACCAACTCCCTCCCCTTTTCCTTGAAGTTAAAGCAAATATTCTCAACTTAGAATTTAGGTATTTTATGTAGGGCACTGCAAGTCTGTGACAAAGTCATAAGATTAATATCTAACAAGTCACTTGCTATTGGTTTTTCTCTTCGCCATGATAGCAACCAAAAGGAAAGCGTCTTTCTGATTAGAAGGTTAATCTGTCCTAGCAACATAAGCAATTAGACATACCTTTCTTGGTATAGAAGGATGCTATTTGCATTCTGAGTTGTTTCCTCACCCTTGATGGGAATTTCTTTTCCAACTAAATTGTCCCTTTAACACACTCTAAGCTGGAAGGATTGAAATGTACTGACTAAAAATCTTGGGCGCTCTTTCTTCTAGTCATGCCTCTTCTATTGGTTGGTCATTTGTAACTTTGTTAGTAATGTTGTTAGCCTAGCTGAGATTTCTCTGACCATGTAATGAGGCAACCTACCCTCGAACATTTATGTAGCCCAACAAAAGAAAAAAGGATCTGATTTTGAGTTTTCGTTCACGTTCATTTTCAATGAGTAGTTTTCATTTGTTTTATTATGTGTGCACGTGAGTGATTTAACTTGCTATCTGTGTAGTGTCAGCTAGAAGGAAAGCTGTAAAGGGTGGGGAAGGGATGATTTATATAGGGCGTAACTTAGTTGGGCTTTGACACTTGCAGGGCCATTGTGACATTTGGTTTAAATGCGCTTCAAGGGAGGCACCAGACTAGGCATACTGTTTGGGGAGGAGACTGGGACCCTACCAATGCTCATGATTTCATAAATTACACTGTTTCAAAGGGGTACAAAATTGATTCATGGGAATTTGGTAGGACAAAAGACAAACTATTTGTTATATTTCAATTTTATTTCATTGGAACTTATTGTTGCCCATGCTGCCATAGGTAATGAGTTGAGTGGGAAGGGCATTGGAGCAAGTGTTGATGCTTCTCAATATGGCAAAGACTTGATAAAGCTTAAACAAATTTTACGCTCATTATACAAGAAATCCAAGTTCAAACCTGCACTTATAGCACCTGGAGGATTCTACAATAAGCAGTGGTTTGATAAGCTTCTTCAGGTTTCAGGTCCAGGCATAATCAACGCACTGACTCATCACGTATATAATCTGGGCCCAGGTTTGCTCGTCACTTACCTAATTGTTTCTACCATAGTCATTCTTAGAGTATATTTTACATTCTAACATATCTAGATAATGAATATAAAGGAAAGCAGTTATATATGATAAGTATTATCTCCTAATAGCTGTGTTTCTTTTCTAATTTCCTGTATGTAGTGTTGAAGAAGCATCAGTTTCAATCAGTTGAGGGGATAAGTAATACTTTATTTTATGAAAAACCAAATGAGTGCAAGAAAAATGATAAACTAGACTTTTAAAGGCCTCTCTTAACAAAACTCATATCATTTGGACCCAGAGAGTTAATATATTTGACAGTTGTTGATGCTAATTTATATACGGATACCTCTGATCCTCTCGCCCCCTCTTGTCCACGATAATTTCTCTAGCTACCAAAAGAGGTACACACACAATATGAATGGCAATGTGGACATGTGTCAGCTTGCAAAAGGCAATGATAACTACTACATTATCAGTTTCTCTCTATTTTCTGATTATCTTTCCCATGTATGCTAACTTTTCTACAGATTGAAAAAACATGCATGGAAACTGGTATACTAATTAAAAAGAAAAAAGTAAATCCATCTTCTATCAAAGATTGTATATTGTATATTGCATTTACTAGTAGAGAAAATTCTGTTGTCTGCCCTTTCTATTTAGTTTATAAGTTAACTTCTCTTTTTTCAGGTAGTGACGAGCATCTTGAAATGAAGATTCTAGATCCTGAGCGTTTGAGCAAGGTAGAATCAATCTTTAGCAATCTTTCAGAAACCATTAAACAATATGGTCCTTGGTCTTCTGCATGGGTAGGAGAAGCTGGTGGGGCATTCAACAGTGGTGGTCGTAATGTTTCTAATACATTTGTAAATAGCTTTTGGTAATCTTGATTCTTCCTTGCATCATTTATTGATCATCTTTTTAAGTTCTGAAATAATTATTATAATACTTTATTTTACAAAGAAAAGTCATTAAAAAAATTTTAAGTGCTAAAATTTAAATGACTTACAGGTACTTAGATCAACTTGGAATAGCATCCAGATACAACACTAAGGTTTATTGCAGACAGACCTTAATAGGAGGAAACTACGGTCTTCTCAATACCACTACTTTCACTCCAAATCCTGACTACTACAGGCAAGTGTAATTTGAAAACAAGTAAAAAGTAGGGAAAAGGAAGTTTTTTTTTCTCTCTAAATTGTTGAAGAGCTATATTCATGTATAATGTAGATTGCTTAACATAACTAATCCTATGTTGTGGTGGTGTTTTTGAATAGTGCACTTTTGTGGCAGCGGCTAATGGGGAAAAGCGTTCTTGCAGCTTCTAGTGATGTCTTTTCACCTTCTTTACGCATCTATGCCCATTGTTCAAAAGGCAGAGTAAGTGTGCTATCATCTTTTAGAAGGATAAACTATAAAAGGCAACAATAGTTTAGGATCCATTCTTCTATATCTGATGCTTGCTTACCAACTTCTAAAATTTTAAGTTGATACAACATTATATTAAGTTCAACATACTGTATCTGATTTAAAAGTTTGATCATTATGCAAAAAGTTTATGCTAGATTGAATTCCAGCTCGATTCATAGGAAAACTAAGGTGATATTAACATCCATGAATTGAACGTTACCATACTTGTGGGGTCATGTTGGAAATTTCACACCTGATCCATTAGTATATCATAACGCAATTTAGGTGCCTGTACGTTGTCATAACATATGCTTTAAGATAGGGAAAAAAAAAACCAAAATCACTCCCCATAAAATCGTTAAATACATCGGTCTTGTTAACATCAAGTCTTCTTTAGGGTTAATTTTAATCATCTAAAAGTAGTAAATTTGTAATAAAGAAAATGTTTGTAATAAATACTTTCTATTTCAATAAAAAAAAAACATAAATCTTAATTGAATAAAATTAACTCTAAAGGCTGATGTTAATATATTCCTAAATAAGCATAGCAATAACATACTTTCAATTGGGAAAGAACACCTAAAATGAATCTTTCCTAGCAATTCTTTTTATTGAACTGGAATTTACAAGGGCTTAAACAAAAGAAGTGCAATTTATAAGGACTTTAGGTGACATTGGCCTAGTTTGTAGGTTTTTAAATAAGTTCTTGTAGGAGAGGAAAATGAATATAAAAAACAAATAATTTTTTTATAAGTTAAAAAACAATTGATACTCTGTAAGTTTTAAAGAAGTTAAAAAGGACAACTTATAAAACAAAATAAAGAAAAATAAGTTGTTTTAACTTGTAGAAAAAAATTAATTCATTTTATTATTTATTTTTTAATCCTATCACTACTTATTCTTATTAATAAATTTATTCAAATTGGGTCAGATCTAACTTTGAGCAGATGTTAGGCACTTGAATGATATGCTGCAACTTTTAATTGTGCTTTTAGCATTCCGATAATTCCTTTTAATTTAATTTCACAGGACGGTATAACATCACTGGTGATCAACCTAAGCAATCAAACTCATTTCACACTAACGGTTCATGACCGTGATCCTGTGAGTAATGGAGGAAATGAAAATGCTAAAGGCATTCGTACAGAAAATTCATTCTTCAGTCATCTCAAGAGGGCAGTTTCTTGGGTTGGAACGAAAGGATCAGATGTCACATTCAGGGAAGAGTACCACTTAACTCCAAAAGATCATCATCTCCGAAGCCAAACCATGTTGCTAAATGGTATTCCACTAAAATTGACAAATGATGGAGAAATTCCAACATTGGATCCAGTACACACTAATGTACATTCTCCAATATACATAGCTCCTTTATCCATTGCATTTATTGTATTTCCCAACTTTGATGCTCCCGCTTGTGCTGGACATAGAAAACTTTAGTCAAAAGGTTTCTTCATTAATCTTGTAGAATAGGTATTAGGAAATGTAAGCTTTGTCATTAAAATTGTACGTAGTAGCTATGTGTTTGTATTCACAACAAAGTTGTAACCAACTTTATAATAATTTAATATGAAAGACACTTACTAGAAGCATAATATACATTGTTGACTCCAATTATTTAAATTTCACCTGAATTATGTACAAACTTGCAACCACTTAATTTTACTGAATAGAATTTAAATACAACATCACAAAAAATATTTTCTGGTTCTATAATTAAAATTTATGAATTTAAGATTGAACGATGAAAACCTAATGCACTTCAACAAATGTTACTTACTGGATCAAAGACTATATTCCAGCCCTAAGAGTCCAGGTTGCTAAATGTGTCAACAAGCCCAGGTATTTTGCCACACTCTTACAACTTTTACATGATGCTTTCTCATAGAACAATAATCAGATGTAATAGATTTATATAGAAATCAATGAATGGCAAAAAACATACAAAATATAAATGAAAAATACTCAAAATTAAATGCAACAGAACGTCTAAAGAATTGCAAGAAGCATGCGTGAGGTCAGCAGCCAATATCATTATATTGGGATTCTAAAATGAATTCCACTCCATATGGCCATTGTTCTTAAAATCATTTGAGTATCATCAGCTACCTGACACAACAAAAGAGATCTGTATTGGAATTTATTTTGCACATGTTCTTACCTGCTTTCTCAATTGCATTATCAGTGTCAAGTGACTCCACTTTCAACAAGAAGATTTTTGGAGATACTAGTTTTACTATTCCTATGCTTTGAGTCAGCCTTACCATTACACTAACCATTCAATTTTCTGTCCTTTTTAAATCTAGCCGAAATCATATATAACATTGGTTTGATGTTAACATGTCCAGCCGGCCACAAGACCACCCATTCTGCTTCTTTATTTATAGGGATGGGATCACTGCAAGTTGAGAAAGAACATATGTATCACACTCCAGAACCATAAGAGACTAAGAATTGAAAAGTTTTCACCAAAAGTAATATTACATTGCCTGAGTTCCTTTTAAAATTCTCAAGAATCATGTTTCACTTCGGATCTAGGTTGTGTTGCAATCCTATTAATACTTCCTTTGCAGTATAGGAGAAATGTGACTATTGTTATGACAGTGATATAATCCCTCTTGAGCCAACATCACTGATATTTACGACACAGTACATGCATCCTTGTTATCCACTGTTAAGGAACACGCATCTTCAACAACGTAGGGTTTTTCATACTAGCCATAATAACATGCATTTTCTTCCTTTCCTGTTACAATATATATATTGGAAGAAAAGAAATCTAGTTTGCAAATTCTTACATAAAATCTGCACATCAAGTTAGTTTACAGGAAAAAAGGTCTTGCATTCAAGATGATGTAAGCATAAGAGAATAGAAATATATTTTGCTTTTTGTTATGTGCTGGTAACAAGAGGGAAGTTAACATCATCCATAGCAAGGGCTACAGTTGATGCAACATTGATAGCTCCTTCTAGAATTATTGTGGCATAAAAAGAAATTCTACCTTGCCTCTGTGCTCCACAGAAGATAGTGTTCTGTGTTCATAGGTTGATGTATGTCATTATACCTCCTAACAGTAGTATCTTCACTGGCCTATCATTATATATCCATGAGTTTCATTACAATGCTATTTTCCCCGAGGACATGCAAAACAATGGAATGGTACGTTTGTGTGCCAACTATCATCAAGGACATGGTATCCTCTTTTGAGGCGGTTCAAATATATACCTTACTTTCGGGATGAATTTCACTTTTATTCCTCCAAGAAAATCTACAACCTATGATATCCAGTCAATATTCCACAACATCCATAAACATAGAAGCAAGCATGATGCTCCATGTAATTCAAGATTGCACTGCATTCTGATTATAAGAAAGGCAGACAAGTTGTAGCCTAAGCATATAATGGTAGTCCCCATAGATTCTAATAATTTCAGTCATTATTTTAGTCGCCTCACACCCAAATTGAAATTGTTCTATTCTAAGCAGTGATTCGTTTAGTGTTCATCCTTCCCCGATAAAAAACTGTTGTTCTGAGCAAAATCCCAGTCTGGAGAAAGAGATTGGAGAATAATTTGTACCTGTACTTGAGAAGCAATGCTTGACAACATTTATGGGGCAATAAGAGTTTCGATAGAGAACTTCGTAGACTTTTGTATGCTGTTTTTAGTGGGGCTTCCACCCCTTGGATTAATACTCTTAACTTAGTTTGTC
The DNA here is from genome assembly GCF_003935025.1 of Abrus precatorius. Classification (NCBI taxonomy): domain Eukaryota; kingdom Viridiplantae; phylum Streptophyta; class Magnoliopsida; order Fabales; family Fabaceae; genus Abrus; species Abrus precatorius. The sequence continues at coordinate 36,579,885 of NW_020874428.1, read as the reverse complement.
TTTCGTTTGGGCTCTGACCCCTCTAGACCATCTTCGAATAAATAATTATTGATACAGTTCTTTTCCATGTAATATGCGAAAAATAATGGAATGTTAAGTCAGGGATGTTAAGACCTACACAAAATATTGCCCAAAAAAAGCTGCTCATTATCATAAAAAATTAGAAGAGTAAGATGTGTTCCCTGAGATAATTCATAAATGAATTTCACTGTATATCTACTCAATACTTTGCACCACATGGTGGTGAGGGAAGCAGCACACAACATTGTTGTTTTAGCGAATATAATGGCATCATACGGTGTAAACCTTTTCTTTTTTTTGTTTTTTTTTTCATATATTTATAGTTATTATCTCAAAATCTTTTATTTTTTGAATTTCTGAAATGGATTATACCTATTTGAATAAATAGGTCGACGATTCCCGCTCATTAAGTAAAGCTCTCCAAGTTCATAGAGAAAACATAAGTAAACAATCTTCTGTTTAAGCCTCCCAAGTTCACAAAACCATAGTGATCACTGTCCAGCTAGCTGACTCTGTGCAGCTACATAGTCTAGTTCATTCTCTGCACTGGCCATCTACCAGGGCAGATCAACAAGTAGCTCCACAAGAACCCATGCTAGAGGGTGCATTTTTTTAACCACTGAGATTAAAAATTGTCTCCTCATGATTGTATAATCACTAGGATAAAAACAACGTCAGATTTATATATATAAATCTTAAATAATTCCCTCACAAAGATCATTCATCAACATATTTAATTGTTTCCATCAGAAATTTAGGGTCATTGCAGTTTTTTGAACTCACCACGAATTCATTTTGCAATGAAATTTAGGATGGGACATTGTAGTTTCTCAAGATTGAACTTTGTTGAAATCAAGAATGAGATTAGCAGTTAAATACAAACCCTACAAGGGGCATTTAGCAGCATGGAACTTTGTCCAATATCATCATCGTTTAGAGAAAACCTCATTACTATTGCAAGCAAAAAAACATCATTGCCAAACACTGTTTTGAGAGGCATCTTTATCATTTTGAGTTGACTCACAAATAAAGTTTTAACTCTTCAATTTTCTTCGTTTTAGGGTCATCATAGCTCAAATATTTCATCCATAAAATTTACATAGTAAATCATTCATATTGCAATTGCATAAGGTCACTAAGGATCATTTTGAATTCAGAAAGAATTCAAAAAATTTAAATAAAAATTTGTCCTGCAATTGTACAGAATCAAGCACGTTATCTTGGTTTAACATTGTCAACTGAAAACTGCACTTTGGGTCAATTTGAATTCACAAAGAATTCAAAACAAATATCCATATTGTAATTTGTACAGTGTCATCAGAGTCAAACAAGCTATCTTGATTTTACGTCGTTAACCAATAACACTTAAGAAGGTCAAATTTGATGTCATAAAAAATTCAAAATAAAGAGTCATGCTGAAATTAAGGGTCAACCAAGCCATCTTGATTTAACATTGTAAATCATAAACAACAGGATCAGGTTTGAACTCTTAAAGAATTCAAAATCATGCTTAGATTCATGTCATAGTTGTATAGCGTCATTAGGAATATAGAACTTAGGGTCATCGTAGTTAGAGATTGAATATTCTTAAAAATCCGTCAAATAACAGGGTCCGTTTAACTGAATGGGACTCAATTACTGTCACAAACGAATAGACTTTCTTGAAAAATCAAGAATGAGATTAGCCTTCAAGTAACAGGGACCGTTTAACTGAACGGGACTCAATTACCGTCGCAAACGAATAGATTTTCTTGAAAAATCAAGAATGAGATTAGTCGTCAAGTAACAGGGACCCGTTTAACTGAATGGGACTCGATTAATGTTGCAAACAAATAGACTTCCGCAAAACATTCGTGACAAACACGGTTTTGGGATAGTGTGAATTTGCTTAAAGAAGGCACCAATTTTATAAAATCAATTACAAAGAAATTTAAAGATGAAAGTGAGAGAAAGAGGGTTCTGAAAGATCACAAGAAATCACGTCTAAACATAGATACAACAATCGAAACTCAAACCTTTGTGTGTGGCTGAGATTGATCTTTCTCTCTTAAAGCATGACGTTCTTGTGGATCTTTTACAAAAGACGTGTCGCGGGATCTTTCTTATATAATCTGAATATATGGGCCCTGTTACAGCCTGAGTATGCCAAGCCCATTTACAATTCACAGTTGTATTTAACCTTTTATAAAATGCCGTTTAACTTTCACCGCCATTCATATAACAATCTATATATGTAAATATAACTAATATTGACCCCAAAAAAATTAAAAGATAACTTTCTCCGCCATTTAAAAGATTTATATTATAAGAACGGTGTTATTAATCAAATAAATCGAAATAATTCATTATCTAAAAATTTTTAAAAGTAAAATATTCATTAAAATAATCGTTAACTTTCCTATTTTATATTTTTTTATTATAATGAAAATAAATAAATTAAAATTTTAATTTTAAAATTTTAATCTAGAATGTGCATTTAACTTTTTATGTTTAATTTTAGTATATTTTTATAAATTTAACTAAATAGTTACATATATGTTTATTTAAATATATGTTATTTTTATCAACAGAGTTGATATGAGTAACAAATGACTTGATATTATATAAGTAAGGTCTTAGATTTAAATTTTTTCAAGTAAGGTCTGAATGTGCACAATATGAGATAGATCTAATTTAAATCAGACAAGAAAAAAAAATATATGTTAACTTCAAAATTATTATTTAAAATATATAATATCTTTAAAAGATAAACATTCTTATTGATAATAAACTTATTTTTGTTAACAAATTTAAATTATAAAAAAAATAATTTATAGTTTTTAAAACAAAGAAGAGACAATATACTTTTATAATTATTTTTATTTATTTTAATTTATTATATTTATACTAACTAGTTTTTACTTTTTATAAGTTTATTAAAATATTGGTTTATAAATGTATTATTGAAAATGAGTTTTTTTTTTCTTATAATTTTAAACATTTTTGTTTCTCTATTTTTTACTTTTATCATAAAAACTAACAAAGTTATTACTATGCTCCATGCTAAGTGAAAAATCGAAACTACTAGCATAAAAGAATTACAAAAATAAATTGAATATAGAGGAAGAATAAATAGAGTGAAAAATAAGAATCAGATAAGATTAAAAATTAAACCTTGATAGTTACAAGTGGAACATTAAAGTTAGCCCAAACATGTGATGTGTAGAAAACAATTCATACACCTCTCCACTAAAACAAAAATTTCCATCATTAATCTCATTAAGTGCATAATTTTTTATTGTAAAAATTAAATAAAGTAAAAAAATTCCCTTCACTATTTTAAGTTAAAATTTACTTTTCTATTCTAATTAAAAAATTGAACTTGACATTATGTATTTACTCAAAATATAATCTCTTGAGAACAAATTATTTATTTTTTTTGTTACTTTTCCTTGATTAATAGCATTTTCTTTTCAACTTCTATTAACTTTTGAATTCATGTTTTTCAAATTGCATTAAATATGAAAATAGTATTTATACTTCAAAAAATAGTTTTATCCAGTAGGAACTGCCTTTGCCATGTGGGTGAGCATATATCATGCAGTAGTATTAAAAATAAAAGTAGATTAATAAACAAGATTAAGAATAATAATTGATAATGTAAGAATTATAAAATTATTTAGAATTAAAGATTCTAACCATAATTGATGAGAATCAACTTAAACTAGTTCTTTATAAATATACAATTTTAGATAATAATTTTAATATTTCAGTAAAAAATAATTAAGAATTTAAGATTATTGCTCTTTCATGTGAAGATGTCAAAAGATAATAAAATTTTAAAAACATTTAACTCATTTTTAATTTTCAAACATAGAGGGGAATATATTAATCATTTAACACTTTGGAGAAAATATGAAGTTGAAATATTAGTCGCTCAACACTACACTTCCGTAATCGTATAGAAATGTTCAATGAATAATACGTAATTGGTTAAAAGAAATGATTTTTTTTTTCTGTTGTTGAATAACAGGACAAGATGATATTTGAGAGATAAAGATATAATTTTTGATTAAATTTAATGAATAAATCTTATAGCTAATTGTAATGAGTCTTCATTAAATAAAAAATGTGTGTTTATCTCTCTAATATGAGAAAACTATATTACTTTTCAACTTAAGAGTATCTAAATCGGTAAAGAGAATCAGAAGTATGAAATGATTGTGTTTAATCCAGATGATGGGATCCATTATAGAAGAAAACAATGATGAGAAGAATACAAATATTGAAATCAATCCTATTTTCCAAGCAAACGACGGCCACGTTGATTAGCACCTTTCATTCGGAAATTCAACTCATCCACATCATCGTAAAGATGATTGAGGGCTTTGTTGTGCCTGCAACATTTGCCCAAATAGCTATTAATTAATGAATGACTTTGAAAGTAAAAATCAGAGAAGCAATGTATAATGCAATTTACTAACCTCTCAATTTCGGATCCCATGTCAACAGCCATCTCTTTAAGCTCTCCCAACAGATCACTTAAATCTGACAGTGCATCATCTTGCTTCACTTTTTCCACCTGTTTCAGGACAATCTTATTTAGTAGCTGAATTCAATATTAACAACAATTATAATATTGTCATGGGTTTCTGTCCATAAATAGTCCCATGCAAGTTAAAGAGGAAACCCCAACAATGACTTGAGTATTAATGATTGGACCTAAGCTCATTTAGTGTACAGGATAAGACATGGAAATTGGATAAAAACATAATAAGAGAATATATGATTTTATCTTATTTTACATTTGATGCATACCAAAATAGCAAATTGTATATATTCTCTTATCCTATCTTATCTATTTTTAACCCAGACTTTTTCTCTCATAAGATAAATTTGGTATGACATAGTAAGACAGGATAAGCCTATAAATAGACTTATCATATCATATGGTTGAATAAACACCAGAAATAAGATAGGACAGGAAAATTTATCCTATTGTATCCTCTTATCCTGTCTATCAGACACGCTAAAACTTCAGTAAAAAATCACCAATACAGCTTGATCACATTGAAATCAGAAAGAAACTAAAGCTTTAAAAACAACAGTTTAATCTTTCACCCAATCGATACGAACCTCAACTTTTTCAAGTGCATTTGTTGGTTCCTGAGGTGGGTTCCGCAGCTTGGACTGCCCTTTGGGTGGTGCAGAAGTCAATCCCAACTTCTCTCTCTGCTCCAAGTGGTTGCCGTTTCTCCTGACCGGGTCATCTGCACATCATGAAAAACATTATGCCAATGATAAAACCCAAGAAAATTAAAATTAGAAAAGAAATCACATGCAAAGAAGATATTAACCTCCAACAATAACAGGGCCTGTTATTGCACGTGTCTTCTTTGGTTTCCAAGTTTTAGAGAAGAGACCACCAAGGCTTCCCAAGAGCTTTTCTCCCTGCAAGCATTAACCAGACAGTTGAAATTTAGTCAATTCTACTTCAGAATACCAATTTGAATGAGATTCATGATAAAAGAATGTTATGAAGCATCAGAATGTTTTCACAAAGGTCAAACAACATGAAGAAGCCACCCATAAAGGAGCACTGAAACAAATGTGATAATTGATGAGATTGATACCCGACTCAAATCATGATCAATGTCAGCAGCAACATGGTGACTCCTGGTAATTTGCTCACCCTGTTGATGAAGGGTGACTAAAGTCTTGGTAGCATCCTCTCTTATGTTCTCTGCTATCTTCAAACAATTGTTGACTGATTTTGTAGTCTCTTCAGCCTTGTAGACAGCATAATTCTCCAATTCTTGCACTGATTGATTCTCTAATCCACCAGAATCACGAAAATCATTCTTATACCTGTTCCTGTCGGCTGATTGAAAGGCATACGAAGTTGATGAAGATATCTTTTTAGCATCAATGTCATCATCAAAAGGGTTGGTGTTAACTTCCAGTGTAACAAGTGCGCGTTCTGAAGACGTCTTCCTAGAGGAGTTATACTTGTTATCCGTTGCCTCATCATCAGAATCAAATGGGTTCATCCCAGATTTAACAGGATAGACTGGATCAACAGATCTAGTTTTTGCAACCTTCAAAGGAGATTTCTTTGAACCCAACATTCTCTCTCTTCTAGCAGAATAGAGTCAGAGGCAGATTAAAGTAAAGTGCTCAACGAAAAAAAGAATCAACAATCCTGTGTGACCTGAAAACAAACTAATTTCTCCCTGCAAAGGTAAGCAAGTGCAATTCAGTCACTATTAATGCAAAATAATAAGCAAAAGTAACCCAAATATCAAAGTCTTAATCTTAATCCACTTATAACAAAAGCCATAAGAAACCATATTCATAGCTTGACAAAAACTACATGTTAACAAGAAGGGCAAGGGAAAAAAAGATTAACTAGTGTAGATAGAATATAAGTAAAGCAACATAAAGAAAAAAATAATCACCAACCATTGACAAGGACCATCAAAGAAATTGAAAAAATAAAAAGGCATAAAATATTTCACAATAGTTCGTCAAAGTTGATAACCAAGAGGCTGAATAAATCAACACACGAACTGCTCTTTGTTGCTCAAAAAATGAAAGAACATTTTGCAGAAGCCTCACTATAGAAAGATAAAGAAACACAAGATTTTCAAGGATAGCAGAAAATCCCATATCAAGAGAGAAATTTGAACTGAAGTTGACCACAAGATAATTCCAAGAAACGCATAAAACCCAACAAGATACAAAAATCTCGCAAGACCCAGGAGGATTAAAGGGGATCCCTAAGCAACAGAATCATCAAAATTGAAACTTGTAGAGGAAAAAGCAAGAGGGTACCTGGAGGAATAAACTGAATGTTCAGAAAGACTCGGGAAAAAAGAGCGATTTTAAGAGCCCAAGAGAGTGGGAGAAGAGGGATGGTTTCAAGAAGCACTTGATAATGCAAAATCGCGTCGAGAAAGGTCAAATTCGGAGGGTGGAAAGTGCAGAGAAATCACAGTTTGCACAGCAAAATCCAGAGTGAACGTGCTTTTTGGGGTTGGTGATGCGCTCTTGTTCTGTTTGTTTATTAATTATTTAGTTATTGTTATTTATTTATTAATTTATTATAGGCACTGTTTGAATTGAGACGTTGAATGAATCAAGTGGGGACCTTTTGAGATGTGGTATGTGGGAGCCATTTCAAACCAAAAATTAAAGGACTTTGACAACTTCTTTATATGGAAATTCAGTTTTCTTTTGGAATTTTTGGCGTGCCAAGTATTCCAGTGAAAAGGAAAGGAAGAAGGTTCTACCTTCATATGTCAAGAAAGAGGAAGGAATAGTTGTAGAATTTTTCCGATTCTTACTATACATTTTTATATATTTTTATAAAACTGAAAAAAGGAAGCAAAATTTTCTTCTCTTCTATTGAAAAATATCAAACAAGGTAAAAGATAACAAGGTTGCATTAATACTTTTTTTTTTTTTTGCATATTTTTATTCTGGTATTGGGAACACTAAATAATAAGCAAAATGTTGCCGGCCATTGACTTAGTATTGTGTATTACAATGTTATTGGATAATTAAATGTGCCTCCCAAACTAGTTCAAAAACAAAATTGTCCCAAAGATATCACCAAAATTAGTTATGGTTAAAAGAAGTACTATTGTAATTATTATTGTGTAAAAGTGGAGAAAATAACTTTTAATTATTATTATAAGCTTAAATCAATGTTTCTTAAAAATAAAATAAAGTTTGACCTTACTTTCATTTGTGTAAGTTGCATATTTTTTTTCATTTTATGGCGTACGTGTTATGAGTTTATATATTAGATTGAATTACTATTTTTAATCAATTATCTAATTAAATTAATTCTTTATTTCTTAACTAATACTCAAATTTATTCAATTAATATTAAATATAATAAAAATGTCTATAAATTGTCATTGAAAATTATCTTGCTAACTAAACTAATTTTATTTTTGATATTACATTTTTATTACTAATAAACTAACTTATTTCCTAATTTTGTTAAATTTCTTTTTCCATATTTCATATATATTTATTAATATCCGTTTTTATTATACCAACTTGTACAATGTAGAAAGTCATAGGGATTTATGGAGTGGTTACTTATGGAAGGACCAACAACAAAACCAATACAAGTTAATAAGCCACCTAGTCCAAGTGACTGAGTCCACCATAACGAGGATTTAATAAAATTTACATTTGCACTTTCTTCAACACAAATTTCTTGTGGTAAAACTATTTATACAAGGGTTTTTTTAGTTGACGTTTAATCTTGCCTTTTGAATAACTACAAAACAGGGTTTAATGGAAATTATTGAAAAATAAAATTAATTTAATGAAAATACACTAACTATATAAAAAGTTGTACTATCGTGTATTTATATCATATTAACTAAAATTGTTAACTTTATAACAATTAATGTAAAAATCATCTATTGTTTAACAATGTAAAAATATTTATACTAAAGTTAAACTTACATCATATTGTTTACAAGCATGCTCAAATTATTCGATCTCTGTTTGACTTAAAACTTATCTATAAAAATGCAAGAATATATTTTCAGAATTCAAGAAAACCATCTAAGTTGTGTCACAAAAATTATGGTTGCTATTTGCTAATAAATTAAAATTTTGAATTATATAAACGCTGTTGGAGATTTCAGTTTTTTCAATTATTCTATATTTGAAGCATTGTCCTATTTGTTTTGGATTTAGTTTCCAAGAATATCAACTTCACATTTTATTTTGAGGGCTATCATTGCACCATCAACAGGGATTCATTGAGTCACCAAATTCCATATTCTTATCATGGTCAATAAAATCCATCTCTCCTATTTTTGGAGAAGAAATACGACAAAAAGTATGTTAATCAAAAATAAAAATTTGATAGAAGGTAAAATTCCTTGATCTAAACACTCTTAAAATTCAAGAAAAATATTAAATTATGGAGTAAAAAGCTAAAGATAAACTGTTTTATTTTAGTATATATTTAAATTCACATTTAAATTGTCATTAATTTATATTTACTTTAATACTACTAATTATTAGCATATTTATATTATAAATGAACATGAATCTAAGTTTGCTTTAACATTACCGATTATACTTTTTATACTATATCTATGTTTACAAGTTTTTAAAATGTGTTTATAAAATACATTGTAAGTAGTGCTTTAAATTCATATTTACAGATTTTTAATTTATTTTCATCCACACAGTTATAGCCTGTTAGTTTGACGCTGAAAACTTCGTTTCCCATAATTGAGAAATTTTTACTTTTAGGAAAATTGCATTCGGAAGTGTGATATCTCTGTAGTATGTTTGTCAAAAGTTATTCATTAAAACAAAACATGTATTCAAACCGGTAAAATTATGCCAACTACATATATAGGTCAATCATGCACAATTGCCTCTCCTCCCCCTCTCCATACATACAGCCACTAACACATCCTATTAAGTCGTTCCCTGTTCTTCTATACAACCCACTTTGGTTCTTTCAGCTTCGATAGAATCTTTGAAACCGAGGCCTAAAGAGACGTTCTAGATGAATCTTCCTTCAGAAGGGAAAGAAGGCTATGTTGCTGCTTAGAGTATAACAAATTTCTTGCCGGCATGCTTACCAGAACTATAAAAACCCTGGGAAACAATAGCAATTCAAATTAGCGGAAGTGAGATTGCGAGAAACTTAAAAGTGTCAGTAACCAAAGAGGATAATTGATAGTACATAAATGTTGTAGAAACTAGAAACTGACATGATTTAAAAGAAGAAGCAAACTTCATTTATAGCAGCTCAAACAAAGGGAATGATCATCATTGCATTCTCATTCTTTTCTGTCCTAACCATCATTACAATTTTCCATCATTTCATTCTCTCCCTAAAATTAGACATTAAAACTATTCCTTTCCTGGCCAGAGGAATGTCAGAATTTATTGCAGACCATGGCCAGACTAGAGAAGAGTTCATTTAATATGAAAGGAAGAAAGGTAAACCCATAAGTACTGTGCAGCATGCAGCTATAAGGCCCGATAACTACAAAACTAACCCTTCAGTACACAGTGTAATTGAGCCAAAGATAAAGAGATACTTGCGGACAATATGCTGGACTTCGAACTCAATATAAAAAGCATTTAGTTCAATAATTCCACTTTAAAGAAATTGGTATTTGGCAATCTACTTCAATATTCAGATGGCAACTTTTGAGACACCTTAATACAAACCTTTTGAGGTCATTCTCTACCACTGAACGCCTGAACTTGAAAGATTTAAAACAATTCCAATCTCTCTGTTTCAAGGAGATGCCTGGCAGCCATTAAGGGTTTTTATGTTCTCTTTGAAGCTAGAATAAAAACAAATGAGGAAAAATTAAACAGGTTACACTTTTGGATGATCTCTGATAAGAAAGGGAGGGAGATTTAACTTCTAAATTCAGACCTGAGCCTCTAACTCCGCAATTCTTTGCAAGGAAGCATGCTCAATCTTAGCACGGCACTTACGTTCTTCCTCTAGCAAACCAGTAAATTGGTATCTCAGTTCTGCCATTTCCTGAACTAAGTCCTCTGCTTCTTCTTTGGCCTTCATCTTTTCCTCTCTTAATTCTTCCTAGTAAAGGAAATCAACATACCATATAAATCTCCAAGCTAAAAAAACGATTTGAACCATGGAGTTATGATACAAAATGTCTAATTAACAAATTCACACACTCTAATGATTAAGCTTAGATGGATGGCCATACCTTCAGTTTCTTGACAAGACATTCATATTCTTGAATCTGATGTGACATCTCCATCTTCCCTTCCAAATCTGTAGCTGGATCTAAGATCACTGTTGATCTTCGAAGGAGTGGAACCTGTACATCTCCATAAGTCCTGAGGAAATATTAAGAAAACAAACTGGAACGTTTAGTGAAAAAATGCCTCAAATCATAAACTAGTAAAGGGTTTTTACTCATTTGTTTAATTTTCTGAATGCATCCCATACATACTGAAATTGTACAAATTCAAAATACCAATAAGTGAAATGAAGTCTACTTAATAGCTCTTGCAATATCAGACATACCTTTATTAATTTTGATCATACTAAACTGTCAAGACTTTATGAAAGCATCTGTGTGCTATTTTTATTCATTATTTAAGTAAATATGGAAATATATTATGAATAGAAAAGGAAAAAAGTAGACTGAGAAACCCCATTTCTGTTTTATTAACTTGAAGACAGTTCTGAAACTATCAAATACAAGGTCAAGCCCAGTTATATGCAAGGGCTAACAACCATACACAATTAAAACAACAAACTTAACTGACCACGTTTCCCACATAATTAGTCAAACATCTAAACAAAACTTCAAAATATGTACCTTATGTCCTCTGGTATGATAGAATTGCTGCCTTGTTCATTCAAGGAAGGCTGCTTCTTGAGTTGTGGTCTGTCCTTGTTTTCCAGCCAGTTTTCATCCTTTTGAGAAAAAATTCTGGACTTTATGTTGACAGTATCAAGCTTCTCTTTAAGTTCCCTATTCTCTTCATTTAGAAAGATGATGGTTTTTTGTGCATCCTGCAATGCAACCTGGAGCTCCTCAACTAGCCTACTCATTCTATTATTTTCATCTAGAGTTTCATCCTGAATTTTCTTGGCCTCGAAAAGATTTTGTTCCAAGGCCATCATATCAAGCTTTATACTCTCTACCTCAAACTGAGACTCTAATCCTATGGATGAAAATGATTCCTCTAGTTTCTCTATGGCCAAAGCTGACTTCTCTAATTCTACTTCTTTAGTCTCAAGTTCCTGAATCAACAAAAATTGCTTTGAATTTGATCCTTTCAGCTCCTCTCTTAAGCTGAAAACCTCTTGTTGTAAATCTTCCATTCCCTCCAATTTCAGTTCAAGGTTGCGAACATGCTCTTCCAGATAGTTCACCTCCGCATTTCTAGCACTGAGTTGATCTTGAAGATAATCTGTTTAAAGTACAAGCAAAGCAGCATTTAATAAATTCATTCCATGGGAACTCAACAACTATTGCAAAGTAATTTTTAGGACAAAAAGACATGTACGAAAGGTAAGAGAGAGAGAGAGAGAGAGAGAAGAACAGGGGGGGGGGGGGGTACTCTTCAATGATAACCATCTGTCAATAAATTGGTAATCATGGAAGTTCACACAAGTGTGCCATAAAAATAAAACCTACCTATTTCTTGAGAACAATTCACCAGCTCTTTTTCCAACCTCTGGATGCATCTCTTATCTTCTGTATAAGCTTCTGATAGTGACTTCTCACATTGTTCAAGTATCTGCATCAATTTCATAAATCAGATTTGTATCAGGCGTATGCTAAATAAAATCCCATATTCAAAACATTTTAGTCAATTAACTTGACTATCTATCCTCATTTTACAAACTAAGACCAGGGGAGTCTATGCAAAAAGGTTGAACTTCACTTTCTACTGTTCCTTTACCATGTGTTGTTCTTTGCTCTCTCTTTGACCAGTGTTTATCTGGCTGATGGAATATTAGAACATAACTTTATTTAGAATTTGAAGTTCGGAAGGAAGAGTTTATGTAACATTTCACACAGGACATTAAGCACAAGAAGAGCTCTCTACAAGCATTACAGTTAACAACCTCGCATCGGTGCTTTTAAATTAACCACAACGATCTAACACATAACATACCCGGATTGGTTGAATGCTTTGAGATTGAAAACTTTCTAAAACGCCATTCTCTTTTCTATGCTACAAATCACGGACAAAAAATATATTGGTAAAAAAAGGTTGATACATAAACAACATCTGTAAACAGCTTAACAGCACGAAAAACTAAACCAATATTTGAAAAGAAACTTACTGCATTGACACAGAAATAATACTTCGTTCTAGTGGGCAGGAATAAGAAAGTAAAAATGATAAAGCAAATCCAAAATACAAGAAACAGGTAGTTACACCTCATATATACATAAGCTACACATTCATAAAATTAGGAATTCAATCAGAGAGGCCAATCTCCCCCCCCCCCCCCCCCTCCTCCATCAAAGTAGGAATTTTATTATCAAAAAACAAAATGGCCAAAAATTACTACCACCCGATTGGTAGATAAGGTGGTTGGAAATTATAGCAAAATCGAGCAGGCTCAAGGAGGAAAAGGAATAGTTAGGTTTCAAAAAAGGGCTACCTCTCTTCTACATCTGGCACTAAGTTCCTCCGCATTTAAGGGAGTACGAATATCACTTCTGCAGCTATTTGACATTTTTGTCAGCAAAATCAACACAATTGCATAGGAGTAAAGGTACCTGATCGATGTTCATTTACCAGATAAACAACGTCAAAATTTCCGAAACAGTAAATCAAAATAAAATAAAACTTTTAATGGGAAGAGTGTGCGGAGAAACTAATGAATTGGAAATTCGAAATTGAAGACAGTAACTGTTCCTTCCACTCCCCAGGGTAAGGAATTATGAAACGTTCGTTATTTGAAATTTAAAAAGAGAATTGACAGTTACAAGTAAATTAAATAATCGTGTTTTTGAAACTTGGGGATTTGGTAACGTTTTAATAAAAAAAGAAACATCGTAAACTGATATTGAAGACGAACCAGTAAGTAGAATTTGGAAGAAATGGAAGCCTATATTTCCTCATCCGAATAGCAATGGCGGTGGTGGTTGGGGGTAGAGAGACCCATTGTCCCGCTTCCAAATTCCATTCCCATGGAGGTCATTCTTGTCCTTATACTCTTAATTCCATTATATATCATTTGATTTTTCTTGATCAAAATTAAAAATAGATAATTTTTATTAAAATTATAATATTTAATATTATTAATGTAATAAATTTTATAATATTTTTAATAAAATGTTATTGTGTATTCTTATACACATATTAAAAAAATTATTAAATCCTTATGCAAGTTTTCAAAGTTAATGAGTAGAGTACATTGTTATCATCGCTCTTGATAACTTTTTTAATAATACTATATTTTTCTACGATATTTGCTAATTAATCTCATTAATACCTTATGAACAAAGTATTCAATAAAAATGAAAATGTATTTAATATTTTAAAAATATAAAATAATATTTTAAATTTAATAAATAGACGAATTAATAGAAATATGTTGTATGAAGTTAGGTAATTACCTTTTTTCTCTATTCTTATGGTAATTATGCTTTTTCTTCCAAGTTCTAACTGCCCAATTAAAACACGTTCCCGTTCTAATTTCTTAAACCAAATGGTCCTGAAAAACCATGAATTCGTATTGGGCCTAAATTACAAAAATCAACAGAGAAAGTGGGCCTGAATTGAATATGGTTTAGCGGTTAAGGCAAAGCATCAAAGTAGGGATGGAACCTCACATGATTGATTAGGTAGACTATTACAACAAATAAATTTATTTTACATCTTAACTAAAATATGATAAATAATTTTTTAATTAAATTAAAATTTGTATACAATGAAAGAATTAATTGCATTATATAATGTACATTAATGTTTGAAATACATAAAATGATTTAAATAAGTTCAACTTCAATTTAACAAAAATAAGAAATAATCATTTCATAAACTTGTCTTCTCAAAATTTTCACTCTCTAAAATGTATTAAAATATTATATATTAAAATTTAATAGATATATATTATGCTTAGTAGAGTTAAAATAATAAAAAAGTGTAAAGTTATGTGTAGTTTTAATAAATATAATTTTACTTCAATATATTTTAAAATATTTGAGTGCACAAAGACGTAAGTATTGAAATACTCATACTCCCAACCATTTTCTTTATTTTTTTATTGAAAATAAAAAAATTATTATTTCAAAATTTTAAAAATTGTTAATCACATATTTTTTTATGTTAATTTAAAGTGTTTAATATATAGTATTTTACGCTTCTTAATATATGTCAATTAACACATATTAAAATTGCTCGGTAGTTTGAAAAATTCATTAATGGTTTGAATTTAAAATTCAAATGATAATTAATTATATGTTTTGCGAAAACTAAGCAAGCATCAACCATTTATAAGATGGAAATAGCCAACTATGAGGCTTTGAAATTTAGAAATTATCTTCAAAATATATGTTGGAATGAAAGCTAAGAAATTCGTGTAGGGGACAAATCCTTAATACTGACATTACATTTGCTTTGGACTTAACGAAAATGGAGGAAAAAACGATTCCTACATTAACAATATCAGATTGGAAATGAAAGCAATGAAGCACAGATAGAGAATTCTAAGAAGAGAAAAGTGACTCCATTAAAAAGGCAAGACTTGTGGAATTAGAAATAAGGATTAAAGTGAAGACATTGATGATAGAGTCCTTGGACTTGGATACTTTACAAGTACCTCATCAGAGTAGGAAATCACTATGTCAAGTTTTGTTGTCTGTTAGGTGTAGATATGATGCCATGCTAACATTGACCAGAACGTACCTATGACATTCATTAACTACATTTTCAATGAGCCATGTTTGTTTTTGTCAAACTTCATTTGGGAATGGAATTACAAAACCCACCCAATTACATAAACTGCTTCAGTGATTTCACATGATAGGTATAGCCAAGGAAAGGCAAGTTCTTATGCATAAAAATTTGAGAGACAGGCAAATATAATTATTAATTTTTGAATCAGAATTATAAATATAATATATTTTCATTACAGTGTTGCCAGGGTTTTAACTCGGAAATCTCTCTCTCCCTCTCTCTCTCTCTCTCTCTCTCTCTCTATATATATATATATATATATATATATGACCTCAAAACTCTCCCTCATTAAATTAAGATTGAATAGAAACGGAAAACCCAAGATCCAATAAAAGCTGAACTAATCATTTGTTGTTTATTTCACGACACCTACCATGTAATAACAAGCCAATAGCCACATGTTCAATTTATACCTAATGGGGCACACTATGATCAAGAGTGCATCTGATCTTAACCTCCTTTTAATTACTATTAAAATCTTCATGATATTATTAATTATTACCACTAATGATATTTATAGGAATCAAACTTCCAAACGAATCCCATTGACTCTATAAACCAAGTTGACGGGCTGCCAAGTATTTTAGACTTTCTTTTTTGCTTCGATCTGAAAGGACCCAAATAGACTTTATCTATATTTTTAAAACTTTCTTTTAAGTTTCCCCTCCTAAGCCAATTTGGGTATGATGTAAGGCTGCTATGTGGATACAAGAATTCAATGCTAAATTAGTAGTATTAAGTTTCTTGTAATACTTTCATTCGTACTTGAATTGTCATAAATTAAATTTTAATCCTAGTTATGTCAATATACACTTACCATAAACTATAGCAAGAGTATGATATACTAAAAATCTATCATTAGAAAAGTGAGTTAGTAATTCGTGAAAGTTAACTTCTAGAGTATTATTCCCTCTTTCTCAAAATAATTCACTTTAGAACTTTTTATTTATTTAAAATGATTTATCTTTTTTTAAAAATTAAAAATAATTATTTTTTTCCAACTTCATTCTCATCTTTTAATATATTCATTTAGTGAAATGAGACAATATTAATAAAGTGATAGACAAATATAATTAAGTAATATATTAAAATTAAGAAAATTTAATGATCGAAGCCAAAAAGAAAGGTAGAATTTTGAGCTTATTTTTTAAATAATTATTTATTAAAATAATTTTAAAATAAAACTTTTTTTACCACATCACTATTAATTTTTACCTCATCTCACAGATACAAAACTTATTTTTTAAAACAGATTTCAATATGGCATAAATGAAACTTAAAAAATAATAATAATAATACGTGTTAAACTTTTATATAATTTTATTTTTATAATATACAAAATTTATTTTAAAAAATATTTTTAAAAAGTTTTGTATATTCACTCAACGATCTTTTAAAACGTTTAAAAAAAAAAGAAAATAGTCATCACAAAATTATTTATCAAATATCATACTAATTTTCAAAATTTTCTATGCTAATACTCCTCAAACAATGTTAATTGACACAACGTATGTAAATTTAGACACAACTTTCGAAGTCACAGTGCACAATATATAGACAAAAATAGGGTGCATCCTTTTATATTATAAAGAGTTATTTATATAATATCATTTAAAGTAATAAATCCAAACTTAAAACAGAATAAATTTGAGAGAAATAGGTGCCTAACTATAATATAGCTGCCTAACTAGTAACTAAATAAGCACTGTTCAGATTGCATAGCTTTCTTTGCAGTTTGTTCTTTGCAATAGTCGACAAAACAAATAAACAGAACCATTTGCCAGCTACCAAAATCGAGTGACACAGGAATTTCTCCATACTGTGCAAGTGAACAAAAGCTATGTCAAGTTGCCAACAAATGTCGATTGCTAAACTAGTTGGGCGTGACACATTAAAAGGCACATATGCATTGCTCCACTTCTTTAAAATGGTAAGCACAAATAATAGTAATCCGTGTCAATTGGTGCCAATTCGTGTATCATAACCCAACATAGGATCATAGATTTATTGTCTTCACCTTTTTCACCCCTGATACCCTTTATGGTTAAAATTCCCATTTTCTAATATATTCTATGATCCATGTGAAAAAATGAGGTCATTCTAGTACAAAAGAAAAAGAGTGATATTTAACCGCTGAGCTGAATTTTATGCTGTTATTTTACTTCGGTACATAGTAGTGGTCCAACCATCCCCCTCACTCTCTTAATGAATTATTATGATATTTGCTACTGAGAGTACATAGTGATTAGTGAGAAGGATTTATTAGCACACCACTTGTGTGCCAAGAAAGAGAAGGAAACAACAGAGAGATTGGTGGTCAGGTTTTATGGTAGGGTGACTAAACAACCACCTTGTGTTCACATGCCTTCTTTATGTGTATTATAAAATCTACCTTTCTATCTCCTCATGTGTAATGACTTCGGGTACCTATCCCATTTTTTCAACATCTCATTCATTTCTCTTTGATGCAAAGAAAAATAATTACCCCACGAACATGTCACCTTTGGAATTTATGATTATATAATTAAGTACATTTCTAAAATGCAAGGAGGGAAGTGTGTGAAAGCACAGTACCATACAGTTAGAATGCCTACAGTTTCTAAGACAACCAAAATAATGAGCTTAAAGTTTGCAGAAATGGAACTTATTCTATGAACAAAGTAAATAACACATAGCATCCGGGAAAAAAATTAGAAATCAAAAAGGAAGAGAACAGACTGAAAGTTCATCTTATGTTATGAACCGCTTGAAGAATCTGAGCAAAACAGAAATACCCTTAAGAAGAAGAAGACACATATCCTGTAAAGAATCAATGAAATGAATGCAGAAACATTTCTATACAGTTTGAATCTTCACACTGAACTGAAGCAGTAGGACTGATGGAATAAACTGAGGTATAGCTATGAGATAAGGCCTACCAGTGCCTCCTGTTTGTGGTTGTCTTCTACTACCCACCAGGGTCTGTTAGAGTCAGCATGGCTATTGCTTTCTTCCTCAGTAGCTGCAGGAAGATTAAGATCAAGCAAGTCTCTAATTTCTGGTACTGGTTCCTCAAGTACAACTGTTTGAAAGTTTCTACTCTCAGACCCACCAACCATATGAGATCTCTTGTGGCCACCCAAGGCTTGGCCAGATGGAAAAACCTTAAAGCAAATTGGGCACTCGTGCCCTTTGCTTTTCTTGGACTCAGTAACTGTATCTACCTCATTATGAAAACCAGGACCATGTCCATGTTCAACCAGATATTCATTGCCACTGTTCTTCATGAGCTTGCTTTCAGTTGTGGGGTCAGGGGAGAGTTCAGTTTCAATGCTGTTTTCACTGCTCTCATTTTTTGAAGCAAAGCAACCTTTAATCTTCTTATGGCTAGCTCTATGTCCTCCAAGAGCTTGGTAGGAGTGGAAGATTTTGTTGCAAGTGGTACACTCGAACTTGCCTCTCTTATGGGAGTTCTTGCTGGATTCAGCTTCTGAAGCCTTGTCCACCCAATTCTTAAGGGAATAATTTGACTTCAGTTCAGAACCAAAAAACTTTGTCTTGATTGAACTGTGCTTGTTAGAAACAGGAGTAGCAGACTTTGACAAAACTGATTCTGTTCCATTGACTCTGTTCCTCCCATGTTCACCTTCAGAATCCTCCAATGTAGACACATAGTCAAGCTCAGACTTGTTAACTTTTTCATCCTTGATGAACCCTTTATTGGAAACTCCAACCTTGCTCATCCTAAACCCATTTTCAGGAAACTCAGTAGTAGCCAAAAGTTCTGAACTTTTCCCTTTGATAGAGTTGGGTTTTTGAGAAGCCGAATCTCCAACCTCCCCCTTTTTATCACTTTGCTTGATCGGTTTTGCTATGTTGGACTTGGAGGTAGGATTGAACTTGTTGCTGCCTTCAAATTTAGTAACCAGATTAGTTCTAACTGAAGATCGAGCTTCAAAGCAAGCAGAGTTATTGTCAGAGGACTCAGCAACAGAATGAAGACCACTCCAAGGACTCACATCCCTACTAAGCATCATCAAGCTCATAGCAACCTCTTCTTGCTCTTGCTCAACCTCGGAAAGAGAAGAGGAAGGGTTGGTAAAAGACACAACAGAAGAAGTTGTAGCAGCAGCAGCAGCAGCAACCATGTACCTTGTTCTTCTCTTGGATCTTCTTCTTCTATTTGGAGCAGTCGCTTCATTATCAGATTGGCTATCCATAACCATCTTGTGGCTAGAATTAGCATTGTTATTATCAGTCCATGAATCTTGATCCTCCAAGCTATTGGAAACTCTTTCTTTCTCAGAGTGGCATTTCATGTGACCAAACAAGGCTTTCCAAGATTGAAACCCTTTGCCACACTCTTTGCAGAACTTGTCAAAGACCACCAAAGTGTCTTCACTTGAATAATTCTCAATCCTCCAAGTCTTCTTGGGGTTCTCCCTAAGACCATAACCAGCGTTGGTTGCAGCTTCAGAATCTTTGTCTACACCATTGTTGAGAGATGATGAAGGCTTCCTCGTTGCAAGCTTTTCCTTCTCTTCTGTCTCAGCTGAAAGGTTGGTGACATGAGACCTCATATGACCCCCCAAGGATCTACCACAAGGAAAGCTCTTGTTGCAGAACTTGCAGGCGTGTTTGAGTTCTTGATCTGCTTCCATTGAATTTCAAGAAATCGAAGAGACGGATCAGAGAGTCAAAAAGGGTTGTTTGGATGCTACTGAATCAGGGAATGCCCAAGAATGCTGAATTCATCGATCTCAGCACACAAATGGGAATGAGTATCACAAAGGAAAAAGATAAAACTAGCTAGACCCAGATCAGATTATTGAGGAGAAACCGCGAGAAAGCTGCATCACATCACCTTTTGCACTGACTCAAGAGAGAAGCATGAGTTTCAACAGAATTGCAACCAAGTGCAAGATCTAAGCCACAAAAAGAGGAAAGAGAATGAGTAGTGAAGCAAAGCTTCCTCTCGTTACTTCTAGCTTCTTGGGTAGTTGAGTTTTGAAGAAAAAAACCAAACTTGCAAGAGTTGGTGTGTGGTGTTACCTTTGTTTCTAAATGATGGCGATGAACTAGGCGAGAGAGGAAAAAAAAAAGAGTTTAGTGAGCGTTGATTTCTCTCTCTATCTCTCTTCTCTCAACTTGACTATGTTTGGAGGAGAAATCCATGCATGGAAGCAAAGATAAAAAAAAGAGGGAGAGTGGTAAAGAGAGGGAGGATAGCAGCACGTGTACTCAACTGAGGATACTACGCCACTCGAAATCCAACGGTTAAGATTTGTCCAAATAAGCATCCCCTATAGCTGAGGAACCTACTAAAACTAACTCCATTCCCAACTATTCCTTCCTTTGTCTTGCTATTAAGGAAATGGCTCCACTCACTCACTCTCTCTCTCTCTCTCTCTCTCTCTCTCTCTCTCTCTCACACACACACACACACACTCTTCAAGTGAAAGGTTCCACTCTCCGGCCGTTATTCTTTGGACTTTCTATTAGTGAATGGTTTTTATTTGTAGGATTATAAAAGATTTTCAAGTGGGACCCTTCTTGGTTACCCTCTATCCAATTGCTTCATATCCCAATCAAGGCCTGCTCCTATCCCACTGTTTCTTGATTCTCCTTCGGTGATTGAGGGGGCACATTTCAAGGGTAGTTTGGTAAAGCAAAAGTCCTCAAACATTGGCTGGGTCATTATCAAGTGGGGTTACCTTATGCTACCTTATTTTATTTTCAAGTTCTTATTTGGGTAGTCGGTTCGGTTTCAACTTTTGTTTTCCTTTTGTTTTTGAAATTGTTGCAGCTATTACTATACCACCAAATCATGTAAGCCAGAGAGAAGTTGAGGAGAGGATTAGTGGTAATGAAACTAAAAATTGGCACATTTATATGCGTCCAAGAGTGAATCACAATGATATGCCTCTTTTATCTCATATTTTGTTTTAATATGCTTTAGGAATCGTCGATATAAAGTATTGTAAATGTCATCTTTCTTCCAAGGGCCACAACGATACAGCTAAATTCTCTTGGCATGACAGGAATTTTTTAAATTGGTTAGGTAGCCTCTAAAATTGCATATTGGATGCAGAATAAGAACTTGGAGTTGGAGGGTATCCACTATGCCTTCTCGGTATGCCAGTTAGGCACTTTGATCTTTTTTGGGTTACCCTTAACTGGGAAAAAAGGATCATACAAGTTATCAAAGGCGAATCTATATTTTTACTTATTTTACCTTCTTTTGGTTTTTTAACTTCTTCGAAACAATGTTACTGTGATACATTTGTCTTCCTATTCCTTGTAAAGGGTATTATTTGATCTACAATGATAAGCAAAACATTCGTTTTTAGTTTAAATTAGTTAAGCAATTCAAAATTAAGTATACAAAGAAGATGTTGGGTGTGGCTCTTACCCTGATTTGGATTTTCTGCCCCCCTAAATTATAGTTTTACACCTACAAACTCTTGAATAAAGTATGAGAAAAAAATTAATTTGGTAGATGATCAATTTCCAATATTGACATTATACATAAATGATTTTAAAATATTAAAATTTTGAGTCGTTGTCATTTAAGATATTTTCAATAGATGAAATTTGTGATACCATGCCAAAAAATTAGTGATTCACACTAATAAATTACAACTACTGATGGAATTTATCCAATACCATCTTGAAATTATCCTTTCCGTTAATTGAGAAGTTTATATTATTAATACACATCACGGCAGAACAGAGCATCTATAATGCAGGTAAAATCGTGAAAGATAGGTCAAATATATTTAGTGGCATTTAAACATCACATAAATGTAAATGATCTTAAAATTAAAGACTTAAGACTGGAGTTTTCAAAACGAATGAAGACTAAACATTTCCAAAATGATTCCTACTGATATCCAAAGTTAAAAGATTAAAATTTTCCAATACATAATTGGTTCAATTGAAATTTCAATACTACTATCCATGAGCTTAAAATTCAATTATAGCTCTCTTGATTCTTGAACCTTATTTATTGCATTTATTTATAAAAAAGAAACGGTTTATTTTATCAATTATGATCTTTATCTATTAAGTTTGTTTTCACTCAATTAACTACCATTGTTGTCTGTTGTATTCTTAATATAATAAGGAAATAACGCTAAATGTCCTCAATTTTTACTATAAAGTAGGATATATTGGTTATAATTTTGGTCTAACTGATATAATTTTCATTAATACTAGTGACTATTTTGTAGCTTACTGCATGACAATAATACTTTACAAAATAGGTTAAATATATTTAAAAAGTAAATAAAAGAAGATTCTTTAACTAACGAAAAATTATCGTACTGATAATTAATCAAAATTTAAATACAAATAGAAATATTTGAAATCTGAAATTTAAAATTTTACAAAATTAATTTAAATAAAAAAATTATTTTTATGGCTTTATATAAAATATATTTTAATGATAACTTGTAAAAATTACACTACTAATGTATCGTTATGAGTTAACACTTATGTATATTTGAATATTCTTGATATTTATTTTTAATTATATGGATAAAATTGATTAAACATTTTTATTTAATAAAATATTAAAAAACTTAAAATTAATAATTAATGAATTCAAAGAAGCATCAGATTGTATTTATTTGTGGGTTAAGCTTAACAAATTAACTCATAAAATGAATGAACTTTTTTAAGAGTAAATTACACTTTTTCAGAGGTCTTTAAGTTACATTAACCTTTTTTATTTAAAAAAAATTCTTGAAAGATGCTTAAATTACATAACTATTCTTTATCATTTTAAAAATTTATACTTTATTCTTCAAAATATTAATGTTTGTTACAATTTAGTTCATCTTAATGTGAAGAAGTCTAGCAAGGTTATTTTTCTTTTTATTATTAATTATTAACATCATTGATAACTAATTTCAAATTTTTGTGATGAGCTAAATATGAGACTTAAAAAAGAAGAAATACAAATTTTAAACAAAGTTATAATATATTTTTTATTTTATCTACTAAAATTTAAAAACTACTGATTGCATAGTGTTTAAATTAGTTGTTGAAGATTTTAAAAGTTAAAGAGAAAATAAGATATCGTTAAAAGATCCATTCACAACAGGTGCCCATCGTTATTTATTGATGGTGAAAGAAGCACATTGATAAATTGGGAGAGAGAAGTATAATTGTTTAAACAAAATAGGGAGAGAGTGTAATTTACTCTTTTCTAAATTGTTTACAGACTATCTATATAATTAATAAAATTGAATACAGTTAAATACATTCTTTTATTTTCCTCAAAAATTATCACCTCATTGAACAACCAGTAAATATGATATGTTCATGAAACAGAAAAAAAAAATAGAGAAGATAACACTGATATATGCCTAGTTAAAAAAAAAAAAAAAAAACTTCGATATGATCACTTCTGGCAAGCACACCACATACACATGAAAAGAACCTCGACCTATACAGATGAATCTTGAATATGTGTCAGTGTGAGTATGTACGGTCCTGCATATTATGCATGTTTCATGTACATTACATGCACACTGTACCTGAGCTAATCATTCCAAGAAGGTAGATCAAATATATATATATATATATATATATAAAACTAGGTGCTGCGATGTAACTAAAGTTAAATTACTTTAAGGTATCTAATTAGATTAGGCAACTCTAATATTAATCCCTTTATAGACCTCAAATAAACAATTAGTACAAGCTGTCTAGCGCATCGTGACTTGTGAGTGCTTTGTTATTTTAAGACAAGGGTGTGCATTGGATCTTAGTTCATGCTTAATTGCTGACTATAATATCTTCACAGTTTGGCCAGCATGGCTAACTCAAAAGGGTCAAGACCCAAGTAAATGCCGGCATTTTTCATTGATCAAGCCGGCCACGTTCATTGCATTAACCGTAACATGAATGTCTTATTAGAAGCCATATGGGTTATGGCTCAAACAACTTCACTGTAATTACTTCACTTAATTTGTGTCCCTTTTTGCCGGCAACTTAGTACGGTGGTTAGCTGTATTTGTCCATATTTATATATCACCTTTGTTTTCCCCCTCTTTTGTTGTTATAATGGATGATTCACTAAAGAGAAGTTTCATTTGCAAAGGGATTAGAGACACTAAACATTAGAATATGATGTTTTAAATAATATATGATTGGACCTTTTTTATCATCCGTATTAATTTTTAATTTTCTATTTAAGTAACATGTGCATGCACATAATGTATGCGGTCTGCCTAGCAGCCATAGTACACCTTCAATCGATGTGATTCCACATTTTTTAGCCTATGTGTAATGTACCATTTTAGATATTGATATGAACTGACTTCAATTATGTCTTTAATAGCTGGATTGAAGAAGAGATAAACAAACACCTTTTGAAGTTGCACGAGAACAAACTTAGTATATTGCTGAGAAAATTGTGTCATTTGATGAAGGCCATAAATTCAAACTCACATATCACCATTTGTTTTTTTGTTACATCATGGAGGTAATGCACATGGAAATTTAAATTTAGAGAGCACAAGTCGCTAAAGGTAACGCTGAATTGAATGGTACTAAATTAAGGTACTATTAGCTGGTGTATTATACAATTTCAAGCATCAAAATCTAACAAACTCACGTAGCAAATGGAAAATTTTTGGGTCCACCAAAAAATAAATAAATGGATGTAAATCAATATTTAAAGAGAATACAGCTGAGCATGTAGTTTCTGAGAAGTGGTTGAACTCCTTTGTACTAATTGGGATAATAGAGTACCATGTACAAAACTCTCATGGGAGACTTGTATCTTTTGGCCCGCATTAAAGCATCTGGGATCTGTCAGTCTCTGAATGGCGCCCCTAAAACTTCACTTGAGAGGGAAGATTTTTGTCTGCAAAAGTCATAATAGAATTAACAGATATACAAATGGAAAAGATTGGACACTCACTGGTCACTACTTGTGTTCCACTCCATAGAATAATGTAGCATATTTATAGTATAAGATGCCTTCCTTAAGGTTTATGCTAGTTTAACCATTTGAAATGCTAGCTATCCGTGATCAAATCCTACAAAATGCTGTCGGTGGAAGTTGATTGAGATGAGGTTTACACGTGCTTTAGAGTTTAATTTCGACACAGCTTAAATTTTGCATGCTTAGCTCTTCCACAAGCTCTATCTTTTCTTTTCTTTTTTTAATTATAGATCTAGATTGACTTCTTTACCTAGGCTTAATTTCTAACTACCTAAAGTTGCTTTTGAAGAAATTACCTTCATATCACATATTGTGTCCTTGATGAAGTTTGATACTGTACAGAATAACTCAAATGATTATCAATGGCCTACATATGTATAGGTAAATTCAATACACATAATTGCTGTCAGGCACTTGATTCTGAACCTTTTTTTACCATTATTTTTTTCCCATTATTAAGATTTACTAGGGGTTTTAAGCTGCTTTTGGAGACACCCTCTTCATGTAATTATCAGAAATGACAAGTGTAAAAAATTAGACAAAGGTTAGTTGAAGATGTAATAGATATCTTAGCCACTTTGCTAAGGTTTCAATTCTTTATTAGCCGGTTCAGATGTGGCTGAAATATCAGTGATTGAAGTTATAAAATGATTAGAAAGAAGAACTTTCTTTTTCTTTGGTGGGTGATTAGATGGTAGCAGATACTAATTTGTTATAAGTATGATCAGCTTTAATCAAATCACAAGCTAGTATTTTTTGGCAGTTGGAACCCTATAGCTCAACTTCCTTTTCAGAAAAGTTCTGTTAAAAAATGAGTGACTACCATCACAAAGATGAATTAAAAAAAAGATAGATAATGGGTAATGAATAGGAGGTAGTGGAAAATGAAACCTTAAACTTGTAAAAGAAGAGTTTTGGGAAAATTTTGACAAAACTATTTTTTTCAACTTCTTCACATTATTACCCTACTTCTTAAAAGAATTAGATTTTTAAAAAACTCTTAACTTTTTTTTTTCAGTTTTTAATAATAAAATTTTGATTTTTTAAAATAAAAACAAACTTTGTCAAACAAACATTTTGGGAAAACAGATGTTAAACAAGCCCTTCGTTTCTCCTTTTCTACTTCCCCCCTTTTTCCTAGACCGGATATAGAACGTGTAGCTAAAAGGTGCATGTGTTGCTTCATACAAGCAATAATGGTGCATGTGTTAGGGAGGAAGCTCACACCAGAAATGCTTTGGGAATACTCAAAAATAATTATTAAATTTTCATGTAAGAAAAGGAAGTTTTGTTTAAGAAATAAAATAAGTTTAGTGATAACGTGGGACCACTATATACCTGTCCTTCGTATGAAACGTGTGGTTTGGTTTAGAAAATCACCATAATCGGGTTTATACCTTTGTATTTTGGTAAAATTGGTTTAACTTCCAAGAGCTAACAAAGCAAAATGTCCCAAACCAATATGAAGATATTGGGGGGGTAACAGTTCCACTGATAGTCCTTGTCTTCTAATCAATGGATGTGGAAGCATAAAATTTTCTATACAGTGGAAGATGAGTGACGTTTCTGACTTGTTTCCATACTCTGCTTCAAGCCTAAATTCCTCGCATTACATTTACTTAATCTTCTCTCGTAGCATTTGTGGTTTTCAAATTTGAACTATTAGGCCTAATTTTAATCCAATTCAAATCTCATAATTGTAACAACCTTGATAATCAAATATTTCTATCCCTCAACTGAAATATGAAATATGAACACAATAAAAATACAAACGCTTGTTCTGTTATTGCTATCCTACACTTCACGTGTGCTATTTTTCATCCTGATGTTCTACCAGCATACTAATTTATGTAAATAATGTGTTAAGGCATAAATCAGGATTAATTTTCTTTAGTCAATATTTTTGGATATTGAGATATATAAGTCACAACCCACAAGCAGTATACACACGTTTTGAACATTTTATGAATAAATCAGCATCACCAATAATAGTGAAATGTGGGGAGTATGCTATTTCATTGACTGAAACACACGTTACATCACGTGCATTCTTGTTCTCCAGAAAAGTTGGAATTGGTTACTGTGTTTTAAAACATGTTTTCTGTATTCACCAATTAAATGAGTTTGAGAAGGTAAGCTTAAAATCCCATCAACCAAAAGAAAAAAATAAAAGAAACTAGCAGAGTTCGTTAATGCCAGGCAAAAAAAGACAAGAAGAAAATACAAACACTCAGTGAATGGTTTTTGTTTCCATAAAGATAGCAAAACAAAGAACATACCCCGAAAAAAAAAAGAAAAAGAAAAAAGAACACAAAAAAAGTGGTGTTCATATAGGGAAAGAAAGAGGTCTTGTGACAAGATGGATAATAGAGAGGCTCCCCTTTTAAATAGAGAAATTACAAAATAAAACTTTTTATCCAAACTACAGCTTAATTGAATGAAAGGAAATATTAGTATTCTTTAACAATGCAAAGGTACATCATAAAACCCATGTCGCATCTTTGGAGGATCATGTTTTCAATCATCATCAATGTTCCTCTCGGTAAAATCTACAGCCTCATTAAGTTTCATCCGAGGTATACTCATCATTGTTCTGTAGATCATTTTCATGGCACTTAACAAAACAAACATCATCTTGATATACAGGGCCAAAGATAGCATCAACTTTAGATAACAAAGAAGTCTTTAATGTCAGTGGCTTAATAACAAATTAAAAAGTGTATAAATAAAAGACTCATCAATTTAAATTGTCAAGGCTTTCTAAACAAATAGATCAGCCAAGTTTAGAGTCTATCTCTCAATTACCTTTAGATCGAGCCCGCACTCAAAATTCTAATATGATATAAGAGCTTATTCAGTTTAATATTATACCACTTATAGATGTTTAGCCTGCAAATTTCTCGCACCACATGTACAATCCTCAATGTGAAGAGGTATGTTTAATTGTGCCACGTCAGCTAGAAATAGAACCAAAATAATCTTTTTAAGGCTGTGACAAAATTCCTCCTTTATACTAATTTTTTGAGAGTTAACTAAGAAGTTGAGTAGTTCCAAATGTATTTTTGAAATAAAGGACATCATTGAAGCAGAACAACATCAAATAGCTCAATTTACCCTTCTGCTGGTGACTAGAATGTAATGTGGGAAGAAAGTACCACTCAAATGCATCTTCATATTTTCAGACATATTTCTCATGTTCAAACTGTAATGGATGAATGATCCCAAGATTTAACAGATGAATAGTAGTGAAAAGAAAAAAAATGCAAGTGCAGGTTAACAGTCTAAACCTAACATAAATACCAAGGAACTACAATAAAACAAGACATGTTCAACAGGTCTGAAGCACCAACTTTTGGTCACAGTTAGGTGTGAGTGTGACTACTAGAAGAGTTGAATAACAGGTATTGCCTAAGAAGTTCAACTAGGTCACTAACTTCAGAACCATATTCTTTTATTTTCAAATTGCACAGTTGATTCTTAACCCTTTTTTTTTGGGGGGGGAGGGGTTGTCCTCAAATTCCCTTCTGACATTATATGGCTAGCATCCTCAGGAAAAACAGATTCTGCAAATGTAACAAGCTGATTACTGGGTCCCACTTGTTTTTGGGTGTTTGAAGGACACTTCAAGTATTTTCTCAGCATCAAAAGGACGCTTTTGCACCATAATTACCTGCTAGAAAAGAATAAGCTTGCATCGCACTTCAAGCATCAGAGTAATTATTTAGTACTAATGCACCAAATCAATCACTAAGATCATTAAAAGAAATTTAAGAGGCAAAGTATTTGGCAGGAGGATGGGACATGTTACAACATTTGTCTGCAAAATACTTACTGTAAATAGGGAAAGAAAAAGATTAATAGAGTTCATCATAATGCTGAATACACATCTAAGTTTGTCCTCGTCAATTTGTATTACGTGCTTATCTAAGTTCTAACAAGGATAATGATGGATGCACATTTAGATTTTCTAAGGTACTTTCAGACTAATACTCTCATCGATTGGAATTCAATGTAAATAATAATATTAAACAATGTTTTAAATTAATACAATGGCATGTATGGTAATGGTTTCTACAGTTTTTTCAATTGGAAATGTTGTAGTGCATAAAAATTTCTCATCATAGCTAGCAGCCTGAGACTCTCAGCTTATGAGTCAACAAAAAAGTTTGTCCTAATCAGAATGCCAGGAATGTTGACTTTTCTACGGATCAGATCCTCTCAATTCTGAATCAACGGCATAGAGGTACAGTTTTTAATCTAACCATTTAAATATATTAAAATTTATTATTATATTAATATAATTTTAAGAGATAGATAATCTTATCTACCGTGAAAATGTCACTGCAGACAATCTGTATCCCTTTTCTACCATTTATGAACAAGAAAGAGAAAAAAGAGGGGAGTAAAATTCTTTTACATTTTTTGGGTTAATAAGTCTTAAAATAAAAATATAATAATAAATTAACATAAATTTAATATCCAAATATTTCTTTACTTATATAAATATTGCATAACTCTTATGATTTAAAAATATAAAGTTTGTTCTTTTTTTAAAAAAAAATTACTCTCAAACATATCATACAAAAATAAGTTAAATATAATTTAAAAACTTTGGTAAGCTAATTTTAATTAATAATCCAAAAACTAAAGTATCTATAAAAATTAATTAGAAAAAAATTCATTTTAATTTTAAAGAGATGGGAAGAAATAAATAGGTTCACCAAATGCTACCTAATGCGAAGACAATGTTGCATGCCGTTCTATTAATTAGACTACCTAAAGAGACAAATTAACTAAACAATCAAATCGGAACCTAAGCCAATCCAATTAATTAAACAAAGCTCAAAATAACTTGGTCAAATTATTTCACTAGTTGACTAATATTTATTGTTTTACCATTCAAATTATATCACAGGTTGCTAAATAACATAAAATTAGCCCAAATCAAAAGTCATGAAATATAATTAATGATTATTCAATGAACGTTAACTTTCTCTAAAATAAGGAAAACCTCGTCTCACTCAAATAGTCTTAAAATAACGAAGTTAACTAAATGAAAACAAAATGGGAAGTATTATTTTGTCTTATATATATTTATCTATATGAACTCAATGTCACATGTTCCTGGTCTAGTTCTAGCTCAAGAAACATAATTTACTGAGGAATCAAGCTTGCTTTATAATATTTTTAAAATTCCATGTCAAAATCTCTCAAGTTATTTGCCTTTATTTTAGCTATTTTATTCAAACTCCTAGATGAGTTAGATCTCTTTTACTTAACTTACGATATTTGTACCAAAATGAAAAGGCTTTATAAGATACTAGATTTATTTATGCTTCATTTTTATTTAAATATGAATACTCACTCTCGTTGAAACATAATAACATCTTAATTATCTCTGACACAAAATGGTCGGCAAGGCAGGGTTGGTGCTTTATCTGAGTTCAGCACTCTTAAGTTCACTGCCACAATTGCACCCAAAAAAATTCTAAATTGTGTTGAACAATACAGCCTCAATGGAATGACATTTTTATTTGAACAGTTTATACGAGCTTGCAACAACTAATAATTATTTTGCAACAACGAAGAAAGGAGATTTCATACATGCGTATTATATATCAGGAAAACGCATGAAATCATATCTTAATGTAGGGGGCAATCTACTTCCCTTGTCAAATCATGCATGCTGAGGCATGTTCTTCAGCCACTTGTCTAATGGCCTCCCAATTGAGTATACAATGAATCCAATCTCCCTCAACTTGTCAACATTCAACATGTTTCTACCATCAAACACAAATGCTGGTTTCTGCATATTGTCAAATACTTTTTCATAATCAATAATCTTGAACTCATCCCACTCAGTAAGAATGCACATACCATGAGCATCTTTAGTTGCCTCATAGGCATCACCAACAACATTAACCTGTTTCACAGTAGTGGAATGGTCCCATTCAACACCATCCATTGACAAATCTTTTTGAATCTGCTCCTCAGTAACCCTGGGATCATATATGCTCAAACATGCATTATCTCCCAAAAGTCCTTTGCAAACATCAATTGCAGGAGTTTTCCTAGTGTCACCGGTGTCTTTCTTGAAGGCAAACCCCAAAATTGCAATCTTCTTACCTGAAACTGTGTTGAACATGGATGTCACAACCCTGTTCACAAACCTACCCTTTTGGTAGTCATTCACCTTAATCACTTCTTTCCAGTAATTTGCCACTTCCATTAGGCCATTACTCTCACATATATAAACCAAGTTGAGCAAGTCCTTTTGAAAACAAGAGCCACCAAAACCAACACTAGCATTAAGGTATTTAGGCCCTAGTTTGGTGTTTTTGCTTAGAGCATGAGAAACTTGTGAAACTTCTGCCCCAGTGGCCTCACATAAAGCTGACATTGCATTGATAGATGAAATCCTTTGGGCCAAGAAGGCATTGTCAGCTAACTTGGAAAGTTCAGCTGACCAAAGATTGGTTGTTACGATTCTGTCATGAGGCACCCAATGGGCATATATACCCTTCAACTTTTGAATTGCTTCTTGGCCTTGAGGGTCTTCATTCCCTCCAATCAGAACCCTGTCAGGATTTAGAAGGTCCTGAATGGCAGTTCCCTCAGAAAGAAACTCAGGATTTGACAAAATTTGGTATCTAATGCCTTTGCTATTGTGTGTTAGAATTTTCTCAATTGCCTCAGCTGTTCTGACTGGGACAGTGGATTTCTCAACAACAATCTTGTTTGACTTCGAAACGTCAGCAATCATCCTAGCTGCACTCTCCCAATAAGTCAAGTCTGCAGCTTTGCCAGCTCCAAGCCCTCTAGTTTTTGTTGGAGTGTTCACTGAAACAAAAATTATGTCTGCCTCGTGCACATGCTTTTCTACATCAGTGCTGAATATTAGGTTCCTTCCTCTACACTGCTTCACCACTTCTTCTAGGCCTGGCTCATATATGGGTAGGTTCTTGCTGTTCCAAGCTGATATGCGAGAGTGAGAGATATCAACCACAGCCACTTCAATTGAGGGACATTTGAGGGCAATCACAGCCATTGTAGGACCCCCTACATACCCAGCTCCAATTCCGCAGATCTTCATCATTTTCTTTGGTTACAATCTACACCATGTGTTATCAATTTGAGTTCAAATAATTTTTATGCATGATTTAAGTCACTAATAAGCGTTTTCCCTCCTTTTATTGCGATTTAAAAAAACAAATGAATGGATGGTAAATGATACGCAAGTCCCTCTGCTCTTTCTAGATAATCATATTCAAAATTGTAACTATCATGCCAAGAACAACATACATGAGATGCTCACAGTCACTAGGACTGTAATATACATGCTTATTTGAAAACATAACTATGGAACTTAGCCAGATTAGTCACTCGATTCAGTATGTAAACCTCCTTATGTTATTTACAAGTTGAAGAAAAGTAAAATTTAACCCCATTAGTTTCAGACAGACAATAAATTTAAGATTAACCACAAAATGGACCAGGACAATAATTAACAATATAGAATCATTTTGTTTTCGTTTCCTAAACAAGAAAGAACTACGTGAGAAATATTGATCATATGCATCATAGGCAAACTCACAGATATCTTATTGTTGATGAGTAGGGGAGGGAAGGTAGTCACAAAGAGTTGAAATTAAGAAACCGGAAGTACCTTAACTATATTTTGTAATGTTTTGTCTTCAAGTTCAAATTTCACAGCAATGGAAGACAAAAAATTAAGAGGGGTAGCGAACAAATGATGTGAAGAGGATCCTAATATCGGAATGCTGCTAGAGGAGAATGCAAATCGGGAAAGCAAGAAGACAATTTTATCGAGCTTGACTTACGTGTCAACTTTGCTTTTGACTCAATGAATTCTTATGCATGTGATGAAATCTTATTATCTACCAATGATTTGTCAAACTAAATTGTCAAATAACTTAACTCTGGCAAAATCACCTGTTGTTAACAAATTCCATGTTTTAAATAAAATAGAAAATCTATCAGGAAATGAAAATTCTCATTTTTAATAAAATCAATTTAAAATTTTTCATAATTTTATCAGGAGTTGATGTAACAGAAAAAAAAAATTGAAGCATAGATTAGCAAGTAAAAATGCCTACCCTGTTTTACAATTATGAAAAGTACCCAATTTTTTTCTCTTTTAACTCGTCAAAAGTGAAAGTCAATTTATATAAAAATAAAATAAAATGAATGCCCCATTCATTGAACATTGACATTGTAGAACTGAAAAGAAAAAGTGGAATGCATCGATGACATTCACGAGGGAAAAAAAATCCGTAAATTTATTAAATAAGTTTGATATGTGATTAACTTAAATTGATGATCAATTTAGGAGAAATATTTATGATTCTTATAAATTATTTTAATTAAATTAAAGACAAATTATTATTTAAAAACTTTAAATAAATAATTATTTAAATATGCTCAATATATAAAAAGCAGAATTAATGGGGAGAGAAAGGTTGACAAGAGAAGAGATTGAATTGCACATGTTCGGAATAATTTGATCAAAACAAAAAAAAATTGTTACTTACCACTTTTAAAATTAAATTTAAATAATTTTTAATTAAAAATATATTTATTATATTAAAGATATAATAAAACTTTTAAATAAATTAAAATATAATATTTTTTAAAAGATTTTATTATTGTAAGTTACTTAAACTTAGCTCTAGTAACTGAAGTTAATATTTTTTTTAATTTAATAACTTAATCCAGTTTTTAAAAAAATATTAATATCATTGTCAAAATTAATTTTAAATATTCTTAAAAAAATATTAAATATATTTATGTACTAAAAATTTAAAAATATAATAAATAAATTTTTAATAAAATTATTATTATCAACTTTAAAAACTTATTTTAATAAAAATTATGAAAAAAATCATAAATATCTCTTAAATATATAATTCCAATTAAAGTATATTTATTAAGAGAAAAAATACTTTTCAACTTTTATAAAAATAAAAAGACATATAAAATTTAATTATTTTAATTTAGGTTAGTTTATTTTTATTTTTATTTTTATTTTTTTTCTCAACAAAAGGCTTAAAAGTCCAAAACAAACAACAACCTAGGCAAGCATCCTAAGATAGTTTAATTTAAAAAATATAATTTAATAAATTGAAATAATAGAAATTAAGTTTGATTAATTTGGATGAGTTTGACAAGTTGTATAAAAGTATAATGATTTAATTAATTTGATTTAATTCGTCAAATCACCTCAATTTAATAAACACCCCAGGCTGTGGACAAAAAATAAATTTTGATGCAGTGTAAATGCATAACATTTTATATTATTAATATTTTTCCGTTCATTCCATAATTGTTATCAAATTAAAATAAAAATTTAAAATATATTTAAAAAATTAATTTAATAGGTTTAAATAAGTAAATATTTTAATTATTAATAAAAAAATGTTTTATTATGTCAAATGAGACTAAATTTAAGATATAAAATTTTAAAAGTTAAAAAATAATAAATTATTATTTAAGATAAATCTTAAAAATAATTTTATTTAAAAACTAGGGGAAGAAAGATCAATGCAATGGTATTTATATTGAGATGGTGAAAAATACACTATCAAAATTTATAACAATAAATATATTATTAAATAAATTTTTATTCGATAATTTTATTTAAATCAATCATAGAATCAAAAACTTCTATGTTATAAATTATATCTGCAAAATTATATATTGATTTATATTTATTTATATTTTATTCATGAAATAAAAAACTAGCATAATTTATTATCTTAATTTTAAATTTAAATCTCAATTAATACAGCTATTTTAAATGTTCGGAAGAAAAACTTTATGGCCTGTGATAATTTTACTAAGTTTAAACAAGATTACTTTTAATAAAAGATACTTATGATATAAAAAAATTTAAATAAAAATAATGAATATTTGATAATCACTTAAGTAACTAACATCAATATGATTTGATAACACGTCAAAATTAAATATAAAAGAATGAAATTATTTTATTGTTGTCACACAACTTTTCGGGTTCACTGTTTAGAATAACCATTGCAGTGACATATTGCCTGTGAAAAACTCACAAAAAGTAACAAAGCCATGGAGTAAGCGAATAGTGATAGATAAACACTGTGATTGGGAGATTTTTTAGGGTTGATGGGTGTAACTATCAATACCCACCCTTCTTTATATTCTCACCGTGAATTATGCTCCACTGTCTATAACTTCTTCGGAGTAAAAAGTTAGTCTCTCACTTATCAGGTAAAAGATACCCTGAAAAACCTTTGAAATCTAATTAATTTTAAAAGTTTAATAACCGTGAATTAAGATTCTTATTCTTGGCCTTAGCACCGGTGCAATTCTGTAGAAAATGAGCACCGTAATAATTAATTAAAACATGAATAATACCAAATCTAAGATTTTCACTTATACACACTCATTTCTTCAATAAATAAACGATTCAAATGAACAGAAAATTATAGGTAATTATATCATGTTCTCTCTCGTTTTGTTTATTTTATTTAAAAAAAAATAGACACACTAACCCAATAGACTCTGTTCAATTCCTTTTAAGAATAAACATGCTTCACTGAGATGTTGAGAACTATGTACGTATTAAATGTGACAAATGCTTGTAATGTTTCCTTGCTTTAAATTATTGTTACACAGGAGAAGTCACTGAACTTTCATAAACCTAATTGTTTTTATATAAATCCAAAGCACAAGAAAAACGTAGAAAACAATGCAATCACCTTGCAGAAAACGTATTTTAAACACACGTTACTTTCAAGGCAAGGCAACTAACTTCCACCTCTCTTGAACAGTGCACATTCCAAGTTTTAAATAAAAAATACATTGAAAATTATAATCGTAGTTCTGCCTGAATGTTTTCAGAGGTTGATGGGCGAGTAAATTTAACCCATTCTTCCTCTTTCATGGAAAATCTAGAGAAAAAGGATGCAACTCCTACAAGGAGACTCAACTTCCAGTACAATGGCAGTGAACTATACGACTCGTTTGAGTTCAGACAGATGACTTTCCAACTCGACGAGGCCATTCAAACCTCTAAAGTTTCTTCACCAACTTATAAAGAGATGACCCACAAGCTTAACAAGGCCATTAAGGGCTCTAATGCCTCATCGCCAGCATTAGTCTTTCACCTAAATTCCCCCCTTTATCGACGCCACCTGAACCGTATCTACAGACAAAGTACAAAGACACCGAGGAGAATTACAAGTCCACAAGTATCAGATAAACGAGCATGCGAAAGAGGAGCAAAAGAAAAAGGTTTTGTAACACGTCTGTGGTTGAAGGTTAAAAGGGGTTTGCTCGGGAAGAAGCATGAAAGCGATGAGGGGAGGAACAGACCCTCAAAAGCATATTGAAGTCTTCCTATAGAGTCAAGATTATGTAAAGGTAATGCTACAAAAAAGCTCAAGTCAAAGAATTTTTGGATTCACGGTCTTAAGATCAAGTAAAATAAGGCAATATTTCACAGATCCATAGTAAACATTCCTTCTAAGTCACAATCTTATTTACTATATTGTTCAATAAAATCTATGACAGCTTGTAATCTCTTCCTTTAATGGGATCCGGAAAATAATAATTTTTTCCTCACATGGTAGTCCATAAAATAATGGCCATGCCAAACGTAAGCAATTGCCGCATGGGGCATAATACATATAACTGCTGTGTGTTCAAACTTCAAACACGAAAGGAATTTGACAAAATCAACTCACAAGCTATTTGCTTTCATTCTTTCTTTTTATGTATAAGTTTCCATAATATACATGCCTGCTTCAGAAGCAGCAGGAAGTTTTAGACAAGCTTTAAAATGGAAAAGTAATACACACAGTGGAAAAAAAATCTCAAAACAACTACTACAAAATCTCTAATCACAGGGTGGAAAGGAGAAAATTTCTAGGACATCCTCAGCGCCATTTCATGTAGAAGAGCTCGCTTCTGGGAAGCATTTATTACATTATTTGTTTCAGCATTCTCAAGCACATCAGTGATTATTGCAGCTGCATGTCCAAGAGGTTCCTCAGCCGCCCTTTTCAACATGAAAGCCTGAACAACCACAATAAAGGAGAATAAACCTAACAGTTGTTGATGCGAGTTTTGCTAAGTTGTTCGAACAGTTTAGAAGACAATACCACAAGGGCATCCGAAAATCGGAAACATTTAATTAAAATGAGACAAAACCATATTCTATCATTAAATTTTTCTTTGTAGCATCCATCATTGAGAATTTCAGGCGGCAAAGGTCATTTTCCTTCTGAAAATTAAAAATGGGTTACCAGATCCCAGCCAGTTTGTACATGATTACAGAACATGTTGAAATTCAGTTATACATAACAGTGTAAGGATATTAAACTGCAATGCAAGTGATATAGTTAAAACAAAGGGGGTGACGCTGCCTGTAATGCACAGTGGAGGAGTTTTAGAATGATAACCTGGCCATGGTGGGTTATGGAAATAGTGCAGGGTTGCTGAAACCAAGGCTCTCCATCAATCTGAACAGGAAACATAGCAAACAATTGTATCTTAATTGACTGTCCTTGTGCAAGTCTTCGAGCTCGAGAAAGCCCAACCTATTTTGACAAAAACATTGTCAGATGATTTAAACATCAATGATTCCATAGTTCAGTTTCAAATAACTCCCTAAAGCTTAATCTAGACAAATAAAACATGTCTTATTCTTAATCCTAGCCCAAAGCATGTACTTCTAAAATCAGAGAGTATAAATCAAAAGTAACAGATCCCACAGAAACACAACTGGGATGCAGTTCAAATCCATGCAGAATATATTTAAAATTTCAAGGAAAAAAGTGGTCAGCAGCATATGCTTTGAATCAATGCCAAATCTCAAGTTGCCATTTAGCTACAGCATGATGCAAAGACTAAAGTAGCATGTTACTAGTAAAGGGATTGAGGATTCATTTTACCTGAAGCTTCCCAAGGTGCCATGTTCCAGATATGCTCACAACTTCAAGTACCTTATCATGCATAGATTGTGGATCAAAATTATCATAATTTTCATCCTCATTTTGCCACAAATCTACACCCCCCATGTAGCTTCCAATATTTGCAACAAGCACACCTTCCGCATCCTGAATTAATTGAAAACCAATTCAGCAATGGGGCCTTCTTATTCTCTGTGGGGTCGGTGTGGGGTCGGTTGCGGTGTAAAAAAAACTAAAAAAGGAGGCTCTGATACAAAAATTTGAGTAAACTTAAGTTTCCCCTCTCTGTCCAACACCTATAAATAAACCCTCTGATTGAATTTTCACAAGACAAATGGCCCCTTCCATCAACTATTTGTCATAAAAGTTTACCCCATGCCAACATAAGAAAAGACATTTGAAACATAATGTCAAAATTACGCCTGCGGTTACTAACTAATATGCTAGAAATTGAGGAGGTAAAAGTGTAGGTGATATAATTAGAGTTGTTCATTCAAATTTTTTAAAAAAATCAATAATTAATAATTTGAGCAACTATACCAGAAAGAATAATGTGAACCAAATAAAGGTTATTAATCCTTAGCTGACTCACCTCAGGGACCTCAATTTCAACTCCATCCACCTCAACTCGAATCTGCCAAGGTAAATCAGCAAATGTCCTGTCCATAATACTTTTAGCGCCTTCTCTTGCATATAGAACTTTATTCATAAACTGCATTCGTTATGAGTAATTTCAGCATTTAATCTAAGTGTCACTACATAAAATTTTTTTAAGCATTGTAACATAACCGTGAGACAATGCAGCAAGTGTAATATTGAAAGTTGAAACCTCTACTTCAAGGTTCAAACATCAAACTGACAAAAGTCAAGATCACCAGTTCATGTAAATATGTCAGATATTATTTAAAGTGTGAATATAATAAAACTTAAAGAAAAAACCATTCATCAAACAGAAGAATGTCAAATGGATCAATATCATCGATCAACAAGCTCAACAAAATGTCACTAGATCCACCCAATATAGCAATTAGCAACGACATAATCTCAGCTTGCTTATGAGAGTTACCTTAGAATAGTCCAAGATTCATGTATAACGATGTAACAGTTTCATTGGCAGTAATTTACAGAACAAGTCACTCAGTAACAAATCAGTGGGACACATCATACTATCAATAATTATGCTGATTTTTAATTACTATCACAGAAAAAGAATGTGTCAATCGCTTCCTTCAAATCTATTGAACAGAATAATGATAATAACCAACACAGATACTGAAACTCAAAAATAGTGTCATCAAATACAAGTTTTTTCTGTTTAACAGCATATATCTTTCCCAATATTTCCCCAGGAACAGCATAAAGTCTTAATCCAAGAGTTTTTTGACTTTTTGACCAAAAAAATACATTTTTTAAAACTATTCATTAAAAAAATGTACAAACAAGCCATTTTACTTGTCTAGGGTGATTTTGGCCACATACATAATATGTATTGCTCGTACCAGAGGTGACACTAATTAAAAAATTAAATTAACTACTGCATACACTGTAACCAGTACTCTCTTGTTCAGACAAGTACACATAAGAAGAGTATTGCCCGATAAGTGAGCAATAATAAGAGGGGGGAAAATCTGCACAGAAAAATGATTATCTAATCTATCTTTGCAAGATTTAAGGGTCCTGTGCTCTGACCAGTTTAACATATGAACTCGAGAGGTAGGAGATCATGGTGGAGAAAATCCTTCAGGCCTAATCTATCTTTGTGGGCAATTTTTTCCTCTCTTAGTATCACCCACTTAACAACCGATACTCTTCTCACGTGTAGAAGTATCCAAATGAGAGAGTATCATTCACTATGTACATAATTCTGAATTTTATATATATTTTTTAATCAGTCTCACTCCTAACATGGATAATACACATTGCATATGTGGCCAAAATTACTCCAAATAAGCAAATTGTTTCGTTTGTAAACTTTCTTAGTGAAGAGTTTTGAAAAAATGTATTAAAACCCGTCTTTAATGTTATGCTAAAACTAATGTAATGTAATTAAAGTTTCATTCTAAAAGCAGAAGCAATCTTATACCACATACTCATCCAACAAAATGCAATAATAATAATAATCTTATAGCACACAAGTAGCCTCCTATTTTAATAAACTTTCCATCTTTCTTAAATTGAAGCTTCAAAATGCCAAACAATTCAAAATTCAATTCCAATTATCAAATACCTGGTTATAAAACTTTTCCGGATTTTCTTCCCGCAGATTATGAATGTCCAAAGCAACCTTTGCATCACAACCAATTCCTAAAACCACATATTTGTTAGATTCAAAACAGAACTATAAAAATGATGCAAGAATTGCATATGTTTGGGAAAGCATAAATATGAGATTTTTTTATTTTTTTTCAAAAGCTCTCTCAAGAAGATGTAAAAAAAATCATTTTCCTAAAACAAGCTTAATCCAAATGCACAGTCATTGCTTGACAATTAGCAGATAATGTAATCTAACAAAAAGCAGGTGGTACACAACTAATATTTACAATAAAAGGCTGACCGAAGAACCGAAGAATATCTACTAATTAAAATTCAATTAAAACCATGAGGATGCAGACAGATTTGTGCCTGAGTTGAATACCCAAATTCATATATGTTAAACACTTAAACCTCACTTCAGCTATCCAAACAATGTGAATAGAACCAGACTTGAATGGATGAAATCAATACAACAAAATCAACCTTCCAATTAGCTTCAACCAGATTGACAGTCAAACCAGTACTAGAGTACCAGACCGTGACATCAACCTTCAGACTCCAAAAGGCATCTTTCTCTCCATCTATAAACCTTATCCCCACCCAAAAGGAAACAAGCTACCTATTAAAGTTTAGTGAACTGACTTTACACATGCCTCAAACCCACACATTTTAATGTAACTAACAGTAACCATGAGAAACGTGTGTTCACATACCAAGATAATTATTCATAAACTTCGGCGGTTGGAGCTGTTGCTGTCCTTGTGGATTACTAATTGTTACCTTCCACCGGTCAAGAACAGTAACAGCAGCATGTTCTATGTGATGCAGAAATGTGCTAAGACCACCTTGCCTCTCCACTGGACCCAAGCCACCTCCCCAAGAGAGAACTCTAGCAAGATCATTTCCCGTACCAGCAGGAAGAATAGCAACTGGGGGAGGGGAAACAAAATTTTGCTTGTCTATTGCATTCAGAACCCAACCAACAGTACCATCTCCCCCACATACAAGAACTCTGAAATGAGGCACCTTTCTAAACAAATAAAGTCCCATCTCTGGCCCCTGTGTTGAGCTCAATTCAAACACCTAAACAAAACAAAGAAAGGTTTGGTAATCACATTGTAAGAGAGTATCTAGTATCTACAACGACCAAGAGAACTATTTTAGCAATTTTTAGGAACCTTTTATGTATACCACTACAAGATAGTATCTACTTTGAAATCTTGAAGTGTTTAGGTAATTTTGTATAAAGAAATGAGTGTTTGATGAATAGTAATGGCTTGTTGGTTAACTCAGCCCCAAAGCAAAAACACTTGAGGAAAGGGTACAAGCAATGCTGTCAAGGTGCAAACATTGCAGTGAAAAATTGGAAGCTACAACAAATACTCCAATGATAACCAGATATTATAAAATGTCCCAGTAACAAACCTGAACAGGATTTAAAAGAATATTCAGACGCGTTCTAAGTGACTCTCCACGCTGGGCACCACTCTTCTTGTTTAAAAAAACTAACAATGGTCTAGCATCTGGAGGCAAATCAATCAACTCATATTTCTGCTTCACTCCTAACATGTGGGACTCATCCTTCTGATTGATTGATGAATTGCGTCTAAGACTGGGTTTACTATCCATCTTATTATCTACTTCACTATCTTGATGCCGAACCTCCTGGCTCAAGCTATTTTTTTCATCCACTTCATGATGGCCGTTAACTATTTGATGGGAATCACCAGTGCTTTCTATGGACATTTCACCAATACTCTCACTATTCCCAGATTCAGCAGATAGTTCACTCCCATGCTTGTACTTTTTGCTCTGGTTCCTAATACTTGCTCGAACCGAAGATGCTATCTCATTTGCCCCATGAGTAATTGAGCTCAAAAATCCACCTGGCATGTTCCTGTTAAATTCCTTCACATACAGCGGTGATAGTATCAATCTTTTAAATGGGCCCAAATCGCAAATATCACCTGTTTCATTAGACATTGCACTATGACAATCAACATGTACTAAACGCTGGCACCACAAGCAAGACCATATAGGGGAACCACTGAGGAATGTCCCACTACATGGCTCTTCACAGTAACTACAGAGAGTAATTTCATCAGGTTGGTCAGCTACATCTGTCCAACGTACAGCCCATTGGTGCATGACATGCTCATATCCAATCATAGAAACACACTTACAGTCCTTGTGGGCACTAGAAGAACAAATTAGATGAGCTACTGCACCACAAATACAACAACGGTGGATGAAACCTTCTGAAGCAACTATAGGCCCAAGAGTTTGAGAGGGTGACATGGACTTAAAGCATACACAGCAGTTTAAATTCTTTGCTCGGGATACAGATTCTAAAATCCAAGTATGCGGGGCCACTGGTACTTTGTGCCTCGCCTTTGGATTTTTCTTAGATCTAGCTATGGCTTTCATCCAACTTAGATTGATGTTTCTCCTCCATTGAAAGGCCGTGT
Organism: Abrus precatorius; assembly: GCF_003935025.1. Taxonomy (NCBI): domain Eukaryota; kingdom Viridiplantae; phylum Streptophyta; class Magnoliopsida; order Fabales; family Fabaceae; genus Abrus; species Abrus precatorius. Next base: position 36,536,788 of record NW_020874428.1, on the reverse strand, counting down.
AGGCTATGGTCAAAATTCCAACAAGGGCAGCCACAAAACAAGATATAATGAAAAGCATATCAGTTGGATTCTTGGTATTCCAACTGTGAAGTAACAACTCGAAATCTCTGTCGTCATCCATTCCTCAACTATATAAACTCTAAAAGATACAACTGTATTGGTAGTATATCTTGCTTGGTTGTTGTGTTATAAGTGTGTATAAATTCCTAACTAAGACCACAAACCTCAGTGTGTATAAACAACATCATGACATCACACCTCATATGTCTCATTCAAACCAAATTCATATAGGCAACAACAAGCTGTGTAATACATAAACACTCAATCTTGCTTCTCTCAAAGAGCATATTGAACAAGAAAGCCATTCCTCATCCCTAGTTTTTCTCAACAGCATCTTTTGTTAATCCCTTTTTGTTAACTTCAAACTTCCAAGCCCCAGCAAGGGTATGAACGACAAGCACGCAGAATATCTGCACCAAAAAAAAAACTAAGAATTTGAAAAAAAAGGGGGAGCAAAACAATTTTCCAACGTATTGTTGCAACTGTGCGTGCTGTTGATCTTCGTCTAGTATTAAAATAAATTAAAAAAAAAAAAAGTAAGTCATATACTTAAAACTGAAATGCCACATTTTGAAAAACACAGTTCATAGAACAGAGAAAGCGCCAACCTCAGTTTCTCAGAAACCAATCAAACACGTTACTCGTCCTCAATTACCTATAGCGTCAATTAAAAATAAAATAAAATATCAAATAATTCAGAATGATCATTTATTATTTTGACATGAACGAAACTAGCTTACAGTGGCAGTTGCGCCTGCGAGATCAAGATCAACCTAATGGGTTAAAACAAACCCTAGTTGATCGACAGAGAAAGTTAGAGTTGAAGGTGAAGCGATGAAAAGAAAATTGGAGAAAGATACAATCTATGCAAGCAAATCCCACAACAGAGCATAGCTTTTTCTTAATACATAAGAAAGGAAAATATTTATAGAAAAAACTGAAACAAAATTAAATCATTTTTTTTTTAAATGTTAATCGGCGTTTTATAATTCTTTAGTCAATGTTCTCTTTTTTTACGTTTAAAAAGACAGTGATTAAAGAGTTGAAAAATTACAAAATTATTATGAATTTTGTTAACTTCAAGTTTTAATTAAATTAAAGCATTCAAAAATTAAAAAATTTATAAAAATATATTCATTATTTTAAAATTCTAAAAAATATAATAAATATTTTTAATAAAATTTCACTGTATTAATTATTTATCTTTACAATTTTTAATTATTATTAGTAATTTCATCGTTTAAGCTGAACAAGATTGCAGGTGCACAAATTTTTATATTTTAAAATAATATACAGTTTTCATTAATTTTTTATTTAAAATTTTTGCGATCACTAATTAAGAATATATTTTTTTTGGGTGCTGTTATTATTTTTAAAAATGATTTTGTAACTTGTTTGCTTGCGGGAAGATTCCGAAGATGTGACCTGAAGAAAGAATCTGGACACGAAATGGATTCTTGAGAGAGGAGTTTCCCGTATGAATAAAAACGAAACATAAAAGAGCTTTTTTAAAGTGATATTTGAAATTTTAATAAAGCAAAAATAAATAAAATATTCTTATTTATTTTGTTTAGAAAGATATTCAGTTGAAGAAAAAAATGAAAAAAAATTTAAAACTAATATGGTGGCACACTTTTCTCCTCCTCTGAATTAAGCCACGTGTCATGGAAGAAAATGATTAATTTATGGAGGTTCGTCGGCAATACGATGCTTCGTTGTCGTTTAAAAGAAAGGGAAGACGCGCGTTCAACACGTCGCCTGAATCTTGACGTTTTGAAAAGTATGGAAATGGAATGCATCCTTTCAGGACATAACCTATTTTAAATTCAAGAAATATATTATATATTGAAAATATTTTATTTATTATAAATTTAAATTTATCAAACATTGAAGTTAAATTGGCTATAGCTAAAACTTTTCTCTAAATATATAAATAAAATATAAATAATATTTTATTTTAATTCCTATCATTGATAAATGTTAATAACACTTTTAAGAAAATATTCACATTGTAAGTTAAGTGTTAACTTGTTAACTTAAATATTAAATAGACTAAAACTGAAAGTTGGACAATAAATATCAACATAAATTTGAATAAAAAAGAGAGACATGATAAGTTTAAATTTTATAAAAACTGAACTTAAACATAAATTTTAATAATTTTTTTTTAAGATCACCTCAAACCAGTCAATTGAACTTAATAAATAAAAGATTGGACATGTAATCCATTCATAATCAAATCAAACATATAATTAAATTGGCCTAATTTAATACTAATTTAGCTTCTTATAAGAGGTGAGACATTGTTTATAGTGATGTTAAACTTTGCTTGAACCAATTAAACTGAGAATTGGACATATAACTTATTTGAGTTCACAATCAAATCGAATATGCAATTAAATTAATCTAACTTAAAAAAATTAACTTAGATGATAACTGATAACTCAATCATTAAAACATTTCACTTGGTTGGAGTAGCCTTAAGAGAAATGGTAGTATAGGAATAAAAAACCAAACATACATAGTGAGTACAAGAGAAATGCACATAACCACTAAACTATGCTAATTTCACTTAGTACATGTACAGCATTTAATAATTTATTATACACTCATTTTATACGTTTAATATATTGACTAAGTATTTAAATTAAGTCAATAATTAATTTAAATTTGACAACATTGATCATTTAATGTATTAAAATTATTTTTAGCATACAAAATAATAATTTTTATTAATATTGGTTAATTATAAAAGTTAATTTAAAATGAATTTAATTTTATTACACTTGTGTATAAATTCTTATACCGCAACTATTATAAAAATTAATAATTTTTTATTAATATATTAATTTATGACTAAAAATAATATAAAATATTTATATTTAAATTAAATTTATTTAAAATATATTTAGACAAATCATATTCTAAAAACAATATGAAGATAAAAAAAATTAAAAGAAAGTTATAAGGTTAAACCTTATTTTGGATATTATAACCTTTAAAATATTAAAAATGGTTATATTAGTTTTTTCATTTTTATATTTATCTAGCAGTTTAGTCGTGATACTTATCTAATAGATAATAAAAGAACAGTAACATATCACATTAAATAATGATAAAAAATAACTTAAAAATTACAACATTTCATATACATAAAAAGTTATGCTCTAATTACTAAAATATTATTCTTCCTTTTCTATCATCTTTATACCTTTAGTTAGATTTCTTCTACTTGTAAAATTCTCAGCATTTTAACAAGGGTAGTATTACAATTCTTTAGTACTTTTTATCATTTACATTGTTTTTAACTCAAATAAATTTTTAATACTAAAAATATTATTAGATTGGAGTAGGATGAAGCTGGAAAATCAACTTAGATAAGGAATCTCTTTGTTTGGAAACCTAAATGGCGATATCATATTCCTCCTACAAGAGAGTGCTGAGAGGCTCTAAGTTTGTTTACTATTGACTCTTTAGTATATCATCATAGCCAATTAAATATTTTGTTTAATTTTATTTTCATGGAAACAACACATTTCAAATTTGGATTTTTTTTAATGCCAATAATTACTATTAGTGAACGAGTCTTAGGAGTTAGGAAAAAAATAAAGGTTATTTAATGAGAGAAAAAGGAAAAGTTATAATAATTACTAGTCACGTTTATTTATTTAAACACATAAAATTAAGTACAAGTTACCTTTGACATGTGTGACTGTATCAGTGTCTGAGTATAGAAATAAAAATGTGACAGATATAAAAATAAAAAACTAACGGATCATAGGGACTAAATTGTTGGATGGGGAGGAAAAGGAGGGTTTAATAAAAAGTAAGTTTCAGGCTTAGGAAGAAAGCTAATTTAGTGAAATAGATATAAAGGGACTTCAGTGCATGCAGTCGTACAACGGCAAAGCTGAACTCACAGCGATGCTCAACTCAACAATGGAAACCCTAGACTCAGCTCCATCAACTCCTTCTAGAACCACCGATTCGAAGCCTCAAGCTCCATCACCATTGCCGCCATCGGTGCTCAGGCTATGGAGGCAAGCCGCGCAACGGAACCTGAGGAACCGCTGGGCACAATTCGCATCGTGCAGGGATCGATGGTCCTCTGTTTCTTCCGCCGGAAGATCTCACGCAACCGCTCTCGTCAATTCTCATCTTTCTCAAAGGTAGTAATTCGTCGAGTTCCATGTTTTTTTTCTTTTTCCTGTCGCCGGTTTCGTATTCAAAACCAAAGACGAATGAACGAAGTCAACCGCGTTGATTTGGATGATCGATTCAATTATTCTCCTATGGGATTTGTCGTGTGTTTGTTTCCGTTAAAGCATTCGTAATATTTTTCTCAAGTTTTTTATAGTGTTTGGCGTACAAGGTGCTTGTGGTTATGCTGTTGTTGTCTCGGAATTGATGTAGGTACATGCCTAATACAGAGCTAGGTGTTTTGAGCGATATGCCTGACATAAGAAAGAAAGCTTGTTTGAAACTATTTAAGCGGCAGGTATTGTTGATTTTTATTTTGTTTGTCTTTGTCCTTCAACTTTTGCAGATGTTGATCAATGCATGTTTTTTAATTTAGTATCGATTTAAGTGAAATTTAGCATCCCGTCGACTTTGTTTGTATATGGCTTACTTGGAGGGATAAAAAAATGTACTATAATGAATGCCAGGAGATTGGTTGTAAGTATACTGTATTTTTGCATCTGATGAAGATGGCAACCGTGGGCTTGATGGCTTATAGCTGGTAGCATATGAACGTTTTTCAATAAATTATCATTAGTTATTCTAACATGCTCTTTTTTTGAAAGATTTTTGTAATTCTGTTGTTCGTGGTTTATAAGAAATAATTCCCATTTTGTTTTTGGGAAATTTGTCAAGGGTGGTATTTTCTTATTTGTTTATAAATTTGTGTTCATTGAATCTAAATCAATACATAGGTACATATTGCAGAAAAATTATCCCTTTACTTCCCCATAACTTCCAAATGGATTGTTTTTTCACATGCCATAACAATAATTAGTTTAGATGGAGCTTTGTATGATTTTATGTAAGTCATATTTAGTCTATTTTAATATGAATTTTGGCATAATATGTAAGTAAATTGGTTGTGGCTTCTCTACATGATTAAATTCTTGTGTTTAGAGAAAGCTAGGCATCAACATTTATATTTCTGCTCTCATTTGCATTAGTGATTGATGTGCTGAATCCTATGCCCTCAGGTCCATTTCCCTTGTTTATATATTATTCAACTCTTTGATGTTCTCTGAATTAAAATTAATTTGAATTAAGAGTGAATTGGCTCAAATTGTTTGTTCCATTGCCTCGGTTTTGCTATGGCCTCACTTAATTGGGCTGTTGGGCATAGGTAAGAACACATGTACGACTTTTTAGGATCCTGCAGCTCAAAAGGCTTTTACGTGTTATTTTATCGATATGTGATTGTATTACCTACATTCAAGCATGTTTGTCCATTATTCTCTTCTTCTACCTCTTTTTCAAATTCAAGTTGGTGTGGTTTAAGATGATTAAGAAAATTCTAGGGAATTTTCTGATCTTGCATGGAAGAGGACACCATGTTGGTCATTGATTGATTTTCTATAGGTCCAGGAAGGAAGGGATTGGGTTCTTGGTCCAAAACATTCATTGGGCTGAAAATGGCTATGGTGTTTCCCTCCAGGAACTGCTTAGTTATGGTATGAGGTAATTCAGATTTCAGAATTTTGACTAGAATGGCTGGAACGATAACATGGTGATTGTTACTACCCATGCAATGCATGAATGCAAATTCCTGAAAGTTTATTTCTTAGGGATACAGTCCTTCAGACACCAGTTTCTTTGAGTTAAGGAGAAGTTTCTTAGGTTTTCAAGGATATTTGTGTCGGAAATTTTGCTACGTTGTAGGCTTTCCTGCTTCTGTAGATGGTTTTTCTATCTGTAACTTCAATTCCATGAAGGGTTTAGTTTTTCTGAATATAACAATAGAAAGTGACGACTTAGGATCATCTCTGCTTGCACAGAAAAACACAGAATAAAAAATCCAAATTATTTTCATATCTCTCTTCAGGTGGATCCCTTATCCACCCTTTAGTTCTGTTATTCTCTTCTCTCTTTAATACAAATTATTCTTTTTATTGGAAATGATAAACCTTAAAGTTATATCCATCATTTTAATAATTACTGATGTTGTTATTGTGCCTGTTTCAGGAACTTCACAGGAGAAAATTATTGTTGTCTTATAAGGACATGGTATGTTATATTCTTGTTTTATTTCAAATTTGAAGGCATTGATTTATTTGGTCTTGCAAAGTAATGTAATGAGCATACAACATGCATGTATTTAATTGCTTAAGGTGCTTGCTCATCATAAAACTTGTAAGTGTTGTTGATGCCATATAATGTTATTTTCAATGATTTCCATTTTTTTTTCTACAAAGAGGGAAAACATATGCACTCGCACACACACAAAGACAAACAAATTCTAGTGCCCCTGAACAACTATTTCATGGAAAATGGAAATTTGCAATAAAAAAAGAAGTATTTCTGCAAAATATATTTGTCTTATTCTTGCAGTTATCAGAGGCAATTGTTTATTTCTTGATAGCATGTATATTTATGTATTTGTTTTAATTTTGATGTAACTTCAGGTGGGCGTTGTAAGTGACATGATCAATGTTATCAGATCGATGAGGTGTTTTTTCAAAGGATCAAACAATAGTCCATTGTTACAGTTTTCTTGTAACTCTGAAGACCAGAGTGACTTTGGAGATGGTGGTGGAATTCCAGTATTTGCGTTTTTTTCAATCACTTCACATGGTATGACAATTGTTGCTAATTAACATGTTTCATCATTCACCTATACAATTACCCAGTTCTTTAGATGATTTGCTAGCTATCCTTTTGTTTTTCTCCTCATTTTCTTAAGTTTTCTTAAGCATATATTTTCACTTAATGATGAAGTGACATTATCAAGCTATTTTTTGCATTATAGAAATTTTTAATCTTTTAGAAGCACTATGTTTATATAGCTACATACCACATTGGGTTTATGGGAAAGTTTCATCAGTCACCTTGTTGCCCGTCAAGTTAAGTAAAGCTTGTGAATGATCCGTGTTTGCTTGTCTTCCTGAAAGTATTCTCAGGTCCTTAAATGTACTATTCATTGTTAGGCAATTATTGAAGGTTTAAGTTTTGGCTAACCCACATATTATAGAATTTTGAAATTGTTTTTGGAGAAGCATAAATGACTGAGAAAACACTTGAAATCATGTTAATACTGAGAAAATAATATTTAATGATAATGAAGTCTCTTGCACCTGGAAATTGATGTCTATTGGGAGGGGGGGGGAGGTAACAACAGTGCACGGACATATTATTTTCATGTAAATTATGGTAAAATTACAAGTTTAATTCTCAGAGAAATTCGCTGAGGAGCTGCTTCAGATGTTTAGCTTGGAATTATGTTTGAAGGTGAATTGCAATTTCTGCAATTGTTCCTTTTTTTTTAAATAATATTTGATTCCTGACTTCCTTCTTACTGGGGAAGTTATTTCAAATGGTCAGCGGTTGCTTGTTCTTGAATTTTTGTCCATTGGTCGTGACACTTCACAAGTAAACCAGTTGTATTGGTCAGCTCAGCTTTATGCTGATGAATTCAAAGATTTGAGAAACTGCAATCTGTACTGTGAGGCGACTCATGGGCCAGTTTCACCAAGATTGAGGGATGGGAAATCTAACATGGTTGCTTTAAGATTTGACAACCAACCCAATCCTGAGGTTTTACAGGTGTTGTATTCAATCCACATATGCTCTTGAATTCATTGTGAAGTGTTTATATTTGAGGTTTAAAATACAAGATTGACATGTTAGCTATAAATATATTCTACATCACAGGTTTATTTAACAACATGGCTTGCAGAGGTGAATATAGACACTTTAAGGTAGGATTGCTTTGAAATTCACAATTTAAATTTATGTTAGTGTATATCAGTGTCTAAAATGCATCCTCATCTCGTTCCACCCTTTCTTTAATCACAGAGTAAACGAGATATTTGCCGTTGCTGGGGAAGAAATGCATGCTAACATATGTTAAAGCCACTGTCATCACGAGTGAAGTTATCATCAGTACTGAATGGTGGGCATGTTAGTAACAATGAGGGTAGAGATCACCAAACAGTCTTTCTGTGATTACACTGTCAAGCTTGTCTATCCGAATATAGGAGTAGTAACTGGTAAGAGGTGTTCCTCGCTTGGTGCTGTAGTAAAAAATGATGACCAAGTCATGTAGACGAGTAGTTTTAGTCTCATAACAGTAGCAAATTGTGGACAGAGGGCAACCAGGATCTTCCATGTGCGGATGAAATATGGTCAAAGGATCACTTTGCAAGAAGGGTGTCTGCGTGTATATACATAATAATATAGACAATTTGCAAATACGTGGGAGGTACTAAACCATTTTTTTCCGGTTTAAACATTTAGAAGTCTATACAATTCTTTTAAAAGAATCACTGTTTGATCGACCATCGGTGACTACTTTCATTGTCAAATTGGAATGAGCCATTAGACGACAATCTGTGAGGTCCAAAAGCTGTTACTAAAGAAATTGTTGTAAATAAAACTGGCCAAAAATTAAATTGCTTTATATGATCGATGTCGATTTAATTCTATATCAAAGACTTAAAAATGAGTCCACCACAGATATTAGATTGTTGGTTAATTATGTTTTAAAGTTATTGACAAAAATATTTATTTATTGTACTTCAGATGTAAAATGAAAACAAGAGGCCAGGTTTTATGGTTTTATAGACGTTGCTTTCTTCAAGATACCATCTTTGCGGCACTATTCGTCGGATACCTATCATCGAATGTTTCATACCAGAAAAAGGGGGTATAAATATGTTGAGCCAGTGGATATTAAATTTCCTTTTCAATACCTTTCAACGATCATGATTCTCAAGATGTGTTTTCCTGTTTTTCCTTTTGGGATCATTCGTTGGGTGTGCGCCAAGTACAAGGGGTTGAAAGCATTGTGTGCATTTATATATACGGTAAAGGACGAATGTTGTCAATGTCACACACCATTATTTTCGGCAGTAGTCAAGGGGCACGTTTAGTTCTTTACGTTGGCAACGAACGCAATCTTTAATTACACATGGGACCAGTAGCATCAGTGAAGACGCAATCTTGGTTTACTTTAGCAAGGTATAAATAGTCAACCGGTATTACCATCCGAACACGTTGACCGTTTTAATTTGGTCAATATTATTTCCCACGATCATCATGAACCCAAGAAAACATTAACACGTCATTCTCAGAAGATAATGGGATACTCCGGGAAGTCAAATATACTGATCCTTAGTGACAGCTTTACGTACAATATTCTAGAATTATTTAATATTCCCGGGCCAAAGCACAAACTAATTTGGGCAGCCGTAGACGAATATAAGATGTGCAATTATCAATCTGAACCTTCCACTCTCCCCAATCCACAAATGCTTACTAAGCAGAAGTGGCTTGAAAAATGCCAACATAATTGCGAATAAGAAACCAACAATGCAGTAAAAAATAAAAAAAAAATACTTCCCAAGCAAGAAGCATAGTTCCCCGGTCCATCCGGACATCTGCTATGCTATGACCTAATCCCGGGGACTGAAACCAAGAAGAATTGAGTAGAGATTTTTATGATGCTAACTACATTTTGAGGTATAATAGGCTGTCAACAGTGTTTGAATGCCAAAAGCAAACCAAGAATATCCTCTAAAGGCCTACACTTACTGATGGTTGTTTCATAACACCCGCATCAAAGTGCAAGATATGCAGGCCGAGGGCTAAATATTTGAGAATTGATTTGAAATTGCAAAAAAATAAATTAAAATAAGTGAAGATCAGCTAATGCCAAGTAATCAGAAAAATCCAAGCCAAACGGTACGGTTAAAACCAAGTAGGCTGCATATACTCTCCTACACAGACAAATACAGGAAAATGCTTTGAACTTGAGACTACAAAAATGATTCAGTAAAAGACTAAACAGCTTATGCTAATTAGACAACCAAGCCAAATTGCATGGTATGATTAAAAAAACTAGGTAGAATGCACATATTATCTATAACTAAATACAAATACAGGAAAATTATTTAGAATTGAGAGGATAGTAATGATTAAATAAACACTAAACATCTTATGTTCTATCTGGGGTGGGGGGCAATGAACAGCTTTTATACTAACTAATCAGCTAAAATCGAGCCGAAGGGTATGGTTAAAACTAAGTAAACTGCATAAATTATCTTACTATATACAAAAGGCTTGGAACCTCAAAAACCAAAAGAGATAACTAGATTGCAAAGATCTAGACATACATACATACATATATAAGATTGCAAAGATCTAACAGCCTCCATTGGTTGAGGAGGCAATCTAGTACCATTCTTCTCCTACATTGCCAGTTGTATGGTTCTATGGCGATGAAGTGCAATAATATAAGTTGAAAGAAAAGGACCAGAAACAGGAGGTTGTGGAGACAACTGACCAAGAAAGATGGAAAAATGAATTAATTAATTATCAAAGTGAAAGACATTGTACCCTGTCTGGGAGATTTCTAGGCATTGGAACTGCAGTAACATATTTCTGGGGGCATGGTTTCTGAGCATTTGCTGTTGCATCAGAGGATGATGAGGTTTCTGCCCCATCATTTTGCCCCCGACCATGGAACTTGGCAAATCGGTTGATGACAGAAAATCTTTCTAAATCTTGACACTCCACTCTTAAGTCCAAAATTGAGGCTCTGCTATCCAATCTGCATCACCAAGCAGAAGAAAGGTTAAAAATAAGTAAAAGGAGAGAATTACCAAAAATTAAAGCTATCATGTAAAGTATACAAAAGCAACAGAAAGGATAACATAATAACCTAAAGACAGTAGCAACAGTAGGCAACTGAAATAAAGAGAACACAGAGAAAAGCAATGTTTCGACATCTCAGTATATTAGCTATGGGATATTGCAAATACCATAATTACCATGTAAAAACAAACTGTAAAGACACCCAAAGAAAGGCATGGGATTACTGCTTCATCAAAAGTTTCAGTAATTCATAGTCCATCAGAATAAGCATAATAATAACCTCTTCCCTTGCAACAAATAAGCATGATTTATCTGTATAAACTCATTGATATAAGTGTGCTTCCCCTAGACTTTTAATTCATCCATCTTGCTTGAGAAGAGATACAACTCATTAAAGATACAAAGCTGAAAACTACTACTACCATAAAAACACTTCTGGATCCTATCCACATAAGTAAAATAGGATGTACAGCCTAAAATTTCAAGAGAAATCACTTGTGTCAGCAAAGTCAATATTTTTACTTCATATTAAAGTTAAACCCATTCAATAGATCAAAAACAAAGTAAAATTGGGCGAATAAAACATTTCATTTTTTAATTTCAACTTGTCAAATCAGTTGTTCTGTGAAATAAATCTTAATAAAAACCTTTTATTAATTTTAGACACAATACCAAAGCAGTTGTTCATTTGCATTCATACACACAGATGAGCCTGCATACGGAAGTTTGTTACCCATATAGATCAGCCATACTTTTTACCAGGGCCATAAGAAAAATAAAATAACTGATTGAAGTATCCAACTGAACATTGTGATTGTACCTCAATATATCATTTTCCAGTTTCTTTGCTCTACCAGCAAAGTCTTCCACTTTCAAAATGTACTGGTCATTTTTCTCAGATGATTTGAGCTTATCGGGCAGGCTACAGAGTATATCAATAAAAAAATTAATTAATGATCATATCGAGAAAAGTGGTTTATTACAAGAGATAAACAAATTCAAACCATTAACTTTCCCAGAGCTTATTTGGGCTTATCATACATACGCACTTGAGCAAATGCTTCATTAAACTTATGAAAATTATAATTATGCTATTAGCTCTTTTTAATTTATTTCAAGACATGCACCCTGTAACAAACAGTAATGCAATTTTTTTAACATTTTAAATAACTCCTAATAATGACCATGGGTGATTCAATAGAAAAGATTAGCTCTTCTCACGTGGTGCCACTTGATATGCCCCTTGTATAGTCAACCATATAAACTCAATTGAAAAGGAAATAAAAGACAATCTTACAGGTTTTTGCTGCCAGGGGACATGATTGTGTCATTTCCAGACCACGAGACAGAACTGCATGCATCTCCTAACACTAATCTAGCAACAGAGTAGACCACACTTTCATGATGCAACTTGACATCCGCAGAGAGAACTGCTGCTGGAGGAGGATTAAGTAGCTGCTGCATAAGCTGTGTACTTAAGACAAGCCTTCGTTTTGACTTCATTGTTGGTAAATCTTCGCTTAGTTCAGTGTCATCTTCAACCTAAAATAATATATGAAGCAAAATGAACTCCTATTAGCAAATGAGTTCACAGATTCAGTTGGAAATATGGATTTGATTACGAACAAACCTTCTCGATCAATCTATTCGCAGCTTGAGCCCAGTCCAATTCTGCCGCACTGCCAAATAATAAGGAACCTCAATCTTCTTAGAAGAGAAAAAGGTATAACAAATTGAGTAATACAAAACAAGATTAAAATATATTCACTAGCAAAAACAAGCATAGAATACCTATTAAGCAAATGAAAATACATTGTATCAACAGGTGAAAGAGAGGGTATACTTTTTCTACTTCTAGTCATCAACAATAGCAACAGAGAATTGCAAGTGCAAAATATGTGTGCTTAGATTAGCTTACTTAGGGTTAAGAGTCTACAATCAAAATCATCAGAGAACTATTGGCTGAAAAAAGCAATTTTGCCAAAATATTAATTTAAAACAAATATGCAAATGTGCTATAAATCACATAATATGGTAAACCACCTGATATCTTGAAGCCTTTCAGAACCCTGTCTCAATTCTTTATGCCAAGGTATGAGTTCAGATGTGGTACTTTTACGCTTCTTTGGCCGCATGACATGCAAATCTGGTTCAACTGCAGGAGGAGGCAATAACTGAGAAGGAAGATGCTCACTTGCAACTGAAGTAAGCATTGGATTTTGCCTAGCATCACTGAGACTATTAACTTGCTCCATTGAATTACCAAGATGCAAACTAACCGATTGGTTCCTTAAAATTAAAGGCTGGTCCATAATTTTGGGAGGAGTCATTGTCCTTACATCATACATTTGCAACATCTTACCATTTTTAAAATTTCCATATTGCTCAAACCATGACGGAGCCATCTGAGGATTTATCACAGAAGGAAGTTGGTTATTATTGGCAACATTAAGAGCATTTTTCTGACCAAATCCTACCCCCTCCTGAGAAGATGCATTAGTGTCTCGCCCATCACCCGGCTTTGTTGAAATGCTTAGTATGTTTGGATCTGATGGTGGCACAGAAGAACTGTTACCTGACATATCTTTTACCATGTTATTGTATCCGTATGACTGTTGTCCAAGGTTGGAGTCAACCTGTTGTTTGTCTGCCATATTATCTGAAATTTTGAATCTCTTGACATCTCGATTACTAGGATCAATCTCCATATTTTTCATGGACTGAACTTGATTTAGCATAGGGAAATTGTGATGCAAAAAATTGTTTGGTCTTAAAGACCGGCCAAAATCTTCAATATCTTTTGAAGTAGCAGCTGAACTTGATTGAGATGCATCAGGTATACATTTCACATGGGAAACACTTGCAGTCTCTTCAGCAGCATCAACACTCTCAGGAAATACCTGCTGCCCAGAATGGTTATCATCTTTCTCTAAATCTTCAATACCTGGCTTCTGTGGTCCCATTGAAGTTTCACAAATATTAGTTGGTTGGGGATGAGATGGAATCTTCATAGCGTTAGGATGTTGCTTACTAGAAACACTCGTCCATACATTGTGTAAAACCCTTGAAGGGGCACCATGAGGAGATGCAACAGAAGGATGAGGAGCTTTGCCAGCTTCTAATGCTGAAATTTTCATGGTAGGATCTCCAGGACAAATTTGATTCGTACCATCAATCTGGGACATGTCCTGAGCAGATGCCAAATCAGATTTACTAGTCTGAGCTCTCTCAGAATATTCATCTACCTGATTAGTGGAAGCAGCCCGATCATAAGGTGCATTATCACATTGGGTATTTGCTACTTGTCCACCAAGATTAGCCATATTCTGATTTTGAGTATGGATCCTGGAGAAAGGAAAGCCAGATGCGAAAGCCTGTGGAATATTTCCCATTGCACTGTACTGCAAGGCTTTATCAAAAATTTGTCCAGAGGTACCAGAAATGTTATTCCTAAGCTCATGAGATAACTCCCGAGAAGGAAAAGATTGAGTAGCAGCCAACCATGTATGACCTTTATCCCCTGTCTCAGATGCAACATGTGGTGTAGCATGAGAAGACGACATAGGAATCCTTTGAGTAGGAGGTGCCAATTGTAAACCAAAGCCCTGAGAAAAAGAACTCTGATTTCGTTGAGAATGTACAATAGACCCATCAGAAGATTCAGTATCCATCACCCTGGAAGATAAAGGGCGGTTAGAAGTGCTTGTGTTTGTTGCAATGCCATGGTCCCTTGACTGATCCACTTTATGAAGAAGCTCAAGAATATTTTGACTACAATAATTTAACAAATCAAAGCAAACAGTTGAGCCAAGGTCACCATGTACATCATGGAAAATAAAAGAGAAATAACAAACCATGTTGGAGTACCAATTACACCAGAAGTTAGCAAATGAAAAGGTAACACAAGCATGTTCCTTCCCACTCTAAAAATGTACCAATAAATTAGAAGGAACTACCATCTGATGACCCACTAAATTTGCAAGCTCAAAACTAAAGCAAGAAAAAATTCAATGTTAAACTACCTGGTTGAAGCAGTCTTGTTCAAGGTATAATTACCAACACTTCTATCAAATGGAGTCAATGTTTTTGGCATATGACCAGGCAGTATGCTTTTTGAAGCGTTATCGTCTATGGTTTTTGAGTCACCCTGAAATGTAGATACCTTCCCCTGTTAAATTCTAATGGATTTAACGTATTTTGATTCTCTAATAAGTAGGAAAAACTTTTTTCACTCAAGATATTGAAACTTGCATAATAAGGGTAAAGTTTTAAAATTACCTTCTCTGTTTCAGCATAATTCCCATCAGAATGACCATATTTTGACTGCCCAGGATAGTTTTGCTCCTGACCTTTAAGTCTGCCAAAGGGTTGGTGGGGCGCGGGCTGTGAATTTATGACATGTTTGTTTCCATAAGGTTCTACATCAACACCAACATCCCCCATTGGATGATACTGAAATTTACGAGTTACAGGAGGTCTTCGATTTCCCTGCCCAGATAACTTTGGACTATGCAAATCACCATCAAAACCAGCATTGTCTCTCAAACCACCAGCCCTATGATGGGAAGAATTGGATCCAGGGCCATCTGCTGATATATCCTTTTTGTTAGAGTTTTCCATATTGTGTGCCTCTCCTTCTGACTTTTCATTCTTTAATGATTCCAAAATTAAAGGGTTCTTTTCCATGTGAGACCTATACTTTCCTGCACCTTCATTTCTTCTATAGCTCCCCACAGAATCTGCTTGTCTCCATACATCAACATTAGGGGGCTGCTGGTTGCTTTGCCTGTTGACCCATGTAGCACCTGAATTTGGTATGGCAGCAATACCATTCATACCAGAATCCTCCCCAGAAACCTGCATATTACCTGCAGATTTTGTATGTTCCAACCCAAGAGCTGAACTGGAATCAGAATCAGGCTCCCACATAGCAGGAACCTGACCCATATCCTCCTGCATAGCTTTATCATGATGGGATTGCAACACGTTTTCATTTTCACGGATTCTCATATTAGAATTGTTATTAGGTGGGGGAGATTTGATTGCATTCCATCCATTAGATCTATTAAATGGCTCACCACTACTACTAGGGGATGTCAGCGTCTGTTGATGGGTCCAAGAACCTGAAATAACCTTTTCATTTATTTCTAAACCTGAAGAATTAGCAGCATTTCCATAAATATGACTCCCTTCTGCAATTGGTTTTAGCTGAGGGCTGCAATCTAACCATTTGCCTCTTTCTAAAAACTGTGGAATTGATCTTTGAGTAGAATCAGTCTGTAACCTGTCATGTTGTTCCTGTGCAGTATCAGCACCTGGCTGAAGAAATCCAGGAAGACCAGAATAGTTTACTGTGTTATTGTGCCTACTAAGATCATCCGGACGAAGAAAAGGCCTTGAATTTACATTGGGTGCAGACTGCAAGTTACTGTCAGCCCAAACTGACTGCTGTTTGCTGCTATCAATGGTCGAGGGCCGATCATTTCCAGATGAATGCTCAGTATTCCGGAAACTTAGACCACTCCACTCTTCCTGTACACCCATTGCACTACTAGAAGCTTCAGCTACAGCAGACTGCATAAGTGCACTCCAACTCCCACTCTGAAGTGACGGATATCCACCAAAACCATCTGTACCATCCAGCACATTAAAACCAGCATTCTTGCCAAATCCATCCCAAAGATTGTCATCTGAACCAAATAAAATCTTCTCTTCCGTTGGATCTAGGGTAGCCACATTCTGTGGAGGAACCTGCACTACCACCTTGTCCTGTGAAGTTTCAGAAGATCCAGCTAATTCTTGCCTCCCATTAAAATCTTCAATTGGTACATCTCTTTGCTCAGAATTTACTTGCTGCAAGTTCTCCATATTTAGTCCACTGTTTATACCTTGAGCAAGAGAACCAAACATACTTTTTCCAATATCCTGTCTTGAAACTGAAGTTCTATCATTTGTGTTTGGTTGATCTGAAATTGCAGTATACTGATGAACTGGAAATGAATTACCACTGGCTGATATATGTGGTAATGTTGGCTTGTCACCCTGAACCCGAGAATACTGATGTTGGACAGAAACCTGAGACACTGCAGGCTTATCTGCTTGAACATGAGAATACAAGTTAGGTGTACCTCTAGAGCCAGAAATTGGAAGCCCATAAAGAGACTGGTCTCCCTGATTAGGGACCAAACCCATCAGGCGCATTTGTTCAGGAGATAACACAAGTCCATTAGAGGACCCTTGCATAACCGGAGATGCACCATGCTGGAGCCAATTTGCATTAGTTGCCATTACTTCAGGCTGCCACACAAGGTTAGATGCCTCATTGATGGGAATGCCATTAATAAGAGACGCAGAATGGCTTGCAACTGTCTGTTTTGAAATGGAGGAAGCTGGATTCATAGGACTCTGTTGCCTAGCTTCTAGTTGATGAAATTGTTGCTGCCTTTGAAGTTCTTGCATCTGGTTGAGCATTGCTTGCTGTTGTAAAAGTTGCATGTCATTCATCCCAGACTGCTGTCTAGGAAAAGCCTGAAGCATACCTGAATGCCGACCACCTATTTGCTGTTGACTTCCAAAAAAGTCATAATTGACAGGAGACTCAGATGCATCAGTCCTAGCCAGGTTTTTCTTATAATGTTCAAGACCAGCCCCTTGTTGTGACTCTAGCACTGATATTCCTCTTGATAGATTTGACATGCCATGCAAATCAGCTTCAGTATCCATTCCCAAAATGCTTGCTTCATTTTGCCGGGACTGAAAAACCTGATGTCCTTGCATATACCCATTAACAGCTGTTGGTTGATTTGGAAGTTGATTTCTGCCAGAGTCAGGCCTCAGATTTGATTGGGCCAGGTTCAAACCATGTCGCAAATGAGGACTGCTTGTGTGTCCCTGCTCAAAATCTTCATACAAGTAAAGGAAATATGATTAGTAATGACAAGGGGGAGAGAGAGACTACATAATGAAGTTAAAGTTCAAAATCAAAGTTACATTAAACCAACAGACATTTATGCAAAATGTAATTGCAAGTGAATAAGCTATTTAAAAAAAAACATCCACCTGATTGTTGTAGATTAAAATTCTTCAAATTGGAAATAAAAGGTGCACCAGTTGGTCTCTGGCTACCAGCCCACAAATTGTTGCTTAGCCCTGCCCAGTTCCCGTCAACTACCTGTGTATGATACTGGCCCTGGGACAAGTTCTCCTGACCAAAAAAATTATGGACCCTGTCTCCTACTTCGTTCCCAGGCATAGATAACCCAACCCACAATTTTTCAGCAGATAACTATTAATAAGAAGGCGTAATAAATCAAGGAAGATCAAGAAAAAGTTTCTCCAAATATTATGCTGTCCAAAAACACACCTCTGAGCTACTATCATTTACTCCTGGAAATTATTAAAGGAAAATAATTAGTCAGCAAGCAAAAACCCATTTGGCTCACGTTAACTAATACAATATTGTGAAAAGACAAGATAAAATAACAATAATTAACATCTCAAGCAAGATATTATACTTTACAACTATTGATCAAATGCACCATTGAATAATACAGAATACTGAAGATCAGTGCACAACAGTGAAATGCAAACAATTCACACCCACAAAACAATACATTTTTCATGATGCAGAAATAGGCATCTGGAAGGAATACTTTCTGTGATAAGCATTGTGTTGCTAAATGAAATTTCCTAGATAAAATCAGCTCTAAAACTTTTGTTTTTTTAGGGCCTGTTCGTATCTCCCTTCTCAACAGAGTTAGTTCACCGCAATTTTTTTCCTTTTGAAGTCTTGATGTTGAACGGAGTTTTTTCACAATGACAAACATGTAACCTCAGTATTGTTTCTTAAACAAACAGGCTTCTAATTGATTAAAACATATAGGTAACTGGGTAAAGTGTACAAAGAAACATAGAAATTCATTAGGTTATACATCCAACATTAAGGTTGTCAACGCTCCTTCTTATATGTTGAAAAAGATGGGAAAAGTTGAAGACAGAAATTGAAAAAGAAAGGACTGCAGTTCCAACTTCTGATTTATAATGTTATATACTCAGAACTATCTCCAGTCTCACAAGGCAGAATCAATGTGTTTATATAACACATTTTAAGTGTACACCATAGTAGTTTTTTTCAAATATTTTTTTATACATTCACAGGTACTGGACTTTCATCCCTCCCTACACCAGTAGTCTAGTACTATTATACTATCTGAGCATTGAAAACTACTAAAGGATTTGTTCTTTCCAAATACAAAAGTATCTATGTATATAAAGGATTATTTCTTTCCAGAAACAAGTGTCACCACCACTTGCTCACAAATAAATAACGTCTACAGTCAATTGAAGGATTGGTGTATACAGCAATCAAAATGGAGAATATTTAAACAGGTTGTGACATCTTTCAAATCAACCATAAAAACAAATCTTAAGAAAGGGGGAAAGACAATTATGAAACACAAATGCATAACCTCAAACATAGTTCCTGCAGATTGAGCTGATAAAATCAGAGGCATGCAAAAATGAGAATAAAAGGCCCACTGCAAAGCTTCTATTATGCAGCTTCATCTTTTCTATTTACAAATGGGCGTAGTTCTAGTAATAGCATTCAACATGTTTAGACATACTCACACCCTTGTCTTTAACTAATTATATAACTTATCCAAAAGGACATCTGAGAAATGCATCACATTTTTGGCAACTGACAGTTATTTCTTGACATTAAAAGCAAAGTCTAATTAATTACAAAACCATAACCAGTAAATATCTCAAAAAGCAAACTCATCTAAAAACTTCAAAGCATCCAGTATCAAAATTTCCACTTTAGTTCCGTGAGTGTGTAGACTTCAAGTACAAAACCAGCAATAAAGTATTATTCCACTAGGTGAGGTCAGTTACAAAAATCATATATCACTGACCTCACACTTCAACTACGTCTATAAAAAAAGATGTTCACCACGAATTCCATCATCTCTGATCTACTTTTCCAGTTCCATACCCATATTGCATCCGCAGGGATAGAATTTGAAGTAACCACTTTCTAATAACTATCCTAAAATTAACCAAGTATAATCTACTTGCATAAATCACTTACGTGAATCAAATTACCAGTAGAAGAAACCGTTCCTCTTCATTTTCCATAGACTACGAAGGGAAGGTCCTATTAGTTTATCAATAATTCACACTCTCCTTCCCAATACAGCAGAAACCTAAAACTAGAAAGAAGACAGCTGAAGCAACCAACAAAGAAAATCTAAAATCCAATACGCACAATTTACCTAAGCTGAAACATCTTCACTTCTTAAAAGAAATGGGAGGAACCAAAACACACAACACTCAATTACTATTCCTTTCCCCCTACTTCCCCATCAGCTGAACCCGAAAATCACTCGAAAATCTCAGAATTATGAGCGAAACGCAAAAGATCCGAAACGCGGCACAATTCGAGCTCACAATTAGCATTCAAATTCAGCAGATGACACGAAACGACTAAACGAGCTTGCGAAATCGCGCCCAGCACAAAAAACCAAAGACGCAAACATAGATTTGCTTTTTGTTTTTTCTTTTATTTTCCGCAAAGAAAGGGTTCCTAGAGAGAGAAGGTTAGGGTTTTCAGAGATAGAAAGATAGTCCGTGAACTCACAGTGACATTGAGAAGCCTCCATTGAAGCTCAAAACTGATCCTGCGAGAGTGTTGAGGAAGCAAGCGTTAGGGTTTGAAGCGGTGGAAGCAGAAGAAAATAGGACTCTCTCAGCTCACACAGATAAAGTGATCGAAATAGTGCGAAATTTTCAACGAACAGAGGAACAATACTCAGGCTCGGTCCAGAGGTAGGCTTCGGAGAACCGAAGCTCCTTGCTTCGGATACGAGCCTGGGCCCTTTGAAGCCTCTTTTAGAAAATGGGGTGAGTTAGCTAAAGAGAGCCCAAGAGGGGAAGATGGCATGTGAAGAGTTGTTGAGGGTAAATGCCCTCTCCAATTGCAACGATACACGTGTCACCGTGACGCCACAATCACTTTTTTTTTTTTGAGTGAGTTGATAGGGGAATAAAATGCTGGGCAGAAAGCCCAATAACTTTTAAAAGAACACTTAATCATACAATATAACTCTTTTTGAAAAGTTTTTAAATTATTAAAATAAGTTATATTTCAAATTATATACTGCTATTTATGGAAATTCCATTCCTGAATGATATTGAAAGAGTTTCATTCAAATTTAAATAATTATCATACAAAATCTTATAAACAAATATTCTATTTATAAGCTAAGCTGACGGCACAACTAACTTTTATTACAAAATAAATTAAAGCTACTTTTAAAAACCACGTAAACTCTTTTTCTCTTTACTCTTGCAATTTTTTCCTCCGCTGTAATAACATTTATTTTATTTATTTATCTTATATAAAGGCGAATCTTATCTATCTCTACAGCTTTTTTATTGTTTTTAAAAATATAAAAAAAACAATTAAAACATGTATTAAAATTATAATATTTGAGAAAAACATGTGACATAATACAAATTGGGAAGACTTAAAACGAGTCAAGATAAAATTTTGATGGAATTTTATTTTAAAGTTTATATATATATGAAATAAAAGGAGTGGACTGTGTTACGATACTGATACATGTTTTTCACGAGCCTTCTGCTCATACGTTGATTACGTTGAGTTATATTAAGAAATTTTGTTACGGTCTAATCGAAGAGATTAAAAAAAAAATTATGATAATAATTTTGTCACATCAATTTTTTTTAAGGATCAGCATAATAGGTGATACACATCTCATTAAATATAATTTAAATATATTTATAATTTTTATAAATATAACTTCATTTAATTTTTAGAAACTATGAATTCATAAATTTTTAATATTTATAATAACTTTTTTAATTATATCATATAAAAAAATTTATTCATCAACAATTATTTTAATCTGGCATATTAAATATTTACCACATCATCACCGTATAATGACTGTGACTATTTTAAAAAATCTTGAAATTTATTATTATTAAAACTAATTAAAAAATGTTTTAGAAGGCTAGAATCACATTAAGGTGTACTTTTTTAGACAAAAGATGCATTCGGATAAGTAAATTAAATATTTATTTAATGTTTTTTTATTACATAAAAGTTTATAGTGTAAAATTAATTATAAAATTTATTGAAGTAAATAAAAAACATTGTTGAAATAAATTAAAAAACAATTTACAAGATATCTTGATAAAAACTTTATAACTTTTTTCTAAATATCTTTTGAAATTATATTGCACTTAACAACTTTTCAACGAGAATGTCTTTATTATGGAAGTAAGATTTAATAAGTCATTTGCATTTGATCAAACATTTTTTTATAATTTAAAAAACACAAATTCTAGAAAAAAAAAACTAATATCAAAATTATCAGAACTGTAACATTGTGAGTCATATCAACAACTCATTTTAAACTGATTTATTGATTTAATTTTTGTCTCTTTAAAATTAAGATTTTTTTTTTTATCGATGTCTTTTTGGCTTTTTATCTTTCATGTCATCTATAATATCTTCCAACAACATTTAATAATTTGGATAATAAATTAATAAGAGAGACGACTTAAATGTAAATTTTGACAGTAACAAATGATTGTAAGTTTGTAATAATAATAATAATATGCATAAAACAGAAATAGATTCTCTTATAAGATTAAACCTTTGAGTTCACTAAATTATCTTAGCATGCTTCTATCATTATCATAACCTAATCTACAAATTCTTGATATATTAAGTCCATGTTTGCAAAATAATTCATCAATTGTCATTTTTAATAATAAGGTTGTAATATCTTGAACATACACTATACCAAAAAAAAAAAAAAACTCAATAATATTTTAATTTTTATTTGAAAAAAGGCAAAGGAATGGTCATTTGCTCATTATTTGAGGGCTTGGTTAACAATAACAACAAATATTTGATGTCTAAGATGGTAATATACACTAACATTATTCATTTCAGAGCAATTAATTAATAATTTTTAAAGATTTTTTCTACGTAATGTGATTTAATGGATTGTATTCAGTAAAACAAAAGTTCAAGAAAGAACCTTAACCAGCAAAATTGATTGCTTGATCATAACTACAAAAAGTTAATCCTTGCTTTGATATAAAGCAACTGTAATCAATTGAAGTAGTTAAACGTTTTTGGTATAAGTAAAAACTTGTTCATATTACTTAAATTTGTAAATTCAATGCGTTTATTTTGATCACTTCTTCCAAGCAATGTTACAAGAAACCATTGTTCTTTGAAATTATATTTCACTTAACAACCTTTGAGTTCACTAAATTATCTTAGCATGTTTCTATCATCATCGTAACCTAATCTACAAATTCTTGATATATTAAGCCCATATTTACAAAATAATTCATCAATTGTCATTTTTAATAATAAGGTTGTAATATCTTCAACATACACTATACCCAAAAAAAAAAAACACTCAATAATATTTTTATTTTTATTCAAAAAAAGACAAAGGAATGGTCATTTACTCATTATTTGAGGGCTTGGTTAACAATAACAGCAAATATTTAATGTCTAAGATGGTAATATACACTAACATTATTCATTTTTGAGCAATTAATTAATATTTTTTAGAGATTTTTTCAACGCAATGTGATTTAATAGATTGTGTTCAGTAAAACAAAAGTTCAAGAAAGAACCTTGACTAACAAAATTGATTGCTTGATCATAACTACAAAAAGTTAATCCTTGCTTTGATATAAAGCAACTGTAATCAATTGAAGTAGTTAAACATTTTTGGTATAAGTAATAACTTGTTCATATTACTTAAATTTGTAACTTCAATACGTTTATTTTAATCAC
The DNA here is from genome assembly GCF_003935025.1 of Abrus precatorius. Classification (NCBI taxonomy): domain Eukaryota; kingdom Viridiplantae; phylum Streptophyta; class Magnoliopsida; order Fabales; family Fabaceae; genus Abrus; species Abrus precatorius. The sequence continues at coordinate 36,513,045 of NW_020874428.1, read as the reverse complement.
TTATTCCAAGCAATGTTACAAGAAACCATTATTCTTTGTTTCAACTGTTAATCCTTTACGGCAACACAATAATGATGCATCTTTTTTACTTTGTTTGTCAAATTCAATAAACCAAGAGAAACAAAATCTTCTCAAAGTAGGTTAGCATGTTTGTAAACATGTTCCTCATATATATATATTTTTCAATAATTAGGACGATATCCTAAATTTTTTAATAATTTTCCTTAATCTTCTAAATTAATTTCAATTTGTTAGTGTTAGAAACTTGATTCACAAAGTTTTGATGAAAAAGATTGCATTCATTGATGGTAATTTGCTTTTAAAAAAATTACACCCTTTAAAAAAATTCTCTAAATTATGATATCTATAAAGAAATAGATCTATAATTTCACCAAACAAATTTTAAAATACAATCAAATACAAACATCAATAAATAAAAATATCTATCACATTAATTTCACTATGTTGAGTTATCCAAAGGATGTGTTAAATATTAATAACATAGGCTAATGTTACAAAAAGTCATCAATAAATTCAATGATAAACAAAAATTTGGACCACATTGGTAAACAAACATTCAATGACCTTTATTGATAATAACTTCAAATATATTAGTCCACATCTAGTTCTTATATGTTATATACATTATAATAGTCATCTAATAATAAAAATAAATGTTTTTTTTGGGTAGAGAAAATAAATGTCTTTTTACTTAAAGTATATCAAAAATTTTGAATCCACGAAACTGTATCTTAACTCTTGATAAATATACTTTTGTTTTTTATTTCTCTGAGTAAGTAATTTTTTTCTATATAAATGAGTTTTGAATTCTTCTTGAACTCTCTATAATAATATATGTTTTACCTATAAAAAAATTTAAAGTATATCAAAAACTTTTTCTGAATTAAAATTAAATAAATTTGACAATTAAAATAAAATTTTAATTTTAATAGTAAAACAACAAAAAACTCTTATAAAATAACATGTAGAATTTGTTATTCTTTGATCAAAATTAAAATTTTATCTCATTAATGTATAATAATATTAAATATATTTTTTATTAAAATAATATTTTAATTTTAATTAATAAAAGTAACTCTTATAAAATAGTATGTTAATTTTTATTTTTTTATTTATTGCACTATGTATTTTGAGTAGGAAAAGATAAAGATAAAATGTTTCTTTTATTAATCTAGACAAGTTTGGCAATGAAACTTTAAACAGTTAAAGAATGTTTGATTTCTCTTTTAAAAAGAATTTTTAATTTTTTTAAATATAGTATAAATTTATATTATATTTAGAAAAAAATTAAAAACTCTTTTAAAAATAAAAAACAAACATACCCTTAGTTTTTTTTTTTTTTAATTTAAAACTTTCTATCATATTTTCCATTTACATAAATCTGGAGAAAAGACAAAATATTAATGTGTACAACAACCTTCAAGAAGGAAAAAAAAAAAAAAAAACAATGTGCCTAAAATGAGTCTGGACTTAACTTTGGGTTTGGACTTTCAAGACTTTAAAATTAAAAGAGCAGGAGACTAAATGCAAAAACTTAAGAAATTTTGTTTAATAAGTTAAAAATATATATAAATATAGAAGGGAAAAAATATTTACTTGTGATTTTATCAAATATAATTAGGTTTACAGTTAGTTGGTGGCAAAATAAGAGATGGATAATTATTAAAAAAAATAGATAAAAAGAGAGAGATGGATAGTATGCATAAATATTGTGAATGAATAAATAATACATTGGACTTGTTACGCTCTTTTAAATGTCCTTATAGGTTCATCTTGTATTAATTAGATGCAACGTGACTTCTGAATATTAAAGTGGACAGAATTGGAGTACATTTTTTAATTTAATTGGTTAATTTTATTAGAATCGCTGTTTTATATATTTAATGTTATTATAAATCATTAAGATAAATTTTTAACTGTATTTAAATAATAATAAAAAATACAAAAAAAAATTATCCTACTAAAAATCTATAGTTAAAAGATATCTAAAAAGGAATTTAAAGAAAAGTTAATTAGTAGCTGAAAAATCACTATTAAAGTAAAGATATTTAAGTATATTTTATTTTGAATTTTTTTATTAAAGTATACTTTATGAAAAAAAATTAGTTAAATCTGATTTTAAAATTATAGCATACTCTTGAATATGAAAAATCATTTCTCTTATTGAAAGCATCGTTGATCCATAAACTTTTGCTGTATTGTACGAGGAGGAAAATTAAGCGTCTAGCTAACAATTTAAGTAAACGTGTTATCGTTACATATTTATATCATAAAGTTGATTATAAAATTTATTAATATAACTTAAAACTACTCCATTATAACAACTTATACAAACAAATTCATTTAAAAAAAAAAACCTTAAAGAAGTTAATTATTTTTATAAAAACTCTTTCAGATCATTCTGAATCATTGATATTTGTTTTGTCATTCACCTAATTTATTTCGTTGAATGTTCAAACAACTGTCAATAAAAAATTTAATTACTTTAATTTTACTAAATAATTAAATTCTACTTATCATTAAAATAAAAATATAATTTTATTTATATTATCTCATTTTATTTAATAAAAATATTTATAAATAAAAAAATAAAATTATTTACTATCCCAATGTTTAAGATGATAAATAAATTTAAATATAAAATAACGTGATTGTTTGAAAAAATCACTAAATTTATGTTTTGAATTTAAATTTTAATAAGTAACCAACGTTAAATAGTCAAAGTAATAATTTTGAATTAAATTTAATTACAAACAGTAAAAAATATGCGTAATTTTAAAAAAATTATATTTATTATAAGAAGTTTTTTCATATATATTTTTTTAATTTTTTTCGTTTAAATAGTTTGAGGTTTTGTGTTTATTTATTAAATTAGAACGTTATTTGTACTCTCTTAATTATTCTTCATCTTTATTTTATTTTTCATTGAAATAAATCCTTCCAATATTTTTTGCTTATTTTTGTTAAAAACATTTGTTTTACAAGATTTTTAGGAAAGGAAATAATGGTTCGTTCTAAAGGGGGAAAAAAAAATATTGGATTCAGCGAGCTATAATAGAAAACTTACGTTTACTTAAAAGAAATAAAATGAAAACTAGTGACTTGTTAAATATGAGACCTTTTTTTTTTGTTTTTCATTCAACTAACTCCTTAAAATTTCGTTGAAATTATTTTAACTTGTTTATCCAAAGTATTTAACCAGATAAATATTTTTAAAACAAAAATGATTTATTTTGTCTTTCATTATCTTCTCATTAAAAGAATATTAAATATATAATTTTTTTTATCATTTTATTATTATTAATTATTCGAATTCTATATTAATATGTTACTAGTATAAAAAACATAAATATGAACTTTTATATTCACAGCTATAAAAAATATAATTTACATAATATTTATAAATAGATGACAATTCTAGCTTTGCCTTTTTTTTTTAATGATTCGACGACCATTTACTAAAATCTAGATAAGAAAGTGAAGAATGGACATGGGCAGTGACGAAGGTGAATAAACATTGGTGGAAAGGTGTGTGAGAAAGAAAATAGTAATGATGTTTTGTTGGGTAATAACAGAAGAAACTAGAAGGAAATGGAGAAGTCTAGGAGTTTCTTCTTCTACATTCACCGCGAAACCTCCAGAACCATTCCGATGCATCTTCTCCTTCAACAAATACCACACCTTTCTCTCTTCTCCACCGCTTCACTTACATTCACAACGATAAGTAACATTACTCCATTATTACTCTAACGTAACCAAACTCTACGCAATTGTATATACACTCCTTTACCCGTTTCATTCCACACTCACTAGCTTCTCAATTTCTCGTAAAGCAAATCTTTTTTCTTTCGCGTCTCAAGGTACGTGAAACCCATGTTTCCTTTCTTATTCTTTCTGATTCCACGCCTTGCTATGTCTTCTTGAGTCGTTTCTTATTTTTGTTATTCTAATTCCAATTCTTATTTTTGTTATGCAGATTAGAAATGAATCCCGACAAGTTTACCCACAAGACGAACGAGGCTCTTTCCTCGGCGCACGAGCTTGCAATGAGTGCAGGACACGCGCAGTTCACTCCTCTGCACCTTGCATGCGCTTTGATATCTGATGCAAGTGGTATTTTCTTCCAAGCGATTTCAAGTGCAGGTGGGGAGGAATCAGCACGCGCCGCGGAGAGAGTGTTTAACCAAGCGTTGAAGAAGTTGCCGTGTCAATCTCCTCCTCCTGATGAGATACCCGCGAGCACGACCCTGATCAAGGCAATTAGAAGAGCACAGGCTGCACAGAAGTCGCGTGGGGACACGCACTTAGCCGTTGATCAAATGATTCTGGGAATACTCGAAGATTCTCAGATTGGAGAGTTGCTGAAAGAAGCAGGGGTGGCTACGGCTAGGGTAAAATCAGAGGTTGAAAAGCTTCGTGGGAAGGAAGGGAAGAAGGTTGAAAGTGCTTCTGGGGACACTACTTTTCAGGCTTTGAAGACTTATGGGCGTGACCTTGTTGAACAAGCGGGGAAGCTTGATCCTGTAATTGGGCGTGATGAAGAAATTAGAAGGGTTGTGAGGATTTTGTCAAGGCGAACCAAGAACAACCCGGTTCTTATTGGAGAACCGGGAGTGGGTAAAACTGCCGTGGTTGAAGGGTTGGCACAGAGGATTGTAAGAGGGGATGTTCCAAGCAATCTTGCTGATGTTAGGCTTATTGCGTTGGATATGGGTGCATTGGTTGCGGGTGCTAAGTATAGGGGAGAATTTGAAGAGAGGTTGAAGGCGGTTTTGAAGGAAGTGGAGGAAGCTGAAGGGAAAGTCATTCTTTTTATTGATGAAATTCATCTTGTTCTTGGTGCTGGTCGAACTGAAGGGTCAATGGATGCTGCTAATCTTTTCAAACCTATGCTTGCACGTGGCCAACTTAGATGCATTGGTGCCACCACACTTGAGGAATATAGAAAGTATGTGGAAAAGGATGCGGCTTTTGAAAGAAGGTTTCAACAGGTTTATGTGGCTGAGCCTAGTGTGCCTGATACCATTAGTATACTTCGTGGGCTGAAGGAGAGATACGAGGGTCATCATGGTGTTAGAATTCAGGATCGTGCTTTGGTTGTGGCAGCTCAATTGTCTAGTCGGTATATTACTGGTATGTAGTTTCGACTCTTTTGGTGTGTTTGTTTGTTTTTTGACTTAATTTTTACTTGTGCTTTTGAAAGTTCATAGTTTTGATTTTGGGTTTTGTTTGTGTGACGTGCTTATGTTTTATGTGCTTGTTCAGGGCGTCATCTTCCTGATAAGGCAATTGACTTAGTTGATGAGGCTTGTGCAAATGTGAGGGTTCAACTTGATAGTCAGCCTGAAGAAATTGATAACCTTGAGAGAAAGAGAATGCAGCTGGAAGTGGAACTTCATGCTCTAGAGAAGGAGAAGGACAAAGCTAGCAAAGCCCGTCTTGTTGAAGTGAGTATTGATATTTGGTTGCATTATTGAATTTTTCTAGTTCTGTTGTTTTGGTCATATTTCAGTTGTTCTAACTTCTGTTGCTATGTGAAGGTTCGGAAGGAACTTGATGACTTGAGAGACAAGCTTCAACCCTTGATGATGAAGTACAGAAAAGAGAAAGAGAGGGTTGATGAGATTAGAAGGCTCAAGCAGAAGCGAGAGGAGCTCCTCTTTGCTCTACAAGAGGCTGAGAGACGATATGATCTAGCCAGAGCTGCTGATTTGAGATATGGTGCAATTCAAGAAGTGGAAACTGCTATACAACAGCTTGAAGGGAGCACTGAGGAGAACTTAATGTTGACAGAAACTGTTGGACCAGAGCAAATAGCCGAGGTTGTGAGCCGCTGGACCGGTATACCAGTGACTAGGCTTGGCCAAAATGAGAAAGAAAGGTTGATTGGTCTTGGTGACAGATTGCATAAAAGAGTTGTAGGGCAAGACGAAGCTGTTAATGCTGTTGCTGAGGCTGTGTTGAGATCAAGAGCTGGGCTTGGTAGACCTCAACAACCAACTGGTTCATTCCTGTTTCTTGGTCCAACTGGTGTTGGTAAAACTGAGCTTGCAAAGGCTCTTGCTGAGCAACTCTTTGATGATGAAAATCAGTTGGTGAGGATTGACATGTCTGAATACATGGAGCAGCACTCAGTTTCTAGACTGATTGGTGCACCACCAGGGTAAGTAGATAAGAGGTGAAATTCAGCTGTTTGCTTTTTATTTTGGTATTAGAATAATATCTAATTACTTGCATTTGATTTTCAGATATGTTGGACACGAGGAAGGTGGACAATTAACTGAAGCTGTAAGGCGAAGGCCTTACAGCGTGGTACTTTTTGATGAAGTAGAAAAGGCGCATACATCAGTGTTCAACACTCTTCTTCAAGTTTTAGATGATGGGAGGTTAACTGATGGACAAGGCCGTACTGTGGACTTCAGAAACACTGTCATTATCATGACCTCAAACCTTGGAGCAGAACACCTCCTAAGTGGACTTTCAGGAAAATGTTCAATGCAAGTTGCTCGAGATCGTGTATTGCAAGAGGTATGTTCCAAAGGCTACATAATATACTATGATAGATGTTCCATTGTGTTACTTGTTGCCATAATTTATACTAATATATATTTTTTTACTTATATCAGGTGAGAAAGCATTTTAGGCCAGAATTGTTGAACCGACTTGATGAAATTGTGGTATTTGATCCACTTTCACACGAGCAATTGAGGAAGGTTGCAAGGTTGCAAATGAAGGATGTTGCTATTCGTCTTGCTGAGAGAGGAATTGCCTTGGCAGTGACAGATGCAGCACTAGACTATATTCTTAGCGAGAGCTATGATCCGGTAAGTGTCTATCATAACATTTATGTTTAGCATTGATGTTAGGAAATATAGTAGCTGGTACTAAATAGCCTTTTGTTACTTGCAGGTGTATGGTGCTAGACCAATCAGGAGGTGGCTTGAGAAGAAGGTGGTGACAGAGCTGTCTAGAATGCTTATAAGGGAAGAGATTGATGAGAATTCAACAGTTTACATAGATGCTGGATCAAAAGGGAGCGAGTTGGTCTACCGTGTGGAAAAGAATGGAGGGATTGTTAATCCAACAACTGGTCAGAAATCAGATATTTTAATTCAGTTACCAAATGGACCAAAAAGTGATGCTGCTCAGACAGTCAAGAAGATGAAGATTGAGGAAATTGATGATGATGAAATGGAAGAGTGAATTTTATAAGTGTAATTATCTTTGATGCCCAGAGTGGCCCAAGTTTTTGTTCCTCCTTAAAACTGCTTTTTTTTTCTATTTTCTGAACGAGTGTGAGTGACCGAAGAAAGAAGTTTCTTGTAATACATGCAGCTTTTGTTTGATCAATAAAATTTTGTTTCTGTGAATAAGTTGATTAATGATTACTAAATTGGGATGGGTATTTTCAGGTCCTTTTAGTTGCTTGTAATCTTTGCTGGGCGAACCTGGAAATTGTCTATCTGGTACTTGTTAATTTTTGTGCAATAGTTCGTTTTTGTGATATAAGTTTCAATTTGCATCTTGTCACTACTTGCAGTTTTTCTAGGTAGCAATTACAGGCACAACTGGCGTCCATATCATTGTCGGTAAACATCTCTTGTAAAAGAATGATGGTACATCACTCTCCTCACATGAAATTCTTTGGTTTTCTTATTTTCGTCTAACCCAACAATTTATTAATTTCTATTCATAGCTTAGTTAGATTTAGTTTTTAAAGTTCCATAGTCTCGAATTTCTTTAGTCTACATCACTTGGACTTTTTCTAGTCAAATTCAGGTTGTTTTTATTTAATTATGGAGATAATATGGGTTTGAAATTGAATTGAATTTGAATAGCTATCTTGTAACTAGAATTAAAAAAAAATTACCTGGCTCTCAAGTCTCAATAGACTTCGGAGTTCAAATTGTGGATTTTCCAACTTTCCAATAATCGAAGTTTTTTTCATTATTATTTAATTTATGTGGGAAATTGTGCACGATTATTTAATGATTTGATTTTAGTTTGAAAATTAATTCTTACGACAAAACAAATGAAATAACAAGTGATGTAGACTAAAGAAATTCGAGACTGTGGAACTTTAAAAACTAAATCTATTATTATATTGTAACAGTATTATATATATTTATTGTGTGTATATTGTAAAACTTCTATTCTTATATTAAGATTATTGCACGATGTATGTGCTCACGCAATGACATCACTTCAACATCATTTATTGTAAGAAAAATAAGATGAGGATCTTCATTCTATAAGTTAATTGAATTATTTCTGAGTCTAAATAACATTTTCATATTTTTTTTAAAACTTTCTCTAAATAATTATTAACTCAATTATATTATATACTACTAATTAATTAATTTTTTATAAAATAATAAAAATCTTAGGATCAACGATGTTTCAAAGAATATTAAATAAAGCTTATTATTGATTGGAGAAGAAAAGGTAAATAAAATTAAGTTGTATCTGAAAAATATAAAGGTAAAATTAAAATAAATTGTTTTTATTACCTTGAAATGTCTCATCTTAAAATTTGCTTTGGGCCTGCATAAATGTTAGATCCGTCATTTATGTAAAAGTGTATAAATACAACTTTTTCTACTAATTTCATATATTTAATATTTTATTTTTATCTTGTGATTATTATAACATAAGAAACTATGTTTACTGATTATTTACACACACAGACGCTCATTTACTTTGCACGAATTCAGTCTATAAAATTTCTACAATATTAAGTAATTCATTAAATTTTAAAGAAAAAAAGTGAAAGACTTATATTATAGTCTAAAGAAATATTAGTAAAACATATTTATAGTAATATTTATTACTTTGGAAATGTTATAATGAATTTCCTATTAACTAGGCTAATGAATGCATAGCAGTAGGCTGGTTGGAATTGGGCTTCTCATTTTTGTCACGCAATAAGGACTGTGAGATCCATGGGTTTTGCCTACTTTATTTTTCACAATTGATTAAATAAAGGGGTAAAAAAAAAGTAGTCTTGTTCACAATCACAAGAGAACTTCCAAGTTCGACTGATGCAACTTTAAGAAGCTTTTCTTCATATCTAAATGAAGGGACACGAGTCTTGTGGGCTTGGGCCTTTTATGCCTGGGCCCTTCTGCATTTCCTTCACCTGACCAAATAAAGGGGAACGAAGTTGTGTTGCCGTTCACCCAGAAGTTTAACATATATCTTTTGATCATTTATAGTTACAGCTTTGCCAACACTTACGTTGAGATGTTATTAGGTGCATTTGGGATGAATAATACAAACAATGCATTATTTGTACGTCTAGGCTTCTATACTTTGATTCTATGAAAACTTGGGAATATTTATTGTCATTTTTCATTACCTATTTTCGCTTTTTTCAGTTTTTTTTATCTTTTAAAATTAAAAAATTGTATTATATCTGTATTATGTCATAATTCTTGTATCTCGAATTTCTAACTAACAATTTTAGAAATTAATGTTAAATATGATAATCAGTTGTAATTTATTTTCTCTATTTTTGTTTGAAGACCAACATAGGCTTTATTTATTGTAATTTTATATATAGTTATGGATTATTTTTTACTTATTATGTAAGATTAAATTCATTTTATTTTAAAAGAGAAATAATAACCTTTTTTAAATAAAACAATGAAAATTACTATTAAGTTAATATAAAGTTCAGAAAAAAAAAACTATTTTGTTAAAGCAAATTGATTTGGTTCTAGGGTGTTTAACTAAATTATTTGGGTTTGAAAGAAAACGTTTACAATAATCAAGTAATTACCAAACTTACATTAAAATATACAATAAATATATATATCTAGATTAGTTGTACATGAACAACAAAAGAACCTACTATTGTCTATATTTCTTAACTAATTAAGGATTTCACATATTCTCTGTCTATTTTTACTTCATCAACATTTTACAAAAATACAACTGTTAAGGAAAAATTATGGTCATGATTTAATATATACCTCGTGATCATTTTCAATAAATGTTAAAGCATGAGTATGAAAATTCAGAACTAAAATTTAACAAAGAGAATTTAGATTTCATCACTTCAAAAATATTTAACATTTTAGACAATAAAGTTTTACATTTAACATTTTTTACACACTTTATAACTAAATCATCATTAAAAACTTTAAAAACAACAATAAAAATATTGTTATTTATTTATTATTTTTTTTTTATCAATGACTCGTTTTTACTTTTTTTAATTATAAATATTTAACAATCATAGCATACTTATATCAAACCACCAAAATATTGTTTGAATTAGTAAAAATTGTGAGATGAAGTAAATTTAGAAGAAAACTTAGCAAAAATTAATTTAAAGGAATTAATTAAATCATAAGTGAAGTTAAATAATTTAAGTAAAATATAGCTTAAATTAAAAAAATTAGAAGTAAAACAAAATTAATGCCCATAATTTAGTTTTTGTCAATATTAAATCTTGATGTTATCTCCGATATGCATGGGGGAAAATTGAAGAAAAGTCATGTTCAACTCTCAAGTCACGTGTTAGGAAAAGAATAAAACTCTGACAAATATCGTGCTTGTAGTTAGTCACTAGAAGGAAGTGTAAGAGAACAATCGAAATCAACGATAAACTTATATAAGCCAAACAATGAATAGTCTAAAAAGTGTACAAAACAAAATTTAATGTTAGTACATTGTGCTATCCATTGTAAAAGATGAGAAGAAAAGTCAAGTTTTCAAGCCATATGATAAGAATTATTTTGAGTGAAAAAAAAAGAGATGAAATATTTCACTCTATCATTCACGAGTGAATCAGCAGCCCCGTTAGTTTAGTATAACAGTTCGACACATAAAAACTATTACTAGATTAAGAGACTATATACATAACATGAAGAATCCATTCTTTTGAAAGTAAAAAAATAATAATAATGACAACCATGAAATATATTTTAGAATTTGTGCATAAAAAATCGCCATAATTTATTTTATATTGAAAATATATTATACGTACGTGAGCAAAAACAACGGATACTAAAGCATCCATTGAATTGACTTTCATATTCAAACCCGCATCTTCAGCTTTAGATTTTTCTTATTTGAAATTCAAACTACATGTCATGATGTGAAGTCAGAATGTGCAACCACTTGTGTACACTTAATTATTGGGTTTTCGGAATCACTACAAACGAAGAACACATATTATAATAAGTCGACGAAACAGCCGTCAATAGAAAACGGCGAAGCAACACTTATTTATGGGTGTTGAAAAAGAAAACAATAAATGGGTATTTCATTAGTAAGTTTCAGTCAACACTATTGGAGGTGAACCTTTGAAAGATGAATGATTCAACAGGTGAGGGGTAGCTATTGACTGGGACTTAAATTATAGCACGAGGGTAAGTGGTGGTAGCTAGAAGATAGAGTTTGATTTTCCAGGTATTGTTGATGATACGAGGTTGTGGTGACTGTGGTGACATGAATAAGAGTAGAGGAATTAATAGAGGGTAAAAGAAATTTCACTATTTTGTTTTGAGTTTTGTTATACGACGTTTTATGAAACTTTCTAATAATCTTATAAAGTAAGCATTAAATAAAATATATATATAGTTTATGGTATTAGCAGTGTACTTTATAATATATTTTTTAATATGTAATCTTTATTATTAATTAAAATTAAAATAATTTTTTTAAAAATAATTAATATATCACTTTTTATTAAATTAATATATAATTTAATAATTTTAATTAAAAATTTAATAAAAATAAAACGTATTATTAACAGTGATCTGTAGTCAAATGAAGTTAATTGTGCGAGTTAAATGGATCAAACATCAACCCAGTCTACAGGGACTGAGTCAAACAAGCTGGGCATATTTTTCTTAAAAAAACTTTATAACTATATTAATAATATGGATAAAATATATGTATAAAAGTATTAAGTAGTCATCATATTTTAACATTATCATAATCTTACAATAATATAGTATGTAGAAATATTTAATATATTTATTACTTGTATTTTTTAAAATATACATATACTATCTTTAAACATATTTTTTTATTTTCACAATCAAACAAATAAATATTTTTATTTATTACAAATTTAATATAAAATATTTAATTGAAATAAGTAGGGATTTAAAAAAAAAGGCAACCTATTGTACAAATAATTAGTCTCAGTTAATTTTTCTGTTAGCCTAATCCAAATTAAAATAAGATCTAAAGGTTTTATTGTTTTTTTTTTCAAATATCTGAAGTTTAAAAGTCCAACCACATCTTATATTAGCATATTCAAGTTAGGCGAGACGGGAGCTACTGAGCCCATTGGACTTGGCTCCTTTTAGCAATTTTGACGATGTATATGAGTATATGACACTATCATTTGATATTTTTTATATGTTTTTTTTTTTTCTCTATATGTCAATTCTTCATTGTTCAAGTAATAAAAATAATAATAAAACTTACATGACTCCCTTAACTTAATAAAAAACCCCTCTTTCTTTTTCCTTGAATCAACTCGTAAATTTTGTGTAATTTATTCTCTGGTCTTTTTCAGAAGACCGTTTTAAAAGTTTTTAATAATTTTCAATATAAGATTTTTTACAAAATTTTAGAAGTATATTATTATTATTATCATCATCATATATATTTTTTTTAACCTTTAACTTCTCAACAATTAAAAAAACAATATAACTTTATTTTAAATAAAAATAAAGATTAAATGTTGTGATTTTTTTTCAAAATCAATACATTATCTTAATTTGAATGATTTAGTAAAAGAAAATTCTCATAAATAACACTCGAGGGAATTCTTTGTGTCAGTTCCTTTAAACATCTTTGACAAATGATCTCCATTTCAGTCCATTTTACTGTGATAGAAGGTTCAATCTTTTATATAAATGTTTTTATATTTTTATTTATATTATACATTTTATTTTAATAAAATACTTAGTCATTGTCTATATAAATAAATATGTTTAGTTATGTAATGTATAAAACATTAATTCGACAAATTAATATTACAAATACTTTGAAAATATATTATAAATCACCTTTTATTTATCTTAATAAAATAATTATTTGTTTCTCATTAAAAATATAGTGAAACCATATAAGCAATTAGAGTATTGAAATAATTAAAGGTGGACTGCTCAGTGCCAGTAGTTACCGGTGACAGGACGACAGCACGAATGCTGACCGGTGACCAGTTGTCTAGTATCATGTATCAAATAAAAGAAAGAATAATGATTAAAGAATTCAAAGTCTTTTTTTAATTAAAAAATGTTATAATTGTTTTTTAAAATAATTTAACATAATTTTTAATAAAAATATGTATTTAATTCTTAATTAAATTATACGAGTAAGGTTTATATATTAATCTTATAGCCTTAGTCAAAATATTAATAAATATTTAATTAAAATATAATTACTCTAAATATATAGTAATAGTATTTTTAACTAAAAAATTCATGTTTAATTTCGTTGTCACTGGCTTATGCCACTAGCTAGTATTTTTTTTAAATGATTATGTGTATCAATATCAAACATTCGCTTTTGAACGCTTTGGGGTTAGTTGACTAGGGGAAAGTGCCTTGGTGCAATATCACACTGTCAGAAAGAACTTGCTAAGTCGAGTATTGGAATTAGAAGTCAGTACCAAAAATATTTTTATTCTTTATTATTTACATTTTTTAGTTTAATTTAAACAAATAGTGTAAATTTTAATATTATTCTCTAATTATAAATTATTATATTAATAAAATATTAAATTTTATGATAATTAATATTAAAATTATATTTATAATGTATTTTAAATAATTGATAATCTTTATATTAAATGTACATTAAAATTAAATTTTACTTTTTTATTTAATTTCGGTATAATATTAATGTAAATTTTTTTGTACCGTCAATAAGTTAAAATACATCGTATGTGTAAATTTTATATTAATTATTATAGAAATTAATAATTTTATTAATATAACTATATTATTAAATGATAAGTAAAAAAAAATATGTCAGCATATTTAAATTAAGATCCATTTTTTATAAAGTTTAATTTTAGTATATTGTTGATATAGAAAAAAGTGATACTAATAATTGTTTAAAATAGAACAATTTTATATTAAAAACTTTGTGTTGTTTCCTCTTGTTTCAAAACCCTTATTCACTTTCATTATTACTTAGGATTCTTTAAGTGTGCTTTAACCTGTAGGTCAACTCAATCCAAGATAAGTTTATAGGAAGACAAGTAAAAAAAATTCCGCTCATAAGCCACTTTATTTATTTTCTTAAATTGACTAATTAAACCAACCATTAATTTTTTTTTTTTACTTAGATTGATATTTTTTTATTGATGATAAAATATAAGTATAAAATAATAAAAATTATTTAATATCTATTAGCTACTTGAATATAATTAATTTTTTATGACTTTTTTTAATTTATTGAATTAATATATATATATATATATATATATATATATATATATATATCTTACATTTAATCATTGAGAGTGTAGCAATACACCTAACAAATCATTCTAGTTACTATTTGTATATTTTTTGCAAACATAAAAATTCAAACTTGATATCTTACTTAAGTGATACTAAGCCACTTATCACTTAAACTAACTTCTATTGATTTTTATTTTTACATTTTATACTATAATTAGTTGTTATATCTATATTTTTCATGTATTATATGGTTTAGATATAATTTTTAAACTTAATATTATTTTTTATGTCATTGTTTGGATAATTTACAATCATTAACATTGCTTAAGAATTAAATACAAATAGTTTGGTTTTAAAAATTGTTTACTATAATAATTTGTTCTTGTAATATTTGATTGCAAACGTAATAGTACTCTATTATGATTATTATAAAATACTTTTGTCTTATTCCTATTAATTTCAACATTTTTATCAGTATTTTGATTTTCAGTAATTATTATATTGTTATAACTATTTGACAAAGTTTTTGAATTTTGAAATTTATAAATTAATATGTATTGAATAAAAATGAAATTCAATTTTGATATTATAAACTAAAATATTGTATCTTATAAGTGAAACATTCAATAAAATTATTATCTTTCTTGATTTATTATGTGTATTTTTAAAAATTTATGTTATATAATAATAATGTATAAATTATTCTTTCCCTCAATATAATAATTCTAACTATTGTTTAGTATGTTTTTAAAATTTTATTATAAATTTTGAATATAAAAACTATTATTTAACTGTTTTTATTTTATATAAATTTACAAATTCCCAATAATTTTATATTTATAAAAATTATTTATCTTATATAAACTTTTAATTTTTTAAATATATTTATTTATATAAATTTCACAAAATTTAATATATTATTTTTATTATTTTAAATTTAATTATTATCACAATCTGAGTAACAACAAAATTGTGTTAAGAAAACTATTTTTTTAAAATTAGACGAATCGCCATCAAATTTTATTAAATAAAATATTAAAAAGATTTAAATAATATAATCTTTAAAATAAAAAATGAGTTCAAGAATCGCTTAGAAAAAGTATTAGCATCCTACAACTTCATAACAAATTAATTTTGTAAATTCATTATAACTTTGAAAAGTATTATTTAAACCCTAAAAAATAAATGTTGTAATTTAATTGTTTATTTAAAAAAATAATTTATTTACTAAAATATTAATTAGTATTTTAAGAAAGAGAAAAATTAATTTAAAAATTAATTTAAATTAAGAGGAGGATCAATACTTGCTTACATGTCTCTAGTATTGATCCTATCAATAAATTTATTTAAAATTTAATTTAAGAATTTATTTATTAAAATATATTTATTTAATAAAAAAATTAAAACTTCATTTGATAAATTTATATTGCATAAAATTCAAGTTAACATTGATAAACACAAACATTAAAATTTAAAACGTGTAAAAATAGAAACGCAATATAATACACTATAAATTGTTATATTAATATAATGGAACAATTTTTATATAATTAAATAAAATATTTTTTTTTATAAAAAATAGATAAATATTTATAACTAGATGATATGTTTTGATTAAATAAAAACAATAACTTAATTAATTAATTTTAGAAGTTAGATTTAATTTTTTATATAAATTGATGGTATGTAAAACATAAGGTAATCTTAGTATACATAAATTTTAACAATTTATAAGATATAGTTATTACACATTAACATTATAAATTATTTTGTTAATAAAATAAATTAAATTTAAATTAATTGATTGATTATTAAGTTAGTAATTAAAGAAATAACATATTTTAATTAAATATCAAGATAATTATCTATTAATTAAAGATAAAATATGATCAATTAATTCTGTAAAGTTAAGGTAATGTAAGGACATTTATACCACATATTATAAATTGATACAATTATATTATTATTTATTTATTTTTATAAAAAATATTACTTTACTATTCATGAAATTAAAGAAGGTAAATCATAAATATAAAATTAAACCATATCAATGTTATGAAATCATATAATAAATGAAATAAAATAATATTTTTAAAGAACAATTAACTAAAATATAAATGAGAAATAAACAATAAAATAACATGAAAATTATAAAAAATATTTATTGTTAATATTAGAGTGAAATAAAATTTACAAACTAAAGCATAACTTAAATAAATAAAAATTATTATTATTTGATATAATTTAGACCACTTGATAATAAGAAAGGAAATGAAAATTTCAGATTAAAATTATTAATTTTTTTATTAAAGGAACATAAAGGTCTAAACCTTTTTAGATATGATGAGTTAATTTTTTAGGACAATAAATTATTTTTTATTTTTTTTTTGAGAGAGATGATGGGAAAGGGATTGAAACAAAATTGGTAGATATCATTTTGAAGTGGTAGGAAAACTTTTATGATTGAAGTGATGGGTTAAAGTTGAAAAGGAATGGTTGAAGTGATAAGTTAAAGTGGAGGGAGAAAAACTTTTATTATTAAGAGAAAGAAAAAGAAAAAGTGGATAGAAAAAAAATTATTTTTGATTAAAGATAATTTGAGAGAAATAAAATTTTATAGATAAAAATAGTAGTCCGAGAGAAAGAAATGAAAATAATAGAAAAAATAACAAATTTAAAAGATTAAAGATTACTAAATAAAAATTTTAAGGACTTTATGATATAAAATTTACATAATGATGTAAATGAGTTTAAATATATATAAAAAATATATAAAATTCTACGAGAGACTTGCGTGGACCTATATTTTCTCTTCTTTTTGTCTCTTTTTTCTTTTCTCCATCTCAAAGTGTTTCTTCCAAAATATTTTAAATTCTTTAGATTTTTTTTTCTTTTTTACCATTCTATTCTTTTTGTTGCTTTTAAAGTTTTCAAAGTAAAATATTTTAAATTTTTCATTTTTATGTATAAAGCAAATATTATTTTATAAGTTTAATTACTTGTAATATTTTCTCTTCTAATTTTAAAATTAAATATGAAATTTTTTATTTTGTTAAAGCAAATTTTAATTTTTTTATAATATTTTTTATAAAAAAAATTAGAATTTTAAAAAATATAAATAATTTTGTCAACAAAATTTAAGTATTCATAATTATTTTAAAAATATATTATTTGAAAAAAATAGTAATAATATTAAAATTTTTGTCTACATTTATATCTCTATTACCGTATTAAAATTATTATTTATAATTACAGAATCAAATTAAATTATTAACAACAAAAACATACAATATATATATATATATATTATGTATTGTTTAAAAAGTATAGATATAAAAAAAAAGTTATTTATGAGTTTGGCAAAAATTTTGGCTATCAAAGTTATTGACTCTACTACGTAATCTACACCATATCTTTACTCAACTTTAATTTACGAACATTTAATACTTTTGTATTTTAATTATATTAAATATATAAAAGCATGTTAATATTTTTTAATAAATTTGTTTGTTTTAAATACAGCTTTAATTATTTTCAAATTTTATTCTTATATTTTATTGATCTAAGATTATTATCATTATGTTACTGTATATGTGTATTAGGTGAGACTGGGTACGTGGACCGGTAGGTGGTGGTTGTATTATTACTACTAATTTTCTTTCGTACACTGATTACTTACACCAGAACGATAGTTTTAAAGCGCTTATTAATTATCACCTTTATTAGTATTTTTGTGGTTCAATTATGAGCTGCAACTTATGTATGCGTGGTGCGACACAATTGATAAAATTGTTCTGTCAATCATGTCAGTGATTGTAGATAGATATTGAAAACGACAAATAATATGATAAAGGAAATAGAAAAAATGTTCTAAAAGATATTATAAATATTATTGTACGAAAGAGAGAAGAAAAAGCTACGAGCGATGGAAAGTGTGGAGAGGTAAAGAGAGCGAATGAACGACAAAAACTCATTTTTTAAGGAATAAGGCTGAACTATCATGTGGTTGGTGCGACCTAACCTTGGGAGTGCACAGCTAACTATTCGGCACCTACTCATAAATTATTAATTTGTTAAAAATAGTTCTAAATTTTACAAACAAAATATCTTTTTAAGAATGTTAATTAAGAAATTAATAAATATTATTTTAACAAAACTTATACTGACGCATACAAAAAATTATAATAAAACCACAGTATTATCATAATTATTGTTGACAAAAATACTTACTTTTAATTCTTAACGAAATTTCTTTCCTAAATTTTATTAATAAGATATTTTTTATTGAAAAATAAATTTAAATAAATAAAACTTAAGCATTATAAATTTAACATTAAGTTACCAATATCTTATTTAAAAGTGTATCATTAAAAGAGTTATACATTTTTGTTTAATTATACTTTCAATTATTATTGTGTTATATATTCGTCACTTAATTTTAATTTTCAAGAATCATATTTTGAATGAAAAACTTTTTTTTTTTCGTAAATCTATCATGGCTAGATGAGAAATTGTATAAGAGTGTGGGTACAGATTTACACACTCTTTTTTAGAAAGATAAGTAGGTAGGTAGAGTGCGATTGTGTAAGGCATTTTCGCAATTGTTTGCGTTAACGAGAAATGTTGAATCTTGTGTATTGAAGAATGTTTTTCATGATGTCACTAGGTGAGTTTATAATGTTAGTTGACAAAGAAGACTATTTCAATATGAGATCTCAAGCTTTAATTTTATGTTAAAGCTTGTGGATGAAGTTTCTATTAAAGTACTACAAGAAAATAAATGGGTATCGAGGGCAGAATCTTCATGTTGTTATTCAGTGCATTATGCGTATTTATGACTATTTGAACTTTTTGGTGGTCCAAATATGGTAAATCAGTGTACGGCAGACGCCTTGCAAAGGCTATGGAGAGGGAAGGTCTCTCTGAAGTGTCTAATATTTTCTTGGCAATTATTGTTGAATGCACTTCCTTGTAAAGGTTTGCTAATTGATCGTGGTGTTCAAATTGATGATATAACTTGTTACTTCTATCATGGTTTTGAAGAACATCAAATTTATTTATTTTTAACGTGCTTAGTTTCATCCTAAATATAGTATTTTATTGCACGTTGGCTTGGATTCTCACTGGTTTTGCCTTCAAATTTATCGATTCACTTGCTTTTCTGGGTTGGTGTTGGTTGTAGTAAAAGAGAAGGAATATGTTTATTAATTGTTTGGGTAAGTACAGTGTAGTCTATGTGGTTACATAGAAATTAAATTATGTTTTTTTAATGGTGTTTTGGATGAGAGAGAAATACTATATTCTATTATTCTGAAGTCCTACAAATAGCTATCACTTATTAGTAAGGGATAAACTATTTTGTTAGCTGATTGGTATTTGAATATACGAAATTACATTCGTCTTAGTTAGGTATAAGTATGTTTTTACTTTTTATTTTATTTTTTTAATTTCTTTTGAGTAAGTATTAATTTTTTCTATGTGTATATGTATTTTGAGTTTCTCTTGAACTCTTTATAATAATATATTTTACTTATAAAAAAAAATTCTCACTATATTAGGACAAAACATTTCCCTTCCCTTAATTCATTTCAAAAAAAATGAGAAAAAAAAAAATTCATTTAAGAAAGAGTATAAAAATAAATTTTTATTTTAAGAAATTAATATTATATCATTATTTTTATATTTTTATCTAATTTCTTTAATTTAATCCAAACAAAAACGCATTACGAAAATAAGAAAAGCTAATATCGAGCTATAAGATTTTTAGACTTGAGGATTGATGTTAAATTATATAGTAAAAGAAAGCTAACAACCTCAATGAATACTTATGAAAAAACTTATCTTTGTCTGATCTGGAAGAGACAAGTAGAGATTTGACCTTTTGACTTATGTAAATACTGTCTTGCTTTCTAATTTGATTGACTGATCATATTTTTTCAAAAATAAGTAATATTAATTTTTTATATATAATTTAAATTTTATTTAATATTTCATTTTACAACTTCACTTTAATGTGTATTTTTTTTAAAAATAAGAATAAATATCAATATTAATTCATCTGATTAAACACTGGTACTCAATTTATATATATATATATATATAAATGTTTGATACTCAATTTTTTGAAGTTATATTCTACAAAAGTTATAAACAATCTGATCGCGATATTTATCCCCAAACTCTCACCTGTTTTAGGATCGGTTGAATCAACTAACAAATAACACGTGACCACAAGAATAGAAGGTAGACGCAACAAGAAGAGTGACCACATTTTATATTTATTAATCTATTTAAATACATTTGCTTAAATTTAGCTGATCATGATTCTATGTTTATTTTTAAAATTTTAATTTTGAAATATCATATCAAATTAATAACTATGGAGATTATATATTTTAATAAAAATCTTTTTTTATATAATTTTTCATTAATTTCATATTTATTTTATCTTTAATTTATTTCTATATGACAGAAAACGATCTTTATTGATAACAGTGAATACAATTTTTAATTTATTTTATTATTTTTTAAGATATGTGATTTTATCGTTTTTTTTTTTTACAATGATGTGTTTTTTTATATTTTATTTTAAAATTAGAAACAAATCCTTTCATTTTTTTTATTTTAATATGATATGTTAAGTTAATAAATATCAACTATTTAATTTAGTTAAAAATTGATCGATCATTAAGAATGATAACAGATAACTTTTTACCTTATCTTTTTAGTATTTTTTTTAATTTCTCACCCGTTTTTTCTTTTTTTTTTTTACGCTTCAAGTTAAACTTCCGTCTCTTTGAAATATCTCTTACAATTTACTTCAACATAAAAAATAACTGTAATATGATTGAACTGCTTGTCATTAGTTGCCTTTTTTTTTTTTGTTTACAAAGGTTGTTATACAATTTTTTTTATCACTTTTTAAGTCCAAAGCAAGAGTTAAAATAATATTTCAAAATTTAAGTTTTAATTTACTACGCCGTTTTCTAATAACATAATAACATTTCAAGTAAAATTTTAAATGTTAAAATTTTTTTAAAAAAATTCATTTAGTTGAAAATGATAAAATATTTAAATTAAAAGAAATATTTTTGACAACTGAGAAAATTTAGAAAAGAAACATTTTTTATTGTGCACGTGTTATTTGTTAGTTGATTCAAGGATCATTCTCTTTCTTATTCTATCCCATAACTTTTTCTATATTGAAATTTAAGCATTTATTTTTTGTTAAATTTTATTTGTTAAAAATATTTTTATATAAAATTTTAAAATAAGATACGATTTAAAATTATTGTAATATTAATTTGAATTTAATTTTTCAACTATTACATTTTGACACATCATAATAACAAAGATTAAAAATATTTTAATTTAATATTAATTGAAAATGTTAGCATTTCATGACTTTTTCAATTAAAATGATTATATCTTTTATTGATTTTTATAAAAATGATACAATTTACCTATATTTTTTATTCAAAAAATATTTTAATTTAATAATACCCTCATACCACACGGAAAACTCATTAATTATTATAAAAATTGCACATGAATTTTTTAGCCTTTGATTTGTCTATGCGTGCAACAGAGTATACCATAAAAGAAAAATTGAGCGTAAGCAAAATAGATTTTGATTCTGTTCAAATTACCTGCGTGCATGTTACATTATGACAGGCACAACTGGGTAAACAACCAACATCATAAGTCAACCCTTTCTCAATTTATAAATTGCATAATAAAACTAAAATGATTTTGTTTTAATTGATTATTTCCTTTAAAAAACAAATTGATTATTCAAACCATTACACAACTATTGAAAATGATGACGACGTGGATCGAGTAAATTAGTCAAAACAAAACAAAATAAAATAACTCAAATAAACACAATAGGTGAAGATTTTTCTCTATATAACATTGGGGTTAGGCAGTAGTTGTATGAGGGGTGATCGATGTTAAAGCACACTGCATAAACACACGTAGTAATAATATACAACACATATCCATGTCTCCTTGGCTTATAGGTGTTGCTACTGTTGTAGCAGCGATATTCATTTATCGGCTTCTGAAGCTCGTAACGGGGCCTTCATTACCACTGCCGCCAGGGCCCAGGCCATGGCCTATTGTGGGAAACTTGCCCCATATGGGCCCAGTGCCACATCACTCCCTCGCAGCCTTGGCTCGTACCCATGGGCCTCTAATGTACCTTCGCTTGGGTTTGGTTGACATGGTGGTGGCTGCTTCAGCCTCCGTGGCTGAGCAGTTTTTGAAGGTTCACGACGCCAATTTCTCGAGCCGGCCACCGAATTCCGGCGCCAAATACATGGCCTATAACTATCAGGACCTTGTATTTGCTCCTTACGGCCCACGGTGGCGCTTGCTCCGGAAAATAAGCTCCGTTCACTTGTTCTCCAGCAAGGCTTTGGATGAGTTTAGACACCTGCGACAGGTCAGCATCACTTTCATTCATATTCAATTTTGTGTCCTTGCTACTTTGGCCTCACTGATACTTTCTTCCAATGACTCATTTTTTTTGTCTTTTATATTATTAATTACGTAATAATTTATCACGAATATCATTAACATTTAAATAATTAGTTAAAAATATATTAAATAATAATTTTAAACTTTAATAAAATTTTAAAAATAAAAATTATAATTGTTAATAATAGATATTCTATTATATTAATAAAATTAAAAATAGTATATTGTTAGTTGGTATGTAAGGTTGATTAAATATATGATATTGTTAGTTTTTATAATATTAAAGCAGAAGCTTCCTAACGAATAAATAATTTCCTTTACTGATTCAACTAAGTGTTTGTATAGATGAGATTAGTGTAAAGTCAATCGAAAAACAGTGCAATTAAAAAATTGTTACGTATGTATCATCACCACCTTAGACAAAATAGTAATTAAAAAATGTAACTAAAGAAAAAGGATTGATGATCCAAGTAGAACACTTCGATAATATAAAACATGAAACTTGTAATTAAAGAAAATGTTTGTTACGCAAGTATGACATATTTTTAATAATGGCAAGAGATGCAGAATCAGTTAAAGTTAGCAAACAATTATTCAAGTGATCGTGATTTGTAATTTATCAATGAGTTTTGATTATAGATTCAATTTAGAAACGTATGCCTACGAATAAAATAAAATACTTTAATTAGGTTTTTACCTTTTAACGCATCATCATATTGTGTCTTTGCATGAGAAGTATCTTTTCCGTATTCTCTTTTTTATGAAGGAAATATTTGTTTGACTTTTTCTATCTATAGTCAACTAAAAAAGAGTTGTTAGCTGTTTCTTTCAATTTTTTTAAAATTCTTTATCGCTGTTAACGTGATCGGAACTCTTTGCACGCCAATTCAAAAACATTACACACATGATTATTTTTATATCTAAGGTTTATACTTACTTGTATCATTACATATAATTTACACAGCATCATCCCATACACATTTTGTATATAATATAGAAATTGTTTTTAGACTATACTATTAAATACACTCTGAACGTTATTGTTATAGATGTATGGTTAAAGTATAATTTGAATATTCTTATCTTATTGAGATGATATCATCATGTTAGAGAGAAAAAATCACATATTTTTTGTTAAATAAGAACCTTTTAAGATTAGTTCTAAAATCTATTAATTAAATTTGATTAAAAATGTATTTTTTCCCTTAGCGTGACCATGTCGAGAATTTAAATCCAATTATATATGGCAACCCAATTACTATTTTATTTATTTGGTCTTCTTAGAAAAAAAAAAAAAGATAAAAGAGATAGAGTTTGGTCCTTCTGTGATTCATGTTTGAATAAACTGACACAAATGATCACGTAATCCAGAGAAAAATCGCATCTTCCTCATAAGAAGCTAGGGTTTGAATTTTTCCACGGCCAGTAGTCAGGTTGTTGCATAATTGAATGGTTATATTTAATAAAAATATTTATGATTTAGGTTTATGCAATATTAATCTTTTAAATCGAGCTTTTGCTGGTATGTCGCTGGAACCCCTATTGGGTATTAGTGCTGAGAGTACCATTCGTTTTCTATAATCTTTTGTGAAAAAAAAAAAAACTGTATATGTTTGAATTATATATATATATATATATATATATATATATATATATATATATATATATATATATAAACTAAGCATTTGTTAAACATCGAGTATCGTGATTGACGAAACATATTAAAATATAAATGCAGAAAATTATAATTTCCTTCAAATTGTCATAAAACAATAATTTGTAACACTAATTTCTACAACTGTCATTATTTTACGCGATAAAATATGAAGTCGATAGGATGTGATTAATTTAATAATGGTATTGATAAAAGTAATTTTCTGGAAACAGTAAATATATTCAACAATTTAAAATAAATAAATTAAATGCAAATATTTATTATTTACTATCGTGTGACGTCTCTGTGACGAGTCGTTTAACCTCTTTGTTTTGAACAATGAAAAATATTATATGAGTGCAGTATGACGCTTTTATTGAGATAGGACGAGCTTTAAATTCTATCGGTCTATTCTCACGTCCCCAAGTTTCACCGTGACGCTTTGTTGCACTAAACCACATAAATTTCTACAAATTCATTCTTCTAAAACCCCCCAGAAAGTCCTTTTTTTCTCCATCTTTGTTTTCCTTTCGTTATCATCTGCACGACTATCCCGCATGATCTTCGTTCATCCTGGACCTGCAACCTCGAGTTCTGTTCAATTAATTGGATAGCTTTATGCTTCTTGATCATAATTTGAGATTGTTGAAAGAAAATTCAATCTTGATTAATGCAGAAACTGACCAAGAATATTTTATTCTATATATAATTAAAATAGAAAATTGTGTTTTTTCCTTTTTTATTCAAAATGAAAATATACCTAAATCGTCAATCGCTATCGGTACAGATAGTTGCAATTTTTATTTGACCTAAAAAAAATAACAACATGATGCTTGACATTTATTTAAAAATCCAGGCATCAAAATAAGTTAATTTTTTTTATGTTTTGTGTTCCCATATACAATTTCTTCGGAAGATGTGAACTGACAGACGGTAGTTTGAAAACTTGACACATAATTTTTTTAAGTATTGTTATTCAATCAAGATGGATATTTCATCTCAATAATTATAATTAAGTTTTTTAAGTAAAGGAGCTATCAAGTTTTTTTATGTGCACGTTTTATCTTACATTTGAGTCAAATTTTATGATTAAAAAACGATATTAATTAGTAGTTGGTTACACGGTCAAGCTAGACAAAATATTCAATTGATAATAAATTTCTAGTGGCTAGGTTTTTAAAAGTAGTTTTCTTTATGACCTTGTCAATTAATATATTTTTTTGGTACAACTTGTCAATTAATAAGATTTGGCTTGTTAGACTTATACATGTATTGAACACTATTAATGACTAGCTATAAAACATTATTTTAAAAAATAAGAGTTGACATTTTTTCTTAAAATAGAATAAATCTTTTAATTCTTAATTTTTAAAATGATTAAAAAATTGCATCAAATTAACGATTTATTTTTTTTTTTCACAATTTAACATATATGCAGGAAGAGGTAGCAAGATTGACAAATAACCTAGCAAATTCAGGCTCTAAAGCGGTGAGTCTGGGACAACTGTTGAATGTATGTACCACTAATTCATTGGCGAGAGTAATGATTGGACGACGAGTTTTCGACGATGGCAATGGTGGTTGTGATCCCAGAGCTGATGAGTTTAAGTCTATGGTAGTGGAACTTATGGTGTTGGCTGGAGTGTTCAACATTGGTGACTTAGTTCCTGCCTTGGAGTGGTTGGACTTGCAAGGAGTGCAAGCCAAGATGAAGAAACTACATAAGAAGTTTGATGCATTTTTAACCAGTATTGTTGAGGAACACAAGATTTCCAAAAGTGAAAAACATCAAGACATGTTGAGTACGTTGTTGTCACTTAAAGAGGCTAATGAAGATGGTGAAAAACTCACTGATACGGAGATCAAGGGATTACTTTTGGTATGTATTCACTAATCAATATCACAATCTATATTACAAATCACATGACCCACATGATGTTTGTACATCACACAAATTTAATTACTATAACATAATTATTAAATTAATTTGACAAGAGAAAAATAAGTTATGCAAATCAATGTGAAGCTATATTAATTCATACAAAACTCATTAGTTACTAACAAAAGATTTTTGCAGAACATGTTTGCAGCTGGGACAGACACATCATCAAGTACAACAGAATGGGCAATTGCTGAATTAATTAAGAACCCAAAAATTTTGGCAAATCTGCAGCAAGAGTTGGATAGTGTTGTGGGTCGGGATAGACTTGTGACTGAACAAGACTTGCCCCACCTTCCATACTTGGAGGCTGTGGTGAAGGAAACGTTTCGTCTTCACCCATCAACCCCTCTTTCCGTCCCAAGAATGGCATCAGAGAGTTGTGAGATATTTGGGTATCACATCCCAAAAGGTGCAACTCTTTTGGTCAACGTTTGGGCCATAGCCCGTGACCCTAAGGAATGGCCTGAACCATTGGAGTTTAAGCCTGAAAGGTTCCTCCCTGGTGGCGAGAAGGCTGATACTGATGTTAAAGGCACTGACTTTGAGGTTATACCTTTTGGTGCTGGACGTAGAATATGTGCTGGTATGAGCTTGGGCTTAAGGGTTGTTCAGCTACTCACTGCTTCCCTGGCCCATGCATTTGATTGGGAGTTGGAAAATGGGCTTAACCCAGAAAAACTCAACATGGATGAAGCATATGGACTCACCCTCCAACGAGCAGTGCCTCTTTCGGTCCATCCTCGACCAAGGCTCTCACCACATGTGTACTCGTTATCATCTTCATCTTCTTGATTTGGAGTTTGGCTTCTTGTCTTTTTGTGTTCTCCTTTCCCTCCTTTTATTAGTGTGGATCCTCTAAATAAATGATAAAATTATCTAATTTGTAGAGATCCAAAAAAGGGTTGGGTTGGTTAACGAGCTACACTGTCGTTGAGTTTGTATGTGAATATGCTTTTGTCTTGTACTTGCAATAAGTTGTAAAACAATTAACAAATATGATTTCATATGAATAACTTGCTGTAGGACGAGAGATTATTATAAGATGATGATGTTAGAAGATTCTCCATTATATATTAACCCAATTGATCATCCATATTAGATTAATAAGAAAGATAAATAACGGACTTTATTGTTAGATATTCATTATACCCGAATCCATTACGCTTTTGCTGCGGTTAAATGACAGCGGAAGCTTTAGTCTAGGTAATGGACTCCACTATGAGTAATTACCGTTCCTGTTGCAAGTTGATTCAAGAATGGTGGTATTATGGTCTTCTTCAACCAAATCGCCGTAATCCCAGGAACTTGAGAGCCAAACTCCTGATGGGAAGAAGTATATAGGCAATATTTTTTTTGATTTGGTTTATTGGGGACCAGTATCGTTAGAGGGGCTTATTTTTATATTCACCTATTAGGGTTCCCACTATACCGAAATAGGCCAAGCCCGGTATCCACTCATATGGACCCACATTACTTCCTACGGTAATCTAAATGGGCTCACCCGATGCAGATCACTTGCAATTAGCCCAATTAACATAAATAGCTTAATATAAATGTATTATTATATTTAATATGCAGCCCACACATTATTTGTTGGAATAAAATAATTCTACCAGATGAGAGATCAAACAAATAAATTAATGTCTTTATAAAGAGACGTAGATTATCATTTTTGTTTTCAGGAAATGTGTTTCATGCTTGAGAGTAAAGCAAGACAGTGAAGAGATGGCAAATGATTCGGATGACATTATCTAAAGCAATACTAAATAATAATTATATATTATAATAATTATGTGCGTCAAATATCATTAAAAATAAATAATTATAAAAATATAATTAAAATAGTTCTTATTTTTTTATATTTTAAAACTATATAACATATTTACTTTAATGTACAAATCTGGTATTAAATAATTTTAAATTAGTCTAAAATTTAATAGACGTAATTTGTATAATGATATATTTTAATCTAACAGCTGATTTTATAATAAAATTTTCTAATTAAAAGTTATTAAATAGTATAATTTTTAATATAATTTATACCAATTGAATTTGTTCACTCATACTTTTAAAAGTAAGTATTAATAAAATTATACAATACTTAATTATTTGTTTTGATTTTATTTTTTTACTGTAAAGATTTAATGCAAATTTAGGTTCGTTTCTTTATCTATCTATCTAACACAAATTAATATAACAAAATATTATCGTTTAGTATAGACAAAAAATGTTACTTATAATCGATTGTAATGTTATTATTATGATAACAAATTAATTAACATAGTGTCTAGATAAACTTCTAAAAACAAGTGGTGTATTAGGATGATAATGATTAAAGTACTTAAACGGGTATTTACAAAATTTATCTTTAATAAGTAGGGTATTTACACGTTAAACAAGTATAAGTAAATATTTACAAATTTTAATGGAGATGGGTGCAAGTATGTATACCTAAGAACCCACCTTATTCTATAACCGCATATACTAATATGTGTGTGTATATATATATATATATATATATATATATATATATATATATATATTATACTACTTATGTGAGAGAAACCTTAACTCAAAACCTTTGATAGGAGAGAATTAGGATTAATATTTAATATTTCATGTATTTGGCTATATTCTTTCTATAGTCATTGAAAATTATGTAATTATATGAGTTGCTCTACAACTTACCCTATTATGAATTGTGTTTTAGAAGTGTGACTTGTAAACAAAATTAACCTATAACTTTTCATAGAATTCAGAGATCAAGTATAACAATTTTCATACAAAGACAAGTTTTCAATGATTAAGTCTAAAACTCTATTATAATTATTATTGCTATTTTCAATTATCTTTGTTCTAATTTCATATAATTTTATTTGAATAATTTTTTTTATCTATAATAGAACAACTAAGAATTTAAGAAAGCAAGAATCTAACATATTTTTAATTTTTAGAAAGTTTTTGTGGATATTTTTGTAAAATTTTAATCAAAATAAAGATTTTATTATTTATTTTGTGTAATTTCATGTCTTTTATTTTTTTATTCGGTTTAAAGTTCTTTTATAGGTATAATTATTTTATTTTATTAAATAGACAAATTTTCTATGTTAAATGTTTTAGTAATATTATCTTTCAATTTATAACTCTTTGTTTTCAAAATTTTTTCTATACAAAATAAAAAAAAAATTGAATATATTTTATGTTACTCAAATAAAAGAATACATATTTAAAAATATAAAAGTCAATCTAAATAAATTTTTTATAAGATTAATATAAAATATATTTATCAATAAAATAAACCATAAAAATAATTTTTTATATTTTTAATAAAAAAATTTATTTACTATTTTGTATCGTTTAACTAAGTTAAATAATTTAATTATTACATGGTTAATATAAAATTTAGTTCTTATCATGTACTTGTATGTTTTAATTTATATTAATATTGGTAGATCAAAGTAATATATAAACCTAAAAAATAAACGTTTATTTGGAGAGTCTGATATGAAATGGTAAAATAGCCTAATTATATTTATTATTTTGACTTTATAATAAATAATTAACTAATATTTTTTTTTGGTAAGTTTTTGAGGTGATCGTACAGAAATATCAAGTTTATTAGTTGATTGTTTTAAACATCTTGAAGATTTTGTATAAAATTTTATTTATAATTTTTAACTATTTTAGTTTAGAAAATTGATGTATTAAAGATGTATTTAATACTCGTGATATTTAAATATTTATTTTTTGTCTATGATTAAATTTTGTTCAAAAGATATATATTAAATTTTTATATTATTATACTATTTATGTAAAATTATATAAATATATTTTTTTATAAATATTTTTTTTAGACAAGTGCAATATAAATATGAGAGTATTCAAAAAATACAAGTATAGAAATTAAAATTATTATTTACGTAAGTATAAGGCTAAATCCCAATATTTTTTAAAACGTAAGTATAAGAATAAATACCACTATACCCTACGAATAGCTTACTCATTACCATCCTTAGTTACTAGTTGCATCGTGTCAATTGTTGACTGATTTAGTTGTGATGAAATCCTTCGCTGCCATTAATATCATGAAAAATCCAAATCTTCTTTGACGAATAGTCAGCGATAATAATATTTTTGGAGGCTGTCTTTTCCAAAAGCGTTGGCGCTGACTGCTGGACAAATGAAGTTGAGGTCTCAGTGATTCTGCTTGCGTTAAATTTCTTCGATGACTTCAAACTCTCACGTACTTCTCATTGAGAATAATTCAACTTTGGCAGTCGGATGAACTCTTAATATCAGTTCATGACTTTGGAAACTTTATCATGAATTTAATGTTATTGATGTTTTTATGGACACAATTAAGAGAAAACTTTATTTGTAGATATACTGGCAAAAAGGAGTTTTGATAAAAAGTGTACTTAAGCTACCTCTTTAATGACGTACTTTGTGACTTAATTCTGGTAATAAAATGTCGTTCTGTTCTGGAAATATATATTAACAAGCATTTTAGGATTATAAATGACAACTATTTTGATAAAGGTCATATCAATTTTCCTTTGCATAATAGGATTTTCTGTAATGATGACTAACCCTTATTACGACAATCAAACGTCGCTCTGATGATAAATAAAATCCTTACATTTGAAATTGCAACATCTTAATTATTTAGTAAATAAGTCTTAACTATTTTAACAGATACATTGTGCGCACAAAATGCATTTTTATGTTAATTATTTTCAAATCTTTCTTCTTGTATACCGATGAGAAGGTTGTGCTGTTTTTGCATGAGACACGATAGGTTTATGTGTCAGCACAATGATAAGTTCAAAACATAACATCTTCTTCCGTTTTCAACCCATATATTTATTGCAAAAGAGACTTGGATGAGAGGTATATCGATTTTAATTACAGTGCTACCCAAGAGGATTAACGAATTAAAAGAATAAAGATTACAAATAATAACAAACTGACAGTAATGTATTTCTACCACCAAATAAAAGGAATAACATTTTCTTTAATATCCTCTTTTTAACCAACTAACTAAAAAAATAAGAGGAAAACATTACATTACCAGTAAAAAAAATTAAAATTTATACAATTTTTATAATTTTGAATAAATTTTAATCAATAATAATAATAAAAATAATGTTTAGAGAGTATGTTTTAAACATTTTTGGTAACAATAATATTCACGATACAACTTTTTATGCACAAATTTTAATATTTATTTTTATGATTGGTTTTTTTTTTTTAAATTAAAATTTTTTCAAATCAATGATGTTGACACATCCAGTGTATACTAAGGGTCCAAGCATGCAGAAATACTAGAATCATTATGATCATGTGTATATATATATATGTGCGCGCGCGCTCCTCTTGTGTGTAAAACACATTGATCCATGTCTCTCCAGCTAATTGGCTTTGCTACTATTGTAGCAGGTATCCTTATTTACAAGCTCTTTAAGAAGCCAACAAAAAGTGGGCCTTCATTACCTCTGCCACCGGGGCCACGGCCATGGCCCATTGTGGGAAACTTGCCCCACATGGGCCGTGCACCACATCGCGCCCTCACGGCCTTGGCTCGCACCTATGGGCCTCTCATGCACCTTCGCTTGGGTGTTGTTGACGTGGTGGTGGCGGCTTCCGCTTCCGTCGCGGAGCAGTTCTTGAAGGTTCACGACGACAACTTCTCGAGCCGGCCATTGAACTCGGCCGTTAAATACTTGACCTATAACAACCACGACCTTGCTTTTGCTACCTACGGTGCACGGTGGCGCTTGCTCCGGAAAATAAGCTCCGTTCATATGCTCTCTGCCACCGCCGTGGATGATTTTAGACATCTGCGAGAGGTCAGCATTATTCCATTCATATTGATTTTTGCGTCTTTGCCTAAAGATTTTCTTGTTCACCACATGTCATCAGCTAGTTACTCGCTGATACTTCCTTCCAGTGACTTTTTTTTGTTGATTTATATGATCATTAAGTAAATATTAAATGAGGATATTGCTAGTTAACAAAAAAAAAAAAAAACTCAAGCTTTCTATTTATATATATATATATATATTTTTTTTTTTTTTCGTTTTTGGAATTTAATTTTTAAAAATAATTTTATACCTTTCCAACTTAAATTTCTAAAGTCATTAAAAATTAATTTCAAACTTTAATTTTTAAAAGTTATTTTATATATGTTTTACTATTAAGTTTATAAAAGGACAAAAAAAAGTAGTGTAAATAAAAATAACCCTACTCGAGTGTATGAAGGTTTTTAAAATGGGAATAAAATATTAATGGATGAGTATAATGCATGTATGTGTAGGAAGAGGTGGCAAGATTGGCATGCAATCTAGCAAGCTCAGGCTCTAAAGCAATGAAGTTGGGACAACTACTGAATGTTTGCATCACTAACACGTTGTTGGAGATAACGACGGGGCGACGAATTTTCAACTATAGCAATGGTGATTATGATCCGAAGGCAGTTGAGTTTAAGTCTATGGTGCTTCATATTATGGTATTGCTTGGAGCTGTCAACATCGGTGACTTCATTCCTGCCTTGAATTGTCTAGACCTCCAAGGAGTGCAAGCCAAGGCCAAGAAATTACACGAAAGGCTTGATGTATTTTTAACTCGTATTATTCAGGAACACAAGATTCTCAAGAGCCAGAAACACCGTGACTTGTTGAGTACATTGCTATTACTTAAAGAGGCTCCTGAGGATGGAGATAAACTCACTGATATAGAGATCAAAGCATTACTTTCGGTATATTCGCAACTTATGATATATTGATGTAATGTTGCATTGATGCATGTTCAACTTACTAACAAACAGCTATTTTGTAGAACATATTTGTGGCTGGGGCAGACACATCAACGAGCACCGTAGAGTGGGCAATTGCTGAATTGATCAAGAACCCAAGAATTATGATTCGTCTCCAACAAGAGTTAGACAATGTTGTGGGACAAGATAGGCTTGTGAGTGAATTGGATTTGCCCCATCTTCCTTACTTGGAGGCTGTGGTGAAGGAAACATTTCGTCTTCACCCACCAACCCCTCTTTCCCTCCCACGAGTTGCGGCTGAGAGCTGTGAAATCTTTGGGTACCACATCCCAAAAGGTGCAACTCTTTTGGTCAATATTTGGGCTATAGGACGTGACCCCAATGAATGGCATGACCCATTAAAGTTCATGCCTGAAAGGTTCCTCTCCGGTGGGAAAAAGGCTAATGTTAATATTAATGGCAATGACTTTGAGGTTATACCCTTTGGTAGTGGGCGTAGAATATGTGCTGGTATGAACTTGGGCCAGAGGTTGGTTCAGTTGCTCGTTGGTACCTTGGCCCACGCATTTAATTACGAGATGGAGAATGGACTTAAGCCAGATACCCTTAACATGGATGAAACTTACAGGTTCACCCTCCAAAGAACAGAGCCTCTTTCGGTACACCCTCACCCTAGGCTTTCACCAAACGTGTTCTCATCATCTTCCTGATTTGGAGTTTAGCTCCTTGTTTGTCTTATCCCTTCCCTTCTTTTAATAATGTAAACCCACTTAATAAAAATAAAGTCACCACTGTAGTTTAAGAAGATTTGAAAGAGGGTTGGGTTAGTTAATTAGTTGTGATATCTTTAAGTTTATACATGAACATGCATGCTTTGATCGCATGCTTACAATAAGTTGTAAAGTGAATATGAATTGATATGAATAATATTTTTACTTAAGGTAGGTTAAGGATGCATACAAAACAAATGAACCCAGATGTAATGATTCAACGGATGTTTCATGTTTGGAAGGTAAGAACAAAATGTAACTTCCTATTTGTCATTTACGCTAGTGGTCATTTAATAGAAATCACAAATCCCCTCCTTTCAAAAGAGATAGTATTGTTGCAATTTAAAATATTAAATTTGATTATAATTAATAAAACAATGTAATTAAATAATAAATGTGTCAACAAAATAAATAATTAAGGTAATAAATATCAATCAGTTTAAAATAAGCATAAAAATTAAAAAAATAAAACAATCAAATAATAATGCTCATTAATTATAAATAAAATTAAAATTTTAAAATATTGTAATTTAAATCTTGTGAAATACCTTTATAAATTATCTTATTGAACTAAAATAGTGATATTGTTCTTCTATGAATCAAAAATTTCGATTTTTGGAAGATTATATATCAAAAGATTTCAAAATAAATACTAATACTCGTGTATAAAAAACTTGTTTCATATCATTGGTGGAAAAGAATAACAAAAAAAACTAAAATTTTGAGCTAAAAATTCAAAAATAATCTTTTGAACATGTTTTCAAAATATTCTTTGTAAACTTTAAAATAGATATTTTTTATAAACGACAAGTTCAATTGGACTAAAAATAGTTAGATCTAAAAATAAAAAGAAGTGAGAACATTTAATAATTTATATTGTTTCACTCTCAGGTTATGTCAAGTCTCTAACTTTGATCAAATCTTTACTATTCTACACAATAATGCAAACAAAAACTTAAAAATATTATTGTACAT
Organism: Abrus precatorius; assembly: GCF_003935025.1. Classification (NCBI taxonomy): domain Eukaryota; kingdom Viridiplantae; phylum Streptophyta; class Magnoliopsida; order Fabales; family Fabaceae; genus Abrus; species Abrus precatorius. Next base: position 36,477,989 of record NW_020874428.1, on the reverse strand, counting down.
GATTTTCTAAGTTCAAATAATTAAAAATGTTTTTTTTTAAATTTCTATAAAGGGAAAAAAAAAATACTCATATACACTTCTCCAAGCTCTCTATATATTTAGAAATACCTAAGCTTTTTTACATTCGAGATAAAATAATAATAATTTTAATTTTTTTGATACTTTGAGATCTAAAAAGTATTGTTTTGATAAATTTTTATGCTAAAAATATTTTTTTGTTTTTCATCTTTTACTTTTTTGTTATTTTGATACAAGATATAAAAGAATAACATAATGTTTTTTCTCTTTCAAATAAAGATAACTTTACTTTTCTTTTATCGACGACTTATTTCTATATTTTATATAATTTATATATTATATAATTAAAAATATTACATTTTAAGGTTATAAGATTTTTTATTTGTTCTTTATGCACTTGTTAGTCTTAGAGGTGTACATAGATTAAATTTTAATAAAATTAATTCATATCTATTTTAAATTTAATTTATTATTTTAAACTCTATTTTATTTTTTTAAATCAGTTCAAAACTATTTTTAAAATTTAGATTTAATTTAAAAATGTTTTTAAATTTAATTTGGTCAAAACTAGTTTTAAATTTCTTCCATAAAAATTCAACAGCAGAAGCAAGAGAATTTTGATTGCATACCAATTTATTGGCAGGGGAATTTGAAATGGATAGCAGTTAAAGGGTATGAAATTAGGGTTGGACAAAAAAATCATTTTTATAAGTATAATTCATAACTAATGTTAAATTTGTTTTAAAAATCTAGATTTATGTTAAATTAATTTTTTAATTAACTATATTTGTATAATCAATTTAGTGTTTTAAATCTATTTTCTAAGATTAAATTTTTTATTTATTTATCAAATCTACATATGTGAAAGTTTTACTTTATGTATTTAATTATTAAATCTATGTACTCTATTAGTTCACAAAATTCTATTCTAACTACGTTTTATGACTAATTTTTTTATTAATCTTAATTCTTATAATTACAATAAAATATTTAAAATAATATTTTTAAAATATAATTATTATATTAAAAAATTAAAACATAATAAATATTTTTAAATTAATTACTACTATTGTTTTTATATTTATGTTTATTTTTTAATTTTTAAAATATTATAACATAATAATTTTATTATTATTTATATTATTAATTTTTATTTTTATAGATTTTAATTTAAACTTCTATCATCAATTCTATTTATTATAAATAAGTTAAAAATGATAATAAATATTTTATAAACTTCTATAAAATAATTAATAAATATTACTAAAATCTTCTTAAAACACACTAATTTAATGCATGCATACAACAAATTAGTTTTATCTTATAAACTAAATTAACAAATATATTTAAAATTAGTTTTTTCTTAAAAATTAAATTTAAAACTGGATTTAAAATTAATTTAATGTAAAACTATATTTAAAACTAGTTTCAACAAAAATCATATTTAAAATTTATTTTAAACTAAATTTAAATTTTAAAACTTCTTTTAAATTGATTAAAAAAAATACTTTAAAATTCAATCTGGATAATTAATTTGTGTAATGGATAGATGATAAAAAGTAAAATATATGTAAATATTTATTATTTTAATACAATAAAAAAAAATATTATTAATAGATTAAAATATATACAAATATAATTTTATATTAGTTATTATAAAATTAATTTTTTTAATATAATAATTTAATAGTAATATAAAAAATTATAATATATTTTTATTAAATTTAATATCAATTTTAAAAAAAATCTAAATTTTAAAGTTAAATTTAAATTAATTTTTTTAGAAATTCAATCTATGCACATTCTATGAGAGAAGTAACAAGTAAAAAGCTGAAAAAGAAAGGATAACAAACTCGGAAAAGTTATTTTAATATGATATTCAGTAAGATAAAATATAGAAATATGGCTTATTTAGTATATTTACAATAATATGGTTTTCTAAAAAATACAAATAACGATTTAACGTGAATAGTAAAATGGCAGCGGGTTAGAATGGTAAAGAAAGTGGTAGGTAATGTTCTGAAAACACCATTTGGATTTTTTAGCACTGTAGCACATGAAATTAGTTAAAATTGGTCAAAATTCACTAGAAAATCGCATATACAGTTTTTGATCACGTTGTCTGGCTGCTGCAGGTGATGTTGTGTAGTCTGGAGCTCTGAATTAAGGCAAACTCATGATTTGCGAGTTTTGACATCTTAACATGCACCCCATGCATGTAGGAAGTGACAAGAGTAGGTCTAAAACTTGTAAACTCGCAATTTGTGAGTTTTAAACACTATTCAAACATTCAAATAACTATTGCGAGGAAGACTCTAAAATTTCTATGAATTTTTTTGCTTATATATATCAGGTCCAATTTTTGTTGCATGCGCGAGAGGGTATTTTTGAAGTAAAGAAGAAGCATTCTGGAGAGGAAAAAGAAGTAAGGTGAGAGAAAGAGTATTTAAAAAAAAAATTCAAAAATTGGCAAGAAATTTTGATATTCATAAGTTAGAATTTAGAAAAAAAATTGGTTAGGGACTCAACTATTGATTCAAGGAAATATATTTCAGAACAAATTCAAAATCAAAATGCAAGTTTTTATTATTTTATTTTATTTATTTGATATATATATTTTGTAGAAATTCTGTAATTTTTTATTTTATTTATTATTATTTTTTATATTTTAAATGTATATTTTGTAATATTTGTAAAAACTATTATAAATTAGTAATTGAATATAACTGTATAGCAATTGTAATTTGTAAATAAATTATTTAGTAATTACTAACTTGCATGCAAAATTTATTATAAAAAAAATAAGAGAAAATTAATTTAAAATAAATTATAACAACATTGTTGAATTTTTTGATTGAAAATAATATTATTTTCTCTAATTAGTCGATAGAGTTTTATCAAAATTGTAACTAGAATAATTAATAAAATTAAGTTTCCAATAAATTATTTATTGTATTTTATATAATTAACATATCGAATAGTAATTATGTAAGTTTATTGTTAACCAATGTTTTTTGTATTATTTGTAACAGATAATGAGATTGTTACGGTCTTGTCACTTATTAATAATATCTCCTAAGATAGAAATTATGAAAATTTTATAGCATGCCGGTTTTGATCGGATTTATTAACTTTGTCAAATGTAAATAAACCGTTCACTCATTAATGCACTCGTGGAATAGTAGAGGCCTGAAACACATATTTCACTTAGTTCATGGAGAATGCACAATTACATTACAAGATGTTTATATGTTACTTGGAATTAAGATCAATGGTGTAGCAGTGATTAATTTAATAGGAGGCCGACCAGATTCAAACGACATTGAAGGATAAAAAATTAGATTATCGTGGTTATCACAACACCTTGGTTGGCTTCCTTGTAATTCGAACGTTAGGTTACAACAACATGCTCGTGAGTATATTCTTTGCTTGGTTGGACATGTTTTGATGCCAAACAAAAGTAATGCAGTGGTGCATTCAAAATTCTTGCCGTTGTTGACTGATGTGAATCAAATTGAGAATTACAGTTGGAGATCAACATGCTTGGCCTCTCTGTATAGAGGGTTAGATTGTGCTTCTAGATATGATGCCAAAGAAATATATGGGTGCTTGATACTACTACAGGTGTGGCCATGACATCGCCTCCCATGGCTAGCTCCAATCTCGGGTTCATCATCAATATTTCTGCTTGCTTTGAGATGGAGATGTATGCGCTATCCAACGAATACACCGTTTAAGAATCTTCAAAATATTAGATTAGCATTGGATCAAATGGGTGTTAATGAGGTAAACAATTTTACTAATTGTTATTAATATGTTACATGATGATATGAGTGTTAAACCTTTCTATAATGTGTGTTAACAAAAAATAATATTGTTTTTTGCAGTTTTTGTGGACACCATACTTCGATGATGAAATTGATGCAGTCACCCCAGATGAAGCACGGGATGAACAACAAGTGTGGTCTACTATCTCTTCTCTTATATGTTTTGAAGTTATAGAGTGGCATGTAACTGGTTGTGTCATGCGTCAATTTGGATATGCTCAACCTATTTCTTTGCAGCCCCACCAACTTGAAAGAGTTCATAATAAAGACCTACGTGGAGTAAGAGAACTAAAGGATAGGACAATCATTCATCATGATTGGGTGACAATATAGGAGCATCGACTTCCTTCTAATGAATATTGGGCATGGTACATATTGCATGCACTTGATTGGCTATGGTTATCTCCACAGTTGCCTCTAGAGCCGTCATTGTCTGAGCATGAGGAGATTCCTATGGATGCACCACCTATCGAGCCACAAGACATTCCATCAAGTTCTGTATAACCAAATCAAGAGTTTTATTTGTCACCTGAAATGAATGTGTGACAACATTTTCAATGGGATGAACAATCACCACAACCACAACAAAGAGGTACGTCTGTTGGTAGGACAAATGTTCATGGTGGTCGATCAACCAGGCAGGAACGAGGTCGAAGATCTGTTAATTGTGATAGTATCAGTGAAACTTCTTCTGGATTTATTCCAACATATGATTTTGTGGTAGATGCACCCTCACCTTCGTAGAGGAATGTGACTCCAAACTTTGACTTAAATGAAAAAGCTACCATGGAAGATGTTTCTGTACATGACGAAGATGTCTATCGACCAGAACCAGTGTTTAATGCTCTACCTATGCAATGGTCTATGCCGATCAGGTCGTGGGATTTCACGCCTCAAGATTACATAGATATCCAACCATCAAAAAATGTATCGTAGCCTAACCCTATAACAGAGAGGAATGCAACAAATGACGAAAGGGAGGATGATACTCAACAATTAGGACATGATGCAACTCAACCAGAAAGACGAAGGAGATTTCTTTCTCACATGTTGCGTCCTTTTACACATGCTTTTGACAGATATAGTCCTTTATTAATAAAGAAGAAAAAGAGAAAATGAGGATATTAATTTCTGTTTTGTGTTAATGTCGTCCCTTTTAGAATGTAATTTTTAGTTATTTCTGTACTTATCATTTCTATAATATTAATTTTTGTATAAGTAACTTCTGTATTAGTAATTTTTGTATTACTAATGATTTTATGTATTTATGTTATTTAGCTTTTTTTATTATTTGTTTATAATTATTTATAAGTAATTAATACATAAACTACTACATATTAATATAAAAGGCAACCACACATTAATATAAAATACAACAAATTAATACAGAAACTACCACATATTAATAAAAAAACATAACAACAATGATGTTAACAAACAACAACAGCCACAAGAAATAAAGCATAACAACTCCACACTATGAACTGGGCCAACAGCAGGACAACGACTATGACTATGGTTTTCTCCTCGACAAAGACTACATCGTGGTGGGCGCCTCATTCAAAAAATGAGTTAATTTTAGACGGCCTTTCAAAGTACGCTTTAAAGCAGGCTTAGGACAGAGCTTGGGACCTTGATATTTGCGCCACCTAGATTCATCTCTGACAATCCCAAATTCCTTCTTGTATACATTGCATACTTCATTGATCATATAACCACGCTAGTTAATATTTTGTCTACAATAGGCAACAATCACGTGGCGACATGGATATCTATCAGTTTGCAAGTTTCCACAATCACAATAATTTTGTCTCAGATAAACTCGATATTCCTCGGTGTTTGATAAATCTTGCACATGAAAAGCCTCATTGCATCTATCAAACTGAGTCACAGGAAGTTTTCTTGAGCCATGCTCGTTTGATTGAAGATGACTTGTTATATTTTTTGACAATAAATGTCCAACATTTTTACGTGCATAAGCCTCGCTACCATACCTTACACATTTTCAATAAAATGTATTTGGTTCTGACTCGAACACTTTGTAGACCACTCATTTGGATATACTGTAATGCTTTACTATTTGAATAATAACTTCTTTGTCACTGAATTGCCTTCCAACATATAATTCACCATCTATCTTAGTGTTACCTACCAGTACCGTACATAAACTAATTAACAAAACTATAATTAATTTCACTAACATATTTATAAAATACACATACCTAAATTTGTATACTCTAGAAACTCAGAAATATTTATAACATCAACATCGAAATTATGCATGAATGGTGGCTTTCCATATGGATGTAGACCAACCAGATGAGGCTCCTCCTCCTCCTCCTCATCATCAGAGTCTTCATGGCTTTCCTTGCTTCCATGTTCACATACAAATTTGTTGTTATCACTTTCACTGTTGTTCTGTTTCTATTCTATCTATGTGTGTAGCATGGTCCCTGCATATTCTTCTTCAACTGCATTATTTTTGAAAACAACATACAACTCAATGGTACCACTTGGAGGATGACGTTGCTCATGTATCTGAAACATTTGTTAAACATCATCATCGTTCGTTATAGAAATTGTATGATATTGCATAAAACCGCTAAATATCGATACTAGACATTGATACATAACATTTTTTACTATTTTCAGAAACAGAACTTCAATATATTGACTGAGCCAATACTTTAAATCTTCAAATGATACGGTGCATGGAATATATATATATATACATGTTGGCTTCTCACATGTAAAAATCATACCTTTACTCGTATTTAGTATAATCTCACCATTGAAATAAACAATAATGACAACACTAATTTTTTTTTTTTGACGAAAACATAAAATTCTCAGAAACTAGGAAGAGATATGTATGCAACCACAAATGGCCGAAGATTACCAAAAGTTCTGTATTTATAGATTCATCACTTAAAAATTGCAAATTACGATTTTTTACTGTTTTTAAACTATTATCCTTGGTCAAATGTCGTCATGGACAAATTTAGAGTAATATTTCTACTTTCTTTCGTGGTCAAATATCCCCGTTTGCAATTTAAAGTCGGTCAAAACTCGCACATTGAGACTTTTATAATTGCACTTTTACTTTTTATAACTTGCAAGTTACAATTTTTACATTTAATAACATAAAATTCTGTTTACTTGACATATAAAAACGCTAGTTGCGATTTTTATAAAAAATCATATTCAGGTAATATTGCCAAATTTGCCATATTCTCGTAATTTGGTTTTAAAATAACCATAATTAGAAAAATGACCCTACAAACTCAGCTAATCAGTCACTCGATATAATATATATATATAGCACATTGTACATTGTGTGATGAGAGCCAATATTTTACCTTTCATTTTGAAGAATCAAACCCTCCCACCTTGAATTGCATCACTGCATACGAAAAGCTAGCTTTTATATATTCCTGATCCAGCTATCATAAAATATGTTGCAGTCAAGAATTTCTTAGAGATTGACGAGTATGTTCAAGCACGAGCATAGAGGTTCAACCCCGTTAAATGACCATAATCTTAGTAAATGTATTATTAAATAATATGGTGGTACCACCATTTCCTGTGTTCCCTGCGTTGTTGATGATCAGTTGCCCATTTCATCGAAACAAGAACCAGAACCATGTCCTCCTAATCAAGCCATCACCACCAGGGGAATCTTCATCCCATCCCTTTCTTGCTTTAGCGACATAGAGATTAGGGATATAAGGATTCAGGGTTCACACAAGTGCACCAGTATAGACTGTAACTGATCTTAAAATGAAAACTGGTTTTTTGCGGTAAACTAAATCTAAATTTCTAACAACAAAGATGGACTATGTATATTATTTTAAAAAAAAAATATTAAATCCAGTTTGGTTTGAGTTATAAATTAAATTTTATATATAAATTTTTTGTCAATGAATTGTTTCTAACTATTTATTTTTGAATCGTCTTATAGACAATATTATAATACTTAAATATATTTGTTAAAAGGAATATAAATTTTATCTTGAATTAAAATATGTTTTATCACAAAAATATAATTAGACTATCAGTCTTTTATTTTTTTTATTTTTGTTTGATAAAAATATATATGCCAACAGAATAATTTAAAATAATAAATATCAATCAATTTAAAATAAGTACAGTAATTAAACAAATAAAAAAAATTTAAATATTAATATCATTAATTATAATTAAATCTAAATTTCATAACTGTTAAATGCTTTTGTAAATTTACAATAATGTTTACTTGAGAAACAGAAGCAGCCATTTCCTTTATTTTTGTCATTGTTGATTCAGATATGATCTTTTTATCACTCTATTGTTCATACTTTAGGTTTGGTTCTTCCTTTGGCTGCAGCTTCTTTCTCAGTTAGTTTATTTTCTTTCTTCCAAGGAAACAGGATTAACAATTCAATGAGAATATAATGAGTTAGCTGTGGTTCTTGTTTGTTATGAATACTAGTCAACCTATAACATCAAATGATCAAATCCATACACTTAGTCAGCATTTCTAAGATGTAGAAAGCTTAATAAATTCCGTATTCTGATATTTTCTTCTTTTCATCTTTTTCTCTTACTTTGTTCTCAGTTCTTTTTCCCCCGTCATTTTTTTAAAACAATTCTTATGAATACTACACGAATGGCTCATCAGTAGCACGAACGGTCATCTGCAGTTTTTATTTTTTATTTATTTTTCAAGCTGTCGAGCATTTTCATCTTTCAAAAATTTAGTTTAATTATAAAATATTGAAATTCACTGTGTTATAAAATTCTTTTTACTTTTGAGTTTAGAAAAAAAGAAAGAGTGTACCTCATATTCGATTTCAGGAGATTCAACACTGTCCATTTCGATCCTGACACAGCCTTTTGGATAAAGACAATGGAGTTTGGACTAATGTAATAATAAAACACAAAAATGAGAGAAATAACTGCTTATAATGGTTAATTAATATTGAATAATTTGACTAATGTTTCTCAATAAACTCAGCATCGATGAAGTATGCAGAAAAGAAGTTGAATGTTATGTGTTGTTTATTTATTATATAGCATTTTGTTGTTAATTTTGTGCTTAAATTCTAATAACAAAAAGAATTCTCTCACACGTGATATGAGACTGAATTGAGATTTCTTTGGGATCAGATCTAGAGGGACATTTTAGATAAGAATTCAAATGAAGCTTGTGATTGAAAACTATGATGTATGGAATAATAAACAATAATGAGCGAATTAATAAATAAAATAAAGTGAAGAAAGAGTGGTTCGTGTCTATTGGTTCACTCGTGGTCCACGCAATAAATTTGATTAATTATAATATAGTTAGCTGCCATATACGAAATATTTAATATACTTGATAGGGAGAATTTTTTCCGTTGACGGTCAATTGGTAATAATATTGCATTAATTGGATTTGAAACTTTAAACTAATTAGCAGTATATGATTTATGCAGACATTATTTTTGCATCCCTAATATCTTCATAAAGGTTTGATCCACCGTGACTAAATTAAAATTTCAGAAGAAAATTTTAAAGTAAAAATACATAATTAAACTCTTCTTTTTTTATAGGCAAAAACTAATATCCATAATTTTAAATATAGGTGTTAAACTAGTCTAACTCATTCAAAGTTCAAGATACCATCAAATTTATCTTTGTCAAAATAAACTTTCTTTAAAATAAGACTCAAGAATTATAAATTTAAAATAGTAATAGATATGTGATGATTATAATTTTCAATACAATTATGTGAATAAAATAATGACTTTAAAGTAATCCACACATATATAAATAATTAAGGTTCAATATAAAAAGAATTTAATTAAATACTCAACAAATCAAGTTTAAATAATTTATAAACAACAACGAATTTGATATAACTCTTTTGGGATATATATATATATATATAAAATATTTTCACAAACCTTTTATATTTTTTTGGTAATAAAGATTAAAAAATAAATGTTTTTTTATTTGTACGAGGGGACAAGTGCGGTCTAAGTTTCTAGTACAAGATATGAATTATTCTAATTCATGGTTTTCCTATGATATATAAAGAGTGATAATCTTGCAAGAAACATACTTGAGTCAAATGTTTTCTTTCATATATGTAAATGTAAATCATTTACGTAAATGTTGTTTGTTGACATGGATTTATTATCATGCACATATGTCCATTAAAGCTGGTGATGCATCAGGGATGTTAGGATTGTTAGATAGTAGAAAAGTGCATAATGGTTTATGCTTAAAGTTAAATTTTAATTTGAGGTGGGTTTGAGCTACAGTTTATCTGAGATCAATAAATTATTTGTGATCGAAAATAAGTTCTCAACCACGTTTAGTATTAAGCTCAATGAATATTCTCATACAAGATGGATTTGGATACAGCAGTGATGGTAAAATAGTTTAAACCAAGTTAAGTAGTTGACTCTAAATCAATTTTAAATTACAATTATATAAAATGTAATTAATATTTGAGCTTAAAATAAAATAGCATGCATATCATTGTAATTTAAAATTGCTGTCACTGAGCATTGATAACATTAAAAGATTTAATTTCTGAATAATAGTTATATTAAGGAAAGATCTTTTTTTATTTTTGGTTTTGGATGATCAAATTTTATCTCTATTTTCTGAACGATCTAGACTTTAAATTTTATATAAATTAAGGTAAAAAATTTTGTTTGGAAGAGATTAAAGAAAATTTGGAAGCATATCAAAGGATTACCATGAGTCTAGGTTAGCTATATCCTTCAGTCAGGCTTCTTAGGTTGCCTTTGGTCATAGACAAACTAATTCAATAATATATTGATCATTAATTTAACATGTGTATAAGATTATTTTACAAATTAAAATTAAATATTATTATCATCTCATCCATGAAAAATTAATTAAATAAGAAAAATTATAGTTTTCAATTCATATATATGTGACTATGATTTAAAAATTCTTTAAGATTAAATACTTTCCTAACATACGACTTGAAAACTAGACTTTTCTTGTAGGAAGTAAGATGTAAAATGACCTTATTGTTTAAATGATTTAGAAATCAATATAATAAAATCTAACCAATGTTCGTTTGTAATTGCAGGAGACAGGCGATGAAAAACTTAAAGAATCAAAATTACCATAAACTTATTTTAGAACATGTTAATCAATCATCAAATTCTGTCAATCCCTCTTCCCCTCTCCATTAGAGAAACTGAGAGAAAGAAAAGGTCATAGGTCTGTATATACATTATATGTATGTATCTAACTATTTCACTATAAGTAAAACTAGTTAATGATGTAAAAACTTATTTAAACACACTTATACAATACAAAATTTTATATTTTAATTGTATCACACATAGAGATATCGGTCTAATTTAGAAAACTCATCTCCAAGTACTTATATGGCACTAAATAGAAAAATAAATTAAAGTACTGTTACATATTAAAATTAATTTCTATACTACTACTGTTACATATTAAAGGTAAGTTCTATACTACTACAATTCTTAGAGAAATTAGTTGAAATAGTTATTTAAAACTTAGTGCATATAATTTATTTAAATTTATGATCTTTTATTTTTTATTCTATTAATATTAATTCTTTTATCATGAATTTAAATGTTAAAGTTTCAGTTAAATGAGTATCAATACTCTAAATTTGCTGAATATATAAATTTACATTTAAGTTATAAAAAATTAATTAGTTAAAGATAGTCATGCTACTCAACTAAAATATGATTATATTTTTAGTAAAAAATATTTGTGGTATAGACAAAAAAAAAACAAAAAAAAAAACTTTAACTTACTTAGTTACATAAAAAAAATCAAAGTACACTTTTTTATTTATTCAAATAATATAAATTTTAAGTTAGATTGATTTAATTTATTTATTATTTGAATGTTTTGATTTATCTGTTATTAGATTTATTTATAAGTTTATTAACTTATAATATGACTAACACCTTTATAAAAAAAAAATAGAAAGATGGATAATATGTAATTTTGTACCAGTAGATCGATGAATCAAGAATTTTTTAACCACAGATATCAATTTTTTTTTTCAAATAAGGTTATTGATAATTTATTTAAAATATAATTTTTAAAAATATAATTAAATATGCGACAAAGATAAGATGAAATAAAAGCAAAAATGTAGAAGAAGAAGCATGATGGAAAAGCTAAAATACATCATATAAGCGAAAACAAGAAGCATGACAAAGAAGTCACTAATAAAAATAAGTCAGGTTTGAAACTCGGATATAAGGTTTAGTTTTTTATTCTTTTCTTTTCAAGGACGTATATAAGACAAGTGCTCTTAACTTTGTATATGGCTGAAGTTAGGGCACTCAAATTATTTATTAATTGATGAAAGAAGATATGTAAATATTTTATACAAATAAACACGTTAGTATACAAATTCGGTAGAGGAGTATTTATAGGGTAAAAGAAATTTTGAAACAAAATATTAAATAAATTATTTTGCCAATATTGAATTAACCTTATAAATAACATAAGGATATAAGTACACAAAAAAAATCATAAATATCCTACATTAAAATACACTTTAAAATAAACTAATCTTAATTTTTTAGAATAAAGTTTAATACTTCTAAATAATAAGATTATAAACATCATTAATCATTTATCATTACAGATTCATATAATATCACTGCAACTCATATATATATAATTTATCTTATGACTTTTATCCATGTTAATTTTATAGTATTTAAAAGATGATGAATCCTATAATATTTATTTAAAATATGTGAATTTGACGGAACTTATTTAAAATTAGTAAAGAATAATTATTTTTAAATTTATTAGTGAAATTTAAAATATATGAATAAATAAAAAATATGATACATGTGTCAAATTAAGGTAATAATCAAAATAATATTAAAATCATATAAATTATAATTGACAGATGATACTCTTAAGTAAAAATAAATTTATTTAAAGTAAAGACTATTTTGATATAATATTTAATATCTTTAAGTTCATAATAATAGTATAATACATATATTAGGAGCTTGAAGAATTAAACTAAAGATGATACAAAATATTAGCGAGTAATAATTCATGATCAATAAATCAAATAAAAAAATCTATATCTTTTCATTAATAGTAAGACAATCTTTTGTATCTTTTTAATAATATGAATTTTAATATTTTTATTTATTGATATAGAAAAAAGTGTATATAAACTTTGATGTATTGCGACAATTTAGTTCAATTTTTAAATGTCATAAACAAACAATTTATTAATTTAAATGTTTGTATTTAAGATGTGAAAAAATTAACTAAATTAGTGACCGAGATAAGTTCAGTCCAATAAAAATATCATATAAAAAAAATTATAATTTAACTAAAATTTAAAACTATCTCTAAAAATGTTATAGATTAGTTAGAATGTTTTACCATACAATCTAAATTTAAAATTGAATTTAAAATTAATTTAATATAAATATTAAATTTAAAATAAATTTAAATTAGTTTTATTTTAATCCAATTTATACCTAAATCAATAACTTGTATTACAATAATATTTGTGTGCATGATATATTATATTGTTATTATACCCGTAATATTTATTCTAATGGTTAAATTTTTGTCAAGATAAAAGATATATTGATAAAAAATTATCAAACATGAAATAATGAGATTTTTTTTTCTTTTGTTTAATAGCAATTTACCTATGATAAGACAGTTAATACTCAATAGTCAAATTTCAGTACAGAAATGGTATATTACTCGGTATCGTGTCAATTGTTGATTGAGTGTTTTGATGAAATCCTTGGCTGTAATTAATAACTTTGAAATTCAAAGCTCCTTCACGATATATTAATTTGCGAAAATAAATGACAATAACTATTTTAATAAATAACACACACCGTGTGTTTTAATAGTAAAAATATTTTTTAACGTGTATTGACATGTCAGGGAGTTAAAAATAATTTTTTTTAATATTATTTTTATATGTATATCATAAATATATTTAATATACTTATATGTATTAAAATTCGAACTCAAATAGCCTGTTGATTCATTTATTACATATCTTATTTTCGGCGCAATTCTCTCCTCACCATTTGTTCCAGTTTAACAGGTGACAACTAAGCCATATTGATAACTAGCATTAATGACGTGTTGAAGATGATAAATTTTTTAATATCCTAACACTCTAATCACACTGTTTTATAAATAAAATTATTGGATTGAAATTGTAACATCTCATTTATTAAATATGTAAATCAGTTGACTATTCTAACCGTTACGTTATGTGCACAAAATACATTCTTTTCAATTCACAAACAACTCTATAAGTACCTTTCCGAGGTGCTGCTGCGTTTGCATGAAACACGGTAAGTTTATTTTTGGTACATTAGACACGGTAAGTTCATATACGAACCAATGTCTCCTTGGGTTATAGGCTTAGCTAACATCATAATAGCTATCCTTATTTACAAGCTTTTGAGGCTCCTAACTGGGCCTTCGTTACCTCTGCCACCAGGCCCGCGGCCATGGCCCATCGTGGGAAACTTGCCTCACATGGGCCGTGCGCCACATAGTGCCCTAGCAGCCTTGGCTCGTACCCACGGGCCTCTTATGCACTTACGGTTGGGTTTTATCGACGTGGTGGTGGCGGCGTCGGCATCCGTGGCGGAACAGTTCTTGAAGGTTAATGACACGAATTTCTTGAGCCGGCCAATAACCACTACCATTAAATGCTTGAGCTATAACAACCAAGACCTTGCTTTTGCTCCCTACGGTCCACGGTGGCGCGCGCTTCGGAAAATTTTCGGCCTTCACATGCTCTCTGGCAAGGCCGTGGATGATAATAGACATCTACGACAGGTGGCATCATTTTCCTTTAAAAGAATGTTTACACTACATTCTCGTACTTTATTATATATTTTTTCAATGATGGATTATTTTTTTAAAAGTAAAGCAACTTGAGAAAATAAGTACTTTAACTTTTAGAAGCTAGATTATTCATTAAAAAAAAAACATGATTAAAATTTAAAACAAACACCATTTTCCTTTGTATTTATTTATGCTGTATTTGCCTAAAGATTTTTCTTGTGCATGATATGCCATTAGCTAATTACACTCACTACTCACTTACTGGTACTTAAAGTCTACTGATTTATTATTATTATTTTCATATTAATTAATATAACTATTAATTATTTATTTATTTTTAGTTTTTTATATACCGACTTAAGTCGTATATCTAGATATAGTGAGTAAGTCAATTATTATAAATTTGTTTGTATATACAAAGACTCGAACCAGAGACTTTGTTTAAGTTATATTAAGTTGCTTGTCAGATTAATCTCCATTGATAATTGTGCTAATTTTTATTCTTAAAGTTTGCGTCTAAAATATTTAAAGTAATAAAATTTTATTTAAAAAGTATTTATTGTATAATATAAAAATATAAGAAATATTTTTTTATTAAAAAATATTTTAAAATACTTAAACTTAATAATAAAATAGATTAATTAAATATTAAGTATAAAGTATTATGTACTAACATTCAAGATTTTCATTTATTTATTTATTTATTATATCACATTCAAGCTTTCCGAAAGATTTTAATGATTTTTCTACGTGTTATAGTAATTCTATCTAAACAGGTAGACTAAAATGTTTGCTTGTAGAGAGTTCCAACTTTTTAATACTTAATATTTTAGAATTTAAATGAAATACAAAAAATTGCACATCATCATTAAATTATAAATTATCGTATCATTAAAAAAATTAACTTTTATAACAACTATTATAACGGTCTTATTTACAATAATTTTTAATTAATTAACCAATACAAATACTTTTTACTATCAATATATTAAAATTAAACTTACGCTTTATACCTTTTCTCACCTCACCTCATTTCTTTTCTTTTCTTCTTTCTTACGATGATTTTATCTATCATGTATACTATCTTTTATTTCTTTTTAATCATATTTTTCTTCTTCATGTCCGTAAATATGTCTTCTCCAATGCAAAATGATTATTTTCCTTAAAAAAAATTATGCGCACATTAGAGTTAGACACTATTTTATGTCCAATCATACTATATATGATAAATCAGTTTCTTAATGTTTTTAAGAAACTATCTTTTTGATATTTCATATATTAAGCCAAAGCACAAAGCACCCTATACCCCCTCTTGAAAAAAGAGAAGTACATACTCGAAACTGTCAAAATTTTTAATTGGAAATGATATATCACTGTTTAACCAAATTGTACGTACGTGTAGGAAGAAGTAGCAAGATTGATACGGAATATAGCAAGTTCAGACTCTAAACCAGTGAACCTGGGACAATTGCTAAATATTTGCACCACCAACGCATTGTCGAGGGTGATGATGGGACTACGAGTTTTCAACGATGGCATTGGTGATTGTGATCCCAGGGCAGCTGAGTTTAAGTCTATGGTGCTTGATCTTATGGCGTTGCTTGGAGTTTTTAATATCGGTGACTTTATTCCTGCCTTAAATTGGTTGGACCTTCAAGGAGTGAAAGTTATGGCCAAGGATGTACATAAGAGGTTTGATACATTTTTAACGACCATTCTTGAGGAACATGAGAATTTGAAGACCGACAAACCCCAGGACTTGTTGAGTACGTTGCTATCACTTAAAGAGGCTCCCGAGGATGGAGATAAACTCACTGATGCAGAGATCAAAGCCGTTCTTTCGGTACTTTTATAACCCATGTTCTGCACCCAAATTTAATTACTGTTGCAGTCTTTAAAAAAAGTAATTTTTTAAATATATAAAAGGCTATTTATTTTTAGAGATTCTATAAAAAAATTAGAATTTACTTTTGTTTGTTTAACTTTTTAATTTAGAGGGTAGTTTTAATTCATCTTTTTTAGAAGATATTCAAAATTGCTTTTCCAAAAAAGTTAAAATCAAATTACCATGTTTATTGAGATGGGCTCTTATCTAATAAAAAATTCATATTATCGTGTTTATTGAGATGGAAAGTCACGTTCATGCATATTGAACTTCCTACTACCTACATACAAACTTTTGCAGAACATGTTTGGGGCTGGGACAGACACATCATCAAGCACAGTAGAGTGGGCAGTTGCTGAACTGATCAAGAACCCAAGAATTATGACTCGTCTCCAACAAGAGTTAGACAATGTTGTAGGCAAAGATAGGCTTGTGGCTGAACAGGACTTGCCCCACCTTCCGTACTTGGAGGCTATGGTGAAGGAAACACTTCGTCTTCACCCACCAACCCCTCTTTCCCTCCCACGAATTGCGGCAGAGAATTGTGAGATCTTTGGGTACCACATCCCCAAAGGTGCAACTCTTTTGGTAAATATTTGGGCCATAGCACGTGACCCTAAGGAATGGTCTAACCCGTTGAAGTTCCAACCTGAAAGATTCCTCCCCGATGGTGAGAAGGCTAATGTTGATGTTAGGGGCACAAACTTTGAGGTTATACCCTTTAGTGCTGGTCGTAGGACATGTGTTGGTATGACCTTGGGCTTGAAGATGGTTCAGTTACTCGTTGCTACCTTGGCTCATGCTTTTGATTGGGAATTGGAGAATGGACTTAAACCAGAAGAACTTAACATGGATGAACAATATGGGATCACCCTGCAAAGAGCAATTCCTCTCTCAGTCCACCCTCGCCCTAGGCTCTCACCACACGTGTACGAATCCTTTTAATATTGCGGATCCATATTTAATAATAACAGAGTTACTACTCTAGTTTACGAAGATCCCAAAAAAGGTTTAGTTAGTTAATTAGTTGCAATATCTCTAAGTTTGTCTGTGAACAAGCATGCTTTGTAATAAATTGTAAAATAATTATGCATTCACATGAATAATATTTTTACTTGAAGAAGGACTTAATGATCAAAGACAAAACAAATGAACCTAAACGACGCCAGCAAGAACTAGTAAACAATTTTTTTCATTTCTTTTTTACCACCAACAGATGTTTCATGTTTGGTGAATAAGAACACTATTATGAGAATTACAGATAGAAGAGAGAAACCAGAGGATGTACCTCAAAACATTACCATGGTATTCCGTAAAAGAAAACTAGAGAGAACTGGAGTTTTTAAATATTTTATATAAGATTAATATTGTTAAATTAATAAAATTATTTAATTATTTTTAATATATAACAATTAATTAATTTATATTTCCCCTCCTATTTTCTTTTCCCGTGAACTAACAACAAAATTAATGTCATGAGATCATTGTCATCCTTTCACATATTCAAAAGTTAACTTTTGCATTATTTGATTCATGGGTGTCAATCCACCGCTTCAACTAATAATAATAATAGACATCTATATCTTGAATTATATATATATATATATATATATATATATATATATATATATATATATATATATATATAATTCAAGATATAGATGTCTTTCCGCAACCATTTAGCATAACAGGCTTTGTCATGATGTTATTCATCTTCATTTGAACAGTTCTTTTTTCTTTTTACTTTCTTTATTTTCTTTCTCACACCTTTGTAAGTAAAATCAAATATTAAAAAAGTTGAGTTGTATTTTTTAACCTTTTTATAAACGATAGAAACCTTTTTGTGAAATCAAGTACAACGATGTTTATGAAAAATCTAACACTTGTGAAACAGTCTTTTGAAATACTTGAGGTCTAACATAAAAATATATGTTTCGGTCTTTGAACTTAACTGGGTTCAAAATTTTTTTTTAAAAATGTTATAAAAATACAATTTTTTATGATTTCTATTAGTTCAACTCAAAATTATGAATAATATATCTAGTTAATAATTATAGTTAAAAAAAAACTATATCGAATAAGTATTTTTATAGACTCTCCAATCCACTCACCTACTCATTATGAGTGTACCGAATGAAGACCAAAATAACTTAAAGGAATCTTTTAGTCGAATTTGCAAGTTTTAC
This sequence comes from Abrus precatorius, assembly GCF_003935025.1. Lineage (NCBI taxonomy): Eukaryota > Viridiplantae > Streptophyta > Magnoliopsida > Fabales > Fabaceae > Abrus > Abrus precatorius. The sequence goes on along the minus strand of NW_020874428.1, from coordinate 36,459,210 downwards.
GGAAAAAAAAAACTAAATAAAATATAGATAAATATGATCTGTTGAGATGTGAGATGAGATGCTGATATTGCTTCAACACCCTTGAGACGGCATGACATGTGACATGTGTGGTCATGACTATGCAAACGTTATTCTATATTATGATTTATTGAGATGTGAAATGAGAGGTTGATATTGCCTGAACACCCATGAGATGGCATGACACATGTGTGATCATGTTATTATAACATGATAATTGATTGGAGAATGGGTTGGGTCACGCGTTGCAGGAATTGTAAACCTACTTAGTCGTAGGAGATGTAGGACATATGCATAGTCCCGGTGATTATCTCTATATAGACATGTATTTTAATTGCTGCTATTGTTGAATTCCAACTGCATAAAGTGTCATTAATATTTGAGCTTAAAATTAAAATCAACCATATATCATTTTAAGTTTAAATTATTTTAGTGTGCATGTTTATTATTCTCAAATTTCCAGGTCATTAAAATGTTTAATTTCTGAATAGTTGTTGTATTAAGGGCAAAAACTTTTTTGTTTTGTTTTGGGGGATCATTTTTTTCTATTTACGAGGGATTTAGACCTTTAATATTAGTCTTAAAGAAAGGGACTAAAAATAACTTTAAAGTATATCGAAGGAATAATCACCAAAAGAAGACAAACTACTCAGCAAAAAAAGGAATACCTTGAAACTGGGGTAGCACCCTTGGTGAAGCTCCTTAGCTTAGCTTTGATCATAGACAGACAAGTCAATAAAATATTAGTAATTGATTTGACATTAGTATAAAAATATTTTGTAAAATAAAAAATAAAACTTCTAATTATTATCTCATCCATGGCAAAGAAATTAGAAAAAGTCTAGTTTTCAACTCATATGTCATTATTAATTTGAAGTCGTTTGATATCTTTGGAAATACTTACTTTTCTTGACACATGACTCGAAAACTAGACTTTTCTTCGAGGGTGTAAAGTGACTTTAAACTAATTCAAATGTTGAAAAACTTAACGAGTCAAAATTACCATAAGCTAATCAAATGTATCAACTGATGATTTAACAATAGTATAAATAAAATTAAAAACTATTAATTTTATTTACTAGAATTGAATTTAAATAATTGACAATAAGAAAATTTTAATAAAAATATTTATTTATTTTAATTTTAGTAGTAAATTTTTTATCCACTTTAAATAAACTCTCTCCAAGTACTTACAAAATAATAACAATGTTAAAGAAAGACGAAGAAATGATTATACTTAGTTGTATAAGTTGATTCAATTTATACCGATTTTCTATTTTTTTTATAAATAATATTGAAAAATATATTTAAGTTACACTTCACTATCAAAACATTAAATTGTAATTTAATTCCTTTACCATGAGGTTGTGTGTTAAAGTTTCGATAGAATGGTCATTAATACTATAAATAATTAATTGATCAGTTAAGTATATGAAGTTTAAATTTTATTTGTAAAGTATAATTATTTAATTTTTACTCATTAATTTAAATTAGTTATGTTTAAAATATAAATTTAACTTATTTAAACAATATAAAAATTGAGCTTGACTCACTTAATTTTTATTTATAATTTGAAATTTTTTTATTAGGTTTACTAATTTAGAATTAAGAAAATATATTTATAAAAAATAGAATATATATATATATATATATATATATATATATATATATATATATAGTGCTTTAAAATTCAACTATGTAGATAAACGAGACATTAGCGTGAGTGACCTAATTTATTACATCATTACATGTCATTTTTATTGTGTTTTCAAAACAAAGAATAAAAGAAATATTATAACTATTAAACTTGTAAAATTTATTTAAACATTTTGATGTTACTCACTTTGTCTCACATTAAATATCACTAAGGTATTTTTTTTATTCCTAAATATTTATCAATTAAAAATATTAAAAAATACTAATTATTTTTAAAATAATATCTTTATTAATTTTTTTGTTAATTTACTATTACAATAATTTCAATACTATTTGAATAAGATTGAATTTATTTATTGATAATTTTTTAAATATGTGTATTAATGTTAAATGACATGTAAAATAAATAAAAAATAAAAGCATGTTTGATTTCTGTTTTAAAAATAAAATAAAATAAAATAATATTTTTAAAAATACAAAACTATTTTGAAAACAAAAATAAAACCTAGTCGAATTTATTTAGAAGTTGAATGAGTAAAATGAAGCCCTGATTAATCCCCAGTTATTAGTCCGATTGTCGACACCGTTATTTGCAACATACTTTGGAGCATAACCTTGACTAACCGTATGGAGTAGAAGATATGAGTGACTCCGGCATTTGTGATTCGTAGTAGGACACATCCATTAAATTGCCTTCCTCAGTTTTTCTTTGAAAATTACTTCAAATCATTACCATTTGATGGCGAAATGTTTTGAAAAATCTTACCACCATTCAAACTTGGCGACACTCTATGGATACATCTAACCTGTCATTCAAGATTTAGGGGCAAACCATCAATAATTTTTAACCTTATTTTTTTGCTTAAACACATGGATTTAATTATAAATTTCAAACTCAGATTCACATAATTGATCAATAAAGATTATATCATTAATTCTATATTAAATTTGTGATTATGTATATTAATTTTTACTGAATATATTTATCTATATATATATATATATTTATTTATTTAATTTTAAAAGTTAATTATATATTAAAATAAAGTAATATGAACAAATTTAAATTAATGATATAATTTTGTATCATATAAAAAATTAATAAATAATATCACATATTCGTTTATTACAGTTAACTTGTTTTTAGACAACAATATCGTCAAAATTAATATAAAAAATATTATTTATTAAATAATAGATAAAATATGTTAATTTTGATAAAGATCTTGCTAAATTTTTTTAAAATATTGGTTAAAAAATAACAAAATTTTGTTAAAATTTATATTAAAATATATTTATTAATTTTGTTGATGGAAAAATATTTCTAATTCCTTAATCAGTATTTTTAGAACATTGATTAGCAAGTTTTTATAATTGATTATTTTGAATGATATTTTTTTAACTAGTTAACTGTGTAAATTTTTATTGATGATATTTTAAAATAAACTCAAAACAAATTACTTATGATAATAAAGTTACTATACGAACTTGTATAGACAAATGGTGTTTTAACGGCATCACACTAACTGTTGATTGACGTAATAGATGAAATCCTTTTCGGCACAGACAAATTGACATAATGTGATAGTAAGAATTTTGAATGTAAAGGATTTTAACAATCAACCTTTTCCCCTTTCTTTTTGAAATCGATGATCAACACTATCGAAATTGTTAATCCTTATCACACACAAAACATACGTACATTGAAATTGTAACATATGATTGATCAAGCAGTAAATCCGATTCCGATGACTATTCTAAACAATTGCGTTATGAAAACAAAGTACACTTTTATTTTTCAAAATTTCCCCTATATATATGTATCATCAGGTTGTGCTGTTTTGGTACGAGACACACTTGGTTTATCATCACAACATAACATTGCACACACAAAATTGATATCAATGTCTCCATTGATTATTGGCTTTGCTACTATTGTAGCAGCCATCTTCATTTACCGGCTATTTAAGATCATAACTGGGCCTTCATTGCCATTGCCACCGGGCCCAAAGCCATGGCCCGTTGTGGGAAACTTGCCCCATATGGGCCATGTGCCACACCACTCGCTCGCAGCCTTGGCTCAAACCCATGGGCCTCTTATGCACCTTCGCTTGGGTTTCGTTGACGTGGTGGTAGCGTCTTCGGCCTCCGTGGCTGAACAGTTCTTCAAGGTTCACGACGCCAATTTCTCTAACAGGCCCACAAATTCCACCATTAAATGCTTATCCTTTAACCATGCAGACCTTACTTTTGCTACCTATGGTCCACGGTGGCGCTACCTAAGGAAACTATGCTCCGTTCACTTGTTCTCTGCCAAGGCTGTGGACGATTTTAGACTCATGCGACAAGTAAGCTTTTTTTCCATTCATATTGATTTTGTGTCTTTGCTTCAATTTTTTCTTGTGTGCCATACTCGTCAGCTAATTACACTCAATTGTACATCCTTCCAATGATTGATTTTTGTGTCTATGTAATTAATTAATTATTAAACATAAAGTGTTGGTTTGCGTAGTTGGATAAATTCCCTGTAAACTGTCGGATTACGACACTAATGCAGTATTTTGTTTTAGAAAATGTGTAAAAGAATGTAACTAGAAAATCGTGTGAAAAAAACATTATTTTAAAAAGAAACTCTCGTGTTAATATTTGAGATTCTTGACTTTGCGGAATTAAGTTCTTTTTTATTTTTTTTCTCTGGACAAAAAGACACTGATAGAATAGTTAAAATCGATAATATTTTATAAAAATGGAGAATAATAATAATAATTTAAAATTTTAGACATTGAGTTTGTTTGGGTTAGATTATTTTTTATGATGTGATAAAATCTTAAAAAGTATTATTATTTTTGTTTGGTAAATTTTCAAAAATCAAATTATACTCTCTGATTGTGTTTTTTTATGAAGAAAATGACTTATTTAAGATAAACAAAAATGTGAAGCTTATAGTATCTTATTTCATTTATTTTTAACACAATCCTCTCTGCAATATAAAAAATTATAATAAAAATATGAAATAAAGAAAAAAATTATCATCTATTATTTAGTTTAAATAAACATAAAAAATAAAAACAAACATTCTATCTTATTTGTGCGGGTCGTAAATGCATAATATTCATACCTTACGACATAGATACTGAGATTTGACATGCAACACAAATTCAAACGCCACGCCACGTCACCTAAATTGAAAAGTCCACCAACTTCGTTGTTCTAAATTCCAACACCACAAAGTCAGAAAAAACGTCTTCACTCTTCCCAATACAGCCACAAAGTCCTCTCCTTAATTTCGTTTTTTTTTTCCATCATCTTGTACTCGACTACACCTCACCATTGTCGTTCTTCCTGCGCAATCTGCATCCTCAAGCTTCCATTCAATTAGTCTCTGACTAGTGAAAGTGCAATAGCTTAAGAAAAATGCACTAAAATTAAATGTATAAAAAACATTTTGCGGAAGGAAGATGTTGAAATTTGAATCATCAAATATTAAATGCTTAATTCTATGGACGTAATTCTGTTTTATTGAAGTGTAATTAAATATTCTGTTTGCAATGTCATCCAACTAAATCCTAATATAACAGTTTGAGCATGAGTTTAGGGTTCGATTGTATATGAATAATTTTAAAAATAAAGACTAATTTAATTTTGAATAAATATCCTTAAATAAAGAGATTTGTGCACGAAGAGTTACGTGGTAAGTTACACGATAAGCCATAAATAAAAAACACGCACCCCAGACAAAAATAAAATCTCTTGAGTCTGTTAATTTTTTTTTAAATTCGAATAATATAACAATGCGTAACCAAAATGTACATATTCGCAGGAAGAGGTAGCAAGATTGACACACAATTTAGCAAATTCAAGCTCCAAAGCAGTGAACTTGGCACAGCTACTGAATGTTTGCACCACCAATACACTGTCTAGGGTAATGATAGGTCGACGAATTTTCAATGACGACAACGGTGGCAATGATCCTAAAGCAAATGAGTTTAAATCTATGGTACTGGAACTTATGGTATTGCTCGGAGTTTTCAATATTAGTGACTTCATTCCTGCCTTGGAGTGGCTAGACCTTCAAAAAATGCAAGTCAAGGTGAAGAAATTACAGGAGAGATTTGATGCATTTTTAACTAGCTTAATTGAGGAACATAAGATTTCCAAGAGTGAGAAACACCAAGACTTGTTGAGTACATTGCTCTCACTTAAAGATGCTTCCGAGGATGGCGATAAAATCACTCATATGGAAATCAAGGCGCTACTTTTGGTATGTTCACGAATTATGATGCTTGCAAATTTTATTATTACGAAAGAATTCATATACATAATAACAAAATTTAACGTAATGTAGTCGTATTAATGCATGTCAAAGTTACTAATGAATAACTATGTAGAACATGTTTGCCGCTGGGACGGACACATCATCAAGCACAATAGAGTGGACAATTGCAGAATTGATCAGGAACAAAAGAATTATGGTTCGTCTCCAACAAGAGTTAGACACTGTTGTGGGCCATGATAGGCTTGTCACCGAATTGGACTTGCCCCACCTTCCTTACTTGGAGGCTGTGGTGAAGGAAGCATTTCGTCTACACCCACCAACCCCTCTCTCTGTCCCACGGATTGCAGCTAAGAGTTGTGAAATCTTTGGGTACCATATTCCCAAAGGTGCAACTCTCTTAGTCAATGTTTGGGCCATATCACGCGATCCTAAGGAATGGTCTGACCCATTAAATTTTCAGCCCGAAAGGTTCCTACCAGGTGGTGAGAAGGCTAATGTTGATGTTAGGGGCAATAACTTTGAGGTTATACCCTTTGGTGCTGGGCGTAGAATATGTGCTGGTATGAACTTGGGCATAAGGATGGTTCAGTTGCTCATTGCTACCCTGGCCCATGCATTTGATTGGGAGATTGAGAATGGGCTTCATCCTCAAAAACTCAACATGGATGAAGCTTATGGGTTTACTCTACAAAGAGCAGTGCCCCTTTCGGTCCATCCTCATCGTAGGCTCTCCCCACATGTGTACTCATCATCATCGTTGTGATTTCAAGTTTAAATTCTCTCTTGTAAAGCTTTTCCCTTCCCTTCAATGATATGAATACACTTATAAAAAGGGTTGGGTTAATTAATTAGTTGCCACATCTTCAAGTTTGTACGCAGATATGCATGCTTTAATCGTGTGCTTTGCAATAAGTTGTAAAACATCTACATGCACATATGAATAATATTTCTACTTACACTATGTTTAAGAGTTAGGTTTAGGAGGGAGAGAGAAGGGATGAGAGGGAATTAATCTTGTTTGGGAGATGCTTAATTAGGAAATGAAAGTTTTAAAAGTTTTTCTAAATCCTCTAAAACCTTCCAAAAGCTTATTTTTTGAGTTCTCCAATTTTGAATGTTTTTCTCTTCCACTCTTTCATATTATTTTATAAATAGAATTTTTTTAACTTTTTTTTAAAATGTTAGTTTTTCAAGTAATAATTTTTTAAAAAAAATTAACAAATAAAATATTAATTTTAGAATTATTTATATAATTAAATCTTATATCACCCCTTCCTTCTTAATATTAAATATCCAAATAAGGAAGGAGTTTAACCTCCTTCTTTCTCCCCCTCTTTCTCCCTTAGAATTTTTCATTTTCTTTCTCTTTTAAACAAAGTCAGGCAATATATATAATAATTAAAAAAAAAAACACGTAAACTTAAATGATATAAACAAAATAATGCTATTTTACCACTAATTTAGTTATGTATACTAAACACCTTATACAGCAGCATGGTCATGTAGGGCTAATCCTTGGCGCATCAAAATATTAACGAAAGAAAGAAACCCAACACTTGCTGGTAGAAATATGCAGAAACATAGCAGTTTCGTATTAAAATACACGTGGATCTACATTACTTTTAGAGTTATAATTTTTGTATTAGATTTATATTTACGAGTTTTTATTTATTTATTAAAACACACATATGATCTATAAGAAGCAAATTAAAAATAAGCAAGACAAAAAATATAGTACAAGCAAAACTCCAGATTAACGTGTAATTATACCAAAATAAGCTATTAAATATTTTAATTCACTTAATCTATTTTATACATTTATGTATTATAATTTCAATACACCATATACGTGCATGAATCAATTAAACGAAAGCATTCAAAAATACCAAAACCTTGACAAATTTTGAAATGTAATTAAATATATTATCAATAGCACATTAATTTAATGTGACTTTATGGAAAAAAAATTATAGGTGACATTTTTCAGCAAGATTTTTTTCAACACACTTTACGTACTTCTACAAATAGAAATATTTATAATATACAAGTTCATAATAATTTTTCTAGTTTATTAGAGTCTACGTGCTCATCAGCGTAAGGTTTGACCTAACTTAGATTTTATCTATCAAGCCGGTACATCACTTGTACCCTGCATGATAAAAATTAAATAAAAAAACATCTAAAAATATGTTAAATTGTACATTTATATATATAATGGTCAATAAAATATAGGATAAAAATTACTTTTAATGGGAAACCTTATTTATAAACAGATATATAATGTATGTAATATTATTAAAAAGTATTAAACAAATAATGATAAATTTTATAATCATTTATTACTTTAGAATAAGTATTTTATATCATACTTTACTATATATAAATTTACAGCACTACCTTTTAAACTTTGATATAAAATTTAAGTTATTTTCACTTTTATAATACACAAAATTTATGAATAATTTTTTATCTTATCCATCCGGTATATATGTTTTTTTTATTAAAAATACTATGAACATATTTTTCATTGAAATTTATAAAAATAATATTAAAGATAGTAAAATTTATCAATAATAGTTTATAATAAAAATTAAAACTATTATTTTTTAAAAATGATAGTTTTGTTAAACATTAATTAATCGTGTAAATATATACTTTTTCTATTGTGGTGTTTTAAAATATTGCCAAAAGATAAAAAAAAGAATTATTAATTTTTTTATATCAGCAATATTTATATCAGTTTCTTTTCATGATTTAGAATTTAGTGTTTTGATTTCCTCCTTCTCTTCTTTTAATAATATAGACATGCTCAATTTTAAAAAATAGTTTGAGAATTGAAAAAAAAAAAACTAAAAAAAACTGGGAGAGTTAAATCAATTTCAAATTCGTATGTGAATATGCTTTAATCTTGTACTTGCAATGAGATGCAGAACAACTATGAGTTCATATAAAAAATTCTTTGGCTTGAGGTGTAACATGTGATAGAATGTTATAAAAAATAGAATAAAAAAGAATGTTATAAAAAACAAATAATTAATTATTAATCAACGGTCTAAAGGTATTTATTAAAAGATAAAAAAATAAATAATTTTATTATTAATATATTTTTATTATAATCTTTAATACACGACGTGAATAAAAAAGATAAGACATAAACATGGATTTAACATTGATTATTTGATAAACAAGTTAAAACAATTTCAGTCATTTTAAAAATATATATTAAACAAACTTTAATATAATAAATATTTTATTTTAGACTGATTAAAAAACTAATAAACACTTGCAAAGTGATAGTTGTTATTACAAGGAACTTTCACAAGGAGAGATCAAAGTTGGTTGTTTGCTAGAATCGGTGACAGAACCTCCATCGTCAACCCAATTCCACGATCTCGTATTTGAAGAAAACTCCACTTTGGCACCGACCATACGATGCTCTTTCGATGCCCAAAATCCCTTTCCTTCTCCATCGATCTGAGTCTCTGAAACCATGTCAAGGAATATCCAAGACCAGGCTTTGTCGCCACTAGCCAGCGATCTCAAGTGCAACGACTACGACATCTTCCTTGTCGTTTCGTCGGTTTTGTTCGTTCTGTATCTTGCAGTGCACGCCAAGAAGAACCTCAACAGGCTCTGTCGTGGAGCCTCCTACATACTCATTTCCTATTATGCCCTTCTCTGGCTCGTTACGCTTTTAAACCTCGCCTGGTCTTTTCTTCAGGTCCATAACATCTTCCTTTTATCTATCTATTGTTTGCTGTGTCTGAGTTCAGAAAATGGACCAAAAATAGTGGGCAAGTTTAATATTCTGTTCTTATATTTGTGGGTATATTTGGTTATTAATGCGACAAATTTGTGGCTAGCCATTAGGGGGTTTGTAATACTCATCAGGTCATAGGGATGCCCACAACATTTCAACTATTACTTCACTTCTTTGTGATTGTGCCTTCGAAATTTCTGTGAAATTGTGCGATACCCCAAAATTTGTTTGATCACTAAAATGGTTGGTTATTCAGATGTCCTTTTTTCCGATTAGGTTTCTCTTTTGAATATATTGCTTTATTTTTGCAAGGAAGACTGCTAGTTACTTGAATTGAGATCATAAATGATGATGTGATCAAAGTTACCAAATTTGGTTAGGCTATTTGAACCATGATATGGGATGCCTGTTCCAGTTTGCAGTGTGTTTTGGTTTGAAGTTGTTCGGAATGCATATTGGTATACAACTATTGATGTTCCAGCAGTACAAGTTTGGGAATTTCGGGCGTTTTCATTCTTCTGCTCACTGCTTCCAAACTCAACAAAGGGGCACTGTTCTCTGCAATGTAAATTCATGAGGGGAAAGGGGGAGGGGATTTGCTAATATTAGCGTCTTTGGTGAGTGAGTCTTTGGTTGCTTTGGGGTTAAATCTGGAAGGAGACTTCTGAAGTCCATAAGCAAATTGGGAAGGAGAAAAAGCATAGTTATCACTAATCAATAGTAAGCTATAGAGGTATACATTGCAGAGCAGCTACAAGAAGCTACAAAGTTTGAATAGGGGTGTGCCTTGGCTGTAGCAGCCACAAATATGGCCAAGATAGCAGCTGTAGTGATTTTAGGGTAAAAATTTTCAAAAGCACTATTTTTCCCTCAAAATAGCATTGTTTTGGGGAATTTTTCAAGGGACAATGTTGATATTTCCTTCTCCCTTTTCAGAATTAAAAAAAAAAAGCTGATTTGATGTAGTTAATCACGGATCTGTCTCCCATGCAACCAATTGTTTTGTTTATTTCCTTGACTTTTATTGTTATTTACCAGTATGTTTTGCTTAAAACCTATGACCTTTTATTTTTTGTCATGAATATATCATTTTTTTAAATTTCTGAGCATATATATATATATCATTTAAACTGAATATAGAATTAAATTAAATTATTACTTAATTCTTGGGGTTGGCCATTATGTGCTGCTATCCAAAATTGATAACCATGGAAAAAAGCTGGCAATAAATGAGAACATACATAAAAAGGAAAAAAAAATGAAGTGGTCAATTTTATTCAAAATGTTTAATTAAAAGTACTCCTGCATCATATTGGAAAGGGGGAAAAAGCTGGCTATAAATAAGATCACATAAAGAAAGAAACAAGAGATAAAGTGACAAATTTTATTTAAAATGTTTAATTTACTGTACTACCTATTCATAATTCCCAGCACCTATAGCAATAAATATACAATTTTTCTAACATGTGTGCCCCAGGGTATAAAATAAGAAATTAATAACTAAATTTTTTTTATTGAAAATTGTAGTATTTAATGTTATGAATATATTTGAATTCTGTGATATTTTGTAATTTATAAAAAAAAAAAAAAAAAACTTATTATACATATGTTCTTATTGTTTGTCCTTGGATATATTAGAAAATTTGATAAATATATTATTACTTCAAATTGTGTGTGTGTGTTTGTAAACAATATATTGAGAACATACCAAGTGATATTTTAAAATGTACCATAAACCTAAACGCCATACTGACAAAATACACCCTCACTCACCAGTGAGTGGTACCAATGAGTATTATGCATGAGATAATAATGGATGTTGCCTTACGACTATCTGGGCTTTTAAAAATCTATATTTAGATTTCAGAAGGGGTCACTGTTTGCTCTTGAATTCCAATGACTGGAAGTAATCTGTATGGGTGCAAAATCTTTGTCATAAATTCATAGTCTTTCCTGTTTCCACACACGCTTCATAACAAATTTTGAGTCTCTTTAATTTATTTCCATTTAATTGGCAGTGCAATTTGTACATTTGCTTCTTTTAACTTCTTAACCTTTCAATTTTGTTTTCTTTTTCGTTTAAGCAGTCATGGAAGTGTTCTCCTGAGAAGGAGGTTGCATGGAATATCCTGTCATTATTTACAGCATCTGGTATGCTGTGTCTAGAGATAAACTTGATGACTTTCTTACTGAAGGATAACTACATGAATGGCATGGAAGCTCTAGCGCACACTTTCCTTCTGTCAGGAATTATTGTCTTTGTGGATACTCTTCTTAAGGTAAGAATGGTTTTCATTCATATAAGTTATGTAAATGCATGTGCTATGCATTTTTATTTGTTTTGTAAAATGTAAGTGGATTTTTAGTTTTACGACTGAATGGTGTCTAGACTTGTTTATTCTCTCTCCTTGTTCCATATAATTTTTGCCTTTATTTATTGTATTTTCTCCCCTTCAGTTACTGGTTTGTTTTTTGTTTTCAATATTACCTGATTCTAACCTATATCACAATTGCAAATATAAGCTGAGGAAGCCATCAATCTTTGTATTGGAAATTTATTAGAAGGAAACTAGTCAAATGGCTATTCATCATTTGCTAGTATCAGCAATGTTGATCACCATGATTGCTACCTTATTTTAAGGAATACCAGTGATTGCCATGAACACTTAAAGTTTTGCAGCATCAAACATGACGTTATTTGCCTTTCGCATGATAAGTGAAATTGTTTTGGCAGTGATTCTGAGTTCCTAGTACTTGTCCATAAGTTCATGGCAACTATTTTCTGCAGTGAACGTGCATGATCTAAATTTCCCAAGGCCATCAGAATTATTGTAACCTCCTTTTCGTGGGCTTACTTGAAAATGTTTCTAATCTTTTCAATTTTTGTCATGATTTTTTAACCAGGCTCTATCTTTCTATGGAAAAATTCATTTTCCTTTTATTTAATTTCTGAGATATTAACAAAGCGGGAATTATTTTTTAATAAAGAAATAAGTCAGTAAGCTTCCCAATTTTGATTGTCTTCTTCCTCCTAGTATTAAGCATCTCTCAAACTTCTTGGAAGTAAATATCCATAGGCAAAGCTGAGAAAACCTGAAACTGAAGAGAGTTTTTCTACAGGAAGTTTGGTGTATAGGTTTGCATGCCTGCACCACTATTTCTTACTCCTAAATCCCAATTACTGTCTCTGTTCATTCACCTCCAAAATTAAATGTAGTCCTGGCAGTGCTATCAAGTTCAGTACATAAAAGGATCTAGATGCATCTTATCTGGTCTGACAGATTTAATTTTTGTTCTATTGATGAAATGCTGGTATGCAGCATTGTTCAATTTTTAAAATTGTTATATATTTCTCTTTTCAATCACATGCTCTTACGTTGGGGTATTGTTAACAGTTAACTGCAGTGATTTGAGTCTTTAAATTCACTTGGAAGCTGCTTTTCAGATCATTACAAGGCATTAACTTCACCCGTGACACAAAATTGAAAAGCAAGGGGGGAGGGTATCTTAGGCATGTTAAGAAACTCTTCTGGAAAAGGTTTTAGCCTTATTGGTGCTTGAATATCATAAACAGCAGCAGAAATTTCATTCCTACTCCCTTCCTGAGGAGGTGTATCACTTAGGAACTAGGAACTAGGAAGAATTGTTGCAGTTATGTTGGGGACAACAATTTAATGTTTAATAATTAGATTTAGTGATTTAATTTAGTGTCTGTTTAAATAGTGATTATTTTTTGATACTCTCATTAGTCATTTCTTTTGCGGATTACTTATTATTGGCTTGTAATTTTTCTCTTCAATATGAACTTGCCCTTTTCTTTCCTAAAAAAAATAAAAATAAAAAATACTGGCTTTTACAACTTACAATTATTTTTCACTTGTGGTTAATTTCTTACTGCACGAGGCACAGTGCTAAAATTTTAATGTCTTGTCAGTGTCAGGTGTTGATTGTTCTTTACATGTTAATTAATTCCTCACACGGCTTTTAACTGGCATTACTTTTGTGCATGCTTTGTTGACTTCTTTTGCTGATTAAGCATTTCCTTATCAGGCAATACACATTTTTGGATTTGGGGTCCCATTGTTCAATAGCATTGTCGGAAGCACTAATATAATTAAGTGGTGTTTGTGGGTAGTACATAAATTATTGCTAGCCGCAGCATATGGCTTCATTTTATTTGTACATTTCTCCAAATGGAGAGAGAAGCTGCCACGTGAGTATAACTCCTAATTTTGTTATCTGTTATGTTCTTAATGGATCCATATTCTGACGAAGTTTTCTGTCATCTTTGCAGCCAGGCCTGCTTTCTACAACTATGTTGCTATAATGTTCATCTTCAGTGTAATTACCCTGTTTGCTTGCGGGCTAGCAGGAATTGGGGCTGACCTCGGCAATTGGTAATACTGTATAACTTCTTTGCATTTAGAAGAGGTACTCCATTATCATCTCTTTGACTTTGGTACTGAATGAATGATGTCCTCATCTGCAGGTTGTATGCTTTCGCTATGCTTTGTTATCACTCTTTGTATCTTCCATTTCTTTACGTAACTTTTCTGGCAGATTTTTTCCAGGTAAGCACTATTTGCTATTTACTGTTTTTGTTTTTCTATCACAAATGCATGAACATCATATTATGTGCTGCAGGAGGAAGAATTCCTTTTGGATAGCGCATATTACTCTGAGATGAAAGATGCTGGATTCTTTGATGCCGACTGGGAATAATTCCTCAACAGATTTATAAATGGAACCCACAGGCATCTTTTCTCTATGCACTGTAAATATTTTGACTTTCTAACTAAATCACGTTTAACTCTGTTCGGTCTACATCTTAATGATGTGTTGGATTTGTATGACCGTACTACTGCCTGTAAATTGCTGCTATAGGAACAATATTTTGAAATTCATTGGATTTCTATCAACGAAGGATACACAAACCAAGAAACGAGCTGGTACTTGAAAATCAAAATCAGCCCCAAAACCCACACTGGCATTGAGACTTCTTCCCGAAGAATAGGCTGCAAATTAAAAAATATCCATGCTAGTGCCTCAAGTTGACATCAGCAACCGCATTTTACTATTCCAAACTACGTGTTAAAAAGTTTATAGTTGTTGAAAATCCCGGTCAGTATCTCCATATTCAAACCCACGTGATAAGCACTTAAATATTGAAACATATATAATGGTAGCTGCATGTTGTATTATGTTCCTCCCGATTTGTATCACTTGCGATGCTAGGCCTTAGGTTTTGGAGAATGTTGGTCAGCATCGAAAGGTTCTGTTGGATAGTTCTTTTGACTGTTAAATGAAGAATGTAAAATTATTTGCTTTAGTTTGTCGAGTTTCGAGTAAGTCTTATATCTGTGGCATTTAAGAACTATCTTTTATTTTGGCCAAAAGAAAAACTGTTTTTTAACAAGACTCTATAAGTTCGAACATTTTCAAAAAATATTTTAAATTCGTATAACTATATATCATAGCAATAAATCATACTTTTGTGAGTTATGTTTCAGATAGCTGTTCAGCTAATTTTAATCGTCAAACTAACAAAAAAGAAACATATATAAAAATTTGCTAAAAGATGTGCCACGTCTTTAAGAGCTACATATTTATATAAACAAATACAGATGTTGGTGGTGACGAATGAAATTGAAGCTATTAATAGGATTTTGGCTGTTAACTGATTTGTTAATGATTAATTTAATTTAATGGTGTTTTTTTTAGCCCAAGAAAAAATATTATATTTTTTGGTCATCAACTGAGCACATTGTATCTATTTGTTAATCATGGACCTCGTTCCCTTATAAAACCTAACCCTGATTTGTGTTGATTGGTTGGTCCCAGCCCACACATGGAGTTCTGATTTATTGATTAGGTCCATACCTACAGAGATGGCCCAGCGAGCCATGCACATCTTCCTGATGTCCATTCCTAGAGACTTGAAGCTCTAAGGCTACATACATAGTCTTGGATGGTGAGCAAAAAACAAATTTTTCATTACTAATTTGGTAGCCACTACGTGACCTTGTTAATGAACCACTAATCACAATTTTGGCGTTGTGTACCTACTTTCTTTCACATTAATTATTTTTATTTACGTCTCATTTTCCTTGTATGCACAATTGCTTTGGTGGTTAGTCATCTTTTTCAATTCTTGGACCGTTGGTGTAACTGAGATATTTACGGTGTAACTGAGATATTTACTAAAGAGGAGAAGCAGGGGATAGTCCTGAGTCCAGATTCCTGTCATTACTTCTGGCGACCCACACCATAAGTACAACTAGCAATAACATTGAATTACATGGGACCATGGTGCATGAAACATATGCATGTGAGATTTTAAAATTTCAGCCTAGTCCAAAGATCCGTTAATAAGAGGTGTGCAAAAGAAAAATCTTTTAATTTCAGAGTTAGTACTGGACATAATTAAAGTATCTATATAGTGGGACTGTACAGAAAGAAAAAAAAAAAAAACCTTGGCGTGAATTAATAATTCCTTATACAATTTCATTGTCTTCCCGCAAATTACTTAAAAATTTACATCAATTTTAATTATTACTGTTAAGTTGCTCCCATTTTTTGTACCCGGCCTTGAACCAAAGATCAAGAAGAAGTCAAGAAAATGTTCAAAAGTCCCTTTATTTTTTTTCCCTCCCTTCTCATTGGATGCCATTGTAGCATGAATGACAAAAGAAATCGCGAAAGATAAACAGAGACAGAGTCCCAAAGGTCCGTTCATTGCTCAGGTCTCCTCACTCTATTAGGCTTTTGCGAGTCCCTATGAAACTATTTCCTTCCTTGATAGTGGGTAAAGAAAAGCGGAGCGTGATTATTAACATCCTATTAATACTAATAAGTATTAACAATATTTAGTAGTAGTGATGAGTGATGACCAAAATTGCAAAAGTACAAAAAGCACTTACAAGCCGACACCAGAAGGGGCCAACTATCATAGCACCGTTTACACAATACAACTTTACCATTACTCTCTCCTCTGTGTTATATTTTGTCCTCACTTTCTCACTCTCACACTTCCACTCTGTCACGCACCCACCATTCTCCACTCCCCTCTCTCTCTTCCTCATTCCCTCCCTCCCTCCCTCCTTGCTGTACCACGTTTTATATCTCTCTCTAGAAACCCTTCTCTGCTCTTCCCCTAACATGGCTGCTTTAGCTCTTGCAGTGCTTCTTTTGGCTTTCAGTGGCACTTCAAGTATGCTTTCAAACTCCTTCTCTCAACTCATCCTTCAAACTACAAGTGTTTTTAGTTTAATAAAAGGAGCAAAATCTTCCTTTTATATATTTTAAACACCGGATCTATGTCTTTCCTTTCTCTTTTTCTCACTAAATCTTCAATGAAGAGTCTCTTATCTTATTAGCTTAACACATACTCAATCATGTAATAATCATACACAAGCGTGCCATTCCACATTCTACCTTATATTTTTTCCATGCTTAAAAAGGCTTTTGTCTCCTTAATCTAAACCCTTTTAATTTCATTTACGTTGTTGTCCTTACTGTCATGTAAACTTTGATAGGTGCCACGTGGTGCGTTTGCAAGGACGGAAGCGACGCGATCCTTCAGAAGACCTTGGACTATGCTTGTGGAGCTGGTGCTGATTGTAACCCTCTCCATCTAAACGGGCCTTGTTTTCAACCCAACACCGTTAAAGCCCACTGCAACTATGCCGTTAATAGCTATTTCCAAAAGAAGGGTCAAGTGCAAGGGTCATGCGAGTTCGCAGGAACAGCCTCTGTTACTACATCTGACCCAAGTAAATCCTCTATCTCTCTTTTTCATCCTTTTTTTCTTGCATATATTCCTTTAACACTAATAGTAGCTCACCCTTTTGTTCTTGATGAACAGGCACTAGCGGTTGTGTCTACCCTGCTAGTGGCAGGTATGTATTTCAGTCACTCATGTTCTTCTTCATCTTCAAGATTTCCCAATTACTTGTTTTTCCTTTGGTTTATTTAATATGCGTTTCCTTTCCTTTTTTTTCTTGAAAGTGTTAACGTAGATGTCTGGTTTTTAAGGTTAAGGATTTTTTAGTGATGACTTTTACTTTTGGTTATCATGATAATGGGGACTTGGGCGCACTTGCATAGTTTGCATAGATTAGTTATTATCTACTAAAGAGGGTTCTCTAGGGTGGGGTGGGGACATTGCTTTGCTGAGGCATATTCGCTAAGTGATGATGATAAGCGTGTAACTTAATAGCCATTTTACAATTGTATGATTTAAATTGATTATAAGTTTAAAAATTGTTTGCAACGTTCTTTGTACACTCTACTTCAAATAAATTTAGAAGTATTTAAATGGCGCAAAGTTTATTCAAACATGAAGTGGTGTTTTTTCGGACATAAAAAACATATTTATGTTGAGTGGACAATGAAGATCGATTTAATCGGGTTTCGCATGCGCATTATAGATTTGTTCTTCTTTCTCATTACAAAGTATATAATATTTTCACACTTTTATTTTTTTTTTAAAAAGTAGAGAGAAACTCAAATTACATCTCTCTTTTTTGTAATGAAAGTATGAATGTAGTGAATTAATAATAAAACCCACAATGATTGTGGAAGTGAAAATCGGCACAAAATGATGATGAAAAAAGGAAAGCCACGATAAAAGTTAAAAGGGAAAAAGGAATTGTGCAATAAATCCATCAAAATAGCTATTGTTTTGGGTAGTTGTATATATATGCAACAGCTAGTTTAGTTTTTTTATTCTGATTTAAATTATTCCTTGTATTAACAAGTTTATATAATTAGACGTATCTGCCCCCTTTTTTAAAATTAAATAAAAAGAAATTTTTGCGTTGATTGAATGAGTCGTTGGCACATATCCACCCTTCCTTTTTTTGGAAGACAAGCGCCCTTAAATCTTACTTTTCTCAATTTCTCTGTTTTACTTATTTTGCTTTGACATGTGGTCCAATCCAAGGTAGACTGTACCCACTTTTTATTCATTCCAACTTGACATTATCGTAATTTCACTATTCATGCCTGCAACTGCAACTCATTGCCCATTTATTGTTTGATTATAGCCGTTGCAGTGCAGTGTGCATAAAAGATACTGCAACTATTGGGATCCAATGCTTTGGTAAAGTTTGAATATCTGAAATAAAATATGGCCAATATCATTGTGAAAGACAATTTTGTCCATAATGAACTCTCTTATCCAGTTATCTTGCGCTTTTTTGCTTTGCCTTTTTTTTTGTGAAGAAAAAAAATACTATCCAGGACTGTCCTTGTTGATCGTATTATAATTTAAATACAATTTAAGTAAAATTTTTTAAGCATCGTTGATGGTATTTTTAATTAAATAAAATTTTATCTTAATTGACAAAACAAGTTGTCTTTATAATTTTATAGTGAGAATCATGATTTAAGGAGTCGTGAAAAGTTTTTATTATAAAATAACACTAAATCATTTTTTTATATATGTTTTTACTATGATGAATAATTGATCCTATCATAGGTAAAATAAGTGGACACCAGCGTTTGTGTAGCAGTATAGGGGAACTGTTCCCATATCTCGTGAGTCAGTAATTTTGATTTTGAATGTTGAGCTTCGATGATGAAGTCGAAACAAAAGCCAAATGGACAGACACTTGCTTCGAGATCTGGGCCATCAACTTTCGAAAAGTCGAGATTTTCTTGGTGTTTGTGTATGACCAGTCTTCTTACTCATCACTTTCTCCGCTTTTTATCTCCCTTGTTAGCAACTATACCTTGCCTGAAATTTTATAGAAATGTTTTTCTGTACAATTTTCTTTTACACGTCCCCACTTCCATTTTGTGATTGTGGTAGTGTTAAAAGAGTAAGGTGGTACGTCAAAGCACGTGCAAAATTTGTTTTGGGTTGAGGTAGAGTTTGGTACTTTGTTAACCCTGGT
The DNA here is from genome assembly GCF_003935025.1 of Abrus precatorius. Lineage (NCBI taxonomy): Eukaryota > Viridiplantae > Streptophyta > Magnoliopsida > Fabales > Fabaceae > Abrus > Abrus precatorius. Next base: position 36,439,601 of record NW_020874428.1, on the reverse strand, counting down.
CATTTGCTTCTGCTAAAGTGTTGCCAAGGATTAGATTTTCAATCCTAGTACATACTTTCATTATTGTTCTTAAAATGAAGCTGAAGTGAAAGATGAGTTGTGTGGTCTTTTCCGAACTTAATGCTGAGTCAAAATCAATTTAAAAAATGTAGTTGAGAATTGAGAATGAATATGGAAGTAGATCAGCTTTGGTAGTTTTTCTAAACGAGTAAAAGCTTTCATTCAAATCTCCAAATTGTAAGCATTAAAATGTCTCTGATTTAATTTAATTTTTACTTTTGTATTTTGTTTAGTAAATTAGTTTTTTTTTTAAAGTAAAAATGTCAACAGAAAATAGTGTGAAAGGACCAGAATAAATAGTAAAAAAATTATAAGATTAGAGACTGTAGTAACACGTTCATAATTTATGAAACTAGAATGAAGGTCTATCTCTCTGTACATAAATTTTAAGTTCAGCTAATCGACATCTGCCCCGAGCCATTTTCATTTTCACGGGAATAATAATGTCATGTGACTATGCAAATAAGGAATATGGTCATTATATTATTTGCAAAGTCTTACATGTATAAATTCAATTATTATGATTGCAATTCCAACTCTTAGCTTTTGTGTGTGCATTTTTTCCTTTTCTTTTCTTTATTTTGGATACAATAATGGTAGAGATTTAAACTTGTTATCTCATGCAAACTATACTCAATCCTAGTGGCTCGTTAGCTATGACCCCATGTTTTTGTGGTTTTAGAATTTTTCATGACAAGCTTTTATAAGGTTCATGTTCATACTCATTTGACTGACTATTGATTGGTTATCCTAATCAGTGCTTCAAGCACAACCCCAGTGACAACTACACCAACCATGGGCACTACTCCTACGACTGGAACTCCATCAACAAGCACTGGCACTGGTTCTACAACCACCGGCACCACCGGCACCACCCCATACAGCACAACACCTGGAGTATTAGGAGGGATTGGCAGTGGTATGGGACCTTCAGGATCTGGTATGAGCAATGATGATAGCCACGCTGGACAGAGACTTGTTGACAGTAGTAGTTTGTTCTCAGTCACCCTCTTTTCTGCCTTTATCATGTTCTTGTGGGGTTGAGAACAAAAGTGAAAAGCCATGACTTTGGCCTTGGTACATGGTGGATATGTCATCACTGTATGAATGTGAATGTTATTTTCTAGGTGTTGAACTTGGGACATTTAGTTTTTTTGGGTTTTTTTTTTTTATAATATTTTTCTTCACCTTCCGCAAGTTCTTGGGTTTAAAAGGGATGGGCTTTTGATTAATTAATTGGATTTGGTAAGAATTTGGCTCCACTTGAAGAGGCTCCTCCTACTTTGTACGAAGAAGTACATAACGTTGCCAATGAAATGGGCCTGAAACCAACCCGTGTGTATCGTTCAACGTAATTTAGGTATGGGAAGCTTCTAGAAAGTCTCAGATCTTCCTCTAATTCGAAAACTAATGTATGGGGTTCTCGGTTAAGCCAATGTGTTGTACTAGGTAATCCTTGTTCATGTCACTAGGTCAATGCGGTGGTGCACTTGTTTATTAGATTTGATGTTATCTCGCTGCATGATCTTGACCTACCTAACGGCTATATTTTGCATTTCTAGCAAAGGATGACAACTCGGTATTCTTGCTTAACTTTAAAAAAAAAAGGATTGTTGCGACCTGACAGTATTTTATACCTAAAACATTACAAATAAGGAACTAAAAATTTACCATGAAGCAGATTTCTTGTTCGAATGCCAATATTCAGTGACTAAAGTCTAATTTCAGTCAAACACTAAATGGTCATTCAATTTGAAATGTTGAACTGCAATATTTGCCAAAGGTGAAAATAAGACGTGTGTGCACAAGTCAATGTGCTGTTTCTGGAAGCATGGAGCACAATATAACTCGAGCATGGAAAATCCGTGGAGATCACATGACACAATTTTGAGTATGTCTGTTTTTTATTCACTTAGTGGGCTACTTGCCGGATTCTCTTATCAGCTTATCCGTGTGGAATGTGATTGTGACTCTGAACTGTTTCCCAATTAACAGTTTGCTAGCTTCAATAATTTAATGTTGGTCTTCCCAATATAAATATAATACTTATTTCTCCATTTTGTGCTCTGTATGATGCTTGTTCTGTTGATGTTCATTTGTTCATCACTACCTTTATGTTTGTTTGCTTCTTTTGTATTCCCCACATGTCTGTTTATTGGCACATGGGTTGCTAATTCAGTTGTACCTTACTTTTGCACATTGATATTTGAATCACGATGTCGAATCTTTCCCTTTCGCTTGTCTTGCAGTGGATGTATATTGGTTGTATTTTGGTCTCATACATTAACTGGTTTTTACTACTTTTACTACCACTGAAACCAATATGCATGTTGGCCTTTGTAAATGCGTTCCGCATCAGCATATGTCATATGAGGTGTGACTTATTTTAGTGACTAAAATTGTAATTCCCCAAAACTAGTAAACCTTGTTTTTATAAATTAATAAAACATGAGAGGATGTGCCTTATCATAACCTACCGACAAGGGTCACTCAATTTATTAGCTTTGATACATTGATCTTGCAAACTGAGCCAACCATCATTTAGCATTTCTCTTAGCCCTGGAGTAGTGTGTTTAGTAATATTAACTTGTAAATTTTTTTAAGAGTTTGTAACTTTTATTATATTAAGTTAGAATAACTGTTTGGCCAAAAAAAAAAAGTGGGCTTATAATTTTAGAAGTTATAAGCTTTCAGTTGTTTTCTTTTATAGCTGTGAACATTTTTTCACTACTGTTATCAAGTTTGTTCCGCTGTTACCGTGTTAATCCACGTCTAAACCATTTCATGATTTCGTGTTTATTTTTTCACCACTGTTATGAAGTGACATATAAAGACTAGAAAACACCGTTTTTAAAGTTTAGCACCGCAAAATGGGGAAACATGGGTTCTCTTTGGGCAATTTGTTACAACATATAGGGCAAATGGACAAATGCATTGTGTAGTGGGGCACGTTCATTTACTGTTGTCAAGGTTTCTGCATCAGCTCCGATACTCCTTATGCTGGTTACTTGGTATGGCACAGTATGCTGAAAAAGAAACGAAGAAATCCCTCTTTTGTTGTTTGGCATCAACTCGAGGTACTATTAACTCCACATTTATTTAGGTACTTCTAAAATATACTGCCTTATCACTCATTTCTGCTTCTTTGTTGTTTTTTTTATTTTATTTTTGGGAAAGACGTTCTGCTTAATTGGGTAATGTAATATCGATTACATGTTTTGAGAACCCATTTTTTCAATTTTAGAAATATTTATTTATTTTCATATCTTTTGAACTTACTTTTGCAAGACATTAAATGATGTTGTGTTTTATTATTACTGTACTTCTTTTTTGGTTCACTAATATTGCTTCTAAATTATTTAGAATGTGTACATTCTTATTTTCGTGATTGTGTACATTGAATGACTGTTAATGTGCAAGGATTAATAAGTTCGGGGCACATATTTTCTTTCGGGCCTTGTATGAGAGAGTTGTTGGGTAGGAGTTTGGTCCGCTGCCTCAAAACAAGGGAGTTTTGTTTTTTTTTTTTTCACACTCTTGTTAGAAAGTTTTTGTGACTTTTTTAATTTTTTTATATTATTATAAATCTAAAAAATTGTTACACTAAATCAGAATTTTTTATTATTATTTTATTATAATAAAAATTTGTTACACTAAAATTGATTATAATTTATTACTTCATTAGATAATATATTAGATGTAAGTTAAATCAAAGGTTTAAATTAGATATAAACATTTTTAAGCTTAGAAAATTCTTTTCCTATTTATAAATATATTTTTATATTTTAAAAATCAATTTTGAAAGCATAAAATTTTATATTTAAATACATCTGATTATTTAATTTAATAATTAATGATGAAAATGTAAAAAAAAAACAAAATTATCTTTTGCCAATTCCTACTTTACATGCTTGTGTTTTTATTGCTCTAAATATGATTCTTTTCAATTGCTTATTAAGTTTATTTCTAAGTATTCTTATAATAGATATTTTTTATATTACTTTGTAATTTTAATTAACTATAAATTACTCAATATGAATGAAATTAGAGATGTGCAAAAAATCTAGATTTAATGATCCAATCCATAACTAAAATAGATTAGATTTAAAAATCTGAATTATTTTAAAATATTAAACATCCAGTCCAATTTTTTCTGGTTTAGATAAATTTTAGATTTTATTATTAAAATAAGTTTTAATGTTGAAAAACCAATTTTTATGTTAAAAGGTTCGTCCAGGTCCCAAGACCAACACCTATATACTATTTATGCTGAACGGTTCACTCAATAAAGCAAAGAGTGATTCGTTTCAAATCTCTATCGTCAAATAACATATATAAGGTAGAAACTATTCAGACGATGTTCTCTTGCCCCCTCGGAAAGGCAGTTTCACTCATTTCTTCTTTTAATTCCGTTAATATTTACTTCTTCTCTATTTGTATTATATATGTATATATATATTCAATGTATTTTTTTATTAAATATAATTTAAAAATTATTTTTTAATTAGTTTATAATAAAATAAATTTTATATCTTATAATAATATTTTAATATAATAATTTGTAATAATATTATATAATGTTACTTTATATTAAATAAAATAAAAACATAGAATATATACATATATATATATATATATATATATATTGTTAGGCTAAAGAAGTATATTAATTTTTTAAACTATATCTACATCAGTATTAATCTAATTTTTAAAAAAGTAATATAAATTAGTTTAAAATCCAATCTATATAATTAAATTTAAAATAAATTTAAATTGAATTTATACTAATCTAATTCATGCATGAAACGTATGTTTATCAATCATAAGTAAAAATAACCTTGTGTTTAACAGCATAGAAGTGATATGCGCTTGAAAATTTCTAGATTTACTTTCATATTACGAGAACAAAATAAAAAAGCAAACTTTATAAATAGGGTATATATAGATATGCGCTTGTTCACAAATTACGAAGCTGGTTAATAAATATTTTCAATACATCAATTAAATAATAATTGATATAATTCATTAAATATTTTCCATTAAATTCTGTTTATTAACGACACCTTTTATTGTTCAACAATTTAAGGGTGTCAGCAGATATCAATTTTTGTGTTTCTTCACAAAAAAAAGAAAAAAAACAATACTACTTCATTTTATTCGATAAATCATTAATGTCTGAATCTAACTCAAGTCATCAATCATTAGCACGATGATAGAACAAAATTGTTTTTCCTTATCATATACAGAATAAAAAATATAATATATTAAATCACATTTTATCCATATAATAAATTTTAAAATAGATTTTTCTATTTTCGATCCATCAAGCTCAATCTTCATTCTTGGCAATTGTTGTTGAATACACTTCCTTGTAGAGGTTTATTGATTGACTGTGGTGTTCAAATTGATGATATAACTTGTTGTTTCTGTCGTGGTTTGGAGGAACTTCCAACTCATTTATTTTTAACGTGCTTAGTTTCATTTCAAATCTGGTACTTTACTGCGCGTTGGCTTGGATTCTCACTGGTTTTGCCTTCAGATTTATCGACTCACTTACTTACTTTATTGGGTTGGTGTTGGCTGTAGTAAAAGAGAAGGAATATGCTTATTAATTATTTGGGTAAGTACAGTGTGATCTTTGTGGTTGCATAGAAATAGAATTATATTTTCCAATGGTGTTTTGGATGAGAGGGAAGTTTTAGATTCTATTATTCTGAGATCCTGGAAATGGTTATCACTTGTTAGTAAGGGAGAAGCTATTATGTTAGCTGATTGGTATTTGAACCCACGAAATTGCATCTGTCTTAATTTTGCATAAGTATATTTTTGCTTTTTATTTTTCTGAGTTAATAATTTTTTGTGTATATAAGTTTTGAGTTTCCCTTGAACTCTTTTTAATAAGATTTGTTTTGCCTATAAAAAAAAAAAAAGTATATACAAGAAAATTTAAAAAATAGTCACTTGCATGGAAATTGGAAGTGAAATAGAGCTGAGTAACCTGATAACCAAACACACTAGAGAGCATGGTCTCTTGGCAAAGAGAAATGAGGGGAAATTGATGGTAAAAAGTATAAAAGCGGAAAAGAATCGCGTTTCAAATTCAAAATCATTAGTTTCTTACTTCTACTTACCTTCACCATTTGTGTTCGACGAATGCTTCTACTTCCCTCGCTTTTCTAGCCGAGACGTAAAAACTAAATCATGGAGCGCGAGAGTGGGAACAGTGATCAACGCCGTGTGGGTTTACTCTACGACGAGAAGATGTGTAAGCACCACACACCAGACGACGATTACCATCCCGAGAGCCCTAATCGCATTACTGCTATTTGGAACAAACTTCAAACCGCTGGCATTCCTCAACGGTAATTCATGCTCCTTCATTGGTTTAGGGTTTTGAATCACGAAGTGTCTTTTCGCTTTTGAATAATTTTGGTGTTTTATTTTATTGTGTTTTAGATGCGTTATATTGGATGCTAAAGAAGCTGAAGACAAACATATACTCTTAGTGCACTCCAAGAATCATGTAAAACTGATTAAGAACATTAGCTCGAAACAATTTGATTCGCGAAGGCATAAGATGGCCGCAAAGTTGAATTCTATATACTTTAATGAAGGTTCAACGGAAGCTGCTTACCTTGCTGCTGGCTCTGCTGTAGAGGTGATATTTGCGATGATTCTTTGTAGATTGTGAACTTTTGAGAGTTTGTGTTGTTGGTTAAATGCGAGTCTACTGTATTATTACTTGTTTTCAGTTTTCTGCTTTATGTTATTGTCCTTGGTTGTATTGTTAGCTATTACTGTTTTTTATATCTTAGACCACTGAAGTTTTTCCTGGTATAATTCAACCCTGGTTTTCCATAAAAAGGAATTTACTAAAAGAAACTGGTATGTTGTTTGGACCTGATGATGTTTATCTCTCTGGTTAAGATTGCTTTAATTACACTCATTGAACTGTTACGATTTGACAGAGGAGCAGTTTTTTTGTTTTGTTTTTGTTTCTATAAGTTCCCTTTGACGGTGAACCTTGGTGCAATTGTAAGGTTCAAATCCTAGCAATAGTCTCTCTCTCTCTCTCTCTCCAAATACATGGGAAAGTGAACTTTGGTGTAAATGTGCAGTTGTTTCCTTCTGACATGGTGAACGTAGATTCTAGTTGCAAAAACACCCTCTTCTTGTATGGCAGTAATGTTGTACATCGGCAGACCTAGCACTTAATCTGATTAACTGATTTAAGTAAGCTTTGTACTTTAGTCGTGTAAAAACTTTATAAACCTAACTGAAGATGTTTTGACAACTAGGTTGTGAAAAGAGTGGCAAGTGGGGAATTGAATTCTGCTGTTGCTATTGTTAGACCTCCTGGTCATCATGCAGAACAAAATGAAGCTATGGGATTTTGTCTGTTCAACAATGTGGCAATTGCAGCACGTTATCTCTTAGATGAAAAAGTGGGTAACACAACACCTACAATCAATTATATATTTACTTATAAGCCTTGAATTGGCCAGTTGCTTTATTGCCACCTTTATTTTTCCGGTTTTGCCATGTGCATTGACAGCCAGAATTAGGTGTAAAGAAAATTTTAATTGTTGATTGGGACGTCCATCATGGAAATGGTACTCAAAAAATGTTCTGGAATGATTCTCGAGTTTTATTCTTCTCTGTTCACAGGTGTGTTAATTATTTTACATTTTTTCTGGTACGCTTTAATGGTTGGTGATCTTGTAATTATTTTTTGGTATGTGTAATTTTGTAAAAATTTGTTGCTCATAGCTCTTTGGATCTGTTAGATAATGTAATTGGGCTTGGTTGCTAAATATTGTTTCCCCTTATTTAAACTAGTAATTCAGGGTTGGGTTTCCAATAAGGACTTTCAATTTAAGGATTTAAGATTTTTGTGGGTGCTAGTGTATCGCTTTCATAGTTGATCCTGACTCATTTCAACTTTTCTATTCATGCAGGCATGAGTTTGGGAATTTTTATCCGAGCAATGATGATGGCTTTTATACCATGATTGGAGAAGGAGCAGGTGCTGGATATAATATAAATGTGCCCTGGGAGAATGGGAGATGTGGTGATGCAGATTACTTTGCTGTGTGGGACCACATCTTGCTCCCTGTTGCGAAAGAATTTAATCCAGACATAATTATAGTTTCTGCCGGATTTGATGCAGGTCTGTTGTTGCAAAATTTGAGGATTTTTTTTTAGGGAGGGGGCAGGGATTACTTGTTCTTCATTGGGCTTTGGAGGAATGTAACTTTGTAAGCAAGTATTTGCTCTTGAACTCTAGTTTACCTGTTGTGTAAGAAGGGACTGATCCTTGTGTTTGGGTCAGTTGATATGGTAATTGATTTTTCTTTTAGTGTAATAACTACTTACTTTTTTAAATGTAACAGCTGTTGGTGACCCTCTGGGAGGATGTCGTGTCACACCATTTGGTTATTCTGTTCTGTTGAAAAAGGTTGCTTTTAAAAATTATTTTTCTTGATTACTTCATAATTTTATTGTAATGCTAGTATGCTACTTTCTTGATAAAACTGCTACATTCTAATGATTAGTGTAGTAGCAGACTAGCACAACTGAAAATTAAATGTGTAGGTGGATAAGTATGTGTATTGATTATTTTCTTGTTCTATCATTATGTACTTCTCTCTTCTCATTAATTTTAAAATTTGAAAAACTATCTGAAACGTTTAATTAATATGCTGATCACTATATCAGTGACTGTTAATATGTTTTTCTCTTCTATATTTCAGCTGATGAATTTGGCTGAAGGTAAGATTGTACTGATTTTAGAAGGAGGATATAATCTCGATTCCATTGCAAAATCCATGCGTGCTTGTTTGGAAGTTTTGCTAGAAGACAAGCCTGTTATTGGATCGTCAGAGGCCTATCCGTTTGAGTCTACATGGCGTGTGATTCAAGCGGTAATAACACGTGATACTGATATATGTTGTTCCCTCTTTTTGAGACAACTTATTTTTCTCTTTACCGGGGAGTGGGGGGTGTTATGCATTACTTTCCTACCAGTTACAAATAGGATTTATGTTTCTTTAGATGTTATTTTAATTGGGTAGATGTTATAAAGACAAAATGATATTTTAATGTAGACACCAGTGTTTTCTCTCCTGTTTGGATAGATTAGTTGGATAGCGAAGTTTTCACTAATTGGGTCTACAATGTGTACTCCTCTCCATTTTTTTCAAGTATCCAAACAGGAAAAGTTGATATTTTCTATTCAACTTTATTTCCTTTACTTCTTACCATTAGACTTCCTTACAAACACAAGCTTAGTGCTAAAGTGGCTTGCATATTTTCCAGGTTCGACAGGAGTTAAGTCCCTTTTGGCCTACACTTGCGTGTGAATTACCACAAAAGTTAATTTCTCAAATGGCACCACCTCCGGTAATGTATTTTCCATAATTATTGTTCTTTTTGTGGTAAATTTCGTTAATGGAATGTTGTATATTTTCTTTTTCAATATTCAGTATAATTCTCTTCAAAGTTTTGTACAAGATTATATAATTGTCAAATACAAATTAAATACCACTGATCAAGTAGTTTATCAATAACTATAAATTGAATATCTAGGTTTGTTGATTACTGTAAATCATATTTAAGTTCTTTTAAATGAGCAATTTTTTATTGGTATGCTGCCCAATGAGCATTTCTGGCTTACCCAATTTGAAGCATTCCTGGGAGTTGAGTTAATAGCCAAGGCATAACTCATCCTTTTAGGAATCTCCGTTTTTTATGAAATCAATGACAATCTCTTATTTTCTCGTGTATGTAAGCCACAGACAACTTTTGTTATGCTACAATTTTTGTTAGAGTATGCTGATTCAATAATAGTGAATCATGTGTGTGTGGAATCGTGGATTATTCTAGAGGAACAAAAACTCCAAATTTGTTTTGCTTAATTTGGGTATCTCTTTTTCTTGCATCCATTCCTTTTTATGTGTATATGTCTTGTTTTCATCCTTTATATGGGCAAATATTCTCATCAATTTTTTTGCTGAAACAAGATTTTTTGCTATTGCAGCATACTCTTATCTTGAGCTCTGACTCTGAGGCTGAGGATGATAAGGGTGCAATAAATTCAGAAAATCTTGGAGAACTTCTTGAGGATGTCATTAAACCACTTACCAATCTGAAAATTGATGCTGGTAACCATGGTCCCTAGATAGCTTTTAAAATCTGAGAAACACCCCTGAAGTTGAGATTTTATTTTTATAAAATATAATTTTAACCTTGGGATAAAACTTAGTTGATTTTTGGTTTCTCTAGATTGGGTTTGGATCCAGTGGAGTTGGTGTAATACAATGGCAAAAGTATGGTATATGAAGACCTTTCTTCTGTTATTGCTTGACAAACTCTATGCTTGTTGCAGATGAAGAAATTGATGCTTCTAGTTCTTGGCGATCGGAATTGTCAAATGTTCACATATGGTATGCCTCTTATGGATCAAATATGCTGAAAGCAAGATTATATTGCTACATAGCAGGTGGACAGGTAATGCAACATTCAAGTCAAGTTGCTTTTTTATATTGAACTAAATATATAAACTGATAAACAAAATGCAGTTATGAAACAAATTATAATTTATTATTCATTTCATTTTAATCATTTCATCAGCATTTGAGCATATTTATATAGTAGTCAAATTTTGGAAAGTTATTTATTTTTATTAGCCTTTGCCATTTTTTTTATAATGCTGTCAAATTGCTACTGAGGGAAAGGTAGGCCAGCTGTGGAATTTATCTTTATCTTTGAATTTAAAAAAATAATATATTGTAATTTGCTGCATTGATAATACGAAGAGTGAGCTTCTCATATTTGACAAGATTAAGTCTTGTGCTTTCAGAATTTAGGGTGATCAATATGTATTGATTGTTCAGTTTAAAAAGAATTCACGACCTTCCTTTCATTTCTTACTTCCATCCTTTCTTTTTCTGGAGCTTTGTTTCTTCTGTTGTCTGCTATATTTTTATGAAAGATCTCAAAAATGATATTCAGGTGGAAGGTATGCAGAAGAACTGTTCTGGTTCGAAGAACAGAACTCTGCCAGCGGAAATCCTGTGGAAGACTTTCCCTTGTCATATATTCTTCGGTCGTGATTCATCTCATTCATGGGGTCTTGGAGGAGTTGCATTTCTTAATCCTGAGAAAAATTTTCAGCACAACACTTTCATGTGCCTGTACAAAATTTCGTAAGTAAATCTGTCTAACTGACAGCTGTTCAAATCTGCTTCTATTAGCCGAATACCTGTCTCTCTTTCAAAGCTTTGCTGTCAGAACACAATATTATTGATTCTCTCGTCCACATTTGTTTCTGGAGGTCATGACTTTACATTCTCTCTCTTCCACATTTGTTTCAGGCTAGAGCAGTTCAATGATATTTTGTTTCAGGAAAATGGTTTAAGCCTTAATGTGGGCTCTCCTTTATTTGATGTAACTACCCTGAATGCTGTCTCTGACAACGAGTTCAATTCTCTGGAGGTTGTCAAGGTATATATATCCTTTGTCCCTGCAAAATTTTCTGATAGTGATTAGTGCATATATTTTATTTGCACTTTTACTTTATTCAGTGTGGGTGTTGGCTGTCTTGGTCATGACTTTTTTTATTTGTGCAGGGTGGTTGGTATGGTAATGTTGTCTACTTGGGAAAGGAGCAGGATATTCCAATTATTACCATGACGTGAGTAACAAATTATACTTTGTAGTTGCGTAGGTAACTCAATTGTTGGTCTCTTTAAGCATGATATTTATATTTACCTTAACCAGGTGTTCGCTTATTGATATTGAACACTTCAAATCTGGTAAATTACCGTTACATGCCCCTAATGAAGCGTATGCCAACACCTTAATAAAAGGGTTGGTAGAGGGAGAACAGCTTTCAGAGGTGGAAGCCGTTGCTTACATAGAAGGTGCTGCTAAATCGCTGTGATTTGCATAGGCGTAGCATTTACTTTTGGTGTAAAATCTTCCAGAGCAGCTTACTATTACAGAAATATTCCATTGTCGTAGATACTAGGTAACAAAAACCCATGATAGGGCTTCAAGTTGCTGCATATTTCTCGCTAGTTTCATGTGTGCCTCGTGCATGAGCTACTTTTATCATCTACAAATCAATGCTGGTACCTGAAATGCATGTATATTTTTTGTGATAACATTTGGTGGTAACTAGAATATTGAAGTATAGTAATTCTCTAAATGATTGAATTGCTGCTTTATTGCTACCGTTTTATCGCATGTACATTTATTGCTGCTCCTATGTTTAAGTTAGAAAGGGTTTAAGGCTAAAGATTATATAGGCATTGGTTTAAGGGATACAATGTTTAACAAGCTTGAGGCTTGAGACTTATTTCCTTTATATAGGCATTGGTTTATCCTTTGTTTTGAGTTTTTATCATTGCGATAATGTGAGTTGTTGGGTCAATGCCATGTAATAGTGGGTTTGTCAAGTATGATTTAATGTTTATAGCAGATTGAGTGATTCAACCTTTTAATTTGCTACTATATATTCTGCTTGGTAGAAGTTTAGGTGTGCGAGTTGTGTTTTGATTGATGAGACATGTCTTGTGAGTGTCTGACTTCATTAGGTATCCTTAGGCGTGGTCCTATATACTTATTGCCTGAAGTAGGGCTGATTCACATGTTGTGGTTGTATTAGTGACTTAAGCACAGTTAATTACAAAGACATCTGTTTGATGGAGGGTTGACTGTGACCACGTTCTAGAGAGGTGAGCTGTTGTTATTTTTAATCACTCTGAATCCATGTTTCTTCTTTGCAAGATGGTTACAATAATTTTGGGTTACGTCTGTTTTTTATTAGGTGTAAAATTAATTTTCTAACTCAAACAAATAAAGGTTATCTCTACCTTCCCTCAGGCATATGAATCAAATAATACAAATGGACCTCTTATCTCATTTGTAGTTTCGAGTACATTTTCTACAGATTATTTTTGTAGTATGATTTCAATAATTTTACTTTTGAACTATAAGTAGAAAATGGGTAGAGATGTGAAGAGGGCAGGAGGGGTACGAATTCTAGCTACTTGCTGCGTTGGTGCTGTGGAGCATTATGGGATGTTAGGATCTTAAATGCAAGATGAGACTTGAGTTTTACGTTGAAAATAAGAAATTATATTGTGAAATTTGCAAGTCCTTTAGCTTTCTAATTACAGTAGGTCTTTTGTGGTGTGGTTGTTTTAAAAGTTCTTATTAATACCTGTTGGAGCGAGTTTTTAGTGTATTTATTATTACTTACGAATATTTATTAAAAATATTTTTAAAGAAATAACTCATTTTAAAGTAATTTATATAAAAAACTATTATTAAAAAACTGCTTGAATTATAAACAATAGAATATTGTTATCATATTTTAAATACATTATGTTAAATACATATTAAAATAATCTAAAATTAATAATGTTATATTTATTTCAATTTACATAATTATATGTTAATAAACTTGCACTCGTAAAAAACCATTTAATCAAACCTACATACGGGTGCAAATTTTTACCTGTAGGTTACTTTGCAAAATCGTGTCTAGAATTTTTATGGTCTTGAAACACCCCATCTCCCTAGAAAAGGAGTGTAATTGGAATAATAATAATAAAAAAAAAAGCTTTAGTAATGAAATCTACCACTTTGATTTGGTGATTTCTCCACTACAAAAGAAATTAATCTTCAACATTTAGGATCAAATTAAGAATTTATTTAATAATTGCATTAATTATTAAAAATATTCAATATTTTCAATTAATAAGTACAAGAATTATAGGAGAACCTCAAATCATTCAATCTAACTAAATCATTTCATTCATTCTTGTAAGCACCACGTTTTTTTTTGGATTTGAAATTGGCCAGAGTGTTAATACAAAGGTTGATGATTTCCATAAAGATTTGTGTAGTACCCTGTATCAAAATCTTTTTTAACTGTGCAAAAACATAATGCTTGCTATCGAACAATCACTTGAAAATTATTTGAACACTATAGTAAAAATTAAAGAATGGATCAATGCTTGGACCAGGCCACGTGTGGAATTGGAACACTCGTACTCGAGATCAAGATCAAGATTGAATTGAATATTACTCCTGTAGTTTCCCTATCGACATTTTAATGTTGCGTGCCCAGAATCGCCAAGATGCTGATGTAATTTATTCCTGCGAATCAAATCAAACGAAGTCAAACATATAACAGTTTATTCTGACGACAAAAAATTTACCATGAGAACAATTAAAATTTGATAAACATGAGACATATACCTTGATTCAAACTCCTCTCCACATGTCTCACAAGCATTGCCAAGACTCTTTGATATCATCTAATTAAAGAAACAAATGAAATCAGAATATAGAGCACAAAGACCATCTTATTAATCACAAGACAAAATTAGAATACACAACGTTATCCTGCCAAAAGCTATGAAGAAACCACTGAATGTAAAATGTGGGTTTTAGAAACCAGAGAATAATCATAAAAATGGAAATCTGAACATGCCATGATTGTCATCGCAAGTGGCCCCATTAAGAAAAACAAAACTATTGAAAGTAAAATGTGGGTTTCAAGTTCACGAAAATACTAAAACAATAGGCAGTAAAACACCCAGCTGGTACAGGTATATCTCAACTCTCATGATAAGGGATTGGAGAGCAGGTTTATCCATAAGTTCTTACCTTCCCTTTTCTTCCTTTGGATGAATTTTTTGCTTTGCTTTTTGGGTCCTTTGCAGTTCCCTTTTTATCAGCAGCTGCTTGATTAGAAATCTTCTTATTCCTACCAACCTGTTCGCCCTCTTTACCATTAATCTCATTTTCCACCGAATGTTGGGAAACAGACTCTTCTGCATTAGAATTATCATTTCCATTGCTGTTTACATTCTCGTAATTGCCATTGGCAGCAGCGACATTAGATTCTTCCCAGTGTTTCCTACCCTTTTCTTTCTTGGCTCCGCGTTTCTTCCTTGTGCTCTTCCGATTGTTATATTCCGGAAAGCCAATCCCATCACTCTCACTTTCAATTTGAGATGGAGCTACCGAAGCCTTGGGTTTGTGTGTTGAAGCACCCGGTTTTCTGTTCTTCTGCCCTGCCATCATTGCTTCAAGAACATCATTTTCATCATCATCATTGTCATCAAATCTAACTGACAACTCCTCTTCCCCCTTCTCTGCATGCAAGGCATCAGAAAATTCATCATCATCATCATCAATTAGTTCAGCCTCATTTCTAGTCTCCTCATCTGCAACATTGAGACCATCTCTAATCCTACTCTCCAAATCATTAACTACAGAATCAGTCTCGCCTTGATCATCATTCTCCGCAATTGCATCTTCCTCATGTTCCATTCCTTCTCTTTCTCCTTCTTCTTCCACATCCAATTCCAAATCCTCTTCATCATCAAGCGAATCCCTAAACTCAGCAACCTTCTCCTTATGCTTCTTGGACTGTTCATGATTCTTCCATTGCTTCTCACTCTTAAACTTCTTCCCACACAACACACAATAAAACTCCTTCTTCTCTTCCATCTCCTCAAACCACTCCTCCACCACCACCTCTTCCTCCTCCTCAACCTTAGCCCACTCAGGCTCCTCATAAGCCATAACCCTCTCCTTCCTCTCTTTCTCCAACCTCTTCTTCCTCTCCCTCTCCTCCGCCCTCTTCTTCTCCATCTCCAAATTCTTCTTCACCTTCATATCAACCACCCTCTTATCCCTCTTCTTCACAAAATCACCCAATTTCCGCACAGTATCATTATACTCCTTCCTCGCCCTCCTCCTAACCTTGTTATTCTCCTCCTCCATAAGCCTCCGCGATTTCCGATTTGGACCCGCCATAACATTAAACTCATCAACCCAACAAAAATCCATAACCGTACAAAACCCTAACCAGTAACCATAAAACGCCGTAACCTGCTCATACGGACTATCCAAATTCCCCATAACAGGCGCGGGCCGAACCGCCTCCACACCAATGCCCATTTTCTTCGCGAAGTTTATTTCGTTCGCGTGGATTCTATCGAATACGTCGGAATATACCTTGTAGAAACCCTTCCCGGAATCGGAGTAACCAGAATAGACGGTGTTCGAGAAAAAGGAGAAAAGGTCGGTGACAATGGAGTTGTTACGTGAGTTAGGCTCGCAGTACAGGATCTGGGAACGGTGAGAATCGTACCACGCACGTTCCTTGGGATCGGAGAGGACTTCGTAGGCGTGTTGGAGTTCTTGGAACTGAGCCGTGGCGTCGGCTTGGGAGAGACCGGATTGGACGAGTTTGTCGGGGTGGCGCTGAAGGGCGAGCCGCCGGTAAGCCGATCGGATCTCGTCGGCAGTGCATTCTCGGGGGAGGCCGAGGACTTCGTAGTGGCATCGCTTCGCTGTTGCCATTGTTGGCCGATAACAGAATTAGGGTTCCGATTTCGCGTATTCTGTTTAAACGGGTACATTCATATCAGCTTAAGGCGTGTTCCAGTTGACGAGGTATTTTTATTTCCTTACTTAAAAAAAAAAAGAAAAGATAAATGCATATCCATGTCTATGTAAAAAATAGATAAAAAGGGATTTAAGGTTGGCTTTTTTATTAAGTATAATAATTTATTGATTTTAAATAATGCTTTCTACTATTTCATCCGTGGACTTGAAACTTTCAATAAATGCTTTTTAATTATAGTAATTTATTGATTTAAAAGAAAAATACGTGTGACCAGGTCATAAAAACTTTTTTACTTAAATAATTATATGAATTTAATAAAGAATCTGAAACATTTCTTTAATGTAATAAATTAGGTACTCATTTTATGCTTTATTTTCAGATTCTATATATATATATATATATATATATATATATATATATATATATATATATGATATGAATGAGCAATTAATATAATAAAATTATATTAAAAATAAATATTTATTACATTTTATAATTTAATTTATAATAAAAAATTACAATAAAGTGCTAGTAAATCAAAGAAAGATGTGATTAAATCAAAATAAAGTTAATATACTTATCCCGACCACACAAAGGTCGGTTTTTTGTGTTTAACAAGCTTATCAAGCCTAAGGCTCCTTTACATTAATTAGCAACTATTTTTAAAAAAATACATATATCCTCAATGTCTCTGAATTAATGCGTTAAACTTCAATTCAATTTCATATAGACAACTTCTCATTATGATAAATAGTTATCAATAAATTTCTTAAAAGTTTTGATTATTATTATTTTAACCAATAAGGTGAATAATAACTAATTTTGAGTATCAAATATAAATGTATTTTATTTTATGTGTTTTAAAGTGAATAAAAATAATCTTATTTGATATATTTTTTTGTTAAGATTTATTATTAAACTTAAAAAAATAAAAAAATAATTAAGAATGCGAATAAAATAAAATCAACTCAACAAAACTATATAAAAAACACAATAAAAAGTATAAAGAAATTAAAAGATATATTATTTAATGAATTATTGGTTAGACTTCATTATTGCATTTAGTAAAAATGAACCAAAATGATTGAGAGTGTAAATAAATGATTTAGATCTTATACATTTTAAGTGGACATTGCAGTCTGTATTCTAAATTCACTTAAGCGAATTTTATTTTACTTAAACAAATTTAATAAAAGTGAATTTTGTTTAAACTACAAGAAATAGCTTAAGCAAGTTTGGTAAATAATTTATTTTAGCTTAAACTAAAACTACAAAAAAATTTAAAACTTCATTTTATTCCTTTCTACATTATAGAAATTTTGAAAAATCTTTGTTTTTTATCAAGGCTACTTAATTACCAAGGACTTTTACATCTATCATCCACTAGATATTCTGAATGTATTATCTAGTGTGTTACATGTATTAAGTATATGTGAAGTATAACTATTTAGAATCATATTAAATTGTTGAGAATGATGATAATGATTATAAGAACGATGACTTTTAAATTTTGATTAAAAAATAGTTGATCACATGATCTTGCATAAAGTTTCTCAAAATTTTAGCAGTGTAGAGAGGAATTTAGACTGCAGTCTGCAGTTCTCACTTAAAGTACAGAGGATTTGGATTCACAAATAAATAAAATAAAATAAAAATAATGAAACATTATCAATGATATGATCAAAAGTACACTCTTGTTTAGGATTTTTGTTTACTCAAACCTTTATTTATTTTTTTCTCAACTTTTGTTGGCTTTTCTAATATTTGAATTGTGATGCCTTTTTTTTTCTCACCCTCACTTATGGTATTATTTGAGAATATATACTTTAAGAATGGTGAATTTTCTTTCAAAATTTTCTCTTCCTCTTTCTCTTTATTTCTCCAAATTTTCTCATTCTATCTTCTCTTACTCTTTTTCTCTTGAGCTTTTCATTTTTTGTCTCTTTCTTTTTTAAGATATACCTCTTATTTATAGCTTAACACTTGATCCTATTAAATATATATATTTTTTTATTTTGATAAAATACTCTAACTTACTGTAATTCTTTATTTTTTTATAACTATCAATCAATTTTTTTTTTAACTATCTTTTTCACTTTTCTAAAAATTTACAACTACTTTAACCATTTAAATTTGAAATTTAAATTTTAAATAATTTTTTTCTATTATCTTAATATTCTACAACAGAATTTAATCATTAATTATATTCTTTATTTTTAAATTGTTAAATTTTATTTTATTATTTTGAAAAGAAAGTTAGATAAAATTGGTTATTCATAAATAAAAACAAATCTTAACTTGAATTAAAGAATAAAACTATATGTAAGAAATAATATTTTTTTTTAGATAATAGGAATGAATTAAAAAACTCATTTTCTTTTTTGGATTTCAAATTGAGCTAAAAAATATTTTATAAAAGAGTATTTGTTTTTATTTGTAAAGAATGAAAAAAATTTAAATTTATTTTAGTATTTTTAAATTCAATATTATAAATAAAGTATTTATAAAAAATGTTTTTTTGTTATTTTTGAATTAAAATAAAATTAAAAAGAACGAATAAAAAAATCACTATCAAACAAAACAATAATAATTTATTTCAAACACGAAACCATGTTTTAGGAATAAGGAAAAGGAATTTGTGTGATAGTAAAAAAATGAATACAAGTGCAAATCACCAAATTAACAAAATAAGCAAAAAGTATAATATAAGAAAATAGAAGGAAGAAAAGATATTACTTGAGCAAACAAAAAAACTTTACTTTTGTTTAATCTTTACTCTGCTAGTTTATTTAATATTTGTTTCTCTTCTAATATTTACTCTTTGTTTTTTTTGTCTTAACCTCTGAGTGATTATTTTAAGAAAGTATTTTATAATAACATGAAATTTTTCTCTGAGCTAAAAAATTATTTTTATAACCTCTTATGCACGAGTTTTTTTTTTTTTAAATAATGCAACTCCTCTTTTTATATGTCCTTTTTCTATTTATTTATTTATTTAATATTTTACTATTATTATTATTTTAAAATCAATCTTAACTTTTCAATTCCTTATTTTAAAATTTTAATAGAAATATTACAAGGAAAATAATATAATTTAAGTATAGATTAAATTGTTGCAGATATTAATTTTTAAGGGAACATAGTATAATTTTTAAAATAGAAAAGAATAATATAATAAGTGTTTTTTTAAAGGATGTAATTTACTTAAAGTAATACATTGAATAGTCGAAAAATGATTTAAATTAAATGGTTAGTCCATAATTCATGATCTAAGATGCAAGTTTTCTGTTTAATTAGATATAAAATGAAAGCACGAGTACGCTGCACAAGTTTTGACGTGTATTAAATTTATAATTTTTATATAAAATTAAAATTAATTAATACTTATTACATTGTTTTATTTTAATGTGTATTATATTTTTGAAATATAAGTCAATATTTAAATTATAAAAAAAAATATAACTATATTAATATAAAATAATTTAATAATTGAATTAGTGAATTTTATATTCTATACAAAATTATTATAAAATATAATTATCTAAGTTTAATGTCCGTTGTAAACGAAAGGTAACTCTTTTTAAATATATACTAACACATTCAATATAAAGTGGATTTAAATTCTTCCTTAGTCGATATTTTCGGATATAATCTATCAGTGAGAAAACACATAATTTGAAAAAAAAACAAAAAACAAGGCCAAGTCTATAGCAACCTTCACCAAAATTGTATGTAAAGTATTCTAACACAATCGACTAAATGCCAATGGATTGAAACTCTTTCAAGCATTTTTAGAAAACCAGATAAAACAATTTATTTTCCTTTGAAAATCTTATGTTACTATTTTTGTTAACAGTTTTTGTACTTTTACGTTTACTTTCTTTTATATGGATTTTTTAAAAACATAGACTTAATTTTTATAATTATTTTCATTTATAAATTAATTTTTATATTTGATATCCTTATATTTAGTTCGCATACAAAATTTTATATTTTAGTCTATAACATTATAACATCGTTATAAAAAGTTATTATTTCTTCAATTGTTTTTTTAACAGTGTTATTAAAAAGTTGTAATAAGCATTTGATAAAAATTAAAATGTAAGATTTTAAAGTAAATAAATAAACGTAAATAATAAAGATTAAATATATATTTTAGTATATTTTTTTTATCATGCTTTTCTTTTGGTTTATCTCTATTTTATAAAATTTTAAATATTCTCATGTTAGTAAATAATATCATAATGTTTAAAAGAAAAATATTGTTTTTATTAAATGAAGACTCATCATGATTAGTTATACGATTCATTAATTAAATTTAATAAAGGTTATATTTTCTTCTTAATAATATAATTACTTTATAATATAAAAAATATAAATATCTGTTTTTTTGTTAGAGCCTGTCTCTTCCTCTGCCAAATTGATATACAAAAAATTGAGGTGGTTGCAGAAGAATTGAGTTGGTGGGTACATGACATTCCCTTTGGCAATGAATGTGAGCCAAAACCTTCCGCTGCAAACAACGATCCATCTTCCTCTTCCGCCAAATGTTCCAATTTCACGGAGACACACTTTCTCTCCTCTCACTTCAGCTTCAGAGACTACCAATCAAACACTTATGCCAACCATGTCCGATATTCTAGAAGCTTCCAGAGCACAGAAACTCGACCTTCACCTCAAAACTTTCGGACCCTTTTTCAGAATCACAGCAAGGAGCTTGGTAACCCACAGAGAGCTTGGAAGGGCTGAGGGATTCATAAGATTCTGGATCGAAGGCACCATTCTTCACTTGGACTCTATCAAACTCCAAAGAGAAACTCTTGCCATGGAAAAATCAATATTTGGACTTGGTTTGTTCATTGGAGCCGTTGCAATTCGACATGGATATGATTCTGGCTGCAAAATAGCTCAGTTATTAGCCATCAATGATTCAGATCTTTACCATTCTAAGGTTCTCTTCTTACAAACTAACCTTATCCAAACCTTCATATCTTTTATTTAACTGCAGATTTTTATTATAAATTATTGTAATGCTATTTTTTTAAAAATTTTAATTAGCATTGTTTAGCATTTTATATTATTTATTTTGTGCAAAGAAATTTAGTGATAAATAATGTACAAGATAAATAGGTTTTTAACCTAGTTCAAGTAGTAGGATGGGCTTTATTGTTGTTGATGTTATATTTTAGCATTTTCTATTATTTATTTGGGTACATGGGCTTTGTTTTATGATAATTACTAATCCTTTGGATCTAGAATGCTAAGAATAGTTAAATACGATTTTGTTTTTACAGTTGGTGAGGTTCTACACGAGACTTGGGTTTAAACGAGTGTACGAAGTGACAGGCTCATCGGTTGGGGATCTTGCACACATGCTTGTGTGGGGTGGTGTTGGTACCCGCATGGATGCCAGTGTTGAAGAACTCATGATAAAATGGTGTACAAGATTTAAAGCACCACATAAATGATTCAATTTTTAGCAAAGGCAAGAACACAGTAAGAAAATATAGATAGTAGCAAAAAAATATCATTCTTTTGCATCAACATCAGGGCTTATGATGGATTTGCAGCTGACATATGTTCGATTTTGTAATTTATGCATACATATTTTTCTTTTAACAAATATATATACATATTTTGTAATTTATTTAGTGTAATCATACACGTCAAAGTTTATTTACCTTTAACTCCTCCTTCAAAACATTTCTTGATTTGTCTATGGGCCTTCCGCTTTCTTCTTTTCTTTGTTATGATTTTTCGTACTTCGAGTCTTTGAGGATAACAGAGTTCACTCTCAAGGGTTTAGACTCTGAAACTATGCTGTAATTTAATAATCTCAAAAGCTAAAGCTAAGACAGATTTTTATTACATTTATAATAAATTACATGAGAAAAATCTTAAGTCGTTTTTCAACAATGATGAAATTAAGATAATAATTTGAGTAGGTTTTATTTTGAAATTGCCACGCTACATTTTGTTTTAACTTTCATTCAGCTTCTGTAACAATTGTTGCATACTGAAACCGAATTTCATGGGTATTTTCTGCTTATTTAATATTTCTGGAACGGTGCTTTTTGATGTAGAGATGATTATTTTTTTCCCGCAGCTTTCATTTCTAGTTCTACATGCAGCTTTCGTTAAGTCTGTCTTATTACTAGTTACTTGCTGAATGTAGGTACAAAATGCAGTTTGTTAAACATGTTATACGGATACCATTTAAATGGTACAAGAATTGTTCTTTAGCTCAGTTTGTACTTTTTACATAGCTAGCTACCTTAAAATGTGTGAAAATTGTGATTAAAAATGGACCTATATTCATATTTAAATTTTAAAGTAAAGACCTGATTGTTACAAAGTATGTTTGATTGAATTCAAACTTTTCATAGAATAATTCACTATCGTATTTTTTTTTTCAACATTTATTCATTACTTATACATACTTTTCCTAAAACTATAATATGCTGCTTGAGATGTCCGAATAGCAGCATGGACACTCACTCAACTTACAACGACCAATGAGGACTGACGTATTTTTCTTTCAACTTTCAAGTTTGTATGTCAGAGGCACCAGAGCAGCAAATATATATACGGATGCTCTGGCCGAATAAAAGGAACTGTCCAAGATTCTGAAGGTAACTCTGCTTTCCTAATTTAAGGAATTGGTACAACAGATGTCCTTCCTTCAGAAACAAGTTTAATAATTTTCCTTGTGGAAAACAAATCTAGTTGTGGTTTTGGTGGAAAATTTGGTGCACAACCTCTTCAATTCTTTTGCCAATTTAGATGGGCCACAATAAAAAACCCCTGTAGAAGAAAATCCATATTCTTAGTTAGGAAAACAATTTAGACCAAAAAGAAAGTTAGGATATTAATTTAACCTCATTTTTCTGTGTGTTTGGAGATAAGGATTTTGAGTAAAGCAGTAATCCCTAAATTATATATGTGTATTTCAATTATTAAATAACGTACAAATTTGGAAATGTATACGAGGGATATTTTCTCACCGATCTTAGCTCCTCCATGCTTGCGAGCCAATCTAGAAAATATGTTGAACCAATTTGGTCGAGCAAAATGTGTGTGTATCTGGAAATTCCGATAGCAAATTTATTTTCAATCGAGTAATAGCAAATTGTATGTGCAGCTTGACATGACACGAATGATTCATTTTTTTAAAAACAATTTTTGGTTGATATGTATTTGTTAGGATTCTTCCAAAGGACTTTAAGTTGGAGTAGTTGAGAAGAACATGATTTGAAATTATATAAATATAGAAATGTTGTTTGTTATGCCAAACTTTGATATATAGCAGAGATAACAATAACACACTTAAGCTATAATCAGAAGGCATCAAACCTATAATATCTTATGGTATTTTTTTAACGCCATTCATGTAAGTAAAGCTTGCTAGTAATTTATATATTTGACCATATATTGGCCAAAACTAAGGAGAAGATGCACTTACTGGAGTCCTGGAAACTATGTCAATGCCACTCTTAGCAAGATGCAAGGCCTGAATGACACTTAATAAAGCCGAACGAACATCTCCCTCAGGATATACACTGGTCAAGAAATTGTGCATCTCCACAACCGACTTAAATTTTATCAGAAAACTAGAATGGTCAGAAAATGCTAGAAGATCTTATTTGCATCTTTGTAATAAAAATGTAGTTGTTAACATAGATTTTTTTTCTGTGAACATTATGCCAATGCCATAGTCAAAACAATTTGTAGTTGCGCATACCTGCTTTTTGGTTGAGTTTGAGATTTCCTTCATGACATCTCTAAACCAATCAAAGGAGTTTTGCTCTCTTGTAATCCAATAAAGATATGCTTTTAGTGGACCCTTGGTTAAGCTGCACTCTCTGAGACCACTCTATTTTAAATGCCCAAATATGGCGTTTGTTTAATGGAGGGAGACATTATCACAGTAAGAAGATATTGAAATAAATAACACAATAAAAAAAATCTTACATGATCATTTTGTCCTGTCTGGACACCTTTAACTACATCTTTGAGGATGCTAATGAAAGGTGTGGCTCCTATACCAAGGCCTATTAGTATAAGAATGTCATATTTTACATGGTCTTGAGAAGCAGAACCATAAGGGCCATCTATGTACAGTTTTGGACACCCTTGTAATCCTGACAACATTGTCTGCAGATCGTGGAACAATTTTGAGATTGAAGAATTTAACAAGCATAATTCTGCAATTAAAAATTGCTATTTTCACCTCTTGGAATAGAGCATATATTTGGTAGCTCCAGTCTCCGAGTGTTCTAATGTGCACACTGAGGTAGTCATCTTGTGGCCCTGAAGTCAAGGAAAATGGATGCCTGAAAATTTAGACAAAAGAAACTCAAATAGAACATCAATATTGATTCACTAGCTTGAATTATAAAAAATGGAAGAATGAACAGAACTAGTATTAAATAAGAATTAAGAATTGCATAAGGTTGAATCTTGAATGAGGTCAGGTGATGGGAAAAAAAAAAAGTACCATTCAAAGGGCGAAATTTGGGGGCACTGAAGGAATATATACATGCCACTTTGGTACTTAAAACCTTCTGGCTTTTGCATTTTGAGGTACAGAACCTTACCTGGATACAGATTTGCCTGCATGGAAAATTAAAAAGAAAAAAAGGATAAGATAGTAATTATCCTTGACAAGAGTAATTAAAGAAATTTTTATATTTCAGATTTTGAGCTGTTCCGTAAAATATATCAAATGAAGCATAAAATTTAAACCAACAGTTTTTATGAATAGTTTAATAAAGAAAATGTCAAATACCTTCAAAATATCAACTTCGTAAGATCCAGATCTAATGGCTCGAAAGATCCTCTCTCCAGCGTACAATAAAACTGGAAAAGCAATGTACATCCATGTCTGCTCATAGAAAGATATGTAAAAAATGAAAATCGGCTCCAAAATTTATTCTATAATACTTATAAATTAAAGAGCTCAATTAACTTTTACTACTGTCTAAGGCATGTGAAATAAACAATTATATTAATGAGTAGCTTAATTAATCTCAACGATGAGCAATTAGGAGTAAACTAGTGGCAAGGAATATAAAAACTTTAGAAGCGGTCACAATTCAATCTTGCGCATTCTCAATGTTTCTTTTTTATCTTTTGCGGGTAATACAACAGTAGAAAAGAGGAAACACAAAAGTAAGTCAATAATACTCAAATTGGTCTCACGTGGCTGTCTTTGTCATCCCATTATCCTTAATACTGTCACATGTGTTTATTTATTTTTTGCATGGTTTTCTAATCAAAACTCGAAGTTTTGCCGTATGTCACTAAACTCAGAAGGGTTTCAATTTTATTAACCATTAGATGCATTATTTCTATTTTAAGGTCAACAAAACTTTTCTCATTATCTAAAAGAACAGTATTACAAATGTAAAGCACATCAAAAGGATAGAAAAAGACATAAAAGAAGATTACCGTTTTCTCCATCAGCTTGTCGGTCAGGAACAGGAACATGGAATGAATAATTAGCAACACATAGACAAGGACAAACAAATGGTGGGAGTACCAAAATGTGTTGTATCCAGTGACACGTTGAAGTGACACGGGTAGCACAGGTGAACGACGCCTTGGCCACTTAGTAGCTAGTGAAAATGCAATGGCCATTAACACCACCATGCCAATCCCACTCACCCCTTCCGTCGTGGCCAAAATTTCCATGTACGATGGTTGGTGGTACCCAAATCCTGATGCAATCGTTTGACGGAAAATTGATTTGTCTGACTCACTAATTCTTGGAAAGTCACACGCAAGGTGCGTTCCACCGTGTAAGATCACACCCACCACTATTCCTCCTGCAATTAGCTGCATATATTCCAAAATTATTATCAATTTTATTTTCACGTTACAATTACAATGAGTTTTAATCAAGGAAGGAATTTTCACTAAAGTATAAAATCTATGATATTTTAGTTTACTAAAGTTTAAGTTAGACCTTAGTTTAGTAACGTGGACGTATGCAGAAAAGGTCATACACATGCATCTGGCAGCAATATATGACTCGAATTATTTATCTTTATTTCTTTTTATTTTGTCCCTATAGTTTTAATTTAAAAATAAAAAAAAATAGTAATAAAAAAAGTTTTTTAAGACGTATCATTTTTTAATTAAAAATAGAAGTAAAAAAAAAAGACATAAAACAAAAGACGGGTGATTTCAGTTCCTAATATATTGTTGTTGTGTCAATTAGCAAATTTGACATCTGGTGCGAGGAAAATGCTTCATGGGCACCCCCACCTAGAGATCATAAGAAGAGAAGAAAAAGAAAGGATAGATGTGACAGAAGATTCAATGTAATATAAAAAAATTGAATGAATATTAATACTATTAACATGTTTATAAATTAGAATCGCATATATAACCATGAACATAGTCAAACTATGCGAGGTGTTAACACAACACTATAAAATATTGTGTATCGAAGTTAAAATGACAAGTCAAATATATAATATAGAACATTGAATATTATGACTTTGGGAAGCGAACCAACCTTGTGAAAGTTTATATTGTCATTGAAAGGAATGACAGAGTTGATTGAACGGTGCTTGCGGAGCCACGTGATTGTATTTCTACAAACAGGGAAGAGAACGAGAGCCATGTTGAGTTTTAAGGTCTCAGCAGCACCTTTAGCCGTAGGAAGGCAATAACCCATTACTTCAAATCCTGATCTATGCCTATATTGAACAAATTTCCACACAAATAACCCCAAGCATGCAAGCACCCACACTAGAACAACCCAACCACGTCGCCAATAGGTTCTAAACAACACTTCAATTCTTGACATTGGTTCTTGTTCTTCACACAATTCACCACTAATGTTGTGATCAATATTCCTTGTGCTTCCTATTGTTGATCCTTGTTTCATTGGAGAGTGTGCCTTTATTGATATGCTAGCCTTGAATAGAGACTCCATTTGAGATATCTACATATCACCAATCTTTCTATTTAATAGAATATGGAAGAGGGTCATCTGGTAAATCCTCAATGGGGGGTTGAGGCTAAATTGGTACCTGAATGTAGCCTTTGTTTTTCTTGTCAAGAGATTCCATGATCAAAGCGGCGTAGTCCTCTGCTTCATCATGTGTCACGGATAGCTTATTCA
The DNA here is from genome assembly GCF_003935025.1 of Abrus precatorius. Classification (NCBI taxonomy): domain Eukaryota; kingdom Viridiplantae; phylum Streptophyta; class Magnoliopsida; order Fabales; family Fabaceae; genus Abrus; species Abrus precatorius. Next base: position 36,411,972 of record NW_020874428.1, on the reverse strand, counting down.
TAGATGCGGTTAGTAAAATTGTCTGCATAAGGTACAAATTAATCATAATCACAAACAATACTAACATGCATAAATGCGAATCAATATGACAGTTTTTATATATATATACACCCAACTAGAATTAATTATTAGAACCACACTATAGAGTATCGCCAAAATCAATAAAATAAACATGCGGAACAAGACAATTAACACATGAAAATTTAAACGGCCTCACATCATATTAAAGTTAATTATAAATTAGAACTCATTAAGTATATGATAACCTGCTTTATATCTGCCTCGGTAATTCTCCCATCCATGTTTCTGTTACACCTATAAAGTAAACCAAAGAAAAAATTACAAAACTGATTTCAGAATTGTAAAGAGGAGAGTTTAGGAAAGAATTTTCACATGTCAAAGAAGATTCGCATTCTAGAGTTAAAAGAATTATCCTTCATCCGAAGCCAAAAATTGTGCAAATCGGTTTTGTTGATATCGAATTTCCAATCCTTGCCACCTCTCAGTGCCCTTAATAATTCGTTAGCAAACTCTGGCGATGGCTGCATCCCTACAGAACAGTACGAAACTGAATGCAAAAATCTAAAATAATAATTGAAAAAATAAGACCAGAATTCATAACAGGTAGGTATAGATAAGGCACTTGTTAATTTAATAAAGGAGAAAGTGGTAAACGTTGATGATTTAAATAAATTAAGTATGAAAAGGAATAATAATAAAAACGATACAAGTTGTCATATCTTCCGGCACTAAAGCATATGCAAAGAACATGGCAAAGGTGCCAGAACAGAACAGACACCGAAAAGGACTGATCAATGTCTGAAGGAGCATCGTGCATTAATGCATTATGAATTATTGTGATCGTGAAACAAAGTGATAATGTTACATGGAGCTGTTTGTTCTTTGTTGGGTTTTCTTTTCTCACCAATGCAGAAGCCAAATTCTGACCATGTAACAACCGGTTCGGTGCCATTCCCGGTCCAAGCCACTTGGTCGAACCGGTTCTCCACATCCTTCCACTCCATTCCGTTTTGACCAACAATGCCATTCATGAGTCCAACGCCTTGAATTGCTTCATTTTCTGTTATTTGAGATTGTTCTCCTTTGAGCCTAACCTTGGACCCGGTCTGAACCGGAGAGGGGGAAGAAAAAGATGGTGATGACTTGAAGAGAGCAATGAGGGAACGATCATGGATAGCTTTTTGGGACTTCAAAAGCCCATCCATTGATGGGTTGTGAAGAGTGAAGGTTTGATCAAGTTGTTTTCATGGAACGTGAAGATTTTGTTTCCATCATGATCTAAAGAAAATGTGGAACAAGATTTTATTCAGGGAAAGAAGGTGAATGGTTTTTTTAAGGAGCACAGAGTCGCTTCAATAATAATTGCGTTCAACTTTGACCCAAGAAGGAGAAGCAGTTGGCTTGAGTTGCTTGGTGGATTTGTTTATATTGTTTTTACAAGAGGTACAAGAAAGTGCCCATTTTTATCTTCTCTCTTTTTATGTGGAAGTGTAGAATTTTCTTTGGAATTGAGTGGTTGAGTAAGGGAAATGAGAAAAGACAAGTTTGATGGTTTAATCAAAAGAATAATTGATCATGTGTTTGGTTTGGTGGGAGTGTGTGGACTAAGATATAGAATTGAAGCTAATAAATGGAAATTTTGGTGAATATTAACCAGATTGTGAGAGGATGGAAATTAAGTAAGGGCAGGTGAAGGTAGTAAACAAATCCACGGCAATGAAAAGGCTGTGATGCATATGTGCTTCAGTTTATTTGTGTTGGTTGAAGGTCCTGAGGGAAAAAGAGAGCATTATAAGAGTGTTTCCAGTTCATTTTTCTAGTTGCTATATCAAAAACAGCTCATTGTATTAAAACGTAAGCAAGAGAATAGAAGAATGATTAATAAAAAAATATTATCTTACTCTCTCTAGATGAATGTGGATGCGAGATGGAAAAGAGGAAAATAATGATATATGATAAATAATAGAATACAAAAAAGAGAGTAACAACACAGAGGATGTAAGAACAAAAAAATATGAAAAAATCAAAATTGATAATTAATTATCAAATGAATAATTATACTTAATACCCTTTTTAGAGATTCACATCTCCTTTACTACCGATGTGGATTTAAATAAATAATAAAATGTAAATTTAAATAATAAGTTATCAATAGAGAAGATTTATTTATAAATCTGATCAAAAAATTTAGTGTATGGTGTTAGTATTTGAATTTTGATAAAATATACATTTTTAAAATTGATAAAAGCAAACAATTGTTTCTTTAAAATAAAATAAACTAAATGAACTTTAATTTTGATAAACTAAAAAATATTTTATTACCCTTCTCATGAAACTTATTGAAATACAAATTATTTGTATGATCTTAAGTAAAATTTACAAGATTTTTTTAAAATTATAAAACTATAATGAGATGTATGATAAAAAAAAATATAAAAAAAAGATACCCATAAACATAAAGTAAATATAGAGAAATAAGTATTAAAAAATCAATACTCTAACGAAAGTATTTCTATACAAATTTATTATTCATTTTCTATAAGGAGCACAACAAGATTTGTTCCACGTTACTTTTGATGGTCTCTGCAAGTTGGAATGACCAATGGACGTAAATGTTCGTATTTTGTGTAAGAAAGAACAGTCACATCATAGTTTTACTCTGTTTCTCACGGCTTCGAAAATGAACAATAATTATACGTATCCCATCCATTAATGCAGATGATTTTCATGCATTACTTTTATATAATTTATAATCATCATTGGTGGGTTCAGTCCTTTTAATATATTTATATTATATTCTCAAAACTTATTAGGTTATTAGTCACATCCAAGCTAATAATTTACTTGTTTATATTTTTTAGTCTGTTATTATCTATCAATATAAAATTGTTTATTATCTAATACTTTTCTTTAAATTTGACTATTGTTTTAGATGCAACTTATATTTTTAATCTGAATTTATACTTTTTTAAATTTCTGCAACAGATCTTATTTTCGTTCTCTATTACTTGGAGTTATGCTCTTTTTTAAGTTCTTGATTTTAATTTTTTTTATCAAACTCTAATATCATAATAACATAACAGTTTGAGTGTGTGTTAGATCAAATAGTGTACAAAAAGATTTAATAATTTATTTATTTAAAACACTTTGTTAATTTAGACTAATGCCTTTTTCATTTATCTATCCTTTTTTTTTTTCGCTGGAACATTAATATATCCTTTATTTATTAGTAACTTGAAACTATTTATTACCAACCAAAATTATAAATAAATGTAACTCTCCCGTAAAATTTGTATTAACCCCCTTTTTTTTCATATCCCTATTAGGGTCATATTATTATTTTATTGATACACTTGTTGCAAAAACATTAACGGTGTGATGCATCACGCTAAGCTGAATTATTAATAAAAATGCTATAATTTGTTCATGATTGTCAAATATTTTTATCATAGAATTTTAATAAATTATAAAATAAAGATTTGCAAATTGAAATAAAATGTTATATCATAAAAATAGTCTTGGAAATTTTTGTATATCTTCTGATTAATTAAGGAATTGATTCTTCTTCGAGTTTACTCTTACATTTTTCCAGTGTGGGAATAGTATTTGTTTGGACAATTTGTAAAATGCTTTTTCTTGTGTAAGTGGTACTTGCAAAATCAAAATTGAGACTGGAGTAACTTAATTTTTAAGTATGTTTCCTAACTCTCAACACCACATGTGCCTCAACACACCTTTTCAAAGAGAGAGATGGATAATATTTTAAAAAGTACTAATCAATACTCTTAATCCATTGATTAAAATATTTAAATATTTTTTATTAAACAGTGTAGAAAATATTTATTTATAATTTTCAATACATTTCAATATATTTTTAATAGAATGTAATAGTTTATTAACATTTTAATAAATACTTTACATACACTAATTAATAATCCCTAATATTTTTCGCAAAGAGCCAAGGAGGCATTGTAAACGAAATTACATGTAAAATAGGGAATGTTATTATATATATATAAAGCAGACAAGCGTGATGGGTGAAAGTGAAAGTAAAATCGACACAATATTTTAAAGTAAAAAAAAATGTACGTGTCTATTGTATATTAGTTTAGAGTGCATTAAAACTACAAAACACTTTTCTGGTATTTTTTTAAAATTTGTCAAATTTTTTTCTATTTATAAAAAATAAAGATAACTCATTGTTGTATTAATTGTTTAATTTTTTTCATTTATATTAGTTCAATTTGTATTAGCTTAATATTATCATAATATTACTAGTTTATGTTTTATCTTCTACTTTTTATTTATTTATATATATATATATATATATATATATATCACTAGTATAATAAAAAATATTTATTTTTGGGTAATATAATATATTTTTACTTAAACTAAGATACATATATTATAAATATTTCAAAGGATTGAGATCGATATATCAAAATAAGTTAAACCTTTGAGTTTTACTGTTATTTTTTATATAATCTTTTTTTTTTAAGGTCTTATAATTAGTGGGTTTATATTGATCCTATGTCTTAAAATAAAAAAAAATAGTAGATTAAGGTTAGAGTTATTTATATTATTTTTTATAATATTTATTTAAATAAATTCAAAATTATATTTAAAATATAAAAAAAATTATTTAATATATTAAAATTTTATCATAACAATAATATCAAATATAATTATATTATAAAATTAAATTAAATTTAGCTGTTGCATTTTGTTAATTTTATTAATTAAATTTAATATAGTACGTTAATAATTTATGATTTTAATTAAGAATTATTATTAAATATTTTTAACTAAGTAATAATTAAATAATAAAAGAATATTTAATAAAATATTATTTAATAATTATTTTAATAAATTTAATAAATTTTATTATGTTTATATAATTTTTAATAATTATATATTCATTATAGCTTAAATTTATACATGGTATGGTTATTTTGAATATAAATATAAATATATAAAATCTTAAATGATTAAATTTAATATATTTTATATAGATATATATATATATATATATATATATATATATAGGTATAGATATATTTTTTTATTATTAAAATATACTTGTTAATATAACTTAAAATTTATTCAATAGTAAATATTTATATAAATCAACGTCTAAATAAAAAATAAATTATTAGTTAATTTATTAATTTATATGTAATATGTAAATGTGTATTTTAATTTATTGTATACATACTATTTTTTTATATTAAATTAATGCTATAGTGCAGTTAATTTTATGTATATTTAAAAATTTAAAATAATAAAATAATAAGTTAAATATTATATTTATATATATATATTGCATTTAGTTTAAAATTTTGTATTAAGTTTTATCACAAATTTTCTATTAAGATAGAAATTTAAAAACACAAATTACTTTTTTCATCTATAAATTTTATAATATAAAATATTTTATATTTATAATTTTTACAACAAAAATATTTATTTACTTTTTTTAAAACATATTAACTTTTATTCAGTAGATTTAACAAATTTTGTCCGTGTTATTTTTTATTGTCAAATTTATATATTTATTGTAACTTTATTTTTTGAATATAAAATGTTCTTACACAAATATAACATGATCCTTAATATATATATATATATATATATATATATATATATATAATATTTTTAATAGTTTTATAAAAAAATCAAGAAAAATAATAATATAAAACTTTAATAATATAAAAAAATTTATAATTAATACTCAAATAATATTTTAAAATTTATTTATAAAATTATATAAAAGAGTATTACAATTATTTAATAATTGTCAATAATACAGATAAAAAATATTAAAATTATATAATAATCATACTTTTATTAATTTTATTTAATAACAACAATCATTATAAATATTTATTATTATATAAATTTTATTTTTCTTTTTTTAAGTAATTTTATTAGATTATAAGTTTATAATAAAAAGTTATATAAAATAAATATTTTTATTAGATATTCTAATAATTATTATAATTTATATCAAATTTTTCTAAATCTAATTTTTTTTAAAAATATAGATTTTTTTTCCCATAAAACTTTAATCTCAACCCAGCCTTGTTAGCTTTTAGCCCTATAAACTTATGAATTGATAGACTTTTTGATCCTAAGCCATATGTCTAGAGCTAAGGTTATAAACTTATGAATTGATAGATTTTTTGATTCTAAGCCATATGGTTAGAGCTAAGGTTAGGATTGAGCCAAATTTTTAACAGCTCTAGGAATCGATAACCCATTAACCTTGTTCTTGTCATGGTTTTTTTTTTATGATTAAAGAAAAACATTGCACAAGGCCTGCCGGAGAGGGCTTAAAAGCAAAAAACAATGCTATTTGAAAATGAAATTTGAAAGAGTTATTGGGCCTTTGATTATCTTTCTTGTATAGGTTTAATACTTTGACCCCAAAAAAAAAAGCATTGAAGGGGTTAGCAGAATTGAACCGTGGAAATAAAAATAGTGTTGTTTTGAACTTATTTTGATTATTGAAAAAAAATAAAAATACTTTGATTATCTTTCTTAAAAATAGTGCCTTTTGATGTTAGGCTACTCTAAATACACTCTGTGAGTTTTTCTTTTTCTCTTTATTTTTGACTACCATTCTAAAAAATAAAATTTAAAAATGACTCTTCGAATCTAAATTTTGAAAGTCATTAATATATTCTAAAATTTTATCGTTTAAAGATAAAAAAATATTTTAAAAAATTATAATGCCAAAAATAAAATGTGCAAGTGAGACATTTATAAAAAAATATATCATTTAATATTATAAATGCATTAAAATTTGTGACATATTATGATTTTATAATAAAAGTTACTATTGTATTATGATTTGACAGGTGTTTCACTGTAAGGAAAATGGACACAATAAATTACACGATAAAAGAAAAATTATCAATGTACTTTTTTTGGGATCTATAATTAATAAGTAAACAAAACTACTTTTAATTCCTAACTAGTATTTTATAACTGTTGCCTTTGTTCCTAAATTTTTTACGTTCTTATTTAATAATAAAAAACAAAATAATTTTTTATTAATAAAATTAAATTTATCATGAATTTAGATATTTTATAAGATTTCTTTTAAAATTATTGAAACTAATCTTAATGTTTTCTTATTTAATTATTTATTTTGTCTCTATTACACATACTCTGATAAAAAATAATAACGAATATAAAAAATATCTTATAACTACAGTTATATATATATAAAGCTTTAACAATCTTTTATCTTATATTTAGAAGTAGATGCAGTTTTTAGAACCAAGGAAATGAGTGTGAAGGAATGAGGTTTCCTTTCTGTCACCTTAATGTATCACAAAATTGTGTTCATTTTATTATAATGTAACCTTGTTAAAAAAATTTAGCATTTAGCTATTTTCCAGTTAAATTGATTTCACTTTGAAATTTATATTTCATTAATATAATAAATTATAAAATTTATATTGAATAATAAAATATTAAAATTTACTGTAAATCTATTTTAAAGATATTCAGACATAAATTTATTTCCTTTAAAGTTATTTTTGAGTAAAATTTATGATCTTAAAGATGTAAATGTTCACTAAACACACTTAATGGCAAGTAGCGCGCGTGATAGGAACAAAGGTGCGATGCCAAGTTGTTGGTATTGATTTGGTAAATTTGGTCGTGTATCAGTGTCATACCCATAGATTTTGGTTTCAACTTTGAACAACCAACACATAACGAGCCTCTCTTCATTTTTTGCTTTTGCACTAACAATTCTACTTTCTTAATGTAATCGTTCGTTTGCATTCTTTCCTTTTAACTATCCCTTTTGTTGCCGCTTTTCTTTATCTCTGCCATTCGATGCTTTCTGAGTTCACAATATCTTGTCATTATTCCCATTTTCTTTTTTTCTTATTCTTAATGTTATTATTTCTTCACTTGGGAATAGTGAATGTTAGGTTTCTCATTGATGATAATAATAGTTATTATTGCTGAGTTGGTAGAAGAATGCGTGTTTTGTGTTTAGTTAGTGAATCAGGGTTTGCGATTTTGTTTTCATGTTAGTGGTTGCCACTAATTTCTCTAAATTGATGGAAAGTTTCTTCCTTTCCTTCTTGTTGTTGCTGATAATAGATGTAAAGAGGATTGTTTTTTTTGTGGAGTTTGGGTAGTGGCTTTTTGTGTGTGTTAATAAAGCAAGGAAGAGCCAAAATGGATTTGTGGGTTGTTGCAGCTGTTGCTGGAGCTGGGTGCTTAGCTAAATATTTGAACAGGTTTTCAAAGAACGGCGATGGTTCATCTCTTTTGTCATCAGAGGGTTCCAATTTTGAGAATCACGAGTCCTCATCCCATTCCTTTTGCTCACAAGCAGGGAGAGACAAGTTGGGCAATGATGTTACTTTAGCTAAAAGGGCTCCAGATGTGAATTCACAGGATGGCCTTTTGACAATAGAGTTGGCTTCTCGCAAAGGGCTTGAATTTGACTGTGAAAAAGTAAGTCTCTTCAGGAATTGCAATGAGAGTGATGTCCTTTCTGTATCAAACTTTAATGATGTTGGATATGGAAATGAGCAATGCAACAATATTGGTGGCAATTGTGGTTTCCTACTTCCTGATTTGTCTTCAGGAAAATTGGGTCATAATCCTTCTGGAAATAAAACCTCTCGCAGGACTAAGCGATTGTATGGGCATATAAATGGGCCTTCAAACTCCTTAGAAAGTTGCCTAATGGCTCAGCTATGCAAAGAACATGCCAAAATGGAAGAATCTATCTCATCATCATCCATGGCCACTAGGTCATTTTGTGTTAGTGATGAAAGCCAGATGATCAGCGGAGCAACCAATTATGATTCTCTCAGTGGATTGACTGGAAGTGAAGAATCTAAGTTGCATAGAGCAGCCAGTAAAGTGAAAGCTGAAAGTGTATTATTTCGGGTTCCTTCCTTACCGAAAATTGGATCTTTTAATGATGCCAAGAAGATGAAATTTAACGCAGGCAGTGGGCAAAATAGGAGATTGAGCCCTTCTAACAATGTGTTCAGTGGAAAGCACATCCATACTCAACATGGTGTGGTTCTTCACTAATTGACTATTTGACTTACAAGTACCTTATATAGCCTTTGCTGCATTGCAAATATTTGTTGTCTTCATTCTTTAATAGCTACACTTAGAATTCTTTTTGTTTTGTCTTGACTTTAATTCACTTGTTTACTCTTGAGGAAACTTATCAGTCTGCTGATTGTTATATCAATTATTTTAGATTCTTCTGCATTCTGTGGCAGGTTACATTATCTTGTAAAGGAATCTTTAATTTACACGATCAGGTGTATATTTACCATTCGCTAGTATCAGAGAATGAGACTCATATATTTACATGAACTGGCCTGAACCCCCTAAATATTGAAAGGATGTTATAGAATCTTGGATTCTGTATTAACATATCAAATTTTCCTGAAAATCAACATCTTGCACAATGGCTTGATCTCATTGTACGTGGATCTTGTTTTGGTCCCTGCCAGTGGGGGCTTGCCTCAGGACCTAAAATGGCTTTCCCAGCTCTAATTAGAAAAGTTTTTTTTTTTTAAATACATACTTAACTTGTTCAATTGTTGATCACAGCTAGCCTTATAAGACACAATAAATCATCTGTTTCAGTTACTATTATGCTGACCTTTTGATGAAGTAGGTTTGTACTTATTTCATGAGTTGATATGTTGTATGGTTTGTTTTGCTTTGATAATTACTTTTGTTGTCATGTATATAATCATCAGATGCAACATTTGTCTTCGGTCTTGGGATATCTTTTGGGATAATAACTTCCATCTTGGCAAATAAAAGAGAAATGGACAAGTTAAGAGAGTTGTTGAAGCAGACTAAAAACTTGGCTCAAGATCTACAAGAGGAACTTGAAATGAAAGATTCAATGACAGTGAAGGAGTTACATAGTGAAAATTATGGTTCACAGGATACTTGTGATCATTCCTTCTGTGATAGGGAGCTAAATGGATTTTCCCCTGAAAAACACATGGATAGCTCTCCAATGACTGACTGTAAAAAATCATGTGATCAAAAGGGAGAAGAAAGTTCAGAACCCATGAGCAAAATTGAAGCGGAGCTTGAAGCTGAACTTGAGAGATTGGGGTTAAACATGAATGAATCTAGCCCAGAAAGACCGTTGTCTGAGCTAGTTGAGGTAAGCATAAATGTTTATATTTTTCATTTCCTAGTAACAACTTGACCTGTAGACATTGTATCACATTGTCTTGGAATACGTGTGTTGAAATTTTCTTTATTGTTTAGCTTTTCATTTATGAAGATCCTAATTTAGTCCCATGCCTGATAGAGTTGGAAGTGACAAAGAATGGAATGAAAATAGCTCTTTCAGATTTACATGTTTTAAGAGATGTTATGTCACTCAGTTCCTCCCTCTTTTCACCTCTACAAAGTATAACCTTGACCTGTTTCATGAAAGACAGATGCCTCATAATGTCTCTCCCTGTATTTGATTTGTTTTATGTCACTTTTTTAAAATCTTTTCTTATATGTTTGGTTTAATTACCTTAGTATGGCATATTGCTTTTATTATCTTTTCAAATTAGAGTAGTTTTGCTCATGTGACAATGTCTTGGATGCATATTGAGCCGCAAGATGTCGATACTTTATTGGACGCATATTGTCAAATATAGTGTCACTTTTTCACTTGACGGATCTTATGGTTCTGATCACCTTCTATACCATGTGCTTATCAATAAATAAACAAAACTCAAAAAAATTAAAAATAGTAATTTAATACTATTATGCAAGAACTGCTGGGAGATATGTGTATGCTTTTGCCTCGATCTTTTTTTAGTCATAGCTCGACTGTTTAAGTAAGAATAATAACACAATCTTCAGACATGTGTTTCAAGCTGAGTGTTTATCATGACTTGATTAACTTCAATGTATATTCTATGGAGCAAATTATTCAGACATCTGTTACAATATATATATATATATTAGTGTGCAAAACAAATTTAAATACAGCTGAAGTGACAAGTCATCTGTGTTAAGGGTCTGAATACTTAGAAGTGAGGTCAGCTAAATGTATTTGTTACTTGAAGATCAACTTCAGTAGTTTTATGTTGCAGCATGGATTTCTCTTTATGAATGGTTTATTGTAGTTAAAATTGGAATTGTAACACTAAAAACTTGTGTTAGTGTAAAACAAATGGCAATGCTATGGAAATTGTTTTATGACTTTGTCCCATTTTATGCTATATTAAAAGTCCTGACCAACTTATACATCTTATTTTGAAAGTGTTGCAACTTTTCCATGTCCATTGTTTTTGCAAATCATTTTGACTTCATTTTATAACCACTTGAATTAGCAGTAGAAAGAGTGATCTTTGGGAAAGTTTGATCGTGTTACTATTTCTTACCTTTACAATAATGTTTGGTGTTATGTCTTTTATACATTAAAGTCCAAAAACTACTCTAATTAGCACCAATGCTTAAAAGAAAATTGAAATTGGGACAAAGTGAGTGCTGAATTAATCTTATTATAGAAAACAATTTCTTGCTTAATTGGATAACCTCTTTGAATTCTTAAGTCATCACATTAGCTCTAGTTTGTGGGTGTAGTTCACTTCCCTCCCCAACTTTCTTCACCATGTCTCTGAATGTTTTCCTCTTTTGTTTTTCCTCCATTCCTTGCTTTTTGTGTTCAAGTTATGGTGTGCTAATGTTGCGAAAAACCTTGCAGCTTGACCCAGACTTTGTAGCAGATTTTGCTCAAGGTGAGTTGAGAACTGACATGATTGATGGGAAAGATTTTGGCCATTCGAAGCTAAATGAGGATGCCAGTGACGCAATGATCCCTGTAAACTATGCTGTTTCCCCCCGTGAACTAAGTCTACGCTTGCATGAATTTATCCAATCCAGACTAGAGGAACGTGTACAGGAGCTTGAGATTGCCCTTGAAAATAGCCAGAGGAAATTACGGTTACTGGAATCAGAGCATGAGAGTCATTCCCAAAAGAATTTCTCAAGTTGTGGAAAAGCATCCTCCTTTACTAAAGGAACACTATTGACTTTTGATGGCAGTGACCGTACAACTGAATCCTTAGTTATGAATTTATCAGGTGAAGCTTCAGGAGGTGCTTACAATGACACCTACGAAGAATTAATAAAGATAGATGACTACGAAGAAAATTCACCATTAAGCATCCATAATACTGACTACAAAGTAGATTCATGTTCGCATGATTTGCATGTATTAGGGGTTCAACTCTGTGGAGCAAACGATTTCCAAACTCATTCCACTGTTAATGAAGAGCGATTGTCAAGGGAACTCTCTTCTGATGAGGTCACAATGTTGGAAGGGCAAAGTTCTAGCATTTATGAATTAAATGATGTTACTGAAGATGAAAATTGTGTGTGTGATTATGAGGTGGATAGGCAATTAATAAGGCAAATTGTTGAAAGTACCAAAAAAGGTTCTCCTGTCTTCCAAAATGCTAGAAGAATATTGTATTCTATGGATGAAGATGAACATTGATACCGAATGTTTTTTTGGGTGTGAAGAAATAGAAGAGGTTAGTATTTTTGACCTTTGCATATTTTGTTCGATGATTTTTTAGCATAGTGCTCTTTGCATGTTTTGGAGTTCATCGTCTCAAAATGCGGGACCCGGTCGAACATTAATACCTAAAATCAGACGGACAGCTGGCCATTTTATTTTTTGGGGAAATTGAAAATTATACAATCGTCTAAAAGGATTATGACCGTGCGTTCTAATACACATATTTATAGAGAAAGTGAGGAGCAGACTTAACCCTCTTATGAGAAGTTACAATGGTTGGTGTTATAGCATTCACAGAGGAGTTGTAATGGTTCCACTCATCATGAATTCAATATAAGTTATACTATTTAAGTACACTTTACATGTTTTAATATATACCAATCACAAAATCACGTCTTCTTTCCCGAGATAGATAAAAATCAATCTAATAAATACATATATAAGACTTTATTATCGTAGTTTTCTCCACCCCTGTTGAAGAAAAATGAAATTTTCAACATTACAAATAACATTCTCCTACTCTTTTAAAAATCTTTAAGCTTTTGCCTTAAGATGCCGCAATCCTTTTATTATTGAAAATATAATAGTATTTAAAAAACTTTGAAACCTTTGAGAATAGCCACAATGCACGTGCCACACATCTCTCAGCTTCAAATAAAATTACAAAGAATAAAATCAAAATAAAATAAAATTATATAGAACTAAACCTAAATTTACAAAATTATAAAGATAAAAAATCAAATCTTTAACTGTTGAAATTAAAACCAAAATAAAAATAAATTATTCGGACCAAAATATATTCAAACCATTAGCTCGCAGGTTTAGTTGCTTGTGCCCCCATCTAATATCTAAAACTTTAGCACTACGGTTGGTTCAAGGAAAAATCCAACATTGTCTCAGATTACCGGTGCAAGTGTGACAACTCGTCAACTTTATTTAGGTGTTTACGGTTTTAAGCTATAACTAAATATCTAATGTTTTTCCTTCTATAACAATTCCTCCACCCTTTGAAGGATAGAACATAAGAGTTTACGTACAACATATTTTAGCTTCCTAATGGAACCAGAGGGTTAAGAGTTTGACCAGCTATGAGTTCCGTCTCTGTTGATAGCCATCGAAAGCAGCCTCCAGCATTTAACAATCAAGGAAAGGCAATGGAACCTTCAATCACTTACCTCGGATTCAATTCTTACGAGGGAGACATCAATGTAATTAAAGAAAAACCGAATCGACTCAAGTACAAGGAGAAACAAATAAAACCTACGGCGTATTAGCAAAATTAACATCAGCCCCCAAAAAAATCAGGCGGGGAAGGGTAGGAATTATTCAAATGACAGCTCTAAAGAAATATCAGTCCCGAGCTAAATTGCTTAAAATGAATAACTATTCATAAAATTCCCACATCAGTCTACGATTATTGCTGCAAATAGCAACAATTCACTGATTTACATACATGTATAAAGAACTCGATTCGGTCATGCTAAATACCCTTAAAGTAAGCAACAAAAATGAGATGCCCGACTCTTTATGTTATGGATATTGGATAGAAGGGAAGAATGACGCTTTAAATGGACCTATATTACTTTCTTCCCAGCCATGCATGATGATCAAGATAAACATGCTTGAAATGTTTCATCAAATTCAAGTCCATAGAGATTTAGGAAGAGGTAGGGTACAGAACACAAGTGCAGGAAGAAAACTCAGAACTACAAGCTTCCATCAAGCCCTTTTGGCAAAATTATCAGTATCATCATCGTCATCCTTGTAATTTCCTTCCAATGAGTCCCCCAAATCCCCATCTCTATTGCTACTTTCTTTGCTATCCAACCCTCCACTTCCATCATATCCACCAGTAAAGCTTGTGCCAGTACTGCCATCCACGGCACTTCCATCATATCCACTACTTGTAAAACCATGGCTACCACCACCAGACGCAGCATAATTATCACTGTCAGCAAAACCACCAGAGCTTTCAAGATTGCCTACACCTCCAGCATCCCCAAAATTTCCACTGTTACCACCATATCCTCCACTACTTCCACCAGTGTAAGTGTTTCCACTTGTAAGGTTACCATCATTCCCATAATTCATTCCACTCCCGCTGTCCCCATAACTGCCACCTGAAGCATATCCACCACCACCATAACCTCCAGCAACATTTCCGCCATAGCCACCACCACCATAACTCCCAGCAGCATTTCCACCATAGCCACCACCACCATACGGAGAGCCACCATAAGAACCAGCATAGCCAGTGCCAGCTCCAGCACCATATGGTGAGTTACCATAAGAACCACCAAAACCGCCTCCACCACCAAATCCACGAGTTCTCTCATTTGCGTAATTTACCCTAACTCGGCGCCCATGAAGGTCCTGAGAATGATACACAATGAAATAATAAAGCACCAGTTAATAAGTAATATATTACAGCCAATCATAAAATTTACAAAAGTTAAATATACAAAAAGGTTACTGAAGGACCAGAAAATTTATAACTACAGGAAAGGACTACATTTACTTACATCACAGATAAGTTACTGGAAATTTACCACAACAAAATACAACTAAATAGACATGTCCTAAGTGTCTGGCACTTAATGGGATACCCCAAAAATCTTTTACTTCCCTGTGCCCATCAAGTGAAGGAAAACTAATAAGCAATAACACCCAGGATAATGATTCTCATTTCTCACTATGGATTATCTAATGATTAAGTAAAATGTTTGTGAGTAACTTGAAAATAATAAAGGGTGATAATATTAACATTACTTTTGTCAGAACCCATACCTAACAGCGAAGGTAGTAAGAAAGGGGAGCTGAAGTGGGCAAAATGAAATGATTCAAGACAATAGTGACAGCCAATCAAAATCCTGACAGATATCATCCAAAATGTATATAAATATATCTGCTGCTAAAATAAGGATATCCATCTTCAGTTTGTTAACTAATAAGCAACATCAATTTTGAAAACAAAGAAGTTAAACAGAGGTCCCCATCACCTGATGTAACCATGAATAGGATGGCCTGACTAGGTCAAACCAATTAAGCCCACTAAATCATAGGGCATGAGCTCTAAATTTTAGATTCCAAAATTAATTCTTAAGTTTTGAGCCCAACCCATCTGAGCTTGGACTTTTATTTATGGGTCTCATAAAAAGCAGGTTTTTTGCCCAACTCATCAAAAACCAAATCCTAAATTGGGTTAGGTAGTCTATTGTCACATTACACCAAATCACTGCCGCCACAATTGCTGCTTAAAAGCTTGCTAATTACAAAGGATGACTTATTAGCATTGGACAGACTATGCATTCCCACAAATTGGGTGGGTTACATATATAGCTCCAGCACATGATCATTTTGCAGCAGCCATTACAACCAATGCTATTCACATGATTATAATACTAAGAAGATTACCTGACCGTCTAAGGCCTGAATGGCACTTGATGCCTCCTCAACTGAACTGTATGTAATAAAGCCAAATCCTCTGGATCTACCAGTTTCACGATCCATAATTATCCTAGCTACAACAAGCATGACATTAAAGAGAAAAATAGTTGAGTTGAACATTAAATTAACATAAAAGATGTCAACAGAATTCCATCAGCTCTCCTCAACAGCAAAGAAAACTGTTACAGGTGACAAAAGGAAGATGAGAACCCAGCTATTTACCATCAACAACTTCACCATATTTTGAAAAAGCTTCCCTCAAGCTTTGCTCATCAGTAGAAAATGAAACACCTGTAACAAATAAGTGTTAGACACACATAACTCATTATTATCAACCAAGTAAAATAAACATAAAATGCATCCAACTAATGGGGTAGTTCAAACGCACCTCCTATAAACAGCTTTGAGCTTGGAGCAGAAGACATGCTGCGTATGGCCAGAAAAACAGAAGGCGTTGCACGCAATTCTGAACTAATCTGTGAATTAATCTGCCTGTTCGCTGCATGTCTTAATAGATTCCCAATTCTACCAAAGAAAGCCATTGCTGTAACCTGATGGAGGCAATAAACGTTAATGACTCCGGACAGCACATTACTCAAAAAACATTTTCAAAAACTAATTAATACTCCAAACAGCAAAAAAAAAAAAAAAGAAGAAGAAGAAAGAACCCGATCGTATACACAAACCTAAAGGAAAAGAGTGAAGCTTACAATCATTTACTTATTTTAGTTCCAAACAAGAACATTAATTCTAAAGGCAGCTAAATCACAAACTTCACCGAGCGGTAAAATAAACTAATTTCAAAACAAACTCAAATCTCAACTCTCGATTTCAAGGAAGATCTGACGATCCCCGAAGAAGGCAAGATCGTCGATCGAAAGCGGAAAAGAAAAGGAAATCACATATCATACCATGCCAGGAAGCAATATATTGTTCCACACAAAAAATGAAACAAACAAATCGAATCGGAAGGAATAAAAGAAGAAGAAACAGTGAAATCAAACAAAATCGAAGAGAAGCGTGGAAAAAAATGAAGTAGAAGATCTCACAATGGCGAATATTACCTGAGTTCACTTCTGAGCCAGCGTCGAGTCCTAAAACCCTAAGGAAGATATCTATATTTTTTCGGGAGAGGAATGGGTTTATGTAGGTGTAAATTAACAGGCCTACGTGGACAGCTTAACAAAGTATAATTTTCTCTCTCTTTCTTTTTTTTTCTCTTCCGATTTGGGCTCAAACCCATTTTTTATGCTTAGGCCCGGCCCATGAGAGGAGAAACACCCATAATTCACGCCAATTTCGATCTCTGAGTGTGGCTTGTTCTGTTTCTCAATTTGGATTCGGCAATGGCAGAATCACGAACTCGAAGACCCCGTTCAAGCATTCTCGATTCTTTGGGGGAAGAAATCGTCAGAATCATCGCACCCGTTTCGATATGCATGTTCTTGGTGGTAATCTTGGTAACAATCCTAAACAACAACTCTTCCTTCGAAGCAACAGTGAGCAGCATAGCCACCATAGCATACACCGAGACAACCTCGGACTCAACCTGGGACAAATTCGTAGGTTCCCTTTTGAACTCCTTGGCCTTCGTAGTGTTTGTCACCTTCGCAACCTTCATCTTGGTCGTCTTCTTCTACTTCGGATGCACCAGGTTTTTGAGATTCTACATGGGTTTATCTGCTTTCGTTGTGTTGGGATTCCTCGGCGGTGAAGTATCCTTGTCCTTGATAGAACATTATAGTACTCCCGTTGATTGCATAACGTTTTCCCTTGTGTTGTTTAATTTTGCTGTTGTGGGAATTTTGGCCGTGTTTATGTCAAAAATGGCGATTTTTGTTACGCAAGGGTATTTGGTTATTATTGGAATGTTGGTTGCGTATTGTTTTACTATGTTACCTGAGTGGACCACGTGGGCCATGCTTATTTCTATGGCATTGTATGACCTTGCTGCTGTTTTGTTGCCTGTTGGGCCTCTAAGGCTTTTGGTAGAGCTTGCAATTTCAAGGGATGAAGAAATTCCTGCTTTGGTTTATGAGGCTAGGCCGGTGAATCATGACAATTTGGAACCAAGGGATAGGGATACTGCGGCTCAGAGGAGGGTGTGGAGAGACCCAGCAGAAAGGAGGGTTCAGCCTACAGTTATCCAACCTGATCCCCGTTTGTATCCATATTTAATTGTGAATCCTGATGCTGCTTGTGATACTCGTAGGTTGAGAAACTTGGTAATGGCAGAAGACGTACTGCTACGGGTTCCAGAAGAACCTTATTCGGAGCTTTATAGACCCTTGATTGATCATGGAATGAATGTCCAGCTGGGAAGGGCAGAGGATAGTACGTCAAATGAAAGTTTGATGCTTGAAGGAATTGGATTGGGTTCAACTGGTGCAATCAAGTTAGGGCTGGGAGATTTTATCTTCTATAGTGTTTTGGTTGGCAGGGCAGCGATGTATGATTTTATGACGGTGTATGCATGTTATCTGGCTATCATTGCCGGTCTGGGCGTAACTTTGATGCTTTTGGCTTTTTATCAGAAAGCTTTGCCTGCTCTTCCTGTGTCAATAGCACTGGGTGTATTGTTTTATTTCTTGACCAGGCTCTTACTTGAAGTATTTGTTGTACAATGTTCCTTGAATCTCCTGATGTTCTAGGGGTTAGAAATTTTATTATTGCTTGGGTTTGGTATTTGTCTACAAAACATAATATATGATCACGTTATTTATAAATCTTGGCTTAATGCCCCATCTTTAGTTGTACTTTTTTTAAGAGCTTTATCTTTTCTTTCTATTTTATAGTACTTCACATTTGATTCCTTCTTTTTTGGTTCTAAGGCGGTTCTATTGAACGTAAGGAGTAGGGAAATGGAGATGTGGGGTGTCAAATCGCCACCACATAACCATAGTCCTGGGTAAAGACCAAGCGAGATACCAGTTGACTTTAATTCCTTTTATTGAACTGTTTGTTCAGTGACTCTTTTGTGGTTGGTGACATGAAAACACCAAGCTTACTGCAAATTTAGGATCTGTGACCACAACACTCCTCTCCTGTTTTTTCAAAGTAGAAGGGGTGCCAAAAGATCCTAAATAGGCTTTAGCTATTCAAATCAATTTAATGTAGCAAATCTTCAGAGAAATGTCACTGCTTGACCTGACAATGAAACATAACTATGAATAAACGAGTCAAGCCAAAAGTTTAATTACATCTCAGCTGGCTTGTTTACACCTCCAAATAATCAATAATTTTCAAAGTCTTTCGACTTATGACAAGGCAAGATGTAATTGCCATTTTTGGAGTGAATTTCACAAGTCACAATACCAAATGAAATCTAATTCTCCTTAAAGGATAAGGGGAATTTGCATATAGACAAAATTACACTACTCCAGTGAGATCATTCATGGACAAACTTTACAAATGTAGTGTTATTTGGATTTTATCAATAGCTTTTAACTGTTCAACTGACACAGTGGGGCCAGAGTCCTATGTCATGGAATAATTTGCCTCCCACTTTGTCTTAAGCAAATTTAAGCTACCTCCCTGATTCTTTGACGCTGTTTTCTATTCTTTCATTAACTTTAGACATAGTAGAGTGGATCTCAAGATCCTAGAGAGCTTTTTCCAAATCAATAATCATGTTTTTATTGGTCGATAGTGTAGTTAAAATAGGGTGAGTAGCAGTAACTACATGTTGCTCTCCATCCTAAATTGTGATAACAAATTTATTTTCCTCTATATATGGCAAAGATGAAAGAGTTGGGAGAACATATTAGAATGCACCTTCTTCAATGGAATAAAACCCAAACTGGTTGCTTTTCAATAGTAGATGATTGCGTACAAAGAACTTTTGGGTTCAATTTGAGTTCAACAAATAACCTGCTTAAATTTCACACAAGGATTCAGTTTGGGTAAGATTTTACAAAAGAACTCTTAGAAAAATAAAATAAAATAAAAACATAAGTTAAATTGAAAAATAAATAAATAAAAGCTAATTTTTACTTGTAAAAAGTTACACGTATTTCCTTTCTGCCCACCACCACTTCTACAAATGTGGATTTTGGAAATGCTAGCATGCATTCTTGATCCTCGGCAAGATTTTAGCTACTAATGAAATCTATTCTCCATGACTGGATCTAATACTCAATTTTGTTGAAAGCTCATCTATTGCAAGTTTAAGGACATTTTCGTAGGTCACTTGATTGCTAGAGGAACATGAAACTGTAAGGAGATACCATCCAAGATCTGTCTTACATGAGGAAAGTGATTCATGCTGTGAGGTAAATCGAGCAAAGTTCATTAATCTTGGGAATTGTGAGATTGTCATGAACGTTGTTACTGAGTAATTTGTGTTAACACTAGCATTAAAGAATACCATAATTTAAAATAAAAACCTTCAATTGTTTGGCTGGAGGCTTACAAGACATGTTGATTATTACTATATTTGGTGACCATTAAGTATAATAAAATTTAGGAATTTATTAATCTAAACTTTTAAGAGTTAAGTTTAAGCAACCATGAATAGAAGTTTTTTTTTTTATGAAAATTTTATATATTTATCATATTAAAATTATAAATGCATAATAAAATGTTTTTTTTAACTGTTTATGAATGTTTAATTCAGTTCTCTTTAGAGTTGGCATTACCAAAACCCTAAAAATTATGGATGAGGGTAAAAATGAACTTTTATTACACATGCATGTATGCTTAACTTCTCCGGTGATCAAATATTTTAACGAAATGAAAAATCATTTTCAACCTATTAGAATATAATGTTCACGACCCAAGCTACAAGCCGGCAACGTAAAGAACGTGTTGGACAAGACAGCCATAAAAACAAGGGCATAAATAGAATAAACAAAGAAATACATACAATTTCATTTTTGGGTAAAGAATGTATAAATTAAAGAAGATGTAGGACTCACGTATATTTCTTTCACTTTAATTTTTTTGTTATTCAAACAACTAAAAAAATTATTTTACTTTTGATTTTCTATAAAATTAAACAGTGCAGGTTTTTCATTAATATGTCACAATCATACAAATATTGTTTTCAATGATGTTCCTTGTGGTAAAGAAAGTTTGCCATAACATCATCACAAAAATGGCATCTATATCTACAAATGTTACAAACTTGCTTACAAAGAACTTTATTAGGCTATTATATCCTACTATTCATCACCATTTTTTTCTCTTGTTTTATACCCAATCTTTCTTTTTAATTACTTGAATTAAAAATTAAAACTAGAAATATTATCAATTGTTTATGCATCAATTTTTTATAAAAACATCACACCATATAAGATAAAAAATTATATATAATATTTTTTTATTAAAAATTATAACATTTAATAGTATTAATACATTAATTTGTATTAATATATATCTTGTCATATATAACTCTTTTATCTTAATATAGATTTAGTATTATTTTAAAAATTGTATATTTAATTATGATACTAATATTTTGTGTTCAAATACAATAAAAATAAATAAATTAATTAGAAAGTTAATAATTTCTATATATCAGTTAAAATTGAAAAAAAAAAAAGAATGAGTTCATTGTATGTTACACGTAATATTTTGGTACCCTTGTTATATCTATCCAAAAAATTTGGAATGATAAGAAATACAAGCTTATTAAAACAAGATGATTGCTAACTAGATTTATTTTTTATCTCGTGTTCCAGAGGATCGTACATGAAAACCATGCATGCATAATACAGCACAAGATGACAATGGTTAATAGTTGGCACAATGACATCTTGGCGCGTATTACAACCGAAGTTCGTTAATTGTTTACTTTAGGAATATGTGAGAATGCAACCCCTAAACTTGTGCAACACCATATGTATTATTTAACATTTTTGCTTGCTTGTTCCATTTCAGCATTTTCATTATTTCTTTCTCTCTTTTTCTCTCCATTTGTCATGTTTTTCAATATATCTTCCCCAATTTTTCTTGACATATTTCATCTTTGTTAGTTCGGGGAGGAAATGGGACTGCTGATTCATTTGCCATATCTGACTTAGTTGATTTCAGTAGGGGCTTGGTCGGCAGTCTCTTTGGATCTTCCCGGCACATTGATTTTTTATGTAATGTTCTCATTTTCTCTGCATATTTTGAATTTAATTTTTAGGAATCTAGTTTCGTCTCTAATTTTTCTTTTTGCATGAAGATGGGTTTTGTTTGCTTTGCCATGATGTCTCTAGAATTTCAATCATTGTCTGATATTTGTTTGCCTAAATGGTATATTATGATGCAAAGATTTCCAGTTTGTTTTTATTGTTTCCTTCCTCTTGGATGTTTTATTGGCCAAATACCAGAGATGCATAGATTGATCAATTGAAAACTATATTTTGTTGACATTGAATTTTGTGCTCGACTTTATTTATTTATGTTTGTAGTTTTCTCTAGTGTTTTTGTTGGCTGAATAAAATTTTACCCCTTCATTTTTCTTGGCTCTATCAAGCTAACGATATGTTCTCTCACCTTAGTTGACTCATTTTATGTTCATCTTTATTTTAACCAACACCTAAAGCCTACAAAACTAAAGAGAGTTCAACAAGTTAGTTAATTTGAAGCAAATCCTATCTTCTTTAGTTTTTTTTACATAAAAAACACTCTGTGTTGATTATGATGTGAGTTTTTATTTTATAACTTTACAGCTTAGTAAATTTTCCGTCAGAACCTTTGGACCTTGTATCATTTGACGTTGGTGGCTGATGGAAACTGGGGGTGACAGATCTAGTGCTAGCGTCGGAACTGGTTTTGCAACAAATACAGGTGAAGATACATTGCATCAAACATCTCCATTAACAGAACAAATACATGGAAGCACAAAAAATAACCATTTGGATGCTCATCCTTCTACATTGAGCAATAATTCTACATCATCATCCCAAAACCCCTTCTTAGAGATGAATGATGCAACAGGCAAAGGTAATGGATGTAATAATGGTAATTCAAACACAAACCTAGTTGGCTCTCAAAGTGGTACACAACATTTTTCAACTGAAGATATATTAGGCCTTTATTCATCATTTACACCGTCTACATATGAATCATCATCAGGAAATCCATTCCATGAGCCAACAAACACAAATGGTGCATTGGAATCATCGCAAAACCAATCATCTGCAATTGATACTGTTCCCATAAATGCTGAATCACATGATCCCTTTCAAGGCATGGTTAACAGTAACATGGGGACACCAGTTTCCCCAGCTTCTGAATCTTCAAGCCAAGAGCAAATCCATGATGTGATAGCTACTCGTGATTCAACTAGTGAAACTCGCACAAACGAAGGATTAGAAATACAAAATCCTCCAGTGCAGGTTATGGAGCGACCAAATGAATCAAATGCATCTTCTCAATATACTTTTCCATCACATGTCTTTTCTAGAAACAGCACAAATGCCCCAGTGGAATGGAGCACTGCTTCTAATGAGTCCTTGTTCAGCATTTACATGGGAAATATGAGCTTCTCAAATGATCTAGCTTGCTTTAAATCCTGTGAGTTGGATAAGCCTGGTGATGTATGCATCCATGACCAACCAAATGCTTCACCAAGTAACCAGCCACCTACCCCTGTCAACAAATTCAATGATATTAGCCAAAGAACTGCTGAACTACATGAAGAAAGTTCTAAAGTAACCGAAGCAAAAGCTGCTGAGACAATGAGAGAAGTTATAATGGAAAGTAGCCTAACCACAGAAAGCGCTGGTAACAGAGATGATAAAGATCCCAATTCTCATTGCCAATCAGAGGGGAGCTCCAATTCCTATGCATTTCAATCGTAAGCTTTTATTATTGACTATTCTGTTATAAGAAAATGCTATCAAGATCCCTTAGAGCACTGGTTGAAGAATAAAAAGTAAATTTATTTTGTTGAAAAACGTAAAAATCACTCACATTTTTTTTAATGCATTCCAACTTATTTTTTTTTAACAAAAATGTATTATTTTATTGATTCTTTAACCATTGTCCTAGTTAACAAGACCCTTTATATTATATTATATGTAGAAATGCTGCTGCTCAATTTAATATCCATGTTAATACATGAATAATCATTTGAGAAATAAATCTTCTAATCAGTGTACTTTATGTAAAGAGATGATGGTGCATGCTTCTTGATAATGATGGAATTTGAATTGATATTACATTGGTTCATTTTTTTACGATGTGAAGATCGAAAGGCCGAGATAAAAGTATTTCATCCAAGAGTGTGAGAGAGAAGCAAGATCAAGAGAAGCAAACAAAGGAAACAGAAACAACAAAGGCAGATGATCAGACCCCACAGTCAGCAACAAATGCACCTCCTAACAAATGGTTGGGTTGCTTCGCATGTTGTCCATTCTGTAATTAGGGGATAGTAGAAGATCATCACTTCAGAGTCTCTTGTCTTATGCCAAAATCATTAACTATCTTTATGGTCTTATTAAGCTAGTGTTATGCATCATCTGCATAGCAAAATAACTTTAGTCAGTTAGTTTTAATTCTAATTTTATTTGTGCTATGTACCTTCTAGTTGGGAAATCAGGGAAATTTCTGATTGGCGTTGTATGATAGATTGTAGTTTAATTGTGCTATTAACAGATTAACAACGAAATGGCAAAGGTATTTTTCCTGAAATTCCATAACTGTAGTGCGCATCAAGAATTAGCTGTGCTGTGTAGAAGCACTTAATGCTCCTCAATCTGCGAGGTTTCAGAGTAAATTATACTTAAATTTCCTACAATTTGATTCAAACATTTTATTCGTGTTATGAATTTGACATTCTATCATCTTATTACTGACTTAATATTTTTTTAATCTGTTTCGGATAAATTATGCTCCTCATCTTATGTTATTTCGCTCAAATAGGCATTATAATTCAATTTTTTTTTCTTTGTAGTAATTTTTTTAAATAAAGTATTATATATTGACAATGGTTATTATTTTGTTAAAATAACTAATATTTTTTTAATGGCATTTACTGTAATACTTGTAAAATTAAGAGAGCATTATACATTTTTTTTATTTTGACAGTTGTGATTCTTCTTTTAATGTTTTAAAGATTAAAAAATATTTTTATGTTTTTTAAATAAATTATTAAATTTGCTTTCTATTCACATAAAATTTAAAAAAAATTATTGCACGTATGAAAAAGTAAAAAATATTCTTTTAATTTACAAGATATCATAATTTTTTTTTAACCATATATAAATTTTAAAAAAGTATTATTTTAAAAATTGTAAATTAATATCACACTTTGTTTTATAATTTATATTATTAAAACATATTATTTGTATTATGTATTTTATTTTTTCAAGTAACATTTAGACTTTTATTATTACAATAATTATCTTTACATTAATATTTAATTTCCAATCTTTAATTTTTTTAAGGAAAGAAGAATCATGCTAAAAAATTATAAATTTCTGTATTATTAAGTACTTAAAAATTTTTAATTAGACTTTTACAACTTCAGTTTTTATAGAATATCACATATATTTTATATTTTTAATAAGTATTTAACAAAATATTATTAAACATCACTAGTAAATAACTGTTTTTCTTAAAAAATAAAAATATCATTAGACAAATAGTCAATTTGATTGAAAACGCGGAACATATGGCGCCAGTGGGTTAGTGAAAAAACAAAGCGCGAAGCCCACAAAAGAATTCAAAACGCCGCCAACAACGCATCACTTCAAAGCCAATTCCCGCCCATTCCACAACTCTTACAATACAAAAACCACTCTCTCACTCACTCTCCTTCTCCACATTCTCTTCTTCCATTCTTCAAATTTTCCCTAACACTATATTCTTCCAAATTCCAATGGCGGCGAAATCAGTAACCCCAGAAGCCATCTCAACGCTTCTCGCTAACCCTTCCCCTGATTCTTCATCGGATCTTCCCTACATCGTCGTCCAAGTTCTCGATCTCAAGCAGAGCGGCAACAGATACATGTACGTTTTCTCTTACCAACGCCTCTCCTTAGGGTTTCCTATTATGATTCCAGATCTGTATCTGCACGTTTTATTAATATGTATTTTTTGATTTGATAACATAGGTTCACTGCTAGTGATGGAAAAATGAAGCTGAGGGCGATTCTTCCTTCAAATCATTACTCCGAGGTGCTGTCGGGGAATATTCAGAACCTTGGTCTTATTCGCATTATTGATTACACTCTCAATGATATTCCCAATAAGTCTGAGAAGTAAGCCCTAATTTCTCTGTACTCACCGTTTCATATATATCTGTTTCCGTAGCCGATTCGTGATTTTTGTTCTTGGTGTTGTAGATATCTCATTGTTTCGAAATGTGAACCGGTTTCTCCCGCGCTTCAAATGGAGATAAAGAGTGAGGAATCTGAACTTCTTTTGAAGCCTAAGGAAGAGAGTGGAGTCAAGAGTGAAGGTTCTGTTGGGATTCTTTTGAAACCGAAGCAGGAAGTGGTGGCAAAATCTGCTGCTCAGATTGTGCATGAACAGCATGGAAAGTGAGTGGTACAATTTTTATTTTGTTTCAATGTGTATTGAAATTTTTAGGGGTTTTAAAAAGGTTGTATTTTTTCTTTTCAGTTCGGCTCCTGCTGCACGAATGGCCATGACGCGTAGGGTACGTCCTCTTGTTTCGTTGAATCCTTATCAGGGTAATTGGACAATAAAGGTTAGTGTTACGAGCAAAGGGAACATGCGTACATATAGGAATGCCAGAGGGGAAGGTTGTGTCTTCAATGTGGAATTGACGGATGAAGATGTAAGAATCATTGCCTATTTGATTATTATCTTACATGTTTGCATTTAAATGTTGTCTTGTTCTTCAAGTGTAGAAGGTAATTTTGTTTTTATTTTGTTAAATGAAATATTATCAGGGTACTCAGATTCAAGCAACAATGTTTAATGATGCTGCGAGGAAATTTTTTGACAAATTTGTTCTGGGAAAAGTTTATTATATTTCAAAGGGAACTTTAAAAGTAGCTAACAAGCAGTTCAAGACTGTGCAAAATGATTATGAAATGACCCTGAATGAGAATTCTGAGGTGGAAGAGGTGGATGGTGAGGCAAGTTTTGTTCCAGAAACAAAATTCAAATTCGTCCCGATTGATCAGCTGGGTCCTCATGTCAATAAGACTGACCTCGTTGGTGAGTGATGAGTAATGTCTAGAACATGTTAATCTCCGTGTATTATTATTTTGCTGCTCTTTTATTGAATATTGTTGTTATGAATCTCAGATGTAGTTGGAGTTGTTAAGAATGTATCTTCAACAATGAGCATTCGAAGGAAGAGTGACAATGAGGGTATTCCAAAGCGTGACATCACTATTGCTGATGAAACGTGAGTGCTTGCTTCTACTCACCTACAGTGTTAGCATTGGTTCCTTTTTATTATTGTGGAACTTCATACCTTACTTTTTATTTCAGGAAGAAGACAGTAGTTGTTTCCTTGTGGAATGAACTAGCTACTAACATAGGACAAGAGTTACTGGATATTGCTGATAAGTCTCCTGTTGTTGCAATCAAATCTCTCAAGGTTGGGGACTTCCAAGGTATGCTATGGTGTATGCTTTTGATAGTTATTTCACGACAAGGGTGCAAGAGGCTAATGTATTTATTGTTCTTGAATCTTTGTTTCAGGCGTTTCTTTGTCAACCATAAGCAAAAGTGCGGTTCTGATAAATCCAGACATACCTGAAGCAAAGAAACTCAGAAGCTGGTATGTTATTGTTCGCTTGTCAGTTGTTGCCTCTCTGGTTGTGATATTTTTATGACCATATTTATATTCTTATCTGGGCCACAGGTATGATTTTGAAGGAAAGGATGCTTCCATGGACTCTGTAGGCTCTGGTTCAAGTCCAATATCTAACAATGGAATTAGATCAGTGTACTCTGATCGTGTGTCTCTCTCTCACATAATCTCAACCCCAATGTTGGGGGATGGCAAGGTATTGATTTCAAAATAGTGCAGTTCCTTATGTAATAATACCGCACATTGTTTTGGGTTGGGTGCTAACTTTCCTGTATTGGAAACTGTTATTGAAGCTCTTGCAATTTCTAATTTATTGGCATCTGAATCACTAGTCTAACTTGTCTCTTTTGTTGCTTTGTATAGCCTGCGTTTTTCAGCATTAGAGGATATATAAACTTCATCAAGGCTGATCAGGCAATGTGGTATCGTGCCTGTAAGACATGCAATAAAAAAGTTACTGAAAGCATTGGTTCTGGATACTGGTGCGAAGGTTGTCAGAAAAACGATGAACAGTGCAGTTTAAGGTAATGCAGTGATCATATTTAGTTTTGAAATTTTCTAGATAATCTCCGTGTTTATAATTTTTCACTTTGTTCCTTTCAGGTATATTATGGTTGCCAAAGTTGCTGATGCAACTGGTGAGGCTTTTATCTCCGTCTTTAATGAGGAAGCTGAGAAGATCGTTGGATGCTCTGCTGATGATCTAGATAACTTACGATCACAAGTAACACCAGTTACCCTGTGTCTTAATTCTTGGAGCACAATGATAAAATATTATTTTAATATTAAAATTCTTTTATTTATTTCAGGAAGGAGAAGATAATCCATATCAGCTGAAATTGAAGCAAGCTACATGGGTTCCGCATCTTTTCCGGGTCAGTGTTACTCAAAATGAGTATAATAACGAGAAGAGGCAACGGATAACAGCCCGGGCAGTTGTTCCTGTTGACTTCGCTGCTGAGTCAAGAGTTCTCCTGGAAGAAATATCAAAGATGAGAGCTTCTCAGTAGGACAGATCTGCTGACTTACAGCTTCTTGATCTTTTGGTTAACGATATTTGAGTAATGTTAATGCTTGTAATTATTAATTCCTTAGGTGGTTTATCTTGTACCTCTTACTGAATTCCTGAAATCTGCTCGAGAATTTCTCAAGTCGGATTGTTGATGGTTTTACATTATGATGTCAGGTACCTGATCCTTCAGAATATCTTTAAGCTTTTTCTCGTTTAGGTTGAAGTGAATTAATCATGCTCGACCTGTATGGACCATGTTTGGATTAATTATTTTTTTAAAAAAATAATATTGTTGATAGAAGAAAGAAGTGTACTCTTCAAACATTTTGTTAATTTATATTGTAATATTCCAACATACGAGTAAAATTTTGGAGATTATGGTTAAATGGTTTTAGTTAATTTTTATTTTATTTATAATGGTTATTTTAAACACAGTAGTTATTTAAAATGAATTTTATATATTTTCTACAAGTTATTATATTTAAAAAAGTAATTGATTACATTTATAATCTATTATTAAAATGGTTTTTTTTTCATAATTATTCCAAACACAGACATGGTAGGTCTGAATATTGTTATTGCGGTTAGCCTATGGATGGAAAAGACTCCAAACACCACCTGCATAAAAGAACATCCTCCAAAGTGTCTAGCTGGAACCCAATCTTGAACAACGCCTGCTGATCTAAGCTCCGAAAAACAGGCACAAATAATTTTACTAAATACCAACATTACCTAAAAGACTCAAACCCTAGGAAATGACTAAAGGCAATCAGTGACGCGGGGATGTGGCCGCTTTCGTTTGGTTTCGAATCAGCATATCCTTCCAAGTTAGTTATTCCGTAACTGCCGTAAATGAATCATTAATCTAATGGTTAAATATTAACATGGACTCCACCAATATTATACGACATTAGTAAACGTTGATTTAGTGGATGTCTGATTCGCAAATCAAATCAACATCACAGGTTGTAACACATTTTAAAATAAAATGTAATTGGGGTTAATTCAGGGATATTTTAATCATTTTCAACCTTTTACAGTTTTTTTTAATTTTAAATTAAAGAAACTATTTCATTTATGGTACTAAATATATAATTAATACATTAAGTTTATTTAAATGTATTAATTTATATCTTTTATTATAAAAAAATATTAATTTTAAATATATTTTCCCCTCTAAAAACTCTATTATCAGACAACCCCCTTAGTAATCATAGCATGTATATTTTTCACCCAAGAATAGCAGCAGAACTCTACTGTTTATTACTTGAAAAAAGAAACCTCCTTATTACCGAGGAGCAAAAATCCTCTAATCATGTTTAAATAGATTACAATACGTATTATCTCACTAAATGCTTGACATTGCTTAATTTTTAGACAACTAATAAAAAACTATCGTGTACATGTTGATATAAGCTTTTTGAAAACAGAAACAGTAAATCCAAACACCTATACGCCCATCTTGACTTCTTAAGATCATTCATAAGAGGAGACCAATAAAGCAATTTTATGCAATAGCTTGGATGCACTCTTGTCGTCAATGTCATGATGTTTAGAGGATGTCCATTCCTGAAATCTATGAAGACTTCCTGTGAAGTCTGTAAACAGACCATCAACTCCTATTTTGTTGATCCAGTAATCATACTCCAAATATGGATCTTGACTAAAGTTGAAGTGCAAAAATAGGTTCTCATTTCGGTAAGTATACGGATGCACCTGCCTCATTATTAGCAGTTCAAATTGTCATTTGTTTGGCTCCAAAACCATTCATGGAAGACAATACAATTGATGACAAACTAAAGAGTAGGAATGTCAACAGATTCTCATAAAACATATAAGACAATAAAATCAAGAGTAAGCTTCGGAAAATTATCAAATCCATTACATCATTTAAAAGAAAACAAACTTTGAATAGAAGTGTACCTGGAGGTTATGAGCATGTGCTCTAGCAACAAGATTAGTAGGTGTTGTCTCATAATTATTTACCACAGGTACCAACGTGTCCTTCCAAGGTCCAATTCCCACAACGTATTGCTTTATGTAGTTTAGGTATTTATCAGATGTAATTTCCCAATATGACTGCACATCATCATTTTAATACTATTTTGTTAGGTTTTGGAATGGACAATGAAAACAACATTGAATAACATAAGATGGAGAAAGTATAACGTTTGAAAAGAAAGGTCAGAAAGTACAAAAATCTGGGTAGTATCAAAGGATAATCAAGGTACAGTCAATCAGGGCAAAACTTTTATCCGAT
Source organism: Abrus precatorius (assembly GCF_003935025.1). Classification (NCBI taxonomy): domain Eukaryota; kingdom Viridiplantae; phylum Streptophyta; class Magnoliopsida; order Fabales; family Fabaceae; genus Abrus; species Abrus precatorius. Next base: position 36,380,951 of record NW_020874428.1, on the reverse strand, counting down.
TTCAACATTTTATTTAAGGAAGCCAGCATAGAGTGTCCTGGCTAAGAATTAAAGTAAAAGGCGGAAAAATGGAAGTGTGTTTAACAAGGTATTCGGACACAATGTAAGTCTGAATACATTCGCTCCTCCATTTATGCAACAAGAAAAAAAGTGTCCTCTGTTCTACTCCATACAAAAACATGTAGAAAGCTTCATCATTGGTGCTACTTACATTCTCTCTTCGAAGTTTGTGATCTTTTAAAGTCTAAAGATGTAATTATGCAACATTATGATATAAATTAATTTCACAGACCACAAGCATTACAATATCCATTGAAAAGAAAACATTTTGTTCTGAAAACTTGCATGCAGCAGAGAAGTTCAATAATCCTAAAGCAGCTCAGGCATCAAGGGTAAAATGTATTGCACACCTGATTAGTGTCTTGTGTTCGAACAGTAATATCATCAATCAAGAAAATCTTGGGCAAGTCTGTTTTATCTGATATATACACAAGTGAAGTCGGAGCAAATGACTGAATAAATGCAGGCTGTTTCAACCAATCTTTTGACAGGTAGGAACCCATGTATCCATATTTCTGAAGTGTCTCCACAAACTTGTCCTCAAATCTTTTGCCATTTTCCCATTTCACCTATTGATTGTAACAACTTAATGAACAAAAAACAGATCTAAAAGAAATCGGCAAATAGTACATATTAGATATTACTTTTAACACCAAATTATCAAGCATGAAATTGTAAGATTTTTTGTAAACATTGCAACAGATGATAAAAACTCTTAGTACAAGTTGCTTCCGTCGAAATTTCCAATAATATAATCTCAGAACCTATAATACTCATTAGCCTTTATTTAAAGTAAAGATGAGAAGTTATTTCTTTGATTCTACGAGATATGACCAGCACAGTACTATCAAACACGTAGAATAAGAATGGCAAAGTCTAATATATTTGTCTACTAGACAAATTATATATCAATAGTTCTTCCTTTTGGAATGACTTCTCTTTTTGAGATACAAGTCTCCCCACCCTCCAAACATATAGCCATATATTGGTTTATAGGGAGAAACACTCACATGCTCATTGATAAATACTGGATCTTTTATCTCTGGATATATTCCAACAACTCTGGGTGCATCCAGTGCTATGGAAATGTACTCTTCAAAAGTGATTATTTGAAATTTTCCTGAAAGAGATTCCAAGTAAAAGGTTATAGACTTACAGCTACCTGCTTTTATATGTGCTAAAGCAATAGTAGTTTCAAACAATAATCACAAGAGAAAAAACCAAGTCATCAGCGGACAGATTATCAAAAAATGAAAAAAGAATAGTTCTACTCTTTGGGTGTAGGGGGAAAGTGTAACAGAATATACATGTGGCAGCAAGGTATAGGAGAGGTGAATCATGAAATGATGGGACTGGAAAGAAGATATGAATAAGGACGGGTGGGAAATACATGACAACAGAATTTGGAGAAGATTATGTGGCTTAGGCACGTAGAGCAGAGTCTATGTTTCATCTCAGACTGTTTCTCTTTACTGCCTTTTCTGCATTTCTTCTATTCCAGTATCACTATTTTTGTTTGATGAGAAGTAATTTTTACTCGTGAAGAAGATTTCCTTCTGGGATTCTATCTTATTCTCATCAAAATCTATCACAAATTAAAAATTTTATTAATAATAATGATTTCAGAAATACCAGTTAATGAACTGCAGCAACAGAATAGTTCAGAATCAATGCATGAACAAGCCAAACAAACAAAATATACACGTAAGAGAATGAGATGCTGCCAAATGTAAGGAGATACTAACCATTGAACTGTTGATCCCTGAAGCTACACCTCTGTTTCACTCTCAACGACTCCAATTCTTTAAATGTGAAATCAACTGCAAATATACAAATGAATATAATTATTTAAGCAAATTAGATTCTTTCCACAAGAACAGATTTGTTTATATGCCAAAAAGTGACTTTCAAGAAAAATAAAGAACTTAAACATAAACAATCCTTCTAGAATATACATCACTAAACGAAAATTGAGATGAATTTCAAGCTTATGCATTTGTGTCATAAGCAGTACACAGAAGCAATCAGATTAACCACCAAAATATATTTTACAAAGAAAATTTGCAAGGAAGAAGACAAAAAATAGCATTGGTACCAGTAAAAAAGCCAGTAACATTGGCCCCCTCGACTTCATATGTTCTTTTACGATTGGCAAACTCTTTGTGGCTTGCAACATCAGTAGTAGCATCAAGGGTAACATCATGGAAACATATAAGAACACCATCTTTGGATGATAAGATGTCAGTTTCAATGAAGTCTGCACCTTCTTCAATAGCTCTCTGCAAGGAACTTTCATTTTTAGGCAAGTAGAGGCCAAAGATAAAAGTGATGCTCATTTATCATTATGTTATCTGCATTGTACGTAATACCAGTTTGCATAATTGTAGCATGATTGCATTTGTATGGTCACCAGATAAAAACACGTGTGAAGGACAGAGAACTGGGATAGCATCTCAGGAAAACTTTTGATGTTATATTTTTATGCATATACTCTTGGCCAAATCCAAATCAGATTATAAAATAATGAAAAACGAATGCAATTTTGTCAAAATAGTTATTATGCCCTTATTCACCATGTATGCAGGACGAGTTTCTTCAGGAAGCTCGCCATTTGAACCGCGGTGTGCAATGTTATATGGACGAAAAGTTTGTAGAGGCTGCCTGTTTCCATCACCACCTTTGCTAGAAGATGGATACAAAGGCCTTGCAGTGCACCCAAAAATGAGCAATAGAAACACAACAGGTGCAAAACCTGTTAAAAGTTTAGAATTATTACACCAAATTACCAGATATTTAGCAGAAAACACTACAGGAAAAACAATTATTTTCACGCAAACATTAAAAACATACATCCAAATTTCATAATGTTTTTATTAGAAAACGAAACCTGATAAGATGCAAGCTCTATATAAACAGGTATTAATAAACAAAATAGAAGACAATGTATTTGGATATTCTGACAAAATTGGATGCTGATTGACTCAATTTGTAATACCACAAAAGAAAATGCCAAAAATTGACCTAAAAACACACCCCCAATCAAAAATAAATAAAAACAGCTGTCATTTGCAAAAAAATAAAATAAAAAATACCATGGCAGAAAATCCTAAAATTGAAGGAAGAAAGAAGACCAGTGATCCATTCAGAAACTAAACGGCAAAGGCTCATTGATTAATAAAAACAACAATGGTTCCAAATCATATTTACCCAAAAGAATTCGAAGCAGCAGGAAACCTATTCGCCCAAAGGGAACACAAACAGAACAACGAGAAATGCTCACTTAGATGAACAGAAACAAAAAAATCTGAACGAAGAGAATGCCCAAAAAAGAAGAACGCAAACGAAGATAGATTCTGAAAAGTAAAAAAGCCTTACTGGGCGTGGAAGCCATGGGGATGATTAGAGTGTTAGTGTTGTGTTTCTGGCTTCAATTTTTTCCTAGTCCTATGTATGTAAAAATACATTAGATCCTATGAATACAGTTCAATTATTGGTGAGAGTCCTTTGCTTAGCGCCGAATTGATGGACTCTTCGAATATTCCCCGAATTTTGTGTTACGCTTAAGACAAAATCTATTATTCCTTTCCTTCCAAATATCACCACCTCAATATAGGTTCTTCAAATATATATATATAAATCATCTAAGCTTCTATGCATTCTTTGACAAATCACATTTTTTAACAAAAAGAATTACAGATGTTATTGCTTCTACGCAAAAAAAAAATTCAGACGAAGATGCTTTTAGTTGTCTCTTTAATCTGTTGATTATGTCTCGTATTTTGGATCTGTTAAACAACAATTAGAAATCCTTTATAGTTCTTGTTTAATGTTTTTCTATTGACTCTTACCTATGTGTTCATTGGTCAATAATATAAATGCACCAACTAATAATACAGTTAAAATAGTATTTTGGTTTATACATATGACAACATTTTTTATTCAATTTAATTTAAATAATATTTAATTAATAAAATTTATAAATATAATTTAGGAAGATAATAGCAATATAATAATAAAATATAATATAGAAAATAATTATATATATATATATATATATATATTTAACCTCTTGTATACTTTCTCTATTCTAAATTATTTGTCATTTCAAGAGTTTTTATAGTATCTTATAAAAGAATTTAAATGTTATCTAAAGTTGTATTTACATTGGTGGAATATAATAGAATGGGTGAAATAATATAGAATGGAATCTTATTTTATTATTTAAATTTATAAAATAAGGATGAAATATAGTGAGATTTAATAAAACTCATTCTCTCAGATTTAAGAGGAATATTTAAATTATTTTGTTATCATCTTTTTATTGCTATATATTTTGCATCTAAATTTAAGACATTGTTTTATCACATTATTGTTATATCTTTTTTGTTTGTATTAAGATCTTAACTAGTATACCCAAAATAGCTTATTGTATTTTATAGATAACATTATTTATTTTTATTCTTATGAAATGATTTAATTTAATTTATACATGTATATATATAGCATAATAATTAAAATTGTAATAAAAAATAAATCAAAATTAAAATTTTATATTTTATATTTTTAATGTAAAAATATTATAAAAATAAAAAATATAATTGATTATTGTTTGTTCACCGTCTAAACAATAAAATATAAACCCCTTTTCACTTCATTATATCTAAACATATCCTAAATGAAAGGATCGCATCTTTTGACTGTATAGTCAACACCGTTTTCATGATTTGCTTTGATGATCCAAAATTATTAATACGACAAAATAATTAATGAGATACTTAAATGCCATAAATTATATATTCATTCCCCAGATCTCAGCACCCCCACTTCTTCAACAAGACTTGATAAAATAATTGAGTCAACTCTCAAAGCAACATAACTTTTAAGAGACGTCGTTACAAAAAGACCAATACTTAATTTATTGAGCACGAAGCACTTGAAATTAATAAGTTTTTAAGCTCCAAATTCTGTCACGTACATTCACTTCAGTTAACCTATATTTAACTTGTTTTAATTCATTAATCAGGACTATTTATGTTAGAATAGAGAGAATGGTTGGCACGTATTTGTGCTTAAAAATTGACATCAACCTTGAGGATAAGAACGCTTTAATTGACTGATCAAAGTATATGAAATTACATAAGGAAGTTATTATCTACGATTTAAAATGTTATTTATAAATTAAAAAACTATATAATATGCAAAATGCCTAGAATTAAAAAGTCTAAAAAATATATCTAAAGTGTTATATAAAGGGTGAAAAAGATCTTCATATAAAAATGTCAACTAAACTAGTTTATCATATACTGAATTATCCTCACAAGTAGCATAACATATGAGTACATAAAAAGAGTTTTATATAAAAATGGATATTGTGTAAAATAAAACACATTTTAAAATAAGTTAATCTTAATTTTAGATAATTTTAATTTCATTTAAGAATGATAAAACAACAAACAAATTTAGACAAAATCAGCCAAAAAAAATTCATTTTTTCTTTCAGTTTTTAAATTGTATGTTGTCATTTAATTTTTATTTTTCTTATTATAAACAACAAACTAAAGTCTTTTTAATATATAAAATATAATGTAAAACAACTTGGTCAAAATCGAGTTTTAACAATGTGCCCAAAGCCCTAACGTGTACGAAGTATCTTAAAATGAGTTTTATTAAAAACATATAAATGTGTCATGCATTATACAAATATTTTAAATTTAAGTAAAAATTTCAGACATATACGTATAGTCAACTTAAATAAAATATAACACATGTTTAACAATTAAAATTATAAAAAAATGTGTATTTAATTTTAAAAATAAATTTAAACAAAAAAATGCCTTCCTTTAGAATAACTTAAAAAAATTTAGTCGCTCTTAATATAATATATTAGAAGAGAAACAGATTTATCGTCAAACTAATTTTTTGTAAAATAATTTGAAAATAGCAAGACAACATATTTGGAGAAAATAAATTTTAAAGTAAAAATATTTTTTTAAAAACTGTTTTCAAATTAAACCTGAAAAACTGAGATTTATATAAAATTAACATAAATATTTTAAGATATTTAATACTTCAAAAAATTAAAGGTAAAAACACCCTAAATAATAATAAAACCATACTTAATAACAAAACACGCAAAATTATGTTATCAAAGTCTTGAGGCATCATCGTTGGTATGACTGTTTCTTCTGTTTGTGCAAAATAAAGTAGACAGACTTCCAAACAAATTTGGAAGTCTCAATTTATTGCTTGGCCAATCCAAGTGTCCTGTGAAGATACAAAATGAAGGTTCACGAATAGGAAAAATAATCTTTGATGAAAATTTTGTGTTACACTGTAACTAGAATAATTAACCATAGATAAGATAATTATGCAGAACTAGTATTCTTTGCTACTTCTACACATTGTAAAAGGGGTGAGTGATAAAATCAACTCCATCTCCACTGATACAAAATGAGTCAGAACAAACAATGATGTGTTTCATGGGATCTTCCACTTCCTTACCAACAGCATGCATCACGAATTCTTCAGGAGAGAGAAAGTTACCATGGCAGACACAAGCAATACACACTTGATCTTTCCTGTAACCCTTCTATTCTTTTCCCACTGGGTTCATCTCCAGTAGTAGTCACACTAGGCATCTTTCTCCGAATGTCCATTGCATCACTTGTACTATATGGATACACATGCTTAAGCCTTTTGGCTGGACTCTCAAGCTCTGAATCAAAGGGGAATAATGCCATTTCGTGCATTGCTTTTGAGGAAAACATGGAATCATTTTCACGCTTGGTTGATGTTTGGACGTTGAAACTAGCTCCTCCTTCATGTGTGCAAGTTAAATAATTTACCGTGAGAAACTTTTTAATCGGGATTCAAACGCAAGTAATTACCAAACTAAACTTAGGTTGAGTGGATTTAACAAGCTACCAAAACCATACTTATAGCTTTAACTATTGTTTTACTCCGTGCTTTGTTATATGGACAATTGCTCGTTCCTCATGACTGGTGAGGTGGAACGAAACGATCAAGAGAGCATCATACAGAAACATATATGTCATTACAGCCATATGAGAACATCTGTTTCCCATTATATATAGAAGAATTTAGATAGTGGTGATCAGCGATCATTGCAGTACCCATAATATTTTGTTGGGTTAAATATGTATTTATCCTTCAAAATACATCAAAATTTGATTTTAATTTGTATATATTTTTTAGTTTTAGCCTTTACATTTCTTAGTCTATATTAAATAATAACATGAGGTATTAGATATATGTCAATTATTTTCTCATCACAAAGTCACATAAGTCAGAGAGATTAAAACCAACTATTTTTAAAAATCTAGAGAACAAAATTAAATAAATAATTTTTAAAACTCGTTATAATTGAAGAGACAAAAGTATATTTAAATCTATTTCATTTTCATATAATAGAAAAAAAATCAACCTTTTTTATGTTCCAGCAGAGTTTTGAGGATCTGCCCCCTCCCCAAATCATTCCTCATGCACTCGGGAGAGGATCTTCTTATATTCTCATTAATTTTTTATATGATTTTACTTATTTAATATTTATATATAGAAAAAAGATATAGACATAAAATTTACACATCTCAACTTGTAAAGTTTCAGCGTAAAAAATCCATTCCATCCACATCAGCAATTCTATTTATTTTCCTTTGTCACTGCATGCATATGTTCCCCATAATTTCCATATATATTAAACTTCTCATTGAAGTGGAATACTCCAGCTCCTATTCCTACCGTTTTATCAGAATGTAAATAGCCAAGCAATCATATGGGACACGCTGTCAATTTGATAGTGCATGTGGCCACATTAAATATTTGTCACGACTTTTCTTATTTGTTTGCCTCTTTTAGTAATCACAATAGCAGTTTTAGGTTTTCCTAATTCCTACCACCCCAGTAAAGGACAGGCCATCTTGTAAACATTTATTATGATGACTTAGTATAACACTCCTTCCTTAAGGACAAAAAACTTCCCCCATGTCATTATTGAAATTTTAATTTCCCCACGGCCTCTTCCTTTTCGTTTTAACTCTCAACAGTTAAAAAAAAGGGACACCAAAACATATGCCCTAAAGAATTAAAATTAGTTACAATACTAATTATATCATTGTTGGTGTTATTCTCATTTCATGTCAACAACTAAAATCAACAACAATTACCGATACAATATGCTAATTTTAACTAAAAAATAACAATCATAATTAAGTTTGATTTGTCTTCATGTCAGTTTATCAATTTAATAAAAATTTCTAATAATATAAATTTTTAATGTACTTTTTTCAACACACTAACACAAAATTATACGATTTTTATTTTTGTAATATTATGATTTTTAATAAATAAATTTTATATTAAAAGAAGTGTAATACTACCAAAAAATGATTAAGCAATCCAAAACTCCAACATATGTCCCATGTCACGTAATGATTTACCAGAACTATGAATATATGATAATCACTTACTACCTAATAATTTGGGGCAATACCAACGTTTCAACACGGTATTAATAACCGTAAAGATAAAAAAATTGAAAAAGAAGTTACCCTGATGGCGTGAATCCCAGGGGGGATTAGGAAGGGTGTTGAGTTGATCTTCATTAATTGAGTAAGCTAGTGGCTGCCTAGACACTGCAAGAGACTTGTCTGCTTCTGCTGCCGCTGCTCTTCTCAGCTTCTCAAGCAATAATCTCTTCCCAGTCCTCACTCTTCTCATTGTCTGTAAGTCCCCAAACCTCACCAGACCCTCTTCTTCTCCGCCATTTCCCACCACACTCCCCTTCAACGATGACCTTTTCATCCTCTTTTCTTCTGCATTTTCACCGCACGGAGAAAGCTTCAGAGTCAGGTCTATCTCCTCACAATGAGTGCCTAATCCCGTGTTGCTTTGTTTATCAGCAAAAAATCCCTGATATATAATAATAATCGCTGTAGTTTAGTATTACCCCTACTACTTTCTAGCTCTTGCATGAATCAGTCAATTTAATCAGCAATTTTTAAAGGGTTTGTAATGTCACCTCACCTCCATTGAAATCCAAAAGAAAGGTGAAATGATAAACAGAATGTCTCCCTCTGAAAAGAAAATCAAGTTTGACACACGAAGTTATATTTCGATGAATAGTAGTAACCGCAAAGCGTACGTTAGTGAGTCATGAACCATGTATACCGAATGAAAATTGTTCCCACTCCCGCCACAAAAGGAACGAGTAAAATGAGGATTATCTACAGTACAGAGAATGAGATAGAACAAAAGAAAACAATATAAAATAAAAAAGTCAAAACCCGCATGGAAGCAAAGATTTTGTGGAGCGAACGTCACATCGAGGAACAGAAGAAGTAAAAAAGAAGGGGTTGGGGTAGCATAAGGAGCTCAAGTGCTCACAGAATGGCGTTTGAAGTGAAGAAGGGAAAAACAATGAAGACAGCTATGCTGACAGCGTTTGGCAGAAGTGGACCCCAGACCCGACCCCAAAGTGTGAATAGCAGAAACTGTTTTCGATTTTCATGTTCGTGTCATGCTTTTAGGTTGCTTTGTACAACTTGACAACGAATTCCAAATTTTCCACGTGTTTATTTAGTGCCCTGAATGGTTATCGCACATATATATTACTGTGTTCAATATAAGCATTTTTTTATAAAAAATTATAATATTCTATTTTCTCAATGTCCATCTGTAATATTTTATAATTTTTAATAAAAATTATTATATATTTACGGTTTAATAATTCATTTTTAAATTTATTTTAAGTATTTAAAATAATGTATTTTTATTAAAAAAGAATCATTATTATATTAAAAAATTTATTTAAAATTATAAATCAAGTTAAAATAATGTTTAATCATTTAATTCAAAAGTTTAGTATCTAATTTTATGTTAACTATATATTTACAAGAACTATAATGAATAAAATTAATATTTATAAACTTTTATACATGAATACAGATACAAACATTATAATATACACATATATATATAATTATAATTTTATAAAATTTATTTTATTGTAAATTTATATTTATTATTTTGAATTTTTATTTGATATTAGATTAATAATTTTGTTTTAAAATTGATATTTTATTTAATTTCTTAAACAATTTATTTTATAATAATTTTATTTTTTTATTTGTTAAAAATATTATTAAAACATTATACATTAGTTAAAAAATTATGGTAATATATACGAATATGACAATTTGGATATATGATAATGAAAATTAAATTGTTGTCTAATAAATATGAGAATGGCTAGAATAATGTTTTAAAAATAAATATTTTTGGGCTATTAAATTTGAAGTTGTTGTTAACGACCAGAGCAAATTAAATATTTTTTATCTTATAAAAAGTAATGCATTTGGAATAAGTCTTAAATCTTTTTTTATTAACATTTAGTTCGAAACAAATATAGCGAGTAATAGTAATTACAAATATTATTTTAATTTAATTTGTAAATTTAAGGATGAGGACTAAATTTTTACTCATTTAACAGGTTAGAAATTAATTTTGATATTTTTTATAAAAAAAAAATTTTAAAATCTAATATCTTTTATAAAGAACAAAAGTTCTTAATTTTAAATAAATTAATCTCCGTATATAAATTATGAATATTTTCTTCAACATTTTTATAAGTATTTTAAACAAACTTTTTTAGAAGTATTCAGTAAAAAAAAAAATGAATTTCATATAAAATACTTTTTTCTACATTAATTTTAATTTTAATTTTTTAAGTATGATATATTATTTCATATTAATAATTATAATATTGATGTTTTAAAATATAATTAAATTTAAAAATAGACATATAATTTTTTCAATTATTTATTTTGAAAAATCCTCGCGTACACGTTTTTCTATTGAGGAATATGTACTAAGTCCTCTCAAATTCGTATTGTCGGATGCGTGCCATCAATTATTCTTATCTGAGTTGGAAAAGGGCAACTCAGCAAAAATATTTACCCCATAGACTCTTTAAACCGTTTAAGGGAAATGAAATTACTAAATATACATTTAGGATTTTTTAATTTTATTTTCTATAAATATTATTTATTTTAGTTTATTTAGCTAATGTGATTTAATAAAAATTGAAGTTCAGTCAGTTAACGTGGTTCAAATATTAATTATAAATTATGTAAAATATACACTCAGTGAACTTTATTGTGCCACGTGCATTATAAAAACGTCTCAACGTCTGTCGGCTTGATTCATAAATTAGTAAAATAGCCAAATATTTGGTATATTCAATTTTAGACATTGTAAAAGGATCGACTTATCTTAATCCATTATCAATCAATTATTAACACGTTTAATTCAGATTAATTAGAATATCTATTTTTTTATTTTCAAAAGAGCAATTTAAATATTTATATTTTTTAATTTTTTTATAAGTGAGTCTATTATTAAAAAAAAATTATAATTTAAATTTAAAATTTTGTTTAGGTGATATTGAAGGGAAGTGGGTCAGATTAGTACCGCAGGGAACACAATAGGACGTGATTTGTTATTTAGCTTAAAATTTCTGGCAACGGTGATGTGATGAGCATTTGGCGGTCAACGATAATGGCATGTGTTTCTTTCACGTTTATAACTCACGCTGAAGCTCCGAATTAATGAATAACAAATAATCTTGTGTCTTTTAAATTAAAAATATTTCTCATAATTTTTTATTTTTTAAAATATAAATTAAATTTATAATCAATTTTGATTCAAATTTATTAAATACGTTCACTTAATAATCAAAATATATTTGACACAATTATGAAAACGCAAATATATTTCCACCCACGCACAAAAAGCATGCAACTTGGGAACTTTATCTGCATTTCCACGATTAATTTGAAATTGGTGTGTTTAATATTTTGAAAGAATCTATGAAAACTCAAATATATTAAATCTAATTGAGATTGAATAGATTCGCAATAATCTTAAAATATAATTTACCTGATAAATTATATTTAACTTACTATAGCATGGAAAATTTTAAAATAGTTTAATTTAAATAATATTTTACAGAAAAACAAAAAAATTAATCGGATACTTAATGTAATAGAAGCGTAACTTAATAAAGAAAAATATAAGTTTTAAAAAAAATTTTGCTAATAGTTTTAAAATATTTTCATTCGAAGGTAGGGAATCATGTTTATAGTATAAGAGTAAAATGAATCTACAATTTTTTCACGAGCTTATTTTTAAGAAAATTTTCGTTTCTCGTCAATTCATGTAATTTTTTAATATTAAATATGTATTTTTATTTGCTTAACCATTCTTATATTATAAATTTAAGTTTTCGTTGTTAAGAGTTTTTATGGCTAAATAAAAATGCTTTATAGATAATATTAAGTCATTTAAATTTTCTTATATTTAATATCTAATTTTCTTTATTTTATGATTTTTACTCTGTTTAAATCTATTACTTAATTTTAATCAATTTAAATTTGATTTCCAATTTAATTATGGTTTAAATTTTAATATTTAAATCTTAACATCATATACTATATTTGTCGAAGAATTATTTTTTTATTTTAAAATAAACTAAATTTTAGTAATATTATAGTCTTGCTTAATCTTAATGTTATTTGTTGTCTTTTAAATTTTGTAAACATATTAATCTTAATTCAAATAATAAATTTTCATAACTCTGTTCTTAACATGAAAATTCTCATATTTTCAAATAATTTCATCTAATAAGATATAATAATATTATATTAATAATAATAACATCTACTATTTTCTGTAAGTTATTTTTATTTATAAATTTTACTTAAATTTAAGTTGCTCGTATTAATACATGAAAACTTGCTAAAATTTCATATTAATAAAAGTATTATGCAAAGCCTCGTTATAAATGAAGAAAATCACTATAAATTTTTTTTCTGTCAATAAAAAACTCTTGTAAATACTACTGTAAGATTAACACGAATAAAAATATTTAAATTTGACTTTATTATAAGAAAAAGAGCTACATAACAAAAGGGAGATTTATCATTTTATATAATCGATGTTGAAATAAAATAACAAATGAAATATAATCTATCAATAAAAGTTAGTTTAAATAATAAGTGGCTTAAAATCGTTTAAAAAAATTCTTGTATTTGAATTCTTATATATGTAAAAAATCTAAACTCATTTACTACATCTAAGTGTGCGACTCAGGTTATATTTAAATTGAACTAGATTAGAAATAATAATCAATATTAAAAAAAATAATCTTGATTACTATTTACTTTTTGTTATACTTTTTCTTGCTTTTTAGTATATTTATATTTACAGCACAAACATTAGAATTAGATAGATATATTATCTTTTTCATTTAGAATATAAATTATATGTTTGCTTATTTTATTTTTGGTAAACAGATTTTGAAATATTTAAAGAATTTAATAATCATTAACAGAAATTAATCTGAATGTTAAGCAACTTAATATCAGTTAATTAAAGTCTTGAATTTGAATCATTGTGTATACAAAAAATTTGTAGTGTTAAACTGATCCATTATATCCCAGGTGTGTAACTTAGGTTAAATCTGAATTAAATTAGATAAAAAATAAAAGCTAATAACCGTGAACTATTGTACTACTGTAAGAAGGCTTTTGTAGCTCTAGGTCAAACATTTTTCAATAGTATTCTTCGGTAAAGACATGGTTTGCCCCGGTTTTGGAATCGGTCCTATGCTTCGTTTTTACCCTCTATATCGAGTAGCATTGAATTGCTATATCTGGTTTCAACTTAATGGTTTTTGTCATTTGTGTTTGTTAATTGCAGCTTTGATAAGAATTTTAAAAAGAGGAATTTGTGTCATTTGACATTAATATAGACATTTTGCAAACATCCTGATCAACGCAATCGGAGCAAAATGGAATTTGAATAATTGGCGTGCTTTATATTAGTAGGACTACAAGATTGACCATTAAGGAGGATTTAGATGCCCGTAAATAGTCCACAATTCGTGTTCTGTCAAATGTTTCAAAAATTAGACCGATCAGTACCACATCGGTTCCAATTAATTATCTATTTTTAATATATAATATATTATGTAATAAAATAATATAAAAGTATGATAAAGTCTTAAGTATTCTGAAAAACACGAAAGAATATTCTATACCTTTATATCCGTGAAACAATCGTAACAATTAATTTTAATAATAAAATTAATAATATATTTAAAAAACATAAATATCCTTTAATATCTTAATATAATATAAATAAAGTATTCAATACACTCTTAAATTTAAAAACACCATAACAAGCACTTAAAAGCATATAAAAGAAAATCATTATCACAATTTTCTAGTGTATATAAGAATTTTCTTTTTAAGAGGTATTTAGAAAGGAAGATTTTGAAAAGAAAGAAAGGAGAGATAAATTTTTTATTTTAAATAAATATATTTAAAATCAATATTTTAAAAAATAAAATATATAAATAGATATATTAAATATACATTTATGATGATAAATTATATATAATTTTCTTAATTTAAAATAAAATATATATACAATTCCCTCCCTTCCCCACCAAAATCTCTCCCAAACACACCTTAAGTTACTAACCTTTCCAGCCGGTTGCATATCTGTAACAAATTGAGTTAATCCACGGATATAAAAATTAACTATTTAGTATCCGTAACATCCGACCCAGGGAATGTGCGCATACAATTAAAGTCAACATAACCAAATCGTTAAAGCATTATGATCGTTCATCAAAAGCCTCAAATTAATAGAGCTCATTGCATGTTCAAATTACTAAAGCCTACACATCACATTACTGTTGAAGTAGATGATAGCAGTTCATGACATCCAACTTATTCTTCAACTTCAGATTGCCATAAGGTCACCATAAGTTCGCATAAGTGCTATTGATCCTGCAAACAATCCCATAGCACGAAGCAATTTCTGCAGGGGAAAAAACAAAAGAGAATCCGCACTCATGTTAAACCAAGTCAAGTTCCCAGATATAAACATGAATTGATGGGAAGAAATACCATTAAAATTAAGTAAAAACTAATAGCCCATTGCCACAATCTTATTCATGCTCCAACTCTTAGTAATAGCACTTCCTATAAACTAAGTTAACGAGTAACCTTGTTAACCAAAAGGTTCAGTGGTTGGTTATTCTAAGCGACAGATTACTGAAGCTATTCACTCTTCCTGGATAATAAACTTCTTGCATTTAACTCCTATACTGTAACTTCTACAATAATCACAACACATGCATCCTGTCTCAGGAGTTTCCAAGCAAAAATGATCACAACCAATTATGTTTCACATAAGAGAATGCCTGAATTCCTATGAAACTAAAAGCAACACCAATGTCTCTACGGTGAAGACAATACGAAGAGGATCAAAATTCTCAAAACAAAAAATTAACATAACAGATAAGGGTAACAACTAGACAAAGAAAGAAATGTCCAAAATTCATAGAAGATCATCAACACAACTTATAAAATTCAGACATTGACAGTGGCAAAACAATCAGCAATTGCCTCCAAACCACAAGGATCCATAAACGTGCAGAAGTAAACCCGATTAACTCGATTAAAAAAAATAAAATAAAATTCAAGATAACTGAAACTCCTCCATTCAAGCATTCACGTTAGCTGACAACGGCAACAAATTTCAATACCACACAGTATAGAATCATGATTTGGTCATGGAGCTATTACATTGCAACGATCAATAATAATAAGGGACAATGGTAATAACCGATCCATTTTGCAAGCTGAGGGTACTCATATGACAAAAAATATTTTTTCAAGATTCTTCCTTCTCTCATTAAAACAAAGCACAGAAAATGGCGGAGCTTTATAAAGGGGTTTACGATTCTCACATAGTTTTTTTTAAAATTTGAAAATATATGGGGCAATTGCTCTATCTCTCTAACTCTTTCTGTTTCGCTGAAAAAACATGGCACCAACTTTACCAATTTGATCTGATGACGCTATGAACCATATTAAATCACATACTAACATAATTAAAAATAAAGAAAAAATAAACGAAACAGAACAGGTGCGAATCGAGTAGAAGACAAGGAAAGAGGAAGAGAGAGAAAGATTACCGCATTGAAGGCCCATTTCTCATCGTCATTGACTTGAGAATTGAAGAAATCTTTGAGGTACTGAATGGAAAATACAGAGTCGGCCATTGATGCGAGAGAAAGGTGGAGAACTTCGTATTAGGGTTGGGTTTTTGGGTTTTGAGTCTTGACGAACAGAGACAGAGGTATTAGCGCACCGCTTTTATTTATTTATTTATTTATTTCTCTCTTTCTCTATTGCTGAAATATGAATATTTAATTTATTGTTTCAATTAGCAGATAAAAAATAACTAAATAATAATGAAAAAAGGGATTATGTGGTTAAAAGAAATTGTAGGACATGCAATTCTAATCCAAAAGCTTGTTGCGGAGGATGAACAACGATGACCATCATCATTTTCTGTACTTAGAAAAAAATATACTATTTTATTTTATGATTTAGGAAACCTTAATTTTTAAAAGTATTTTTAATAATTAATAATAAAAATTATTGAAAATAATATTTCTCATACTAATATACTATTAACTTTTTAATATAATAAATACTTTTCAAATATAAATATATTTTTTAAATAGAAAGTTAATTCTAAAAATTGGGATTGATATATTTTTTATTTTATCAGTTTAATATAGATTGTTTAAACCGTAGTTAAATTTAAAGTAGGATGCTTTGATCTAGAGAATGGTATATTAGTCTAACATTAGGTTTATTTAATCCAAAAAATCAAGTGACTTTAAAATTAGTTAAAAATGATAAAAATCCTGTTTGATAAAATTAGTTAAAAGCAACAAGTTTATAGTTTGTAATACGAATTTGCTAAAATGCTATAATGTATAGTTAGTCAGATGACTGAATTAAAGTTATTTGATAAACTAATTTTTATTTATTATTTAATCATTTAATTAAATAATTCAATTTTATTTTTAATTTATTATCAATCAATTAATTAGATGGTTAATTTTTTTTGTTAGGGTTGCAATTTTATGAATGTAAATTATTTAAAAAGTTTAAAGAGGAAATAAATGATTGGTAGTTGACTATTTCATATGAATTTTCAAAAGTTAATTTTTAAAAATTATATACTTTTTAACGTATTTTGTGACTAAATAATTCTACAACTTAGTTATTGATCATGTCATTAAATTACAAACTCCTAAAGAAATTAGAGGCTTGTATGATCAAACGAATTAATCAAACCAGTCCAAAAGCTAGAAAAAACTGATATAAAAGAAGTTATTGAAAGCTATTTTTATTTTATTTTATTTTAAAATGTATATTTAACTAAAAAAGTTAACCAAATAAAGGATCAGTGACAAGTTATAAAAACATTATGTATAAAGTTAACTTTTATATATATACACACACACATGTATACATATAAAAGCAATACAAGTTCAATCACGGTTTGGTAAAACTATGAATTGATGTTTTTGGCAAATTAATAATTAGTTTAATTGAAAAACATAAATTTAAATGTTAAAATTACAAACATAAACATATAGGAGGAATTTGGGATATTAAAATAAACTTTGAATAGGTAGAAATCAAAATAATTGAATAATGTTGCATTCCTCCCTAGATTCTTGTTATGTTAGGCTGTATTTGGTGTTTTTTTTTTTATTATTACAACACAATTTTTTAAAAACTCTAAATCGAGACAATATTTTTCAAATAAGTTTTTTCCCCATTTTATGAAAACAGAAACTGTTTTCCAAAGCTTTTACAACACTAGCTATTTCCAGTGTTGCTTGCTTCTATTTTATTTTTACTTAAGGACAGATTTAAGGAGGTAAAGTGAGATCCCAGCCATTCCTCTTTTATTTTTCCAAAATTGTATAAATAAACTCTTTTCTTAAAAATATCTATGGTTTTATTATTTACTCAGACAACTATATTTACATACATAAAAAATTCAATTGTCAAGAATTGTTTTTTTCTATATTACAATACCACTCAAGAAAAAAAAAACAAACTATTCTCTCGATTTCATTCGAAACACCTCATAACTTTAATTTATTTAAAATAAAGGTTAATACACTTGCTTTCTCACCGTGGCGCAGCTAAGTATTATAAAAGGAAAAAAAAAAAAAAACTGCAGTTGATAAAATGAACATGCACAAAGTGGTGAAAATAGTGAACAGTTTTCGTTAAGTTTATGAAAAAGATGAAAGGAATTCACATAGTTCCAATTTACATATAAACCTTCCACAACAGATATTCATGTAACTCAATCGGAGGAACAATCTTGCTCAATGACTTAGCAAAATGGAAGAAGGAAGAGAAGTGTATTCGTAGTGAAAAAAAATACATAACCGATCCAAAACACTTCTGCAACGACTAATTGACCCACTGATTTCGCCATTGAATGATTGCAACGATGAAAGTCAGAAATATGAACTTGTACCTAAACAAGGAAAAAAGAAAAAGGTGTTTGGCTTCCTTTTCGTATAAAAAAATTATCAACCCACCAGTTTCTTTTCTTTGGTTTTGGTTTTTGTTTTTCCTTCTTTCAATACCAATATGATCATGCAGCAGTTGACTGTGTCGAACTACGGTTCCCGGCACCTTGACGTCCACCACGCCCCCCTCCATTCTGATTTGAGCGTTGAGAACTCCTAGGTCTCCCTGAGAATTCCCCTTGATTTCTGAATTCATTTCTGCCAAAACCTCTTCCGCCACCGAATTTGCCGCGCCCCCTGAAACTCTCACTTCGGAAACCACCTCTTCCTGAAGGATACCTCCCCCTCCCACTGCCGCTGACTAGAATAAGATATGAAGAAAGAAACAAGAGCTTAATAAAACATCTATTCCATAACCTTGGTTTAGCTCCCATCAATATGAATCATGTTAACATAGAATTAAACATGAAAATATATCAGTGTACCTCGTGTAGTAGTTCTCTTTTCCTCAACAACAGCTTGTCGCTCTCCAACAGTGATGGGGGAAGCCTGAAATTAGTTTTAGAAGGATCCTAGATCAGCATTTTGTGTAAAAGTACCGGAAAAATATCAAAAAACAAAATGCAAATGTCTCTGTGTGATGAGAAAACTAAAAAATGATACTAGATGGAAAAAGTAAAAGGTTGTATGGTTTTTGTGTGGTGGCAAAAGGAACATATGATAAGAGAGGGAAAAAGAGAAATCACATGATTGGTGATGGTGAGATTACTGCCTAATTGGCACCAATCAGAAAATAAACAAGTCAATAAAAAATAAATTTTCAAACATTAAATGCATGAAGTAGAAAGGGAAACAATGAGGAGATGCTGCGTGTCAGCAGGTTGGACAGATTTAATATATATAAGATATCATGAAGATGCTTCAAAATAAGTTGAATCGGTAATTCCTCCTGTCTGCGGGTACAAAAGAGAATTTTACGCCCACATATTCTTATAGTTAAGTTGCTATATTATCTAACAAAAATGGATCAGGCAAGTAATATATTTGCCAAACTTCTGGTAATGACAAAACAACAGAATACTAGACTTATAGGTTCCTATCGTTAAAAAAGGAAAGACCTATTGTTGGACGAGTAATCCAATGGTAAAAGTATAAATCCACAATATACCAAATTCCACTTGGTCCCATTTTGACAAAATAGTCTACAAACTCTTCATAAGCGATAGCACAAAACAGTACAAAGCTACTACTTGAAAACCTCAACAGAGTTCCCATCAGAGGCGCATGTTGCCTTTTCAACTATCAAATTTCTACATTGGGAAAACCAATGGAATCCATGGCTTCACATGACACAGTTAGACAATGTTGGAAGTCATTTGGACATGCCATATAAAATTCATAGGGTTTAGAACTGTAATTGTGAGATTGTATGTCATGCATTGAAAGGACAGCATTGTAGATAATTTTCTTGTTACATGGAAAACTGCATCATCTTTACCAAAAAATGAGTAAATAAACAACTTATTAAGTTGGTTAGTTTTTCATTCTAAGATTCTTGTAAAACACATTGGTGTACATGTTTTACAAGGTCAGTCTATGGCAGTGAGTGTTGGGCAATGAGGTGCCAACAAGGGTACAAAACATACAACAGAGAAGGCAATGTGAAGGTGAATGGGAGAACATATGAGAAGATAAGTTTAGGATCAAAGGTATTCAAGAGAAAACTGAAGTAGCGGTTATTAAAGAGAAGATGACAGAAGCTCTCCGCTCAGGTAATTTGGTCATGTGAGAAGACCAATAGAGGCTTTAGTTAGAAAAGTGGATCAAATGGAAGATAATCCAATTAAAAGTGTAGGGGAAAACCTACGGAAAAATTGACTTGTAGAGCCCAATGATGTCCATTGATCCACCTGGCCAACCCCATCAATTTGTATGGGGATTAGTTGTTGTCTACCAAGAAAAATGAAAGCATGTTTTTCTTCATAGACAAACACATTCTAGTTCCCACCAACATACAAATGGAATGACATATCTATTTTCCAATTGACCTTCTTCCACTATGACTCTCATTTACCATTACATTGACATAACCATCAAAATTAACTTGTCAACATGTGATTCCTCAACCATAACATCAGCGCGTTGACCTTTCCACTGAGTGCTAGTACCGTGTCATAACCAAATACCACATTATAAAAAACAAGCCTTTTCATCCACTTGTGCTGCTGCTACAAAAGCTTCACTGCAACAGTGTTTCCTAATCATTCTCCAGATCACCATAATGCCAAACACCAAGCCAGCACGAGATGATGGGAAAAAAATGGGAAGGAAATTTTTTTTTTAAGTTTTATTAGAAAAAGACAGTGAGGAAGTGTATCAATTGAGGAAAGCTTATGCTCCTGACAAAAACAAGAGAACTCAAAAACCACACAAAATGAGAAAGAAAAAGATACGGGAAACTAAAACAAGCCTTAACTTCCTAATTTTGTGTCAACTACCAGGACATGCAACCAAAACCAAATTTGAGTTTTTGTCATGAACATGGATAACATATCAAACAGTGTTCAATAAGACTTTTAATCTGAACTATAGGCAACATTAATGCAAGCTAATGTTAATCTATACCGCATTACCACTACCAACAATAACCAAAGTCTTATACTATCTACTAGGTGAGGTTGACTACATGGATCAACTAAAAGTATTCTAAAAGATATTCAAAGTCAAACTTTAAATCTTATGGATGTCCACAAACAGACACTTCTTCCATGGCCAAATATACAGATAGCAGCAGAGAATTACCAAATCAGTTCAAAAGAACAGTATGTACCTCAAGTGCACTGTGCATGGAACTCAGTTCCTCAAATTCAACAAAGCCAAAACAAAAACCATGCTGCAAGAAGCCAAAAATACAAAAAAAAGAAAAAAAGTTCATAAGCTTGCCTCAGACAATACTTAGATAGTTTGAAAATGCAGATCTAAATATCCACAGACCTTACTACTTCTAACTTGGATACCACCGTGCTTAATAGGACCAAATTTCTGAAAGACCTCTTCAAGTTGTTCAACTGTTGCATTAAATGGCAAGTTCCTTATGTATATGGAATGACCTTCAGCTGTTAACAGTACAAAACAAGTTAATTGATTTTCAAACTATAATTTAATGCACCAGTATATATGAAGTTATAAACTCCATTAATTCATTTGACCTCCTTATCTTTAATGAATTTCTCTTAATCTCTTCTGTACACAAGTCAAAATTAGACAAAACAAATACACCAATGAGGAAAACATCTCTAGATCACAGTTGGCTGGTCTAAAAACAAAATTGTTTGTCAACCATATCAACAAGCAACAATATAAACCTTCTTCATGAACATCACTACTCCCAGGTGCACTGTCACTGCTAGGCCCTAATGCCTCAGGCACAGGAGTTGATTTGGCAGTAGTAGACCATTGTTCAGTGGATTGAGCAGATCCTACTCTTGCAGCTCGGCTGGGAACATAGACATGACTGGATGCTGTGTTACTTTTCATTACCTTCATGTAAGTGAAACTCATTAAGTTAATGAATGTAAAATACCAGGAGGGTAGTACAGGGCAAGTATAATAGAACAAACTCACAATTGATGCATATGATGTCCTTGGTGCATAGTCCTGGACAGCAGAAGTTGAATCATGAATTGTAACAATATCATTTTGACTTAAATCGGTAGGGGGTTCAGTTACTTCTTCATCAATAACTGATCCTTCTTCCTCATCTTGAGGATCATAAACTTCAGCACCATTATTAAGGTTTTCACCCTCTACAGAAGCTGCAGTGTCTGCCACAAGATGTTCAGGAGCATGCACATCCTCTAGAAACATAGAAGAAACAATTATGAATTTAGGGTTTTGCAAAACAATTAACTGTTGAATACATACATATATATATATATATATATATATATATATATATATATACGGAGAAAAAATCATGCTAACCTGATTCTGGCATGTGTACTGCCTCAGCATTTTCATTTATGACATTTATTGAGGTAGAATTTAACTGCAGTGTGTCATTCTCCTCAATGTACCTGAAGACGTCATTTAAGACATAATATCCTTTATCTTGTGGAGCCAGAAAGAATGTCTGTGAGAACTTCCTTCTTACATTATCCTTCCCAGTTAAGCATCCAGTTACTAAAACTATCACACCTTTCTCGTATGATTCCTGAGCATCAGCAGTTTTTATTTCTGCTGTATAATCTTCATAATTCAGGGAGATAATCTTTTCATTGATGTCCTGATCCAACAGTTGAAAGTACATAAGTTCTTCAGAAACCAAACCATTAAGGGGAGTACAGATGGTATACAGACTAGACATCTAACATGACAAATGTATTTAGTAAGGGAGTACACATGTTGTCACATCACAATAGTGCTTTGGTTAGTATACCAAAGAGTATGAGTTTCTAGAGGTAGAGGTAGACCAAGAAAAACCATAGACAAAACCATTAAGCAGGATTTACTATTTAGAGGTCAACAATTTGTCTATGGACATGATTCAGTATAGAGCATTATGATGTTGTTTGAACCATATAATCAACCTCACTTAATAAGAAAAGGCTTGGTTGTTATTGTTGTGAAGATGGCAAAACAATCTAAGCAATCGTTAAGCAAAATATGTTCCGGAAGAACTAGTCCAGCCAAATGACAAATCTGTTTGAATAATCAATGATGATGCTCATTTATCACTCTTGCAAAATAAGATTGAAACAAATAAAAAGACTCAACACAAGATGGGCCAGTAGTTATCATCTAGCAAAAGACAATATGATTGAGGCCACTAATTTTATGACAAAATAAATTTAGTGTCATCAGTGATGTAGCATCTGTTAGCCCCTCTATAGCTTTGTTCCAAAAAAGCCTCTACTATGACCTTTGAAGCATTGGTACTTCATTCTGTCAAAGTACCTGTTCTCGGTATGTACTAGGTATTGACACACATTGGATTCACTTGGGTGCTTATCAAAATTAGCTTTTAGCTTCTAAAATAACTGTATTTGGCATACGTATGATTTTAATGAGACTAAGTATTGCTTGAGGTATAATTGGTTGTGCCTAAAATACTAGCGAGACCATTTTTCTTCTAAATTAATGACAAATTATCTTTCTTTCAATTTTCGCATATTTATTTATCTATTTATTCAAATTTATTCATCCTTACTTATAATATTTGTGATATGAGTTTGTTAAACTCTTTTATTACAGTATTTTCACAACAATCCAGAAATATTTATATTCTTCATTTGTATTATTTAAAAAATTCCACAACATAGATAATGACTTTGCATGTTAGGTCTCTTACATAGTGTTTGTTTAGAGAGGAATGGAAGGGAGTGGGACCATTTTTATTTTTATAAAAATATATAGTTTGGTTTGGAAATTTGTGGAAGGGAGAGGAGGTAAAATAAGAGGTTCAAAATCCGTCCTTCCCATTTTCCTGATTTGGAGGGGAGGGAAAATACTTTTAGCTTTGTGGACTATGCTGACGACCAATCTGAAGTGTAATTATGTTATCAGAATTTTATTTCAGAACAAACCTGTCAAACCAACTCTTTCTCCTTTTTAATTATATAATAACTCCATATTAATCCAAGAAAACTCATCTCTAACTTAGTCCATAAATTACTGTGGGACACAGCCCTGAGCATTCATATATTAGACAGCTTTCACAAAACTCAGTCACCATTTTTGCCACAACTTCTTGGCATTGAACTCAAATACTTATTATTCAAAATTTACCTCATAAACATCAATTCAGTAGTCTTAAATCCGGCGGTACAAATCCATCATCTGGTTGTTTGACAGATCCATTTTTACTTCAGTCATTCTAAAGTTATTAAAATATACACCCTATTTATAAATAGTGATAAGATAAAATACATAATATGTGACATGTGGGACAGAACTATTTAAATAATTATTGTAGCTACGGTTGGATGTAATCAATATAAGTTTTTATCATAAAAGAAGAAAATTATACATGCATATCCTAGTAGAGGTTTATAGACTTACTTTTGTAGTTGTCACAGTTGTCATCACACCATTGCTGTCTGATCTGCTTAGGATACTTGAATCCTGATAAAATCTGTGCACTAAGTTTGGGGATTGGTGCAGAATGTGATAATACTGCTCCACAAAGGCATTGCCAACAACTTGAGCACTGGGAGTAGTCTCAGGGTTTGCTTCCTGTATGGCCATCTGCAAAAGAATCTGCAATAATGTAAAGAAGAAAAAATCATTAATGATGGATAAATTCTGGTTGAGGAATGCCAGAGAAACTTTTCAGTTCGCTGCCCTGCTAGTGCTATGCTATACCCCCAGCTCAAAATAACAAGCATACCTATATGTCATTAAAAAAATTTAACAGGACCTTCCGGAAAATTCTTTTTTTTTTTTTTTTTCAAAAATACTCTTAAAAAAGAAACTCATTGAAACTGCTTGCTATAGTCACCACATGTAGAATGTTAAGAATCACACATGAAAAAGTGCTAGCATAATAAAACAACCTAATCAAGCCACACAAGTAGAGCTAGGGAGCATTATAATCATAGAAGAACGAAAAGGAAAGGATCGATACATTGAATGAATCAATCCAGAAACATTAACGTTGGAACAGTTCAGTATTAAACAAAATAAAGAGTGGAAACCCGACATATCATGAGAATGATAAAATCCTAGTAAAAATCCTAAGCAAAATCAAGGTCTACATCAGAACCATTCAAACTGTGAAGAAGAAATTGTTAACTTCAACCAAAACTGTGAACAGAAAAGAGGCAAATCGTGACAAGAATTAAGAAAAGAAACAAAAAAACTTGGAAAACCCTTGAACGAGATATAGCGTACATCCTTGAAGAGAGAGGAATTTGTCCTAAACGACACAGTATTGACAGATCAGACAGCAAGCAAGCTGCAAAACAAAAACATAAACGATAACTAGCGTATCCGACAATAATTATAAGAACATGTTCATGAGAACACGCACGTGCGTACCTGCTTGGTTGCAGACACGATTTACAAAGGGAGGAGAGAGATCGACGCGACAGTGTCTTGGGAGAGCGTGTGAAGTGTGTGTGTGAGAGAGAGAGAGAGAGAGTAAAGATTCTGAAGCTAGTTTGTGTTCGGAGATCACAAGAGACGATCACTCCCGCTATTACTTTTTCTTTTTCTATTTTTTTTTTCTAAGATGCCTTTGTCACGTTTTTATTATTGCTTATAATAATTATTTTATAATAAGAAGATTTCGCTAACCATATGTTTTTTAAAAGTATTCTTAACATACTTCTGCGCGATTAATTATTTTTTGAAAAAAAATTATTTTTAAGTAGGCAACCAATTTATAAAATAAGTATTCTCCTTTTTTAAAATAATTAAAAAAATAGGTAATAATAATTTTTAATGAATATCTAAATACTTGATAAACATTTATGTATAATATCTTTATTGAAAAGTATAAAATATTATATTATATTATAAAATACACAAATTATGTTAGAAGGATATATGCCTCGACATCTCAGTCATCGTGATCACAACGTATAATCAAATCAAAATATCCAATACACAAACTACTTTCTAAAATGGGTTTTGACTTACTTGCGTGCAGATTAAGATTTATTATATGTAAAATTTGATTAAATAGAACCTTAAATACACATTAAAAAAACGTTAATAATATATGCATTGACATTGACTTGTCGTGATCACAAAGTGTAATAAAATTTTACACAACCCAAACTACTTTCTACATTGGGTCTTGATTTACGTGTCAGTTAAGAGTTATCGTTTTGATTGAATTTATATTTGTGGTAGTGAGGAAATGAGTGCGTGTGTTTAAAGCCACAAATGATGCGGGGATGCTTACATTTTGAGTCTTTTTTAACGAATAAATGAGCTAATGATATATTTAAATATATACTTTTATAAGAATTTTTATTTTCAATAAAAAAACACCATTTCACATACTTAAATTTCTTTTAAAGATCAAAATTAAAAAGGATATTACTAGGTAAATACAAATATTTTTTTTATTAAAATGTAAAAAATAAAAGTTTGTATAGTTTTTAGTACATTTTAATGTAATCTTTAAAAAATATTTAATTATTTTTATATAATTAGTGCCTTTTCCTTTTATTAAAGCTTTTAACACATCTCCCAATATTTAAAATAGAATAAATTTTAGCTTTAATTTCTTAAAATTATAAATATTATCACATTCATTTTTATATTGTTGCTAGATTGAAAATTTAAACATTTAACTTATTGTCATATTAATTGGTTCTTAAATTTGTTCATCAAAATAAAATTAATGAAAAAATAAGTGGTGGTTAGAAAAAAATAAACAACAAAATTGGCAACAAAATTAAACATTTATAAAGTAGTTTAATAATGATTTTGGCCATTTGAGAGTTTAATTTAATAATAAATTAAATATTTAAAAGACTAATTAATAGTAATATATTTGAAAGACTAATACAATAGTAATAATAATTTAAATTTGGCTTAGTTAAGTAATAAGTCTCCTGTTTTTTGTTTTGATTTTAATAAAATTATTCAATGTTTTTTATCTTCGTTTTAAAACAACGTACATAAAATTGTAATCCTAACAATATATAAGGATCAAAGATTTTAAACACTAATCAATGAATTAAACTTATTAAATTTTAATAAAATAATTTGATAGCTTAAAATTTTTGAAATATTGGATTGGTAATTTTTTCTTTATAAAATTTAAATTTTTTAAATTTTATTTGAGAGTTAATTAAAAAGAAAAGAGAATGAGAAATATTTATTGTAAGAGTTTTTAAATATAAATAATTTTTTTTACGAACTCTCCAAAACATTCATTAAACATGTAATTAGCATAAATATAAGAAATATTTGATATATTATTAATTTGTAAAAAATTACAAGGAACAAAGAAATTTTTTTAGTGTATATTCTTTGAAGTTCGAGTTTAAGATTGAAGCGGCATGTTTTTTTTTTTTTTTAAAATAATATTTAATCTCCTTAAAATGCCTTGGAGGTCTTTTAAAGTTACTTGAGTGAACTTTAAGTTTTTTACTTTAAATATTTTGTCGTTGGTCAATAAAGCATTACGTAGCTTGAAATAATCTCTTACAACTTTGGAATAATTGATTATTTGGAAAAAAAATTCTTTTACTCAAACATTTTATTATTAATTTTAAATATTTCATGATTTTGATCTTTCAACAAACCTTTGTTATGAAGATTAAAATAACTGATAAGTGGGATTAAACATGTTCTTATTTAACTTTAAACGACAAATTATCTCATTGCATATTTTTTTTTCAGTTTTTATTATTTTTAGAATTTATTAAAATAAAATTTAAATTAAAAAACACCATTTTATCTTCAATATATATGATTATTAATTATTTTAACTTTTAAATTTTTTAAAAGTCATTTAATAATTGTAAGTAAAATTTATTTTAATCATCAGTTTATATGATAATTACTAATTATTTAATCTACAATATATACAATTATAAATTATTTTAATTTTTATCGATGAATTCTTAAAATTAAAAAATTAAAACAATTAATAATTACATACATTAAAATTAAAATGACAATTTATTATCAAAATTTAAAAATAACAGATAAGAAAATGAGTTTACTCCGTAAAACGGGACCCAGGGTTCGGATTCGGATTCGGATTCGGGGCGGTTTTGGATTCAAAGGCAGGGAACGCAACAACAACAACATTGGTTGATCTGAACTGAGAATTGCGATCTCCTCCGCATTCATTGGTGATGGCGAAGGCAACCTCCACTTCCCTTTTGCAGAGCCTCAAAAGCTTCTTCAAGAAGCCATGGGAAATCACGGGTCCCTGCGCCCACCCCGAGTACAAGTCCGCGCTGCCCGCTGCCCAAGAGTACCGCATCTACTGCCCGGCCACCACCAAGGAACAGCCCTCTGTCCCCACCTCACTCCCCGAAACCGTTTACGACATCAAGTACTTCACTCGCGACCAGCGCCGTAACCGCCCTCCCATTCGTCGCACAATCCTCAAGAAACCCGATGTTGAGAAACTCGTCAAGGAAAAGACATTCTCCGTCGCCGACTTCCCTCCCGTATATCTCAACTCCACCGTCGAGGAGGATCTTGATGCTATCGGCGGTGGCTACCAGCACTGACGTACAGGTCTCTCCTCCCCCCCCCCCCTCTCTCTCTCGATTTATGTTAATTTGGGAATTTTAGGTTCACAAACTTGATTGCGGTGTGTGGTATTGCTTTGCATTTGACGCGAGTGTTTGGATTTGCTCGATTGCCTCTTCTCCGGGGCTGAATCGAGTGACTAACGCGCGTGGTTTGGTTTCAAATGATACTTTTATTAACTTGATTGATTGTTTTACAATTTTACTTAATCTAGGGCTAGGGTTAGGGTGGGTTCTCGTGTTGTGCGGCAATTGAAATTGCTTTTTGAATAGCTGTAGGAGCTAAACTTGATATGAATTTCCTTATTTCCTGTAGTAGGATTAGGATGAGGATGAAGTATCTCTGGACTTGAGTCCCTCGTGCTTTTGTGGAAGGAGAGTTTCAATCTCCTTTATTTTTTTCCTTGTTTTTTTTTTGGTAAAGAAAAGGCTGTTTCCTTCAACTTTGCGGTATTGGTCTTCATTGCATGTTATAAATGAAGGGGTGGTAGTATGTAAGAAGAGGAGAGCTAAATTGTGAATCATATCGTATTAAGTATGCAATAGTTTGAGGATAGAGGTGAAACTAATAATTATTTTTGTCTTACTTGTTACTTTACTCTTTTGGTCATTTGTTGTAATGCTGCTGAGGTAGTTGGTTTTCTCTGAAGGTTTTGATTGAGTTGTTCTGTCAATGGCGAGTAGTTTGAACTATAATGGGTGGGGAATGTAGGCTACTAGATTAATCAACTTCAAAATCATTTGGAAGCTGCATGATTTTGTAATTAAACCAGAGAACTATATCCTGCACAATATCAGAAGCATCATTCTGTGGCCTGGTGTGAGTTATGGAGTTATTAAACTTAATTCCTGCCTATTTTCCTGCTTAGTTTGGTAATTTTGCATATATTGCACTCTACCCGGAACTTTACATAGGCTAATGAAGTCCATATGAAATAAGAGGTTGAGTTAGGCAATTGGCAATCCATGTGAAACTTTGCTGAATCTTTATGACATGGATCAACAAAGCAATTGTGGCAATGCTGGTCCTTTACCCTTAAGTAGCACTTTGTTGTTAGCAAGACCCCAATTTGGAAAGTACATGTTAGAAGAAATAAGAATGGCCCAAAGAGCCAGGTGGATCAGCTTCTGTTAGTTAAAACTTGTTATTAGAGTTAGTTAGCTCTCTAACTGTAGTAGCAGTGGTAGAACATAAATAAAGGAAGGCCTGGAAAGGATTGTAAGTGTATTTAGTTCATTGGTCAATTAGTTTTGGGTGGAGATAGACCAGACTCTCAATTTCATGGAGACTTATATTTTAAGCCATTATATCTCTTTTTCACTTTGAGTTCCATTGATTCAGAGTGTTAGGCTTCAATAAAATTCCCTTTCTTTCTTTCTTTCTTTCAGTTAATCTCTACATTCTGAACCAGTATTAGATCTAGATCCTGGTGCTGGACACTTGGGTACTGAATATCAAGGATGATTCATGTGTTTGATGGGGAGGAGGATTATTGTTGGTTGATCAACATTGAGCAGTATTTTGATGCCATTGGAACACCTGAGGCAGAGAAGCTATCAAGGGCTGCGATACCTCTAAGAGGTGTTTCTCTCATTGGGCATCTTTGATGAAAAGGGACCAGAAACTTGGGGGACCTTTGCGAAGGCAGTATTCAAGCAGTTCTAACCTGAGTATGATCTGGATCCATTTGTATCTCTTTCAAATGAGGAAGCAATTAAGTAATGTTAGAATAGATTATACGCAGCTTTCTGTTAGCTTGCGTTGTATCTACTGTCAATTCTGTTAGCTGTTAGCTTGTTTCCTGCTGTCACTTGACAGTTATGTTGCAAAGCTTGCATCTCAAGCTCAACCAATATATATGTTGGTAGAACCTAAATGATATAATACATTATTCAGGATACTAAAACTTCTCTCTTGAATTCTATCAAGCAGGAAGTAAATTGGAGTTAAAACCATTGGAATTTCGTACGAGCAGAGAACCAGTAGCTTGGAGATAAAAAAAAAAATACAGCAAAATTTGCTATTATCCAGGCAGAGGAAATACAGAAGTTTGACCTAAAGGCAAAGGGGATGAGGATTGAAGAGGAAAACTTTCCCTGTATTACACAATAGCCCCAGTTTTTGTGATGCAAAGCTCCAGAAACATACAAAATGGTTTTTCCACAGAAGAAGAAATAAGGGAGGAATGCCACATTGATTCATGTGAATTTTGTGGCTGAATAGGACCTTGAAAAGGTTTGGGTATTGGTGCAAGTTGCAACCACCATGGCGAAGAGAATTTCAGGTAGTCCAGCTTGTCCACCGCCATTACTTGAGCCATTGGACTTGGATTTTCACAAGGAGGTGAATGGGTCTCTAGTTGCAGCTATGTGAAGAATCAATGAGGAATATGTAAGAAACAAAGGGAGGAAGGAGGGGCAGGATTGAAATTATGGAAATTGTGTTAATCTTTTGATCTAAGGGACCTAGCCCAAACCATTGAAAGAAAGGAATGGTCCTCATAGAAAGGTGTACCTGATTCCCTGGCTAGTAATAAGCCCCATCCAACAGGTCACAGTACATTTTATGATATATTAGCTTCACTTGATGATGTAGATAGTCATCGATCTGGATTGGTGGCTATTGATGTCTTGGAAAGAAATTCTCCCTTGGCATTATTGGGTCACTAAGACCCAATTCAGTAGTGGTATTATTGTGTTTTGTATGGTTTTGAATCAAATTTCTGAAACAAGGAGGAACGGTTCAGGGGCAGATGAATATGATATAAGCTTATCTTGTTTTGCTTCTTTTTTTTTTTTGGTAAAGAAACTAAGTGTTTATATTGTAGAATAATGTCTCTAATATTTTGGACATAAGCAATGTCAGAGTGTCCAGTGTTTGTGTCAGAGGTTGTGCTTCATAGGACATAAGAGAGTACATGATGTTGCACACAAAATGAGAAGGTCTATTGTGCAGTCTGACCAGTGTAAGAGGTGTTTTTATGAAGTGGTGATAGCAAGCCTGAATTGCAGCTGCGACAGCCACTATCTTTGTACCCCTTTTCTTCAACAACTACACAGATTTTAAGGTGATTTTGAAATCCATAATTTCTCCCATCAGAATGAAAATAGGGTTCAAAACACCCATTCTTAAAAAGTGATGATGAACAAGGTGGTTGTTCTGTTCCTTTGCACCTCTCATCTTTGGCTGGTGATACATTTTTTGGCAAAACCCTTGCTTTTCCAGCAGCTCAACACTTTCGGCAGTCCCTTAATAACCTCTAGTGAGTCTGTTCCTTCTTCCAGACTCTGTTCATAGTTCATACTTGCTGCAAATTCTTCCATTCTCTGTCAATTCCATCCCGTGTTTCTTTTTACTGTGAGACACAGCCTCTATTCATTCTCTTCGGCGCAGCCAAGGCATCATCTCAGTCTCAGATACAGGCAGCCCAGCTGAGCATCTGATGCTAATCTCATCGTTATTCGTTGTTAAATATGCCTTACATAATATATTGATGGTGACTCTAGATATTTACCTCTGATTATAGTGGTCATCCCACTACATACAGTTTTTTTGTGCTGTAGCTCTTCTCTGCTATCCAGATTAATAACGTGATCTGAAACACAAAAGGGTACCAGTTGCATTTTAGCTTTGGTGTAATTTCGATCTTATGGGTATTACATTCTTTTAATGTAGAAAGAAAGAAAATCATTCTTATAATATGCTTGGATCCTGCCACTCGATCTTATAATTATAGCGCGTTGCTAATAGTCATATCTTTATGAAGATACACCTACTATCCTAACTGTGTTTGAAGCTATCTTTGACTAATTGTCTTTGCATGTCACCAGGTTTGTGCTATCATGAGATGAGATGACATTATTGGCCCAGTCCATCTTTTATGCTTTTGTCAATGGAAAGGTCTTAATAGTCTTAGCACACACCTGCAATGACCGTCCATTTTAGAGGTGTGTTAAGCATTTTATGTCAATAAAAGGTGGCTGACTGCAGTTAAGTTTGACTATTGTTTTACTTATTTGTGACGTTGGTTCAAAAAGTAAATTGTCTCAATGACGTGATAATGGGAAAATTGAATATGAGTGAAGCTTTTCAGTAGTATGCATCATCTACTTCTTGGTAATGAAATCCATTTATTTTTTTATAAATCCTTATTCTTTTTAGCTTATAAACCATTTATATGCCATCACTTAAGAGTTCTAGCTTTTGACAAATTTGGTTCATAATATGGTATCCAAGACTCTACGCTGCGTTCATTCCTCTAAATAAAAGTTGAATTTAAGACGGGTGGCCTACGCAATGTTTACATTTCAAGCTCAAAGGGCTCTTGTGCGGTAGGTTTTTAGAAAACTATTCACAAGTCTTCTTCAACAAAGAGCTTATTCATTTGGAATAGTTGTTTGCTTATAGTGTCTTGCTTTGGTTATGGTGGTGACGAGGTGATCTAGCCACCTACCCAATTATTCATTGTTCTTGATTCAACACTACTTCTAAATGCCTGTAAATTGTAATGTCAGTTTTCTTTTAATTATTGAAGTTGAGTGCTTAGGCACTAACTAGCCTTTAAAATATGTTAAATGAAGAAGGTGATTATGAAGCTCTTGTTAGGAACCATGATGGAAAGAAAATAAATTGGGATATTTATCTGGTAATATCTGTTCAGCATATGGGTTGTAAGCCAAACATTTTCAACTGAGCCAAATTAACCCCAGATAATGTAAATAATAGCAATGTATCTTTTTTTTTATACCGGATCAATATAAAAATTGGTTCAACGTCATGACACTAGCCCTAATAAGGTTGAGTTTCCCGGACATCCATAGACAAGGCTGGTCCAGGTCATATGATTATGGTACATGTGCATGGGAATACGGTTCATCCACTATATTTAGGTATTGTTGAATGGTGTTTTTTATTGCTTATAGATTAACAAATACCAGTGTTTTTTAAAATTAGACTGGATATTAAATTGGTGAAAGTGGTTTACGATTAGCTAGTCTGAC
Source organism: Abrus precatorius (assembly GCF_003935025.1). Taxonomy (NCBI): domain Eukaryota; kingdom Viridiplantae; phylum Streptophyta; class Magnoliopsida; order Fabales; family Fabaceae; genus Abrus; species Abrus precatorius. The sequence goes on along the minus strand of NW_020874428.1, from coordinate 36,347,219 downwards.
CATAGATAGTTGAATCGGGATTAAAGTTTCCTTCTTTAAATACATTTTTTTCAGTATTATATGATGATATATTAAATGATAAACTAACATGATTAATAAATCAAGTTACGTCAAGCTCCAAATTAACATAAACTATCATGGTATATCGCATAATATAAAAAGGTGATAAAAACTATTAAGTTAATAAATAAATGTTGAGTCTATCCAACTCAAGTTGAATTAATTGGGATTTAATATCTTCCCAACCCGAGAAAATGTTGTGTTTATTAACCTTTTCATGGAGTTTAGATGTTGCAAAAGGAAAGCCACAGTAAATTTTTTTTTTAAAAAAAAAAACGTTCAAGCGTAACTGTTAATGATCCATTTCTTTATTGGATGCACTTGATAACTGAAACGGGCAAGAAAGCATCATTGTCAGCCAAATAATTATATATACGATGCCTGCTGATGTTAATTCTGTCTGGTCCCTATCCAACCATAATTGTTCATGTAGAAAAGTTCTAACTATATGAGAATGAAACATTTGCTAGAACACTTACCCACGGTCTCCGGTCTATTTCTTATGATGTGGAAACCACAGATTATTTTTCTGGACAAGAAAAGAAACCACTGGTTTTGCTACAAGGTGCGACATATCACATGTATAAAGACTTGTCAGGTTTGATTGTTTTGAAATTTATTCGAGGTGGTCCATTGACAATACATATTTAGCAACTAGTCTAATATAAATGCAGTTCTGTGAGTTTATGCTAATTATGAAATTGGCTTAATGGCCGGCTAAAGCAAATCGACCTTTACCATCCAACAAGAATAAGAGGGGCTTTCACATGGAAAGGAACGTCTGAGAAATGTGATTGCTATTGGAGCGCATAGTAGTTGAGTGTAACTTCTTCCATACTGAACATAAGCTTTGCTTACTCTTTTTCCCATTGCGCGCCACTGGATAGGACCGCATCCATTATTGTTCTTTTTGTCCTTTTTATATGACTGTGTGTAGCTGTTTGCAAAAATCATGAATCAGCTAGTCCTTCCCGTCTTCTCCAATTCCTTCAATATATATATAAATACACCAATTCTTTCAATATATATATAAATACAGGAAAAAGATCGTTTTTACATCAATAAATCTAAAAACTCTTACATTCAATTTAAATATTTCATTTAAATTACATTTAAGCCAATAAAATAATAAATTATAATCCGTTAAATATAAGTTAAATAAAAAATTCAGATTTAATATAAAAGTTTTTAAAATTATACTAATCTAAATTAGTTGAATAAATTTAAATTTTTTTAATTTTATTTTTAATTTTAAGTTTGGAATCGTAGAAATATAATGTGACATACATTTTGAATCTATTAGAAATAATTATATTTTTATTTTTTAATTATTATTTTTTATGTATATTAAGATACTCCTAACCAAATGTTAGATGTTCTTCTTTTCAAGACATAGAAAACATTGAAGTGGTTGTGTTTTTTTTAAAAAAAAACTTATTTATACACATAACCAGAAATTAAATTATGAGTAGAGTCTTGCTAATCAGTTTTCTCAAGATATTAGTTAAAGAATTAATAAATAATAATTTTTATTAAAAATATGTTAAAATGCATTAGAATTAATACATGGGAGTAGGTGCATTCTTACATTTTTTAAACATTTTTTTTATTTCTTAATCAGTGCCTTAACACTTTCCTTATGATCAATGTGCAGTCTTTTATTTTTTAAATGGTTTTTATGAATTTAGTCACTTAATTATTGAAGTTATTACGAGTACGCCTTTTTTTTTAATATCTATGTCACACTATATAAAAACTCAAATCTTTGTTGTTTTGTTAGAATAGTTTGGAATTATTTTAAAAATTAGATAGGAAATAATTCAATAGAATAAATATTCATCATAAAAAGTGCTATATACTAAAAAATGTAACTTGAAAAACTTATCTCCAAAATGATAGATTAGATTTCTATTAATAATATGGTATTATCAGTATAAAAGTGCCACAATAATTATAGTAATGATATAATTTTTAATAGTTATCTCGTGATATCTATTAAAGCACATTTTAAGACTAACATGTTTTATAATATGTAACCTTTTCTTCTTTTGTAATTACTTCAAATCTATCATTGAAATGAAATAACAAGTTAAATGAAATGGCACAGCAACCATAAAAATTTGAGCTCCCCAGTTGACCTTATAATTATTAACTGAAGGGTAATAAATAATGCTGTTATTGGTCTTCTACATGAAACAGACGGCAGTAGCAAGAGGCAAGGCCACACCAATGACCGAAGCCATTCCCTCCTTCTCAGTCACTTTCATTCACATGGACACACGCAGAGGTTGGCAAAGCACGCTGTCACTGATTAATCAATACTAAAATGTATATAATATATAAGGAGAAGAGGGTGTGTCTTTCTCCTACCCCACCCTACACTTTTTCATGCTTTGGATGGGAATCATTTTTCTTAGTTATAACTATTAACTTAATTTCCATTCATCTTTTTTACTTTTCTTTTCATCTTGGCATCATGTTCCTGTTCTGTCTATTTTTCTCGCTGTTGCTTTTGCAGTTTTGTGGAACAGTGCAATAACTGCTTGGGCAGCAAATACAAAGAACCCGGAAAATTCGTATTTATATAAAATTTAAGAGGATTTATAGTCAGATTTAATGATCTCATATCATGTCTTTCATCACTATATAGTATATACATCACACCTTAATTTAACTATTCTGTGCAACCTTCCTTCATATATACATATATCGTGCATATATATTTATATACATACATAGATATATAGATTCCTCTCCCCAACCGACAATGGGAATTTGTCACTCATACAAAACCTCTTAAATTATATATTCATCTCTCTGAACGCACATTAATTAACTGTGCCATATCATGTTGTAATATAGCAGAGATCTCACAGTCCTTGATGGTGATAGTATATATTCATTCATGAGAGAGTTATTCACTACTACTCAGTGGACAGTGTTGATGGTGATACAACGGTGGTCTCAGCTGCAAGGTGAAAGAAAGAAATATATATTAAGGAAAAATTGCCTTTCTATTTCCTCTGCAACATTTAAAGTATGCATTAATTAATTTGTATATGTTGAGATACATCTTTTGATCAACTACCCAGGTTGCCAAACATTGTCATATATAGATAGATGTACAGGAACTAGTAGTTTTGAAAGTTAGCATGGAAGGGTAGTCAAGATGTATGTCTACTAAATGTCAATTCCATTCAAAACCTTTTTAAGGGCTTAAAACAATGAATTAGTTCAAAATAAAAAATATATTTTATTTCTTACATAAATGCTCTAATATACGAGCTATAAAGTTCAAGATGCAATTTTTATCTAAGTAGGTGGTCAGATATTTTCTCAGCGTCTGTCGATTTAAATGGTAAAAAGTTTATTTCTTACCGAAAAATCTTGAATTTGAATATCATGAATAGTTAATATAGGTATTAAGAAAAATTTATTCACTCAAATATGCACAACTTAAACGAGTTAATCCTTTATGAGAATTTTGAATATTAAAGATTTATCACAAAAAAAAGTTCATTTAATAATGATTTGTATATATTGGATTAAGCTTTGTTAATATAACTTTTGTTAATAATATTATGAATTTACATTAACAATATGATACAATATATTAACAGACAACTCTATTAGCATAGAAACTTAATATATACTATTAGTATATCAAATATTAATTCAACATATCATACCGTTAATATAAACTTTGTTATTAATAATTTAAACTCTAGTTTAATGTTTAACATTTTTATCGTTGATAAATGATATGTTTTTCTAATTTCATAAAAAAAGTTACTCATATAGCTGGCCTACTAATACTATATAAATTTTAAGGAGCTACTGTCCTAACGTGAGAGCTTTGTCAAATGTTTATTAATTATTAATTACTTGCTTGACTCTTAAACTTTATTGTAATTTGATAAAACAAAATAAATATTTACACAATCATAAAAAATTAGGAAAATATTTTTTTTTAAATTTAATTTTAGCGCGTCATTAATATAAAATTCTTTACACCATTAATCTATAAAAAATACTACAAATATGAATTTTAAATTAATATTATAGAAGTTAATAATTATCACTCATGTAACAATTTATGATTGAATGAGAGTATAAAAAATATTTTATTGTCGGTGCATTTAATTAATTTTTTTATAAATGCTTTTAAGTCTTTTTTTATATAAAAAAAAATTATTTGCAGAGTACTCCATCCCTCGTACACATAATTCTGATGTCAACACTCTCTTGCCTCAAAATAGCTTCGTTATGGTGTAATCAAATTGATCAAAGAATTGTATACCTTAATGCACTATTCGAGATTTCTTAAGTTTCTTACCAGCTCCTATGCTGGATTAAGTGAGACTTATCAATCCACAAATAACGCTACTATTGTTGTGTTTTTAAGTAAAACAAGAATATAAAGTTTTCATGAATCTAGCTCAATGATGAATACCTACTTCTTCGTCTTCCACTTTATACCGAGTTAAATATCCTTGCAAATATATATTTGTGGGGTATCGTTTGAATCGAATCCAATTGTAAGGGGTCGTGCGAAGTAATTGAAGAGAGGGCAGATTTATCAGAGGTTTAGGGCAATTAAGGGTAAATAAGTATGTTGTCATCATCATATATTAATTTGATAAACTCCTATTTTTTTGTTAAGTTCAATTCATTACTTTTTCTGCAATAGCTTGCAGATAGAACGATAATATTGGGCACATAAAAAAAAAAAAAAAAAAAAGCCTTTGAGAAAGAGAAACAAATCGAAAAAGAGTACTTCAAATTCATCATTTTCAATTTCTATAAACGAAAAATGAATACTTCCAACTAACCATATTTATCTCAAATGATAAAGTTCTCCATTTGATTATGGGTTCGCTGAATTAAAATTTAGGGTTTCTTATGCCATATCATAATACTATATCATGGTTATGATTTCTTAATTGTTCAAAGTGTGATTCTAAAACTAAATCTCCAGGTAAGCATTGAATGCAGAGTGAATTTTCACCTTAACTATTGTTGAAACTTGAAACTTACGGAGTTCAGTTGACAAGGTTATAAGCCAACTTAGCTAGAGGTTTGAGTTTAGAACTACACAAAGTTGGTTCAGCTTTTGAGACCAGTAAACAATGACACAGTTGCAGTTACACTGTCTCGATGATGAATGTCTCAATTATTTCGATCGGTGAAGATCCCTATTTTCTAGATATACTGTTTGGTACCCGCATCAAAAAAGAAGATTAATTAGCTAGCTAGGGCTCTTTACTTCTTCTTGTGGCATTTATACTAGACAGGTGTTCTCTTGAAACATATGCTCTTGTGTGTTTTTTAAGAGTAAATTTCAATATTCTCTCAAGTAAGCAATAACAGCATGTTGTCTTTTCCCCATCTTTTCCTTGATCGGCAGGCAACTATTCTTTTATATAAAGATATACACAAGACAACAATTTAATCAGAAAACGGTTTAGGTATAGTATGCCAGATTATGTGTGTGTGTATATATATATATGTAGTTCTGAGCTTCAAGGCCAACATTACTCAAGTTCACAGCGGTGAAAGGAAACTAATTAATTGGATTAGTAATTAGAAGAAATCTTGTAGTGTACACAGGTTGAGTTATTAGCATATATATATATATATATATAAATGTTTTAGGAGAAGTATATGCATCTTAATATTGAAACAATGTACAATTAGATAGCTAATGAAATCTAATTGTTACAGCTAGCGTGATTCATGTACAGACTCCAAATTGTGCTGTGTGCAAATCTCACTGCCATCTGCTTGTGGTCCCTCTATTTTTCCAGCTATAAGTTGAATGGATGCTTTTAAGAACCTAAGTTGGTCCCTCATCTATAGCGCAGCTAGCTATCAGACTCCAACAGCATACATCACAGCTTCTGAAAGCTTATCTGTTAGTTTATTTTTTGTTTTTAGTTACAGTTGATATAACTTTGTTGGTAATTTAAAATATTACGTTATTTTATTTTGTTTCTTATTTTTAAGAATTTATTTAAAAATGTGAAATTAGTTAGCAAAACATTTTCACCATTTTCTTCAAGACATTGAAAATAGAGTAAAATCAATGTATCATTTTTTGTATTTTACACAAAAATATATCAATTGAAAACAAGAACAAAAATCAAATCAAACGAAACGATTATAACTTACCTAGATGAATATCTTCCACAATATATACACATCACATTTGTAATATTGGCTAACTTACCTACATTATATATAGCTTTTTGAAGTTGGATGCAAATCCTAGGGTTATGATCATGAATTAACAATATTGGATATATGAATAATTCTAAAAATTTTCTCTGAAAACAGATACAATATATAATATTATTGTGAAAGCATAACTGGAACAATCCTGTTTTTAAGTTATTTCTTCCTATATGTATAATGGAATTAAATAATCGCTTTCTATTTATATCACATTTTCTCCATTAAAAAAGAATAACATAAATAATTAATCAACTATTAAAAGAGTGTGTTACATTTTAAACAAAAACCTTTTTTAATTGGTTGAGGATAAGGACGAGGATTAAAAACAAGAACATGCGATTTCAATATAATTCAAATCACTTGTTTTCTTTACATGTCTACCTCATCTTTCTCCCAAAATTGAAAAAATGACATGTAAATTTTTTTAAAAAAAAACAATAAAAGAAGAAAATAACAACTAATTAGCATCCCTTAACAAATATTTTTTTGGTTGATATGTATCTTTTAATTTTAATAAAGGAAAAAAGGTTTTATTCCATATATAATACGATTTATGTTCTGTTTTATATGTCGATGGAGAGAAAATAAAGTTTGTTCATAGTTATTGTTTACATAAAAATTTAAGATAATATTAGGTATTATTTTGTATTCATGTAAAAAATTTAAATGTAGTAAGTAAAATATTTATACTAATTAAATAACATAAATTTCAAAGAAAGATTCAATAATCTAAAGTAAATTAGAAAATTTATTAAACATTTTCAATATTTTTATTATGGTCTGTGTATTTTTTTTTTATTAAAATGCTTTATTTTTTTCTTCTTCAAAATAATGTCTCAAGTTACGAATATAATAAAGGTATTCTATTTCCTCATTTTTAGTTTGGCTCAATTTGTCTAGTAAAAAGGGTAATTAATTATTATAAAACAAAATCTCAATTTTAGTTGTTTAAAATCTAATGTATTATTACATTATTTTTTATATTTTCATTATTAAATTAATCATATAATTATTAATATCTTATAAAAAATCAATTCTTTAACTATTTTATTCATCAAAATAATTTTTAAAATATAAAATTTTACCATACATACATACATACATTTGAAAATAAAATATGATACTGACATAAAAATATAGATTTGATTTTTAATTTGTATTTTTTAAGGAGCAATTTATTTGTAAAAGTATTTAAGAACTAATTTAATCATACATTAATATTTCAGAGATTAATTCAGAACTAAAAATAAAAATTCTAAAACTAATGTGATGGCATCTTAATTTTAAATGACTAAATTAAGAATTTAATTATAATTATAATTATAATTGTAAAAGTTAATAATAATCATTGATATTGTTAGTTTGATTGTTCAGTATGTGGTATAAACAAATTGAGGATGTCATCAGTAATGGCAGTTTGGTTAATGGACGTGCCCCTTGACAAGGATGCCGCATGGTCTTAAGTAAAATTATTATTAGTATTTGACTTTAATTTACACGCAACATGATGAGGTAAAATTCCAACCTTTCCTTACAAAAATTCTCAATTATATGTTACATTATTCCTTTGCAGGAAAAAGGTTGAAGTCGAAACTTGAGGTCATATCTACTCAACTAAACATTGAAGAGTTCATTTTGGAAAGACTTGTACGGAGATTCTTCTTCTTCTGCCTCCTCCATTTCTTCTCTCTTTCATGGCTATGTTCAAAACCTTAGAATAACAGTCGCCACACTTTCCTCTCTCACGTAAGTAATTGATCCTTTAACTACTACCATCAACCTTGTATGCTCATGCTTCTACTGATCTTTTCAGTAAAATCTTAATTATGTACACAATTTCCGACCAAACTCATTCTTCTAGCTTCGATTCGGTTTCATTACTATCAATTGAATGAGTAGAACCCTCTTTGCCCTAATTTTCCGGCAATATAACCGATTTCGGCGTAGAACTTCTACTCCTGTTTCTTAATTTCTGATCCGACCCTTACTAATTTTAACTCTCTAATTTATGAATCTGTTCTTTGTGGAACGATTCTTATATATATATAGAAGTTAATTTATAATTTTAGCCATAATTATTTTTAAAAAAAATACTAAAAAGAAGTATAATAATGAGACAAAATTTTCAGGTAACTTCTTTTTCGTTTCATTGTTTATCAGATCGGGTTGCTTGCAGTGAAGGAGAAAAGGTTTTATAGGATGATATGAAGAAGGCAACAATGAGATTATAGCTAAGAAGATGATTGAAAGTTCAAGTAGAGGTTATGAAGGGAACCAACAACAAGAGGGTGAATTCATTAAAATTGAGAAGTTATCCAAGGCACCCTCGACCTCAAGACAATGGTCAGCGTTCAGAAATCCAAGAATTGTGCGTGTCTCACGTTCTATGGGAGGAAAAGATAGGCACAGCAAGGTTTGCACCATTAGGGGACTTAGGGACAGGAGGATTAGGTTGTCTGTACCCACAGCAATTCAGTTATATGATCTTCAAGATAGGCTTGGACTCAACCAACCTAGCAAGGTGGTAGATTGGTTGCTTGAAGCCACCAAATCTGATATTGATAAGCTTCCACCACTTCAAATTCCTCATTATTTTGCTCAATTTCATCAGCAAAACCTATTGCCAGGTACATCTCATCAGTTTTCTCTTGGAGGCTTCTATGATGCTGCAAATTCCACATTTATAAAGGATGGGGGAAATCAAAACCACATGGCAAAGTATTGGGATATTGATTCACTAAAAGGCAAGGAATTAGCTGAAAGTGCGTCCATCTCCCAAAGAGGAAAGTGCTGGATCAAAACAAATGAACAAGAAAATCAAGATGGAGTTGGTGCCGGTACTCATAATAGAGAAGAGTCAGCACAGAGGTTCTTCCCCATTGGAACTAACTCTTCTTTACCTGGTTTGTTAAACAATGCCATGACATATAACTCCTACCACCATTCAGAGCCTTCAACTCTATCTTTATCCCAATTTGGAAGCCATGGATTATTTCCTTCTTATCCAAACAGTGGCAGTGGTGTGCAATTTTCATCTTCTAGCTTGTCTGTACCATCTGGTTCCCAGTTACTTTTTTGCCCACCATCTGCTACACCATCGGCTTTTTACTCAGTGGAAAGTGATCCAAGACAGTCCAACAATAATATTCAGATCTCGAACTCAAGTTCCCAAATCATGATGCCTCATCCTCTCATTCAATCTCTTCATTCAATCAATTCACCTCTAAGACTCCTTCCAACACCGTTTAGTTCCAAGCTTCTTGATTCTGATACTAATAATCGTAGCCCACCAGGTAAGGGTAGTACTCGTTCTTGAAGCTCCTCATCATGCAAACGCTTCATCGGTGGTTTTCTTCATATCAATCAATCAAGACGCTAAAGCACATAGTTTAAAATTTCCACACTCAGCCGTGAAGGTGATTTACCTTTGTAAGTATGGCAATGCTATACAATTACTATACTAATGTTTGAATTAATCCCTGTGGTTGCAATACCTTGTTGACTAACCATTATGAGTACGAGGTATAATAAAAACATTCATAAGTTATGTCGTGTTTATTTTTATAGATTTAATAAATATAAAATTATAATCACGTGTTTTTATCTAATAGTTTGATTTTTTTAAGATAATTAGTATTCATGATATAATATTAGAGTATTTATAACCAAATGGTTTAAAGTTCTATCTTTACCATCAGATGTAGGCTTCTAATATCTGCCCTTCAAAGTCCAAATAGTGCTAGTGTGAAGGGGAGTGTTCGAAGTGTAATATAAAACCATTTCTTAATCTACTAGTTATAACTTTTTAGTTCATGACACTTATCTACACATATATAATCAATTTAGCCTAAGTTTCTACACAGTTTAATTGTAATAATCATTAAAAAAAAAAAAAAACTATCCCACGAAACTATAAAAAATGTTTATCAAAGTAAGTTAATTCAAAATTCACTCTTAAAGTGTGTGTAGAATAAGAAATTAAATATTGTAAAGAGTTATGAGTTTTTCTTAATTAATGCATATATTTGAGTTAGACTCTCTATGTTCTTAAAAAATTATAATAATTAGTATTTTCATTGAGTACTAAGTTAAAGAAAAAGACTACTTATATATTTGATTAAAATGTAATGTATTGAATTCGTGAAAAACCACAAAAAAAGTTACTACTAATTAAACTATCATGTGTATGTCAGCTTTTTATAAAGGATGACAATACTATAAATTTTATATTAAGTAAAATAAGAATTTCAACTTTAATCATAAAACTCTCTTATCTAAAAGGTAGTCTCATAATATTATAAAGTAGAATCTTTTTGTGTGTCTAGTTTGTAGTAGTATATATGCGCGCATGACGGTTGGGATTATTTTTCACAGCCTACAATAAGCTAAAATTTCATTATGGCCACTGTATACAACGCATAATGTAGCTTGAAAATAATACAATAATATGCAATTAATGTAGCTCACAGCTAACATATACAAGTATGTGTTGTTGCTTTAACTTGGTAGTACTCTCCTACATATATACCTGCAGTCCTCTCACTTCTCACTCATGTTTATAGCTAATAGTAGCATCGCTCTTATTATCAAAATTTTCCAAATGATTCCACATGACTGGTTGAGCGTACTTCTTTTATTTTATTTAGTACTACTTAACGTTGTTTTGAACTTTCCTAGTATGTATTGCTTTCTGGTACGATTTGACCAAGGAGATGTTCTAATGACACGGGAAAATCAATCCCAAGACATGAATAATAATGCATGCATATATTGCACAAGAGTCCAAATAAGCAGTTTGACTGAGCGTTGGTTAAGCTTTACTAGAATTAAGTGTTATTTAATTTTGAGAATGTCACGTTCAAGTCAAGACCAATACCAAGGACATGAATAATGATACGATTGAGATCTGAATAATGCAGAGGCTAATAGTAAGTAGTTATGTCTATATATGTGTGTATTTATTTCGGGCCAGCGTTTAATTTCGTCAGTTGCATTACATAGAGAAACACAATGCGAATTGGTTTCTGTTGTTAGACAAACTGTGACTTCTGACATTGTTAGAGGTAACATGAAGTCAAAATTTTGTGTTCTGAAGGTAATATACCTTGAAAACATCATTCTGCTGATCGAGTATGACAAGTTTAACTAACCACAGATGCATATATTATATATTATGGTTTTGTCTCGCAAATATGTGAAATGGTAGGTCTGTTGTTTTGTTATAAATCTGTTCTTGGTCCCTGGATGCTTGGTTTCCATTTCTTTACTATCACATGGTAGAAACGAAAAGCAATTATAAAAAAAAAACTTTATTGCAAATTTTTTTTCTGTTAAGTGAAGGACTTAATTTCAACAATTAAAAAAATTAGAGAAATTCAATATAAATAAATAAAATTAGAAGAATTATTTTTTTTGTAAATTAAAGTATAGAAATTAAAGTGTAATTAAACATAAAATAATTGAAAAAGTCTTGTTTGGAGTTACAATTTTGAAAGCACTGGCGCGTCGAGTTACAGGAAGAATGCAAGACAAGTAAATTTCTTTTCTGAAAAAGATAAAAGGAGAGGCCAAGGCATTCTCCAACACTATACTTGGAAATCACTGAAAAATATAGAAGTTTCATTCAGTATATATAGGCTATCGTAACTAACATGCGTTTGGAAATTACATGCAGTATCATTAATTATATAGAAATTTCATGCCGTTTATATTGCTGGTTTGCATTATAATTAACGTGCATTTAGGAAAGATGCATCGTGAACTGTCGCAAATTTCATAAAGAATGCCATTGTAAGTCATGATATAGTGTATATGTATAGCTCTTTTTTAATCTGTTATTTGAATCATTCGAAATTAATACTATTATATATATATTCAAGATATAAAAAGTACCATCAAATATTAAACATTTTTCTAAAATCTCATATTTTAATAGGGTTTCAAATTAAAGTCCAACTAAGTATTCAACTAAAACTGAAAAATTGATGAAGGACATGAAATTCTTACGTGGAAAACTGTAATTAAGTAGTGCTGTCATTGCAAGTAAAGAGGCTACTTTTGCCAGCATAAGTTGTGATCCTCAAACCACAACTTTCTGCGTACTAAATGTTTAATAATTGATAAATATGAGGGGAACAAATTTAAATTTGACAAATATATGACGAAATTATACGCAATATTCATTGACAAACAACTTTTGGAGCCTTTGTTAAATGAGTTCCTGGATAATTTCTCTCTCATGCATGCAACTAGCAATGCATGCCGCGCGATCCAACGTGATAAGAGTAAAGACAATGAACAGAGGCTAATGGAATTAATGCAACCACACACAGCCCTCTTCAAATTAAATATTAATCAGCAGTAAAACATCTAGAATTAGCTCTAAAATATTAGAAAAAGATCATGAATAATGGCTACAACCCAAAGATCTCCCTCTATATCTCTTGTATTATATAGTTCGAAATAAGCATAAACCCAATCTATCTTCATCTTTGTACCCTCTTTAACAGCATATTGATGAAGGGCATGGAACTGATAGAAGCATATCCTTCTACACAAAGTGAAAAAGTGAGAAAATGTTTTAGAATCTACAGTTATTCTGACCATGAAAAGGAAGCAACGTAAAATCACAAGCAGAGACTGAATTTGAAAGCAGTCTCTGCTGCCTGTAGACAATAATATATCACAAGATCCAAGATAAATTAAAGTTGCTGCAAGTTGGGTTTTTAAAGGTGGTATCAAAGAAAAACACCAAAAGTTTTATACGCCAGTGGTCCACATTCTAAGGTTTTAAAACTAAGAAAGGAAATTGGAAAACAATTAAGACGAGACAGTTACATTTATAGATATGATTTAATTTTCTTACAGTGGTTAGCAGTGTCAGTGGAGTTTGGTGTGTCGCATTACCCTCGACTTAATTCATATTGTGATCATTTGACTGATACTAATTCAAATTTTCTCTTTTTTATTTTTTTATTATTGAAAGTTAAAATTCAGGTAAATTTTATTATATGAAATTTGGATCTTTTAATTTATTCTTTTATAAAAATAAATAATATTTTTTCTAAAAAAGGTGTACGTCTATATCACTTGCTAACAGTTTTATTAAAAGATTAAAATATTACTACTAGTAATATTTCAATATATCAGTTACTTAAAAGGACTAAAAAAAATATTTTGTAAAAAATTAAAAATTATATTTTAACAAAAAATTTATAGAAGTTAAATATAAATTATATAACTTTTATAGAGACTAAACACTTAATTAAACCATATAATAAATATATACTTTATTATTATTACTTTTATTTATAGATGTTTAAATTTGGTCCTAAAAATTAAAATAAAAAAAATCGTAAAAATATTACCCTGCCCATTTAAGAGTGGGTCAGCAAAGTTTGATCATCATATATTCATAAATATTTTGAAGTGTTCTCAAAGCCTTATACAAAAAAAAAAAGTGAGATTGATAAAATAAATGAGATGGGTTAAATTTATTTTGTCAGTATGTTAAATTAAAATATAAAATATAAACTTTATAAATTAAAATACATATTTTTATTAAAAATAAATATTCTATTATATTTAATAAAGATAAATTAAAAAGATAAAAAAAATTAAGAAATCTAAAAATGAGTTACTACCACATTAGTAGGTGAGAGACCTATAAAAATATTTTAATACTCAAGTTACTGTTTTTATTAGCTGAGAATAAAATATATAAATCTCACATAATGAAGTCAGTTTGGTTATATAGGCTTAGATGCAGGTGATACAATTAAGTTACTGTAGCAAAGCCTTATGATACAAGCTAGCATGACATAACTGAAGAAAGTTCACATTTTTTGAGGTGATACATCGTTAGACAATTTTAACTTTAAAAAATGTACGTAAAAAATTATAAAAGGAATAATTTTATTAAATATTTTACTTTTTAGATAATTTTTTTATAATATAAAAGTTAATTATTGAAAATTTAATTTAAGGTCTAAATAAGTATTTTGATAAGTTATATAATATAAATTTAATTTCTATAAAATATTTTGTTAAGACTTGGTTTTATTTTTTTTATGAACTATTATTTGTAGTATCTCTAATTAATATAATATAACAAAAATTTAACACTCGACAGTATCTTAATTAATGGACCATGTTAATTAAAAGGACTGAAAATAATATATAATTTGCAAAAAAAAAGTAAAAATTATATTCTAATAAAAAAATTATACGAACTTGAACTTAATCTAAATTATGCAATTTTTATAGAGGTAAATAAGTAATCCTTTTATCATGTACTAATAACAATTATAAAATACTAATTTTACGATATCATAAAAGAAACTACAATAGGTATTTGTTTCTTTTTCAAGGCTATCTATCAACGGGTACGGTCCACCTCTCATTCTGTCATAAACCCTTTGTGAGAAAAAAGTCCATAATAGTAACATCAATTCATAATGATAATATAAAATCACATATAAAGACAAAGAAATGTTTTATAATGCATATAATGCATTGACCATAATCCATATATAGGAGTTCTAATAAACCATGGAAAGAAGAACAGATAAGAATAAATATCTGTGGCACTTTTGTAGGTAAGTTTTGCATGCGCTTTGTAGGCGTGCAGAAGTGTACGTCGATGCCTTGCCTACAAACAAAATTTAGAGGTCCTGTGGTCCTATCTATTCATTATGGTGCCCATTGGATAAGGGACCACTTTGGGTAATTGGCTACCCTTCACTTCTTTCTTTTGTTCCCTCAAATTTCAGAAATAGAAAAATGTAAACAACCTTTTACATTTCCAATTGTATTATCATAGAAAAGACCAGCGACTCACTCATGAATTCAATTCTTCTTTTTTGGGCTGTGCAAGGAGCCCAATCCATTCACCATCCTCTTCACGTTTAGGCTTCATTATACCCAACAACAACAAAAAAAAAAACAGAAGCTTAATATGTCCCATGAAATTGGATACTCGAAATAGAAAACGATAAAAGCCCCCGGCGAGGATCGAACTCGCGACCTTTCGCTTACGAAGCGAACGCACTACCACTATGCTACGGAGGCAGGCTGTTAAGGTTTTGATACATTTATTATAATACCAATTGAAATGATTCTTTCTCATGCGTGAATTCTTGGCCAAAGCTGGCCATATCTAAATTATGCCGAATTTGCACCAAACTTCTTATTTTAATTTTTTAAATTTAATATTCATTTAATAAAATGTAAACACATTGATTTGTATTCGTACGTGTTGTAGGACGTAGGAGTTGGGACGTATTCTCTCATACCCAACTTACTATATATGTTTTTTAATTTTTAAAATTAATTTTATCTTTTTCAACTCCAAGAAGTCCCTACAACATTAGTTCTCGGAAGTTTCATCTAGCTAGCGCAACTTTCAGTGAAGTTGGTTCTATAGCCACATTCTGGGCTAATGCCTTCAGATTGATGACTATGGATTATTGAAGGTGACTACTAAAGTGAGTAGTAGAATTTGGTTTACCAATGCTTTTACACGAGTGTACCATATTTTATTTTTAAAGGGACAAGGACTTTAGGCCCTTTTGTTGGTCTAGAATATGAAATCTTTCAAGAGAACATGCATGGCATTTCCCAGTTGTTTTCTCCACTTTCATTGAGGAGTGCAGCATCTAATACCTGCAAGGCAATGAAGTTGGTAGCCTTCAAGATGACAAACACAATATCAAGAGACAAAGTCACACAGATGTTACACAATGAAGTTTTAAGAATTTTTATGATATAAATCTGAAAAGCTACTTGCTTCACAACTTAGCAAAAGTAATCAAAGCACTCAATCTGCAAACTAATATGGCTTGATACAAAAAAATTATACGTAAATGACAATAAATTGATGGATTCTAGATTAGCGAAAAAGGTAACAAAAGGATTGAACTACTTTCCAAATAGCTTGTGGCGCCTACCCAACTTCACTCTCAAACAAGCTGCTTCACCGATCACAATCTCATCAACTAAGTCCCTAAATATCATTCTCTCAACATCCAACACAAACCCAGGTATTTCACCATGGAAATTTGTCCACATTTCTGAGTGAGGCATCACATCTTCCCACAGCATACTTTTTAGTCCATCCCCTTCATCTTCTAAACTACATTCTAGCTTCTTAGATTGAAGTTTTTCTATCTCAAAGCAAAGTTCTTTAAGCAGCTTTTGTGCACTGAGGATTTTCTTTGTCCGTTTATGCCTCATCCATGGGTCAAGAGAAGAGCCTAATTTTACACCAAGAATCTCATTCACAGTATCAAAGATGAGTTTCCTGTGAAACTTCTTTATATTTAGCTTCATGTAAGCAACTTTTTCTTCTTTTGAAAGCAAAGTACTTAACTTGGTTTGCTCCAACACTAGGAATAACTCAGGGTTAATGGGATAACCTGATGAGTGATGTTGAAATGTCAGCAATTCAGAACTCAGATCTCTCAGTAATAGACCTGAAACTAATAGTATTTCAGAGATGTATCTGTGGTCTGGATTTGTATTTTCACAAAGGGAAGCTATGTAATCGATTCTAGTTTCATCATGACTTGAGTTTAGCTGTCTGAGCTTTTGAACAAGGCGATCTATGCTTTGCAATTTCTCGCGGTTGATCTCTCCATTTCCTGTGTGGTTAACTAAGAAGCCATCTGCACGGTTCCACTGATCTGTATGCTCATTTTCTTTAGATTCTTGAGCATCACCAGCTGCAGCATTTGAGTTTATAGTTAAGTAGTGTAATGAAATAAATAAAAACTTACACATTATTTTGGACTATTACAGGTGAAAAACACGAATTAAATTTTCCGTCTTTAGTCAGTGCTTGCTGCTAAATTTTCAAAATGATACAGTTTATGCAAGGAAGAATATATGAAGCCCAACATGGTACCTTAAATGTTATGCTTATCACAATTGCCTAATTTTGGTCATGCAGACTTGAACGTTACTTAATAAGGCTGGCTACAAAACAGAAATTCAGCGGCTAAAAGGAGCATAGTTAAGCATCATCATGATCTATGTGACAAATCTGACATTTATTTTGAAGTGTTAGTACAATATAAGCATGATCAACCCTCAAGTTATTCTCAGCCCCTCATAAAAAGGATTTTCAATCTCTTACACGTGGAACCATTTCAAATAGAATAGGACCAAGAGTTCTTTATACTTAAAGCTGTAATCAATCTTGATGCTGAATATTTAGTCAAACTCAACCAATAATTTGTCTTATTTTATTGCACTCAATACGAAGTATAGTCATCACAGATAATCTGGCTCTCAATTTTTTTTTATCCTTGTTTGGAAGAAAAACATTACCTTTATGAGCATTGGATATAAGCCTTACTGGGGACGGCATATCATATTTGTACACTGAGGCATCAAGAACTGAAACCGGGCTTGGATGATCAGGGGCATCTGTTGCAAGTTCTACAATTGACTCATCCTCATCCCACCTCCGAGTTGATTTCTGAAAAATTAAGTAAAATAATATCAACATATAATTGGAATATGTTACTACCAACATTTTCAATTTCCTCATAAGCTTTAATCAGAAAGCTTGAATCAAAAGAGATCATCACAGTCCTTACCTTCTGCATTGATCCTGAAACCAAATGCTCAATAGCCTTCATAGACGGGTTCTGGCAATCAATAATTTCAGCAGATTGTGAATTGCTGGTGTCTTCAATATCCATCTTCGAGTCAACTGTAATACTATCTGATTGAAGAGACATTTCATCCCACTGGCAACTTAAACTTCTCAATTCATTGCTAGTCTCACTAAGTTGGTCATCAATGTATTGTGAACTAGGGACTTTACGTCTCAGTTTTCGACCGGGAGAACCTGATTCTGTTGTCTGCTTACAGGATTGCTTTCTGGATTTATTTAAATCTGATGGTGGTGTATTAAGCCGAGATTTTCTTGGGCTCACTGATCCTGAGTTCTTTTCCGACCTTGGTTGAGATTGCGCTGATTTTATAGCCTTGCACTTGCTACTACTTGCTTTCTTTTCACTAAAATTGGTAGGAGAGTCCTTGTGACTACTTCTAAGAGACTGATCTTTTTCTATTCGACCGAAAACTGTCCTCTTTTTATCATGTGCATGCACACCACTACTCTGAAGTGTATGGGAATCAGAATGTCCTTCAATTTGAAAGATTGAAGAAGCAGAAATTCCAGTTTTCTCAGTATGTTTTTCTGGTTTCATGATCACAATTGGCGATTCTAAAGTCTTTGCTGAGTCAGATCCTCTGATTATTTGTTGCCTTACTGACACCGAATCATGAATTAGAGTCGGTTTTGGTTCATTGTATCTTTTATTTCCATCAACATTTGAAGTTTGTTCTTCTTTTCTGGCCTCTAGCAGCCCTTTTACTTGCATTGCTTCCAGTATCTGTTTGAGTGCTCTGAGATCCCTTCTTGATTGTTTAAATTCAAGATCACTCAATCTCTTCTCAATATCACTATAAACTGAAGGAAATGAATCTTCTGGTGTTATTGTTGTAGCTTTTATGGTCCTGGAAGTTTGTTTCTGAGAGCTTTGGTTTCCATCCTGCAGTTTCCATGGTGCTGGTTCAACAGGAAGCCTTGAACTTGAGATTGGTTTCACAACCAAATCATGATTCTTCCAACGCGGAGAAGTTGGGTCTTTCACTGAGCTTTTAGCAGAATCAGAAACTCGAAGCGGCATGATGAGTCCATCTTTTGAACACTGATCATTTCCTTGAGTTGAGCCAGTTTCACTCAAACTTGACTTAGTATCACTGGCCAAATATGATTCTGGCAATGGTTCCAAGCCCATCAATTTTGCTACAACACTAGGTGGCCGGCTTCGGGTTGCTGAAGGCTGTTGTTGACTAGAAATGTTGTCAAATGAGTTGGAAGCACCACTTGTATTGAAATTTCTTGAGAGGTTAGTGGGTTTTGAATTAGAGCTGTGTGCGCGCCAAGCACCTTCCCTACTGTCCAGAGAAAGTCTAGGAAGCTCTTTTAGCTTTGGTGGGCATTTGGTAGAATCATGTGATTCAAAAGATATACCACTAGTTTCTCTTCCATCATATGAAAATCTAGGAGCATCCTTTGAGATGGAATACCAATGTTGATCTTTGACTTCATATGATAATCTTGGAAGTTCTCTAGATTCAACATAATGCCAAGGTGCTTCTCTAAGTTTAGCAAGGACTTGGAGAGACTGCTTTAGATCAATAGGCACACTTTGTTTTCCGTTGATAGATTTGGACAACTGAAGAGGTCTTGAGATATCCTTATCATTGGATAGTCCTCTGGCCTCCCTATACATTGAGTCCTTCACCGCGTCCCTCAGGTCAAGGGAGTGACATCCTATATGCGGAGAGATACTTGTTTGGTTCATAACTGGCTCCTTCATCGGAGTTTCACGAAAAACAATTCGTTCAAAGGGTGCATCAGCCCGAGCTTTGTAGCTCAGAGAGGATATTGATGATGAACAAGAAGAAGAGAACGAGGGTCTTGATGATTCTGTTGAAATTCTTTGTTTTTCACTCACACTATTGCTTAATCTCATATCCTGAAATAAATCACAGAGTTGCATAACTTCAGTTCCATTCAAACACTTGCAGTTCAGACAAGATGGTAGTTTCAGTACATTGCGATCACAAGGTAAAAAAGAAAAAAAGAATTGAAGTCTGTGAATTAAGAAGAAGAAATAAACAGAATATAGTAAATCTTGAAAACAATTTTAAGGAAGTAACAAATGATTCTTCGCCTTTAACATTAGACTCTAGTAAATAGTACAATTGACTCATACATAACCCAAATTTTGATCTGGTAACAAAACTTCCATTCCTCAAATTGAAATATTTTACTAAAGAAATTTTGAACAGTAAAACAGTAGATAATTTGAGAAATGTGAAAAGGAATGTTCTTACCGCTGCTGATTGTCGATGGTGTATGCTATTAGAACCTCTTTCCCGGCTGTCACAATTGAAGTGGGAATTATCTATAAAGAAATCAGAAGTGTTAGATTTGAATATTGACTCTAATGAAATGGAAACATATGGCTGACAACCAACGACACTAAATGGTTCAAAGGTCGTGAGCATATCTCTTCAAGTAGGCCTAATCTACTGCTACATACAAAATATTCAACGAACTTCAAGATTTGATAAATAAGTATTACAAGAACCTTAGCCACATGAATGCAGAGCAAACCTGCAAACTGAAAAATGAAAAATTGCAAACCCCCACATTCCAAACATACGAAAAGACAAGTGAAAAATGGCCGACATAGACAAAAGGTCTTGAAACCAAGACAAGATATAAGTATTCTTGTGATTAGTCAACTTTTGCAAACATTCTAGTGAAAAAGACATCTGAGATTGATGAGGGGAAAAATTAGAAAATTAAAAAAAAAATCAAATTATCATCAAAAGCATGCTCAAATAAACTAAATTACTAAAATTGAACAAGTAACTGGTGAAGGATTACCAGGAGGATGCCTCTTCTGGCTAACGCGGTGAGCAGTAATAATATGGTGACGATCAATGAGTTGGCAAATCCCAGTCATGCATCCTATCTGCTTTTGCAAATTTGGGTTATCATCTGCTAAAGAATGTAGGAACTTTGCAGACATATCTACCTCTTTTTTTCCAATTAAACTCAACTTCTCAACTACCACAATCAATTACAATTACTCCCTCTTCATAAAAGTTTTATCATTTGTTACACTCAGATCTACAAACGCAAGACAACTACTCAAACTGCAAACACTTTCTGAAAGGTTGCAGATTCTAATAATACAACATAGAATCCAGGATTTTAGACAGCTCAAGGGGGTCCCTTGTGTTTAATGATGAGTAAATGAACCTCCTTTCTCTTCCTTTACACACGCAAATTTAGTCCAGGCCATACTTCATGATGAGTTGAACCTGATAACTACAAGTCAATGGGATGGTGAGCAAGTTTCCACATTTATGTAGTTTCATATGCAGCATCCAGAAAGAAGTTACTTCCAATTTCCATCCTCAGCTGCAAACAAACAACATCATTGCTAAATTACGAGACCATTGTCAATATTTCATACTAAATATTTTCCAGCTGATTTCATTTAGTATAGAATTGTCTCCTTACAAAATATGAAAGAAAATTTTTGCCGACAGAACAGCTATTCCAAAAATTTCCAACTACGACTTATATAATAGCCTTCTTTTAGTATTGGGTTTCACATTAAGGAAAAACTGAGCATCAATTTGTATGATAATTAGCAAAACAAAAGCCAAACTCAACATATGCACAAAAAAAGCAGACTTGAACCACCTAAACGAAACTACTTCCAATATTGTAGACTGCAAATGAATATATGCAGATCCAAGAAGAATTCTGCTAATACTTTCTCCCTAGTCCTTAGTGAAGAAATGGAGAATCATCAAAATGTGCAACCACCTCAGAGCTGGAGCAGGAATTTCATTCTATAATTTATATATTCTCACAGCTAAAGACAAAAAAGGGTGAGAAATGTTCTATTGGGTCAATAGTCCTCAAGGCTCAATCTCACAAATCCATATGTATGGGGTTAAGATGTGTGGGCCTGGAGGCGTCTGTATGTGCATGTGATATGACATGGCTAATTTGCTAGAATAGAGAGTGAGATTGCTACTAACTGCTTCATTGGATTCACGTTTAAATGATCGTAGATTTACGTTTACTTTAACGCTACTAATTATAACTTGTGCGTGGGAGTCACCCTCGAATTATTTTCAATGTGTTTCCAATCATACACTAATGCAATGCAATAGTACATAGGTCTAACTCTAAACTGTAGTGAGTTGAGTGAGTGGGGGAAGGTGAGTTGATTTAAAAGTACTGAAAAGGTTGAACTGGATGCATTCCAAATTGCATTTTGCCAAACTTTATAGAAAAATTCTCAATTTATATGGATATATTTATTATTATAGATAATAATTTTGTACAATGACAAGTGCCGTGTGTGAACTTCTCTCTCTCTCTCTCTCATTTTAAAAAATAATAATTTAAAAAAAAAAATTGTAACAATTAAATACATTCATTGTCACAATTATAATTACAACGAATCAAATAAATTAAAACATAATGACAACTTTTTGCATCATTCAATAATAAAATAATTGCCACTTACAGACACGGTTGCTTGGAAAGAGCTCAAAAAGTTTTGGTTCCTTAACCTACTACATGATTTAGCATATCTTGACCAGCTGAAAACAGTTCTCGAGGAGAAAACACAAGTGGAGTATGTGTTAGTTTCCAAAAGCTAAAAAGGGAGAAGGGAGAAGGGAGAAAGAAATCCATACAACCTGAAAGATGATGCAATTTGTCTCTCTTTTTTCTGAGCCAAATATTTTTTTCAAAAATAAATAAACCATGAGAAACATCCCTTCTCATGTAGGATCAACACATCCATTAAACTGATTATTTAAACACCCAAAATCTGAAACCCATTGCAGATTTTAACTCTAAATAAATCATAGTCTAAACAATCAAAAGAGAATCCAAGATGACAGCCATTGAGCCAATAACTGATGGAAGTATCATTGTCAAGCTGATAAATGTTACAAACATTCACATTCACTATATTTTTATATAATAGATAAACTTCGGTCTATTGAGATTCTGATAGAAATTTAGATTGCAATCAAGCTATAAAGTGATTGGTTTTTCTTTGTACTTCTGTATATATTTATCAGTTATCTCACATATGATGGATCGATGATGAGTTTAATGCAATTATTTTGTCATTGACTGTTAATTAATTAATTAATTAAAAGAATCACCATACATGGAGGCCATCACGAATTAATTTACAACTAACACCGGAAATTCTCAATAAAGCATTTTCACAAGGTCAAGTCAATGATGCATCCGCATATTATATATGCAGACATGCAATCATACATATATAGCGTGCATATGATAACACAAAATAATGAAATATGCATTGGATATATTCAGTATGTTCCATAGCGTGCATATTTTCCATTGCTGCTATGCACCACTTTACTTATTCTTATTCTGAGCATAAGAAAGAATGGACATTGAGTCCCGAGTCCAATGGGTCCTGTCGTCAGAAAAATCCAAAGGGTTACTTTGCTTTAACGCGACATATGTGCAACACCCTTCACCAAAAGTAAACATGGCATATATACACGAAACATGATCGATATTGATCAAGAACTACTGTGATCATATCATTCATAATAAACTCTGCCTGCTTATGGAATTAAGAAAAATAATTCATCATACTAGTGTTCTTTTATTGAAATTGCTCTTATTCAATTATTTTCTATAAAATTAACATGATTATTTCTTGAGTTTTGTTAATTGTAACTCATGAGGCTGAGTTTAAATATCTAAAAACAGTAATTTTACATTGAAAAAACATATTTGCTATTCTAAAATTATAAAAGTATGACAAATAATTTTTTAATAAAAAAAAGTTATTACTTTTGGGTACTTAAATCAGTTTTAAAAAGCTGAAATTAAGAGAATGTTTGATTTTTTTAGAATAGTTTTTTGTTTTAAAAAATAAAATATAGTATAAATTTGTATTATATTTTACTTCTAAAAAACATAAATTTTTTAAAAAAAGAAAATCAAACATGTCCTAATATTTTTTCTCATTAGAATCTAATAAATATTTTGGATTCAGATTGTATTTGGAGCTAGATTAAAAAACAGTAAAAATAAGTAATCATTTATTCAAAATTAAAATCATGAACTTATATTATGGAGATCAATGGCCTAGCTAAGTTGGCATGATACATCTGTATTTTGCAGAATGGATAGATGATATACATCCCATTGCAAATAGTTTATGTTATATGCACGCGGCCATGAAGATCATAAACTTTGCATTGATGTATAGTACCTACGGTGGCTGCTTCACTTATCGTCTAGCAATTGAAAGTGATAGTGATTATATAGGGACAATGAATGATTCGGGCTATCAATTGAACCCCACATCCATAAAGTGAAGGATTTCACATGTGTGCCAAGCTCCATCAAAATAGCAGCACCAACCAACTAACCTATCTCAATCATCTATGAAGTAACATATATTACTCGTAACGCTCTTTGATTGGCACATTGCACCTTACATTTTGGAAGGACACACCTACGGCTACCAATAATCATCGTGTGTTACTACGTAGGCCCTTCAATTAGGGAAATACTCATATGCAAAACCAAAAGATTAGTTTATCCAATTGTGTGAAAATCGTGACGTGAGAGCCTATATTTCCCAAAAAGTGTAACAGATTGGGTAACCATGAAACCAAGCATAAAAGGGAAATTCGAATGATTCATTTTGGTTTTTTGATTAGAAGTAAAGTGGCAGCAGCTGAATACATGGTTCGGCTTCTTCTTCTTCCATTGTTGAGCCTTAGGAAAAATTATGAAAGGGAAGTAGTTTGAGACTCCATTATGCAAATAAAGAAGCACCGTCAAAATAATTTGGTTCTGCGGTTCATAACCATATGTTTCTTGTGTTAAGGACAGTTAAGAAATTTATGTAAATTTTTTTGTTAGAAATTCGATAAAATTACATTAAAAGCCAGAATGTAGTATAATTTTTTTTTAACAAGTATTGAAGTATTAGTTAACATTCTCTCTCTCTCTCTCTCTCTCTCTTAACAGAATAGGTTTCATGTAAGTTTTATTAAATAATATTGGTTTATATTTTATCTAATGAAATTGCATGCTTGCCGCTTATTAAAAGTTGGAATATATTGAAAAGAATATTAAAAATATATTTTTAAAATTTTTGGTTAAATTTGGTTAAAAAATTTATTTTATATTTTAGTTATAAAATATAACAAACAAAATATTTTGCAATATTATATATATATATATATAATATTGCATATAATATTAGTTAAAATAACACAATTATATAAAATAATACGTGTAATATTAATATTTATTTTAAATTTAACATATACATGCGGTCTAAACTAACAAAATAACACATAACTATTGGACCCAATCTTTGTTGTAAATAACATGCAAGTATTGGATAGGATGGATAATTGTGTCCATATTTATTTTTTATATTTTTTTTGCAAGCAAACCATATCTTAAACATGTAATTTTGCTTTCAATGTTCATTTATAACAACTATGACACCCTTCATTTTTATTGATTTTTCTTTTCCTATCACGTCATATTATTCATCCATTACTCTCTTCTTTATTCTTATCTTTCTTAAGACATAAACATCCTAGAAAGATGTATACCAAATATTTTGTCATTTATAATTTATATATTTTATTTTCTTACACGGTCTTAAGATTTGACTTATAATAATAGAAAATCATGGATCATTACGTATTGAATGACTAAAACATAAGGAGGTGCATGTATTTTTTTAATGCAAAATTGCAATTTTTATTTCTTCCTTTCTTGTAAATTTTCTCTTGATTTGACATACCGTTGATACGATTTTAAAAGTAAGCTACCATCGGGCTCGTGTAGAAGCTACGCAACGACATCATAGGTAGCTTCAGGGAATGTTTGAAATAAAAGACAATCGATATGGTACCCGTGACATGCTTTGTTAGCCTTCTCTTCAACTGTATTTAACATTTTCCAATTTCTTGACAGTGCAATTAATATTGCAAATGATAATTATGTCATATAAGGTTGCTTACACAACAATAATATGACAACCGTTAAATAGGATTTAGTTTTGTTCCTTCAATGAAATATTTGACGACAAACGTTAGACATTGAATCAAAGCTCAAAAAAGGTTAAGTCAATAAGATTTAGATAACATCTAGATGGTAATTGAAATGCCAGGTATCCAAATTAGGTCTGTATTTGTAGCACATGCCAAGTTGAAGAAATTAGATAGAAAATTATATCAACTAACATTGTTTAATTAATGAGTTGGGTAAGGAGAATACACCAAACATACCTAAGTTTTTTTCATTCATAGTTGAGTCAATTCCAATTTTGATTTTTATGGGCTTGGGACCGTTTTGCTGCCTATGGAAATGCGTACTTTTGATATTTTGCCCCAGATCAAGTTTGTGGGCTCAAAAAATGCAAACTTTGGAAAATCATGAGTGCAAGATGAAATTGCTAGCACATGGAAATAGAATTGTTGTATGCACGAACACAGAAGCAGGGGAAAAAAAAAGAAGAAACGAGTGTCAAACAATTTAAGCTTCTATTGCCCTATTTATCTCTGAAAAGTACCATTACCATCAACTCCAGATGGATTAAGTTATATAGGAATTCCAAGAATTTAAAAATAAAGCTAAGCGGCATTTGGAACAATATTGGTGCTCTCATACCACCAAAACAAAATTTTCATTCCTTGCAATGAATGAAGATAGGAATGGAAATAAAGAGATGACTCAGTTTCAAACTAAGCTGCTTCTATCACTGCCTACACTAAAGGTAATCATGGCTTTGTTCAACTGAAATTTCAGATCAAAGGGTGTCAGCGAGCAAATAACAACTCCAGTCTGCGATGTTAGTCTATATCACCAATTATATTGACCTAGTGACCTCTATGATCATCTTGAGAAGAGGAATGTACAAATGCCTAGCAGACAAAGTCTATCACCATCACCACTATCTCCTGAGTTCAAATTAATTTTGCTGGTTCACTGCATTCTCCTGTCCTTGGAAGTTGGAATCTGCCATTGCACCTACCAGTTCATTGGAAAATTAATCACATGCCAGGGAACTAGGGTCCATTTTATATTGAGAAAAAACAAGAAATAAAGTTGAAAATAAAATGGAAAATACCTACAAAAAATCCCTCCTTTCCATTCCTTAATCACTTCCCTTCTTATAGTACCCATTTTTAGCATTTATGTTCTGAAATCGTAACTGAAAACACATTATATCGGATATACTTGTGTTTCATATCATTATGACATTGACACGTACCTTAAATGCATGTTATCATGACACAAGGTAAAGATGCAGTCATGAACATATCTAATCAATGACACTTATAGGCTTCTTTTTTAAATTTTAACAGAAATAATTGAAATGAAGCAAAAGGTTATCTTCTGAAGCACCATAATTACTTTACAGCTGCGGAAGGGGTGTTGAGGCAAAATACTGTCAAAATGGACAAGGCTTGACACAAATATACTGACCAAATGTGTGGGCTGGACTGGACAAATAAAACTCAAGTTCAATTTTGTCAACCCAATTTAGCTCAGCCCAAAATCAGGTTGGCCTGCAACCGTGAAATATTATCTACTTTTTAACCCAACAACCAATCAACATGCACGCCATAGCATCATTTTATTTGAAGAATTGAAACCTGATTGAAAATTGAGTGAATTCCCTAATTAGTTTGTCAGTGGCTAAAAACCAAGTTGCCCAAATTCCTTAATTCTCATTTGTTTATATTTTTGTAAAGATTAGATTTATTATATTGACAGAGAGATATAGCAGGCTCGCCCAAAACATACCACCACCACAGAGCTGCCTGAAAATGGCTCAGCCCAAGTGGATCAAGCAGGCCTGTTATTGCAGCTCTCAAATCTGACAGTTTCACATAAAACCAAGCCACTTGTTCTCAAATTAAATCCTACTAGACTTCAATCTCCCCCCACCCCCCTGTTTTCTATCAATGAATAGAATTTGAGCCTGGGCATTATCCAAGCTTCATTCCCAAAGGTTTCTCTTGCAAGAGTTGGCACGTTAGATCTAACAGTTTAAGCTTTGGGGATGGTTGGACTTGGTTTATGATTGAACCACCAAAAACAGATCCATTTAATGCTAACACATGAAAAAGACTCATTGCACTAACTGCACCCTTGTTTTCATACCTTGATTTGGCAGACATGTAGCACTCTCAGCTGCAGCAGATTTTAGAAATTCAGTGTTGCAGTCTGGTGCATCACTTTGTTTATCATGTCTTGGAACTTCGAAGTTGGAAGTTAGCACATTTGTTTGATCATTTGTTTGGACTTCACCTTTGGGACTTGTCACATCATTTGCTCCGTCATTTTTCAAGTTTCGCTCTAAGGATTTTGGTGTTTCATCTTTTTCATCATTTTGATTCAAAGCAGCAGATTCTGGTTCTGGGTTGGCAGAAATCTGCAGGAGAGTCATGTATATATAAAGATAACTCTAAAAAAGAGCAGCCCTAGCATTCCTAGGGGAAAAAATTTAGTTTGACATCTATTATTAAGGAACATCATCAACAAGAACTTATTAACACAAACTTTTGTACTACCATATCTTCTGATGAGATTCATATTCACAACGCAGGATGGTAATATTTAAACCATATACACATTTAGATCAAAGTAAAACTAACCCAACCTCCTTTGGAAATTGACAATCTCATTATCAAAGGAAAATCATAAGAAATACAAAATTGGGCATAATTTAACCCATGCCCATGGCAAGAAAGGAAAAACATAGTCATTGTACAGACATCCCAGAAAATATCAAACAAATTATATCAACTAGAGTTCATAGGGATTCACCAAAATAAACTATAAATGAAATATTTCAGGAAGAATTGCAGAAATGGATCTGAGGATTGTGCTAATATATAAAAATGCATAGGAAATAAAGCAACATTTTAAAGGAGCATATCTACAGTATCTGCCACAAAAATGTAACTTGGTGGAAACTCAATATCTCAAGCAATACATACTCTAGCCTGCAGCAGTTCTGGCAATTTAACAAGATGAAAACATCTGATAATATGAATCATAACATTCAGACCACCTTCCTTTCAATAAGAAACATCAACTGAATCATTCTGTCAACTTTTTTACTCAAAATAATTCTATTGACCAATATCTACCGGGTGTAACCAACAGAGATCATTACTTGTCAGGTTATCATTACTCAGGCCTGCCTCTAGAACTATAACTAACAGAAGTACTGAAGTAGAGACAACAAACTCACCTTATGGGTATCAGAAGTATTGGCAGTTGTTGGGGTACTTGACATAAGTGCAGCAACAGAGTCAGTGCGTTGTTCATGAGATTCTGAATAGTCTCCACGAACTGCTTCTCTATTTTCCATTTGATTTTGCTTGACCAATTTAGGAGTTTTGAATTTGTCAGAATTAGCACTATCATGTTCACCACCAGTCCTTTTCCTGCTTTGTGAATTAAGTGTACATTAAAACAAACTTATAAATAATCAGATGCATAATACTAGCAACACATTGAAGAGTGAACCAGACTGGCGAGAGGCAGAATTGAACAAGGCATACCTACTGGGAGTATAAGCAGCAGAGTACAGAGAGTTTGGCTTGTTTAAAAACAGAAATCCACGAAGAGGCTTTCCATCAATAACAGTTTCAATAGTATATCCTTCTGATACGTTTTCAATAACCTTGGCTTCAAACATTTTGTTTCCAGAAGGAGGCAGTTGATTTAGAGGGATATTTAGTCTACCTGCATTTATGATAGTGGATGCTTCAGCCCCAAGTGATACTTTAAAATGTACATAGTCAAACATCATTCTAATTCTTTCTGTCCTCCAGGCTCACAATTAAAATCAAAACTTAGGGATTATTATTCTAGTCAACACTGACTCACCATAACTACAATTGATAACCAAGATTGATATATACTAGTTGCAAGAACTAGATCAATACTAAAACAAACTTGACTAATTGAATGTCAGAGTTCAACTGAGAACATCAACTCTAACTGCCACTTAATTAGCCAAATTTCCCCTTTAAATGTAAGCCTGAAAGTACTTTTGAGAAACTTCCTGAATCCAATATACCAAGGTTGCTAGGCTAAAAGCTTAAAACTGTACAGCTTTAAGGGCAAAATTAGACTTTAAGTAAGATACCAATGAACCAGAAAGTTTGTGTATAAAGGCAAATTCTTACTTGGCTGGCTATAATTCAACATTGTCATCATCTGACCGGTATCAGAACCCACTCCATATCTAACCAGAACTGGACTTTGGCTAGGATTGAGATTTTGTTCTTGGCATTTCAGTTTCAATTGCTTCCTTAAAGATAATTTCTCTGGTCTCTGTTCACTTTCCCGAGCAAGCCCTAAAAGTCAGAAATATATCACAATTTATTACAAGCATAATAATCTAGAAAAATACCACAATCAAAGGTTAATATAGAAAATTTAATAGTAGAAGACACTTTGTTGAACCTGTATGTAGGTAATACATGTCATCCAGGGCCTCAAGACTTTTATTACAACCACCAATAAACACAAGAACACCACCCTTAATTGGGTCTAAACAATCACCAGCTACAGAAAATCTGGCAGAAGGACCGTTGGCTGCAATTGTAACATTTGTCCAAATACCAGTATCTACACCCAATCAGAAATGAAAGATATGAGGAATCCCAACTCAATTGCTATTAATAAAAATATCATGCTACCACTTTCAGAACAGAAAACAAGAATTGATCAATTAAATTAACTATATGTCTATCTAAAATATTAGAAATTACCATGCATGTTATATAAAAGTCACCAAGGTAATGATTTTGGAAAAAGTTGGAGCAAAACCCTTCTTTGAAAGTTAAAATAACAAATGTGAACCTCTCATCATCTAAATGATCAAATATCTGCTAAAAAAATGTGAAAAGCATTTTGCGCCAATGAAGTGTGTAGAAAATAAGGTTGTGAAAAGACAGTCACCAGCACACCCACCTTTGCCGCATGAGGAACAAATTCTTAACTGAGAAGGCAAGAAGTGCAATAAAAGTAGGAGCAATTACACTCACAACAAGGTTCTGCTTTTCTTAAACAGTTAAACCACAGTATAACATGAACAAAAACTTGAACATGAAAACATATCGTTGTAAGCTATACTAAACATACCAATATCAAGCATATAAAGGTCATTGTAGAGATTTTGGGCATCTGTAAATCCACCAAAAACAAACAAGTTCTTGCCAAAAGAAACAGTGGAATGACCAGCTCGAGGTGGCAACAATTGGCCTGATGTCTTCAGCTCCCTCCAAATTAAGGTATCTAATATATACAGAAGTTCCAAAGAAAATTAGTATATTCTGAATTAATCCCCTCTAGGTGATATTATTAATTGTAAATTTGTATTTTCAATACAACATTACAATTCATTAAAATAAAGGGAAAAAAAAAAGATGAAATAGATTGATACCAGTATCTAGGATATGAACGTCAGACAAGTAATAATCATGCCCATCTTCACCGCCTATCACAATAATTTTGTTTTTCCAAGATGAGCAAGTGTGGCTATCACGAGGGGATGGTGGATTGCCTGATGTTGTGGCACACTTCCAAACAAATGTCTCTACAATTGAAAGAGTGAAAAGGAATTATTAACAAGTTTTACATCTGATTCATTAATGAAAAGCAACAAATGAATTTTCAATACAAATGTATGTAAGAGAAAAATAAATGGAATACCAGCTAAAATGATAAAAACAAAAAAACAACAGCCTTTAAGTACACCATAGCCCACAACCAACAGCCTTACTTTTCAGTGAGTAACCAAACAAAAGCTCTTCAATTTCGAAATTATCCTCTACAAGCAAGCCTGAAAGTAAGACTACACCAAGTTCTACCATGTTCTTTCAAAAATAATCAACAAACTACAAAATCCTAGTCAGTTTTGTCATTATCATATATACAACTTCACATTTAAATATCAAGGGGAATAATTTATGCAGAGAACTAATTTGATCAATAACTGCCACTGGCAGCATGATATGGGAAAATCACCTGTATTTAATATGTAAAGATCATTGTAGTAGACCTCATTATTATTATCAACAGATTTTCCACAACCACCAAATATGAACATCCGTTTGCCAACAGCTGCCGCGCTGTGACCCTCACGTGCCTCTGGCCATTCTCCTCTTATAGTTGGAGAAATCCACGTATTTGAAACTAAAAATGATTTAACACCAGTGAGTCAAATAGTAAAGAAATAAAGAACACGCAAATAAGCATAGCTCCATAATATCTCAGATTTTGAGTAAAGAAGTAGTTTTCAGTGTCCTCATCCAAGAAAAGTACAGGACAGGACCGCATGATAGACCATTCAACTTCAGCTAAAGAACGTACATTTTGACTTTTAAAGAGAAAAAAGGGTGAAGAAATTAGGTGAACAGTACAGATATCACAAAGCTGACTCACTAGTGTCTAATATGTGCAAGTCCCTCAGCGGATTCATCCCATCTGTACCCCCAAACACAAAAAGATTATCACCAATGGCTGTACAAGTATGGCTGTCCCTAGGAGCAGGTGGAAGGCCCTTCATGGCGGGTTGGCTCCAAATCTGCTTCACTGCACAACACAAATGAGGAATCGGAAAACAAAGAACACCCACATTAGCATTATCCTACCAGAGTACTAAAACAAATGCTAAAAAAAAAAAAGAAAAAAAGGTTGGCCTAAGCACAAAAGTACAAAATAAAATAACCATCAAAATTTCAGCTCCACATTGGTTTCAAACCTATAAAAAGAGAAACAAAATTCAAAAAGAACAAATTGAACTAAAAAAGAGAAAAAAAAATTTCTATAACATAAAGGAAAATGGGAAATAAAGATTGAGAAAGAAAAGTTCAAGAGTGGACGCACGAGAGTCAAAAACGTGAACTTGGTTGGTCTGACAGTTATCTTTGCCGTAACCTCCGAAGACATAGAGAAATCTGCCACCTTGGATGGCGTTGCAGGTGTGTCCCCACCTCTTCCCTGGCCCAGACATAGATACCCTTTCTCCCTCTGTGCCTATGTAAGGGTTCAACTCAACCCTTTCCCACCTCATTTTCCACAACCAATTTGCAGACCAAAAACTCACCACCCCAATAAAATATTTTTAAAAAAATACTTTTTTAAATTGGAAATTTGATGAAGAAGGAATGAAGTGAAATGGGGTGAAATCAAATCAGAGAGATGGCATGCAAATGGGAAAATATTAAAAGTGTCAAATCACGGCGAGAGAGTGAAAATGGTTCTTTTTTTTCTCGCTGATAAAGCCGATGCCAGTAAAAAACAAATCTATGGTATAGAAAGAGAGAGGGAGTGAATCTGAAGAGGGACGAGTTGTTGTGCAACACGTGGGGAATTTGTATCGGTACGATCGCTTATGTGAAACGTTGCATGTAGATCCGTCGTAGAATTCAAGCCTTGTTTCTTTTTCATTTCTTACAATAAGTAATTAATTTAAAAATAATATCTAAAATAAGTTTTAATTAATTTAATTAATTAATTAATAATATACAATTTTAAGGGAAAGAAGTTTTTGCGAAGATATTAATTTTTACAAAATAAATATAAAATGGAATAAAATTAATTTCTATGACATTACCGTTACACTGATAATATAAAGTTAATATTTCTAGTTTTTACTTTTTAGTATTATAATAGTACTCTATAATTTTTATAAGTATTTTACATTGTGTTCTATTATTACAGGATTTTTTCTTTTCATATTATCGATTTATTATATTTAGATATGTAGTGAAATAAAATATTACTATATTGTCATCACTCTTTCAGTTTTTCAATGTAGAATATAAGAATCAGAAAAATTTTGGAATTTGTGTTTATTTTTAGTACATAATTATGAATAAAATATTAAAATTAAAATTTTGAAATAATATATATATATTGCAATTCTTAAAATTTAATTTTTATTTTGACTATACAATGCCTGTACTCAAACTTTTATTTTGACTATCATACGAAAATTAGTCATACACGTCACAAAAGTTATTTGTTTTAAACACTATTTAAATTTAAGAACGTATTAAATATAAATACATAATAATAAATAAGATGAAATTTTTGTTTAAAATCTGAGTTTGAAATAAAAAAATATTAGGTCTTAAAAAAATTATTATGTAAAAACATATAAATAAAAATTCCAATGTTCTCAACAAAAGGTAATATGCCCGGTAACAAAGAATTCATATTTTATTTAAACAAATATATACACACACATATATATATATATATATATATGCTAGTAAAGTTAATTAGTAATCACATAATAAACGAGGTTATAGTCCTTACAAGTTAGCTTTTGAAAATTTTATTAAATTAACTTTCAGCTTATAGTTTAAAATAATTTAAACTCATTTTTACCCTTACATTTTTAAACAAATTACATCAAATATAATTTATAAATATTTCTTCATTTAATTATAAGATTATATTAATATAATATTATATATTTTTCAATATTTAATATATTTTCATTATTTTTATCAAACAATTCTAATTCAGCTAATTACTTATAAAGTTATGAGTTTTGAGCTAGTTTACTAATTATAAATTCTAAGTTTTCAGATAACTTTTCAGTTAATTTTACTAAATAGAGTCAATAGTAATTAGCATTAAAATGTATAACTTTGTTTATATTAAACTTTAAAATGAAATTTAAACTTCTAAAATTGATTTTTTAAAATTAAAAGTATAATATTTATTATACTTTTTAATTTTTAAGATAATAATTTTTTAATAAAATTTATCACTTTTAAGTATTCAACGGTTTAATGCATTTCTAAATACAATCACGACAAATTTAGTGAAATAATAAAATTACTTATTTGTCTCTTGTTTGAATTAAATTCTAATAACCATTCTTCGTAAGTTGAATTTTTTATTTCAAATATACATTTTATTATGTCTTTTTTTTTTATTCTCAACGTGACAATATTTTTTTAATAAAAATTTATCACTTTATTTATTTATCTTTAACCTTGTGGATTAAAATTAGTATTTTTTTTTTTTACTTATATATATAAAAAGATAGTACCAAAAACACAGAGTTAATAATTTTTAGAAAAATTATCAATTTTATTATAATGATTTTAAAAAATTAGTCAAAAAAAGGTGAATGAAAAATTCAATGCTCTTGAGAAAAAGAAAAAGAAAGATCGTTTAAAGAGAAATTTTCAAGTGAATAAACCTATATAATATCATATAATTAATTAATTAAAAATATTGATTTTAAAAAAAATAAATGCAACACAAAGTTATACTTATAATATTTTACTTTAGATAAACCTATATATATATATATATATATATATATATATATATATATATTATAGATATATGTCATATAATTTTCTAAATTTAAATATTTAAATACTTTTATAATAACGTGTGTATTTAATCCTATAAAAATAAAAGAATATAATTTTATTTCAAATGAGGTAAATATTTATGGGTTAGAGGTGTGTGTTAGTGGGACTTGAATTACACTATTACAATTTTTTATGAGCAATCTGGGCCTTGGCTCCTTTACTCACCCAAAACAATGTGATACATGTGATAAAAACATTATCTACTTATTTTAAATATTAATTAAATTTAAAAATGAATTATACGTAAATATATAAATATAATGATAAATAGGATAAAATCTTGGTTTAAAAATGGAGAGTTAATAATGTTAAGAAAAAATATTAATTTTTATTGAAATGATTCTTAAAAATTATAACTGGTTAAAAAAAAGGTGGATGAAGAGTTTAATCCTCTTAATGAAAAATGGATGATAGTAATTAGTATAAAAATATATATTATAGTGGATAAATCTTAGGTACATTATCATAAATACATTAAATACAAATATTTTATCAAAATAAAATCTAATTAGTAAACAACGTCTTAAAAAATAACATATAAATTTTGTCTTAATATAATAATGGAATACCAAATTTAGTAGAATTGAAATTACTTATTTACCCCTAATTTGAACTGAATTATGATATACATTGTTAGTTTAAAAAAAGACAAAAAGAACTTCAAAAAAATGAGACATATATAGTGTTTTGCAAAGTAAAGTGGAGATTAGGTAAATCAAAGAGAGTTATAATTTACGATCTGATGGTGAAAGAATTAGAGTGACGTTTCAATAGAAGTGATAACGTTTTGATGAAGATAAGAGTCCTTATCTAATTTCAGTTTCTATTCAGAGGTCAGCTATCATAAATGACAGACCCCTCCATTGAAATGAAGAACACCCCAAGTGCAATTGAAGTCACCCAAAAATAGAGATTGGAATGACAACATTAAAGCATCATACTTTCATTATCTGACCAAATTACAAACAATGCTACTGTTTTAGACATCAGTAGAAGGTTCTCAACTTATGAGGTCTGCAGCATATACTTTTTTGCTTTTGCTCATACTTTTTAGTACACATTCTAAGACAAGTGTTGTTCTCATTGTGATGTTTTGTAATTGGTTAATAGCAACATATAACGCCTTCTTACATGATATAATCATATAAAGCTCCTTACATTCTTAGACTGGTTCATTTTGAAATTTATTATCTTGTTTTTGGATTTCAGCATTTTTTTAATATAAAGAAATTTCGCTTGAATGGCTACATAACAATCCTTATTTTTTATTTCAAGAGGTACATAACAATCCTACAATGATGCCCGAATTAAATTGATCAGGAAGATTTGGACCCTAACATTCAAAACATACTCTCATATTGTGGCCATAACCAACGTTTGTGAGTTGATTGTAACCGTTTAACTTATTTACACCATAAATCACTTATTTTGACATGAATTTAACAATATAGACAGGTGATTTCTTTGTTCCATGAGCAAGTTGATTTCAATTATCCTGGTAAAAACTTTTGTTTGTAATCAAGCATTCAACCACCAAATAAGGTACACTTGAAAAGGATGAGTGTAGCTTTAGAGGCAACCGCGCGGCCATGATTTCAATTATCCTTAATGAGAGATTTGCTATGTAGTCCACTTTACTTAATGGGAACTTAATTATTATTGTTGTTTATATGTTGTATTTATTATTTGATATAAAAATATTATTATTAATTAATACATGCACTAATGTGAAAACATATGTTCACTTGGATGTTAAAAAAAAATATATTCTTACAAAACTATTTTGTAACAACTAATATAAAAAACATATAAGGATAAATAATTTTATTCTCTTTGCCTCTCATTAAAAGTCGTTTGGAATATACACTCTTTAAAAAAATAGTTTTATTAATTATTATAGTAAAGTAAATTGTTAAAAATATTAAAGTAAGCAAGTGCTTGTAAAGAAACTAAAGACTTATTGTCTAGGATTCTTGAAAACAAGCAAACAAAAACAAAATAATAACAATACATACATATATACATTAAGGTATTAGAACACTAAAAGGACAAGATTAGAAACTCTAACCTATAAAAGAGGAATAAATTGAAATTTAGTAATTCTTCAATACATAATAGTAAATATCTATTTAAGGACTAAAAAGAAGTAAGCATTTACTTTATTTCTTAAAATATGCAATGTTATTCAAATCAATCCTTTAAATTTAAAATTTTAATCTCATGAATTAGTAATTGTTGTTGAAAGACATTAAAAGTGAATAACAAGATGATGATATATCAAGTTAAGTGATATGTTAATTTATTCTGAACACAAAATAATATCATTTTATAATTCAAAAATAGTTCATGTTTATCTTTAACTTTAAATATTTTTTGTCAACAAAATTCTTCTCTAATATTCTATTTCACCATTCTCTCATGACATTTTCTTCCTTCCTTTGATCATTTCTATAATGGTGTTCATGCTGCAAAGTTTTTTCGTCCCAAGTTTTATTATTTGAATGATCAAATTTGAATCTTGCCCAGAGATTTTGGTGAAAGTTTGAAACAAAATCAATGATAAAAGAGATACAATTGAGATTGATTTTATTGAAGTCAAATGATGATTTATCACTAGGAGACGATGTCAGAAAAGAGTCAAAAAGGTGTGAAATTTAAGAAGTGTGAAGTGAGTTCACGAAAAAGTTGAATTTGAAAGTGATTTTAGTAAATGTGACAACAAAATGACATTTATTATTATTATAAAAAATATTAAAAGTCAAAGATAAAAATAAATTATTTTTAAAATATTATTTTATATCTAAAATAAACTATCATGTGACATTTAATACAACAAATCACTACTCTATTATTCAATTTTAACATCTTTTAATAATAAAGACTAATGAAATTAAATAATTATTAATTACAAAACTAAAATTTTAAATTTCAAAAATTAACTTTATTCAAGTTGTATATTATATAATTGCAAGTACTAAGGTAAGAGCTTTACTAAAATGTAACAGATATCTTCAAGACACATGATGAACTTGTCACCCAACCCATGTTAAAAACCCACCTCGTGTTTTTACATTCTCTTACTTTACAATACAAACATTTCTTTCTTAAAAAGAAAAGTGAATATTTATTAAAAGTTAAGCTAAAACAAAGATGCAATAAAACCACATTTATCTGATCATGGGCAATACAAAGTTGGGTAGCTCAAACGGTCAACTGTTGCATCCAAAAAACCAAAGAATGTATGAAACTTCTACTCTTTAAATGCCTATAGATATAACATCACTCAGATACATGAATACAAGTGAGATACTCAAGATTCTTTGAACTCAAGCAAATTTTTGTTACTGCACGAAATTCTAATCTAGCACAGGTTTAGGAAAATACACTTAATATCATTTGATGAATTCTCCTTTCACTTTCAAGCGGGGTGAATATTTCTCTTTTTTTTTTTTTTGGAGGGGTTTGGGATAAGAATGAAAATTTAAATCAATAATATATCATTCAAACCTGAAAACGAAGACAACTGATTTTTGTATGTGCGGTGCCACTGTTAGTAATCTAAGTTTAAACCAATGACTTCATAACGATAGCTAACATCAACAATTCATTGAACCGTAATAAATAAATAAATAACTGGTTTTTGGGGTTTGCAAAATGATTTAATAGAATCTTCCTTTCTTAAATCCTGCCCAAGCAATGGCTGCAACTGCAGCACCCCCCAATTGTGCAGATCCTGATATTGTACTGTCTCCCTACAATTTGAAAACCAACAATTATTTTTAATATTCCCCCATGGAATGAATAACAAGTGGATTTCGAAAGATATGCACTATGCAGGAACCACTTCGCACTCCTTTTTCCACTCCCGCCACGCAAAGAGGAATATTCTCGGCATAGGTAAGAGAAAGGAGAAAAGAGGGATGGTCTCTGAAGTGGTCTTAGACATAGTTGCTAGAATTGCATCATGTGATGAGTTAAAGACGACTTCACGCATGATTCAATGCAATTAAGAATCATTGACACCAATCAACTATTAACAATTCATTTCTTTTTATTTTCCTTTACCAAAGAAATTGGAAAGTTAAATAAACTTAAGTGCTGTTTAATTTCCAAAAATGTTTTTTTTTTTCATTTTAATTACAAAAATGTAACTTTACTTTGTGGCTTATTTTGTGGGGATCATGTTGATGTCATTTAACTTGTAGTTATGACTAGCATTTGATCATTTCTCTACTAGTAACACACAAGATAAAAATTCTATGAAAAATAGTGAAGAAGTAAGACTTCGGAAAATTCAGCATACCTTTATTATCCTTAGCATATCTTTCCCAATCAAAAAGATGCCCTTAATTAACAAGTTTATAAGACAAAAGAAAAGGATATGTCAGTATTTACATTACGAATTCCCAGTTTTGACATAGCATAAGGTTAACAAGTGTATACCAGAAAGACTGCAGGAACTGGAAAAAACATGTCAATGTGAATGGTAGCTTTCGGAAAGAGGAAAATGTCAAGCAGCATAACGGCATTCACAGCTCCACTTGCCCCCTACTGATTGGCAAGTTCAATTTCAATTAATCAGAGGCAGTGACTTTAACCAACACCAGAAGTCATACAAGAAAATAGTAATTTTCAATGCCTTTACAAAAATAACATGGCAATCTATCTATAACGATTAACATTTAAAAAAGAATAGACATTTCCTGCAACTGAGAACTTAATGGAGTCCATTGAACAGCATAAAATAGATGAATGCTGGTAGGCAATGATAACCCATCTATACATAATGATGTGTGCCACAAAGGTACAGAAGACGAAGTTTAGAACTCAAATGCAATGAAATCACTGACTACTTTGAATGTCACACCCGAAAGGAATTTTCTGCCTTTCAGTGCAAATTATCCATGAAAAATTAAATTTATGTTGCAATATCCTCGTTATTTGATTCTGATAGGAGGAAACTCCTACTAGAGAGAATTATGAATTTATTGAACTGAAATGCAAATGCGAATACAGAAAGAAAAGAGCAAAGCTCCCAGCAATGGAGAGAATTTTCCAAAGCAGCCTGAGCTTAAGGAAAAATTTAATTGATCCCTTCCAACCTCACTAGCTATCCCTTACATACTCTCTTTCTTCTAACTAACTCTTCACATCTCTTGCCCCACCGGCTCATCCTTTCTTGCCTATGCCCTCGGCTTACGAAAATAGACCTTTGCCCATCTGCCCTTGTTTGGTTGGATCTTAGTAGCATTTGGCCCATCAGATTCGAAATAGAAAGATTTTCAAGGTAATCAACACAGATCAAAAGTAAAAAAGCAAAAATAATTTCCTGAAAATGCATTTTTCATAAAAAAAAAAAAAAAAAGTTGACAAGTCGAACCAAGAAATATTTGTTCTCAAAAGACATGGTCTTCACTACCTAAAGAAAAGGAGCCCATCACAGAATCTATAGAATAGTTTCTAAAAGCTTACCAATCCCTTTGACAAGATCATGGGTCTCTTGTCCTGTTGCAAACAGAATGCAGAGAAATGTCAAAATTTAATAAAGAATAGTTGATAAAGACTTCTTCTTTTATTTTGTTTTTTGGGGGGTCCAGGATACATACTTTCTCATGTTTGTGAAGTATTTCAACCAAATATGTTCAAGTTCCAACCAACATCGGGAATAAGTATTCACTTTTGCTCATATGTCATTGAAATTTATCAGCAGCACAGTAGTTATACTAGGCATAAAATATGGTAATTATTAATTTAACTTTCTATACTATGACACAACAGTCCCCATTTTGACTTTCGGAAAATTCAACTGTAGATGGTGATTTTGAATCAAATGTACCAGGTGTTTCTCAAAAAAAGTTTTAGCTTTATGAGTTTCAAAATATACCGGTAGGTATATCAGAATGAAGGTAAAATGTAGAAACTCATATCTCAAAAGGTTATGATTTGAAGAATTAGCATATTAATTACTATTTTTCATTTTAGTTTCTGAGGTAGGAATCAAGTCAAAATTATGCTCATTTTCTTTTCAAAGAAAATGCAAGTTATAGAATTGCTTCCCAGGCATTGTACTTGTGCTCT
This sequence comes from Abrus precatorius, assembly GCF_003935025.1. Classification (NCBI taxonomy): domain Eukaryota; kingdom Viridiplantae; phylum Streptophyta; class Magnoliopsida; order Fabales; family Fabaceae; genus Abrus; species Abrus precatorius. The sequence continues at coordinate 36,305,768 of NW_020874428.1, read as the reverse complement.
AATCATTGTTCGACCTTTGATGTTTGTGCCTTATAGGTCTGATGCAATAAGTAAAAAATAGAGCCACAACTGCCCCAGCAAGATACAGCTTCAGCAGAAATTCAGGTCCAAAATTTCTTCCAATCTGCCCAAAGCCCAATGGGATAAATTAGATGGTTCTAGAAGCTAATGGAACAAAAAATTCACAGCACGAAAGATAGAAATTTATCTATTATGGGCACTTTATATATTTTTAACAAGCCAAGCTATATGCTAATGATGAGTAATTAAATATATTTACAGTGTACGTTAATTGCAATAATCTATTTCTTCTTTTGGTAAAATCACTCATCAAATCTTATGGTCTAAAGGTCTTGACTCCTAACATTTAGTAGTAACTCAAAGGGAGAGACGCACATATTAGTAAAATACATTAAAAAAAAAAAAGTTTACCAAAAGTAGAATTAAATGAAGACAGATCAAAGGGTGAGAACTGAGAAATAACAGCAACTTACATTCCTTCCAAAGAAGTAGAGTTTAACCATGTAGGAAATCATATGCCAAGTATCTACGTGACAGAATGCATTGGTAATAAATGTGTGCAAACGTCCACTCGGAAGATTGTCCCAAGAGACCTGTTCACATAAAACAATTAAGTAAGCAATCTAGATGATGTTAAATCCATACAGACAATTACGTTGAAGGTTGAAACAACACATTTCTGGATTCCATCCTTCAACAGTTACAAAAGAATAAAAACACGGCAGAAAACTGCAGCCACATGACTAGCCGGAGACAACAGTGCTCCTTGGAACTGGCTAGAGGCAACAGTGGTAGCTGGAGATGATAGCTGGCGGAGGTGCACTGGGTAGGTGATGAGAAATAGGTGCCTCTGTTGTACTCTGTTTTCGTATTTCTAAACAGAGGAGCTTAATGGAGGAAAGAGAGACTAGCAGGAGAAAACAGTACTCACTGGAGAAGCGCCGGAGGCAACAGTAGTTGCTGGAGATAACAGGCAGAGGACACGCCCTGAGTGGGTGATAAGAAATGAGTGCCTGTATTGTGCTCTGTCTTTCGTTTCAGCAAAGAAAGAAGGTGAATGGAGGAAAGAGAGACTGTTCCTCTTCAAAATTAGTCACCAGAGCAAGTAGTTACTGTTCAGTTCCTTTATTTTCAAAACACCCAAAAACTGTCCAATTCGCTATTTCCGCTTCATATACAGTGTCCGTCACATGTATAGCGGCCGCCATGGAAATGGCGAAACCGCAACCCAATAACCATTGCACGGTGGGAAGCCTAAAATCCGATCCGCAAAAACGTAATACGGCGCAATAGCCGCTATTTGACAACATGTCGGTTGGTAAAGTAGCCCACCAGAAATCACTACTATTTTGATGTTTGATGAAATCCATACTAATCTGCATGCGTCAGGCATGGATTTGATCTGACCATTTCATAGCATCTCCAGAAAAAAAACTTAAACTTGAAAATGTGGATGTATGGTTGTTAGGAATTATTTGAAGCTTTGAAATACTAGGATTTTCTCTCTCTATTCTCAATAAAAATAAAACAAGTGTACTTATACAAATTTAAAGACAATAGTAATATATCAAATCAATATAACACCATCTCATTAAGAAGGTTTCCTAAGAAATAATTGATAAAACCATAACATAGGTGGGAGTGCCATACAAAGCAAAGTTCAGGCAAATAATATCTGAAAATGTGGCATTATCAAGTTGATCAAGATTTATAAATCAGGAAACTCTCGTTAAAGTTTTTTTTTTCATAAGCTTTTCATCTGCTATCCTCCATAATAAAAAAATAGCCACATTAGCTATAATCAAGCCCAGAACCATGTCATCAGGTGTTGGCCTTTGGAACCATGATCTCCTGCAAACACGATAAAATATCTTGTTGAAGTTACCATAAAAAAGAAAAAAAAAATCATAAGCAAAAACCTCATAAATCTTAGTTAAACCTGAGTCGCAATTCGAATCGGTGAAAAGTATGAACTACAACCTAAAATAGAGAATTATAGGGCTCAGAATGCTACGGAAAATGACCAACCACGCCGGTTAAAATCATAATTACGGTTGAAATTGAAGTTATGTCGATGAAAATGAACTCTGTGAAGCCCATAACTGCGATGTAGGAGGATTTTCGCAGAGATCATTGATTGGGAGAGAAAGGCGCGAACTTTGGCGGAAATTGAGCGACATGGTTGAAAACGATGAAGTGGGTGAGTGAGGAAAAGGGGTGGAATGTGGTTACTTTGGTGTTGTTGGGGTTGTGAAGGTTTGGGAATAGAGAAGGCACTGCGAGGACGAGTGTTGAAGATACGGTGAGACCTTGCTGTGGGGATGATGGCATTGATTGGAATGGTGTGTTATCAGTTTGCGAAGAAAACACAGCATTTTCGAGCGTTTACACACACGGAACCACGGCTACGTAAAATAGGTTAATAAAACTTGCCTCCTTCTGGCGACACTAATGATACAAATGAAAATAAGAATTCGTAGAAAACAATGGATAAAAATAGAAGAAAATGCCGATCATCAAGTTAAGTTATTTACAAGTAAATAAATTATAAATTAATAAATATTTTATTTACGATAATGAAAATTAATCTTAAAATGTAAAAAGAAAGTTAGAGCAATATTAGATTGGCCATATAGTTAAAAAGATAATTAAAAATGAGCTAAGATAGTTAGTTCATGCAAAGAGAAAGGTCTGAAAAAATAAAAAGAAATCAAAATAATCATAAACGAAGTTATTATAATGTTTTTAACCAAATTCAATAGTGTAATTTATGTAATCAATTTTATTTAATGAAATAAAACTTGATTATTGTTGTGTTTATATATTGTATTTATTATTTGATATAAAAATATTATTATTTATTAATACATGCACTAATGTGAAAACATATATTCACTTGAATGTAATATATATATATATATATATATATATATATATATATATATATATATAATTACAAAACTATTTTATAACAACTAATATAAAAAGTATAAAAGGATAAATAATTTTATTCTTTTTGCCTCTCATTAAAAGTAATTTGGAGTATACACATCTTAGAAAAAATTAATTTTATTTTTAATTATTATAATAAAGTAATTGTTAAAAATATTAAAGTAATTAAGTGCTTGTAAAGAAACTAAGGACTCATATCCAAAGATTCTTGAACACAAGCAAACAAAAATAAAAACATAATAATAATAATAATACAGACATACATTAGAACACTAAAAAAAATAAGGTTAAAGCCTTTAACTTATAAAAGAGAAATAAATTAAATTTTAGTAATTCTTTAATACATAATAGTAAATATCTCGTTAAGAACTAAAAATAAACAAGGAAACATTCACTTTATTCATCAATATATGTAACGTTATTTAAATTAATCCCTTAAATTTAAAATTTTATTCTTAAGAATTAGCAATTGTTGATCGCATTAGCATTTATTGTTAAAAGACATTAAAAGTGAATAAGAGTATGATGATATATCAAGTTAAGTGATATGTGTTAATTTATTATAAACATAAAATGATATTGTTTTATAATTTAAAAATAGTTCATTTTTGTCCTTAACTTTTAGCATTTTTAGTCAACAAGATTTTTTTTTTGGTCTTTTACTTCTCTTTTCTTCAACGACATTTTCTTTCTTCCTCCAATCATTCCTGTAATGGTATTCACGTTGTAAAGTTTTTTGGTCTCAAGTTTTATTATTAAAACAACCAAATTTGAACCTTACCTAGAGATTTTGGAAAATGTTTGAAACAAAATCAATAATAAAAGAGGCACAGTTAAAATTAATTTTACTGAAGTCAGGTGATGATTTACCAGAAAGGAGCAATGTTAGAGAAGTAAAATAGGTGTGCGACCTAAGGAGTATGATATGAGTTGATGAAAAATTTAAATTTGAAGGTTATTTTGGTAATTATGACAGTAGAAAGATTATGTTTGAATTGATAAAAATTGTAACTTGTTAGATTGCATTTATGAAAGAAAAGATGAGATTTTGATTTGAACAAAAGAGAAAGTTATAAAAAGGAAGATTGAGTAAAACTATTGCAATAAAAAGAAGGCAAAACAGATACCATATAAAAAAAAAAAACATCATTGCAACTATGAAAGAAAAAATCAAGACATCATGAAAGATGGTAAAACATAGACTTTATTGTCCAAAATTATTAAAAGTCAAAGACATTGCTTTTTTAGCGTTTACACACACTGAATCACTACCTATATAAAATAGATTTATAAAACTTACTTTCTTTACGGCGACTGTAATGATACAAATGAAAATAAGAAGAATTTGGAAAAAATAATAAATAAAAAATGAAAGAAAATGTCGATCATCAAGTTAAGATTACTGCGATTCACGTGTAAACAAATTATAAAATAATAAATATTATCTTTATGATAACGAATATTAATCTTAAAATGCAAAAAGAAAGTGAGAGTAATATTAAATTAGCAACCATAGTCAAAAAGGTAATTAAAAATAAACTAAAATAGTTAGTTCATGAGAAAATCTTTGAAGGTCAAAAAAATAATGAGAAATCAAAAGAATCTTTAAAAAAATTACTAAGAGAGATATTTTGATTAACTAATGTTTTAAAAATTTACTTTTTAACTAAATTTAATCAGAAGTATAATCCATATAGTCAATTTTATTCAATGAAATAAAAGTTAATTATTATTGTTGTTTATATGTTGTATTTATTATTTGATAAAAAAATATTATTTATTAATACTTGCACTAATGTAAAAACATATGTTCACGTGAATGTAAAAAATAAATATTATTATAAAACTATTTTGTAACAACTAATATAAAAAGCATACAAGAATAAATAATTTTATTCTCTTTGCCTTTCATTAAAAGTCATTTGAAGTATGTACATCTTAAAAAAATTGATTAGTTTTATTAATTATTATAGTAAAGTAAATTGTTAAAAATATTAAAGTCAGCAAGTGCTTGTAGAGAAACTATAAACATTTCCTATGATTCTTCAACACAAGCAAACAAAAACAATAATATAATAATAATAATAATAATAATAATAATAATAATAATAACAATAATAATAATAATAATAATATTAATAATAATAATTGTAAATACATTAGGATATTAGAACACTAAAAGGATAAGATTAGAAACTCCAACCTATAAAAGAGGAATAAATTTAAATTTAGTAATTCTTCAATACATAATAGCAAATATATTATTAAAGACTAAAAAAAATAAATATTCACTTTATTCCTTAAAATATGTAATATCACTTTAGTCTTTATTATTAAAAGACATTAAAAGTGAGTAATGAAATAATGATAAATTAAGTTAAGTGATACGTATTAATTTATTCTAGACACAAAATGATATCGTTTTATAATTCAAAAATAATTTATTTTTGTCCTTAACTTTTAACATTTTAAATCAATAAAATTACTTTCTACTCTTATATTTCACCTTTCTTCTATGACATTATCTTTTTTTTTTCGATTTCTCCGATTCTATGAGATCCAGGGAGTGCGAAGTAAGTTGATAAAAAAGGTTAGATTTAAAAGTGATTTTAGTAGATGTTGACTTGAACTTGTTGAATTGCATTTATGAAAGAGAAATGAGGTTTTAGTTTAACGGAAAGAGAAAGTTATAGATAAAAAATGAGTAAAACTATTACAATGAAAAGAAGGCAAAACATATATCATGAAAAAAAAAATCATTACAACAAAACAATTAAAGCAAAAATTAAGACATCATGAAAGATAGCAAAATATAAATCTTATTGCCCAAATATGTTAATAGTTAAAGACAAAAATAAATTATTTTTAAAATATTATAAAATATTATTTTATATGTAAAATAAACTCTCACATGACACTTATTCAATTTTATCATCCTTTAACAATAAAAACCAAAGTAATTGACAATTGTTAATTTTAAAACTAAAATTTTAAATTTAAAAAATTTAACTTTATTCAAGTTCCAAGTCATAAGGTGAGAGTTTACCTGACTAAAATGTAACAAATCTCTTCAGGACACACATGATGAACTTGTCACCCAACCCATCTTAAAAACCCACCTCGTGTTTTTAGCTTTCAATATATATATATATATATATATATATATATATATATTATCAAGAAACAGAAGACAAATGTCTTATTCCTTAGTCTGCTAAAAGCAAACAGATGCGTTTTCACATTCTTTTACTTTACAATACAAACGTTTCTTTCTTAAAAAGAAAAGTGAAGATTTATTAAAAGTTAAGCTAAAACAAAGATGCAATAAAACCACATTAATCTGATCATGGGCAATACAATGTTGGGTAGCTCAAACGGTCAACTGTTGCATACAAAAAACCAAAGAATGTATGAAACTTCTACTATATAAATGCCTATAGATATAACATCACTCAGATACATGAATACAAATGAGATACTCAAGATTCTATGATCTCAAGCAAATTTTTGTTACTGCACGAAATTCTAATCTAGCACAGGTTTAGGAAAATACACTTGATATCATTTGATGAATTCTCCTTTCACTTTCAAGCGGGGCTAATTTTTATTTTTATTTTTATTTTATTTTTTTTGTGTGGAGGGGTTTGGTATAAGAATGCAAATTTAAATCAATAATATATCATTCAAACCTGAAAACAAAGACAACTGATTTTTGTATGTGCGGTGCCACTGTTAGTAATCTATGTTTAAACCAATGACTTCATAACGATAGCTAACATCAACAATTCATTGAACAGTAATAAATAAATAAATAAATTTTTTTGTTGGGGTTTGCAAAATGATTTAATAGAATCTTCCTTTCCTAACTCCTGCCCAAGCAATGGCTGCAACTGCAGCACCCCCCAAATGTGCAGATCCTGATATTGTACTGTCTCCCTACAATTTGAAAACCAACAATTACTTTTAATATTCCCCCATGGAATGAATAACAAGTGGATTTCGAAAGATATGCACTATGCAGGCATCAACAAATTCGCTAGATGATAGGGTGACGGTGAGACACAACGACTTCCCACTCCCTTTTCCACTCCCGCCACGCAAAGAGGAATATTCTCGGCACAGGTAAGAGAAAGGAGAAAAGAGGGATGGTCTCTGAAGTGGTCTTGGGCATAGTTGCTAGAATTGCATCATGTGATGAGTTAAAGACGACTTCATGCATGACTCAATGCAATTAAGAATCATTGATACCAATCAACTATTAACAATTCATTTCTTTTTATTTTCCTTTACCAAAGAAATTGGAAAGTTAAATAAACTTCAGTGCTGTTTAATTTCCAAAAATGGTTTTTGTTTTCATTTTAATTACAAAAATGTAACTTTACTTTCTGGCTTATTTTGTGGGGATTATGTTGATGTCATTCAACTTGTAGTTATGACTAGCATTTGATCATTTCTCTACAATTAACACACACAAGATGGAAAATTCTATGAAAAATAGTGAAGAAGTAAGACTTCGGAAAATTCACCATACCTCTATTATCCTTAGCATATCTTTCCCAATCAAAAAGATGCCCTTAATTAACAAGTTTATAAGACAAAAGAAAAGGATATGTCAGTATTCCCATTTCAAATTCACAGTTTTGACATAGCATAAGGTTAACAAGTGTATACCAGTAAGACTGCAGGAACTGGAATAAAAAAGTCAAAGTAAAGGGTAGCTTTCGGAAAGAGGAAAATGTCAAGCAGCATAACGGCATTCACAGCTCCACTTGCCCCCTAATGATTGTCAAGTTCAATTTCAATTAATCAGAGACAGTGACTTTAACCAACATCAGAAGTTATACAAGGAAATAGTAATTTTCAATGCCTTTACAAAAATAACATGGCAATCTATCTATAACGATTAACATTTAGAAAAATAGACATTTCCAGCAACTGAAAACTTAATGGAGTCCAATGAACAGCATAAAATAGATTAATGCTGGTAGGCAATGACAACCCATCTATACATAATGATGTGTGCCACAAAGGTACAGAAGACAAAGTTTAGAACTCAAAATGCAATGAAATCACTGACTACATTGAATGTCACACCTGAAAGGAATTTTCTGCCTTTCAGTGCAAATTATCCATGAAAAATTAAATTTATGTTGCAATATACTTGTTATTTGATTCTGATAGGAGGAAAATCCTATCAGAGAGAATTATGAATTTATTGAACTGAAATGCAAATGCGAATACAGAAAGACAAGAGCAACGCTCCCAACAATGGAGAGAATTTTCCAAAGCAGCCTAAGCTTAAGGAAAAATTGAATTCATGCCTGCCAACCCCACTTGCTATCCCTTACATACTCTCTTTCTTCTAACTAACTCTTCACATCTCTTGCCCCACCGGCTCATCCTTTCTTGCCTATGCCCTTGGCTTATGAAAATAGACCTTTGCCCATCTGCCCTTGTTTGGTTGGGTCTTAGTAGCATTTGGCCCATCAGATTCGAAATAGAAAGATTTTCAAGGTAATCAACACAGATCAAAAGTAAAAAAGCAAAAATAATTTCCTGAAAATGCATTGTTCATAAAAAAATAAATAAATAAGTTGACAAGTCAAACCAAGAAATGATTGTTCTCAAAAGACATGGCCTTTACTACCTAGAGAAAAGGAGCCCATCACAGAATCTATAGAATAGTTTCTAAAAGCTTACCAATCCCTTTGACAAGATCATGGGTCTCTTGTCCTGTTGCAAACAGAATGCAGAGAAATGTCAAAATTTAATAAAGAATAGTTGATAAAGACTTCTTCTTTTATTTTGTTTTTTTTGGGGTCCAGGATACATACTTTCTCATGTTTGTAAAGAATTTCAACCAAATATGTTCAAGTTCCAACCAACAATGGGAATAAGTATTCACTTTTGCTCATATGTCAATAAAATTTATCAGCAGCACAGTAGTTATACTAGGCATAAAATATGCTCATTATTAATTTATCTTTCTATACTATGACAAAACAGTCCCCATTTAGCTTTATGAGTTTCAAAATATACAGGTAGGTATATCAGAATGAAGGTAAAATGTAGAAACTCATATCTCAAAAGGTTATGATTTGAAGAATTAGCATATTAATTACTATTTTTCGTTTTAGTTTCTGAGGTAGGAATCAAGTCAAAATTATGCTCATTTTCTTTTCAAAGAAAATGCAAGTTATAGAATTGCTTCCCAGGCATTGTACTTGTGCTCTAATCATTGTTCGACCTTTGATGTTTGTGCCTTATAGGTCTGATGCAATAAGTAAAAAATAGAGCCACCAACTGCCCCAGCAAGATACAGCTTCAGCAGAAATTCAGGTCCAAAATTTCTTCCAATCTGCCCAAAGCCCAATGGGATAAGTTAGATGGTTCTAGAAGCAAATAGGAAAAAAAATTTATTGAAGAAAAAGCAGCACAAAAGATAGATATTTATCTATTAAGAAAACTTTATATGTTTTTAACAAGCCAAGCTATTTGTAATATGCTAATAATGAATAATTAAATATATCTACAATTTATGTTAATTGCAATAATCTGTTTCTTCTTTTGGTAAAATCACTCATCAAATCTTATGGTCTAAAGGTCTTGACTCCTAACATTTAGTAGTAACTCAAAGGGAGAGACGCACATATTAGTAAAATACATAAAAAAAAAAAAGTTTACCAAAAGTAGAATTAAATGAAGACAAATCAAAGGGTGAGAACTGAGAAATAATGACCAAAACTATCATACAAGAACAGCAACTTACATTCATTCCAAAGAAGTAGAGTCCAACCATGTTGGAAATCATATGCCAAGTATCTACGTGACTGAATGCATTCGTAATCAAAGTGTGCAAACGTCCACTCAGAAAATTGTCCAAAGAGACCTGTTTACAGAAAATAATTAAGTAAGCAGTCTAGATGATGTTAAATCCATACAGACAATAACATTCAAGGTTGAAACATCACATTTCTGGATTCCATCCTTCAACAGTTGGTAAAGTAGCCTACCAGAAATCACTACTATTTTATGTTTGATGAAATCCATACTAATCTATATGCATCAGGCATGGATTTGATTTAACCATTTTATAGTATCTCGAGAAAATAAACTTAAACTAGAAAATGTGGATGTATGGTTGTTAGGAATTATTTGAAGCTTCAAAACGCTAGGATTTTCTCTTTCTATTCTCAATAAAAATAAAACAAGTGTACTTGTACAAATGTAAAGACAACAGTAATATATCATATCAATATAACACCATCTCATTAAGAAGGTTTCCTAAGAAATAATTGATAAAACCACAACACAGGTGGGAGTGCCATACAAAGTAAAGTTCAGGCAAATAATATATAAAAATGTGGCATTATCAAGTTGATCAAGATTTATAAATCAAGAAACTCACAGTAAAGTTTTTTATCATAAACTTTTCATCTGCTATCCTCCATGATAAAAAAATAGCCGCATTAGCTATAATCAAGCCCAGAACCATGTCATCAGGTGTTAGCCTATCGAACCACGATCTCCTGCAAACGCGATAAAATATCTTCTTGAAGTTACCATAAAAAGAGAAAAAAATCATAAGCAGAAACCTCGTAAACCCTAGTTAAACCTGAGTCGCAATTCAAATCAGGAAAGTGAGGGTGAAAAGTATGAACTACAACCTAAAACAGAGAATTATGGGGCTCAGAATGCTACGGAAAATTACCAACCACGCCGGTTAAAATCATAATTACGGTTGAAATTGAAGTTATGTCGATGAAAATGAACTCTGTGAAGCCCATAACTGCGATGTAGGAGGATTTTCGCAGAGATCATTGATTGGGAGAGAAAGGCGCGAACTTTGGCGGACATTGAGCGACATGGTTGAAAACTATGAAGTGGGTGAGTGAGGAAAAAGGGTGGAATGTGGTTACTTTGGTGTTGTTGGGGTTGTGAAGGTTTGGGAAAAGAGAAGGCACTGTGAGGACGAGTGTTGAAGATACGGTGAGAGATCTTGCTGTGGGGATGATGGCATTGATGGGAACGGTGTGTTATCAATTTGCGAATAAAACACTGCATTTTTGAGCGTTTACACACACTGAACCACCAGCTATGTAAAATAGGTTTATAAAACTTGAGTTCTTATGGCGTCCCTAGTGATACAAATGAAAGTAAGAAGAATTTGGAGAAAACAATAGATAAAAATGAAAGAAAATGCCCATAACTCAAAGTTTTCTGTGATTTACAAGTTAAACAAATTATAAACTAATAAACATGTACTCAATTTATTCTTTTTTTAACAAAAATTTATTATTATTTATCCTATTTTTAAAATTTATAATTACAATAATTATGTTTTTATTTCTATAAATATAAGATATTTGTGATAAATTTTTATAAAAAAATTTATTAGTATTTAATTTTATAGAATTAAAAAGTTATGATTTAGTATCTGTTTGTCAACTTCCTATTAACACTTTTATGTATTATGTCGTATTATTTAATTTAATAATATTTTATTTTTTAAAATTAACATTTATAAAAAAAATTTAACACATTTTTAATATTTAAAAAAAAAAATCTTTTCTTTCTTTTTTATTTTCTTCTTATTCTATCCTATACTCTGGGTTCCTTCTTTTCTCCATCCTCTTATCTTTCTTTCACCTTTCAACTTTCTTCCAACTTCATTCATATACCCTTTCCTTCTACACCTCATTCCTTCACTCTCCCTTTTACACCACCCTATCCTCTACCTTTTCCTTTTCCAATTTCTCTTTCCCCACTTCTATCTCCATTACTTTTCTCATAAATTGTAACATCCTTCTTACTAAATTACAACCATTCCTGTTACTCTTCTCTACACCTTTATTTTTATACCTTTTCTTAAACTGTAACCCTCCCTATACTTTCGTTCTCACCTCTTCCCTCCCCCTTCCCTTTTTCTATTACTTTACTTTTTGAGCATTTTTTCTATTTGTAAATTTTTTTCTCTTTTTGAGATTTGCTTATGAATCAATGTTCTAAAGCAATATAGACATATATATAATCCTTTAATTTAGTCTTCTTTGTTGGCTGTGGGAATGAAGTGTGCAGATGGAGAGAGAGAGGAAGAGGAGGAAGGGTATAAAAAAGGAAAAAAGAGAGAAGATGAATTTATTTATAATTATATAAAATATGTTTAAAAATTTATTTATAAATATTAATATTAAATAGTAAAAAATATAAAAATAAATAACAATAACTCTACGGAATAAATAATATAGATTAAATTTTAACTTTTTAATTTTATAGAGATTATATTTTAATAAAAAAAAATGTCATAAAGAACTTATCATAAAATACTCCATATTCATAAGAACTAAAAACATAATTGAGTCATCTTTTAAATCATTATATTCTTAGTTCCTATTAATTAAAGAGAGAATATAAGTTATTATATGTGATAATAAGTGAAGGAAGAATGAGAAATAATAAAAGTATAATTGAAAAAAATTAACAAATTTATTATAAATCGTGAAAATTATTATTTGGTTTGTATACACAATCTTTAAATGTCACATATTAAAAAACAAAAAAAATATCTTATATGGTATTGAATGTTGGGTTTCGGGGAACAATATTAGAAAAAAAGTGAGAGTGAAAAAAGCGAGAATGTTAAAATGAATGAGTGGACACAAAAAAATAAAATAAAATATGAGATAATAATATATAAAAAATATTATAATAGCACCTATAATAAAAAAGATGACTGAAAATTATTTAAAGTAGTGCAAAAGACCTTTGAAGAGAGTGAATTGCATAATTCTAAGTATGATAAAAAAAAATTGAGACAGATTCAAAAGAAACTTAGACAAAGTTATGAAAATAAAATATTTGTTACTATGTTCATAAACTTGAAAAAGCATTTTATACTCTTTTTAAGTTGACAGTTATAATTGTTTTAATATTTTAAAAATCAAAAGATATTTATATATTTTTTAAATAGATCACTGACTTTATTATTTATTATAAATATTTAATATAAAATTATTGGTAATAATTATTGCACATATGAAAAGACATATAATACTTATTAATTTATTAGATTTAAAAAAAAAAATTTTTGACCAAATTCAATAACTCACTTAATGAGTAAAACTTAGATGTTAGTGTTGTTTATACTTTGTATTTATTATTTAATAAATACTTATTATATTATATATTAATATATGTACTCTCATGCTAACATATATTCACATAATTGTAAAAAAAAATGATATTGTTACAAAAGTTTTTCTGATAACTTATATAAAAAACATAAAAGAATAAATAATTTTATTATCTTTATTTGCCATTAAAAGTCATTTGGAGTACAGATCTTAAATTTTTTTTTATCAATTATTAAAGTAAGCAAGTATTTGTAGAAAAAAAATAAGGATCCATAGCGTATGATTCTTGAACACAGGCAAGCAAAATAATAATAACAACTCATGTGAAAACTATTCATCTCAAAGTTGATAACTTATGAAACGTATATAAAAATTATTATAACAAAAATGTTACAGCAACTTTAAAAAGTTGCACCATTACATATACTTCACTATGTTTAACAAGTTACTCTCGAGTCGAAGGAGAAAACCACGCAATAAAAAAAATGATGCAAATAGAGGTAAGACGAATCAAGATTCTTGTGCATTTAATTCGAATTTTTAATCGGAGAGGAGATACATACTACACCCACAAATCACAAGGTAGAAGAAGATTTTCCAGCAATAAATAAAGTTGTCAGGTGTGCTATAAATTTAGCCAACTCTACCTGTCCCTGCCAATATCATCATGATCAATTTTAAGGACTTGCACCCAAGCTACAGCTACACGAGTGTTATAGTTGCCACAGCAAAAGCTGTGCATCCCCAACTTGGTATTCTAGCAAGAGCTTTGCAATTAAGAGAATTTATAGGCGCGAAAACAGAGAAGATTTTAAATTATTCTTCTAATTTTTTTGCGATTCACATCCAAATCAAGCAACTTCATTTGACCTCTAGTATTTGAGTTGTCTTCTTTCATCACTAGAGACAACTTTGTACAGGTAAATCATGACATTTGAGTTGTCTTCTAGTGAATATCGACTTTTAACAATAGAAGAAAAATAGTAAATATTCGATGTGGTGAATAATAAATAGATAACATACCGAATCAAAACTAAATTAAAAAAAAAAAAGCATTCCATATTTTCGTGATGAAGTGGGGGAAGAGATCGGCACTAAATTGTTTGTACTTGGCAGATAAAACATGTCGATAATACTCTAGCAACTATACTTACGGTATAGATCACAACACCTGCAAATTTTCACAAAATTTGGGATCAAACGAATTGCACGAATCCCCATTCATTTTAAAATCTTGGGACCCTGGCAATTCAAGAGCAGCAAAACAGAATACTTAATCCAAGAAGCGAGAATTAGATTTTAGACCAGAGGTCAGTTAAGGACCACTATCCATAATTTGTTGCTAAAAGTTTAATGCTGTAACTTGCAACTGCGATAATGTGGATTTTCCAAGGAACTTGTGCCTCAAACTATCTTGTTCCCCCTCCCCTTGTGGGCACCCTAGAGTGTTTTAACAAGCAACATAGTAGGTTTGTGTTATTCAAAACTTGTTAGACAGAGTCTAGATTTCGGCTTTTGTTGTCGTTTGTAGTTGTCTTTTGACTAATGCAGTATAGACACCATTCTTGCTTAGAAGCTCTTCATGCGTGCCTTTCTCGACTACTAGGCCATCCGAAATAACTGCAACAGTATCAGCAGTTTTAACAGTTGATAATCTATGAGCAATGACTAGAACTGTTCTTCCTTTCATGAGAGATTCCATGGCATCCTGCATCATATCCATCACCATTAGCTTATTGTGAAAAATATAACGACAAGAAGATGAAGTATGTGTGTTCATGAAACTCTAGAAAAAGAAACCCATCTGGAACAATGTGTTAACTCACCTGTACTAGGTATTCGCTTTCAGCATCTAGGGCACTGGTGGCTTCATCTAGTAGAAGAATCTTAGGGTCCATAAGCAGGGCTCTAGCAATAGCTATTCTCTGTTTCTGCCCTCCTGAAAGCCTTACACCACGTTCTCCAACAAAGGTTTGGTATTTTTCTGGGAATTTTGATATAAATTCATGTGCATTGGCCATTTTCTGCATTAAAATCCATACAAATAATGAACAAAGAAGCGTTGGGAGAGATCCCTCATTGAAGAATGAACAATGTAAATATTACCGCTGCATTTTCTATGTCAATGGCATTCACGTTGCCATCAAATCCATAAGCTATGTTCTCCTCTATGGAACAGTTGAAGAGTGTAGGCTCCTGACTCACTATACTAATCTACAAATATACAAGCAAGCTGCATTTAATTTAAGTTATCAAAATAAAAAAAATAAATTTACATTTTTATTAAACCTGAACTTCACCAAACTAATTTCTAAACACCAAATTTTATATTCTCCTGCATCATGCAGGCACAAGGTATGAACTAATAAATAGCTTTTCACCTTGACTTCTTGATATATAATGATTCTATCCCGTAGAAACAAAATTTACAGTAGTACATACATAGTTTCCTAAAATGTAAATACATGACACTACAACAACACTAACTTGGGTAAATCATTGTTAGCAGCGTAAAATTGCCTTATCCAAAGTTAATATGTACTGAAATGAAGTGATATTTATATGCTCAAATGTTATAACTGTTGTGTCCTATAGTGGAACAGCTGCTGCAGTGCTAACTCAGTAATCCATGCCCACTGTGTTTGACAGTAAATAGTAATAACAGAAAAATTTCTAGTAATTAAATTTAAACATCTAATTCTACCAAAAATAGATAAATTTAAACACTGGAAAATTAAAAAATAATTATGATCAATATACCTTTCTGTGTAAGTGCTTGTGTGATATTTCTACCAGAGGAACCCCATTCAGCAGAATCTTTCCTTTGGTTGGGTCATAAAATCTTTCAATTAAGTTTGCAATTGTACTCTGCACAAAATTAGAAACAAGTGAATGTGCATGATGCCTTTCCCTTGCACTCCACCATGCTCTCTACCTTTCTATGCTTCTTCAACCCAAGCATGTCAAATAAGAACCTTGGGGAATGATGAATTGCACAGATAAACACAAGAAAGAGAAAAGAAAGAAAAGATGCTAATAAGAAAAGATATCTAGTATACCTTTCCACCACCGCTTGGACCAACAAGAGCGACCTTTGAGCCTGGCTGCAGTTTCAATGTAATGCCCTAAAGATGAACAATGAAGTATCATTTGTTTTAATAATTTCCCATTGAACTTGTATAGCCAGGACACGGAATTAGAAGGAAATTGATACCTTGAGCACTGGATGACTAGGGCGTGATGGATAGGCAAACCATACATCATCTAGTTCTACTTCCCCATCTTGGTCACTACAATAATAGACATTTAGCATCACTTCTCATTTTAAGAGATCAACAATTTTACATAGAAAAAAATTAAAGCTGAAAAGGATATATTTAATTTATAAAATGATTCTGAAATAATATAGTGGAGAAGGTGAATAACATGTGTATGTATGACCCTTGTATTCTTACCCTGTGTGGGACATTCATTCTCTCTATTATGAAGTTACACTTCTCGGTAACATTGAGGTACAGGGGGCTGTCTACAAGTGTCTAAATATTTCAAAGCTTTATAATGAGTTAATCATTTTTTCATTGGTAATACAGGATTTCAATAATTAGAGCACTGTAAAGTTATTTTTTGCACAAGAATCCAAAAGGTGGGCCCTTCATCAGCACATCCTAGACTAAGCATGTTCCAGGATAGTAAAATGCATAAATAGATAAAATGAGAGGCAAACTCTCCATAAATAGTATAAAGCAACACACTCTTTACTATTAAGTGAAATTCATGAATGATCCACTAAATGATGTGGGTACACCACATACATTTCACCCAATTGTACAAAGTGTGTTGCCTTGTGTTACTAGCATTTCTTAGAGAGCTAAATTTTAGGAAATATATGAAACTGACCCCAGTGGACATTTATCTCCTGGTTTAAGCATGGATGAGGTACGATCCAAAAGTTGAAATACCCTTCTGCTGGCACCTGCAGCTTTCATAACTACTGTATACAATCCTGACAGACCAGATATAGA
Source organism: Abrus precatorius (assembly GCF_003935025.1). Taxonomy (NCBI): domain Eukaryota; kingdom Viridiplantae; phylum Streptophyta; class Magnoliopsida; order Fabales; family Fabaceae; genus Abrus; species Abrus precatorius. Next base: position 36,288,640 of record NW_020874428.1, on the reverse strand, counting down.
AGACCCCACTACAAGGCAAAATAGTTGAGTCAATATACATAACTACTGTATACAATTCATGGATCATACATAGTTTCAATTGTAAATGTTTTGCAGATTTCATTCATATGTGAAATGGAGTAATAGAAGATGAACTTACCTGAGAGACTATAAAGAATGAAAGATGTCAGATCGCCCGAGGACATGGAACCCTTGATGGTCAAATTAGCTCCATATATAACAACTACAATCACTGAAAGTGTAGATGCAGCATTAAGGCCTCCAGAAAATAGTCCAACAATTTTCTGTATCACCAAGAAAATAAGATTAAATGTTGTAAAGGTAAACAAATAAAACTACTCACGAGCTCAGATCAAAATACAACTGGCTAACTCACAGCTTGTTTAAGACCAAGATTAAGTGTTTCTTCAACTTTCTCTGAGTAGCGTGTTATTTCATAATCTTCTTGGGCAAAAGATCTTACTGTTCTTATTGCACCAAAGGATTCCTAAGCAGCACAGACAAAATTAATATCAGTTTCACTATTATCTTCCATGATATATGTTTGATAAAAAAAGACATGCCTCAGCAATTGAAGAAGCTACTGCAGCTGCAGCCTGAGTTTTGTGAGAAAGTTCACGCAGGTAACGGCCAAATTTGCGAACAGCGACAGAAAGAACAGGTACAACAGCCAAAGCCAACACTATAAAAGTTGGAGAGAGCAATAGGTTAGGATAATGGATAAAGAAACCTGGTCAGCCACCAGAAAACCAGTGAAGCAGTCGATTAAGACAACTAAAAAAAATCAGACAATTAGACAACCATTCTAAGTTTCTAACCAGTAGTGAAAACTGGTTTGAACAAATTCTTTTGTTCACTTGCTTTTTTTATATTTTTTTATTCAACCAAAAATATTTTGAGACAAATAACAGCCCATGTGTAAGGTCTTCTGCTCATGTATGAATTGCTATACTAGTTCTTTAATTATTTTTTTATCATGCAGGATTTATAATTTGGTCCTTTTATGCAAATTTGATTTTTTTATCTAGCCTGATTGCTTATGATTGTTTTAATTTATTACTTAATATATTATATAGTATTAAAATATTTATCTCATTATCATTGATTCAACTATGATTGAATGAACCAAAGAACTGTGAGCCATACTTCTACTGGTTTTATGACAAGTTTAGTTTTCCAAAACATTGGTTAGGATAAACACAAAATATGTGTGCATGTGTGTGTATGTGTATCTTATGAAACAACTATTCAATGTTGAATTACTTACATGTTAACTGCCATGATGTTGCAAACATGAAGCTCAGACCAATGAATGCAGTTGAAAAGTTTCTCAGGGCCTCAGAAAGATTGGTAGTTGCAGCATTCTTTATGATTTGTGTATCCTCAGATAGCCTACTTAAAAGTTCCCCAGTTCGAGTAACATCAAAGAAGGCTATCTCCTGAAAACTCATCATCCATAATAAGCAAGCTTTATCGTGAGCCAAGGGTAATTATTAGTGGCAAGCAGGAAATGTCTGCTCTCCAAGTGACTGAAAATAACACAAATACAGAGGAACAATGCAAGAAAGAGTCATTATGACAATATTGTTTAACCTGGTTTACGAGGTGACTGAACAAATTCTTTCTCAGCCGTGCAACGACTCTTTCACTGGCAGAATAAAAAAGCCAAGATCGAAGTGCTGTGCAAACTGAACTGTAAAATCAAGAAAACTCAGTGAATCTCACTTGGGATCCTAGAAAATTCATGCTATCAAAAGTCTTAGGTTCACAACTACATCCAGATAAAACTATATCTCTACAATTCATTGGAAAGAACAAAAGCAAGGCTCATACCCGATAACAACGATCAAAAAGATTTCTAGTATGGTGCTTTTGACAGCATTCAAAGCCTCATCTTTCTCCTCCGGAGTTTGAATATTCCTTGAGACAATGTCAATTATCTTCCCACCAAATTTTTGCTACAGCAAGAACATTTCCATGTTCATTAGAAAGCACCTTTAACTCCATATCCAACCATATCGGCAGCAAATAATATAAAGATACATGCTGACATAACTTTTACAGGGTATATGTTATGTCAGCATACAACTAAGATAGCAAAAGATGCATACAACTAAGATACTCGATGTGGCTGCAATCAACAGAGCCACCGTACCAATCACCAACTTTCCAGCCTCAGGCTTAGCCTGTAATTAATTTTTAAAAAAAATTAATGACAACAAAAATATGGCAACAAGTCATCCAAAGAAACATTCATTGACCACTTACAAGTGAAAACACTCGACAGAATCCCACATTTTCCGCCTGCAATTTTCATGCGTAAAGTTAGAAATTTCACATACTAATATGATGTTATATGTTATAGAGAGATTAAATGATGTATGGACAATGATTACCGGCACAGCATCACCATGTTCAAGGTCTGAAACTTGACCTGCCGAGTCACCATCCCTCTTTTCTCTTCCCTATATAGACTAAAAATATCAATGGAGTTGTAATGTACAACAATACATGCACTTGCAGAAATATATGCCCACAATCCTTTAGCACTTTTGAAGTACTATATGCATAACCGTGCCAAGAATTGGGAACATAATTAAACAATAAACCATGAATATTTTTAAACCAGTTTGAAACCGTTAAAAACCATGACCTCCCTTATAAATTAAAAAACCCGAAAGATGACAAAAGAGTAAAGATTTCCAACTATGTTTTCAACTGAACATAGTACCGGAAACACAACCTTTTAGTAATGAACAGGAAACTGAAATACACACATAGAAGCTTGTTAGATACCCATTAAACGATTTTAAAAAAAGGTTTCAAACAGTGCAACAGGATAATTATTAATATTATTATCTAAAGCGCAGTGGAATAATCCAGTATTACACCGAAAGAGCATGTCTTCTTTTCAATTATAACACAACCCCACTAGCCATAAATAGTAAAAACAAGTAATTGACGAAAAAAAGTCACAAATTGTTGAAGCTGAAGGCAAGCACCAATGAGTCATGAGTGACACCCAAGATGAAGTAAGAGAAGAAGAAGATTCCATAGAGATAAAAGAAAACAACTTTGGTGTGAGAAATTGACTTACGTTGCGTTCAGCCTCCAAGAGAGGTGCTCTTTCACTTCTTAAGCCGTTCATTCTGAACCTCTCAACGAGAGCCTCTTCCACTCCCACTCTCTAAATAGTGTACCCACACGCCAATACCAATTCGTCGATTACGTTAAATCGGGTGGGTTATGTCCATAAGAAAAAACAAAATAATCTTACTAGAACGTAGATTCTATTTAACATTCATTTGTATAAATTATCTTTGGAAAATAATTTATGAACATACTTTTTCTCTCACATGGTGTACATAGGAAATGACGCTTACCGTCGTGGTCGAGAGAAAAAAGAAAAATAAAACTGAATTAGTAGGGTAATACAAATGAGGTTTAGGCATGAAACTAATACAATTCAGCGTATTATTCCATCAAGAAAATGACCATTAATTCATTGGAAAAATTAGTAGCAACTTTTATTGACCATATATATATATATATATATATATATATATATATATCGTTGAATATAAATATAAATACAAATAGACTCGAATTATTTAGTGAAAAAGAGCATAAAATTTGTGTGAACGTAGCGTGCAATTTTAGTTATCAACAAAAACATAAAAGTGTTAAAAATACTTGATTTCTTAGAAACTCTTAGGTGGAATAAGAAACCACAACGAACAAGACCCAGTAGCCAATCCAAAGGGAGGTATGACTTTGCCTTGGGTTTCAAGTTCAATTGTCGTGGAATTTTCTCAACAAGAAAAAGAAGGTGCAATCTTTCCAAGTCCATGTCTCAGTAATTTTTTTATAAAAAGCAATTTTGTTTGGAAAATAAATAAATAAAAACATATATATAACTTAAAATTAGAGTATATTGTAGAAAATTACCTGTAGTTAAAGAAGTTGCAATCTGAAAGTTATTTAAATGAGGTTTAATGGTCAATTAAACGGCCTTGAAATAAGTATGTGCCCAAAAAATACGATAAAAAGGGGTTATATTTATGTTTTTGTCTTGTATATATTATTGTATTAGTCTTTGGTGATCTAACTGGTGACGTGCATACCTAGGGATTTTTGTTTTATTCCCTACATTTGGTGCTGTTTTTGGGTCATGAACACGTTGTTGTGTAAAATTCAGCCTTTAAAAAAGTTATAGCAATGAAAAGACGTCAGCAGCCACGTCATTCTGAATCTATGCGAACCAGGTGAGTGGTATATACTATATCCTACTTGCAGCTTAGTTCAGTCCGTGAATTTGGTCCCACACTCCAGAGAGGCAATGCATCCTTTCCTTTTGTTTATTCAAGGCACGTGTCATGACATTGATAACCAAAAAAACAAGACACCGATAACAAAAAAAACAAAAACAAAACACCTAAGTATATATAATACAACAATCATACTTTGATCAAATTTTATGTACTTTTTTTAGTGAGCCCAGTAACAATAAATTCAAAGAACCATGCATGATTGAAGTGTGAAGTTGAAGGTGGAATAATAATAATAATAATAATGTATCTGTAAAAAATACTTCAACATTTGACTCAATAGAATAACAATTAAGAAGTAGACCACATACTTTGTAGCAAAGTATATTAATTGTTATATATTGTTTTGACATAGTATTGATATGAAACTATATGTATTTGGTAATGCAAAATGATAATGCCCCATTAAAGGCATTAATACACATGACATTTTTGGTGGTGGCTCTTTCCCTTAATTTCACTTACAAACTAGATTTTTACAGCATCCTATAGGCCCAACAGTATTGTTTTTTCTTTCTTTCGATTTCCCGCTTCAATTATAATATAAACTTTTTTTTATAATTATAATATTTTTGTAAAAAAAATCAAAAAAAAAAATTTGTCGTTAACTATTCATTTATTTAATACGGGGTATTTAGTCATAGTTTTTTGTTTCCATATTATTTTTTTTTGTCAACTGAATATTTAATACTCCGAAAAATTTTGGGCCGTTTCAAATGGCCCAAGGCACTAGGCCTCAGGCAATAATGAAAGCCCAAATTCTCTGAAAGCCCGCACATGGGCATGATATAGCTTTGAATAGTTATGATGGCAAAATAAAAAGTCTAAAATAGGACTTTTTTTACTAATTATTAAAAAAAATTAACCCAAACACTTTTTTTTTTCCCTTACAATTCGTCATCTTCCTTCTCACAGAAAAACATCATTTTCTTTGCACTGAGGTTTGTTGTTGGCATTTTTTTTTTGTCGAGAAATCTTTGAGAAACATTATCAATTCTCCTAAAGTTTTGTCTGTATGAAAAACAATGACAACTTTTAAGCATTTATTTCCAAATTCATAGACCATTTCCGAAGATTAACTTGTGCCTCGAAAGTCGAAATTTAGTTTCTAAAACTATTTTACAATACTAGAATTTGTTTGTTTTTATTTTTAAAAATCAAAATTTTAAAATAAAATAAAATTTGTTTGTTAACATTAATTTTATTTTTTTATTTTTAAATATTGTTTTTAAAAATATTTTAAAATATAACTTTAAAAAAATCAAATTCTTTATATTTGACACTTTTTAAAATTACAAAATAGTTAATCAATATTTTTTAAAATAGATTCTTATTAGACATATCAATTCAAAATACGTATAATAATTAATTTATATATCTAGTGAGCAGTTTGAAAGTTTTAACTCAATTTTTATTCGGTATTTCTTTTTACATTGACACTTTTTTTTACATGATTTGTATAATAATATTATATGATATATTATTACCATCTAATTATCAATAGATTATTTAATATAATTTTCATTTCAAAATATGTTTTTTTTAATGTATAGACTAAACTTATATCAGGAGTTAATATTACTAGTTTTTTAATTTTTTTTAATGCACATATTTTAAAATGTGCTTAAAACAATTTAAAAAAATTTGCTAAATGTGGTAAATGATATTTTTGTATTTCTTTTCAATTATCTTTGAAAATATACTTATTCTACTTATGTATGAAAATAGGCCACTAGATACTAATCAATTAGATTAAAATTTTTATCAGAATTGAAAAAATTTAGTTGTTGTATTATAAATATCTTTTGTGTAATTTTTTAATTAAGATTAGATTTTCACTTTTATAATTTACAATAATATTAAATATATATTTTGATTAAGATACAAATATAATTTTAATTCATAAATAATAAAATAATATATAAATTTTATCCTATAATTTTTTTATAAAAATAGAACAAATATTTTTTTTGTAATTTTTTATACAGTTTAATATCATTTTTAATAAAAAATTTACATATAATTTCTTGAGTAATTCAATTCAAACTAACCCATAAATTGTGCCTCTTATCTGCTGCATAATGTGCAATTATCACATGAAGCTAAAAGCCGTTATTGCATCGTTGCATGAAACCCAAAACTTCAATGACCCCTAATTTTTGCAATTTTTGTCAGATTTTCTGCTGCAATCGCTGAGCAAACTTCTATTCTTTCAAAACACTGAATAGTGAAATTGCATGACCTTACACGTGATTACTATTTTGCTTACTTTTCTATTTTAATGCTCGATAATTAATAATAAAATATTTTTATTATAATATTCTGAAACTATTTATTAAATTTAAAAGCATAAATGTATTAAATATCTAAAAAATGTTAAATCATTTATAAATTTTATTAAAAAAAGTCCTCAACTAAACTTCTAAGTCAGAAAAAAATTATAAATAAATTTTTGAAACTTAATCATTTATGTAATACTTTAATTTAAATAAAAGTATTTTCACTTTTAAATTTTATATACCTTATTTAAAAGTTGTCAAATTTAATTATATATTGTATATTAAATATTTATTACAATATATTTAAAGTATATATTCATTAGGTTTTTTAAAGACTGGAATTCAAAAAATTATAAGCATTTAGTTTTACATAATATAGTCTCACTAACTATTTAGACTGATTTTGTGTTACAATATAAGTTATAAATTTTAATTTATTACTTTTTTTAACCTATAAATTTTTTATAGCAATAAAAAATAAAAGAGAATATTAAATATTCCACGTAAAAGTTAAAAAAAAACTTGAAAGATTAAAAACGTGAATATTTTAAAATATATATACATAAAATAAATGAAAAGTTAAAAAAAGTAAAGTAAATAAAAAATTAAAAAAAGTCGGTGAAAAATGCGTTTCTCAAACTGATCTTTAAAGTAAATAGGTTAGCGAAAAGTCAGGGCATCAAGTTACTATGCTCTAAAGACTAGAACTATAAAATCCGTTTTTACCGTGTTCCTACAGAACAGTTTAATTTTTTTTTATAGCATTAAAAAGTAAAAGATAATTTTGAATATTACAGGTAAAGTTTAAAAGATAATAAAAATTACAAATCAGTGACATAAACTTGAAAGATTGAAAACAAGAAAAATTTTAAAATATATACATAAAATAAATTAAAAGTTAAAAAAAAATATTAAATAATTTTTTAAAAATAAAATATTAAAAAATTCATGTGACAGTTAATTAATATGAAATTTAAAAAAAATGTAAACATGAAAAATTTAAAAGGTAAGTATATTAAAGAAAAGAAACTGAAAAGCCAGTTTCAGCATCAAGTTACTATGCTCTAGAACTGCTTAAAACTCGTGTCTCTGTGTGTCAATAGAACAGTCTCTATATCTATATAAGGGTTCACTTAGGTCCTTATTCTTCCACCACAGTTGCATTCTCCTTCTAAAATCCTTCTCTCTTGTTTCCGTTTCACAAAATGTCATTGGAACTCTGCTCCTTGTTCTTGCCGCTATTGGCCTGCTCAACCACACTCACCTTCAATGTCTTTTGCGGTTTTCTGCTCCTAGTAGCCGTGTTTGGTTACTGGCTGGTTCCTGGTGGTCTTGCTTGGGCTTTGTCCAAGTTTAGACTGGAATCAACTCTCAACAACAAAGCTGTGATTCCCGGACCTTCTGGTTTCCCAGTGCTTGGTCTGGTTTCAGCTTTTACAGGGACTCTAACTCACAGGGTCCTTGCAAAGCTCGCTGACACCTTCATGGCCAAGCCTTTGATGGCATTCTCTGTGGGGTTCACTCGTTTTGTTATTTCCAGTGAGCCAGACACAGCCAAAGAGATTTTGAACAGTTCAGCTTTTGCGGATCGACCTGTTAAGGAATCCGCTTATGAGCTTCTCTTTCACCGAGCCATGGGGTTTGCGCCTTACGGTGAGTACTGGAGGAATCTTAGGAGGATTTCTGCCACTCACATGTTCTCTCCTCGGAGGATTGCTGCCTCTGGAGAGTTTCGGGCCCATGTTGGGAGTCAGATGGTGAGGGAGATCATAGGCTTGATGGAAAGGGACAGTGAGGTGGAGGTGAGAAAAGTGTTGCATTTTGGGTCGTTGAATAATGTGATGATGAGCGTCTTTGGGAGGAGTTATGAGTTTGGTGAGGGTGGTGAGGGGTGTGAGCTTGAGGAGTTGGTGGGGGAAGGGTATGATTTGCTTGGAAGTTTTAACTGGAGTGACCACTTTACTGTCTTGGGTTGGTTGGATTTGCAAGGTGTGAGGAGGAGGTGTAGGTATCTGGTGGCTAGAGTGAATGTTTTTGTTGGGAAAATCATATTGGAGCATAGGGTGAAAAGGGCTGTTGAAGGTGAAGGTAAGGCCCTGAATGAGAGTTCAGGTGATTTTGTTGATGTGCTGCTGGATTTGGAGAAGGAGAACATGCTTCAACACTCTGATATGGTTGCTGTTTTGTGGGTGAGTTTTTTTCTTTCTTCTTCTTTTTCTCATATCTAATCTCATGTTCTTTTTGTTCCAGGTTAATTACAGTTACATTTGTGGTTGCTACATTATTGTTCACATAATTATCTCATGGTCTCTTCTTGCTTTTAATTAGTTCTTATGTTTTTTACAAATATATTTTCTTAAAATGTGTTTAAAATAAGAAATAAATAATAACATTTTTTTATTAAAAAGTATACATAAATTTTTGTTTTATCATGAAAAAACCGTTTGCAAATGACATACATAGAAAATGTATATATAGAAGGACCAACACTTCAGATTCAATTTTTAATTAAAATATTAGTGAAAAATATTTATTTTTCCTTTAGTCTTACTTAATCTGAACTTCTCTAATTATATGTAGAACAAGTTTTTTGGTTAATTTATATATACACACACAACTCTCCCACTCAGGTAAGCTCCCTTTCTGTCGCGTAACATTATTTTTGCAATTTTCTTCCAGTGTTTTCTGGAATATATTTCCCCGAGGATATATACCAACAGTCACACTCTTTTTCTGCTTGTTTGAATCTACTTTATTAAAGACCTTAATTTTATTGACATGTGTCTATTTTCAAATTATTTTCAGGAAATGATCTTTAGAGGGACCGATACCGTGGCAATTCTTCTAGAGTGGATTCTTGCTAGGATGGTTATGCACCCAGAAATTCAAGCCAAGGCACAATATGAAATTGACTCAGTTGTTGGCTATGGCCGCAGTGTGACTGATCTTGACCTTCCCAACCTTCCTTACCTACGCGCCATAGTGAAGGAAACTTTGAGGATGCATCCACCGGGTCCTCTACTTTCTTGGGCCAGGCTTGCAATCCATGACACAAACATTGGTCATCACTTTATTCCAGCTGGCACTACTGCTATGGTGAATATGTGGGCTATTACACATGACCAAAAAGTGTGGTCTGATCCAGAACAGTTCAAGCCAGAGCGTTTTCTACTAGAGGATGTGCCAATTATGGGGTCAGATCTTAGGTTGGCACCTTTTGGTTCTGGAAGAAGGGTGTGTCCTGGAAAAGCTATGGGCTTAGCCACTGTTGAGATTTGGCTTGCTATGTTCCTTCAAAGCTTCAACTGGGTGCCTTGTGATGATTCTGGAGTGGACTTCTCTGAGTGCTTGAAACTCTCTCTGGAGATGAAATCCTCTCTGGTCTCCATGGCTGTTAGGAGGAATGCTGGTTGCATTTATGAAGACTGAAGGAACCATGGTGTTCTTATCTTATAGTTTTAAAGTTTTGCAAAAGTTAATGTTATGGGTGACTAGTAGTTAAGTTGGTTTCATGTTTTGGTTGGGTTGAGTATTATGTTGGAAATTTAAGGTGTGTTCCATCTAAGAGTCTAAATTTGGTGTACTTCGTAAATATATAAATGGAATGAAGTACTTTTATGTTTATGCACTTTGTTCAATTTTGCTTTCTTTCGTCAGATTTAAGACATATTATGCACGTTCTTGTCTAATTTATAACAAATATCATATACATGTAGTTACAATATATTGATACTTTATTTTCCTTTTTCACCGTCAAAATTTATTATTACTATAATGGAATAAAATATTATGTTTAATTAAACCTTCAGTAACTAGATTTTTTTAATAGTTTTTCAACTTCAATTAAGCTTGATAAAATTAATCATTCACTACTTGTTAGAACGTTGAACCGTGTAATGAGAAAAGTAAGAATTGTCAACAGTCATGGACAACAGTTAATGATTAACGATTGATATTTTATTATTAAGTATAACAAAACTTGTAAAGCGACGTTAAAAAGTAAAAGAATATATTAATAGTAACCTTTAAGGTTGATAAATTATTAAAAAAAAAATTATTAGAAATAGAAATATTTATTTTATTTTTAATTTAATAAATACTTTTTAATGAAATTTATACTAATTTTAAATACTTAAAATTAATCGTAAGGATTGATGTTAATAATAAAATAAATATTGGCTTTTCTTTAGTCAGAACGATCCATCCATTTTAATGTTTCTTTTATAGGTTTCATGAATTAATTCTAGCTAGCAGTGTCATGTGAACTATAAATAATTTAAATTCCTTTAAAATGAATAAAAATGTTTTTTTTTCAAATTTAGCAAAATGGGATTTTTTTTATCAGCATTAAATTGATATTATGATACACTTTAAACTAAATCAAAAGTAAATGAAATTTTATTTATTCACTTAAGAGGAAAGCACATTACGAGAGTGTGTCAGCTACATGTGTGTATGCGTCTTTGGATAAAGACGATTTTGAACTTCTCACTTCCACTTGAGCTTTCTTGTTTTTCCGAGTAGGTTGGAGAAGTTACTCTTCACACTGATCGTGACTATTTCATCTGGTACTTTCATGGACGAATGAGGGCATTTTCATCCACATGAGATGAGAGTGAGTGAAAATTTCTGTGTTAACGCATCCACCAAAAACATAGCTAACCAATTAACAATAGAGTTAATATATATAACTTTGTTATCTTTTAAGAAAGAGGATATCTGTTCTCGAGTAAAAAATAATGGTGGCACACATGTTTGATTTCATTTAAACCCAGACATATAAAAGGATTAAAATTCTAAATATATATATATAAAATACTAAAGTGGTTGATTAGACTGATACAATATTCTTATTTCTTTTTCTTTAAGTAATGTTTTACTTTAAAACTTAGAATATGAAAAAAAAAGTCCAAATAATTAACACTGAATGTTTTTTGTAATCCCTTGTTTGATTTGGACGTGACTTATAAGTTAATAATAAAAAATGAAAAGCAAAAAAAAAATAAAAAATTACTATGATATTGATCCTTCTATGGAGTCGATCATATTCTAAAATAAAATTATGTACTACACAATATGGAAAGAGGAAGAAAGTTGGTCAAGGACTCAGCATGCACGATGTAATATAATATAATTAAGCTATGGAACCAGTGAATTTCTGTATATGTTCATCATGGCTGCATCATTTTATCCTGCGCAGTATCGCTTTTTGAACGGTCGTGAGTTGTGGGGAGAGGGACTGGTGGAAATGAAAGATTGATTCCTTTGTATAGGCAATGAACTAGCATGTAGCGTGATGATAATAAGAATTTCACTTTTTTCTCTAGTTTTATCGTGACCCTGCAGAAACTTTAAAATGATTGAGGAATAAGAACCTTACAATTATATATGGGCCTATATCTCTTTTGCAAGATCCAAATCCTTCATCAGAATATATATATATATTTACCTGATAAACTGTACCCGTAAAAGCTTTGCTCCTTTCCCACCCATAAAGAAATATGCAAATAGGATTTGAATATCCAAAGAAATTAATAATATCTTTTCATAATATTTATCTGCACCAAATGCAAGTTGCTTTAGACCTTCCTTTTCATTTTTGTTATTTTCTTTAGAGCATCCATCTTTTCTTTATTGACAGATTCTCTCTCACTGTCACGCTCTATATTCCTTTCCTACTTCTCAAGTCACACAGCTAGCTAGCTGCCCTCCATCATGAACACAACACTGATCATCAGTTCTAAGTTATATATGGGATATTGTACACATATGTTATATTTTAAGAGAAAAAAAAATTCACAATTCAAAATTATACAATCTACTCTTGCACCCTACTTAATATTAAGATGCATGTTATTTCTCTCATTTCTTCTTGTACACACTTCTTTTGAGTGAGAGAGAGAAAAAATATTGAGAAGAAAATGACAACTTTAATAGTATTAGGGAAGATGCTACTAGCATGTTAGGAAAATTAGCTAAGGCCTAGTTCAAAAGATTATTACAAAGGTCCAAGCTGCAAGTGATTTTTTTTTTATTAATTGTGGCTTCTCAATTAACTATTATTAGGCATATGGATATATTTGCCAAACAAAATTTTAGATTATTAGAAGAATTTCAAATCCACATATACGAAGAAGGCATGAGTTTTCCTTTAAATCTTTGAGCATTGTGCTAATCTGCATTTCCCCACAAACAAACATAAACGTACGAAAGAATAAGACTTAGATTTTTTTTTTTGCTGTCAAATAAATCAAGATTCATTTTAGAATTAAAACTTAAAATGGTACTGGATAGTTTAGGTCTGTAGCATATCTCTAACAAGCAATGGAATATTCCATGCAAGTGACACCCAAATCGAACATATATTGATAATTAGGATGGTCCATTTGGTCTAATCCAACTAAGTTTGTTAAGAATTTACTTTACTGCTTTAACTTTAAGAAACTTGCATAGTATACTTCACGACATAAATATCTGTAATAGATATCATTTACTGTCATTCCCTTATCGTTTCAATTTAAATACGCGAAAATTTATCGTACGTAAGACCTTGCAATTAATTGATTCATTAATTTAAAATAAATCGGCATCTCTAATATCCTGACAACTGGGATATAGATATATAGAATAGAAATAAACTCTACCAGTTTAGGTTTTGTAAGGTTTAAATCTAGTACAATTTTTAAAGTTAAGGTCTAAACTTAATTTGTTTATTTATTTTGCCCATTTTTTTAAGGTTTGACCTATTAGTCTATTTAAATTTATATGTCAATAAACAAGTTAAAATTTTAAGTAAAATATATAATAATAATCACAAAATAGTTAATAAATTTAAATATATAATTTAAGATTAATTTTATAAATTATTGACAAAAAGTTAGTAGTTAAAAAATGTTGTATATTCAATGTTTTAAGAACAACTTTATGTCTGCTAATAATTAAGAAAAAATTCAACACCATTTAAATAGTTTTTTCAAATTTTATATTTTAAAAATAATTTTACAATAATTTACAATTGATTTATCAATAGTTAAAAGGTCATATTTGCCTATTATATGTTTTAGTAATAATATTTCTAACTATTAATAAAAAATAGATTTTGTTAATATCAACCCTTAGTACTGTGTATTTTTTTTAATGAAATTTTTTATTTGTGAATGTTTAATCTTAGGCCTTAGGACTGATATTGACAAAAATCATAAAAAATTATTACCTAAAATAGAGAAAATATTGTAATATACTTTTAGGCTCTTCTCTGCTAGTTCTTGGTGGAGTATGTGTGAAATTGATGATAGAGAGAAAATATTATGGGAGAGAAAATAATTAAAAAACATAGAAGATTATGTTCTACTGTTTCATTCTATTTCAATTTGTTTCTTTTCTAAAATATTATCATAAAAAACAATTTAAAAAATTAGATTGACTAAAAAATAAAAGATAAAATTAAAATATAAATTAAATTAAACAACGAAAACATAATTTATTTTTTTTTGTTTGCTCTTCTTTTTTGCAATATTATTTCTTACCCTTTGTAAATATAACATAGTTGAACGGTACGAAGAAATTTTACATGAAAAAACACGAAGAGACGTGATTGTATTCTGTTGGATAAAAATAACAAATTAAAAACATAAAAAAGAAAGGATTAGATGGAAATCACGTAACTGCTCTTCTATTTGTATTAAAATTCGTACATATGTGTTTGTATTAAACAATTTTCCCGCAAATATCTAGAAAGCAAAGAAAGATAAATGGTTTAATCTAAATTAAGAATCGAATTACACACCTAAATCTTTAGAACGAATTATTATCAACGAAACTACAAGCTCTCTTTTGGCATTTTTAACTAATCCTTTTACTTGAAGATGCCGCAAATAAAAAAGGTAGATCTGCCACTGGGCATAAAATGGTAAAAGATAGATTGAGTGAATCGAATTAGAAAGAAGATTGTATTGGAAGTATAACTAAATCTAGTAAACGTATACCTGCTTTAAATAGAAAATTAAAGTTTAAATCCTCAAATCACATTTGTACGTAATTTGGTGATTCCTACATTCGAAAAGCAAAAATTTAAAACAGAAAAATAAATAAACTAATAAAAAAGGTGGAATTTAAAACCTGCGCCGCCTCCTCAACTAAGAAAAACCTAGGGTTTTGAAAACCCTGACTGAAGCATATGAACGAATCATCATCCTCCACCACCAACTGAACCTATAGAACAAAATAAAGTACCCATAGGAAAAATTTTCATGCTAATTATGTCATTCTAATGAAGAGATCAAAGAACCTAATTCTGAATTCCAATTGCATTTCATGCATCTTAAAAGCATGCATGTGGCTGATTTATTAATAAATGTGTAACCATCATATTGCCCTGTTGGATGCTTCTCCAACATATACTTTGACACGTTAAAGAAACACCAGAGTAAAAGTACCTTCTGCCAAATATGCTCTCCTCAATTTATGGACCACACAAATTAATTTTGCTGTTGAGTTATAGTATAATCACGCTGAATTGTTGATCTAATAATGACATCAATAATTTAACTAACCAAAATAATTATGAATTGAGACAACTGTTTGGATCACGGGTAGGGCAAATGCCGCAAATCCAATCACTGCTTTAATGCCTAAAGTGATTATTTTATTTCTTTTGACTGCCTTTAATTCGTTTCACATACACTTACAAACATTCTTTGGTACACAAAAATGGAGAGTTTAGTCGTTCAATATATGCTCACTGAATGCAAAGTTAGAATCTAAGTTGTTTGTGATATAAAGAGCTTTTAATTACGCATTACTTGGATCACATAGTAATCATGCGGACGCCTAACATTATTACCTCTTGAATATTAATTAAATAAAGAGATACTTATATAACATGTTTCGAGGATTGCTAATTGGTCCGAAAGTATCATACAAAAAAGTAAATGAGTTCAAACTAATCAAATATTTTAGTGCATAAACACTCCGTTAGGAAAGAAAAAAACATTTCCAGTAAAGAATTTAATTATTACAAAAATATTTAAACGAAAATGGTTTCAAGAAGTGACCCAGCCTGATTTTTTTCCCCTTAATATTCTTGGCTGCTTTGTGGATTATTATCCATGAAGAGCAAGTGGTCATGCCATTTTTTTTTTCGCTAATAGTGGTCATGCCATTTTTCATCTATATGTTGGATATCTCTGTAATGTATAAATGATGACTCAGTTATTAGTAATTAGAAGTAAAAACATTTTATTAATTAAAATTTCATTACGTCAGAATAGAAATCTGAAAGTGGTTTCATTTTAAAGTAGAGAGCGTTTAGAATTGCTCTAAAATCTTGTACTATTTGATGTGTTATATTTAAGAGAGCGATTAAACAACCGCTCTCAAAAGTTAAGATTGGAGAGCGGTTCCGCGTGAAACCGCTCTCCAAAGTATAAATATAGACCGCAAATCTGAAATTTGAAATTGATTTCTTTTTGAGTTTTCTATTGTAAAGTAAAATTAATTTATTATTACGTTTAAATCAAAATTTGGAATTGATTTCTTTGTGAGTTTTCTGCATTTTTAACACAAATCAAAATTGAATTTTGAGTTTATACATTTGGTATTAATCAAACAATCCATGTCTGCATAAACCAAATAGAAAAAAAAAAGAACAAATTAGTAGGGTGATTTTTACGTTAATAGAGAGAAAAAAAAAGAAAAAAAAAGATGATTCACCGTTAACAAAGAGAAAAAAAAAGAGAGAAAACGAAGAAATACTTATAGATGTGAAAAAAAAATAATTTGTTAGCGCAAAAATATGAAGAGAGCAACAGAGAATGAAGAAGTACCAAATATAAAAAAAAAAACTAATTGTTAGCGCAGAGAAGATGAAGAGAGCATGATGAAGAGGTACCTACAGATATGGGAAAAAAATCAATTTGTTAGTGAGAGAAGACGAACAAAAGAGAGCATGCTAATAGAAAAGATGAAGAGAACATAAGAAAGTAGAGAAGACAAATAGAAGAGAACATGCTAACAGAAAAGATAAAGAGAACATAAGAGAGCAGAGAAGACGACGAACATAACTTACAATAAAAGAGACTAAATTTGTTAACTAAGAAGAAGAAATGCGTTGAGTATGTTTCATTTATAAACAACTTTAGAGACTCTTTATTAATCGCTCTCCAAGAATGACTTTAGAGAGCGATTAATAGAGAATCGCTCTCTAAATATATAGTTACAAAGTGATTTTTATTATTCACTGTCTAAGTTAACGTTCCAAAAACTCATTTCTGACGTAGTGTTTATTTATTATATATTGGTGATATATATAATAAATATTTCTTTGTTAAGTCTAATTTTTGTTTTCTTCTTGCTTTTATCTTGAATCTTTTAAAATTATATTCTTTTTATTTGATCTCTTTAAATAAATAAATAAAAATATATGAAATTTAGAGAGACTAAATAAAATAACAGACGAAAGATTGACAAATGCATCATTTTGTGATAACAGTTATTTACAGAGGATTCATTTGAAAAATTAAAATGAGAGATCAAATAAAAAGTGAGTTTTTAGACTAATTACACTAATTTTTTTTTGTCAAGTCTACATTTGTGTATTTCTTTTTCATTTTTTCCTATTCTAAAATTATAAATTTTTTTTAATTCGAGCTATATGTTGTTAGAAAGTTCATATCAAGAAACAATGAGCAACAAATGTTATTTTTGTCAGTATAAATTTAAAAAGTTATTGACCAAAGTAAGAACTCTTATTATTTAAGACTTAAGCTATTAGGTAATATATGATAATGGTCTAATGGATAAATTGTTGCAATGACTTGTAGAGAGTTAAGAGAAAGGAAAACAAGGAGATTAAGGGGCAGGAAACAATAACAAGAATAAAAATTTACATACATAATAATTTTCACAATGAGTACTCAAATAGTTGTTGATTATTATTCTACTATGATACTAGTTCTTTATGTCAATTCTAAATTTGTGTATTTCTTTCTCATCTTTTTGCACCATATATATATATATACACTACAAAAAAATCGCTTATTTGTGGCAGTTAAATTTTATGATTAGCGGCGGTTTTAACCGCCTTTAAATATTTTTCCGGCGGTTATGAAACCAACGTTAAAATTGGCAACGCAAAGTTAAATTTGTGGCGGTTTTAAACCGCCGCTAAAATTTTAAATTTGTCACGGTTATTTATTGGCGGTTCAAAACCGCCACTAAAATTTGAAATTGAAATTTTAGGCTGTGCGCGGCAGTGTTCTATTTTTGGCGGGGCAGTGCTTTATTTTTGGCTCCCACACTTTTTTTCGTTTTATCTTCTACTGAGTTTTTTCTTTTGCTATTTGGTTCACATTCCATTTATTTTTTAATATCACAACATATATATTATATAATTTATAGTGTAGAATCGTTGGAGAAGAGCCATTTTTGGAGGACGTGAAAATGATAGTAGAAGATTACTAAGGTTGTCACAATTAGAGAAAATATTTTGGCAGTGACAGCAGTGCGGCGGTGGCGGCAGTGGTGGCAGTGGAAAAGAGAATGGTGGAACTCATGAGGCTAAGGTGGAGATGAATGATAACTTTGAGTGAGTGATGAAGAATGGGGGAGGAGTGGTGTTTTATATACTGTTATCGTGAACTGATGCTAAATCCCACCTTTTTTGTAACGGTTCTGCAAAACAGCCGCTAAATACTGCATTTTTTGTGGCGATTCTGCAAAACCACCACTAAATACCGCCTATTTTGTGGCGGTTTTCCTATTTTGTGGCGGTTCTATAAAACCGCCGCTAAATTCCGCATTTTTTGTAACAGTTACACAAAACTACCGTTAAATCTTGTATTTTTTGCGGCAGTTACTAAAACCGACGTTAAATGTTATTTTCAAAATAATTTACTGGCGGTTATTGTTAACCGCCACTAAATAACGTATTTCTTGTAGTGATATATATATATATATGAATTTTGTTAGCTTCAACTTTTATGACTGAATTTAAGTATCCATAAATAAAAAAATTTCTATGAAAAAAATATGTAGTTATTGTATTAAAATTATAAAAATACAATAAATATTTATATTTTTAATAAAATTTTACTATTATTAGTTGTTTATCCTCAGTCCTACTTATATATATATATATATATATATATATATAGGACAGGATCTTCTTATAGTAATGTAGGTCTAAAAACTCTTACATTTGATCTGAACCTTTTATTTAACTTATATCTAATGAAATAATAAATTATAACTCAGTTGATGTAAGTTAAATAAAAGACTTTGATAAGAATTTTTAGACTTATATGAGTGTGAGAAAATCTTTTCCCTATATATATTGTTAAAAAGTTAATGTCACAAAAAAAAGAGTAATTTATGTATAGGCATGAATGAATCTTAAAGACATTGTTCTTAAATACAAATAATCTTTACAAATATTAATTTAATTTTTTCAAGAAAAATAAAATTTTTCATTGGTGAACTAATTAATTCATCAGTCAAACCCAGAATATCTAAAAGTAACAAAGTATGCAAAAGCTTAACTATGCTTAGCTAACTCTTTATCCACTTTGTTCCCTAAACTCTAGAATACTCCAAAGCACGGGTACGCCAAAACAGGGGACGTATTGGTACCGGGTACGTATCCGGTACCGATACTCGTTGGGTACGTACCCAGTACGTACCGAAAAATTTTTATTTTTTTTAAAAAGGTACATTGTGGGTACATATTGGGTACATTTCCAATACACATATCTATTTAAAAAATGTCAATTTTTTTTGTTATAATACTCTGTTTTTTGGTTTTTCCTTTTTATGTCTTTGTGCCCTAAATCTCAAACCCGAACGTCACTGGTGGAGACAACGCAAACTTCCTCTTTTCATCTCACACCTCATAGAACTTCACTTCCTTTCAACCCCACTTCTCATTTTCCCCAAAAAACCAATCTTTCTCTTCCTCCACACGTCACTTCCTTTCAGTGAGTCACACTTCTATTTTGGGCTTCTCTTTAATTTCTATTGCAACTTCAAAAAGTTTTGATTTTTGCTTCTTCTTCTATGTTTCTCCATTTGGGGGTGCATGCAATTGCTACTCTGTAGAATCAATGTGTGTTTGGAAACATGTTTGAAAAACAAACTTTAATTCAAAAGCTGGAAAGTCATATGCACTACACTTGCCCTATATGCCCCATCTCCGTAACTTAAAAGCTACAGTATGCAGCGTTGAAGTAAACATGGTTTCATTGTTAAGTAAACATGAATTCAAACACGCTGTTAGTCACTGAGTTTACTAGGTCTCTGGGGTTTAACGGGAATTGGTGGATCTGCACAAAGGAAAGTGACCATGTCACTATGCAAGTAATTGGGTTTCATGAATATTCTTAATTAGAAAAAAGTTAACAACTTGGGTCTGTTTTCTGTTTTCATGAATATTCTTGATTTAATTGCATTGTTATGTTCTGCAGTGTCTCTGGCTAGTAGACCAACTCAGTGAGCAAGCCAAGGAGGTGGCCAACTTTCATCTCTGGCTTCAGGCATGTATCCTTCCTTTTCAATTTCAGGTTCGATGTTGTATTTTAATTGACACCAATTTTAATTTTTATTCTGCTACAATTGTATTGTTGTTTTGATTTGGGCTTATGATAGATAGTTTTTTCTTATTAAATTTAATTTATTAATCATAACAATTTTTTTTAGGCATTTGATTTGGTAAAAAGTTTTATGCAATTTTTATTATTATTAAATTTACCTTTGGATGCTTATTGTATGATTGAATGGTTAGGTTGATTTGTCAAAATGTCTTCTTCACACCATTCCAGTAGTGGGTCTGCAAATGTCTCCCCTGTCTCTTCCATATCCAATATTAGTAAATTTGCTTCTGCAAGTGTTGAGGGTCATTGTCCTCTTTGGGCCTATGTGACAATTGTACAAAGTAAAAAAGATGGAGGAGGGAATGCTAGATGAAAATGCAATTATTGCAATGCAATTTACAATGGTTATTACTCTAGAGTTAAGAATCATTTGTTGAGGGAAAAGGGACGCGGTGCAGCAATTTGTATAGAAGTGTCAAATGAATGTATTGAAGAAATGAAACAAGTTGAGAGCATGACTGTTGAGAAAGCTAAACCTGTGCAAGTGCCTTTACCTACTGGAACAACAAGTTTGAATCCACCTGTGGATGGAAGCAAGAGAAGAAGAGGAGGACCATTGAAAAGGGCGTTTAACAATGAGGCTAGAGATCACTTGACTTGTGAAATTGCTAGAATGTTTTATTCAACCGGTTTGCCATTCAATATTGCTCGTAATCCATATTTTGTTAGTTCCTACACATTTGCTGCTAACACTCAAATCTCAGGTTTTCTTCCACCGGGTTACAATGCTATAAGAACTTCACTCTTGCAAAAGGAAAAGGCCAACATAGTAAAGTTACTCCAACCTATCAAAGACATTTGGCCAGAAAAAGGTGTGAGCATAATTAGTGATGGTTGGACTGATGTACAAAGAAGACCACTAATTAACTTCATGGTGGCATGTGATTTAGGTCCTATGTTTTTGAAAATAATTGATGGATCTGGTGAATACAAGGACAAGAATTATATATCAAACCTCATTCTATCTACCATTGATGAAGTTGGAGCACAAAATGTTATCCAAATAATCACAGATAATGCACCTGTTTGCAAAGCTGCTGGATCTATTGTGAAATCTGTGCATCATTACATTTTTTTGGACACCTTGTGTTTGTGCACACACTAAATCTTGCACTCAAAGGTATTTGTTCTCCAAAAAATACACCAGCTAATGAGGTTACTTATAATGAGTGTAGTTGGATCTCTCAATTTGCTGATGACACATACTTCATAAGAAATTTCATTATGAATCATTCTATGAGACTTGCCATGTTCAATCTGCATCAACCATTACCATGCTTAAAAGGTTGAGAACCCTTAAGCATGGTCTTCAAACTATGGTGATTAGTGAGCAACGGTCTCATTATAAAGAAGATGGTGTCCCAAGAGCTACCTTTGTGAAAGAAACAATTCTAAATGACAGCTTTTGGGATAAGATTGATTATATCTTGAGCTTCACAAACCCTATATATGAGATGCTTCGTTCTTGTGACACCGATGAACCAACTCTTCATTTGGTTTATGAAAAATGGGATGTCATGATCGAGCAAGTGAAATATGCAATATATTAACATGAGGGCAAGGAGTTAAATGAATATTCATCCTTTTATGAAGTGGTGTATAAAATTTTGATTGATAAGTGAACTAAAAGTAACACACCACTTCATTGCTTGGCTTATTCACTAAATCCTAGGTAAAGTTAATTAATTTGCATGTTTTAATTTATTTTACTTGTTGGGTTATAGTGAACTAACTTTAAGTTATTGATAGGTTTTATTATAGGCAATGGCTTGATGAAGCACCAAATCGAGTACCTCCAGACAAGGACAATGAGATTTGTATAGGGAGAAACAAATGTTTGATAAGCTACTTTTTGTATCCAAGGGAAAGATTAGAGGCAACTCAAGAGTTTGTTAAATTCTCAAGTGGTGGAGAAGAGATTGGTCAATTTGATTGTTTACAAGATAGGTGAAACTTGAAGCCAAAAGAATGGTGGGTCATGTATGGTGCTGCACTTCCTAAACTTCAAACCTTTGCTTTAAAGGTCCTTTCACAACCATCATCTTCTTCTTGTTGTAAGTAAAATTGGAGTACATATTCTTTCATTCATTCCATGAAAAGAAATAGGCTCAACCCTAAGAGTGCTGAAGATTTAGTTTTTATACATACAAATCTCCGATTGCTCTCAATAAAAAGTAAGAATTATTATGAGGGTGAGGCCAAAATGTGAGATATTGGTGGTGATGAGTGGGATCCATTTACAGGAGCTGGTTTTCTTGAAGTTGCTACTCTTTCCCTTAATGAACCAGATTTGGAGGCAGTGCTTTTTACTGATAATGGAGAAGGGAATGATAAGATTGACACTATTAGAATATGAATATTTAGCCTTTTTGTTGTTAATTGTAGAACAATTTATAAATTTGTGTTTTTATTGGAATCTTATTTGTTGAACAATATAATTCACTTTATGTTATATCATTTTGAATGGATTGTTAGATAATTTTATGCTATTTAATTATGTTTATATTAAATTTTATTTATTTATTTATATTATACATAGACGTACCCGTATCCTAGTTTTAAAAAAATTAGCATTTCCTGTACCATACCTGGTACCGGTATCATACCCGTATCCATGCAAACTAATAGAATAGAAAGGATAGCACAATCAAAAAAGTATTTATTGTCATTCATTTCTAATAACTTTTTCTCTTATTTTCCTAAAATGACCTTTCTATTTATTCTCATCATGTATTAATTAGTTAACACGTGAGTTTTTAGTTAAGGGGGAGGTTCGTTTTAAACCGTAGGAGGAGTAGAAGGCACAAGAAAATTAGGGAACAAATTGAATGTATAATCTGTACACTTATAATTAATGTGCTGCAACTTAATTAATGAAGCTAACTTTAGGGAATTAACACAACATTTTAATACAAAGTTGAAACACCTAAGGTTAAAAAATGCAATTAATTCAGCTGAATTGAAATTCAAACTTTGAGTAGGCAAGCAATTATTGGAAGAGCTTCTGCATAGTAAATATGCTTAAATAGATTATTTTATGGTGTTTGCCTCTATGTATTTTAGGCGGCATCACATGCTCCTCTTAGCTGAACCAAAAATAATTCTGTAATTATTAATAATAAATTTAATGAATTATTAGATACAATAGATTTTATATTTTTATATATTTACATTTAAAAATATTATAAAAATTTAATTGCAAATTATAAACACTAAATTAATTTTATTTTAGTAAGACAATATCAAGTCTTTCTTCTTCATCAACCTACCAATTTTTCTTGTGCTCCATAGTTACCTATTTACTCCCATGTCCAATCCTGGTTTCCTTAATACCCAATTACCCATTACATAAACACAAATAGGCTTTGTTCATCCTCCTTAATTAGTATCTTCGGTGTCTCCTACTTCCTTGTTCAATTCACCCTCTCCTACCTCCACTATGTTTTACTCTTGCTTCTTCATCTTCATTGCTCATAACTGCTGTCATGATGTCATTTCTAAACTCTATCAAAATTGGATGTCACCTTAAAGTCATAGTAACTTATGAAGTCAATTTCGTTGAGAGTCACTAGGTGAAAAGGCTCGTTGCAAGAGGAAACAATATAATTGTGGTTGATTATTGTTGTTGTTGGTGCTATGGTAATTGATGGAGCCATTTTGTTAAGGTTGCAATGCCAAATTTGAGTCATTCGTTGCAAAAATAAAAAAATAAAAAATTACAACAGTGTGACGAAAATTTAAGAACTATGAGTGATAACTTGTTCTAATTTATGATTTGCAATGCATGGTAAGGTAGGGGGCACTAGACTTATGACAGTGACAAATTAAGATCGAAACCGTGGCTGCAACTTACTTTGATGTAATATAGCGAGAACTAGCGACAACAAACAGAAACATTTACTTTCAATATTTTAAGAATTAAAAAATAAATATTTAACAAATCCCTAAATATAAAATTAACTATATTTCAATCGTGACCCATACATAACACACGTGAGACGATTTTTATATACTTTCTCCACTTAGCAGACACGGTGAATTTTAGCTTAATTATTTTATTAGGGGTAGTAAATTAGATTCGACGACAAATGGATTTAATTACCTGTATAATTAACATATTTTTAGTAGGGCCATTGAGGTGGAATGGAGATTCAAACCTCGTTAACTCCTACAATTTGTTAAATTTAAGTTGTGGTCTAAAATTGATTTTATTAATCTTTTCTTAAATTTTTATAATTAATTTTTTTATAAAATATTATAAAAATTTACTAAAATTGTTTTCAATTACATTTCTCATATTTAAGTATGATTTCATTTTTGTAAAAATGTTTTTCCCGCCTAAGTTTAAGTACTATTTTTAATTTAATTTTAATATGTTATCGGTGAAAAATTTTGTAGTGCCAATAAATTAAAATACAGACAGATATAATTTTCAAATTAATTACTATAAAATTAATTTTTAATTGAAATATAAAATAATAAAACTATCATTATATTTTAATTTAACATATTTATTTTATTTTTTAATGAGTTAACTCGCTAATTCAGCATATAATCGGATAGGTTGTTGCGACCCAAAATTTAGTAGGTGAAACAAGTTACGTTATTTTTTTCATTTCTAAATTTTACCATATTTTATATTAGAACATTAAAGTTGTAGTGTATGTTTTATAATAATTTATATATTATATATGATGAAAATATAATATAAATACCTTTGACTCCATGTGAACCAGTCAAATTTCAGGCTGAAATAAATTTAACAAAATTAAATTCAAGGTAGAAATTTTAAATCTAATATAAATTATATATAGAATGAGAAATATTAACAATATCTTCTTTAGTACACTCTTCGGATATATTCTTAGTTATTTGTTAAATTCAATTGAAACTTGTAAAAATTATCTGTATTTTACTTTTTGCACCCAAATTTAATTATTATTTTTTATATTTTATAATTTTTAATAAATTTTAGTTAATGATTAAGAAAGAATACATTCCTAACACTCTTCTCAAATTGCTTGGGTCAGCGTATCGAACTTGGCCTTTCTAACAACCTTACGTTTTTTTTCATCAAGAAATCTCCAACATAATAGAAACCCATATTAGGTTTCTGCAACTCTTGGGCTACAAGCCCAATACATATTGGGCAGAGTCCAACATAACAGGCCCGCTGTTATCGTTGCCACGTTTACCTTGTAGCTTCTTCCTCCACCTTCTTCTTCCTCGTCTTCTTCTTTTCTTACTCTGAAAATTAAAGATGCCGCCATTAGCGTATCTGCAACTTCGGAGGCTCTTACTCCGATCCTTCTGTCCTAGTTGCTTATCATTAATATCATCCTCTCCGATTCAGCCCCCTCCTTCGTTTCCCCAACAACGCTCTTCCACTCCCTCACCCCACTTCCAATCCCCAACCCTCTTCATTTCCTCTTCACTCTTCACAACCAGACATTTCTCCTCCGAACCCGCAACCCCAACCCAGAAGACCCGGATCCGATTGCCCAATCGCTCTCCCCGTAGCTTCTCAAAGACCCAGATTCGAATCCTCTCTCAATCTCGCAGCGCCTCCATCTCAGCTTCTCCCACATCACCCTAACGCCCACTTCGATTCTCCAAATCCTAAACCTCTCTCCCGAAGCTGGCCGCACCGTACTTTGGTTACACCAATGGCTCGCTTCCAACCCCAAATTTTGCCACACCGACGACATACTCTCCTATTTCGTCGACTACTTCGGCCGCAGCAAGGACTTTAAGGCCACGCACGACATCCTCGCCGGCCCCAAAACCCTAGCCTCGGCGATCGACCGGCTCGTCCGCGTGGGTCGGCCCAACTAGGCGGTTCAATTCTTCGAGCGAATGGAGAGGGATTATGGCTTCAAGCGCGATCGCGGTTCACTGAAGGTGGTTGTGGAGAAGCTATGTTCTAGGGGTTTCGCAAGTCACGCAGAGAAGATGGTGAAGGAGTTTTTTCCAAACGAAGCCACGTGTGATTTGTTGATCAAGGGTTGGTGCGTCTATGGAAACTCGATGAAGCTCGAAGGCTCGCTAGGGAGATGTATCGTGGAGGTTTAGAGATTGGGGTTGGGGCTTACAAAGCAATGCTTGATTGCGTGTGTAAGCTTTGTCTCGAGAAGGATCCCTTTCGGCTTCATTCGGAGGCGGAGAAGGTGCTTGTGGAGATCCAGTATCGTGGGGTTCCGAGAAATGCGGAGACATTTAATATTTTTTATATCCAATTTTTTTAAGATTAGGAAGACTGAGGATGCTTTAGGGTTGTTTCATAGGATGGGGGAATGGGGGTGCTATCCTAATGAGACTTCTTTTGTTGTTTTGATCAAGAGTTTGTATCAGGCTGCTAGGTTGGAAGAAGGGGATGAAATGGTGATAGGATGAAATCTGCTGGCTATGGTAGGTTTCTTGATAAAATGCCTTATTGTCAATTTCTGAAGATTTTGTCTGGAATTGAGAGGGTTGATCATGCTTTGAGGGTGTTTGGGATGATGAAGGTTGATGGGTGTGAGCCTGGGGTCTTAACCTATGATTTGTTGATGGGGATATTGGGTGCTCATAATCGTGTTGACAAGGCTAATGCTTTGTTCAATGAAGCTCGGAATAGAGTATTGCCTGTGATGCTTAAAGAGTATGCCGTAGATCCACGGTATTTAAAGAAGAAGAAGAAGACCAAGGTTATTAAGGGTGAGAAGAAGAGGGAAACCTTGCCCGAGAAAATGGCTAGGAAAAGAAGACCCCTCAAACAGATTCGGTTGAGTTTTGTGAAGAAGCCTAAATGAGCGATGGGTCGATGATCTTTTTTCTTGTACTTGAAAGGTTTTGGAATATATTTCCTTATTTAATTATTGTTTTTCTTTGTCTAATTGTTAGTCATGCATATTCAGAAATAAATTTTTGTTATGGAAACGGTATGCCCATTAGTTTGATCCTCTCCTCTTTGTTAGAAGTGGCTTGTGCATGCATTTTCTGATGAATACGTTTTAAAAATGAGGTAAGGGATGGGATGGGCTTGTGTCCTGTTCAAATATACACTATCCAGCGGAATTGAGAGGTTTGATCATGCTTTGATTCATCTATGACACTGGGAAAAGGAGAAAAACTGATACATGCTTGATTGTATTAGATAGTGTATTGTAACTCGACATTCTTTTGTTTTTTGATCAATTTCCTAATGTTGACCCTTGGTGTGTGGTTTAAACGGGCCAAGTTCATGGCTTAATATCCTCCCAGTTCATTAGTCTCTCTTTCTTGGCTTTCAACTCTGCATCTCTGTACTTTTATGGTGAAAACAGGGGCCGTGTGAAACAAATAAAGATAATGGATCCTGGCTATAAAATTTACAACATGATAACTTATACAGCAGTTAAGTTATTACAAGAAATTTTAGAGTAAGGTGAAAACATCTTCTATGTTTTCCTCTATAATCAACGTTTTTGTATGCTCAAGTCTCGTCCTGACCTATCTGTGTCATGAAATGAAAGTATCTGTACATTGGCTGAAGCCCACTTAGCTACCTTTGCTCTGCTGAATGGCATTCTAAAAAGTTAAAAGCCAACAGCAAATAGTTTAAAGAATACTTACAATGGAAGGTTTTCATGAGCAAATGTTATTAATGTAATTTTACTATGATTTTTATTGTATATTTTTAGGAGACTTGTTAGCATGATCCATTATACGAGCTGAATAAAAATCGTTGCTTATTTAATCTTTGAATAACCTTTCACGACGTTTAATAATATCGATCACAAAACTCAATCATTGCTGAAATTTTTGAAAGGATTTGAGTAATTGACGTTTATACCTAGAAATAGCCCCATACACATGATCAACTTGCCTGGACCTGAAGTATGAAACTATAGTATAATTTTGAGCAACCAGAACTTAGTCAATCACAATACAAAAGTGTTGTGTGGATAAAAATTTCATATAAATATTTAGCGATTTCTGTATAATTGGCATGAGTCATATAATTCAAATCACCAAAGCTTTGTCAATCACAATACTACGACGGAGTTGTAAGGAGAATCTTTCATAAGAAATTTTAACAATTTCTGGATAGTTGGCTCAATAATAAGTTAAAAAAAAAGAGAGGGATAATTGACCGAAACAAAAATGGCGGTAGTTACTGAACATTTGATACCAAAAAAGAGCAACTCTTACACTCCTATCTAAAAATATGTTTTTGACTAAAAAGAAATAATAACGAATGTGAACGTAACGTGTCACGTAACAATTTTATTTTATTAATCACTCCAATTATAAGATGGGACTAGTGTCTTCTCCAAAAAATATTAATTATTTGTTAATTTTTGTAATTATTTTTCGTTACAAAACATAATGGAAATTTTATGTGATTGTTATAGTAAGTTTGATTGAGCTTATTTTTAAAAAAAAAATTATTTATTTTTATTATTTTATAACAAGTTTTCTTAAAAGATAAACATTATTCCTTTAAATTTGAACCGTATCAAAATGCTATGTGGTGTATAGTTTTGGTCAATAACAAAATTATCGCAACAAATTATTTTCATCAAAACAATGGCTTTATCTGTTGATGATTTTTACATCATCCTAATATATTTTTTCATTGAGGTATACCATTATTTTTCCGTGTTAGTGAATTAAAGTCCATAATTAATTAACTCTGCAGCAAAAGTGATTCTTATGACTTAACTCTTCAGCAAAGTTTCTCTTAAGTGGTAGATGCTTTAAATGAACAAAGAAATATATTTGTAATTGGCCCACAAGTAGTCGAAATGGGAACTCACATGATAATGGCACTAATTAATTATGGTCCTCGTACAAGTACCTTAAAAATATTTTTTAGAGAATTTAAAATAAAAATGTTTCTATAAAAATTGTTTGTCAACATGTTTTTATCATATTTTCTAATATAATTTTGGTGCAATTTTTAATAATTTTATTTATTAAATTCTTAATTAATATTTTTCAGCACTTGTTCACACATCCTTCTAAATTTTTAAGCTGAAGCATCAAGTTTAAAATCCCACTCTCCAGCCAAAAATCAATCTATAATTTTTTTTTAAAAAAAGGGAATTAATTATTTTGCTTTTAAGCAGTGGTGTATAAAAAGAGAAGCAAGGCTGAGGAAAACAATAATTAAACGTAAACGTAAGGCCGAAGAAGTGTAGCAACGAGAAAGGTGATTTTGTACTAATTAAGAGTAATCATAAGCTCAAGTGGGCTCTTGAAATTCAATTCACCCTAAAATAAAAATATTTAACTTTACTCAAAGTTAAATAAAGTTAAATTAATGTGATAAAATCATTATCAATATGATAAATAATTTTTGTTTAGGGTTTATTTGACAATATAGTAAATTAAAAGTTACAAATTTGCTGAAAATTAGAAATTTAATTTAGTTAAAAACTTAACAATTAAATTTGTTAAATTAAAAATTTATAAAATTAGTCATTGCATTGCATTAGTTAATAAATATAAATCAGTATAAATAATGTAATGTTTAAAATAAATCTTATGATATTAAAATTTTCAAAATGATAAAATAATTAAAATGAATATTTAGCATTCTTTTAATTATAGCTTAATATGCTATATCTCTAATTACCTGTGATTTATTATTTATTTTATAGAGGTAAATAAACAGATAGAGCAGGTAAAATGGTGGGTCAGCCAATTAAGCCCACTAAAACATACTTTAAATTTTAAGCTTAATTAGGTTTGAGCTTATATTTTAATATCTAAATAAAGAAAAATGTTTTGGTCACATTCTAATAAAGTTGAAAATTCAAATGAATGGGTAATATGCTTTATTACCTTTATAGATAAATAAATAAATAAATAAAGAGATAGTTTATTAAAATATTAAAAATAATAAAATATATAAAATTATAACTTCTCAGTAGCATGTAAACAAGTTTAAAAATTTATTTACTAAATACTTTTAGTTTACTCAAAAAACCTAAGAAATTAATTAAATAAACTAGCTAAAACAACTTGACTAGCAAAATTTTAAAGTTGTTGATTTATCTTAGTTGGATTTCTTCTCTTTTAATTTTATTTTGTATTTTATTAATAATATTTTAAAAATTATGAAATGTGAAAAATATATTTATTCTCTTTTACTTTTTTACAGATATTTTGAAAATAAAGTATATATAAAGCGGTGATTAAATTATTTAAAAGTAATCGTTGATAATAATTCATCTATTCAATAACTTTTTATAAATATTATATTTTATTAAGTTAGTCATTTATTCAGGTTGATTATGTGTATTATATTTTACATAAATTAAATATTTATAAATATAAAATTTCATAATTAATATTTATTTATATTAAAAAAATATATTAATATAAACTTGTCTAATAAATTTTTAATTTATTTTATTACAAAGACTTACAAGTCCAATAAAAAAATTGTTATTTTTACAAATTGAATTTATTTTTAAAAAACAATTTAATTGTTGAATTAGAGAAATTAATATTTATAAAAAATTGGAGTTATGCAAAATGACTTTTTCAAAGTTATTATTGGATTAACTTGATCTCTGCTTAATAGTACAAATATAATAATTCAACTAAATTTTGATCAAATTAATTTATTTTTTAATTGAAAAAAACAGTAAAAATCCATTTAACCCAACTCAATTTTATTAATTGTTTTTAAGGTTTGTTTTCTTACCAAACTCGCCCGTCCTAACGTTTTACCAAACTGAGAAATATATCCTAATTCTATCCAAAATCATATACAATTTGTCTATAAAATTTATTAAGATAAATTAAAAATAAAATTTTAAATGACTTATATTAAAAGCATTAAAAAATTAAAATTTATAAAAATTATAAATTATTTTTAAACTCTTTCATAGATTTGGAGGAATTCGGACAAAACATGGAAACAGACGCGGCAAACATCCCTCAGACCGACCAAGATACAGTGGGGGGAGCTTTGTTGTGTTCCTTTCACTTCACGTGCTCCTTCTTTCTTTTTATGTTTCATTCTTCCAATATTGGCCCTCTCCAATTTAAAATAATTAGGTAAACTCAAGCCAAGAATTAAAAAGGAGTTTCCAAATTATATAATATTAGCTTATGTTAATGTCACTATCAAACATTGCATTCTATTAAAGTTAAATATATAATGTTGTCTGCACATTGCATTCATTACGTTTCCCAGTAAAGTTGGTACTCAGAATTCAGAAAAATACGAAGGGTGATTAAGAGTATATGAGATATGTAAAAAAAAATTAAAAATTATGTACACGTTGCATTTCTCTTACATATAATAACTATATACAGCTAACAATAACTCAGTCAAATTACAAGGGTATCATTGATATTTGGCAAGGTAAAATGTCTTTCAGATATAAGAGTCATTATTGCAGCGACTTATGTAAAGTCTGTTTTATTATATAGTTTGAGTTAAACTTAAAATCAAAACCTGAACTTTGTCCGTGGTGGTGCCTATCTTGGATTCTTGCAACATTCTCAGAGAAAATCTCTGCAGTAAGAAATGGAATCTCTCTGGTTATCAACCACTGGATCTGCTGTTCCCCGTGGTGGTTTCTTGGCCATCTTGCTCTTGTTAATGCTGTCTTGCACTACATTCACTTCTACGGGTACTGTTTTTTCGTAGTTTACTGCTAATGTTCTTACAATAGAGTTGTCGTGGAGATTCAGGGGCATTCATATTTTTTAACTGATTGTACAAAAAGGGGCAAAAGCAAACGGTTAAACTTGTTTTTTTGGGGACTTTTTGAGATTTTGTCAACATTTTTTCAGTATATTTTGATTTTTCGATTCTGGGTCATGGAGTGAAATCTTTTTTATTTTCTTCAGAGTTTCCTAGAGATTTGTACAGATACTCTTTTTGATTGCTGAAGCTGATACTTGTATAATTTGTTTTTCAATGGTTAAATGCTTACCATGTTGAGTGTTGTTGTCTACTATTTCTTTTGGTAGAACTACAAACATAAACCCAGTTATTTTTAAAAAAAAAATTAATGTTCTTTTAGTGATTACATGTGGATGTGACACCATAAATGTCTTTTTCAACATCTTTGAGGGAAGGGGGAAAAAATGAAAAAAGCCAAAGTTCCTGTTTGTTTCTTTCCTAACTGAAGCAAGTGTGATGTTGATCTTTAAAATTGTTAGCTTTAAGTATACTTGCTGAAAGTTTGAGTCTTCAACTCTTCCTGGTTGTTCATATACAGAAGCCTATGATGCACTTGATCCAACTGGCAATATAACAATCAAATGGGATATCATAAGCTGGACTCCAGATGGCTATATTGTAAGTGATCACTACTTTCTTAATGCGAGAAAGCGCATGTAAAGGCATTATATTATGTGTTTTGACCTTTAACCTGAAAAGTATTATGGAATCAGAAAAAAAAAAAAAAAAAAAAAAAAAAAAAACACTATATAGGACTAGACTTCTATTTATGCTTGATGGATCTTGTACAATCTATATTTCAGCAGGACCTAAAGGGTGTCTTAAATTTCAATATGGTTAATTTGTTAATATTTTTTGACACATTGTAATTTAACTAATGGAACAAGACAGCGAATGTCTATAGGTTTTGCCTACTCTTGTTTTTTACCTTTCCTGCTTTCCTGTTTCTTTAACAGTGTGAATCCTTCTTGCTTGCGCAGGCTGTTGTAACAATGTACAACTTTCAACAGTATCGCCATATTCAGGCTCCTGGGTGGACATTAGGATGGACATGGGCGAAGAAGGAAGTAATTTGGAACATGATGGGAGGCCAAACCACAGAGCAAGGGGACTGTTCAAGGTTCAAAGGGAACATCCCGCATTGTTGTAAGAAGGAACCTACAGTGGTAGATTTACTGCCCGGAACTCCTTACAACCAGCAGATTGCAAACTGTTGCAAAGGGGGAGTCCTAAACTCTTGGGCTCAGGACCCAGACACTGCAGTAAGTTCATTTCAAGTTAGTGTTGGTTCAGCAGGAACAACTAACAAAACAGTTAAACTGCCAAAAAATTTTACCCTGAAAGCACCTGGGCCTGGTTATACTTGTGGCCCTGCAAAGATTGTGAAACCAACAAAATTTATTACCAATGACAAGAGGAGAACCACCCAGGCCTTGAGTAAGTTACTTGCAAAATTTGTTGACTTGGAATTTTATATATATGTTCATCTTTCTTAAACTTCTTTAGAAAAAACTTGTAATTCTAGTGTAAGATATGTTACATGTTAGAAACTTGATGTCTTACAAAATTGAAGTGACTTTTGTATATGATTATTTGTGTAGTTATACGAGTTCAATCTTTCCCATATTCAGTACTTGCATGTTTCTTATAGAAACAGAGAGTGAATAGACTAGTTTTATTGAATTATCAACAAGAGAACTCTTCTAGTTACTGATGACAGAGAGAAATCAGCATACAGAGAGCTGTCACACAGTATATAGGTTACAAAGAGCTTAAAATAAAACTCACCTTGTACCTTGAGAGGTTTGGTTCCTTTACCTTGAAACTTGAGGGCTATCACACACATCCAACACTTGCCTTGTTCCTTGAGGGACTTAGTTCCCTCTCAACTCTCCAGGCATATATCATGATTGGGTTGCAATTAGTTTCTTTCCAATTTGTTGCAATAGCAATATTTACTTTCGTTGATGAGATAGAATTATTAGCTTTTCATCAAACAAATAGTAAGTTGTGAAGTAACTAGAAATAATTATTTATGCGTTATCCGTTGTTCAGAAAAATTATTCCCATGCAACAAGTTTCTAGTTTTTCAGATTTTTTTAGCTTAATCTGCATATCTTTTTGGCAGTGACCTGGAATGTTACTTGCACATATTCTCAGTTTCTGGCTCAGAAGACCCCAACTTGCTGTGTTTCTCTCTCATCCTTCTATAACAGTACCATAGTAAACTGCCCTACCTGCACCTGTGGTTGCCAAAACAAAACAGAACCTGGCAGTTGTGTAGAGTAAGTCCTTAATTATCTTTATATATATATATATTTGAAACTGTTTTCTGATAATTTTTTTTTCTGAAATTCTCTTACAGTCCTGATTCTCCACATTTAGTTTCAGTAGTGTCACCACCAGGCAAAGCTATAAATACACCTCTAGTCCGGTGTACCAGCCATATGTGTCCTATCCGAGTGCATTGGCATGTGAAACTCCAGTATAAAGAGTACTGGAGGGTGAAGATCACAATCACTAATTTCAATTACAGAATGAACTATACACAATGGAACCTTGTTGTGCAGCACCCAAATTTTGATAATCTAACTCAAGTTTTCAGTTTTAATTACAAGTCACTAACACCTTATGTGGGCTTAAGTAAGTTCTATATCTTACACTATCATAGTCCTCGATGAACTTCTGAAGAAAATATTCCAATTCTTATACAATTGTTCTGGGATCTGGTTTTTCAGATGATACTGGTATGCTGTGGGGAGTAAAGTTCTATAATGATTTACTTACTTCAGCTGGACCCCTTGGGAATGTGCAGTCTGAGCTTTTATTTCGAAAGGACAAATCAAGCTTCACATTTGATAAGGGATGGGCTTTCCCACGAAGAATTTATTTCAATGGAGATAACTGTGTAATGCCACCTCCAGATGCCTACCCATGGCTGCCAAATGCAAGTTCAAAACTAGTCTTCTCTGTACTAAGTACTGTCATAGGCACTTTGGCTTGTTTGGTAATCTTATTGACTTAACCTTGGAGAATAAGCTATATATAGAAACATGAGGGTTCATCTTTCATCTAATCTTTTGAAATCAAGTTATCTGCACCAGATTGTTACATCTGAAGGCATCCACATGGTTAACACTGGTGCATAAATGCTTGTCACAAGAATTCTGTCCTGTTATTTTTAGGAGGGTGGATTTTTACTGCCACTAGTGTGCATTTTTTAAGCTTTTGCATTGTAAAATTATTTTAGTTGCTTGAATAATTACTTCTGCTAGAATAGACAGTTGATTTCTTTGCATTGTGATGAATTCAAGCAAAAAATCTAGTTAGCACCCCTTACTCCTTTCTTCAGTCTTTTAATCATCTGGTTCATTCTGGTTATTCTAACACCTGGCAAATGGCTTCAAATGCTTTATCTTGTGGAGTTGTACAACATGCTCGGTAGTGTATAGTGCATGCTTATCATTGTTCATGCTCATTTATGTGTGTGCTTGAGAAGTCACTAAAATCATGTTAAACTATATTTTAATGTGAAAGTTATAATTTACTGCATTAGAAAGAATTCATGCACAAATAGATTTGACTTCAGTACAAACACATCAATTGAATTTCAAACCATAAAATATGCTCATGTCATGTGCATATACGATTAAATGTACAGGTGGTGAAGAAGCTCCTTCACTGTAGAAAAATGAGAAAGATATGCAACAACTTGGATTCTTTGGAGGCAAGAAATTGTGAAATAAGTGTTGGGCCATATTGGGTTAGTAATTGAAGTTTCACATCCAAAAACTTAGAGAAAGAATAAGAAAAAAATATTACAAATAAAAGAATTTATTTTATATTTATTCATCATAATAACATGTAATATTTTAGCTACGGTAAAATCATGGATAGTTTGTGTCTTAAAATGTAGACAAAAAAATGTCAAATTAAGTTAAAGTTGTTTTTTTTTTTTTTACCCTCATTTTCATGAAAGTGCTTCTTTAAAAATTGGAGAGTGCTCTTTCTCCTTCTCCAATAATAAGTAGATGTTTGATTCCAGAGACTCACCGAAAACCAAAAAATTGAAACATCAAATGCTGGAACATTGAACTTGTGAGCTGTAACCATCACTAGACATAGGGATTAAAAATAAAGGGAATTAACTATGCTTACTATACTTAAAGGTTTCACTGTCTTGTTAGAGGTACCAGAGTGCCCCAAACCCAAGATGCTGCTTCTTATACATTATCTGTATCTTGCAACTTGCATATTAGATGTAGAAATCGGTATTAGAATACATGGCCGTGAACAATGAAATAAGACTAGCTATAGTCAAATAATAAGAATATGCGGTGATGTGCGTCCAATAATGTATGACATAGTTTCTTCGAAAATAAAAACTTATAAACAAACACTAAATTATACGTGCATTTATAAAATCACAATCCAGTGTATGTTCCAATAACAAAGCAAGAGCCATGAGTGACGAAGCTTATCATGCATGTATAATTTAAAATTAACAGCATACCTGTATGTATTTGATAATCGTACCTGTATTGATCTGTATCAGATACTTAATGTGCCTATTATATAATTGTCTTAATATTAAAGTTTGATAACATTACCTTTAATTTTTTTAATAATAAAGGGATTAGTATTATTATAACTTGAATATACAATATTTATAATAATTATCAAGAGATTATAAATAATTAATAATATAACAATGATGACAAACTAATATAAATATTAGATATATTAAATATAAAAATCAATAAAAAGAAATCAATAAATAAAAATAATTTATTTAATATGTTTTTACTAAACTTATGTCTTAATTTTCACATAAATTAACATATTTGTGTATCTGCTTGATATTCATATCTAAAGGTTTTAATTTTTTATATTTTAAAATGTTTTTCAACTGTGTTTGAAAATTTTAGTCACCCATCAATTCAGTCTTTAACATTATTTATTGTTAGAGAATATTAATAAAATATTGAAATATGATATTAAGTGACAAAGATAAGATATGGCATTTTTTTTGAATGTCAAATTAAGTTACGTTGTGTCCCAAGATTTTTTTATATTTTTCTTTCTTTCATTTTCTCTCACTCTTAATGTTGCTTTGCTTTCTTTCTTTTTATTGTTTAAGTGTTAATGCATTTTTAGTGACAATGAATAACAATATTTGATTATAAATTTGTCTTCGAGATTATTACCATTGCAATCAATTCAGGAGACGAAATGATAAAATTTACTATTCTTTATTACGTGTGTATCTCTAACTTTTAGTGGTCCACAATCCTCATCATCTTCAACATGATGAATATCTTTATATATATATATTAATCAATTCTATTTTCTCCCCCATTATCTATAGAAACTGTATTTATATCAACAATGTATGACTACCAATTTGATTTTTACACAGTATACATGCATTTCATCTCTTTTCTCTCAACAACTGCTATTTCTAATAGCATGTTTTGATAAAGATCACTTTAAGATAAATCTAATCATATCTAACAAAAATAAAAATAAATATTAGAATTTATCACTTTAAAACTTTTATACAATATCATATTTGTTACTCTTTGTTGTATAAGAGTCATGTTCATAAGCTTATGAAATATACAAAAATGAAAACTCTGTAAACTAACTAGTAGGAATAAATTAGGGAAGTGTAAGTAATGGTGCTTTCTTGGAGAAATTAGTTAACTCCATCTCTCAACATGTCTTTTTTTTTGTAAAGGGTTAATTGATATATCAATATATAAGTTACGCTTAAAGAGTAACAAGTATCTCATTTTTAAGGCATAAAACATTTTTGTTAGAGTAAAACGCCCGAAAACCCTCTAATTTAAATACCATCCGTGAGTTTTCATTTGCTTGAACACTCGTTAAGTTTCACTTGAACTTCATTCTTTCATTGATGCATATTGAGGAATACTACCCAAGTGGATGGAACGTAGGCTTGTGGTCTAACTTATTATTCAATGGTGAAAGACTTATTCTACTATGTATTATCCTATTTCGAAAGCCTCTTTGATTATCATTCGCAATGCTAGGCTTCCAAGTGCTTGCATCTGAACTAGCCTTGCATAACTTCTTTTATTCTAAACGCTTTAAGATGTTGCTTCTGTTACGTAACTCTTTGGCTTTGGCTGTAGATATGTTTTCTTTTCCAAAATTTCCTTATTCAAATTTCTTTAATCATTTTTCATCGCTTCTTTATTTTTACCCTTACTAATTTATTATATTCTCAACACTCTTTAATTCTATATGTTACTTAACGTTTTACTTTGTAATTTTATCATTGTTTTTTTAATAATAATAGCGTCAAGAATTAAAGTAATGGACAGCTAAAACTATCAAAACTATCAAAGACTCCTCACCTATCAATGTTACGGATAAATTATGGGTTTACTCTTTTGCTTAAAGTATAGAGCTGGAACTAGAAAATTAAAATTTGAGGCGCGCTTTATTTTACAATTACTTTTTAAATTTTTCAGTGAGATGTAGCTTATCAGACTAAGTGTGTTAGCTTTTTAATTTGATGGTGACATTATCGCTTTCAGGAATATCTGATCAGTACTGCTTTTCCCCCACTGTTAGGTTATTGTTCTCTTTCCTCCTCCATTTGTTTCTTTTTTTTTTCTTTATTTTCTCTTTTGCTGATAATTTGATCTTTCTGTGGCTAGAATTTGGACACCCAAACTAGGTGTAGTCAAAAGTCGGTGCATTCATCATATAGAGTCATTAGATAAAGATATGATTACTTAAACTTCGAGTTAGTGGTTTTGAAACAAAACAATTCAAATGAATCTGAATTCAGACGGCTCTGATTTCATGATTTGATCGACTCCACCAATTATAAAGCGCGAAATCCAGAACTTGAACTGGGTAAAAAAAAATTGTTAATATAAATTTTAAGACTAAATTTAAGTGTAAAATTTTATTAAAAATTATAGATTATATTTTTATAATTTTAATATAAATAAAAAATTTTAAATAAAATTTTACTACTTTTAGATATTTAAACTTAAATATTGAGATTAAAAATATTTTTTTACAAAGCTGAATTTCGTACTCTGTCGGGCTGGTGATTCCATGTATATTATTGGATAGTAAAATGACAGAAAAAGAGGAGCTATAGAATATAGATTGCGGACTTGGCAGTTGTTTTCTTCAGAATCCAACTCAGCAAGGACACATAAGCAAATAAAGAATTTGATAAAAGTTGTGCAGAGCTATAAAAATAAAGGTTTTTTAAGTAAATGTTTCGAGTGAAGCTCAGGTTTAAAAATGATGTCAGTGACACATCTAATGAGTGACAAAAAATAAATTTCATTGGGATAATGTGTTTATATTAGTGGAGGTAATTTGTAAATTGAGATGAGATGATATTGATTTTAGTGGCAATGTTTCTTGAGCCGTGCAATGACAACCGATTAAAATATCCACTACTTTCATACTTTATTTATTTTAGAAAATAAAAGTAGAAAAACGTGTTCCAATGTGTTTTTCCTTCAGTTTTTGACTTGATTCTTTGATCATTTCCTTTTAATTGTTGGTACTTGGTTGTCAAGCTTGTATACCGTAGTCATGGAATGAGTCTATTGAAGGTTTATGTCTTGGCATGAAGATGGTTGGTGCCGAGAAATACATAGTGGCAGCTCGACACATGATAAGTGTTTGAAGTGTTGAATTTAGTTACAGGGGATTCTCTTGAGTGTTGGTATGGCATGTCCTCTTCCATCTCCTTGTTTGATGAATTTGCTTATATCTGAGTGATGTACTTACAGCATTGTTACAAAAAGAATAATGTTATTCCCACAACACTTTCTACTCTTCCTATCTCACTCCTTGATGTAGAAATTGTTGTGAAAAAGTGATGCTGAAGTAGCATTGCTCTTACAACAATACTCCGTACCAGATTAATATTTCACCATTACAAAAAAAAAAAGGGCATTACCATAGATTGCACGAGATAGGACAATATTTCTAGTAAGCAATTGTCCTGATTGAAGTGTTTATCCCCTGAAGAGCACATTTTGATACACCAAAGGTTTTTGTTTATTACATCCAGAAGAATATATTAACACTGAGAGGGACAACTTTGTCCCAACTAATAGCATGGACATATAGCCTTATGTGTTTAGTTGATCAGTTATTCTACAGATAAGTTCTTGAACAGAATCAGCAAAAGCAAGCTATTTTAGTAGTTAGCAGCAGATGAGAATGGCACCATTTCAAGTTTTCATTTCCCTGATGCCTAAATTGTCTAAGTTGACTAGCAAAGGTGTGTCTGTCACATGCTGCACAACTTGTTTCCTGCATTAAACGGAAAATGAAATCTTTATGCTCCGAACTAGAGACATGTTATGAGAATTCAGTCTATGTAAATATG
The DNA here is from genome assembly GCF_003935025.1 of Abrus precatorius. Lineage (NCBI taxonomy): Eukaryota > Viridiplantae > Streptophyta > Magnoliopsida > Fabales > Fabaceae > Abrus > Abrus precatorius. Next base: position 36,248,321 of record NW_020874428.1, on the reverse strand, counting down.
CTTCACAAAGAACAGCAATTAAGGGGGAGAATGACTTGATTGTATAGAGACTCAAAATATGGGGTTTATTTTGATGCATTCTTAGTGTAAAAAAAAAAAGTTTATATTGTCATTCAACAATATGTTGTTGAATGTTGATGTCACATTATTTAATGAGTTTGACATTAGATGTCAATCTCATTAATGTAGCAACACATTATTTGTACAACTATTTTATCCTGATATCACAACTTTTTTAAGATCTATAATTTAGTAAATATGATTAAGAAAATATCCCCTTCGGTAGTGGTGGTAGTTCACATAATTTGATTAATCATATTCGCAGTAGAGCCTTAAATAACAGCCACAGAAATTTCACTTTTCCATTTTCCTCCTAAGCAGAGGAAACATGAGTTCAAGCGAGTGTATAATGTGCAGTGGTAGTGACAAGTTTACCAGCAGCAAAGAGCTAAAGTAGTTTGCATAGAGAAAATTAGGTGATTATATATTCACAAAACAGGACAACGTACCTCTTCAAAAGCACCTTAAGTAATCCGAAGAGTGCAAAAAGAATCATTCTCTTGCTTAATCTGCAAGGATTGCCTCTGATGCTCAACTCGCTGAAGCTGTGATGACAGCTGTAGCAAGTCAATGGTTGCACCATCTTCACAGGAAAGACGATCTTTCACATTCATGAAATCCGAACCTTGGAAAATTCCATCTGCCATATCGAAGTTAACAATATCATTATTGTCTGACATCAATACAGGACTGAGATGACTTCCATCCGCAGGATTTAATTCCGATGGAAAACTATCTGACACTCGGTTAGATGAAGTCTGTGAGCTTATTCCTATCTTTTCAGAGACCTGACTCATGTTGTAGTGATGGCTATGACTGCTTGGAATAACCAAGGAGTGAGCCAAGGGAATTCCTGATGATTGGCTTGAAGAGTTCTGGGATTGAGATGACAGAAGAGAGAGAGCACAACATGAGTCTGAAATCCCTGATAATCCTTGAACAGTTGATGCTGTATCAAAAACATTGAAGTCCTCACTTCCTAACGAAGTTCCCTGGAATAGTGGTCTTAAACCAGAAATTTGGGCCCCAAGGGTCGGTGGATATTGGTTGTTTTCACAGAAGATGCTTCCTGTGGTGGATGTAGCACCATTTTCATGAAGAAAGGGAAATTGTTTATCATTATACGAAAGAAATAGAGATCTTGACTCAGGATGCCCATTGGTAATAGGCATAGAAGAAAGATGCCTAGGACCAGCCACGTATTCTGCCTTTATAGGTCTCCAGAAGCCACTCATACCATATTTCTCAGAACGCATGACTTCATTTGGGAGCATCTCTGGGCGGATAAAAGATGTTGATGTTAGCATGGTTCCCTGGAATCTGCTATCTGCAACCAGGGATGTTTATAAAAATTCAAATCAAACAAATTTTACTAATATCAGATGATTACAAGTAGAGAAAATTGGTGTCAGGGTATCAGTTATTATTATAAAAGACAGAGTCACAGACCACATTTCAATTAACAACAACTACATGTAAATGAAGCAGTTCAAAAGTTAACTAAGGATCAAACATATCCTTAGAATTGAAGCACATCTTAAACGTACAATTGAATGATGAACCCAATAGTTTATGAATATTAAAACAACTGGAAATTTTGTTACACTGTAGATGTCTTAGCATATGGAAATGTAGAAAGTTTATTTCATTCCATGAGTGCAATAAAATAATAAATTAAAAGCACGGTAATGTATGAAACTTTCGCATTGTTTCATCCCCCCACCCCCCAAGGCCCCATTCAATCGAAGTGAGAAATCAAGTGGCAGCTGCCAAGATATATGCTAGAATATTAAGGTTAGTAATATGAAGTAAAAACTGGGAATTGAAGATATTTACTGTTAATTTGACTTCATGTTGTTAGTAAATCATAAAGATATAGTTTAATTTCTAAAGGGAAATCTTTCACTCGGACATGTATGGTGACAGAAAATCATTTTCCCTCCTAGATAACACCATAGTTTTTGTTGAACAAATCATTAATGGATCACATCACATCCCCTACATAACAAAAGAATCCAAATTAAAGCTAGCTTACACATTGTCCCAAAAAGAAAAGGCTAGTTTGCACGAGGTCAAAACTGATAATTGATAAAGAATAGCACAAAACCAGCAAATGTCAGAAAATAAAAGGAGAATAAATAAACATTTTTAAACAAAAGGGGCAATGAGATATCATTATCAGTTCATGTTCTCTAGATGTATATTCATTTGACTAAATCGTTATTTGAAAATCACCACTTTTCTTTTTGGGTGGGTGAGAAAGTGGGACATCTTTTAACAAATTACCTCTGGTATACTATAATTTAAGCTGGTCTACATTACATATTGTCATATTCTGACGTGCTATGATGTGCACAGAGGGAATTAGTGATGAAATCGGCATCAGAATGAATCTTAACAAAAAGCTGTCTGAAAACTGTACCACAATCAAAATTGAGAAGTTAAATAGGAAAGAAAACAAACATTTTGACTCATGTTTAGGAGGCTGTATGTGCATATTACAAGAAGCCTTCAAAAAGGTGATAATAAACAAGGAAAAGGAACCAGCTTTTAAAAGACACGCCTCTATATTTTTTAGTGTCAGCACTGATATAATTAAGCAATCAATCACATGAAATATAATCAGTAGAGAATGCAACTGATGAATGTGCATGTGACCAAAAGGTAGGATGAGTACTTAAGGGAATAGTCAAGTGTGTATGAGAGAGGAAAGTTATATCATAAACTAATTTCAGAATATATATTTTTACCACATGGATGAAGCAACCTCCCAGACTTTCCGGAGTGAATACCCACTTGTGGTTTCCTTCTACGCTCATTATGGCCTGCAAGGCGTTTACGGCAGCTGCGCTTGCCATCATCAAATTCAGCCAACAAATGAAACCTGGATAATAAGCAAAACATTACAGCAGGGCTATATATCTTAACCACACAGCTTTTTTCAAACTTGTCCATTTCAAAGCATCTGAAATAGGAAAACTAATAACCTTAATGTTGAAAACAGATAAAACCATATGACATACAATTGCAGGTAAAGAATAATGTTCAAGCATTTCAATAGGCACAAAAGAAAAATAATACAAGCCTTTGTGAGGCTAAAGTAATTTTGTGTGTATATATTTAGTTCACAGCAGTCTGGAATAAAAAAAAAAGATTTGAAATATGAAAGCTTGAAAGATTAACCAACCAACCTACTACATTGCTGACAAAACCTCTGCTCAATGCCATTGACTATAACTGTGGCAGTCTTGGAGTGAACCTCACAAACTTTGTGCCTCTTGTGGTAGTCTTTACAGGAGCTGAGATCCTTGTTACAACCATAGACTTGGCAGTATGCAATCTGAGAGTGAACCCCCGACGCTCTCACTCTCTTAGGGGGTGTTGATGACTCAGAAGAAGACAATATTGGTGCTGCTTTGGAAAATGCTGGATCAATGGCATCCCCATGATCAGCAAAACGACCCAGCTTCAAGTCAATGAGGGAATCCCGGGTATTGGAGTCCACCACAGAGTTTGAAAGTTTGGAATTTGAGTCCCCTCTTTGAGAAAATGCATTTGGGGCATCCACAACAGTACTAGTGTTTCTGCTACTGTGTCTACCATCCACCTTTCTGCTTGGAACACTACCAATTAGATCATCAGACAACTGTTTCCCCAACATTTCGGGAAAACCCAATTCCTCAAAACCTTGATTCTCAGTGTTTTGTTGACCCAAAGGCAACATGTCGTTGGAAAAACTTGATGGGGTTTTCAGTTCCCAACCCAAGAATAAATTTTTGCTTCTCCCAAGTGTGTTGGGAGGTGACAGTGTGTCATTGGAGACATACTCCTTTTCTTGAGGAACATAGCTCCAAGATTCCATTACATTCAACTGCAAGACACAACCCAAACAATAATTGACTCTTGAACAGTGTCCTAAGTCCTAACAGTGCTTCTGTAGCTCAAACTGAACTTGAATTTCCTTTTGCATACCCTCAAAGAAGCAGAAAGCTAACAAAGAGAAACCATTGAGAAAACATTGTTGCACACGAGTGTCCAACAAAGCAAGACACAAAAAGCAAACAAATTTAGTCTTCTTGAAGGCATAAGTTTATGGAGCTTTTGGATTCTCAAGAAACGAAAGAGATTGGGAAGAAAAGGAAAAGAGCAGAAGAAGTGAGTGATGAGAAAGAGAGAAGAAAGAGATGAATATGACTTAAGCAGAGAAGCTGATGGAGGGAGAGATAATTACAGTGAAAGAGAAAGAGGCATCGAGAGAGAGAGTGAGATTGTGGAAGGTGTGTGTGTGAGTTTGCAATTGGAAGTAGTGTACTTGAAATAGTGAGATTGTGGAAGGTGTTGAGGAAGACGCAGCTCAGCATGAAAGTGGCAGTGCCATGGAATTGAAAAGCTTTGGTTTTGTGTTGTGGGTTGCTATTTTTGGAGAGAAACAATGAGAGTGGACAGATTTCCACGACGCTGCCTAAAAGCCATTCACACACTGAAATGAAATAATCAGACACATATGCAGCTTGCTCAGACAGACAGTGAGACTTGGAAGAGAGATAGAGCTACATTTTTTTTCCTGTACTATGATTTTAGTTGAAAATTAATATCATATTTTAACTTTTTTTTTTTAACACGTCGTTTTTATATTGATGTGAAAGGATGGAGAAGTGAGCAAAAAGTGAACGTGATCTAATTTCATTTGAGTAAACAAAAATTAAATATTAAAAAACGCAATGTAATTATTATTTTTTTCACTATATCTCAACCTAAACTTAATTCTCTTTTTTCACTTATGAATATAATGTTAAATTAAAAAGCAAATGCAATTATATTTAAATTCAGATTCATATTTTTGCTCGTTTTGATCATTTTTTTAAAATGTATATTTATTGTATTTTTATGAATTAGTTTCTATCTACAATTAATAAACTAATTAGTTTACAGCCACCAATAATTTTCACCAGTTTTGAATTAATTCTTTTATCACCTTTTTTTTCTCCTAGTAGAATATGTTGAATGCTTGATCAATTTACTAGCGTTTTTATGGAACCGGATAATTCCAGTCTTAATTTTCAATCAATGGATGTATCAATCAGGAAAGACCATGACAACTTTTTTGGTACATAGACCAGAAAAAATCAATTTAAATAAAACTTATATCAACACCGTACAAAATTATAAGAAGATGTGTAGAAAATAACATTGGATTAATTTCAATTAATTTGTTAAAATTATATAAATCGAGTGAAAAGGGTGTGTAACTTTAATATAAAACAAGTCACAGAAAAAAAAAGTATTTCTTTTATTTTTAAAGTAATATGTATGTCTTTTTTAAAGTTTTATGATTTTTTAAGGGATAAATAAACTTTTAGTTTTCTTTTATAATTTATAAAAAATGTGTATATTTTTTATATATATAAATCATTCTTTATTTTATTTTATAACATGATAGGTTTAAATTATCTTAAAATATTTATACAAGCTTGTTTTTTATAATTTTTTTTTCACGATGAAAAAATAATTATATATCAATATAAAAATTTATTTTTATTTTTATTTTTATTGTTATTTTTTCATCATCTTAAATATTTCATACTTTTTAAAAAAATCTTATATTTTACTTTATTTTTTTCATTTTCAACTGAGTCTTAATTTATTTTTATATGAATATCATTTGAATTATTTTTATCTCTATTGATACTAATTTTATAACTTAAAATTTTTATTAATATTAATTAACTTTTTTATTATATTTTCATCATAATCATATCCTTCCTTTTATCATCATTATCTCAATCTTTTGAATCTTATCATGAACGCACTAAAAATAGTGCTCATGCAAAGATAAATCAATATATAAAATATTCTCAAAATATTTATCAAATGAGTTTAAGCATAGAAATGTTGTCCCGTGTAAAGATAGTTAGTAAATAAGTTTTAAACAAAGAGATATTACTTTGTATAACAAAGTTAGACATTATGAATTGAAAAGATATTAACTGAATATAAAAAATATTATTAACACTTATATGAAAATGTTACATAGTGACAAAAATAAAAGTAAAAATAATTTGTATATAAAATAATATACAATTTTTTTATTTATAAAAATTAAATTATAAAAAAAATTTGTATAAAAATTTAAAAAAATCATTTAAATTTGCTGTATTAGATAATTATTTATCAACTATTATAGAGATTAAATAAAAAAAAGTTGTTATATAAAAATCAAAAGTTAATTTATCTCTTATACTAATTAAATTATAAAATATTTTAATTTATTATTAAAATTATCTTATACTTAAAATAAATAAATAAATTGAAGTGTGTGAATGCTACTTTCTCTTATATTTATTTAATTCAAAAAATATGAATTTTTTTGTAAAATTATAGAAATATAGAGTTTAAAAATTATCAATGGCGATCTTTGATGCAGTACAAAATTTTAGAGATAAAAAAATAAAAAATTTCAAAAGTTATCAATAGTAATTTAAAAAAATTAAATATTTAAAAATTACATCAACAGTTGTTAATGATAATTTTATAAAAAAAAATCATATTTCTATAATTTCATAAAAAATTATATATTTTTTGAATTTTGAAAAAAAAAAAACATATGTAAAAAAATGTTCCGTGCGGGAAAATAATCAAATCAAAGTAAACTAATTATCTAATGAAATGCCATCGTACTGATTTCTTTGTCTACATTAGTCTACATGTCGCAATACATTACAACTGTTAAGCAAAACAGCGTATATATTTTTATGCTCATCATCAATCATGTGAAAATTTATTTTATTTAAAATTATCCAGTTCACTCTTACTTATATGACATCACATTTTAAAAATAACCATTTGAAGTATTTATTTACTTAAACTTTAAAGATTTATCGCGATAAATATTTTCCGTGCCATTTGGTTAATTACACATAGATTTATCTCTATTGTTACGGTTTGGTTGAGAAAGGAACCAATCGGTTAATTACCATAGAATCAAATGTTTGAGATGATAAAATAATCGAGAAAGGAACCAACGAGTAAATGATTCACAAGATTCGCACAATAGTTTAATTACATATAAACATATTTGTGAGTTATTGTTATTTGACGTGATAAATGATTAGTTGAGTGTGTAAAACTAATTAAATAAATTCAAATACGAAGTAACATTTAATTATGTAAATAAGTTAAATTTAAATTTTATAATTTTTTATTAATATTATTTTCAAGTGAGTGCAGGTGTTGGAAATTAGGTATGGCAGATTAATTTTTTTTATTTAGTGTTTATTAGTTCTTAATAGATATTCTTTGTAATGACGTGATTTGCTATAAGTTATTCGTTAAGAAATCCGTGACTGAATGAGAAGTTGGATAGGAATGTGTGTTGATTTGCACACTTTTTTTTTTAGAGATAAGTAGGTAGGTGAAGTGCAATTGTGTGAGGTATTTATGCAATTGTTTGCGGTGGCGAGGAATGTTGAATATTGTGTATTGGAGAATGATTTTCATGATAGCACTAGGTGAGTTTGGGATGTTAGTTGACGAAGAGGACTATTTCAACATGAGATCTTAAACTTTAATCTTTTGTTAGAGCTTCTGAATGAAGTTTATATTAAGGTATTATAAGAAGATAAATGGGTATAAAAGACAGATTCTTCAGGTTGTTATTCAGTGCAATCTACGTATTCATGGCTATTTGAATTTTTTGGTGGTCCTAATAGTGTAGATCAATATATGGTGGATGCCTTACAAATGTTATGAAGAGAGAATGTCCCTTTTAAGTATCTGTTATTTCTATGCAATTGATCGTGGTGTTCAAATTGATGATGTAATTTATTTCTGTCATGATTTAGAGAAACTTTTAACTCATTTATTTTTAACTGTTTATTTTCATCTCAAATCTAGTACTTTACTGTACATTGACTTGGATTCTCACTGGTTTTGCTTTGAAATTTATTAACTTACTTACTTTTTTTGGTTAGTATTGGTTGTAGTAAAAGAGAAGATATATGTTTATTAGTTGTTTGAATAAGTACAATATGATATTTGTAGTTACATAAAAATATAATTGTATTTTTTAATAGTGTTTTAGATGAGAGGAAGTCGTATATTTTAGTATTCTGAGGTTCTAAAAATGGCTATCACTTGTTAGTAAAAGAGAAGTTACTTTGTTAGCTAATTAGTATTGAACCCACGAAATTGTATTCATCTTAACTTTATATAAGTTTGTTTTTATTTTTTATTTTTCAGAGTAAATTTTAAGTTTTTTATTTGTATATATGAGTTTTGAGTTTTTCTTGAATTTTCTCTAATAATATATATTTTGTTTATAAAAAAATACATTAAAAATTATTAATTTATTTATTATATTTCATCTAAAAACTTAAAACTTTTTACTAATTGTTATTTTATATTTATTGGTTACTTAATCTTAAATTTCAAGAGTAATATTTTAAACGAACTATATATTTTTATTATACAACATTTTAAAAGGATATTATCATTTCTATTCATTCATTATTATTTGTATGAGTATATATATATATATATATATATATTTATTTATTTATTTTTACTAAAAACAATCATGTTAAATATCGAACTAATATCTTATAACATATTAATAAGTATCAAATTATAAACAATACAAATGAATTATGCTCAAAGTTTATATTTTTGAACAATTAAACTCAAATTAAAACTTAAAAAAGTAAATATTCCACGGAATTTAGTTAAATAGATTAAACTTAAATTTTTTCTATTAACTAAATTTAAACCGTTAATATTAAACTCAGTTTAGCATCAAAATATATTAAAATTGACTTAACTATTTATAATATTTTAGGTTAGAATTTATTGTTGACTCACGTTGTCTAATGCTAAAAAACTATGACTAGTATTAAAGAGTGGTCTACAAGTACTGTGCTAAGATTTTAAATGGATATAATGATCCAATACACTTATGGTGACTTACTCAATTAACTGATGAACAATTTTTTTGATAAATATACGTAGACTTTCATTTGATATTTTGACCCAGCATTTATAAATTTGTTTGAAGTTAATTTGATTTAATAAATTTAATTTTGGTAAAAAGTAAGTTGGTAATAAATTTATTTCTATATAATTATATATTTTGTATAAAAAGTATTTTTGACAAAATAAATATTTTTGGGATGAGATTAATTAAAATCTGGCCCAAACATAAAAATATTAAAAAAGTATATGAATTTTATATTAGAATACTAATATTTATTACTTTATCTCATTATTTTTCTTTTAGAAATAATATTAAAATTGATATTTAGTTTTTTGAAATAATGAATCTCTTAAAAAACTCTTAATTAAAATAAGATTTCATGTAATGAAAATTACGTCAAATATCCAATGGTATAAGGTGAATTGAAGTTCAACTTAGAGTAGCAGCAGAACACAAATTACGAAGTAAACAAGGGTACAGTGGACACATGAGTATTAGTGGATCTGGTTTTTCTGTAATTTTAGAAGAACTGTAATCTACAATTTAAATTTATTTAAGTAAAATAAAATTTATTTAAATAAATTTAGTAAAAAGTAATTTTGTTTTAAGTTAAAAAAATTATTTAAGTGAATTTAGTAAAAAAATAATTTTAATTTATATAAAAAATTTGCTTAAATTAAAATTATAAAAAATTATAAAATATTTTATTTCTCTTTAAATTGCAGAAAATTTGAGAAACTTTTATTTTTTATCAATAACTATTTAATTATTAAAGACTTTTATATATTTTATTTTATCAAATATTTTAAATGCGCTGTCTAGTATGTTACTTATACTAAATATTAGTGAGATAGAATTATTTAAAATTAAATTAAATTGTTAAAAATGATGATAAGAATTATAAGAATAATAACTTTAAAAAATTAGTTTAGAATGATGATAAGGATTATAAGAATAATAGCTTTAAGAAATTAGTTAAAAAATAGTTGTATTATTATATGTTTTAAAATACTTAATTTTTTTTATTGTGTGACTATAAAGTGTGACCATATAATATTACATAAATATTTTTTAATTTTTTTATAGTTTAAAAAAAAGAAGATAAAATTTTAAAATTTTTCATAATTTTGATTAGAGTAAATTTTTTGACTTAAACAAAAATTATTTTTTTACTAAATTTACTTAAGCAAATTTTATGAACTTTAAGTTTAAATTATTTTTTATTAAATTTATTTATGTAAATTTTATTTTGCATAAAAAAATTTAAACTGTAAACTATAATTTCTTCCAAAATTACAGAAAATCCGGATCCATTATTAGTAGATCATGAACGAAAAACTTCTAAAAGCAAACATAGAGCCAAACAAGGAAATATGCATTGTAATTTTTATATATTTGTTGTCATTTTTTATTTAATATTATTTATTTATTTATTTATTATAAATTTAGTTAACTAATAAATATGTTGTTTTTAATAATTTATTTACTTTAATTAAACTTTAAGAATAAGAATAATATCGTAAAACGAGAGAGAGTGAGTTTAGATTTGAAATGCATAAGAAAGGAAGCTTACAACCCTAATAATGATAGGAAGAGTGAAAAATAGGGAGGGTGAAGGTATCGACGCACAGTCAATGCCAACTCACCATGGAATTAATATGTTGGGATCTAATAGACAGGACCCATATTTTTCATTTACCCCTTTTCTGACACGTGTTGCTTTATATTAATTATTTTTGACGTCTTATGCGCGTGTAACCACGCCCGTGGGAGAGAGTGTGACTGTGACGTATTAATTCCAATCAGTACCTGGCTCCACCACGCCCAATGTGATTTGTTTACTTTCTTTCTATTGTTAAAAGTAAAAAAACACAGCTACTCCCATGCCTTCCCCTCTAAATGGAAAATTATATGTCTTTTTCCAAATCTCCTTCACTCTTTAAAATTAAAAAAAAAAAATCATACTTTTTTTAAAATTAAAATATAATACTTTTTTTATTAAAATTTAAATTTCAATTGACATAATAATGTTAATATTAAATTTCTAAATAAAATTTTAGTTTTACTTAAAAAATATTACTTGCTTTTTTTTATTATAAGGAGTACTGAGGAGTAAAAGGCCTATTAGATATATATGAAACCTTTTGTCGCTATGTTCACCGGACTGGTTAATAAATCTTAATTTGCCAGATGAACGTGTTAAAACTAATTCTTGCTCTCCAAATTTCTAAGTTGGCTGGAATATAATGTCAAGATACAAACAATTTGACAAATGATTAGAACATATCTAAATTTTTTAATATATGTAATTTATATATAATTTTTTATTAAAAATTACAAAAATTAATCTATTTATAACATTAAATACTATACACTTTAGTATATTTTATTTAAATTTTTTATACTGTCATTTAATCATGAATTATCATATTTTTTAGTAATTAGTATAAAAATTATATCTATAATGTATTATAATTTTTCGTTAGTGTAAAATTTTTACACTGATAATACACTAAAATTAAAATTTTTACTAATCAATTTTTTAACATTTACTTAATGATACCCAATAAAAATTTATTTATAAACATATTGCCAGTAATAAACATTATAATATTTAATAAAAAATTAATAATTTTTTTATTTATTAACATGTGTCGTTAAAAACACATTCAAAACTTATTTACTCAATTTTTATTATATATTCTTTGACACATTAAAATAAACAAATAATATTACACTTTTAAAATAATAAATCTCTATATTTTTTTTATAAATTCTTCTAATTAATAAATAAAAATGTTAAATAATGTTGTATTTTTAAAACAATAAATACATACAATTTTTTAATTAATATTAACTTTGTAAATCAATAAGATAATTATTAAAAAATAAATAGAAAGACATTTATAATTTTTTAATATGTCCTTAAAGATAAATTTAAAAATTAATTAATAATAATTTTTTAATAAAAAATAATATTTTTATTTAATTTTGTAATATTTTATAATTTTAATAAATTTATTTAAATATACACTTAAAAAATTTGAAAATGTACCTGAGCTCATGTCGACAAGATATAAACAAATAGACTTGTGACAAGCACAAAGGTACAAGACATGCAAGCAACTAAGCGGTCGATGCCTGTATCAGATTGTTTTAGAAGAACTTAATATCTGATGAGTATTAAATTTTATTTGACCTTTTAAAATGAATAAATAAAGTCAATTTAAAAAAACTTATTTAAATAAATATATCCTTGTAACTGTAAAAAACTAAAAGACTGTTTAAACGTATCAAGCCTAACATGACTTACAACTTCTTTCGTTAAATAAGTAAACTGAAATATTCTTTAAATGTTTGTTTAACTAAAAGGACTGTTTTAGACTTGATAAATCAACTTAATTGAATACATTATGATGATGACGCCTTAAAATTATATATTTACTTATTTAATTTAAAAACTATATTGTAAAATAGTTTTTAGAATCCTCATAGTTGTAAAAGGATCATTTGAAGACGTAAAACTGTCAGTGTCAAGTACATATGCACATGAGACTTACTTTTTGTTTGAGAAACAAACGGTCTAATCTTGTCTATTTTCACCTTACATAAAATTTTTTAGACTTAAAATATGAAGAATGTACGAAGTAACTTGCCTTATTTGTAAATTCAATTATTATATAAAAGAATTAGGCATAATAATAATTAATTAATGGTTGATGACTTGATTAAAGAGTGTGTTGGTAAGTAGCAATATTGTGAATAAATATCCCAAGTAGTTGAGTCATTGGATGAATATGAATATACATAAATGTTTCACATGACATCTCTATCAAGTAGTAGCTAGTGGCCATGTTGGGGGACACAGTCTAGATAGATAGCCTCCAAATACAAATTCATGGAGTTGAGGAAATGAGAACGTTCATGGCATAAGACGAAAGGTTGATTGTGGGGGGAATGGAACCTAAATGTGGCACCCAAACACGACACTTTTTACTGACATGTGGAACATTATCATATATCAATATGCCCGAGTTTCTACGTGGTCTAATATCTAACAAAACTATGGTGGGGGCACGGTGATAGGGAACCTACTACACCAACTCTGGAATTAATCGATGTTGATGATGATGAGAGCATGAAAGCTCTGTCATAACCAAAATTCATGGCCATCCCAATCCCATGGCTTTCTGCTAGAAAGCTGTTCTCAATCCTACCACTCATATACATGTGGTCCCAAAATTTTGTAGGATTTGATGCATACAACTGTCGTTTTTTTTTTCCTTGTACCCACAAGTCAATTAGGGGTCTCCAACATTTTTAAAATGCTTAGTGTTTTCGAGGTATTATTTTCATGTTGCTTTTGTGTGTTAAATTGGTCAAAGATCCAACAACCAAAAATAACCCAATATTTACTATTAACTGGGTTATTCAAGGGTTGCATTTGTCAAAATTTGCATCAGCTCTATTTCTATGATATTATATCATCTTTATTCTAGTTCTAGATTGACTTACCAAAGCAAAATAAATTTGCATTGAACCAAACACACAAATGATAAAAATTTTCAAATGGATATTGTCATTTTGTTTTCCAATTCCCAAGTCAGTTATGGGTTCCCCCCTCCTCCCAAAAGTTTGAAGTACTTGACTTTATAATGTTGAATTCCATCCACAAAATCCGTCATCTCCGGTTGTTACTCCACCATAAAGTTATAGCATCATTATTTGAACGAGTGTTAGAAAAGAAAAGAAAGCAAACCCACCACAAACAAGGCATCTTCCTTTCCTCTCCTCTCCAACTCACCCTTTTCCTTTCCAACAAATTTAATTTCCTCATTACCTGATTCTTATTTTTCGTTAGGGGAAATATATTATAGCACAAAAATTATGTCAAGTAAACTGCTAAAGCATTTTATTATCAATGTTTGTTGTTATATTATAAATTTTATTTACAAGAAAATATGAAAAGCTATTTTTTAGTGATAGAAGTGTAGTTTATGCATCAAATCAAATTACTCATGCATAAAATTACAAATAACAATTTCATAGTTGATATTAAAAAGGCCACATATATTCTCTTATTTTTTTTAATTTAATGCTTAATTAATTTCTATTATAATATCACCAGCTAATGAACACTGTTGCCTCCACATTTCAAATTTTCATGTTTCATTTATATATTAATTCCAGCAATTTTTCCAGCGTCCACCCACTTTTCATTTTCATATTCTTTTAACCTTCCCTTTTCAATAATTCACACACGCATAACTTCGAAGTACACACAAAAATACTGTGCAATCAACTCTAATAATTAAGTTGTATTTTTTGTATAAAAGTTTGAAATATAATATTGCATGCATTTAAAAAATTTAAAGTATGTTGTATTTTATGTGTGAAAAAGTAGGAGTTATTGGACAATTTGCATGGAATTTGAAATATGTGGGTTTTTCAAAGTGTTGATGATGTTGTGTGTATCAATAAAAACTAGAATTTTACTTTAATAAAATGTTTTTATTTAATATCATGTCAATTATTAGGATAAAAATCTAACTTTAATTGGTTAATAAATTGAAAAAAATTGCACCTGCATATGGATTTGGAGCTCTTGTATCCCAACAGTCAAAAGCTCGAGTGTCTCCCTCGACGAATTGATTAGAATTTCAAAACAATAAATTTAATTTAGTTGTAACTTCCCAACAAGCTTTAAATACATTTTCATGAATTAAATAGTAACCCAATTCTGACATGGAAAAGGAAATCCTTTGCAAATTAAGCAGCAGGAAGGGCGAGCAGATTCAATGTTTGTCAACAGCACCACAAATTTTGCCAACGTAAAGAGGGGGATGGTTGCTTGGCCCATGCACCTGCACAAACATACACAAAATGGCAAGGTTTTAATTAATGGTGAGCCCATGGGTTTGGTGGACTAGTTGAATCATTATTACAAAGTTCAAAAATTTGATGTTCAACTTGCGTGTAACTGTGCTTCTATGTACAAGTCAATAATCATCCACCACTCCAAAAACTTTGGGCATATTATTTATTGAACTTGAAGAAATAGTTGTTGCAAGGAGAAATACTTTGGTGCAAGACAGATTTGTCCTTGGACCCTTTCCTGTGCTGTCAGTGGTCCTTACCTTAAAACATAGATGTATTCGTGTATGGTTCATATGTGCTTCACAGTGTAGCAGGTGTCATGTAAAAGATCAATTACATTATATTATGCTACAAACTCTTGCTCACCATGTATGTATTCCAATTAGCATAGACCTTTCAGTTGAGGCCAAGCTTAGCTGATTTGTAACAATTTATCATTCAAAAATATTATAATATCCCTCCTACAAAGACAACCTAACTACATTTATATTAGCATATGCCAAATCATGAAAGTACCTGCAGCTGTCATCAGATTTGACATCCTATAGTATGCACTAAAAAAGATGAGGCAATTGAGTTAAGACACTGCAGGTTATTATGATGTCAGTAATAATGAAAAATACTGTGGTGTTTTTAATAGGATCAAATACATTTTCACAGATCAAACCTAAATATTTTTATCGTAGGAAAGAATTTTGATCTGTTTTTTATAACTTTTTTTCTCTTGTAACAATTTTGATCTAAATTGGGCCAATATATCCTACCATGCCTGATGCATCAATAGCTGTTAAGTGTTGTGAGTAATTTTATTGAATTTTGAAAAGTCTAAATATAGTATCCATAAACTGACAGAAATTCTAAAGTTGATTGTGTATAGGGAAGCATGTATCCCTTATGTGCCAGCGTAGAACAATTATCCCAAGTGAACATCGTACTTTTAGTATCTCTAAAAACATTTATCTTAATTTCATTTTAACCTTTATGAAATCAAAATAAATGACAAGAAACAAATAAAACATACAAATTTTATTTTAACCTGACAAGGTACGACCTAGTACGTCTTAATTATTAGTCCTTAGAACAATACAAAAACTCCAATTTATATGATATTTTTAAATTAATAATAAATTAGTTAATTATAATTTTAAAAATTAAACAATGGTAAATTAATTAAAACGACGCAACAGACCAACGTCTAAACAAAATAAAAATAAACTTTAATAAAGCTAAACAAAAGGAAAAGTTAAAGCCTGCTTCATTTATTTTTGTTTTCTTTTCATATTTTATATTTCTTCTATTTTCCTTCCTTTTTTTATACATTTTTTATTTGCATAATCTAGTATTAAAGAAGAAAAATACGTTTTAAAGAAGTGATACCAAACTTTGACACGCGGCCAAGTTAACCTTTATATTAGAAAGAATCCAATTCCCAACTAATCACTAAATTTTGGCCATAATTTTTAAAGACCAAACTTTAACTAAACTAGAGGCCCAACCCAACAACTGAAAATTTTATTCATGAAGCTTGACCTAACACTTTCTTAAAAAGGTAGACTTGACCTATATAACATTAATAGCAGTGAAAGAAAGAATAACATAAATGGGTTTTGAGCCTAAATAAAATACTTCTAATCTGTGTTCCTGAAAATCCAAAACGGTGGACCCACACCACATTAGAAAAGAAAAAAAGAACTCAAAGTATGAAAGTAATTGGCAGTGCAATCAGGAAGTGATACTTTTCAGAAAACCAGAAATCAAAGGAATGGCTATAAAATAAAAAATGGTGCAATAATAATAAGTAAAATAAAAACGAATTAAATAATAAGAAGTTGTTTTAATTTAACCTTTAATTTTAAATTTGAGTTTCAATAAATTTAGTTAAAAAATTATTGTTCACCATGATATTAATTGACTCGAATATAATTATCATACACTTATAATTAAAAACAAAAACAAAAAATACATTAAACGAACTAATCTTAATTAAATAGCCAAAAAATACATTAACTTGACTCATTAGGATAAAAAAATTTCAGAATTCCCTATGCTGATTCTATCTACTTGTCTCAATCTAGAATAATTAAATAGTTAATAGTCCAATGTAATATTTAGATACTGTTGCCCTGTACAAAAGAAATCACATAAACGATACTGGCAAAATTTTTGTTCCTTTCTCTCTTTGATTTCCCTCCAATCTTCCTCTCGATTTGACTCCTTTCCAAAACCTAACCATCAATCTCTGCTTCACTCCTTTAATAACCATAAATAGGTTGTCCCTTCCTCTCTTTTCTCCCAAAATCTTTCAAAAAATAAAGTGTAATAGCCTTGAAGAATCATCATGTTGTTTTTTACGTCAATAATACTAATAACACACTTTTAACTATTAATTAAAATATATAAAAAATTACAAAAATTATATCGATTGAAATGGAAGTGGCCATCACATGCCATGCCACCAAGCTAGCATGACAAATTGTGAACCATAAATCTCCACCGAACTGAGTGTAAACGAAACTGTGCCATCAAAAGCCATTGTCGCCGGAAATGTACAACCCATAGCATGCTAAGATGGGATAACGTTTCCTTTACCAAACCACTCCATTGCCGCACCCAAAGCATCCCATGTTTTCACGTTGCTGAAATGGACGCTACAATGTTTGAGAGAAGTTTTTTAAATTGGCCTTTGTTTTTTTTCCAATACTCTTAGCAAGAATTTTATGAGTTCATTCCATTTTCACTCAAGCCCAAACATCATTGGCCAATGTTTCTAAATTTTTGGAACGCTAAATTGTAACATGTCTAGCTAATTCCTTAAACAATTACCTTATATGAGTACTTTGAACTTGAAATTTAGTAATTCTCAGTTTAATAATCTAATTTTATTCTTGCAAGAATTTTTCATACTTGCAGGAATCAGTAATCACCCTGTCCAAACCAATTATCGGAATCTTCTTATAAACGATGAGAATGCCTAGTTGTTGGATTAGAACCGGTGCAGCTCAAGATCAATTATTCACATTCAATGATATTTTTATTACTCCAAAAACTAATTTGGATGGTGGTGATTATCAATACTGCGTTCTGAACTGTAGAAGATCGTGATCTCCTTGCTATAACGAGAGGGAAGTACAATTTTTTATGTGTCCGAAGCACAAATATGAATCTCATGTTCATGTTCTCATACAAATTAAAAAAAAGAACTCAAATATCTTTTAAAAATCTTTTAATTCCAATGTCTAAGTGTCTAACTGCAAGTTACTTCATTATTCTTTAGTATAGGCCATGTTCTCTTTGATTTGGTATGATATCACCTTAGGTTTTCAAGTGGACAGGCCAGACTTTTTTAACTTATATCAAAATACCATTATAGTATACTTTTAAAATAATTTATTGGAGTAGCTAAATAAAGAATAAAAATATAACAAAGTTCTTCTTAAAAAGAGACATCACTAAATAAGAAAGTGACACATGGCAAAACAGGATAGTAATTTCTAATAAACTGATAATGACTTCTATTAAACAAGTTTCACTTAATTGTCGTTTTCCTATTTGTTGACACATTTTCAAAAAGAATTTTATAATATTTTATTGCTCATTTTACTTACTTCGATAAATTATTTTAAAAATATATTATTATAGTATTTTATTATAACGTTTTGCCTATAAAGGTCAAAAAGTCCCAGGCTTCACTTGCTCATATCAGAATCTCCACTAGTGAACCCATCCTTACCTGTAATTGCAACAACTTTTAACAAAAGCCCATGGTTGAGAAAAACCATCAATGCCCATGATTTGGGCCTGATAGCCCAAAAGAGATTAGAGCAATGATAAAAGCCCATTCAAGTGCAAGGTATAATTTTTGAAGATGTAGGTGTTAAGGTGGTTAGCATGAGTCCTACGTAAATCGTTTGAAACACGTCTCCTTAACACTTTGGACATCCATGACAGCCGAACGAGTACGAAAGTTGTTATTGTGAATGTGATTTCTTTTATATTGTCAAAATCGTGCGTCAATTTCTTGTCTGCCCCGGTATGTCATCGATCTATCTCATGCACTCACAGAGAAATGATACTCACACGCAGTGGCCATTAGCCATCACCACCACAAATTGCCATTTTCACGCCACAATTTTGCTGACCAATTAAAGCTTACCACCACCTTTAGCTAGCTCTTTGCTGAGTGAGCAATATTATGTTTATTTTTTCAAATCATTAAGATAAAACAAAAGTATATAAATATATAGGTAGTCGAAGAAATAGCAATTTTAAAAGTAGTTCGACACAATCATCGCATATATGCTCATTAAATTACATTTATTGGTATATTTCACTAGAATTATATTTGTTTACCAACGGAAATGTAATTCATTTCTACTAATATATTCTTTAACAAAACAATTAAACTGTTGGGTACAATAAAATATTATATACTACTAATATATTAAAAAGTAATATCAATTTACAGTATTTATACCATTGACCATGTATAGTAAGGAAATATTCTATCTTAAAATGTGATGTTGAGTTTGAATTTCAATCAATATAGTTATGTTAAATACTTGAAGGGGAATTTTATTACTCATAGTAAACTTACTTAACTTGAATATGATTTACAATATTTATATTACTATTTTTTTTATTAAAAATTATATTAATAGAAACCATCTTGACTCTTAATATTTCATGTCAGTTAGTAGATAATTTTTTTAGTATTTTATAAACAAAAATATTTTATGCAAATGAACTTTCTCCTGAATTTTTAGAGGTATTTGAATGGTTTACTTGGTTGAATTAAATATCAGCTTGCTTGAATTATATTGATGAGTTTGAACTAAGTAGAACCCCGCATATTTTCTTATGCTTTTATTTGTTGACTACTTTCGGTGTTTATAGTTTTTTTTAAATGTCATTATTTTTAGTTTATGAAAAAAAATTTCAAAATAGTTTTTGATTTACAAACATAAATTTAACAGAAATTTCTTTTAAAACGAAATAATTGCAAATACACTTTACTTAAAACTAAAAAAAAAAAAAAAAAAAAAAGCCTCACTGAACAGAGAAAAGACACAGCCTAACAAAAGATTATGTAAAGTATTAAGATTATATCCGTTTGTACGTTTATTTACTAGATAAAACTGGGTTAATATAAATAAATATTGTGAGTTTATATTAATATATTATTTTTTTATATTAACAGAATTTTTTTTAACACACATATATATAGTCACGATATATTTATATTAACCGTTTAATTTTATCTTGTTGGACAAAAAATATCCAAGTAGTGACAAATATATAATACCAATTAAGTCATTAGTATGTGCATTTCTTGTTGCAGTGTATAAATAACTTATTAGAATACGAGTTCAGAGTTACGTGAGTTTGTCCAAATAATTGAAAAAAAAAATGTTAAAAATCCTTCATTCCGAGGATAGTTAATCGACTAATCGTAACCTCTTTCTTACAAGAAAGAACAACTTAACTTTATTCGTATAAATAGAAAAGATAAAAAATATTATATACAATATTTTATTTATATGATCTAAAATAAATAATAGAACCAATCTTGGACAATGAATGCCTGATCGGAGTACATTAACTGATTAACTAAATACAATCATCGGTGGCTTAATTAGGAAAAACATGAAAGACACGGCAATCATCTCAGTTATCTTGTGAGCATAAAATGCTATAAATGTAAAATGATAAACTAGTGTCTGGGATAGATGGGGGATATATTAGTGATGACAAATATTGTTTGATGATAAAAGAAGTTTCATTAGTCGAGTGTAGTCAAACGTGTCCAAAGAACTTATGGAGATGGTGAGTATACAGTACATATAGATGTGATGCAAATAAGGAAAATTCAGTGAGAGAAATAAGTTAGAGAATGGAGAAATAAAATTACCTCAAATAACGAAAATGACAAAGGTTAAGACCACCAAAAGAGAAAAGGGAAAAAAAAAAAACGAAAGAAATCAAAAGAAACGCTATTCTGGTAAATACTATGTTTCTTGTTTTATATTACATGTAGAATCAATGTTAGATTATTGCATTGGTGCATTAACAGAAGAAGTTTAATTTTGGGTAAAGGGTCTCTTAGCGAGATAAAGAAAAACAAGAAAACTATGATTTATTCTCATCTTTTGCCGAAGGGTGTCTTAGCTGGTAATGGAAAATACGAGTGCAATTCTTCATACCCAAATAGGACGTTTCTAATTTAATTATGAGTTGACTAATATTGTTTCACAAGCTTCGGCTTCCACTTGAGGTAATGCCTCATGATCAAGTAGCCTTGCGAAAAGCGTTAGCCATTTTGATCAACATATTCGAGGAGATTTGACACACATATATATATACACATGATGTACGTGGGCCTTTGCTTAAACTAGAGAAAATGCACTCTTTGTTGACTAACATGTCTGACTAGCCAAATAAACACCATTATTTATGCTTTTTGTTTTATCCAATCTACAATGGATGTCCTTAACCGCAAACATATAGGTTCTAAACACCACTTTGAAGTATAGGAAAAGATGTTATACATGCAATTTATAAGTTGTTGTTTAGATAATTAAAGATATGTATAATTTACAATTACAAAGTGAATGATACTAACTAGTTTCTAGCAAAGGAAAAAACATTAATTATACAATGATTTTAATATATAAGTTGTTGAAGAATATGTTAAAAATTTCATTTCTAATAGTTAACATAAACAGTACATATTATATATAGTATTTATATTAGTTATTTATATTTTATTAGGCTCAATAAAAGTGATCTAATTTATTATTAATTAAAAATAATTGATATAAATAAAGAAATATGAAATCAATAACTAAAAATTAGATTTAACCTACTAAAGATTGATAAAAATTTTAATAGGTTTAAAATCATAGAATTGGTCATAATTTTCAATATACTAAAATAAAAAATATTTCTGTGTCTCTATATTATAAGAGAAATATCAAATATTTTTAAAGAATTAGTAATTTTAATTGAAGAAAATCATTTTACCAAAAGGCTATTTCGCTGTAATGTTCGATCAACGTCAATAGATTAAAATATTTTTAAAATTTTCTATTTCTATTTGATTCTTGAGTTTTATTTAAAATTTTATATAGTTCAAAAGAAAAATTTCTAAAAGAATATAACTGTGGAATTTACTTTACTTGTATATCCAAAAATAAAATACAAATTTTACTTAGTACAATTTAAAGGGCGGTAGATATTAACTATTTCTTCATGTGCGAAGCGAAGAAGGTGCATATGGATTGCTTGGGCATAAATAGTAGGGGCCTACTAGCAAAAATCTATTGCCTTGGCAAGTTGATGAAAAGTATTTGCAAGAAATGAGTGCACGTGGTGGTGTTAATTAAATGGATTAAGCATAGGATAGGAGAGTGAGGAGAAGCATTGAATTGAGCATAGTGGATGTTGAAGATGATCATAAATTGGAGGAGCTCACATGGCCGACCCAGATGGATAATGACAATAAACGTAGCCGTATATATCTCTGTCATGAGTACTATTGGACTGATGAAAAGCACTAGCATTATTTTTCTTCTTATTGGAGACACAGATCCTGCGTCATTAGCTGTAGGGGGACCCCTACTTCTGAACTCTAATGGTTGTTGATGAAGATTGAAGGGTCTATAGTCCATAGAGGGACATCCAATTGGGACACCTTTCGTACCAACACCCAAACTCAAACTCAAGCATTGTTCCAACTTTTAATAAATGACTAAACCTTGGCTTAACATTTGAGATTCTATTAGTGTTTAGTTTCGATTTTTTTTATTTAGTCTTTCACTTTATAAAAAAACAATTTTGTTAACTCTACCGTATAATTAATTAAAATATATTGAATAATTAAAATAGTATGCAATATTATTATAGTATAATATTAAAATTAATTATTAGTATTTTATTTGTTTATTTAAAATCAATTATTTAATAAAATATTTTTAACATCGACTAATTAATTGATAATAAATAATAAAAAAAGATCGAGCACGTGTATCAATTGACTGAGAAAGAGTCATTCTAATTTAAACTATGATTTTAAATTAGAATTCTTTAACAGAATTATCTTTAATAAAAATTACAATTTATATGATAATTTAAATAAAGTGATAGAAAGTAATAATATAAAATATTAATATTAGCTTTCAATTAAAAGTTGTATGTATTATTTTTTATTTTTTATTCATTAAATAACTCTATTATTTCACCTTTAAAGTAGAAGGATTAGCAAAGTGCATATAACCACTCTTGTAAAAAATATCGTTCGTACACACAATAAGAAATTAAACCCCTGTCAACAAACTCAAGTAATTCAATAATCTACCAACTATGAGTTAAGTTTTTTTAAAACATAACTAAACATTTTACTAAAGATGGACAATATTTTAACAAAATTAAGAATTTATATAGATAAACACTAATAATGTATTAATTTGAATTGAAATCAAATCATTTTAATCACAGATTAAATAATTTAATCAAATATTTATTTAACAAACTTACATATGTAGCCTTATAATAATGCCATAATCACAAAACAAATTAATAAAAAAGTCTAGTGAAATAAATCATATAAAAAACTTATCAATTAAGGTGAAAAAAAATGAGTTATTATGCATATTTCAATGAATTATAAATACATACAAAATTATTCGATATGTCTTCTAAATACCATCCATTTTCAAATTAATCTTTCAAAGATTTAGAATGTTGCCGCATCAATTCTTCAAATATTTTATCATGGAACTAATGTTTAAAAAATTTTGATCCTTAAAACAAATTACGGAGGTAAAGAAGAAAAATAAAACTTTAGTAATTTAGCTTAATGATAAATTTAATCTTTAAATAAAGTTAAAATTTTACTAAATTAATCCTTAGGACTAAAGTATGATAAAAGTCTAAGTTGAAGACCAAAATGTTAGAGAACTAACGAATTAAATTCTTAAAAAAATAATAATTAGAGCCTACGTCTTTTAAGAATTAACTTATTGAAACTTTTATATCTAAGTTTTAATAAAAATATTTTAATTTAAAGTTTAACTTTGTTAAATAAGTAAAGTTAATTCCAAACAAATGTATATGTATTTGTTTAAATAATCTTCAATAAAATTAATTTAACTCGTGAGTTAAGATTCAGTGTATTATTTTTCACAACAATAACAAATACCGTGAACACAATAATTAATTGATACAAGCCTTATTAGTTTCAAAATTATTAAATAATAAAAAGTGTTAAGATACGGATACAAGACTCACTGTAAGAACATAATAATAATTTTTCCATGAAGGAAAAGATGTTTCCTCGGAGGACAATACAATGTTCTGTTCTTTAAAAAGCGTGAAGCAGGCGAAACGACGAGGAATCTATCACTAACCTTTGGTTTATAATCTGCGTTCCTATTGACACGTGTCCCATTGCACAGTACTTGTGTCTTGTCGACACAGCCGTTAATCGTGTACGGTACTTTTTTCTCTGTGGACTGCAAGTTATTAGAACCTGCCCACTCAAAAGTCGACACGTCACATCTCACTGTGACTTCTGCGATGACAGTTTTAAGGTGCCATCCATTTGGATCCATCTGTTTCGTTGCATTTTTATAGATTTATCTTAAAATGTCTGTTTTTGTTGACCTAAAGTAATAATAATATAAACAGTTTTTGCTTTTCAAGTGAGAAAATAAAAATATGTTTTTAATTTTTTTTAAAAATATTTTAAGACATTTACCGATTGTAAATATATTCTCACTTATTTTGCTTTTTTTTTTTAAAAAAACTTTTGACGATAATTTAATTTTAAAAGAACTTTATTCTAACAATTTAATTTTTTTAATCAAACATAAAGTTAAAAAATTATTAAAATGAAAAATTAATAATCTTGCATAAATTTTAAAAACAAGTTTTTATTTCACATAAAAAATCATATGCTAAAACTTTATTAAATGATGAAAAGATTAATCTTAAGCATTTATAAGAAATTAATGTTTCTCATGCTTGATCTTACTAATACATTATTAGTCCAGTTTTGGTGATCCTCTTATAACTAAGCGGAGAACTTGATCAACATTTTCACTAGCTGCATAAGAAATAATAATCTGATTTTGATGAAGTCGTACTAATCAAACTATGACTTATGACCTTTGAACACCTTTCTATGCCCTATTCATGAGTGACAAAGAAAACAATATTTTTGTCGTTTTATGGTAAAGCTTCCCCCTCCCTAATCCCTGTAGTTAATTAGAGACAAATCTCCCAAAGTATAATTAAGCATTAAAACAGAAACTTGTGCTCTAAATAATCTTTTATGCAGACAGACTCGTACACATCACCAGTACAATTTATTTGTAGGAATCCGAAGCCTCCTACTTGAACCAAAATATATTGGTAAAGGAAAACTATTTTTATTAGACATATCAAAACTAGCTTATCCACAATATGCTTATTAGACATAATACCAAACTTCTAATCGGGAATACTTGTTGTCACTTTTCACATCTTGAATACAGATCGATGATTCACAAAGTAAAATTATTTAAAAGATTTAATATATAAAAGGTTCCTAACATCCTGAAACATGTAGATTAATTCACAACCAATTGATAGAGAATTGTTTTAATTTAATTTATGATCTAAAATTTAATTTAACTTTATCGTTCATAATAATTTTATTAAATTTAAATATAATTTTTCTAATAAAAAAATGCTTATATCATAGACTTAAAAAAAAAAAAAGCTTTCAAACATTAGTTATTTTATTTAGTATGCACTAAAAAATATTATCATTTACTAACAAATAAAATTTTTGAAGTATTAAGATAATACTTATTAATATTTTTTAATAAAAATATTTTGTCAGTGTCAATTTTAATTTTTTATTAATAAATAATGTATTATTTAAGTTTAAAATATTGATAATATTTATTAATATTTTACTAATAAAATTATCTGTTGGTATAATACATAATATTTTTAATATTAACTAGTAATATTTATCCTAACATTTTTATTAAAAATTTGTAATATTAATAACTGATCTAACATTAAGTTATTAACAAATAATATTTTTTATAGTGATATTTAATATGATGAGTTGCCAATTTTTGTTACTTCAAAATGATAAAATACAGTAAATTTGAACTTATATGTGAAAGAGAGAGGGAGCCCGGAGACAGAGAGTATATCGGTTAAAAGTACAACAAATATAATAATTAATTTTAACTATAAAATTATATAAAAAATGTTAGTAATTTTATTCAAATTTAATATGTATTGTTTTTATATAATTATACAGGAAAAGTTAATGAACAATATTTATGGTGGACCTAGAAGAAACTTTTTAGCTGAAGTTTTCTTTCTAATTAGATTTTGTTTTGGTTGAAATCTTAGATAACACAAATATATTTTGTGTGCATATATAATTGACTTGAGTTTCTAAGACATTTCATGTCAAGCTGATGTTTTTGCTCAGATTTATATGTACAGGAATGACTCGCAAAAAATAGAATGTAAAGTTGAAATCCATGCATAAAGGATAAAGAGGAAATGAGTTGTAAAAATATTAGTCATCATAAAGTGGAGGAACTTATATTCTGAATGCTCTTAGTTTGAATTGTTGAACTCAACATTAGTTTAATACATAATTGAATCTCCAATACCCAACGTTTTGAGACTCTAAATCCTCCTTTCTATTTGCTGCATGTACAAATGCCCAGAAACTATTATTTCCATGCCTGAAATTTTCCAACAATTATAAATAAGAATAATTAACAGAATTAACTATTTTTTGGTGGATAATTCAGAGAAGTAAGAGGTTGAATTGGATTTAAGAGTTGTGGGAACAAAACTTTGGAACAACAATTCATTGGCATAGAATTGATTTATATGTGATCTCTTTTCGTAATTGCTCTTTTCACTTCATGAGGTTATTATTAAAAGATGAATAATTTCAACTTAAACCCTATGTAAATTATTATTTTTAATAATTTTTCTATATATTCATTGCGAGATATTCTAAACTTTTATACATTTATGCAATGATCATTCATATATAATTTTTTTATATCTTTTCTGGCAATAGAAATTTTCAATTAGGGGGTTAAATTGAAGTAACATCATATTTGATAATGTAATTTTTCATTTTTTATTTAATTTAACTTAAATTTTGTAATTGCACTTGAATCCCTTTCCCTCAAGGTTTAGCACTAGCTGGTATATATTTTTTTAATAAAATAAATATTAGTAAAATAATTTTTAAACATTTTTAATTATACTTTTGTAATTGCTTAACATTTTAAAAAATTTAAAATATTTATTTCATAAATTAATTTTTAAAATATTTAATTATATCAAATAATATATTTTAAAAATATGTTACTTATATTTTTAATAGCTAATAATTAATTATTCTTATTTTTTTAACATGTTCTAAACAAAAACATGTTTATGCAACTATTTAATATTATCACTCTATTATCAAGAATTCAACGTGTATATATTACCTATGTTTAAATGTGCCTAAAACCATAAAACATAAAAATTAATTAGTAAGAGGTTGTTCTGATTTAGCTTATAATTTTAAATTTAAGTCTCAATAAATATAAATATATTAAATATTTAAAAGAAATATTTATTGTCTGTAGTGCTCTTATTTAACTGAAACATAATTGTTTCTGATAAAAAAAAACATTATATTTAAAAAAATATTTAAAACATAAAAAAATAAAGATAAGGGAAAAAATGAATCAATCGAAATTTTCTTTTATTATTTAAATAAAGAAATCAGGACAAAGAAAATTATAAATAATTTTCATTCTTAATTATTCATTTAAAAAAGTTGATAAATAAAATCATATTAAATATAAATTTATATCATTTCACTGTAATTAATATTAGGTGAATATGTGAAATTTTGTCATTTAATAAAGTTTTCATTTTAATATAATATTTGAAATTGTATTTTTATTCAATTTAAAGGTTTAAGTGCATATTTAGCTCCATTGTTTTAGTAATTTAAAATAATTTTCTTTACTTATCTAAAATGCTTTAATAAAAAGTAAGTCTCTAATGGCGGATACGATAAGCACTTTACCAAAAGTAAATCTCTGAATAAATGATACTTGATGAGAGTAAAAGATTTTGTTTAAGATTTCCTAATATTAAAAGGATTAAAGAGATATTATAGTAAAATTGGAAAATAAATAAATTTAGAGTTTATAAGCCAAAACACTACTTAAAGTAATCTTTTTTTTTTAAATGCTATAAATTAAAGTATTTTTTATTATTGAAAAAACTAATTAAATAAAACAGAAGCTAACTTATTTATCATGACAAATACGCTCAATGTTTTAAAACAAATACATAAGCAGGTCGATTTTGATTTTTCAATTCATTCAGTAGTTATTGATTTGAAATAGTTTACATACATAGACTTTCATACACTGAACGAAAAGTCATGGAAACACGGGTTTAATGCATCTAACCGATTCAATTAAGCCTTGGTACTTCAAACTTCATTATGTCCTGTGCCTAAGAATGCCCATAGTTTCCCTGAAAAGAAAGTAAGAATTAATGATATCTTCTTGCTGAAAATAACCTAGTAACTCTATTTCCTATCCAAGCGTAACAAAAGTTTAATGTAATAGTAAAGATGTCAAACAGTTAAATTTTCAGGTGACTTAGTTTCAGATGTAGCCAAATGTGATGGATGATGGAGAGGAATTATGGACAGTTAAGAATATATATAACCCTTTAGTTAGCCTAACACTAAACAAAGAACTATTAAGCTCAACTTTTGGGGTACTAAGATAATGTACAAACAAGATATGTGAGAAAAATGTCAATTTAGTATACAATCATAAAAATTTTCCATTTTTTTGTCATATATTATTGTTGCTATAACAGTAGAAAGATGGAAACAAAACATAAGGCAACCTTTTTCAGGCTTCCACTTTTATTTCCTCTCTTGCACTATTGTTTTATCTCTTTTGGTACCCTAAGCAAAGAGACCATTTAAGAAAGCACTCTCATCTCTTAACCAATACAGGAAAGGGAGTTGCAAGAGTGTGTGGGGTGTGTTCTTAAGAAAGAGAGAGAGAGAGAAACAAAAAGATGGGAAGGGGGAGGGTTGAACTGAAGAGGATAGAGAACAAAATTAACAGGCAAGTAACATTTGCTAAGAGAAGAAATGGATTGCTCAAGAAGGCCTATGAGCTCTCAGTCCTTTGTGATGCTGAGGTTGCCCTCATCATCTTCTCCAACCGTGGCAAGCTCTATGAGTTCAGCAGCACCTCAAGGTATACATAAACAGTATCTGCTTCTGTGTGTCTCATGTGTGAATGTGTGCATAAGTGCAAACATGATGCCAATGATATGCCTTTTGTGCACAAATGTTTACGTTTGGGCATTTTTTGGGCAAGATCTGTGTTCAGTGGTTCTTCTCCTCAACCTAAATATTTACCTATTGATACAATAAAGTACATATTACCTACATATAATTAAGCTTTCAGTAGCTTAAAAAAACAACCCTCCCAAAAAATGCCCTTTTTTCCCCATAAAAATATTTCATCCTTTTCATTTCCTTGATTTGTGGGAAATGTAAAGCTCGGATCTTTCCACTATGTTTGTATTCCAGAATTTTATATACAACGAACGAAATTGTTTCATTTAATTTCTACCCTTCATGTCAAGATCTGAAACTCTATCTTTTTACACTTCTATGTGACAAAAGAGTGTCAAAATGGGAATTTTGTTTTTCTGTTTTCAGAACTTGATTTGAAAAAGCTTTGATGCGTCTATTTCAGCTGGGTCATACCCTCCTGGACTAGGGCAAGATAATTTCTGAAATAGATGAGTGTAAAAGGTAATAATTTTTTGTTTTAAAAAAATTATGTGAGCAAGTGATGATTGTTTTCCTATTAGTCCTCTTGAATTTGCTGAAATTTAGTAAATTTATTTAACTTGGGTAATTTCTGATCATGTAGATTAAACCATTTACTGGCTCTAATGTATAATAACCTTCTGATTTGAGCTTTCGTTTTTTTTCTTTTTTAATTTTCTTATTAGAGATAGAGCATTAACAGTCCAGGCCAGGATTTACTGTTATGATTTGGTGTCAGAGATGGGATGTTTGATGTGCAAATCTGTTTTACTTTGCATTACAATTAAGGAGAGAGAGGGAGAAAGAGAGAGAGAGAGAGAGGAAAATGGTGTCCTTTAGCTTCTAAAGGCTGTAAACGTCTATCCTTAAAACCGCTGTGGAATAGCTGGTTTAATCTACAACAAAGACTAAAAAACAAAAACATTGGTCTCACTATTTGCAGAAACAATTAAGAAGTAAAGATATTTTCGTCTTTCAGTAATTAAAATAACTATATAGTGGTTAATGACTTAAATACAAGATTAATCCATGCAAATAAGAAGTAACTTCAACAAAAACTGCTAAGTTTTAGACTGTCTTGACCTCGTCAGTAACTTAAAAGACTTACCCGCTTCCTGTTTCTTCAATCAATGACTTTGTAAATCAAACTTTCTTCTTCTTTTCATTTAATAGAAATCTTCACTACACTGGAAAGCGTTTGGTGCTTGTATTATATGTAGTTAGTTTTGGCTGGTTGTTAGAAAGTCTTGTCTTAGGTTTTATGTCTTAGGTGATCTCTGAAGATTACTAGTGAATGATGTTGTTAGTGTTCTATCTAGATGCATCATTGTTTTTATAATAGTTAATGTCTCCAAAATTTCACTAGATTCATCGTAAAACTTACCATTGGATCATTACATGGCCTCTCACGAACGTAAACTAAGATTAATTGGTACTATTGCCGGAAACTGATGATTATTTAGTTTAATTTATGTGTTATTTTAGTTCTTTCAATTTTTTTATTAGTTAAATCATTCTACTATTAAAATCATAATTTTAGTTCATTAGTTAATTTTTATTATCCAAAATCTTCAAATCTTCATTTTCAATCTCAATAATTTGAGATTTATAGTGTACTTTGAAATGCAAAATAAATTTAAAAGCATATAAATAAAAATTATGTTAAATTTCGATAAAATTTAAAAGATTTTATTTAATATGAGAATATAATTTGAACGAAAAAATTGTTTTAGTGAAATATAATATTTGGTTCGTAATTTTTATATTGAGTAAAAAAAAATAACAATTTAAATGCTTTAGCTTGTAAATATTTTAAGTAAAAAGTAAAAAAAAAATTGTAGATAAAAAATCAATAAAAACAATTTATTTTTTTAAATAAAGAGAAATGATTAAATAAAGTAATATTATTTAAATTATAAATAATTTAAAATAAAGGATTGAAAACATTATTATTTTTAAAAAAAATTAATTATTGTGTCTGGCAGTGACGAGGAGAAATTTCAATGCAAATAATTGCATTTACGGTTTAGATTCCCGAGATATTGAATATATGTTCTTGGTTATAATGCGTCCTGTCAAAAGAATTTGCTTGAAATTTACTTGAAAAAAAGCTTTTTCTTTTATCCTCTTCCAATCCAGAATTACAATAAAGTTTTTGCATAAAGTCCCGTGATATCATTTTCATGTAGAAGTAAATATTGCCATAAATTTCACCTTAAGTGTAACTTGATAAATATTATATTATTACAATAAAATTAATCACAATATTTGAAGAACATAATTGTGATACTAATTATTTGAAATATTAAACTCTCTTAACAATGTAATTAATAGCATATGATTTGTTTTTTTCCCTATTTAATAATATACCTTCATGTTGAATAATTTGGATTTTGAAGGTAGAGGTTGTTGGTTGAAAGAAAAGAGAAAAGAAAAATACTGAAGCAGTGTACAATTGTTATGAGTTTATAATGTGATCAACAGTGTCTATTTAATCAAATGTACACATACAAATCAAGCTATCATTTGGATAAATAGTATAAGAACTATCGGATGCATGAAATTCTTCCTTGTCTTCAAGTTATAATTTCGAAAAATGAAATCCTCTATGACAACCATACCAGAATCAAATCAAGAAAACATTCAAAGTACGACCAAGTATAAGCAATTTTAGTTGATTAACTAAAAGTATATCAACAAGTTTAATGGAAGGAAATAATTCAACAATGTTTTAGCTCATATATAAAAGTGATACTATACGTTTCAAACAATGTCTCTTCCAGATAAAGCTACTTAAAGGGAACATAAAGTTGAAACCGTATGATATTGTAACACTAGCTAGTATCACGGCATTTGTTCACTTGTTCTGCGAATATATTTCTGCCAACTAATTTAATTATCGTGATTTGCGTTGCTTACTTTTGATCAACTCATTGGTTTACATTTTCTGAAAACATGAGGGATGAAAGAAAGAAATTTAGCTAATCCAATAGATTGATAAATTGAGAGAGAGAGAGCTCAACAATTATAATAAATTGTTTTGAACATATTATATCGTATGACAGAATATTTAGAAATCTATAGATGGTTTGCAGTTATGTTGACACGCCCGTAATCATGCTTACCACATATTGTAGTATTTTATGAAGATTATTACAAAATGCAGTTTAATGCACCTTGTGAAAAAATATATATTGAAGGTAAGAAAAGTGTAGAAATTGCCACATATAAGTGTTTTGCATTTTTTTTTTTCAAGAGGTTATAAAATTTCTCGTTTACAAATGAAAATGATCCGACATTTGAATTGAGACATTTGTTTGCGGCACAGTATGATGAAAACACTGGAGAAGTACCAGAAGTACAGCTACAGTGCATTGGAGACCACCCGACCAATTAATGACATTCAGGTAATCCTTCAGTTATTACCAGATATAATTTTGTCACCTGATGTATGTTTAGTTGCGATTAATTTGAAAGAAATAATTAATTTTTTTTAAAAAAAATAAAAATAAATGACTATTTTATTAAAATAAAATAATTTAAATTAAACATGCATTTATAAAATCTTGTTATAGTTCCTTTTTAAATTGTCAACATTTTTGTGTATTTCATATATACAGTAAAAAGATAGGATTTTTTAAGATTATTATAAGTCTAAAAATTCTTATATTAAATTTAAATTTTTTATTTAACTTAATCTAATGAGTTATAATTTATTATATTTAAATTATAATTTATTATTTCATTAACCATTAAATATAAGTTAAATTAAATATAAAAATTTTTAGACTTACACTTAAACTTTTCACTACAATAAAAGAGATCCCTTGCACTTGTGAGAGAGTTTGATATTAATTGCTGTTGAATAAAATTAGGGTTTAAGCTTGTGTAATAATCTTATGAGTTGTACCATTTACTTCGTACCCATTTTCATCCCCTTTCTACCAACTTTTGTAACGAGAGAGAGAAGCATGCTGCTTGAAAATACAAATAAAATATCTAATAACAAATATGTCATTTGGCAGAACTACCAGGAATATTTGAGATTAAAAGCAAAGGTTGAAGTCCTGCAACGTTCGCAAAGGTAATTAACTTAAAAAGGGACTCCATAAACAATTAACACACTTGGTTACTACCTATATATGTCTCTAAACTCCGTTGAATATTAAGTTTCATGAATATTTTGTGTCATTGAATATAAATGATGCAGGAACCTGCTCGGGGAAGATCTTGCACAAATGAACACAACTGAGCTCGAGCAGCTTGAGAATCAACTGGAGGCAGCACTGAGGAATATTAGGTCAACAAAGGTAACATTGGGCAATTTCAATTTCAACTATTAGTGTTATTAATTATAGGTATATATGGTATACACTTACACATATTACTGTTATATCTCTTTGCACTTGTAGCTTTGATTAGTGTTCTTTCTCTTTCCCAATGCTATCACATCTCTAATTTCTTGGATAGATTTTGACGCATATTTTACAATTTCTGCAGACTCAATTCATGCTTGACCAGCTTGCTGATCTTCACAACCGGGTATGTGCGGGTTCTTTTTTTCCTTAGTGGACTCCGATATCGTCTTATTCATTGGTGTAACCTTCGCTCTTGCGATTCTACGCAGGAAACAGTGCTTGTTGAAACTAATAACGTGTTAAGGAGTAAGGTAACAATTATTTGCAATTACATTTCAAATATTTTAATTAAAGATTAAACTTTAAATTAGATTATTTTTTGTACTCATGCATAGGTGTTCTGATTAATAAGCTCCAATTATTTGATGAAAAGTTCTCCTCTTTTTATTGGCTATCCTTGCATGGATATGATGAGGGGATTAGCATTTTTTTTATCCATATATTATAAACTATTTTGAGGGGTGTGACGTAATATTAGTTTTTTTTTTTACGCTTTTATTGGAGCTATTATGGCTACAAATAACAATAAGTGAAAACAAATTCCTAAAAGCAGATTTCTTAATTAGGATATAGAGTAAGCTAACTAGAAGGTAAATTATGCTCTAAAATCATTATGATAAACCTACAGTAATTAGGTTTAGTAGAAGCAGTTAATTTCCTAATTATCTCTGGGTTGAAACAGTTGGAAGAAACAAATAATTCACAGGTTCCAGCAGGAGGGGCTTTGGAAGGTGGAGGGCCTAACATCCATTACACCAATTTTCCATCGCAAACAGAGGGGTTTTTCCAGCCTGTGGGAGTGAATCCCAACTTGCAAATTGGGTATGGTTATCACTTCATAAAAATACCAAAATTTATTTTCTACATAAACTTTTTTTAAAAACTTTTATCTGCTTTATTACATTTTTCCCACTTTATAATATTCTGTCTACACAGTGCATTTTTTTTTAATTGATAACAGATACAACCCAACTGGTCCTGACGACGGAGCTTCATCCTTAAATATGCATGGATTCGCCTCTGGGTGGATGCTTTGACGTACGACTCCGAATTTGCATGCGATAAAGACAAAAGAAAAATAAAATTATCATGAATGTGTCCAATATGCCCTGAATATTTATATTTTTGTTTCGTTTCGTTTCGTTGTGCATTATTTATCAATGTTTAAATAAATAAAAATTGTGAGTAGTATATTGTCATAAAAATTTATGAACCTAAAACGCTGTACAATTGTATTCAAGTTTGAGCCTCTGTGCTTGAGATAAGCATCATAATGTATGATTTATATGATTAGGTTCATATCTGTTATCGTTTTTTTCCCTAGAGTAAATTACAACCTTCATCTTTATAAAATTTTATACTTTCTTACTTCACTTTTATATATCTTTTGTCGGTAGAGATTCATTTACTTTAGAGTAAGTGCTTAACACTTTCTCCATTCCATAAGTTTTTTTATAGAATATGGACATAATAAATATCTGTTAAATTGTGTATTACATGTAGGTATGTTAAGTTGTTGACATTTACATGGATTTTTAAAAGTGTAATATTTATTAAAATAAAATTGAATATTAAGTATTAATTGATTCTTAAATCATATGAATTTAAATCAATAAATCTCTTTATTTCTTATTTGCATTATTTAATTACAGTTTTGTTTTTAACCTGAACGGTAAGAGATTTTAGTGATAAATCAAAGAAAAAGAATAAGTACAGCAAATGTAAATAGAGTATAATTTATAAAATTATCTATTTTCTGTTACAATTTTCCTTCTATATAATAAAGGAGTAAAAATAATTTAGTTATCTCTTTTTAAGTGAAATAAGGGAGTTAAAGCCCTTATTTAATTTTTGGTAAACTATATATGGAATTTAGTTCTGAATGGTGACAGATGTATGCTGTATTATTTTTTAGGGTCAAATCGAAGCCATCTTTTACGTTTGTCTTGTGTCCACCGACCCTAGAAAGATTAGGGCTAGGAATCTTTGTGAGGATAGAAGGATAAAAAGTAACAAAGAATTAGTAGGATAATAGGCAAATAAAATGTGGACGGTGGTGAATTTTCCAATTGTTATTTGGGCTGGCCATTGAATTTTGGCGAATGGAATTCTCCTCTCCCTTTATTCCTTTTTTTTTCATTTTATCTGTGATTATAGAAAATGATTCCACGTTGTCGGTTGGTATCTGTCCATCTTTTATGTCCTAAAATCTTCAATTCAAAGTCTAAATTTAAAGCATAAGTTATCTCAGTTAATGCGTACCTTTGCGTAAACATCGCCAAATAGACTATCATCTCTCCACACATCTAGTGTGAGGAATTAAAAATACCTTTAAATTAATTAAATTATTTAATTTTTATGTAGCGCTTAAAGAGATCACATCTATATAGCATCAGACGTAATACTTTACCAATAGTTTTGCTATCCAATATTTTGTGAATATTGTTCAGAAAATTAAAAAAAATGAAATTTTAATCTTATATATATATATATATATATATATATATATATATATATATATGTGTGTGTGTGTGTAAAATAATTGCAATCTAAATAAAATAAACACGTTAACTTACAAGTAAATATCTATTTATTCCAAATTAATGTGCTTTTGGAAGGATGAATGATTTCCAGACAAGCTGTCAAGCTCATATTTGCGTCGGTGGTGTTAAAAAAAGTTATAATATTTTTTGCTAAAAAAATACATATTTAATGTAACCATTGAAATTAACTTAAACATACATAAGTCTCAATTATATTGATATTATATAATTAATTTTTCATAATTTAAAAATAACCAAACCTCAAACATACTAAAAAGGTACTGTGCACGTTTAAGTTATAGTAAGGAATATACTAGCACAAATTTTGATGTATTTAAAAGAAGTAATATTTATTGTATATGAATGTATTATTTTACAGTGATTTTATTTAACTCAAATATAATTTTTTTAAAGATGTACATGTAATAGAAAAAATTATCTATTACTTAAATGAATAAAAAAATCCATTTATTTAAATAAATAAAAATATATACAAAATAAAGTATCACTTCATAAAGATAAATATATTTTTGTAAAAAAAATATAATTATTAGGTGAAAAATGATCGTTAAACACTTTTCTTATAATTCTTTTGCATAGATATACATTCTGTCACCTTTTTAAGTAACATGGTATGATTGTATTTAAAAAATAATCTTTTTATTAAATTTAATTAATTAGTAAATTATACAGCCAATTATATTTTTTTATATCCTTTCTTTTAATATAACAATCAAATTTCTTTTATAATTTGAAAAAAAAATGTCATAGACAGTAAAGAAGAACCCACAGTTTAATAACTTTTTCTAAAATTTTGTTAACCTAGTTCTTTAGAGCTGAGTTTAAATATTTATAAATAAATTTTTTTATAAAAAATAATACATGATTATTATATTGAAATTATAAAAATATAATAAATATTTTTTAATAAAATTTTATTATTATTAATTCCTTATTTTTAACTCTAAAGACTGAAATTAACAAAACTTTTTTTTTTTATTCTTTTCTTGTCAATCTCTTCACCCTACTAATCAAGTGAAATGATCAATTTCCATTCCATTTATCCCTTTCACATTTTTATCGAAACAAAAAAATGGGTTAATCTGGCTAACCACATTCCAACTTTCGAAGATGCTCATGCTAAGTGAGAGAGATTGAGTTGTTTCATTTTAAATTGGTAAAGATGGATACACAATGTTTATCTTAATTATTTCTGTTAGTTGAGTTTAAATAGCTAATAATAATAATATTTTATTAAAAATGTGCAGTTATTATGTTGATAATTTTAATATAACAAATTTGCTTCTTGCAGGGGCTGCTATGCATTAAATAAACTGTGCATCTTTGTGGAAAAGGATGAAAGAATCAATTCTATAATAGTAGAGCATGAAATAAGCAGCTTCAATAAGATGAAATTAGATTGAGACACTACAAGCCAAACATCTCCAACAGTTATTAAGATTGGAAAAGAATATGTTAAGAGAATAAAGATTGTGTATATCACTTAGGTCAAAGCTATCCTTAGAATTAGTTGATGATGAAAATGGCAGTACACATTATCTCTCTCTCGACTAGATTGACAAAATTCAAACAGCAAGGGTACGTGTACCTCTTGAAAAGATAAGTAAAAACTAAAATTTATAACTAATCAAATACGAAATTTTACCTTATTTCACTCAAAAACAATCACACTTTTTTAATATATTATTTTATTTAATATTTGTCAAAATTTAATATAATATGATCTTATTTAAGAAATAGGTGAAGTTGACATATTTTATAACTTTCAATAAATTTTAATTAATAATAAAAATATGTAAAAATATTTTTTATTTAGTTCTTAAAATTATAAAATTTAATCACATTAATTTAACCCACAATTTTATTACAAAAATCACTTTATTCATTTACTTTATAAGAAATCATTTATTTTAGTTATTTTAAATTTTTATTTTACGTTAAAAAACTAAAATGTCATTTTATAAAATTA
This sequence comes from Abrus precatorius, assembly GCF_003935025.1. NCBI lineage: Eukaryota > Viridiplantae > Streptophyta > Magnoliopsida > Fabales > Fabaceae > Abrus > Abrus precatorius. Next base: position 36,210,064 of record NW_020874428.1, on the reverse strand, counting down.
AAATAAAATTTTGTAAAATCTATAACTAAAGTGAGTTAAAATCTAAGACTAAATTGAGTTTACTCATTAAATAAAAAAGATTTTGTTAACAATATAATATTGTGTTAATTACTTTACATGAATTATGAAATATATCTAATTTTTTTAATGATATGAATTTTATTAATTTTTAAAGTGTCATTAAATTTATTAGAATTTATTTTTTATTCTATTTTATCTAATTAATTACTTTATCTCTACGAAAATTTCATATCTTTATTAAAAAAAATATTTAGCATGTAAAATAACTTGTAGAGAGCCTTAAAAATTAACTATGATAAAATATAAAAGATAATTTCTTTTTCAATTAAAAATTACTTTTATTCATTAAAATTATATTGAATACCAAAATTAACAAAATTTATAAAAATATTTTAGAATATAATATTTATATTTTTCAACAATAAAATCACTTGTGTTTAGGGTTTAAGTATGAAGTGAGCTGTCAAAGGGACCAAAACTACATAAGGATTAATGGGGTTGTCAATGTGATAAAATGGTTGCGGATAATAGGTTATATATGGTAATAATTTGTCATTTCATATCTATACGGATATTTATTTCATATCCATAGATATTTATTAAAAATAAATTCTAAAATCTTATAAATAAATTAAATTAATATACATATACAATTGTAATGGAATGAACAAAATAAAAAATTTAAACTATAAAAAAACACAATATTTTATTTATAGTACAATATTAAGTTAAGTATATATCAGTAATTATATTGTTAATTTTGTATTTTATGAAAAATTATTAAGATGTATAAGTATTCTAATTTAATATTTGATATTAATATATCCTAACTTTCTCTCTTTTTATTAAGAATTTTGCTATGAACAAAAAGTTGAGGATTAGAAGTTTAGAAGAGTTACTTTTTGTTATAAAGCTTGTATAATTTTATATGATGGGTTTATATTGTTATTATTGATGGTCAAATTTTGTACATTATTCTTCCGAGTATTAGAATGTCAAAATATTTTGTAAAATAAAAGAAATAGTATATGATTATTTATAGTTTTCAATAATTAATAATAAATATTTTATCATATTAAATAAGTTTAAATTAAAGAGATAAAGTTTCAAAATAAAAATAAAACATAAAAAATTAATTTAAAAAATAACTACTTAGTATAAAAAAGCTATATAACAAAAATAAAAAGATAATTAAGTCTTAAAAATATTATCATTTTAAAATAGTTTTAAAGAAGGTAATTATCCCCGCCATCGGCTCTTAGTTTTGGCCATTGAAATTATACGTCTTCCAACCTTCTTTCACGGTGATTTATATATAAATATAACAAAAGGACAATTTTCTTGCTCTGTCGCACTTTTATTCTTGTTTTATTTAGTTATTTATTAGTTCTGGAATAGCATATGCCATTTTACTAATCAAGGCTTAATGGAGTTAGAGAAAGTTAATTAAAGTTGATTACTAGTTTCGTGCACACAACAATACAAGGTACAAGCCTTTCGCTTTTGATTTCTCTTTTAATGCCTACTTTAGCCAATCAAACCTAATCAGACGACATCATGAGAGGGTGAGAGCTATCCCTTTTCTCTGAAAGGTTTTCCTTTCGCGCTTGCAATGATAGATGCATGAATTAAAATACCATTTCTTTTTTAAATTTCCTGTTTCTTGTTGGATGAATGTCATTGTGCTAAGCAGAGTCGAAGAAACTTCAACTCACTAAAATAGCTCAACACATACGTAAGTTGTAACCATGTCTTTAACATTTTTGTGTAATTTGTCCACTGTTTACTTCTGCTATTACGCTGTATTTGACTGACCTCTTTCCTGTTTCAGACACGACAATGCTTTTGTATGTTCAAAGGCCCGCAGCTTACAATTATTTTGCTACAGAATAATAAATTTTAATCTTCAAATTGAAACTGTCTCTTTATTTTCTTTCTCTGTCAAAATATGATGGCTGAAACAACAGTTTCTTTTATTAATTGGAAAGGATTGTTCTCTATTGATTACAAATAAAGTATACTTAAGATTTTTTTAAATTTTGGTTAATTTGATTAATCAATTTATCATTTGTATGTCTATTATTTATTTGATTATGCATGGCTAAATTAGGATTTAATTTTCTAAAATAAATTTATATTTTAATGAAAAGTAAAGAATTATAATGATTTGTTCAACAATTAATGACTGAGACTATGATGAAATATATGTGCACGCATTATTTAAACACATTATAAATCTTAACTTTTGTTCTTAAAAAGTAAATTCCTCAACTCAAAAAAGAAAAATATCATTAAATAAGAAAACATGTATAAACAAAAGCTAAACCTAATTCATGATAATTTTCGGGTTAATAAATGACCTTTTTTCCTGACACTCAATGTATATGTTTTGATTGAGTCGTGGATATTAATTAGTAGCCTTTTTAAAGCATTGTACAAACATTTTTAAATTTAAATAATTTTTAAATAAAAATTAAAGAGATTAATAGAATTTTATTCTTAATAATAAATATGTTAATTTATCAGAAATGGTTATGTTAAATAGATAGTTTTTCTAAAATTTAAAAATAAATTATTAAAATTGAGCTTTAAATTAAACTATTAAAATTAGGCAATGTCATCTTTGTTTATATGTTATGTCAAAAATTAAAATTTAATAATTAATAATTAAATATAAATTAAAATTATTTGATATTATAGTAATTTTAAAAATCATATTAAACTAAACCAAACATATAAATAACATGTAGTTAAGTGTAGTTTAAACATAATATGAAAACCAAATTAAACTAAATTAATATTTCGTAGTTTGGTTTGAATTTTTTGTGCGTTTATTCATTTATTATTATTGTTTATTTTCAAACTTTTATTTATTATATATGAATTTCAATCTAATTTTAAATTTACATTCAGTAGTAGTCCAAAAATTAGAATGATTTGTTAAAAAAAATAAAGAAACAAACATTGATTAAAAGAATAAAATTATGAAAATCGATAAATTATTGAAAAAGAAAAAGATACTCTATTTAAAAAATAAAAATTTAAAATAAATAAAAACAGTGGAATGTATATTTATTCAATATAATGATAAAATTGAGAAAAAATCATTTTTAATAAAAATAATATAATTTATTATTGGTGTGGCTCAATCTAATTTCAATAATGAAAACAAAATTTAAACTAATTTAGAATATGAAGATTTTTTTTTTATTTTGATTTTCTTGTTTTAATTATTTTTAATCAAACACCCTTAATTTCACGCTTCATCGTACTTTTGTATAAATTATTTTTGTCACTTTTTGATAAATATTTTCTATTTTTATGGCATTATTTAGTTTTTTAAAATTTAATATCCAATTAAAGTATTTTTAGTTAATTGGTTAAGTTTTTATTTGATTTTATCAATGAACATTAAGTACATTAAGATATTTATTAATTAACATTAAATATTTTAATAAAATAAAATTAAAATTTACTTTTATAAAAGTTATATACTAGAGAGCGGTTAATAAAGAACCGTTCTCTAAAGTCTTTAACTTTTATAAATGAAACACGCTCACGCTCAACTCATGAATCTCTTTGTCTTCCTAACAAAGGTAATCTCTTTTACTTCTGTAAGTTCTTTTCATCTTTTATGCGTTAACAAAGTTGGTGTATTTGTTCTTTTTCACGTTTGTAGGTTCTCTTCATCTTTTATGTTTTCACAATTCTCCATTCATATTTGTATGTACCTTTTTTCACAGTTTTTCCCATTTTTTCTTTCTTTCTTTTTCTCTTTATCAACGGTAAATCATTCATTCACTCTTTCTTTCATTTTCTTTTTGTTAACGGTGAATTATCTTATTAATTTGTTCTCTTTTTCGCTGTTTACTGTTTGATTTGTGCAGATATAGCAGTTTGATTAACATAACGTATGAACTCAAGATTCAATTTTGATTTGTGATAAAAATGAAGAAATTTTTATTGTCAGACTTGTAAATTAAAATTTAAACGTAACAATAAATTAATTTTAGTTTGGTACAGAAAACTCACAAATAAATAAATTTTAAATTTCAAATTCGCAGTTTAAATTCATATTTTGGAGAGCGGTTCTGCGTGGAACTGCTATCTAATCTTACACCCATACTTTGGAGAGCGGTTCCACGCGAAATCGCTCTCTAATCTTAACATTTGAGAGCGGTTATTTAACTGCTCTCGTAAATGTAATATATTGGATAGCACGAGATTTTAAAACAGTTCTAAACGCTTTCTAATTTAAAACAGAACCGCTCTCTTATCTCATTTTTGACGTAGTGTTTATAATCATACAACAAAAACTTAAGTGTTTCAAAACATGTAATAATGTAATTATTTCTCAACTAATTTGTCAAAGTTATCATTCATAAAATTCTTATCATCGTTCTTAATAATTTAACTTGATTACAAATGATTCTACCTCACTAATGTTTAGTACAAGTAGCACACTAAAAAATACATTTGAAAATATTTGTGCAAGAACATATGGTCATACTTTATGATCATACCACAAAAACTTAAGTGTTTCAAAATATATAATAATACAGTTATTTCTCAAAGTTATCATTTCTATAATACTTATTATCTTTCTCAACAATTTAACTAGATTCCAAATAGATTATCTCATTAATGTTTAACACAAGTAGCACACTTCTAATATCCTTTTTTTCATTTTTTGATAATTTACTAATTTATGTTTATTTAATGTTAAGTAGTATTAGAGTGTATTTAGAAGAGAATATAGAGAATTTTTGGAAGGATTTTGGTATAGTAGATATTGCTCAGGTGAGATTGAGCGTGCAAGAATATCTGGTTGCAGAGTTATCTCCCTCAAGTGAGAGAATTCTCGTTCAAGCGAGATAAGATAAATGTTGCCCAAAAGTGTCACCTCGCTCAGGCGAGGACCCACATGAGAAATGACACACTCTTTTGACACCATCTCGCTTAGGGAAATGAAGCTCGCTCAAGCGAGTATATCAGAAAATAGGGGCGAGACCACTGCCTGCATATTTCGCTCAGGCGAGATGCTCGTCGCTCAAGCGAGATGTTTATCGTTCAAGCGAGAACGCGCGGACCTAAGGGATATTTAAGAGATTTTTCGCATGAGAAATTCATTCTATTTCAACTCACGTACTTCTCTCAAGTTTTTTCTAAACTCTCTCTTCCTTTCACTCAGATAAAAGCCCCAGAAACTACTCTGATTTCTCTTCACAATCGCGCTTGGGCGACAAAGCTATGTGATTTTAAGTAAGTTTCTTCAAATTAAACTTGAGTTTTTTTTTATCATTTTTCCTATTCTTGTTTCTTGTGGATATCTCTTCGTGTTCAGGAGAACTTTCAATAGTTGACTCTCTACCTTTCCAATAGATCTCTTTGAGCTTATCTTCGAGGTAAAGAGAGCTCTATTTTATGTTTCTATTATAGTATTTATGTGTGCTCATAGAGTACTGTTATGTGAATATGGTATGAAAATAGATGAGGCTGATATATGTTGTGTTGAGTATGGTTGAAAAGATGCATGTTTGATTGTTTGAAATGTTTAGTTGCTTGGTTAAGTGGTTGATATATGTGTATGTATTACATGATGAGTACTTACCGTGGAAGATGATTAAATTTGTTGAATGATTATTATAAGTAAAATGGTATGTTGGAATGACATTGATATGAAATGGACTGGAATGGAATTAGTCTGGAAATACTTTACTAAGCACGATTTTATGAGTGAGAAAGAGAATAATTCTGAGAATGACTATAAGAGTCGGATTTGGATTGGATCTAGTGTGAATAGTTACAGAGATACACTGGGGTATAAAGTCCGGAGACAATGAGAATATGGGGAAACGTACAGTGGTAAGCGACATTCGCGTCTGTGTACACACTCTTTCTGAGAGCAAATGCGTCACATTGCCTCACACTCATTTCCTGATTAGACTCCTGATTATGCCTTTGCTAAGGGGTTCGACTATTATACACGTTGTATCCATGTGCATGGGCTAACCGGTGACTATTTATCTAGTTGAGTAAGATATCGAGAAGTGCTTGAGACATTGATATTTGTGATCACAGTGTACTGGGAGTGCGTATTGATATAAGAAATTGAATGATAGACAGTGAATTATGATTGATGTATATATGAACATGTTTGTAATGTAATGTTTGTGGGAGAGTGAATATGCTGCCATTATAATATAAATTATGATTTGATGATATAATGTTTGAAAAAGAATATAATAGATGCTCATCCTTACTAATATTTTTAGAAAATCAGGATGACGGAGCCTAAGGAAAGAGTTAGGTTAATAGATAGTTCAGTACATAATAGTTTGAATTATGTATTTAATGAATATCAACAAGTATGTTATTTTAAATTCATTGTTCTGGTAGAAGATGAACCTAAGATTTTTTTTTATGATAGAAATAGATTACTCTCGTAGTATCCTTTTTGATTTCCCTAGAAATAGAATACACCAAACACTATATATATATGTATCGAGGTACAGTTAGAACTTCAGAAGTCCTCACCTATCTTTTTACCTACCACAATCATGACTCTCTCGGAAGACTGTCTAGATGGACCTTTGAGCGTGTCACCAGCATAGAGGTTAGAGCTGATTCAGGTGATCGTTACCTAGGATCAGATAAGAATCTATATTCAAAAGACTTAGCTGAGCTAGAAAGTTGGCACGAAGTGGATGAGTAGGACTGATCTTTAGGAGTTGATTTTGAAGAAACTACTCTAGACTTGTATATTTTATGTGTTGTACATATTTTGGATTATGTAATTATTATCTCAAGTCCTTTATATTTTGACAAATGATTTTAAATTAATATACTCATTTTATGGAATGCATGTTCAATTTTTTTATTAGAATTATTTGGTATTTTTTAATTTCAACCTTTTAGAATTAATGTCGTATAATTTGTATTGATTTATATTGAATTATTTGTATAAATTACTATATCTTATAAAAGTTTTCATAAATTCAATATACTTAGTTCTTGCAAATAATAATTTATTTTAAATGATTAAGAAAAATCCGTACATTGTACTTGTACGGATTTTAAGATAAAGATGTTACAACACTAGATAATATATTTGGAATGTTTAGTGGGATGAAATATGTAAAAATCTTTGATAACTAGATAGTTATTAATAAAAAGGTAAAGATTTCTCAAATTTTATACACTTTAGAAAAGAGAAAGATAAAGTTTTAAAATTTTTCTCAATTTTAGCTTAAACAATTTTTTGTTTTAAGTAAAAGTCACTTTTTTACTAAATTTGTTTAAGTAAATTTTTTTAACTTAAGAAAAAATTATTTTTTGTTAAATTTACTTAAACAAATTTTGTTTCGGTTAAACAAATTTAAATGGAAGGTTACAGTTTCTTCTCAACTATAGAGAAGCTGGATCCATATTTTACATTTCTTTTATATATTTTATTGATAAATGGATATTCAAGTTACCTTTAAATTATAAGTGCGTTACTTTTGCCTATCTAAATAAAAGTAGAAAAAGGCTTGTGGATCTAATCGAGACAAGAGTATATCCCAGTCAAAAGTCAAATAAGATGAGAAGGGCGGTGGAAAGCTGAAGATGCCATCCACAACATTTTTTTCATTCATAACGATGCTTCTTTCTATTCCCTTCTCAAATTAAATATTCCAAATAAAATATTACCCATAAAAATCCTATTCAAACGAAATCGAGAAATATGAAAGTACACGCCACCCCTACTTTTTGTATTAGCATTATTTTTAATTTCATGCTTTCAATGAAATTTGATATTTTAATTAATGAATTTTTTTAGAATTCGAGTATCTTTCATAATAGGTAATTATATTAAGTCAGACAGAATAATTTTACGCTGGTTGATAAAAAAAATTAAATATGTCTAATTAATTTTAAAATAGAATTAAAATTACATATAATCTAAGTTAAAATAAACATAATAAAGTTTGTTGTTTTTATATAACTTTCAGGCAGAGGCAGAGTCTTATTATAATTGAATGACTGGAGTTTTTATTCCGCCATTTTGGCTGATCTGCTGATCGGAATTGATTGAGACGTTATTAAATACCTTCGACATTGTTAGGTACGAAATTTTAGGCAGGTGTCAAAAAAATAAAGAAAACGAGCACTCATTTTTAAAAATTATAATTACGTCAATGTATTCCTGTGAGCACGCACGTAAACATTTACTAGTATAACTAGAGTAAAAATAGGTTGACATTTATGAGCCCTAATGTTGGAGATCAATTTTTATATATAGTAAAATTATTTTAAACAATAATTTTTTTAAAAATATTTTTATTTTATTTTATAACTATAAAAAATATGAAATAATAAATATTTAATTAAATTAAAATAATAATTTTATTGTATAACGTTAATAATTATAAGATTTAAGACTCTTAAATTTATATTTTAAATTTAAAAAAATATAATTTTTAAAATAATTATTTACAAAACTACAATAAAATTATATAAATTAATAAAAAAAATTAACTAAAAATCATAATTTTCAAACTTTAAAATAAAATTAATAAAAATACAGGTAAACAGTAAAATTAAATTGCAGCAGAAAAAAATATAATTTATATATTATTTTTAATCGTCAAATATATACGTAATAAAATGTGAAGAAAAATAATTTTATTAACATTTTATTTACTAAAAAATAGACTTTCATTTATAATATAAAAGTTAATTATATTTTATGACTTGTCTTTTTTTTTCTTATAATCTTACTAATAATGTTATTTTTAAAAAAATAGATGGAAAAATTTAATTTTAAATAAGTTAATAAACCTAAAATTAATTGTAAATTAATGAATATAAACTTTTAAATAAAATAAATACACAATATTTTATTGTTGTTATTAATTATTTAAACAGGTCAACATGTTAGGCCTATACAAAATATTTTAATATTTCAAAGCTTAACATTTTTTTAATCTAATTAGGGTTTAAAAATAGTCTTAATTTAGCCACACTTACCCTTGATGAAGATCGACTCATAATCTCTTAATGAATTACGACTGTTCATTAATTGAATTAAATGTAAAAAACGGTAGATAATGAAATTATACTCTGTGGTGTAATGATAAAAATAAAAAAGTAATAATAGAAAAAGAAAAATACAGTAAAATTAATGTGTTAGGTCAATAGAGCTAATATTTATATTTATTGTAATATCTGTCAAGTCATTACTACCTTTTGTTGTATAAAGCGGCTTTTCAAATTTTAATTCATAACTCCCGGTTACAAATATATTATATCAATAAAGGTTGAAATTCAAATGACAATCAAATGTCTATGGAAAGAATAAAAGTATCTGAAGATGATGCAGTTACTATATAGTTTGGTGGAATTGCGAGAAAGGCCAGCTTGGAGTCGGCATCCCACCCACTACATATTTCATCCCCATCCAACGGTTGTGAAGCACAATAGCAGTTCAGAATATTACAAAATAACATATAATTTTAATTTTGAATCTAATGTATCTTAAAAATAAATTTGGATAACAAATTAAATTTGATTTTATAACTATTTTTGTTTCCCTTATTCATATTACAAAAGTTTATACATGATTTTACTTGAATAATAAATTCTATATGAGCTTAAGTATGTTAAGCCCATGTATGGCTTCTGAATTTGTATTATTATACATTTTTATATATATTCTTACCCTTTTTATAAATGATAAAACCTATTTTCAAAAGTGTATTACATTAAAAACTAAAAATATTCAGTAATAGTTTTTGAAAAATTAAAAGTAAATTTTCTTCTAAACTTTTACGATATCCAAATTTTATTTATCAATTAACTAATAAAAATAAATAAATAAATATATTATACAGTTTATTGAGTTAACCCACAAATATAACCTATTTAACCCGCAAACAATGCAGTTCAATTTTCATAAGCTCGCAATTAAATAAGTCTTTTTATTTTTCACTCTAAAGCTATAACAAATGCAGGTTTTATGGTTAAAGCGGCAGGATAAAATTCATATATCTACCTCTAACTTGAGCAAATGAGATAATGGCAAAAGATTCAACACTTATTTAAGTGTATATTTGATTTAGTTTATTTTAAATTAAATTTTAATGTTTTAATCTTTTAAAATATATATCCCTTAGCTAAATTTGATTTAATTAAAATTAATAAAGTAATGGTATGTACAGTTAAACGGTAACGTGACAGTACAATTTTGTGGGAGCGGTTAATATAATATTTTTAAAGAGATGTCATGTAAGAATCTAAGAACGGGACGAGTGCGTACAAGGAGATGTGGGGCCCAGGCAACAAGGACAGTCTCTCTAGCCAATCGTAACGAGACAGCGTAATTGACGAAACCAGGCAGGTTTTCCAAAACCACCATGCGGATCCTATCAGCGGTTTTTCTTTTCTTTTCTACCCCGCCGAATATATTTTTATATACTAAATACTGACCAATGATATTTTCCTCTTACAATAAAAAAAATAATGATAAGATTTTATGGTATGTTCCATGCCTTGACTTCATACTCCAGATTCCTCTTTCCTCTGTCTCGTTCTCACTCATTCTTCCTTCGCCGCTTCTACAAATTCTGAGAGCACAGGAAGAAATCACACAGAGAGAAAATTAAATTGTACCACCATCTCATGTGGTGACTCCCATGTGTTTGAGTAAATTAAAGTGCATATTGTTTTAGTGCGGAGATATATATGTTGCGAGAGAAGAGTGGAGAAGATTGAAACATATTATATACAGTGACAAGTATGGGAAGAGGAAGAGTTCAGTTGAAGAGAATCGAGAACAAGATCAATAGGCAAGTAACCTTCTCAAAGAGAAGGTCTGGTTTGCTTAAGAAAGCCAACGAGATCTCTGTGCTTTGTGATGCAGAAGTGGCTCTCATAATCTTCTCCACTAAAGGCAAGCTTTTCGAGTACTCCAGTGACCCTTGGTACGTCTCTTCCGTTCCTACAATAACCATATCCTCTCTTTCCTTTATTCTTCTCTTTCTTATTTTACACCGATCTTAGTCTCGTATACTTATATATACATACATGACTGTACATATCTTTATTTATTTAACTTTTTTCAATTCTCCATCTCAATCTTCCCAATCCTCCTACCTCTTTTCTTAATTCCCTCGTATCTGAAATCAACCTTCATTTCTTAGCTAGCTAGCTTATAGATCTTAATTAGTCAATTATTTACACTATACATGCACACATATATGCCTCTTTTCACATACGCTCCGTTTTAAATTTCTCTCCCATTATCCTTTATCGTACGGTATTCTTCTGGCTTACCCCCAAATATGCACTTAGTGTATTTCTTGTTTATGATTGCACTAATATTGCTCCAGTGTTCTCTCTTTTTCCTTAGGTATTCATTTATCGTTTACATATTTTGTTTAGTTAGTTAATTAGTAACGTGTTTGATGTAATGTACGATTCTCAATTTCTCAGTAGGATCTCACCGTGCACTCTTCATACATATATTTTCTGATATATATAGTTATTCGTTGTCTTACTCCTCAAAAGATTGTCAGCATGCAGGAGCATAGGTTTACATTTCTTGTTTCGTTAAACTTGATATTAAAAAGGAACAACAACCACTGTGTCTTAGAGTATCTTTTTTCTTTTTCCTTCTTTTTATGGGGAGGATGGTTATTATGTTAATTTGAATATCTATGTTTTTGGATAAAGCCATACCATAGTATTACTTAATGAGAAGAAAAGAAATTTAACCCACAATTAATTTTAAAAAATCTGATATTATGTTATAAACTAATTATCTGAAGAAAAAACACAGGCAATTAATGATAAAGATAATTATCTAGAAAACTTAAATAATGATAAAGACAGATAATGATTTTATATGAAATATCTAACATAAAGAAGTCCAATGTTCTCCCTCACTAGCATATAATATGTACGCGTTTTGCTCTTTCGAGGGGAGGGGGAGGCATCTTCACTGACATAAATAGCCAGACACCACCCTGAGGAAAGGGGCATTGCACTGTAAAAACTAAAATGCATGTAATGCCAATGCAATACACTCTTACAATTTTATGTCTCTTTCTCTTAAATTTATTTTTATAATTTTTTATATTATTTTTCATATTTTCAATTTTTTTAGTAACTCCCTCGTTCCTTCATCTAATTCACATTCCTAAACGGGGTGTGAAATACAAATTTTCAAGTTAGTGTACTACTGGAAACTTAAGAACAGGAAACCATCGCAAACCCGTGTTATTATAGTTGCCAATCATATTTATAGACGAAAATTAATATCAAGCTTCAAGCTCGAGGAATGGGTACAGTAACCGTACTGTGTGCAGGGAAGGCACAATTGACTTTCTAGTATTCATTTGTCGCTACTCGCGGTATTTTATTCTTGAAACCAATCATCTGCACCTTTGAAGCTAAAAGTAGGTATAATTAACAATTAAGATTTTAATAAAGTTGTAATATATTATAATTTATTAAAATCATAATTGTTATTTATATAAGCATCCTTATTGTGGAAAATGCATCCTTGTTGTTCAGAGAAGTCAAATAATTTTTTAAAAGGGAAGGGGGTTAACCTGAACAAATTATTTACGATATATATATATATATATATATATATATATATATATATGTGTGTGTGTGTGTGTGTGTGTGTGTTACAGTTAAAGTTATTTATTCTAGAAATATTTATACATTTTTTAAAATATCACTAAACTGGTTTTGCAAATGTTCTAAATAACCCAAAAATGTTTTTTTTTCTTAATTAATTTTTAACAGTAGAAAAACTATATATTCCTTGTATATAGCTTTCAATTTGTGGGCTTGTGGTTGCTATAGTTGAGAATATATAAACTTGACAGTAGATAGATGTAAGCACATCGTGCATACATGAACATATCATTAACATAAAATTACCTCAATTGTTTTACTATGCAATTTATTTTAATTTAAACTGTGATTGAGTTTCTAAATTTTATTGCGTAGTCTGCTCATTCTAATTTTAATTTAGTCCAATATTCTTTATATTATTCCTTATATTCTCTTAATTAATCAATAATTAAAACCCTTTTGCTAAATTTTTTCAGGAGCACAGATGAATAAATTGAGACAGCAAAAAATTACGATATGCTGTAGGATGTTAATTTCAAATTTGTTAATTGTAAAACCCTTAGTTTGGACAAAAAGATTTTAAAATTCCTGTCAAGGCTGAATATGTGTGACTGTATGAGCCTATACATATATCTAATTATTTACAGTACATAGGCATGTGAATTTTTTATGCATTTTTTTGCGTGAATTTAATGTTGGCGGGAAAGTGTAAGACCCAGCAATTATCTCTTTTGCTTGCATGTAAAATGCTACTTAGCGTGTTAGAGAAAAATAGGTTATTCCTTCCTCAGTTGCCTTGTTACTTCAAGAGTTAAATGAAGTTTTTGTGTTTGTTGCTGGTTTCAAGGTGTGAAGCAATCAAAATATAAAAACTTTACTCACCGTTACTTTCTTTTGTCAACAGTATGGAAAGAGTTATTGAACGGTATGAGAGGTATTCGTATGCGGAGAGGCAGCTTGTAGGAGATGATCAGGCCCCAAATGTATGGCTTTAGCTCCTCTCGATGAACCTTGAACTCTTTCTTCTGTTGGTTTTTTAATTGATATAAATTGGAGATTGTTCTATACTTTCTCTAAACCCTCTCCCAGGGAGGAGTATAATTTTATGATCATTTGTCCCTGCCTCAATTTTAAAATATTTTAATAGCGAAACCAATTTATTCATTCATATTTTAGTTGTTTATCGCATACTTGTATCCATACTTTATTGTGTGCAACTCATGCGTTCTTTGAGAAATTTCCATTTATCTTTATACAACTCTTTCTTGACATAGTATATCATTATAGCTAGTATTATGTACGGACACACGCACACATATATACACGTTTATTCCAATAATAAATAAATTTTTTCCAGTGTATGGATAGTTAGTTGCCACTGTTACAATAAATTGGAAGATATACTAATTTAATTATCTGGATGTATTGTTAGGAAAACTGGGTTATAGAACACGCGAAGCTGAAGGCTAGAATGGAAGTTCTACAGAGAAATCAAAGGTATTAAAATTTTAGTAACAAAAGCTGCTTGTGGTGTTGTGTAATAAATTATATATGCAATGGCAGGATTTATTGTTTTGTTTCAGGAATTTTAAGGGAGAAGAGCTGGATAGCTTAAGTATCAAAGAGCTTCAGAATTTGGAACAACAACTTGATTCCGCTATCAAACGCATCAGATCACGAAAGGTAAGACTATGCAACCCAGAGAGTGGAGAGTTTTTGCGATGTAATTTGAAGTCTAAACTGAATGTGGTAGTCTTTCTGGGTGTTCACGTGCAGAACCAAGTCATGTATGAATCTATTTCAGAGCTTCAGAAAAAGGTGACCCTTTCTTGCCCACATCTTGTTACTGAAAATGGTAACATAATCACGTATGATATGGAACAATGTGTCTTTCTTTTTTTTTTTCCTTGAATTTCGTGGGGATGAACATTGGATAATCATTAATTGTTTATGTGTATTGTAAATTCAGTAAATTGATGTATATATTTCTAACTTTAATAATTTTCAGTAGAGATATGCACACACTGTTTTGGTTGGCCAAAAGTTTTGCATCTGTGTCCGCCATCCGATATGAATCGTGATTTTATTTGTGTAACATAAAGTACTAGTTTTTTATTATGCAGGATAAGGCACTGCAGGAACATAACAATTTGCTCGCCAAGAAGGTGATAACGTTTTTCTTGTAACTGTTCATGCAGTTTGTACTACTTAGATTTCACATCTCACAGTACATAACAACATGGTTTGAGTGAAAAACAGATTAAGGAAAAAGAGAAGGCGCTGGCCCAACAGGAGCAAAGGGGGGTTCATAATAACGCGGATATGAACTCTGTTCTTGTAACTCAGCCGCTGGAGTACTTGAATATTGGGTTAGTGTCTTTTCTTTCATGTATATCTGAAAAGCTCCCAAATCTCTGTTCTTAGCGGGTATATATGTATGGATTAAAATTAGTTACAGTTTTTTTTAAGTATTGTTCTTATTATTATTTAATTAAAATAAAAAATTTACTTTAATAAAAAAGCAAACATTTATTATTATTGTAGATTATCGAAGTTTTAACTTAAAAAATAACAACAAAAAAATAAAAAAAATTATACATAAATTTTATCCTTTATGTATTTGCATGAATCCTTAAAACACCCTTAACAGTGCAACGTTCTTTAAATTAAAAATTATAAAATACAGCAAAAAATATGGTCACCAGTTATACTTTTTAAATTATTTGTATAAGGAGCGAATAATAGATGTATATCAACCTTCTTCTTTTTTTCAAATTCTTCACCTAACATGAATAAAGAGGTCTTACTATATGTTCCATAATTTCTTACTAGTTTTTATAATGTTTATTTTCTCTCTCTTTTTTAATCTTTTTTCTAATTTATGCATATCAAATTGACTCATGGTCAATGAATAGGATGAGTACCGATTTTCACTTTAATTTTCACACTCATTTTATACCGATGTTGATTTCTTTTTTATTTTCTCATCATATGTTAACATGACTT
The DNA here is from genome assembly GCF_003935025.1 of Abrus precatorius. NCBI lineage: Eukaryota > Viridiplantae > Streptophyta > Magnoliopsida > Fabales > Fabaceae > Abrus > Abrus precatorius. The sequence continues at coordinate 36,194,407 of NW_020874428.1, read as the reverse complement.
CACATTTTAAAATGTTTACATGAGTAAAAATAGGGTATTAGGTGCATGCACCAGTGAAAAATAATTAAAAGAAAAGAAATAGAACGATGTGATAGATAGAATGATGTAAAAATAAAAAATAAAAAATATTAATAAGAAGCGTATAAGTATTATATTTTTAAAAAAAATTATGCACATTTTCTATAGAGTCCTAATTTTTTTTACGTAAGTTTTTATTACTTAAGTTTATTTTCCTCTCTTTTTATTGTAAAATACTATGATACTTATTAAGTTTCCTTGGTGACACCAGATGTAATGAAGAAACTCCAACGCCAACTCGAGCTAACACAATTCTTCCCCCTTGGTTGCCTCGTCCTACAACTGAATAGAAGCTTATTCTTATTCAATATCAATACAATTTTTATAAATTAAAGCCTATCATACATCATCAATATGAATTTCTGCCTATACAAGTTGGATTTTAATCTGTATGTAACATGACTCACTTCATTTCAATGCTGTCCAGTATATTAATTAAAGTTCTGTTTCTTTTTAAAAGATACAGATATAAAATTCTGTTTTAATGAAATATTCAATGTACATTTTTCATTTCTTTAGAAATTGTGAATAATATAACTCAAATTATTTATCGTGCCTATTTAAAATATTATAAATAATATTCCTATTATAGAACAGTTGAAAAGTTATTTTGCTATGCACTTAAAATTAAAAATACATCTTAAATATGATTTTAATTTATATTAATTGTCATAAAATTTAACATTTTTTATACAAGGACATAAACATATATTGCATTATGAGTGCATTTATATTATTTTCTATTTTTTTAATTCATCGTTTTCATCTTTCTTCAAACAATGCTTCTCAAAAGTATTTTCTTTATAAAGTTATTTTATTTGTAATTTATAACTTTTTTCTAGTGTTTACTTTTGTAACATCGAACTTTACTCATTAACACGAATGATGATATAATTTTTCAAATTTAATTTTTATAACTAAAATTTTATTTAAAAATATAAAATATATGATATTGTTAATGACATATATTGTTTATGTTATGTTTTAGTCAAATTATATAAGTAGGTTTAGATATTTTATAAACAAATAAAAAAATAAGTTAACAAATTACTAAAACATCAAATAAAAATATAATTTTTGAGGGACTAGACTGCAAGATAGAGAATAATAAAAAATCATAAATTTTTAGAAGACCAGAATTTTATTTAAACATAAAAAAGTATGATTTTAAAATTTAAAATAAACATTCTAAAAATGTGTTATAAAAATTAAATAAAAGATAACAATTATATAATATATGCGTTCAATATTTTGTGTTTAAATAATAAAGCTACACTTTTAATTGTCCATAGTTACATTTAACTTTCGGAACAAAAAAATTTATAATTGTAATACCGAGTCAAAAATAAAATTAATAAGTAATTCATTATATTACTTTATTTTAATAAGTAATATATTTTTAAAATATAAAAATTAAAAAATAAATAATATATCTATAAATGCTTAAATTATATAAATTTTAATCTATATAATCCTGAAAATGATATAAGATGTCTAATAGATCTATTCATAGCTGTTTGAATTTTATGTCAGAGTTAAATATGAACCAATTTAGTGGTTTTACAACTGGGAGTAAAGAGCAAAGCTGTGTAGGACTCTGTGTCTCTATAATCTTAGTTAACTCGTCTCAATAAAAAAAAAAAAAAAAGTTAATTCAGATATTCCTACTGTTTTAATCAAACAGCATGCGACTCAATTATTAATGAATTAAGAAAATTGTTGAATTGTATGAAACAAACAAGTGACAAATCAATTTAACAGTGTTTTTTTCTCTTGATTTTTGTCAAATCTATAATTGTTTCTATTCTTTGATTTATACGTATCCATAGATAGAGATATACATATACATATATATAATTTCATTTTAGCTTTTAAATGAATATTAATTTTAAATATAAATGTATTTTTTATTTAATATTAAAAAATTAATTGGTCAAATATTACTCCCTTTTAACATATGGGTATGCTAGCGAGTTGGGCCAGACATTACTCTCTCCCGTTTTGGGTCCACAAAGGAAAGGAATCCACGTTCCCAGCGGCCACAGGTTGGGAAAATATCACATTAAGTGTGTATTTTAAAATATGTTAAAAAAACTTGTAAATATGAAATAAACTATTTAAACGAAATTTTTAACGTACGAAAAGTTGATTTACAAGTAAGCTGAAAAGACAGCCAGGGGCCAACAGCTCAAAAAGACGTATGTTTGTATGCCGAAGAGTTTTAGCAATTTGAGAAATTATTTAAAAAAATTATTAATATTTTTTAACAAATAATTTCAAAGAATTAATTAGCCGGACCGTTTTATTTTAAAAATTACTTTCGTATGAATAACCCACGAAAATCATGGTACATATCAATAAGTATATAATAAATAAGCAATATTATATCTTCTTATATTTTTTTTTATTTTTTGATATCAACGAAGCACTTGATTTAGTTTTTTAATTTATTTTTTCAATAAAAGTTTGATGTTATTTGATTTTTGGATAGAATGTGTTTTAATTTTACTAGTCTTTAAAGTGTTAAAGTCAATCTAAAAAAACTGACCATGTAAACAATGAGAAAAATTAAAATCTTTTTTAATCTAACTTTCAAACTCCATATTTTCATAATTACGTTTTTTAAAGCTAGTAAAATACCTTTTACAATCAGACATGAATGATCATAACATTTTTTAAGCTATTCGTAATGTGAATTTCATTTTGTTTCCTATAAATAACACTTTATTTATTTATTTTCTAAATATAATATATTTTTCATTGTTTTCTTTATGTGTAATATATTTTTTATAAAACACCCGAAATTAGCAAACTTTCAATTAAAATTAGTCCCTATGCAAAGGATAATTTAGTCTCATGAAAAGGGACTAATTACATACATATATATATAAATCACACACAAAATTGTGTTACATATAAGGGAAAAAATCTATTAATTTTGTAGAGCCTAATTACCACTTACCACGGTTACCTTAGTCTACTAACTACGTCGAATTTCATCACCGCATGATTTCCTGCTATTTTATCTTCTTCATGGTTTCCTTACATAGAACATCGTCAAATTCAAGAATGTCTAAGGACGTTTCGTGACTTTTGTCATAAAGGAATCACTAGACTCCTTGAGATGACGTGGCTCCATGTTTTCAATCTCTGAAATTCTAAATCAACGTGATCTCCATCACTCCTCAAATTCAAAGCTCATTTGCTTTAATCATTAGTGCGTACAAGTTTAGAAACTTATTCATTCTTTCTCTCACTGCCTGATTTCTTCAGAATTATTCTTCCATGCGTGTAGAAGGCATTAAAGAATCAGTGTCAACATTGTCAACGCTTGTCCATCATAGAAAATCTTGATGGCTCGCACGTTCAAGGACAGCCCCACAACGAAGAAATCACCCAAAAACAAACAAAGAAATCATTAATTAACTTTTGAAAGATAGAATCATAAAAAAGATAAAAGAAATAAGATAAAAGTCAAAGGGTGTGACAAAGAAACTGGGCTTCATTAATTCTGTTCCCCAATGTGTGTATATAATGACAAATCTCATAGACACGGTTTAAGTCCTCGGGAACTACCAAGACATGGGAAGGCCACGTATTAGGTTGCACGGTTTGTGCATTGGTCACGCCATGCCTCGTGTTCGTGCCTGTTCTTTATTATCTTCTTTTCGATCCAAGACCTCTTCCTCTGCTTCTATCAAATATGCTAACAGAACTGAGTTTTCAAGCAACGGTGGCCATGATACTGGTAGAGGCAAGCCTGATAAGGGGGCTGAAACTGGTAATAAGATAATGGTTGTTGTGGATTCTAGCTTTGAAGCTAAAGGGGCGCTTGATTGGGCACTCTCACACACCGTTCAGAGCCAAGACACTGTTGTTCTTGTTCATGTAGCCAAACCCATCAGGGAAGGTGAGCGATTATATTACTAGTCTCTACTTTTCTGTTTATATCTTAGCACTTCAATTTTTAGTTCTAAATTTAAGTATTTAAAAATTATATTTTTTTAAAAAATATTTATTATTTTTAGTTGTTTAATTCAATCGAGTAAACTTTAATAAAATCAATAACTTAATTAAATTCTTATCTAATAAGAGTTTATACCACGTATTTTGTCATTAACTCAAGGTTGTAGGAAGCTTAAGTAAATTGAAAATGCAAAAGTCAAATTGTTCTCATAAAATTTGTATAAATTGATCCAAATGTTCCTTAAAAGAAAAGTTCAATTATGTTTGGATTCCTAGGTGCAGAGAGAGCTACTAAATTTAATGTGAAGGCGTATCAACTTCTCCTTGATATGAAAAGTATGTGCGAAACGAAGAGACCCGGGGTAAGTTTGAAAAAAATGTGATTCTGTCCTCATGAATTAAACATGTGGTAACGTGTAATGGTTGGGTATCTTTGTTGAAGGTGAAAGTGAATGTAGTAATGGTTGAAGGAGAAGAAAAGGGTGCTGCTCTAGTGGAAGAAGCAAAGCAACAGAGGGTGTCATTGTTGGTTGTGGGACAAAGAAAGCGATCCACGTTGTGGTGCTTAACGAGGAGGTGGTGGGTACGAAAGGGAACAAGAGCTGGAGTTGTTCAGTATTGTATACAGAACTCGCCTTGCATGACCATTGCGGTTAGGAGGAAGAATAAGAAACTCGGAGGCTATTTGATTACTACCAAACGCCATAAAAATTTTTGGCTCTTGGCTTAGTATCACCTTTCTCTTCTCTAGATTGTGCAAGTAAAAGTGTATTATACCCTTTTGAATTGGTTATGGAAAATCGTAATGTACTTTAAATTAAACTAAACATAATTATACACTTGCTCGTGCATTTCAGAGACAAAAAAATTAGGAGGAGCATTAGCATTTATTTTTCCTAATTGTCGGTGTCGCAAGTCACTGAAATTAAAATGGATGCTCTTGAAAGTCATTCAGCAGCTCATGATATTAGTTGGTGGCTTTCTACTGTCCTTTTCTCTGTTCTGGTAGAAAAGGAGAATGTTGTTTAATGCAATACAATAGCGAAACACTCAACCTTTTTTTTTTCAGTGAAACACTGAACCACATTTTTCGAAATATATTAAGATTTCAACGTGTGCCAAATCCAACATTTTTTAAATTGTCTTTTTGTAAAAAAAAGTATTTTTTATTAACTTATTAGTATAATTCTTTTTATTATTTAACATTTCTTTTCAAGTTTAAATAGTTTTATTCTAATTATGTTTTGCATTTTAATTTGGACATGTATTTTAAGTTTGAATAATCTATTTAGCTAAGAAAATGATTATTTAAACTCATTACTACTTTGTGTATCATTTAATTTATTATTACTTCACTGAGACTTTATTATTTATCAACGTACTACCTTTGTCTTATTTATAAGAAACAACTATTAGTTGTTAATTTTTTAATATAAAAAATAGTCTTCAGCTGGCCAGCTAATAGACTTTATAAATGAACTTTGACGTTGAACAGCAATGCTAGAGGCTTGTTTGTTTTCAGTTTTCAACGTTACAATTAATATGCTATGGGCTTTTCAGGGTAAAAAGAGGCCTAGCGCAGCAGGATCACGATTTATCATACATTTAGTGGAGCGAGGCCCTATGACCAAAAATATGGTGGAATGAGGCCCAATGTCAACAAATTGGACCAGAAAAAGCATATGGGTATACGAACAAGGATGGAATGAGTTAAGGATTTGGAACCGAAGAGCATTCTTTTTCTTCCCTTACCTTTAACTGTGGGCAGGCTTGGCTTGGCTTGGTTGAACTCACGTTCATCTTCTTCTTTTTCTCTTTTCACTTTCCCTTTAACATATATTCCCAACGTTGAAAAAAAAGAGATCCATAGCTAAGATTAAATTAAAATTAAAAAAGAAGAAGAAGAAAGGAAGTGTTGAGTTTCCGCTAAGAATTAGGATGGCATGAGACGTGAGTCACGTGCGATCATGTGCGGGTGTAGGTTTCTTGAGGTATTTTACAATTAATTAATTAATAATTTGAGAGGAAAAGGAAATGAATGAATCCACAGGAAAGGAAACACTTGCAATTGTGCATGCTTATGCTTCCTTCCCAAATAACCTTCAATTCTCTCTCTATCATTTATTGAATTAAATTTTGTGGGTCTTATTTATTTCACTGTGAGTGGAGGAATAGCATTTGTTTGAGGTGGCTGTGAGGATTGCGAATTCGAAATTGCAAGTGAGAAGAGAGAAGAGAGGGAAATTGAATGTGGATTTGGTGGTGAATCCGTGAAAGATGCGGCGACGGGCTGCCGAGTATCGGCGCCCGGTTCGACGGAGGTTTTCATATTGGATCTGGCTTCTCCTCGCCTTCTCCTCTATCCTCGGATTGATTCTCTTCGTTGTTCAACACAATCACCACCACCAAGATCCGCTTCAGTATCCTTCGCTGGTTCGTATCTTCTTCCCAATCCGATCCATTTTTATTTTTCATTCGTATCTGTTGCCTCTGATTGTAAACCTCTTTTTTTTTATCATTATCTTTGCGTTTTTGTTCTGTTTACTTGACCTGAGTATGTGTTTTTATTTTTCTTTCTGTAATTTTGGCTTATAATCGATGCTGACGTAGTGTTTATGAAGTTTGAGTGATGTCTTGTGTTTGTTCTTTGAATATTTGTGCAGCTTATTGCGTTGTTAGATCCTAATTTTAATTGTGTGTTTTTGGTTTTTCGATGGCTTCACGCCATTGGCGTCAGTTTTTATGATTTTTAAGTGTGTAAAGGCTGTATCTATTCTTGAATTTTAATAGGTTAAGTTCACAATGGACTTTGAATCAAATCAAAGATGGATTCCACTTTGGGGGGTTTGGGGTGTTGCTGGGGAACCTTCACGACTCTGTTCTTATGGTCTGAATCTGTTTACTTCTGTTTCAAGTGAGACGTAAAGGAAAATGGTTGTGGTTAAATTAGCCAAGATACTGGTTTTCAAGTAGAAAGGTTGATGACAAGGATGATGACACAATGTTTTTTAATCACTTTTTGGTCTTTAATTGATACTCTGAGTGGAAGTCATTTGCTACTAAAATGGGAAACAGGCACCAATTACTGGGTTTGGAAACTGTTCAGTATTACTTGCACATCATTGCACTTGCAACTGTGCAGCTAGTACCTACACGCAACCCAACCTTCAGAAATTGTTATACCATTAACAATTGTCAGGTCGATGTAGGATCCTCCCTTAGTTTCTCATGTCACCAAATACTGTGACTTGTTTTGGAATCATTCTTCTTTTCAACAGTAATCTATTACCCATTTCACTTCACTGCCTCGTGTTTATTAGGTATCTCTTGTTCATTTGACCTGTTTCCAGATATCTTGCTGCTTCAGAAAGATGATGACCTTTTCATCATTCTGTAGCAGTTTTAACATTATTATATTCATTTTTTTCATCCATTATTTTGATATTTATCTCAAGTTACTGCAAGTGAATGAGCATTCAGGAAAATATTTAAAACCATTACTTGCTTGTCACGAAATTTCATCCTGAATATCATGGTAATTATACAGATATGCATAAAGGATATCAAAATATGAATTGCACACTCAAATCTCTGGATGATAATCATGATATCAAAAGCGAAAGTTGAGTGATTGATCATCAGTGTGAAGTAGTAAATGTAATTAAGTATGCCTTGATAGTGTAAAAGAGTAGGTCTTGAAGATTACTGATGCATGTGAAAACAGCTATAGAAAGTGAAAGACATGGACCTTACCTTAGAGTCTCAGACTACTAATCCATTTCTTTAAATCACAAGAAGAGATACATTGTAGCTGTTAATGCTACAATTATTGACACTGTTGTGACAGTTATGTTTTGAGGCCCATATGATTTACTGTTGTTACTCTTTAGTTGATATCACCTTTTGTTTTTACAAGTATTCCCATATCTGCCCCTTCTGTGGATACTTACAGAGCAAGTGACTTTCCTTTTCAGGAGAGAAGTGCAAGAGTTGAACATTTTGCTAAGGAGAGATTGAATTTTACTGAAGAGATTTTAAGTGTAGCATCATTTTCTCGGCAGTTAGCACAACAAATGACTCTAGCCAAGGCTTATGTGGTTATTGCTAAAGAACACAATAATCTTCACCTTGCCTGGCAGCTTAGCTCAAAGATCAGAAGTTGCCAGCTTTTGCTTTCAAAAGCTGCCATGACTGGTGAGCCAGTCACACTGGAGGAGGCAGAGCCAATTATTAAAAGCCTTTCATTTCTAATTTTCAAGGCACAAGATATCCATTATGACATTGCAACCACAATAGTGACTATGAAATCACATATTCAAGCTCTTGAAGAGCGTGCCAATGCAGCAACAGTTCAAAGCACTGTGTTTGGTCAAATAGCAGCCGAAGCAGTACCTAAGAGTCTTCATTGCCTAAATGTGAAACTCATGTCTGATTGGCTAAAGATGCCATCCCTGCAAGAACTCTCAGATGAGATGAAAAACTCCCCGCGGCTCATGGACAACAACCTATATCATTTCTGCATATTTTCAGATAATGTATTGGCAACATCTGTGGTTGTAAACTCAACTGTCTCCAATGCTGACCATCCGAAGCAGTTGGTCTTTCACATTGTCACTAATGGAGTCAATTATGGGGCAATGCAAGCATGGTTACTTAGTAATGACTTTAATGGAGCAACCATAGAGGTACAGAATATTGAGGAGTTTCATTGGTTGAATGCATCTTATTCTCCAATTGTTAAGCAGCTCCTCAATCCTGATTCACGGACCTTCTATTTTGGAGCATATCAAGATTTAAATGTTGAGCCCAAAATGCGGAACCCCAAGTATTTGTCTTTATTGAATCATCTTCGGTTTTACATCCCTGAGATTTATCCACAACTTGAGAAGGTTGTCTTCCTGGATGATGATCTTGTTGTCCAGAAAGATCTGACCCCTCTTTTCTCTCTGGATTTGCATGGGAATGTGAATGGTGCTGTTGAAACATGTCTTGAAGCATTTCATCGGTACTACAAGTATCTCAACTTCTCAAACTCAATTATTAGCTCAAGGTTTGATCCACAGGCATGTGCATGGGCATTTGGTATGAACATTTTTGACTTGGTTGCCTGGAGGAAGGCAAATGTTACTGCAAGATATCATTACTGGCAAGAGCAGAATGCTGATGGGACACTCTGGAAGATGGGGACACTTCCACCTGCTCTTTTATGTTTTTATGGTTTGACAGAGCCACTTGACAGAAGATGGCACGTTTTAGGATTGGGTTATGACCTAAATATTGACAACCGCCTCATTGAAAGTGCGGCAGTTATTCACTACAATGGAAACATGAAGCCGTGGTTGAAGTTAGCTATAAGCAGGTATAAGCCTTTATGGGACAAGTACATAAATCAAAGTCACCCTCATCTCCAAGATTGTGTCACAAGTTGAAATGCGCTACTTCTTGATTGCTGATGGATTATGCAATCTCAGATTATTTTAAACTCTTGATCTGTGGTTGCCTAAATGTGGAGTCAGAAGTAGAAAATTTTGACTTTGCTAGGAATTTTGTTTTTTTTTTTTTTTTTCATTCTCTTTTCCCCAATTTTTCTTTTCGAGTCAGTCTTGAAACAGAACAGAATGAATTCTTATACATTACAAAGTTAATATGCGCTAGGTGAAGAGATGTGGGAGAATCCATTTTTGGCCGGTGGGGCTATCTTTTCCCCTTCTGCAAGTAATAGAATGATTGTTCTTTAGTAATTCTTGTAATAATTTATCAGCTCATAGCAATGTAATCGAATGAAAACATTTTTTTCCTTTTCCCTCGTGTTATGCGTTGAAGGAATCTTATAGCAACTCCCTGTTGCCATCTTTGTTTGCTAAACAGACAGTAATTTGTTGTGCGCGTTGTAGTCCTCTAAGAGCTTAGTATCATTTGTTAGGGAAAATAAAAATCTAACTAAAAAATCGAATTAGAGTAGTTCAGCTTCTATATCATTCTCAAATTGATTTACAGTGAAGTTTTTGTTTATTGTTAAATCAGTTTTGTTTTTTTTTTTTTGGTCTAAAAAATAGTCAAACTGAACAGCAAATCTCCTTACTTTTATGTAGTGTTTTCATGTTTATTTTGTATTAATGGTGTAATATTTATGATATTTAAATTTAAAAACAAAATCACTTTTAGTTTGTGAAAAGACCATCATTAGTCGTTTTTTTAAAATTTAATATATTGTTTTTACATGTTTTATTGTTGATTGGAAAGTCCTCAAAGTTTGGAAAAAGAAAGTGTATGCAAACTAGCATGTAAACCCATAGGTCATATGCACTCCCGAAAGATATAAGCCTATGTAGAACGTAGGATCAGGTGGACTCAACATGTTGCGCCTACATGGAGGGACATTGCAAGGAGATCCATATATCTACCTCTAAACTAAATACTCGATCTTAACTCTCTTGTGCTTTATAGTCAATTTAATATAAGTTTATTGTAATTTTGATCTCACGACTGTAATTAAAGCATAATTTTAGTTTGTCTATATTTTTACTTGAATTTAGACCCTGAATTTTTAAGGGGTTATTTGAATTTAAGAATTTTTTTTTTACTTTTACTTTTAATTACAAATTCGTTACTCTATTTTCATTTTATTTCTTATTGTTAAATAATTGTACGTGAAATATTAGAAACATCTTTTTATGTTTTTAATTGTTTCCTATACAAGTTTTTTAAAACAAGAAGCAAAATAAAAAAAATAAAATTATATAATTTAAATAAAGAAAATAAAAATGTTTCTAAAAACCAAACAAACCTACTGCAAACTTCTTCATCTTTTTAAACTGCTATAATTAAATTTTATAACTTTTCTGTTGTTAAAAACTAAAATTATCTTTTCTAAAATATCCATGAATTCAACTGACTAAGCCATTTTTAACCCTTTTTCAGTCAAAATCCATCAATCAAGGTATTCTATTTCACTTAAAATTAAAAAAATTCTAAATTTCATCGTTAGCAAAACATTAAACTCACAGATGACAAAATCTTTCAAATTTAATCAAAATATTCTATCTTAAATTATGACTCTTTTATAAAGGCTATCATTGCAACATATATTAGCATTTTTGCTGAACAACTCTGCATCCATACCAAATTTGTCATATTGTGCACCAAAATAACCTTAAACTGAAATATTGTGATAATAATATAAAAGTTGACAAATTACATGTCTATATAAATGATATATTCATATCCATATTTTCATAATTGTTTATATAAAATATTTTATTTTATTTTATATTTCTCTGTCTTTTTAATGAGATTAAATTGAACTAATTACTCTAAATTTCATGATAGTCTTTTATCCTTTAACCTAGTGCCAAATGCCATTTTTTAGTAATATATGAGGCAGAAATTTCTTACACAGGTGTAAATTTAAAAACTCTTAAACTCAATCTGAATTTTTTATTTAATTTAAATTTAACAGTTATAATTTATTATTTCATTAGCTATTAAATTTAAGTTAAATAAAAATCTTAAATTAAGTATAAAAAATTTTAAATTTACATTGATGTAAGAAGATTTTTTTTTTAATTTTAAATACTATAGTACATAATTAATATAATTAAATACAGGAGTTCTTTTACTTTAAGGCAGCGCATGAAATATTATTTTTTTGAAAAATATTTTATTGATATCTCTTTAGGTGTCAGACCTAGAGAGTAGATATACAAAAGATAAAAATAATAAATATCGTAGTAGTAGTCATAATAGAAGTTTGTGTGACTAAGAATTTTAGACAAAAGTGATTTTTTACATTTTTTTTCTTGCCAATAACCGATACATTAAAAAACAAAACTTAGGTTAAATATCATAAATATTGTTAGTATTATCCTACTATTAGAGTTGGAGTTTTATCTTAATAATTTACCTAATAAAAGTTTACATTAAAAGTAACCAAATCAACATTAAAGATTAACAGACGTTAATCAGGTAAAACTCTTAACTCAAAAAGTACTTTCACCCTTTATTAAATTAATCTGATTCTTTCTCATCATTCCAAAATTAACAAGTGGTTGGAGAAATAATAATACCCACGGCAGATAAGTTTATTACTTCATCTTACCACACGAAAGCTGACGTTTTATCACATTAGCAAAAAATTTACGTAACTAGATTTTTTATCTGAACTTAGCTTTAACTGCTAAACTTTGCCTAATTTTATCATAGAATGGACAACAATACGATAGTGACACGCAATGAACTTTTAATATACAAAGAATGAATGCCGTCATCCCCCTTTCCCAACACACCTAAATAAAATAGAGGAAAACAACGAGGAAGCACACATCACTGACACTATTGGACCAGACAGTTTTTGCTATGTGATTTGAAGAAGGTGCTTGATTACCTCATCGGTGATAAATTAATTCGAGTCTTTAACCCTTTCCTTGCCTGAAAAATATATAATAATCCTCCAATTCCATCCCAACAAATAGGAAGTTTTAGTTAATATTTTGCCTTGACAAAGTCCACATGGGATCTGAGGTGAGATTTAAATTGAGGTTTGATCTGGCGCACTAACAAAAGTTACACCCTAATTGACAGTTATTTATCATAGCTCAAGACCATAGATTAATGGATGGTTGTTCTCTCCTCAGCATTTATGGAGCACTAAACAAGGTGATGGCTATAAAACCCATGATAATAATGTGATTGCATTCAAAATGTAGGACAAGCTATATAAACAACTTGCACATTTTGTACCTTGAAAAGCAGATAGATTTTCTTATGATATAACCATGCAGATGTTTATGTCAGAACACATTAAGCTTGAAAATCAGAAAAGGAGGTGCTAGATCATTCAATTTTGGCAGCAGGCCAAATTGCAAGCTCTGAATACCCATCTTCAGTAGCACATGCTCGGAACATTCCTGTTGTGTTAAATGGCATTACAAGTTCTCCTTTAGCAGACACAGCAACCAAACCAACAGTGCCTTTTGGTGTACGCTCATGAACAACACAAGTAGCAGCTTCCTCCAGAGAAAGACCTTTGAACTCCATCAGAGCAGCCACATCTCTTGCCACTGTCCCACGTATTATTGATTCACCTTTGCCTGTTGCAGAAACTGCACAACGTTCGTCCGCATAGGTCCCGGCACCAATTACGGGCGTGTCACCAATTCGACCAACCATTTTGTTCACTAATCCACCAGTAGATGTTGCAGAAGCTAGATTTCCATGCTCGTCAACTGCCACACACCCAACAGTTCCAATTTGACTATCACCATTAGCAATCGCTGCTTCCTTCTTAGTATCATTTTTTATGGGTTGGGTATAGTCAATCTATACATTAGTGAAAAACAATAGTTATCAACATCTTAGGAGGAAATAAAAAGAATTTCACATAAGACATATATGGTCAAGCCAATTACAAAGCTTGGTTTAACTCGCTCACAAAAACTAATTCATATCATAAGGTAAGATATGTTGAAGTTTTATAAACAAATATTTTAGTCATAGTTTAACACACTTCACTCAGGCTTGAACATTTGATACATTAATTTTGCAGACTGACTAGGCACTAATATTTTAACTTTTGCAGATGACTCAACGTTCAAATTGAATAGATTCTGATATTATACTAAAAAATTAAACTTACTTAATTTTAATAGAATAAAGTTTGTTTAAGTTTTATAAAAAAATTTAAAAGTGGGCATACTCTTCTTCCATAGAAAACATCTGAACAAAGCCTAATGAAACGGGCGTGCAGAAGTTGGGCAAAGAATAAAACGTACCTGGACCCTATTGGCTTCTTTTGCCTGTTTAAGCCTTTCAATATTTTCTGCAGTAATAAAATGGCTTGAATCTGCAGTTTGAACACCCTATAGAAAAAACATGTATTATAATGTGGGATGCACGTAGAAATAAAAAAAGTTAACGAAAGAGATGAAAAGGATGAGAAAGACTTGTTCTCTTGCAAATTCCTCTGCTCCCTCAAATGCTAAATAAATGTGAGGAGTTTTCTCCATAACCAGTCGAGCCAAAGAAACGGCGTTGAGAACCGTAGTAAGGCCAGAAACAGCTCCACAGTTCATGGTGGTGCCGTCCATTATAGAAGCTTCCATTTCAACGGTGCCGTTCGAGGTCAGAACGGAACCTCTTCCCGCGTTGAAGTGCGGAATGTTCTCCAACTCGCGAACCTGCGATGAAATATAAGTCAGAATTCTCAGTATATAGTGTTAGGAATCACATATACGTACCACAATCTCAACCACGTCCACAGGAGCCACTTTGGCTTTCAGAGCTTCCACGCCCATTTGGAGGCAGTGGCGGAGGGCTTCCTCGCGGGGTTCACGGCGTTCCGGTGGCAGCGAACGGGGAATATCGCCGGCGCCGCCGTGCAGAGCTATGGCCCAACCCATCTCTCTCTAGAAATGGGTGTTGTGTATCAGTAACACCAACTCAAATGGCAACAAACCCTCAATTCAACTCTCTCACTGTCACCCATCCACTCCCATACTTTCCATACCCAATGGCACAAACATTAGGCTTTTTTATTTAATATGAAAAAAAATATTAATATTAAAATAAAATTTTAGAAAAAAATTAGGAAATATAAAAAAGTACTATAAAACTCTAAAATAATTTATAATGTTTTTAAAGAATTGTGGATGACAATTTTAATATTTTAAATTTTTTATAATTTCAACTGTTTTATCTTCTTCTTTTTTTCTAATTCAACTGTTTTATCTTTACCTCAAAATTTCATATTTCTATGTATTGTTTTATCAACTTTCATATTTAAAATATTTAACCTTAACATTATTCAATATATTAAAATGTAATAAATTAAAATTTATTAAAAATAAAAAAATATGCAAATTATATTTTAAATTTAGTAATTTTTTATATTTTTATAATTTTTATAATTTTTATAAATTTTAACCAATATTAAAAAATATATATTAAACGAATAATGTAAAAAAATGAGTTTCAGATATTTTGCCTGTCCCTTTCATTATTAGCTTGATTGCAGATTTGGATTCTTTCTGGATTCTGTTTTTGTTTGGTTATTATCATTATTTTAAGGAAAATAATTGTTTTTTTTATTATTATTTAAGATGTTAAAAATAAGAAATCATTTAAAAAATAAATATACATATTTAAATCATTAAAGTATCAATGAATAATTAATTTAAATAATATATGTTTGTTTTTTTAAATAAGAAAATAAGTTTGAATTTTGTATATGAAAAAACTGTTAGAATAACTAATTTCATATTTTGAACTCAAATAAAATTATTTTTTATAAAGAATGTATACTTTCAAATAAAAACTCTACATTATTAAAGGCAAATAATATATGGAATGATATTTAAATTCTGGACCAAAGATTTGATGATGTGGTGGGTGGAATTGGAAGTGGAAATAGAAAAAGATAAAAACAGAGAGCTGCAGCAGCAACAATGCAACATCAACACTACCCTCCAATCCTACTCAACACAATAATCCCTGTGCTTGCTCTCCATTTTGCCCTTTTTTTCTTTTTTATCATTCACTTGAAACTAAGTAATTCAGATGAGATTTTTCTTTTCTAAGTGTGATCCAAATAAATCCATAAGTTTGCTTCAGCGTACTAAAATATGGGTTATTTATGAGAAATAAATATTTAATTTATTAAAATTAATAAAACGTAATTATATATTATAAATTTACATTTTATTTTAAAAATATTTATATTATTAATTTATTTCGTATATATTAAATAAATAGGTATATCTACTTAAATAGATAAAATATCAATATCTCACTAATATAAGTTTTATGATAGATAATAATATAAAATGGATTTAATAATTAATATATTTAAAATATATTTTTACTTTTCCTAATTAAGATAAAAAAATATTAATAATTATTTCTTATAAATAGAATTGAAATACATTGAACAAAATTGTTTCTAGTTAAAGATACTTAAAAAAATAAAAACACAATTGTCAAGATACCGAACCACACCACTTACAAACATTACTCCTTCATGTCAATAGATGTGTTTAGAAACTCTTTACTAGGCATGAAAATCTCAATATTTATACATATATTTATGTACTATATGATTTGTGAATTATTTATTTTTAAAAATTAATTGTTTATAAAAACACTTTAAAAAAATATATTATAAATATTTCTCAAGTTTTTTTCACTTTAAGATAAAAGATATAATTTAACTCTTTTAGTCATATTTTTTATCAACTACGGCTAAAAGAATTAGCAACTTTTAAATACTTATGAAAAATATTCTAAATAATATTTTATAGTCTAAAAAATACAAAATAACATAATCTGGTAAAGGATGTGAAGTCATAAAACTATAAATTAAATATTTATGTTTTTTTTCCTACATTACAAAAATATTATGAGTAAAAAAAATTTCATTTAAGTATTTAACACAATATATTTATTACAAAATAACATAATTTAGTAAGGGATTTATAAAATTATATATTTATATTTTTTTTCTACATAACAGGTATCTTCTGCTAAAAGTAATTATATTCAAATTGGATAGGATCATTATAGGTGATTTTTTTTTCTAAATATTTACTATAATTGTATTTACTATAACTTGAACTCCAGATTACAAGTTAAATCAAAACAATTCCTCTCAACTAATCAACATACTCAGTGATATGCTTACCATTTATTCGAACGCACAATGAAATTAAAATAATTGTAAAAATAAGACCATATTTCATTATTTATTACTAAACGGGCATTCAAATCGGAATTTAAGACCCAAATTATGAGACCCTTACCCGTAATTTATGTAAATTTATGGTAATGGCATTAATGCCCTTTTTAAGTTTTGTTTTCAATTTCAATAGGCAAATAAAAAGGCAGCTGGTTTTTGTGACAAATTTCTCACCCCGAGTCATTACTCATTGTGGGTTGAATATTGTAACTCCCTTGGTATTAAATGAGCCTTTCCAAATTCCCCTCTTTTAATCTGTGCCAATGAATCACTTAACCTTTCTCTGTAGCTGTGTCCTAACAAAGAACAAAGGGACCAAGCCAAATAAAGCATACAAAGATGAGCACAATGGCATGGCTTGTCAGATGGAGTGTTAGAGACTGGGCTTCGTGTTTCTCTGTTTGCAGGCTACCCTTAGGTAAATCTACACAAGTGATAAGCCTAATTTCTTTTCATTTTTTCTTCATTAGTATTTGCTAGCTTTACATTTTGAGAACATCAGAAAAAGCACTTTTTTTCACTTTTAATGACCAATCCCATGTCATATTCTCACATGATTTTCTTAACTCTTTGTAGATGATCATGAACTGACTTCATCCCCTCACGTGGCATTTGACAAGAAAAACGAGCAAGGCTTTAATAGTATATGTAACAACAATTTGTCAAGGCCATGCAAAAAATGCAACAACAAGAGACAGTTAAACACTCCAATAATAATAAAGGATAAAGATGATGGGGTTCCAATTGCAAACAGGTTTAACCATTCAAGTTGGTCACTCTCCGCAGATGAAAATTATATAGTGTTCTGCTTTGGAGAGGATGGAGCACTTGATGTAGTGAATGATAACAAAGGTGTCAAGTTTGAGGGTCTCGATAGAATGCATAAAAATTCAAGGCCTCTGAATCGTAAGGTACTTATCATTTCCGTTTCTTCATGAAAGCTTGTTTATTAGATAAATTTCACTGTCTAAATTGGATTATTTTTTTGTTACTTTATGTGACTGAAAAGCAGTTGGAATATAGTGAGGATGAACAAGATAGTGACTTAAACATTCATGAGAAGAGATCACATGCAAATCAGCACCATAGTGATCATCAACAAGATCAAGATTGTGTAGCCCCTTATAAAGAGGTGCATTGTCACCACCCTGACCTTTCCTTGCAAGAAGAGAAAGAAGAGATGGCACACACGAGTAGCACACAGCAGCATAGGGACAGCATAAGAAGGGCATGCCATGTTTTAGGAATTGAAAACCATAGGATGGTGTCTGCAGAATCAAGGGAATCTGAAGAAGGAAGTAGAGGTTCTTTTGCATTCCCCGTGTAAGTTAAACATGTTAGTGATTAATTTTGATTGGTATTTTCATTAATCTCTTGTTAACTTGTACCTTTAGGACGTTGGTTAAGGAATTAAGAAAGAGAAATGTTATATCTTTATACTATTTTAGCCTACAGATTTTTCTATTCATATAAAATTGATGCGTGTCTCTAAAGAGAAAAAAGTTAATATTTTTCGTAAGACAACTTGTAGGCTGAAGTAGCAAGAGGATATAACATTTTTCACCAACAAATATAATTTTTTTATTGAAAACCATGTTACATTTTTCAAATTCTTTAATCAATATATTTAACATTTACTTTTTCATTGAAGTGTGCTGTTAAATAATATCAAGGGTCCATGTGGAAGGGAGTCCTTGTCTAATGTTGTCAAGGACTGGGTGGTTTGTTTTTTAAAAAATGCAGGTTGGTTTGGGAATGGATTGGAAGCCCTGTACAAATGCCTAAGTCAGAAGGTTTGCATCTAAAGAAGCATAAGGCCCGATTTGTGCCTCTTCAGTGCTTTAGATTCTGATGCCTGCACATTCTCTTCTTTCTTATTTTTTTACTCCCCAAGAGTGAATTCTTTTGTCCAGATAGTTGTTAGCTAGGAATGCCATTCTTGAATACAGAATAATAAGTCAAGACTAATAAATATTGTTCAGAGATTGTTTCCTTTTCATCTTTAGTTTGCTTGAAAAATTTAGTACTTACATTACCATTTATATCTTTGTTTCAATTATCATTACCATTAACTCATTTCAATCCTCCTTTATTTTTCTTTATGGCAGAAATTTTCTTTTCAAATTCAAAATACTATAAAGTGCAGAAATTTAATTCCATAGATATGACACTAACGGGTACTTTTGCATTCTTTTTTAAAAAAATTTATGATTCCAAATTTTTTTACATATTTTCTCCAAATGTAAAACGTAAATATACAAAAACACAGTGCAGATAAGTATACTACGAAGTAAAAATTTTCCAACTCACTGATTTTATTTATAAATAAAAAAACACAAAATATACACACTACAGAATTAGAAAGTACAACTATTTAACAAGAACTGAAAAAAGAAAAGAAGAATTTCATTTTGAAAGTAAGAGTTAATGATCAGGTACTTGACCATACGCCAAAATCAAGGAATCCCTAGTAGGTGAAGATGCCCCCTTCATACATCTCTAACATTAACTTTATGATAGTCTATTAATGGGTGACATTATGATTTTGCCATCTCAAATTAATTTGGGGGCTAAAATGTTGGGAAACGGCTATTTGAAGAGTTTAAAAGATTGTAATTGTCATTTTAGGGATTAAAGAGGGTGTAAGTTATAACCGGTATAACTGTTTCATACGTGATATATTCATTGTCCTTCCTTAAGCTTGAAGGATAAACTTATATTAAGCCATGTTTCAGGTATTTAAACTAGAGTGAGTGTACTAAGTACCATACCATGTAAGACTCAGTAAATCACAAGAATGCACAGTTACTCCTGCTACGAGTTAAGTTTTGGCGAAATAGCTTAGAATGATTAAATTCTCTATATAATATACTACTTGAAAATTTTGAATATAATTCACGATCGAGTAAAACACACGAGTACAGGTATTCATTGGAGTGGAGGACTGTTTAACTTTCTAGTATAAAATAAATTTAAGTGGCGCAAAGCAAATGAATGGCACTTAAGGAAAATTATTTTGATGTTACCCCAATCTGCGTTCACGACTTCAGGAATGGAAGCTTAGACAAAATCAAGTTTTGGCGAAGGCTTAGTTGAGTTTATTTTGTTTTTTTGGCTTGTTGAGTTTAAATAATGCTTCAGCCGAGGTATCAGCAAGGTACATGACCGTTGTGTTTACAAGAACCAAGGATGACAATAATAGTAATTGATCTTGGTGAGCCCCATAGGTATAGGCAGAATTAGAAACATCATAGGCACATTCACTAATTTTGGCAGAGGGACTACACTTTATGTAATTCACATAGTCAAGTCATGGGCAATACCGCAACAAGGAGAGCAAAACTGTATTAGGCATGATAACTGTTGTTAAATGAGTTTGGTAGGTAGATGAGCAATGTTTTTAAGATCATAAGAAAGGGCTTATGCCAGTTAAGCTTGTATTGCCCATATTACACGAGTGTTTACTATGCCCGCACACGTTATACATGAGGTGCCCAGCTTAAATGTAGGGTGTGCATATATTTCAAGGTTGCATTTAATTTCTTTCATTAGAGAAAAATAATATTATCAACTAAAGAATAGGTTTTTCAACTTCTTATTCGAATTTGTACAAGCACAAATATACCCTGCCCACATCATAAAACGTGTATCATAAATGGTACAAGATCCACCTTGTCGGTACAATATGTGGACCATATACGGAAGTAGGGAACTGGAAGGCACCCTGGGTGTTAGGGGTAGCGCACGTGCAAGTGCACACGTGTATTTTTGAAGAGTCAGCCGTAACAGTAACGATTTGCTGGTGTGAACAATAACGGCGGTGTACAACATGATAACACTGCCAATCAGAATCAGCCGCTACCAGAGAATTTGCTGAATGCCACTTCAAAGGGAAACTAATACTCCTCAGACCATAATTGACTCTTCTCCTTTTCAAAACCCGATGCACAGGTCTGATATAATTCGCGAGAACGCATTGAACATGCTCTAGTTTTTCACTTTTTCACGTAAAATGGCATAAACTTACATATTTGTTCATAAACAGACATGTAAATCAATCAAATCTTCACACACAGGATAAGCGCTTTACCATTTTGACTAAAGGGGCCCCTAAAGTGTAAACACGTTGAATAAAACAAGTGATTTACAGGTTAAAATTTTTAGATTTGAAAATAAAGGACTGAAGATGTAACCGAGCATTGGCAGCAGCAGTAATAGATTCCTCGTCTCGTTTTTCCTTGGTAATAGCAACTGCAGCAATATAAGCTTTTCTTGCTTCTTCCATTTTCTGCAATTCCATCTCGTCCAAATTATCCTGTTCAAAATGATGATTAATTGGGAAGGTCAACATTCAAGGATTAAGTATTACAGCATACTGACACAATTCTATTCTTAAAAGCAAAGATCTCCTTTAATCAGACAAGTATAGTGTGATATGCCGTTCCATGATGCACATCTTACCAGATACCCGCTACTACTAAGAGAAAGTTATAAGATGTATGAATAGAATCCCCAAATGCTAAATAACTGAATTTGCATGCATGCAGAAGTGGAAGCCATGCGCATTGGTAAACAAGATATTCATGTATCTTGAACCAGGAACACAATCCAAATCATAGTGTTGTGTTGAAATTGTCACCAAATAAAGCAGCAAAATAAAAAATATGCTGCACACATTGATTTGAATAATATTCGTATAAACTTACAATAATACTAGGCAGGTGACTGAAATCATATGGCTTGATGTCATAATCATCAGCATATTTAGAAGTATCAGATTTTGTCAATCCTTCAAGTAATAACGTGAATGAAGAAATATCTGCTTGCATGGAATCTAGCTCGTCTTGGAGTTTCTCTACTTTCTTGTTGGATGTCATTGCTTCCCATTGTATCTTTTCAAGAGCAGCTTGCTTGTCTGCAAGCTTTATCTGTAGAAAAGGAGATCTGTTAATGTCTGAGAAGAACTAATTTAAAATTTAAAACTTCCCCCCAAAGGAAATGAGCATTTTCTCCCCCTATATTATTTATCAGAACCTAAGATTGGACAAAGCACAATAAGATCTGGAATTCTGGATGCAACATTATAATTTCAACACATTCTGA
The DNA here is from genome assembly GCF_003935025.1 of Abrus precatorius. Taxonomy (NCBI): domain Eukaryota; kingdom Viridiplantae; phylum Streptophyta; class Magnoliopsida; order Fabales; family Fabaceae; genus Abrus; species Abrus precatorius. The sequence continues at coordinate 36,172,533 of NW_020874428.1, read as the reverse complement.
TTAAGGCTTCATAAAATCCCAAAAAACTAATGGAACAATTTCAGCGGGGCAACACATCAAATTTTTTACCCTAATTTCTAAAATAACACTAGTCTTGAGTAGAATCAAACTAGAAGAAAACTGACAGAGTTAAACTATTTACAATTACAAAGCCTTCTAACATTCTCTAAGCATGCACCTTTTTAAATACACTAGAACTTTAGAATCCAACTTTTAACAACAATCAAACGCCATGCGCATCATGTTCCAGAGACATCTGATGCGTATGTATTTAGTGAATAGGTATTGCTAATTGAAAGAGATGAATGCTGCTCACATTGTAAATGATTTAGAAACTCCTAAAATTATTAATGAAGAAAAATGTAAATCAGTACCTTAGCATCAGAGAGCTGCTGTTGAGTATACTTCAGTAAAGTGTCCTTTTCCGAAGCCTGGTGTTTCAGTTCGTCAAGTTTTACATTAAAAGTATTCACTTGGTCTCTTGAGTTTTCTGCTGACTTCAAAAGTTCATCTTTCTCTAACAATTTCCTCTGAAGTTCTTCTACCTGCTCCTTAAATATAGCTAACTCTTCTCTGTCCTTTTCTGATGGCAAATCTCTTGATGAAAGCATAGAATAGCTATCAGCATCATTGCTACCATTTTTTCCTTGCTCTTTTTCTCCATGGTCCCTTTTCTTTTTGGCAGGAATAGATTGAGCAACATTCCTACTTTTGGAATCCGTTGCCTACCAGAGGATGTAAATGTCAGGCATAACGATTTGAACACAGAAAATTTAAGTTACATGGGAAATTATTTTTTTGAAAGAATAGTTACAGATTGCCATTTGAAGGACAAAGGAGAAAAAGGGGAAAAAAATGAAGATATTATCACAATAATAATAAGAAAGTCCAATTTTGGGCAAGAAAGTGATACACAGATACAGATATTAATAAAATTGAACTTCAACATCTGGAAGTAGGACTGAAGTACGGAGTACTTGCACTACAAGTTACAGACACTATATGGTCAGTCAGATAAACTCCAGGTTGGAATAACAAAACATTACACCTCCAGAATCATACCAATGGCCTAGCAATCCTTCACTAATGTTAGATAACATTGGAAAATCACATTATAAACAAAGAAAACTTTCTGCAAACCATCATGCTGAGCGTTTTTCAGTCTAAATTAAAGAACTTTATTGTTCAATGGTTCAACCCACAATGAGAGAGCAAAGGTGGTATGCAGTCTCTCAACCACATGAAACGAGAACATAAGTTTGAATCTCAACTTCTTAAGGAAGCAGCATAACCTTTGTGCTCCCATGGTCAAACAGGGATTAGTCTCATGGTCAATTTTAAAAGGCCAAACAACCAATAGGGATACCTCATGGATTCACCAAAATAAAAAGGGTGGCTGGGGAGATTACTATTCAAACAAAGTGTTTTAATCAAGTGATAAAGTATGCAAAAGGTAATACACATGAAAATATTCTTGAGATTGTTATTAGGGTAAAAAGAAAAAGGATAGTCATCAATGCAGTAATATTTTCCACAAGACACAAAATTGAAAATCTAATATATTTCATATTCCATGCCCCGTATATCACCATGAGTCCAGTACTAACATTATTATTTCTAATCAAGTGATTGAAGAGACAAAACAAAGCATAAAAAAGTTATGTGTCCCTCACAAAATGTCATTTACAACATAAGCTATGATATAAACTAATAGTTTCCCCAAGTAACTGTGACTAGGTATTAATTTATGATAATGGACACATATGTAGCATAACATGCATTAAAGGAGCAAAAGAAAGTATTCAATGTGGTATGACAGAAATATGCAGGGGTTTTTATGGTATCCGAGCTTGACAAGGAAATACCTTTGTTCCACAATTTTTCATATTTGGCTACCACTCATAAGCAAAATCACAATAGGAAAAATTATACCGCACAAGGATACTTATATTAATATCAGAGACTCAAAATTAGGTGCATTTCAACCCTATTTTAAAAACCCAAGTCTTACTGATTCAACTGAGAGTTCAAAGAGAAAGAGGAAAACAACGAAAAGAGACTGCATCGCTCCAAATACCACACTAGAGAATCTCATATACTTGCAAATTATATCAAATTGAAGGAAATCCTTAATTGCTTGCACGATTCAACATATTGAGCAAGATTTATGAACATTACAGTAAACCTAACAGTAATGAACAGTTTGAAAAAGATTCGAGAAAATTCAAATCACAAAAGGGGGAAAAAGCACCCCGGTCTTACTCTTCTAGACAATGATTCTCTTGTAGGTGTCTTGGTGTAGATCATGGAACCACGACGGGTAAATGAACGGCTTGCCTTGCGATCCTAATCATAATTAAACCACATAATTAAGTTAATTAAATTCACAATTAAGAGCACCACTTGTCACAGGATCACCGTATGATAAAAAGGGAAAAATTATAACGTGCTTTGGTTTCAAAAGTCACTCACTAGCATTCAGTATATTCACAACACACAAGCAAATACAGTAAAGTCCAAATTACATTATTTCAAACTTGTTTCCTTTTATTCTTCCACATAAAATCATTATAGTTACCTATTTTTTGAGAAATTTGTTTCAGTTACCTTCAATTTGGATGAAAGAAGAGTTGAGTAAAGGAAAAGTGGAGAAAAGAGGGAAAGGGATTACGATGAGTGACTGAACGAGAGGGACAATCTCGACGAGGTCGTTGAAGAGAACGCGATCCAAATTGGCATTGGGTGCCGATGCAGTGGCGGAGGCGTTAGCAAGCGACGATACGGAGTGGTCTTGCGCTGAAAGCCATGAATCCGGGTCACCGAACTCCGAGTTCTCTTGCAAATCCACAAAATGCTGCATTTTGCTTCCTCGCCGGAGGATCGGAGAGAGAAGCAGAGCCAAGTGTTTTGCTGGCGGAGGAGAGAGAAAGTTAGAGAGAGAGAGAGAGAGAGAGAGAGAGACTCAGAAGTGACTGCACTTTGAAAATGGATTCCCGTTTGCAGACAAACCAACGGATATCCTATTCGGTCACGAACTTCGAAAATGACGCCCCTGCCCCTCCGTCTTCCATTCGTCAACTGAACATTTCTTCTGCTTGTTGTTTTAACGTTTAATGTTTTTATTTTTATTAAAAATATTTTATAGTTTTTATTATATTTATTTATTTATTTTTATGTATTTTAATTTAAGGGTAATATTAAAATTTACTAATTCCATTTTAAATTTTTAAAAGTGATCGATAAATAAAAATATTTTTTCTTAAAAAGTGACAAAAATTAAGGTAGTATATTAATTAACAAAGTAAATTTTAATGAGAAGTAGATAATTGTATTTTCTTTTTACAACATTTCGTTTAAAAGAAAAAAAAATAGAAAGAAAAAAGCTTATGATAACATAGATAACATAATAAAATAAAAACTGATATAACCCCTTTCTAATTTCACTTCATCTTGTTATGACATGCTAGACTCCACAACACAAAATAACGTAAGTAACATTGTAGACTAGAGTGTAGGTGAACGACTGCTGGCTTGTTTGGAACACCAAACTGTGGTGACCCTTCAACTACGTCTAAGGACTATAAGCATTTTAATTTATTATATATATATATATATTAAGTGGGATTTTATTCTTTCAATGGAACATAGTTCGCTAAAAATTATGAAGTGCATCGCTCTTTTTTTAAATTTAGAAGTATCTTTTGAATTTGTAACATTTTCTTGAGTTTAGAAGTAGATGGAGGGAGAAGCATTAAAAAACGGAGAGGGAATTAGAATCCATTGATTTGGGAATTGGGGTTGATAGGTAGATTACAATTGGCTTTTTATATTTTTCTTCGTTAATATAAAATGCTGATGACAATTGAATTTGTTGAAAGATATCAATTTAGGGGTAGTAAAATAAATAAATAAATAAGGTTGGCTTATCTCAACTTGCACATAATTTGTATTAACGTGGGTTAGTTTATTTTTGAAAATGGGCCAAAATATTAGCTCGGCCTATTTAAGCTTGAAGAACAGGTTGGCCCGTTAAAAAAATTTAAAAACGGTTCGCATAAAAATAATATAAAATAACTAAATTTAAATTAGTAATGGTTAATAAATAAATAAGATTATTTAATTATTTTAAATTTTAAAAATGACTCGATGTGTCAACCTGCATTGACTCGTCAATGCGCGTCGAAACGAGTCATATTACCAAGTTTTTTTCGCATGACTTGCTTTTATTTTTGCTAAATGAAATCAAATTTATGTACAATATCCTATTAAAGCTTCCAAAGTCTCTTCCTTGTTTTTCCAATTATCTCTCAAGTTTCTTATCGTTTCCCAATAAAAAAAAATCGTACTTCAGAGCATGCCTTGATCATACTTGAGTGCGAATGTGACTCGATCTCAGTGGGTGCGAGAGAGAGACTGAGAACGTTTGTGCAAACAAATACTCTATAACCTTACGTATCTATCTTTTTCAAGAAGTGGAGTAACAATTAACAGTGTGCTATTTAGACGGAAAAAAATCTCTAATGTTCAAAACCGAAGATAGGGTTGGTGTATTTTTGTAAGTTTGCTTAAGCTTGAGCGAAAAAAATTTCGCTTAAACAAAATTATAAAAATACACCAACATGACTCTCATGTTCGATTTTGAATATGCGGAGATCTGATCCCTATTTAGACAATCCTTTCTTTCATTTTCTTGAGTGCACTAATCAATAATCCTTTTGCTCTGGACATCTTTTGTATAGTGTATGACATGCAGAAAATTTTGCAGTGCCTTGTTTCATTTTCATGGTATCATAGGGTGCTAGTGGTCATATAAATTATTTTTCCATTACAAATACAATACTTATTACTCTAGTTTATAGATATGCTCTGGTCTGTACATGTTAGAATTGTGCATGTGGTTGGAGCTCGTCGTGCAACTTTTTCCCCCCCACTCTTTCTTGCAAACAGCCAATTGAAAAGATATTTTCTCTCTCCAAAACAAGATATGGATTTTAGAGATATTTTATACTTGGAAAAAAGAGATCAAATACTAGCCCCACATCCATTTATTTAAAGATAGAGAAGTCGTTTGCTGTGTCTGCATTAAGTGTTATGTATGCTTAGTCTAAGTCACCAATGGGTATCCAAGTAATCCATGAAATTGAAATCGATGTATATCAGCATGTGCCCTGCCAGAAGTAAATATGCTTACAAATTCTCTGAATACCTTCACTTGATACACATCGTATAAAATCCATGTCTTCATACCACAATTGATGGGCAGTACTTAAAAACTCTAGTTCCTAACTTAGAATACGCATATATTGTAAGAGTCCATACAACACCATAGGCATATATACTCAACAGGGTGAAGCAACTAGAGCATTAATAACATTTGACTTTGATGATTCTGCTGAATATGGATTTGCAGTTGAGGCCGGAGTAGATAAAAACCTCGTCCAAGTCCAAATGATGGCACTCCAGTGGAGTAAAAACATTCCTTGATTGGTATTAAGGAGAGCACAGATACATCCATCTAAAGAAGCAGGAGCAATGGTACGTAACTAATATAAAGGGCAAAGATCGTGGCAAATATGTTGGCAGAATATCAAAGAATGAACATTAACATCATCGCCAGAGTTGTACACATAGAGTCTTGTAATATACTCACTCCGACTCAGTTCCCCTGTCGAATATAATAATATTAGTTGGAGTGTGATAAGTGGGCGTAAGCATGCAATAATGTTGAGGATGCACAAGTTCAGACGTCAAGGTTGAATAGGGGCACCTATGACAACACAGATGGACCACGAAAACCATGTGCCTAGTTCTGAGGCCCTAACATGGGTGCAGTCGTAATCCACGCTGCTCTGTCACATTAAAAGGCCACGCCATGTACCAGTTGTCCCTAGTCTTAGTCCATCTTTCGCTCACCATTTTTGGCAACAATATGGGCTCACTCTGCACACCCCGTAACAATTGCTTCCCATATTATCATACATTTGCCCATCCCTTTGCTCCCAGTTCCCCTCCTACGTACGTGTTAAGTTTATTACCACTCCTATATATACTAAATTTAACTCACACCATCCACAACACGACATTGACGTTGAATGTGTAGATACAGGCAAATTGGTCGGTCGTTTCGCTATTAATTGTAATGATCAACCCCCTTGCATCATTTCACGGTGACTTTCGGACAGCAATAATTAATAACTTCAAACTGTTAATTGTTCGAGTCAGGTTGCAACTTGCAAAGTGCATGTAACACTGTACCACACCGTCCTGACAATGACTCCCTCTAGCCCCAATAACATCAATTTTAATACACAATTTGTTAATTTGGCTTTGTCGACGTAATTTTAGTGGGATATTCCTAAGTAGCAAAGCAATCATGCCTTAATATATTTTACTAGGTGTTATGCGTACGAGAAACACGATGAGCTAGTGTGAACAAGATTCGAACGGAAACTGTGATGTTTGAATATCATGCCACGGTTACGGTGTGTTCCGAGTCACGCTTGCAAATGGCTTTAAGGGACCCACCCACCTGGCATCATCAAGAAGACAATAACAACCACCACCGTCCCACAATTCAACTGTTCCTGGTTTCTGATCAAGACCGACGCAATCCAAATAACAACAGTTGAGTTGATGCTCCACTATCAATGCGATTGCTAAATCTTCGCCACCACCACTCCATGCTCGCCCTTATGATAGGTTATTAGCTAAATGACTATGGCATAAACAAGAAAGGCCCAGAATAATAAGGCATAACCAGAAGACAACAGAAACCTAACAGGCTCTTCACATCACATTGTTGTCTTGTCACACTAACCCACGTGTCTCCCCTTTGCATTCACAACCTTACCCTCTCCGCACGCCTACTACTCATCATCGCGCATGCAAGAGGTCACTGTACTATGTAAGCCCCACTCCCCATTTCCCAACCTACCCTCTCCCTCCCAATTTTCTTACTTTCAAACTCCCTCTAAAATTCAACTAAATTAAATTTAACACAAGCAATTATATGTCTTCTCATTACCTCAGCGCATCGCCACAGCTTCTTCTTGTTTAATCCATTACATAATAATACGTTTTGCCATAATCATGCCCGCTTAGTTAGTAATATGGAGGGAGTATATATTAATGTCTCACAATAAAGCAAAATAAGATTACAAACCTAAATAACCGACCAAATAAACAATCATGGATCGATATTAAAACACTGCTATATTTTCTCTGTTAATCAATCAAATTCCACATACATATATTAAAACGGGAACTCGGAAGACAAAAGAAATATCAGATAGAAACTAACATGAATGTTAGTTGTGCATGCACATCACTAATTAAAATCAAGCTCAATCACCCCCCAAATTTATAAATTAAAAAAAAAAAAACAATATACACCTCTTGATTAATTATACCAAGCCCTTCCACCTTCTCTTTCCCATTTTTTCTTTTTTTGCTTTGGCTTAGATTTCAAATTTTCTTTGATCTTCTTTAAAGTTAATTTCATAAGAAATTTATAAAAAAAAAAGGTGAGAAAGTTTGAGGGCATTTCAGGGAAGATGAAAGAGAGTAGAATTGTCCTGGTCAGACCAGTGAGTGTGACTCCAGTAAGCGTGATCAACGGTGTTAGGAAGATCAAACAAACCTTGATCTGCACCGCCGTTCCAATCCAGCGATCCAAATCCTCCGTGAGCGCTCTTACCGTGCAACCCCGACAAATCAACGCTATGATCAAGCAAAGAGCCACCAGCGAGACTCTCCGGCAACTTCAAATCCTCTTCATGTGGATGAGGCTCCCCACTGATGCTCATCACCTTCTGCTGCTGCCACTGAAACGATGACGCATCAGGAACACCGTTACCGAACCCAAACGCCAATGCCTCGTTAGCAGAAGTGATCAAGCTCGTAAAGGTTCCAATCTCGGAGAAAATCCCACCACAGTCCCCTGTTCCTTGTTCCAGAGAACCCTGTTCCAAAACAGGCTCCACAGGGATCAACAACTTCGACTCTTGAATGCTATTGTTGGAATCAGTCTTCAACGTTGACGGCGCCGACACCGCCTCCGTCGCGGTGGGCGCGGCGGTGAGGCTTGAACTCTCGCTGCTTGAATGAGAGTTGGACTTGAGCTCCGGCTCGGCCGGCGGCGCGGTGGTCGTCGCGGCGGGGGTATCGGAGGAGGTTAAATTTTTGGAGATCTTGTTTGCCCGTTTGGATTTACGGCAACCTCCGCCGACGGGGACGTTGCGGAGGACGCCGCCTTTGGTCCAATAGCGGCGGCAGTTTTTGCAGAAGTGGCGGGGTTGGGAGAGGTTGTAGTTGTTGTAGTAACAGAACTTAGTGTTGAGAGAGTCGCAGCGTGGACACTTCAAGGCTTGGTGGTTGTGGTTGTGGTTGTGGTTGTGGTGGTGGGGTCTTAGCCTTCTGTCTCCGGGTGCGGCGAAAAAGGTGGGTCCTCCGATGGAATGTATTTCCTGCATTGAAACTGTTGGTTTGCGTGTGTTGAGAATGATGATATGAGATGAGTGAAGAGCACCTGAGACTGGTGTTTGTGTCAGTGTGTTAAGAAGTTAGTAACATGTGCTGTGTGAAGAGTGTGGAGAAGAACGAAGGACAGAGAGAGAGAGAGAGAGAGCGCTGGAATTAGAAATTGAGGAGTGTGACTGACAAATATCCCTTCCTTCTCCAACGTACTTCACTATCTTCCATTTTCTAATGTTTTGGTTTTGGATTTTGAGTGAATTGACCCAACCAGCCCTTTAACATACTCATAACTACTTTCGCAGCCAAACCCCCCAATTTCTTTAAATATACCAAAATATCCCTACCTCTTTCTCCCAACTCTTCCCTTTATTATTGCCACCTTGCTGGATATTCAATTTGTTGCTTCATTTTTTTTTTATTTTTCTCTTCAAAATTAAATTCCTGCTAATTAGTTTTCTACGAATACTAATTATAAATAAATCACTTTTATTAAAAAATTTATTGAAAGATAGTACACATTATGAGCGTGAGTGTACTGTTATTTTTATAATTATTTTATTTATTAAAAGATAGTACACATTACGAGTGTTTGATAGTTTTATTTATTGTTTAAATAGTTTAGTTAAGATTATTTTAGAATACACGTTTTATTTAGATGAAAATTATATTTCAAATAATAAATTATAATTTTGAACATTTACAATATTTTTTTATTCGTTTAATGAAAATAATAATAGTAGAATAGCTTGATTTTGATTTTAAGAAATAACTATTTTATGTTTTCATGATGTGAAATATAATGTGACATCATTGTTAACTTATTTTCATTGTATTTTGAATAAATAAATAAAAAGTGTAGTAAAGGTTTATCCATTATTTATTTATGACATAAGTATATAATATACCGTGAAATAGTTTAATAATACGTACATTATAAAACTATAAATTAAATACTGCGTTTGTTTGTCGTATATCATTTAATTAAATAATGCACGTATTATAAATCATGCACTAAAATATAATCAATAAATATAATTTTATTTATTTTTATATATATTCCTAATCTTTTAAATTTGGTAATTTTTATAGTATTTTTAGAATTAAGTGGATATTTTATATTTTTATATATAAAATTATTATTATTAATGTTATATTAAATTTTTATAATAAATATGAAAAAATATTTCATCTTAAAAAGATATACATATTTTTAAATTTTTTAAATATTAAAATAATTACAATTATCGATTTAAGAAAAATATAAAACGTTATTTTAAATTTACGTTAACAAATACCCTTAAAATTTATTTATTGAATAAAATTACAAGTTGTGACATGATTTTAATATAAGTCAAATAATTAATCATCAACAGCGATCGTCATAGTTAATAACTGTTTCAAGCTTTTATTAAAAAAAAATAGTATTGTCTTTTTCGTTTGAATCAAATTCTCCCACCTCTATCTTCGTTAAATAAATAAAAGTGCAAAAAAAAAAATTTATTAAATTGAATTCACTTTAATTACACATGACATTTTTATCCAAGATAAAACGTAAAACTTCTTCAACTGTATGTAAAACTTTAAAATATAGCAACTCTCTTTATTTGTAATTTCAACCATCAGTATTGAATATATTAAAAATAGTTTTTAAATAAATTATTTTTAAAATATAATTTATATTTTACTTTATTATTTATATTTATCTTAAATATTAAATGAGACGATATACGTTATCTGTTGTAGTATTTTAACTTACATTAAACGTAATATGATGTAATTTGTTATTATTATATTTCATCTTTATTTAGCTTTCTGTTTTATTATTTTTTTATCATGTCGTATTCACTAAAGTAGTACTTAGTATCAAATTAGTTTTTAATGGGATAATTTCTTTATTAAGATATTGGTCATTAGTATAAGTATTAAATATTTGCATTTAATAACATTACGTGATATATTAAAAAAATTAATTTTCTTAATATAAAAAATAATGTGCCATTATGACATTAAATATTAGTATGATACATCCTATTTTTAATATCCGGTAATTTTCACGTTAATATTTTTAAAAATACTTACAAATATTATTAAAACAACAATTAAAGTATAAAATATTTATAAACAATTAGCAAAAAAATATATTTATTAACAAATACTATAACACACTGTGTTGTAATTTTTAATATATTCTCACTGTACTGTTTTTATCTTTTTTTATTTGATTGATGTTCTAAACTAACACTCTTGTGATATTAGTTAATATTGTTTTATTAAACAAATGGTGTATTAATTAAGACAATGTTAACGTTTAACATTTATTTCCTTGCAGTGAGAAGTTTTGCTTTGTAGTGGATACTAGTTTGTTTGAATTGTGGATTATATAAAATATTGAGTTGTCTGGGTGTTATACAGAGTCAGTGAATTGCCCAATATCAGAACATTGGATTATTTGTTTAATTTATTCTTATAAATCATTTTATACCATTTTTTATTTTTGAATCATGCATTAACAAAATTTTGTTGATTAATCGTGTTCTTTAATAGTTAAGATGTTAAATTTTATGAAAAAAAAATAGTAAAATTATATTCGTTTTTTTTTTTGTTTTTTATACAAATTATATGTACAGGTATATTTTTAATAAAAAAAGTTTAAAAGTACAATAATTATTAACATTTTATTGACATTCCTTTGTCTTAAAAAAAAATAAAGTACGATAAAAAAAATTATTCACACTAATTAAGTAATACAAAAGTAAAAGAAAGTTTTACTAACAAATAATAAATTAATAAGATTTTTAAATAAGCACGATGAAAGAAAATATCATGAAATAAAATATATACACTTTTTTATTAAATAAAATTTAGAAAAGGGTGAAACTATTTTCATGGACTTAGGGCAAAGATGATAAAATCATATACAAGAAGATATTAGCAAAAACTATTAATAAAAAAAATTGAAAAATTCAAGCAACATTTATTAGTATTGATCTTGTTATTTTGAACGCTAATAATTTAAATTGAATTTAGAAGATGAAGGTTGTGATTTGTTTATTTAGGAAGATGTGAAAGAAAAGGAAGAGAGTTGAAATGGGGAGGAAAAGGGATGGAGAGTACGGTGGCACGTGGTGCGAAGTGAAGGGTGGTTGGAAGGTGTAATCCACGAAACCAGTTGTCGCATTGTATTGTCGGCCACCCTCGCTGAGCATATCTATCTCTGTAACAAATGGTTCACACTCTGCCACGTTGCCTCCGCCCATTCGTCACATCTCTTCTTTTCACAAATGTGACTGTACCATCTATTTGACCTCCGTAACTGCTGCTTCTTTTGTCCGCTTCTGCTCTAATTATTCTATTTTCTTAACCTCCGCTTCTTCACATTTTTAAATTAATAAATCTATAAAATATCCGCTTTTTTTTTATAAGGCTCTTTTTTTAAAATTATTTATCTAGTACAAATGTTATAAATTATTATTATTCATTTAATTTAAAACGGATAATAATACTAAATCATTAAATGTCCAAAATCAATTATTTCTTATTTTTTTCACTTTACAAATAAACTAATTTTAAGCAAAAAAACATTCCCTTCTCTTTACTCTCACTTGACTATTTTGTTTTGTCCATTGTTCTCGTATTCTTACCATCAACCATACTCTCCGTGCATGCTTGATTTAACTTATCTTAGAAAAACAGGTATTTTGTAAAAAGAAATAATAAAAAAAAAGTTTTCTTATAAAATGCGTTGTCAAATATAAAGTTAACGTCTTGATATTTATACTCACCTTTTCTATCGGGAAAAAGTAATATTTGGATGCTACTCTTGTTTGGTCATTAATATACTGCTTATATTTTGAAACACATTACTTCTTATAGGAAAACAAAATATTTCTATAATAATGTTGAAAATAATAAAATAAAAAGATATATATAAAAGAAGTAATTAACTTACATCGGTGTAAGTTATATTTATTTTTATATTATTTAATAATTTTTTAAAATTTTATTTCTAAAATTAATTGTTAAATTAAAAATTTTAATTGCATAAACTATATTTATAACATTTTAGACCAATTTAATATTATTTTATATTTCATTCATATATATCAAAATTTAGATAATGCATAATTTTGAAATACATAAAAGTAATGACTGTTTAATCATGTTTTTATAGTCGTTTAATTTTAATAAATTTTAGCATAGATAATTGAGAGTGTATATAATTATAATTTAATAGTTTGATTCATAAAAAATATATAATATATTAAATCATTAATGATGTAAAAGTTGTAGTTAATGTTTCAATAAAATCTACAGTTAAAATAAATTGCTTGATTGACAAGTACATATTCAAATCAAGTTACTTACAGTTCAATGAATCTGCAGCATATACATAACAATTATTAAGATTCACGCAGAAAAAAAATATTAATAATGGTAAATAAACCTTTGCAGATTCGTATAACTTCTAAATATTCTACAATCCGACAAAGAGCGAGTTTACGTGATGCATGCACTAAAGGATTGACGAGTGTAAGTATAACATGCAGCACTTGGTGGGAAAATATATTAAGCTACGTACGTAGGTTAATATTATATTTATTGTGTCGGATCTGGAATTCATATAATTATGTTTATCCTCTCAGCGGTGATAACGGTGGAATAACATAGGGAGTGTACCTACAAAATACTCCAACTCTCACAAATATGACTAATTATGAATTCGAATAAATAATCATACGAATTGTTTACTTGTTGACGATGGAAAGCTTAATATATGCGACACTGGAGATTGTGGACATGGAGGTAGAGGCTGACACGAATCAAAAGTTGCATTGCCATGCCAAAGGTGGAGAACGACGAACCTTTAGGTGAACCAAAAACCTTATATAAGTTGGTTTAAAATGTTGTTTTATTAAAAAATATTAACCTTGTTATTTTCTCCCTCTAACTGATCTCACGTATTAAAAAGAATTTTACTCTACGAGCATCCTTATCTTAAAATTATTTTTCTCTCTTCTCATGTCATAAAAAAACATAGAACAAACAACTAATAAGTAATTATCGTTAATTCCATTCTTAATGTCTTCCTGCAAACTAATTTACTTCAACAGTTGATATTTTGATTATAAACAGGATTCTATTTTGAAGATTTTGATGTAAATATTGAGTATCTGCCCAAAGATAACTGCGTGTTTTAACATTATTTGGAGATTTCCCATTCCACGAAACTGATTTTTCTAATATTTGGCAACTATAATGCCATATAAAGAAAGTCGCCTTCACCAACCTTAGAGGCTAGAGCAGTGTTCTTTGATCGTGCCGTAATTAAGCGACACGGTTTTTGTACAAGTACATTATATATTCCCAACCTGCAATCTACATGGTTGTATCAAATAACAGTAGTAAACAGTTATGTGTGAAGACAATGATTTTTCTAATATATAAAATTAGCTTGAAGTTGGTAACTTATAGTGCGCAATTGATAAATTAATTAATATTTTACAATTAATTATTTAAATTATAATTGTTTAGTTAAATTAATTATATAAATAAAATGCATTAAATAAATAAAAATTTAAAAAATATTTTGTATGAGTGTAAATTATTTAAAATGTTAAGGGTAAGATTAGGGGAAAAAATATTGAAAGTTATTTTGCAATTTAATATGCTTGAGGTAGTTATGCGTAAATTACATTTTGAAAGTTCTAAGCTCTCTCAAATCTTTTGCTTATTAAACAATTCTATTAATTTGTTAAAATATTGAAATTAAAATTGTCTATAGTGTTTTCTAATAATAAAATTTAAATACTTATCACTTCCAGTAAATCTTGCTTTACTATCGTACTTAATGCGGATTGAAGAACATTGATTATGAACTAAAATATTTTAAAAAACTATGGTATTTTCTAATAGGACAACTGTTAAAAAAGAAGAAAAAAAATCCTAATTTGATCATGTAATAAAATAGACCACACGTATCATAAAAATAAAATAAAATATGTGGATATATAAAAAGAAGAACAGGCATAAGATTATCCTATTTGAAAATGTTTTTTTTTTTGTTTATTAAAAATTGAAAAGATATTTTTAAATTTTGAAAGTGTGTTTTTTTTGCTCTATTGATTTTCCATTATCCCATTTTTCGAAAATATTAAAAGACAATAATAAAGTGAAAAAAATATGAGTAATATTTTAATAATTTAAAGTGCAACATTTTTCTTCTGGTACAAAGTGGCAACAAATTTGAAACATTATAAAATTTAAAAATAACAACTAATTTTTTTTTGCTATTAAAATAACAATTACTTTGAAACATATTCAACAGCGTATATATATATATAGTGTTTTAGAAATTTAATAACTAGATCGTAGTTCATCTGCGACCAAGAACAGAGATGAAGGGAGGAATAACAAAGGGAAAAAAAGCTTGAAACTAGCCCCTAATTATTTTGTAGATCCGTACAATTGGGAGAGGCAAACGTTGAACTATGTATAGCAGTACTTGGGGTGGTACTAGTGTTTTGTAAAGATATGATTAAAATTGAAACGATATCCGTTAATTGTTGCATGGGTTATTTGAACAAGCAAGCAAAGAGGACCACCATGTAGAAACAGAAGCAGACACGTTGAAGTGGAATTACCCTAACGAAAATTGATTGGACTAATAAACTTGACATCAAAGACAAGCATGATCGAGTATTAAAAAATGGTACCTCTTCTTCTCGTGTTAGCATGATTATGTGATTGTGCGAGTTTCCACGAGGGACAAAGTTCAACCGTTTAATTAAACACGTTGGAGACCCCTTAATTATTTCATTCCAACTAATTTAGACAAAAATTGATTCATGGACCCCGGTACCTAAGCCATATTAACAAAAACTATTATTGCACTGTGTAAGGCTATTAATCTGTATGAGGAAGGGAAATTAAGGATGGGTTAAATAGGCATAATGAGTATTTAAAGTCTAACCGTGTGTGACAGCAAGGGAAATAAAGAGGGATATAGGTGAGTAGTCAAATGAAATAATTGGTGAATAGGAATAGGAATAGGAATAGGAATAGGGCAAGTGTGAGAGACATGAGAGGCAACAAAATCGAGTGAAAGCATTGGGCACTAACTGTAATTGCTTGAGTGAACAGGTAATATGATGGGAACATGTTCACATGCACATGGGACGGTGGGGGGCTCCAATTTAGGTCTACCGGTACTTGTCGACATCTAAGTATGAGATATTCACATAACATATTATCTATAATGATGGTGTCCTATGCAAACAGAAGCTACAGGGTTGTTCCCAAGTGCAAGCAAAATAGGTTATACTGGGGGGGTCCTCGTACATATGGATTTGTGCACCTTTCACAATCCTTCAGATCCAGAAAGATACGCTATTTGATGCTTCTCCTTCGTTCCTCTTCCGTTTAATGCCTGTCCTTGTCACGACCCACCAACTATGGGCTGAAACCCCTATTCCTCAGGCCCACACTACCCCTATCTTCTTCTCTTCTCTACCTACTCTCTCCCTCCATCCTCATCCTGTTCTCTGTTGCTCAATTTTCTTTTCTTTACTAATTCAAGCTCATCTACCATCTCATATCACTTCTCTTTTCTTTTTTTATGTTCAACAAGTTTTATCTTCTTCTTCTTATTTATTCATCTTCAAATCTAATTATCTTCGTCATGTTTATTGAATCTTGTTATATTTTAGAATCTGTATCATTACGAACACGTTTAAATATCTATAGTTTCTATAAACAACAGGACATTCGTTGATGAATAATAATTAATATTATTTTGATTTTTTTGTAGCAAAAATAAATAAAAGCATGTGTTATATTATTTATTTTGTTAAAAATAAAAAATTATAATTTTAGAAGCTTAATTTACTTTAAATCAATGATAAATGGACATTAATTTGTTTTCAAAATGAAATTGGTTTTATTTTCTTCTGGTTTATAAATTTTGTCACTTTAAAAAAGTTTAATCTAACATTGAAAATAATACTGAATTGTAAATTACTAATAATTCATGAATTTAGGTTAATGTCCATCTAATGGTATTAAATAATACTTGCCATTTAAATACTTCAAATTTTATAGTTCTTAAATTTGTGCAAGTCTATTTCCTTAATATTTTCCATTTCCACCCTTCATCCTAGAAAGATATTGCCTTTTGTCTCATTCCAATTGCTCAGGAGTTTTCACAAAGTCTTTAGCATCGTAAAACAACATCGATAACGACAAAAACAATATCAGTTATAATTTATCAGAAAATTTGTGGGTCACATGTATCTTTATAATAAAAAAATTAAGTAAAAATATTTTGATTATTAAAAATATTATAAAAATATATCATAATATTATATATATATATATATATATATATATATATTATTTTGTATTTCTTAACTATTATTTGCAGGGGAATGGCCAGTAAAATTCTTGGTATTGTTATTAGAATTTTACTAATCGTGTCTTGAGATGATATTTAGTATAAAAGTATTTTAACATTATAATGAAAATAACAAGATATATTTTTTTCATATACTGCAGAAAAATATATTTTTATAAAAGAACGAAAGAGGTTTATAAAGATGTTAGTTTATAAATAAAAGTAAAAAAAATTACGTTTCACATTCATGTATGATAACAAATTTTTTTTGGAAAATAGTTGTAAAGCACAGAAGTTACCTTCGTTGATTTTAAAATTTTATAAAGTCATAATTTTTTAAAACTTTATTATCACAACAATTATTATTAGTATTATCGTAAAAATAGTTATTATCATCTTATATACAGATGTAAAAATACAACAACTTTAATAACTCTTTTTTAGTTATACTTGTAGTCCTTTTAATATGAAGAATATGTTTTTTTTGAGCCAACCAAATTTTTTGAAGTGTTAAGAATATATAAGTTTGACTTATTTCTACTTAAAATTTACTATTTTTTCTTTTTTTTTCTTTTTTTACTTGAAATTCACTTTTTTTTTTCATTTTTCGATTGTCTCCAATTGACAAATAACAAACCAAACATTCAAAATACAACTAAAAATATATATAAATTTCACTCTTAAATATATAATCTCACAAGATATAAAGTCCTTTAAAGTTTATCAAGTTTTTTTAGTTTTAAAATATTTGCGTACCCTAAATTCATCACAAACCTTCAAATATTTAGATAAAAATAATGTAAAAATGTAAAATAAAAAACCCAAAAAAACAAGAACAAAAACTGATAGACAGAACAAATTTGTTTAAACTAAAAATAAAAAATAATCATTGTTCAAATTAAAAAATAAAAACATGCAACTCTTTGTTTTTTTGGTATAGCATTGTCAACTCTTTTATTCTGAAAAAGGATATTTTGAGAAAAGTATATTATGTTTTTTAAATTGTTTTTGTAACAACATGTACGAATAAAGTTGGTCGAGAATAGACAATTATACCTAGAAAAAGTTAAGTAATATATATATTCCGGAATTATATAGTAATCTCATTTTTTAAAGTAGCTTGGTTAAAAAATATATATTCATTTTTATCAAACGCTATTTAAGTCGTTAATAATGGTTAAAAATTAACAATTTTTTTTACCATGAATCACAGCATGTGTACAATGATAATATTAAGTGATATACTTCTGACTTGTATATATGAGTTTTTGGTTATTTATTTTTTATTATTATATTTTTATAATTTAATTTTAGACTTGCTTTCAACCAATGCTTGTGCTTTTTAAGCTATACAGTCATAAAAAATAATTTTTGACATACAACTTTCTTTTTAAAATTGCATGTAACAATAAATATTTTAATATATCATCTAATCTATTTACATCGTGTTATTTAAATTTATCACTCTAAATTTCAGAAGATTACATTTATGGTATATTAAGACCAGTTTTAAAATGGAAGTCTCGTACAATATACCAACTAAAAACATTAAAAAAATAATTTATTTTATTTTGCATGGAATGAACTATTAGTTTTATATAGCAGCGTATAGTCTCTCTATAATTTACTTTTATAGAATAAATAAAAGTGTCATGCATGATGCATAACATAAAAGAGAAAGATGGACAGCTATGGGACCCGAGTGTTTGAGACTTTTATAAGAAGCTACTTTGCAAAGTTTTAGTTTTAGAAAGAGAAAAAAAACTTCATAGATATTCCTATTTGTTTGAACTTCGAAAATTATGCATTAATTATGATTTTTTCTTTGACTTAATCGATAATATTCTATATAACACTGTATTTATATCATTTATTATGAAATATATTATATAAAGCATGCTTTAATTTTAAAATTATATATAATTTTAAAATTTAATTACTATTCAAATTTAATTTTTAAATAATATATTTATTAATTAGATTGATTTAAACTCACATATATCATTGAATCTTAGTTGAGTCGGATTCAACTTAAATAAAATAATGTCATTAAATTTTTTAATTAGACAAAGATTTAATTAAACTTATTCCATTAAACACCCTTTACGATAAGGCGAGAAAGGTTACAAACTACACGGAAAAAGTAATCATTTTTTGTTTCCTTAATAAGTTAAACGATATTTTAATGTGTCTAAAGCGCACACCAATAAATTAAATATTAGAATATTTAATATCATGAATATATTGGGTCTCATTATTTAAAAAAAAAATTATTATGTATTTCAGAATATAAATTATAAAATATTATTTATTAATTTTTAACTAATGTTTTAATGATGTTAGTAAAAAATCATCAATTTATATTAAAATAATCAATATTTTATTTTTATTTTAAAATTAATTTTAAGTATATAAAAATTCTAAAATTTAACTAAAATAAGTAATACTTATTACATTTTTATATAATAACAACATTTATTTTTTATAAAAGGTTTATATTTTAATTATTTAAAATCATTTTTAAGGACTGAAATTAATATTTTTAAAAATGATTATCTTTTTTAAGTTACAAAATTATTAATTTAATATAAGTTTATGAAATTACTAATTAATATTATTAAGATATTAGTTATAAATAATATTTTTATTAAAATTGTGTTAAAATATGTTTAAAGTTACAAAAATCATTTTAATTTTCTAATAAAAATTTTTATTTTAAATTATTTAATCAAATTCTTTAAAATACAAAATAAGAATTTATTAAATTAATTTAAACGCACTCGTAAAATGAATGGATACAAGTCTGTTCGCCAAATTGTAAAACAAAGACAAGACATGGTCACGTGGAAAAGACCCAAAGACCTCGCTCGTCAAATCTAACTCTAAAGTAAATGTGACGTTATGACATCAATTAGTATATAAAATAATGGATTTATCAGTATCTCATATATTAAATAAATATGTTTAAATAATTGAAATGTGAAATTTATCGTTTTGCGTTAAATATTTTTTAAATTATTATTTACAATAATAATGTTTTTTACATAAACTTCTTAAACTAGATATATTCAATTAGAAACAAAAGTTTACAAATATGAATTACTTGATCTTAAAATCAATTGCAATCAAATTTAATTTCATAATATCATTATCATTCAAAGTAAAGTTTATATAAACACCCATTCACACACCACTGCAGTGTAGGCAAAACTTGAAAGAGGATGGGCATTTGGGAAAATTTTGAGGGTAAATTGGTTGTTAGTGTATCGAATAATGCATGTTCCCCTTGTCTCTTAACAAACATGACGCAGGGTTCACCCAGAAATCAACAAATTACATAGTGATAGTGGAAGAGCTTTTTTGAAGTTACGTAGGCATGGACAATTTCGTACCAACTCACTTTATCATTTCAATTTTTGACGGAGATATGAAAAGTGTTGAGAAATTCCCTTTTCAGAAAATTTACTTGGGTCGTTGTCCAATTTTTTAAGCACTTAAATATATAAAGATATTTAAGTTATGATATTAAAAAAGTTTAAAGTTCTACATTTTTAAATTTTTAAGAAATATGCACATGGTTTTGATTTTTTTTTTTAATATATCTCTTCTCAAAGATGTTAATCAACTTCCAAGCATATAGAAAATAATAATGCTTACTTTTCACAAAAAAGAACCTACAAAAATTGTCGTGGAATATATGTTTGCTTCCCCATCTATGTTTGAACTTGTTTTAACTAAATATGTAAAGGATATGAAAATAAGTTGTTTAGTGTTAAAAAAGAAAAACAATAATCATTTTAAAGAACCTCAATAAAGCAGTCTATAAATTCACACATTAATCACTAAAATATAAAGTGTAGTGAAGAACCTCAAATTTGTTGTGATAGCCAATTAAAGACCTAGATGTTTAAATAAATTGATGAATATTTTAAAAATTAAATCGGTCATTAAATTATAAAAATATTAAATACTTATTTTTTAGTTCAATTGTAATGGAATTAATATTGAATTAAAATATATTTAATAACAAACTAATATATAATTATAAATATTAAATTAATAGAAAAATATTTTACATGTTCTGTAAAATCTATAATAAATAATGAAATACTATATATATAGGATTAATATATGAGGCTTTATTTTTTAAACAATATTTTTAATATAAAATAATCAAAATTTAAATGATTGATTCAAATTAGTTTCTTAGGTCAATTTTTGCCAGTTTTAATTAGCTCGTGACCGATTTGACTCTTTTTTTTTTTTTTTCTCTTTAACTTTTAAAATTGTTCACTAGTGACTTTTTCAATCCAAACGATTGTGTCAACTAGTTTGTTCCTGTTTTTAAAACAATAATACTAATTAGAGATCCCAATTTCATTTTGATTACCAGATTAATGAACTCAACTTTAATAAATAATAATAATACTTGTCAATTACAACAAAGTTAAGAAAAACATACCAAGTATTTTTTATGTAAATTTTTTACTTTTATACTATTCTAAAAAAAAATAATCCCAAAAGGCTTATATACATGCATTGTGAAACACACACAACCACCAAAAATATGTAAAAGTATTATAGTAGATCCATTCAGAAGACTTGAGCCAAAAATTCAAGCCCACTAAGACATAAGAACTGAACCCACATAAAAAAGGCGTATTTTTGTTAGGCCCAAATCAAAAACTGGCAATGCGGAAAACAACAACACTACACGTTGTACCACCCACTAAATTATGAATTCACACCACTGCAGCATTGCTCAGTCTATTGGGCTTGACCCAAAAGTTGGTAAAGTCTCCCTACAATAATAATAATAATAATAATAATAATATTTAATTATTTTTGACATTTTCTTTAATTTAATAATATTTTACACACTTATCATAAGCCAAAAAAGAATTAATAGTTAACACTGTATTAGAAAGTAATTTTTTTTAATATAAATGAATATGAAAATTAATTTTCTTAAAACAATCAAATGAAATTGAATAGCACCACCTGTGGGGCGGGTTTCATGAATGTTATAACTTATCATAACTTATAACATTATATTTTATATATGTCAGCTGTATTGCTGAAATTCTAAAGCCGATTATGATGAGTTTTCATGTTCTGATATGGTTATCTTAAAAATAATTACTTATTTTATATTAAAAGTCAGAAACATGTCCTATTTCTCTTAATCCAACATTATTTTGCCATCATTACGTTTCGCAATTCATACATATCACTAGCATTCCACACAATTTTTTTAAAACTGAAATCCTTAAACATTAACTTTCGAATACAAACCCAAAAAAGCAACTAAAAACACGTAACCATTATCCTTTTTTTTTTTTAAAAAAAAACTTTGTTATTACATAAAATAAAATTACAAATGAACATTTAGCTATGAAAAACGACACTAAAAAAAATGGTGGTCAGGTCAACTGCAATGTGCGTGGCACCATGCCCTGCGTTTCTATTCCGTTATTATTAACCCTTCGTTAACTTCTGATAATTCCCTTATAGAAATAAATAAAAATAATAATAAAACCTTGTAAGTGTAATCACTGATCAATCAGAAAAAGAAGAAGAGGGGTGAGGGTAAGCATGGAGCTATGGAGCAAAGCTCGAAGCTTTGCAGAAGAAGCAGCGAAACGGTCTCAAGAACTGTCGTTGGGTGCTTCCAAGTTGAGCGACATCATAGCAGAAACCACGAAGGAGATCGCGTCGCAAGCTTCCAAGCACCTGGACTTGGTCGAACCTTCTTCGAAAAGCGACGTCGATCTCGAGCGTTTTGGCTTCACCGATGAGTTGAGGGAGTTCGTCAAAGGGATCACCATCACTACCTTTGAGCATTTTCCCCTTCAAGGTTTCTTCTTTTTCTTCTGTTTACACGATGCCGTCAATATATCCTTTTAATTAAATTATACTAATTAATTTAAGTAGATAAAACTAATAATTATTTTCTAAATATTATAGCATCATAATTTATCTTTATCCCCGACATTAAATTTAATCCCACTGTCAATATTTATTGTCAACAACATATATTCTTAATTAATTTTAATTTAAGATTTCACCAACTTCATTTATTAAGTGTAAATAAGAAAATAAAAATAGAACTTTATAACAAAGGCTTAAAACATGTAGAAGGTGTTGTGTAAAAAGGACTAGAAGAGTCCTTTACAACCAAACTAATGTCATATTCTAAAGTGAAAATGAGTGCATTTTTAGTGTTTACCTTTTTTTTTTTTGTTATTTAAAACAAGTTTTAATTTTTATTTTTTATATCTTCAAAGTTTCCGTCTTGAGCAAACACTATATAGTTCAGTACTAATGGTACCAAGTTTAAATGCTTGTGTTATTCTGGTGGCACTTCCCTTTATTATTCTTGTTCATGTGAGGTTATCTGTGTTTTGGTTGCCCACTTGCAGATGATACGGAATTGTCTGATGTTCCTTCAGTTTCAAATGTTAGGCAGGATCTAACCGAGTGGCAGGAAAAACATGCCAATCTTGTTCTTTCTACAGTCAAGGTAGCATCTTTTTTTCAATTAGTCGTGATGATTAAATGTTTTGTTTACTCTCTTATTCTGTGATTTTGTTAACCAGTATAATAGGTGGTTGCCAAAAAAAGCCAAAATGTAATCAAAGCTATGCAGGACCATCAGTACTTTTACCAAAGTTATTGCTCTGCATTTTCTCTAGTGTCTTTATTAAATTTAAGAGGGCCTCCAATTATATCGGTTATGAAGTACGAATTGCTTTTTGTTAAAGAATTCTGTCTTATAGCTAGACATGTTTTTTTAATAGTATCATATTAACTTGAAAACTTTACATGTCTTGGTTGTAATTGCATCAAGTTTTTATTTATGTACTTCTGAAGTCCTGAGTATATCTTGTACTCGGTTCTTTTCTTTGGTTGTTTGCTATTGAGTCCCAAGGCTTAAACATTGATTCAACGTTCAAGTGTTTCCGAATAATTGGGAAGGAAAAAAGTTCTTTTTTCCTGGTTTAATTTTGTTTGCTTACCTATAACTATTTACAAATGATAGATAAAAGTTTTATGCATCCTTAACCATTGGAGTAGGATGTGCCTAATATTTATTTACTTGTCCAGAAAGTAGAGTAGATGAATTCCTCAACCAGGAAACATAGTAATTTGAGGCTGATGTTTGGGGGGAAAAATAGTATCATGGAGCAATGGCTGAGTCTGAAACGTTACACTCCCACTAAGTTATAGTTTGATTGTGAGATTTAGATATTGTAAGTGATTTACGTGTCTTAATTAGTGTAGACCTTTGTGTTCTAGGTCTTGTCTAAGTATGTGAGAAAGAGAGAGGGTGGGAGATAGAAGTAACGAGGGTGTAAAAGTTAACAACCCTGAATTGCTGCAAGGTGAGATATGGTTGTTCTTTGTCATGTTCATGTATCTATCACCTTGTCAGATCCAATCATGATGACTGACGGCATGCTGCCATGGTAGAATTTTAAGATATGTTGTATTCTGCTATCCAAGTTTGTAATTGGAGCAAATAAAGTGGATTAAAAAAATTGTATGTTGTTGTATTAATCTAGCATGAAGAAAGTAAAGCCTGTCAACTAGGTATATGGGTTATTTAATGTATACATGTTATTCTGTCCTCTATGCTGATTACCTTTTTCTTGGTAATTACATATTTGAAACATAATACACTCCCCCTATTCAATTTTTTTTCCCTTGTTACAGGAGATTTCAAGATTGAGGTATGAGCTGTGTCCTCGTGTCATGAAAGAGAGGAAGTTTTGGAGAATATATTTTATAATTATGAATAGTCATATTGCACCGTAAGGAATTTATCCTTTTCTTGAGTATTTTGGTTTTCACATTAAATTTTGCTTTAGACTTTTGTTCGGCCTTGGATCAGTTTGACACAGAATTATTTGGTCTTTGTAGTCTTAGAATACTATAAGGTCATGTATTCTATGAGGGTTTTCTTGTTACATATCAAATGACACACACACATGTATATATTATGCCTTTTCTTAATAGTTAATATCAGAAATAGTGGTTACTTGTAATTTAGAATATAGAAACATATATATTGTTCCCATGGTTGTCAAAGTATGTAAAAGAGTCACTATGAAAATTTTCACTATAGGAGATTGAAGGAACTTCTGCCATGATAATATGAGCATGTGAAATTTTCAAAAATATAACTGAGAATTTTAAATGAGAGTTCGTACAGGAAGCTGAGTTCTATTTCCTTCTATGCAGTTTGTGTTTTGAAACTAATGAATATTTTATACAGTATAATCCAAAAGTTTTGTTGGATTTGCATAAAATGATTACTTAAAAATCCAATAGACTTGTGGAAATTATCATGTTGGTTATACTTGCATGTGTTAAATGCAATGTATTTCTAGAAATTTTCTCATTCTTTAACCTGGGTTTTAGATATACTGTTTTGTGACTTTTGGTAAACTGTTTTGTCTTATGATTTCTGATAGCTATGAGAATCAGTACATGGAAGATGCTATACTAAAATCATCTGAACAAGTAGAAGATGACAAAGTGATGATGGAACCGTTAAAAGTTGAATTGACCTCTATTCAACAAGTGCAGGAAGTGAAAAAAGAGACCAAATCTTCAAATTCATCAACCGAGCAAGACTTGGATGTATTTCTTTTGAGAGATAAAAACAGCGATGATGACCTAGGTACACCTCTCTATTAAATCTATTGTTTTTTTTTTTTTAAATATACCGGTGTATTGTATATATGAGTTTGTTAGTGGTCCTGGTGGAACATCTATATTTATAATTGATATTGAGAAATTTTCATGTTCCAGAGTAATTGAAAGGATATTAACTCTATAATAGGAAAACAATGACTAAGTTATGTCATTGCAAAATGATTTATCTTTACCAAAACAATGACTAAGTTATGTCAATTGCAAAATGATTTATCTTTACCGACTTTTGGATTATAGTGGTCTTCTGATTTAAGCTGCATTTGGAACGCAATGATGACCTAGAGATAATGAGATGAAAAGGAAGGGATGAAATCAAAATAGTTTTGCTTTTCCCATGATTTGAAGTAACTGAATTTATGGGTCAAATTAAAATAGTAAGCGGCAAGTTTTTAAACTAAAAGCAAAGTACCCTCATCATCCCCCAAGTTTGGAGAGGAACAAAAGGTAAGAAAAGTGAGAGCTTGAGGGGTAACTGTTCTCCCCAAGTCCCCACGTTTCTTCCACTTCATAAACTTTTTAACTCCCACACAAGATGGATTATTTTCTTTCCATGTTTTCCTCTTCCACGCCTCATCCAAACAAATTTAGTTTGTGCAGTAATCTGGTTTAAACTATTTTCTCAATCATTTCAGCTATTTTCCTTGAGAGAACTATAGCTAAGCCAACTAGAAGGACTGCCATTTCTTCATGTTTGCCTGTTTGTTGGTCTGTACATGCCATGTTTTTCAGAGTTTGAGAATTATATCCAGTGATAGTTAGTATATTCCTCTCGGGATATGTATGTGCCCTGGGTGGTTCATCTCTTCATGGGTGAACTTAAATTTTGATGGGTTAAATATGCCAACAATCTCTCTGGTTTTTCAGATGATGGCAATGAGGAATATGGTGATGATGATTTGGACCAACTGGTGGATAGTTCGGTAAGCATGATATAATCTTAATGTGTGGTTTATTTACATATTCCTTCGAACAATTTAGTGGGAGTAAATTAGCACATCCCTATATCACTTTTTACTCCCTTTTGTTCTCTTTAGTTGATGTTATCTTAATAAAAAACAAACTTTTTCTATATCCTAGACAAGCATTGTCTAGGCTTCACAGAAAAATGTCATTCCAAGTACTTTTAGGTGTCATTTTTCGTATGCCATCAATCACCTATTTAATATTCAAATCTGAGGTTGCAATTAAACCTAATTATTTGGTAAACTTCCCGTGAATCCCACCATACCATTTTCAAGCTCTCCTTTTTGTTGGGTTAGTAGATGAAAGGTTTAGTCCTTTCCATTTGAAATAAGCAATTGCATGCTTTTGTATAGGCATTAACCAAGCGTTGGTTGTAATGACTAAGGACATTAACATTCACATGAGCTAGAATCTGGAAATGATAGGTGCTCGTGCATGCTACTAATTAGGTGACTGTATTGACTTGTATAGACCTTAACAATAAAATACTATTGAACCACATTAAATGCTCTTTTCGCCATAATGGAATATTTATTTGGTCCAGTTGGAACTTGATTGCGTTCTGAAGCTTTATTTAACTATTCGTTGAAATTGGCGGCATTTATATTTATTTACTAATGTATTTTAGAACTTGCTTGCATGTACAGGATGATGAGAAAGGGAAATCATAGATGTTGCTTGAAATTATTGGCTGACATTGAATTAGTGGTAGCAACATGACTGAGAATATTCATGATGAAATGAGGCTTAACTTATTGATGTGACACATACGGTGGCTGAGCTGTTCCATGATGCTTACATTTATTCTTTCAACCCCTTTCGTGCCCCCTTATTTCATGTGTTTAATTGTTTCTCCATGTTGAGGTAAAGAAAGTTGGGTTTGTGATTATATAGAATGTTTGTATTTTTTGTCTAGTTTCGTTAATTTTTTAAACTTCTTTTCTTCGTGTGTAAAATACGTATTAAATGTACTGGATTGGGATAGGGAACCCAAACCACTTGATACATTGATGTGTAATCCAAGTTTGGGTTCCAAACTTGGTTTTAATCTCATCAATGTGAAAATATATTATTATAATATCGCCTTTTCTATTTTCTATTTCTGAAAAAGAAATTATACAAAACAAAATAATTTAATTAATTTGTTATAGTTATTCAGTATTTTTATTCATTTATTTTTTATCTATCTTATTGTACTTTTTGTTAATGGATCTCTTTATCTTTTGTACTATTTAACTGGTGTAAGTGTTATATCATTTTCTTAACCTATGTTTCAAGGGTACATAACAAGAACTATGAATAGTAAATTTTAATTAAGAATCACATGATATCATTGAATCTAATGTACTTATAATATTAAATACTATAATTTTTAATAAAATATTTATCGTTTATTAATTTTAATTTTGTAAAAATTGATATTTTATCGATTGTACAGAGTTTTTATACAAGAGAACACTAGTAAAAAAATAGTATTTAATAACACGTTAAAAAAATTAAACATAACATATTAAATACTTTAAATTACGATAAAAATTATGCATTAAATATTTTTTTAGTTTTAAGACAATAACTTTTTTATAATTTCTTTATTTACAACTTCTTCTCTTTGAGTACATGTTAAAAAGTTGTTTAATATTATCTTGAATTTTTGTATGAATAGATGGAGTATTACTATTTTAGTAATATAAATAAATAAAAAGATTATTTGCAATAATTATACATCTAAAAATTATTCATATTAGTACTATTTAAATCAGATTAGTATGTCAAAATTATTTTCAAATATAAATCAATTTACTTAAATCCAAATTTTGTAAAAATCAAGTTTATCCAGTATTAAGTTTGTAAAATTCTAACCCAAGAACGCTGAAAAAAATTGAATTAATTGGCTAACAAAGGTACCATCCAAGAATTAAAATGTAGCAATTTCTCATGTGCAGGCATGATTTTGGAATTCGTACAAAAAAATATCGAACTATTTATCACTCCTCCCTTTGATTTATCCTCACCAAAGTGAAAACATAAACGGATTAAAATAACAATGTCTTGGTCTTGATATCATTGTTTTTGCTTCATTCTGCAAATTTTGTTTGGTTCCCCATTTGGCGTTTTTATCATATAACCTTTCTTGTCAGGTTTTCTGAACCATAGCAAAGTTTTAATTAATTCCTTTTTTGCTTCAATTGATTATTATGCATAGTGGGCCTTCAACTTCCTCTATCCCGGGGGCCCAGTTCAATCATTAGTAAGGTATCTCATTTGATGATAATATTGATAAATACAAGCCTCGTACCGTGTATTATCATTTCTTTTTCTTGAATTTATTTTGATAAATGTTAGAAACTACCTGAAATTGGCAGATATTTAATGGCTGCTTATGATATACGATGATTTAGAATATTCTTCTGCTACTTTCACTTTCTCTTCTTTACTATTTTTTTTATTTTCCATTTTCATTGATAACTCTCCAGCTGGATTATAAATAACTTTGAATCATGTGACCCACCTACTTACACCCAAATAACTTATGCTGCTACTTTAGCTCACATCTGCTTTTTTCTTTGGGTGAGACGGGAAGCACGTTTTATTGTCTGAGGATAAGATTAATGCTTTCTGAAAACTGCAAAGAGCAAATCATCATCCCTAACATATGCCATCTTCACCTTCCCAAAATCATATTCCTCTCTACCTTTATCATTTTTTTATTAACATTTATGGGTCAATCCCATTATTTATACATTCGTGACCTTTTGAACAAAAGTAAACTTAACGTAACGATAATCAAAAGAAAGTCCGAAATATTGGCTTATTTTTTATTTTCTATCTAATCATAACTTATAAAAAGCAATTATTTGCTAGTTAGCTTGCTAAATATGATATAATTAAAAATACTCTCGTTTTAAGAACGATGACTTGCATCTAAAATATGAAAAAAATAATATTAAACTTGTAAGAAGGGAGCCTTAAATAGGAGAGTCAATCCCCATTATGGACATTTATATATTTCCATACTTCATATGTCATCCTGCTGATGCTTAAGCAAAGAGGACGCGCGTTCAACTAATATTATTATTTTTGCTTAGGTACAAAATCCACTTGTATTATTTTTCTGCGTATACCTTAACCTGTGTCCTATTTAGGGGAGATCTTTGAAATAGTTTTTTTCTTAAGCCTTAATTCAAATGTTCAATTACAGATATAGTAATAACAATTGGTATGGAGATCGAGTATGGATTACTATATCCCATCGAAGTTGAAAAAAATAGTAATTAGCGGGGAAATGATCAAAGTCAAGTCAGCTCCACGAGCTGGATATTGGATAATCACAATCACCATAAACCCTACTCGTTACGTCACTTACACGAAACACCCACGCTTGTATAAAATAAATATGAGAAATACTATTATATAATAATTTTGTTATATTTTTTAATAAATTAGGGAAAATAAAAAAAAGGGAATAATAGATAAATGATGTAATTAGAAGAAATAGATGTTTTTTTATTATAAAAATTTATTGTGAAATTAATAAAACAACTAAGCTAAATGCTGGAGTGGAAAGTTATTATTGGGACGGTGATTGTGTGTGCGTGTTACGTTTGTGCTTAATTTATCATCTTTGTACGTGTCCCGTTTTACCTTTTTAATCATATCACGTTAAAGGAATTCAAACATGTGAAAAATAATAGATAACTAAATAATATATTAATACAGAAGTTGTAAAAATTATTCATTTTAATTTATTATCAATTAAAGAGTTCATGATTTTAAGATAAGAATTCTTAAAATTATATTTGCTATTTATATTTATAACTAGACTAACTTTTCTTTCTTACCTACATTTAATTTTATTATATTTTTTTCCCGTGAAAATAAGACAAGCAATAATTTTAAACATGCCCTGGTTGGTTCTTTCTTAATTAAACGAGTTTCCCAGTTTTATCACTTACTTATAATTAGTATGTTTCTAATAATGTTACCGAGTACATGATTACTTAGTCTACGACATCGTTTTCAATATTCTAAAGCAATTTGTAGTGTGTGTTAGAACATAAATGAAGGTACCCTTCCGTCATTTTCATAGAGTCAAGTCTAAAATGCAAAAGCTTCTAGATGACATTCGCTTCAAGTTTGGCGGTATGGTACAACCAGTAACAAAGAGTTAATAATTGATTTTATTTTATTTTCCTCAAAATCACACACAAATTAATAATTACTTTACTGGAATGCCTAGCTTTGACTTCTCTGTACAATAAACTTGTAAATAGTATTTTAATAATAAATAAATAAATACTTTTCTTATTTTTAAGATACTTTTTCTAAGCAAACGTTATTTAAAAAAGTGTAACAAATGTCTAACAGCAAGTGGGTAAAATAAGATCGGGGAATTAAATAGACCCAAAGAATGAATTAAGGAAGAACGTACGACTTTCCCTTCTTGGTAATAAAATACAACTTTAACTAACAATCATCACACAAAAAATTAAAAGAATCATTATAAGTTTTTAATATTTTCCTTGTCTATATATATATATATATATATATATATATATATATAGACTTTGATGATATTTGACCAAAATAAAAGAGTATTGTTAGCACTAAAAGGAATTTAGATTGAATAATAAACTATATATTAGTTAGGAAGTACATGTTAAGCTATGCTTACTTAAAAGGAAGCTAGCATGAAGTAGAATAAAATGAACAATGCGTATGGAAAAATGGCTTGATTGGAACTGTTTGGTTAATAGAGCTTCTAGTTGAAAATTAGACATATCACCAAAAATGTTTTTTATTATATGGTAGCCAAACGTCTTGTTAGTCAAATATATGTAAGCAAAATGGCAAGCTGAAATATAGTGTCTTAAATTATGTTCTATACCCAACGACCAAAAAATTTAATTAGGCCATAAAAAATGGGCGTTGGATTTGATGTATTGGACTTGTTCATGATTCTTAATACTTGTAGTTACCGGAGAAAAGTAGATAAGGGAAACTTTGACCTCGTAAGAAGGATAAAAACAATTGTTTAATCAATTTTGGATGTAATCAGAGCATTATTTATATATAACATATTACTTAAGTTATATAGTAATTACTAACATTATGACTATTAGTTATTACCCCGCATTATTGTAAACGTTGGTTAAAGGGTTGAGAACATGACACATAAGTGTAGTGGTTAGTCATTAGTTTAGATTTATACGTCAATTGCATAACAAATAGTAAATTATCCAACAATTAAGCAATACAAAGCATTATACTCCTATTTATCTATATTTCTCAATTAATCCACTCTTTATTCCTCTCGCGCTTTCATTTTCACTTACCATCTAGAGCAAACTTAAGCTTTAGTCAATCTTTATAGCAGGGACATTATGATGTAGTCTAATAATTCATAATTGAGAAAATCAAATTTCTTCTTTACAAAATTGCCTAAATATAGAAAATCACTAATCAGTTAAATAATTTATTCAGTTTTACTAACTTAATTGTTATATCAACAAGCACTTTTTAAAAACTTTTTGAGTGGTATTGTGCATGAAGCAAAAATGTATTTTATAGTTTATTGATTAACAAATATTTTTGCCTTTTGTCCAATTTTCATCTTCATTTTATTTTGTCCCGTGACTATTTTTAAAATTAATTATAAACTAATAATTACTGTGCTGTATAATCCTTCGTTTTACAGGAAATCAAATGCTAAGAAACCCTGGTTTGATTCTTTACTTTTAAGTTCTAAAGTATTGTTTATTTATTTCTCCCTTTTTCAAATGGATCTTAATTTTTAGATACCAAAACAGTTATGATGATTTTGACTCATTCAACGTCCCCTTTCCTTTATTTTCAAATAATAGTTATTTACCGTTTAATATGAAGTGTAACCAAATTTTTTAGAGCAATATTTGCATAAAATAAAATCCATATTAATGGTATATTACTGTATCAAATTATTAAACTGAATATGATTGAATGGAAAAAAACTAAGCAATACAATTTTATCTATTAATTTCAGTTTTTCAAACTTTTAAAATGCCATATATTTTTTAAAACATATAACTTGTCTTATTACTTCTCATATTAAAATTTAATTTTTATTTTTAAAACATAATTATACTCGTTATTTTCATATTTTTAATATATTATCAGCTTTAAAACAAATTTATCAATGAATAATTAAAACAACACTTTTGTGCTACTCTTATCAAAATTATAAGATTATCAATACTATTTGTTAATTAAAATTTCAGTTTTATAATAATGTTAAATATAAAAGTTTAACTGAAATAAAAATTCAATTTTAATTAATAAATAAAAATATTATTACCTGCCAAACAACCTCTAAAATTCTCATTCTAGTGGCAAGAAATTAGCGAAAGAGAGAGAATGGGAGGAGCCAGCATCAATTGTAGCCAAGGATTGCGAGGGATAGATCAGTCACCGTTGACGGGATAGGTGGGGTCCTAAAAGGTAGCCTGTAGATGAGTTATCTTATTGACACGTGCCCCCAAACCACCATCGGATGGCCCATATCAATGCGCCATTTTGAAGTGAGAAATCGTAAATCGGCTACGCTTTTAGCAATAGAGAGCCTCGTAACGGGTTGAGTTCCACTGTTCTGCGTGAATCAACTTAATTTGTATTAAATAAGAAATAAACCTCGTTCTAGTTTAAATGAGTTGAAATTTCATGAGATGTGAGTATTAAAATTTTGTCTGGCCAATATGGGTTAGATGCAGGTGGTATGAGTAAAATCAAAAGACTTAGTTGAAGAGAGAAAATATTTTGAAAGAATTCAATTTGGGTACTTCTGAAATTATTAAAGAAAGAGACACAATCACATTTAATATCTAATAATAATTCACATCAATTTTACTCTAAGTTTTTTAAAATTTCAAAATTAAACTTCGTGGTTGTGGATTTTTATTACATATGAGGTTTAATTAATTTATATTAAATTTACAATTAAAGCATTTCTACACTTATTGTAACAATGAAGTATTTTTCTTTAAACAAGTGTGTAGCAAAGTTTTTAAGTTATTAAATGGTCTTTTCAAAAATAGAACTATCCAGTGTCTTCAATGTATACAAAATTAAAATATATGTTCAAACAAAATTTAGATTTATTTATATGTTAATTTTAAATTTCCATTTTTTCAATATGCATGTATGTTTCTAAATCATAGTTTTTAAAAAATTCTGATATTCAAATAATATATATTATTTGATTCCAATTTAATAAAATTTTAATAATTTAGCACACACCGCACACCCCTCCCTTCCATAGATTTTATAATCTTAATTTTAAAAAACATAGTCACATTTCTAAATATATCAATTATGAAATTTTTATATTTTAATTTTACTGTGAAGTTTATATTAACGAAACACTTGCTTATTTAATATATAAATTATTAAATTAGTTAATTAATATGAATATTCTTAAAATAAAGTATATAATTATTTTTATAAAATAAAGTAGAGGAAATATATTAATTAAATAAAAATCCAGATGCATCATATAAGTTCAATTACTAGTTTATGTATTTAACGGCCCAAGGTGAATAAAACAAGAGTGAAAAAAATCATTTTTAAATAAGTATTAAATAGAATATATTTTCACTCACTTGTTTTCTTAATTACTTAGATAATTAAATAATTTTAACCGAGCTAATGTGAAAAAATCTGACTCGTGTAAATCGCACGATTTAATGTCGGCGTGGTTGACACGATTAGGCGTAGCTCAAAGGTTGATGCAAATCACCAACCGCTCCCTATGTGGACTTGTTAAAGTCCACAATCACAAACTGCCACGCGTCTACACGTGCGAAAAATAATTGTCGCGGACCCAGAGGTGCGGTGAAAGGTGATTTTTTCCCTACCAATTATTTAAAAAAATATTAACTAAAAAAATTAACGTCCTGTTTAGTTTAATTGTTATTTTCAAGTTTTGAATTTGTTTAAAAATACAGTGAAATTTTTTATAACTATTTTGCTTTAAATAAACCTTAATTTCAAAATTTAGATATAAGCAACATAACTTGCATTTTTTCAACTTATATTTGTTTAACAATAAAGACAATATAGGAAAGAGAGTAATAATTATAATATATTTTTCATAGTAAAATAGTGATGATAATATTAATAATTATGATAAATGATAATAGTTTATAGTGTATATAGTTAATGCTTACGGTGATAATTAATTTAAAACAATATTCATAACAATGATTTTAATAATTATAATATTAATTATTAAATATTTTTATTTTAAAATTTAAAGTAAAACTATTTTAAAATGAATCTTAATTTACTTTCATTGTACATTTTATTTCAAAATTTATACTTAATATTAAAAAAAGTATACTTCAAAGAAGTTGTAAACATTTATATTAAATATTTTAACTTAATTAATGAGCTCAATTTGTGTAAATGATCTGTTTTGAATACATGTATTTATGTTCCATCTACGTGTAAACCATCAATATATATATATATATATATATATATATATATGTATATTAAAATAAGTAAAATTTAAAAAATTTATGATCATATAAAAATATGATGAGACTTTTTAAAAATTTCGTGTGATTTAAATATTTTAATTTTTTATTCTAATATTAAATTATTATTTTTATATTATGCTCAGATATAATTAATCATACTTAACAATTTAAGATGAATTTAATTAAACTTTTATATCTTACAACAAATGAGATGATACTACGAAAATGAAATGTGTACAAGACAACACACATATCACAGCTGGGTGGAGCCAACCACAGGAGATCTCAACTTAACCATGGTTCGGTTGGGTTGGGTTGGGTTAGCCCGCCGTTGCTTGCTTTCTTGTGTGCGTCAACTCCGAATGTCTTTCTGTTTGCGTTTTATTGTCTTTCTCTCTCTCTCAACTTTCTCTCCCTCCACCTATAATAATTATTCACTCTCCCGCTCGGCACTCGCCGGCGATCATTCCGCGTCACTCGCCGCCGGACCCTTTCCGGTTTAATTATCAATTTCCGTTGTCGTTTCCTCAAATTCGAACACTCTTTTCTTTTTATATTTTTTGGATGAAAAAAATAGCTTGGGTGGTTTCGATTCGGAAAAGCGTTGTGCTTCTCTGCTGAAGAAGCGTGAATGTGCTTGAGAATTTTGCTTCGTTGAGAACTCGAAATCTTTGTGTTTTGTGTTGTCGGCATTGGCGAATGGTGGTTTCCTGAGTCGGTGTTAGGTTTGATCCGGCACCGTTTTGGGCAAGCTCGGATCTTGGAGATACCCTTTGGAGAAAAGGGGTTTGTTTGGTGGAATCCACGTTTAGGGTTTGGTGGGTATGAAGAAGGCATTGGGGTGAGGATAAATGTGCAAGCCGGAGTTACAAGATTTTGGGTATATGGGTTCGAATACGTGGGAGAGTAAGGTTCAGAAGGTGGGCATGGGTGGGTTAGGATCCGGGTCGAGTTCAGGGTCTGGGTCGTCAAGGTCTAGAATGAAGCTATGGATGATACGGGCAACCACATCGGTGTTACTGTGGACTTGCATCGTTCAGTTAACGGCTTTGGGTGACATGTGGGGGCCTAGAGTTTTGAAAGGTTGGCCTTCTTGTTTTTCTCACGAATCTGCGGCCAGAGCAATAGATGTTGAATTACCGTCTCCACGTCCACCTCTTTTACCTCCCAAGAGTTAGTACTTTGTTTCTTTCCATTTTTGTTTTCAAACGGTTTTATTGTTTCCCAATTTTCAGTTATTTTACTTCTTCAATTTTTTGTTACTTTGTATTTTCATCAGGAGTTTACAAGAACAATGGGTACCTTATGGTCTCTTGCAATGGAGGATTGAACCAAATGAGAGCAGCTGTGAGTGGCTGATGCGTGTTTGTGCTTTTGTTCTTGTTGGTGTGTTGACTGAATTTACTTGTCTGATTCTGTGATGTAAAATTTGCAGATATGTGATATGGTAGCCATTGCTAGATATCTGAATGTCACGCTTATAGTCCCTGAACTGGATAAAACATCCTTTTGGGCTGATCCCAGGTGAGCCTTTTATTATTGTTGTTGAATATGTTTTAACAACAACCACCTCGTTACGATTGTTGTTAGGGTTGAAAGATTTCTTTATTTTGACTGAGGATTTTATCTCATTGTGTTTATTACCTTTATGTTGTAGTGACTTCCAAGACATATTTGATGTGGATCATTTTATTACGTCCTTAAGAGATGAAGTGCGGATATTGAAAGAGTTGCCTCCTAGACTCAAGCTGAAAGTGGAACGTGGGTTTCTCTACACTATGCCTCCCATTAGTTGGTCTGACATATCTTACTATAAGAACCAGGTCAGTTTGTTTGAATTATTCTAGGGCCAATTTGTTTAGGAGTTAAAGCTTTTTTTTAACCTAAACAACTATCAGCTTAGCTTGTGGCTGTAATCTTCATCTTATGTGACTCAATTATGTTGTTTCCAGGTTCTCCTTTTACTAATTTAAAGCGAATGGCTTATTTATTCTTGTAGATTCTACCCTTAATACAAAAGTACAAAGTTGTCCATTTAAATAGAACTGATGCTCGGCTTGCCAATAATGGTCAACCTATAGAGATTCAGAAGTTGCGGTGCCGAGTTAATTTTAGTGCTTTGAGATTTACTTCTCAGATAGAGGAGTTGGGCAGAAAGGTGATCAGGCTCCTAAGGCAAAACGGTCCATTTCTGGTGCTTCATTTAAGGTATGAGATGGACATGTTGGCATTTTCTGGATGTACTCAAGGTTGTAACAGTGATGAGGTGGAAGAGTTGACAAGAATGAGGTGATTATTGACCTGCGTAGTCCTGCTATTTCTTGTTTTCAATGGTTTTTTATTTTTATTTTTTCAGTCACATTGGACGCTAATTGAGATTTGATATAAGAGTCAATATTCGGTGCATTGGCAGATATGCTTATCCTTGGTGGAAAGAAAAAATAATTAATTCTGATTTGAAAAGAAAAGATGGTTTATGTCCTCTAACTCCTGAGGAGACCGCCCTTACGCTTAAAGCTCTGGACATTGATCGGAGCATTCAAATCTACATTGCAGCTGGGGAAATATATGGTGGGGAAAGGAGAATGGAAAGTCTAGCAAAGGAATACCCAAAATTGGTAAACATCAATGGTCAATGCAGCATGATAATTTTAATGCTTGATATTTGTTCAATGTCTTTCTTACTGTCTGCGTTTGCATTTTGTCAAAACAGGTCAGGAAGGAAACGCTGTTGGAGCCATCTGACCTTCAGTTCTTCCAAAATCATTCATCTCAGATGGCAGCATTGGATTATCTTGTCTCATTAGAGAGTGATATTTTTGTCCCCACGTATGATGGAAATATGGCCAAAGTTGTTGAGGGCCATCGCAGGTATAGTTCTACTATAACTATATGGCCAAACTTTGAATTACTTTCACCCCTCCTTCTTGGATGACAAATTTATGATTTTGTTTCTATCAATAACTATAGTAAACTGGTTTTTATATTTCTTTGTCAGTGTTGGTGTGTTCTGTTAAAATAGTAAAAGCATTTCTCTTCCTACTGTAACCAATTTTGCACCTAACAACAATTTCTGGCATAGTCTACAGTTTTTAGTTTTTCCCCCCTCTGATCGAACCAAGTGCTGAGTGAGTTGACTTTGTACCCTCCAATTTTTGCACAGATATCTTGGGTTCAAGAAGACAATTTTATTGAACAGAAGGCTCCTTGTCGATTTAATAGATCAGTACCATAATGGTGTACTGAACTGGGATGAATTCTCATCAGCCGTAAAGGATGCTCATGCCGATCGAATGGGTAGCCAAAATAAAAGGTTGGTAATCCCTGACAAGCCCAAAGAAGAGGATTATTTCTATGCCAACCCACAGGAGTGTTTAGAGGCATCAGACAATCCATTGGCGTTGAGTAGTACATGAGTTATGTGTTTGAAAACTGTGGAATTACCTGTGCCATTGCCTGGTGCACTTGGTTTTCTACCAGATATTGAGATAGTTTTCCACGCAGTTTTAGCAAAGACCACAGCTTTCTATCAGAGGCACAGTCAAGACCCCCATAAAGAAAAGAGGGTTTGGTGGGATAAACCTTTACAAAGCTCTAGTCAAGCAAAGCAGCGATACTTTATATTTTATATATTCAAATAATCCATCATCATCACATTCATGTACAGAAGCTACCCTGCCATTACAGGGTGAGAGCAGTTCAAACAGCATTGCATTGTACACGGAGAAATTCATATACAAATTTGGATTACTGGAACTGCACTTCGTGGAAGCTTAATTCATTGGTATCTGCCTCTTTTTTTTTTTTTTTGATATAAATATATAATTTCCCCCCCTCATTTGCCACCTTATTTTCAACCCACCTCCATGATGATTTTCAGGATTATACAGTATAAAATTTGTTTATTAGTGTATTAATGCCTCCTAACTTCATATTCTTTTCTGGGTCTGTTCAGGTTGTTTATTCTCATGTCACATTTATATTTATATTGACAATGTGTCATTTCTAATTAATTCACATTTGCTTGATGATAACTTATCTATCAACTCTGAAGTGGTTAAAGACCAAATAATACACATCGGAAGGGAACTCTTGTCCTCATGTGACTCTCAATTGTGTAAGTGTCATGGTTATAGATAAGCTTATGATTTTGGTAAGGTGGAGTTGTAGTAGGCTTTTATTCTTGGGAGCCTATGTTCCCCGAGAGAGACATGTTAACAAATACATCCAATAAAAGCCAGTGGTCAATTGTGCCAAACAAACATAGCCTATGACAAAACGTAAAAGTGGTCCACTATGATTATTGGTTTATTCCACATTATTTGAGTCACGTGATCGTTGGAGGAATATACTTTGTTACCGTTACTTTTGACGTCTTGCCAAGATGGTGCTCTTGTATTCAATCCATACGTATAAGAAAGATTCTGCTGTTTCCAGTGTATTTCATTGTTTATTATAGGAGAATGTAAATTAGTCTTTCTAGGGGATTGGCTAAATGAAAAAAGGGTAGATAATATTTGATAAAAATTGTTATATTAATAATGCAATGAACTATACATGCGTTACATTAACTAATTAAAAGATTTTATCGAGTCTATATAAATTTGAGGATTAATATTTATATTTTAACAAGCACAGTTGTAAGATTAATTTTTTGGACCAAAAGTGATGGTTAAGTTAAAAGTTGTACCTAGAGTTATGCTTTTAAAAATTGATATTTATTTTAATATT
This sequence comes from Abrus precatorius, assembly GCF_003935025.1. Taxonomy (NCBI): domain Eukaryota; kingdom Viridiplantae; phylum Streptophyta; class Magnoliopsida; order Fabales; family Fabaceae; genus Abrus; species Abrus precatorius. Next base: position 36,132,741 of record NW_020874428.1, on the reverse strand, counting down.
ACAGGTAAAGATTTGCATATAACATGGTTTGAGCACGTTTCTTAGGTTTCATAACTAAACTATCAAAGGAGGGACTAAGCTGCTTTTTATTTTAATCGTGATCAATTGCTTCTCTCTTTGTTTTTGGTAAAATCAGTAGCTATTTATGACCCAAAAAATATATATCATTATTGGCCGTATACCATATTGGTCTAGCGAAGAAGTTCACATCAATTTAGTTCATCAGCACAAAAAATGTATTATTAATTTGGGCCTAAAAAACTGACATAAATTTACTCATTCAATCATAAAAAATGACATACCAACAAAGCTTAGGCGCAATATTAAACGAGCTGTCGTTCTAGGAGGATGAGTATAATTCAAAAATTGAGAGGATCTTTTAATTACTAATCCAACGATTCACCAAATCCATTTCTATTATATGATCCCAGCGACATTAAACTTTACATTATCATTAGGTGGTTTAAGTGAAAAGAATTTAGATTTTGGGTATATTTATCTTGGGTTCAAAATCTCAAGAGAATGAGTGAGGGGCCACGTGGGTAAACATATATAATGGGGGAACTTACACTGATACAAATGCTCTTAATGACTTGGTGAATACTAGGACCATACGTTGAGAAACTAAAATAATTTGAGGGCTTAAAAAATAAAGATAATGGCGATGGTGACTAAGTGAGGGCCCCATTAAGATATTGCGCAGCACATTGCAATTATAAACAATTGGACTTCAATTATCCCATTGTTTCCATGATTCGGTCAATTATTCCACAGAAAGCTGCAAGAAGAACAATATTATTGACTCGGGATTGGGTCTTTGCTTTCATTTATTCATTGATTAACGTGCCCCCATCCTTCAAAATAATTAAGCAATTCTATAGATTTTAAACTTAAAAGCCAAACAAATAAAGACACACGGTTTAGTTAGAAGAATTCACCTAGTTCATAAAACATAGTTAATGATTTTTATAAATTATTTTTAATTTATTTTATTATTAAATTTCCTTTAAAATTTATAATACCCTTTTACAATTTTTTTTAAAAATAATTAAAATCACGCTTATCATTTTCTTTTAACATATTCAAATTAACAATTGAAAGGCACCAATTGATCAGGTCTTTTTCAATTGTCTATGGTATAAAACTAGTGCGTTGTATTTTACTATTCTTCACTTTTTTTTTCCCAAGGTATCAGTACTAGTGGATCACCGTATTCAATGCCTAATTTGCCAACAGCAAAATGTGGCAGACAAACAATTTCAAACCAGCATTTTCTTAAAATGATAATCCAATCCGTCATTGCCAAATTAGGATTTAATTCAATAAAATTAACAACAATTTTTTAGTGTATAAGTAAGTGTACATAATAACAAATCAATAAATAAAATTTTTATTAAAAATTATAACATTTAGTATTATTAATATATTAAACTTTATAATATTATATAATTTTAATAACAATATACTATACATAAATTGATACAGAAATTTATGCCGTGTAATTTAAACACATTTAAAAAATTATATAAACAATAGTGAATAAAAAAACTTAAAGGCAAGATATGATGTAAGTATCTTTTTTAAGTTTGAGTACTTAGAAGATTGTTTCGTCAAATCAAACACAAATTGAACAGAGAGCAACTAAAACGGAATTGTTGTAGAATAATCTATACTCGAGTTGGAAAAATCAAGAAAATTAATGGGAAATTGAATATGAAGTAGATCCCAAGAAAATCCTCACTAACTTTTACATTTAATCAAATTTAATATAGATTGAATGATCCAAGAAACCCCAAATGGGGGAAAGAGTCCAGTTGCATAAATTATCTAAACCCCAAAACATTGATTAGTGTCACTAATCACTGGTCCTTGGTTAATAATGCTTGTAGTAGTAACATAGGGACTTCATAACTAGCAAATTAATATTAATCACCTTGACGATACTTTACATATTATTAACTCAATGGATGTTGCTTTGGCGCCACGTCAAGTTCGGCCACAAAGTTCTTCTAATTAACACCGTTTCACTAGTGCCATTATTAAGTAAATGCTAATTAATTAAACTAAGACAACGAGTTTGTGTTTGAAATGCTTTAGCTTAAAGCAAGTGATTGTTGCTGAGATCCAAATCCTAATCTGCAATGCAAGACAAGCGACAATCTTTGTTACCAACGAGGCAGCGCTATGACTTATATAGTGACGGTGATGGTTGGTGCTGTGTATTGTTTCAACTCTTTCTTAAATTTCACACTATTATAAGTAGAAACTACATGAACTTGTTTTCATTTTAGTGGTGATTTCGTGACATTTTAACTCTTGGACTTGGACTACTAAGTGCTAGCTAACTAGCACTGCTACCGAGAAAATGTGATTCATGCGACACTCTGATAGATGGTGCCATTTGAGTTAAAAAGTATTACTAGCATTTTTCTTTCCTACTAGTAATAATATATCATTCTACGCATTCTAGCAATATTTTATCAATAAAATATTAAATAAAAAATAAATATACTAATTTTTTTTTAAAAAAAAGTATTCATTTCATGTTTTGTTAAGTAAACAGGGAATTATCTAACTAAGAGGAATGAAATTTTTCGTTACGAATACTTTCGTTTATAATTATTTATCCCCTAAGGTAATGCATGTATCTAAAAAAATATTATGAATTATATTAGTTATTATGATAAAATGTTTTGGACTTAAATACCTTTATTAAGAAAATTATAATAAAGTTTTAAATTAATTAAATATTTGAGCATTAATGAATAATTTATGTTTTGAAATAATTTTTTGTATTTTAAAATAAAAAATATATTTTATCATGGCCATAAAAAAAATTTGGTTAGGCATCGAAGCTCCATGTGCTCATCACAGTAACCTACGTCAGTTCTATTCAGAAAATTATCAGCATTTTAGGAAAAATGTGAAATTTATTTTGATATATAAAATGTCAATAAATAAAACCATTTAATATTACTTAATACATCAATGTTATAGTTTTAATTAATATTCTTATAACATTAATTAAGATAGACTTTAATATTGTGTCTTGTTAAATAGTATGTTAAAGGTAACGATTAAGTAATCTATAATTATACTTTTTATAAATAAATCACAGTAAATTTATGCTAAAAAATATATGAATAATTTTTTTCATTTTTAATTGTTTAATGAATAACCTATAATTATTTATTAACATTAATTTCCCTTGTTATATTGAGTTTTGTATCGGTAATATTTATATTTATAAACAATGTAATTAAATTATATTTAATAAAACGAGCTCAAAGCTAAGTTAAAAGTGTTGAATTTATAATTGAAATTGATTTATATTAAATGACTTAAAAAATATAATATTAAAATTAAATATCACTTATTTTTATTTATTTATTATCAATTAATTAACTAAATAATTATATAAAAATATTATATATATATATATAAATATAAAATAATTTAAGTTATATATTTTTAATATAAAATACTTTTAAATAAAAAATAAAACTATTACAAACGTAAAAAGAATAAAAAGATAATAAGACTAATATATATATATATATATATAAGATTTTAATGGTAGTAAGTAAGATGCTTTTTTTTAATATAAAAAATAAAAATGTAATAAACATATTAATAATATATTTTAAAAATTAAATATTTAAAAAAAAAACACTTTTAAAAGTTATAAACTCATTATTTATTTGAACAAATCAATAAGATATAAGTTCCGAAATAAGTTAAAAGTTGTTAAACACTATTTTCAGTTTTTGAGCTTGTCTATTCCACCATTAACCCACGCCCCGGATCATCACTCAACCATCACGATATCACTGTTTCACCACCTTGGATTTAAACTTAAAAGTAGTACACCTGGTTCAATTTAAAAATATTTATTTAGTCTTACGTGTAAAGTAAACAAAGTTCAATAACTTCATTATTCATCCTTATTATATAATTTTAAAAAAATCTTAACTGGAATATTCCTACAGGTATTATAGAACAATCCTTCGAACACTAATAGTGATTAAAAAATCTTCTCAATAGTTGCGTTCTTCTAGTGTTTTAATTTCGATCTCTTTAAGAATGAGGTTTGTTTATCATTATTCCACTCAACTCGTGCTGGTTATTATCTAAAAATACTCTCTAGAAATAAATAAATAAAAAACCATTGATTTCATTATAGCTTATATTATTTCATAACACTAGACCACCAAAAGCAATATTAAAAAAATGTGCAACAAATGAAGGAGCGAAAGTTACATTTACAAGAATGGAAGCCTAGGTTAAAGAATAGCTTCTCAATTAGTATGGAAGCCTCTATAATTATATCATTTAGAAACTAAAATAATTCATATTATTTTGTTGGGGTGAGCCTAAGTATCCCAACAAACTAAAAAGACACTGAATGTACAGTCGATCTCACCCTCGCTGGATAATAAGCCAGCAGAAGACATAAATGCCCCTTCAAAAAATTAATTTTAAAAAGTTACCCCAAATAATTAAATAAAAGTTATAATAAGAAAAGAATGAATATAACGGTCGAATTAACTTCTGCACGTCTTTAGCTTCTTAACTGCTTGGTCAGACTTCCCGGAGCTAGCAACTCTAGAGCGCATCATCTTTTGATTGTTTGAAGGAACTTCATCATCCTAGGGGAACATGATTGACAAATTAGATACTGTTACACGGTTCTACAATGTGAAAATTTAATGTAATGATAGAATCTAGTTATGTTCATAAGAAAGATGAGGCAAACTGGACAATCAGTGTCAAATATACCTTAGCACCACACATTGACATTGGTACAGTTGGTCTGATGTTTGCTTGCTTACCAAGTTCAATTTGCACCGAGATGCTAGCCTGTGACAAATCCACCCCTGAACTTTGCAGTGCATGTGTAAGCGTATGCAACAACCTGTCCAAGTATAATAAGGCTTACTTAAATATATTACAACCAAAATGCTACAAGGAATCAATGTTGCTATCCTAAATTTAGCAAAAGCATTCAGAGAAAAGACGTTAGCTAGTTCACTAAGATCACAGAAGAAAAGTACTAACAAGAAGAAATTTAAAATTTTACAATCTTGATTCTAAAGTTGTTCAAATATTGATTAGGTCCATCCAAATTTGTGCAAATATTTGGACTAATATCTAACGATAGTGTAACTGTCTGAATGAAACAGAGGAGCCCTACAAACCATCTTAAACGACAATTGATGGGAGTTTTTAAGCTGCAGACTGAACTTATAGACTTCTTCCCCAATTATCCAGCTTCATGAATTGCAAATCTAATCAGGGAAAGAAAGTGAATTAAGTCCAAATTTAGATTGCATAACACAATCCAATGACTTTGCGGCAAATCATTTCTTAACCCTCATGCCAACGACAAGACAAGTACGATGTGACATTAGTCGGTGATTAAAGAACTTGTCTCCATAATCACCTGCCACATCTCTATTCTCTATCCATCAATGCTCTCAAGGGGATGAATTCATATTTTTTTATGTCCAACAATAGTTCAAAATGGTCTAAAAGAAACTATGCACAAATCAAATGAATATAATAAAAATCCTCACCCTTTTGAGTACACGCTTGATATACTAATGGCACCACCTTCAACGGCGAGCTCTTTCTCTTTCAGCTTTTCATTGGTAGCAGCCATCGTCTGACATTCCACTGAAGGATGATATTTGGTGTTCTCTGCATCAGATGCCGATCTATGTGCCAGCTGAGACACTATTCCAACTGGACCACCGATTTGGGTGGGAGTGAAGAAATTTAGCTGTGAAGAAATAGGAATTGGAAAAGCCTTGTTCATTGTTCCAGCCTGATGATCCATTGTCTTGGAGGTAGTGGCTGTGTTAAAGCCAGATTCTAAATTCTGGGTACCCCTAGGTATTGTTTGGGTGATGGTGATATTTTTCTCGTCAACTTTTGAAGCAAATAGCAGTGTTGGAGATGGACATGACCCGCTATCTGTCCCACGAGGTTGAAAACTTTCAGCTGCTGGCTTGTCATTATTTCTCTGCTTTGAATAAAAAAAAAAAGTGCAAAATAAGTGTTTGGATACGAGAGTTCACAATCATTATAGTCACTTCTAAATTCAAATCCATTGCATCAGGATATATGATACTAATGAATGAATCCACTTGAATAACAGACACACATCTGCCTTCTTGAGTCTATTCCAACAAGGAAATGCGAATTAAGTGGTAGGGAATAGTAAATCTCTTAAGGAAGATATTATTTTTCTTTAAATTCTACACAGCTTATGATAGGCATGTATGGTATTTACCCATGCCATCAATTTTTCTGGCTCGTTACTCCACCCTTGTAATGAACCTTCATACTTATGCACCTTCTCTTGTAAAAAATGAATGTACTCAATGACCTACAAATAGTTCAGATTAAGCATTAATAAGCAATAACACAAACTTATAAAATAAAAATTAAGTCATCTCATATGAATGCACCTCTAACAAAAAAGATGCCTTGTCTCTCTTTTGGTCGCTGTGTGGAATAAGCTCTCGTAGAGTTTGGAATCTGCATGATTAATTCGAATTTTCTGTCAGATGACAGTAAGCTTTTATAACAACTAAAAATAAAGAAACAAATTTTCGTTACAAGTTAAGCACTAGGACCCAACAGTTACTCCCAATTGTAAGGAACATTTCTTTTGAATTATTCAAAGTTTATATTCAGTTCATAACTAAAAAAGTGAAAGTTCCATTTACGCCTGCATTTAAACTTGCAAGAGCCTCTTCTATCATCCACAAAAACTATCAGCTTGGAAGAAGGTAATACATGCCTGTCGTTAATTTTGCTTCTTCTCCGCTGTTCTGTTGCAGAATGTTTTGATCTTGGTGTGTTGGGCTTTTGATCAGTACTTTTCCCATCCACTTTCACCCTCAGTTCGGCTGTAAATAATCACTTTCGTTAACCTCGTAAGAAAATTTCAAACAAGTGACCTCGAGGGCAATGTAAGTAAATAAGAATTAAAAAAGTTTTGGCAAGATTTCCTCCTTACTCCTTTTCTTTATATTAAAATTAACATACAAGAACAATGGTGAAGAACAGGAAGAATAATTGTTAGAGAACAAAAAAATATAGTTGCTACACAGTTTCACCAGAATGCATCACAAATTTATAACTTTTAGTATAACTTTTAATCTTTTATAAAAATAGTGTAACTAGGACTTACCTTTAACTTTTACAAGTCTTACGTATAATTAACGACTCTCCATATATATATATATATACAGCATTTCTCAACAAAGAAATTTTAAAACTTACCTCTTTGTGTGTTCGACGGTTCTTTCTTAAGAAAAAATGTTTCTTCGTTTTCTAGCACTTCATCCTGCGCACTATCCTTTGCAGATTTCATCATTTCAATAAAACTCTGGTTCTTCTGCCCATTTGTCCTGTGGAACCAATTCCAGAATCCAGCATATACATCATGTAAATACCCCGACTAAAAGCAACTCTTTCAGATGAATACAATAAGAAGAAAAAAAAAAGGCGTATAAACATCCAACAAGAGGCAGAGAGACAAAGTGACTAACTGAGATGAAGAACGAGAGCTAAAGCTACTGTGACGATTGTTGGGAAACGACTGTGATGTTCGTTCCGTTAGTGTCCACTGCCCTAGCTTCGCCGAAGACTCTGTCCCTGAATAAAGCGCGGCCAAAAACTATTACTGTTGCAGATACCATGCAATTGATATACTCATTATCATGGTTATTACTACTACTTTTTAATGCTGAATGCTGACAAACATTAAATTTGGCTAATTTGTCCAGCACACTGCCACGGTCTATCTATTATGTATAAATAATGTGGGATGAGTAAAGTAATCAGACGACATATTGTAAATAGATGATTTCTCCATCTAATTGTTTCAGAAAGAGAAAAAATTTCTGTCAAACAATTTACGCTTGAATATCAGTGTAATATCCATTAATTTATAAAACTATTGAGATGATTTGCCCCACGTAGACACAGAAGGTAGAATCTCACAATAGTAACAATTAAAATTGATAAGAACATTAATTGGATACGGTCAAATAATTTCTTCGGTGAGGAACTCTATATATTGTGGAATCTGTTCTGTCTAATAATAATAATTTTTAACACTTTTATCTCTTTCTTTCAATCACATTATATATATATATTAATCTTTCTATATCTTTTTGCATGTATACACTCAAAGAGCTTAATACACACTATTTTCCTTTCCAGAATAATGGGACGAGTATACAAAATCAACAAAGCGGTACTTTCATTACTCCTCGAGATGCTTGGATGAAATTATTAAAAATATTACAAGTCAAGTTTTCAATGGTTCATTTAAATCAATTTTTTAATAGTGCAATTGATAATGCATACATTTTCTTTATTAACATTATCACTGCATAAATACTATTTAAACAAGTAATTATTTTCCAACACTGAAATTATAAACACATGGGTAAGATAATTATTCTAAACCTATTATATTCTTTCAGTAAAAACAACACAACGAACATGTCATTGAATTAAAATAATAATATTGTACAATAAATTATAAATTCTATTTCAATCTTGAGGAATGGAGAAACAAAATTGATTGTTTAATCCTTGTGATGGTTTAGGTTTAGATTTAGATTCATGCATGCGTAAACAAGAGTTATTAAAAAAAAACTCTCAAGAAAATGCAATAAATCGGTGGCGTTAAACATTTAGGTGTGTTTGGATAATTAAATATTTATTTAATGGCTTTGTATTACATGAAATTTTATATTATAAATTTTGTCATAAAATTTATTTAAGATAAAAAAGAAAACGTTCTTTTAATAAGTTTAATTAAAATAATTTCTTTAAATAAATAAAAAAAAAGCTCATAAGTCGTATATTATTTATACAAGTTGAAATGGACTCCGAGAAGCTCTTTCAAATACTCGGTGATGCAAGACACATGAAAAAGAGAAATTTTATGGTTTACCTCCCAAAGTGGGTTTCTCGCCCACGTTATTTTCCTTTCCTGTCTTTCCCCTCTTTACCGATGACTCTTCCCACAAAGTGAAACCACTTGAAGTATATGAACTGCAGTTGGAGTTGTCATCATTCCTATCCGTACTGGTAGTTGCTTGACGCACAGTGTAAAGGGCTGCCTCTGGCTTTGGAACCCTTTGATTATTATTGTTAAAACATGAAATGTGGCTAATACTGTATGTCCCAATTCCTCCGGGTAAGAGGTGCTCAACTGAAGGTGGTGGTGCTGAAGATGGTGGCTTTTGCGCCACTGATGATATTTCATCTGTGGCTTCTTCCTTAGCACTGGCTTTTGTTTCTTGCCGTTCTAGTGGCTGCAAGAAATCATGAGTCTTGAGGTAACTTCCTGTTCACACGTGAAGAAGGCAATAAGATACTGTTCACTGTTCAGGTCAAGGGAAGAAAAAACTGACTCATTCATTCAACCCAATTTAATATTGAAAACAAATCACACAAAAAGTATAAGAGTCAAAAACAGCTTCGCTAGCTTGGAGACGGATTTGAGAAAAGCTGACCCATCGTTTTCATTTCTAGTTAGCTATAGTGCATGAAGCACAAGACTCGTGAGCATGCGCCTAATAAGTGGACACAAAATGACAGTAACTAAGGTGTTAGCGTTCAGGTAATCAGTAATATTCCAGAACATTAAATATGAAATAATATTATTGCATCACCTGTAATTTAATTCACTACAGTATATTGATTCATTTTAAAATTTGTTCATAATTTCATTTTTAGGGCGATAAAAACTTATCAACACAAGATGATAAATTTCTGTGAAAATAAAGCTCAAGTTAAGTTTATAGTAAAACATTATGTTAAAGAATACTATACTCCTATATCCTTGTTTAGATGTACTCAATTTATATATAAAAAATTAATTTAAATTAAAACAATTAGCAATATTACAAATTTGTGATTTTATTAATTTTGAAAAACTAATAACTTAACTTAATATTTCACTAAAACCTCTCAATTGGATACATTCAAAGGTACTCAAGGGATGACTTAAGATAATTTTTTAGAGAAAAAAAGTTGTTTTCATTTTTTTAAAAGGCTCGCAAACAAGAGAAGCTTAACGATATACTTTTGAAAAATAGTGGTAGATATTTTTGGAGTGTCTACACTTGAAAATAAATAAATAAATAAATAATATGATAAAAAGAAAAAAATAATTAAATAATTTGAATGTCCAAAATCAAAGTTATTTACTTTTTCTTACCCTCGTTTTTATCCGCCCAAATTTCTCGTCGTACCCCAACACCGAGCAGACCACATTATACTGTATATATATATAGTACGTAACTGTCGTAACGAAGATTTTACCTGTTGTGAACTAAAAGTATTCTTAACCATATTATTAGTTTATGTGCCTAGGTTTTAACTTTTAAGAGAGGGAGAGAGAAAACTACAATGGGACAGGGACGAGAGAAAGCAAAGCCTAAAGTCCCAGAGACAGTGTTCAAGCCCGCCACCGGGATATTCCAAAACCGTTTATCAGCCAAAGAGACAAACCTTTTTTCGCTTTGACAAAAAAGAGAGTGAAGTAAATATATAGCGCATAACGAAAGAACAGTTTTATCCAAGTCTTTCATTTTCGTTTTCATTCGATCCCTGACGGCATTTGTGAGCTAAGGAGAGTAATTTCACGAACGAAGAGAAACAAAAAAGCAGATAACTACGCCCACACGGGAAAGCTATTCCTTCCCCGTCAAGACCTGATGCGAAACGTCAAATCATATGCAAGTCCAATTCCAAATTGGGGCCCCTACCATCCTCATGTCCCACCCACCCCTTTATCAGACGGTGTTAAATACGCTGTGATTGACACTTTTCCATTCGATGGGAAAGCCCTCAGAAGACAGATATGAATAAAAACGCCACAGAAAATTTGTTAAGTAATAAATACGCAGTCCATGAGATTCATGGCCCAGATGCTTTGATTAAATATCGGTCACGTGCACGAACAACCACGATGTATAACTACTTTCACAATTGAATTATTTGCGAAATTGACCGTGATGTGGAATTTATACGATATTTACACCACGATCCCACGTCAGATAAAACATGGAAAAACAGAGGAAAGAAAAATAACAAAATTAAAATTTTTTAAAAAAACACAGTAAATCGTTTTGCATAATTACCAAAAATTAAAAAGCGGGATACCTTGAGAAGATGGCCTTGGATCTTGTTGGGCAGTTGAATTACTGTAGAGTGACAGAAAGTCATGCGTCGGTTTCCTTCCTGCTCGTGTTCCCGGAAAAATCAGATAATCTCATACCAACAAAATCAAAGAAATTATTATTATCATTATTTTTTTATTTTTGAAAAAAGGATCAGTTGCGATCAGGAACTACCTTCTGTTCCAAATGGACGCGCCTGAGGAAGCTCCATTAAAACCTGAATATTATGCTTTTCCGTCTTTCTGTTTTCGTTTTTCTTCCCGGAAATTCAACGGAATTTTGAATTTCGGTCCTCCCGAAGATAAAATCTCATATAATTCAATTCCGTTACCGCGTTGCACGACTGAATTCTTTTTGAATTCAAAAGCCAACGCAGGGATTCAGAACTCAGTATCTCGCCGATTGAAAATTATCAGATCCTTCTAGATTACGTTCCCGGCCGGCTGAAGATCGGAGACGCATTCGTTCAATTTCGTCTACGAATAACTATTTACCAAAGCAACTGAAACAAATAATCGTAGTAAATTTTCTACGATTTGTCGTGTATATATTCATATATCAAATGAAAATTTCACGATTTATTTCCACGAAAGTAATTGAACAAAACAGTTCGGCTCCAGAATCATCAAAATACAGAGCGTCCAGTTAGAGATTTCCCAGAATCTGAAATCAAATATTACAGAGAATCACAATTCAATTCAACATCCAAAATTTAATTTGATTTCTGTTCTAATTATCAAAAAGAAGAAAACATGCAAAACTACAATCCAACTCGAAAAATCAGCAACATCGTCAATACAATTACAAATAGAGAGGAGAAAACGTAAAGATCCAAACGATTAAGAAACATGAAATTACAATAATTACCAGAATGATAGCTGTGGAGTGGAAGAAGGACAGTGAGAAGAGAAGTAGCGTGTGAGTAAGTTGAAGCAAAGCAAGAATTGGAACAGTAACAAGAAAGTGGAGTGGACAGCAAAATCGAAGTGCAGAAGAATCTGAGAGAGGTTTGACACCAAAGATATCTCTCTTTGCTCTTCTGTGTGTGTCTGGCCTTTTTTAACTACTTTCTCTGTGGATTCCTTCGTAGCTCTGAAAACGAGCACTACGGCGAAAGATGGGGTTTCGGGTCGGACCCTGCCCTTTCTCTTTCTATTTTGTCTGTTGAGTTCAGAATTGATAATTCAGATCAAAGATGTTTTTATATAGTTTTCTTCCCTTCTCTTTTTTCCGTTTTCGCCATCCATTTTCATCTCCTTTTTCTCCGTCAAATCCGTTTACAAACGTCGTTGCGGCGGGTAACGACGTTTAATCCCTGACAAACGGTTTATTCTGTGCCAGACGTCGCCGTTTACTTCAATATACGGTTATATGGGCCGGGAGACGTGACGTACTACAGAAAACTTTTTTCTTAAAAAAATATACATAGTATTATTTAATTGTGTCCTGTCAGTAAAAAAAAAAAAAGTAATAGTGATCCAGTTTTTCTTGAGCTCACAAGATATTTGACAGTACAAAGCGGCATATCTATATGTCAATAACTAAACTTATAACAAAATATATGAAATTATTAGAAAATTGTTAGCTTTTAATTATTGTAAAAATATATATTAATTTTTATATCCATTGAATCTGTCTTCGAAATATTTCTCTCTTATATATAAACGATTATAATTTTATTATTTAGTATATTTATTGTGACTTGTTAAGTGCAATGTTACCGTTATACGATTATGCGAAACGCGTGAAGACAAATTTGTGTGTTAAAATGTATAATTATACTATGTAATGGTTAAGTTATTTCGGTTTTAACATGAATTAAGTAAATCCTACTTACAACTTGTTCGAGACCATACCAAAAACTGCCAATGAGAAGTGTCTCGTATGTAAATAGTAATTTTAAAGGTTTAACTCCGATTTTAAGTTTAATTTTGTGTCTAAGTTTTCATCTCAATAAAACATAAAATGTCGTTTACATTTGTGTTTATTTTTAGGATAGTCACTTGTTCTCTTTAATAACTTGTAGCGAAGGATAAAGTAATTAAAACTGGAATACAATTTAAAATTAATTATAAATAGAAGCTAAAGTGAAAACAACGAATTAATTTATGGATGAATATTAAATAATTAAAATACATTTTTAAAATAAAAATATTATGTTTCGTGAATTATTTATATATTTTTATATCTTATTTTGTCTACTTTCATTAAAAAAACCAGGTGACAAACTAGGAAAATTACAAACATTTAGGGAAAAACATACGATTAAATAATTTAAAACTAAAAATGATTTAATTTTATTTGAAAAAGTCACGTGAGAGAGAAGGGTAACGAGAGCGTTGACATGGGAACAGAACGCAGTTGACGTCCTTAAGATGAAATTAAGAAAGAGATAAATATGGAGCTGATGATTAGTGCACAGATCCCTAGCAGTATTATCTGAGTAAATTACTTTAAGTAAACTCTAGCATTTTTATAATTAAAAATGGATTTACATTTTTATTGTTTTGTTTTTTTATCCAGAAGAGATAAAAAATTAAGAATGAAGACAGAGAAAAGGAACAGCAGATGTTGGCGGTAAGGGAGGAAATGTCACGTGCTGCACCACCTCCCATCTCGATATCTTGATGGATGATGGATCTTTTTGGCTGTGCCGTCAAACGCGGGATTTTTTATTTTATTTTTTTGGGGTTTTAAATCTAACTCTTTGCTCTTTACTCTCTCTATCATGCCTTCTCCTATGCCTCCATGTGCATGGTCCTCAAGATTCTCTCTCTCTAATACCCACCATACTCCCATCAATTGCAGTTTTAATGTAGAAAATGTTTCTTTTTTATCCCATTACGTGTACACAGTCTTAGATGATAAAGAAAATTATAAGTAGATAAACTATTAAAAATAAAAGTATGAGAAAATTTGAATTGAATGGGAAAAATGATAAATAAGGTAATGCTCGTATTTATATTGTTCATTCTTCATTTTGTTGTGATAGGATACGCCATTAATTAACTATAGTACTATTCTTATTTGAATTTATATTAGTTTATCCATTTTTAACTGTAGGAATTTTTATTGTAGAATATTTTAGCTAGCTGAAAATGTATTTTCTTTACTAAAATGTTGGTTGAAAAAAATTAATTTTGTTTATAAATAACTGAAATTAATAGTTAGTAACATTGTTTAAAATGCTAAATAACTTGAAGCTTTTTAACTCCTAATTAAATTTTTTTCATACATTTATCCCTTTTTTTTTTCATAAACCCCCCATTTATTTTGAACCAAAAATATTTAATTTTTAATGACAAAATTTTTAAATTATATTAAATACTAATTTTTTTCATAAAGATACTATTTACATTTTTTTATACAATTTTTTTAAAAATTATTTAACTAAATTTAAATTTTTTTACTAAAAACAAAACAATTATATAACAAATAACAAATATATAGATACCATAACGTTCATTACCTCCAAAAGTAATAAATGTTAATCACTTAAAACGATTTGACAAAATTATTAGAAATTATTTTTATAGTATAAAACTATTAAAATAACAACATTAATTTATTTTTAGTATTTTTCTATTAATTTATGAATTAAAAAATTATCCTAATTTTTAAATAAAAAATTAAATTAAATTAAATTAAAAAATATATAATTATCAAATTTCAATTAATTACATCCTTCTCTGTTGTTTTACCTTTGATAACTAGTTCAACAATTAATTTTATAAACAGTATTGCCAAACACATTATTAAGATCACATAAATATTAAACTGTAAATAAGTGTACTCACATTAATAAATTAATACAATAAGCATAAGCATTATTTGATCTCAAGTCATAGCAAGTATTATCATCTAAACAACCTAACACATATTACGTTAACTCATACATTTTATAATATAATCTCCCATACATATATTTGAAAGAAATTAAATAGTTTCTTTACATAATCCGCAATTAACAGAAAAATAACAAATACGCCACATTACTAAGTTGATCATGTACAAGCACGTGAATTTTCAACCTTTGTCTCGGCCTTTCTCTTTCCGCGGGATGCAGCTTCCTCCTACCTTCTTTGTTTTGTTTTGTTTTCTTAATCGTGTTTTATAATTATTTCTATCACTTTGAATTAAACAAACGAATATTAATTTATTAATGAAATGATTCTTTAGCCCTCCGACAATCATGGCGAGCATTTACACTGTGATGCAAAGATACAATGGGACAGCTTGGAGTGACGATATCCTACATCTTTATCTTTCTTCTTTCTCTTTTCGGATATATATATACACACACATCTTGTGTTTCCAAGTGAACTAATTAATTATACCGTGCAATAGCGAATGGACCATGTTCATTCATCTCTACTTCTTTATACATTCTACAAAATACTATCACTCACATTTGGACACATAGCTATACTTTGCTGTCCAAGACAACTGAGCGACCTCTTCTTAAACAGCTCAAAGTTTGATACCTAATAGCCGATATTTATTAAAAGTACTTCGTTTCTTGGTTCGTATGCATAATTCAATTTGCAAAAAAGTACTTCTTTAACTAAGTACTCTTAATAAGTTATAATTATTAATGATATATACTTAGTCATAGATTATACACAAGTAAAAATTTTAAATACGCAAACCCATTTCATCAGAGAAGCGTAAGGAACGAAACTAATAATTTATTATGTCATATACCTTTTGGGCTTTGGCAGATCAAAATGATAAATTGATTAAAAAGTCAGTAAACCTATCGAACTTCCTTGTTGGCGTGCCAGACAACGAAGACATACGAAGCAAGGGGAAAAAAAATCATTTTGTATCTGAGAGTATTTAATACGTCCATAATTTTGAACTTTATGCCATTATTGTTCATCTCAAGAGATGTTTATATTTCAGACATCTCAGTTCAGTTGAATGAAATGATGGTTTCTCATTCAAAATTCGTATAATAATAAAAAAAAATTGTCCAAATCACATATTTCTGTGCATTAAACCCTTTAATTCTTTAGGAGATAGACTTATATTAAAAAAATTGCAATATAACTAGAACCACATTTCAAATACCACACATATTTTAGTTGGCATGCAAGTTTTGAATAAATCCATTTGGTATTTGCATATCCTAGAATAAACTAATTTTACTTTGCATTTTAAACAAAAATTTTGGATCATTTTTCTTATTACTGGTATATATACATAGAGTTTTCTTAATATACATTTATTTATATTTAAGAATAATATATCGAGAAGGTATAATTATAGTTTTTAAAAATACATGTAATTTCATTAAAAAAAACTGAGATACCAGTCCTTATAATTACTAGTATACAGAATGATGAATGTAACGTGAAAAAGTGAGGAGCGATTGAGCGGTCACTTTCGTCAGTTTCGTGACTGGGGTTAGGGATGGAAGGGAATGGGGGCCACGTGAGTTGACCCCAACTCACGTGCATAAAAACAAAAGGACTATGCGCAACATAACATAACCGGCAACCTATTGTAAGTGTTCACAATTCACACTCACAGGATCACAGAACTGCACCTGCTGCACTTTGGATGTCACGGGATGCCCCCACTTGCTTACTTTCACACATACCAGTGCCATCCAAATCCATATTTATCTCTCCTCGAATCACATGCAAAACGATAAAATTACTGCTGCCTCCTTAATTGGAACAATTAAGATATCAAGAGAGAAAACTATAAGCAAAATCGTACATTAATACAAACAAAACTCGTAATGCAAAATGGAAAGTTGCATTTATTATTTATGGGCATTTTTATTAATACTTGGTAAAATTAGTATTCTTACCCTTTTATTTTTTAACTTAATCTGGTATCTTGTTTATTTTAATTTAGCCATTTTTTAGTTTCAATTAATTATGTTCATAAGTCCTTTAAAATAACATTGAATTAGGATTATTGTTGATATTAATTGAAAAGGTTTAATAACATAATGAATAATTGAAATGATTTAAAACGATTGTGCAAATCTCAGCATGACTTGTCGGGTGCTTTGTTATTGAAGTGAGATAAGGATAATACGGAGGTTTAGTCAATGGTGTTTGTTGGTTTGGTTTGATCATATGATGGAAGGGGCGGTGTTGGTGGGGAAGAAGGACTAGTTACTAGTAGAGGTAGATTTAGTATATAGCCAAGGGTGACTCTGCTAATGATGTAATGGCTTCGAGGGTGTGGGTTGGAGGCCAAGACAATCAAGCTCAAGTCGTTTAGGTGTTGAGACAAGTGATATATAGTCGTTTAGGTGGCTAATGTGTGAATGAGGTATAGACAGGGTGTTATGACTGTTTGGGAAAGAAGTTAGTGGTTCTCCTACAAATAGAGGATGTGGTAAGGCCATGGCGACATCAAAGACGAGGTCACATCCAAACATGACCAAAGTTTTTCATTGATTTACTAACGGAGTATAACAAAACTAACGAAAAATTAACTTGTTTTGAAAATTTAAGTTATATTATCAAAATAAATAAATAAATAAATAAATAAAAACAAAAATAAAAGTATGCACTTAAACTTTTTAATATATATTTTTCAATGTTACCTAAATTTAAAAGAGTCATGCATTGTGATAGGTAAATGTCAACTATTTTCTTCCAACTCCCAGTTGCTTCAAAATATTCATACTATTCAGGACATAATTTTAAGTAAATAAATTACAAGCACGAACCTGACTTCCTTTGCCTTAAGCCTTAACCCGTGGCCGGCTTAACTTTTTTTTTTTTTAATTTTATTTGGGGTTTTTTTTTGTTTTTAGTTTTTAAATAATTTTGACTTATAAATATTAAATTATCGTGTTTGGTATGATATTTTAAAAAAATTCAATAAACAAATAATATTTTAATGACATTTATTAATAAAAAATATTTTTACGTGAGGAGTAAAAGTTTAAAATTCAACAAAGTTACAAAAATTATATAATATAAAATATAATTATATCTCTGAATATTTTTTAATCTAAAAATAATTTAAATTATCTCTTCATTTATCCAAAATTTTTATTGTTAATTCGCTATTGTTATTAATTTTAAAAATATTTATAATTAAAATTTCATAATCCTCATTATTCATATAGTTTAACTTAAGTTAAAGTATCACTTAGTCCCATATATATATATATATATACACATATATATATATATATTAAAAGACAACGAAGTTAAAAATTGAAAACCAAATTTTATAAATGAATTTTTTGAATGTAAATTTAAAAATCAATTCTAAATTTTCATTTACTAAGATTTTAATCATCTTAAATTTTCATTAATTTTAGAAAAATATATTTCTTCTAATTCATACAACATGTTTAATAAGATTCAGATTTTCATTTTAATTAGAATTAAATAAATTTAAATAAAATATCTAATATAAATTAAATTTTATATATAAAAACGAAGAGACTTAATATTAAAAATCACCTAATATAACATTAAAAAATACCTAAAATGTCTGGTTTTAAATATACGATAGGGCAACAGTAAAGATATGTTCAATATGTAAATAGAAAAACATTGGATTTTCTTAAAAAACGACGAACTCGGTTAGAACCTAAAAGAGTAGAAAGACAATTGAATTTGTTCCTTTCCAATAACGCAAAAGGAAAGCGCGGAAAAACGCAATGTAAATAACCTACGTATTCTGTTATAATTTATCGGCTTTGTTACGCCGCTTTGACAGAGCAACTTCGAGTTGTATATATATATACCTTCAAAAGGATAAGAGTTTGTCGTCTAGCTTTCTTTTTTCTGAATCAACAAACTTTTGGCTAATCTCGGAAATAACACGCTGCCTATAATTTTGCAAAGTAATATACCATTCCTTAGTTGTAACTTGAAACGTGTATACGGCTTTGCACATTGCGTTTGATTAAAGAGACGCTTACATGTGGCAAACATCTTAGATCCATGCCAAAATTCAAGCTTAATGATTATAAATTCTGTTTATGTCATTGTTAATGAAATTTAATTACTATTTAATATTTGACTAGATTAATTTATTGAAAAGATCCTTATTAATCCTATTCACACTTAATTTCTTCTTCTTCTTCTTCTTCTTGGATTAATTAGCAGACATTTTTTTTATTGATCATCCTTATTAATCCTACATCATAAGTCGTTGATCAACAACATGATCAATTCTCATCTCTACTTCTGATAGCCACATACAAATAATAACTAGTCGTATTTCATTTTATCTTGTTTTTAAATTTTAAAAATATTTCTTATATATTTCGATATAACGTGTAATGCAAATTAATTTATGCACTGTATTTTATTATATTTAATAATTTTCTAAAATAATTTGACCAAACTTGAAACCTTTAAACTAAATTGTTTTAAAGTAAAATAAAATAAAATTTAATAAAACTATTTTTAAATTATAAAAGAACTTTACAAAATTAATTTAGTTGTTGATAAATTAGCTCATTATTTTTATCTGAATATTTCTTTCATGTCTTCTGCACGTAATTTTTTAATTTTAATTCTAAAAATTTTATATATTTTATAATATATTTTTTTCTCTTCAAGAAAACAAGAGCGATGTATACTTTAAGCAAACGGGGTTTTTTGTTTTTTAATAAGATTAAAATAAGAAAAGATTCTGATGCATAAAGACAGCGTACCAAGTTCATGTATGCAATCGCAACCCTGCGCTGCCAGAACATAAAATAATAACTTGAAATAGATTATCATCAAAGAATTGCTTAAAGCCTTAAAGCTCTTTATCTGCGTCGGCTCTGATTGGCTACAATAGTTGTTTCAGTGGTATTCTTGTAAACTTCATAACAAATTTAAAATAAAATGTAAAAGACTCATTAAACCTTATCAAATAACATCTCTATATATATATATATATATATATATAAAACCCTAAAAAAGTGCCGTTTAAACTATAATACTCTGACGATATAATTCTTTATCAGAGGATGGATTACAGAATCGGACTTTTTTTTAAACCATAAAAAGCAAAAATAAAATATTCAACCAGGAACGTGACATTCTAATTCTGTAGTGCAATGCATTTTTTCGAGTATTAATTATTTCTCTTTTTGTATAATATTATATATAAAGAAGATCTCAATCATTAGTTGTGTGTTTCGTCTTCAACTTGTACGGTAATATGGATGGAGGAAAAGACTGTATAGATATATATTATGTTTTTCTGATAAAAAAAAATATTTACTGGGTAAGTCTTCAAAACTGAACCATCGTTGCATGTATCTCGAAACGTATCTAAATTTAGAAGAGATTTATTAATACAATAATTACTAATTGAATGATAATGTTAAAAATAATTAATATATTTTAATTAAAATTTAGAAATATTTATAGGCAAATATATATAAAGAAGGTAAATATATTCTGAAACATACATAAAATTTGAGCTATTTTTGGCTTTAAAATATTATAATATCCATGGCATGTGCTGGCTACGAAGGTGGTGACATTCCTCAGTTAAGGAATCAGTTTAGGGATCAGTTAACAAATCAAATTAAATTAGGATGTTGTATAATAATTATGAATTCATCCCCCTCTCCCTTCCATTATATATTTTAATAGTCTCTGATCCTAATAGAGAGACATTCTTGCTAATAATCTAATTACAAAGTCACTCACACGACACGCGCATTGCAAGACGAAAACCACTTGTGTAATTTGTCCTTCACATTTTATTTTTCTCTTTGATTGTTTCATTTTAATTATTAAATAACTGCTAAGTAGCAACGACTACAACTTAGGCCTAAAGCCAACCGATATGAAATAGAATATCCTATAGGGTTGCTGCACGTCTTAACTGGATTGACACGTGTCGGTTTTGCCGTATAATCCGCAGCCCATCACCTGATTAAAATGTTTCCCTACTTTCTCTCTTCACGTGGCCAACTCATACAACATCGTTAATGGCTCCACCAAATTTTATTTTATGTTAATCAGTTAGTAGTCAGTGTGATCTTTACGTGTTTTGTTTTTTTAAAAAAAATTAATATCAAATTTAAATTATTAATTTTAATAAATTTAGTTAAAAAATTGATTATAAAATTTACATTTTATGTAACTCGTAATTAAATTTTGATACAAATTTTTTAAAAATTAAATATTATATATATATATATAATTGAAAGATGAAAGGATAAATTAAATATTCGTATTTTAAAAATAAATTAGAGTTAAAGTATATTGTAAAAAAATTATAAATATTTTTTATGAAAAATTATACAAAAAAATAATATCAATATTTTAAATTTACAGTGTGCGTGTGTGTATATATATATCATTTTGTATTAATGAGTGTTGCGTGTACGTCATACATATTATTGCAATAAAATTATATTATATATATATATATATATTTCAAAATTTAATTAATTCTTTAAATTAAAAAATTTAACAAGACCAAATTAAATATGTATATTTTTAAAGATTAAAAATATATGTAATTTTTTACCTTCTAAAGTGCACCTAATTTACATTAATTACAAATTAAATGTAGATAATATTTGACGGTTTAAAAACGTAAAAAAAAAAAAGACTCTTTAAACTTGTTAAATCACAAATAATAGCCCAAGCTTAATTGAACTTTTATGCATGCCTAAAAGCTTTTTATGAAATAAGTTTATGAAGAGTAAATTTTTGTTTCTATGTATGTTTTAGTTTAGTTTACTTTTTTTATTTTTTATTTTTTTGGTACATAAATTCAAGATCAAACTTATATCATATTGTCCTCCTTACCCATTTTTTTAAATTTTCACATTGCTAATTTATAATAACAAAGTGAAATTCTGCATTATAATAATAAAAATTGTTTAAAACTTTTTAAAAAAATGCACCAATTACTTTTTGTTCCATAATTTTGTCGTGACTGAATCTTTTTTCTTTCTTCCTTAAAAAACTGTATCTAAAGTGCAATACATTTTGTATTATAAAATATAACACATTATAGATTATATATAAGCAGTCATTACTCTGTTTACATTTTTGTTACTGACTACTTAGTTGAGTAAAAGGATAAAATTTAGAAATTCATAAATTTTTTATGCTATATTTTACGAAAAATAGGGTTTTATTTTAAAATTTTACGTGATAAAGTTCAATATTAAATATTAATATATGTCATCGAAATCAAACATTAATTTTAGTTGTGAAATAACAAAAATAATTATAATACCATATATAATTTTAGTCAAAATAAAATATTTGATTTGTGGAAAAAAAAACATAAAAAGGTAAATAAAACAATGAAATAAGATGGCATACAAAGAGAGAAGAAGACAAATATGGAACAAGAAAATATAATGTTTAATTTGTGAGGGTTTTCCTTTTCACAATAAAATTAAAGTGTAGCTACGTAAAAACTAAAATAAAATTATATGGAATTAAATTATGGAAAATGTAACAAAAAAATTACTAATAATTTGTAACGTAAAAATAATGAATTTAATATTATTACATACGGGTGGGGGTTAGTTTGTTACAAATACGGGAGCACGGTGATCAGAGCACGTGAGCAAGCAGGTAGTCACGTGCGATATCCCCTGCCGTTGGTCTACCCCGCGTGCGGTGGGGACCTTTTTTTATTTCTAGTTTTGCCCTCCCTCGCCACTTTTATGTTGCGACATTCGGCGCCCCTTTCTATTTTATTTGTCTTTCTGCTCGCTACAACTTCACGTCGTCATTCGTCGTTAACCGCTGTTATGGATCGTTACTTCCTCTCCGTGTTGTTCGTTACGACTTCTGTTTTACCATTCAACTGAAAATCCCACTTTACCCCTTACTAATCCCTAATCTCATGCCATAATAATAATTATATTATTGTAGATTATAATTGAGGGAACATTTTATTTATTAGTGTTTGATCCTTTTTTTTTTTTTGTATTTCCTGTTGCCTTCATACCAGACAGTTTTGGTGTTTTCACTTTAGCAACCAGTAACTTCTTGGTTATTCACCAAAGAAAAAGTAACTTGTTGGTTGAGTATTTCTCCAATTATTTTATTTTGGTGAGTCTGAGATTGAGAAATTAACAAAGTCTAAATTTGAAATATATCATTATTGTTACATTATCATTCGATTTTTACTCTAAGCCCTGTTTAATGAGTTTAAACGTATTAATAATTATGAAAGATGTTAATTTTATTTAAGGGTTTAAAATAAAAGATTAACACAAATATATTTTATTACCAGGCCAACATTTTTCTTTGCGTAAAATAAACTTTTCTTTGCGTACCCTATGCGTAACCAAATTTGAATACATCCCACAATTTATATTTTATATTATGTAGGTAAATTATATTCAAATAAATATTCATCAACTTATGAAATATAAAATAATGCTGTGGAAATTACACTGTTCAACATTACTTATTAATTTTGGGACTGTTTTTTGTCAACAGCACAGATTGTTTCGTAAGAGAATTGTACGGGATGTGTGCTTATATAGATTTTTAACAATTTAAAAATTTAGTGAAAATCTGTTATTTGTATATAGAGCCTTCAAATATTTGACATTTAATAATAAATATAAAAAATAAAAATCCCATAAAGAAATAATCTTCCTTTGATTTCATTTAACGATAGGGAAGTGGGAGAGCGAAGAGAAAAAAATCAACTAGACAAGTGGATGAGTTGAACAGACAATAATTAAACGATGACCATAACTAAATAATAATAATAATTGATTAAGCTGTGGTATTGAACAATGAAGCGATTACTGGTGTGGCAAAGAGAGAGGAAAAAAGCGAAGGAATGTGTAATGGGAAAAATGGAAGGAAAAATAATAAAAGGTTACGTGAAAGCACGTGGAGGAAGAGGACTTGGTGGATTGGATGGGATGGCATGGCGGTGTTCTCTCTCTCTCTCTGTGTCGCTTTCTTTCTCGTGACGGTGTCACGTGGGGGGTGGGTAAGGGACCCACTAATGCACCCATCAAAAAGCAAACCTAAAAATAAAAAAAGAAAAAGAAAAGGGAAGGCAAAACCTTAGTGGGGGCATGTGCTCTCCTTTCTCAACTGACCTGTCGTTTATGGGTCATTCAAATCTGAAAGCGATCCAAGCGGAGAGAGAGAGAGAGAGAGAGAGAGAGAGAGAGACTGTTCCTTCTCTCACATGACGTGGCTCACTCACGTGCCCTTCTCCCGTGCCCTTTTTTTCCCCTCCTTCGTTTGTCGTTTACTTGCATCTCATAGCTCATGCCTACACCATGGACCCACCTATGGTAGGACAAGTGTCTCCATCGACCCTGGCACAGATTAGAATCAATCTCCAACATAAAATAGACTAGTACTACCCCCCATCCCACTCCCACATTCCATTACTTTACTGTACCCATTGTTTCCACCACTTTACATACTATACTTTGATTACTTTCTTTCTTTTTTAATTATATCGTTTTTACATCTTTTTATTTTAACTCCCACCCTTCAATTTTTCAAATACCAAATCATTTATAATTTTTAAAACATAATGTATATACACCTTTTATTTTCAATTCTTAAATTTAAATGATTTTCTAGCTTATCTCTTTTCTTCCTTTTCAAATACATTTCGCTGAGAAAAATAGAAATATTATTGAGTTTTCTTATACTAGGAAAGTTGTATTTTATAATTTTTTATAATTTATAAAGTAAACAATGCCGTCACAGGAGAAACTATACCCTTGCATTGTGTTTGTGCTGTGCAGGTTTATTACTGTGGCTATTTGAAAAAGAATTTAAAGATGAACCAAAAGGCAACAGACGACAGACAAAAACTTTAAATTAGAAGTTAACCCCGTACCTGCAACAGCTTTATTTCCTCTAGCGATCTCTTCCCCAACTCTTCTGCTAAAAAATTCTATGGATCGGGCCATTT
Source organism: Abrus precatorius (assembly GCF_003935025.1). Taxonomy (NCBI): domain Eukaryota; kingdom Viridiplantae; phylum Streptophyta; class Magnoliopsida; order Fabales; family Fabaceae; genus Abrus; species Abrus precatorius. Next base: position 36,107,653 of record NW_020874428.1, on the reverse strand, counting down.
AAAACAATTACTTTTCGTACGACAAGTCTAGAACCATTACTGTTTTTGAGACAACACTTTTGGACTGAAAAAAAAAAAAGAACATCGCATGGACTAAACCGGTGCAATTTGAAGAATTGGAGATAGCACTATCCTTAGCTGAAGGGGATGCAAACTCAAATCGCTTAGGTGGAGACCAGAGATCGGGTCAATTGAATTAACCTCCTGACGTTTTAAGTGATTTGATAATTCGTGACGTTATGGATACAATGGACCATTGGAAACAACTGTATAGCTATAGCATTCGGCTCTTTCCATATTGGGCTTAAACCAAACCCCTTTTCTGTACCACCCTATTCTAAACACCCAAAAAAAATTATACGGATAGAAATGTGTTTCTTCACGACCAAAATAATAGTGTTTCTTCCATGTATTGCATTATAATTATTCTGCAATCTAGAAGCATCATTAGTAAACAATACTCCAATTTTCAGCTTATATTCTCAACTCCCTTTACTGGAGGTGGAAAATAAATTGTTTACGCTGCCAGTGTAACACTGGTATCCCTTAACACCGGCATAAAATTTACAATGCAGTTGCCTGAGCTACAGAGCAAACCAAATTTATTATTTTACAGAGAGTAGCTGCATGAGAACAATAACTATAATAAAAATACATGGTGTACTATTACGACAGAAAAAAAATGTAGATCAAGCGCAACCCGCTTTCTCTAACTTGATGGAATTGACAACATTGTTTACAAAGACATAAAAGCATTGTCGGCAAGAATTAGGCATTAAAGTAGATTTCTGAAACTGGGGAGTGTGTTCGGCATGGCTGCATATTGAGCTAGACGAGTATGTATTAGACTTTTGCTGCTCGGAACTGCAAGCAGCCAAGATGGCATGGGTGGCCTGCCTCGCAACTACCTTGAAGGTTTCGACACCTGCATCACCAATAGCATCAAGTAAAATACTTCATTCAAGTAACAGTTATCACTTGCATGCAACCTGTTTAACAGAATACAAAATACATACTAGGAAAAAAACTAAAAGAAGTTTCTCCCGAACAATTTTTCTCTTGCATGAGACAAAATGAGAAACCAATGAATTTACACTACCTAATTAATGATCAGATATGAGTTGTACCAGTGTACACAAAACCCATAAATATTTCAGCCAACAATTACCATGTGAATATTGAGGGAAAAAAAAAACTTAATAACAAATTACCAATATGTTTATCTCTAGTAAGGAACTTCAAATTCAGTTTAACAAGAGACTGAATCTCGGTTTTTGCATCGTCAATTTTTTTTGTGTTGCCATCCCCAGAGCTTTTAGTCAACCTCTTTTCCTCATGGACAAGATCCACATCCTTACCAGACCTGCAACGGGAGGGAGCTGAATCCAGTGAAGTTACCAAGCAAGCAGGCCAGCTGTCTTTCTTAGCAACATTTTTCTCTCCATCTTCATGACAGGGAACACACTGGATATTAGTATGGCCCTTTCTGGGCAATGGGCATTCACGGTATCCTTCTGAATGAGGGGTACGGTCTCTCACATGTTGTGTCATCTCCTCACATGTATCCCTACTTCTCTTTTTCTCTTCAAATTTCAGAGACCTGTGATTTTCCATTTTAGTGTTCCTTACATCTAATGCTTTGGAATGTTGATTTTTCAATTCTGGGTAATTACAAGGTGCAAATGATATTTTCCTTGTTCCTCCACTGCATGAGGGTTTATCTGCTGCTCCCGGTGGAATGCTGCTAGCTCTGTGACGAGTCTGTTGAATCTTCTTTGCCTTGTCCATCATTTTCCAGGCCTTGTCAGCATCTTTAAAGCATGTCTCATTCACCATGTTGCTAGAGGGACCACCTTGGACAGTGGATTGTTGAAGGCTCGTGGAAGCCATAGAATGTGAATCATTTAATTTGACAAGTGATAGTGAACTACAATATTTTTCTTGACTAACTGTGCTTCCGGGTTGAAATGAATTGCAATGAAACTGTAATGAACCACCTCTCAAAGCATTCCAATTGTCGCGAAGTGCCTGTACATTATGCTGCGCGTTATGGACATCTAAGACAGGATTTTTACCTTTGAATCTACTCATCCTATCACGTAAAGGAATAACAGAAGGAGATGACTGGTTATATTGTAAAGGAGATGCCCTTGGTCTTCTAACCACCTGGTTGCCTGTTTCTCTGACAATATCAAAGATTGTTACACTTGACTCAGCTGCTGGCACAACATTTTGTTGGTCTGATTCTTCATTTGTATTGGCCTTCCGCAAAATAGCACAATCATGACAAAACCAGTCACCTTCGGGAACAGTATAGCCTAGGCCAACACAGAATGTGTGTGAAGCAGTGTCACAAAGATCACAAAGTAGTAGAAGATTTTCATCTGTCCCAGTATGACAGATACAACATTTGGATTCAGCATAGGGATCAACAGGACCAGTTGCCATATTTCCATATGGATGATAAACCTACAAAACATAAGATATCGCTTGCATATTAACATTAATACATCTACATAAATACTATCCTCCATTGCCACATGTGACATCATTTGACGATTTAGTTAGATAACATCTTGTCAAACTCGTTTAATGATGCGGCAACACAAACTACGATCATATCAATTTAAAAATTAGGATTTGATTTCAATTAAGGCTTAAATTTTAATCGCTAACTGGTTGTTAACTTCAAAATCAGCCCTCTATTGACTGTAAAACATCACTTTGTCCATTCTTCAAGATAAAATAACATTTGGAAAAGCACTTAAAATATCAATTGGTCATATTTAAGCATTGATTTAAACCTTCCAGCGATATACGCAGTTACAGCAAGAGGATAAAATGATAAATCATTAATTGAATGCAAATGGAGAATTGAACGTTAATTAACTTTAATTTCGTTTGAATTAATTTGAGTTATAGTAGAGAGAGATAGAAGAAAAGAACCTGGTCACGAAGAGGGACCTTAACGTCCCTCGAGGAGGAAAAGACGCCATGCATAGGGAGCCTGCGGACGTTGGAGAATCTCTGGCGACAAAGTGGGCATCGAGATTCGTGCTTCGCCCATTCCATGATGCAAACGAAGCAGAAGTAGTGGTTGCAGCAATCGATTTCCCCGGCGATCGCAACCCCACGCTCGCCATAGCAAATCCCGCAATAAACGATCTCTTCGTCATCTTCCGCTTCCAATTTCAGCCGCTTCTTTGGGGATCCCAACGACGACGACATCTTTGTCGGAGATCAACTCCTATTCCCGCTCCACTTCTTCTTCCGATTCCGATTCCCGCAGAATTCAGAGCCAGACAATGATTATCCGGTGAGGAGGATTAACGCGACGACGGGCAAGGCCCACACAACCCAGGTCCAAAACATCCTGGCCCAAGTCATGTTTATTTCATACGCTCATAAGAAAGGACCAAAGGCCCAATAGTATTCTTTATTTTATTTTGATTATTTTCCCTTTTTTTTCAAGCTGATTTCTCTGAGTTATTTGGGTTTACCCATTCACATCTTTGGTGTTTGCTCTGCGTTCCAAATTAAAATGTGATCAAATACTAACCATGTTCGCGAAAAAGGAGAATGACTTTGCAAAGTAATCGATTTCATTTGTTTGACTCAAGATTTTAAAAATCAGTTTTATAATATGAAACTCATAATTTTTTTTTTTAAAAAATATCATTATATTACCTTATAATCAAAATAAAATCCTTTTTTTTTTCGAACTTGCCTTTTAAATATCATTTAGTTTATGGCGGAACTTCAGTGATTGAAATCATCCAAGGCCTCAAGCTATATGCAATTACAAGGAGCTCCTTTTAGTGGAAACTGAAACCACCTTATGAATATATCATTCCTCCTGTATTAAGGATATGAAGCAAGAAAATTTAAGTTATTATTCTCTCACTCTTGATCTTTGCTTACTAGGGTTTAGAAGTCCTACAACTGTATATTCTTTGAGTGATGCATTATTTAGTTCTTGTTTAATTTAAAACTGAGTGAAATTGATTTTAATAAAATTAATAATGTAATTGGGACACATGCATAGATTTACCTTGCATAATCTGTGGTATCTTTCATGCCCACTTACACTATGTAGTCTCTTTGGCTACCTGAATTAATATGCACTGATATTGACAAGCTAACTAGAGAATTTTTTTGGAGCAAAAATGACAAATCTAAAGAGATTCATTTTGTTAAGTGTTCCAATCTCTAAAAAATTATGTGGTTTAGGAATTAGAGACAGCAAGAAAGCTAATGTGACTCTTAATGAGAAGTTGGTTTGAAATATTTTTAATCATTCTTTTAAGTTGAATTTAGAAGTGATGATTGCAAAATACTTGCATAGAAACTTTATATTTCTGTCTTGTCCTCATAAAAACTGTTCTTATGTTTGGCAGAGAATTTTAAAAGTGGTAGATCATTTTAAGGATGGTTTTATGTTTTGAATGGGCATGAGAAATATTCTTTCTAGTATGGTCATTGGATTGGTATCAGTAAGCTTTGTCATGAGGTTGATTATGTATACATTAGTGACTTTGACTTAAGAGTCTGTGATCTTTGGGAGGATGACAAGTGAAATTTTCAAAGGATTGCCACTACGCACTGTGCCACAATATTTGCAAAATAAGATTTCTCAAATTCCTATCCCTTCTTTTAGTACTTGCAGCAAGTGTTTGGTTTGAAAAGATAATTGTTCAGGGATTTACACTGACGCAAGTGAGTATAAGTGGTTGAATAACCACCCAGCTATGGTTGCAATGGATTCGTGGAGCTAGATTTGGAGGATCAAAGCTCTAGCCAAAATGGTTTTCTTTGTTTGGCTTTGTTTGCACGGGGCACTTCCAACTAAGGCGTTCCTTCATGCTAGGCATTTGGCTTCCTCTCTTGGGTGCTTAAGGTGTACAAGTGAAATAGAAAAATATTGCATTCTTTCAGATACTGTCTTTCTATTAAGCATCTTTGGAGCAGTATTAGTTTATCCAATTTGATAAATTTTAATTGTAGTGATTTGAAACCTTGGTGTGAGCACTTTCTGAGGAAGGACTTTAATCTCCTTTTCTTAGCTACCTTGTGGTGGTCTCAGGGTTGGCTGAATGATATAATTCTCGGAGATAATTCTTGAAACATTTATAGCATTTTATCCTTCATTGGTACTACTATGCAAGATATGAATTTGGTTTTTAGATTGCATACTCAACACCAAGTGAGGCGGCCCAGGAAAATTGGTTAGATCAAACCCATTTCTAACAAACTCAAGGTTAATGTTGATGGGAGCTGCAGAGGAAATTCCAAGCCTGTATGTTACGGTGGAGTATTACAAAATCAACAGAAAGATTGGGTGCATGGATTCTTAGGGCATCTTGGTAATACTGACATTCTCTTTGCTGAGCTATTGGGGACCAGAATAGGCCTGATGATTGTTTGGCAGCTAAACTTTAGAGATGTCATTGTTGAAATAGATTTTTTTGGAAGCTTGCAGATTGATTAATTCAATGCAGCATAATTTTCATCTTGGCTGACATTCTTGCTTTAAAAGCAAGATAATGATACGTGAAAATTCTACATATCTTTCGTGAAGAAAATTGTTATGTTAATGTAATGACTGAACTTGAAGTGAACAAAGAAGAAAATTATTGAAATCGTTGTTTTTTTGTTTTTTTCGTTGTTTATAAAAAAAATATTAATTTAAACTGTAGATATTTATTAGAACGTGTTTTTTATATTAGAAATGTAAAAATTGATTTTTCAGACAAGCATGACAGTCTCCACGCTCAATTAATAGATGAGATTTTTATCCATTTTCATATGAAATGTTGACTTATGTCATGTTCTCAAACATGAACTTTTTTAATATTATTATTTTTTTAAATCAATTCTATCAAAATTCAAACAAGCCATTAACATATAAAACCTCAATTTAATTACGTACAAGTATGATATATCTATTCTGCATTTTTTTTTTCTTGTAACTATCCTAAGCAGTAAGCACTACAAAACTGAAAACAAGGGCAAAGCAAATGGTCAGAAATGGTCAAAACTAACCAAGCTAAAAGATACCACATACTGGCCAAAAGTGTGTATCCTTAAAATACTCCAACATACTTGCCTATATATCGTGAGAGGATATGATGATTGCTTCAAAACAAAAAGTTGCTCCAGCTATAGCTACCACAATCAGTTATTCTTGGGTGGGTGAGGTCTTGGAACAAAATAATCAGCATTTAGAGGCACCAAACCAGACTCATTCCTTTTACTGAACTTATGCTTCACACTCAAAATTGCTTTCCCTTCTTCATGGTTGCAGTTTCCAATCACGCAACGTGCTTTCCATTTGGTGGTTGAACTTTTTTCCATATTATTAATTTCATCCTTAGACTCCACCGCATATGACTTTGTGAGTACTCCTCTGGACATAATTTTCCTTCCTTGAATAAAACGTGTTCTTTGATCAGTCTCAGCATCTTCTAGAGCACCATGATAATAAATCCGCTGTAGAAAATTATTGTCAAATTCAACTAATTCAGCCTCTTTTTCTACTTAAATGATTTCATAACATATATATCTGGTATATAATGTATAATATATACGGGCGCACATATCTTATATATTCTTACCGCCAAGTTCACTGAACTTTTTGCCGGTTCAAGCTTACCTCCGGGGGCAACCACCAATGTCTTCTTACCTGAGCAATTAATAATAATGAACAAGACGAGAAAAATTGATTATGCAGAAAATTATGCATGGCAACAACACAACAAAAAAGATCGGAAAAGGGAAAAGCTAGTGAACCTTGGTGTTGGGTACGTGCGGTGGAGAATCTTAGAGGTAGCAAAATGAAAATTAGGACAAAGGTTGTGGACCTTGCCGACACCATTATTGCTAATGGAATAACAAATAAGGGTGGTAAGGGTATGTCGTTGAACAAAAAGAGGAGGAATTTTGCGAAAGAGAAGGGAGTCTTTCTTTATAGGGTCCAAACCCATGTCAAAGCCAACCAGCTTCTCTCCCCTTGGGAATTGACAAAAGATGATTTATTATTAATATTAATTAAAAATTGAGGCTTCCACAGTCGTTGCTTGGGAAAACTAAGCGACGATAACAAGAACAATGTTGAAAATGGTTTTGTTTGTGGGACTGAGATTTGGGTTCAAATAAAAATATATTGTGGGAAGAAAAAGGTGTATGATCGCGTGAAATGGAAGATACGAGTTGCTCAGCCCTTGTCGGCCGTCATGCATGCAACGAGGAGAACTTGTTTGGTCCATCTTCGATCTATGAAACTTCACATACCTTTTTCGATCTTAGAAAGCACTTTGGAAATGCATTTTAGCTCATTCATATATAGGTACATGTTAATATATAATTAAACAGTAATTAATCTTTGTAGCTAAGCTTTAAACAATTGAGTGCTAATGGGAGAAATAAATTAGGGCACGCTTTGTGGTAGTGTGTGTGTGTACTGTGCATTATATAAAATAAAGTTAGTTAGAGTACTCTAGAGACCAACAGCCATACCTGTAGCTTTTAGACTAATCTCACACTTCGAGAGAAGTGTCTTGGTTTGACCATTACGATTAACGAGTAATATATTACTCTACGTATAAATTCTATATTTGACCAAAGTGAGATTTGGACAAAGCCACGCAAATAACTGTTGCAACAATTGAAAATTTTATTATTTATTAATAAAAAAACTATTGTGTGTTAAACTGATTTTTGTTAGTATTTTTTTCAAATACAATCTAAATTAGTAATAAAAATTTAAAAAATTATATTAACAAATGATAAAAGATACTAATATTCAATATATTTTCATTAATACTTTATTTTTTTATTAAAAATATTTATATCTATAAAAATCAATCCAATATTAAATCATCTTATAGTATGTGCAACATTAATCTATTTAAGAAACTCAGCTTCAAACATTGTCAAAGAAGCATAATTCTCCCGAGTGAGACATGCCCAAATCCCGCGAGTGACACCAACTAAATTCAAGAACGACTCTAGACACAGTAGCATTGTCACTAATAGTTTTTTAATTATTAGTATTGTTGCCATAAAATCATCAAACAACCTTTACCATTAACTTTTTTCCACAAATAGCTAGTTTGACGTACAAAACTCTTGAATTTTTGAAACAATAACATTGTATACAAACCACGTTAACTAATTACTTCATGACCATCAATTCGAGTGTTTTAATTAACGATTAACATAATTTATGAGACATTGCCACGTTGGTTAGGGGAGGAGCCTCCATTTAGGCCACCACAGTCATAGGTGCCCCTATTAAGAGAAAAGGGGTTAAAATAGCCAAAGATTCTAAATAATGGGGAAACGTAAAATGTTTAAAACACCATAGACTACATTAATTTCAACTTCAATGCTAACTATATATGATTTTTTTTTTTTTTAGTTTTGAAACACCGAAAGAAAGACAGCTGAAGCGACAAATGCGGCCATCACATGGCTGGAAATATAACACTTTTAATATATTTTTAATTATTAGTCAATAATTAAAAATATATTATTAGCATTTTTATATAATGTATTTCAAATTCAACCGATCATTTAATTAGTAAAAATATAAAATAATTATATTACATATTTTATAAGATGAAATTTTATATATAAATATCATCTATATTAAAATCTGTTTTATAATAATGTACAAAATAAATAAACAAAAAAGCATTTTATACCCAAATCGATTAAAACCCATCATCAATTCAATCGGCCGAACTAGTTGGTACTCTGTATCTGTTTGACACTTTATCAAAAAAATTTATACTTCAAGAGATATATAAACAAATTTTAATTATATATATATATATATATATATGAATATTTAATTTATTTAAAATTTGACATGCATGATAAAGAAAATTATTGCATGATAATGAATTGTATTACAAAAATATTTGAATAAAATAAACAAATATTGACCATTAAAAATTACTATATGTCAATATTAAAATATTCAAACTATGTATTTTTTAATTACAAAAATATTTTTAAATAACCACGTGATTTAAAAAAAAACTTTTAATCTTATCACACATCGCAATTTTATTATCTAAATTTATTCATCTTATTTGGATATAAGAACAAATTATTTAGATATATCTCTAAATCTCTAATACATATGCAATTTTAATACAAGTAATTTATTTATATTTTAATCATCTCAAATAATAATAATAATAAAACGATATATTCGTCATTTATTATGTATGAATGTGTAATTTAAATTATATTTATTTTTAATAATTAAAATTTCTTTATCTTTGACTATAATGTGAATATTCACTTTAAAAAAGTGAAAATTAATTATTATTTAAATTCTAAAGTGTTTTCCTTATACTAAAACGAATGACCATTCTTTTCTTTTCTTTTATGATGTGTGAACAATTAGTTAGTTTTTCCACTCTGATCAAATTTATTAAAGTAGTTAAACTAATTAGTCATTTTAATTATGTGTATACATGCAGTTCGATTTTCTATATTGTTTTTAAGTTGGTCACTCGTGGATTACGGGATCTCCGATCGATCTTGAGTGTGAAGGTGATGTATTAATTAAGATGCCATATGTTAGTATATAAATAGACTGAATAATTTTCATAAGTCTTACCTAATTTCCCCTTAATTTAGGGTTACACATTGAACTTAACTTGCCACATTTGCTGCCCTTTTTGACTTTTCCTTATTAGCTTCTCGAAACTTATTATAAATATGTTTTTGTTAATTTAAAAAAAAATACTTTTTATTGCAGTTATTTTTAGATGAAAATGTTATTTATTGATTTTTTAATCAATTTTTTTTAAGTTTTTATATAACTTTTTACTCATGCTACTTAGGTGAATCCATATGTTTTTGAAATCTTAATTACTTTGGACGTTTAAGTTCTACAAAAATAAAGTATATATAATACTTTAAAATTTTAAAAAAATTATCACTTATTTTTTATTATACATTTATGTACTATGTTACCTATGTTATTATTTTTCTTTACAACAAGAAAGAAAATGAATTTTATTTTTATTTATATATTTTATATGAAAATAATAAAATAATATTAATTATTATATTTCACCAATTATTTTTTTGCTCGTATAGAAATTTCAAAGTATAATAAGTAAAATGTTTACACTACTTGATTAATCTAAAAGTTAAGAGAAACCCATTAATAAAAGGGTGTACTGATAAGTACACCAAACAGTTATGATAAAATATTGAATTTTTTGGTTTAAATAAATTTTCTTTCTGCCGCTAGATAAATAAAAACCGGGATAATACTAATTAATATTTTAATTAATTATAAATAAAGTTCAGAGATAATATCTTATATGCATAAAAGAACATCAATAAAAGAATAATAATTAATATTATATTAAACTTTCAAATTAATAAAAGTATTTTTTTCTTTTTAGACAGAAAAATAAAAGCAAAGATAGTAAAATAAAATAATTTTCCATCAATTTAATAAAAAGAATGGAAACAAATAATATACTATTTAGGTTAGATTTCCCATACACGTGGAGTCAATAGGCTTGAAATAACAGCGGGCGTGAAGTTTGAAAAAACTTGGATTTGAAGTTTGAAGCATGGAATTGTTGTGTGTGAAAAGAAAAAGCTTTTTTTAGATTTGATAAATTAATTTTTTAACTATTGTAATTAGAAAAATAATCATTCAAGGTTTATTTCAAAATTGTTTAAATCTAATGTTAAAACTGATAATTAATTATGTTTTTACTCTAAAATTAATTATTTGCTATTTTGCTAAAATTAATATCACAACTCTTGAAATCCACTGGGGAGGGGGTGTTTGGATGAAGAACATATAAATCGGCCATTTGTAATATCTAAGAATCGTTTTTTAAGGCAACATTGAAATGGAGCATTTTTTTTTAATATTCAAGCGAAGGTTGGTTGTTGCTGTGGACAGTCACAACTCATTTATTTACATTGTAGAAGATGTATGAAATTTTTTTATGTAAATGTAGATGAGACGAACATAATCTAGTGTCTTACGATACATAAATTACAATCTATACTGAATTTTTGGATTTAGGCCTATTCTTTATTTAATTGTTGCAATTGTTTCTAAACTAATAAGTTTTAAGTTTTTAACCTTGCATGCTAACAATTATTCGTTCACAACTTAAGTTTTCAAGATACCTTAAAATTGTTTTTACAAAAAGGGCTAAGATTTGATTTAATAATTTCACAAAATTGATCCTAAGATTATTATATACTTTTAAACTTTTAAAAACATTTAATTAAAAAAAAATAGTCCTTCATTATGTAAAATATAAATGTAGACACGTTAATTTCTCATGATTCACTTATTAAGAGTATCTAAATTCATTAATATTTAGAGATACCATAAAATTTTCCTAAATATTTTTAAAAAAAATCACATATCATACAAAATGAGTCAGGTTAAATTAAGTTGACGTAGACAAACATGTGACCTATTCACTTAAGTTTATGCGAAAAAACAAATTTCATAATTTTTCCTTGGCTCCTAGTCCCTTTGTTTTCTTTAGTTTCATGCCTCCTACTCCAAGAAGAAAACATTGTGGGTGACTTTGCGTGGAAAGAGGTACTATTCGAGGTGAGTTCTTATTATGGAAAGGAAAAGAGTGGTCACACGAGAGATGAAATATAAGCAAGCAGTGACGATATTGAGAAACAAAATCATGGTCCCTCCCTTACACAATATATCACCAAAATACAAGTTTCCAAAATAAAGCATAGAATTGGTCCCTACAATTTTGTTATATTTTTGTTCAAGTTCTCTTCCTTTCTGTGATGCTATGTGTGACCCATCTTTTCTACTCTTTTGTATTTCCTCAACTTGATTTTCATTTTTTTTCAACTGTTGTCCATGTTCCTTTATTTATTCCTTAAATGCTCATGCGCGACGGAGGATTCATCCATAAAAAAATATTAACAAGACAAATATTCTTTTCAACAGAAACACAAGTTAAAAAATATATCTTAAAAATGTTTTAGACAAATCTTATTGGTACGGGTAGTTGCTCTTTAAAAAAAGTAAATTAAAAAGACAATTATATTAATTTCGGAAATCAATTATATATCCATTGTCTCAACTAATTATCATGTGATATGTGGTGAAAAATATAATACTATTCTATTAATTAAAAAATATTACCACGTATTTAGCATAATATTTGATGGAAACCATAAACATGTGATAGTTTTCGATTACCCAATAATTTGTCTAATCACGAGAGAGAGCAGTTGAAGGTGTCAGAGCATTGGTCTTCAACTTTTGTTGGGTTTCACGGCAATTGTTAACCATTATTTAATTGTATTTTACTTTTTACTTTTTTTGGGTTTTATCTCATGGAAACAAGTAGGTTGATCAAAGTTGACAAGCAATGGGAATTTGTATCTTCAACTATGGATTCCTCATCCTGGTGAAAAACAATGGTTAACTTTCTATTGTTTAGAAGCAACGGTTGGACTGAGCAAAATTGATGAGCTGAAAAGCAACACTTTGTTCACAACTCAACTTTAAATATATCTCTCATTTTCTTGTACTTATTTCTTCTCTGAAATTTTCAAGTTTCTATTTTCTTTGTTCTATCTTTTTTCAACGGATGGATCCCAAACAATATAATCCTATATTATTATTGAATTTGATACAAAATATTTAACTTCATATGATCAAAAATCTAGAATATCCCAGTTTTTCCAATTTCTGAGTAACCCAAATACAAAGAATTTCCCCATGTTTCATCCACGTTTGCGGATATATTATAAGATAAAACTTTGGGGAAGTATGGGCCTAAGGAAGCTCATTATAATGTGTGCATTTCAGTCCAATGGACTAGTTTCCCAAATACAACGACAGGCCACAAACCTTTTATTATTAATATTTTTGCTCATGACTCGTTTTCCCTATTGTTTCTGTTCTGTGATTGTGCGTTAATGATAAGGATTTTGTAGCTCTTTCTTTACTAAATTATACCGTCGGAAAAAAAAAGTGGAAAATTTACGATTGAATGATTATAGATCGGAGAAAGTTACTTTTTTCATGAATTGTTTCTTAACTATATCTTATTTTAATTTAAGTATTATTCAACAACTGTGAATTAATAATATTCTTTACGGTTTAAAATAATAGTCACTTTATTAATTTTTTTCAAATTATTTGTCACTTTATTAATTTTTTCAATTATACGTTAATTTTTTTCCAATTTTACCTTTATATGATTATTATGGAAATTTTAATAGGTTTATTTTCTCAACAACCACTCGCTCTTTTTTTTCATCGCCCCTTTATTGTTACAGTCATTTCCAAGACGATAGAGTTGAGTTTCATGTGATAACTGTCCCATAAATAATAAAAAAATTAATGAAAAACAATATACGAAGAGTCAACGTAAGTTAACATGTAAAGATAACTTAATATGAAAAATTAAAATGAGATATAAAGAGTATAATATAATAGGAAATTTAATAATATTTTTTTATAAAAACAAGACAATTAAATAAGTTTTTTAGTTTGACCTTAAATAAATATTATTTTCAATTGGAGAGAGTATGTACTAAGTTGATTATATTTTATGTTTAAAAGTTGCAATCACTTCGTAAAAAAAATATATGAATGATTTTGAAAAAACAAGTCAAATCTAAACAAAATAAAAGCTAAGTCGCTAAGTAAAATGATAATATATAAGAACCAAGAGATAATAGATAATTCATAAAATACAAATAACAGATAAATAAAATAAAACATGTAAAATTTCAATTTAAAAAATTAATTTATTAACTTAGAATGATTTTATTGGCTTTAGATTTTAATGGTTTATATATTTTTTTTCATCATTTAATCTCTTTATTTGTTTATCAAATAGGAAAAATAGGTAAAACAAATAAATCAATGAGTTAATTTTTTTTATTTTACCTAAAATCATATAAATAATAATGATAAAATGACGTTTTATCACCCATTCAATGCAATAGTAGTTATTTTACTTAACAAGAATTATATTTTATTTAAATATTCTTCTCAACGATAAGAATTCGAAATTGTAATATATGAATAAATTTTACAATTTTGTTTATCTCAATTCCTCTTCATCTTTTTCAATAATCATATTTTCTATTACTCTCCAAGAACAATAGTGTAAGTTTTTACCACTTAAATAGAAATTAACATATTTATGGAGCCAAATTTTATTCCTTTCACAAATACTATGTCCCAATGAAGTACTACCAACTTGGATTGCAAAATCTAATTAACCCCCTCTCTTTTTTTTTTATTTTACAAAATTTATATATTATTTTCTAGACATTCTTATTAATTTAAATTACATTTTTATTCAATGAAATATTTATATTTATTGTTATCATAAATTAGCAAAGTGAAACTCTAATGAAATTGTGTTTGTTGAAGAAATTGAGCAGCAAATCACTCCCTTTACCTCTATTTCAGAGCCGTAAAGGAATATTCACTTTTAATTATTTAAAATCAACTTTATAAATTAAATTTAACAATTCTATATTTTTACTCTAGCATATTTTGTTAACTTTTAAAATCTTAAAAAATCAATTTTAAAATAAAACTTAGATACAATATAATAACGACTTCTAATACTGTTTTCTAATTAGAATTAAATTTTTATCTTAACAGTTTACTTAATAAAAATGAACATCAAAGAGTAATAAACGTTACCACAGCAAATTTACTTAAAAAATAATACAAAATATTAAAAACATTATACCTAACTTTTATCTTTAATTTCAAACAAATGAATTTAATATTACGTGACAGGAAAGAAAAATGGAAATAAATATTTTCTCTCCAATCAATTAACATTTATTGTGGTATTAATTTAAAGTTATAATATCTCTATGCTCGCCATAAATCGACTATTTAAATGGCTACAATAAATAGACAGATGCAGGGGCATAAAAAAATTCTATTTTGATATACAGTAAAAATGGATTAAATTTTAAGCATAATAATAAATAATAAATAATAAAAAGAAAGAAAGGGGGATCCAAAATCGAAAATTAATTAGTAGTATAATTATATATATATATATATATATATATATATATATTTGATATTTGATTTGATTTTGTGAGGTTTATAAAGAAGACGAAGCAACAACGTGTGTGCGTAAAGAGAGCGAAAGAGACGGTGTTCTTCCACGCATTCCGGAGGGGACAAGGCATGCACATTGAACATTAACTAGGGGCATTTCAGTCATTCCACATATCCCACCCGTTATAGCATTAGCGTAACACCCTCTCTCTATCACACACACTTTGCTTCATCAATGGCCGATGTCACCACCTACCTCCGCCACCACCGCTGCGACCCCGACGACGACCAAACCCTTATCCCTTTCCCCTATTGCTCCCCTCACGATTTCGATTTCGATTTCGATTTCTACTCCTCCGATCCCGAATTCCCCCCCAACCCTTTCTCCCTCTCCGACAACGAAAACAAGGTCAATTTCGTCATGGATCTCTTCCACCAACGCGTTGAACAGTCCCAGCTCTCCGATCCGCTCCCTAACCATTCTCTCTTCGGCGTCATCGACGGCTTCCCCCTCGATCTAGCCTTCGCCGCCGCCGACGACGCCGACGACTTCGTCGGAACCACGCTCTCCGGATCCCACTCCCCTGACCACCGCGTTCCCTTCGTTGCCTTCTCTGACACCGACGAGGACGAAGCCAACGTCGTTTTCGGCATCTGCCCCCACTCGGACGATGACTACAACGAAAACGACGACGTTTCCAGCATTCCTCTCTGCTGGGACTCGCTTCAATTAGAGGATAACAGAGACAACTACGAAGATTTCGAGTGGGAGGAAGTGGACGGTAGAGTGGACGAGAGAGAGGTTCTGAACATGCTCGCCGTCGAAGACGATAGGTCAGTTTCCGTTTCGCCAATAACAGAAGTCATAGAAGATGAAGAAGAAGAGGAAGTGAACCTTGGTGAGAATCTGGAGTGGCAAGTGTTGTTGAATACAAACCCTGATTTGGAAAACGATACAGAGCCTTATTTCGCTGATGCTGATGCATACATTTACACTGCAGAGTATGAAATGACGTTTGGGCAATTGGGTGAGAACGATAACCCCATAATGGGAAGGCCTCCTGCTTCTGTTTCCGTTATGCAGAACCTTCCATCGGTGGTTGTGACCAAAGATGACGTCGATAGTAACAATGCTTTCTGTGCTGTTTGCAAGGAGGAATTTGGTGTTGGGGAATGCCCGAAGCTGTTGCCGTGTTCGCATCGTTATCATGGTGATTGCATCGTTCCTTGGTTGGGGATTCGGAATACTTGCCCCGTTTGTCGCTACGAGTTTCCCACTGATGACGCTGATTATGAGCGTAGGAAGGCCCAGAGATCGGCCCGGAGCATGTGATGATGATGAATGATGGTGGTATATGGTTATTAGGGTCAGTTGGGAATTGACAATTTCTCAGCGTTAGGCTGTTCCAAGTATAGATTTTTTGGTCCTGAAGATATGCATGTGTTTGTTGATTTTCAAATTTTCTCATTGGGATTTTAGTTTGAGAATGTTTTCTCTTTGAATTGTACTTTGGGATACATCATAGAAATGAACCAATTTTCGCTGGAATATAGTTTGGTGGTGCTTTTTGAATGTTTCTGCTCGTGTTTATCTTTGTGTCATTCTGAGTCACGTGCATGATTGAACTTTTTCAAGTGTAAGCAGGTCCCTTTGACAACCTAAATGATTGATGAAGTCGACTAATAGTAATCATGATTGTATTCCACCATAGAGAGCGTGGATGAGGCTTTTGTGTTTTGGGAAAAAAAAAGCCTTTAGGCCCTTTTTAGTTTAGTGTTAATAGATGAATTGACCAACTTTGCTTCTTAGCTTTATTTCAGCTCGGTGCTTCTATTCTGATCTGTTTATCTTTTCATGGTGTGTCACAAGTCTTGGTGGCTTTATGTGCCTTTGGGGAAGAAACTTTTTACCTGAATCTCTTTTCTTGTTTGGATTGTGTTTTCTAGGACTTGTTATTGCAGTACTAAGGTTTGACAACCAGAGTTTAGCTTTATGGCCTTCTTTTATGTTCGCGGAGATTACTATAACTATGCCTTGGCCATTTTCTGATATAACTGGCATTTTCTTTGTGACTTTCATAATTGGAATTTTATTTGCGTATAGTCAAATTTGGTGCAATTGCCTGAAAATGTTATGATGTGGGAATTCGAAGATTGCATCCTTTTGAGAGTTGCTCGAAATTTGACATTTGTTGTGGAAAATATTATTTTGGATGATATAAACAAAAGAGGTTCATTCCTTTCTTAGGGGTGTGCTTGTTGAGGTACTTGCTGAAGATCATTTATATTAGCTGAAGTGTCCATTCACTCTTTAATGTCGATGATTTTCGTCACTCCTATGTACTTAAGAAATTTAATATAATTTCTTTAATCAATTAATTTGTTTACCAAATAATGATATTTAAGATAAAATTATATCAGTAAGGATAGATAGTGCCGATTGACATTCAATATCTTTTGCTATTATTGATTTGCGTAGCATTTTTTTTCGTTATGATGCGCATTTAGCAGTTTAAGCCGATTTTCATGTCTATCGCACATCTTGGTTTTAACTGATTAAATCGATTAATCACAGACAGATGAAGAAAACCTGACCTTCATTAACACTACCGGACCTGTTCCGAGTTTTCGTGTTATGCCCGAGTATTATTAGTCTGTTTGGACATTAAACACATTTTTACCTTGAGATTAATGAATTTGTACATTTATAGGTGTCTGGTTGTGTGGTGAAAAATATTCTAGCACCCAAAAAACAAGTAGAATTGATTTTGAAAACAAAAAAACTTTTAGTTTTAAATAGAATTGATTTATATGTCTGAGGTTCATAAAATTTTAAAAGATTTTTTTATACTTTAAAAGTAATTTTATTTTGTTATTTAAATAAAAACATTTGTTATCAGTGTATCTATAATTTTTTTAAAAGCAAATTAATTTATTGATATCAATTATTTCATTATCAATAACTAAAACATCAGTTTTACCAGAAGTTAAACTGCACAGATTATTGTTTGTTGGTGACTGCTGTTATAAATTGTGTCTGATTGTTGTAAATTTTGATAAAATTAATGTTATATTGTTGAATGTAATTGGGACGTGAACTCAAATAAATTTTAGTCGTAAATATGTTTCAGTAAGTGAAACTGATTTTGATGGTAAACTAAACTGCCCGAGAGTTAAAAGATCCACTCATCCACACATGACGCTGGAAAGATAGGTTTGAAGCTCTACATTACAATATTGTCAAAAAACCAATGATTTACTATGGATGAGAATACGTATCATAGAAAAGATTAGACTTTTGATTAGCATCTGCACTGTATACGCAATAAGTAGGGAAGAAAAGAACTTTTCAATGGCAAGTGCAGATACTAAATATAAGCATTAACCTTGGCACGTAAATGTAATCCGTGTAAGTTAATATCTCTCTGTCATCGCCCACCAAGGAATAATTGAAGTTTATGATGAGTAGTCCAAGAAGACGCCAAGAATGCCATTTATTTCATTCCTTTCCCCATAGTACCTGGCATTTTATTTAATTTAGAGCGTGAAATTACAGTAAACAGCGTCTTCAATTTTTGAGTATATCCTCAAATATCAGTAATTCTAGTAGTAGCAAATTCATTGGGTTAAAATGAGCTTCAGTTTTTGTTTCCTAAATTTAGATTGAAATAGATGTAGTTAAAAGAAAAAGTTAACGCGCATTGCCATTTATTCTTTGAGTATAATTACATGATTAAGACCAGAATTAGAAAAAAGAACTGCAGATAGAGTCACCTAGCCAGCATTTTACTGAATTGGGTATGAGGCTATGCGCTTATATGGCATTATTTATTCCTCCGGCTCTCATCTAGGTTGGAGAATCACTGAATTTGTTGCTTTCAACCATGTTTCAGGCTCACTTAGTCAAAAAGTTCAATGGCATTGCCTTCCCAGCTATTAAACCATCTTAATTCTCAATTTTCTTGGGTCTCTATGTCAATTATTCCAGACCATACTGCAGCGTAAATGTTATCTAGCCATTATTTGTTATTAATCTCGATCACACCCGTATTCTCAACTTTCCTAGTATGCAGAACCAAGATGATCTACGGAACTTAACATATCTAAAAATACATCAACAAACTTAAATGCCAAGAAACTCCCTTATCCTTACCAACTAGTGCTCCACTTGCATTAACTATCTAATCTATAAAAGCTCTAAGTCCATTAATTCCAGCTCTCCCTTTGTCTCACATGATAATTTGAGACATGGAAGGCAATGAAGATGATGAACTCCATGGAGTACCTTATGCTTCCGTAACTCAGTATCTTCACTACCCTCCAACCCAGAAACCAATCATGGCTTCAAGCCTCCTTAACATGGAAACTGGGGAAGGCCATACCTTGACCCATGTGGGTTCATCTCATGGTTTACATCATATTCCATTTTACTGCTCCGAATTACACCTTCCTAGCAACAGCAGCAATCCAATTCAAATCCCACTCCATAAATCCTCTCCAAACACATCATCAAATAGTAATAACACAACCAACAACAACAACAACAATTCTGATGAAGCAAAGGCTCTCCTTGAAGACAGAAAGAAGAAAAGAATGTTCTCCAACAGAGAATCTGCTCGCCGGTCACGAATGCGAAAGAAGCAACAGATTGAAGTGTTGCAGTATCATGTTGATCAACTGCAGACATTGAACCATCAACTGTCCCAAAAGATCATTTACTTGTTGGAATGTAACCAACAAATCCATCAACAAAATGCTCAACTCAAAGAGAAAGTTTCATCTCTTCAAGTAGCCCTCTCTGACTTGTTAGTTCCTGCTGGAAGTGCTGAACAACCTCATCACATCCCTAATGGTTTCCTAGCTGAGCCTTCAACTCGACCAATTGCAACTTCTAGAGCATAGCCATTTTAAGTAGCAGGTTCTGAGGTACAGGTACATCAGAATTTTAAGAACACTTGTTTTGTCATTTATATCTTTTTGTTTTTTTATGATGCATTCTCAGTGCTTTTTAAGCATTTGTGTTGAATCTGACTCAGAGACTCTTTTAGCCTGAAGCTGTGGTCGGTTTCAGTGATGTAGTACCAGAAATCTAGCTCATAGGTAAATATTGAACAAGTATAAGAGATAATTAATTACTAGAGGTGTTACACTGTTACTTGTGGGCTTGAGAAATGGTACATATTGTTTAATATGACAATGTTATAATATTCGTGGTCCTATGTTATAACCTGTAATATGATTTTGATAAGATACTCTACCATGGGATTATCATATATACCATACTGAATTTCCATTGAATGGGTGATTCAGATCCAGTTCTCTTGGCTTTGTAAAAACTTTACCTCTCTTCAACCAAAAGAATAGAAAATACGAAATTATTGTACACTCTCAGCGTATGAAATGGCTAAAGTTTATTTTGTGTCCATGGGTGCGTGAAAAAATATGATAAGCAATTGACACAAAATTCTCCCTCGAGTCCAATTATATTACAAGCAGTATTAAATGAGTTTTAGTAAAAATACTATTTTTAGTTGTAACAATTTTTAATACATTCTAACATAATTTCTTTAATAATTTTTAATTTCTTAACTAGTATCCTAAAAATACAAGTTTACAAGATATTATTATTGTTAATAATAATACTCGAAGAGTCATTTAAAATATTTTTCTAAATATGCTTACAAGTTCAAATCTCAATAAATATTATTGTGTTAAATACTCAAAAAATGAGTTTTATTACCATTTTATCCGATTCAATAATTTAAATAAATAAGTCTTTAATGATTTAAATAAATAATTTCATAATATAATAAATAAATATCATGTATTATATACTAAAAAGAATATACAATTGCACTGTTGCAGTACTCCGTAATATAGCTAATATTGGGTTAGGGTATTTTTCACAATATTTTTTCGATTGTATTTCCTTTTCTTTTCCGACAACCAATTTAGCGTAAAAGATTGCGAGCCCACTCGTTTATGCTTTTAAGAAAAGTAATTTAAAGATTATATAAAATAATGATTTATATTTTTGAAATTTATATAATGGAGAAATTGTTTTTATTTACTTAGTAGTTTTATTTTTAAAAAATAATTATGATTTTAATTTCAAATTTATATAAACTACTCTATTATTGCTCAAAATAATCAGATTTTTTTTTAAAAATTAAACACATCAAAATCTTTAGAAGTGACTTTTTGATTGAAAATACTCCAACAAACGAGCACAGTATCCTCGTAAAATTGTATTCGTGCAAAATAGCATTTCTAATTTGTTTTTGGAATATAGTTTTCTCGGCAGCCATATACACAACATAATGAGAGCTCTATTCACTATCACGCATGGGCCTGTGCTTTACAATGGATTCCACGTAGATTTCATATTATACTGAAACGAAAAGCACAAAATAGAAGGAAAACAAACTACAGGGAGCTGAGATAATCTTTTATCAATGTCAAAACGGGATTGGCGTATGGATATCCTTCCAATTTCTCAAACATGATTCCGTCCATCCTTGCTTGGACTTCATCGGAAAATGTCAAGTCCTGTAATAGTTCCTTTAAAGTTCTATCGACTCCAACAAGAGAACTACCAAGACCACTCAAAATCTCGGGTAGAGAAGGGCTGGGTCGTGATAGCTCCACAATAGTAACCTGGAATAGCTCAAGCACAATAACCAAACTGTCTGTGTTGAGGTATAAGCATACTCAATATCAAGATGAAGGTATTCTCAGACCAACCTGTCTGTCTTGAGGTATATTGGCCTTCAATTTTGCTATGGCAACAGCTCGAGAAAGCCCACCGATTGCATCAATCAAACCATGAGAAGCTGCGTCCTTACCAGTCCACACCCTCCCCTGTGCAACCTCTTCCATTTTGTCTACCTAGTGGCAGAATAGTAATTGTAACTTGGAATTACAAAGAAGATGAACAGAAAACATGCAAAATAGCTTATTTGATTTAAAACTTACGGTCATAGATCTGGAAAAGGCTGCCTTATCACGAAATTGTTTATAAGCATGCTGTGCAGACTTAGAAAATAATTCTGCTTCATCCGGTCTGTACCCAAAAAGAGAGAGAGAGAGAGAGAGAGAGAACGATTATATCAATCTGCCCCCGGAATCAAATATGAACTTAATACAAAAGATAAGTACCAACCCTGAAATCAATCAACAAGTTAAAAATTAAGGTACGAATGACAGAAAGACCAAGGCATTACTGACAAACAGGCAATATAAAATAGAACCTAGATGGAAATCATCATCAGCATTAATAAAATTATATTCCTATACTGCAAGCCCTGAGCCTGTTTAGGGTGATCATTATTGCCTAGAGGGTAAAGACAGTAAAATTGTTCCGTGTATTCTCTCTTCTTTTGCTACAATCAACTTGGCAAAGATTGAAAAATATTTCAGTCAGGGGCAGAACTACATTGGTGGCAAGGGGGACTCTCCAATCCATTGATGAAAAACATTTCTACACGTTTGTATTATAAATTTGAACCTTCAGCACCTCCAAAGTCTTTGCTCTGGTTCTGCTCCTGCTTTTTAGGGGTACCATTGTCATCTTTTCAGGGATCCTGAAAAGGGAGCCCGATAACTGTTGCAAGTATTAACAAATAATATGGAATCCAAGCCAAGTTTAATCAATTGTTCACACTCTCAACAACCTGATTAAGGAACTTCCCTAATAACTGGATTCAAAGAACGAGAAATATATTGAACCCAAAAGGTGGGTTAAATAAAAGGATTTTAACTGGATTCAGATACTGCAGAAAAAAAATTGGAATTTCTCTATCACCCAAAATTGGAATTCCAAGCCTAGTTAGATAGAAACAGAAGTCTTCAGCTCTCAAACAGAAAGTGCCTCACAGTTAGATATCAGATGGCACAGTGCAAGGGTTAATACTTTCTCCAGCTTCACCTGAATCTTTAAAACTGAAAATGAACTAATTCTATTACCTGAAAGAACGTTGTTCAGCTGCACGGAGCTCAGCATATCTACCCCTTGATAAAATTTCTTTGTTAAAGCCAATCTTCTCATAAAGTTTCCCAATGTTAAGCTTTCCTACAAAAATATGCTATACCATCAAATTAATAGATTACAAAACCCAAGGACAATATATGGAACACTGACTAAATGAAATTACAATTTCTTCCCTATATATTTCAGAGTTCAAATTATTAGTTTCTTTTCAGCTACAGTTTCCTTTGATCGCATTTGATTACCAATTAAATATTGTTTCGAACAGCTATATTGTTCTTCCTATAAAATGCTCAAGATACCTGGTACTGTATCAACACAAAATAGAGTGAAAATGGAAAATAACTAAACATCATGTCTACTGAAATGTTAAATCACAATAATTACATCTTTTATTAACACATGACACACCAATTTGTGTGTGAAGAGATTTATATCCACACAATAAGTTGGATATCTCTGTAACTAGCATTCTGACATGTCTATCTAAGGCAGGTTGATAATAAGGTTTTCCTATGCATGGAGCACTAACATAAATCAGCAATCTGTTCAGCATATCTACTATTTAAGTTGATTTTGTAGATGAGCTAGAAAGATCAAGAAAAAATTTCAACAAAAGGAAAAATAGCTACACGACCACATTAATCAGTAAGGACATCTAGTGACATTCTACGCATCTAACACAAGCAGGGAGGATGAGGGATGGGAACTGATTTTAGCTTAGTGCCTGCCCATAATAAGCATTTCCTAAATTGAGCAAAATACCAGATGAGGTAATCTGTTTCAAACATACCAGCATGTTTATGTCAGTTTGACTTATCTTAAAATCTATATTATAAGTTTCAGTTAATTTATCAATTTATCATCTTTGCATTCCCTTCTTTCTCCTACTGAATCAGCCAGGTTCACCTGTGACCACTCCAATTGAACCAGTTAAGGTAAGATTTTCTGCAACAATAACTCCTGCTCCCATTGCCATGTAGTACCCTCCACTTGCTGCCACATCAGACATTGAAGCGATGACTGGTTTTGAGGCAGCCAGAAGCCTGATTTCTCTCCACATCCTGCAGATCATGACAACAACAGTTCAACAAAAAATCACATCAAAATACTTGGCAATTAGCATCACAATTTCATGACAAAGATCACAGAAATATTTCAAATTTAACTAGACAACTAAAGCTATATCTCTCAAATCTAAAAGCAACATCTGAAAAATGTTCTAAAGGAAAAATCAAATAGTACACATTCATTCAGAGTATTATTGCTGTAGTAGAGATCTTTCCTAAATGTATCCATCCAACCATTGCTGGTATGTCAGATCAACAGAGTGCAATTTGAAAAGTGGGAAATTTGCCAGAACTTACAAATCAGAAGCAAGAGCATCACCTCCTGGACTGTCAATCCGGATAATAGCAGCCTTATACTTCTTTGACTCTGTAGAAAAAGGAGGCTCAGTGTGACCAGGATACAAACTATGGCACAGATATAATAAGCAAAAAGAATAAAGCATGACAATGCTTTTGCCAAACAGCATCATAGCTGAACAATGGAAGCCAATGCTATCCATGTGTTATGGTCCCACAAGCCAATAGATCAGTTGCACCTTGCTATTTGATACTCAAGTTACCTAAATGAACATAATTAACCCGCACTGATTACATCCTGGAACTTATGGATGAAGATTCTCCAATCCACCTGTTTACTTGTTTTCTCCTATTTCCTCCAGCAGACAGGTCTCTGTAAAATTTATACATCAGACTTGGGAAGGAAACCATAGTTCTGAAGGTCCATCTTTAGTTGCAAGAACTTATAAGAACTGTAATCCCTGAGTATGTTCTTGCAGCTTCTTTTCTACAATCATTTGTCAAAGTCTTGGGACAGACACATCAGTTCTAAAGGCCCATGTTTATTTGAAAAATTTTAAGTGCAATACCACACTTCCCAGCTGTTATAGTGACATGACAACAGTGAATAATGTAACAAAAAAATGTAATTATGATGCTGCACTAACAAAAATTGCCATAATTTAAGTAAATAGCCTCATGACATTCCACTAATTATGTTCCAATTTCACTTAGCCTCTTCCTTAAAATTTAAACAAGGTAACTTTATTAGCTCAAGTGTACCTCTAACACTGCGTATCTTCTCAATGAACTTCTCTCCGATGATACCTGAGCTACGGGAACTTAATGGACTCTCAATACGACGAATGCTCCCTGAGGCTCGGATGATAGCTATCAGCTCTTTGCCACCCGAGAGTCCAATAGTTGATTTCCTAACTCCAGAGTATTTTCTGTATTTGAGGAAAAAAACATCTGCATATGGTTAATGTGAGCTATTTGCTATATTTAATTTATCAACTTAAATAAATGTCATAATTCAAAATTTCAATGTAAACCATATTATATTCCTTAAGGCCCTAGAAGGGGGAAAAAATTACCTGTAATCAACCATAGGCAAATTTTTATTTTTCACTTGAAGTCTTTCTTTCAACCTGGCGATAACCTGCGAAACATATAATGTTTCCTATCCTTTTAAGTTTTAATCCTGTGATTTGGTATCTTCAAATCATTTTGTAAACCAGTATTAATTATCAACACAAATGAATGAAGTAGGGTCTACAAGTTAATTGAAAGAAGAAGCAAATAAAACCAACAAACTCAAAAGAATCTGAACAAAAACTCCCTTTCAGATTGTTTCCATTAAACTTTGCATCCACTCTAGATGAGATTCTGTCATGCTCTCTTAATATGATTATATTAATCATGCCGGCAAGTGACAGCTTGACTCATGCAAGTAATCAGTCATATAACATCAGAGTACATCAAGCACCTCATCATCATAGATTATGTCTGATATGAAGCCCTCTTCTTTAAGCCTGTCCACTTGATAGGCACCTTCATTTATGAAGTTCTCAATATCTTCTCTTTTCTTTCCTGTATAGAATTTGCAGAAGCTCGAAAGTTAATATTTTAATTTGAGATTCGACTAGGTCTTTAAATAACATGCACCTCTAGCAGAGGAGACTTTGTCTAGCCAATTTGTATAGATATTATCGAGCAATGCAGTCAGCATCTCATGATGATCTTCAGACATGGTTCTACGGGTTAGTTGATCTCCTACACTTTTGTACTTGCCAATTCTTTCCACTTGAGGTTCAATTCCGAGTTTCTCTAAAACACCTGAGAGAAATAATAAATGACATAAAAAGAAATAGTTTTAGGCTAAGTATAGTCATCAAAGAACTTAAGGGCCTATTTGATTTGATAAATTTTTTTATTTTATTTTTAATTATAAAAATGCAACCTTACTTTTATTTTATTTACTGTTTTAATGATTCCTTCATTTTAATCAAGTTCAACGGTGCCGTGTAATTTATGTAACCAGTTTCACCTAATGGAATAAGACTTGATTGTTGTTGTTATTGTACTATTTTAAACGTTTATATAAGAAAATGTTTTTTTTTTAATTATTTTTGTTAAAAATATACTTTTTCAACTGTTTTCAGTTATTTTTTTTATTTTAGTTTATTATATCATTATCTTAGTCAATAAATAGTTTTTACATTTTAGAAATAATTTAATTTGTTATCCAAGTTTGTTAAAAATCTTTCAATTATGTAATTATTTTTTGTTTTATTTAAATTATTATAAATGTACTATTTCTATTGAATAAATGAGTTTATTCTTTTCACAATTTTACGCATTTTTTCCTTCTTTATTTTTTTAATTTTGTGTCATAAAAATTAAGAAAGTGGTATTAAGAGATGTCTTCTTACATATCTATGAAAATAGATGCTTAGTCAAATTTTTCACAAATTATTTCTTTTATTTTTTATGAAAAAAACTATGATCTTTGAACTATCAAAATGGAAACTTAGTTAGAGGCTTCAAATATTTAAAAAGCTGTTGAAGATGATTACAAAGTTCTTTTACTATCGCGCAATCTTAACATAACTCAAATAATAAGTTACAAGGAGAGAATAACACAAAAGTCAAAGGAAAAATCATGTCCTTTTATTGGTGTTTCAACATTTATCTTCACCAAAAATCATTACTTTAAAGACAACAAAAGCAATTTAAGATTATTTAAAAGAAGAATATGTAAGAAATGAAATAATTTGAAGCATGCAAGTGGTTAATTTGATGAAAGAATTTGAACTTCTAAGAATAAAAGAGTTTAGACAACCAAAATATACTCAAATAATATACTTGACATAGCTAACCAGGTAAGATTACTAAGTACTAAGTTTTCTAATTCTAGAATGGTAGGAAAAATCCTTGTAATGGTGTGTGAAAGATTTGAAGCTACATTCACCATCTTAGAAAATATTAAATACTTGTTCAAAATCACACCAGTAAAACTCTTAAAAGTCTTATAAGCATAAGATTAAAGACGTGCAATGAGACAATAAGGTATTCTTGAAAGAGTCTTACATGTCACGCATCATAAAAGTGCAAGATACCACAACAAAAAATCTTATCCTCCATATCATTATTGTGAAAAAAATAGTTATTCTTCTTTCAAATATTGGAGGAGACTTGATACACAATGCAATAAATGCTTATTTGGACACGAAAGTGTTATATGTAAGAATAAAAATCAACACCAAGATGAAAAGGTTTAAATTGTTGATCAAGAAGAAAAGATCATTTATTTGTTACTAATTACTTCTCAGACTTTAAATCAAATGAAGATTGACTAATTGATAGTTGTTGTACTAATCACATGACTACCAACAAAAAAACTCTTTAAAGATATGATGTCAACTAATATCATCAAAGTCAAAATAGGTAATGGTGATTCCATCTTAGTCAAAAGAATGGAGACAATAGCAATAGCAAAGTTATTTAGGCACAAAATTAATTTATTATGTTCTTTTGGTTTCTGAAATTGACAAAAATTTACCAAATGTTGATCAACTAATTGAAATAGGGTTTAAAGTTATTTTTGAAAATAAATATTGTTTGATTAAAGATGAAGTTGGTCAAAATATTTTTAAAGTAAAAATAAAAAAAAATTACTCTAAATGTATTGAAGGAGGAGCAAACAATTTTCTTATGCAAAGAAAATATTACAACAATTCATCTTAATATCTTGACGCTGAATGTAAGTTTTTTTGTTTTATCTACATTGTAAATGAAAGACATATTATAGTTGCAAAGTGAATAGTTAAATATTTCAAATGCACATGTAACTCAAGCATCAACTTCAAGATGAGTAAAAAAGTTTAGTTGTCTGATTTTACTAATAGCGACTGAAATAACTCAGTTAACAATGTGAGAATATTTTATTTAATTCTAATTTGAACTAAAATGAAAATACAAAATTCTTATTAACAATAAATTTACTTTATGTTACAAATTTAAATTGCAAAAAAAAATAAATTTACAGTTTAAAAAATAAGAAGTAGCGTTAATAATATACTTTTCTGATTGCTTTCATTTGTTTTTTGTTGTTTTAATTTATTACACAAGTATCCCAGTCAACAAATAGTTCTTACATTTTAGAAATAATTTGGTTTATTATCCCAGTTTCTTAAAAATCTTTTGGTTATGTAATTAGTTTCTAATTTATTTGAATTATTATAAAAATACAGATTCTATTAAATAAAGATGAGTTCATTTTCCTCACAATTCTAAGCATTTTTTTTTAATTTTTGTGCCATAAAAACTAACTTTTCTGTAGAAATCTAAAATATTTTTATAACTTATGGTTGTTCCATAGCCTAAAATCTGAGCTGATGCCATAAATACATACATCTGAATAATTGACATGCCATGAATTTTTATTTATTGATTTAGTAGGAAGCAGCAATCACTAAAACGTGAACCTTTGCCCGAAAAATACAAGGAAAAGCAGAATCAGCTTACCTCTGAGGAACGGGGCTTGAACGGTCAATCCAAACAAAGAAAAATAAGCACTTGGAGGTGCATATATCTCATCACACGCGCATGCAATGTAATACTCTTTTTCTCGACATGAAGCGACATAAGCCACAATAAATTTTCCTACAAGCATCATATATAACAAAGCCTTTCATATTTCATAAAGAACAACGATGAGTACTTATAGATCCAGATATTAGTGATTCAAAGAGTAACATCGTATATTTAACATCACTAATCCCCATATGTAATCGTGACGTAATATAAACTTCAGTTGCATCTTAGTCTCAGAAAATCATATGTATTGGTGTTTTATGGGAGAAGAGAAAACATACTGACTTAGACACAAAAGAAGAATGGTACGCACTTGCCACTTTTAACAATTAACATAGATAATGATTCATTTTGAATAAATAAATAATTCGCTTGACTCTTCTCTAAAGAATACATTGATTAAAAAGTAAATTACATTTTCTTAGACTTTACACTTCTTCATTTGATAATATTGTAAAAACGGAATGTAACTAATAAACAGAAAATGTTACATCTCAATCTTTATTCTTTATATATAAATTGTGAGCTTTAATTTTTAATCGAGAGTATTTATGAATTAATTTTCTTCCTAATTATATTACGTATATTTTCTTTATATTAAACATTTATTTGTTTTAATTCAATTTTAATTTTAAATTTTTCATAATTTTTTTAAAAAATTCCATCTCTTTAATTTAATTTATTTAATACAATAAAACAATCTATTAATAAATAAAATATTTTTCAAAAACTTTATAATTTTTAAAATAATCATATAATATATCTTTAATTTTTTATTTAAATTTTTTTTAACTTAATAATACTCCCTAAAAACTCACTAATTTCAATAATGCGTGTTCCTACATTCCTCTTTCGAAGAGAGAGTTGTAAGAATGTCCAAAGCACGCACCTGATTTTTTGAAATTCAATATTTGCCTACGAATTTCCTCGACCTTGGCCCAACCGCAATTCAAAATATCGATATGAAGATAGATGCCGGAAATGCGAGGATCATATGTAGCTTTGAAGAAATTATCACAAATTTGAGGCAGAGATAATCCAGGGGAGAATCTACTCTTCAGCTGATCCGATATCTATGCGAAATCACACAAATAATAAAAAACTAGTTTAGTTAATTAAGCATTAGCACACCATAATCAAATATCTTCACTCAGTGAAACCTGGCCGCGCAACTTGATCGTGAAAACGGTGCCGTAGCGGAGACGCTCCCAGGGGAAGGCTACCAGCATTTTGAGCTTGACCATGAGCTTTTTCCATCCCGTAACGGGCTCGAAATGAAAGTCACCACTCGGATATTCTGAATCGCGTTGTTTAGGGGAGGATGAAGAATAACGAAAATAATGGAACGGTGAGCGCGTGAGATATTGTTGGGGACATTGGAATTGGAAGCGAGTAATTGGAGAAGATGATGGTGGTGGTGGTGATGCGGTGAAGGTGTAGCGAAAGCGGTGAACGGCAATGCGAGTGCGCGACATTTCACTCAGTTTGCCGCTTCACACCGCAGAGTGTGGGAGGGACTGAGGAAGGAACCAGAGAACTTCCCCTATGCGTCCCAATGAATGTAATGTGACTCAAACCAGATTCTATAAATTTTTAAACATAAAAAAAATATATAAAATAGTTATTTTATTAGTGAGGTTGAAAGAGTAGATCAAATTGGATAACGTCAAATTATTTCTTAAATGAATTTTCGAGTAAATTCGAAATCGGCCCTCAAAGTGATTTTTTTAATTTGTTTTATAATTTTATCTTTAAATTAATCAATTCACTCACATTTTAATTTTTTAAGAAATTACATGATCTTCGAAAGTATTATTACAATTTAGCCTTTAAATATATTAGTTCAACTTATATTTTACTCTCATTTTAAATAATTAAAAAGTGTATAAATCAATACATTTGAAGACTAAATAGTAAAAACTTTTTATAGTTTTAGTTTGATTAAAAAAAATTATCTTCTAATGTTTAATCATATTTTAAATAATATTACTTTTTGTAAAGACTGTTTAAAAATCTGTCTAAAATTAACAAATTCATGTATTAAATAAATAAAATAATAACTAAATTTGAACTAACGTGTTTTAAACGTATAAATTTATTAATCATTGCAATATTAATTAAGTCAATACTATTTAAATTGTTATACACTTAAAATTAGAGTACTATAATTTATTTTCAAAGATATTAAACTACTTATTTAATTCTTCAAATATTTATTTAGCATCATTTTTAAAATGTCTTTATATTAATTAAGTTTTAAAAAATTAAAATGATTTTTATTTATTTTAACATAAAATACATTTAATATCAAACAAATTTAAAAGAATGAATTAAAATTAAATAAATTTCAAGGAACTGAATAAAATTTAATTTATAATAAGAACAAATTAAAGTTTAAATTTAATATATACTTTTTTCTATATTATATTTTTATATTATAAAAAATAAAGAGGATTACAAAAATACGAAAATTATACTAATATTTTATACTATTATAATAAATAATTCTATACCTATATAACATAAATTTATTTACGAAAATTGATTTGTTACCGCATGATTCAAAAACTTTGATAATCGAACTCTAAACTTAAAATAAAAATTTCTTCTTTTTATTTATTTGATTAGTTAATTACATCTATTAATATGTAAATTAAAATGTAAATAGTTTATCATGTATACTAAAATATGAATTAAAAAATGAAAAAATAAATTTAAAAATACACTATTTAATGTATAGGTTTAACAAACTGTATAAAGCACGAGTTACATATAACTTGTATACTGTACTACGATGATTGTTTCAGTCATAATACTATTCCGTATGAAAATAATGAATTTATTCAAATTTTTTATTTTTTATTGAATAAAAAAAGAGAAAATTCAGACTGGAGATCCAAAAACATATCATATTAATAAATGGAATAGTTGTTTTATTAAAATATTAATTAGTGAAATGAATGGAATAGAATCACATTTTGGTTTGTAAAGTCACGTTAATAAGGAAAATTCAGGCATTGCTGGTGTTGGAGATGTGATTATGTGATTCAAGATTCTCCTTAGGTTAAATTATGGTGTGAAAGTAGTTTTACTAATTAGCAAGGGTAATGTTTCTTCTTTTCATAAACATTCTCCTTTAATCTATAACATCAAGGACATTCTTGCTAAATCACTCATTTCAATTTTAATTAGTCGTAGTTTTCCCCTTCCTTGCCTATTGAATTAACGTTTGGCTGACACTGCTGGAGATTCTTTTATCTTCGCTCGCCTCCTTAGTTTACCCAAAGAAAAAAAGTCACATTAGACATTATCTTTTGCAGATTACATATAGGCCACATTTGTCGTGTATTTTCACTCTTTCTTATATATAATTTAGTATTTTTTTAAAAAAAATTAAACTAATAATTAAGATTATATTAAAAAGTTAATTATTAAATTTGTGGTATTTTAAAATATTGAAATGCTTTTAAAGGCCATGGAGATGTTCCCTTTTCCATGTGGAAAACGATTTTGTCCTAAAAGCAAGTTAATGAATTCGCCCCCTTTTTGAATGACACGCTAGTAGTTATTAATGGTAGAACCTAGTAGCTAGCTAGTAGTTCATTCACATGTGATGTCCTGCATAATACATTAGCATTGATAATGTCGAATTGCGTACTACTATTTGCTCCAACAAACACCTGTACCAGCATGTTAACCATACTGTGGTTTCAAGCTTAAATGTCACATTAACATTTACTCCAACCATATGAAGCTTATCATATAATAAAAGAAACCGTGTGTCCTTTGGAGAGACCGACACGACATTTCAGATTCATTTCATTTTTTCGTCCCCTACATTTAATTTAATTAGTAGCTTCTTTTATTAATATTCAACTGTATCATTTTTTCATTAACGATCCCTTATGTTATCCTTTTAACAATTATTTTCTTTTCTAAGTCAACGCGTATGTCAATATTCACGCTTTAAGTTAAAAAATGACTCTCGTTAAAAAGCACAAGACCATTCCTTATTTTTACTAAATAACTTAACCTCTTGAGGTATTTAGTTAATGACTTGGTATGAGAGTGCACTTAGCATTACACAAAATCCTTTTTGGTTAATTGTTATAAATTTCTTTTTGAGTTTGAAGATATGTATTCTATTTTATTTTTCTCTATGATGAATGGTACGTGCACTTTAAAGCAAAGAAGTTACAATTATAGTTGTTAATTCAAAATTTAAAAATTGAAAATATGTTTATTGTTCTACATTTATTCCCTTATTGTACTTCCTACTATTACTTTCCTTATTCAAAAATTTTTCTTCTGAACAAATATCAAAATACCTTTCTTTAATATTTTTTTATTCACGTTCCAAACTAGTAACAACTAATTTTCAATCCTTATAATTTACAGCACAAAAAAAAATTAAAATTTTTCATATAATTTATAAATTTATAAAAGATCCCATCTACCAAAAATGCTAGCGTACTTGATCTCAGTAAAAAAAAAAAAAGGGAAAAAAATTCCTTAAAGCACAAAAGGAATTAATAAAACATTAAAATACCTCTTTTTCAAGATACAGAACATTAGTTGTACACAGATCCGTTCCGCCAAGAGAAATTTTAAACCACGTGTTAAAAAAATTGCCGTTACATTTACTCCTGGTGACCTTAGTAAAAAAATAATGATTTTGTTCATTTTAATTCTTAATATTTATTGTTTTTATATTTTAATATAATAAAAAAATTTAATAAAAAATCATTTTCAATTACTTAAAATCAAGTCTAAAAATTAAGGTTAATATTTTTTATAAAATAATAATTCAACTCAAGCCAACACAAAATGAGCAATGCAAGAGTAGAACCTCATTTGATAATGAGTAATGACATTCTTTAATAATTACTACTAATTAGTTTGGTCACTGGATGGATAAAAGAGAAACAATATTACTATATTATACAAAACATAGAAAAAAGTACGTATTAGTGAAATTAAGGGTAACTGGGTGAGAAGATTCGTGTTTGTGTTCACCTCAAGTATTTGTCAGTGAAATGCAACAGAAAGATGGTTCAGTGTTTGTGTGGGGGGAGCAATTAATTGATATTTCTTGGCTCCTTCTGCAGCAGTGGTGGTGGTTCCAAGCCTGAGAATCACATGCAGAGAAAGCCACTTCTTACATCGAAAGAAAGTTAGTTTCTATGGATGTGAATACTTCAGGCTTCTTTTCTTGCCGAACTTGGGATATATGCTTCTTTTGCTTTCTTGTTGGACAGTATAGCTGCATGAGAGTCTTATGCCTTAAAAATTTTGGTATATATTTAAAAGCTGAGAACTATAAATAAATATATTAAAGAGTATTTTAAAAAAGATAATCCACCTAAAATACAGTTAGGTTTTAAATATGTATCTTTGATTAAAACTGTAATTTTTCATTGAGTGACTATCTCCTTCCACAAGACTCAATCTTTATTGGTATAAAATAGAGATTTAATAGTTCTACTCTTAATTTAATTATTTTGAGATGCTAGAGGATAAAAAATACTTATTTAGAGGTCTGAGTTTTATACTTTTGAGGACTGAATTTACCTTTCTTTAATTTGTGTATTACTTACTTCTTCCTTTCTACTGAGCTATATATGAATAGTGAGATCGAAATGATTTTAGCATTTGTCGTCAAACGAAAATGAACTGTAGTTCCTGCAGTATTATGATTTGATATATCGCCCCAGTTCGTAAAAACTCTCCTGTTTACAAAACAAACCATCCCAATGATTCATTGATTTCAAAACATGCAAAAGAATAAATGTAACCAGTAGTACTATGTAAGAAGAAAATACGAAGATCAACAAACGCTTATTTTAATTGCTGAAAGAATAATAATTAAACAAATTTAATTCAAAGAGTGCAATATTAATGAGTTGAATTTGGATATATTATCAGTAATTTTTTTTCATTCAAAATAATTATAGTTTGTAATTTAAATATTATAAAAATAAATGAAATTTGTTAATATGATATTCATGATTGAATTACAATATAAAAAAATTGTTCCCTCACTGCATTTTAATTAAATTGTATTGATATAGACAAGCAAATTTTCTGAAGTTATTGGGATTATTGTGTGTCCGCGAGTCACAAGCACGTATGATTTCAAATGATTTTCCTAGGCCCGTCACAATGTTCTAACTAATCTGAATAGTTCACTTTAAATAGTAATAAACCTTGCATAGAAGACTGTGGTGTCATACTATACAATTACGACAATCTGAACGAATTGAAACTATTTTGGATCTTGTGAGTCGGCCTTTTTCTAGAGAATCTTGGTTCGTTAAAAGTGAATAGATGAAGATTTCTAGTTTCTTGACAAAACTTTCCCTTTCTTGACAAAACTAATCAATATATGATAAAAATTATTCAATTCACTACTACTCGGAAGAATCCCATGCAATTGAGGATGCTTTACCTAGCCTTGTTTTACGAACATCAAAATGAAGTCTAAACATGAAAATTACAACAACAAAACAATAGAGAAATAACCCTCAATGTTAGTAATGCCTCAGCTCATATAACAGTGACAAACTAGTACATATCTTAACAAGCTATTTAGCAATAACCCTATATGCAAATCCATACTCTTTACTCCTTGCATGCTGTAGCTAAGATGACCATGAAATTTTCTTGGTTCAAATCTCACCATCACAACTCTGGAAATGCAAATCACTGCTACAGTAATTGCACCTATTATTTAGTTTTAAAATAAACCAAAGCAACAAACTATAGCTGCTGAGAACTAAGAAGTGAATAAAGCTACTTTTTTTTTCCCACCCAGTAATTTTTTCTCACCTTGCCACCGCCCTCAACTGGAGACTTACCTTTGCTATCAATGAATAGCATCTCTTTCTTTTCCACTTTTTTATCTTCCACTTGCTTTTCCCGAGTTTTATTTGCATTCTTTTCTAAGCAACACTTGTTTTCATCATATTTCTCCTCAGCACCTGGCTGAAAATCCGCAAAGCTATGACTAATCCCATGATGACTTGGCCCAGAAGAAGCATCAGAAGCCATAGAATCATCACTATCATCATCATGTGGATAATCTTGAGTTCCTTCATCATCTCTCTTGTCACTGTCTCCATCATCATCTATGGGAGATGCAATATACCTGGTCCATCCAGATTCACAGCTGTGACACTCCTCTTCACCTCCAAACATCTGGGATGGCTCCATCCTGCAGAACTTGGCCAAGAAGAAGGAGAATGAGAATGGTAAACCACTAAACCAAAGGATATATATCTCTTAAATAGGAAAAATAATTACAACAATCTGTTTATGGACACCTGAAAGTGAAAACACCACTCCACTTATCTCTTGTGTACCTGACTCAAAACGGTTTTAAATTCACACAACACATATATAATTATAATAATATAATGTACACCAAGATCGTGAATTAAAAGCTAACGATGGTTGGTCTAGTTGGATAAGAATTGAATTCATATCCTACATGGAGATGAGTTGAAATTTCATTGTCGATGCAAGAACTCTCTTAGTGGATAGCTATATGTAAGTATATGTGTAAGAGCTGCTTGAGCATTGAGATATGCCTTAGTACTAGTATAAGATCCTATGACCTAACTCACCAAAACTTCTTTGTAACCAAAAAATAAAATAATGAATTAGAAAATGTTGAAGGTGTCTTTAATGAGCTTAGGGATAAGTCTCACCACACCACACCACCTGGGCATCCAAATAACCCATTAATTCTCTGACTTACCCAGCAGCAGACAGGTAGAAGCTGTCAATGAAAGTGAAATTAACCTCACAGAAAGCATAAATACAAGAGTTTTGTTGAATTTGAAAGGACAAAGGGGGTTGTTCACTTAGTGATTGGGTTTCATAAGAGAAGATGCAATCATCATTATTTCTCTGCATATGTCATTAAATAAGAAAGACAGATTTAAATGCATAGGTGGATTGGCACAGGTAACACAGGCTACAAAACTGGAGAGAATATAAGACCCCTTGTTTAAGTAGTACGCAAGAGGACCTCTTCATTACCTGATTTAGCTTTAGCACCTTTAATTCTTTTGTCCTGTCGTAAGAAACAACCGCGCTTTTTATTTTCTCTTCTCAAAAACTGCAAAATATCCAACTGGAGTTCCACAATTTTAATTAAGCCCACGCCAGAGAACCTCTTTGATGAGTTGAAAATTCCTCTGGTTTCTTTGGGTTGTCAGGGGAGTAACCAAAGTTACTGTCATCTCAATGCCAATGAGGATTTTTGTTTCCTAAATAAAACCTAGTTATACGTAAGCTATTTTGTGATAATATATGTCACGGAAATTATTTTATGCGACAAGGTTCTCAATGAGTGTTGGATTGTTACGTCTATCTATTGGGGTTTATGGTTTTGGATAAACATAGTCAATCCTAGTTCCTATTATGAGAAACCACATGCCCCACGTTTTTCTTGTTCGGCAAAGTGTATCCCACCACCATAGCCTTTTTAGTTTCAAGTTTATATTTTTCATACACTCGTCTTGAACTTGCAATTAGGACTACTTACGCAGGTTATTTTCGCCCAATCCTTTGTGCTTTAGCATTATATCTTTAATTTATGATTACCTTAAAACTTAACGTAATTTGTAATCTAGTCCTGATCATTTTCATATTTGTCTTTGATTTGAACTGGAGGAAATAAAATAAGAGAAGAAAAATTAGAATTTAAGATGAAGATAAGTTAGAAAAAAAAATATTAAAAAATTTGTGTTTACTATTTTTTTCTTTTTCTATATTCATTTGTTTTTTAATTAGATAATTAAGATTTTAATGTTAAGAAAAGTTATTTCTTGTTTTGCTTTTCTTCCGTCGAGACATAGGATTAGTTAGAGCAACTAAAAAAGTGTCAATCCAAAAGGACAAAGTAACTATAAAAGCACATACTAGAATTAAGGAACAAGATGTTTTGAAAACAAGAAACGTAGCTATATTAGGAAAAAAATTGTCACCGATTTGAGGTGTATATACACGATTGAATAAAAGAGAAATAAAAAGAAGAGGAAGGGAGAGATAGAATAAAAAATATAATTTTATCATTTAAACTAATAAAAAATAATTTTTTACGTGATATTTTATAAAAGTGCTCCTATTTTTTACTTATTTTTTTATTTATTCTTTATATTTGTGTATAAAAAATACATTCTAAACACAAAGTTAGAGTTAAAGAAAAGGGAAGGAGTAACTTTTAAAATGCCTTTATTTATTTGAAAGTTTTTAAAATAAAGAAAAATGATTTGAATACTTTTAAATACTTTCTAAAATCTTTTTCTTTTATATTTTGTTGAGTTCTCTTATTTTAAGAAGTTTTTCACATTTAAACAATAAAAAAGTTAACTCTTTTTTTCAATTTTTTTCTTATCCATCAAACTAGTGGTAAACAATATGATTTTCTGTTGAAATAGGAAATAGATAAAATATAATTAAAAAAGTAATTAATATATATAGTGTCCTACAAATATTGATGTGCAATTTTCATCTATTGATAATTTTTGTTTCAATTTAATAATCAAAATTTCAAAATCATTACAGTCATCGTTTTTCTATTATGTTTTTCGTACACAAAACTCTCACATCGTTTTTTTTTTTTTTTTAATTTAAGTAATTGAATATATGGCATGGGTAAATAATGAAAAGGTTTTGAAGTTGAATGATTTTTTGTTGGATGTGAAGTTAAGATTTTAAAGAGGATTTAAATTTTAAAAAAATATTATGTTTTGATTGATAAATTTTTAATAAAAATAGTGTTACATATTGAATTAGCTTAGTTCATGATAATTTAAAAGTAAAAGGAAAAAGAGTTTAAAAAAGAATTCTTATAACAATTTAAATGTGAAGAAATTAAATTCAAATAAAAGTTTAAAATCCAAAATTATCTTATTTGGGGGGAGGACACGGTTGGTAACATGTGCTGAAGCTCAGTCCTTGTCTAATACTATGTTCTTCTTCTAAATCAATATCTTATATTATACGAAAACAAAAGTTAATATTATATAAAATAATTTTGATCAATTTATACACACTTATAAAAGTATATTTAAAAGCATTTTAAAAAATAATTTTCAAGTGTTAAAAAAAAGATTAAACCCTTTTTTATTCTTTGAGAAAGTTT
The DNA here is from genome assembly GCF_003935025.1 of Abrus precatorius. Classification (NCBI taxonomy): domain Eukaryota; kingdom Viridiplantae; phylum Streptophyta; class Magnoliopsida; order Fabales; family Fabaceae; genus Abrus; species Abrus precatorius. The sequence continues at coordinate 36,068,480 of NW_020874428.1, read as the reverse complement.
GAATCCATCATTTTAGTTCTTAAAAATTTTAAAATATCACGTTATTCTCCAATTCCTTCTTCGTCGTTCATTTTAGTTCCTAAACTCAGACCCCGTTAAGAAACTATAACAGATAGCTGACTTGTCACGTTAAGTGTCATGTCAGATGTTTATGTGACAAGAAACAACGTCGTTTGAAAAATTAATGTGGCAAAATACTTTTAATTGTCAAAAAACGATGTTATTCTGTGAACATGAATTTGTGTGATACTCTGGATGAGATTTTGGCATATTCACTTAGGGTTCTTCACAAATATAATTTTAGATCTCAAATCATTATACTTCCTAACGCTAAAGGAGAAACGTTCATTCATGTTGCTGCTAAGTATAAACACTATAGAATCGCAAGGTTACTAATTGAACATGCCAATCTTTTCCTTCCTGCCATTGAGCATAAGATAGAAGCAGACAAAAACTACATTAGAGCCAAAAATTGCAATGTGAACACTAGATTACATGAAGCAGTAAGTAATTATCATATTAAAGTAGTTGAGGTTTTGCTACATATAGATCTAGTTACTCCTACTCTACTAATAAGTCTTTAATATTAAACTAGTGCTGCATTTTGTCAAAACAAATTGGGTATTTCTTGCACTTTTGAAGTGATGGCACTATTTGAATTTCTTGGTGTGTTGAATTAACATTTCTAAAATTGTTAGATGAGTGATAATAACATTTCTCTTTCTCTGTCAAAGTTTAAGAATGACTTAAAATATGTTGTTGTAGAGGAAACACTTTCTTCGGTAGTTGCTCTAAAGTTTCTTCTTTAAGGGATATCAGTCATTCAACTAAAGACATGTAAAACGATGTTATTTTAACAATTAAAATATTTTATTGCATTTTTTTAAATGATATTTTTTTTATCACTTAAATATTTGATATGACACTCTTTATTATAATTTATTAACAAAATTTAAGTTTAAAAATTAAAATACTAGATTCAAATACTCTCAACGGTTAAAATGAGAATTTAATCGTTAAAAAAACATATATCTGGTGGAAATAACAGTGACGATGACGAGGCAGATGAGTTAGGAGTAGACGTTTTGACGTTTGAAAGGACTATTTTCACTCAGTATGCAATGTACATGGTTCCCTTCCCCTAATCCCATTACCCACTGTCCCATCCAATCACATTTTATATATTTCTATATTCTATCACACTCTGTTGAGACTTTATTGGAGCAAATTATTAATATATTGGTTAAAATTAACCTGTTCATGAAATTTGTTGACATGCAGTCCCCCACTCAATAACAAGAGATGGGTCCCTTCTTCATTGGTATCGGTTTGGACATGCCATTCCCCATTATCACTTTAAGATACACTTTGGGGAAGTTTCCCACTTTAAAATTTCATTATTCTGCTTTACCATTCCAAAATGCTACTGTTATTATTTCAAGTGTCTCTCTTCTAAAGGCTCCACCTGCGGATATTGATTATGCTTCTTTTCAACCTACCCCTCAAAACAAACTATTTTCAAACCGTTAAATCAATTTTTAAAAAATTAAAAATTAAAAAAATCTTTTATTTTATGTTGTACTTTAGTTCAGTTTTAAATTTTTATTATTAAAATTAAATTAAACAGTGGTTATACTAAATTTATATAATTTTTTATATTTTCATATAAAAATTATATGTTTACTAAATTTTATGGTAACACTGTATAAATATATTATGCGTCATTTTTATTTAGTTTAGCTTCTCGTTTTTTAATTGATTATTTTTTCATTTTTTATCAATAATTTATTATTTTTAAATATTTTCTTTATATTTTATAAATAATATAAGAAATAATAATAAATATTTATGTTTTTATTATTCTCTATTTTTAAGAGTAAAAATAAAATAAAATAAAATAATGTAATATTTTTCTAATAATTTGTATAAAACTCAAACTACATGTTTAAATTAAGTATTGTAATTTAGAACCAAAATCCCTAACGTTTTATGAAAAATTTTGAAGATGTTACTGTAATCTTTATTTTTATTCGTAATAATTAATTCTTTTATCATAAATTTGTGTCTTTATTTTTTAATAAGAAAAATTTTAAAAATTATATATATTTTTTTGTATTGTGTCACTTCTATACTAATTATTTTTTCTTGTAAAAAATTATTATTTGAATTTAATTAATGCAAATTAAAATTTTATTTAGATAAAAATTTTGACACATCGTCTTCAACTTAAAGGCGTTTTCGAATTTTAATTTCGACATGCCATATTAATTTAATATCATATAAAGATGATAATTCTTGGTTTTAATAATTTGAGTTTATTGTTTTTAATTAATTTTAGAAATATTATATAATTTATTTATATTAAATAAAATAAAATATTTTATTAATAATTAAGACATTTATTATTATATTTTTTAGTATACATAAAATTATTAATCAATAATTTTTTTATTTTTTTATTTTTCTAAAAAAAATTAAAAAATTAAATGATATACAAGAAATTTGTTAATTTCATCTTTTATAAGTAGGCATAAAAATAGACTACACTATTCGACAGGTTCTTACGGTCTAACTTTTTTAAAACCTAGTTAATTAATAGGCTTAATTTATAATTTTTAGAAAAGCTTAATTAATTAAACAGGTCAGACTTAAGCTTAAAAAAAAACCTATTAAAATGACCTATTTAAAATTTAGAAAATTTATAATAATATATTAAATTAATTAAATTTTAAAATAATAAAATCTTAAATTGAAAATCCTAATCATTTTTGTTAGACTTAAATAATGTTTCTACTACATACCCTCTAAGAGAAAGCGCTCAACTTGCTAAAGTTTTTTGCATTTTTTATATGAATAACACTTATTTACATTGTGTTATCTTTATTACATATATCGTTAGTTTGTCTCATCTCATCTATCATCTTCTTACAATCTTGTGCATTTGTTTATATTATATAATTTTTTTAATATTTTATTTAGATATAAGCCTTATGACTTTTAAAAGATATACCTATTTAGATAGTTTAATAGTCTATTTATAAGAAAGTTCCTGATCTATTGAATGTCTCGATATGAAGTAGGCCATTAAAAAGGATAATAGACCAAATTAGGTTTTTAAAAAAGTTAAATTAAGTTTAATAAAAAGTCTATAACAAATAATAGACAAGACTTAAGCTTTAAAATTATTAGATAAGTCAAATTTATTTATGCAAAGTCTAAACTAGCTTAACCTATTTCTATTTTTGTTTGTCAACAAATAATTATTCTTCTATTCATTTTTATTCACATAACATTTTAGGTCTGTGTTTTAGTATTTTTAACTCTTTAGTTTTCTCAATAAAAATGTGATTGATAAACGATAATCAATCAACTGTTACAACTCAAAATTCCAGAGTAATTTTGAAATTTATCTTTTAGATTGTTTTAAAAAATTTTCTAATTGGTTTTTTATTTTATAATTCTTTTTAATATAAAATAACAGTAAAAAAGTAGAAGTCTAAAAGAGATGACTTTTTATAAAATTAACAATTAATTAAAATGATTTAAAAATCTTATATATATAATTGTATCACATGATAAGTTAATTAAGATGAGTGGTGATAATTATGAAATTTCAATTACACAAATTTTAAATAACATTTATCATAGTTAAATTTACATTTTCTTTATTTATTCAAAATAGATAAGATGACTATAAGTAATAATTTTTAAAAAATATTTAATAAAACTGTATTCATTTAAATTCAGATTAAAGATTAAAAAATTAAATCATGACTTTAAATAAATTAATCCAGTAACAAAATATATATTACGCTTAAGATTGTTAATGAAAATATGTGTGTTAGATTCACAATAATTGAATCTAATTTAATGAATTGGATTTGGTGGGTGAAATTGATGGTTGATTTGGATTAACATCCTTATTTTTAATAACAATAACGCGCTGTCAAAAAGTGCGGCTGTTGACACATTAACTGTAGCTGAGTGCTTAGAATCTTGTAGTAATTGAAGCACAAAGTGACAGGGGAAATGAGAAAGCACAAGATTCAAGTCCCAGGATATCAACTTCAAAATTGTGAAGTTTCTTTTCAATTTCCATCAAACTTCATCCATTGACGCATGCACATGCATCACAAACAACTAACCCACCATGGTAACATTAAGAAAAGATTGTCACATTTTTTAATATCTAATCATCGGCAAATTCAACTGCTCCACAGAAGATCAATTAACCCTTTTTATTAAAGTTAACCATTCCATATCCCATTAGATACATTTTGTTTCATCTCTACCTTTCTCTCTCTCCACGTGATATTCGATAACAACATTCTTCAAATAAAAAATGAGTTACAATGATCAAAACCAGGCTCAAGGTAAGGGCATTTTCCAACCGAGTTAAGTTAATTTGACTACACGTTTCCCTTGAGATCTCACTACTTTGAATGTGTATATGAAATTGTTGGTGCATGTAGCTAGGAGTTGTGTTGTTACAGATCAGTCAAAGGACACTGCACCTGGTCCTTATCCAGTTGCACCCCCAGCTGTTCCACACCATCACTACTCTCAGAAAGTTCCTCCAAGCGGAGAAACTACATTCAAGGGACATGGATTCTGGAGAGGATGGTAATATCTCTCATGTTGTTTCTTTTCTCTCTCTCTCTCTCTCTCTCAATTTATGACTATCCGGTTGTGGGAAAAGTTTTCTAAAGTTGGTTTCTTAATTTCTAACACTAAAAGTAAGTAATGGTTTAGTATGAATATGATTTCTCTAAAGTGAGTTTACTTGTAAATTAAAATAGTAAGCAATTATCTATAGTTGATTTAATGTAAAAGACATGATCATACCAATCCATAAAAGTTTAAGCATGGATGCATGATTTAATGCTTTTTCACTTTATAAATAAATTTATTTTAAATAAGCCTTTTTTTAATTAGTTAATATTATTAAATAAACGATAGATTTATTCAATTATCCTCTTTCTTTATAAAGAAATTCACTTTAAAAAGACTCAATATTTATACAAATCATGAAATTAAAAATAATTATTTATTAAAAATTATATATTAATTTTTAACCAATATTTTGAAGACATTAGTTAATAAAATCTTTTAAATTTTAAGCAATTTAATTTGCATGAATGAAGACCAGTTATATTTCATAGTAACGTTCTAGGTTGTCTTAAAGAAAACGTGGGACTGATATTATTTACTTTACTATTTCTTTGCAGTTGTGCTGGATGGTGTTGCTACTGTTGCTTGGACATTTGCTTTTGAGATTTGAGGAGTGCAAAGCATATATTATGTGTACCGATCCACATCCACTACATGATAAATAGATTGAGAGAAAGAAAGGTACAGTGCAATTGGTAACCTATGAGCATCGTAATGCATCTATTATGTACATGCAAAACGATATATGTGCAATATATTATAAGGTTTCTCTATACAATTTACGTGTAAAACTAATGTTTACTTTGAGTGTTTCCTTTGAATGTTTTTCTCATCTCCTATAGAAAAGAACAATTTTATAATCAAATTTAATAAATTACACATGTACGTATTGTTTATAAACTAAATTTTATACTCATATATTGCAGTGTATGTCTTTTTCTTTTTATGATATTAGTAGTTTAAAGATTATTCTTACGATATTAATAATTAAAAGTTTTGTAATATCAATATATCTTTTAAAGATTAAGAATAATTTATTTTATGTCTTTTCATATGTAGGAATTCACACGTCTTTACAAAAATTTGAAAGAACAATCTGATATCATAAGTCTTTGTGTCTGTCTGAAGTTCATTTATTTATCTAATATGATATTAATTTTATAACATTTAGGTAAAATTAATATGTTAATCTTTATAATTGTTTTTATTTTTAATTAAATTCTTTTAATTTTAAAATATTTTAGTTAAATCTCTAGCAACCAATATTATTATATCTCTACTAAATATTAATGATATAACATTTCTAATTTATTATGAACTTATTTTTTCTGTAACTATTTTTATAAGTATTTTTTTTTAATTTCTAAATCTTGTTATTGCAAGATGATAAATAATTCAACACTAAAATTAGAGAGCTATCTTTAAAACTATATTTATACTCACATATTCAATACCTAACAACTAAATGATGATAAACTATTTAAAACGAAAGTAAAATTATGATAAACTATAAAGTATTAAAAAAGAATAAAATTGAATCACTCCTAAAATTATTTTAAAGACTCTTAAAAATTACTTCTAAAAATTTTAGGTTTAAAGTCTAAATTCTTCGATGGTAATTTCAAATTTTTACACTAACTTTATATGAATTTTTTACAATAAATTAAAGTTACTTTAAATTCATCTCTATTACATATAAATTCTAAATGTGTAAAATTCATTTAATATTAAAGATATCGCTTAATAATAGTATAATTTAAAATTTTAAAATAAATACGTATAAAAATAATTATAAAAAAATCAAAAAAGAAAACAGAAATAGGATACTAAATTACATAAAAACGTGATTATACTTAACAGAAATGTTAATTATTAAGGATTTAATTTAAAAATTATAAATTTACAAAGACTTCATTAAACGTTTAAAATTATGAGGACCAAATTAAATTTTTTAAAAAATTATAAGGATTGAAATATTAACTTAACTTAAGCTTTTATTAATTATAATCTATTTATTTAGTCACGTAAATATTTACTTAACACTAATACTATTCTCTAAAAATTTTAATGTTGAATAATTAAATAATAAAGATATTAAAGTAAAATTATTTGAGATGTTTGCTTATTACCATAACTTGAAAGATCAAAGTATTTTCAAATAACTCTTTGAAAGTTTACTAAATTATCAATTTGGTCTTAAAATTGAAGTTATAATTTTTTCAATATTATAAATTTTATATTATTACAGTAATAAAATAATAAAAAACATTAAATATATAAATTTAAGAAAAAGCATTTATATATCTTTTCAAACAAGTAATTCATACTATATGTTTTAACTTTTTGCTAATGTAAAATAATAAAAACACAATAATAATAACGCTTTGACTGTAATTAAAATATAACAATAATACTACTATAATTTTAAGTAAGTAGTATTAAAATAATGATTATAGTAAAAACATTCAATCATTTAACAATGCAGTATTTATTATCTAAGATAACTATAATATTTTATATCTATAATATAATATTTGAAAGAAAAAAAAAGACCCAAATAGGTCGAAACTCACGATTTCACATTAATCAAATTCTATATATAGACTAATTATTAACTTGTAAACAGTTATAAAATAAAAATATTAAATATTAACTTATTTATATCTACGTTAATATCTTTTACATAAAACATTTATCTGCATTTGATAAAAATCATTTATCCTTATTATTTACACAGTAATATACTTGTTAATGTGATTTAATTAGAAATTATATTAATGTAAAACTTTTGTTCATATTTTAAGTTTAATCATGAAATTTATGCATAAATATTCTATCAAATAAATAACAAAAGCATACAAAAATGTTCGAATATTGTTATTTTGGTTTTTCGTTACAATTTGACACTGATTTTGTTTCTTGATAATATAAAATAGTGTGTATTTAGTTTTTTAAAAGTATTTTTTTAAGTAATATGTAGAACAAGCAAATAATTTTTTTTTTCATACGATCCAAGAGCTCGTAGACTAAAAAAATCTCCCACGTTAAGAAATTTATTATGTGTTTAGATGAAAGATAAAATGGAGAAGAACAAAATTTAAAAGGGAAAGAATTAAAATAAAAATGCTATTTAGATGAGTAAAAATAGAAAAAAAAATCTTTCACTTTGTTGAAATAAAAATATATAATAAAAAAAGTAAATTATATTAACAGTGTTATTTATAATAATAATAAAAAATAGTTTTATTCAAAATTTAAATTTTTATTAATGATAATTATTTTCAAATTTTTATATTATATAAAATATTTAAATTTAAAATGAATAAAATAAAAAGAAAAATTCGATTACTCTTCTCTTCTCCTCGATTTGGATTTCTTAGTGAACTCGTGATTTCCCTACATCCAAATACAAAAGTGTCTCTTGTTTTTTTCCTATTTTTTTCTCTTCCCCATTTTCTCTTTTCCTAAGCACATCCTTAATTCCCAGATTTCCCTAACTTCTACAGCCTAAGTTCTGGTTGGAACACACAACAAAAGAACCAGTGTCTTTAAAGTTATTAGTAAAAGAATTATTAATAAAAGGATAACTTTTATTAAAAATTACGATAAATATGTATTAAAATATCAAAAAAAATGTCTATTATTATACATTCTAATAAAAAAATTAAATTTTTAATCTATACCCTAAACATCTGTTATAAAAAAATTATAACGGAACAACCATGCAACACAAGCAAATTCATGGTAAAAGCAAGGTAACAATGAAAGAAAAAAAAGTAGCAAAATAGTGAAGTCATATGATGACGATTCATGAGTTCTCACAAGCAGTGTATAGTTTGGTGTCACAAAGTGTGAGTGAGAGAGAGGGGCTTTGCCATATGAGTTGGGTGCTCTTCTCCAGCTACAATTACCAAAACATTGGGCTCTTGATCATCTTCTGTATTTGATGACCCTTTTGAATTGTTCATGTCACAATTGCACAATGACCCTGTTTGAGATCTTTGACGCCTAGAACAAACTACCACCAATAATGCTAACCCAATTACTCCAAAAATGGGCACAAGCCCACCATAGAGGAATGAGGCTGAAGAGTTCCAGCTCCACTCAAATGCGCCAATACCATTGTTAGGTGATGTTTGATTCATATATTCACTCATCCAAACTATCTTTGATACTTTTGTTCTTGTTGCATTAATGGGGTTGGTTGCATTTTTATAGGTGGCTTTGGTCTTACGGATACCTATTATTTTATTTTAAGAATGGGTTGAAAGATTCTTTATACATTCCTTAAAGACTATGTATGAATTAGTTTTAAATGTGTAGAAGAATCTTAATGTAATTTATTTTATAATTTTGTTATGAGATGCGAATTTAGAAGAAAATAAAGGTTAACAAAATATATCCACTAAAAGAATAAATACCGTTATCTTTCTTCGTATCTATATGTTGGGTGATGCGATGTTTGCCTTACCACAAATCCAAGAGGCATTGATTTGAGCATTTCAGGGCTCAAGGGGATACAATTCTTAAAATAAAGAAAAATGTTTTTTGCATGTATAAAAAACAAGTAACGGACATAAAATAATTTTAATAGTATAAATGTATTGTATTAATTTTTAATTATTCAACTAACATAACTGTAAAATAAAAGAGAGGGTTGGAAGTTAGAAAAACCTAAATATTAGATGAAATTAAGGTAAAGCTTATCCAATTTAAAATTACGACCAAAACAATTTTTACTTCTTTTAACCAAAACTTTTAAAATTATGTTACCTGCAAAATCAATATGAATATAAAAAGAATAATTAGCATTTTTTTTTTCAAAAGAATAAGTCTATGTCATGTAAAAGTAGGGGTAGTACTGATTCTGTAGTTTAGACAAATTCTATGAAATAGGAAGTCATATTTGAGATTTACTTTGCCTTTTTTATTTGTTCGGTTTTACTTTGCTCATTTGACATTCTCTGTCGTTGGATGTGATGTGCAACTACCCGTCTCGATTTTTGGGATTTGGCCTAAATTCCATATAACATAACTTATCTATATACAGTAATAATTATCATATATTTATACTATTTTTCTTATTTTTTAAATTTTTTTATCATATTATCTGTCGAGTTTTTACCGTAAAATGACAAAAAAAATAAAATTCCTCGTATAGACCCATTGCCAAATTTATTACACAAATAGACCTCTTTTTCATACAATTCAGAATTCGGTTGCCTACATACTGAATTCTAAGTTAAATTTTTGTTTTTTTATAATAAATAAATATTATTATTTAAATTATATAAAGTGATTATTGAAATCCTAAATATATAAAGTGATTATTGTTTAACATATAAAATTTTACAACGGTAAAAGATAAAAACAGGTCTCTTTTTTAATAATGTTCTAAGTACTAGGCCTAACAAAGATGGTCTAGCTTAGGGATGATAAATAGTTTTTAATTTGTGCCCACAAAAAATACTCATAATAGGGTAAATATCCATTGGGACCGGGTATGAATGTACAAAACCCAAAAAATAGCCACCTATAAATATACGTGATTTCTCTGAATGTACAGAAGCATGAAGATAGCTATATAATTGATATCCCCGTTCCGACGTCAACAAGAAGCGAGCCTAATGCTGGTCAACTACATACTCCTTGAAGATATATGGATAATTGCTAGTGGTAGACAAAATACGAATAAAGAACATCAATAAATAAATTATATGCCATTTATGCGGATAAATTCTGAAGACACAGGGAGATTGGCCATTTCATAAATTACAAGAAACAAAATTATGTAGAAATGACAGAAACAATTCTTTAAACCCAACTCTCGACTACCTAGACTATCACCAAAAACGAAGATACATATACTGTTAACTCTGTCATCCATGGGATTGCTATCGCTTTTTCTATCCATTGACATATAACTGGACAGTAAATGCACACGAAATTTTTAAACGACTGCAATATGTAATCATCATGCTCCACTGTTTTCTTCCACAGTAACTCAAGGAGAGAACTTTGCAATCAACTTATCAACATGGATAATGATATCATCTATCCGAGGCCGCATAGCAGCCTGCGGCTGAAGCATCCATGACACAAACTGATGAAGAGCTTCTGGATATGAGGACTTTGGTCCAGCTGGCCATTTGACCTGAGCATTTACAACAGCCAATTGCAGGCTTCCACCAGACTCTCCAAGTGCATATTCAAATGGTGATACCCCATACCTGAAAAAAAATTCAGTCAGGTGATATAATAATCAATTAAACACGTGCATTACCAAGACATAACTATAACACAAAAAATAGCATTTACAAATAAGATTGGTAATGATAGTACTGATAGAAGCAATTCGTTGAACAAGCTATACTTGAAAGAGTTAACACAACTGTGTCACCTCTGCCATTAGATTTCTGTAGGTGCCAAATCAATGAGTAATGGCACCAAGTGAATAATAGCTTTTAGACAACAAAACCAAACTAATGTGCATAGCAATTGGATTTCATTTCATGTAGACTTGGAAAAGTAGTATTAGTGCAAGCATTGTCCTGTATCAATAATATATGCATACTGATCCAATGGCCTGGATAGTTGCATGAGTTTTTCTTTAGCGTTCATTGTTGGTTGAGTAGCAATAATAAAAAAAATAGTAATATAATTTCATGTGTTTTCTAACTTTCTTTTACACAAGCATACCACAATTTTGAACCAGCGAGACTGGATCATAAGTAGAGGGTTTGCTATTAATCCTAATGGTCAGTTGTTCACTAGCCCCTCTTTTGAGGTCGGTGCTCTTAATCTTTTATGACAAAATTTGGTTGGGTCATAAAAAATAAATAACTTATTTTTCACTTCCGCTTTTTTTCCCATCTTTTTCAGGTTACACTCAAGTAACAAAAATGTGAATTCTCCGTATGTTGTTTCTTCACCATAAAAACAAACCAGACTCTGGCATTGTTTAGTTGAACTTGAGACCAGATGTAACCCCACTCTCTTCCCCGTGGGAGCTCACAAACACACACAGACGTCAACAATAAATAGCAAATCCATTAAAAGTGAGATTGGTTGGGGATGGTCACTGAGTAACTTGAAAAACAACTAAAAATATACAACCTTCTTCGCACTCTTTGAAATATTCTAATCCATTTGCTAATTTGTACGATATATAGAACATAATGTTTGGAGGAAACAAACAAAATTTAAAGAAAGAACCATTAAAAATATGAAGGTACAATTAGAAGAAGTTCTAAACATAAAATTAGCATAATCATATAAACTGAGGATTAATACTCACATTATAGCATATAATGTGCATCCTAGAGACCAAATGTCAGTCCTCTCATCTATATCAGCATGGCTTGGGCAATCCCACAGCTCAGGAGCTCGGAAAGGAGCAGAGCAATGTTCAGATGCCCATTCCTACACAAGTAGCAATTAGCAGGTCAGAAAATCCATTCTAGATGACTGAAATGAAACTTTGATCCTTCATATTCGTAAAACATATTCAAAACGAAAAACACTATTATAAGAATTGATATTGCCAAAATGAAAAACCTAAGCAAAGCAATTAAGTATTCTTAACTGAAACATAGAACTGTTTATGCACAGTAACAAATTAAAAAGATCCATTACTGGTCTGATGATGCATATGCACCTACGAACTAGGCAATAAAATTTCATAAACTTCAAATAGAGCAAAAGCCTCATAAAGCATTCTAACATATGTTATACTTTTAAGCACTACATATTCTGTGCCATGTAAAAGAAATTGCCAGCATTGCAAGAAGTGGAAGCACTAAGACAATAAAACAGCAAATAATCTTTCTTTATTCAAAAAGATTTTTTAAAAAAGGGGGAAGAAAGAAGTACCTGCAACTGGAGTGCCTCTGATCTGGAGCTAATTTGTTTCCTGGCAGGACGAGCACTGCCAAAATCCATCAGTATGGCAAGAGGTGGTTGTCCTTTTCTGTGTGTTATGAGAACATTACCAGGTTTGACATCATTATGTGCATATGGAGGTTCAAAACCGTGCATATGCTTGAGTCCTGAACAAAGCTGTTGAGTTGATTTTACAGGGTTAAAAGAGTTTCTGAACAAAAAAAATCATGATCAAAGCAATACTATACCCTAAAATGTCAAAAGTAAATTGAAAGATGAAACTAAAAGGCAAATAAATTGCTCTTCAGATTGATTCCAAAGAAGCACAACACACAGAAATCCATTTGTCTTTTTCTACAATGTGATTCTTAAGACAGCAAATAAACCTATGTCACAGGGATTGCTAGGTCAATATTTGAATGTTGTGTGTGAGTGAAACTAAGAAATGCTATAATATATACCAAACAAGATATCAAGCGCTGAAAATCTTGAGTTTCAACAGCGATAGCAAAATGCATAATAGAAAGATGGTTCTTCTTACCTGGCGAAATATTTGAAGTACATCTGAGGTAGAATAGAATTCCTTCTTGGCTTTCATTATTTTTGCATTGTCTAGCAGGGTTCCATCCAAATGAACTGGAAATAACAAGTATGCCTCATGGTTCCAAGATGTTCCTTGGGCAGGCTGCTGATAAAAGTACATATTCAATGTAAACATAAAAGCACAAGAATTGTAATAGGAGAAGAGCAGAGTAAAGCCAAAACCTTGCTGGGGGGAATGAAGAAAGCTACACATTCTCACTTTTAAGCATATTTTTATTCCCCACTGTAACTGATAATCACTTTACTAGACTGGAAATCTTAAGAAACTATATTAGCAGTGCCACATCACACAATATACACATTTGCCACTAAGTTTGGAAAACCTAGATTTTCTGTTGCAACAACAGATAGAAGTCTGGGAAAAACAGTACCATTGGTAGCTCTGATGCATGGATAGTTTAAAATTGATTATATATCCATATCATACCCATAACCTAAGGAATCAGCAAAAACTTTAAACTTAACAACATCTGTATATCATACCTCATAAGTCATACCCATGCAAATACATTGGTAGTGATACTATATTTTCAGAAGATATTATACCAGAAGCACAAAGACTATTCTTACAGAATTATTCAAATTACACATTGTAGAATAATAGGCCAGGACCAACTTGGCCATGATATGCAAAATCGCACTCAGTACCTACCATTTAAAACGTTGTAACAGTGTCTCATTATAGTCTCTTCACAATCACATATCTCAGTCGATTATCATTGAGCTTTACCGAAAAAATTACATCAGATCATCTTGCTCATCCAAGACTGACAAGTAGAACTGAGAAAGAAAAACCATTTTGACCAGACTATGTGACTGTTTAGTCTTGTTGAGATACAATGGATATAACATCTTTTTCATTCAAAAAGGATATCAGAAATGAGAATACACGCCATTTAGAAGTACTGGAAATCATAATAATTAATGTGTCTTTTTCTTCTACTACCCAGAAATTTCAATTTTTTGATAAAGTTCAAATGCTCAATCAAAATAAATATCTTATGTTATTATTATAACATCAAATTAGATTGTAAAATGTAGTTCCCTTCAACATTACAAATCCTGGCAGCAGGTGTCGTAGGGGCAAGAATTCAGGAGCTTTATTAAACAAATTAAATTGTTCGGCTTGCATTACAAGTAATTATTCATTAGGATCAATGATGGAGGACCAAGGTATTCTATACAAGAGTTTTCATTTTTCATCTCAGAAAAATTTTACAGTGAAGATAGCAACAAAATTGCATGAGAATGCTGAATGCTTTCACTTTAAGTCATTTATGTTACAGCTCAGGTGCTACTAGAAGGTATAAACAAGTAAGGTAGCTTTCAGTTGCAGTCATATATAACAGAAGGATTTTCTTTATAATTATTTTTCATTTAAGGTGGCTACAATAACTACTTACTTGAACAGAAATGATTGCGTGGTCAAGAAGTGGGAGCAGATTGGGGTGATTGAACAGTGATGAAACACGGATCTCCTCCCTGACCAATTCCAGCTGTTCATTGTTCTGAATGAGGACCTTTTTCATAGCATAAGTTCCATCATCTGCCAAAAAACATTATAATAATTTATGCATAATTTTGATCCACCGAATCATATGGACCTTTCTATTTCTTCATTTTAAAGTTTACTGAAAATTTTAGTTACCACAATGAATGAAACTTCCTTCATCGCTGATAATCAAAATTAAACTCAGACTCAACAATAGATATAATCTCTTATTTTCAATTGTAGAAAGGAGCAAGGAAATTACACGCCCTGTCAATTGCCACCGACAAAGCGAGAAGTACTAACAGGACGTTAATCACATTTTATCTAAGGAACAAAATTACTTTCACGGTTGCCTCAACACAACATCCGAATTGCATAAATATCTCTAAAATAAGCCTAGGACATCCACACCAGCGAGCAGTGGGTTTCGATAAAAATTAAAAAGAAAAAAACAAGAAACTCGTTTCGGAAATCGAAATTTCTACGGAAAATCAATCTTAATTTTCGATAGGTCAAACGACATCGCAGATCAAGAAAAGCGACACATTAAAATGCGAAAAACGACACAGATCACACAGATCAGGCTAGGATACGATCTAACAGAGCAAAATTCAGAAAAACGGAAGAAAATTGAAATGAGGATGCGGAAGACGTTAAGAAATGAAGCGAACCAGAGAGATGAGAGGAGTGTTTGAGCTTTTTAGCAAGGCCACCAGCGGCAGAGTCGTTGAGCACCTCCTTGACGAGGTAAACGTAGGCGAAGCCACCTTCTCCGAGCTGCCTCACGATGCGGAAACGGTTCTCGTTGATCCACACATCGCCGGCTCCGTTAACGGAATCGTAAAGTGCATTAAGACCGGAGAACGAGCACCCCATTTTCTTCCTCTCTCTCTCTCCTATGTGTGTGTTGTTTTTGAAATTAAAATAAGAACTGAAATCAGGTGTCCAAAAGATAATTTTTGAAGACCTGATTTCACGTTAATTGAGTTGGGAGTAACGAGGTTTGTTAATTGTGATTTGTGTCAACCCTCCCTCCTTTTATTTACTCGGCTTTCCCATTTTCTTATGAGCTCCTTTCTTGGATCGCTTCATTCTCAACCAAACACCTGTTTCATTTATTTGGGGGTTCTCTTTTCATGGATAGTTTCACGTTCGAGCTCAAATTAAAAATTTATCGAGTTTTGTGTATTTCGTTTGAGGATTTATTTTATTTTATTTTGATTTTTCTTTTCTTTTCACACTCTGTTAATTTCTTAGAATATCTTTTATTATAATAATTTTTTTTTTCATATTTGAAATTTAAATTCTAAAAATATGTTTAAAATTAACCTTTAAAAATTAAATTCTGAAAACTTAACTTTAAAAACATGTGTAAAAATAATTATTTTAATTCCCTAAAGTACGAAATATATTTTGTTAAACTAATTTTTAGAAATGTAAAATTTTATTTTATTTTTAAAAAATATAAAATCATAATTCCAAAAATTTCCTTCTAAAAATAGTTTTATTATCCATTAATTATTTTTAAAAGTGTAAAAACTTAAGTAAGGAAATTAATTTAATTTTAAATACTTATTTCTAAAAGCATAAAAATTTAATTTTGGAGAAAATATTAATACTTTTAAAAACTAATTTCTAAAAGCGTGAAAACTAAATTTGAAAAAAAATTTTAAAAAATGTAAATTTTAATTTCAAAAAAATATCAAGCTTCACAATCCAATAAAGGCAAATGAATAGGCCAATTTTAATTATACATTAAGTTTATATAATACATTCAATAAATGAAGTATTTAAAAATTAACCATACTTAAAATACGTTCAAATAATCTGGTAATGAAAAAATAATAAAACTTCAAATAGTAAAGATGAAGAATAAAACAACATAAGAAAATAGTTGAAATCTAAAAAAAAAGTATGTTTTTAAAAATTGAAATAAAAATAGAAGAGTACGGAGTTTATTTGATTTTTAAAATAAAATTTATTCTTATTTTCTATTTATAATTTAAATTTTTGTTATGTATATTTTAAGGAAAAAAAATTACTGTCGTGTATATATATATATATATATATATATGAGACATAAGAGATAAGCCCTTTGTTTTAATGACGCTGGCCCAACAATGTGTTACTATGACTTGAAAAACAATATCCGTGGGTCTCTCTCTCTCTCTATATATATATATAAACCTGTATAAGGATGAAAAATTATTTATAGTAAATTTTTATTAAAAATTATAAAATTTAATAAATTGATACTATTAATTATTGATCGTTATAATTTTTAATAAATAAATTTAACTTTTATCGTATATAATTTTGTAGAGCTTAACAAAATATTGATTTTAAGTAATAAATAATAATATAATATTATATTAAAATAATTTTTATAATTTTATATTTTAATACAATAAATATATTTTTTGATAAAAGCTTTTTATTTTAAATATTTAAACTTAATTCTAAAAATAATAATAAAATTGAAAAAAATAAAAGAGACTGCAGTCAAATGTTAAATAGAATGCACACTAATAATAATAATCATAATAACGTGGTGATTCTACTTGGACGTGCTGCTAATTACCTAACTATAGACAAAACAGTTCCACAAAGACGGACTAATGAGGTGGGTCCTACAACTAGCAATTGTTCAGCATGTTTCACAGATTCAAGTTTCATTGGCCATTTGTTTGAGCATTCGACAATTAATTTGTATGTTTAACGGAAATTTAAGAATTATAAACATAATTGCACAAAATAGACTCTCGATCCTTGGAGGGAATATATACCAGTCGCTTTAGTATTATGAACATTTTAAAATTTGTGTATAACACACACTTAATAAAAATTTAATATATGATTTTTATTTAAACAAACTGTAATTTTATACGGCCAAAAACAAAGGTCTTATTGTATAATTAATCATATGTTTTTATAATTATGATGTGAATCATCCTTTTACAAACTTCAGTTGAAAATTTTATTTGGTTGAAATATTTTACAACAAATAATATATGTAGTATTGAACTATTTCTTATCCTATTTATAAGAAAAAAAAGACATAATTCATTAAGACTATAACAAAAAAAAAAAAGTTAAAATAATTTTTGAGGAGTTTAGCAGTACATTTAACACACGGCTTAGTAAACGTCAAACATATAAATTTTTTTTCACGTTATTGATGATGTTGTTTTTAATAATTGTTGAAATATTTTTTTTTGTAATTAAAGATATAATC
The DNA here is from genome assembly GCF_003935025.1 of Abrus precatorius. Lineage (NCBI taxonomy): Eukaryota > Viridiplantae > Streptophyta > Magnoliopsida > Fabales > Fabaceae > Abrus > Abrus precatorius. The sequence continues at coordinate 36,050,598 of NW_020874428.1, read as the reverse complement.
TCATGAAAATCATTTTAGATTTTTTTTAAATTTAAAGTAACATTTAATCGTTGCATTTTAACTCATTCTTTTATTTTGTGTACTTTCTATCTTTTCATGACTAAATATGAAAAGTGAGAGAAAAGTTGAACTTCATAAAAATCGTTGCTTGTTGCCAAAATGAATAGCATAACTCCCAAATTTGTAATTGAAGAATGAAAATTTGTTTTTTGTTTAGTTGAGTGTCTAATTGAAGTGTTACTACTGCCAAATATTTAAAGAAAATTTACAAAAAGAAGTATTAACTTTTAAAAATATTTAGCTCGTATTCATTTTTCTGAGTGTCAATTAAAAGTTTACTTATCTACCAAAAAATTACATCTGATCTAACATGACTACATTCAAGAAACCCATATTGAATTTGTTAAAATTTATTGTATTAGGTATGTGAAGAACTTTGTAATAATTTTAACATTTAAAATAAGAATAACTTGGTAAATCTTGACTTCTCATTTTAATATTAATATGCACTATGGTCAATGTTAACATGGACCATGTTAGATAGAACCTTGTGGTCCGGTGCCTCCCAATAATTCTTATAGATTGGATACAACAAAATAAAGTTTGTTGACTTTGTTCTGCATAAAAAAAATCCAATTCAATCATTCAATGGACTAAGCCACGATTTTACAATTTAAAATATTAATTCAATCGTTCAGCAGGGTAAACCGCAACGTTACGACTTCAAATATTAATCGGGTTTTATTTTCGATGATTTTCCATCTATTTGCAGGCACTTTCATGCAGCGATTGGATTTGGGGATTAGCATACATGCTCAATAGGAGCAAACCAGGCCATTTTAATCAGTCATCCTGATAACCCAAAAGCACCAATACAACACCTATCAAAGAATATTGGGAGACTGTCGTCGCTCAAATGGCTGGTTGTTGCTGAGTAATGCAGTGTATATTTCCACCTGCGAAAACAATCTCCCTGGAACCTTCAATTCCCACCACCTAGGAACCAGCAAACATTTTTAAATGCCATTTAATAGCCAAAACCACGCAAAAAAATGAGAACCATATTTTACAGTTTCATCAGCGACTTGTAATGCTACAGTACAGTATCAAATTAGTAGTATTTTGCTACTATTGGCTCTAAAGATCGGCCAAATGATGGGTATACATTTGCCAGTTTCCACGGAAAACTTTACTCTATTTCTTATGCGTCAATCATTTATGGTGATAAGCTGAGTAAGAAACAGAGTTTATTTTAGTTAAAATAGTCAAAAGAACATATCCATCTTGTTTGATAGTAAAAGAACTAAGTAGGATTAGTTCTAAGCTATTTCTAGAACAAACAGTTGTGTTTGGAGCTACAATTATTTAACCTCATATCCTATCACTACGATTTTTTTTAATCTCCTGTCCCTCAGAACAGAATTGTACTCGCTTCAAATTTTGACGGTTGCCTGTTTCACAGATGCTGGTGTTTCATTCTTACAACTTACCAATCACCATTGTTTAATTAGCTGGATATTCTTCTGATATTCAGGGTAAAATATACTCTAAATTTATATAATACGTTCAGAAATATTACTCGATCAACACTAACAGCAGTAATTATTGCAACTAGACATATACACTTGAAAGATTACCGTATTGCTGAAAGATTCGTCAACTGAAAAACATCATGTTAACAATCAGTTTTACTTACTTCATGATGGGGGAAGGCCTCAGATAGGACTCGTATAGCTTCATTGTCCCACTTCTTATCTCCAAATTGGGGTGCAATAATAGCTTCATTTGCAATGTAAAAGTTTACATAAGAAGCAGCAAGCCTGGTACCTTGAAGTCTAGGTTTAGCATCATTATCCTGAGCAATATAGAATTATGCAAGAAGCGTTAAATGGAAGTTGAGTCTCTCTAGTTCATAATTTATCCCTCAGAGGGGTAATAAATAGCACCACTTCAATCTTTAACCATTTCAGGTATCAATATTGATTTAAGCTCGGTATACCCGTTTTCCTATAATGAGCTGTAGCATAAGTGCATAACCAATATTAGAATATCACAATTTAAGTCTACAGCTGATTAAAAACCACTGTTACTAAAAATTGATTGGAATTTTTGTCTAGTTTGTGGTACCTCATTTTCTTCATAGCACAAACTGAAATTTAAAAGATGACTGGTCACAAACTGCTTCAAGAAATTGCAGTACCCTACATCTTTAAATTACCCAAAGTACATAAGTTCGAGATCCAAACAGAATCTAATTTTCATTTTCCGATTACACGGTTAAGATTTTGATTAGGTGAGAGCAAAACAGTGAGAGGATGCATTGAATCTTAATACAGGCAGTAGATCAGTTGCTCTTCTTGATATTATATATAATTGAAAACATAACTTCTTGTTCATTTCTTGACTGCAAATGAAATTCATGTTGACCTAATATGTAGAATATGGTACAGGGATAATGATAAAGTTGGCGCTAGGACACTGAACTTTGTACATAAGCTTTGACCAATTCCATCAAGGAAACAATACACCCAATACCGAAAATACAGAATAATGGTCGAGGGGTACTGATAGGGATGCCACTCGGACACTGAACTTTCCACTTGAGCAGAGTCTACTTGAGATACAAGACAACCCTAACAGATGTTCACTGACTCTTCGTACGTAACCTAACAAGTGTACAAGTGGACTCCAACAAAATCATAGGTGTACCTATTTAGTTTTCCATGGGATACCCAATCCAATGTAAAATGTTTCATATCATCTTTCCAACCAACGTTTAATCTTAGCACTAACCAAAATATACTGGCAATAATTTGATATATAACAAATCATATGGCTGCAAGGGAAAGAATGAGTTTAAATGTGACAGACAGGTAAACTTCTGTACTGATGACCATATAGCAACAAACTATGCAATACATCGTTTAAAGATAAGCTGCAATGATAATTGGGTCACAATGATAATTATTTCTATAATTTTTTGAATGAAACGAAATAATGATAGCATAGTCTTTTATTATTATTATTATTATTATTAATCATGAAGAGAAAAAATTAAATGGAAAAGGAAAGAAATAAAAAGTTGGATTTTACCTGAACAATCCCATTAGCCTCTTTCTCTGTCATATAGAGTGGACCGGGAACATGGAGTTTAATGATTTCAAACTTTCTACCATTGGCATCAGTTTCATTTGAAAGCAAGGAATATGCTTCTATAGATCTTTCATACTGAGGATCAGTTTCATCATCAGTCCAAGACAGCAGAACCACACCGGGCTTCACAAAACAGCACATGTTATCAATATGACCATTCGTATCATCATCTCCTGCATACAGCAGCATATTAGAATTTAGGGTATAGATAATATCTAACTAGAACTTTGAACCTAAAACAAGTATCACTATTTCCAGATCATCTCTACAGAAGCATCTAATTTCCTAGCTTAGAAAATTCTTTAAATGTATGAAGATTGGCATGATCACTTTCAACAATGCAGGACAGGACAGAGCTCTTAAAAATTACAACCTCAGTTGGGGTTGTGTGGAAAAAAAAAAGTAGTAACAAAATGAAGTTAGTAAAACCAACATAAGGATCCTCAAATACATTATAAGACCATCATAACAAAATAAAACAGTTACCAGAATCTTGTTTATTTTTATAGAAAATTAACTAAAAAGATTCAGGCCAAATTCATTGTTACTGGAGCTGAGGTGAAACATCCCAATTTTTGTGTTAGAAAGGGTTAAAGCTGCATAGTCAAATGCAAAGATGTTAATTTCCTGACGGAAAGTGCATTCACCACTAGAGAACAGCCAGATTTGACTTATATGGTTGTACAACTTGTTGTTTAGCTATCATGCATTTTGTGCTGAATCAGTGTTTATTTCTCAAAAGTAGAAACATTCTTGCCCAAAGCCAAATCTATATGGAACCTTGTACTACAACTCATGATTAGGGTTCATATGAATTCTTTCAAAACTCAAAATTAAATATCCTGACAAAATACCATCAATTCATTGGAAGATTCTTTGTGAACAAGATCACTATCAAGTTTATATACCATATAATCCACGAGGCAACCATATAACCTTCCGGACTCCAAGATATGCCTTAAGTTCATCCTCTATTTGGTTCATACTCAAGTGAGGATTCCTGTTCTTGTTCAAGAGACACTCTTCTGTGGTAAGACAAGTTCCTGAAAGAAGAAAATTTTGATGAAGTAAACAGAAAAACTTGCAAATTTTATAATCAACTCAGTAAGAAGATCCAAGTATACATGATCTGATCTCAGTACATATTGAAATGGAAGTAATGAAATGAACCACATTCATGAATATAACTAGCAATAAAATATTATCCTGCCTCTCATTCTCATTCCTGAATAAACCAGCAGTAAAAATACATTAATTTGGAGATGTTTAAGTGCCGGATACCTAGCATGTAATATCCAGTCATATTCTGTGTTATATCAAAAGCTTATACAAATATTTCCCCAAAAACTAGAAAAAAACACCTTCAACATGGCAGCAAACCTAAGCATAATTCTTACCTTCTCCATCCACATGGATGCTTCCACCTTCAAGCACCATTGAATGTGAAAATCTAGGAATCTTCTCAATGTCCAAAATCTAGCAAAAATGAACAATAACAAAATCACGTAAGCAACTCACACAGACAAAAATAAATAAATATATAAATAAGTGAAGTATTTAGCCACCCAAACCTTCTTAGCAACAAGGGAATCAAGATTCCAATCAAAGTAACATCCATCTTCAAAACCTAAACAATTTATAAAATTTCATTAGTCGAAAAACCAACAAGCAACACATAATAATCAAATCACATTTATATCCTTCAACTATTCTTCAAACTTTAACAATCCCTCTTTGCATAAAACGATTCAAAAATCCAAAACCCGAGTCTTACCTCCCCAACTATTGAAATTCCAGTCAATTCCCGCAATCCTGTCAACTGCAATACCAGCTTCTGGCGTGCTTCTTCTCACCACAAACTATTGAACAAAGCAAACCACACTCTGCATGCTTATACATCTAAACACAAAAAAAAGACTAGAGCAGAAAACTCATCCATGTTCAAGAAAAGAAATTCACAGTGGGTCCAATATCACGAAACCAAGAATCATTCATGCTCATCTCCACGACCCTGATATGTTCCGGTAGCTGACTCCTCGCATTCTCCCACTAAGATTGCAAGCCAATTCAAGCGTCATCAGAAACAACACCATCCATTAAGAAACACACGCTTAACACCTTTTTTCAACACTCTCTTATTTAAATTTTATTAAAAATTATAAAATAGTTCTAATTGTTAAATTAGAATTAAGACTAATACAACTTTTATAATTTTTAATAAATATTAGCTGTTTTAAAGAATGTATCGCTAGCTTTTCTCATTAATATATCTAACAACCATCACCTACCTGAGCAGAGCTAGCACAAACCGTTACTGCCTCGAATCTTGAGATCGCAGATGCTACGCTGGCAAACACACGTTGTGCGTGAACGGCACCGTCTCGCCAATTATCGGGGCGTTCCTGTCACGCAACATCAAGCTTCTCAATCCATGACAAAATACAAAACAAAATAATAACAGAGTTTGCATGTAGAGTACTCACCGGCCAACCCATCCAACACTGCGCGTGGGGTTCCCACTCTGCTGGCATGTGGAAACCGAGAGTAGCCGGTGCCTCGTGTAGATGCATCACGATGTTCTCGTTTCGCTTTGCTCTGTAAATGCAGAACAAAGAAAGGTTGAGAAGCAGACACGGCACAGCACGACGATTGAAGGGTGTTTTAACGAATAAGAGAACACAGATTTTGAGCGATGCATATGCATGATTCTTTAATACCGTTCCGCGTAATTCACCGCCTCCAAAGTGAAGAGTGAAAAACCTACAAACTGAGGTACTCGGAGAGGAAAGGAGGGAGAAAATATTAGATACTACATACCAATGACACAAGGAAGGAACGCTGAATCCACCTTTTTTATTCTTCAAAATTTCACGTCATAAATAGTCTTTATTTTAACTTTACAAACATTTCTAAATTGACAAACCTGCAAAACTCTCTTCTTATTTAGATGTTGTCATTGGCAGTCACTACAAAATTTAGAGTTTTATTAACTATAACATTATTTATATACATATTTTGTTTAAATATTTTAAATTTTTACTTAATAAAAAACATTAATAATATTAAAGAATAATACAAATTTTACGCCAATAAAAGTTAACAATAAATTTTAAGGTGTAAAATGGATAAAAAAAGGAAAAATATGGATTGTTTTAAAATATGATAAATGATGTAATAAAAAAATAGTATCTATAAAAATGTAAGTGTTGATAAATTTATAATATTTTAATAAAATATTTTTTTATACAATCACTTAATCATAAATTATTATATTAATAAAAATTATTATTATTTAGAAAAATGTTAACTGTAACGCTGTTGTTTAATTATAAATTATCTTGTTTTTATAGCATTTTTAAAATAAAAAATATAATTAAAAAAACTTTATATTGTAAGTTTAATTTTTATTTTACAAAATAAAATAATTTACAAACAAAAAATTCTCTTACACGTTTTTTTATTAACTAAAATTATTAAAAATTATGTGAACTTCACTTTTTTTACTCTTAATTTAATATTTTTATAATTTTTAACAAAAATTAAAGAATATGTTAGAGAAGATATTATTAGCATTTTTCCTTATACAAATTCAACCTTTTCAAAATAAATTTTGTATAAGGATATTTTTTATTATTCATAGACCAAGAGTTTGTTTAATTTTAGTTTAATATATGTTAATAATTTTAAAAATAAAGTAATTTTTAAAATATTTTAATATTTGTATAGGATAAAAAATAACCTTTAATAAAATTTATAAATTAATTATATAAAGTAAATATGATTAAATTACTTTTTTATATTGATATAAATAGTATTTTAACTTTAAAAAAATAGCATCGTTTCAACTTATTGTGTTTTTAAAATAAATTTAACTATTGTATACTTTCAAATTTTAGCTAGCATTTTAAATTATAAATCATAAAATAAATGCTTTGTTGATTTTTAATTTTAAAAATAAAAAATATTAAAAATATTTTTATTCATAATTATATGTTTTTAAAAAACAGTATACTATTTTTCAATATTGATAAGAATATATAACTAAAAAAATATGGTTGACGCATGGATTCTTCCGTACTCGCCAAACGGCATGTGAAAACGTCACACCTCACAACTTGCTGCCCAAAGATTCCATCGTCCGTGGCATTAGCAATTCCACGTTTCCAGCTTCCTAATGCCAGAGGCCCAGGGCGGTCGTTGAAAAGAATCTCTTCACTTCCAAGATTCTTAGCAAACAAAAAAGTCGCTATATATTTTAGTGTGTAGCCATGTGAGGCATGAAGTTCCATTATATTTTATATAATTTTAAAATATAACATATATAATTTTTATAATTTAAATATTATATAAGTAAAAATATTTTAATATTAATAGATAAATCCCAATATTTTTATCCGTTAAATTAAATTTCATCATGAAATTTTATTATTTTATTATTTTCTAAGCTACAAAAATGTCTTTCTCTATTATTTTTTGAGTGAACAGTGCATGACACGTTATTAGATAAAAATAATAATTTAAATATTTAATATTTTTAAAGAAATAATTTATTTAAAATATTTTTTAGATTTAAATAATAAAAATAATTTAAATTAAATTTAAATTTTAAGTTGAAGATTAAAAAATATTAATTTTACCATATTAATACTATTCATATAAAAATACAGTTTTTCAAAGTGTGCTTTAAAGCATATATAAAAATTATTAAATATTTTAACTTATGATTTAAAGTAAGTATTAGTTTTTTTTATATAAATTTGAGATAATAAATTTTTTTAATTTTAATAAAAATAATTTTAAATGTTTAAAAATTATCTATAAACGTACTATAATTTATATGATTGATTTAGAATAACATATATGATAGTAAATTGTTTTAACCTTTGAAATTTTTGCCCAGGTAAGATATTAATCATGGTATGAATGTTGAAAAAATTATAAATAAATTATATATATATATATATATATATATATATGTATGTGTGTATATTTTGCACAACAATGTAATTTTATGTAAAAATTTCATTATTGTGAATGCGTTTCACCTTGTAATGATATCAAAATTTATCCATTTAATTTATATAATGATATAACTTTATATTATTATAAAAAAAAAATACGACTCAATATAGAATTTATATATGCATAAGAAAACATATTTATTTTATATTTTAAATATTAACATGCTTGATGTAAAATAAGTCTAAATAAATAAAAACATTTATAAAATATTTTAATCCTATAAATATAAACAAAATGAATCGATTTACATCGTATGTATGTATGTATAACGGTAACTTATCGCAAAGAATTAACAAAAGTCACAATTAAATTTGCAAAGTCATAGCTCTAAACATGCAATATACCTTTCAGATAATTCAAGCAAATTAAGTATTAAAAAATAACTGAAAAATACAAAGAAACAATAATTACGTTTTTAAATATTTATCCTCATTTGTCATTTTTAACTTCTTTATCAGTTACTCGTTTCTTCATCCTTTTAAATAATGTTTTATTGCAAATTAATCCTTTTTGTTCCTATGAAAACAAAAGATTACGCGTGCGAATCTGAGAAGGGTATTTTCCATTCAAAGGAAATTAATTCTTCGGCAAGCCAATTGAGTTGGGAAAAACTAATAAAAGCTGCTCCTAAGCACTAGACCAAATTCAGTGTCTCTGTTTCCTAACCACCCTGCATCAAAATTAAGTTTTAGGTATCCATCTAAAGGGGTTTTTCTAGCAACACTGAATAAAGTTCGTTTAAAGTGAATATATTTGTAAAATAAAAAAAGAACAAAATTATTTACTATTAATCTAATCTGAAGTACATAATGATACTACTAACTAATGCATTAAAAAAATATATTTACTTTTTTTTTTTTTAACTCTACTAAAAGTTCTGCTATTATGCTCCGCCCACCCTGCCATTAGATCATCTGCCACCTTATGTAGGTCACGGATTGCTTTACAGAACTGGGATTCCAAATTGACCAAATCAGTGTTATCCCATCGTAATTGTTGCATTCTATCAGGTTTACTGACTCTGCATTTTAGAAATAAATGGTCGAAGGATTCCTCAACCATCTCTTCACACAGACACCGTCCAGCCGTTATTTTTCGTCCCTGTTTTACGTAAGTTATACATTGTTGGCAGTGCTTCATTTATCAATCTGCAACAATGTGCCTCGCTTTCTCGGAACCTTGCCTTTCCGTATTTTATTCCATGTTATCACGATAAATATATAAACGAGTTTTTTAAACTTGTACAGCAAATGATACATTTCATTACAAATAAAAAATTGTTATATGTTTTCTTTTTATATTACAAATGAAAGTGTATTGTTTAAAATATGAAATGTTGACTTTAGTTAGTCTCTTTCACAATTAGCTAAATATTTTTTAAGATTAAAAATAATATTTAAACTGTATTTTCTTTTACTATAATAATTTTTATACTATTAATTTTATTTTAAATATTAAAGTTAAAATTTATTTTTTTTTTAAATTTAAAATTTTGCCTAAATTCTTGTATTTATGTTTATAAAATTTATCTGATTATTTATATAAACTTTTAAATTCTCCATAAATATATCTATATTTACATTTATAAAATTTCTCTTATTGTTTTGTATAAATTTTATATATTTTTTTAATAAAGTCTATATTTTTATTTATAAAATTAAATTTTTTTATTTACAATACTCTCGTTCAAAAAATTTGGTAATCATTCATCTTTAGTTTCATAAAAAAAATATTTTAGTTGCTAAAAATTACAAAGTATTTTATTTTATTTTTCAAAGTTTATATTGTTCTCAAAAATTATATGTCATAGTCTATTCTTAAATAAATTTACATATATATATTTTATCGTAAATACATACTGCTATTTTTTATATATAAATTTAGAGTTTATCTTATTTATTAAATTGATGGTTATTAATATATATTAATTTTTGACATTTAATTAATTTTTATACTGTATGATAAAAATGTTATTTTAAAATTAATTATAATTTTATTATTTTGATTCATGTTATTCATAATCATAGAATTAATTTAAAATACATTTTAAAAACAATTATTATATATACATAATTATTTTCAAAAAATATTTTAATTATTAAATTATATATAATTTATTTTAAAATAAAATACATATACACTCTACGATCTACTATCTAATTACACATAATATTTTGCTCATTATTTAATTTTTTAAAATATTAATTTAAAATAAAATTTTATTAGTATACTCGCACAATATTTCTTTAACACATTTTGAAGTATTTTTATTTGTTAATCTATTAAAAATTATTTTAAAGATACTCATCAAAATCTAAATTTATTTGAGAAATAATTTTTTTTTATTAATGATGATAAGTTAAAGAATAAATTATACTCAGATTTTAATAAAAAAATATTAAATAATTTTATCATCTACTAATTTTAAAAATTATGTAATAATATAATATTTATATTTTTATTATACAAAATAATGTAAAATATATCAAAATTTTTAATTAAACTTATTGTAAACATAATTTATGATAAGATAAAAAGTAGATAATCACAATCTAGTGATAAACGGAGTGTTGTCCGTACGTCATCCTATGACGGCGTGCCACGTGTTGTTTTGTGTGAAGCTGGAGAAGCCTGTAAATAAATTGCGATCAATTCTGCTCTGTCGTCACACCAACTTGACTTCAACACAGCTTCTCTTTCTCTAATCTTTTTATATTATTCCTTCACTTTTCAAGAGGTTCGACTTCGCAGTTCCTTTTTTTTCTTTTTACTGTTTCTTCTTTTATTTCCCCTCCATCTTCTATTTATTTTTTTATCTATTTTAAATTTGTCCATTATTCTGCTTCATAAACTATATATATATATATATATATATTTGTTTCAATTTTAGTTTACAGTTCTAATTTAATGCATCTTTTAGTTGAAGTCAATTCCTCTAATGCTTTTCCAGTTTTTTTAAACCCGAAACCAAAAAAGGAGAAAAAATGGTTATGATCTTCGGTTAGTTTTCTTTTCACACGCATTTCGTGGTTCATTGTCATGTTATTTGTTAGCGGGAATGTATATTTTCCACCTTCTGTTGGTGAGTGTAAAGAAATGCTGTCAAAATATTAGGATCGTCAATGATATATTTATGGATTAATTGGTAGAATAACAGTTATGGAACAGTTCTGTTTTTTTAAAACAAAAGTCAGTAACCGAGTTTCAGTTAGAAATAGTGAATGGTAGGTGCAAACAAATATGTATGATATATTTATGCTCATATCCATTTGAATGTAATTATAAATTGATGGTTGACACTTGACACATCCAGTAGGCTTGTAAGCTGCAGAGGTGGAAATTAAATTACATTAGTTTTTGTTTCGGTATTATATGTTTTGAAATGTCAAAATGCTACCATCTCTTGATTTCGTGTGAAATTTATGCAGTTTTGAGTAATAATTTGTCCCAGTCTGGTTACCATCTTTGCTGTTGCATTTTCATTGCCCTTTTCCTTTTCTGCAGCATATGAGTGAAGTGAAAGTCTTTTGTTTCCCTAATGGCACAAGATACTGTTTCTGGCGCTGAATCGCCTCGGCGACGTTATGGTCTATTACGAGATCAGGTTCAACTGGTTAAAAGAAAGGACTCTGATCGCTATGAAATTGTTTCTATCCAAGATACTTTGTCCTTTGAGAAAGGATTCTTCATAGTTATTCGTGCATGCCAGTTGTTGGCTCAAAAGAATGACGGAATCATATTAGTAGGAGTTGCTGGTCCCTCCGGAGCAGGGAAAACTGTTTTTACTGAGAAGGTTCTCAATTTTATGCCAAGCATAGCTGTCATAACAATGGACAATTATAATGACGCCAGTCGAATCATAGATGGCAACTTTGATGGTATGTCTTTTCTTCCTATGTTTACTACTTTACTTCGACATAATCTATACGTATTAAGCATGAATCTGAATTTGTTGTTGTTTCATTTAGGGTTTTGCAAATCTTTCTTGATCTTCTATATTTCTTTTTGGTTTTGAGATTGAGCATTAATAGATTGATTGTTTCTTCTTGTTACTTGTGAGTATACAACTTTGAACTTATATTAGCCAAAGTGACTTCTGCTGCTATGTAATTGCTATGCAGCTTAGAAGAACACACATATTCTGACACAAGAAGTAGAGTAAAAAAAGGTTCAAAGTAAACAACAAAATATACAGCCAATTTTGAAGTACAATCAAATGATGCAGTGGGACAAAAATGCCACTAAAAGCACCCACAATTCACCTCTTTTCCATGTATAAGTTTTTTTCAGGAGCGGGGAGCTCTCCCTCCCTCCATTCCCTTGAGAAGTTCAACTGCAGTCTATGGCAACTTTCTAATCTTGAGATTTATTGACAGCTGTGTAAGCTCTAGATACATTGTCATAATTTCCATGCCATTTTTGCAGGGCCAATTGTAAATATTACTCGAATACTAATTCTTATTGTATCCACTAACACACACAAGCGTATGAACAGGCTTGTTGTCTATTGGTGATACTATGGATGAGTTACCTGTTGTATCTGATCTTATTTTACTTCTTTCATTTCAAGAAATACTTTTGTTTTTTATTGTATTAGTCAATAATGAAGAGATAGGAAGGGATGTTATGCAACCTCGAGTTCTAATGACATTGTTATTTGAAACAGACCCTCGGTTGACAGATTATGATACCTTGCTCGAAAATATACAGGGTCTTAAAGCAGGGAAGGCTGTTCAAGTTCCAATATATGATTTCAAGTCTAGTTCTCGCATAGGTTACAGGTTGTGTACCTTTCAGTTTTCTCTTTTTTAGAATATACAAAAGTTTATTTTGTAGCTGTTCTGTCTTGGTTTACTCTAAAAAATTAGGGAAACCTGTAAAAAACAATGCAAAAGCTAAATGATATTTAACTACACCTGTTGAATTGGAAAATCCTTGTAATTTCTGGATGTAAGGAATTTTTGGGTTATCTCATATATGTTAGTAAAAGATTATTCAATAATCGATTATGATAAAATCAGTTTCATGTTTAGTTATACCTACTGAAAAGTGATTTTAAGATATTATGTTTCGTTTGGATTGTATGACTAATCATGGTATAAAATGATTTATTTCGTAACATATAACCTGTTCTTTAATAGGGTTAAGGTGATGGGATGACTTTGATAAGATGGTTGGAGGTACAGTTTAAAAATGAGAGATGATTATAAGCAAAATGCTCATAATGTAGGTTTTTCAGACAGTGTTGTCCTTGTCCCTATGTGTGCATTCGCCTTTGAAAGTTCACAGCCACACAAGGCACAAACATGAATGGGAATGTCTATTGTGCAGATAGAACACAGCAGTACAAAATGCATAAATTTGAATATGCATTGGCACTATAACTCGCATCATGTTATTCCAAACCAGAATGTTATTGCTTTTTACTTATTTTTTTGATTTCATTTGTTCTATTTTCCTTACAGGACTGTTGAAGTCCCTCGCTCCCGTATCGTAATCATAGAAGGCATCTATGCTTTGAGCACAAAATTACGACCTTTGCTTGATCTCCGTGTGTCTGTCACGGGTGGAGTTCATTTTGACCTTGTCAAGCGTGTTTTGCGGGACATTCAACGTGCTGGTCAAGAGCCTGAAGAAATAATTCATCAAATCTCTGAAACGGTTTTTCACTAATCCCATGTTATATATATATATATATATATATATGAGAAAAGATCTTTTTAAACCAGTGTAAGTCTAAAAACTCTTACACTCAATCTGAGCCTTTCATTTAACTTAAATCTAACGGCAAGTGAAGTAATAAATTATAACCCGTTAGATTTAAGTTAAATGAAAGGTTCAAATTAGGTGTAAGAGTTTTTAGACTTATACTGGTGTAAGAAGATATATATATATATATATATTCCCTTTTAAGAGTTTTGAAAATATGCACATGTTAGATATTCATCTGCGATATTTTGGTTTCCTTTTGTAGGTATATCCTATGTATAAAGCTTTTATTGAACCAGATCTCCAAACAGCACATATAAAAATTATTAACAAGTTCAATCCATTCTCTGGATTCCAGAATCCCACTTACATATTGAAGGTGACCTAAGCTATATTATCATAATAAGGTGGTTTATATTTTCTAGTCTTGATGATCCCCTATGTTGATTGTTTCTACTATTTTAGTCAGCAAGAGCTGTGACAGTTGATCAAATCAAGGCAGTTATTGCTGCAGAGCATACTGAAACCAGGGAGGAAACATATGACATATATCTTCTTCCCCCTGGGGAAGACCCTGAAGCATGTCAATCATATTTGAGGATGAGAAATAGGGATGGAAAATACAATCTCATGTTTGAGGTTAGGTGATTAAAAATTTTACCTTTTAGATTGTTATGGTGATATTCATTTAAGAGAATGTCTAGCAAGGGATAAATTTGGGGGCTGTTTGGAAAGAGCTTATACAAAGTTTATGAAAGTGATGTATGACCTTACTATAAGTTTTTTTTAACTTATTTCTATAAGCTTCATGGGAAAGCTTATCAAAATAAGTTCTTTCTAACATATTCAGTAAGCTTCACAGCCAAGCTTATAAATAAGCTCTTATTAATTATGTATTTAATCAATCTGTTTTCCCAAACATTCCCTTTGTCAAATTTGGTAATATGCATTTATTTTGTGCTAATGGTTCACTCATAATATTGTCCTTATTCTTCTGTTATAATATAACTGGTCCTCTGTCTTTGATTGACCATTTTGCTACTTGCTATATTCAGTATATTGTATTTTTTTTTTTATCTAAGGTTTTTGAAACTGTTTACTTGGTCAAACGTTTATTAAAAACCTTCTGTAAGGAAAAATAAGCCTAAATGCTGCTGATCTTGTTTAGCTACAGCTAATTATGTTATTTTGACATTCAATGAGAATGAACTTTGGAGAGGAAACAAACCTCTAAATTCTGATATAATTTTCAAAAGCTTGCAAATAGTTTTCTTTATTTTTTTAGGTGTACATACCTAGAATGTCTGCTCTACTTTGCAAATTGACTCATTGTAATTAATGAAACATGTACTCCACTTGTTTTCCTTCCTTTACTGCCTTCTGAATGGTGTTTGTCTCAAATATTTTTCTTTCGTTGATGCTTCTGCCCAATGAATTGTTATTCTTTTTATTTTATTTCTCTTGTTTAGTTCTATCTCTATGGTTGTGTCATTGTGTGTGTAGGCATATGCAATGATGTGCTTATGAAAAACATTGGTTTTAAAGAAGTGTGAAATTTGTTTCAAAAGGTTTGACAAATATTTAAAACACCTGTATTTCACATTGAGGATAGTATTGAAATTGCAGTTTTCAAACTCAGGACTTTGAAGATCTTGTTTTCCAATATCATACCCTCTTGAGTCAGAGATTTGCTGAAAAGTCTGCATTTAGAAGCAAAGTTACTGAATAAACCTCTGTAATGATTGTTTTTTCTTGTTTTCAGGAATGGGTTACAGATAGTCCGTTCATAATATCACCTAGAATTACTTTTGAGGTCAGTGTGCGCCTTCTTGGAGGGCTGATGGCCTTGGGATACACAATTGCAGCTATCCTGAAAAGAAGCAGCCATGTCTTTTATGATGATAAAGTGTCCATTAAAACTGATTGGCTAGAACAACTTAATCGCCTATATGTTCAGGTATAAGAGCATATGATTCATATATTTCCATCCTTACTTATTTCAATGCTTATTTATTATGTGATAAGTAGTTTAGTATAACTGTTTGTTGCTCATCTTCTTCCTGGTTAACAAGCTATTTGTCAATTTTTGTTGTTATTAACTCATGATTGCTGGTCATGAGTTCTAGTCATGGAAACAATCTCCATTTATTAGGATAAGACTGCTTAACTTAGACCCGACAATTGTGAGAGGCCTTGTGCATTGGGCCTCCATTTTTTAATTTTCTTTCTTAACCTTCGATATGATAAATCGCACCTTACTTATGTCTTACTATCAAGTTATTCCACATGATAAGACATGTCATGATTAGCATTCACTTGATTTTCCTTTTTTTGTTGACTTTCTTTACTCTGTCATATGCCTTTGATCCGTAGAGGTGGTTAGGGAAACATTTTCAATGTATTTATGCAGTGAATTTCAAACAATTGATGCTTATGGAATGTGATTGGACTCAGGGTCAAGTGACTCCTGATCCTAATACTAATATTGTTGTAAATAATATTCCAACCAAAGCTAAACCTTGGATAGTCTATTCTAGAAAAAGAAAACAGTCTGGTTAGGAGTTAGTTGTTATTTTCTGTTACTCTCTAACATGTTCTGTTACTTTCTTTCAATTACCTAAATGGTATATAGCAGATGGGAATTAGTGAGGGGAGCAGTTTTTGGGAAGTTAGTCAGAATCTGTGGTAGAGGTTAGCCTCTGAGGAGTTTACTCTGAGGTACTCATTGTACACAAATTCTTTCATTCTTGAATAAAAGATTCTAGATTTCTTCTTCTTTCTCCTGTGATTCTAACATTGGTCCGACTTGTCGGATCAGTTGTCGGAGAAGAAATTGTGGAAAGTGAGAACAGTGAGCAGCAAATGACGAAACGTGGCACAAATACAGACCCTCGCGGTGACGTTTTTCATGAACGTCTGAATTCTTTAGAGGAACGCTTTGAGGGTTTAATGACGACAATGAATGGGAGAATGGGAAGCCTCGAAGATTTGATTCGTGACTTCGTAGCCAAACACAGTAATTAGTTGGGTCAGAATTCGGGTCAAAATATGTTTGGCAATGAGGAAAAGAGACCATCGAATAACGCAAATACAGTTGCGTTGGGTGAATTTCAATTGATGGCAAAGAAGGTGGAGCTGCCTTCGTTTAATGGGACAGACTCAAGAGGATGGATTAGGAGGGCTAAAATCTATTTTGAGGTTCAAGGAATTTCGGATCTCAACAAGGTTAAGCTAGCAAGATTGAGTATGGACAGGGAAACCATTCATTGGTTCCAAACGTGGCTGGATTCAGAAGATTCTCCCAGTTGAGAATCTTTCAAGACTGCTGTGGAAATGCGTTTCGGAGGGGGCGTTTGGACAATCCCTTGGAGGAGCTTACAGATTTGAAGTAAGTGGGGACGATCGAAGAATATGTGGAGGAGTTCGAGTTTCTGGCAGCGCAGGTTGGTTGACTACCTGAAAACCAGTTTGTGGAGTTTTTCATGAAAGGACTCAAAGAAAAAATCATATTATAGGTAAGGACCTTTGGGCCAAGAAATTGACTAGACGCGATTCGGTTGGCCAGGTGTGTAGAGGCAGAAATTGTGGGTTCTCTAGAAGTTTCGTCTGCGCATGGAAAATCTTGGAACAATAGCGGTTTTTCAAGAAGATTTAGGGAAAATATCAGTTCTTTTCAACAAGATAGGACTACTTCTCATATGGGGCCAAGGTCAGTGGTAAATTCTGGTTCTGTTTCTAGTAACGTGTTTTCTGCAGGAAAGAGGTCTGAAGTTTTAGTGGAATCTTCAGCTTCTGTGAATCAAAGGCAAAGGCCTGGAATTACAGTTTCAAAGAACAAAGGGGTTAGGCAATTGTCTAATCAAGAAATGCATGAAAGGAGGAATAAGGGGTTATGTTTTAGATGTGGGAAAAAATTTCATCCATTGCATGTTTGTGCTGACTATCAAGAATGACAATTGAGACTGGTGATTTTGGGAGAGGACGAAGAAGTAACTGAAACTGGAGAGATTATTAGAATGGAGGTAGGCAATGAAGATACAGAAGAGGACCAGCTAGATTGTTACAACATGGATTTGTTGGGAATTGCAGAGAACTTTCAAGAGGGTGTTCATACTCTCAGATTGGTGGGTAGGTTGAATGGTGTGCCTGTAATACTATTAGTGGATAGTGGAGTCAGTCACAATTTCATATCCCCTAAGGTAGTACAGGCCTTGGGAGAAGAGATGGAAGGGAAAGAGAGCCTTGGAGTAAGGTTGGGAGATGGTCATAGAGTTAAAACAATGGATATTTGTTCTAATATTCTGTTAGATTTGGAAACTCTGCAAATCAGAGTTGATGCTCATGTGTTAGACCTTGAAGGCTTGGACATGATCCTACAGGTAGCTTGGCTACAATCCTTGGGAAAGGTTATTGTGGATTGAAGAGACCTTTTTATGAGTTTCCAAAAAGATGGAAAAATGATAGAGCTGAGGGGGATTGGTAAAACAAAGAGCACTACTTCCGCCTTCAATGAGTTGTTAGGAGGCCAAATTTGTGTAGTGGAAGGTCTCAATTGGAAAAAGAGGGTTTTGGGTCCTTTTGTTAACAATAAGAATCTGAACCCGCATTAGTATGGAAAATTCCAGATGATATTGGGTAAATATGTTGAAATTTTTTAGAGAATTAAAAGGACTGCCTCCTCTAAGAACTACTGAACACTCAATCATCCTTTACCTTGGAACCAGTCCCATTAGTGTGAGGCCTTATAGATACCCACATCTCCACAAGGATGAAATTGAAAGGCAGGTGAAGGAGCTGTTGGATTCTGGTGTCATAAGGTAGAGTACCAGCCCATATTTCAGCCTAGTTATTCTGGTTCAAAAAAAGGATTCTTCTTAGAAAATGTTATAGAGAGCTGAACAAAGCTATTGTTCCTGATAAATTTCCAATTCCTGTTATGGATGAGCTGCTAGATGAGTTATATGGGATGAGATTTTTTTCTAAGCTGGACTTACGCTTAGGATATCACCAAATTTGTGTAAGAGAAAGGGATATTGAGAAGACTGCTTTTAGTACCCACGAGGGACATTATGAGTACTTGGTAATGTCTTTTGGCCTCATGAATGCTCTAACTACCTTTCAGTCCACCATGAATAAGGTTTTTAGGCCATTTTTGCGTCACTTTGTATTGTTTTTTTTTTACAATATTCTAGTGTATATTAGGAATTGGTCTGATCATATGTCTCATTTATCTCAAGTTCTGGAAACCTTAAAAGTGTGCAAGTTTGTTGCAAATTTAAAGAAATGTAGTTTTGGTAAAAGTCAGATTGAATATCTTGGCCATGTCATTTCTGAATCTGGTGTATACATGGATCCTGGAAAGATTAATAGTGTGCTTAATTGGCCAGTTCCTAAGAATGTCAAAGGTATAAGAGGATTTTTGGAGCTTATAGGGTACTATAGGAAATTTATTTCTATGTACGGAAAAATTACTAAACCTTTGACTTAGTTGACAAAAAAAGATGTTTTTATGTGGTCTACTAAACTGAGCAAGCCTTTGAGCACTTGAAAAAGGCAGTGACTTTTGCGCTTGTTTGAGACTAGATTTTACAAAAGAATTTCAGATTGAATGTGATGCTTCCGGTAGTAGAATAGGGACTGTCTTGATGTAGCAACAGCAACCTATTGCTTATTTCAGTAAAGCTCTTTCATTAGGACAGCATTCTAAATCAGCCTATAAAAAAGAACTTATGACATTCAGCATTGGCGCCACTACCTGATTGGAAAAAAATTTACTGTTTTCATAGATCAAAAGAGTTTAAAGGAGTTTCTACATCAGAAAGTAGCTACTTTTGCTCAACAAAGTTGGCTGACTAAGCTCTTGAGATACTAATTTACAGTAGTCTACAAACTTGGTTCAAAAAATAAAGCAATTGGTGCCTTATCAAGAATTCAGGAGTATGGGGAATTGAATGTCTTTGTCTCCTGTCCAATATGGTTATAGGGTGAAGGTCTATAAGAAGAAATCCAGAAAGATGAGTTTATACAGAAAATCAAGGCTGAATTGCAAATAAATCCAAGTGGCAGGGCTGGTTTCTCTCTTCAAAATGGTACTCTACTGCATAAAGGAAGTTTGGTCATTCCTTCTAGTTCTGCCTATATTTCGCAATTGTTAGAGGAATTTCACTCTTCTGCAGAAGGTGGGCATTCGATATTCTTGAAAACATATAGAAGGATTGCAAGGAATTTGTATTGGGTTGGCATAAAAAAGAGGGTACAGGACTTCATTCAACGCGTGTCAAAGGTAAAAATATGTTGCTACTTCCCTTGGAGGTTTACTTCAGCCCTTACCTATTCCTTCTATTTGGGATGACATTTCTTTAGATTTTATCACGGGTCTTCCCAAGTCTAAAGGATTTGAGGCAGTTCTAGTGGTTGTGGACAGGTTATCCAAGTATGGGCATTTTATCCTTTTTAAACATCCCTATACAGCCTGAGTGATAGCTGAACTCTTTGCTAAGAAGATTGTGCATCTACATGGCATTCCTTCCTCTGTTGTTAGTGACAAGGATCTTCTTTTTATTAGCTCATTTTGGCAGGAGCTCTTTCGGTTACAGGGTATTAAGCTTAAGATGAGTTCTTCCTACTATCCTGAGACCAATGGACAAATGGAAGTGTTAAATAGATGTCTCGAGACGTATCTACGATGCTTTGCCTCGGAGCAGCCTAGAAATTGGTCTCTTTGGGTCTACTAGGCTGAATTTTGGTACAATACATCTTTTCACACAACTACAACTACCACCCCTATTGAGGTTATTTATGGTAGACCTCCTCCCAAGCTCACTAGATTTCTCCCAGGAGAAACTAAGGTCTATGCTGTGGCTCATGACCTCCATGATTGTGATGAGGCTCTTTCTCAGCTCAGATTTAATCTGCAAAAAGCACAGCAGCAAATGAAGAAGTTTGCTGATAAGAAGAGAAGACCTGTGTCCTTTGAAGTAGGAGAATATGTCTTTTTAAAACTCAGACCTTGCATACAGCAGACACTAGCAAGAAGAATTCATCCAAAGCTTGCTGCTAGGTTTTATGGACCTTATAAAATACTGTAGAGGTTGGGTGGAGTGGCCTACAAATTACAACTACCGAATTTTGCTCGGATTCATCCAATTTTTTATGTATCTCAGTTAAAGCGTGCTATTGGAGATTATATTGTTTCTCCTCATCTTCCTAACGGGTTTGAGGTTGAATTAGAAGATTTTGTTGAACCTGAGTCCACACTAGCATCCAGAGAAATTCTCAATAGTGGGGAAGTTTGCAAACAGTGGTTAGCCAAGTGGAAACATTGCCCTGTCGAGGATACCACTTGGGAAGATGAGACAGTATTGCTGAGCCAGTTTCCTCATTTCAGCCTTGGAGACAAGTCTGCTTTTCTAGATGGGAGGAATGATAGGACTCAGGGTCAAGTGACTCCTGATCCTAATACTAATATTATTGTAAATAATGTTCCAACCAAAGATAAACCTTGGATAGTTTATTCTAGAAAAAGGAAACAGTTTGGTTAGGAGTTAGTTGTTATTTTCTGTTACTCTCTAACATGTTCTGTTACTTTTTGTTAATCACCTAAATGATATATAGCAGATGCGAATTAGTGAGGGGGGTAGTTTTTGGGAAGTTAGTCAGAACCTTTGGCAGAGGTTAGCCTCTGAGGAATTTACTCTGGGGTACTCATTGTACACCAATTCTTTCATTCTTGAATAAAAGATTTCATATTTTTTCTTCTTTTTCCTGTGATTCTAACAAAATGCATGTGGAAAAAGAACTGAATGTCAATCAAACATAGTTGTTGATAAAGTATTGTATTAGTTCACTGAAAAACGTAAGTATCTTTTATTCTAAAAGATATTGATATACTGCTTACATAAGTTGACTCTGTGTAGAATATATTAATTTATGGCTTTCGTGTTGTTAGAAATTAGAATTAAGCTCATTTATCACATATTTCATATAAGATAATAGCTGATTGTATGTAATTATAGTGAACTGTATGCATTTAGGGCTTAGATCAAGCATCGCATTATCTTTGTATTCAATGTTGTACATATTATAACAATGTAGCTTGTGTAGACTGATTAGTCACATAATTTTATTCAAATTCTATATATTTAGTAGTTTTTGTGGTTGATTATTATTATTATTTTTTTTTGAATACATTGATTCATAATTATTGGTAAATATATGTAAATATGTTATTTATAAAAATAATATATGTGTATCATAGTAATTAGGTAACAATATATTTATTTTTTATTATGTAACTATGATTGTAATTACATTTGTTAATATAAATACATAACTCATGGTGTAGTTGAGACACAAATAATTCATCACATGCTTTCTCGTTTTTTCTCATTTTAATACGGTATCAGAGTCTAATGAGGAGGTAACCTTAGTCCATGCTTTCCCTGTGGGCTCATTGTATATAAGTGTCAATTTTTTTTATCAAAAACCACGTGTGTCTTAGTTTCAGGTTTTTTTTGATAAATTTTTTTGGCAGCCTACTCCACTTGCCGTTCACCACTAGCGACTTTTTTGCTGTGTTTTTTTTACCAGCTTCTCATCACCATTGGACTCACCCCACTATGCACAACAAAACCCAATTTGGAGTGAAACTGACCACTTAGTCTTTTATCACCATTCAGCTTCAAAATGCATATACCCAGTTGTGTATGTTGACGATATTGTTATCACCGGTAGTGACCATTATGACATTACATAGTTGAAGAATTAGTTTTGTTAACATTTTTAGACAAAAAACCTTTATACTTTGATGTTTCTTAGGAATGAAGGTGACATAATCCAAGCATGATATTGTAATTTCTCAAAGAAAATATACGTTGGATATATTAGAAGAAACAAATTTGATGGGAGACAAATATATTAATACTTTTATCCTAATTCTAAATTTTTACTCTGTCAGGGGAGCTTTTTGCTAACCTAGAAAAGGATAGAAGATTGGTTAAAAAACTAAATTATTTCATAGTTACTCGACTTGACATCTCTTGTGTTATAGTATAGTTAGTTCCACAACGCTCCCTGTGCATTGATTTGCATCTTAAAGTATGTCACAAGTAGCTTAAGAAAAGATCGTTTGTACGAGGACAATGGTCATAAGATTGTCAGATATTCTGATGCAGGTTATGCACGCTTTCGTGATAAGAGGTCTATTTTTTACTATTATGTTTTGATTGAAGGTAATATAATTTCTTGGAAAAGCAAGAAGTAAAATGTGATTTCTCTTTCTAGTGCAGAAGCAAAATATTGAACTATGACTTTAGCCACGTGAACTTATATGGCTGAAAAACTACTTAAAGAATTAAGATTTAGAGAAGATATGCAAATGACACTCATTTATAATAACTAGACAGCCTTTTACATTATCTAAAATCCAATCTTTCACGAACGAATGAAACACATTAAGATTGATTATCACTTTTTTTCATGAAAAGATCTCATCCGGAGTTCTTGTCACAAGTTTTGTTAATTCAAATGATTTCACAAATCTATAAGAGGTTTTCGTATTAAGTACATATGTGACAAACTTGATGCATATGTTTTATATGCTTCAACTTGAGAGAAAGTGTTAAATATATTTAAATATGTTTTTTAGTGAAATAGTACTCATGTAATTATAGTAATTAAGTAATCATACATTTTTTCTTGATAACGTAACTATGATTGTGATTACTTTGTTTAATATAAATACATCACTCATAATGTAGTTGAAACATATGAAATTCATCACATGCCTTCTTGTTTTTACTCATCTTATAAGTTATCAAGGTAGTTAAAATCAATATTCTATCTAGGATTAGAAATGTTAGGAAAACATGTAAATCATGTAATTGTAACATAGATCCGAAGATCTTACCTAAAATACAAAATGATATCTGAATTCATATTAATGCATAAAAATTGGCAAAACAACAAATTATTACCAACCACAAACTTATAATTCACAACAATTCCAAATTCAGAACCCTCATTGGCAGCATCATCCTAGTTGCTTTCAACTCTAGCAGCACCTGAACTCCCATTACCCTCTCTAGTAGCTCCTTTCCAACTTAAAGACATCTATAAATAGCTAAACATAATAGAGAAGTCTAACCTAGCATAGTTCACAAACTTGAATCCAAGGTCTTGGATAGTCTAGCGACCAAACCAAAGCAAGGAGTAGTCAAAACTGCAAGAAAATGAACCAAGTGTTCATCCTAGAAGCATAAGAATTGAAGTGAATAATGCCAAACCCAGAAGTAGAAAAAAAGTGCCTAAATGAATGAGTTCAAGTCTTTAATCTAATAGGTCAACTAAAAATGGGCAGATTTGTTGGCTTTTTTTCCAAAAGAAACAGGTTCAAGTAGGATCGAAAAATCATTCGATCTTACTAGTTGTAATAAATCGAGTCAGAGATTGTAATTGCGATTGCTGAGGCATGAGGAAATTGTAAAATTTTATGATCTTATGTGTAAAATTGCAATTTTAACTACCATGATATTAGGTTGTGTTTGGGTAGAATATTTTAAAATTCTAGACAAATACAAAATCAATAATGAACAATGTTTAAAGTAAGAGTTAAGTAGGAAAGAATTATGAATGATAAATGCAAAAAGTTAAGCATAATAGAAATACTTTAAATTTTTTCTAAAGATAAGTCATCTAAAATTCTTTATATTTGACATTAAAATTATCTAGTTAAATTCTACAGTATTTTAAAAAGATTTTTTCTTACTATTTAAATACATGTAATACAGTAATTTTGAATTACTCTATCTAAACACAACTTTAAGGTTTCAAAAATGTGGTTTCTTTGTTTTGCGTTTCTATTATGGTCCAGTCCCTATTGGGTTATAGGACCTTGAACAGTAAAAATTTAGTTGTAAATGGTTGGATTTCTGACTTTTCTTCCTTTTGTCACCTGCTTTGTTAGCAAACTTTGGGATTGTTAGAGAGAATCCAAGTCTCCAATCATCTTGAAGAGTAAAGAGTACTTGAACTTTTCTAAGAATATATATATGGCAAACTATGTAATATACTTGCAAAAATAACTGCTCAAAACTGCCCACCCTAAGAAAAAGTAGTTACAGAATTATTACATATGAAGCTGCCATACTAAATTATTTATCATCTTAGAATAATATTATATTAGGCATAATAGTTGACACTTTTCTTCAATTCTTGCTTTGCTGATAAACCTTGTCAAAAGCTACTACTTTAGTAACCAAATTTGATTGATCAGAGACCATTACAATTTCATTCGCTGTTATGCTCTCATTTCTCTGAAAAATGCATTTTTAAAGTTAATCTCTTTTCAAAATGAAAAATCATTCTCTGAATTGAGCAGCTGAGCTTAACAACAGTTGTGATCTGTTGTTCTGTTGAAGTGTGAATCTTATTGTTTACTTATAAATATCTTTCATCTAGCCACATTGTATTCTTTTCTCGTGTGTTGCTGGTTTGTCTCTTCGGTTGTAGTATATTAGAGTGGTCATGGGCTTGGCCTAAACATTATATTAATGCTACAGCTCTAGCCTGGCCTATATCTAGCACGGTTTGTGTGTGTAGTAAGGCCCAATCTTGGGCACAACTCAGCCCTTTTAAATGAATACATATATATAGGCATGTTTGTATGTATAAAACATCGTATACAGATAGAGTCATGGTGATGGATGATGCATATGATGTTGAAAACTCAAGCTCAGGTATACCCCTGTTTGTAAATTGGCTAAAAATTAAGGCCTTTTTCCTGTGGCCACTTATTTGTACCCAAGCACTTAAAATTTTGAGTTGGGCTTGGGTGGCCCATGGAGCTCTGGGGACAAATGTCTATACCTATTCTGTTGTGTATTTGTTTCTTTTGTTGCCAATAACCATATACTTATTCATTTTGTTTTGAAGGTGCAAGGTAAAGATAGAAACTACGTTAAATTTGTGGCAGAAAAACTGGGGCTGGATGGTTCCTACGTTCCTCGCACTTACATTGAACAAATTCAGCTAGAAAAGCTCGTGAATGATGTCATGGTATGAGCCATCAGACCATCTTTTGCTTGTGCTTTACATAATTGTACACTGAATCATCATCTGATCAAACCGCAGGCACTGCCAGATGATCTTAAGACAAAACTCAGCATAGATGATGATTTGGTTTCGAGCCCCAAAGAAGCCCTTTCCCGAGCTTCTGCAGATAGGAGAATGAAGTATCTGAATCGGTACTAGCTAATTTTCATTACTTATTTTACTTGCCTTAAAAAAGAACGCTGATATGGCTTCCACTTTTCATATTTGGGATAAGAATTTCTGAATCCAATTGATAATATGTTGAAGAGTCTCATGATGTTTTTTTCATGTTGTCTTCTGCAGTGGTATTTCACACTCATATTCAAATCAAAGGGATAAGATTCTACCCAAACTGACTAAACTTGCTATAAATAATAGAAGATTCGATGGGAGAGCGCTAGAATCACCTGTGCCGATTGCTAACCAAGTAAGATGTGTGCCTTGAAAAGTCATTCAATTATTATCATTTTGGCCACTTCATTTATCAACGTATCACCTCCTGCATCTCATTTTGTAGCTGATGATAAAGCTCCTTGTTGAGTCCTTAGACAGAAATGTTGCAAAGAATAATGATATGCAATTCAACAATTATACTGCATATTGGCAAGAAAATTTAGAGAGGATGTATAACAAGTTTATATTATACTTCTGTAAACATTACATTTTTAGCATAGAAAGAAGGCACTACTACAGTTAATAGCTGTCTGCCTTTGTGACCAAGAGTTCTAAGTTCCTCTTTATTTTCCTACCCATCTAAATGATTCATTTACTAATGCTTTTGAGTTGTCCAGGGAGTCATCACTCAGCTTTCTGATCAAATTTCCACATTAAACGAAAGAATGGATGAATTTACCTCCCGTATTGAAGAGTTGAACTCAAAGTTTGCTATCAGAAAAGTTTCAGCCAGTCAACAAAACTTGGCTTTGCAGGCTGAGGCCTGCAATGGCTCAGGTCCCACTTCTTTCTTTGTAACTGGATTAGGCAATGGTTCGTTGACTGGATCTTTGCTACCGAACTCTTCATCATCTTCCCAATTGGCTAAAGAGTCTCCCTTGATGGAAGAGGTAGGTGATATATCCAGAGTTTTTGCAATTCATATGACAGCAGTAGTGCTGTAATGCATACTGTGTCGAGATGCATTCCATGTTTCGTGTGAAATAAACATAATGTTAATATGTATCCTTGAGACACACGACAAGAAATAAAAAATACAAAAAAACTGTAATTTTGAAAATCCAAAAAGTATTAAATATTATTTTAAGTAATTAGGAGTAAATAATGAAACCCATTTGAATAATCTGTTGAGCATGCTATCTGGTCCGTTTTAAAATTCTTGTAGAATGGGAACCATACGCTGGTAAATTAGAGTTGGATACTAGGATATGGGACGGTGATTCCGGATAGTTGGGGAAACCATTTTTAGATTCATGACCTGGTCAAACATTTCAGTACCTCCTATCACACTGCATTTCAGACAACATTGAGGATGATGTTCCGTTACTCCCATTTGGAGAAAGAAATTTAATAAATAATATTTGAATATAATTAGAATATGTTAATAGTGTAAAAGCTTTTATGATGTCCTTCAATTATAGATTGTTATATAATTGAAAATAGTTAACTTTAGTAATAATTATTTCAGAAATCATATTTAGAATGATTTCTATTTAGTTGATAGTGTAAAATTTTTTAAAGTGATAAGTGTATCAAAATTAACTCGTTTTACTTGAGGCAATAAAGCATATTGAGTTTTTATTATTTTTCAAATAGGTATTACTTATTTCACGTGGACAACGTCAAATCATGCATCAGCTGGACACTCTGAGCAATCTTTTACATGAATACTGTGGAGAAAGGTCACGGCAGGGAAGAGGAGATCAGCCAGCTAGAATGCGTGAAGTTGAATCCGTTGCCATCCCCCTGGTGCTGACTCTGGTCATTGGTGCTGCTGGTATGTTTTTGTTCAGGGGTTCGACATCCCAAAAATAATGTGTATATGTTTTGTTTCTTGTAATCGCCAGTTATGAGAGAAACCTCGTAAGTATATCTAAAGGGTTTCTGAAAAGTGAAAATATTTACCATATGCGAGGGCTGCTTCACATCAAGTGGTAGGGGACGGCCTTAGTGGGCTGATGGTATATTTTGGCATTTACATAAGGTGTAGTAATATAGAACTGTAAACGTACTCAATATTATAAGCTTCTGCGTGTATATCTTTGTTCTCGCTGAAATAATTCGTCCCCATGGAGGAATAAACTTGCATATAATATGTTCATCGTTCGCATGAGCATATATATAATCTGTTCTTCATTCTCATGAGCATTTTCTGAGGACATTTCATCAATGAATACTAGCAACAGGTAAAACTTTTTTATTATGATTGACCATCTTTTAAAAACGTCAAAAGTGATTTTAAAAAAGAATCAATTTTCAAGACAAGTTATTTTAATTATTTTAAAAAAATAAACCAAATATTAATAGTATCCAATAGAATATATCTAAAAGAGTGTTACAGTATTTCTTTTCATTTTATGACATTTAATTTTTCTAACATAGATTAAAAAACACATAAGTAATGAAATGAATAATTTAATTTTTAATAAAAACTTATTATATAAAAAAATAAATGATCATATATCCTTGAAAACGTTAAAAAAATTTTGACTTTTTGTTGAATAGATCAACTGCCTTATTGTTTAGGCGAAATCAGCGTTTGCTGGAAGGAAGCAAATTTTCCTTTGCTAGACTTGTTAGGAGATGCGATATGTTCATATTTTTTTATGGTCACTCACATCCAAAACAACATAATGAACGCACTTGAGTTATATCGGTTTGTTTAAGGCAATGATTAAGAGTATATTCTTGAACATATATCAACAAGTTTTAAAATATTATCTGACAAAATATGACTCTAATTAAGATTGCTTTGCCTTTCTCATGGGAAAGCGATGACTCTAGTGGATTGATCAAAGATAAGCCTTCATGACAACACAATGATGGGCAAGGTAGTAAAATAATGAAATCCATACATCAATTAAAAGCTACACTACCGATGTGTTAATCCAGCTGGAACAAAAGTACGGATATATGTGTGCATGTTTCAAAAAAGTGAAGCTGTAAGCTCAGTAACATCCGATACAACTTGATCATAATCTGACTTAAGTTTCTCTTGTTCCCCTTGCTCTATTTCACCCTTTGCAGGCTTCGTCATTACCAAAACACAGCAAGTAGGCCTCTTTGTTGCCCCTGCACTTGCAAGGTCCTGGAAAACAATATAAATGAAGTATATAAACTTTCATGTACTACAGTAATTGGAGTTCCTTTTACACTATCATATAGCATAAAAAAATAATAGACAATTTTCAGAAAGAAAAAATCCATGTTTCTTCTACTCTTACTCCCACAACAAAGTGAAATATAACAATATATTGTGTAGGATGTAGAAGAAAATAAGAATCGTACAGTCAGTACTTTTCCAATAGGTATGTGATTTAAGACTTTACTACTAGGGTCAGATCAGTCAAAATGTGCATGGCAACTAATAAGATACCTTTTGTTTCATAAACCGTGCTAAAAATAGTTTCTTCTTATCATGCAGTTTTATGGGCTATAGTAGATGAATATTCTTCTAGGTTGAATGTTAATTTGTTGAAGAATAGATGATAGACATACAGTAAATCTATAATATTCAATTCATTATAGGAGGGGCATGTATTAAAATTAAAAAAAACGAACAGGTCAAGAGTGTCTAGATCCTAATGATAAATTACATCAATGTTACTATAAATGTTAGCTGAACAAGTAACAAAATTACACTCTAGTTTTCTCCAGAAAGTTTGTCTCATTCTTGGTACTCCAGTATTTCTTATGAGTGAGGAAGAAACATCAAAGAAAATAAATACAAGGTAAAGTGGGTTGCTCACTTCTTTAGATGTGACATATATATATGGAATGTCAGACTCTTCACACAGGATAGGAACATGAGTGATGACATCAATTGGTGATATGTTCCCAGCTATAACACACAATCTGCATTGACAAAAGCAGAAATTTAGGGTAACCATTTCTTTTGCATAATGAAAAAATAACACGAGAAATCAATCCCTGTCTCTGTGCGTGTGTATGTTTGTTTTCTCAGAGGAGGATCAACGAAATCAACGATTTTCCGAATAATTTATTCTAACTCTTCTGAAAAAGATAATTTTTGAGCCTTTGACAGAACACCCACCCTTTATGACCTCGCCTTATACTCTTAACGACCTCCTTTACTCCTCTCTTTAAGCATTTGTGTTCAGAAGCTGAAAAAAGAAGGAGAATACAGTTACAGAACACGTAGGTTCATACAAAAACATACAATTACACAGCATGATCAATAGATTAAGGACAAAAAGCAAATATTTACTCGGATTCAACTGCTTATCTATTCACAACATGACTGTTGAATACAATTGTTTCATTAAATAAATTAACAAGCTTTAGGGTTTTTCAATAGCAGATAAATCATCAAAATGCGCAGAGCCATAGATATAGCATATACCTCTGCGAACAAGCTTTAGGGTCCGCTTGCAAAGCTTCTTCCCAGCAAGGGGTTTTGCAATGGGAGCCAGAGCCAGCATCTTCTTCTTCTCCTTCTCCTTCTGCACCGACTTTTCTGCTTCGCTGTCACTCCCCATTTCCGTGTGTGCGCGTCTGGACAGGCGAAGTAAGAAAGAAACAAGGGTTTAATTTAGGGTTTTGTGAGGTTTTAACACGAATGCTACACGCTATGGCGTCGCACGTGACTTATGAAGTGTTTATTTAGTTGGGCCAATCGGGATAATAAGAAACCCTAAATCAGTCAGACCCAGCCTCATATTGGGCTTATAACATGGGCTAACTAATGGGCCTAAAAAGAAGCCACGGCCCATATAAATGACCTAAGACTAGGACAAGGATTCAGATTCGGATTTGAAAGATTGTTTCTCCGTCGTTGTTGGTTGCGGTCACTGAACTCCGAAACCAAAACGGCGCCATGCCTACCGTAAGTGTGGGGCGGGATCGTCTGTTTGCGGCTCTAGGAAAAACATACAGTGAGCTTTCGTTTCTCATACACTTTGTTATGATATACATCAATTTTCATACGCGCTGATACTGAATCTTGCATTTTGTTGTTGCCTTTGTTGGTTGTTCAGCGCAAGAGGAATTCGAGGACTTGTGCTTCAGTTTTGGAATCGAGCTCGATGACGTCGTATGTACTTCACCGTCTTTCTCTTTCAAATTCGGACCCTCAATCAATGTGTTTTTTAAATTAGTAATTAGTAATGATTATCACTGTCATCTGATGACTACAGTTTGACTGTTTCAGACCACAGAGAAGGCAATTGTGAGGAAAGAGAAGCATTTGGAAGAAGAAGAAGCTGATGAGGGTGAAGAAGTTATCTACAAAATCGAAGTTCCCGCCAACAGGTTCTATTATGATATGTTTGATCTTTTTTGCTGCATAGGGGAATCAAGGAAATATGATTGAGTAAATGTTTTAATTATGTTCAACTGTTTGTCGTCAATTCACTTGTTTTACTTATTTCGTTCTTTGACTCATGCGTTCAGTCTGGAGAATTTTGTAAATTTCTTGATTTTTCATCTTAGATTTCTTCTTGGATTTTGGATTGATACTCTCTATTCCATTGTGGAATCAGCTTTGTATAAGGTAGTGGGAGGTGATTGACAAGAACATTGTAGCGTGCTGTTTTTCAATAGGAATTAATGCTAGGGCGATGATGTGTATTGTATAAAACCGAAGTTACAAAAATTGAAATTAAAACAACATCACACCTTGTCACCATTCTAATTCATTCATAGGCTTTTTTTTTACAATTATTCATTTTCCTTAATGCAAATTATGGTTCTAACTTCTAACCTTTTTTTTTTTTTGGCTTTTTGCATAGATATGATCTCCTGTGCCTCGAAGGACTTGCTCAAGCCCTCCGAGTTTTCTGTGGGTTCCAAGAGATCCCCACTTACAGATTGTCTGACATTAGTAAGGATTCAATGCTCAAAATGCATGTGAAGCCAGAGGTAGTTAAGTCATTCATGCACTTCTTTTAAAATTATTTTTAGTATGGGCCTTTGTTAAATGAAAAATGAGGTGTTTCCTTTGTTTCTAATAATTGTAGACATCTCTGATTCGTCCATATGTTGTATGTGCTGTGTTAAGAGGTGTAACTTTTGATAAAGCTAGATACAACAGCTTTATTGATCTCCAGGACAAGCTTCACCAAAACATTTGTCGGTAATGGGGTTCAACTTACTGCTTAGTTCATTTTGAGCTGCATACTACTTATTTCTCAATTCTAACCAAAATAGCCTTTTGACTTTGAATGCAATCAATGTTTTTCTCATTACTGAGTTTTTGGTATTTAGAATATACAAAATATCATCTGTTCTAAGATGAGTTTGGTTAAATATTGTATATTATTTTCTTAATCTCTTTCTCAGCTGGCTTTCATAGAAATTTTCAAAACCATTTGTGCTGGTGGCTTTTATTTTATTTTCATTTCTGCTTTATGATGTTTTCTTTCTAAATTATGTTTCCTTTTTCAATGCATCAGTTATCTTTAGTTGTTTTTGGTCATTTCTTGTCACAGCATGCTTAATTTTCTGAGGGGGTTTTCGGTTTATTTGTTCTCATTTTTCTTTCCTATTTTCAGGCGAAGAACTCTTGTTGCCATTGGCACTCATGATCTGGATAAATTGGAGGGCCCTTTCACCTATGAGGTTAATTTCTTCTATCAAATTGTAGGGCATAAAAATTTGAAATGTGGATAGACAACTTACAAATGTAAGATTTAAATAGACATTTAGGTACTATGTATAAGATTCTTATGAAAATTATTTGAATTGTAGATATAAAACTTTCAAACTAAGATTTAGATCGATATTTGGTTACTGTGTTTTAGGGAGCAAGAACCCTAGTGCTCCTTACGAAAACAAAGTAGTTGCCTGGGCACTTTGGTTGATTGTGATGGACACCCAGCTCTGCTTGAAATCATGTGTAATTTTATAAGGAATTTTTTTAAAAGAAATTATTTTCTTGCAATGCATTGGAAGTGTGATTGTTAGTTTACAATTACATTGTCTTAAGTTATAAATGTGAGAGAATATGCAAATGTTTTACTGATTAACATGAGGATTGGACAGTGGGAACTGTGTTCTGTTGTTAGACCTTGATTCTGGCTGCTGTCCATTTGAAATGGTTGATGTTACTGTTTTTCTGACCCAAACTCTTTGAATTTTTTCCAAACCAATTAACAAAAGATATTAACGAGTTAATGAATTTCTTGTGTAAGTTAATTATCTTTAGTTCTGTACCTCATCAGTATCAGTGACTTCAGTCATATTTTATTTTCCAGGCTTTACCACCTTCAAGTATAAATTTTACACCACTAAAGCAGGTAAAATCTTATTTATGACATTTGATTTCTTGGTAAGCATATGTTTGAAAAATTACATGCTACTACAACATCCTTTGATACTAAAGCACATGACTGAACTTGTACTCTCTAGTGTAATATTCTTCTGATGACATTATTAACTGGTCTTTGAATTTTTAATGTGAATGGCCAAACTTATCTTTGTTCCCCCCTCCTGTGCGTTTGTCGTGATAGGAAAGGAACTTCAGGGCTGATGAGCTAATGGAATTCTACAAAGTGAGTTTTTTTATAATATTTTCCTTGCTATATATATCATAAGTAATTAGAAAGCTAGCACAAGTAGGCTTGCAAGTTTTTGGAGCTCACCTAACCCAACTATGCAATTCATTTCATCCATGATTATCTTTTTCTGTTTGAGTGTCCTTCCTTTAATATGTGTCCGAAATACTTCCTTGTTGATTTATGTTTGACAGTCAGATTTGAAACTGAAGAAATTCTTGCATATAATCGAGGATTCCCCTGTTTACCCTGTTTTGTATGACAGCAGGAGGTATTATATTTTCATAGTATCCTGATGTTTAAATTTACAAATATTTGAAATCTTTTATCTCTTATTTTGCATTGTGCTGCTACAGTCTTGCAAAAATCTCTGGGTTGTATATATTTTGCACAGAATAAAATGATAGATGCACATTTATGCAAACAAGTACTTGGCTTAAACCAAAATGGGGGTTCTCACCTCTGCTAGCTGTTTCCAAGATTGTATCCTATGTGGAGAAAAAATTCAGTTAGAGAATGTTAAGGATAATGATAAAAATTCTGGCATGGTAATAAAAAGGACAGATTCTTAAATGTGATCAATCTATTAGCTGACTCAAGTTATATTTAGACAGCCTATAGGTTAAAATTATAATTTATATAAATTGAACAATGACAGATTTAGAGGATATAAAATACACTTGTATGCAATGTAAAGTTGTTGTAAGTTTTTTAAATAAAACTTTAATATTAAATCATGACACACAGACGCACACATGCACACTAGCTAGCCATTGTATGGATGCATAATCTGAACAGAACCTCCAGGCTCCTGGTCTATTTTCTGCCTTGTGGTAGAAAGCAAATTACTGGCACTTGGCCTTCAATTTTCTCTAATGTTCTTACTTTTTGAATGCTGTTACTGAATTCAACTATGAATATACTATAATATTTTGACAGAGCTGTTTTATCGTTACCCCCAATAATCAATGGTGCACATTCAGCCATCACTTTGGAGACAAGGAATGTATTTATTGAATGTACTGCTACTGATCTGACAAAGGCGAAAATTGTTTTAAATACAATGGTAATGATTTTGTTTTGTTTTTCTATTTGTATTTTGTACGGGATACAATTCTTTTAATGATGACAGACTATTTTATGTTTTCTTAGGTAACAGCTTTCTCAGAATATTGTGAAAATAAATTTACCATCGAGCCAGTTGAAGTGATTTCTTCTGATGGAAAGTCGCTCATATATCCTGATTTATCTGTCTACAATATGGAAGTTTCTCTATCTTACATTACCAGATTGATTGGGGTATCATTGGAGGCAGAAGAGGTAATTGTTTCCTATCATTTGCTCATGTGAAATTTTAGGTGAAATTTGCTTAACACAGAATGGCTTGTTTGTGCAATTGGACATCAACTATTGATAAGTCAGTTAAGCTTACTATCAACACATTTATTATCAACATAGTTAAACTTATTTTGTTGTGATGATTCTGAATTATTTTAATTTTGGGTTCAAGTAGAAGTGCTTTCAACAGTGTTGGTTATTTGGGTTGATGCCTGATCTTAGGGTGGAATTATGTACTACCAAATAAAAAACAAACGATATAACTTGTCAACAATCTTATTAAGCTTGAAGCTTCCATCTTTTTTTTTCCTCGCAATTTTTTAATAATTGGTAATATACTTCCATATATGTTCTAGGCATTGTCAGATGTGCAACTATTTTTTAACCAATGGCTTTAGAGCATTTTTTCTCTTATTTTTTTTCTTCAATATATGGTAGCCTCTGCAGGTGCATCACATTATTATGTTAGTTTAATCTTTCTGCATTTCATGCAAGACATTAATGTTAAAATGAAAAAGAAGATTAAAACAGTTTTCTGCTCCTGTTGTTTGCCAGATTTTAATTTTGTGATTGGAATTTTTTCCTGTACTAATTTATCTTAAGGACTAAATTCTGTGTGTGTTTAAACAATCAATATTTATTACAAAAAAAATAGCACTTATTACAAGGTGACTGCACTTTCTTTTATGAAGGCATTTTACTTCTGTGGTTGAGTTATTTGTTTTTTCATGTTATAATTTCCTTAAGTTCTATCTACCTAATCTTTTTATGTGCAATGTTTTGATTCTAATGCAAGATGCAATGCTCTCATGTTTTCAAACATCAACTGAAGCAATATTGTTTGTCTTGTCATTATTGTTTTAACCCTTTCTTTCTTCAGGTCACTAAGTTCTTAAATCAGATGCAATTGCATGCCCAGCAGTCTACATCTGGCAGTAAGGAGTCTAAATTTGTTGTATCTGTACCTCCTACTAGAAGTGATGTTCTTCACCCATGTGATGTTATGGAGGTATTGGCAGTGACATGCTTGATCATTCGTGAATGCATATCAGATCTATTGCATACATATTTTACTGACAAGCAATGCCTTTTTCTATCCTTTTTTTCTTTTTAAAAAAAAATCTTATAGGACGTTGCAATAGCTTATGGATTCAATGCTGTGAAGGATAAAGCAGTTGTAGATAATAAGGGCTCAGAGAGGTTGGCTGCTTCCTTGACTCTACTTCCTCTGAATGAGCTCAGTGATCTTATCAGAAAAGAGGTATAGAACAAAATAACAGATTATGACTCTTGTGATTGAATCAGGTTAAGGTTTCATGCTTCAAATTTTTGTAAAATATGAAATGGTTGTATTATCTCTGATTAAACTGGTGAAACAGAATATATTACCCAAGCATAGCATATTTTGAAGGTGGTTGTTAATTATTTGAAGTGCCTTGTTATCTGAATACTTCCTTTCCTAACTTCTTTTCAGGTTGCAATGATTGGGTTCACAGAGGTCTTGACGTTTATACTCTGCTCTAAAAAGGAAAACTTTGCCATGCTAAATCGCATAGATGATAAATCCAAGGCAGTTATCATTGGAAACCCTAGGTCTTCAGACTTTGAGGTCCGCCCATTTTATCTTCCTTTTTCATTGGCAATGTGTCTAGTAAGGTTTATGACAAAGGTTTATTTAGTTGCAATGAAAATAATGCCATAAAAAATAATAAAAATTCATGGAATGCATTTAAGAGGATAGCAATGCATATGCATGCGGGTTCCCATCTAGAAAACAGTTTGACATAGCTTATTCATCTTTCCTCACTACATCAAATTGTTTTATTTTCGTTTTTTATCTTTCTGCTGCGTGGATTATGTTCCTAGTATTGAATTGCAATCTGAAGTTACACGTCCAACTTGATCAATCACCTTTATTTTTTCTGCAATCTTCATTAATACTTTTCACCAAGATATATTGATTTTGTCTTTATTTTTTTGTTTTTTTCCTGAATTTATATAATTTAATTTTTAGATGTAACATATATTCAGGCTGTGCGGACTAGTCTTATGCCTGGCATTTTGAAAACTGTTGCTCACAACAAGGATCATCCAAAGCCCATAAAGGTATTTCTTAGTTTTTCCCCTGGGTGATTGATTTTTTTTTTTTTAATTATGACTCTTTGCAGGAATCACTTTTAACAATGAGAGTGATCTGCGCATGAAAACTCATTGCTAGTGATGGTGAATTCTATGGGATCTATTATTTAAGTTTCCAATGTAATATTTTATGAATCTGCTTTGAAAATTACTGTCCAAATCATTATTTTCATTTTCACATTGCCACCATTCCTTAGAGATAAAATTGAGCATCCAAGGTTAACATGAATCATGATGTGTCTATGGAATTAGAGAAATAATCCATGAGATTCGTGGACTTGGTCATTAAGTCAAATAAATCAACCATAAATGACCTGTAATAAACTGGAAAGCTGTAAGTTAAGCAATAAATTGGATGGAAGTGTAAAGAGAAGCTGTAAATTACAGGAAAAGTAAATCGAAAATAGTGGGAAGCTAGAACACATTACAAAGAATGATGTTGTTTGGACACTTCTATATTGGAATTTGGAATGGTTGTCACCTGTCATTAGTAAAACATGTCGATTATTAACTCATCCTCTGATTTATACATTTCTATTTTTTGTTGTTTTTACTTCTACTCTGTTGCAAGTTTGTAAGTATACCTACATTTCTCTCTCAAAATTGATTCAGATTTTTGAAGTTGGTGATATAGCAATTTTGGATGACAAAAATGATGTTGGTGCAAAGAATCTTCGCCAACTTGCTGCTTTGTACTGTGGTGCTAATGCAGGATTTGAGGTATTCATGGCACTTCATTTGGTACTCTGTTTTTGATGTATTGCTATCAATACTTCGATGATTGTACTGTATTTTATCCAATGATATGCAGATAATTCATGGCTTGGTGGACAGAGTCATGGAGAAGAATGGGATTACCTTTGTTTCACCTGGTGATAAATCCGGGTATTATATTGAACGATCACATGTAAGTGTATAACAACTCTACATAGAGAGTTGTGTGCTTTTTATTTTGCCCTTTTTTCTAATAAGGAAGATTTATTGTGCTTCTGATAAGTTGTGTATGAACTCATTTGCTTATTGAAGGAACCTGAATTTCTTGCTGGTAGGCAAGCTAGAATCATTTATAAAGAAAAGCATATCGGCACTTTTGGCATTGTTCATCCAGAGGTATTCGTGAGCACTAAAATTATGTCATCTTTTGTTAGTACATAATTTTTAAATTCCTTTTTTTTAGTAGTTGTTTCTCACTGACATTGAATACATCTGCTCTAGACGAACTTGGCACTGCTTTCTTCGTGTCATTTTACATATATTTCAAAACTAAATACTTTTAAGTCATACACATAATACTAATAATTCTGCTTGTTATGTATTCTTTCAGGTATTAAACAACTTCGACATTCCTGATCCTTGCTCCTTTGTTGAGCTTAACATCGAAAGTTTGTTATGAAGATTATTTTTATCTACTGTAAGTGTATCCATCCGAAACTATTTCTTGTTGTCAGTCCCGTAATGATTCAGTTTGTTTTTTTCCATGCTGTTCTTCTGTGTCTTTCACTCTTTCCCTGACTGCTATAACATCTCCTTCTTCGTGTAATTTTGGCTGGGCTGATATTGATTTGTGTGTAGGTAGCCATTTGCCCCCTTTGCTCCTTTGAATATATTGATTCTTCAAACTGGGAATCAAGATACTCTTCTGCTTGAGTGACAAGTCAAATGCTATGTGCCTCGTACTTTTTATGGAATTGAGAGCTACACAGTTGGAGAGCAGAATGTTATCAATATGCCCTTGATTACGCATGTTTTATTGATCATATAGCTGTATCATTTTCTAACTTGAGTTTCTCCGTTTCATGTGTCGAGAACATCAGAAGCTACGAATTCGCTAATTGGGTTAATCTCTGCCATGAATTATAGAGCCCCTAGCTATTTTTGGAAAAAGTTGTTTTGGCCTTAAAACCCTAACAGGAAGGATATTTATTCTTTTAAATTTTGTTAATACAAGAGAAGATTAGTCACAAGCTACTTGTCGACCATTTAGTCTGCGTTTTTTAGCATCCCTTTTTTTAAGACTGATGGATGTTTTTATTGTTTGATCCATTTATATTGACGTGGTTTGTCCACAAAATATGTTAGCAATACGGTAATTTTATCTGTAGTTTTAAAACGTATATTGGTGTCTCAAGGCAGTAGTATCATGTTTCCTTTTGTGTCGGTTGGTGTGTCCAATGTGATTTGAATGTCGAATTTTGCTTTTTCGGTCCAAATTCTAGCTCTCATTTCTCGTAGGTGTTTGCCATCTAATTGACAAATCAAATAATAATATTTCGACATACATAATTTTTTTACATTAAAGGTCTTGATAATATTTTGGGAAAAAAATAACGTAACTTTGATTTAGCAAACTCAAATGACAAATAAGAAGAATTTGACTTAAGTTGTATTTTTTAGGGATAAATTATAATCTTTCAAGTGTCTCATCAATAATCTTGTAAATAGATAATTTTTTTCTCGAGTCAGGAGCAGTGTTTTATTTTCAGATATTTACCCTAAACTACGTTGTTGAACACACCCCTCGTTGAAAATGGACTTAGTTGTTATTATTATTATTATTATTTCTTTTTATGAAATAAAGACGCAGAAGTCCAAAGAAAGAAATTTCATCCCAACTGCTCAGCTAATAGAGATCCCCAAAGAATAAGGTGAAAAATGATTACATTATATATAATATAATATAATAACCTGTTGATCAAATTCTAATACCATTAGTCTTGTACAAAAAGGGTTCAGAAGTACAAACTGTGATCTCAATATTAGAGTAAGGTCTCCAACTCCATGCCCATATATCTTCATTTTGTTTTCTCATGCCTTCTTAATCAAACAGTACTATTCTAAAATACCAGCGTTTATTCTATATGTTTTATTGAAGAAATATCACTGCGATCACTAGTTGTTATCTTGAATCTACGCATGCGCCAGCAATTTTTAATATTTTATTTCCTACTTGTATGGGATGATTGAAGTATACTTTTATACGTAAAGCTCGGACATCTCAAAAGTTTTTTCCTTTTTCAATAAGGTGAATATATTTTGAGTAAATTATCAATTTAATCTTATTGTTTCTAATATACATTAAAATAGTCTTTAAACTAAATAAAATGATATTTTAGTCTTTAATATCTGTAATTGTTAATCATTTTAGTCTTTATAGTTTTAAAAATTCATTAAAATATTTCATAATTTAAATAAAATATTATTTTAACATTTAATACATGTAATTATTAATATACAATTGTCAATCATTTATCTCTATTGTAATTTAAACATTAGTTATTTTAACAAATGAAATAACTTAAAATGTTCATGTCTATTAGACATTATACATAACATGATAACATAAAAAATAGCTAATCAATTAATTTATTTCTTATAAAATTTTGAGTATAGATATTATTTAGAAATCAAGTTAATGAATTTTTTAAAAAATAAACTTTAAGTCATATCACTCTATTATATTGTCATTAAAAGATGTGCTACATAATTGACTAACACTTAAATGTGTTAAGTTAGTTTATTTTTAAAAAAACTAATGTTTAAGTAATAATAAGAAGTAAAATAATTAACAATTTTATTCATTAAATATTTTATATTTAATGATTAAATGCCTTAAAAACTAAAATGATATTTTATTTAGATTATGAATTATTTTGATAAATCTTTAAAACTATAAGGAAATAAGTGACAACGGCATTCATTAAGAACTAAAATCACATTTTCCTTCAGAGATTATTTTGATGAATTTTAGATATAATATGGACAATTTTGATGGTTTACTCGTTTTTTCCGTGTATCTAGTGATTAACAGTTACTAGCAGAACGGATGGTAGTATTGCATTTTTCTTGTTAAATTTCAAGCAAGTTGTACCTCACTTGCAATAAATGTCTGTTCCATATAAAAATATAAATTTTTAATCAAAGCGAAAAACCCTTCCAACACCAGTATCTCGTAATTTGTATGTTGAGAGATCTCAACTTCTGATTTAATATGGGTAATCGTGTTCCATTGGCCGAAGGGAGAACCAAACATATGCTGTCTTCAACCATTGTGGAACTGCTTCATACACTCATTTAGGAACTACTGAAAATTATCAATATATACTTTATATAAATCACACATAGGTAATTTTAAGATTCATGGAATTGCCCAGAATAATTTCACCCTTATAGGGGCAAATTCCAACTAATCAGCACAGAAAAGGACAGAATATACGACAATGGATATAGCAGTCATAAGTCCAGTCCAACTAGATTGATGGAAAACGACAAGTTCACATACTCTTCATAAAAGTTACAAATTCTTCAAGATCAGCCAACTTCACATTTGAGAGGCCTGCAAACAGGAATGATCAATTCAGAAACAAATTTCAACCTTTGAAAGTTAATGCACGTTGCAATACAATGGATGATATTTTGGTTACCTTTAGCAGGATTTATAGCTGATAGATCCGTTTCAGTGCTGTAAATCCTTTTTGTTTTCATTTGTTCAGTCTCTTCAATCATGTTGGTCTTTAGCTTTCCCATCTTCATTCCGAGTTCTGAGGCAGTTGTCGCAAGCTCTAAAGGAAACAAAGATGTATTAAAATTATTTAAAGATCTGTCAACTTAGACACTTCAACATATATTATCAGCTATATTTCGAGTCTTCGACCATAATTTCAACCAGAAAATACAAAATTTTTCCTGCCTACTTTTATAAAAATAATGCACGACACCAGGAAATTTTGTTTAGTTGCCTCTATTTGGTTAACATCACCCTTTGTGGTTAACATAACAACTCTTAGTACCTATTGTGGTTACCCTCAAATGCTTGATCCTTGATGTGGTATTAAGAAGCTATAAGGAAATAAAGTTGTACCCTTGTTTAAAGATGTTAATCTATATGTAAAGCTCCATCAGATAATAAATGATAAAAAAGTATAAAACTAAATTGAAAAACAGATAATATCCATAATGTGCATCATTTGACACAATGACTAGCTATGAAATAAATAAATAAATAAATAAAAACACAAGAAAAAACAAAAAAGAAAATCTCTATCTGAAGATTCTTAGAAAATAATTTCCAAATAAATCAACTCAAATGCTAAGTAAACTGTATGTATCCAGAGAATTCAATGTTCTTTCGCTTCATCCAACTGCATAAGAAAAGCAACATGTGTTGACACATACAGATATAGTTTTCAGAGGAACAGGATTGGGCATACTAAAGGAGATGTGAACCAAAAAGAGAGTGAGAAGTTCTTTAATTACCCCGAAACAACTCATGTATAGAATTTTGCTCATATAATTTTACTGCTTCAATGATACACCCAGCATTAATAGAAGATTTCCTTTCTAATGCTTGAATTTCTTGATCAAGCATTTCAGACTCTTTCCCCACCTGATAGCATAAGTAGTATCAAGATAAATTAAATGAGAAGCAAAAAGTACCAATTCAGCAGAAGAAAGATTTTAGCAATCAACATTCTTATTACCTTAGTTAATTTTTCTCTCAACGAATCTAACTGAGCATCTAAATCTCGATCAAAAGGAGCATCTGGATCAAGGCCATTCTCACTTGATTCATCCTGGAAGTACCCTTTCTTCCAAGGTTAGATGTCAAGCTAAAAAATAACTATACTAAGCAGGCAATATTCCTCAATTAGCTAACGAATTTGTATAGTATCATTAAATCGCATGAACAAAGCAGGAAAGAAAAAAAAATTAAAATC
The DNA here is from genome assembly GCF_003935025.1 of Abrus precatorius. Lineage (NCBI taxonomy): Eukaryota > Viridiplantae > Streptophyta > Magnoliopsida > Fabales > Fabaceae > Abrus > Abrus precatorius. Next base: position 36,007,745 of record NW_020874428.1, on the reverse strand, counting down.
AAGACAGCACGAAATAATACAAGTTTGCTATGCATTATGATATTTTTCCCATGTATCATAACCAATAACAAAACAACATAAATTTTAGATGTCTGGTTCAAAAGAGACATCGCCCTTCCACCATACTCAATGCTGCACATGCACACTGCTTAGTTCTCAACATCCTCTACGAACACATATTATTAAGTTCATACATCAATCTTGGAAAGACATTCATGATCCCCGACAATATTTCGTTAACAACCAACCACTACATAACAAAGTCACAATGCAGCCAGTAGTCAAAAAACATCAACCCAAATCAACATTCTCCAATCCAAACCCGAAAAGAATTTCGTCATAGTTATTGCAAAATGTCATCATCAACACAACAAATAACAATTCAAGCGGTACAGAAATTAGAGTCAATAACCAAATCTTTCAACAATGCATAAAAAACAGTAACAATAACAAGTTGAGGAACATACCGTGTTAGGCATACGAAAACCTTGGGGAAGAGCAAAACAGTGACGGAGAACGTAATTTTCCCAAGCACTAAGCTTTTTGTCCAAAACAGATTGAACCCTCTGCCGAACGCAATCAACACCCTTTCACAATACACCACTTCCCACGTCATTATAATTAATCAATAATTACCCTAATTAATTAATTAACAACCCTAATTATTGCATCGAATGCAAAAGATGATACCAACCTTTCTCAGATCTTGCGACCTTTGTGTCCCTTCGATGTTCAGCTTCGCCGATGTGTCCCTGCAACGTGCGCAGGAGCGCGTAGTCATACAATTTCCTCAACTAAGTTGTAAGAAAAAAAAAAACGAAAATAATTTTGAAAAAATGGAAAGGAAAAGGGGGTGTTACATACTGGTAGAAGAAATCGAAAGCTTGGTCAAGTACGTCGTCGACATTGTTGAGAACTTCGTTACAGAAGAGTTGAGGATTCAGATTAAGCGAATCGAAAACGGACTCACTCTCACTCCCTTCCATTCCCGCCAAATTCCACTCTGTTCGATCGTTCGCATTTCAAATTTTAAATGCACTTTTCTCTCACCTGCCCTTACTTCAACAGGGTGTTTCGCTAAAATCTATCGTTTGTTACCATCTATTAAAATTAATTTTTATTATTAATTTTATATTATTAAATGGTGAAGTTAATAGTTTAATTAAAAAAATTATATTTTTAATTTTTAAAATAATAAAAAATTTATACTCATTAATTTAAAAAATATAAAATACTCTTTTAAATTTATGAGTATCATAATATGCTTTAGTAATTTTTTATTTTTAAATACAATTTTAAAAATTATTGTAAGAAGAGATTAAAGCAATAAAAAATTAAAATATATTTAAATAATATTTTTATATAAAATTTAATTATGAAAATTTATTAAAATTATTCTTCCGAGTTAACTTTAAATAAATAAAAATAAAAATAAAAATATTTTTTATTAAAAATATAAAGTGTGATAAATATTTTATTTTTCAAGTCTCTTAAATGCTTGACATTAGATTTAAAGATAATAAAAACCGTTTTATTTTTATTCTACGGACGGACTAGTCTTATGCTTGCCATTTTGAAAACTGTTGCTCCCAACAAGGATCATACGAAGCCCACACAGGTATTTTGCTAAGTTCTTCCTTTGGGTGATTGGTATTTTCTTCACAAGTCGTTACGACAATCATATTTTCTACGGTGAAAGTGTGATTCGAGATTCAGAGCTAGTGATGGTAAATTATATGGAATATATGACGGTAAAATTTTTATCGTCTACTATTTTGCGTTAGAAAAACCGAAAAATAAACTAAACAAATGAGGGACCTCGAAGAAGAAGATCAAATCATGGCATAGAGTGCAAGTTGCAAAAAGGCAGAAGGGGAGTTTTCATGAGTCAGAGCACGAGAGAAAGCTGATTGAGGAGCAGGTTTCAAGGTTTTATTCTGCTACCAAATCGCAAAACCAATTATCTCTACTCCCTATAATCAGTGCTTCACATTTTCATGCATTGCGTAATCTGCAAATATTCTACTTTGTTTATTAACAAATCCATATATAGGTAACAAACTATGAACGTTTCTAGGTGGGTCTTGCTTTGTGGTGTGCTTTATCACGAGATTGTAACAGTTACAGGATTGGGGCTGGGCTCCTTCACGTTTCCTCTTATTGTCTACAACATTATACTTCATGCATACGTAGCATCTATGCCTATAAATATTATCATCCAGAGTTCTTATATTTTTCGTGTCTTACATCAAACATTATTGGCAATCATGTCGAAAATTTCGATGACGATGAATGCTATGTTTGCAACCCTGATGATGTTCCTCTTGTGTTACCCATCAGTGGCTATATTAATAAACAGGCTTAAACTACCGTCACCACTGACAGGCCCTGAGTCAATCGCATTTGACAGAAACGGTGGAGGGCCTTATGTTGGTGTTTCTGATGGAAGAATTCTCAAATATGCAGGTCCAAACCAAGGTTTCCAGGAGTATGCTTACACTTCGCCAAACAGGTAAGATATATGAAGTGCAAGCTTAGTCACGCTAACTTATCTTGATTATTATATAGTTAAATCATACACTTGATTAATTAATTAATTTTGTTATGTTGGTGTGTGGAAGGAACAAGACAATTTGTGATGGGCTTGCTGACTTCTCAACGCTCCAAGCATCATGTGGGAGGCCTTTAGGATTGCGTTTCAATCATCAGACGGGCGAGTTGTATGCAGCCGATGCTTATTTTGGAATCCTCAAAATTGGGCCTAACGGAGGCCCCCCAACTCAATGCATTCAATATACACTGCCGCCGCCGCCGCCACCACCGTCTTGGCAACTGCAATCTCAACCACAACTCCAAGACAATGCCAGGTTTAAGTTTCTTGATGGCTTGGATGTAGACGTCAACACTGGAGTCGTTTATTTTACTGAAGCTAGTGCTAATTACCAGATCAAGTAATTACTTCCTTCCGTACTTTGTTTTTTCCACTTAAATCTTAATTCTTGTAAAAGATTTGGCATTGAGAAGAAGTATACTGGTTTGTAGACTGAAATAATTGAATGATAAAACTCGAGTTCGGTATTGAAAAATCATGGAGGCTTTAAAATATTTTTCTAGTGTAGCCCATTAAATTAACAAAAGTGACAATTTTTGCAGAGATTTCCCAGAATTGGTACGCCGCAGAGATAGTTCTGGAAGCTTGTTTTCCTTTGATCCAAGCACCAACCAAACGAAAGCATTGATGAGGGGTCTTGCTTTCCCAAGTGGGGTAGCAGTAAGCAGAGATGGGTCATTTGTCCTAGTTAGTGAATTCTTGACAAATAGAATTCATAGATTCTGGCTGAGAGGGCCAAAAGCAAATTCATCTGAAATATTCTCGCAACTTACGGGGAGCCCAGATAATATTAGGAGAAATCCAAATGGTCAATTTTGGGTGGCAATGAACAGTTTTATAGGACCACCTCCACCTCCGAGGCCTACCACTGTGCCTTCAGGGCTCAGAATCAATGAAAATGGTATAGTTTTACAGATTGTGTCTCTTGCTCAGGAGTTTGGTAGTGATCAAGTAAGTGAGGTTCATGAGTTCAACGGGACACTCTATTGTGGCTCCTTGCGTGCTTCCTATGTTACCATTTCAACTATATTCTAGTGTTTTACTTTCTATTGCCTCTATGAAAAGTATAAAATAAAGGAACTGTTAGAAACATATTTGAGAACACATCATGATATCCTCATTTTAGCATTTACGTCATTTTAAAAGAAAAAATTATAACATCGATCTTAGTATATTATTTGGAACTGACATTCCCCGCTGGATTTTGAATTATGTAAAGGTTTCGGAACTCTTTACGCTTTCTTTTAACCAAACACTAGAAGTTGTAAACAGCGTAAGCAGCATTGGTGGCTTTGATTCAATAAGTTAAATTATAGTTCTTTTAAAAAACAAATGCAAGCCAATTTTAAACTGAAAAAATCTTTGTTAATTATAGATTCTTTTTGTAATGTATTTCTTTTGATACTTTTTATAAAACATTTTTAACTAAATTAAAATAAAACTATTTAAAGTTAGTTGAATATCTTAATTTTTTAAAATTATAACACGACAATTTTATCTTTAATATCATTTAACTTAATATCACTATTAATATTTTCTTTTCTTAGTTTTAATTTTAGTTTTTATCAACTTTATTTATCAAGAGCAAATAAAAAAAACGATAAATAATCAAAGCTATAAAATGCTTATAAAAATATTACTAAAATTTTCTAAAAGGTGTATTATATAATAATCCAATCAACCGAGATCTTTAAAATTAATATCAATTTCAATCATGTCAATGGTAACAAAGTCATGATCAAATCATTTTTTTACTACAAAAAATTCAACTAATATTTATTTTTTATACTAGTTATGATTTACAGTTTAGTTTTACGTTACTGTCTAAGGCTTAAACTGTGTCATGTAACATAAATTTATATCTTATTTAAGAATTTATAAATTATTTTTTAAAACGATAAGTTGATAGAATCATTAGATAGTTATAGCTTTTAATGTGAGTTTATAGTTTTTAAAAGCTTGTTTGTGAAGACTTACTTTAAGTAGCTTTTAGTTTAATAAAAGTTAATTTTTAATATTTTTATTTTCATCTTTAATATTTAAACAATTTATATTCATCCAAAATAATTAATAATTTTAATACTTCGAGCCATTTAACACATTTCACCTAACTGTTTACTAAACAAACAACTCTAATTCTATAAGTTATATAATTTTAACTAGCTTATCACTTATCAGTTATAAGGTGCCTTGCTCCAGTGTTATTAAACTTAATAACTTAGTTAAGTGACTATATTAGTTTAACAATAAAGATATGCTCTTAGATTTTTCTATGCTACTGTATCTTGAGTATGGGGTGGTAAAATTGTGCTTCGCCAAACTGGTCGCCCTGTCCAGCTTTGTCTCGTTTTAATTTGTTAATATAGCGAATTGAGACAGTTTTAGACTCATTTTTTATTTTTAAAAATTAAAAATTAACTTTTTTAAATTAAATATTAATTTTTTTAATATAAAAATAATTTTTATAATTTATTGTGATTTTTTTTGTTAATTTTTTAAAGACTGAACTATTAATCTAATAATCAATCAATTTTTTTAAAAATTTTTAATTTTGACAGGCTGACCTGTTAGTTTACTAGTCCATCCTTAAAAGGATTGAGCTAAAAAATATAGTCCATCTTTTAAATAAAAAACGACTCAAATTAATCTATTTTTAAGTTGTTTAACCCTTTTTGACACCGCTAATAGTTATTAACTTAAACTTGTATACTAGTTGTAATTATTTTCTTAAAATAAGATGATTTTTTTAGTTTATGTAAAAATATATATAATAAAATTTAATTTAAATTAGTATTTTCATCTTTTAATTTTAAGTTGCATTTCTATTTCATCTTTTAACTTTTTTTCTTTTTTTTTAGTTTTCTAACTTTTACAAAAGTTTTAATTAGGTCATTTTTTGTTTAAAACTTTAACTCTATTAAAAAAAACTTGTCATTTTATGTTATATGTATTGTATGTTATTGTTTATTGTCTTCTTTTTTAGATTTCTGACCTGATCTTAAGTACTTTTTTCTCTTCTTTATTTCTAATCAAAATTACATCTTCTTGCTATCAACAATAATCACTTATCTCCAAATCTCAAATTATAAACAAATCACTTTTCTAAATACTCATTTTTCATATTTGACAAATTTTTGAATGTAAAAATCAAAACAAACTTATTTTTAGACTATGCTTTGAGCTTTTAGAACATATGATTCTTGTTAATGAATACTTTGCGTTCAAATTTTTTATAGATAAAAAATAGATATTTAAAAAGTGGAGTTATTTAAGATTTAGAATTTGGAAGTGAATGTTTGATGTTGATGATAAGAAGATGAAGATAAAGAGAGATAAGAAAAACGAAAAGATACTAAAGATCTGAAAAAGATGATAAATAGTATCGCATACTCAGTGACATCAAACGATAAATTTTTTTAATAAAATGCAGAATTTTAATAGAAAAGAATTTATTTAAAACTTTTATAAAATTTAGAAGATTAAAGTAAATTAAAAAAAGTTAAAAGAACAAATTTGAAATATACTGTAAAGTTAAAGAACAAAAAATACTAATTTTTTCTAAAATTTATATATTATAAATTTTTATTGAAAATTATAAAATTTAATGCATTACTATGTTATAATTTTTAACAAATATTTATTATTTATTAAGTTTTTATTGTATGCTTTTATGAGTTAGAAAAACCGAAAAAAGTAAACTGAAAGTGTACAAAACTAGGAGGACATTTTGCGCGTCTTTTTGGAGGCACCTAGTAGAATAAGAACAAATCATGCCATGGAGTGCGAGTTGCAAAAAGGTGGAAGAGAAGTTTTCACGAGTGAGAACACGAGGGAAAGCTTGTTGAGGAGCAGGTTTCAAGGTTTTTATTCTGCAAGCTTTTTATGAGTTAGAAAAACCGAAAAAAGTAAACTGAATGTATACAAAACTTGGAGGAGATTTTGCGCATCTTTTTGGAGGCACCTCGTAGAATAAGAACAAATCATGGCATGGAGTGCGAGTTGCAAAAAGGTGGAAGAGAAGTTTTCACAGGTGAGAACACGAGAGAAAGCTGGTTGAGTAGCAGGTTTCAAGGTTTTTATTCAGCAACCAAACCACAAAACCGATTATCACTACTCCCTATAATAAGATTCACATTTTCATGCATTGCGCAATCTGCACATATGGTACTTTATTCTAATAAATCCAAATATTGTAACAAACTATGAAAGTTTCTAGGTAGGCCTTGCTTTGTGGTGTGCTTTATCACGAGGTTGTAACAGTTACAGGGTTGGGGCTGGGCTCTTTCACGTTTCCTCTTATTGCCTATTTTATACTACGTGCATATATAGCATGCATGCCTATAAGTATGATCACTGAGTTCTTATGCATCGTGCCGTACATCAAACATTATTGTCAATAATCATGTCGAAAATTATGATGACAATGGCTATGTTTGGAAATCTAATAGTATTCCTCTTATGTTCCCCTTCAGTGGCTATATTAATAAACAGGCTACCACTACCGTCACCATTGACAGGCCCAGAGTCAATCGCGTTTGACAGAAACGGCGGAGGGCCTTATGTTGGTGTTTCTGATGGAAGAATTCTCAAATATGTAGGTCCAAACCAAGGTTTCCAGGAATATGCTTACACTTCGCCAAACAGGTAATATATGAAGTGCAAGACTTAGTCACACTCACTTATTTTATTTATTATACAATTAAACCATACATTTGATTGATGAATTAATGTTGTTACGTTGGTTGGTTTATGGTAGGAACAAGACAATTTGTGATGGGCTTGCTGACTTCTCAACACTTCAAGCATCTTGTGGGAGGCCTTTAGGATTGCGGTTTAATCATCAGACAGGCGAGTTGTATGCAGCCGATGCATATTTTGGGCTCACCAAGATTGGGCCAAATGGAGGACCCCCAACCCAATTCCTTTATGGTCTACCAACATCAACACCACAGCCGCCGCCATCACCATCACCATCACCATTCCCCCCATCCCAATCTCCATCTCCATCACCATCACATTTCCCATCGCCATCTCCATCACCATCACTATCACCAGGACCAGGCTATCCTGCGTTTAAGTTTCTTGATGGCTTGGATGTAGATATCAACAATGGAGTAATTTATTTTACTGAAGCTAGTGCTAATTACCAGATCAAGTAACTACTTCCTTCCGCACTTTGTTTTTTTTTTTTCTCTTAAACATTGATTCTTGTAAAAGATTTAGCATTGGGAAATCCTATATTCTCTTAACAAATTCTCTTATATACGTAAAAGTTACACATTTCTTGTAGAGAGAAAAAGTTAGAAGATAAAAGTTAATATATTTTTTTTACAAGATACGTGTTATTTTTTGGGGAATAGGAAAATCTATACACTTAAATAGTAAGATGATATAGCTTTTTTGTCTGATATTAAAAAATCTTGGACGCTTTAGCATATTTTTCTACCGTAGCCCATTAAATTAACAAATGTAACAATTTTTGCAGAGATTTCTATGCATTGGTAAGCAGCAGAGATAGTTCTGGAAGCCTATATTCATTTGATCCAACCACCAACCAAACGAGAGCGTTGATGAGGGGACTTGCTTTACCAAGTGGGGTAGCAGTAAGCAGAGACGGGTCATTTGTCCTAGTCAGTGAATTCTTGGCAAATAGAATCCAGAGATTCTGGCTGAGGGGGCCAAAAACAAATTCATCTGAGATATTCTTGCAACTTTTGGGTAGCCCAGATAACATTATGAGAAATCCAAATGGTCAATTTTGGGTGGCAATGAACAGGTTTATAGGACCACGTCCACCTGCAAGGCCTACCATTGTGCCTTCAGGGCTCAGAATCAATGAGAATGGTATGATTTTACGAAGTGTGATTCTTGCTCAGGAGTTTGGGAGTGAGGAGGTTAGTGAGGTTCATGAGTCTAACGGGACACTCTATTGTGGCTCCTTGCGTGCTCCCTTTGTTACCATTTCAACTATAGTTTAGAAGTGTTTCATTTTCTGCTGCCTCTATGGAAAGTATAAAATAAAGGAACAAAGGAACTGTTGTTGATCCATGTATCCTCTTTACTACTCTTCTAACCCTTATTTGAGAGCACAGCATGACATCCTTATTTTAGCATTGACGTCATTTAAATGAAAGAGGAATATCCATCGATCTAAAACATATTTTTCGGATAGGAACTGACGTTCGCCCGTTAGATTTTGATTTGTTGTAAATGATTCGGAACTCTTCACGCTTTCTTTTAACCAAACAATCCCAATCCAAAATTTCATCACTGCAAGTTTATGAGCCAACAAAGATTTCTTTATGACTATTCCTATTACAATTGCTAGCATCTATAATTCATCAAATACTCTCTAAATAAGAAAATTCAATGTTATAAAATAATCATAACATCTTAAATGTTTGCACTAAAGACTTATTTACAGACCCAAATACAATAAGATCTACAGTTCAATAAAACTAACCAAATCCAAATAATAGGCAAACTAATTAAGCTAGCTATATCTTAAGTTGAACTAAGGTCATTTAGATCGAGATAAAATTCTTAAATAACAAGCTAATCTCAATTAGGGATAATAAATGGATCTAGACTAATTATACCCGTGTTCACTTCATTCATTAATTAAAGCATATTATATCTTGTACATGAATATTTTACCGGCAAGGCAATCCATTTTATAATTTTCGAAGTTAAATGGAATTTTTATATTATGTACTTCAAATGAACTAAATTAAAATTAAATAAATTTCTATTTTACAATTTTCTAAACATAATTTTATATTTTTTAAAATAATTGTGTATATATTAAATAAAATTTTACTGTGCACATCCTTTTCACGCACTTGGAATGAAGAGTAGATCGGTCCATGCCATGGAGTGCGAACTGCAGCAAGTAGAAGAGGAGTTTTCATTAACACAATAGAAAGCTGGCTGAGGAGCATGTTTGAAGCTTTTAGGGATCTACAACCAACAAAACTGCAAAAGCAACTATATACTTCCCATAATGCTTCACATTTTTCGTTCAGCATTCGCCACATACTATAACTTGTTCATTAATCAATCCACGCTAGCAATAAAGTATATGAACGTTTCTTACAGTAGGTAGGTGTTGCTGTGTTGTGTGTTCTTTTACGAGGTTGTTTAGTTGGGCCCCATTGTGTTTTTTCTGAGGCTTTTTCACGTTTTTACTTTTCACCACTTGCATAGTGCTGGCATGTATGCTTGTAAGAGCACCTTTATTTGTGGTTTTGAGAATGATTATTAACTTAAAATTGGTTATTCACAAGAATTATCACTAAGAATGCTTCACGCAGGAAGGATAGTGTTTAGCTAGAAATTAAGAAGAACTACACTATTTTAAAAAAAAAAAATTTTTTTTAAATATTTTTTAACTGAAATTGGTAGGTATCAACAGTGATAAGACTCACAAAAAATAATTCAAAAAATCAAACTTTAGTTTTACCACTAAAGTAAAAAAAACATAAAAGTTCTTCAAATCTATGTGCCAGCATGAAATTTACATAAAATAAATTTAAGAATTTATTTGAATTCCACCACTAAAAGTGCTCTAAAATATTATTAATGAGCTCTTAGGTTTGGTGCTTCACAATCATGTTGAACATTACCAACTTCACAATCGTGTTACACATCATTGGCTATGTTAATTAGATTCATTTGACCGAAACGGTGGAGGGGCGTTGGGGTCTTTGATGAAAGAGTTTTATGGTACGGATTAGCAGTGAAAATACAGTCTCATTGAAAATAAAATTCCTCATTTGCAAGAATTTGCAAAGAGTAATAATAAATATAAGACAGCAAAATTGTGACAACTATGTAAGAGAGACTAAAATCAATGGGAAAAATAAAAATTATTAAAAAAATAATTTCACTGTAATTAAATAAAGACACTCAAAATTAATTTCAATTAAATGGACAAAATAATGGTAACAATTATCAAAACAAGATAATAAAGCTTAGAAAAGGAAATATACCCCAAAGATAGGGGTTATTGTATGAACAAAATATCTTACATTACATATATCTAATTATCAATTCAACTGTTGAAAATGAATAACCATACATTTTAAATTTCTTTTTCAAACATTAGCCTGATTAAATGGTGAACAAATATCTAAAGGTGATTATATTATACGTTATTAATCTATATTTAAGCAAAAATGATTTCCTCTCTTATTTTCTCTTACTAATTATTATTTTATCTTGACCTAATCAAACCTTTATCCACTTAATAAGTAAGACAGGTGAACTTTTCAATTTTAAACTAAATCATTAGCATATGTATGAAAGTAAAGTTAACAAATTGAGACATTTTAAATTTATTTATTTTTAAATAATATAATAATATCATTAACTTAATTGTAAGATATTAGTATTTATTATTAAAATGTTACTAGTCGAGTATTATATCCATGAATTGATTAAATCTAAAAAGTTATAAATATAAGATAATGAGTTTCTAAGGCGTATAACAAACAAAAGATAAAATAAAAATTTTAATAACGTGATTATAAATTAGAAGTTAAAATATAAACTAAATAATTTAAAAAATATAAATAATTTCAATAAAGTTAGAGGTGAATATAATTATTTCTTATAATAATGTAAATATAAATTTAAATATTAAACATAAAATAAATCATATAAAAATAATAAAAGTAATTTGAATAAAATTTGTGTCTTTTACGTAATAAGAATAATATTATGAGTCTCTTAATAAAGTTAATTTAATAAAAAATAAATTTAATATATTTATTTTGAGAAAGTTTACTTAACTCTAAATTATATTTTAAATTCATTATTTAATTCTTATTTAATGGTATTTTAAGCTACAGAAATTCGGTATGAGTTAATTAAGATCATTGTCACAATCATCCAACAATAGCTATCCTTTCTTCACTCTCCACCCGTTACGTACAGAGGAGATTGATTGTGCTTTATCACTTTATCTGTTATTTATTAATTCCTTGACCATTCTTTGAAGATCTGATTGAAAAGATTATATATATTCTGTCTTTTATAAAAAAAAAATGTATGTGGTAATTCCTAATTTTCAAATGCAGAGTATTAATCTATGATGTAGAGATAGATTTTATAGTTGTGAAAAGTTATGTATATGAGTCAAGTACCCTGATATTTCAAATTAATAAAATTTGTCATACCAGGAAAAAAAAAAGTAATGCTTAACTTTAAAGATCTTTTATTGAAACAATATTTTTTAATTTATGTCTAATGTATTTTTATATATATCATTAATATTTCTTGATTTAACTATATTTTATGCCTATATGTAGTTTAATTGCTGTTATAATTATTTTTATGAATTTCATCTATATATTAACAGTATAATTTTTTTATGTTGTCACTAAATCATGAATTATCATATTAACAAAAAAAAATTAATTTCTTTAATAATTAATATAAAAATTGTATTCATGATTTATTCTCTTCAGTTCACAGTATAAAAAATTTGACACTGATAATGTACTAAAAATAAACTTATTTTTTCACTTTGATAAAAATTTTAGAAGAATTCAATGATTTAAAAAAAATAAAAAAATAAATTGAGAAAGTAAAATCTTAAAAATTAAAGAATAATCAATTGTTTATTTAATCATCATCTAGACAATTAGCTTTTATTATATTAAGAGTTTAATTTATATATATATATAAAAGAGAGAGAGAGCACTTCTTTAGAAGGGTCAAATGTCTGTGGGTTTCAAAGCCATAAAAAAAATTAAAACGGTATTTCTCAACCTATCTTATTGATTTAAATTTAAAAGCTTTAGTTATCTACTTTCGGCTAGAAAAAAAGAAGATATGATATATATATCCTTGATAAAGATGAAAGTATATGCATTATCATGCGCTGATATCCATGGCCAAGTTTTCACCAATCATCTAATTTTAATTCAAATCTTGCTGAAGAATAACGGTACCTCTGCCTCTACAAGTAAGAGTTCAGTATTAGCGATCATAATGGTTAAAGCAAGCATGGTACTGGAGTATTTATAATATATTGACGAAATTGAAGCGTTTATCAAAACTTTAAAACACATAAAACATAACAGTATTGGAAAAAAAATTAATTTGCCGATATTTTGCAATCAAAATAAAGAGAAAGCAGGTACATGTGCCACTCTAATGGTGTCTCCAGAATCAAAATGCAAAGAAGAAAAATTACAGAAATTTGCTTTGAAATAAAATTATTCATAGAAAGTGTACTGAGTAACATTGAATAATTTGTAAAAGAATTTTAACTCATGATCCCATCTACAATATTCGCACGAGTCAAAATTATCATCATCTTTGTCTAGTAATATCCATCGACCTTTCTTCAATCCCCATCCATTGCATGTGCTCGTATGACGACATAGAGGAGACTGATTACGTACTAGTGCTCTATTTATCCACAGATGTTTTGCAAATTGTGCTACTTTTTTTCTACATGCAATGACACACATTGACTTCCTCAAAAAACGCATATGTTCAAGGCCTTCTTTTCTTAATTCATCATCTTCAGAGCATAATAGTATCATACCATACATATATTTTGCTTCCATGTGACCCTTTTCAGAAGCAACCTTCAAGATCTCAAGACCACCAATATTTCCGTTTGGATGACAGAAGAATTCTAGAAATCCATCTCTCCACACACTCTCTATATTTCCATTTTGCTTGCAACGTTTTAAAAAGAAAAATGAAGTGTCATTAGGAAACCATTGGATTAGCGGGAACTTGTCCAAAGAAACGTTTTGCCAAACGTAACTATCTTCGGAAGCATCAAGAAAATCCCGACAACACATTTTCATGTTGTGAAGGTCAGTGAAAGAATGAGAAGCTACCCTTGCAACCACCTTTTCCAACATGTCTTTTGGAAGTGATTGTATGGCGGTTGTAGGAGAGGACGCATTCTTGAAAGTGGGTTGTCTCTTGTGTTTTTTCTTTTTCATCAATCTTGATAGGGCCATATGGTTGATATGGGATTGAGTTTGAGGCTGCGGAAATTTAGGAATGGAAACTATGTTTTCAAAGCTAAGGGTATGATGTTATATATATATTGGAGGGGCTATTTGCTTTTCTTTGAATGTGGAGAATGGCGGTGCTAAATCTTTTTTGGTGGCGGTGAAGAAATCCTATACGTAAGAACCAAATTCAAAAGAAATCAAGATCTAGGGATTTGCAGTATTATCTATTTGCAAGGGATTTTTTTTTTGCATTATTAAAAGAATATTTTAATTTAAATAAATTAATCGAGTAAAAAGATTTTACATGTTCATCCAATCATGCATTGTCTTATTAGTAAGAATAATTAATTTTAAATCATATAACTATAATGTATTAAAATTAATTTTTTATTAAAAATACTTTAGAAACATTATTATTAAACCCAAAAGTATTCTACTCCTATATTATTAAATCAGTATATATATATATATATATATATATATATATATATATATAATAACTAAAAAATATAAAATATGTTAAATAAAAAATACTATTATAAATGTCGAACAAAATAAAATATAAATAATTTAATTATAAAATATAAATTATTAAAGTAAAATATAAGTGTTTTATTAGTTATTATATAATAAAAAATTTATAACTATTAATTACCTTAAAATGAGTATTTCATATCATGCTTTAACATGAAAATTATACATAACTGATTGTTAACATATTGTTAGAAACAAATTTCAAGTGATTTTTACATCTAAAGTTTAATAAAAATTTTATATTATATATGATCATAAAAATATATTTTATTTAAATAAAAAATTTATATAATATATAATTTTTTAATATTTGTTTTTAATTATTAAAAGTGTTAAAAATGTGTGTCTAATATGTTTAACTTATCATCAAATACATCAATAAATTAAATTTTATTGAAATGTCAAATAAATATTTTTTTCTCTTAATAAATTGATTATATACATATATATATCAAAGATTAATTTTTTTATCTAATCTCACGTGATTAATTTAAAAAATATAAACTACACATAATATATATCTATACTTTGGCGGTACTTGTGGGACTTGCGCATGTTACTTCAACAGGAAATATTCATAGATTTAAATAAGGTTTTAATTTTTATATTTTAATATTTTCCTATATAATTTTAAAATTTTAAAATATTTTATTTATTTATTTTATTTCAGTTGTTATCATCATTAGTGGTTCATTTAAAAATTGTGACGTATTAATTTTTAATAGAATTACATCAGTAGAAAACTAAAAAATATTCTAAGAGGCCAAAATAAAATCTTTGTTAAACAAAACCATATTTAGTGATATTATACTATTTAAGAAATTTAGGAGAACTTATCTCTGTTCACTTTATAAATTAAATTATTTATTTATTAATTGCATTTTTTTTAACAAAAACACCTTTAAGTAAAATAATAAATAATTATTTTTCTTTAACTTATTGTTTTTTGTTTTATCTTCTAATTTTTAAAAGTTTTAATTTTATTCTTTGATTTTTGAATGCATTTTAAATAAATATTTTTCTATTCATTACGCTAAATTCATTAAAAAATTATTGTTTTAATTATATATTGTTTATCTTCTTTTACATATTTTTCTCTTCTTCTTACTCTTTAAACGGTGATCAAAACATCATATTTACAAAATATGATAGGAAAAGAAAATTAGATGGGAGAGTTAGGACTAAAGGTATCATTTACATTGGAGATGATGATTTGAGGGATGAAGAGGAGAGTGAACGATTATTGTGTTGTGAGTTGAAGACAGAGGAAGAGGAAGAGAGGAAGATTTCTTAGATAATATTTTATATGTTGATATTATTTATTTTAAAATATAAATTATAAAGTTCATTCCTAATATAGTTGTACATAATATTAAGATTGATATATTTTATTTATAAATTTAATTAAAAAATTATTGAGTCTTGATCGGATGAGATTCGAATTTTAAAAAATCCTATCAAAATTTTGGATACAATGAATATTGGCATTTTCTACTTTATCAATCACCGTTATTTTGTCTGCAGTCTTCTCTTTAGTACTTTTCACCAAGACAAAAATAACATATTTGCTTTTTCCCCTTTATTTATTTTGAATTCATATGTAAATTATTTTTAAAATATTAATATTAATTCTTAAAATTAATTAATTAATTAAACTAATAATTTTTTCTTTTAACAAATATTTATTATTAAAAATATAAAATAATAACTACTCTTTTAAAAAATTACTTTTAAATACTTAAAATCAACTCTAAAAATTTATGCTAAAAAAATCTTTTTATTTTCCATCTAACATATACTCCACGGACTAGTTCCTCTACAGTTTTCATATGTATTGAAAGCAATACATAATATTTTACAGACACCTATGGCCAGCCGTTTCATAAACCTTAAAGTTTAAAGCAAATTTTCATATGCATGTAATGAAAATAAAATGAATTGTAAAATTAGATCAATTCTTATTTTACAAATTTATAAATAGAAATATTATATTTTAAAAAATAATTTAGTTCTTATATTATAATTTAGTTTATATAGCTGACCTTAATTATTTAATAAGGTAAGACTTTTGTTATTGTTATGTTATTATTTTTACTTAAAAGTAAATTTAATCACATTTGTGTATTTTTTCAGACGAATATTTTTATAAATTAAATCAATATATTGTTGCAAGTGCATGTTTCCTTACGCTTGTTTTGTCAAAACAGAGGTTTTTTTAAAATGAAAATACTGAAGTTGGTAAAAACATAATTATTTCAATAAAATAAGATACGATTTTTAAAGTTTGAGTAATAAAATCAATAAAAATTAATACGTAATAAATTTTTGTTAAAAATTATAATATTTACTATAATTCAATTTATTTATACTATTAAATGTTATATTTTTCATAAATATTTATTAAGTTTAAATATGTTTTTAATTTATATATTTTTTATTTGTTTGATTTAGTTCTTTCACGTGAATTCGTTTTGTTTTATGAATTATTTTTAGTCTTTCTATTTCAGTCCAAATTGACACCTAACAATATTTCTGGATCAAATCAGTAATAGAATTAAAAAAATTATGAAAAAAAGTAAATACTAAAAAAATAGTTAAAAATGATTAAAAAAGTTACTAAAACGTGAGGGAAAATTTTTTATTATACACTTTGTTGCTTCAGAGAAACCAAAAAAAAATAAAGTAAACAAAGACTGGAGGAGATTTTGCGCATCTTCTTTTGAGGTATCTGGAAGAAGAAGAACTAAAAGTCATGGCTTGGCGTGCAAGTTGCAGCAAAAGGTAGAAGAGGAGTTATCACATGTCACAGCACGAGAAAAAACTGGTTGTGGAGTAAGTTTCAAGGTTTAGTTTTAATCTGGAACCAAACAGCAAAACCAATTATCTCTACTCCCTATAATCAGCGCTTCACATTTTCATGCATTGCAAAATCTGCAAATATTCTACTTTGTTCATTAATTAATCCATATATTGGAAACAAAACTATGAACGTTACCAGGTAGGCCTCGCTCTGTGGTGTGCTTTATCACGAGGTTGTTACAGTTACAGGATTGGGGCTGGGCTCCTTCACGTTTCCTCTCATTGCCTACAACATTATACTTCATCCATACACAGCATGTGTGCCTATAAATATTATCACCCACAGTTCTTATGTTTTTCATGTCTTACATCAAACATTATTGGCAATCATGTCGAAAATTTCGATGACGATGGATGCTATGTTTGCAACACTAATGATGTTCCTCTTGTGTTACCCATCAGTGGCTATACTAACGGACAGGATTAAACTACCGTCACCACTGACAGGCCCTGAGTCAATCGCGTTTGACAGAAACGGTGGAGGGCCTTATGTTGGTGTTTCTGATGGGAGAGTTCTCAAATATGTAGGTCCAAACCAAGGCTTCCAGGAATACGGTTACACTTCGCCAAACAGGTAACTAAATGTGGAGACTGAAGTGCAAGACTGAGTCAAACACATTTTATTTATGATTTTCTTTTTTGCTGGTTATTTATGAAATTTAATGATATCATTTTCAATAAAAAAAAAATACTATACATAAATTGAACAACTTTAAAGCACGTAGGTGTTAAGGAAAGTTGTTTTATTTATTATATAACTAACCCATAATGTTCCTTAATTAATTGATGTTATTTTGTTGGTGAATGGTAGAAACAAGACAATTTGTGATGGGCTTGCTGACTTCTCAACACTCCAAGCATCATGTGGGAGGCCTTTAGGATTGCGTTTCAATCACCAGACGGGCGAGTTGTATGCAGCCGATGCTTATTTTGGGCTCATCAAGATTGGGCCTAATGGAGGGCCCCCAACCCAATGCATTAGAGCTCCAACGCCGCCGCCGCCGCCGCCACCTCCGCCTGCATCCCCGCAGCCATCACCGCCGCCGCAAGAAAGTGCTACTTTTAACTTTCTTGATGGCTTGGATGTAGACGTCAACACCGGAGTCATTTATTTTACGGAAGCTAGTGCTAATTACAAGTTCAAGTAATTACTGCTCTTACAAAATATTTAGGATTTGAGTCTCGTATGGAAAAATCATGGACGCTTTTTAGCACATTTTTTCTAGTCTAGTGCATTAAAATTAATAGATGTGACACTTGGATTTTTTGCAGAGATTTCCTAGAATTGATAGGCAGCAGGGATAGTTCTGGAAGCCTATATTCATTTGATCCAAGCACCAACCAAACGAGATCATTGATCGAGGGTCTTGCTTTTCCAGGTGGGGTAGCAGTTAGTGCAGATGGGTCGTTTGTCCTAGTTAGTGAATTCTTGGCAAATAGAATTCAGAGATTCTGGCTGAAAGGGCCAAGAGCAAATTCATCTGAAATATTCTTGCAACTTAGGGGTAGCCCAGATAACATTTGGAGGAATCGCAATGGCCAATTTTGGGTGTCAATGAACACGATAATAGGACCACTTCCTCCTCCAAGGCCTACCATTGTGCCTTCGGGGCTCAGAATCAATGAGAATGGTATAATTTTACAGATTGTATCTCTCTCTCAGGAGTTGGGTAGTGAGGAGGTTAGTGAGGTTCATGAGTTTAACGGAACACTATTTTGTGGCTCCTTGCGTGCTCCCTATGTTACCGTTTCAACTATATTATAGTCTTTCACTTTCTCCTGCCTTTGTATGGCTATCAAAACTATAAAATAAAGGAACTGTACGTTGATCCATTTATACACTTTACAACTTCTCTAATTTTTTGATAGCACATCATCACATCCTCATTTTAGCATTCACGTCATTTAATGAAAAAGTTATACTGTGATCTAACTATATTATTCGGAACTGACATTTAATGAAAAAGTTATACTGTGACATCTTTACAAAATTGAAATAAAACAAATTTGACCTCTAATAAAGAAATTAAATATTACTTTATTAGAATACACCATTAAAAACTACTCTTTTATACATGAAAGGAAAAACATATCTAATATAGATTTTGTTCTAATATTGTAAATAAAAAAATATAAAAAGAAAAGGGGATTCTCACGGATATTAAGGGGATCTTAGAATAAAAGAGGATATTTTTTTTTTTTTTGTTTCTAAAATTAGAGGTCGAGAAGCTAGATAAAAAGATAATCTAGTCTAAAGAGAAGAGGAGATAAAAAAATTATATATGAGTTTTGGTGGATGAGATCTTATTCGCAACCGTTTATGAAGAAAGTTTAGGTAGAGGTGTTCTTCAATCCAATTTTTTTGAACTTTTATATTACAAAGAGTGTTTATTTACTATTCACATTGAAAATTCAAAGTTACAGACTCTTTTCTTGCTTTTCTGCATCTTAGGTTATTAAGTTTCATCTTTTTTTTATTCATATATATATATTGATTGGTTGTCTTATCTTTTATTTGTTCTTCCTTTATGGTATATAATAGTCACATACTTAATACTTTAAATTATTAAATGTTAACATGCTTTATGCTTATGTGTTAGAGTTTTGTTTATTGTCGTACATATATTAGTAATTATATATATTCAACTCTTCTTTATTAGTGTTAGTTCAAACACTATGTTTATTTATTTTTTATTTTATTTTTTTAGAATCTAATATTAATAATAAAAAAATATTATTCAACTAGTCTCATTTTATATTTATTTAAAAATTTATGATATTGACAATATTATAAATATTTAATTTTATTTTTATAACTTTAATGTTGTTATTATTATTTATTTATTTATTGATATTGTCATCTTTATTATATTTTATTTTTAAATAAAGTTGATATGATTTGATTATTAAATTATATTTAAAAAAATTATAAATAAACATAATAAATAAATAAATAAAATAATTACAACAATTTATGATATTAACGTATAATTTCTGTATCGTCATATATTATAAATTGATAAAACTTACATATATTTATGTGTTATCGAGGCTTTATACAATATTAATTTATAATATATTATTTTTAATAAATTATAAAATCATCTTAATAATTAATCAAGACGTATTCTTCTTCTAATTATATATATATATATATATATTACGTGTATTAAAAATTTAAATATTTATTATATTTAAAATAAAATTTGTTTAATACTTTAAAAGTATGTATTTCATGTCATTTAACACATATACATCAAATGCATATAATAAAAAGGTACAGTTGTACTAATGAATTTGCTTGATTACATTTTATTGAAATATCAAATAGATAATTAATTTTAATGAATTAAATTATTATTATTATTAAAAAGAGCTTCTCTCCCTTTGCATCCGGTCAAGCCTAAGAACAATTTGTTAATAGAGAAATTTTACACAGTAGGAGTTGTGATCGGTGTCTTCCCTGCTTTTCGATCCAACATCCATGGCTACTATTTTATTGCCCTTTTATCCGTTATACGTATTCTTCCCACCTTCTCTTCAATTACACTTTAGTTTCAAAATTATTTTAAACTTTTTCTTATTATTAGCAACATGTTTTAACAGGTCATTTCTATGACATCGTTGATTGAAGCCATCAAGAAATACTAAAGAAGTATGAGTTTGAAAGAAGTGCCCAATTCACTTATTTCAATACATTAGAATGTTTATTTTAAATTTAATTGACGAATGGATAATACTTCGAATTAGAATCAGCTTAATAATTAGATGAATGTTTGTTAGTTTTTAATAACTAGTGAACTTGGTTAAAAATAACATGAAAATAGATTATAAAATGGGGTGATCCACTTATGTCAAATACTTACATGGAGAAAATTCTAGACTATATAAGAACGGATGTTACAACGGTGTAAGTTAAACTTAATCTGAATCTTTTATTTAATTTAATTTTAAAATATCTTAAGATCCTTTATTTATTTTACAAGATAAATTAAGATAAAATAAAAATAATTAACAACAAATTCAAACAAAGAAGAAAACCGGTTGTGAGGGAAAAGGGTAACTGTCCCAAATCTGAATGGCTGTAGTGGACTAAGAAGAAGGAACAGTCATCATCGAGGATAACCGGTCATCACTGACGTGGCTTAGTCACCATGAATGGCATCTTCGTAAATAGCTCATGCAAACCCATACTCACAAACATTCAAACTCCACACAAAACCGCTTTTGTTCCCACTTATAAAACAGTTACTCTCCAAATTCTTCATTTTTCACACAACACCAAATCCTAGGTTTCCCTCTTCATTCTTAAACACCGTGTCGTGTCTTGTCGTTAGCGATTATGTTCCGCATAAGCAACACCGTAGTTGGTGCCCTTAACATACTCTCATTACTCCTCGGCCTCGCCGCCGTGGGCACCTCCGTCTACATCCACATCAGCGGTGGCCACGGCGCCTCCGATTGCCAGAGAGTGTTGCGTTATCCTCTCCTCATCGGTGGCGTCTTCGTTGTGATCGTTTCTTCGTTGGGAATCGCGGGGTCGCTGTGGCGCGTCAACGTGGCACTCTATGCTTACCTCTTCGTCACGTTCTTGCTCATATTGGGGCTCGCTTTCTTCACCGTTTTCGCTCTCTTCGTCACGAACAAGAAGGTGGGGCAGCATATATCGGGCAAAGGCTACGGCGAGTACAGGGTTGCGGATTTCTCTCATTGGTTGCAGCGTTATGTTGTGAACAACAAGAACTGGGACGAGGTCAAGAGTTGTTTGATGGATGCTCATGTTTGTGAGAACCTCTCTTTCAATGGTGGTCACAACAACGACTCACTCATTTTCAAACACTTGTCTTCCACGCAGGTTCTGTTTTAATTCATTTCTCATAATGTTTAGTATTTGATGAGGCGAAAAATATTTAGTATAAAGCACGATTTTATATACTAAAAATAGATACCTTATCAACTTGACTGATAATTTTTTAGTGTTTTAATAGCATATATGTAAGGGGTTATCCCATTTCTTCTAAAATGTGACCGTGACGTGAACCGGTTGTTTCTCTAAATATAGGTTTCTCTTTAAAAGAACGGATGAGATCTACCATTTTTTAATTGCTTTTTATACATTCTTTTTTTAAGTAGAATATAAAAAGGTATTGGGAATAAAATTTGATTGCGAATATGACTTTTTTCATGAAAATCATGGCACGTCAGAGTACGAATATTTGTTCTGTATTAAAAAAAAACTAGGATAAATTAAATAAAGAACTGACAATTTAAAAGTGTTAATACCTAATGGAGGATGCATTATAAAAATTTCGAAAATTTATTTTCACTAATGTTTTTTACTAATATGTATTAGTAATATTAGTGGTTGATGTTAGTTTGTTTTTCTTGAAGAAATTATACAAATTTTTGAAGTGGAATAACAGGTGCGTCATATAGGAAAACTGATGATTAATGGTAATGCAGCAAATAGTTGATCATTTTGTTTTTTGCATTTTTCAGTCTGGGTGCTGTAAGCCACCGGTGTATTGTGGATTCATAATGAAAAATGCTACATTTTGGGAAGTGCCAAAGACGGGTCCAGCAAAGAATAATTCAGACTGCAGCACTTGGAATAATAAGGAAGAAAAACTGTGCTACGATTGTAATTCATGCAAAGGAGGAGTGCTTGCCAACATAAGGAACCAGTGGAGACATCTCACCATATTTAATGCATGTGTGCTTATACTTGTCACCGCCATATATGTCTTGGGCTGCTATGCCATTAGGAACAATAGATCGGACTATAGATGCAAGCATCGAAGAGCATGCCCTTGATTAATAGTTGTTGATGGCATAAAAAACTAACTTGTCTTAAATTTGTAGTCAGTTATGTTTCAAGTGTAATCTTCTTTAGGATTCACGTATGGTGTTGTATGGCTGCTGTGTGCTTTTATGTGTGTTGGATCTGTAAAATTTGTGTTGTGTTTCTTGATTTATTGTTCAGCGACACTTTGGTTAAGATAGCATTGGTGTTAGTTTTTCAACTTTAAAATCATATATTTCCTATGGTAGACTCCCGATCATATTCATCTTTCATTTATAAATACATAAAAGTTGATATTCTTGTTATTAACTTGAGTATTTAAGTAGGGTTGGACGGTGATTGATTTAGGATAACATATTTGATTCTTTTTTCAAATAATGTCTCATATTTGAACTTTATTTAAGAAAAAAAATAAGTCTCGCTGCGTCGCTGGTAACAATAACTTCATTATGCTACATATGTTCCAAACTTAAATAAAATTATTTTCAAGATAAATTATAGTCTAATAATTATAACAATTTAACTGGTGTTAAATTAGTTCATTCTAACACAATAAAACCGAACGTATTAATTATTATTGAAATATTAATTAAATATTTAAAATTTAAAAATCTTTATTGCATTAAAAAAAACTTAATTTAATAATACTCCAATAGTGTAAAAAAAAATTAGTTGTCATTCAAACATGTATAGTAATTTTTTTTATGTCATTTAATTAATGAGTTAAGATACCATGTACCAAACTTCATAAATATATATATTTATATTATAAATATATACTATACATTAAAATAATATAATATAATAAAATACCTATTAATTTTACTTTATATAAATTTGTATAAAATTAATCACCTCGATAAAAACTTTTTACGGTTGTTAAATTGATTAATGTCGCATTTTGTAAAGAGTTATTATGCGATATATATCAAAATTACAAATTTAACCAAGAATTGTTGGCAGAGAAGTATCGGGTGATTGGCAACGTTAAGAGCCCGTTATTCAATAAAGAGTACAGGAAGTTAGTCCTAAGTCGACAGAAGAATGTGATGAGTTACATGACAGATGTGAAGATACCACCGCGGCAAAAGAACTTTACCCATAACCAACCCGAAATTTAGGCAAGGAATCTTAGTAATTAATATCTACGCTAAACATTGCCTACCCAACAGTTGTATTCATAGCAAGCACAAAAGTAGCCAATTTAGCTCGCTAAGATAAAAGGTTGAATTTGATCACCTGTAAACTCATCAAGAATACAGTATACCGAATAAAACTATGAAAGAATAGTTACCATTTCATTTGAGAAAAGTACATGCAAGGAACAAGAACAAATATACTACCAGTGATGTTAAGAGTTCAAGTGTCCAAGTTGGGCGAAGCAACATAGATGGAATATTGGGTACCAGCAATGAACCAGAGACCCATCCAGCGACTAGTGCTCCAAACCTATAACAGTGCAAAATAAAACAACGGAGATGACAAATAAACAACAATCAGAAGAAAAACACAAGCTCAATCAAATTATACCACTTACCCAATAATGAACGCTCTAGCTAAGCTTTTGGTCTTTTCGTTAAGAAAATATATGCAAGCAGCCAAAGAGATTGCCACCTGTAGCAAAACAACGGTTCGTCAACAAGCAATTTTTCAGGCACACCGAGGAAGCAGGAAATGGAGAGACAGAGCATAGATACTATTTTAAAAACGTTCCCTGATGTAACTCCAACAAAACATGAACCTTCGATCAAATAGTTTAGAACACAATCACCTTAACATGCCATAATACACTTGTGAACAAATGAAGGGATCAGTAGACATGTATTAGCGTAGGTAATATCACACCATCATCTATTGATCCAAATAGTAAGGACTCGGTTCCCTTTAAAAAATATCTTAGATTCCAATCCAGTGAAGGGAGACGGGGAGGATACATGCAAGCAGAGCTTTCTTCCCTTCAATACCACTCAATTCAAATTAGTCAATGGCCCCCAGATAGGAAGGGTCTAAGACCAAAAAAGGTGATATTGAGTCATTGACATTCTATTGAAAAGCCTGAATGCCTTAAAAAGTGAGTGCCCAAGCTGCAAATCAAGAATAAAACTATGCTTGATGGGTGTTAATCATCATAACGTGAAGGTCTAGTAGTCCCATGGTCAGCACAGTTGATAATCCAAAATTTCTATACAACCTTCAGTGGTAGTCAAAGAAAGCAATCAATCACTAAAATCTAGTTAACGAGGTGTAGCATAACTCAAGTATATCAGGCATCCTATAGCCTTCCAAGCAAGGGCATTTCTAGAGATTGGGAGTTAACTTAATCATGTAAAACAACTCTGATACACGTGGCTAGAGAAGTTAAGGACCAAATGAATATATAATTTTATTTTTGAGAAATTAGGGGGTGGGGGTTGTCACAGTCCAAATACTTGCAGAAAATGACATCAGCAATTTTTTGTTCTTGCTGAAAAACAAAATACAATTTTATTCTAACAAATTATGCATTTGGTTATATTCCACGCATAAGTAAATAATATAAGAAATTCAAAGCAAACCTGAAAAGCAGGTCCAGTTTCAGCTGAATTCATAATACTCCAACCACCCATGAAGGCAAAGAGAAACAATCTTCTGAGGATTATATCTGTTGGTGGAAGTTCAACAAAGTTTAGCAAGTTCTTGACCCATGGTGGAGACTCCTCTACTTTCTTTTTCAACTTGCTTTTCAAATTAATTTTTGTTTTCTTCCTCTGTATGAAACTTGCCATCAATATTTTTTCAAATGCTGCTTCTATTGATTCTTCACTCCTCTCATGTCCAGCATATTGTTGCAGCAGAAAATTTCTTGATCCCCAGATTTCTTCTTCAGAAGCATCAGAGCTAACACCAAGGCGTCGGTAAGGATCCCAAACATTCATTCGAGGGAACTTTTGGACATTACCTGTGGAGAAGAAATACATATATCAAATAGCTTAATGCATAAGGTGGTCAATAATAGAGAGAAATGCAACTAAGTAGCACAACTGTAGACTTAATGAACTAATACAAATCACAATCCAATTCAGTTGACACTTCAGCTGTCAGGCAATAGCCAATGATCTCAAAGGTATCAGGCTTTTTGAAATCATTCAACTAGCCACCACAAGAGGAAATAAAACTAGTAAACTAAAGGCAATGTTGTACATTGGATCAAATTGTGGAGCCAAAGTTTCATGACCTAGGTGCCAAAGATATCTCTTGAAACAGAAATATTTAATGCTGCCAATTTACTGAGTGTGACTGCTCTCACTCTCATCCTTGAGCCTATCTAATCAAGAAGATCGAGCTCCTTTTCAACAGAGTGGCAGTTGACTCCCACAAAAACTCATAGAAAATGAAGCTGGAATGCTTATTTTCCCCAATCATGAACACAGCCTCCCTATTGGATGCCACCTTTTTAATCCCCCTCCCTTGCGTCTCATCTCAACCTTTAAAGATGATATTTCTGGTGATTGTTCCTTAACTTTGGGGTTTGCCATCTCAAGTACCCCAACCCAAAAAACATTTAAAAGAAAAAAAACTACAGGGATACTCATTACTTTTCTTTGTTTGTCAGCATGCATTTTATCAGAAAATACATCTGAATTCAGAAATGATTCAGTAATACTGCTGAGTGTTCTATAAAGATGGCTTCTAGGCAACTGAACTGTCAATATATTTTCATAATTAATATATTGAAAATGGAAAAATGTCTACTAATTCATATTACATATCAAAGTTTGACGGATAACAGTTACATCTTAAGGGAGAGAGAGCAGACGGTTGAACAGAGGTGACTTGTCATATGAGGTCCTTTAATTAGGAATACAATCCATCTCAAATTCCCAAGTCCCAACTAAGGCCAAGCAAAGTCTACCTTGGGCATTAGCTATAAAAATCAGAAGCTTAAGCATGGACTAGAAAATTTAGATTGGACAACTGAGGTAGAGCCTAAATAAGCATGCATAATGATGTATAATGGCTAAAGCGTGATGCTTTTTGCATAATAGACTAAAGAAACAGAGGTCTCAAACACAAATTAAATACAAAATTATAGATGAAAGGCATTGGTGCTTGATGAAATACTTGAAACCTGACTATAAGCCACAAGGAGACATGGAATTAAACAAATATAAACCAAGAAATCAACTTCACCACCTCATAACCATCTTAATAATGAAATATTTACATAGAGCTTTGGCTTAACTCTCATAAGCAATAGATAGGGTTGGCTAATTGCTCGCTTAATTAAATGCATAAATTTGAGAGGCTTTGGGTGATACCTCCATAGGGCGTGTCCACCGCGCATCTAGTGCGAAATGAATTGCCGCAAAAGGTCGAAAGCTTCCTCGCATGTTCTCGGAGGGGGCTGAAGAAACCCAAATTCACGAGGATAAATTAATGACGAATCCAAAACCATTAAAATTAAATGAAATAAATCCTGATTAACTTGAGAATTAAAAAAAATTAATCAATCGTCAATGGGAAAACAGAGAGAGTACAGTTTCTTGGCGAGGAAAGCAGTGGAGAAATTGGGAGTCGAAAGCGAAAGAGCAACCATGTTGACCGTTGTTGTAATTAACGGCGCCGAAAACGACGAGAATGCCCGAACCCTAATTGAAAGACATGGTGGAGTCAGTGGAAAAATTGAAAAGCAAAGGCAAAATGGAGCGTCGTCTTCGTTTGGGTGGAGCAATAGGAAGAGAAAGAAGAACAGCGATAACGATTACTTCTGTATTTTTTAGTGAAACCCCTTCCTGCTAGGGTACGCACACAGTGCGCAAACTACAACATTTTTCAATAAAGATTTTCAATTTAATCTTCTTAATAATTATTTGATTGTGAAATATATTTTTATCAAGTAATACGAAAGTATTTTAGAATGAGATGGCAATTTATTTTATTTTATTTTTTATTTTCAAGAGGAATGTGTATTTAGAGGATTTAGCATTGTTTTAAAAATGGTTGATTATGCTTCTAGTAATAAGAAGTTTCGAATGAAGATACAACTTGATGTTTCATAATTATTCAAAAAGCACAACAAAAACAAAGCAAATAGAAAAAGGCCTCATAACTGTTTTAGTTTTCAAATACCCAAAACTTTAGCAAATTTATTAATTTTTTATATATAAAATGCATATTAACATTGATTATTAAATTAGATAATAATAAGATATTTATGTTATATTATATATAAATAACAACAAAATATGTAACTCAAAATAGGTTAGAGAGATTTTTTCAGGGCTTATGTTAAACCTAATAGGATTTTTTTTTTAAAAAAAACAAAGTTTATTTTATTTGTCAAAAAGGCTAGGTAAAAAAATAAGTTAATAATATTCATTATTTCTAGTTTGAAATAATTTTTTTTTAAAGTCATTTACTTAAATAGGTTGGTACTTTAAGTCTCTAATTTAAATTTCATCTAAATTTTTTTGTATCCTAAATTATGAAATTTATAAAAAAATTTAAAAAATAAACTTAAGTTTTTTGAAGAAACTATATCAAAACTTCGCAACTAACTAAATACCAAAATAGTAAGAAGATAATTGAAGGAATAATAATGATAGTGAATGATGTAAAAAAAAAATACGACATGATAAAGTAATAAGTCCTAAAACAATTATTATAAAATATATTTGTTAACTTCTATTATTAAAGTTAAAATTAAGATCTTTTAATAAAAAAATATTTAAAAAATATGTACTACATTAAAATTATAAAAATATAATAAATATTCAAAATTATAAACAACTAGATGAGTAATAGACTAATATAAAAGAGAAAAGTCTTATTCTATCAATCTCCATCCTACTCTTCATTAAGAAATGTTATAAAAAATAAAAAAAAAATACTATAGCTTGTCACTTATATCCAATTCCATTAACGTACCAAATGGACCTAGCTTTTTTATATATGATTTTTATCACTTCTTCAAGTTGAACTTCATGATCGTTTCATGTGACATGATATGATGGGTTATGTACGTTTTATATTATATTTTAAATTTAATTTTAATCTAGTAGTAATATAAAAATTTATACACTATTAAATTAAAATACATGATAGATATGACTTTTGTATCATTACAAAAGTTAAAGATTTTTTAATATAACATTTTATGATTAAATGACAATATAAAAAATGTTACAATATCAATGTATTTTAATTAATTTTTTATATATTTTTTATAAGATCATACTCGTTTATTAAGAAAGAGCAAATATAAAACCTATACTTGATTTTATTGCGTTAAATTTAAACATAAAAAGCTTCATGCTCATAACCGCATCATTTTATTTGACTTTTTAGGCATAAATAAGTATTTAGGTTTCAAAATGAGATCATTTTTTTTTCTTGCAAATTCCATTGCCTCCGCACGATTTGAATATGTATAGTTTCTATGAAAACTACAACACTAAAACTAAGATGAACGTTTATTTCACAATATCGGCTAAAATTGATAAATTTAAATATTATTCAGTTTATACATAGGGTAAAATAAGTGATAGTTGATCCATTTGTTTTTAACCTATTACACCTTAGGTTGATGCGCATTCATTTATTTAGTTAAGGTCTATTTCTAATTAATCCATGATTAAGAAAAAACACTAAACTTGACATGATGATATTTGTATGCAAATCCTTCCCCCTCTTCATTCATAAGAACAGAGAGAACATTATCCATTCTTGGACCAATGCATCTAATGCAACAACTACAACTGTGGCATTCTCCTCATCATTGCAACTCAAAACATGCACAAAGGGAGAAGGTTGAATATAGTTGGCATTGATGAAATAATTATATGAAAATAATCAAATAATAATTTGGAGGACTCAACACTAAAGCATACACACAAAAGGGATTTCTATTTGCACACGAGTTCAGTGCAAAAACCAAAAATAGTAATTAGTCAGCCCCAGGAAGAAGCTTGGGGCTAGATTGGCTTGTTGTGCCTAAACTTCTCACAGCTGCAGGGATGACTCTGGATGGTGACAGCACTTCTGCGAACGAAAAGTTATATGAATCTGTTCCTAATCTACTCTGTAACCACCCTTTGTTTCCAGAAAATCCATCAACAACAACCCATGTGTTCTTAAAACCAAGGCTGGTTAGTGTTCTTCCAACTTTTTTTGCTACGTCCGAGTATCTAGTATTATAAAAAATGCAGAAGTTAGTGAATGTTTGTAATTGATTATTTTTAAGAAATAATTGTTTATTTTTAAAAGCTGTCTTATATAGCTAACAAAACAAACGATTATTTCTACAAAATAAGTTGACCAATAGAGTGGAAATGATAAAGTTAAATGGTTAAATAAAGATGGACTTGGAAGGAAACCCACGAGTCCAAGATCACAACATTGGTGCCTTTGTTGATTTTCTTGAGATATGAAATCTTCAAAGCTACAATTTCAGCTTCCAATTTCTTTACATTCTTGACCATCCCTCTGAGCTTGCTTGGCAGTTCTTCCAATCTGAAAGGCCACAACTAGTGATAATAGGTACTTGACTAATTGACAAAGTTTAATCATGATAGAGTTTTGATGCTTTTTTCCTCTAGTAACTGCACTATAGTTAAGAAAATAGTTCTATTGTGAGTATCACAGTATCACTTACGGTATGGCAACCATTCTGCTTTTAGAACTAGAGGGAAGGCGAGGGATACCAGCCTTGTCCTTATCCTTTTCTGACCTAATATCAATCAAAAGGTAGTTTTGTGTAGATATTAAATCAAGGGTTTGAGCAGGAGTCAGGTCTCCTACAAAGGAATAGAAGCAGAGAAGTATTAGCCTCGGTTAAACGGGAAAAAAAACACATTAGGGGCTGTTTGGTTTAGAAATCATTTTCTAAATTTATTTCCTTTTTTCACTTTTAGTTATAAAATTGTCCCCTTATTTTCATTTTATTTTCTGTTTTTAAAGATTTATACACAAAACAATGAAAACAGAAAAAAAAAAAGTTAATGTTTCCTGTACAAATCTTTGAAACCGGAAACAAAATGAAAACAAGGTGTCAATTTTGTGGAACCAAACAAAACAAGGTAACTTGCATCAGACATGTCTAAGGTACCTTTGTAACCACGAAGACTAGAGGAGATGGCGGACCAGATAGGAGGAAACAAGAGGTATGCAATAAATAGTGCTCCAGCTGTTCCGGCAATCACAGTAGGGTCTGAAGAAGATATGGTTTCTACAGTTGATAAAGCTATTGGCTTGGCAACTTCAATCACCTTGGTCGTTTGTTGTGCAGCATCTGCCACTGTCTGAAATCGAAGAGAGAGTATCCAGATCACGTTGATAAACTTGGTTCTTCAAATATCAATTAAATTACCAAAGTGGAAGTTTGTTTATTGGGTACTTAGGTTATGCAAGTTCAATTCAACATGTTCTACGACATAGTGCGAAATGTAGCTATAAAACAAAACAAAACCGCAGAAAATTGGCCTCGAGTAACATAGAAAGAACCTTAGCAGCAGTGAGAACAGGTTCGGTATCAACACCAGAGCTTTGAAGTGCTTCTTGGGCCTTCTTAGAAGCCTCTGAGATGGCTGGGGAAGCGATTTTGATGGCCTCTTCCCCAGCTTGCTGCACAATTGGCAACGCAGGCTTCAAAGCATTCCCTATAACTTCAGCAACGCGTTGAGCCGTGTCCAGAACATTCGAACCCACCTCCTCAACCTGATCGAGCGTTTTCTCCACCTATAAATAAACTCGTAAGTTAAAAAAACAAAAATGCAATTTCAGTAACTGGGTATGGGTGCAAATTGCAAGAGCTTGATGAAAGTCTTAAACTTGATAAGGTGAAAATTCAAAGCAAAAGAGGAATTTACTTGGGTGATGGAAGAGACAATTTGGTCCTTGGCAATGGTTACAGCGGCTTTGGCTTCGTTGGGAGGTGAGAAGAGAGCGATAAGTGAAATGGTGGTTGAGGTTGGTAGTGCTATGTTGGGGCGTCTCAGTTGAGGCTTGCAAAAGGTGGTGACTGTATGAGGAGAAGTGGAAGGAGGAGTTGGAAGAGAAGGTCTTGGAGTAGCTGAAGCCATCGCAGTAATCTCCATTGCTAGTTGCTGCGAGAGAGAGTGGTTGGCCGATGAACGATGTAGGTCGACAAAGTAGAGTTGTGTGATCAGAGATGTGTGGCTGAAATCCGAAGAGATTGGCATGTTTAAGTGCTTTTTGTGTCCACCTATGCACCATCTCTGTTTGAGGCTCCAACACTATCACCCCTCTACGTGGCATTCTCTTTGGTAGAGAACAGAAATGCTTAAATCCAACCAATGTGATGGATTCCTCTTTTTCAAATCACATTAGTTAATAAAATAATAAATACTCAAATTAGTTGTTGTTTCTGGACAATATAATTACGAGTTTGATTATTTACAACATTAATTTAGTTTAATATTCGATTAGATTGATCGATGACATTTAGAAATTGGTCTACTGGTCAATTTTTAGCTAAAAGAAAACAACAACAGAGATGTGTCAAAGAGGATCTAACTTCAACCTCTACCTATGTTTATCAAGTTTATTAAAAATATAATAATTTTTTTTATGAAATTTGAACAATTTTTTTATATGAATTAACTCTGAAAGTGAGTCAGTATTACTTAAGTTGGATATACGGGTCAATTCAATTTGCATAAGCGCGATTTAAGATAATATTATTAAGCAAGTTGGCTTACATAGTTTTCATGTAATTCACTTTGATATCAATGAATTGAATAGACTATGTTTAATTTATTTTTAAAAACTAAAAATTATTTTTAAAAAGTAAATTAAACATGCTCTAACTTATTTATATATATATATATATCACCAATTAAACAGATTGACTTGTGGATACAAGCTAAAATACTAAGCTCTGGGTCTACTATATTTCTAATATGATACTAAGGTTTATCTTGTAAATTTTATATTCTAGATATTTTTATTATTTCTAATAACATGAATATTTAGTTTTACAAATTTCATATACTAGATATTTAGCCCTATATATAAGTGTAAGGAGTATGTTAAAATATCCATATTATTTACAAGTATAATAAATATACTCTTTAGAAACCTTAGATAATCCTCTTTTCTTAACCTAAATGAGTTAGGTCCAATTCATTTATAATATAATATCAAAATTTATTTAGCCTTCATAGTAGGTAATCCACAAATGTTTAACTTAATTTTACATACTAAATGTTCAATTTTAAATATGAAAAAGTATATTAAAACATTTACTTTGTCATTAGTCATCTAAGTTTTTGAGTCTTCTATATGAATAATTCATCTCGTAGTTACTTGCGTAAGACATGAAGTCACTGATGCACTCAATTGTGCAACACTCTCGGTCTAGTAAGAGCAATTATTATTATTATTATTATTATTATTGATAAACTGATTTTATTCATTTTCGCACCTCCAGTAGCAAGAGTTTTTTTTTTTTTTTGTATGAGATGTGGTATGGATCAAGTCCAATACCAAGTCTAGCACGTGGACCTTTTTTCAGTCCATGATATTCACTAGTTACTTTTCATCTGGATTGCTACACATTGGGCTTCCCACTTAGTGAAAAGTTATTTTCACCATACCCTATACTAATCTTTGAAAATAAAAATAAAAATTGACAAAAACTAAAAAAATATAAAAGTAATATGTTATTTTTATAACTAAAAATAAAAATCATTTAATAAATCAAGTAACCCCTAAATTATTACATTATTAGAGGAGGCTAACAGAAAAATAAGAAAGAGACTTAAAGAGGCAGTAATTGTAATAATAAAATTTTAATAATATTAACATGTGATGAGGTGAAAATGAAAAGAATTAAAAATATAAGAAAAATATTATTTTTATTTATGTAACTTAAAAAAAAAAAAACTAATGTGACACATTCATAACTCATGCTTTTTATATAAATATAGATAGATTATTATCGGAACTACAAGCATTGGCAGATCCAACACTCTCTAGGTTAGTGAGAGCAATTTACATATGTAAAACTAAAAATTGATACTAATTATTATTACACGAATATAAATATATTATCCATGTATACAAGAGGACTAAGACTCGTACTTCTTGGTAGGAAGGAGTGGAAAGCTTCTTTTGTCTTTAATGTAGACATGTTGGGAAAAAGGTAATCCCTATTCACTTAAATAATAATAATAATAATAATAATAATCTTGGAATACTGTGTTGTTTGTGAGAAAAAAAAAAGCAACTGAGTGTGGGTTTGCAAGAGAGATTGAGAAAAAAAAATTAAAAATGGGTAGATTTGAGTTTGAACTTTTATGCATTTTAAATTTTTGGGATAAGGGAAAAAAATAAGTTGAAATTTACATTTAGTGTGTCCAAAAATATAAAAATAAGGAAGGATAAAGAGGAACTCAAAATATATCAGATAAATATATTCAAAAGATGTAATTGCATAACTTAAAATATATCTAGGTATGGTGGAGTTTTTTTTTTTTAAATAATAAGATCATCCATTTATAAATAATCTAATAACATTTACACAACAAAATAAATTATAATTCTCAAAAAGTGATGCAACAATATTATATGTTTAAACATTACGTATGAAAGTATATTCATTTAAAATAAGTAAATAACAATAACAATTAAGAAATGTTTTAACATGTCATCTTTATTATCATAATCAAACCATTCATTTAAAGTTAGAAATTTTTTTACATCTCCGTTGTTGTCATTCTTTTTTCAGCTTTATCTTATTAAAATAGTGAGAAAAGACATTAAAAAATATATATTAATAGAGATATCTTTGTCATGAGTTAGATTTAACAATGATCTTAACAAACCTTAAATAAAACTAACATAATTAAAGAAATTTTGATAAGTTGATGGAGAAGAAAAAACGAGAGACAAATACACTTAGGCAAAGAGAAATTGAGTTAAAGAACATAGAAAAAGAAAAAAAATTATATAAAAACTTCTATAAAAAAGAGAATCCTCCTAAGAAGAGAGGAGATGGAGGAGAGAAAGGAGATAAAAAGCTCCTTTGAAATGGAGTAACAACTAAGGTTTTTTCGGTAAAAAAAAGAAATTAAATTTAAAAATAGTACATAAGATAAGTAAAGCTCAACTTTTTTTTTTATAAAATAGAAAGAAAAAAAAAGACTCAAATTTAATTTTAATTTAAAATTTTTAATATAAAATTTGAGCTTATTATCTATTTTGTCAGCTCTAAAGTCTGTCAATGTGCACATGAAAAGTGAAAATATCCTTACAAAAAGTAGAAAAAACATAATTTTATTTTCTAACATAAAAAAGTTAAGAATTTAATTTAAATACATTGATAGAAAAATATTTTTACACTATCATCCAATTGCAATACTTGTAAGAATTATAAATTTTTGTAGTAATTAATATTCCTTTAGGTTCTTTTCATAAGAAACAAAAAACTAAATTATCAGAATAAAAAAAGCAATTAAGTATGTTATATTTTTTATAAATATAAATTTTATTCTAAAAATACTTATGATATTAAATAATGTAGTTAATAATTTGTATATTTAATGATCCTAATAAAAAAATATATAAAAGAAATTTAGTAATTAATGCATCTTGACTTTATCATTTATTTTTTATAATAAAAACCAAAAAAATATTCTATTTTGTTTCTTATAAAAAGAGTTAGAAGGAGCATAAAACTTCTATTTACGAATTAAACTCATAAATTAATGTTATAAATAATATCATGTCTCAAAAATACATCTTATAACTAAAAATTACCTTTTACAATTGTATTCCAGACAAAACATTTTTCAAAAAGAGAGCAGTCATACCAGCAGGAATAAGAATGGCAGTCATAAGTTCAATGAACAATGAAGGATTTCTAGCTGATCAGCAATGTCATTATGCCCACAATCGTCCATCTTCCTTAACATAAACAGAGCACAACGACAGTGTTTGGCCTTAGAATATACATTAATACAGTCCAGAACTTTTTTATGCCTTCCTTGGGACTCCAGGAGTTCCCTTCACTGCTATGCTTTCCCCTAAGAATAATGTTACAGATGCACCTTAATTTTTGTATATGAGAAGGGGAAAAATGATAAATAATTTATATAATAAAAAAAATTGTTAAAGAGAGAAACATATTAAATAAGTGTATAAATATAATAATTATTTACCAAACCAAAGACA
The DNA here is from genome assembly GCF_003935025.1 of Abrus precatorius. Lineage (NCBI taxonomy): Eukaryota > Viridiplantae > Streptophyta > Magnoliopsida > Fabales > Fabaceae > Abrus > Abrus precatorius. The sequence goes on along the minus strand of NW_020874428.1, from coordinate 35,971,780 downwards.
ATATTCTTTACCAACAAGATATTTTTTTTAATGAAAAAAATAGTTAAAAGATTTTTTTTCTTACAATACTCCAATTTTTTCACGCACGTACATATAAGGGATATATTGAATAAGAGTGCAAAAAGTAAAAATATTTATTCTTATAGTTATATAATTATGCATAAATAATGAAAATTAGTTATTAATTTTAATTATATGATTAAAATTTCGTGCTCTATTCCTTATGTATACATTTGTATGGCACAAGAACATGTAATTAACGAAGATTTAAGAGTGGTTAGTGCTTGCATTAATGTCTAGTGGTCCACGACTACTCTTGTGACAACTGGCAAAAGCTAGGGGCTTAGACTACATAGCTTTATCTGTCAACACTCAAAACAGCATATTCTTATAGTTCTATGCAACGTTTTGTGTTGGACGTTCTCTCACGCATGGATATGGTGCATGACATCTTCAAACAATTTTTAATTAGTGACAAATTGATAATCATCAAACATGAAGAAATATCAACTATGAATAAAAACGTTGTTCAATCTAAGCGAATTGCTAAACAGTGCTTGATCAAGACTCTTCATCTCAATGTACAGTGACAGCACAAAGAATTGACGTTTAGTTACCAAGAATGCGTGAGAAAGTATAAAGAAATTAAAAATGACAAAAACTCATAATTTAATGCTTTAAGATTTTGAGTTAAACATAATATTGTTTATCTTAACGATTTGCTTATGTTTATTAATAGATATTTCACTAGTATTTATTCCTCTTGTGTGCCAAACAATTATTACAATAAATGTGTATTCAATAAATTTTGATTTATAGACACCTTAATATTATGTTACCCGGTTGACCAACTATCTTGATCTTTCTTAGTATCAGTATTTATGTGATACTTCTCTTTTTTCTTTTTTCTTTTTTCTTTTTTCTTTGGGGGGGGGGGGGGTCACATCACATTTATTATTTTTCTCTTTTTATCTTTTCTGGTGTCTCTATACTTGAAGCTTTTTTTACTAAACAATTTCCTTATTCAATACATAAACAGAGTTTGACTAAAGGAAATTTGAGGTTTTGGTATAAGCCACTTTGGATAATGTATACTATAAAGTTATGCACTTGTTACACATCAGATGAAGTCACTACCCTAGCAAAAATCACAGCCTTAAGGAAACAAAACAAAGCAGCTTTGCTTACAGCAAAAGGTTTATATTGAAAAGCACCTTTGCTTACAACACAAGGTTTAGATTGAAGCTAGGCACCAACGCATATCATTTATGTCCCAGTTGGTATCCTTTCTCGCGTCTGTATTATCAAATTTGTTCTTTAGTGTTGTATTATGTAAGTAAAACTCGACAACATAGCGTGATATACATCATATAAAGACTAAGCATACTAAGGATATGCTAGAAATTGCAATATAATTCTTGTCGGTCATTCAACTACAGTCTAAACAAAAAGTTACAATTCTCACCTATAAAACAAGATTGAAAAGGGATTTTAAAAGAATATAAACAGAACTTAATCCAACAAGAAAGCTACCTACTGATTCATCTGAAACTTTGCAGTGCACCAGAATTGAGAGGTTATTTTTATAATTGATGAGGGTATACTTGGAGCAACCCACAATGACAACGAAGACATCCATTATGTGACAAATGTTCAATATTAGTTTTTAATTTGAGTATGAAGTTAAAAGAAACATGTGAGTTCTGTTTGTTTTCGGGCTTTTGAGGTGTAAAATTTGTTTGTAGGCTGTTGGAGTTTTGCTTCTAACGGTACTAGTTAACCAAAGAGTTGATTTTCGATTATATTAATCAGAATAAAAGCAGATTATATCAGCTCATTCCTTTGGATTTTTCTTCAGCAACTTGAACCATAGAGCTCCAAAGGAAGAGATCGCCTTCTAATAACAGGTGTCAAAGTACCATTTTGCCCTGCTTTTCTAATGGGTGTAAACTACCCTTGTATGGAATTTCATAAAAAAAATAGGGGTTAATACACAAAAGTATAAGTGCAATGTGACCAATGAATGGTTATATCATTGGATTAGATTTAAATTATTATTTAAAAAAATTAAATGGGTACTTTAAAAATACCTTAAAAATTCTCCTTAAGCTGTGTATGTGTTTTGTTGTGCGGAGTAGGTGGGAGGAGTATATAGAAAGACTTGTCTTCTTATTTTTGGTTTCCTTTGCAAAGAAGAAAATAATAAACCGTTGAAGTTTACATTTTTTTTTTGGGTTGAAGCATGGGTGAAACACTATAGTTGGATTGTAAAGTTCAATGTAATCATTGTAATATTTACTTTAGCGAGAATAAGCAAAAATCCCATTTGAAGTTACAGATTATTACGTCAAAATAAATTCGGAAAATGGAATTACAGTAGCTATGTTTTTCAGAATCATTCATAGTACACTTGAAATATCAATATGTTACCAATTTTGTCTCTTCTAATATTCGCCTTCAATCAGAATATTTGATAAGTACCAAGCAAGGGATACCCATACTCCATAAGCTGATAAATTGATAAAATATATATGCATGCTATTCATACATGCTAATTTATTAAAACCACATTTTAGATACATCACAATTTAAAGGGGTATTGCTGCTGCAGTGTTTATCAACGTCTTTCACACTCTTAAATGTTTCCACTCTGAATCAGATGCCTTTTGAAAAAGATTTCTTTCTGATAAGATTCTAAAATTCTTCCTTTTTATTCATCTTTAATTATGTTGCCATAAGATAATAATAAATAACCTTTGAAGAAGCAAACAAACCCAAATCTGACAAACGGGCGTGCTATTACCTTAATTATCATAAACCTTATTGTTACGTCAAAGACTTTATTGGTGATCAGGGATCAACCCTTTTCATATCTACGCCAAAAACCAATTAACCCTTTCTCCTACTCTCATGGAAAACATAGAAACCTCAAAACTTCCCCACCAAACTCAAAACCAAAACAAGAATCTTTCTCTGATGCCGATTGAAATAGACGAGTGTTACGGGAAGAGAGTTATGAAGAATCCAAAAAGAGTAAACAAGAGTGAGAAAAAGTTTCTTGGGGTGAGACAAAGACCTTCAGGAAGATGGATTGCAGAGATCAAGGACTCTTCACAGAAACTAAGGCTTTGGTTAGGAACTTTTGATAGAGCAGAAGATGCTGCTTTGGCTTATGACTTTGCTGCAAGGCTTCTTAGAGGAAGAAATGCAAAAACAAACTTTCCAAACCCTGGAGTCATCAACACTCATGAAGAAGACTGCACTATTTTGGGAAAGAATCCTAGGGCTTACCAGCTTCTCAAGCATGCAGTACTGATGAAAAACCATGCACTTTCCTCATCTGTTTATTCAACAGTCATGCCTTGGAAAAACCAGATCATGAGAAATGAGTTTGACACTCTTGTTGAGGAAACCATAGTTTGCTCCATTCCTGAACAAGGTTCCGGGTGTTGTGGAATTTCATTTGGAAGTTCTAAGGTTTATTCTTCTGTTGTTGTTGCTCCTTCTTTCAGTGCTTCTCACTGTCAAGATAATGAAGAAACCCACTAAGCATGTATGTGTCTTATTGTAGCTATTGCTTGTCAATGTCTTGATTCAACCCTATTTGCCTCACAAAAAGTTGTTTGCAAGATTGACAAAAAGATATCAAACTTAAGTTAAGATATCAAACTTAAGTTATATTCATTATATATCTGCTACATGCATGCTATCATCACATGAAGATCCACTCCCCATGTCACCTTACAACTACACTTTCATTTCTTGATCTAATGCCCTGTATATGTAATTATTTATCATAAGATTTGTCATATTTCGAATTACCTTTGGAATAGATGTAGCATGCTTATCTTGTGTTCCTTTACATATGTAACTAACTCTTATTTTCTGGATTGCCTAATACCCGATTGAAGAATCATGAGAACACATTTGGCTATCAGTTTGCTCTTTCCAGAAACAAAAAAGAGGGAATGAGATGCAGAAATTTAAAAAAATAAAAGATTGACTATATAAAGAAGCCCAAGAACATAAATCATGTGCAGTAGAATTTGCAGTTGGTGGCATTATAGCATTCTATAATTAAGATTATCTTCGTATGATCCTGTACTTCAATCAAAATTATGAATCTGGATTAATTTGAACCCATTTTGGCTATTGCTTCAAAGTTAGCAATAATTGGTATGCCTAGGATTTGAATCTCTCACCGTATGCCTACTTAATAAAATACAATTATTCCTTGAACCACTTATAAATAATTTGAGTTACTACTATTTTTAATGGATTAGCATAAACAATTTAATTAATTAAACAATTTTATTTGAAGTAAATAGTTATGGTGATACCACACATTCCATGAACCAAACATTAGGTTGAGTGGGGATATCACTACAACCTTTGTATATCACACATTTTACAATTCAAGGAAGTCGAAACAAATTATATAATCATTTAATATATAATTAATTGAAAATGGGGACCCAAAGTTAAATTTTTGTTGATAATTATTGTCAATATATTAGCATTGAACATTTTCTTTGCATTTTAACGAAGAATAAAAAAAAATGTTTCCATGGATTTTAATTTTAGTGCTTCAAACAAGTTATTAATGGGAAAACAACTGTATTTTCATTTTGTAGTACGATAACTTTTGTTAGAGATATGGATATAAACAACTAAATTAAATATTTATTAAACAAACTCTTGTTATATGCAGATTTATGATAGAAATTTAATTATAAAATTATTAAAATAAATCGAATAAATATTTTAATAAAGTATATAAATTTTTATTAAAATACATTTTAAAAAATTATAAAGTCAAAATAGTTTATAATTTTTTATTGATTCTTTTAAACGTCCTCACAATCTAATAAATTTAAAAAAATTCACGAAATCTTCGAGAGGCTTAAATTTTATGAAAGTTGATATGTGGAATCTGATCCTAAGAAAATGCACCAATTTGTTCCATCATAATTTTAGAAAATGTTATACTTTGCACTCATTTTTTTTTACATCCATCTTTTATTCCTCTTTTTTTTTTTTTAATTCCATCGTCATGACATCTCTCTCTCTCTCTCTCTCTCTCTAACACACACACACACACACACACACTCACTTATCTCTTTCATCTTTCCATCAATTTAACACCCATTTAACAAGTGTGAATGAAATATTTCCGTAATTCTAGATCCGCAACACCAATGAAACAGAATTTCCATAAAAAGTACGATCAGCAGTCTTCACTTGTTCTTTTTTTTTTTTCACATTTATTAAGGCAAAAAATTATATTAGAAAATTTATTTTTTTTTCAAAGTAAGTTTTTAAATTTCTTATAATTTCGTTTAGAGTGACATGCAAAAGGCACTTATTTGAACACTGATACAAATTTTATTTTTATTTTTATTTTTGTGGGTGGACAAGATTGGCATAAATGAGCCGAAGGCGTTTCGGTCAAAACGACATTCACCTTTCCTTTTAATGCATGCTTTATCTTGATTCCCACTAAACTCAACAGAAAAGACATAAATACATAAGTTGTTTATAACACTTATTCACATAATTAATCTTTTAAAAAATTTCTTTGGATAACACTGTACGAGTTACAGGTTTTCCTCATTATTACCACCTATAACAAACGACAAAAGGCCATTATCATGGAATTTGGCATAATCTGATAATGGCCATTTTCTTTGGTAGCCACGCTATACCTTTAGCAGCCACCGCGACCGCAAATCCTCATCGCCTTAAAAATTGAAAACCTTCTTATTTTCATCCTCACAATGATCACTGCCTTGGACTTATTACCCCGACAAAGCATTAAAACGATTAGCATTCGCCTAGTCTTGGCCGTCATAATATATATAAAGGCCTAAATCACCACTATTATTTCAATAAATTAGGTATGTAAAAGAATAGGCTAGGCAAGTCACTTGGTATAGGCTGGCAACGAGGGATTTGAATAGTTTAAATGCTATTAAAAATAGGTCAACGGTATACAAAAATTGAATTTTATAAAAAAATTAAATTCATATTTAAAATCCTGCCAATAATTATTAATAATATGATATTATTGAATAACAGTATAAAATGTTGTTATTAATGCATTTGGATTAAATGCTGATACTAAATATAGAAGAAAACTTATTCCCGTTCGAACCGATGTTAATGTTAAATTTAATCCATCCTCGCAGAAACAATTCTTTTTTATTTGAACCCTGAGGCCGTCTTTTCTAAAATCAAGTACAGCACTTACGGAACTATTTGATTTCACTTTTTTTATTTTTAATTTAACGCTTTCATATTCTTATTCTTTATTATTTTAGAAATTCGTACTAAATAAAAATATTTTATTATTATTTTATTGTATAATCATTTCAAAATAAAATAACTTTGTGATTAAGGTAAAAGTAAGAAATAAAAAATAAAATCAGTCTTCTTAATATTTGCAATTTTCATCGGTAGCCTTCATTAATTGTACATTCTCGACATTTGAAGTCTGAGATGACATCCTCTCAAGTAGCTTCATCATTGAATAACAAATTGAGCCTTAAAATATTTAAATTATTTTATGAAAAAAAAACATTTATAAATATAGCTTTTCATATAAAGAATGATACGATCTTCGAGTGGAGTGGGTGCAGTAAAATTATACACTTGAGAGGATCCATACCCCTTTAAATCTCCATAGATAATCCATATGAATGTACCAAAAAAGGAATCCATACCAACTCAAGACTAGATGTAAAATACTAACTCCCCCTCCCCCAAACTTTTTTCTTTTGTCAAAACAAATTTACTACAATTAATCCTCGGATATGCGAATATTCTTAAATATTGAAGAATTCAGCATAATTATGTCAATATTTGTTTACTATATGGCACTATTCTTATAAGTTTAAAGCGTAACACGACTCCACTACTCAGGATAGAGTAACACAGTCGCTAGAGATAACTGAATACGAACATAGAATGTTAAATAGAGAATGAGAAATCTCAAAATTGTGAATCAGGGAATACGAACATGGGATGAAATGTCAGAATATCCTTGGACTGATGACGGTTCCCTACATTATTACTCTACTTACTCAATATGTACACACCGTTCCTAGAATAAAAAATTGTGCTCCGCACAATACCCAAATAGCCTTATCCGATCCTGCTTTATTACTTTGATTTCATTCAAACATTTATACAGGAATTTGATACCCGATTCCTTTAAACATCAGCTAGATGATTCTCTTGCAAGCTGGACTGCCTTAAAGAGTGAGTACCTTTATTGACTTTCATGCAGCCAAGACCTAGATACAGTACAATTAGGTAGAGTGCAGTGTGCTGCCTACCACTTGGAAACCTACATTCCAAAGATACCTTTTCCGTTACAGGAAACAAACAAGCAGAGACCTTTAGTCCACATGGTGAAGAAAATGACATATTTAGAGTAATGCAGTCCCTTGAGCTTCTTCAAAAAGCTCCAAACTGTAATAAAGAAATTTCTAAAATGAATGTATCCATTTCTTCCGTTTTGATACATAATAACATGTGGAACCAGTATTTGGGGGCATCAGAATAAACGGTAAGGAGACTGCATAACCATTTTAAGTATCTGATCCACAAACTCCAACCAACCAAATCAAAAGTTCTTTCAAGAGTGAACAGTTCAATCATGTCAATTAGTGACTGTGAGAACAAACTAGAGTCACAGTTTATCCCCATAAATCATGCCATCAACACTACGATGAAAATTTTCACTACTAGACTAAAATACATCCCTTTCAATTGCAATATCACCAAAATGATGGATGAACACTACAATGAAAAATTATATCACTTCTTCACAAAAACAAAATGAAAACATGTAATCGAGCATATTAGCTGGTTGTGAAAACGAAGAGACCCTTTTTTGGTAATTTGAAAAAGAAGACCACACCAACAGGCAAGAATATCATTATCTAAAACAGAGGTGAAGATTTAAGCCTTCGGGGAAAGGGGCAGTATTCCGATTAGGAACAACTGGTTGGTATAGGAGATAAAAAAAGGAACACAACCATAAAAGAATAATCTGTTCCTTCAAGGACACTTCAATCTCGCTAAGACCTAACGCTTGTTTGGGAATATATTTTTTTAAGAAATAACCATTAATTTCTAAAAGATTTCCTAAAAAAATAGTAAAAATAAACGACTATTTATTCAAAACCAATTATACGCCTAATTTATACAGAAAGGAAAAATAAAAGGCCATGGCAAAGTATTCCTCAAAATTTAACAAGATATCAGCAACAGACAATATTGCATTCTGCCTAACACAATTGATATCAAATTTAATCGAAGCTTGCAACACTTTTGCATTCTCTTGGAAAAAAGAGCAACCGAAGTATCAGAAAATTATTACAAAATCACACAAAAATAAACCATAACAACCAGAATCATCTAGATTTAATTTCTAGCTAGGATTAAGAACACTTCCAAAGAAATGCTGATACCAAAGACGCCAACACACAAAATCCATAGAACTCATCTTGCCACAAGAAAAACATATAATCTTCACATATTCAAAAAGAAAATAAAATCGTTGATTTCACATAGGTTAAGAGAGGCAAAGTGAGCGCTGGATGCAGAGGTTTATCGACCCATTCTTGCTTTGTGTTCTTCCACAACCAAATTCAGGAAGAGATCGATGAACCGCTGCCTCCAGTGACTTCACCTCATCTCAATACACACCGAAAATAAACAATAAATTCCGCAGAATAAAGATTAAAACAGAAACACGTTTTTGTAATTTTTTTCTTTCCTTCGTTTTCGCGTTATCTATTGAGAAATTGAACACAGAAAAATGGTAGCTAAAAACTGCGAATACGATGGCACGATGTGGAAATCATAGATCTGAACGTAAACAGAAACGCAGAGGCGGTTTCTCTTCCATCATAATATGCACATTCAGGGGCTAAAACTCTCAATAATATGAAACTAAGCAATAAATAGTAATAAAGAAAACAAAAATAATATGGTAAAGAGAGAGAGAAAGGGCAATATATGTGATATGAACCAGGAATCTGTGGAGTCACCGTTGCACCATTGCGGCAAGTGTGTATCGTTTTCTCTCTCTCTCTCTCTCTCTCTTTGTTGTGAGTCACAGATCCACAGCGACTTTTCAAAGGCCAATCATTCTGCATTTTTTGTTTGTTTTATAGTAGCAAGTGAATTACTGTTGTGCCCCTGTTTCCAAATTCAATTCTTTTCTTATTCTAATATTATTATTAAATTAATGCAACTTTTCATTTTTTTTATTAAATAAAAACAAGTTGAATTTTTCAAATACGAGATATATGGGTTCAAGTTGTATTTAATATTGCAGCAAAAAAAATTGTATTTAATATTTACGACTTATTAAAATTATTTTTTATTAAAAGATATCATTCTCTTGCACTTCTAAAAAATTTATGTAGTTAAGGATAAAAAATTATGTAATTTTAAAAATATTTTAACATGTATTTCAAAGTTCACAATAAAAATAATAAATAATTTTTTATTAAAAATTGTAATATTTAATATTATCAATTTTTTGAATTAGGAAGAGTTTAATTTTAATTCACTGTTAATATAATTTTTTATATTATTAACTAATTATAACACATCATAACTATAATTTTTATATAATTATTAAAAAAAATAATTCATACCAATATTATCCATGATTTGATGAAAATATAAATAATTTATTTTATAAAATTTAATAAAAATTTATCATATAAAATTTTTATTATATATTTTTAAGCATATATAAAAAATATTTTTAATTATATAATTTATATATTTAATTTGAATTATTTATAATAATATTAAATAATCAGTTTTTTTTTCTCACTCCTGTATCATAAAAATCCTCGCATTTAAAATATATTACATTTATCTATCAACAAAGAAAAAAGTTATATAAATAAGGGGGATGGGGTGCTGTTGAACTCTGGTGGGCCTAAAACTAGGTTTTTACCCTAGCAAGTCTAAGTGAGAGTAATTACTTCAATGTTGATGATATACGTGACAGTGAAATGCACCTGTAAAAGAATTTTAATGTTCCAAGTAGATATTTATACTATAATCATCATAATGATAATAGTAGTAGAATAATACTTTTATCTGATGAGATAATGTTGAATTATTACATAAGATTAAGACGTATTACTCTAATATCAATACATGATACAATCCAACTTAACGTAATTATAAATTTTTATACACCTTAAAGTAGAAAACATGACCTGTAAACTATAATCCTTCGAGATAAGTACACATAAACATAATGGATTATCAATACTAAAATTTGAGTAAGCCTGAAATTAAATACCCAACTAATAACTATTTACGAGAATCTAGAGGCGTTGATTATTAATTTTAGACCCTCATACAGCCTTTTTATTTTTACTCAATTTTCAAGCAGCAAAAATAAATAACATGGATCCAACTTAATTTTTAGCACATATATGCAAACAAGTATTTGGCTTAATCCAAAACTATATATACCCAAAACAATACATGGATGTATAAATATATTGAGTCAGTCACTGTCATATAGGAATTATCTTTTCTTATCTTAATATAACAATCATTAATATTCAAAACATACAAGATAGCTACGTTTTTATACTTTGATTTTAAAAAGAAAAAGTGAGTCGTATGTATAGGTAATTAAAAAATATAAAAAAGCATATATATTATTTATGATTTTTATTATGTAGTATTAAATATCAACAATTCATACATCAAAAATACTATTTTTAAAATAAAAAGACAAATATTAAACACAACTTGAACAGTAAAATATGCAATTTGATTAAAAATTATTTTCAAAATTTAAAATTTTAATTTCTTAAATTAATAATTATCAATTACATTGGTCTTTACTTTTACAATTAAAAGACATTAAAATTAGATAATAAATTTAATAATTCATCACATTAAACGACATAATCTATTCTTCACACAAAATAATATTGTTTTAAAATATTTTTAAAATAGTTTATTTTCATCTTTATTTTTTTAATATTTTTAAATAATAAAGTCTCATTATTTTCTACAAAGTCTTCTTCCTTCGTCTAATCACTATTGTAATGGAGGTTGAAACTATAAAATTAATATTTTTAACATATTTTAAAGAAATTACAACAATCCCTCCTTTATTACTCTTAAAAAAATTCTAAATTACAAATGAATAATTATAAAAAAAAAATATGAAAATTTTACAAGTAGCAACTTTTAGAATATCGGGAGAATAAAAAAGTCTTGAAGTAACAATTTTAAGACCCTTCACCGAATCGATGACAATTAATTTTTCACTAATACATTTGATACTTAAATTTAGTAATTTAACTGAAAAAACTCAATACAAAAAACCTTTACAACATAAATATTATTACATCGTTATCGTTGAAGGAATGAAAAAATACTACGAACTTTTACATTAAATTTAAAAACAAAAATAAATAAATTTTTTAAAATTAGATATCGATGTATAGGGCATTTATATATTACTCAGAGATGCTAAGTATGATATGATAGAGTTGACAAAATAAACATGTTTAATTAAACTGACTCGAATTTATTTGATAAAATAAAAAAATTGAAATTTAAATTATAATTAGATTTTTTTTATTTGATTAAGTCAAATAAAAGTTAATCTTAAAAAAGTTATATATTTGGAACACTGTTTTTTTTAAAATTAGATATCGATGTTTTTAGCTTTTTTTTTTTACTGTTTTAAAAGCCTTTTTCCAATTAACAAATTTGAGAAAGTATTATTACTTTGAAAGACAGACACTCGTAGGAAACACTACACGGTATTATTACTTTTTAAAGTTTTGATATGATATAAAAAGAAAGAAAATAAATAGATATTTGGTAAAATGTACGATGTAGATGTTAAAAAAAAAAAAAGATATTCAAATAATGGCACCCATTATAATTAGCCTAAAAAAAAAAAAAATGTAAATTTTGCATAGCATATAATTCTTGGCCCTTTATGGTTAACAAAAGCTCCAAAACAAACAGCTTACATGCAACACGCAGCTTGATGAATGAAGGAATCAAGACACTTGTCCATTATCCCCATAACAGACAAAATAGTTACAGCTGAACTTTTTAAAATGGATCTCATGCAAAGGGTCTCACCAATTATTTAATCAGACGATTTTTCGTAAGGGAGTATTTTAATTAAGGATTAAATTATCTTTATTAATCAAATTTGAAAGCATTAATTATAAAAAAATAATTTAAAACTCCATAAACTTACAAAACACGCATGGAAGTACTAGTATAAATTAAAATAATTAACCATTCTACATGTAGAAAATTACTTGTAGAACAAGTCAAATCTTTAAGTAGCTCTCTCTCCAAGTCCTCTCTGGGAAAAATAAATGACCCATCCGAAAAGTAAGTAAACTAATCTCGCTGAATCATTAATCAATTTCATTAAAAAAAATTGACTAATTCTATGATATCATTGACTAATCTCATATTCGTATTTGACGAAATTCAAAATTATATGGATTAATGTAAGAATTAATTAAGTTGATCATTTAATTTGTTACTTTGTTAGTTTGACTTATCAAAAACATATCGGATGTTAGATTTTCGTCATATGGAGAGTGAACAAATGATATAAATTCCTCGGAGAAAGTTAACACTGCACTATGTGTAGCCACACTCGAACTACATGGCATTGTGTTATTCTTTCGGTCTTGGTTAAGGAATCTAATCGTAAGAGGTCATAAAAAACCACAAAACAAGCAAACGACAAGATCAACTTCAAAGTACTACATGCAGTCAACACTTTATTGTTGTGAATGAGATAAAGAGATAAAGGGAAAAAGACCACATCACTCATTCACACATGCATGCTTTGAACGAAAACCATTTATGATAAAATGAAAACCCTCCTTTTCCTTAAGCCAGTGCACAATACACGATGAAGGAAGACATGCATGCATGTAAACCATCAGCAAAAGTGAAAAGTAAACCAAATGAAAAAAAAAAGGACTCTACTTCCTTTATTCCTTTCCACGTTGTTTTCCACTTGTTTCAAGTTTTCACACCCCGCTAAGGAAACTACCTAAACACCTTATATTAACCATCACACTACTTCCCTTTATACTTAACTCCCACATTGATGCTTAGCATAGGTTACTTATACTTAAACCTTGTCATCTTAATTATACTAATGATAATTAATACACCATGGCAACAGCAGAAGCATCTTCAACAGTACAGCCAGAGCAACAACAAGCAGGCCCAGAAGCTGTTCCAAGTTCTAGTGCATGGCAATCCTCAGGATCTGTTGGCCCATTTTTTGTTGTGATGACTGTGCTTATAATTGTTGCTCTCCTTTCTTGTTATTTGGGTCGAAGGTGGAATCCAAGGGCTACAACCCCGTTAGAAAGTATCAGAGGTAGAGGCTTTTTTGGGTGGCTAAAGCGTGTGTGCAGAGAACGTTTTGCCAAAGATGTTGAAGTTGGTGGCGTTGGAGCGAAGGTGATGGTTTGTGACCAAGAGGACATTCATTGTATGGTCAAAGATGGTGAGGTTGCTCACCAAAACATAACCCAAGTTTGATTATGTGTTTAATACTTGTGGTAACCTACCTAGTTAGTCCACATTCTTGGCAATTTAATTTGATTTGACCATTTATGTGTCTGCTATATTAATTATTGTATATTATAAGGTAATAGTTCAAATCAATGTTTTCTTGGAAAATGTCATTAACACTTGGCTAGCTGTTAGGTGGAGGTATTTAAATTTGGTTACTCAACTCCAATTGAATTTGTGCGCTTTTTATTGTGAAGAATTTTTAAATACAATAAGGACTAATTCATTTAGATAAAAACAATAACGTCTACAGATACTTCCAATAAATAGTCCGAAAATTTTATTTTGGTTAATGTCTTCCCTGGCTTTTGAAGGTGATTGCAGAACAAGACATAATCATCGCTTTCTCGCAAAAAATAAAATAAGATGAAATTAAGAATAGCAATATGCTGTTATCTGGACTAGTTGGTGATTTGCCAAAACAACATTAATGCTATCAGATACATCTCTGTCTTTGTACATGATGTACCTTCCTACAATAATGAACGATCTGTTTCTAACAAAAAAAGAGAGTGTGAATTATGAAGACAAAGCCACCTCAACCTAGCTGTAGACTACAGTGCGTAGAGAGGGGGCATCACATGGATGGTGATTGAGGATATGTCATCAGCTGTGTCCCTTTCATACAATGTAATAAACGTATTTAGTTAGTATTTATTACTCGGTCAACCCTAAAACGAAACAAAAATCCAATTAACCGGAAGACAAAACACTTTTATTATACGGATGGTTACAATTCCATGTACCCCATAAACATTATTGTTATCTATTTATTAATTTTTAAATTGTACAAAGGATACATATAAAAAGATTAATAAATAATAAAATGATATGAATGTTTTAATTTTTGTGATATTTTATCATTTTTAATAAACAAATTTATTATATATACATTAGAAATATTACTTATTTATTTGATTCATTTTTTCTTTTCATTATATAAGAGCTGCACAATATGAAGCTAAATTTACAAAAGTTATTTCAGCTTAATTTATGATATTAAGTTCAAATCTCAATTGATAAAATTGTTTTAAATAAGTAATATTATTTTAACACTTAACTTGAGTATTTATACACTTTATATAAATTAAAAAACAATTATGTTATAGTTGTATGAGATGTATAAACACTCAAATGAATAATCTTACTCACTCAAAGAACAAAATTATCTCCAGAGATTATAAAAATATTTCAATAGCACAGCACTAAAATGTAATTTGAGAAACCAATCAAGTCCATATACATCTCATCTAGATTATAGAACAATCTGACACGAAATTCACTTAGCCAATTTTCATAAAGTTGACCTCTGTATATTTAGTACATTCTTCCTACTAACACATTCAAATTTCTTATTAGATCAGAAGGGCGGTGGAAGTCTCCTATACAAAGCGTCAAAAAATACTTTTATAATTGTCTGCAGTTTTACGTAATTATTATACAACATATAAGAAATCTTTATTTTTGACAAAATCATTTCTGATTAAAAAAACAAGGTATACCAATACCATGATTAACATTAATCATTACCCTTTTAAAATTGTAAAATGATCCCAAATTACGAGGACACCACTTATCGGGGGTTAAATTGCAGATAAGAATTTACTAAGAATCTAAGACGACAGTGCCTACGAGTTTCCTTGAAGGCGCACATGATGAAAAGCTTAATTAGCAACCTTATTGAGAGAGTTGACAAAATGGGTTAGGAATGCCCACGACAAGTAATAAACTTTAGTGGACTGAATTAAAGAAAACATATATCTAATTTAAGTTAGTAAAAATAATACTTAAAACGGGTAATGTTTAATTTTTTAAAAAAAATTATTAACTCGCATCCAGATTATAATTACTAAAAAGACCAAATTCAAAATGTAAAGTTCAAGTTATATATTTTATTTCAAACTTGTTTGGACCGATCTAGTTGAGAATATTTATTTTGCTCTAATTGCTGATTAATTATTATATACTCTTATATAGCCTGTCGTTATAAGTGAAGTCACCGACGCGTTTTCCATTCCCACACCACATCCCGTGATACTAAAATAACCCACGTCTCATACTCCTTCCCCCAATTCTCCTCCCAACACATATGTAGTTTCTTTCTTTGCATTGAGAATTTGATGCATTATTAGCTTTTGCAGTTACACTTTTTTTTTCCTTTTGTGGTTCTTTATTATTTTGTTCATTATTATATTGATATTAACATGTCAAAGCTTCAAGTTCATCAAATTAATCAACTAAGGGAGATTTTTGCTCGATTTGATATGGACTCAGATGGTAGCCTAACTATGTTAGAGCTAGCAGCACTTCTTAGGTCATTGGGGCTCAAGCCTTCAGGTGACCAAGTCCAAGTTCTACTAGCCAACATGGACTCAAATGGTAATGGCACTGTGGAGTTTGATGAATTGGTCAAGACCATATTGCCTGAAATGAATGCACAAGTATTGTTGAATCAAGAACAACTTCTAGGGGTGTTCAAGTGCTTTGATCGTGATAGGAATGGTTATATATCAGCTGCAGAGTTGGCTGGGGCAATGGCAAAAATGGGTCAACCCCTCACTTATAGAGAGCTCACAGAGATGATCAAAGAGGCTGACACAGATGGTGATGGAGTGATTAGCTTCAATGAGTTTGCCACTATCATGGCTCGCTCTGCCTCTGATTTCTTAGGCCTTGCATTGTGGTGACCAGAGGCTGAGTCTACAAAATGTTATTCATTTCATCTAACTAGAAGATTATTGAATCTTTCAAGTTTTCCTTTTTGTTGGATGTGTAGCTTGTACCATAATTATTTTGTTGGGTAGTTTCTATTTGAACGATTGAATCAAATAAATAATGTGTAGCTTGCATTGTTGGATATTTGGAGTGCACTTTAAAAGTTCAGACACAAATTTTCAACATTTTATTTTATCACAAATTCAGTACTTTAGCCTATAAAAGGCACTCCTCCGAATAAATATGTTGAATTCAACTAATCTGATGTATTCTTTTTTCCTTTGTTGATGGACCTGTGGTTAATGGAGGAAGAATTTCTAAGGATTATAACTTATGTTACCTCCTTTTCCCTAGAATCTAAATTGTCTTTTGATTAAGAGTCTATATATAGAGACTTAGAAGAATGTAAACTCTCCGAAGCAATGAACATGGAGCACTGCGTACCTTTATCAATTATTTACATACATGTTCCAATAAAGCATTTGAAAAAAATCAACACATAAAGAAATTCTAGTTTTAGTCCAGATCGGCTGTATTGAATAAGATTGCCAAGAAAAAAGAAAAGCGTATTTAGCAATGGACATCAGTGCCACACCTTAATAGCTTATGTTAATGTTCGATCTCAATCAGGGTTTGTCCTGAATCCCATCCCACATCATATGGGTTGAGAACGTGCTTCTGCATTCATAATTGGAACTAATCTTACTGTTCATTGTTATTATTATATAGTCACAACAAATTCATAATATTAATTCTTTTGATAAATTATTATTACTATTATTATTATAAGAAATAAAAACTTGTTTTTCGATACATTAATTAAAAATTATTTTAACTTTTATTCATTCATGCATATAAGTAGATATATTTATTTATTTAATATATAAGTTATTAATTTGACTATTTATTATTATAAATATTTTTAAAATACACTATAAATTATGACATAATTGTTTTTTATTAATTTTGATAAATTATTTATTTATTTATTCAATATAAAAAAAAGAAGGAAGGGAATAATAGTTTCAAAACATGCACAAAAAACCAAGCCAGACTCAAAAGCTACAAAACGTGTTCATCAAAGAATGAATCAAATTAAACGGATTATTCTTCTATCCTACAACAAATCATATACGATGTACATTATTGTTTGATCATAACCTTCTTTCGGATCTTGAAATAGCCAAAGTCTATCATAATCTTCTGAACAAAAAATCCAAACGGATAGATTGCTTTAATTTGCTCTCTTTAAGGATTCATGTAACGCAGCGTATGGAAGATGCCTCTTCACCAAAATTATGTACAAGGTTTGTGACCTATGAAAACATTTACACCTTGTTTTGACTATGAATTTGGCATCCAACAAAAAATTAAATAAAATAAAGAAATTTGGTTATTGATTCTCAGACTTCCCTTCAAAATGTTTGGATGCTTCAGAACGCTTGGATGCTTCAAATCGCTTGGATGCTTCCAAACGCGCTGTGAATCCAACTGTTGTGTGTGTTATTGATCTCTGCCTCACCACGTTACAGTATTCTGGATCATTTGTTTGGCCATCATTTCGTATCCATTGTATCATTTGATGATACATAGGAAAGAACCGCATTTGGATGGAAGCATAGGCAAAATATGGAAGGAGTGAAGAAATAACAATAAGGAAAGTGATGACCCAGTAAGATGGAGCTGGTGCAAGAGCTTCAACAAAGACCTTATAAGCAGTGGTTGAGAGGGAAGGATCAATGGCTCCATATGCTAGGAGGAATATGTACCAAAACAGAATGCCTCCCCATATGAATACGTGTTGTATGTATGTGAAGTAACTGATAGATAATGCCATTTGACAATTCACCACCCACACAACACAAGTGTACATTGTGGCACCAAGAACTTCTAGCCCCACAACTTCACCACCTTTACGGAATGCTTGATGTTCCATGGCACGAATGCAAAAGAAGAATATGATGGCAGCACTCACAACTCCATTCAGTGCCCAACCAATTATTCGTTTCCAGCTAAATAGGATGTTTTGCACACCTTCTTGATATAATAATGGGAACTGAAAAGTGAACACAAATGAAGTGTTTCATGAGAAGAAAATAATCATGTAGTTTACATTTATATTGCTGAGGAAATTAAATTTCAATCTGTTTGCCATCATGAAGGTGTTAAGTTTAAATGCCTACCCTGAGACATAATTTAGCAGAAACATCCTGGTCAAACACTCCCAAAGCAATTACAGGAAGGGAAGTGAAGAACACGTTGTATAGTGACAAGAACCAATCATTGTACGCAGCTTGCCCTGAGAATGAGGCATACATCTCAAAGAAGAACAGAGTGAAGCCAAAGGCAATATTCTTGTAAAAGAAGTAGCAGATCTGCCAAATAGAAAATGAAATACATCAACAAGAACAGTTTTATTAATATTAGTTGAATAAAACTCTGCAGTAGGTCATGGATCAGTATAAATACTATATAATATATGTGAAGACGAGACAAGATTGTTACCATTGATGAGATCCTTCTATAACACCAATGTCCATGCACAAGAAGTAAGCGCTCTAGAAACCGAAATTGGGCAATTGCAATATCACTTGACATAACTGCCTGAAAATTTTAATGAAGTAAAAAAGTAAGAACCTAAGAGACAAATGGTATACAATATTAGGGTCGTGGTAATAGAAAGGTAAAGCAAAAAAAAAAATATTGCAGATTTACCTGCATTCCTTCAACACCACTGATACCAATCCCAATGTCAGCTTCTTGGAGCATTCCAACATCATTTGCCCCATCTCCAATAGCTAGAGTAGTACTTCCAGTTCTAATCTTCACCAGTCTTGTAACCTGCATCATTATATAGATCATTTAGAAACTAAGCAAGTGATAATCATCAAAGGAGGAGACTATGATTTTCACTTTGGCACATTGACCATCCTAAATTTTAAGATAAAAGAGTTTGCTCCATTTTATTTCAAGAAAGATGCTAGGTCTAACTTTATCAAAATAATAATAATAATAACAAGAGTAAAACTTGTGCAACCTGAGCTTTTATACATAAAAAAAGAAAAGGCAAATACATTGATGGATGACAAAGTAACAACAAAAACTTACAAGTGCTTTCTGCTTGGGAGATGAACGACAGCAGATAACAGATGCACAGCCAATGGCAAGTTCAAGAAAGAGGTCCTTTACATCATCTTCTAGTGCATAAGTAAGAGACTTCCCATCAATGATCAGGGCTAAGGCCTCAAAGTTTTTATCTGATTTAGAAAGTAATTCCTTTGCGTCCTTTATTTGACGAAGAACATTTGACTTGATTGCCTGAAGAATAAGTAAGATTCCATCAAACTCAGGTAAACTGGAAGCAAGCACATGAACACATATTATGCTATAAAAAGTCTCTGAACACCTCTTTCTCCCATGCAACATGCAATCTAATTGATACGTGTTGTCATACATGGTGTTGTAACTGCTATATATTCAATTTTGCATATCCTTTCTCATCCATTCTAATTCATATGTTGTACCTGGGATCTCCTTGTTGTACTTAAGTGAAATAACAACCTAAAGATTTTCAATCATCTCATGACATGCTAAAGGGACACCAACATCAACTCTAATGTCTGTTGATAGAAATTAAGGATCAGAGTAGCTTACCGCCTCAGAGGCAGACTTGTCCTCCATTTTTTCCATTGATTTGATTTCAGGAGTATCTGAGGTAATTATAATTTGTTTCATTCCTGATCTGAGTAAACTACAAGCAAATCTGCAGCCATAGAAAAGTTACCATATCAGTGACACCAAATTATTTGCATATACAATTCCAAAATTTATAGATAATCTTTGAACTTACCCAATATTAATTGCTGTCTCCATTTTATCACCAGTCAAAACCCACAGTTTAATCCCAGCCTGTGCAAGCTTGTCAATGCATTCAGGAACCTGTCCAACACAAGCTGATTCATAAGAACATAACCTATAGAACTATTATAACCAAGTACTTATCATAGGATAGGAAACGGCTAATTTAACAAAAAAACACAAATAATGGCTTGAAAAAAGTGAAAAGGAACTGTTGATTAGTAAAGTAATTTCAATTATGTGATACAAAATTGTAATAGGGAGTCAGGTACATTGAACACGCCGACATAAAAAGAAAGCAAAGTCCTTGTTTTCCTCTACTTTTCAAAAGTAAAACAGTATTTATAACATACCCCATCTTGTAGTTTGTCTTCAACTGCAGTAGCACCAAGAAGAATTAAATCCTTCTCAATATTTTGTACTATTTCCTCGACAATCTGTTCCTGATATGCACTCACTAAGTTCTTGGCCTGTGTCAACTCTTTATTAAATTGATTGTATTCTTCTTCATCAAGTTCACGATATGCAAGTATCAAGGTCCTCAAACCAGAATCAGCATATTCACTTATGTGCTGCTTGGTCTTCTCTTCAAACTCCCTTCCATTCTTTGCAATTCGTTCAAACATGACACTGATGCCAGAAAAGAAAAGTAATTTCTAATGTTATGAAGTTTTAAAACAAATTTAATGATGTTCACATAGTGCATCTAGAATAGCAAAGAACCACTTTTAAATTTACATAGGATAACAAGTCAGCAAGGGACTTGGTAGAACATAGTCAGAAATTGAGAAATACTGACAACTCTAATTATGGTTGGGAAGGAATTTCAAAAGACAGTTAAAAACGCAGGCTGTTTAGTTCATAAAGGAAACTAGTATTTCCATATCAACATATAGGATACTAGGTTATGGGCAAAGAAATAAATATCAAGGAAGTTGTGTCTCCATTCTTTTAGTTCACTCCTAAAAGGATCAAATTTAATACAACTCTTATTGTTTAAGTTTGCAATTAACTAATGAGATTAGATTTCTCCTAAGAAATATATGTTTGCATGAAACCACATTTATCCATAATTAGTAAGATTGAAAATTAAAGCATGAGACTACAAACCTATCAGCGCCTTTGCTAAGTAGTAGTAGTTTCCCCTCTTCATCTCTTACAATTGCTGACATCCGCTTTCTTGCACTACTAAACTCTAATATATTCAAAAGTTTGTATGACCTGAAAAAGTGGAATTATATGTTGTGTTTAATACATTACTCAATTTTCAATTGTGCACATGCACACACATACACATAAAAGATGATAGACAGTTAAGCTTTCATACACAAGAACAGCAAACTGACCTTTTAATTTTCATGCCCGATGCATGGTCATATTCATTTAGTGAAATAGTTGTATGTGTCCTTTCATAAAATTCAAACCCAAGTTCTCTGGCTGCAATCACAAAAGCTGCCTCATCTGGTGATTCGGCTTCATATGAAACCTTACCAGTTTCTTCATCAACTTCAGGTATTGCAGTATGGCATACAGCCAGCAAACGTAGGAAGTTTTGGATTACATTGGCGTTGGGTTCTTTGACCCAATTTCCATTCATGATCCTTTCATCCTTAAAGTTAAACCCTTTAACAGATGACTTTGACTCACCAATCTTTGTAGTATTCTTCTTTTCTTTCAACTCCAGACCTAAAGGTGATTCATGTCTCCTAGATAGAGCTCTCTCAACTTCTGTAACTCCTCGTCCATAAGCAACTCCAGCAATAGAACACTTGATAAATTCCATGGAATTGCAAGTCAAAGTCCCTGTTTTATCTGAAAGTATGGTATCAACTTGACCAAGTTCTTCATTCAAATTTGATGTACGAGCACGTGCTGGCTTATCAGTTTCCTCATAATACATGTTTCCATCCTGGTTGATGAAAATGCTTTGAAGAACTTTTACAATTTCAATGGAGACATATAAGGAAATTGGAATCAAGTAACTATACAACATAAGCGCTGTCAAGAAGTGCAGAATCGCTGCAACTGCAGCTTTATTCGGGTCATAGTAAATTTTGGTATCATCAGGTCTAAGGTACCATCTCTTCATCCTTCCATTTTTAAGGTCATCCTTTGTGGCAACTCCAAATAATATGGATCCAATGAAAGAAATCAAAATAAGGACAAAGAAGAGACAATAGATGATCTTATCCATTCTTCTCTCAACTTTGCTCCGCTTGGATGGAGGGTCTGTGGAATTCTGCATAACCTTTGTATCATGACCAGTAAAGATTACCACACCAAAAACAAAATCAGTGTTCCTCAGCTTAGAGTCCCTAAGCAAAAGCTGCTGAGGTGCAAGAGGATACTGTTGATCCTCAAGCTCCAAACTGCCAACAAATGTGTACAAATTTGCATTTGGATCTTCACATTTGATGACAGCCTTGAAATTTTGAAAGGCTGAGTCCTCTTGCAACTTTGAGGTTCCTTCCAGTGCTTGTTTCAGTTTAAGATTTGTCTCTCCATCAAGATTCATGGTCTCAACGTAGCATATTGCATCATCATAATTTGATGAAAGTAAGATGAGATCAGCAGGAAAAAATTCATCTTTTTCCACCTTCACTACGTCTCCAACTTTCAAATCCCTCCATTTAGAATAGTCAAAACCACCATCTCCACGATGTACTTTAACTTTCCTGTTATTCATCTCTATATCCTGATAAGATTACAAAACAATATCATTAATCAAGAGCACTAGAAAAAGTAACCCTTTTGCTTTTTCTGAAAGAATAAAGTTTACTAAAACTAAAGAACAGTATTACCTATTTGTCAAAAGGTTTTTTGCACATGCTAGGAAAAAGGTATCAGAGAAATGTGATCATTAATCTTAACATAAATTAAGGCATGAATTTAGCACAGAAATCACTTTGCCTCTCAGTCTCTTTCCATAACAACCCTCATTAGAAATTTCCAAACCAATTAACACAGGTTAAACTCAATACCTCCGCAAAGCAACAAATCACCTATGTTCTAGTCTAGTAAAAATGCAACGACCATAGTGACATGTCAAACAAAAAATGCCCATCATCCATAACTGTTTAGTCCAGATAAGCAATTTGCAAAAAAGCATAACATCAGGGAGCAGAGCAACATATCAACCAGAAATTTGCGGCAGAAGCAGGTATAATGATATAAAAACATTACCTGTTGTTTCCTCCTAAAATCCTCGATGAACTCTTTGGCCATTGTGGCAGCGACCACAACCAGAAGAGGAACAACATTACTGATGGCTGAGTAAGGAGAAACAGGCAAGAAAGACAAAACTGCACAAACAAGGAAGTAGAAATTTGCAACCCTTCTAAATTGCTCAAACAAGGACTTGGGTAGGAACGTGGCCAATGTATACTTAGTAGTTCTGACATAATTGTCTCCATAATTCTGAAGACTCGTCATGGCATGTTCGGGGTCATTGCAATAAACCTTCCTTGAGAAGCCAGGACCTCCTATAAGTGAATGTTCATCCTTCATAGAAGCTTTCCCACATGAGAATGCATGGATTCTGCTGAAGTGGTGCCTCCTCCTTCTCCCCCCACCCATTTTTCCAACTAAAGCAAAGGCTTACCAACTTGTGAGATTCAACCTTCAAGTTTCAAACTAAGCTTAATGATCCTCAAAATCCAATCTTGAAAAACTCGGCCTCACACAAAGAATCAAAGAAAGATATTGAACCAATGGAATGAAGTGATTTGTACAGGGTGAGAAATATTCCAACACTTAAAACCAAAACCAAAAAATGGCGTTTTTATATGTGTACAAAAATGGTAGACCCAGAAACGAATAAAAGAAAGGTTCCTTTAACAAAGCTGAAAGGTATAACTTTGGAAAGAAAGTGATGGGAAAGAGGGTAAGCTATTATGTGTTTGATTGAATTGGAAGATAAATAAAACTGCCATCCCAGTTTGACTCTTCATAGCCAACAACATTAGACTTTTCAACGTGCACATGAGAATGGATCTCTCTCTTCCAAACTCGTTCCAATGACTCAACTAAACTAATAATATTTATCTAAGGCTTTGTTTTTATAATCTGGAATAACGACAAGTATGAAAAAAAATGAGAAATCATGGGAACTATTCTTAACAAGACTGCTTCTATAGGAGTTGCAATTCAACGTTATGATTAATTCGTTTTATATTTTAAAAGCTAATCAAAATATTTTTGGCAAAAAATGTTTAAGAATGATTGTTTTCTTCTTGTCAATAATAGTTAATAAAAGCATGCGCTAAATCTGCGTACGAGTCCAATTTATGAAAGTCAAGCTAAATGCCAACTGTAACTTAAAATATGTGAGGCTAAAACTACGGAGTACGGACCAAGGCTTCTAGAAAGTCCCTTATTTAGACTTAGAATAAATATTTTTCAAATTTTGATCTAATTAACAAGTCAAATTAATTGTAACGATGACTTATTTGATTTTAAAATTGTTTTTCTTTAGAATGCATAGATAGAATTTTCTGCAATTTCATTCATCATTATAGGTGTGTGTTGCTGTGAGATTTTAAGACGAAAATTGCAAATCTGAATCAAGCTGTCAAAATTAAAAGTGTATTGACGATTATGCGATTATTTAAAAAGAAATATATTATTTTTTATTTTTACTTTTATAATAATTAAATATTTTTATTTGAATATTTTTTTAGTTTATACTAGTAAATAATTAAAATAAAAAATACATAAATAATGAGACTTTTTTTAAATAAATTTTGTTAATTTCAACCTTTAAAGTTGAGTTTAAATATTTATAAATATAAAATTTTTATAAAAAAATGTAAATGTATTATATTAAAATTATAAAATACAATAAATACTTTTTTTACTTGGTTTGAATAACAAACATTTCAATATTACTGTATAGATGTACGACTCAAGTCAAATTTAGTTTAATTTAAATGAAAAAAAATACTTTTTATTTTAATAAACTTTTACTGTTATTAGTTGCTTATTTTTTATTTTATGAATTAAGTTTAACAAAATTTATTTTAAATTTATTTATATTTTTTAAGTTATTGTAGGACTTCAATCTTAATATCAATATATGATTATATAACTCAATTTTATTTTTTATTATTATATGAAAAATATATTTTGATTAAAAACATTTTTCATTGATGTGTACGTAGGAAGATTCGAATGAGAGTTGAATAAAGTGAAGGAAATATGGTGATGAAAGAATAAGAAAATTGATGGAAATGGGGTAAGGTGGCATGAGAGAAGAGGAAGGTGTAATTCCAAAGATAACAAAAGTCTAAGATATGACGCAGCTCGAGAAATTGGTTAAGGATGCGTGGGGAAAGGGTCAAAGAGACTCTTCACGTGCTCTTATTACTATTTTAATCAACAATCATCTATTTTATTTTATCAAAACATGTTTGTATTAATTTATTTTTATTATCATCGTTTATATATTGATGGAAAAAAAAAACATTTTTCTTCTGTTCATAAACCTATTTTGAAGAGTCGAATTGAAATGTTTAGAATCTTACATGAATAAGTTGTGAATATAATTAGTGTTTGTTTGATTTAATATTGAAATAAATTTTATTTTTAAAAAGTTAAAAGGTAAGTTAAATTTTAGAATATGTAAATATTAAATTTTATAATTTTGTTGCTCTAATATAAAATTATGCATAACTTTAAATATGATTGGGTCAGTAATAACTTTTGGGTTCACATAGAAAAATTCATTCTTTAAAAACCACACATTCTAATCCATGCAACAAGTTGCAGACATTTTGGGGGAAAAAACATGAGAGAGAGATTAAGCTGAAATTTATATTAAAAAACTCCAAAAACTATTTGATGGGATGAATTTAAAATGAAATGTCATAGTAAGCTTATGTCAGCTGTGACTTCAGTTTTCATTAATTGTTTGGCAAAGTCAAAGTCGTTGTGATTTGAGTATGATTAATTATGGTCAGTTCTTTAAACCACATATTAATTCTTCGTGATTAGAGTGACTTATAATTTATTTTTACTATATCAGTTATCTTATTTTACACTTTTTCTTCTTCGTTTTTTATTACAAATTTTGTCGTAAGATTTTATTATATTAATATCACTATTCTTATATATGTGTATGTGAATTTAATTTTAATATATTCTTATTTAGGAAAAATAAAATTCTCTAAGGTATAGAGTTTTTTTTTTAAATAATAATTTTTTTTATCTTGACTAAGTTTTGTTAGTTATGTTTGTTCAAAAAGTAACTCTTAAGTGTTAAATTTATTTTTGTTAAAAATATTGAATTGAAATAAGTCTTAATTGAAGTCGAAATAGATATTTTTAATTAAAATTTTCTTTTATGTCCTTGGTGACAAAATTTTGAGTAATTTTTTGGATAAGTTTTTTGAAAAGTTGTGGTTCAAAGAGATATTTGTGGAACTCATAAAAAATGTTATGATTATTATTATTGGATCATCTGCTACTAAAAGCCTTTTTTTTTTTGTCGTCTAGTGTGTCTCCTATATATTTTAACTTATGAATTACATAACTTTAAAGCAGTACTAATTTTTAATATATATTTAAGAATATACAATAAAAAATTATTAAATCTAATATAATAATACTATTAAAAATCATAAATTTGTATTGTATTAAAAAAATCATTAAAACAATACTTATTTTAAACGAAATATTAAATTTCGGCTATTCTTTGACCAAGCATTAATGACGAATTTGTTGTCATCTTAAACTGCACAAATTTTTAAAGCTGCATCGAGATTTATGTAGTTTAAAAAAAAAAAACTTAAATGCTTAACATACTATTTGTGTGATCTTAATTAGAATCAAAGTTCTATTTCATTTTAATAATATGTATGATAAAATATCATATATAACTACTTTTTATATTTTAAAATTTAGAATCTCAAAAAATTATTTTATATTTTTATCAGTAATTTATTAACTTATTTTATTAATTCTTATATAATGTTTGAGTTGTCTGTTATAGAATTTGACTAATAAATGAGATATGTCATTGATAATATTATTTTTTATTTTTAATAAATTTTTATGATATAAAATTTAATTTTTGAAACTAAGATATAAAAACATGAAGAGACTAAAAGTATAAATGTCACATCATTATTTATATTATATTATATGTTAAATTAGATGATACATAAGTAAATATTAACAAAATAATGAATTAGTAACAGGGAGATTATATGAAAAAAGAAAAATAATTATAAACAATTAAATTAAAATATGGTGCGATTTTCTGGTGAAAAACCTTATTAAGGTGATTGTAAAGTTACGGACTGAGAAAATCTGGTTGTCTGCCATTTAAGAAATTTGTACTATGCTCACAGATTCAGTGTATGTTTGAATAATAATATTATTTTAATTTTATATTTTAAAAAAACAAACTTATATGAGATTTGGCTGAGCGAATTGAATTGGGTAGCATTTGATGTTGATGGCGATTGGGTAGCATTTGCTCGCTTTCACGAAACTGCTTCCAAAGAAACAGACTCACAAATACACTAACGACACATATAACTCCTAACCCTATTTATTATTCAATTCCATGCCATCAATATACACATTGCCACCTACCCTCACCCAATACTAATCATACCCACTATCCATTTTTTTCCTAATTTGTTTCAAGGATTTATTTATTTACATTTATTTTTGTTTTATGATTTGAAAGTATTTTTTATTTTTAATAAAAGTATATATATATATATATATATTCACCTCAAGCCGATGAGGTAGGGGTGCTCCCTCTCTTCACTTCGCTCTCACTCCGTTAATGAAAAAATTTACTAGTTAATAAAAATTAAAAAGAAGAGAAGAGCTAATTAAAGATAATAAAAGTAATATTTAATAAAAAAAATAATATCTTTTTTAACAATTAATCTCTTTATTGTTCGTGCTCCTCACCCAAAAATCTTCTTATATTAGTAAAAGTTTAAAAATTTTTATATTCAATTTAAACTTTTTATTTAATTTAAATTTAACGGATTATAATTTATTACTTCATTGACTATTAGATTTAAATTAAATATATAACAAAATTATTTCTTATTCATTTATATTTATATTTATATTTATATTTATATAATTTAATATTTCAATTCTAAACTAGTATTACTTAGCTCTCTATTAAAACTTATCTAGTGTTACTATTATCTTTATATGATATTCTTACATTGATCATTAGTATCATTATTGACTTTTTTTTTATCATGACTAATATTCTTTGATGTTATTGTTGGAGAGTTAAGTAAGAAAAAATGTTAAATTATAAGATACTATAATATCAATAAATGCATGAATTTGTTTTTTACGTACTCTTAATGCTCATATTTTATGAAAAATTAGTAATACATTCTTGAAGTTATTTTTAATTATCAGTTAACGTTTATTAAAATTTGTATTATTCAATAGAGTTTGTGAAGATTCTAGAGTCCCTCCCACGGAACGCACGTGCAATATTTGGAAGTTGTGGTGCATTCAAGATCTTATGATTCGCAAAGAATGAGGTGTCACTGCCTTTCAATGCGATTGTTATGGTGATATGAGTATAATTAACCAAAGTTTGTGAAAGAACAAAAAGTTCAGAAATTTTATCAAGTGTTAGCACGTGAATTAAAGTGATTAATATATTCCGATATTTATTTTTAAAATATACAAAAAATGGTATATTAAAAGAAGGATGTAAAAAGCAATTAAAGAGAAATATTATATCAAAGAACTAAAGAGAAAAGTGTTTCTTTTCTTTATTTGGAAATTTTATTTTTAGAATTTTAAAAATGATATATTAAAAAAATCTCAAAAGGAATTACAGAGAAACATAAAACTAGTATCAAAGAACTAATGAAATGTTAAAGAAAACTATCAGTTTAAATTTAAATATTTAAAATAAAACTTAATACTATTCACATTGAAATTTAGTTAAAAAATTTCAAAATCAAAGTATTAAATTAATTTTTGAAATTAATTATTACTGATAATTATATTAAAAAAAAGTAGTTTTTGGTAGTAGAAATTAACAATATTTTTTTTGGGGTCAACTTAATAATATTATTCTGAGTCAGTTTAAGATGGCTGAAAACTAAAAGTTGTTTATGTCAACACCGAATAACAACCCAAGACGTTATTGGGTCAAATGCCTCAACTAAGGCCCACTTAAACTTCAAGTACTTGTAGCCCACGACACTCACTTTCAGGAATCA
Source organism: Abrus precatorius (assembly GCF_003935025.1). Classification (NCBI taxonomy): domain Eukaryota; kingdom Viridiplantae; phylum Streptophyta; class Magnoliopsida; order Fabales; family Fabaceae; genus Abrus; species Abrus precatorius. Next base: position 35,942,354 of record NW_020874428.1, on the reverse strand, counting down.
CAGCCCACAAGTCATGCTTCTATGATTATATGTCTAATTAAATTATACCAATATTACAGTTTTGACATATAACAGAGATTTGAATATTTTTGTCTTTAGTCGATAGTAATTACAACAGATAATATTTTATTCTAAAAAAAATCAATTATTACGAGAAATTTTAGTAACTATCAATTAAAAAATTATTTTTTCTTATTTACAAATTAAAATATTATAAAAGTTTTATAATATTTTCTTCTACTACACTTGAGAGTCTTTAATTACCAATTACTATTTCAAGAATGGTAACATACCCTCTCATGTGTAGGACTAAGCATACGTGGATAGCATAATTGAATAAGCTCTAATACTATGTTAAAAAATTTAAGTCTAATTCACTTTTAAAAGTTAGCTCATAAAAGAAGATATAACTCTTATAAATAATATTATGTCTCTATTCTTAACTAATGTGGGACATCTTAATAATTACTTTATTTTATTATTAGTATTATTTATTATCACCTTAAAAAATAACAAATTTTAACATTATCTATTTCTTTATTATTTATTTTTTTCACAAACTAAACATACCCTATCTTTTATATGGTTAAATTTATAAGAAAAAAAAGAAGAAAGAAACACTTATCATTTTAAAATTAGTTAAAACTTCTAATATTTAAGCGGCGTGTATTAACTACGATTCTTAACATCATCCCCAACAAAATTACATTGATAAAGTACAATTCTCCCCCACAAGACTATCTGTCCAATTCAATAAATTTTCTAACCTTTATGACGAAGCCTTCATAAAGGTTTGAATTGGAGGGAGGGAGAAAAAGGTATATGGAATCGTCACGTTCATGTGAATAGATGAATAAATGATTTACTGATTAATATTTGGAGTTGCACCATTCACAATCCTCTAACAAGGTGAACTCCCTATTGGATTATTAGCTTGAAGAGATCGAAATCCATCTCGTCTCTTGAACTTTTGGATCACGCTACCTAAAATAACTGAAATAAAAAATAATAATAACTTGGAGTATCACATTTTAATTTATTAGAAGTATTAACATAAGTGTCCTTTGACGCATAGAATTAAGTTTCAAATTAATGTTTAGAATTATAATTGAGCTTATTAGTTCCAAATTTTATGTTTGATATCCGTTTTTAAATTGTTAATTTCACGTATCGCTCTCTAAAATTACAACTTACCATTTCTTACTCTGTTAAAAAGTTTAAAAATACATTTTTTCTTTCTCATCTCTTTATATTTAATTAACATATGATGTTTTCATTTTTATTTAGCCTCTTATCTCTCTGCAGAAATAATTATGATATTAAAAAAAAAATTCTATAGTCGTACAACAGGACATTATACTATTTATGTAATAACATTGTATTAACGTCCAACAAAAATTTATTTCACGTGAAGAAAAATGTTGCCCTTTTGGGTTAATGATTTTGATATTACATTAAAAAAAATGTTTTTGAATGCTTTTAAATACTATATTTTTGTAATTTTTTTATTACACTAGTTGATGATGTAATAATGCAATTTTTCAGTTTTACAATTTTTGAATATTTTTTATATTACATTTATCGACGATTGTTATGTAGTTTTGGCTTGACTCTTCTCAAATGACATTTGGATCTGATTTTCTTTCATTTTTATTTTATTTATCACAAATTCATAGCTTTTACTATATATTTTATTGCATGTATTGTTTTTAGTTATTTGAGTATTTATTATAGTTATTAATCTTTGTTATCATTTTTGTACTTTTCGTATATAATGTGATATCTAATATTTTTTATTTCTGTAAATTTTTTGTTTTAAAAAAACATGACTAAAATTTTAGATGTCAAAAGAAACTTAACAAATATTAAAAATTAATTCATCAACCAATAAAAATACAAGAGAAGCAAAAAATAAAAATAATTGAATAATTTATATTAAATGATAGTAATTCATTTGATAGTCATGAATATATTTTAGTTATATATATGTGTGTGTGTATAGTGTCAATATTTTAAAGTTATAGATCGTACACTCACAATGGAATTGAATTTAAAATTTTAATTTTATATCCAAATTCTTTGTAAAAGTGAAACATAAAATTTAAAATTCTGAGTCAATTCCAATTCTAGTTCCGACGTCCAAACGAGTCCTAACGGGTAACCTTAGAACCAAGCATTACCTAAACCCCCAACTAGTTTTTAGTTTTGGTACAGGACTCCCTAACTTTTAGTCCAAATAATCAGGTAACAATTCCATTTCCTCACATCCAAGAAACGATAGGGTAGGGGAATTGAATTAAGCAGCGTTACTTCGAGGCAGTGAACAAAGCAACCTATTACAATAAGAGGCCTGAGTTTCGCTCTTAAGAAATTAAATCCATAAGGTGCACCTCAGCATCAAAACCTCGAAACGTAGTAACATCTTTTAATACAGCAACGATCCTCCAGCATAATTCCAAGTTCTTTAACAAAGGAAACAATTCTCTCGCTTATTCCCTCCGCCTTTTCTCTTTTTTGGAATGTGCATTGTCCTTCTCTGTGCTATAATAAGACGATCTATTTGGAGAGTCATGCTTTCTTTGCTTGTGATGTTTTGAGTGTTTTTTACTTCCACTGTTTTTTTCTTGAGAAGAACCTTTCCTTCTCCCTTTTGACCTCGAACGGTGTCTATCCCTTTCATCATTAGATAAATCACTTCCTGCATCATGCCTTTTGTGTCGACGATGCCTGGAACTTTTTCTGCTCCTTTCCACTTCTAATGAAGAACTGCTGCTATAATCTTGGCGATGTGTTGAAGGTGTTCTACTTTTCCTTTCTTCATATTTTTCCCTGTTAGATCGCTTTCTGCTCCTTTCCTCTTCCGAGTTGCTGCTATAGCCTCTGCTGTCGATTAAAGGTGATTTAATTTTCCTGTCATCTTCAATACTCTCACCATCAGACTTGCCGCGTTTGCTGTCTGAAATACTGGTTGCCTTGGTTTTGATATTAATACTATCATGCATATTTCCATGAATGGTGTCACCTTTTGATGGATCCCCCTCATGAGCAATGTCCTGATAATTTGGCAAATCATGATTTAATGACGTCACACTGTTATTTTCACTCTTCAGGATGTCAGTTCTTCCATCTTCATTGGCAATTTCTTTCTGAGGTACAACATTCCTGGAATTCTGTGTTGGGTAAGGCATATCAGGAGGAACCTCAAGGCCTAGTTCCTTGCCCAATGATTCCAGAAAATCACCAGCAATCAGACGGCTCAATGCTGTATTAGCTACTTCAGCTTTCTTTTCTTGATTATCCACCATCCTAATACTAGAGTCTTCCCCTTCATCATCAGAATCATCAGAGAAAATAGCCTGCAATATATGAATTTATTTTATAGGTGCTCGTGGCTTGCTAGGGAGAGATATCATCTAAGATATGCATGTGATAAATAAGCATTAGAAAGATCTGAGACTTGAACCAAATTAAATATAATATTGTCATGAAAAGGTACCCCCAAGATTTATGGTCACAGACAAAAAACAAGAAATCAGAAACATGTATAAAATATGCTTTGGCAAGGACAAATCAGAGAAATGGTTTGACATGAAGGAATTAACCATAATGATTGGAACGAGTTAGAAATACGGTGTTACCTTGTATAGGTCAATTGGCCTTTCAATATTTTCAACTTCCACATCCCCTTCAGTTTCATTTTCAGTAATACTTTTGGTTACGTCTTTATGAGTAGATTGTTGCAAAGGTGGGGTGTCTTTCTTTGAAGTAACAGGCACGTCCAATTTGGTGCCTTTGACTGAATCTGATGTAAAAATCAAGGAATCCATCTTACTCCTAATCCGTGGAGCAGGTGGTGGCTGCAAAGAGCAAAGAATATGTTTAAGCTTGGAACATTCTGGGAAAGTCCAGAACAAAAATTCAATACCGAGCATAAAAGGTGAAAAATGTTCTCCAAATCAAGCAAGAAAATCAATATAAGAATAACTTTTTAAGTGTAGCAGGCTACTTTAAGTACCTTTCCCATATAAGGATCAATAAGATCAAAGCGTTTGCACAAAAGAGGTGAAGGACGCCATTGAAACTCTTCCCTCTTAGGGTACATTTTCTTCCCCAATAAATCTTCAGCTTGCAGGTCTTTCTTTGACTGTTTGCACAGGAATACAAGATGTGTCAAATAACTTAAGCCAAAGCAACAGGAAAGAAACAAAAGGAACATCACCGTAGTCATACCTCGACTTCACCAGAAGTGAACTGCATAACACCACCTGGGATGAAATCCATGGAAGATGGAACTAAAGGCTTGCTTCCCCTGCTCTGTTTCCCCTTTTCTATTGCCTCCGCTGCAGCCTCAAAACTTAGTCTCTCTTGAGCACGAGCAGCTTCTGACATATCACTAGCTAAACTAGCACTTGCAGTGCGTAATCCCCCTTTATACTTCTCCTTAAGAAACTGCTCAAATCTTTCTTGCTTTGCAGGATCATCTTTGAAAGGCTTTTCAACATTCATTAACTCACTCTGGTTCAAAAACAAGGAAATAAAGATTAGTAAAGATCCTTTTTTTTTTGGATTAAAATAAAAAGCTTTACAGTCTAGGGAAGGAACAGGGGTATCTCCTAAAGGGGGAGGATAAAATCACATTATCGCTTCATGTAGGATTTATACAAAAAACCAGCATAATACCCCTGCCCAATGGAAAGGGCAGTGACCATTGTGCCAAAAGTCTGGCCATTAAAGGTTCAGTTCTACCCCTGTTGTTAAGATTCCACAGAAAGAAATCTAAAAATCACATCAACGGAATTATTTGAGTCGAAGCCACAGATTAGACAGCCAACCAAACTACTAGAAGCAATAAAAAAGATATATTCTCTAGTTATTTAATTGGGAGTTGAATGCAGAAAGATTATGCTACTTACAAATGATACCGACTTAGTAAATGTATCTGTGAGATTAAATTGGAGCTGAACATCTGTAGAAGCAACAGATGAGGATGCATCTTGGGAGCTTCTTTCTAGAGGTTTTTCTCCTAAGATCTGGCCCCGACTCTCAGCTGACAACCTCTGCCCACTGTGAGGCATTTTTCCATCCAACTGCTGCTTAGTTTGATTACTGCATTTCTGTTGTGCCTCCCACAATTTCCTTGCATAATAATCATGGCCAGTTCCTCCAGACAGAAAATTAAACAATGGATTTGATTGATTTTTTTCTCTAGATAAATCCTCATATAGTTTACCACATTTAGCTACCAGATTAGCAACACCCTCAATTAATAGTTTTAAATTGCTATCCTCGGGAGGAGAAACATCTGGTGGAGGGAGTTCATAGTTCTTGCGGTTAATGTCAAGAGGTCCAGAAAAGGCATGGCGGGGCACAAAATCCTTGGGAATCTGAGGAGCCTCAAATCTGAAAATCAGTTTATGCAATTATGGTTTAAAGTGAAATCATATAAATACAAAATCTAAAGAAGATAAGATATATAGACTTCATAACCCAAACGGTGTAAAAATATTTTCATGATATAAGATCCCTAGGCCCTCAGAATTACTATTAACCAAAATCAGCACCATCAGGAATGTGAAAGAGTTATAATATAGAATTTCAAAAATAAAAAACCATATCAGTTTGATTGTTTGGCAATAAATTGCTTCAGTAACCTTTCCATTTTATAGTCAGAATTTGATGCAACTCTAAAACCAGGCAGATCGCCCTTGTCCTTCTGCTCTTTCTTTCTCTGATTTTCTATGCTCAACATTGAAGGTTCCTCAGTTTCTTGAACAGCATCTTCAAATTCATAACCTTAGAAAATGTAAAAGAAAAAATTATGCCTGTTTATTCACATTTTCATAGGAAAAAATTACACTCCTCATACTTACTTCAAATAAATGTATTCTCTGATTAAAAGATTAAAACACACAAGTGGCAAAAAATCATTATCTAAAACATTAAAGCTGAAAGTGGCTTCTCAGAAGGAAGCACTAATTCCACAGACCAAAGTTTCATTAATAAGAGCCCATTTGACAAGTTATATAAAGTATGGTAGGATTAATTAATAAAATACTGACTTTGTTAGTTGTTTAGTGTTGGGCATTATATTGCATAAGCTTACCCCTCTTATACATTAAGACAATGAATTACTTATTCAGGCCTTCATATTAGATTAGGCTTGATTGTAATTTTATATATGAGCTGCTGAAGTTCTCCATGAAACCCTAAATAATCAGTAAACGAAAAAGAACTAAATCAGCACTGCTAAATGCATCCTATTTGATTATTTGATTATTTTGTTTTTATTGTTCTCAGGGGTTTCGATACTCACTCTTTGCACTATTTGATCATTCCATAACTCTGTTTTCATTCTTCTGAAACAGAGGCTTCCCATAGTCACTAGTTCACTCTGTATGCATCTTATTTGGTTAACATTGTTCTGTTTTCATTTTTTCAAAACAAAGGCTTCGTTTAACAACATTTTGTGATCTTTGAGTTAAAAAAAAAGGGAAGAAAGTTGTTACTTGAGAGTTGAGAATATCGTACTATTTTTGACAAGAGATTACACATCAAATGTAAGTATTATCATTGTCCAAAAACAATGAGGTTTAGTACACGTGGGATGTACTACCATTTAGTAGTTACTTGGTTACTTATGATTTTGATAGTTGAACTCACTGATGATTTTGTTTTATGAAACTTATGGTTATGTTGTTTTAGGTAACTTGTGCCTCTGAATCTTATGATCTGATAAATTAACAATTCATGATTCAAAAATTGGTGATTCCCTATATGATAATCATGTGCACAACACCTTAGTACCTTCTCCTTTTGCCACCAATAAGTTTAACTTAAACAGCTTTTACACTTTCAATGCTTGGCAGCTTACCCAAAACTTTACCGCAACTTGCCAATATGTTTATCTTCTCATTCTCAGCCAAAACTACACTGGATGCCTTGTAGTTGTATTCTCATCCTCAAGACAAACATTCATGTGAATCAAAAGTCAGAGTAGGAGGCTGTTCTAATCTCTCTGATAGTATGTCTTCTTTTATGTTGAAATTTAAATCCATGTTCTGTTCTCTTTTAATATGTTTATTTGGTACAATGGTTTTAAAATTTAAAAATAAAAAAATGTTTGCAATGTATCTTCATTTAGAGAACCTATAGCGTTAAGTTTTAAACTATCAGGTCATATCCTATCATGCTTACCAAAAGGGCCCCAACTTAAAATCATATTCAATCCTAACATGAAAGAGTGAAGCTACTAACTATTGGCATAGACATCCTCATCCTCGGCATCAAGTTCCTCAAGTGCTCCAATGCCAAAACCAGGGGCAGCCTTTCCTGCTGATGAAAGGAAGCTGAAATTTAAATCAACCTAGGGAAAGATATTTTTCCGACAACTAATAATAAAAAACAGAAAATGAAAATAAGAATATGGATTATCATGTATTCAGTTTTAAGTATCTTACACTTGAAACCAAAAAGACTATCTCTTGAGGAAATGTTTTTGCTGTACCCATGTCCCCTCTTACTGGATAAGCGTGATCGTTTTTTCTCTGTAAAAAGGAGATAATACAGTTAAAAATCAATTTCCAGCAACCACATCAGCAGGTGTCACATATAGATCAAGAAAAGGCATACCTCTAAACTCAGGAGCATGTTTATAAGGATCAAAACCTAATCCATGCAAGTCTTGCTTTGGGTTGAGTACATAAACCTAGAGAAAAGATGTATATCAGACATGTCCGCTATCAATACCAATATACTTACAAGTTACCACCAGCTATAACAAGAGACAATTACCCAATTGAATCAAAATAACTAAAATGTTAGTTTGTTGAGAATGAGAGATATAGATATATTCACAAACTCCACTGTTGGATTGGAAGTTTGTATAATACACATCTGCTCATAATATTCACAGTAATTCAAGATTGTTGTCTACTCCATTCAAATATCTTACAACCAACACTAATATAGTTTTCCAATATATTGAAATATCAACCATGTGTCACATACTTGTTCTTTTTTGAGTTTTCCAAAATTTGGCATGCAAAATATATATATGGCAAGTGTTTATCATCAAAGGGTAGGCCTGATAGAAATCAAACCAATTTAATTCAAGGAAAATAACTTTACTGAAATACATGTTGAAACTCAAAATACAATTATACTAAAAAAGTGCCTCACCTTTTCTGTAAGGAATCATTCATCAGAATTAGGTCTAAGAAGATTATCATATTAGAAATCAATAACATTTACATAGCATTGGTAAGGGAAACTTCTCACCGGTGTGCTCTTGGAGAACTGATCATCATTCACAGGCTGCTCAGGAAAATTGTCAATATCATCCTTGATAGGCTCAGACTTGGAAATTTTCATTTTCGGATCATCTGAAGAAAATGCTAAGAAAGCTCTCCGAGCCTGTCTTCTGGCATCTACACAGACAGTACAATTACATAAACTGACATATCAAAGCATGTAAGCTAGTTAATTAGACATCAATCTGACAAAAACATAGATGAAAAAGAAAATTGCCCCATTGTCAAACAACACAAATACCAACCTCATTCCCAATCATAAAAAGGGATAATCACTGACAATACACATAAGGAAGACAACAATAAGATGACAATATGTATCATAAACGAATAGAATATAAATTAAAAGAGTATCAATGCCAAGTGCTTTCGCATCCTATAGAGAATCAGTGCATGTGTAATGATTTGAAGAAGATCAATGAAACAATTAATGCACATGAAAAAATTATAATTTTCTCCTCAGCTACTTTTCTTTTATATAGCACTGAAAGCAATCAAAGCATACACATAACAATCTAAATCACAAATACTTATTGGATCTTAGAAAATTATAAATATATCAAGATTAATGTCTAATGTAAACTAATGAGGGATAGGATGGAAAAGAAATCCAGATCCAAGCACAGCTACATACAGATCTGAAACTACAATGTAATCCTGTTATTTTACTCAGAAGAAGGAAGAACAGCAACCTGATTTCTACAATCCAAATTGATAAAAAGAGGTAAAATTTAAAGGGTACCCTTCCTTACAGTCCAATTCGTATTTGATGCATTTGTATAATAAAGTATAAAATGGAATGCAAGAAAACAAATCACAAAAATGATAATGGGAAGCCATACCATACAGTGCATCAGCATGTGAATCCTTGATTGAGCGACCACGACTCCATCCCATCTTCAAGAGAAGTTTTACCCCTTAAAAACAAAAACAAGGAGGTAAGAGATCAAGAAATTATGAAGGAAGATGCTATTAAAATTAAGTGGACATTACCAACAGACTCGGTAGCTGGAACAACTATTTCATCAGGAGCAGGTCCAGGAATTATGGATGGCCTACAATAAAATGAAGAACACACAGAAGTATGGAAGTCCCATCAAAATGGTTATAGAAACAAAATGGAAAATGAAAAAATAAAAATGGAATAGACACATAAAGAGAGTATTTTCATTAAAGGAAGGAAAATGAGCCTATTTCAAATAGAAAATAACAAATACATTGAAACTTTGAGCTTCTAAATTCCTTTAACTCAGAAGATAACAGTGTATCAAATTTCAAGGGGACAAAAGTTCAAACATTATACTCTCATCACCACTACAGAAAAGAATTTAAAAAGTTAAGCTTTTGTTTAATATTTCCAGAACCAAGAAAATATATAAGCCTAATAACCATTTGGATTAAAAACCAAAAAAACATGTACACAGATAACTAGCATGTTTTAGTTTCTTTTCCTCCTCAATCTTTTCCTTTGCTCAAGATGCAAAAGAGTGGTCCAATGAATGAGGCTCCCATCTAGCGGGATTTGGGAAAGATAGATTTAGTATCACCCCCAATGTTACAGAGGTTGTTTCCAGGATTTGAACCCATGACCTCCAAGTCACAAACAGCAACCTTGTTGCACTAAGGCTTAACCCCTCTTGACTGAACACGGGAATCAAACCTAAAATATCAATAGTTTGCTATAGAGATAATTTACAAGATAACATTATGGCATCATTTGATCCAAGTAACCAGCCCCATCTAAGGGGAAAAGGCATAGTGATAGCTGCTGTTGTGGTTGCATTGTTGATTGAAGATGAAAGAAGAATAATGTAATAGAAAGAGAATATACCAATAAACAAAAGAGCATTAAAACACACACACAGTTAAGATATCAATACAGCAAAGCTCTGCTACCCTTGAATACTTACAAAAGGACTTGAGGCCCCAAAAAATTTACCATGGATCAAAGACCAAAAGAAACTGAATAGTAGTCCATGTCACATAATTTTTGTAACATGAGAACCCAACTGGTTCAAAAACAAAAATGTAATTTGCATGTAAAACCTTGTTTTATAATGTAAACAATGAAATTCTAAAGAGAAGCAAAAACATTTTAATTTCACTCATTTTGTATATATACTATGGATAAGGAATTAAAAAAAGCAGCATGAAAAGGCAAAAAAAAAATTCCTTAACGAAGTTAATTGATGCATGCACATCATAGGACCATAATAATAATTACAGAAATAAAATCACCTCTGTTTCTGTTCCTTCTCAGCTTGTTTGCGAGCAATTTCAGCAGCTGTGAAACCAAATGTGTCAAACTGTGAAGACGTCCCCAAAAGCTGACCTTCCATTTCCTACAAAACATGCAAAGGGTATGTTAGAACTCATGAAGAATTAATCAAGTAACAAAAACTGAAGCCCCAGCCACCAATTGAGCAAGTAACCTAACTACTTGATTTCATCCACATGATTGACATGTTGTGATTGGGTTAATGATAGTATTACCATTGTTTACAACATATTAGTTGAGATTGCTTTAGAAAAGCAAAGAAGAGTATAGTCCTATCCTAAAAGCATGATATTATTAAATGATAAATAATAAATACCCCCCTTCCTGAGATTTTGAAATATTAAAAATACCACTTGCTCTCCCCCACCATCAACTAAAATTAAAAGAAACTTTCTTGTTTAAATTCTAAATAGGACAAACTTCCCCTTCTTGGAGAATTTTAATGTAATAAATTTAATCTTTTATGTATTCCTCATAGGATGTGCTTCAGACTTTTTTCCAAACTTTAAGTGGTCACTTGTGATGTTTCAAAATCTCAAGGATGCTTATGTATCCTGCTCTAATATTAATCTTGAATTTGAGTTTGATCTAACTCAACACTAAAGGCTAGCCTAAGAGGTAAGAAGTGTCCAAGCTTTTATAAGCTCTACTTTGGCTATATAAATATCTTTAGTCAAAATGGGATTTCAACACATTCTTCTTATGTCTAGGACTGAACATTTAGTACATGGGAGATTACAGAACTATATTTTTTTTTAAGGACGGTTGAGGGTAACCCAATATCATATCAATAATAAATTCTAATACAATCTTAAATTTAAGTTGGGCTCAATTCAACCTCAAAGCTAACTCATGGAAGTGAGTATTACTCAAATCTTTATAAGCTCTACTATAGTTATATATATAGTCAATGTAGGAGTAAAGTTCACATCAAAAGATATAGAAAATGGCATAATGTAGAAATATGTATACCAAACATAAGCGAGTACAAATTATACATTAAATTTAAAAAAGGACAACTAAATATTTACACAGAGATTCAGTATGAAATTCTTGTAAAGTAAAAAGTTGGATCTGCTTGGTATTACTTCTTTACCTACATCTCTACTGCCGTAGAAGTTAACTTATAATAGGAGGACTTAGAAACATATACATATAAATATGTTGAAAATCATTAATTACAGAGACACTTATACTGGCAGATATTATTCAACATACAGCTTTCTCATCTTCATCTAGAAAATTCAATATGTTCTGCTCTTTGAATTCAGCTCTGTTCTTCCTGGATGATTTAAATGACTGAGGTGCCCACCCTGCTCATTCATTCATAAAGTTAACACCGACCTTTAAATATTCAAAACTATAACAGGACCATTATGATTTCCCAATAAACTTATACCTTCCTTTGAACCCACTGTATTATAGTAACCAGCAGAAAAACCTCCTGTAAAAGCTCCATGGAATCTTCTCCGCCCCTCCTCATCTCTAACCTGGATATGGAGAAATGAAAATTACAACTAAATTATAATACAGGCAGCGGCGTTAGGAAAGGCATGCCCTCAATTTTAAAGGGTCCTCAACAGTGAATGTAAACATTTAAGGCCAAGGACCAAAATTTATTTTCAACTGCATATACCTCAAAGCTTCACATACACAGAAGCAGCCACTTACACACCCTTGGATAGGATTCAAACACCAAAACAGGAGTTGAAATTTAATTGAGAGTATAAATCTAGTATTACCCAAAACAAAAGAACTACTATGGTGCAAAAAAAGACACAACCAATTAACAAGACACACTTCAATAATCAAACCAATACCCATGTAGCTTCTTTTCAATTCTATTTTTTTCTAGGAACTAATAGTTAATGAGTGACAGCCCCGGGATTCTAAGAATCCTAATCCTAGAAAGAACACTGAAGTCCTCAATGAAGCCCGTAGCAGAATTTAATCATCTCAGTCTGATCCAGGATAATATAAACTTGACTTCCGTTTTTTATTTCACATAACAACAAGAAACAAAACCAGAACACTCGTTTTTTTGCTATATGCACTCGAATTTTCTAGAATCGCAGCAACTCGATAACACAAATTCTGACCTCTTGCTTCCAAGCAGGGAGGGATCGGAGGTGACCAGAGGACTCGGCAATGGCCTTCTTTCTGCGGCTGGTTAACTCTTCCTCGCGTTCTATCGGCGTTCCGTAGAAAACAAAATCGTCTTCGTCCGATTCCATTTATTTCCACTGATTCCTGATATTGGAAGATTGCTATTGCTCAATCCAATTCCAAAAGTACTTATTCAAATCGAATGGCAAATAATCAATTAGGGTTTTCAGAAGCTGGTCTTGGAAGTGTAAAATCCATTGATGTGCAGTTCAAGAGTGACCATGGTTCGGGAACACCATCAACACAGAACCTGACCTATACAACGGACAAAAATTTGGGGACAAAATTTTGGTGCATTGGTATTTAATAATTATTTAAAAATATATATATATAATTACTTCTTTTTCATAAACTGTTGATTTTAATCTTGTAGTTTATATGATTCAACCAAAAACTAGTATTTAATAATATTAAAAAATAAAAATTTATAAAATAGCTCTAGATAGTTTTTTTATTAGAATTGAGTTTAAATTGTGTAATATTAGTAAAAAAAAACACTTAATTAAGTTTTAATATGATTAACCATATTTTTACCTGTGATCAAAAGTCAATCCAAAATTAGGAATTAGATTTTGAGGTTAAACAAAATTCAAAATGTTTCTAAAAAAAATTGTTTTACACTTAAAATGTCAATAGTAAATAAATTGGAAGCTCTCAATTCTCACCTGTCATCAAATGCCAACCCAAAAGTTTTAATGCTATTTGCAATATATTCAATGAATAGGACAAATATTTATTTTCCAATCCACACCACTGATGTAAACCATATTGAGGTCTTTCTAATAAAAATGTCACAAATGATTTTATTTTCTGCAAGGCCAAAACAAAAAGTTGTTATGTGAACTTGACATCATTCATGACAAACCGCATGAATTAAAAATGAAGAATGGTGTGATCTTTATCTATCGGTAATTGTATTTGGAAGCATTGTTGTTTTAAAATGTATTAACGTTATCACGGTATATTACATGAAACTAGGCATAAAAACATGATAGAATAGAACTCACTTTAAATAAATTAGACTTCTAATATAATTATTAGACATAAAAACATGTTATATGTTAAATGTCTTATTTTTTACTTAGTTTGATCTTGTCTGAAATTTATTAATAAAGTTTGCTATAATTTTTTTTAATAGACTATTAAACTTAGACTAATAAATACACAATAAACAAATTATAAATAAATATTTAAATATTAACTTTTGAATACATATATATTATTTGATTTGTTAGGATTAACAAAACTTTATAAATAATTTAAATCTGTCCTATTTATTTAATTAGACTTTAAAAAAATTTAAACCTTATTTATTTATTAAAAAAGTTAGGTCAAGCTGCAAGTTATTATTAGGTCATCTGATATGTTTTTATTTTTATATGAAGCACCAGACTTAGACACTTTTATTTTTAATTATACTAGTTATAAAAATATAATTAATTTTAATTAAAAAATTCTATGAAATATGAAAATATTGTATTTAATCTTTATCTTTTGCTACTTAAAAATTTTAAAGCAATCAAGCTGTTATATGTTGAACATTGTGAAGAAAAACTTGATAATCCAAAACCAAATTGAGTTAGTCAATGCCATGAAAATTAAATGAAAACAACACTCCCTTGCGTGTAGATTCGACGCGCCGTGTTTTTCTTGGGTTATACGATCGAAGCCCATTACAATGGGTTTTTAGTTCACAGGTTAGTTGGTATTATAAACAAAATTAAAATAATGTAATAGAAAAAGTATGCATTTAAAGATTTGCAAAAATTAAAAAAATAATAAAGGAAGTAATTATTATAATTAATAGATGACGACGATAAAAATAAATAAATATAGTTCAAACATGTCATCATGTAACGTTTCAAAAATTAAAATGTTACAAACTATTAAAACAAGCTTATTCATTAAACGAGTCTAATTTGATTAAATAGAGTTTTAAGCCAAATAAATAAATAAACTAATTTTTTTATTTAACATATGTTTAGATACACAATTTAATTAAATATGCATTTAATAAACATGTTTATATTAAAATTTATGTTATAAAATTTATTAGTATACAGATTTAAAAAAATATTGTTTTTCCTATAATTTTAACATTGCCTTTCTAGTTTTGTACTAAAAAGAACGAAGAATTGATAAAACATGACGAAGGAAATAACGTAGTCAAATAAATTTATTTTAAAGAAAAAATAGCTAATGTTTTTTTATTCTTGCATTAAATCTTAAATAATAGTTATTTAATATATAAATATTAGTTATTAATTTTATTTCTTATTAAAGATATAAATAAATTAAATTTTTTGAATTTTAACTTATTAAAAAATCAATTAAACATAGTTATTTAATTAAATAAATAAATTTAAATAAAATCTATATTGGTTGTATAAATCAGTCAATCTTAAACTATACCACACAGTCAATAAATAAATAAATAAGTGCAATATTGTATATATGCATGTATTGCACTTATTGATATTTATGTATTATTATTTTTATTTCAATATACTTATGTAAAAAAGAAAAGAAAAGAATGGTAATGGGTCATATACTTATTTATCTATACTTATTGTTATTTTTAAATAATATATATAAATAAAATTTAGTTTTAGATAAAATATTTGTTATTGTTTTTTATATATTTTATATAGTATTTAATTACATTTTTACTTAAAAAAATGTTTTTAGTTGTGATTTTTTGTTTTATTACAAGTTTTTAAAAATATTTTTTTAATAATATGTATACTTTATTGGTTCATAAAATAAATGTCCAAAAATTATATTTCAATTAACAAAACTGCAAATGATAAGTATATGATTCAGGTACTTAGCAAATATAAAAATAAATATCAAACTTATTATTTGGTGAACAAATTCATAATCTTTAAAACTCTAATATCACATTCCATAGACTCGTTTAAATTTTATTAATTTTCAACTTTTAACCTTATAATTTTTTTCATATCCAAAATATATTATAAACTTTAAAATATAAAAATTAAGAGTTTTAGATAAAATTTAATAAAAGACTAAATTTACTTAGTTTACAAAATCTTAATTAACTAAAAATAAATAAAATATTTAAATTCATACATAACACAAATTAAAATTTTAAATAAGATTATAATTATTTATGAATATAAATATTTCTAATAAAAATTATTTATGAAAATAAGAGAAAAAAATTACTTACTACGGTGATATTATAAATTTAAAAAGATATTTTATATTTTTTAGATTAAAAGATGATTATAATTATTTTAATATTTTAAAAATTAAAAAATATTAATATTTATTTTAATTCAATTATGAATTTTACTGTTTATTAATATAAAATAAAGATGGTTTAAGAAAGGATATATATAAACCCAATATAAGCCCTTATAATCATTGAGTGCAGTAAATTAAAAAAAAAAGAAAAGGAAATTAGAGTTTGGAAGTTGTAATATCCGTTTAGGAAAAGACAGGGCGACGCGCTGGAGGAGAGCGCGTGGGAGAAGGGAACTGGTAAACGCGCTTGAGGCCGTGGCTGCCCTAATCGGATGCGAGCGAGAACTGGTTCTCTTATCCTGTGAAACCATCTTCATAAATTCATATATCGGCCTTAGCCTCAGCCATGTCTTCGTTCCTCATCTTCCCGCAACTCCCATCCTCATTTACGCGCTCTCAGATTCTCCTTTTCCGGTAAATTGGTGAGTTCGCTTTTCCTTCTTTACTTCCTTTCAGATCTGCACTTTTTCTTTTCTCCCTATTTGTGCCCTAATTCTTCGTTTCTTTCGATTTTAGGTTGAATCATGGAGCCCATGGACATCGTTGGCAAATCCAAGGAAGATGCCTCGCTTCCTAAAGGTTTTCCTCACTCCCTCATCTATTAGTGAATTTGATTGAGCAGTTAGTGAGTAGTATGTTCGTATCGAGTTCTTTGGAATCAGTCTGTTACCTGCACTGGTGAATTTTGTTTCTCTGGATTTTTCTTTGGTGAATATGTCTAGGTTTTTGTGACATCTTAAGGCTAATCTCCCGTGGTGTTTTTTTGTTTTTCATTTGAAAATGTCGATTTTCAGTAAACTAAAAGACTTGGTAAAACCGTTTTCTAACTGCATTCCAAGTGAGATCATAATAAGTTCCAGAAGGTATGTTTCTTGTTGTTGACTAAACATTAGCAATTCAGCGTAGCATATCATCATATACAGCAAAAACATCGTTCATTAATCATTTGAAGACCCTGACGAATGTTCTTTTATTAAATGGGTATAATTTGATAAAATGTTGCTGAATAATAATGAAAAGTGATGTTTGGTTCCTTTAATTTTTTGTGGTACTTGATACTAATGTTTTCTCTTTGATGTCAATGCATCATTGTTTTATGGCCTACTGAAGCGCTAATCTTTTGGCAGCAACAATGACAAAAATTATTAAAGAGATGTTACCCCCAGATGTACGGGTTGCAAGAGATGCCCAAGATCTATTGATCGAGTGTTGTGTAGGTAAGAATTTTACAGTCTATTACAATTTTATTGCCATTAAATTGTGCTTAATTGGTGACTTAATTCCTTTAGCTCAAGCTTTTATGCAGGGTCAAAATTTTAGCATGCAGACAGTTGCACAAAACTGATGAACTTTCTATTGCTATTTTTGCGATGTCTGTTAATGTTAACTGCAAAACTTTTGCATGGATTATAAGTAAAATGGTCATAATGAGTTCATGATATTTGTTTACAATCTCTCATCTGCATTTGCTAATGACACAGGGTTCTGGTCTCTTGCTTAGGGCTAGTTTTGGTTCAAGTTCAAGTGTGAGGAATAATGACCTAACCATAACAATACTATACAACCAGTAAATTACTAGAATATACAGTGTAATAATATCATAGGCAATAAATAAGCACTTTTGAACTTGCTGTCTGATTGTTCATATCTGGATTTGAACATGTAATAACATTGTTTGCTTGTGTATGATCTATACTGCAGGCATGCTGTGTTTCAATGCTTCTGTTCTATGTGAAAATTTAGGCTGTGAATGTTAAGTGTTTTCTGCTTTATATCCTTACTTTACAATTCGCAAGGAGTAAGATGTTGTTGGTTGATTTGTCATTGTAGAGTTTATAAACCTTGTATCGTCAGAATCCAATGAAGTCTGTAACAGAGAGGATAAACGGACAATTGCACCTGAGCATGTGTTGAAGGCTCTAGAGGTATTTGAAATTTGTCTGCCTGTTGTATCTCTTAAAGTTCTGCTTGTGGATGTTGCTCAGTTTATACTTGAGTGTTCTATTGGTACCATGCATTTTCTTGGGTGATGTTATGTTTGGCTGTGAAATATTTCATTTAACAAAGGTTTTCTTAATGATGCATTTTAAGGAACATGCATTGAAAGGATTTAAGATCAACTATTAATAGTAACGATTTTTATTTTCCTCTCTTTATAGAAACTACTCTGCGATAAATTATGTGTCATTGCATTCTTATCCATGATGAGACTTGAGCACAGCTTTCCGAAACTTGAACTAAAATACTTGGTACCTGATTAGGTTGTCCTTTGTTAATTACAGATTTATTAATTGTTTAGTTTACAGACTGTTGTCTCTGCTTCCCAGACAGTGAAGTGTGTGCACTTGTAAGATATGCCCTTACCCTGAAGCTATAGTAGTTGTTGACTGGCTTTTTTTCATAAAAACAAGAGCTTACTTTGGTTTCCTGCAGATTTTTAATATTAGATCGTCACAATTCAAATTCTTTCTACTACATATTCTAAATTTATATTTTAGCCATTCGGAATGTCTTAATCAAGACAAAACTCATTTCTTTAAAAGTGAATTCTTTTCAATTTTGAGGTTATATAGAAGTGTTCCAAACTTAAGTATGGATTTATTTTAAATGTGCTTGTATGGAATTGTCAATAACGAGTTTGTTGGATTTTATTTTATTTTATTTTCTGTTTATTGATTATTTGATTTGCACCTACCCCTCCAGGTTCTTGGATTTGGTGAGTACATAGAAGAAGTTTATGCAGCATACGAACAACACAAGCTGGAGACCATGGTAATTATTAATATTAATATTAATGCCCCATATTTATGCTGAATACTTGAGTGGTACAATGTAACATAACCGTATTCACCCTCTTTTATTCCTGCCCCATCCCCATAATTTCTTTATGGGTGAATGCATAACAAAAAAAAAAAGTGAAAACGTGGAGTGCTCCCTCAGATGTACCATTTTTATTAATTATCTGACCATCTTGAACAATCATAGCGGAAACTGAATTTCTGTTTTCAAACTGGGGTCAGATGAAAGATGGACTGTCTTGAGGGAGTACCTGCAGGGCTCATTGTTGGTCCTCTAAAGAAGCCCCCAGACCAGTCATGGATCCCATCTAACCTATCCCCACTGATAGAGATCTGTGGAAATGGTATCCTGTAGGTAAATACACTGGAAAGATCTTAACTGACTGGTAATCTGACTTATCTTCGCACTTCTTTCCTCCCCACTTGATGTTTTCAGAATGCAGTTTAGGAACATGGCCTGTGTTGTGTGTAGCTTTAGGAGTTAAATTTGAAATTACTTATTCACCTTTGACAGTTTTTGTTATCCTTCTATGCCTGTGGTTTTTAGTTTAGTCATCAACGCTTGTAGATTTTTAGATATTCCATCAATCTCTGAAGTAAGTAATTGATTGTTCAACTCTTGTGACTTGAGAATGATGATTTTGTGCTCTGGCAATAGCTTATCAATCTGGGTTATAAGAAGTTCATGAATGGTCTTGATTTCCTTACATCCATGCTCACAGTGGCTAGTGAGAGGCTGGAGGGCCTGTATTATTGATCAGTTGAAGTGGAAAGTGATTTTTTATTAAGTTAATTACTGTTGTATATACGTTTACTTTGGAAAGGAGAAAGTATTTTCTGATTGATTTGGTTTTCTTCCAGCAGGACTCTTTGAAAGGTGGTAAATGGAGCACTGGAGCTGAGATGACTGAGGAAGAAGCATTAGCAGAGCAGCAAAGGATGTTCGCAGAGGCACGTGCTAGAATGAATGGTGGAGCCATTGCTTCCAAGCAGCCAGATGCTGACCAAAGTTTAGATAGCTAACTTAGGACCGTTATTATATTGAAGCATAGGCAAGCACCTCTGACTCCTGTCTATGCTTCTAATGAGCTCGATTGTGTACAAAAACCCATTCACCAGTTTGCTGGTCTATGTGGATGTGCTCGCCATTTGTATTCTATCAATGAATCGATATTTGTAAGTCAATGTAATTAGTCAGAGTTCATGGAAATCCTCCCGTTTAGCATTACTTGTAATTATTTAATTTACTTTTTGTATCTTTCTACATACTAACAGCTCCTAGCTTGATTCAGACAGAAGCTACTGTATTAGATTGTAACAATTATTAAATATGTCGAAGCAATGGTGTTTTTTTTATTTTTTACATTTATGATATGGGGGTAATACTAAAAGCTCGACATGCTGTAAAACCGAGGCACATTACTTCAACCTCGCTCAGTCGCTCTTTGCACAAATGAATGATAACTTTGAGCGATAGTAGCCCTTTCCCCCGCTTTTGAGGCAAATTATTTCCTGGGATAATTTGCGGATTCCCTTTAAAATTCTCGCGTAGTTGACCACACTTCCCCGTAAACCCCGGTTCTAGCAACCAAAATCTATTTACGTTTCGAGATTATGTTGAGTTAAACATCAATTGTCATAACAGCTTAACAGGACTGAGCACAATTTGGTGTCAGTTCGTAGATACGTGTAATGTTGTCTCTGTAGCCAACATGAGCCACGAGAATTCAGTAGTGCTTAACCTGATGTCACCATGGTGCGCCTTTGCACTAGAAGACATGGATGCAGCAGAGGAGTATGCTAAGTGCATGTCGAGTTTCAACAGTGATGGGTTTGGGTTTTGTTTGTTTTTCCTTTAGTTTTTTAATCTTCTTTTACCGTTTTAGGCATCAAGTCAAAAGAGTTTAGTCAAGCACAATTGCATACTCCTCTCTCTCTCTCTCTCTGGATGCCCCACAAGAAAGTGAAATAACAAACACATTGTCTCCTTAGATTCCTTTCTTTTCTATTTGAAGCGCACTCTATCCCAGCTCTCTCTTTCTGATTTCCTGTATCAGCTGGTGGGACTGCCTATGTTTCTTTTGTCAGGATTCTCTTGCACTCACTATATGAAAGGGGGAGATGGGTAGTAGAATAACAAAGAATCAATTAAATAAGCATAAAGCGCAACATATCTATCCCCAACAGTAAAAAGAAGAAACCAGATTCATACACTCGCCGTCTCCGTGTCTCTCTTTACCACCTCCACCTGTTTTTAAAGCTTCCTTTTCCTTTCTCTGATGAAGACACTAGTCATGGACACAACCTCAACTCCTCAAGAATCATCCTCCAAGAGACACTTCCACTGGACCAACAAGGTTGGAAATGAAGAAGTGGAAGTTCCCATGTCCAAAATCATAGAAGAGGACACAAAAGAAGATGACAAGGGTGTTCCAGTTCAAGTTCCAGTTCCAGGACCTTCAGCCACTTCTCAGGCAACAAGAAGGAAGCTTCAGGCGGTGGCAATTTCAAGGCTTCGCTCTGTTCTCACTGTGTTTGGCAAGAACCGTTCCAACCTGCCCTTTGGTCTTGGTTCTCGAGTTGTTGGCACTCTCTTCGGTTACCGTCGTGGCCACGTGCATTTCGCGTTTCAGAAGGACCCCACTTCCCAACCCGCTTTCCTCATCGAGCTTGCAACACCAATAAGCGGTTTGGTTCGCGAAATGGCTTCTGGGCTGGTTCGAATTGCTCTGGAATGTGACAAGGCGAAAGGTGCAGAGAAGAAGAGCGTGAGGTTACTTCAAGAGCCTCTGTGGAGGACATATTGCAACGGCAAAAAGTGTGGCTTTGCTACCACAAGAGAATGTGGAGCAAAAGACTGGGACATCCTTAAAGCCGTGGAGCCAATTTCGATGGGTGCAGGTGTTTTGCCACTGAGTAATAGTGATGGTGTTGAAGCACAAGCAGGGCCTGATGGTGAAGTGATGTACATGAGGGCTAGGTTTGAGAGGATTGTTGGGTCTAGAGATTCTGAGGCTTTCTACATGATGAACCCTGACAGCAATGGAGCACCTGAACTTAGTATTTATTTGCTTAGAGTCTAGGACCAGTCGCTCTAAATGTCTGTTTATTTAGTTATATACTTTCCCTTTTTTTAGCTTTTGTTCTTTGTGGATTTTCAACACTAGGTTGTTCCTATACTACTTGTCTAGCTCTTTAATCATGAAAATGGAGACCTAGTTCTCTCCAAGTTCTTCCTTTTTCCCCCCCTCTTCTTCCTGGAGGGAGGAAGAAGAAGTGGGGTTTCTGTTTTTTTCTTGTTAGGATAGGAGGGTAGGGTTAAGGCAGAAAGGGGGGAATTTGTGGGTAACCAATACTTTACAGCGTGGTGGTGGGTGGGTCACGAAAGGTGTATATGTATAGTTTTCTTTCCAATCCTTTAATTAGTGATTTGGAATGGAGGTTAATGCAAGTCATGATTGTCTTTGCATTTTTATTTGGTTTATTAACTTTGAAAGTTTCATTATGCCATGCTGTTTGATTCCACTTGATGAATTGCCCTTCTTTGTACTGTGCTCCCCCACGCTCTCTTTTTTAATTTCCTGCCATGTGCTTATTTATTTGCTTGATGATTCAATTCATTCCCCATAATTGAAGTGCTTCTTGAACTCTGAATATTAAAGAGTCCACACCTATTATTGGGATTTATGTTGTTAATTCCATATGTTTTGACACACTATCATTACTCTAGTGGCTTAGCACATGATTAGAAACTATCATGTCAATTCTACTCTTACAGATTCTGCAAATGGTATTATGTTTGCTTTCGGGTAGAGGAAGATTGCTATATGAGAATCATCCCCTCCCGCTGCTCTTTCCTTTTCTGTGTCTGTTAGATGACAACTTCATTATAATTTGTTTCCTTCTGATGCTATTCTTTCCCTGTTTAGTTAGGATCCTTTATTCAATCCAACAAAATTTCAGTATTTGGTCTAAAAGTTAAGATTGTTCCAATGATTGCTTTTTATGCATAATTTTGTTTGTGAAGTGATCCCGAGAATTTTTTGTTAATGCCTAATCATAGAAGTCATCAAAAGCAATGTGAGAAAAGAAAAAGAAATCAATATTCACTACTAACAATCTGACAACAGACCCCATCTTTTCCTCACTTTTCCTTTGTTTATACTCTCGATCATTTGCTTTTTGCTCTTGTTGACTGCTTTTCTTTTGTTGGCATAATTCAAATCTGAAACATTCTCACCATTTTGTGACTCATTGTAATTTGTGCTGCTTGAGTTGCAAAGTGTAGACTATAGCCCCCACTGTTAACAAATATGACCACTACCCTTTTATTTAATCCCCTAAAGAAAATCCTTTACCGGGTTAATTTGATCATAATAGTGATCATTCATTCCTTTTACCTTTCCCTTGTCCTAGTTTTCAGGCTTTCAAAATTTCCTACTATTTTTCCCTGCATCTTACAAGAGAAAAGATTGAAGATGAAGCTATGTGGCTTACAGCTAGGACAAAAATCAAATTCTTTAAGATGTCTTTCACCGAAACCAAAGTTCTTTTGTTTTTTTTAATCATCCAGTCATCATTCTTCAAAAGATATAAAAGCTAATGGCTTCACATAAAGTTGGGCCACTGATTTATATCATTATTGCTCTCATTAGTGCACTAAAACCTCCCTTAAAACACTATTGAGAAAAGAGATAGGAGCAGAAATCAGAAGAGTGCATTAAGGTTGTCTGTAGTACATGACCATAGGTGATTACAAAGTCCCAACTTGTTTCATCTTTTACATTTGTAATTGTAGGGTTATGTAGTCCTATCTTGTCAACCAATTATAAGCATAGTGGCTAACCAAATTTATTTATACAAAACCAGACGAATGAAAGTATGTACTGATCCGCAGTGTTGTACAAAAGTGGGGCTGCATGTCAATTTGATTAAATTATAATTGAAGAATCACTTCATATTGATGTGATGTGTATGTTTTCTTATGGTCAGGCAGGAGAGACTTTTCTCCTACCAGGTTTGAATTGAAGTAACAAACTAGGCTTCAGGTTTGCAAAGCCTCACAGATTTTACATGTTCCATCAGCAAATAACAACCCCAAATAATGGCCCTAAGGCAGCACCATTTATTTTCCTCTAGGTCAGATGCTGTTTTAGGGGTCTACTTGAATAGTAGGAGATTTCTTAAAAAGATTTCAACTGTGGAGAAAATCTAGCCTCAGAAAATTTCGTACATGGACCATGGATAGCTTTGATGAGTTTGTTTTGTAGAACTAGATGAGTGAATGTTTGTGTGCCATTGCTTTTTTCCAAGACACATG
Organism: Abrus precatorius; assembly: GCF_003935025.1. Lineage (NCBI taxonomy): Eukaryota > Viridiplantae > Streptophyta > Magnoliopsida > Fabales > Fabaceae > Abrus > Abrus precatorius. The sequence continues at coordinate 35,918,213 of NW_020874428.1, read as the reverse complement.
TAGCAATAGCTGGTTAATGATAAGAATAGGAAATGTTTATCATTGTTCGCCGTTAGTGTTGTGATCATAGTTATCAATCTTAGATAGTGATCTATAAGTGGGCGATGCTAAAAATGTTATAGTGGAATAGTTATTTAAAAAATTTGTATACAATATAAATTGTAAACAATTTTAAAGATAAACTCAAAATCTGATATATTCATAATTAAAAATAAAAAAGTCATAACTTTAAGGAAAACATACAAGTACTTAATAATAAACATTAAAAATTTCCTAAACAGTGCTTTTTTGGGGGGTAAAAATGTTTTCTTTTTTAAGTTTCACTTTAACGTAGGGCGCTATTCAAATATTGTAGTGGCTTGTGACTGCTCCGCTTTGTTATTTTGATATAGCGCCGCTATAATCCGCATTGATTGCAATACTAGAACTTTTGATGATGTTATTTTCCTAAGAAAATGACAGCTAAGTAACTAAGGAATAGAATAATGGAATTTGCAATTAAGATTTATGCACAATTAATCAGGTTATTTAATGTAATGAGTTATTTGGGAAAGAATATTTGACGGGAAGATGCAAATAGGACAAAATTTATATATTAACATAAACTTAATGTGTTAGTAATATTTTTTTTATTATATAATATATAATTTTTTAATTTAAATTTTAAAATATATCATCTTCTCTCTTTTTTTTCCAAATTCTTTCTCCCAAACATTTTTTAAGAAAAAATTGTAAATCATCTGCATTTTTTCAGCGTTTTAGGATTAAGGAACAATCCTTGACTTATAACATCAAAATAGCATATAATTTTTATTACAAAAATTCGCAGTTCCTCACATGCCTTATTTGATGTACCATTTAATAGATGAATTTGACCCCACACCATCCTTTTTTGGATTATCAATGTCAAGCTAACTTATCTATTGCATTGTTTTTTCCTTACTAATAGCTTTAACAATCACCAACCTAATTGCTACTGAATTTGCATGATGTATCCTCCACAAATGCACGTTGATTTTATCTAACTTCCCGTTTTTTTTTTATCATACATTATTATTAAAGATGATTAGATGTTTAAGTCGTCATCATGTATACAAATAATGTTAAAATCATTGCCATTTTATAAAATTATTTTGTTCCATCGTCATTAATATAAAGATTTTTCTTAATTCGCATATATATATATATATATATATATATAGTAGAGTACAATTGAGAATAAATCAGTCCAAATCATTACAAGGATACTTTAACCAAATACTCTAACGATGTGAGATTTAAGGAACATAAGAACTTGGAAACATCAAGCATAACACAAATTCTTTTAAGGAACATCAAGCCCATAGACAAATTTGTTCAAGAATAAAGGTGCATCTAGGTTGAAAAAACAATTAATGTACATGTAAAATATAAATAATGTTAGTGAAATAATGAACGTGGTGTGGGGATGAGGGAGGTGGTGGTGAATGAAAGAGCCATGCAAAGGATACTCGAGCCTGCAGCTAACTACACTATCATCCTTTGAGTAGAGACATAAAAAAGATGGTCACAAAGGAGGAGCATAGCATGTCTGCAATGATCTCTCTAAATGTGTAATACAGAACTTTCCGGTGCTCTGGCAACTTCAATTTCCACTCCATCATAAAATCACTTACTTTAAATATTGGCTTTTTGACGAGCAAAACCAGGCTGAAAAAAAGAAACATTTGACAATTTTGTTAGAATTAATTTGGTTTTCTAGTGAGTGGTAAATTTATTTTGTAAACATGGTTGAATAAATTAGCCTGATGTAATTTTGCCATCCTTTGTGGGATTTGGAAATCAACATATGTACATGTGTTTACTGCGTTGAAGTTTGATTGGTAAAAGTATTTGAATTATGGTGTAAAGGCCGCCAAGTAACCTAGAGTTTGTGATGGTGTGAAAACTAACTACTGATACAATATACAATATAAGGTCATGATTCCTCTTTATGCTTAACAGGTACTCTTTCCATTAAGGAACTCAGTTATTGAAAGTGAGTGGGAGGAAAAGATCCTATTCTTGATATATACAAATGCGTATGCTGTCACAAATAGATCAAATCACATTCTTGAAAAGACATCTTCAAGAAGTATGCGGTCTATTGTAATTTTCTTGGTGCTCTAAAGCCTGACACCGATCTAATCAATTCTTACGAAGTTAAAGAAGGAGGAAACTCAAGTGCAAACATATGCAGGCAAAAAGAATAAGGACTAAAAGAAGGGAAGGATCATTGTACCTGAAGAAGCAAGGATGGAGGAGGTGCAGTAGGTTCAGCAAGGACATGACTTCTAGTTTTTCTCCCATTTAATGTAGTAACTGATGGACTATTAGTTGTGGTTATGTCCCAAAAGCTTCGTTTCTTGGCAGTTGGTGCTGGTGATCGAAAACGTTGACTTGGACTCTTCATCTCACTATTGTGTGGATCCTTAGCCCTGGTCATCACTCCCTTTCCCACCTCCATTGTTGTTAATGTTTGTTTTCCACCCTTTTGTGAGAGCTCGTAAATAAGATCATCCTTTTGCTTTAGCTGCAAGCTATGATCTTTCTTCAGTCTCTCTATCTCTGCCTCAAGTGCTTTTACGGTTCGTTGAAGTGTCTTGACAGCTAGTTCAGGTCCCTTCTTCTTGGTTTCTGGAGTGAAACAAGTTCCAGCCAAGAAAGAGGTTCTAGCCCTTCTTTTTTCAATTGGTTGAGCAGAAGTTGGAGGAGTGGAAAGTGATCCAGCTGAAGGTGGTGTTGGTGAGGCATGTGAAGCTAAGGATTGTTTTTGGAGGGTCAAGAACTTCTGTTGCTGCCTTGCTAATTGTATTCTCAAATCACGATTCTCCTTTTGCAGCTCAAGTACAAGCTTGGTCTGGTCAGTTTCTGTCTCAGGCACTGGTAATTGATCCTCATTTGCATCACTTACCTGTGTCCATTCATATAACAGATTACATTATTCAACATCATCACAAAAATATGTAAGGGATTATTTATGTCTCAACATTTGGAGATACTAGCTTGAAATGATGTGAGAATTCAATTCAACCTTTGCACGAATCTCCTTGGCTCTATCAGCCCAGTGAACTGTGTTCTGAGTTTCACCAAATGAGAGGTTACTTGGGCTTATGTTTGCAATCATGACAGTGTTACAAATTCCTCCTAGTGAATCCTTGAGAAGCTGAGTGAGTTTTGAATTTCTATATGGTATGTGTTTCTTGCCCTCTACAAGAGCATTAATGCAACTGCTCAGTGCAAGAAGAGACCGGTTTATATTGGCACCTTCAAGAGATCTAAGAGTTCTTTGATCCGTGGCAAGAGCTCTCTCTGATCCTGCAAGATCAATTAATGAGAGCTTGCCCACACGGTTAACAATATTCATTGAAGCATCTCTAACTCGGTATTCTACCACAACCTAAATGCAGCAAAATAAGGTAAATTCGGTTAGTAAAATAAGTACATTTCACAACCACAGCAATAATTTATATGGATCCTTCACTTTTTCCTCATTGATGGTTACCTGCAAAATTGCATGGGAACGTGAAGATGTTTCGTTTGCACGAGTTGGTTCTGTAGTTCGGTTCTGATTTCCTTGCTGAAGCAATGCCATCACCTGAAGCAACAAGAAAAAGACTAATTAAAAATGCTAAATGAAGCTTCAAACTTGAATCAGCTCTCTAAAGTTATATTCCTCTAAAAAGGAACAGAAGATTACTTCATCAGTGGAATAAGCTCTGTATTGTGTAAGGCATGCCGCTACAATCCCCTATAACGTACATAATTGAGCGAAGTATCATCAAATATCTTTCAAGTAGAAACTAAAATACAAGACAAACATGACCATTAAAAGCATTAGTACATTAAACTGTATACATATTTATTTGATGGCAACAAGCAATATCATAAACAATGTAATGTACTTCCTTTCAACCTTTAGATAAGGTTTTGATTTTATTAGGATAAGGACTAAGGAAAGGGACCTGTTTATCTTCTCTAAGAACAAGAGGCCTTCCAGGGGAGAGCAAATCCCTAACAGTTTCATTATAAACCTCAAGATAAGAGAGATGAACCACATGGCTTCCATCAAAACTTCTCTGCTTGATTTTACTGAAAAGATCCTTAATTGCCAAAACCATCACCCCTGGATTCTCCACTGTCCCAAGCATTGTGTAAGTCTTCCCAGCCCCCGTTGCTCCATAACAGAAAACCGATCCATTCCTCCCTTGCAGAACCGCTTCCACAAGTTCTGAGGTTCTGAAAAATTCAACTCAACCTTTACTGCTAGACCATAACAACAACAACAACATTTTCAAACTAATGCTGTATTAATATTAACCATTCAATTGTATAATATAAGTCCACAAAGTTTTATATCCAAAAAAAGCATATTATAAACACACATCACGCGATATATCAACAATCAACAAAATCATCTTCATATGTATTATTTCATCACAAGAACAAACAAATCTTATCTCACTACTTGAGGTAGGCTACATGAATCACACTATTCAAAGCTTACTCAAATATTAAATTCTCCGAGATGTTATTTACTACAAGAATCACATGATCTATGAATTTGCAAAAATTTCTACAATAAAAAAAGTGTGTCACGAACTCACGTGGTGGAGTAAACTTCTTGTTGAGTTGAGGAATCAGGAAACGCGGCATCGAAGGTAAAGTGGCGTCCACGAAGCCTATTAAGTCTGAGATAATCGTTTTCATTGGCAAACTCCGTTAGATAAACGTCACGGCGATTAACGATTCTGACACAGCACCGTGACTCCGCTTCCTTTTCCTTCTTGTTCATAGGCCTAAGCCTCACGAACACAAGGATCCTACTCCCAACCTTCCCTTGCTTCTCCGAAACCGCGTCAACCTTCTCAAACTCTTGAACCATCCCCATCGACAGTTTCCGTGCCACGGTAGCAGAACTCGAGACACAAACATTCGTTGTTGTTGATGTTGTCTTTCGTGGGCACGAAAACCCGACAATTCTATCAGACCCAACAACTATATTCTCCTTAGCATCTTCGTCGTTTGAGGGTGGTTGAGGTAACACAAAGGTTCTTGTGATTGTTGTGTTGGGCATTGTGTTTTCTCGCATCACGTTTTTCTCTTGTGGGGGTCTTAAAGACCCGTTCTTGAGAGCTACAGAAGCTTGCTTCTGTTGCTCGTATAAAAGAGTGAGCGTCTTCAGCTTCTCCTTTAGGCCATGGTGAGGGTTTCTCAGTCTCTGTGTTGTTGTCGGGTTTGGTTCGTTTTCGCCATGGTTGGTGGTGGTGGTGGTGATTTGAGACCGCGTTGAAACCGGCATTCTGAGATTTTCTTCCTACCTTGACATGCGTACCCAGAAGATTTTTCCCTCGACCCAGGTTTAAGCTTTGTATGGTGATTCAGAAAGTTGAAAGCTTTAGGAGGAAGAGATTAAGGTGGAAGCTGAACAGAGTGTGGGTAGAGGAAGAAGAAAGAGAAGGGTAGTGGTGTTGTGATTTGGAATTTGATTTTGGGTCAATCCGAGACGTTGGTTTAAGCGGGGTTGTTTAGGGAACTTCATGTTTTGCTTGTTGCACACCAAGTCTAGTGGCTGAATTTGTTGACTTTTTAGCAAAAGAGAAGTGGAATTAGTGAAAAGTGGAGGGTTATTGGAGGTTTGAGATTTGAAATGACACGTACGTAACGGTCAAGTGTCAGTCCTCAAGCGGCTGGTTTATTGAGTTGTGTGGTCCTTTTCGAAATTTCCTATGCACGAGAATCTCACCTGCTCCATAAATGACCAATTTAATATCCAAAACCATAAATGTTAGAATTACAAATGCTTCTACTAAAATTGTGTTGTTATTATTCTTTTATGAGGTGTAATCTTATGTTATTCTTTTATTAACAAAAATTATTTTTTTATAGATGGCACTAGGATATGAATTCCTTTTTTATAAAATTCAATTAATTAATTTAATAAATAAGGATTAATTTAAAATATGAGTCAAAGTTATTTGAGGGAGCTAATATGATATTTTATTGAATTAACATACAAAATTATATCAATATCGCTTTTTATATTATAAATGTCTTCCTGATAATTTTTTGAAAAATAAAAAAAAAAGTATGCTAAAATTATGTAAAATATTTTTTTATTTGATTTAATTTAGATTTTACTTGAGTTGCACACTAAATATGATAAGTGAGTTTATTATTAAAAAAATTTTATATATAAAAAAATTTGAATTCAAAATCTTATTTAAATAATATCAAACTATTTATCACTCAGATCAATCTATATTAATAAAATGTATTTTTTAATTATGCAAGAGGTATTTGATTTTATTGATTTATTAAAAGTTAAGAAAAAAATAAATAAAAGGTGATTGATAAATTATACCGGATAAGGGCAAGGCATAAAATAGGTGGTTTGGTGCTAGAATTTAAAAAAAAAACATTTTTTATAAATAATTTATTTAAAAATATTTATGTCATAATTAATTTTTAAAAAAATTTAAATATGATAATAAAAAGTGTATTATTAAAAAAATATATTTTATAAAACATATGTTACTAGTATTATTCTATGTTAATGATGTAATAATTTAAACAAACACTGACTATGATGGACGTCTATAATTCTTAACCAGCGACACTCTGCACTATACCATGAATCATGAACATTTAAATATGATTTAATGTCATTTTATCAACTTTCCAAACTAACATTTAAATATGATCCAAATTCCAAAACTTTAGTCGATCCTTTCTAGTTAGGATAATTTTGTCCCATTGCTATTTTAAGTTATTTTAACTTTACCACCTAAAGAAAGAAGCTAATTAAAATATAACTTATCTCTCACACACACTCATGAACTTATGATATTTTTCACCTAACGTGGTATGAAGGTCTCATTGAACTTTGAAGGCAAGCAACATGTATGATTAAATTATTTTAAAGTATGGATTTACGAAAATCAGTCAAACATTTAAAAGTGATAATATTTTATTGAAAATTATATAAAACTTTTTTACTTTTAAATTGTTAAAATCACTTATAAAATTTGATTTTAATGTTTTCAAATAAATATTGATGATAAGCTCTTTTCACATGTTTTTGTTATTAAGAGAAAATCACTAAATAATTTATAACTTATTTTGATTTAATAATATCTACATAAAAATTTACTTAATAATAACAAATATTTAAAAAACACTAAAAGATGCATTATTAAACGACACTGATGATTAGATCAATAGTTACATTTTTCGTGTTAATATAGAGTATCACCAAAACAGCACAATAGCTTAAATAATATCTACAAAACAACTGATAACACTGTTTGTATTTTGTTGTGTAAAATAAATTATATGTTACATGATTAAAAATGACATAATAATAAATAGGATTAAGAAATATATACGAACTATAACGAACATGTGGTTTAAATGAAGGTTTCATAAAGAATAATTAAATGTAATTATCTTTAATGTATTTGTTTTTAAGCATAGTTTTATTAAAACAAAAATCTTCATCAAATTACGAGTTTTTTTTTAATGGGTTATGTTGATCTATTGAACAATGATATATTAAATGAATTATTCGAACATACATTAACTAGTTACCTGGTGGGTCTTCGTTACCGAACACTGTTTTGCATCTATTATCCATTTCTCTTTCTTCCGGCTTCTGAGAAAAAGCAGCGATGAAACAAAAGTGTTGGGGCCAAGCCAACAACAAAGTTGACTATGGTTTGAGAAATTGATTGGTTTGTTTTCCATATTTTTATTGCATTTTGGTTCCTAATGTGAGGCGAGTGGAGTATAATTAAGCACAGTGGTAATGATGAAGGTTGTGACCAAATTCAGCTTATTGCCTTTCAAGTAATGACATGAACTAGGACAATTAGATTATGATAATTTGTGTGTGCATGTAATTAAGCATTTCTTCATCATAATGTTTCCTTGTTATTGCTTTTTTCCCCACCTTGCTCTAGTGTTATGCCCAATGGTGTCCCCTTCTTGTCATGAGTGTCAATGGTTAAATAAGAATTACAAAATCTTTAAAATACTACGCTTTATTAATATATCCTTTTCAGATTCATTCCGAATAAAGAGAGCTTTTTCTAAAAAAAATAAAAAAATATTGCATTAGTAATGTTTCCATTCCCAATAGTTTACTAAAATTTGTCAATATTTCACCAAATTTATTTCTCACCCTAAAAAAAAATTCCAAAGCACACCAAATAGATAGTTTTTACAGAGACATAACCTTATAAGACCATGCTCGATGTCCACTTTCCCTTTTACCAACAAAGCACAACATAATTAGTAAATAGTTAATTCCTTAAACATATAATACAAAGTTTGTTTTCGGTCATGTGTATAAAGAGTTATAGTTTTTAGAAGAGTTAATACTCACATTGATAATTTTAATATCTTGAAGGATATATATACACTTCTATGCAAATAAAAAATAAGAATGATTTATGTTCATATGTTCACATTGTCTTCTTTTTTTTAGAATCATTGTTTTTTTTTTAAAACCCAACTCATTTTACTAACGATAACTGATTTAATTGATACTTGTACAATTTTTTTAAGGTCTCATATTCAAACATTATTTATTAAAAATTCCCACTAAAATTTTTAACCCATGCAAAATTATTGAGAGACAAAATTGTGTTTGGTGGAGGACATTTGTAACTAGTTTTTTTTGATCAAATTGATATTTTTTATTTTAAGAAAAATAAAACATATATATTTTTTTGAACTTGTAAAAAAATTCTGAAAAAAAAAAGAATCATATTACAAAGGTGAGCTATAAAAAAAGTCATTATCGGCTGAATTTTAGCAAGCTTGAGCAGTCCATATAAATTCAGGCCTAGTGTAGCCCATTTGAAGACTAGTTAAACTAAATCCACAATCATTGGTCTTCTGAAGGCCCAGACTACTTTTTTGGGCCAAATTAAAACAATGGGCCCAATTCATTCGGGCTTTGACTCCAGTTCCAGAGTCCCATTTAAACGCCACTACATCTCACGTGCACTCGAAGCGTGCTAAACTAGGGTTTAACGGGGGGAGAAGAAAGGAAGAAGAAGAAGATAGGGACTGAGGTTAAGGTGGTGCGAAATCTGACCATGGCAGAAGCAGAGGACAACCTAGAAGCCTCGCCTATGCACGAAACCAATTACAAAAATAAGAAGAAGAATAATAAGCGCGACAAAAAAAGACCACGAGATGTTGCCACCGAGGAGCGTCTAGAAGAAGAGGAAAATGGGGATAATACAGATAGCGAAGGTGAATCCTCGAAGAAGAAGAAGAAGAAGAAGAAAGTGGATGGAGAAAGTGAAGTGGAAGAGAGAAAGGTGAAGAACAATGGTGGTTCTGGAATTATGAGCACTGAGTCATTTGAATCTCTTGGATTGTCTGAACCTACTTATAAAGCCATTATGGATATGGGATTCCACCACATGACTCAGGTATACCTCTCTCTTTCTTCTTCTACTTTGCGTTTTGAGTTTCTTAACCCTTAGTAATGTATTGTTGCTTGTTGATTCTGCAAAACGGCGAGTTACTGAAAATGTTGAATAAGATAACCTTGCATGTAACATTATGAGGATAGTGAATTATTGATTTTTACATGCAATTTATTTGGCTTGATTCTCTATCATCAATGCAGATTCAAGCAAGAGCAATTCCACCGCTTTTGATTGGAAAAGATGTTCTTGGTGCTGCAAGGACTGGTTCTGGAAAAACTCTTGCCTTTTTAATTCCTGCTGTGGAGCTGTTGTATAATGTTAAATTTACACCTCGTAATGGAGCTGGTGTTGTTGTTATATGCCCCACTAGAGAGCTTGCAATACAGGTAATTTTGCTCATTATATGTAGACCTGTTCCTAAACCCTGCTTCTGGGATAACATTTTCTTTGCCTCGGTTTTTTCATTTCTTTGTTTGCGGGTTTGGTCAAATAGTTCTTATTTGTTGATTCAATATTTCTATTAGACACATGCTGTGGCCAAAGAGCTTCTCAAGTATCATTCACAAACTCTTGGATTGGTTATTGGAGGTTCAACTAGAAAAATTGAAGCTGAACGCATTGCTAAAGGGATCAATCTATTGGTAGCAACTCCTGGTCGTCTTCTAGATCATCTTCAAAATACAAAAGGATTCGTATATAAAAACTTGAAGGTAAATTATGTATTGGTGGTACAATTGTTTCTTTGTATTGCTTCAATATAACGTGGATGTGTTTGATTGCTGACACTGACAAGTGATGCTAGTATTTATTAATCGTGTCTTTGGGTGATTCAGTGTTTGATGCTTAATAGCAATCTTATAATTTGGGGTATGATATTCATTTGAGTGTTTAATGCTTATTTGGTCCTCACTCGTAGACTGCCTGGAAACAAAATATTCATCTTGTATTTTGACTGATAATTTTAAATAACATTATTCATACGTCTATACTTTTGCTGCTTGCTGATGTCACCTGCTCAGTTTGGTGTTGTTTTTGGGTAAACCAGAAAATCAAAAGGAAAGAAAACCAGCATATTTTAAGTGGGTAAATCTCTATTTTGAAATATTTTAAATTATTTTTGGTGTTAAAGGCTTTACTGTTTTCCAATTTGGGCTGAAGGTTCCTGAACTTAGGATCTTTTCATTCATATTTCTGGATTACTAGTTGATGCTTATGTGCATATGTAAGTGTAGATTCAGAATATTCTCTTACCCTGGATTCCTGCTTGCTTTGGCAGTGCCTGATGATTGATGAAGCTGACAGGATATTGGAAGCAAACTTTGAGGAGGAAATGAAGCAGATTATTAAGATCCTTCCAAAGGTATATATCATCACTTTGTCTTTCTCCTTGCCTTGCCAGTGACACATGAACTTTTGAAATTACAAGGGTGTCTTGAATTTGCTTTGCATCCACCCTATTTGCCCTTTGTGGATTGGATTGGAGTGTTTAACTGGAAAACTCCTAGCAATTATCAACAATTAAATTTTTATTCAGATTATTAATTAAGTTTTACTAGTATCCATTTATGCTTATTAAACAAAGCTATAACTATAAGTTTATTTGTATTATATGTTTTTAATTAATGTTTGTGGGCTTGACTAATTGATCTTCTTCTCCTTGAACAGAATAGGCAAACGGCTCTATTTTCAGCTACACAAACAAAGAAGGTCTGTTCTTTATTTTTCATTCTTCATCAAGTTCTTTCCTTTAAATAAAATCCTAATTCCAGACCTTTCAATTATTAATAATTTTTTAATTTATATTTATATATATATATATATATATATATTTGATACACTAGAAACTGATGTGTGATAATACATTATTTTAAAGTGAGTGGGTAGTTCTCCATTCAGTTTTTAATTTTCTTTCTCACGAGTCATTTTTTGCACAATGTACTACAATTTGATGCTTGACTTGAAAGTAAGAAATGCAGAAGGAAAGCATATTGTTTTTGGTTCTGAATAATATTTTCCCTTTAAAATACAGGTTGAGGATCTTGCCCGCTTATCATTTCAGACACCTCCTATCTATATTGATGTAGATGATGGGAGAACCAAGGTGATGTTTCCCCACTTTATCATTATCTCTGAACTTTATTAATAATAATCGTCACTAATCTTACCTGTTCATGAATGCAGGTCACAAATGAAGGATTACTGCAGGGTTATGTTGTTGTTCCCTGTGCCAAGCGATTTATTGTTCTCTATTCCTTTTTGAAGAGACATCAGTCAAAAAAAGTGATGGTCTTTTTCTCTTCATGCAACTCTGTCAAATTCCATGCAGACATTCTTAATCTCATTCATTTGAATTGCTCAAGTATTCATGGAAAACAAAAGCAGCAGACCAGGACAACTACCTTCTTTGACTTCTGCAAAGCAGAAAAAGGGATCTTGCTTTGTACTGATGTTGCTGCTCGTGGACTTGACATACCTGCTGTGGTATATTCATTTTCCTTTATCAACTTACACAAATATTTTGCAATGGAAACATAACTCATTTATATTATAAGACTTTTTACTTCTCCCCCAACTACTTAGTATGCAATCAGTCAATCTAATAATTGGCTAGAGATAAATAAAAAATTAGGGCAACCTAAGACTCCTGGAAAGAAATACAAGAGCACAATGAATAATAAATCTTTTTACATAAAAAAGTATGATAATCGGAATAAACATGGAAATTACATGAACCCAACAAAGCTTGTTGTATTCCCAGTATGTCCAATGACACAACCCCTTGAACCATTAACTGAGTAGCACAAGGCTAAAAGGACCATTTTATCCCACAGAGTGGCTTCTATCATTTTCATTCCATGACTACCCCCCCCAAAAAAAAAAACCTCTGAACGATGTTTGAGAAAGTGCTCATAAATTTGTAGTAGGCAAATCCAAGGTTCACAAGAAATGAGAATCTACACTATAAATACCATAGCAGCCAGGTGATGGACTTAAAGAGCTGCTAGTCTCAGATCAGAATAAGGGAAACACAATTGTGTTTGGCTTTATATTAAGTGCTGTAGTTCAAATGAATGACTTAATGTTTGAAGGAAACCTGGATTTCCAAAGTTTAAGCAAGAAAAAAAAGCTAGGATTCTTACCTGTTTTGATTCTCCATGTATTTATATTTTTAAATTTGATTTGTATAGCTATGGTAAAACAATTAACAGCATTTGAACAAACTATGTACTCTTGCATTAATCTTTTCTGTTAATTGAAAATCATTAAACGTGAAAGATTTGCCTTTTTTTCCCCTCCTTATTTGTGTTGTAGGACTGGATTGTGCAGTATGATCCACCTGATGAACCAAAGGTGCTTCCTGTTCTTCTATTGATAAATGATAAATCAATATTCTTTTCTATTTGCTTCTTAGCAGTCTAATACGTTGATGTACAGTATAACAAATATTTTATGTTGCTATTAGGAATATATCCACAGGGTTGGTAGAACAGCTCGTGGTGAAGGTGGAAAAGGAAATGCTTTGCTTTTCTTGATTCCTGAAGAATTGCAATTTCTTCGCTATCTGAAGGTCATTTTCTCTCCTCTCTCTTTTGACAATAGCGGATAATAAGCTTCTAGTGTATGTATTTACTTCATATGAGAAAGGTTTCTTTTCAAAATAGATTACTTCAGGAAACCTTGTATCAAACCTAGAATATACTGCCACTGGGAGGCAGTGGTTTCTACTTCCCCAGGCCCTAGGACACACTAACACCATTTTTATAAGAAATTATTCTTGCCTTATCCCAAATCATAATTTTATGTATATGAATAATTTCAGGCAGCTAAGGTCCCTGTGAAAGAGTATGCATATGATGAAAAGAAGGTGGCCAATGTACAATCTCACCTGGTACTCTCCTTCCTCATGCTTAATTAATATTTTATTTAATACAGTGACCAACTTCTGCTTATCTTACAAAGGGTCATATGGATAATGCAGGAGAATTTGGTAGTCAACAATTTTTATTTGAACAAGATGGCAAAAGAAGCTTATAGATCATACATATTAGCATACAATTCTCATTCCATGAAGGATATATTCAATGTTCACCGTCTTGATTTGCAGGTACAGCTTTCACAGTATGTTACTTTTTGTATTATCTTCAATGATTATATATGAATATGAGTGCCTAGGGATATGTTATCCAAATTGATCCTGGGTAACTTTGTGTGTTGTTAATATGTAGTTATGCATTAATACTACACCTGGCATTTTAAAGCATCTGTTACTTGGGATTCTTATCTTTTTGTTCATTTGGATAAAAAACTTTGGGATAGGGGGCAATTTGAAATAGTTGATTGGTAAGAATACTGGATAAAAATAATCAAAGGGGCAACATATAGATTAAAAAGTTTGAATTCCTACTCCATGCACAGGGGGAAAGAAGAGTTATTGTCTTCCTTAAATTAAAACTATTTGAATAGTTACATACCACTTTCCGTATTCCGTACTTGAGCAGGCTGTTGCTGCTTCGTTTTGTTTTTCAAACCCACCAAATGTGAGTCTGAACATAAACAGCAGTAAGCAAAGGAAGAAAATGCGTAAAGTTGATGGAAGTAGACATGGATTCAGTGACAGCAATCCTTATGGAAAGAGAAATGCTGATGATAAGCGGCAGTTTGTGAGGCACTAGCCTTAGACATGCCTCTATACTGTGGGTGTTTTCTTTGCATCTCTCCTACACACCCACAAAAAGTTTTGCTAATACCCCTAATTTATAGTCACAGATGTATTGTAAATTACTGAAATTAGTTAAACAACATTAGATTATTCAAACAATCAGTTCATCTCAAAATTTGTCTACTCTTGAACTGTAATTTTTTACATGACTGCTGGTTTCCCACTCTGTTCCATTTGTAATTACTTTTCTTTGTTGTAAGTTTTCTATCATTAATTTTTGCAAGTAGCTTTTGAAAAGCAATCGGAATAATGCCAAAAACAGACCAATAGATCCATTTTTTTCGGTTGTTGTAGGTGTACTTACAAAGATGAAACAGCTGTTCGCACATGTATTTTACTTGCCATGAGCTAAGAAAAAAAATTTTGGCCACGGAAAATTTTAAGTACTACTCACCAAATTTGCCGAGGCATAATGAAAATCAATTTCCAGTGTATTTCCTTTTGTAATATAATTTTTAGTAAATCGAAGATTCACTGAACCTATATAGGTTATTGAACAGGCAGGGTGCTGAAGGACTAAAATAACATTTTAAAACAATAGTGTTGTAAAATTAAGGCAAAAGTGATGGGGATTATAATAGTGTTTGATGGAGGAAACGTTAATAAGGCCTATACATATAAGCGCAGTTATACTTTATTTTCTTACCTGATTTTTAATGCATTTATATAGATCAAGGAAGATTAGTAATCGATAAAAAGAAGAGATATCAAGTATAATATTGTTAAAAATAAAAATGTGTGAATATGATTTTTCGTGTCTGTTTTTTAGTCACAAATTTGAAGTTTTAGCGTGTTTTAGTTGCCTATGAAAATGATAATAGTTAATTATATGTATAAATATTTTTCAAAACATTGATTATGATGAAATTATTTTTTATTTAGATCTATTAACTAAAAAAATTAAAATAATATATTTTGATCGTATTGAATTGAATTGAAAAACAACTTTTATATAATAAATTATAAAAAAAAGTATGAGATATTTTAAAATATTATTTGTTAGAGTATAAAGGATATTTTTTAGTTCAAGTTATAAACACAAAAGAACCATGATAAAAGAGGCTTAAAATTATAGTTTCTGAAGTTTTGGGTGTTTTGAACAATAGAGGAACAAAATTAGATTAAGTTACTAGTGGCTATTCTAACTATTAGTAGCCAAACTTTGTTATCTATAATAGTCTATATGATTCAACATATCACGTTGCTCATGATCTACGCTCAATCAACATTTCGCGCTGATAATTACAGTCAGCAATGATCTTCATTTTTTCCCCATCTTTTAAATAACCTTTTGGCAGCAAAACTAAAATGACTTTAATGATAAAATTTGTAAATGTAAAATCAAATACTATATAGAGGGATGATCCAAAAAAATGCTGGGATGTATCTATTAGATCTCAATTAATTTGTGTATTAAGTTATTGACTATAATATCAAAAGTATCTTTAGGCGTGCAACGCGCAGATTATTCTCGCTTCAGCCATAAAACTAAATGCCCTTATATTGGTTTCTTTTATAGAAATCAGGATCAACATTAGTTCATTATATCATCCATTATTCTAAGAAAGAGACATCATTTCCAATGAAGAACATTTCATGACAAATGTAAATTACGTTGACTCAGAAAAAAGTCAATGCCAACTCAAGAAGCAAACAATCACATGTGACCCCAATAAAAAAAGAAACATAATAACATTAACTAACAATGAAATCCAATCCTTCCTACCCTGACACATGACCAAAACAAATAAACTAATACCTAAAGCTCCAACAGCAAAACACCTAAGACACTCATAAACCTACGACTCTGATCACTAAAGAATCAAGCATAAAGCTGCATGCCAAAGATTGACATGACAAAAATTGTTATTATATTCATTGGAGTCATTTGAGAAATTCCACTTTTAGAAGGTGATTGTTGTGCACTCTCATTTGCAGATTGTGGTGAAGGTGCTGCCTCTAAGTCCAAAACCTTTATGATCATTTTTTCGCCTCTGTTACAGTGACCACTAACCCCACTAATGAAGAAGAACAAGCCAGGACGGTCAAATTTGAAAACAGTGTCACCGTTGTTAGAGAAAAATATGGGATGAGAGGATTTGCATTTTTCATACTCTTCTTCAGTCACCACCATAACCGAGTCATTCTCGTACTTGAATCCTAAATGTAAAAACAATCCCAAAAGTAAAAAAAAAAAAAAAGAAGAAGAAGAAAGAAAGAAAGAAAAAAGAATGATAAACACCTCTTAAAAGTGTAAACAGTAATACTTTGTTTGGATAAGAAATGAATGTAGATAGAGAAAATAAAGTATTATAATGATATACAAATACTTTTTATAATGATTTTAAAAATAAATTTAATTTAAAAAGTATAATCTTTTTATTATATTTTTTTATCTCAACATAAAATTATTTATTATTTATAATTTTTTTAGTTATAAAATAATAATTTTAATTTTTAAACAATTAAATAAAAACGGAAAAAAAAAACTGAGGTAGTTCACTACTGGATTTCTCATCTAACTAATGTTGATGTTTTAGTGTGAGACCTATTGAAATAAAAACATTTCAACCTTGCATTTCACTTAAACCAAATGAAGGAAATGCACAAAGTTGATGAATTTCATTCCTTGCAATTCCATTCTTTGTTATTTCGTAGAAAGGAAAGGGAGCAAAATGATAAATATGATAAATGATGTGATGTGATGAAGAGAAATAATGTATCAGAGAGAAAATGTTGGATGTCTATAAATTAAAATTATATATATGAAAAAAAAATCTTAATGTTTTGTGTTGCTTTCAACATATCTGAATGTTTAGGAAAGAAAATGATTATATATAATATAGGGTATTTAAGCTGTTAGAAAGTTTTTTACAAAAAGAAAGAACTTAATGTTGTGTTTCTTTCTACATATTTGAACGTATAGAAAAGAAATTGGTTGCATGTTATAAAAGGGTATTTAAGTTGTTATGATGTGGTACTTACGAAGAGTGTCATTAACTTTGAATCTGTTTTCGGATGCCCACTGATTGTACGTTTGAGCATTGTCCTTGGGAACAACCCAACCATCTTTACCTCCAACTTCAAACTCAGTACAATTGACAAAGGAGCCAACAAAGAAAAGAATAAAGCAAAGGAAAAGTGGGTACGAGGCTTTGAAGAGAAGAGCCATATTTGGATTTCAAGGGAGCTCTAGCTAGTGTGTTCTTTCTTGGTACCAAAGAGTGGAAATGTGCTTTAAGAAATGGAGTTGTTTACGTAGGACTTAAAAAGAGACCTTAGGTAGAAAAATGAAGTTTGTTAACGAGGAAGAGGGAGAGGATTGAGGAGCACGTGTTGAGGTTGTTTGTGGGCTTTTCTAGCTGAGGTAATGTCTATAGAAATGATCGATGACTTGGTATTAACTGTTTTTTTTTTTAAGCCAAGGCTGTTGAGTGAAATTGGCTGATTAAGTATTGAGATTCTAGAAGTCACTTATAATTATCCGTGCTATTAATAGTTTGTTCATTAGATTCTATTTCCATTCGAATTAAATAGAACATATTTTTTTAAATTGGAATAAATATAATACATATATATATATATATATAAAAATTAAATAAATAAAAAGCCAATTAGCGATTCAATCTAACTAATCTATTGACTCTACATCCATGAAGTTGTTCAACTTTGAATAGTTTGTTAACAATCAGCCAAAAGGGGAAAAAAAGCTACTAACATATGGGAAAAGAAAAGAAAAACTTCGAAGAATACGTGTTTAGTGTTAAATAAGTATATGTAGTAGTTAGCACTTGGGAGTACTATGACACATATTCCAGTTGCAAGAGTAGGTGATATGCTTGTATTTTTGTTCTTTGATTAGCTTTTTCGGAGACCCCTTGTCTCAATGTCGCTTGTTTGGGACTCTAGTGGCCAGATTCCAGAATAAGTTATTTGCAATTGCATGAACCGATGTTGCAACACTTGTCAGTTGTCTATCAGAATCTTTGTAACAGGTTTTGTTGACTAAATCAAACGTATCGATGTTGCGCTTCATTATTCAACAAAATCAGAAAGACGCTTTTAAGTGATTATAAAATTGGTGTTAGGAATTAAATTTGCAAGATGCATGCTTGCTTCTCCTTTCTGATAAGTACATCTTCCAACGGTGAATGAAAATATTGTGTATACTTTGCCGAAATGGAATAAAAATATTAACATTGTGTTCACAGAAATTCCTGTTTTGATTTGAGAGGTAGGTTGGAGGACAAGTCAGGGAAAGGTGTATTGAAATGTTAGTTAAATCAAAACACGTGTATATTTTTTTGGGCCATCATAATGCATGTATTAGAATTTAGAAGCCATAAATTAGTTTAGCTATATAGATGACAAAGTCAGAATCGAAGTGTTAATGTGGCTACTTCGCTTGGGTAATACATGTGGTGGTATCAGATTTCTCTGAAACGAGCTAAAATGACATATTCCACAGGAAAATAATAAGAACCACATTTACTGTGAAAACCCACCAAAGCCCATAAAAGACACAGTTTGAACCTCCCAAAGAGGCCACTACAAAGGAATCCTCATAACTCTTCATTTATCTTAACAGTTGAAACCCCTTCAGATATAGTAATTTCCTGCACACAAGGTTTTAGGCCATCAGGAATTTGGCGTGTTGGTTTGGCAATGTAACATAGGTTTGCATTATTCCAAGCTGCAAAACGCATTCCCGTTTTGCTGTAAAACCTTTCTGAGAAGTCAAGTCTCCCTGCCAGATTATTTCCATTTATGTGAAGTGCTCTAAGACATGGCAGGTTTTCCAAACTTCTAGAGAGACTTCCAGAAAGATTATTGTTACTGAGGTCCAAAAATCTAAGCCTTTTCATTTCTGCCATGGACTCTGGTACAATCCCTACCAAACCCATGTTAGAAAGGTCTAAGGCTTCTATGTTTTGGAAAATTTCCCATCTAATTCCCAAGAGATCACCCCCTATTGGGTTGTTGGACAAAACCAAATCCTTTAAGGACACCATTTCTTTGAGTGTCGCTAACCCACCGCTAAGTTTGTTATGACTAATATCAAGTAAAGTAAGATTCTTTAGCCTTCCCAGCTCCCTTGGTAATTCTCCCTGTAGCATATTGTAGCTCAAATCAATCTTCAGAATTGAATCCAAAAGTCCAATTGTTGATGGCAGAACTCCTGATAGTTTATTCCTGCTTGCATCAAATATTAAAAGCTCAGAAAACCCTCCATAGCTCATTGGAACCTCACCCACCAAATAGTTTCCTGCAAGGACTAGTTGCTTCAACTTGACCAATTTACCAATACTTGGTGGTAGTTTACCTGTTAGCCCATTTTCTAGCAGCACCAAAGATTGAAGCTTCCTCAAACTTCCAATTGCAGATGGAATGGTCCCTACAAGACCAGGGTTTGATCTCAGTGTCAAAGATTCTAAACTGTCTGAAAATTTCTCCCAGTTTGAAATAGGGAGTTTAACAGGATTTTGGCTATGAGAAAGGAAGCAACTTGACAGTGAGAGGACTTTTAGGTACTTGAGATTGAATAGTTGTTTGGGAAACTGAGCACCATGGTTGCAAGTGAGATAGTTGTCAAAAACTGGTCCAAAGTTTATAGCTGTTACATACCAGAAGCCATCATCATATTGCTCACAGGAAACTCCCTGTACATTATACAAAATATAGCCGTTTAAAGTTGTCAAAAACTAAATAAAAGAGTTACAAGAAATACAATCATAGAAGTGAAATACAACTCTGCTTTTTTCTGTAACAGTATAAAAAAAAATACAGTACTGTTCCATTAAAGTCCGGTGATTCAGACTGAAATCGAAAGCAAACAATAAAATAAACATTATCTGTTTGATCTTTTTACTCTAAAAGTTTAGAATTTCAAACCTGTATAGGAGTCCACCCACAAGGATCTGGATAAAGATATGAACCATTCCACCACTTTCCAACAAAACCTTGAATAACCCTGTATATGACTACCTGCTCTTTCTTCTTCATTGGAGTCAAGGAAAAGTCTTGGCCCTTACAAAGACAAAACAAAATGAGTAACACAAAACAAAGAACAAAATGGCACCTCCATGCTAAAATCCTTGTAGCCATTATTTCTAAGTATCAAGGCAGAAAATTTTACTCAGGAAAATGTGTAGTTTCAAGAAGTAGAATAGGCAAAACTCTTGGCTAATCAAAGTAATATAGGCTTGATTTCAAGGTCGTACTAACTATGAGATGCAAGAAAAAAAGAGTCAGTAATAGTGTACTGAATTTTCTTTAAGAGATAAAACACAGGGAAAGGTTCATTGCTAACAGTAATAGATAATGGAGGATCTAAAACAAGCCTAGCAAATAACTCTGCTAGTAAAAGTTTTTCAAGGATGAAAAGAAAGTAAAAGTAACAACAATAATGGACTGGAAATTAGATTGTAAAATGTAAAAAAAAAAAAAAAAAAAAAGTTGCATGGGTAAGGGATGCAGTTAAGAGGTTTATAGCTTAGAACTTCATCTGTTCAGCCTATAGTGCATATGCATGTGCTTTTCTGTTGTGAAAGGCCAACTAGTCACTGATTACTATCTTTTTATGCTGTGCAATATTTCAGGTAATAAAATTTTACATATAATAAAATTTTATTAAAAATATTAAAATCAATGCAATTCAATATATTGATATTATTTAATATTATAACTTTTTAATTATAATATTTACTTTTATGTATATTATTGCACAAATTTAAAAAATCGTATTGATTATAATAATTTTTTTACTGTTTTTTCACGGATTTGTGTTCATTATGGATCAGACGACAAAAAGAAAGGAATGACAAACATCCCAGCACCTCATTTTTCAATTTCCATTAATATAAGTTTTTCAATTCGTTTTTTACTAAAATTAACCAGACTGAGAATCGTGCCTTTCCATACATAGCATAAGTGATGCAATAAAAGAATTTAATAAACTTTTTTTTTTTTCATTTATGAATGTCCCAAATAAACTTGTTAAACAAATATGAAATGCTACATGGTGAAATGATTGTAATGATTTAGGTGAAATTTATAAGCATTTTGCATGAAATTTGTGCATAGGAAGGGAAAGAACACTGGAATTGATGGAAATTAAGCATAATTTTGATTAAATTTTCAAAAAAGTTCTTATAAGAGAAAAATATTAACATAAAAAAGTAAACTTTTTTGTATAAGTTAGAACTAACACTTTACTTATTTTATCTAAACTGCACCTTATCACAGTTATGATTGAGAATTGATTATGTAATGAGTTATAAGATACTGAATACTATGAAGTCTGAAACAAGCACATTGGAAGTGGGGTAAGGTTTGGCTGTTTTAGCTTGGGACCCTATAACTCTTCTTCTGGAACACTCACATGCGCATATGAAATGCATGGATATATTATTAATACGATTTTCGTTAATCTTATTTTATTAAAGTGCTAACTGTTATGAAGTATTGTGATAATTTGTCAAGCATTTTATTAGTAAATATAGCATCTTTAATGGTGGAATCAATTCAACTGTCTACTCTAATATATAAGTAAACAAATTATTAAATAAATCCCACAAATCACCTCACTTTTATCCTTTCATTTATGTGTAAGGCCCATTTTTCTTTAACAATCGGTTCTTATTAAGTAAAACAATACATCACTGGGTGAATAGAGAGAGCAAAGAAACAAAAATGGTTATAACTTGTATGGAAGTGTTGTCACAGATTGAGTTTGGACCACCCTATGGCGTAGGACAGGGCTAAAACTGGGTGCACCCCACTGAGTAATTAAGCTCTTCCTGCAACTGCAAGATCACTGTCACCGTCCAACTCCTCCTATTCTAACTCTTCCTTCATCCACGACTAATTAGAATTAGGCCTCTCTCCACCATCAATTTTCTTATCAAAAGGTAAATGTAAAATGCACATGTAAATGGGCTTTAGAAAGAGAATGGAAACTTTAGGTAATCGTCATATCATCCCCAACTTTTTCATTCCTTTACGTGCATTTTCATTACACAATAAAAGAAGGTTGAATGGTATGCTATTTTTGTTGAAAAACTATTTTATAAAAAAGTTATAACCATTTTTGTTCTTACGTAGATAAATACTTAACCATGTTGGCTCGTTGTATTTCATTAAAATTTATATTTTATTCTTATGTAGATAAATATCTAAATATGTTGGTTCATTGTATTTCACTAAAATTAATAAATAGAAAAAGACCATATAGGAATGAAAAAAGACACACTAAAGCAAAAATATTAAAAAAGAAGAGAGAAAGACAACTTATTACTATTTTTATATATTACTAAACCATTGTTTTTTAGATTGTAAATGCAGACTCATTTAATTTTGCATTAAACTATTTTTTAGACAAGTTTGTCGTATATAAATATTTATTTTGTCTAATTAGATCATCGGAAAAAGTATATATAGAGAAAGAAAGAGATGTTACAATTGTGTGCTCTACTATTTAAATTTTTTCATCTTATTTTTTTATTTGTGAGCATTTATATTTTGTTTATTTTGAATGTTTTTAAACAAAGCTTGTACAGTAATCTTCTTATATCCTTCTTTAATTATAGTAAATTATTTCTTCAGTGCTCATGGTGTTTTTAATCTTTACTTTGAGGAGCTTTTTATGTTAACAATTGCATGTGTCCTATGTTATTTTGTAATTCTATTTTTATTAATATTTTTCACTAATTCTTAAAAAATCGAGAAAATAATTTTCTCAAATTGAACTGTTGTGCTTACATTTTCATTCTCCCATCACAAGCAAGTAAGGACAAAAGAAAATTGGAGCAGGGTTAGAATAATTGTATATTTTCTATCAACAATTTGTTTGATGCTTTCTTATCTTTCATTAGTAATATGAAAGTTTAATCTTAAACCTATATTATCTAGTTCTTTATTTTTAAGAAATACAACAATAAATTGTATGATGTATGGGGAAATTCAAAATATTATGAAAAATAAATGACTTTTTTTAAGAAAAAATTAAAAAAATTTCCTATACAATGCATGGATATTGTTATAATTTTAAATTTTTATTAATTTTAAATTTTATTAAATTTAAGAACAATCGTACAATATATTATTTGTTCAAAATATTACTATAATTTAATGATATTCACGTAGTGTACAAGAAAATTAGCATTTATTTCTTAAAATTAACAGAACAGTAAAATTTTTTATGATAATTAAAAAGATAGACATGTATTTAAACTATATATTCTTATTGTCAAAGCAAGAAAATACCTTTTATTTTAAGCCTAGTTACATGTTTGATCTCTAATTTTTTAATTGGTTATATTTAGTTTCTTTAATTTTTTAAGTGTTCAAATTAAGTTTTTTATTTCAATTTTTGTAATTATTAAAAAATCATATTAAATATACGTCATATTATTGATTTATATAAATTATTTAAATAAAGATACCACTTAATATATATATATATATAATAAAAACCTTTTGTAATTTTATTCAATTATTTTATACAGTTTTTTTAAAATTATATAAATTTATGATTTGTTATATTTGTATTAATTATTTGACGAAGTTTTAGAGTAAGAGACTTAATTTGAGCAAGGGACTTAATTTGAGTAATTCAAAAAGTAAAAAAATTAAATGAGTAATTAAAATTGTAAAAAATGGACTTTAAGCCTCGTTAAATATAAAAAAAATTTACAATAACTAAATTTACATTCAATTTAATAGTGAAGTTTTGAAAAGCCAGATTACTGAACAGCTAAATTATGCGATACATCCTAATTTGGTAAGTCTTTCAGCTGCTTTCCTTATATCTAATGGTGACTGGGACTAGGAAAAGATTAAACCATGTGTTCTCCAAAAGATTTGTGATATTATATTTAATATTATTTTACTACGGCTAGTCCCTCGCTTCTAATTGGGACAATTAAAGTTTGTACATAATTTGTAAACTAATTTTTGTGCTCATAATATTTATTATAATTATATTTTTATGGTTATTTAGAATAGACCAAATCCTCAAAAAGTAAAAACCTTTACTATGAAGGTTACACATGATAAATTACTGATAAATAGAAAAAATAGAAAAGAAAATTTTCACTTAACGATGCTAACCCTGTTTGTAATTTATACAGTGAAACTATAAATACAAGTTCTTATGAAATGTGTTTACTACTAGTGAGTTCTAGAATTATGTAGTTCATAGTAATAATTGAAGTTATTTCTTTGGTCTTAGCAGAAGTAATTAATTGTGGTTAATTTTAAAGAAGAAATAAAGTTATTAATATCAATGTTTTTTTTTGTATTTGGAGTTATATGAATTATCAATTTTTGTATTAATTATTAACAAATAAATAAATATAAATGCCATGGTTAACGAGGACTCGACTTTTTTTTGAGATAACAACGAAGACTGGACCCTTTTTTTGGTACCCATCTTGATCTCAAAATTATACCTCGATTTAGTCCCAATCTCAATCCTCTTTCTGAAAAACCCAAAAAAAAAGGCAAAACAGAAAATTAGTAGTATGACAAAGAGTACAACTACAAATACTTGATTAATGATTTAATAAAGGAAGGAAAAAAACGCTGGAAAAAAAATCAATAAAACGATGATAAAAGCTTGGGCGAGCTTCAGATTCGAAAAAATTTCTCTGAATTGAAATTTTGTAAAGACGTAAACGGAGCAGCAACGTTTCGGCAGCTCCCGTACAATGAAGTAAATCCGATCCATAAAGGAAAAAAAATGAAGTCAAAATTTAAGATCCGAAACCAGGAAAAGGATACGGCAGCAACGGAGTAGATATGCACATACTAAAATAACAAAAAACAAAAACAAATAAAAAAAGACACGGCAACGCCATCGACTCTGAACGAAAACAGAGTATGAATGTATTGACGAAATATGGAACGCGATTGAGATTGAGAGACTCGAACGAAAGGAGAGAACTACAAAAAAATGATGAATGTTGAGCGAATTGAACACTATGATCCAGCGCATCCTTTTAACCAAGGAAACACAGTAGAGAAAGAGAACAGGAGAACTCAAGTCTCACTCTCAACTGTGATTTCCTTGATTAAAAAGATGAAATGAATCAGAACAGAACCAGCGACCCGGTAAGGTGCAGAGGCCAATACATATATATATATATATATATATAAGGTGTGATTAGGGTAAAGACTTGCCCTTCTTCTTCGCCTCGTGGAATGAGTTGGACAAATTAGGTTAAAATTCAGGGTTTACCCAATATATATATAGTTTATCATACTAATAATATAATGTTAGCTTAACAAAAAAAATAAAAAATAGCAAAAACAAGTTTATAAAATTAAGGAAGCATAATAAAATTAAAATAAATTTAGGAAAATAATAGTAAGGGAAACATGATAACACTACAACTGATAATAAATGAAAATATAATATTCTAAAAAAACGATTTCTGAAAAGAATAAAATAAAAAAATTATCAAAATAAGTACAGTTATTGTTATAAAATAATGATAAAATTAAGTCAAATTAAATATTTTATAGTTTATTAAAAAATAAATTTATATATGTAAAGTATAGCATTTTTTTTTATTTTCAACATTTAAAATATACAAATATTTCAACATTTGTAATACTTTTATAATTTAAATATAATTAGTGTATTATTTTTTATGAAAGTTTATTACTTTTTTATGTTTTAATTCAATTTTAAAAGTTAAATAAAATCGTAAAGTGTAAAAGTTATGTGATAATTTTTTAACATTGACTCTAATTTTACCAGCCAAATTTATCATTTTCAGCTTTATATATATATATATATATAAAAAAAATAAAGCATCACGAGGTGCATCTCTACGATAAGAACATGTAAATGAGTACACAATTATCTGTTTTCTTAATCTAATTCTTAGAGATGAGTTTAAATATAAGCAACTATCTTCTATAACCATGCAACTTTACTATTACTTTGTCTTCTCTGCTTTGCTTTTAACGTTTTATTTTCATTCATTATCTCTTACCTCTGTACTCACTTTACGTTTTTTGCAACAGTTGCTCGTACAAGGAATTGCTTGTTACATTATTGCAATCTCTAAACGTGCAACTTTTATTAGAACAACCGATTCATAAGAAAAGAAAGTTAAGAAATTGCATTTGCGGGTCTTAGAGTGAGACATAAAGAAAAAAAATAATAAATACAATAGATAATATGTTATTATGAGAAGAAGAAGAAGAAAAATGTATTTCCCGTCAAACACTTAGAAAAATATCTTATATCATTTTTAAATTTATAATAAATATTTTAAAAGTTAAAAGATATTTATAATTATTTAAAATAAAATTCTAAAATTTATTATATATATTAATATAATATTAATAGTGATAATTATTTTAAGTACAAAAGATATCGAGAAGTTATGAAAATAAAAAAATTGCAAAATGAAGTTAGTGTGAGAAAAAATTCCGTAAACGATGATTGGGTTAGATACATAAAATGGAGCTAAGCCCAGCCCAACCCGTTCGATACACACTGTTAAGAACATGAAAAAAGGAACTAAAAAACGAACATAGAGCATAGTCACAATCCAAACGGGGCTTTTAAATTGGACGCCGGTGAAGGTGAGTCTGGAAATCACGGTGGCCACCGTGGCGGCTGTAGGCAAACGCCGGCGAAAAATCGCGTTTGATGTGAAACTGAAGCAGAAGCAGGTGTTGGCGCAGCGTTCCCTTCCTCTGCTTGGAAATCCGAATTGTAGAAATCAAGTCACCCGAACATGGCCCAAGATTCCGAGAAGAGGTTCCATTCCATCATGGACAAGCTCTTCCATCCTCCCAAATCCTCGTCCAATTCTTCACCTCTCACCTCCAGGTTCTCTCTTCGATCTTGTTCTCCTTTTGCCTTCCACGAAATTTGAATAATGACACGATACGAATCACGAGAATCGTTTATCTCTACACTCTTACATTAGCGTTGTGTGGCCATATTTTGCTCAATTGCACTTACGAGTTACTAGTATTACATCTTGCTAGTTCTATTTGTTTGCCATGAAGTTAAATTTGAACCCTTTGGCGCGTGTCCTTGTTTAGCATGCACTCAAGATTGGTTCTGTTTGTTTTTTTTTTTTTTTTTCTAGCAAATAGGGTTTAGTAATGTGTTTCTGTTTGCAGTTCATCTGGAGTGCAAGTATCAGGGGGTAAGAAACGTCCTTACCAGTCAATTGCTTCAGGGGTTACGGAGTTGAATAGGAGAGGAGATGTTGCTGAGGGACAGCAATCTTCCTCAGGTGCTGCTGCAGCCCCGCAGGGACCGCTCTGTCGACCGTGGGATCGTGGTGACTTTATGAGAAGATTAGCGACATTCAAATCTATATCATGGTTTGCTAAACCCAAGGTTGGTTCTATCTGTCTATCTTTTTCTTACCTGTTATACCTTCGTTTGGGGGTCATGGCTATAATTGAATACTTTCGGAGTAGGTGTGAGTGTGTGCGTGGAAACCAGGTTACTAAATATCCAAGAGGCTGATACATGACAATGAACTGGGAACAATGCTTAGGAAGACAAAGAATAGAATTAACCTTTTTATTGATTAATAAAAATACGCAGCATTTGGCCATTCTAGTGTTTTACTCCATTAACAAACTATGCAGGGACTTTCCAAAAGGAATTCCCTGCAGTAATGAAGTAAGAATAGGTGATGCCTTATATGATTTGTTAGTCCTCTATTTGTATGTAAGCTTGAACACTTGGTTTTGGTAGGTGAGATTGTCTGTTCATCATTATATTTATTGTATGGCGGTTCTTGCTATTCGAAGGTACTTTTTCCTTGCATTTGAGCCTTAACAAAAGAGTAGAGACAAAGGGTTTATGGGTTGGGTTGGCAGCTTTAAACACATGATCTGAAAGTGAAACAAATCATCCAATTCAAATTACATAGGGTTTATCTGCGGTTGAAGGGGATCAGTATTTGTCATGTTAATTTTGGTGAAAGTTTTATGTTGTTTCAATACAAAAGAGGTTCTTGTCTAACGTTGTCATTGTAGGTCTTCTTCTTGCTTTGATATTCTAAATGTATTGTGTTGAGATATGTTGTCTCGTAAATGGTAATGCATGTGATGTCACATTTTTCCTCAATGTAGGCGTTCTCTCTCTTTTAAAGCCAATAACTCTTCTAACCACAATACTTTTATTCTTGATCATCCATTGGCTTTAGATATTACCTCCAAAACAGTGTGTTTGATAAAATAGATAGTGATTGAGGCCGTGGATTTTCTTGAGCTAATTGCATGTTGGAGCCACCCCCGATCAATCCTCCTCTAGTTCATGGGAAAAGGCAATGCTTTTTATCTGTTTGACTTGTTCTACTGGAGGGAGAATAGCTAAATTGTTTTTTGGCTTTACTGTGTTGTTTGCTTTCATTTAAAAATGTCAAGAGTTCTGATGATATAAAAATTTATCTTTCCTGACAATATTTAGGGATGGATAACACGTTTTTTATAGTCAGTTTATCATGGCATATCATCTCCCTCATTATAGAAAGCCTCTTGCTTCATACTTCCTGATTTCCTTTTGTCAAAACATGATTCAGCTGTATAATTAATAAACTATGCTGTACAGCTGAGCTCCCTTTGTCACCCTTTCCCATCCTGTTTCCCTGTAATTTTATGGCTTATCATTTGACTTATGATATTTACAGATAGTGAGTGCTGTAAATTGTGCTAGAAGAGGTTGGATCAATGTGGATATTGATACCATAGTTTGTGAAGCATGTGGGGCACGTCTTCTTTTCTCCACACCAGCATCTTGGAATCAGCAGCAGGGTATGCCATTGTTCTCAGTTAATATATAATTTACAGCAACTTTCCATTGTATGAATTTTCTAACTAACTATAATGTCTTCTATTCAGTGGAAAAGGCAGCCTTGGTCTTTAGCTTAAAGTTGGATAATGGACATAAGTTACTTTGTCCATGGATTGACAATGCCTGCAGTGAAACATTGGCACGATTTCCTCCTACAACTCCTCCAATATTAGTTGACAATTTCAAGGAACGTTGTTTTGAGCTCTTGCAACTATCAGCTCTTCCGCGTGTTTCATCTTCAGCAGTAGACTATATGCAAAGACAAAGCCCTCTTCTGGAAGACTTTCTTGGACAATCTTTGATGCTGGAGAATGGAAATGGATCGGCTGAAAATTCTGGGATTGGAGATGTTAGTAGTCAAGAGGAGCTGAAATTGTATTATCAGGTAATAACAGGTTTTCTAATAAGTTTAAAATTCTTATTTTCTATACCAGTGTGGCAAAATTTCTTCGACTATTTGTATATGATCTGGTACCTGTTTGTTGGTTGTCTTGTGTGATTTATTATTTAATGCTGCATGAACATGACACTCTTTTACTTGATATAATTTCTCCATTCTGTCTTTCTATGTTTGCTTGCAAGGCTTATTGCATTTCAATTACATTCTTAGGAGATTCTTAATGTCTTTTTGGCTTAGGCATTTGGTTGATACTTGTCAAAAGTGAACTTGGCTTGATCTACTATTCATTTCCAGATGAATTAGAGGTCCTTTAAGTGATCATTAAAAAAAAGAAACTAGACTGATGTTCATCTCTGGCTTCTCCAAATCTTTGTGGTTCATTTTTTAGCACAAACAATCACTTTTGTCTTTAAATGGCAAATGCATTTTATGAATGTAGTCAATGTACCTTTTTATATGAATAAGTTTCCATTATCTCATTTTTCCTCTCAAAAACATCTTTATATGTATTAGCATTTCTTTGTTTCCTCCCCTTTTAAATAATGGATATTGATGTTTTCAAAATTTTGCAGGCTCAAAAGCTTATAAGTTTATGTGGTTGGAAACTTCGTTCTCTACCATATCTCATTGATTGCAAGGATATATCAAACCAGTCTGTTAAAAATACAAATATTATAGATTGTTCTTGTGTAGCTGCTGATGTGACAACTAATAATGATCTCATTGTCCATTCTGCTGGCACTGATGAAAATTCCAAGGATTCTAGTGAGGAACAAGTGCATCCCAATTCTGCAGTTTTAGATTGCACCCTTTGTGGAGCTACTGTTGGATTGTGGGCATTCTGTACAGTTCCTCGTCCTGTGGAGTCAATCAGATTAGTGGGTTATGCTGAAGTGAATGGTGAAAATGCTTTAGTGGCCGATCTTGAGAGTAGGCAAGGTGTAAATAATACCATGCCTGATGTTGCAAATTCATCAAAGGATGTTTCTTCAAGTCTAAATATGACAATTGCAGGGGGGCCTCCCCCAACAAAGCAAAACTTTAAAGCAATAATATCTCTGCCAGTTATTGGTCACAATTTAAGGGCTCGTCTTTCTTATGATTTGAATTTTAGAGACCATCTTTTTGTTGACAGAGGTGGTATTCTGTCGGATTTACAGGAGAAAACTGATAACACAGTTAATGATTCTATTGGACAGCTTGTTCCTGTGTCATCTGAAATCAGGGAAATTTCAAATTATGAAACTGGTTCTCAAGCAAGTATTCATGATTCAGCTGTAGATGCTGTTATAGCTGGCACATCTTATGCAGGACAATCTTCTGGTCTTAAGGATAAGATTCCTGTACACACAGAGGCTGATAAATTGGATAGTTCAGCTACAGGATATCCTAGTAGCTCTCAGGTTAGAGACTTTTCATTAATCAAATAGACAATTAATTGTGATTCTAATAGAAAAAGTTACAGCCTTGGTATTATTGTGATCGGTAATCACAATTTCTGTGACTGGTAAACACAATTTGTAACACAAACAAAATGCTTGATTGCCGAGCATTAAGTAGTCTTGCTGTGGCTTGTTGGGAAGTCCATGTTAACTGTAATATTGCTGTGCAGAAAGACATGACAGAAGGTGAAGCACTTTCTGTTACACACAAGACTTTGGATGGAGAAGTTAGTAGTCTTGAAAATCATGGGGTCAAAGATACAGAGAATCCTATTGGCAGTGCAGATGTACAATCTAGTTTAGGTAAGCACTATGTTTGACAGTTCCTTGATAAATCATTAGCATTGAGTGTTTGAACGTGAATTAGTGTGTGACATACATTCTGTTTGGTAGTTGCATTGTTGTCTGTTTTGGCATGACAATGTGTAATTCACTAGTCATCATTAGTATATAAGAGAAGTAGAAAGTTTAAGAATCTTCTTCACTTTGTTTTCCAGGAAAGTTTAAGAATCCAACACTGTCTGATAAAGCAGTGGAATTTGATCCAATCAGGCAGCATAGACACTTCTGCCCCTGGATTGCATCAATAAATGGTGGGGAGCCTGGGTGGAATCAAACGTTATCTGCTCTGTACCATCAGAAAAATCTTTTGCCGCATTCACCAAATAGATCTCCATCATCTATGTCTGTTGTTAAGGTATTTCTTGCTTGATATTATTGCTCTCGTTTAATCATTGGATGGGTTATTAGTATATAGCATAGTAAATTGATTTTTCTATCTTTAATTTACGAGGCAAGTGTTTTAATGATTTTAAAAAAATAGACCAATCCGAAAAAGTGTTTTTAAAAGAATGTTAAGTGTTTCTTACCTCATTTTTTCTTAGGCTAACTAGGGTCTGGCACTGGTTAAGGAATCAAAGGTAGAAATATTTTTTGTTTAAAAACGTAAAATTTCACTTATCCTGTTGATTTCTGATGCATTTCAATATAATTTTCAATAACTTACTATTTATTATTATAGCGTAATGCAATCTGTTTGACATACCTATGATTGGTAATAGTACTTAAACCAAAACGGTACACATATGGATAAATTGTTTAACAAGACCCCAAGGTTAAACTGTCGCCCAAACACGTCTTGTGAATAATCATTCAAAAGTAAGAATAGATGATAACGCCATTGGTAAAAATAACGGAAAGCCCAAGAGTATGACGTGTTTGCCAACGTTGTTGGAAGTTGAAATGAACTGTTCCATTAATGGTCTGTAAACATACACGCCTAATTGCTTGTGGAATTTTTACCTGCGGAGATGTAGTATCTTACATATAGCGTGTGTGCATGCAGGTGGATGACCCTGTCGGTTCAATTAGAAAACTTTTTATGTCTCCGCCAACCAGAAGAATGAAACTCACTCACAGTACGGGCCAAAATACAGAACCGCTTGGGCCAAGGGGATGAGAGGGGTCCTAACTCCTAATTCAACAACACCTCACTCCTCCTCCAGCTAAATGCTGTGTACACTTACTTTTTCGTGGCTTGTTTCCCTATTTAAAAGCCTTAAAAGTTGTAATTGTTGTATCAAAAGTTCAATTCTTTTTTCTTAAGATATATCTGGTTCAATCTTGCTCCACAAAAGAACATTATTGGTTTACTTGCGCCTTGATTCCAGTGATTCACGAATACTTGCCGGTTAACCGAGCTGTAATATTTTTTCGTCATTTGTAATACAATTGGCAGAAGTTACATAGGGTTGGACGATAATGGATATTGTTATAGAATGTGATATGTCCTCTTACACGGGAAATCAACGAGAGAAGGGAGTAGACAATTTTATGTTTACTCCATTACGCCACAGTTGGTAACGATAACCTTAGAATAAGGGCGGTTGAATCCTCTTTCTGCTACAACAGCTCTTTTGTCTCCGATTAGCTTTGCTACCCTGTAGTATCATTATAATTAGCAATATCACAGATTCAGGTTGAATTGTAGATAGCAGCAGACATATAAAACAGGTAGAAAACAAAAAAAGTGTGTTCGACTCACCTAAAATACGGAGAGCCCGTATTCTCTTGTACAGTTTTTACCTGACCAATCCTCTGCACAACCTCCATCCCTCTTACTACCCTTCCAATCACAAGCGACGATGCATCCAGCTCTGGTGAATCCTTTGTAACAATGACAAATTCTGTTCCGTTGGGATCAGTTCCAACTTCTTCTTGATCAATCTCCAGCTTCCCTTGTTTTGCAATCAGCTTCAACTTGGGAGGGGGTTTTGATGGGTCTCTCACAATAATGCCTACACTTCCAGCCACGTTTTTAGTCCCCGGACATCTCTCGTACGTTCTCTCCCATTCCTCAACAAGACTATCAGTTGCCAAATTGTTCCCTGTCCTCTTAGCAAGTTCAACATCCACCCCATAAGATCTAAGGCCACCATGTTGAACATAATTGGGCATGATTTTTACAAACTCTTTTCTTCTATAGCTAATACCAGCAGCCCCACTTACAATCTTACTAAACCTATCAACTCCTGCAGGGACATCATCTCCGAAGAGCCCAATAGTAATGCGACCAACAGGTTCACCATCAATAGATATATCGAAGAATACTTCTTTGGTGGGTTTTCTTTCAGTGCAGCTGGGAGTGATTGTCAGATTCTCTTCTTGTTGATCACTGGTACTTGGGTTAGCAACATTTTCTTCTGCTCTTGCTCTGGATCCATCCACTGCCTGAGCACCCAAAAGAAGGAGCAAACAAGAGTTGCTGTAGATTGTGAGCTCTCTACGCGATAAGCTGCATTTATGTTTGAGGACTGGAAAGGATGGAGAAGTGGGTATTAGTTGGAATGGCGAAAGTGATGGTGCTGACGTGCGAATTGGAGGATTGAAAGGTTGAGGGGAAGATCGAAGTACTATTGGGTTTTGTAACATTTCTCCGTTGTTGTTGCTCTTGGCACTGCTAGGGAATTGATTTATGCTAGTGTCTGCATCAGATGTTCCTTTTCATAGGTAGATTGTGAGATGTAGAAAAGAAAACGAAGTAGAGTGGAACAACAGATAGAGTAACGGATACTTGGGAGATTTCATGGATAAGAAAATATGGAAATAGCTACGTTCTATGCCAGTCATTTATTTGTTTCTTTTTAGAATTTTATGTACACTAATTTATGCGGGTCCCTTTAGATATTGAGAAAGAAATACGGGAAGGGGGCTATATCCATTTTATAATTTCTCAATAAGTTGTGTGTGATCTAAAAAATATAAATATTTAGTATTTTCTTACTTAAAAAATAAAACAAAAAATAAAATATTTAAACGCAAAATATGCACATATCTTTTCGGCCTCTTGCTTTTCCGTGATCTTGTCATTTAGGTTTGGTTTACTTTACTTTATAAAAACAATTGTATTTTAAAATTATTATTTCTTTAAATTTAAATTTTAGTTATTTTTCTACAATTATTTTACACACCTTTTTTATGTGCACAAAATAATGTTAGAAGATTTTTATTTTTTATGTAAAGGTAGTATGTTGATTTCTTGAAAGAGTAAATATTTTTAGGGAAAAATTAAAATAATTTTAACGGAAATACATTTATCGATAGTGTAAAATTTGTATCTTACTTTTTAATTTTAAATTATCAAATTTACAAGAATGGTTAATTCTTTTAATAATAATCAGAGATGAAAATTCTTTTTTATTTATTCACACAGAACTCGAGAGCTTATTTTCCTTGGTTAAAACAAGTTGACAGGAGTTTCTCTCTTCTTCTTTTTTTCTCTCTCATGTGCATTGGACGACGGATTCGGATACTTTGTAGTCACCTTTTTTCCTGGAGTCATTAATTTTAACCATTGATATATATTTTTAAAATAAAATATTAATAGAAAAATGTAATTAAAGAGAATTAACGATGCACACCCAACAATTATTTTCTCGACTGGAGGGATTCAATTTCCAGAATTCTTAATATTTAAAATTAATTTTACAAATTAAGATTAACAAAATCATTAATTAAAAATACTTAGTATTAATTAATATTATAATGATTTTTGACACGACCAAAAATGAAGTGAACGAAAATAGAGGTGAGTTTTAATACTTGAGGCGGGGTTTGGTTGCAAGTTGCTAGGGTTTAAGAGAGAGCAGAAGCAGTGCAGAAAAATGGCAAGCACCATGAGCACGGTCTCAAGGAGGTTGTACCTGTATCGCTCTTTGGTTTCCACCCCTAAAACATGTCACCATCTTCCCCTACACTTCTGCACCACCAGCCTCATCTCAGACTCGGACGAGCCTGACTCACCACTCGACTCACCACCCGACTCAGCCTCACCCTCCGCCGATCGAAGTGAAAGGATCTTCTACGATCGCCCCCTGGAGAATGGCCTCGACGCTGGCATTTACAAGGTATATTCTTATTCCTATTCAGTTTTCTCAATTAGGCGTTTCATTTCAATTTCTGAATTCAATTTATGTATTGTAGGCCATATTGGTAGGGAAAGCGGGACAGGCACCGTTTCAGAAGAAGCTTAGGAGTGGAACGACGGTGACTCTGCTGTCTCTGGGTACCGGAGGGATTCGCAACAATCGGAGACCACTCGATAACGAGAACCCTAGCGACTATGCCAATCGCTCTGCCGTTCAGTGGCATCGTGTTGCCGTTTATCCTCAGAGATTGGGACTGCTTCTCATGCAACGTCTTCTTCCCGGGTGAGCAAACCTCGACTTTAACTTGCAACTCTTCTTTTAGTCAACATTAACATCATCACCATAATAATAATTATTGGTCCTATTGTAGTTCAATATTGTATGTGGAGGGAAACCTGGAGAGTAAAGTTTTTGCGGATCCCTATACTGGTCTTGTCCGTCGAATTAGAGAAGTTGCTGTTCGTCAAAATGGTAACTCTTCTACCCTTGCTCAACATCAATTTGATTTCCTGTTTAATGGATTCTCTGCCTTTGCATTTTAAAAACAATACATTGGACTCTTGGCGTGTTGCCTATAAATATGATATGAGATTAAGAGAGAAAGGATATGATCAATTTAGAGGAAATTGGGGCCGTTGGGAAGGAACCTGGTATTCTATTGGTAATAATGGGGAAAATTTCTTTGAATGTAGCTATAAATCTGTAGAACATGGAGGATCTGCACCTCTCAATTGCAAAGAACCATGAATGCCCCTCGTTCAACATGCCTTATTTTTTCAACCAACTAAACTAACTAATGGGTATCTGAGACCACCCCCCCACCCCACCCCCCTAAAGTTTCACCTTGTCCTGAGGTGAATGGTTAAGTTTACTGAAATGAAATCCCTCCTCAGGCGAAACTTTTTAAATTAGTTCTTATTTCTTCAAGAATGCATTTCTTCTTTCTTGTTGAACCCAAACAGCTCCCAATTCCTTCCATATGCACTCACTACCCCCCTTAAAAGATTAGAACTTTGATACCAGTTGATAGAAACCTGGTATCTTGTTAGGAAGAATAAGGGAGTTGTGCCCTGAATGCAGCTACAACTCTGCAGAACTTCCAAGTCTGCACCTCCTACTACCCAGAGGCTTCAATTTACTCTCACAGATGATAAAGATGCTCTATCTCTTAAATTTCCTCTTAATTATAGGCAACATGTCTTATTTCTTCAATCAACTAACTTAACTAACTAATATAACTAACTAATGGATATCTATCGTATTTTGACCATTGAACTAATACGCTACTTACTGTTTGGTCCCTGTTAATCTTGCACTTAATAGTTCTTTTTTACAAGGAAGGGAACAATTAGTTGTTAGAATATCTAAAAGTTTCTGGAGTTATTTAGAATATTTTTGCATATCTTCATAGTATATCTTATAATGTATTATGAAATCTATCAGCCATCTAATTGAGGAAGTAAACTCAAAACTTGTTTCCTGTTTTCATTATAACTCCAGTTTTATTTCCTTGTTTAATTAGTAGTGCTAACAATGTTATTGTATTAGTGGGCTTTGGCATATGCTAGCAGTGCTAGTAGCGCTACTCTAGTAGTTGACCTATTTATTGTATAAATATGACCCGTGGGTTAGTATTGTATAACATTATTACACGCAATATAAATCTAATATCTTATGATTATTAGTTTTTATTCTTCCTTTTCCCCCTTCCCTCCATAAACCTTTTAATTTTAATAGTAATTTTTAGCCATGGTTGATCAGCTCTCAAAAGCTCCACATATGGAAGCCAATAGAAGGAGTTGGTGTGATATATATCTCACTTTCTCCATGTTGATATCTGCAACTAAAGATTCTCATGATTAAAATGTTGGCTTGTGACAGATGATTTCTTGTGAATAAGTTATCTTTAGTTCTTTACCAATGGAGTTGATGCAATATGACCTCCTGTGCTTCACAGGTCGTGTTGTATTTTTAGGTCAAGGCGGCGATGCTGAGCAACAGACCCAACAAAATGACCTGAAAGCTGTTGGCTATTACTAATGTAGGTGTGTGAAATGGGAACATTCGACTTAGCAATGTTGAATTTTCAATTTTGTAATTATATTCTTGTTTTTCATTGCAAAGTTTATTGAGACATTTATCATAAGGGGAACTCTTGGTTTGAGTGATCTAGGACTTACCATATGCAATTCTGGGGAAGCATAGAGCTCAAGTGACAACTGGATGCTTCCAGGACCAGACCTTCATTTTACCCCACGTCTGTCCCTACCAGTCTTAGAAGTTTTGGGCTAAGGCAACTGGATTCTTGTTTGTTAATGAACTTATATTCCTTCCAAGTATTTTACACTCTTACCAAACTTCTCTGAACAAATCATTGCTGGTTATATATTAATGAAGTAAAACTGAGTATGATTTTGGCAAATCTTTCTCATGCTGCCATATATCTCGAAAGGGTAAGTATACCATTCTGGTAAACCAATGGTCCAATAATACCACGTCAACCATTAGCTTTTGCTTCCAAAACGTGGTTACGATTGAAAGAAGCTCCTCTTTGATACTTGTGCATCTGAAGTCCAAATGGTATAATCCACCTTCATACCTTTTATAATGGAATGGAGTGGCTTATCCTCCTCTGCTCCCAATGTTGTGCTCGGAATTCGATGATTTTATTTTATTTTTCATCAATGAACTTGTTCAAGATCATCTTTCCCTTGGACTAAGAAACATAAAATGTCAAATGTAGCATTGACGTACACTTTTAGGTAATTGGATGTAGTATGTGCAGGAATTGCATTCTCTTTTTATAGAAGTACTGCATCATTGGCTACTTTTAGCTATTTATTATACAGGTCTTGCTAGAGAGTTTTCTGCTTAGGAAATTAATATATAAAAGAATTTTATCAAAAATTATGTAGTAATATGTTGATAACGTTAAATATTACTTATAAAACTTTTCAGTTCTCTATCTCTAATGATAGCATTCTCCTTAATATAGCAACCTTGTTTTTTCCTTTGCTTTTAATATATAATAAAACAATCATAAATTGCGCAGAGCAAAAGTTTCTGATTCTTTTTCCCTCTCTCGCCTTTTTAACATAATATTGTCAAGAGTAGTTTGAAGATATTCAAGTTCATTTTAAACTATCTTCAATAATCTGGGGGACGCAATGTTTTCACGTTTTCAGATACAGAAGTTAAAAAGGAAGAGTGTTCGAAGAAATCCATGTTTGGGCGTAAAGTTGTGGCAGCAATTGCTTTAGTCATAATTATTATGTATCTTAGACAGCCTCAGGTCTGAATTTATTGACTCAGCTCAACGGTTGCTATGTGCTTTTGGATTTTCACTTGAAGATGAACAAAAAA
Organism: Abrus precatorius; assembly: GCF_003935025.1. Classification (NCBI taxonomy): domain Eukaryota; kingdom Viridiplantae; phylum Streptophyta; class Magnoliopsida; order Fabales; family Fabaceae; genus Abrus; species Abrus precatorius. The sequence continues at coordinate 35,879,558 of NW_020874428.1, read as the reverse complement.
AAATGATACAACTGATCAAAAAAGGGTGGAAGAAAAAACAGGCACATTGCATGTGTGGCTGAAGAAATTTTTAACCATTGTTTTACAAATAAGAATAGAACTCAAATATTTAGTCTTATTCTTGAGTGAAATCTGTATAACAACTGGATAAATGCAAGACTTGAATCCCCTATCCTTTATGCTGTTTTTTTTTTTTATTTTCTGTTAAAAATTATGTTAGGAATGTATTAAAAAATATGATAAAAATTCAGTGGTAATATTTTTCAATTCTTTAATCAATATTCTATTTGGTACTAATTATTTTTTTTTTTTCAAATTATAAGTAACATAGATCTACTTTTAGGTAAATTAATTACTAATTTTTTATATCGTTATTTTATTGTGAAAATTGTGTTAATCAAATTCTCAATTTTTTTATAAGTAAATATATTAACTATTTAATATAAAATTATTAATTTAAAATGTATATAATTTTAAAAACAAGTATAAATTTGTAAGAAACATTATTTTTTATTTATATTTTTTTTGTTAAATTTTTTATTAATCTTAATAATTTGGTTATTTGTAGAGTTGACAAAGTGGAATGTTCGGTCAATTTGGGTCGGCCTATTTTGATCGATGGGTTTTAGGGGGAGACAGGTTTAATAAAGGATCTAAGTAGGCTCATTTTAACAATTCTAATTATTCATTTTTCAATAAAAATCAGGAAAAAAAAAATTTAAAGGAAAAGTGATTTAATTACCTGGTAAAAATATTTTAAGCTCGCATAAATTAACATTCTCGTTTACATCACCATCGCCTTTTAATTGCTAATAATTGTAACTCCATGGAAGATGTGGTCATCTTCGTGGTATTATATTTTCGTGAAGAGCGCACATATTTGATATGACGTACCAATTAAGAGCATTATTTGTACTTCAATTCTACCTAATACCACTCCCTTCCTATTATCATCATCATATACGTGTTTCTTCTTTTTTAATGCAGAAGGTGAATATAGAAAATTGAGTGCTTAATCATCTAAGGATACTATGAAACATGGAGCATGTTCTTTCGGTCTGGGTGTTATATGGACATAAATTTTCAACTTGTGAAATTGACCATACGCTAATTAATACGCCAACCACTCTTTTCCTTTTTCTTTTTTGTAATTTATTATGACAGAAACTTGAGGTAACATTGGCATAGCAACCTGTGCTTTTGTCTTGTAGAGTTGTGGGCTAATAAATTTGAAGTCAATCAAAATTGAATTAAATGCTAACAACTGTAAAGAACAGAGAGAGAGAGAGAGAGAGAGAGAGAGAGAGAGAGAGCTTTATCTCATAGTTAATGCCTTGACGATGATATAAATAAAGGGTAGAAAGCAGACAGAAGAGAGAGAATGGATGTGAGGAACATTGCTGTGGTGGTGGAAGACGTGGATGCAGCTAGAACTGCACTACAATGGGCACTTCACAACATCATTCGTTATGGTGACATAATCACTCTACTTCATGTCTACCCTTTAACAAGATCCAAAAGCAAAAGCAAAGCACGTCTTCTTCGCCTCAAGGGCTTCCAATTAGCACTTTCCTTCCAAGACATTTGCAACAACTTCACCAACGTAAGCTTTTTCTTATACATAGTTGTTGTTGTTATTATTATTATTATTATTATTATTATCATCATCATCACTATTATTGTCTTTCATTTATTTTGATTGATTTTGCATGTTCCAATTAATGGGTATGTGCTATAATCTTAGGATTGTGTTAGTGTTACAGACAAAGGTTGAGGTTGTTGTCACGGAAGAGGACAAAGAAGGAATGAAAATTGTGGCCACGGTGAGAGAGATTAGACCTTCAATGCTTGTGGTTGGCCTTCATGATCATAGTTTTCTTTACAAGTAAGTCAGTTGCCAAATGTTTCAGCGTTGAACACAAGTTCATGATGTATTGCAATTGCTACTAGTACTGCATTCAATAGTATGCTTGGTGTGTTGATTAAATTCAAGGTGCACTAAATTTGGTTTCTGGATTTCACAATTTTCTACCTGATATGTATTCGGGATTTCACTCTGCAATTACTTATTCAGTTATCGTACAGGAAGAGGATTCTGATTCTGGAATTACTATTATTTTTTATTCTTCTGGAATCACTCTACAACATGAGGTTTGTGGGACCTGGGTTAATTATCTAATTTGGATCCTGCTCAGTATGAAAATGAGCATGTTGTTGCCAGTGAGCTTCAGAAATTGGTTACTGAAAACCGTGGCAGTTGCACATGCCCTTTTTAATGGTCATCAAAAAATGCCAAAAGTTTTTGGGCTCCACTTCTGAATTGGCTTTGCCCATAATAGCAGCGCCCAAGTTGAAGTTGAGTTCAGAAATTATTCCTGGCTAGCCATGCAACATTTATTTAACCCCACCTATCATCCTAAAATATGTTATTATTAGTAAATTTAATATATTAAGCAATGTTATATCTTTCTACTAATCATCTTACTTATTACATAAAAAAAATGTATTTAGTATTTAGAGTACTGGTTAATAAAATCTATAAAGTATTATGATGTAAGAAGATACTGTTACATTAATCTTTGATATATTTTTTATTAAGTTTATTAAAAGAATTTTATTGGAACAAGACTTCGTTATTGTTGAAAGGAATTAAGGAGAAGAAATAGAAGTAGTCATCAATTCATCTCATGTGTTGTCTCACAAGAGCCTTTAAAAGCAGGATAATGCTATCTGAATAGGTGAAAGATAGATACATTTAGCTAAGAAAATTGATGTGTTGCCTCCACCAATTACAGTTACAGAAACCATTCAACTACATTTGAAACATCCATTTATTCGTCCTAGTTTGTGTCGTAATCAGATACCTAATGCATTGAATTTTGTGTGAATTGAATATTACTATTGAATAACTTCATGCAGTTTGTGTATAGCTAATATCACAACTCAAACTAAGCAGTGTTTTTGGTTGATGTTATACAGCTTAGCAATGGCCCATAACAGCATAGCTAATTACTTCAACTGTAGAGTGCTTGCCATTAAGCAGCCTCATGTGTCCTGTGCAGTAGGAGTAGGAGTCCTAGACAGTTCAACCAACATGGACTTCTCACAAATTCACATAACAAAATTACAGTAAGTTTGGTGAAAATATTTCTCACCTTACTATTTGAGTCAACGTGTTTGATCAATTATCTGTCCACCACCCTAAAATTGGGAAATATAATTTTATTTAGAATGTGTGTGGGAGGTGGATTTTGGAATGGGAAGGGAGAAAAAGAGAGACAAATATTTTATTTTTAAATTAAGAGAGTTATATAATATTTACAACAATAAATAAAAATGATTTATTGAATTTATGCTAATTTTTTAAAAAAATATAATCAAATTATTTTGCCATTTCTTTTTTTTCTTCCAAATCTAACTCCCAAACATATTTCTATTTCTAGAATTCTCTCCTTTCCATATGTTGCTTAAGTATAAATAAATTTAGTACTTCGTTTAATTTTCATCTAATCATCTTGTTAACCACTATATATATATATATATATATATATATATATATATATATGTTACTTGTGATTCATTAACCAGTGTCCCAAAAATGTACTACTTAGTATTTCTCAAAACTTTATAAAGTTTTAAAGGGTTATAAATAGAGGTTTTTCTAACTTGTATCCTTAAGGAATCAGAAGTAGAAGGATTTTTATTGAAAATTACTTTGAATTGTATTGAATTTATTATATATATTTATTTATTTTAAAATATTATTTTAGTTCCTTGGGACTATGGTTAGCATTAAGGATTGAATGGCACAAACTTCCATTAAGTTTGTAATGTTGATGCATTGCAGAGTTCCTGATACCCCTCCTCCAAAAGTAAAATACTCGCTTTGCCCTGACCCGACTGCAATTATTTGTAGATTAAGGAGGTCAAGGAGAAGGAGAAGAAGATGAAAGGAAGGTTTAACACCTCTCAAAGTTGACTGGGTCAATTTGGTTCTGAAAATTTTCTTTTAATTATGATCATCCTAGAAAATATTCACCCCATCATCTAATTCTTTGTTGTTTTTTTATTTCAATATCTTATAATATATTCGCATGCCATAGATACATATAAAAAGAGTGCAATTGACATGGTATAGTCAGGTTGTCTGTAACCTATATTTATTTTGATTGTGTAAAGGATCTTGTGGTAACATTACCGAGGTACATATTCCAAGATCATTATTAACATAATATCACACAAATAGTTTTAAAAAAAACATTCAATGCATGTTTGTAGAATAATTTAATTTAATTTACTTTTTACATCATTCATTTTTTCTAGTTACACCTTTTGTTTAAAAAAAACTAATTTCCAAGATATAAATATATTTTAAAATTAAATTTGAGAAGTAATTTCCTTTTAGGAAGGTGTAAATATTCTAAAGAATTAAAATTTGAAAATAAAAATAAAGAATATGGTGCGTATAGAAAAGAAAAAAATTAGTGCAAATAACAATTTTCACATATGCCAAAAGCAAGATGGTGTGGGCTGGTAAGGAAGGAAACAAAAAAGAAGAGGGCCCAAATTGAAAAAGAACAAAAACGAAGGCTTAGCCGACTACGTAAGACTAAGGTGAAGTTGGGCTTAGGTGAAAGCTGGCTGGTGCGACGATGAATGGCTAAAACAACTCAAAACTCCACTGAGTCGACTCATTAGTAATAATAATGGTTTGAGCGAAGCGAAGCGAAGCCGTGTTAGCAGCGAATAAAGCACCACAGATCTCATCTACGCCGCTCTCTCTTCCTTCTCTCTCGGCTCAGATCTGCTTCACGCCGATCTTCCTCAGCTTCATTCACTTTCTCTCTCTTCGCAATTCCAATTCTCCGCCAAAATTGAATTTCGAGTATTCGTTTTTCTCATGAACCCTTCCTCTCCGGTACGTTCGATTAATTTCCCTGTTTCACTTCACCTTCAACTGAAACACAAACACTTTGAATTTCAAATGCTTGTTCTGTGTTTATCACTGATCAGATAGGTGAGTGTTGGTGCTAATTTCATGGACTGGACTGTTAACAATCACTACAGAACTTACAAAGGTATATAGTTATAATAACCACCTTGGTTCTGATATTTCAAGTTTTTGCGATATGTTATTGATGTTGAATTCATGAAATTAATTGACTGGTGTATTTGGGTTTTAGCATTCTCTATTGGTGGAATAGTGTGTGAACTAAAGTTCCAACGTTAATTCAACATAAGTCAAGGAAATAGTAATCGACTTGGTTTTCAGCATTCTATTTGTTACATAAAATTGGCTTTTTATTATTTTGGTAGACGACCAAAAATCCATGATGGATGTGGCACTCATTTCGAACATGGATGCTGTGAATATTGGGTTGGGTTGTTCAGACAAGCCAGCTTCTGTCACTTCATTGAAGCCGAGAAAGAAAACGATGACATCAGTGTATTTGAAGTTCTTCGAGACAGCTGCAGATGGCAAGACTCGGAGATGCAAGTTTTGTGGACAGAGTTATTCCATTGCAACCGCCACAGGTTTTTACCTTATATTCATGCCTTTCTTATAACTTGGGTTTATTTACCCATTGTGATGAAACCTCTGAAATTATAATGGAACTTTGTTGTGTTAAGATTACAAGCTTTTGCCCTTCTATTCTCTTATTTCAGTTTATATTTGAAGCTGGCTCAATTTTAACCTGCAGCATTTTTGGTTTTAGATATTTTTACCTAGGAATTGCTCTTGCTTGTACATCCACTTAAGTTTTTTTGTTCTTGAAGGCAATTTGGGAAGGCATCTTGCTAATCGCCATCCAGGTTATGACAAGTCAGTGGATGCAATCAGCAATTCAGTGGCGCGGGCCACTGCTGTGGTGAAGAAGTCTCAGCCTCAAGGAAAAACAAACCAGGTGGATTATGATCACCTAAATTGGTTGCTGATAAGGTGGCTTGTTTTGGCTTCTCTTCCTCCTTCAACTCTGGAAGAGAGGTGGCTTGTGAATTCCTACAAGTTTCTAAATCCTTCGATACAACTCTGGCCAAGTGAGAAGTATAGAACTGTACTTGATGAAGTTTTCAAAAGCATGCGGGAAGATGTAAGAGCATTGCTAGAACAGGTTTCTTCCAAGTTCTCTATCACACTTGATTTCTGGAATTCTTTTGAACAGATCTTCTATATGAGCGTAACATGTCAGTGGATTGACGAAAACTGGTGCTTCCAGAAGTTGCTTCTTGATATCTGTCGCATACCATATCCATGTGGGGGTGCAGAGATCTATCGTACCCTTGTAAAAGTACTTAAATTTTACAATATTGAAAACAGAGTCCTGTCTTGTACCCATGATAATAGTACAAGTGCCATGCATGCCTGCCATACTTTGAAAGAGGACTTGGATGGTCAGAAAATAGGGCCATTCTGTTATATTCCCTGTGCTGCTCGAACTTTGAATGTGATAATAGATGATGGATTGAGATCGGCAAAACAAGTAATTTCTAAGATACGGGAGTTTGTAATAGAGTTAAATGCCTCACCAGTGATCTCTGAGGATTTTATTCAACTATCTACAGTTTATCAAGAAGGTACATGGAAATTTCCACTTGATGTTTCAGCAAGGTGGAATGGAAACTACCAGATGCTGGATCTTGTTCGCAAGGTATCTCATTATATTTTAAACTCCTTCAGTTAATGAGCGTAAGACTGGTAAAATGAAAAACATAAAGTACTGCTAGCATCGCTCGTTGCAGTACCAATATTTTACAAGAAAAGAACATGGATTTGGAAGGTTTTTTTTATGCATGAAGTGTCTCATATTTGCTCTTGGCTGAATAAGATTGTTTCCATGTTTGCTTTGTTTTGATGTTGATCTGATTCGAGCACTTGATTTCGATGTGCAATGTACTACAACAATGTAGCATGTTATGGCAATCGTGTGAATTGAATCATACGAGTATATTAAGTAATCTTGTGAATTTGTGATTCATAATGTCATCATGCCATCAAAATTAGAAACAATGGAACAGTATTAAACGGTGTACATATTTTTATGATGCAGGCAGGTAAATCAATGGATGCTGTTATTCGTAAATACGAGGAAATGCTAGGCAACAGGATGCTGCTGGGCTCTTCCGACAAAAGTGTGGTGAACATCATTCATCTATATCTTGAACCATTCTACAAGACCACAAACAACATCTGCACAAATAAAGTGCCAACCGTTGGGCTTGTCCTTTTCTTCATGGATCATATCTCAGAAACAATTGCTAACTGTAGAGAATCACGTCACAGCCCAGAATGGCTAAAAACTGCTGCAGAAGAAATGGCTAAAAAAGCCAGGAATTATATTAATCAGGTTTGCAACATATTTACGTATATGACAGCAATTCTAGATCCTCGCATAAAGGGAGATCTGATCCCTGATAGTTTAAACTCGGAAAACTTTTTGGACGAAGCAAGAACCCATTTTATGAGAAATTATTCTACAAGCCATTTCTCATCTCTGAGTTCTGGTTACAATGCTCAAGAAATTGAAGATGGCGGAAGTGTTTCCTTTGCTGAAGAAATAGCACGGAAGAAACGAAGGACGAGCATGAGCTCTGCCACTGATGAGCTTACACAGTACCTATCAGAGGCTCCAGCTCCAATACCAACAGATGTTCTAGAGTGGTGGAAGGTCAACAGTACACGCTACCCTCGACTATCTGTGATGGCTAGGGATTTCCTGGCTGTGCAGGCAACTTCAGTTGTGCCTGAAGAACTTTTCTGTGGCAAGGGTGATGAAATTGACAAACAACGATTCTGTATGCCACATGATAGCACTCAAGCTATTCTTTGTATCAAGTCTTGGATTCAGGTTGGCCTCAAGTTTAAGTTTAAGTCAACTGAAATAGATTATGAGAGGTTGATGGAACTGGCAGCAGCTGCTGCTGCAACAGATTTTAGCCCTCCAAGTTCTGACAAGAAACAAAAATAATGATAGAAGATGGCAGCACTGTAAGGGTGACAGATTCCTTGATTAACAAACAACCCTACTGTCACTTTCAAATTATATCTTGACTTGACTTTGGCTCGTTTCCCCTTATCTTCAACTAAGAAGAGATTAACTGGGTGTTTTGTTCTTTGAGAACTCATCGTTGTATCATATCAGTATAATGTATTATGTTGTACAGTTCTGAATTGTGGAATTTAATAACCCAGAAAAAAAATCAAATAAGCTCCCTAACGATGGAAGTCTCCCCTCCTTTGTACCTCCATGATTTGTGTCCACACCAAAGAGCGTATGGTCGACACCCCAGAAACTGAGGCTACATTATAAACGTACAAAGAAGGCTACGGATTTAAGAGTAGTGCCCCTTTAATTAATTCTTTTTACAATGCTGACAACTTTCTGGACTAAAAAGTGTATAAATAATTATATTCAAAACTATTGGAGGTAAATGCATTTCTGAAATTAATGGTAGTGGAAAGCTGAAACCATTCACTAACTAAAGTTCAAGTGTATAGAAAAATTGATTAATCTAAATTGATTGCAGGGTTGTTAACGCCACCTTCAGAGTTCTTTATCTACATCAACAAGTACTCTCCGATATTCACGTACTATTACAGGCACGCTTGTAGGAGGGAGCTGTAACAACAGCAAGAAAGAGTAAATACATGATTGTGAAACTGGTAATTATGTTACAACGAAGAGAGAGTTTAATATTAAGAAAATTCTTAAAAGGAAAATTTTGAATAAATTGAGAATTATAAAAATAAAAAATAAAAACATATAAGTAAATACTACATAATGGTGAAGCCGCAATTTCAAAATACAAAGAAAATATAATACATGTTTTCACATTTGAGAATGAAAACATGTATTTATATTATAGGGATTAATTTGAGTGGTAAGGTGCACAAAATCAATGAATAGATTATATTCGAGAATAATGCATGAGCGCAATGAAACAAAATTATATCCAGTGGCAACGGCGAGGTTTGGGTTTTCCGAGCAATTGCAGCCCTCAGGTGCCACGTGGCGTTCGCCGGAAGGATGACGTGGCGACAGAATGATATGTGTGTATTTCAGTTAACTAAAGATTTGGGGTTTGCGATCAATTAGGGTTTGGGTTCACTGGGGATTGTGAGGATTTTCAGTTTCAATTGTTGCGTTGTAAGCACGTTCCTGGACGTTAAGGGGCGGGAACAGAGGTTTTATTATCTCATATGTTTATATATTTTTTTTCAAACCATGTTCCTGACTTTGTGAGGATTTTAATTTATTTTTTATATGCAATCAATGTCAACATTTTTCATAGAGTCACCAAATCATGAAAGACTAAATTATTAACTAAAATAATATATAATTTTTATTAACGTCATTTTTTAATATTAACTGTAAATAATTAAAAAAATTAAATATATATTATATTTTATAATTTTTATGTAATAAAATTATTGTTTTAATAAATTTTTATTTATAATTTTTTCAAATCAATCTTAAAAACTGGTATGAATAAAATTAAGCAAACGATATATAATTTAAATTTTGATTCTTAAAATTAGAGAGACTTGTCCCAAATTGAATCACAGGAGAATATTTATTTCTTAAATCAAATTTTCAAAAATTTTGAATGCTTGGGTAAGATTTTAAAAAATTGAGTTCACGAGAAAAAAATTTATTTTTAGATTTTTTTTTTGAAAACAAATGAGAGCAATTTTTTAAACTAATTTCTTATTAGAATGGGAGAGAAAATGATAATCCAAATAGAGTGAAAATTATTAAGCAAAAATGTCTTTATAATGTTTTGAAATTACAATTATTTCATGATACTTTTATTTTTTTTAGTGTGATTTTTCACGTTCATTTGTCATTTTTTTAATATAAAAGTACTCCTTTTATTATAAAAAATTAAAAAGTATTAAGTAAAATAATATTAATTTTTGAAGAGTATAAGTGTAAATTGCCTTAACAAAAAATATTAAAGAAAACAAGTAATTGACTGACAATTTATTGTAATCAACCTTACTAATTGATGGATTTTTTTTTACAAAGTATTTAATTCAAAGAAAGTAATTTAAGAAGGAGAAAAGGGAGCTAAACTATTTATTTATTCAATTTAAATTATTTTAAAAACTGGAAAGATTTGGAAAAAAAAAAACTTTTTGGGTAAAGAAACAAAATTGATTTAGCAAAAAAAATCAACTTGCAGACGAATCGAATAAAATTATTTTAAGCATAATTTTTTAATATACTATTAGTATTAAAAAGATTGTACTATCAATCAATTTTAATACAAAGAAGGCATGGTTTTTATAAAAATTTCTCATGTATTTATAATAAATGAAATTTGTGGGAACATAAATTAAAGTAAACATTAAAAAATGAATGAATGAATGGAATGGACAAATGGGTGGTTTTGAGGAGGCAAATGACAAAAACACACATGTTATGGAGTATGTCACAACACAGCTGATTCTTGTCCATTTCCTTTTACAAGAGAATGAGTCTCACTCTGATCTCTCCTCATAGATAGCCATATATAGCCTAATACTATTACACCTTCACTTACACTTACACTTACACTTACACTTACACGTACACACCCTTTCCATTGCATGTTAACCCCACACCTCACACCTGTCCCTATTACACATTCCCTTTCCTTTCACGCATTTCCTTCATCATCACTTTCATTCCCTTTCTCTCTTTCGCACAAACCCCACATTCTCATGGCTGACGCTAACCCAATCTCCCCCCAAACTCACAGATCAACAAGAACAACCCCCAATGCTATCTCAGCAACTTTTCTTCGAACACTTCAAGACCATACCCCCAACTCAACCCAACTCGCCGGAATCTTAACCCTCATCGTCACCGCCTCCGTCCTTCTCCTCCTCACCGGTCTCACCGTCGCCGGAGCCGTTCTCGCTCTCATTTTTTTCTTGCCGCTCATAATCGTTTCGAGCCCAATATGGGTCCCTGCTGCCACCTTTCTCTTCGTCCTCGCTGCAGGGTTCTTCTCCGTTTGCGGTTTCGGCGTTGCCCTCGTCGCTGCCCTCTCTTGGATCTACCGTTACTTTCGGGGGCTCCACCCACCCGGTTCGGACCGGGTCGACTACGCTCGGACCCGAATTTACGACACTGCCTCTCATGTGAAAGACTATGCTAGAGAATACGGTGGGTATTTGCAGAGTAAGGTTAAGGATGCAGCGCCAGGAGCTTAATTAGGAGGATCCAATCCATACCAACCGGTTCGGTTCGGGTTTTGTGGATCGTATCGTATGATCTTAGTGACCCTCCATGTTCTAACTGTAGAAATTTCCATCAACTTTTTTTATTTTTTGTTCTCTCTTTTCTTTTTCTTTTTTTGGTGAATGTGTTTGCGTTATGTTCCTCAACTTTATTTCCTCGAATCTATTTCTATTTTGATTTTGAGCTGAGTGAGAGCCACGAATCTGATTCTCCATCTTACCATCGGCATCGTTCTCTTTATGTTTTCGATTTCCGAACGGAGAAATTAAGGGTTACATTGTTTTCGAGAAATAATCCTTTGTTTGTTATGTTTGGAGATTTTAAGTTTATAATTATCATGTCGTCAATTTTTGGTCCTAGATTTTCTTTTCACAATCTTCAAATCTTTTCGAATTTTTCTTATGATAATAAATATAAAAATTACACTTACGATATATTTTATTTAGTTAACAGAACACTCGAAGACAAAAAAAAATAAGTGTACAAATGTCAGCAATCTGTATAGTTATTACACCCGTCTACGTATGGGATCCGGATTCTCTCAGTATGATTTGATATCCAATTCTATTTTTATTTAAAATATATATATAAAATGATAAAAAAAAAAAAAGACTAAAAGAGTAATTGGTATAGGAATAATGGTAAAAAGACAGTTAAACATATGAAATAAAAAAAAAAGTTGAAAAGAGAATGTTGATTTGATTGAGAGAGTTCATTGTTGCGAAAGTGAAAATAAAATTTTTATACGAAAAACATTAAATTAAGGATTAATTTTTGTACGAATATCTGGAAAAAAAGAAAAACCACTAATCTTGTAACTGCTTACTAATGTTTCAAATTATTATATATTTTTATATAAACCTATAAATTATTCATCTTATTTGTATATATAGCTTCAATTATGCCACATTTGACTTTATGAGATTTACTGAAGGGCTTCTAATCCCCAACCCATATTTGACCAATGAGCCCAATTTCTATGGAGGACAAAAGTCCAAATCTTGAAATTTGGACCATAAAAAAGGTTCAAATCTTATATTTAAAATATTTGTATATTATAAAATTAAATATAAATACTATTTTTATTAGATTGAATATTTTTTTAAAAATATATATATTTTAAAATGGTCATAACCATAGTCAATTATACTTCGAATTGAACTTTTAAATCTCGATACACCGTAGTAATTAAGTTAATAAATACGTGTTAACCTAACTAATTTACTTTTACAAAATATATCTCTTATTATACTCTGATATTTTTTTAGCATGCGTAACTCTTGTTGTCATATATAGATACATTTCCTTTTAAATTGATACTTAAAGTTATGGTCCCAAACAAGATTTATTATTTTAATTTTTAAATAAGAAAACGGTATTTTATCAACAGAAAATTGATTTCAAACATTGCATAAAAAAAGGCCTAGTTATCTCTCTCAAAAGCACTATTTTTATTTTTATTTGTTGTGCCTCTCACTCAAGCCAATATGATTTTAAGCTATTAATTACATTACTGTTATATTTTGATTCACGTGAAAGAGTTCAAGTGAGAGCAAAACTTTTCTGTTATAAAAATAAACAATACATCACTAAAATGTATTTAAGTATGCTTAATATTATTTTAACACGAAAAATAAAATCAAAAGTATAATAAATTGACTCTTTTCTCAGTCAAAGTTTTGAATCCGCTGCCGAAGAACCAAAAGTTTGAAGATACATATCCTGTTAAGATAAATTTTAATAAGCTCTTTTCCTCTCTGGTCCATATAGATAAAATGTAAGGTTTTACAACCTTATTAATATAACTTTTAATTTAATAAAATTAAACTTTTAATAAAAAATTGAAGACTATACTAATAAACAATGTATTATACTAACATTTGTGTACTGATAAGATATATATGAATATTATGTAATAATAAACAATGTACTGTTTTTGTAGTGTAATGACTGTTTGGGCATTTGACTCTTTCGTTGCTGAGTGTGAAGCAAACGTGATGTAAACGACAATTTGTGTATGCTGAACGGGTCAGGCTTAAGGTTTTATTGGTTGATGATGGAAGAGGCCCATGTCCATGTCAACTGCACAATAAAAGTTGAAGTCAACTACCGACTTAGGTTTGACCAAACTCATTTAACGTTGCAACTGCCCCAATCCATTTTTAGGAGAGGACATGACACAATTGAATGTCTGTCTATCCATGTCCCATACCACCTATGATTCAGATAAAATTAACATCACATTATATATTAACATAGTTTAATTTATAAACTAAATATCTCTCTAACATGTTTTCATCTTCATATATTAACCATTAACCAAACATGTAATCTTTTTTGTTATAATTTGTTTATATATGATATAATATTAAGCTCTTGTTTACTTGACCCAATCAACATAAAATTATAAGACATTAGGGATAATGAACGAAATTAAATAATATGTATTAAAACATCTTCGCAGCTTAGACAAGAGTTCATTTGAATGCTTATCAAAAAAATTACAAAATTTTGTCTGAGGCTCCGGTAAAGATAAAACAAAATAAAATATTAGAGAGTTGAATTTGTAGGCTTCGAAGCATCGAATATGACATGAAGCTGGGGAACACAAGATTGTTTTCGTTTTCATTTGGAGCAAAACCGTAATTGGAAAAGCATGTCAACATGTTTTATATTATAATAATATTTCAGCCTTATTTACATATCCTATTGTTAATTATACATTTTTAAATGATTTTATTAACACGTGTAAATACCTTATTTTCAATTATTTAGCAAAAAAGAAAAAGTTGTTTTTAATAGGATCACAATTATTCAAACTCAATTTTATAAATGATTACTCAAAACTACATTAGCTCTCTTTTTCTCTCTCTGATTTTTAAGTACACCCCTTCCCTTCAATTTTTTAAACTAGACAATTAACATTGCTAATTATTTTCAGCACATACAAAGGCTTTATAGCAGTTTTCACAGCTACTACTATTACTATTATTATTATTATTATTATTATTTCGTTGATGGTCTAAACAAAATTTATTTACCAAAATTTAAAATTATTTAATTTTAAAAATAAATAAATAAGGGATAAAAAATAATAATATTTTTTTGGTTGCATGTAATCAATACATAATTTCCAGATAACATGTTGGTGCCACAAATACGTCAAACCTATTGTTGCAATGAAACTATCATGGAAAAAACTATTATATTACATAATTTAGTTTCAATTTAGATAAATTTTTTATAATTACTTAAATTGAAATATAAAATAATATTAATTTATAAAATAAATTTGATTAATTTTACTTTTTTAACTTTGTACTTTATAGATATTTATAAAAATTTTCTCCAGATTCTCTTAGTCCATATGACTTCGAATAGCTTGTCAATTCTTAATTGCAAACTATATATATTTTCTCAACTGTCTAATGGTTGAGATTATTACTGCTTTGGTAAAAAAAAAAATCGAAATTAATGTATACATCATTACTTTGGTAATTATATATTCTTCATGCTATGATTTGATCAAGCAATGTTTCAATAAATTTGTATTCCAACTAACTTAATAGTTGGAATACATCATTATAAAATTTGTTATATAATTTTTTTAATAAAAATTAAAGTGCATTAAATACATACATACATGTGACCATTTACCTTGATGAATTGCAAGCATGTATACATAGTGTTTAGTCCAATTTAAATGTTGAATAAAAAATGGTATTTAAAATGTCAATAAAAAGTATTAGACTTTCTTGAAATTGTTCTAAATTAAATATATTGTATTATTAATTAGACCTGCAATGTTTATATTGATAAAGACTATGCATGCCAAGGAATAAATAAAAAATTATTGGTGAGTGGCGTAGTGGCATGCACCCGACCAAAGATGACAATTTAGGAACCTTCCGTTCAATTTTTTTGGTTTTAAAATTAAATGACTGCGCGTGCCATTGTAAGTGAATTGGACCTAATCAAATACTTTGTTATTCGTATTAGGAATCACCAAAGCTATACAAAAATAAACACACACTTTGAAATTTGAAACGATTCCTCTAATTAGGTTTAGTCACATCTCCAAATCACGTGTAAGAACTACAGCCACATTTGGTGGACACTGAAAGGTAATTAAACTTTCGACTTCGACACACAATATATTATCTAAAATACTCACAAACTTGAAAAATAAGAAAGAAGCGTAGCAAATCATGCATTTGCACAAACTCTATACAAATGTTTTCAACGACAAAACAACCTACAACACTAGTAAATAGAAAAACAACGAATTAAAAATTTAAAAACAGAGAGACACGTGTCGATATCAGCGGCGAGTGAGATAACCCGGCATGGGGCTGGCGCGTGGTGACCTGAGAGGAACTTCGGCCGTTTGCTTGCCGTTTATATCGTAGTAAATAACGCCGGAGAAATCCAAGGGCTCACACTTGCCACCCATCAGAATCTCCTTCTGCCAAACGCCGCCGTTTCCCCATTCTTCCTTTGCGTTCTCTTCCTCGCTCTGTTTCTTCTTCTGATTATTGTGACCAAACAGAGCCTTGCTGCTTATGTTGCTCAGAAGCTTCTTTGGTCGCAACTTTGGCGACTTCAGCTCGATTTTCCACTCATCCTCTTTCGCCGGCTTCGGCTTCGGCTTCCCCTTTACGCGGCTGGCTCCCTTCGTTAGCAGAGCTATGATCGCCGATATTGTTACGATGAAGCCGTTGGGTTGGCGCTTCGGCGAGTCCGAGGTTGCAGCGTCGACCATGGCGAGGTTTTGCTGTGAAATTTTCTTGTTCTGTTGGGCTTGGGAGGTATATGTATATTTATAGGTGTGGAAGTGGAACCGTAACAGAGTCAACCTTTGTTTGGGTTGACTCGCTCTTTTCAGTATTTTCTTTTAATTTAAATTACTATTAGTTAGGGAATTTTGTTAACCCTGTTTTCACGTTTTATACCTCTTTTGAACGGTAAAACAAGAATTTTTATTGTTAAGTCAGTTTATTTAATTTAACTTAAATTACTGAAAATTCAAATTGTATTTTGAATATCAAATGTTAGTTGAGTTTTTTTCGTCGTGAGTTGATTTTTACAAAAGGTTATTTTAAACTTCATTTTTCCTTTCTTAAAATATAGATACGTTCAGTTTTAGTTTCATTCTAATTGATTGTTAAATGTTATCTCTTTTTATTTATATATTTAAATATTGATTATATTTCTATTTATCTTTAAACCTTACCATTTTTAAAATAAATACCTGAAATTTTATTCATGTTTTAATTAGTTGATAAGTTTTACCATTTTTACAAGCAGCTTCTTTATAAAATTAATTAAAATTAAAGTAAAAATAGGAAAATTATTTATTTATTTACCTCATATTTCAATTGTTTATTATTTTGATACTTTTTAAAAATTAAAAGTATAATAAAAAATTTCAAATTCAAGTTATCACATCATGTATTATATACTCTATTATTGTTACATCGTATGTACCTTTTTTAATTATTTTCTATTTTATATTTTATTCTAAATTAAAATTTTGTATTATATTTTGACATTTTAAAAAGTTGTAAGAAAAATGAATGAATGACTGAAATTTAATGTTAATAAATAATTGAAAAAAATCTTTGTGAATAATATAACTCAAACTTAATTTAAGATGGAGTAATTAAAAAAAAGGTAAAATCTAAAAATTAATTGAAATAAAATTAAAATTTAACATATTTTATTTAAAGATCAGCTAGAAGGAAACTAAAGTTTAAATTACTCTAAATTGCTATAAAGTATAACTATGCACAGCTTCAACGCACACAATACCAAGGTTTCGTTTGCAAATACGATACAATAGTACGTCTTATGATTAGACATAAGCAGTTTTAATATATAATTTTTATATTTAATATAAATTTTTTATTTAACTTATATTTAATAGTCAAGTAAAATAATAAATTATAACTTATGAAATGTGAGTTAAATTTAAAACTAATTACACTTTTATTTTTTTAATTTAAATTATGTGTAATTTTGATCTTTCAAACTTTTTAAGTTAATTAAGTTTCTATATTTTTAAAAAATAACTCCATTTGATTCTTCTTTTTTAAATTTTTTGACATTTTACAGAAGTTTATACAATATTGAAACAAAAAATAATTATAAAAGTAATTTTATGAAAGCTTTATAAAAATTAAAAGTTTGTATAAAATGTGATATCAGAGTTGGAAGAAAATGAATTTTTTGTTTGTATAAAAATTATTATTTCAATTGATTAATTTTTAATATAAAATAACTTAATCAATTTAATGTAGAAAAAATAACTTGCTATATTGTACCAAAATAAAATGCACGGGTTTAACCATTAAACGTTTTTATATGTGATTGGTCAAATAATTAATTAAAAATGAAAAAAAGTCAACTTGATGGAAATTACGATACGTTTTATAATTCAGTTTTCGTGCAACACAAAAATTTGTATCATTTAGTATTTTTTTTTTTATATAAAAAGTTTGAATGAAAAAAGTCACGAGATACTAATTTTGTTAAATTAAAAAGAATAAACTTAAGTAACTAAAAAAAAATAAAAATAAAATTACACATGATATAAACTAAACTTTAATCTTATTTTGCATATATGACGAATGAGTGTAAAATTAGTAAGTATAAGATCATGATTTCCACTTGTAATGATCCCAACCATATTGTGTGCGCAAGCTAAATCAAGAGGTTGAGTCAACGCCCACTGCGTAGGGACGTTGGATATTTGTTATTATTATTATTTTCATTTTTTTAGAATTGGTTGATAGATAGTGAACAAGGGCCAAGTCTTAGGTTTCAAAACACCTGGACTTAGTGGGCCAAGTGTTAGACCCATCACCAACTTTACAAACGAATTTGTGTGACAAACTAATCACGTTAATCGAATCTAACTAAGTAGAATTATTATCAACCACAGATGTTTTTGTCTATTTTATTGCAGTGCCCATAGTTGTTTATCAGAAGAAAAGTCATCTTTGGATTGTGGAGGGTGATGAATTGAAGTGAAGTTTAGTAAGATGTTAATTATTTATTGGTAGGTCTTCCATTTTTTGGTGTGCATTTGAAGCAATTATTAGCTGGGTTTGATCAGGTAAAGGACAAGTGTGAAGTATTAGTTTTCCCGTTTTCCCACTGCACACTAAGTTCTAAGGTGTATGGCATCATGAATTGATGATGCCATGCGAGCTTCAACTCTTGCCCAAATAATCGTATAATAACTAATATTTAAGGGAAGAACGAAAGCTCATTGTCTGCCCAATGGATTCTGACCTACCCTTTTGATGATTCCAAGGGAGCATGTTTATATGATTTGTAGGGATCATTTGAATTCAGCATGCAATTAACATATTTTTATTATAGCTATCTGTCATAATCATTCATCACTTGTCATTGACTTCTCTTCTTACCATTGGCTTAGAATCATTAAAGCTAAACTGTATGCAGGGAAATCATCTAATCATAATAATATTAATTTGCGTTTTTTATCTATGGGTTTATTTGCTTAATTTTATCTACCCTGTACATAACATAAGATAATCGCAAATTTTGAGACTTGTCTCATCCAATCCAAAAATTGTAGATGGTTATTTTGTTTTCTTTTATTTTTGTAAATTAACCCATTATGTTGACTTTTTGTTGTTGTTGAAAAGATCAACACAATGTTGATTGTTGACATAGGCACACTTTTTATTTAATTTTTTTAAGTTTCATTAAATTTATATCCATTAATAATTTTTAAGGTCTGAAGCCGTGACTGTCCATTGGACCAAATTACTTGCAAACAAAGCTCTTGGGGTTGAGCCTAAACCCATCTGCAGTATCACCAAGACGGGCTTTTTGTTTTTTACTATTACTAAGTTAAGCCCAGGCATAGTCTCTTGATTACGGATGTGAGAGGCCCACCATGTTGGGACAATGCTGATTGGACCCATCACTCACCAATACGGCTGCGCAAGATATTTTTTAAGAAGCCCTTGACCAAAATCAAGAACCCTTTGACCCAAAAACTCTAAAAGAAAAAGATACTTAGAAGCCCAGGGTAAGAGGGCAAGGCCTAATGTCAGTGGTCTATCAATAAATGTTCTGTCAAGACCAAATAATAATAATAATTTGTCAAAATAAAAATACATTGGAGTGAAAATATTATTTGGTCTAATACGAAAAGAAAGCAGAACTAAGAAATGGATATCATCCTAAACACATAATTTGTCTTCATTGGACGCCTTTAACCCAATTATCTCAATGAGTGTGGGCTCGACAATATGTTGATTTATCATTCTCTGTTTTTTATAAGGTATATTTACTTTTAATTATATAAACTAATAAAAAATTAAAATTAGTAACTTTTAAAAAAATATTATAATATGATAATCTTATCTTTATTCGATATTATTGAACTTAAACTTTATTCTTAATATTTATTTGTGTTAATTTAAATTTAAATTCTATCAACTTTATTTATTAAAAGTAATAAAAATAATAAATAATTCATAAAAATCATAAAATATCTTATAACAAAGAATCCAATTTTTTAGAAAATTGCATTATAATAAGAGTAAAAAGAGTAACTTGATAGTAACCAACAATTGCCTAACGTTTTGTTTTGGATTCTCGAATATCAGGATAAACGACGATATTGAGTTACTTTATGAAATAAATGAACATTTATTATCATTTTGCAATGGACAAACTCCTCGACTATCTATACTTTTAATTAGAAAAGAAATTAACGCCGTATTTTGTTATGGCGCATTAAATTACGGACTTGACATGTTATCAAACATTCAAAAGTGTATTTGTGGTTTACACTTCTCCTTTATCCTGTGAAAGGGGACAAATTGTCGAACTAATAAGTCTCTTGTAAATTTTTTTATTTAGTTTTTTCAACCATTCTTAGACACGATGATATATTTATTATAATTATTCACAATAAAAAGAATCATAGAAAAAGCCCTCCATGAATAAAAAGTGGACTCTCCACTGTATCAAAGCCAACCAAATATGTTGAACGCTTAGAGGTGAAAGTACAAAAGGGTCCCCAGCTATATATGGCCACAATTAACCACTCCACACCAAACAGCCCAAAAAGAGGCCTAATTTCACTATCGCTTCAAATGAATCCATACTCATCGGATGCCTCCACTCCACTGAGCTTGAATCGTGGAGAGGGAAATGAAGTAGTTAAACTTCATCAAACTAATACCCACCCGGGTTGAAATTAGATGAAACAAATTAGAAAATTAGAAAGTGATCGAATGTGACATAAAGCCAAAAAAAGTCCCAATTTGATGCTAAAATGTTACTTAAAACAACCATTTTGGCCCAAATCGAAGCACCTATTTACTAAAACAAAAAAGACAATTACAGCAAAGACCTACGTGAGCATCTATGTGGAACAAGTGTGCTTCATTCATCAATGTATAGTTTAAAGTCAACCCTTTTCTAGCAATATCCCTGCACGATCACACGTATTTTCAAAGCCCCTTATTATCACAACTAATCCCAATATTAAAATGCATATCTATTCAGATATCTTGTTAATTTCTTCTTCCATGATGTGCCGTGCCGTCACAACCACTACGAATCAAACCGACTATTGGCATAACATTTAAGCATCTCATTCTTAATAATGGAAGCATATTGCTTTCAGCCAATTAAGTAGGCGCGTCTTTCATTAAAACCAAACTATATAATTCGAACCACAATAATACAAGTTAATTTATTCGCAATGGATCAATTATGGCGCAGAGTCTAAATGATCAACATAAATGGATCAATGAAGTGTGCACTTGTATACGAAATGATAAGAATAATATTCATCGCAAGCATGTACACGCATATATAATATGAATAATGATGATAAATTATTAGTTTATAAAGAGAGGAATCATATATAACATTTTTCACTAGACTAGACAAATTCTCCTTTGATAAAATTACATTATATCATCATGAAAAAAAAAAAAAAGAGTATGTGAACCTCATTAATGGTGCAATGGGTTTGGACCGGTTGGAACAAGGCGTTTCTCAACACCATAACGTGGATCAATCTCGGTGTCCTTTGGGTCCGGCACGTGACTCCGGTGGTGGTGGTGGTGGTGATGCCGATGATGATGGCGGTGGTGGAGAAATGGGGAGATGTCAAATCCTCCTGTTGCTAAGATTTTTCTATTTCGAGGGACAGATAACTGGAGTTGGTTATTGGATTTGAAAGCAAACCAGCCATGAAAGAGCAGCGAAAAGAGAAAGAGCCAAAGAGTGAAGCTAAGTACATGTTGGAATCTGATGATCAAGGCCATGATGGGTGAGAAAAAGTAGAAAGAGATTGGAATGATTGCATGGAGAGAGAAGGATTTTGGAAGGACAAATGGATGAGAAAGAAAAATGGGGTTTTAGAAGAAGAAGAAAGAGTTTGGAAGCTTTGACAGCTTGAAGGTGCTAAGCATGCATAAGAAATGCTGCTACGGAAGCGTGACATGGAGAGTGCTTGCTTCCATGAGACTTTAGCTTATAAATTATATACAAGGTATAATTAAAAGGGTGGAGAGAGAGAGAGAGAGAGAGAGAGAGAGAGTTGAGTTAATTTGGAAGGTCCAGTAGATGCGGAGAGGGGGCAGAATTGTCGAGCATTCTTCTTCCAATGAAGCTTCCTTTGCGTTCAAGGAACAAAGCCTCATTAAGAGCAGATTGTCAAACCTTGAATTATATATATTCGCACTACCACCGGACAAGGCCAAGAAAATTGTAAGTAGGGGTACTTAGGTACGGGTATATATATATCTATCAAATTGGATATGTGCCAATGAGTGACTAATACCAACATATCTCCAACTAAATCTTAAATTAAACACAAGGATGAGAAACCAATTCATTTATTCATTAGATAAATAAATGATATTATGGCAAAATTTCGATTTCGTTTTATTCCTAAAGCACAAGTATCTCTTATTTAAGATCTGGTATGTATTATTATCTGTAAATGTGAAGTTCTATGACCTCTTATAATAAAGCTATAACATAATCTTTATAGCCTAAAAAGATAGAGATGGAGAGAGTGGGAGGACGTCTTGAAAAGGTACTTTGTCTGGTTAATTTTGGTGACTTAAAATTTTCAAAGTCATCAATTCTAAATTTCTAACCTATGACATCTATTAAAAACAGCGATACCTTCATTGACTACACAACATATCCATGAGAAGTGGAGCAATCGTAAATAAAAAAAAAAAATGGAAACACTAAATTATTAGTGCTCATTTAATTTGATTTCTCCCCATCTCTTTTTCGTTTTCTTGTGTCAAATATCTATTCTTTCACGATTTTCTTCGTCTGAACGCACGTTATGGCAGCATGCTGTATAGTAGCCAGCAGAAAAGAGAGAAGAGTCGTGACATTATTTTGACTAAGATTTTTCTTTTTGGTATTGACCGACATTTGGTTTTAAATGAAGAAAACAAACTCATACTATCTTTTGAAATTTCCCCTTTTATTTCCAATATTTAACAATGTATATATATATAACTATTAAATTTATCATTGGTATTGACCTTGCGCCCAGCTTCAGCATAAACGAGCTGGCATTAAATATTCTGATCCGTTTCTCAATATTTTATATTTAATTATAATAATCACGTAAACTATATTGTGCCAATTCACACGTCTGTACTCTACACTATATATACGTTGGAACACGCTAAAGTTGCATAGGAGAGCTGAAAACACTTGCTTAAACTAGACTCTTCTTTCTGTCCTCTTTCAAATATATTGTTTGTTTTTATTTACACTGATGAATCAATTGATGAAATGTTGACCTCCCATACATCCCTTTATAGGGCATGTGGGTCTTAAAATTTGTTTCTAGCTTGCTCTGATTGTTGAGTAACCGAAACGTGTTGCTTCCATAGAATACATATATATTTTGACCTCTATTTTTTACAGCTTGCAGTTAGATGAACGAAAATTCGCATCTCGATTGTTTTATTCATAAAAGGAATACAACATTGTAGCATTGTCTGCGAAGAACTTAATTAAAAGACATCAAGAAAAAGGGATTTGGATTAAATGAATTATTTCACAAAAATTTAAAACTACGATCTATTACAAAACATTTATCAGCATTTTTTAAAATTAACTTGGCATTCTAAAAAAAAGTATGATGATAAAAGAATTGAAAATTCTTAATAAGCTATTAAACCCAATTCAAAGGGGCATCAAATTTAACTGCACATCTCTATTCTCTCCTTAACCTTATGTATATTTTCGGGAAAAGGGTATCAAATTTAAAGGGCCGAGCCGGAAATGGATGAGGTAGAAATAATTCAGGGCTCACCGTTTTCTTCATCGGTGTGAGAACACCATAGTTACAACGTTGATGTGGCCCGCCATTCACCAAACTATGTATCCATTAGTAAATATTAATACGCTCCCGATGAAAAGAAGTTCGAGAGACTATTTTTGAACAGCCATAACATGCAAAGGTTCATAGTAGAGTTGTTCATCCAACATACGATGAAAACTGGTAATTTACAACTTAAAAGTCAACTGCGCACCATCTCTGAAACCACGGACACGTATCACATCAACACGCACAATGAATAATATAATGAGCAGTTAATTCCGGTCTTATGGTACATAATTTGAAGCAGTATAATTGCATGAGCACTTGCCCTTGGCAATCAGAATAGGCCATTACATTCTATGCTGACCACATAATTTTTCATCAACCTTCCTCCCAGTCAACGTCGTCGTCATCATCATCTGCTGGAACTTCCTCAGCTTGAACATTCAAATCACCGACCTTGTAACCTTCATTTCCATTGCCTTAAAAAATTATACCCAGTGCATAAGTCAACGGCCACAAATAACGTTGTCAACCAAATGAAAAATAAAATAAAGGAGGAACGAATTTGCTAACAAGGAAATTTCAGAAAGGGACCCAGTCATATAATCATAAACATACAAAGAAAAACTAAATTATAATTTAATACTTATGGAGACAGTCATATCTGAGGGGGAAAAATGTTCAGCTCAATGACAGCAAAGCTCCCGCAAAATAGCCTCATTATGCACATCTTAAAGTCTGGTTCTATAGATATGGTTTCCCAAGACTGGGATGGCCAGGAAGATGAAGCTATTATAATTAATTTTAAGTGTATTACCCCGTGCCTTTATTGACCACACAACACAACACTTGCAAGATTGAATGCTGGCCTGCCTTTGTGATATTATTGGGATGAGTTAAAACACTAGACAAAATAGGATTAAAAATAAATGCATTTGAAAGAAAGTTTGAGTAGCAATAGGAATGAATGCATTAGATTAGAAAGAAAGATGGAATAACCCGCATAGGGGAAAGATGGTTGAATCTTTTCTTGGGTGGTTGGGGCATGTAAGGACAAGACCAACATACGCCCCCGTAAGGAGTAGATCAAATAGTAGTAGCCCAATAGTTAAGATTTAAGACGTAGAGGGAGGCCAAGAAATATTTTAGTTCAAACTATTAAGAAATATTTAGATCAAAATAGTCTGTCAATTGACATGATTTACAAAAACATTATGGTGTCATTTAATCCGTGCAGTCAATCCCCCACCTAAACAAAAAAGGCTACTATTGATGTAATAGTTGTGCACTTGCCTTTCGTGTCTAGAAGGCCTATAACCACCCACTCTAAATTTTTAAATTACAATGACCTCCCCCTTGTGAATCTTTTTTTAGCAAATGCCTCCTATGTAATTAGTTTAGCCTCTTGAGATTTTAAACAGAATTCCCGCTGTTAATAATTCTATTTTAATTCAAGTTGATCCATTAGAGATTTAAACTTGATCCAAAATTCAGTCAAATCATATTAAAAGACTAAATTGTACCAGAAATTGGAGCTTCCTCCCACTCAATATCATCATCTTCCTCACGTTTCGATTTGACGCCAACCTGACGATTGGAAGTGCTGCCAGAAGGATCATCTGCTGCATGTGTATTTGACAATTGGTTTTTTGCAGCTGCCTCCAATTCATGTTGTTGCTTAAGTAAAGCAGCATAATAAGCCTTAATATACTCATCCTATAAATTACAAAAAGGAAAAAGAAATATTTGGTGAACAAAGACTGTCTTACATCTTTAAGCAGAAGGGGAAAGGAACTCAAACAAGTAGAACAAAAACAAAGTAAATAATAGTTCATCTTATTTTATGAACCTGTATATTTTTATTATCATCACGTTCAATTGCTAACTTCTTGTCATCTGTGTAGTGTGCTGTTGTTGAAGTTGAAGTCCCATCCATCTTAGTTTCCTGCTTCACCACTCCAAGTTGTTCCTTTGTAAGAACCATTCCTGACGTAATCATCCATGGAGGCAAAACCTTTAAAGATGTACTGTCAGTTTCAGACTTGACACCCTCACCTTTGTCTTCAGTGCCATTGAAATCAACTACAACCTGTCCAAATTCATAAATAGACTACTTAGCATTTAAAGATATTGAAGGAAGATGTGCTCAAAGCAAAATTTGAAAGCTGAATGGAAGATTCATTATGATACAACTGCAGAGCAACCCAGGCACTGTCCTCATTAACTTGCACTAATTTCAAGATATAAGAAAAGGTTATTACTAATTTAACTATGAACGCAAACAAAATATGAGGAGATAGTCAACAGAAATGAAACCAAGCTAATCAATCAAGCAAGTTGGCAAGCAAGGTCACACTGGATGCACAGACTGCCATCTTACCATAAGATCCCTTAATAATTTCTTCCAAAGTTCTTCTAAGTCTCCCTCTATCATTTTTCACCAAACCAAAAGTAATGTAATTCATTCCCCTCATTGGTGCCTTCAGCGGCTTTGTTTGCACATATCCACACCACCTTAATCACTCTAATATTCTTTCATATGCAATCATTATTTTTCTATCTTTTTTCATGTGATCATTCACCCATCTTAGTATTCTCATATTTGGAATTCTAACTTTTTTCTTAAAGTAAAAGTTGTGTTAGGCCCCATAACTCTGTCTGTGGTCCCATAATTGATCCAAAGCTTGGATAAAGGAGGAGGACTATGTTACACTCTTGACACTTAATGTAAATAAAGGAGGATGACTATACATGAATCATCCCCCCTCCCTCCAAAACCAAAAAAAAAAGAAAGTGCATGCCATTAAATACAACCTAGAGATTTGAGTTCATCAAAGTGATAAATAATAACAATAAACATTGTCCTTTTTTAAATTGAGATATATAAATGCAAAGGAAAATTTCATTGCTGAGACTCAAAAGAAACCAATTAGTTTTTCATTTTCCAAAGAAAAAAGAAATTTAGTTAGAAAGAGGAAGGGGGAATGTCCAATTTAAAAAAGATAATATGTCGTTCATAAGAAGGATCCAAGAAAATTGGGGGAAAAAAGTAACCCAGTTACCCTGTGTCTCCACATGCCAGAAATGATAACTCCTTTAAAACAGGATAACATTACCTTAGTATCTCCACTGTATGGCATTGGTGTTCCATTATATCCAAGCTGAGAAATTTTGGAATCACCAGCATTGATATCTCCATTAGCTGCACGGCCAGCAGCACTGGCTCGAGCTTCCCATGCTTGAAGACTGCCAAATTCTGGAACAGGCAAGTCTTTTACCCGACCAAGTTGGTCCATTAAAGGCTTGAGCTGTACCTGCAATAACACAAGAAGCACAACATTCATCACAAGCATATTAAATTGTGGACCACTAGCAACAGAAAAGAAAAAAGCTGATATTGTGTTAACTCTAGCAATATTGAACTTCAAATGAGATTGATGAAACCTATAGGCAAGGTTCTTAAATTCATTAACTGGCCCAAGTTTTGCACCTCTACTCAATACTCATCCAACATATACTACATGGAAAAAAATGGCTGGTCAAAACGTTGACCTACAAAAAAACTTGCAAGTCTATCAGGTTTAACTACAGGTTATCTGGCTGTTTTGGGTCATTTCTAAAGTACATTGGATTGGACCACCAAAAAAAGGTGTCCACAACAATCGGGCTCCAAAATGCTTCTGTCAAGCTTGAACTGGCAGCAAGTTCATTCCTGTGATCTTCTCCTAATTAGGGTAAAGTGGAATAAGATTGAAGAATGTAAAACAGGGATTCTGCCTTGTCATTCTTTCTTCTTTCC
Organism: Abrus precatorius; assembly: GCF_003935025.1. Lineage (NCBI taxonomy): Eukaryota > Viridiplantae > Streptophyta > Magnoliopsida > Fabales > Fabaceae > Abrus > Abrus precatorius. The sequence continues at coordinate 35,852,167 of NW_020874428.1, read as the reverse complement.
AATTGTTGTGGTTGGTAACTTTCCCATGGCTGCTACAGTTAAGAATTTTTTATATTGGGAAGATGGAAGAGTTAAATTCAGTTTTGTCATTATCTCAAGCAGTGATTATCATTTAGCAATCACATGGGTAGAGATAGGTTGAAACATGGGAAACCTAAAAGACATTTATACAAGGGAGTTTTATTCATTCTTTTTATATAACATTGGCTTGTCAAAGATAAAGATGTACAATTTCAAAATCAAATATTTCAAGCATTTTTTAGTTTTGGACTACTCTTTCTGCTCGTTGAACACACCAGAAACAGGCTTACAGGGTTTGTATGCTTTCAATTCTTTTAGCTTAAATTTCATTAGTGCAAAATAAAAATAAAAAATATTTTGGCAAATCAATTAGAAGCAATTAAGTGTACTACCAATTGCCAAATGACAGATATAAAGCTGAAATGAGAACTTGAGTTATCAGCAGCCATTACACGTCCTATTTATGTTTGTTTTATTTCAGTTTAGTTACTCCCATATGCATTTTAAGTGGGTGAATCACAATTCATTGCACAACTTATTCCAACATTAAGATAAAGAATTGGAGAGAGAGATTAACAATGCATGCAAACAAATCCTGTGATCATCTTCCATAAAAAAGCATCATTTTGACACTCATCAACACTAATCTTTTACAAACAAATGTTTACCAATATGCTGTGTATGCTTCTGTGTATCAGACAGATATAACAAATTAAACACTATAAGGAGACATACATACCTATATTATAAATAATCTTCCATGAAGATTGGCACTACATATGGTTAGAATATCAAACTAATTGACCTTGAACCAGCTCTGCACATGATATTTCTAATGTTCTTATTAAAAGTGATCGCAGAATAAAAGCTAATTGGAAATCTATAAACCTTCTTCCACAACAAATTACCACTTGATGTGGATTCAAACAGTGTGTGTCATAAATACGTGACCTAAACCTATTAAGTATAATAGCACAACCACTACTTGCTACAGACTACATTGGTTAAGTTAACCAGATCCAGAGAACAAGAATCGGAACCAACATAAAAAATAACAAACCTAAGTAAAATGATCCATCATATGAAGCCACAAATAGAAATAAACAGCATAGTAAAATCATGTAAGAACCTCCATCTTTTGAAGCATGTCCTTTAACTTTTCACGCCGTCGTCTTCTAGCATTATCATCTCCATCTCCCCCTTCTTGAGCAGCTATCTTATCACTTTCAACCTCTAATTTTCCATTACAACTTTCACAATGGAAGTCCTCATCTTCAAAAGATATTAACCGCAGAGCATCCAAAGCATTGTATCTAAAATAATTCATACACCCAAGTACTAAGCAACGGAAATACATCAATACAAATAACTATGACATATTATGATGTTGATATTATAATGAATTATTGAAACCTTTTTCCACAGTTTGGACATATATATTCCTGAAGTGTGTTCTTGTTCTCCAACTCATCTTTTAGCTTATGTTTCATGCGATGTAGTCTGTACCTAATTACATCATATATCTGCAATGAAATTCAACATTAGATTTTCTATATATGGAGGGGGCAGAAATTGCAAAATTGGTGTATATTTGTCCTGATTCAAGAAAAATGTCAACAAAACAAAAACAGGCAAAATAGCATAGTTTTACCCTTCTCTCTACAGTAAAACATCCAAATATCATTGGTAAAGCTACAATTATGGAAGAATTAGAGTGAAGAGACAGACCTGTGCATAATCTAGACAACAGTACGAGTGTGTGTGCAGCTTGACCTTTTCTTCTCCCTCTTTTGCTGTCTGTTGACCATCAGCTGTAGCAGCTACAGCAGCACTATAAATTTTTGCACCTTTTGCTGTCTGTAGTCAAATAAGAAAAGCTGACTTGACAATACATAGAATGTTGACAACTCTCACATACATGTAAACTAACAACGAAAAAATTATTAAAATAAACCAAAAAAAAAAAACACTATCAATAGATGATTATAATAAATCAGACCCACTAAATAACTAGTTATTTATTAATTCAGCCATTAAATTTGAAGCTCTTCTATAATAGATCCATAGTAGTCAATTGTGGCCGCTATCGCAAAGGTGTGGAGCGGCTGGGTGCTGCTATTCTATCGCCGTCATGTCACGTTTCAATGTAGAGGCTGTTGTGCTGCAAATTGTGGCAAAAAGCGAAACAAATCGCTGCCCTAGCAGCTGCTATTTCATCCTGGGGCAAAAGGGAAAATTTGTCCTCCTTTCTGAAGGTTGAAATGCTTTTTAAGGGAGACAATCTTGGAATTTCACCCCTTTTTATATGTCAAACAAGGGCAAAAGACAAGTTTGCCTCCCTTTTTGAAAGTTTGAATGCTTTTTAAGGGAGACAATCTTGGAATTTTGCTTCCCTTTTATATTTCTGAAAGTTGGAACCCTACCTCCATTTTCATTCTCTTTTCTCTTGCTTCGTCCTCCATCTCTGACGTTACTTTTTGGTGCAAATCACTACCATTTTTGGCTAAGTTCTAGTTGTATTCTTTATCTCTAGCGAAACCCAACTTATTTCTAATGTGAGCAGACATTTTTCGGTTGTCTTTTTCATCTTTGGTGTAACCCAAGCTATTTCCTCTGAGATGTAAGCTTTTTCTGATGATAGTGAAACATTTTTCAGTGCGACCATTTGCATTAAAACTTTTTCCTGTTACTGAACACTCCTTGATCTATTTTCTTTCTTTGTTATGATAGTTTTCAAAATAGTAGTCATCCTACTACCCTGCTATAGCATTTTTGGGGTCAGCTGCTCCCCACAGCTATCCCAAAAGTGACTACTATGAGTAGATCAAGTTCAAAAAACTTTAAACAATTCAACAATTGATATTCCATTGTTTAACTTTATTTTATTGTATCATATGTTATTCAAAATATAAATAGTTATTGTTTGATATCATATCTATAAATGTGTAAATTGTGTAAAATTTTATATATACAATTATCATGATGATATTACATGAATCAACAATTAGATTAATAAAATTCACTTTGAATAAAAAGCCATTAGAATTGTCATTTCAATGTGTGTGTGTGTGTATATATTTTCAAGATTTCACAAGTCACAAGTGCTGTGGAACCACCAAAGGCCTGAAAAGTCCTTGGATTCAGATCTTCAAGCCACAAGACAAGAACAAAAAGCATGTGTAAATCAACAAACACTCCGGAATAGACTCTATGGACTTACATATACATAAGATATAGAGCCATTTCCAGAAACAGAAAATCTAATAAACTAAAATTGAAAAGCTAATGCATGATAACAAATACGTTATTTCTTGATAATATGAAAAACTAGCAAGTTTATTTGTCTTCAACGTCATTAAAAGCTAAAAAGATGTGTAAGCTTTCCAATAAATTAACTGACAGATTGCCAATTATGGTATCAACTTCCAAGATCTCACCCTCTCCCTGCAGCACAACCGTACAAGGAAAAGAAACTGCCACTAGGTAGGCACACACTGAAGCAGATAGTTAAACTTCTACAAAATATCATTTTTCTGTTGGAATTTCGTGCAGATCTGTGTTACCAAATTCGCTCCCTACCTCAGTGATCTACAAATTGATTTGTGCATCTCAAAACATGATGCTTTTATGTATTGATTCTCTTTGATTTGCCATCAAATCGCTCACAGTAGTGTCCCAAAGGACATGTGCAGGACCATTGTTTTTAATCTTTGTGAGAAAATTTGAGCTTTGTTGCAGGTGAATGAAGATGAAGAGAACAAGAAAAGGTTAAAAGTATGAGCAGTGCATTAAAGAAAATATATATCAGTTATGCTCAAATAGTCATTTTCTCTCTGCAAGTAGGCTTATAGTCTTTTGACTTTTTGGATTTCCAATGATGTCCATTCATTGGCCAGTATAGGTAAAAATTTAAACTACTTAATTTGCAGAAAGGAGGTCCCACCTTATTTTGTAAATAATCTTTGGGTTTTTCTTTCTCAATAAACAAAAATTTTACCAAAAAAGTAAATGATCTGTTACTAACCTGGGAAGGTAAAAAAAATTAACAACATATTTATTGTGATACATATAAAAGAAAAAGGATATTTTAAATATTATGAGTTAAAAATTTTATAAAACATTTTCTATAAAAATATAATAAAGATGTACCAATTAATATTTTAAAACGGGCTGCAAACCCTAATTGCATCGCAACTAAGTATACCCCTACCATATATTCTCTATAGTAATGTACCGCATACTCATACCAAAGAGAATTGCATAATAGATAACTATGGTATAAATTCTAGTGGCACTCTTCAAGGCTGATGCATAGGTGTCAACTGAGCTTAAGGTGTGAGAGATTGATATTGATCACCACATTATATTACATGGTAAGAACCAAAACATTTTACAAACACTAGAGGTGCCACCAGCCATACACATATAAAGAGAATGTTCTAATTTTCTTTGATTTACTAGCATGTTTAGAGGAGCTCATGGATAGCTTATGAAAATAGCTTACAACTCCTATAAGCTTTTTCCAACTTATTTTGATAAATATTTTAGTATAATCTATCATAACAAGTTATTTTCATCTTATCATAAATTCATAATAAATTTTGTTAAATTTATGACATAAATCATCATTTAAAAAGAGTTTTAGCAAATAAACTATGTATCTAAACACACCCAGCATGATTTTTCTTTCTTACACGTTTCAGTAATATTGACCTCCCCTTTATTTTTAAAACATAATATTCCCCTTCTCTAAGGTTTTGTTTGAGAGTTCGGGTAGTGAAGGAGAAGAGAAAGGAAGAAGAGGGGAAGGAGGGTCAATTGAAAAAAACTCCCAATATGAGAAAACTTAAATGCATGAGTTTTGGAAGATAAAACTCTCCCTCACATTTAAAACTCTCAAATAAGTGTCATCATTAAATAAACCTACCACTCTTAAAATTAACCATCAAACAATGCTTAAGAGATTAATATGTGCTACATACTCTAGTCCATTTTGATTTAAAATAACCTCTTAAGGCCAATTTCTTTTCAACATGATTCAGTATTACTATCAACTTTGGGACTTCAAAAAAATGAAATGAAGATTTTGAGTAAAGTTAAATGCTGATAGTAAGGTATTAAAGCATCATTTCATCTTCTAAAGTCCTAAAATAAATAATACAATGTGCAAAATTTGCTTACTGTAACATTGAAAGCTGCATAGAGAGGAAAATTTCCCCTAGGAGCCTCATTCATTGACTGCTAAGAGGTTAATGCACAAGAAAATGTACAATAGTGTTGCACATTTCATTGCACAAGAGAAGTTTGAATAATTTTTAAAATAAGAGGGAAAGGAAATATAACTCAAAGGAAAGGAGATAGGTGTAATATATATCCTTTGGGGGGCTATGATATTATCATTTATTTATTCATAAAATTATCTTTTGAATTTTAAAACTGAATGAAAACTGACTTAAAATTTGTAATATAAAAAAATAAAGAATTTAATAAAATAACTTTCATCAAAAGCAAGAAACGGCTGCTACAAGTGGGCCTTTTGTGATTAATTATTTAGATATAAAACCATTCTTGACCAATTAACCTTATCCTAATAGCTTAAGCATGTAAGAAATTTTGTTCTTAATATGGTATCAAAATCTCCTTGACCAACTAGTCAAATATTAGATCCTTACTGCCCACGTGCTTTTAATAGAAGTTCGGTACAACAGAAGAGTGGGCTATGCATTATCCATGCTTCAAGCCCAAATAGTTCAACACTTAAGCTTTTAGGATATTCAATCCTTGGTTATTTTGAAGTGAAAACATCGCCTTGTCAGCTATAACAAAACAAAATGCAGATTTTTTGGGGGATACAAGTGCATTCCCTTGGATGTGTAAACCTCAGCAAAGGCAAGAAAAGAAAATAAGACGCTTGTGTCACTTCATATTAACAATATCTTTAGAGCAGTGAGATTATGCTAAATCGCCAGTCACAGTGGCAAAACTACAAACCAACTAACACATAACATTTTGCAGAAGCTTAGGTGTTCTAGTGTGATGGGTCCCCACATAAACAACAGAAATAAACGTAAAAATTTTGTTGTGCCGTATTGGATAATAATCTATCAGGTCATTCAACCCTTTATTAAGTGAAACTCTCAAGTATCCCTAACTTGTCCTCTTCATTATGTTATATTGAAAAAATAAAACATAAGAGAAATATGATAGAAGTTAAAAGAATACCATATTGTTATAAAATTAAATATTTTCTTTTATTTCTCCCTTTATTGTGTGTTATGCTGTATTTTTCAACTAATTACCCATAAATACACCAGTCGTCAATAATTGTCTGACTGTTATTCTGTTAAGCTCATTCAAAAGATCAATGTCAATCCATGTGTGCTCACGGTCAAGATATGGATCGGACAAAAGAAATTGTCTATTTCACAGTCTAATGCATGGACAGAACCAAATAGTTACCTCTCTCCTATGATCTCGAGTAATGATCTTTTCTTCTTCAAAGAACCGCAGAGTTCGACGAAGTTGTTTGGTATGCAATTTGAGGTCCTTTGCTAAGTCTTCTTCTCTAACCCATTGTCGTCTGGAATATATATTAAAAGAGTACAATTAAAACCCAAATTAAATAAATAATGCACCTGCTTTATTCAACTACATATAATCCTGTATCATCTTTGCCATTTCTTCACGTCCCGAACATTTACAGGTATACCCTACTCAGCAAAAGCTAAAAATCAAATCCTTATTTCCAAGATGTTTAACAACCCAAGTTTCAACGTGCACTGGTCCAGGCAGGCATTGCATTTCTGAATATATATCCCCTCCCCCCCCCCCCCCCGTCCATTTTAATCATGCTTTCTCGTTCACTCAATTTCACTTAAAAATTCAAATAATTATGTTCTCGTTGTTTGCCTTGCTTTGTAGTCACATATACGTTACTAGTTGCATGGTTTTAAATTTTAGTACACAAACACAATTGCGGCTGCAATACTGAGGTTTTTGAAGTCTCACAATAGCATCACAACCGCAATTATGGACACATTTTCCACAATTATTAGCTATTTTGCTAATTAATGCAACAGCCACCGAAATTTAAAACCATTGTACTACTACTTTCCACATAGTAACAAGGCATGTCTTCAAGAGCTGATAAACAAGAAGAAAGGTCGAACCTCGTGAGCGCATCAAGAACTACCACGGCAATTCCCCTGTTATCACTCCTTCCCGTTTTGGGCTGATTATCTCCTTTGCTCGTTAAATCATCGTAGAAAGCCCTCGCCGCTAGTTTAACCAGCCTACGCAGATTCATTCAGTAAATTAAATTCAAACAGAGTTAACATATCTTGAATTGCAACAGTTCAAATCAAAACCAAAGCACTTCTTCCTCCTTTCTTTTTCTTCTTTGGTTAAACGCAATTTTGATGCCAATGAAGTAGGGAGAGAAACCCGTACTTGTTGTATGGTTCAATCATCGATTCGAGAAGTTTGATTTACGGTTTTAGCGTGGTTTTTAGGGTTCAACAGCGCGACGTCGGCGATGTTTGTTTGAAAGGTTGGATAAGGGAGAAAAAGATTTTTCGCCCGATAATTTGAAGAACTACGACTAGAAACTTTTGCTCGGTTCCTTTTATAGAGAGGAAATGGAATCAGAGATGCTTTCGTTATCTTGGATGGGCCTTCGGACTTTATCCATTTCAGCGGCTCAATGGCATCTAACGAGTCTCTGCGTTTTGACTTGTCTTGGATTAATTTTAAAATATATATAAAAAAATTTGTGATGTTCATGATTTTGTTGGAAATTGTTTATTTCTAATTGCATTTTTTATTTTTTTTCGATCCTGCATAAGTATTTTAAATTGAAAATGTCTAATTGAACATATTTAAAATGAAAAATTTGAAAAAAGGCTTTAGAACAACTCTAATGACTGTTGCATATCATAGGTTTTCGGATAAGGAAGCGTCATTTGCGCGTTTAGATCCTCCTGCGTGTTTTTTTCAACTTAATATCTTACAAAATATTAAAAATTAAAACTGTATTGTAAAACAATTAAAAAAAGGAAAGAGTATGTGATCTATAGTTAAGATTTTTGCTGTTGATAATTATTGTCAAAGAGGGTACAGAAAATTCAAATATCACCGCAGGAGTAACATAATAAAAGATATAAAAATAGCCTGTAATGCCAGAATAGTGAAATATTTAAATTTGTAATATTGATTAGAAAATTTGTTTAAATTATATAAACTATAAACATTTGTTGTGTCATGGTGAGACTCAACAAACAAATATAAAATACAATTTTATACGATTTGTGCCCGTTGCATTGATAAAATTGATCCTAGTGCTTTTTCAGAATTTAAAATAGTCAAAAGTCTATATCAATAACAAAAAAAGGCAAATAAATTAAAATTAAAATATACTATATTAGTAATTACTTTGAACTTGTTTGAATGTTATTTTAGTTTTTTTAAACTAGTTTTCAAGTTTATAATTGAAAACTCGGTTAAAAAATTGTAATTCATGACTAAAAGTTTATAATTTGCAACTAACTAATCAGTAAAATAGTTGTATAACTAATTAAAACGTGTTAAATAATTATAGCAAAAGAAAACGTGTTAAATAATTAAACATGTATTTAGATTGAACTATCTTTTGTGATTAATTGAAAAAAAATAAAAATCTGAAAAATTATCTGTTAATTTTAAAATTTTTATCCAATGTAATAATCATTTAATTATTAATAATAAAAATTCAGTTATTTATATCTTATCTATTTGTCATTTTATCCGTACAGTACATGGTAAAATTATTAGTTAAATAAAATTTTTAAAACAATTAAAATTTGTAAGAATTATTTTATTAATAGGAAAAAAAATTAATACATATACTTATTTATTTTTTTCACATCTCAGTATTTATTTATTCAATAATAAATTGATTTTATAAACTTATTATTTTAATAGACATTCAATATAAAATAAAATAAAAAATCAGTCTGCTTTTTTCTTATTACATTATTATCTAATTTTTATATCTTATATATATATATATATTAATTTCATTTTTAAATAATTTTTATTTTTTTAACTTTTTAAAGTTAATATATCTTAATACAATTAATTAATTAAATTGCTTAATTAGACTATCATATGTATATATATATATATATTTGGCGTTGATTCGCCAAAGTAGGGCACACAGGTACACCGATAGCGCACAATATATCGTCATCGCTGTCTAGGCGTGACCCAAGCACGCTTCTACTGGGTAAGGTCCTCTATAAATAACGCATCAGTTCAGCTCGCACAGAGGGAGACGCCCACACACACAAGGAGAGAGAAAGAGAGAGATAGAAACCCCGAGATTCTCTTTCCCCCATGGCGAAACCTCGCAAGCCGAAGAACGAAGACCCCAAACCCGAAAACTCTGGCGCCCTAGTTCACCACCAAAAGCTATGCCTATCCATCGACATGGACAAACGCCTAGTCTACGGGTTCGCTTCGTTCCCCTTCCCTTTCTCGCAATTCACATTTCCCCTTACGTTTCACTCCTCCCTTACACACACCATTATCGTTTTCGTGTTTTACTTGAAAATTAGTATATGCTATGCGATACGGTTCTAAATTAGGTTTTATTCACGCTGAGATTGTGTTCGAGATCGCGTAATCAAAATCGATGATTCGAGTGTTCATTTTTTGCATTTTAATTTGGTTTAAGTTAATTTTACATGCAGGTATACTGAATTGGAAATTGCGGTGCCGGAGATTGGTATCGTTGGGTTGCACGCGGAGAACTTAGTGATTGAAAGTGTTTGGGTTGATGGTGAGCCCACGGAATTCGAGTATTACCCCCATCATCAGCAACAGTTGGATGATGAAAAGAGATTTAGCTCGGTGTGTTCTCCTAGCTCTGCTGCTGATGCTGCTGTCTCAGTGTACATGTCCGCTCTGGAGAAGGAACTGGTTCCCAATTTACTCATCAATTGCTGTAAACCTTCTAAGACTGAAAGTGAACCACAGGAACAACCCACTTCTGACAATGGGTTTCACGCCTCGGCCGAGCCCAAGCAGGTTATAGTTGCTGGCTGTGTGCACTCTTGCTTTTAGTGCTAACCCGGATACTGAACAATTTTTGAGTTTCTGCTGCAAGAGACACATACATGGAAACTGAATTTTAATGTGTATATGTTCATTATTTTGATTTTTAAAAGTAATTTAATTTAGACTTGTTGCCACGTGTTTGGGCTAGTATGAACCCGTGTCCATTGTAACAACTCAATTTATGAACATCGTCTTCTGCTGGGACTTTCCACCTCTTTCATCAATGATTGATGTTGTGTTGAGTTTTTTTTTTTTTTTTTCATACATATATATTTATTTAAATTTCTCCGTATTTTTCTTTTTGATAAACATTTACATGCCTTTTTATTTTATTGAGCATATACGTACCCTGTCACCCACTCATTGTAAATAAATAGCCCTTGTCTTTTATTGGGAGATAGTTTAGCATCCTTTCCTGAAAATAATGTGAGAAATGAGTAGTTTTGGTGAGGTTTACTATTTGTGTTTTCTCATGTAGGTTGATGTTGGGTGCAGAATGTGAGAATTGTTCGCATTGACTATTGGATAGAGAAGGCAGAGACAGGAATCCACTTCAGAAGCAATGTTCTTCATACCGATAACCAGATAAGGAGAGCAAGGTGTTGGTTTCCATGCATAGATGACAATTCACAACGATGCTGGTATGAACTGTTTAGCATTTTCCGATTTGTGTTTGTGTGTAAATACACCAGGTTCATAGTCACAATATATAACAATAACAATATTTACTATTCAATATGTGTGCTTGAAGTCATTATTGCTGTTTTGTTCATTTTCAGCTATGACCTGGAATTCACTGTAGCATACAATCTTGTGGCTGTCAGCACGGGAAGCTTGCTATATCAGGTAGCAATGAATGATACTGATGTTCTGCTATTTTATTTCTGAAAGCACATGGCTTGTAATAGTTAGGAGCTGCATTTGTTGAAAAGCATATGTAATGTCATGCCAAGTCAAGCCGGGTTGGGAACTGGAAATTTTTTTATTTGCAACCACTGGGCAATTGTAGTATGTCTATTTTCAATTTCCTCTTTTTAATATAATCCACAGGTGGTTGATGATGAAGGGATTCAATCAACATTTTTCTTTAGGAATATTCATTGTTGGAAATAATAGGATTTGATTGCTGCGATAGAACTATTGAAGACTGGAAATTGCTAATTTTGTACAAAAGGAATGAATGTAAAAGAAATCAGTTACAGTAAAAATATTGGAAATAGTTCTTTCACATGTTGGTTCTATTGCTGCCAAATACTAAGCTTAGGATGTAGTCTGTTAGACTGTTATTTCTGATTTTTCCCTCTTCCTCTTTGGATTCCATACAGCATTCCCTTTTCTTTTTTTTGTTTTTTCTTTTTCTTTTGGGATATTAAAATTCATCCCAAAAATACCCTTGTATGTGCTTGTAGCTGCCGTTTGATACAACTCTTAGATGCTGACATGAGTTTCAATTTGTGGGGTTATTCTCAGTCAGCCATATATATGGTTATTATCACTGTCACCTAGTTGGTTGGTTATGCAACTCGGCAACTATGAGCTGGAATTTGGTTTCTGTTTGGTGGTTTTTGATTTGCGGTGATAGCTTAGCTGGGAGAGCGTCAGATTGAAGATCTGAAGGTCGCATGTTCAATCCATGCTCACCGCCACTTCTCTAGGGTCAAGAATTTATGTAGCCAAAGTTCCTGTCTGAGGGATTTGGCTTACATTATTTAGCTCTTTGTTTTGAAGAATTCAGTAAATTTTTGTGAAGTTGTTTGTCTCTTGCTATGGTTCTGTGGAAGGGAAGGGGAAAAGAAAGATGCTTTCTTTCCAAGGTTGAAAACAAAATTATTATTATTGATGTTCTCTGTCGCCTGTTTCTATTCTCTATATGAAATGGTATATAAGCTAGGCATGGTATCCTGTTTTATTTCTTTCTTTTTCTTTTCTTGCATTGCATCACAGAATTTGTGATCCTCCTCTTTGTAATTCACCTCATTTGTCTCTAATATAATTTCCGAGTCTACACTAAAAATTATTTATTGATTTTATGCCTTGCAGAATTAAATTTGTATATGCTTGAATCTCCTTTCTTTTTCAGGTCTTGAGCAAGGACAATCCTCCTCGGAAAACATATGTCTATAAATTGGATGTTCCAGTTTCTGCGAGGTGGATATCTTTGGCTGTTGCCCCATTTGAAATTCTTCCTGATCACCAATTTAGTTTTGTATCACACATGTGTATGCTGCCTAATCTGTCAAAGATGCGGAATACAATGGAGTTTTTCCACAGTGCCTTCAGGTTTTATGTCTGATAGTTGCAATTTAACTAGCCTGACACAGGTTATTTATCATAAAATTGTATAATAATTGGATAGTTGGACTTTTATTGATGTGCAGCTGCTATAAGGATTATCTTTCTGTAGACTTCCCATTTGAATCATATACGCAAGTTTTCATAGAGCCAGAGATCGCAGTTTCATCATTGAGTTCAGGAGCTTCTATGAGTATATTTAGTTCTCAAGTTTTGTTTGATGATAAGGTTATTGACCAGGTCAGTTCATTATTTAAATTCTTTTGTTTAATTATCTATTTTTTATAATTAAATTCTCTCTCAGGGAATAAAGAACTGTTTTTCTTGCACATAAGTATTTTCCACATTTGATTTCGTTGCTCTACCAGCTTATTGATCAGCCTTAGTGTTTGTTGTGACAGACTATTGATACAAGGGTAAAACTTGCCTATGCCCTTGCACTTCAGTGGTTTGGTGTGTATATCACTGCTGAGGCCCCAAATGATGGTAACTTAGCTGATGATATTGTTTTACTGCTTAAGTGTTGTTTTAATTTGATTTGATTCTTTTTAAGTTCTGCAGAAATTATTTCCTCCAGCATAACTGCACTTGCTTATTTGCACTTTGCAGAGTGGCTCTTGGACGGGCTCGCTGGTTTCTTGACCGATTTTTTTATTAAGAAACATTTGGGAAATAATGAGGCACGGTACCGGAGATACAAGGTTTGCCTTTCTTTTGTATTCATCCAATCTATGTGAAGGTTAAAGTCATCTAACATTAGGCTGTTAAGATTATGATAGTGGGCTCAGGCCATCTAAAAATGTTTCTAGTATAACATTGTCATTGGGGAGTGACACTTTTCATTTGTGTCTTATAAATGTTCTTGTGTCATGCTGCTGTTAACAGACTCTTTTTTTCACTTTACTTTTCAAGTTGCTGGTTTGAATTCTCTCCAATATCAAGCAGACTTAGTTTTTATTTTCTCTTCTCTGTAGATTTGTTTCTATTTTTTCAAGTTTATGAAACCTCTTAATCATAGTTGACAATATGGTGGCAGTGCATGGTGGAGTGGCCTTTGGCCGCCACAGATCTGGCATAGCAGGGCATTTTTGCTGCGGTCATCATGACTGTATTCATGGCCCAATATGCGGCCTTTTGGGGCACAACAGTCTTTTAGAAATAAGCTAATTTTTCCTTTTTGCCCTTAAGATGACACAGTGTAGAGGTTTTTTTTAAGGGTATAATCTTCTCTGTTTTCAGACCTAACCTCACTTTTCCCATTTTTTTCTTCTTCCTTTCTCTGTTTGACACCTCGTCCTCTCATCTCTATCGCTGTCCTGCATTGCAACTAGAGGCGACACATGATGAAACCCCACTTTTTCTCCACTTTTTTTCTTCTCCCCTTCTCTTTTCAATACTCCCTCCTCTCATCTCTGTCCCTGTTCTGCTTTGGAACAATATCCAGTCCAGCGGAGTCACCCATCTTGATGACTTTTCTGGAAAAATTCACTTCCTTTCTTCTCTCTATTCTATGATTCTACAGTACTACCTCTGTTATGTTCTCCTGGAAAATCCACTTTCTTCCTTCTCTTTATGTCTTTTGTTGATAATTATTCATATGCTGTTTATGCATATTTTTTGAGCATTATATACATAATTATCTGCATATGTATATACTTTATACCCATATAAAAGCTTTAAAATAGTGGTTATCCCAGTATATAGTATCCTGCTATGGCATTTTGAGGGTTGTTCGCAGCGCCCTGCTATCCATGATTGACAACTATGCTCTTAATTTCAAGTGCCTGAGGTATTCTGATTTTTTTTTCTTCTATTTGAACGTAAGATGACTGTAACAAAGTTTCTGAATTGCATTCCATTTTATATTTAATCTGTTTTTGCTCTTTGATTGCCACAGTTAGTTAGTGTCAATCTAGGTTGAATCTTCTGAGCATTACCTTCTGTGTTGAAAGTGCAGCAGTTAATATGCTAATTCCCCCCTTTTTGTATGCTCATTTAAATTAATCTACAGGCAAATTGTGCTGTTTGCAAAGTTGATAACAGTGGAGCAACAGCTTTGAGCTGTTCTGCTTCCTGTAAGGATTTATATGGAACTCAGAGCATTGGTTTGTATGGAAAAATAAGATCATGGAAGTCTGTAAGTATTTTCCCTTCATTTTCTTTTTCCACTTTTAATTATATAGTGCTAAAGCCTGTACAATAATGTGTTTCCATGGTGCCTTAATTAGATGATTTTTTTACCTTTGTTCAGGTGGCAGTTCTCCAGATGTTGGAAAAGCAAATGGGTCCTGAATCTTTCCGAAGGGTGAGAGTTTTACGTTATTTGTCCTTCTGACTATTCTAGATTACTAGAAGTGTCTTGAGTTCTCGTTTGTGCAGTTTTTGGTGATCATGTGTATTTGTAATTTCTTTTGGTTATTGTTTTTCTTGTTCCCAAAATTGGTTTCATAAATTGGATGATATGCATATGTTCTGCATCTGTCCATGAACTCTTTTTCAATCTTAGGGTATGTTTGATAGACCTCCTGAAAAACTCAGGTCTGGAAATTTATTGATGAAAAATTAACCGTTGAACTTATTTTGTTTGGAAAGGTTTGAATTTAAGTGCTGAAAGTATATTGAAAAAAATTATTGGCATTCAATATAGCAAGGCTGTAATAAAGGAAAGTGTTATCACATAATAATATATTCAATGACTTCTCATATACTGAATATATTCTGTACCTTCTCACTCTAATTTTAGTTATATAAAACAAACAGTGCTTTTTGTTTGTAGTGTTGAATTTTTCTTAAGTCTTATTTTCTGTTGGCCCTTGGTCTCTTCTTATTTGCCTTCGTTTTAAAATAAAAAAGAGGAGGATTGATGCTTATGTGTGCTGATTTGAAATTTTGTTTCGTATGCCATTTACATCTTGCCTTGTATCTTGACTATTGCATTTGTTCTGTGCTCTTTCTCCTCTTCTTGATGGTGTGATTGTATCATCATTCAGCACTTGTGTAAAGTAATAATTAATAGTAGCCTAGTGTGTGTAAACAGGACTTTGTGCCACTTGATTAAGGCTTGTTGCTGGTGAAATTGTGTTCTTTTACCATCTGTTTCCCTGTTATACTATTTTAACTTACCATAATCCAAGAAGTATCGCCTGCTATATACTTCCCCATTATTATATTGAGGTTTTGCTTATTAAACCCAGACCAGACCAGTTGGTCAATCTGGGAAAATCAAGAACTGGTTCCCAAGCCAGTCCAATCAACCCTTTGAAAAACCACAAATTTCAAAACTGAGATTTGGACTGGAACAGCAATCAACCCATTCATCGGTCTCACTGTTGACTGAGGAAAGGTGGTTTTATAAATTATATTATTTTATTAAACAAGTATTTTTGTTTTTCATTAAATTGAACTTGTGCTTCCCAATTTATAACCAAAGTCTACAGCTCATATTATTTTTCCTACGTGCAGCATGTAATGCAAGAATTGTTTGGCTTCTATTATTTTTAAAAGACTCACTTCTCCTTATACTTATTTGATGTAGGGCTAGCATAGAATGAGAAGCTTTACTTCTCCCCTTTACTTATTTGATGTGAGACTACCCTGGGTTAGAGAAATATGCTAATATATATTTTTTAGTTTAATGCTATTGTATGTGCTAAATTTATTTATTTAAATTTTTTTACCTCTTTTTACTGTTTCAATGACATTTGGTTTTAGAAACATTGATGTGTTTGTTCACTGAAAATTAGAAGAAAAAGGTAAATGATATGAGGAATTGCTTGGGTTCCTGTTATTTGTGTATGTTTAATTTTGTTTAAGCATTAGCTGTGGGGCCAATGTGAAGATTGTTTGGATGATTGGTATCAGATACTTCAACAGATGTCAAGGAATAGTTGTGCTGTCTAGTGAGCTAGTCTTTGTGCATATATTCTGAAATTTACATGTTGATTAGCTTTGGTGGCAGCATCCATTGAGGCATGTTTGGTGGCTTTGACACATTTGATGACTTTTCCCATTTTTTCATGTTCATGATCTTCCATAATTCTTTTACTTTGATTTTGCTTTTGTTGTGATTGCTTGTTAATCACTTTAAGTTATGTGCTTTAATGATGGTTTTGATGATTATTGTTTGTTTGTTATCAATGTGTAGATTTTGCAAACTATAGTTTCTCGGGCTCAAGATAAAACACGTTCTGTGAAAACTCTTAGTACTAAGGAGGTAATATGTTTTTAGTTCAGTAAATTCTGTGAATAATTCCCTGCATGTAGCTTCTACGAAATTATCTTGAAGATATAGTGCAATACAACATTTTTCTGCAATTAGATTCATTTACAGAATAGTTCATATGAAATTATTTCTATTTCATTAATTTTCTAAAAATGCTTTAATGTGGAAAATGCTTCTGTGCCTGTGTCATTTTATCTATCCATGCATAGTGTAATTGTTTAAGGAAATCCCATAAATACTCTAGGGAATTATATTACTATCATAACCACTTCTACTAGGTTTATATTACTGCCAAGCTGATGCAGATGGGAAAAGCAAGGGCAGTATCCTGGGACAGAATTAGGCTTGGTGTGGATAATGGAATCAAAGTTTGAACTTTGGAACAACTGATAGTTGAATATCAGGTTATGGTTTAGGAAAACCTAGATTTAGAATTCATCAGATTTCAAGTAAAAATCATTTGCTAGGAATGAGTGAAAGTGCAAGATTTATTTCGTTTTTACGCTTGGAAAGGCCTTATAAAGGGGCAGAGATGCCCTTGGAGATGCTAGCATTCCTGTGTGACCAAATGCACCAGAGAATTACACAATGCACACTGCTTCAGTATTTTGGCCTCTTTTTTTATTTCAAAAGCATTATGTGTCCTTGTTTTTGCAAAAAATGTTAGCTCCAAAGCTGTTGAAATATTGAACACATTCTACACCACTAATAAACTAAAAACAAATAACTCTAAAGGACGGCAGTCACTTGATAATGTAATAATAACATTGCCGTTTTAAAATAATTTTCTCGGAGTTCCTAATGACCTCTTGTTCTAAGAGGCCTTGCTAAATTCTGAAACCATCATGCAATGCATAAGCACTTAGGAGGATTCCCAGATATTGTTTTTACTAATATCTCTTAACATGAGACTTGTTTGTTTGGCCCAGAATGTTTTCTGGTATTCTGTTTAGGGATCAAAACATGTAGTAAAGCAGTTGACAACACATCAGAATATGGAATGATAAATACATTATTTTAATCAGCTTCCTGGCAATGTGGCTAGGTCCTATTTCAAGCAATTGGTGTGAAAATACTGTGAAGAAAGTTATACTAGCAACCCGTAATAGTGTTTCTATTGTTGCTAGTCATTTTCCTTAGTAGCAACTTCCAACTTTTCCATTTCTTCCCCAATAAATCTATTATTGCTGAATGAAATCTGAACAGAGAAAAAGAAAGAATTCATATCAAAGGGTTTCTCTTTTAACCAAGGGTTTCCTTTTTATCACAAATCTTATAATTCTCTGAATGCCTCTTTCATCAACTAACTAATCCCCTAACTTACTACTCTAACGGTCACTAAATGATTTTCTCTTCCCTTGGGTTCTAATAGTATCTAGCGTTACATTTTCTTGGATGTCCACTCATATACCACATTTTCAACTGATTCACCTATTTTTTTCGGTGGTTGTTTTGGTTGTCTTTTGTTGGCAAAAAAATTGGCCACCAGTTGCTACCATAGTGTCCATAGACTCTCTGTTTAATCATTCACTCGATTTTCCTGAGTTTTGTCATTTTTGCGATCATAATTTTGCCAGAAGCATATTTCCATTCCATCCTCGTAGCTTGATTATTATATCCGATTTCCTGAACAATCTTCTGGTCACTTTGTGTATAAAGTACCCAAATTGTGCAACTTATGGTAGTTTGAGATTTCTGAATATCTCCCAACTTCATTTGATATGATTCCAATTTTTTTCCCTTTACGACTACAGTTTAGAACATCAACTAAGACTATCTGCAAAAGGCATTCACCGTGGCATTACCTCTTGGATGTATGGGGTAGTTATGTCCAATACTGAGTTAAAAGAGGAATGGACATGAAGTTGACCCCTGGTGTGAAGTATTTGGTACTGGATGCACGCTAGCCATTGCCAGATTTTATATGTCCTTTATAATTCAAAAAGATCAGATGCAAACTCCATTTATCTTGAGGTTTCCATGGACAGGACTTCCTGTGAGGCTGTGACATTCAATCTTGGGCTTTTTCTAGATCGAAAAAGCATACGGAAAATAAAAATAATAACTGAGGTGTACAAGCTAAATTGATGGAATCTCCTTAAAATTGCTGTAATAAACCTCATAATGTGTCCTTGTAATCTCACTAAAGCTGAGAAATTTTAGTGTAGTTTTATCTTCGATGCTGTATTAGCTTAAGCATCTGGATGAGTTTTGATTCTTTCAATAAAACGTGTATCTGATAATTTGTTTTCAATTATTGCTACTTTTAATATGCAGTTTCGACATTTTGCTAATAAGGTTGGAAATCTTGAACGTCCATTTCTTAAAGATTTCTTCCCTCGGTGGGTTGGTTCTTGTGGGTGTCCTGTTTTAAGGTATAAAAATAACAAATTACTTTGTAGTTTGTACCCTTTATCTCATTTTTGGAATGCTTTTCTGCATTTATATTCTGATGTGTTACTTTCGCCATTGCCAAGGATGGGGTTTTCCTATAACAAAAGGAAGAACATGGTTGAATTGGCAGTGTTGCGAGGATGCACAGCTTTGCAGACTTCAAGTACATCCATTGTTGATGGTAACCCAGATACTGAAAATCGAGATGGAGATACTGGATGGCCTGGTATGATGAGCATCAGGGTTTATGAACTTGATGGTATGTATGACCATCCAATTCTACCAATGGCTGGAGAATCATGGCAACTATTGGAAATACAGTGTCACTCAAAGCTCGCAGCAAGACGCTTTCAAAAGCCTAAGAAAGGTGTAAAACCTGATGGCTCTGATGATAATGGTGACGTGCCCTCCATGGATATGCGTTCCAAGTATATCAGTTTCCTATCCTTGTCATCTTCATTCATTGTCATTGTCATTCTGTTATTGACAATTTTCTCTTGATATAACAGTACCGAGTCTCCATTGTTGTGGATCAGAGCAGATCCTGATATGGAGTACCTTGCTGAGGTTCATTTTAACCAACCAGTTCAGATGTGGGTAAGGATGAGATTTGGTAGACTGGTAGTGACACAGCCAATTCATTCTTTGGAGTTATTGTGATATAGTGTTTTGCTGTCCTATGATAGGCACTGCATATGTTCAATTGTTTTGCTATCCTCTTCTTGGGTTTATTTAGACAACAATTTTACTTATCCTACCGTGCTTGCAAATTTTTTATCCCGTCTTATATTAAAATGAATGTCCATAACCTATCCTACAAGGACAAACTTTAGCCTTAGATCTCTTTGTCTCACCTGTCTTTTAATCTATAAAACCAAAACAGCTATAGTAAGAGAATTTATTGTTGAGCTCAATGATTATGTTTTAAGTTCAAACCATGACTGGTGGTATTTGTATTATCCATATGTGCTTCTGCATGGCTGTGTTTGACATATCATGAAGTGGTCCCTGTCCCTTGTGGCTGAAATATTTTCACCATATAGGGTTTTATAATTCCTTAGCAGACCTCACCTAGTGAGATAATAAGGTTTGGTTGTTGTTGTAGGGTTTTGTAATTCCTAAGGTTTGGGAAGGGACTAATTATTGTGAGGAGAGGAGAATGGTATATTCCAAGAACTGGTTTGACAAGTTTCTTTTAAACTTATGCTTAAGGGATGATCTGTAGAAGCTGTATGCTGGTCATGCATTTTTGGGATTCTGGGCATTTGACATTATTGTTATGAGCTATTGTTTCACTTTTCATGGTGGAAGGTTACACGAAGTGCGCATCACTTGAACCTCTACGAGTTAAAGACGAATTTGATGTGAAGTGTTATGTGTAAATTAAGAGATTTAATTGCCTACGGGAAGTGTCTGTGTTTCTAAGCCTTCCTTTAAAGTTGTGAACCATGCCACTATTACTTGAACTTCTTTGTCTATTGGGGAAACCTGAAGGCTGAACTACATAGAACATGCAATTTTCTAATCTCACTAGTTGGCTTTGTTAGAAAACAATGATGCTCATTCATTTGTGTTGTTTTTGTATCTTTAATACTGATTCTAGATGATTGATTTGTTATTTTAGATTAATCAATTAGAGAAGGACAAAGATGTTATTGCTCAGGCACAAGCAATTGCAGCCCTTGAGGCATCACCACAGCTATCATTTTCTGTTGTAAATGCCCTAAACAATTTTCTTAGTGACTCCAAGGTTTGTTTCCTTGCTGTGATATTATGATATTTTCATTATTTGCTTTTAATTCTGAAATTAATATCTGGAGTATTTTGGTCACAACTCAAGGCATTTTGGAGAGTACGCATTGAAGCGGCGTTTGCATTGGCAAGTTTAGCATCTGAGGTATCCAAATGCTAAGTTACTAATTGCATTACGACTTTATGAAATATTGACCAATTACATAATTCATATTAAACCCATAAGCAGAGTGGGAGTCAACTAGACTGCCACTAATTTAACTGAGTAATGTTGGTGTTGTCTGATATGGTTTTGATATAATTATCTACTTTTAGTAACTTTGCAAGCACTGTTATAGTAACTCTTGTTACCTAAGAAAAGATCATTCTTTTGTTCTTTTTATTCCCCCTCGAAATCTGTACAATGTTGAACTCCAAAGTTTCATGTCTTTTTAAGTATCCCATAGTAATTGGCTAAATGCATCTAAAACTTTTGGAACCCATTTAAGAATTGATCAAGTTCATGAGTAATTGTGGTTCCAAATACATGACTAACTGTTGCATGGGTATTGCTGTATCAGTATTGCTGTTTCTTTTCCATCATAGTTTAGATCTTATTATGACATCAATTCATTGCCTAGCAGGAAACTGATTTTTCTGGTCTACTACATTTGGTGAAATTTTACAAGAGTCGAAGGTTTGATCCTGACATTGGACTCCCAAAGTAAGATTAATAAATTATTGTTTCAATTTCCCTCATTTAACTTTGACAATATCAAGTGACTGTTTTTCCTCCTTGTACAACACTCTTGCCAGGCCAAATGACTTTCATGATTTTGCTGAGTATTTTGTTCTTGAGGTAATGCAAGGAGGTAGGATGTATATGAAGTTACGCCTGATGTGAAGTGGTTGAAATATGTTTGTGATTATCCTTATTCTGAATATTTGTCTTGAAATTTTTGGAGGACAATCCTAATTTCTACCCATAAGTGGTTGAAATATGACAGTTAATATTACACATATCTAATAATTCATGACTGCTCCTAATGCTGTTTTTCACAGCTGAATATTAAATGTGCCTTTTGTTTAAAATCTCTTTATATTATAAATAACCTCTGTGTCCTATGATAATTCTGAAGTGGTGTGCATACTTTGCTTGTGATTAGATTATGAATCATTGTACTTTTGTGATTTCTTTAAAACTTGCCAACTCAATTTTTGTTTGATAATTGGCTATTGTAGGCCATTCCACATGCTGTAGCTATGGTCAGAGCTGCCGACAAGAAAAGCCCAAGAGAGGCGATCGAGTTTGTTTTACAGCTATTGAAGGTTATTGCTTAATTTATGCTACTCGTATTACTTTCTTTAGAATAATTAATGTGACAATCAACAGTCACATCCATGAAATGGAAATAATGAGTTACCGTAGGACATATTTATGGTGCTTCGGATGAATAATCTTCAGCTGAAAAGGTGAATGGAAGTACTTCAAATGAATTGAAGTCATCTATTAAGTTGAACTTGAGATTTTAAGAGTATTAGAGACTGAGTGAAATGGTTGAGTGAAGTGAGTACTTGACAGAATGATATTTATACACAGGCTGATTACTATTTACATACTACATAGATAATGATTACAAAAAACAATTTACAAGAGAAAAATAATGTGCTAATAATTATAATCTTATTTCCCATGTTATAGTGCACCCCAGGCTACTTGGTAAGTGGGAAAATATTTAAATTGGCAATTTCCGATATGGCGGATATGCCCTCTCAAACAGAAGCATATATGTCTAACCATCCAGCTTGTTGCAACTATAAGGGTTATTGGTTTAAACAACCATTTTTTGTTTTAACTTTGTATTTTCATAAATAATTGCAAAAATGTCAATTTGTTTTCATTTTGTTTCATATTTTCAATTATCTGTATAGGAAATTGTGAACACTAGACATACCTTCTTTTGGGAGATAGCAATTCCACACTTAGACTGAGCAACTTCAATCCCAAGAAAATATCTTAATCTACTCCGGCTTTTTGATTCAAAATAACTAAATAGATGATCCTTTAAATGGGGAATCGGCATATGATCATTGATTCATTGAGTACTTAAAAAATATGATGCCATTGACTCCATTTTGAGTCTTTCCTAGTTTTTGTAACACCCAGCTGAGTGCCTGAGTCCCTATACACCATCAAGTAGATTCTTTAAGACTACAGTGTTTGTTGAGCTTACAAACCAATCCTAACTACCCCTGAGCAACAAACCCAGGTGACTCATGCAGGATGAGGGTAATTCTGGTGGCAGCATGTGGTGCCTTTTCCGATGACCAGACATTGGGTTCTGGCTAGAAATGTTCTATAGAAGTGATTGAGGGTCCAAGTCTGAGGAGAAATGGACTTCGGGACTGAGATTTTAACCTAAATACAGGCTGGACTGATGTACAACAGAGGTGGGATTAACCCACTCTGACAACAACTTGAGATTCTAGGACGGAATATTTGCGACTGAGTGAAATAAACATTTTTCCTGAGTAATATTTATAAAGAGGCTGATTACATAGATAAAAATTGCAGAAATCAATAAATACAGGAGAAAAATAATAAGCTAATAATTCTAATCTTATTTCCTAAGTTACAATGCATCTAGGCTACTTGGTTTTGAACAGTTATTTAACATAAATACCGCAGAGTTTTAGTTGAATTTAAAATAATCATCTGTTACTTGACTTGGAAACAAATGGATAAGGGACTGAGCAGTTGGTCACTTGGTTTATACAATGGTTGACTTTCATATTTGTTTAGTAAAATAATCTTTATTTCACTGTTAAACATGCAAAGAATTTGAATTGATTTGAAATGTGACCTGAATTTTCTTCAATTAAGTATTGTTCATGAACATTTTGTACTTTCCTTTGCGGTTATAGCGTTAGCTTGGAAGCCATAGCCCCTAAATCAAAAAATTATTTTGTTTTAGTACTTTAGCATATAGTATTTTACTTTACCTCCTTAAATAAAAAATTATTGTTTGATTTATCCCAAAAAGACGTCTTGCAAGCACATCTTAACTTTCGTCTTGATATACTTGAGGCTTAAACTCGGTCATGATCCTTTACTAGTCATTTATCATTTGTCTTTTCTGTACAGTGATTCTGAATATTGACTTTAATTAAAGGATACAAATTTAGTTTTTAAATAGATAAATGCAAAAGGGTTGAGGATTTTACAAGGCGGAAATCCTGCAAAATGCAATCAGGAAGGACAATTTGGTGTTGTGGATTTCATGTGGCTGCCGTTGCAATCTCCATTGCACCTTTGCAATCATGGTGAACCACAGCTAAAATGGCTGTCTGTATTTTTAGTGATTCTAAAAAATAAAAATCTGAAAAATTGGGTTTGTGATGCATTTTGGTTGATAATGCTCTAATTGTACATTCTTGATTCTTGGGTTTTATGTTTTTTCAATTGTGTATTATGCATATTTTGTTCTATATTAAATTGTTTTATTTCTGGGAATTGCCTTTTGCTTTTAGTTATATAGGAGCTCTCTGATCAGCTCTGTAGCTCATGTCATTTTTATCCTCCTATTTTTTTCAGTACAATGACAACAATGGGAACCCTTACTCAGATGTTTTCTGGCTTGCTGCATTGGTCCAGTCAGTTGGCGAGCTTGAGTTCGGGCAACAGGTTCATGGACTTTTTCTCTGGTTGATTGCCTGATTCTCATAATTACCTGCTTGGATTCATATAATGAGCTGGGCTTGCTGAGTCTATTTTATTTTATATTTAATAGTTGCAAAGCTCCTTAAGTACATTCTAATTTACTATAACTCTAGATGTTGAATTTTAAGTATGGGGAGTGGATAATTTTGTTGGTGGAAAGTGTGATTTTGAGCTGTGCAATTTCAATTCCTATGACAACCATGCAAAATTTGCTTGTTTTGGGGTCTATTTTTTTATCATCTTTTATTTATATTTTTCATGGATATGATTCTCACTTCCTTTACTATCTCTCTAAACTTTAGTCAACCTGATCAATAATTTGGCTTCTTTCTGACTCTAAAACTTATGACAGAGTATTCTCTTATTGTCATCTCTTCTCAAACGCATTGACCGTCTGCTACAATTTGATAGGTGAAATGACACATTCCTTACTGTGGTGGATTTATCATACTTGTACTGTAACTATAATTTAAATATTTGGAAATGTCTTCTGCTAGTCTCATGCCTAGCTACAATGGAATCTTGACTATCAGTTGTATCCGGACATTGACCCAGATTGCTTCAAAGCTTTCGGGATTCATTCCTCTTGTAAGTACTTTATTATTCAGCAACAAACTGCTGTTCTAAGTTGACAAGAAAGTACTTAATGCTTCAGCTTCACTACAGGATCGAGTGTATGAACTTGTAAAGCCTTTTCGAGACTTAAAGGCATTGTGGCAAGTCCGAATTGAAGCAAGTAGAGCACTACTTGATCTTGAATTCCACTGCAAGGGCTTGGAGTCAGCGTTGCTTTTATTTATCAAATACATAGAGGAGGAGCATTCCTTAAGAGGTTGTAAATCCTTTCCCCAAGAGATGATCTAGGGAAGATGTTTGCAAACTAAAAAAGTTGGTTCAGAAGGGGAAAATTAAAACTAATTATAAAAATCTATCTAAAGTTGGACTAGTTTTGAAATATTTGTAGTTTGTTCAAAATAATTATTGTATACTTTTAAATATATGAATTGAAGAAGAAAGAGATAAAGGGGGTGGAAGATATAGAATAATTAACTAAATTCTCACCTAATAAAGGATTTCTTTTAACACATTAGAATGGATTTTTTTTTTTCCAAGTTTTAAGTATTTATCACATGTACATGGTGTTATATCTGATCAACTAATCTCATGACAGAATTATCTGCTTTTTTAAAGTTGACAACTACTCCCTATATCGGTTTCCCTATTCTTTTTACTGTCATTTCATCTTTAGTTTCCCCTTTGATTATGTATTGGAGAAGTTACATTCCTTGATTACAGGGCAGTTAAAACTTGCCACCCATGTTATGAGGCTATGTCAGATGAAGGATGGATCAAATTCCAATGATGAAATTACAAACCAAACTCTTGTCTCTATGCTTAATTTACTGGAAGGGCGTATGGCATTTAATAATGTCTTTCTTCGTCACTACTTGTTCTGCATATTACAAATACTTGCAAGAAGGTAGAAATATATGCTCCTTATAGAAATGTAAAGGCTCACCATTTTTGTAGCTAATCTGTTGCATGAATCTTACATATACATACCAGCTAAATAAAAGCAGTTTTTGTGATTTTTGAATCATCTTTTGTTTCATTTGGCCTTTTCTAGAAAATAATTTGTTGGGATATAAACTCTGTTTTTCCCTTAATCCTGCCTGTTATTCATCGTCTTTCACTGATACTTACTTTGTGCCCTTTTGTAATTCATTGAATTCTGTGGAATTTGAATGCTTGTAGAAAACTTCTTCTAGTTGATGTTGCAACTTTGATTCCTGCCTAATGTTAATTTCAATTGGGTTTGTATCTCTGTCAAAAATTCAAGTTATGTCTTTCGAAGTTTGGTACTTGCAGGTCTTTAGGACATTAGTTCCCACAGCCTAATTTTTTGTGCAGGGGAAGGGATTGTGTTTGGAAGTTAATAATGTTGTTTGGTAGGAGATGAATCTAATCTAGAATATAAGGGCCTGTGCCTGTTTGGTTTGACTAAATTTCTTTTTTTCTAATTTCCTGGTGTCTAATAATTACAAAAATGTTATCTCTTGTTTTGCCTTTGTTACCTGTTTTTAACATTTTGTACAGGAGATGATGAGAATAGTATTTTGTTGTCACTATTATATATACAAATCCTTGGAAACAAGAATAAAATTAAGTGACACTTTTTGTAATTGTAAATGAAAATATAAAACATTTCCTCAAGCTGAATAGGTCTATTATGTTATAGTTGGTACATTTTCACTTTCCTGCTATTTTTGCAAAAAATTATTGTCCATAGGTGATGCTAAAAAATGCCACTTAGTACTTTGTGTGTGCGTGTATATATGCACTAAAGCTTATGTACATATTTTGAAAAAATTATCTTATTTAATCTTGTGCTTATCTGCAGACCTCCTACTCTTCATGGAATTCCCAGAGAAAATAGGGCATTGCATATGAGTCTCACAGATGCTTGTAACTATCAGAACATTTTTGTTCTGGAATCAGAAAGCAAACCTTTGGATCTGCCAAGCTCTACCCAAAATCTTACGCAAGATTTGGGCACAACTGAGGGTTTGAGGGATGCAGTTGATGAAGCTCCTAAGGACAAACCCTGTGAAGATCCCCCACAAACACATGTTGAAGCTGTAAAGGAAGCGCCCCTAGAGACTCCCAAAGAGGTATTTACGGAATTTGCCCAGGAAGCACCAATTGAAGCTCCAAATGAAGTTTCTAAGGAAGCTGATACCATTTCCAATAGCCATGACAGAAAGAGGCGAATTAAAATCAAGGTCAAACAATCTTCTGCCACCAGTAGGGCTGATACTGATAATCAAGTGGTTGAACGATCTTTAGGTGGTCGTAATGAAATGGATCATGGAGCTAGCAGTTCAGTTTCTGTAGATGCACCCCAGAGGAATTTTGCAGAAACTATTAGCATTGGTAATACCAATATTGAGGAGGTCAATTCTTGGCATGATCGAGGTTCTCGCATGACTGCCAGCATTGGTAGTGCAAAATTTTTGAGTGATGGTGATGAATTAGGCAAAGAACTCCAGTGCACTGCTGATTCTAGTGTAGTTTATTCACAACCTCAGCCAGAAGACCCATCATCATCCAGTATTATCCAGGATAATAATATAGATGTTGATGCACGTCGATATGCCAGTCTTCAAACTCTTTCAGTTGCAAGATTTGATCTTGATGGAGAATCATTGGGTAAAGAAAATTCTGCTCGTGGGAAAGAAAAGCACAAAAGCAAGGAAAAAAAGCGGAAACGGGAAAATCATAAAGGACACCATGATGATCCAGAATATTTGGAGCGAAAACGATTAAAGAAAGAGAAGAAACGGAAGGAAAAAGAAATGGCAAAATTACAGAGTGATGAAGCAAAGAGGTCCTCCATAGACTCTCTAAGTAAAAAAGAGGCACCTGAAGCAGACGTTTCAAGACAGTTGAAATCTATTGAACCCAGCGGCTATAATTCTAAATTAGAAATCAGAAACACCAAACCGGAGGCATCCGAAGGTACATCTGGTGCCCCAAAAATTCGAATTAAAATTAAGAACCGAATGCTCAATAAGTCATAGAGAATAAATTTTGTCCTTTATTTTATAGATGTTAGATTGAAAATCACAACGCCCATCTATTTTATGGGTTGTATTTTTCTTTTCAATATCCGGCGTAGTAGATCATTTAGGTACTTAAAATTATTGATTCAATGAGCTTTATTTGTTGGTAGTTCTTTCTGGGGATTTAGAGATATAGGTTGCAATTTCCGTCACATATCATTAGAACCTATAGGACCTGGCTTTTCCGAGCCGCATAGTGGTCCGGTAAATGGAGCGAATTACGAGGTTGTTTGGGATGTTGTAAATTTGTAACTTTGTAGGCTTTAGTTGTAAATTTACAAATTTTTTATTTTATTATTATAAGAATGTCTTTGTTGTAGTGTCAAATCATGCCCAGATCCTTTGCCGGTTTAGTATTTCACTGGGTTCCGGGTTTATGCTCAGTACTTACAGATTTATTAGTACTATTTGTTTCTTTGCCATGACGTTTCCCTCAGGAGGCGAAATGGTAATAGCGAGGTTCTCTTCCAATGTATCATTATTTTCTTTAGACAATCTTTCATCCTTATTTCGATAAATAAGGATCACTATCGATTGTGTGAAAGTAAGATACTCTAGAATCGTGAGTCCAAGAGTTTTATAAAACTCTCTTGATGAAAAAACAAATGTATAAAAAATCATTAAAGGTTTATGAATTTAAGAAATAGTGAGATTTCTTGAGAACAAATCTAGCATTAAAATGAAATATCGTGATTTTTTCTTTTCTTATTTCTAAGTTGAAATGCATTTTTTGGTTCTTATAATTATTTTTTATTTGGTTCTAATTAAAAAATGTTTGTAAATGTATTTTTATTGATTTTGTTAAAATTAGTTCATTATTATATGTTTTACTCATTTTTAAAATTTTGGTTCTTATATATGTTCTTTATGTGGCATCTTTATTGTCCTCTTGATACATAATATATTTTTTATTTTAGTTTTCATATGAAAAAAATTATTTTAATTCTTATATATACTAAAATATAACCTGAAGGTAGGGAAAATATGTACTGCAACAAAATAAAAATAAGTAATTTACGGTAATTGAACATAAATTTTAAACATTTAATTGTGGATTTTGATTTAGAGATGAAAAATCCAAGTTAAAGGGATTTTGTTTCTCTCAAATAATAAAATAATAACACTAACATTTTGAAAGTTGAATTTTTTTTTTTTCAAATTTGAAAGTTAATTTGTAATTATTATTTTTTTCCTTTTGTAAAGATCGTGATTGAAATAACTGCAAAAATGAGCTAATAAACAAGAGAAAGTAGATATAATATTATTCAATGAATATGATAAATTATGACAAGCTATGAAAAAATAATTTATTGAATAAAGTCATTATGTGAGACAGTTATATAGATTGTTACAAAATAAATATACTATTTAAGAGTTAGGTAAAAAGTCTCTTTATTTTATAATATAAATTTGTATTATGTTTTATTTTTAAAAACAAAAAACTGTTTTTGAAAAAAAAATAAAACATACTTTAAAATCGTTGATTTTTTTTCTTTTTTGAAGGAAATAATAAAAGTATTTTATTTAATTGTAATTCTATATGTATATGGTATTAAAAAAAGAATGTTAAAATTAAAATAAAAAATTATTGTATAAAAATTATAAAATTCTATGTACATTAATTAAAATTACAATATATTATAAAATAATAGTTATAATGTGCAATAACTGTCAAAATTATTTGAAAACAAATTTTTAATAATTTGTTTATAATTATTTTTTAAATAAAGATTAAATTAAGAAAAATAAATTATATATAAATACAACAAAATAATTAAACCCCTCTTTATGTTGGACATTTTAAATGCATGTATGTTTGCATAGGGTTGTGTAAGATTTGGAGTGGGTCCTTGGATCATACGAGTCAAATGCTTGGGTTTGTATTAGTTCAATCAGATTCAGGTGGTAATATTCTTGTCCCACCAAAAGTCCGCACCCATCTCATCCTATTTAGAAAATTTGTTTGATTTTTTAGTGACTCATTTAAGGATGGACTAATAGATATCTCGTCGACATTTTGATATCACATTTAAAGCATTTCTGGTTAAGAAAAGAGAAAGTAACCTTAATTTCATTTTAATTTAGGTTACCTCTTTTCTCTGCATTTTCTTTGAGAATTTTTGTTTTTCTATTCCTCTTTTATTTTCTTTTTTCTTTTTGCTTCTTTTAACGTTTTCATTCCTCTCTCATCATAACTGAGTTAATACACCTAAAAAAATTGACAACCATTTGTTGTTTTTGTTGGGTAACTTGATTAGGAGTTTCAAGACCCAAACTTGAATGAAGCTCACCCAAGTCATACATAACCAAATTTGTTGTTTGTATGTAAATTGTAACTTCATATGCCTAGTCTATTCTAATTAAGTTAATCTTAAATTATTTTTTCCTCTGCTAGAAATTTTATGTAAAGGAATGAGGATTAACTTTGTAGTGATATGTTAATTGCAGTGAAAATGTGCTGTATTTTAATCTGAATAAAGTTGTGGCTTAAAAAAAAAGTTAGACTTGAAGCAATAATTTTAATTAATTGGTCCAATTAGTTAAAAAAACATAATTGCGTTATAATAACAAAGTGTATCACTTCTTACAAAATTAAATTTTAATATTTCAATAATGAGACGAAGAATGATATTTTAAAATACAAAATAAAATTAATTAACACTAAAAAAGATTTATTAAATATAAGTTACGATCTTTAAGATAGTTTTAATAAAAATTATAATTTAAAATAAAAAAATAAGAAAAATAAAAAATTTAAAAAGGAGAAAAAGAGAAGAAAATGACATAAATTCAATTCAATAAAAAACATAAAAAATGATAGATTATCACAAAAATATGACTTGATAGAATTCGAATAAGATTCGAGCATTGTTCTTTTCAAGAAGTCATTCAGATGTTTAGATGGAGTGAAATAGAAAAAAAAAAGTATATAAATGAGTTGAAAGAAATTCTTTTTCTTATTTAGATAAATA
This sequence comes from Abrus precatorius, assembly GCF_003935025.1. Classification (NCBI taxonomy): domain Eukaryota; kingdom Viridiplantae; phylum Streptophyta; class Magnoliopsida; order Fabales; family Fabaceae; genus Abrus; species Abrus precatorius. The sequence continues at coordinate 35,821,096 of NW_020874428.1, read as the reverse complement.
AAAAAATTAAATCATCTTAAAAATAATTATAATAATTTATAAATAACTTTTAAAATATATTAGTTTTAAGTATCATATTCTCTCTTAATAATTTTTTAAAATATCATTTAATATTTTAATTAATTAAAAAAAAACAAAAAACAAAACAAAACTCCGCTTTCCCCTCTCTTCCCACGTCCCTTTCTCCGCGAAAGGTTTATTTCTTTTATCAAATTTCTTTCCTCTCTAGTTTCTCTACTTCCATTCATTTTATCCAAAAAAAAAGGAAACAAATGTAATAAACGTCATGAAATAAAGAGAGATAGAAAGAGAGAACTATAAAAACGGGGTGGAAAAAAAACTTTCAGAAAGCACATCAGATTGAAGTTCAAAGTGCATGACTGCATCATCAATTCATCGTGCATGTACGTTATTAAAATTACAAGAGTTTTATTTTGCTATAAAACCTCAAGTGATCATGAAATTAATGTGGCAGTTGAGTGTTGACGATGTTGGACAATAACATTGTGATAAGCAGGACGATTTACTGTGCATGACAATGATGACTATTAGTAACTACTCACGATTCACGAATCATATCTGACAGTGTTTAAGTTGTGCGTACAATTTTCAATATCCGTTTCTGAAAAAGGGGTTCAGCTGTTTGTTCTTTTTAGCGCCTTTGTGGGGTAAAGCATAGTATTTCACTGCTTAAACATACATTCTAACAACATAGCCTTATTGTACTAACCATAGCTAAGATAAGAGCTGTCTCATTTAGCTCAGCTATTGGCTACACATAGTCTTTGCTTTCGTTGGCACTGCCATTAGCATTAGCATTAGCATCAGCATCGCATATGCTTCCCTTGCTTCTGTTATCTTCCTTCTCACTCCACACATTTTGCTCCATAAAGCATTCCTAAGGGTCAAAAAGAACGGCAGTACCGCTGCATGCTCTTCTTCCTCTTATTAGTTGCAATGGGACCACATTCTCTTTACATTAATTTCAACTTGAATATGATTTTTGAGATTCATGTATAAAATAATTTGAACTGTATATTCTTATTACATTAATTTGTGTTTTGTGTTAAAAAGTATGAGAATTGATTCTCTAGTTATAAAACAAGAATAATTCTAAATCCTCTTAGTTTTGTGTTTACAAATATAATGAAGAGACTGTTAAATGTTTTTTATATTTTTAAATGAAATAATTAATAAATATACACACTTTATTTAATACGTATTTTATAAAGTAGTTAGATAATAATTGGAAAATGTGTAAAAAATTGCAACAACGCTTATAAAAAAAACAAGCCCTTAATAATTTGTCTGAGAGAGAGAAATAAATAAAAAATTTATTTTTTATTCTCATAAACAAGTAGAAGATAAGAGTTTAAGGCTCAGAAGAAAGGAAACGTCTCAACCAAAATAGACAACAAAAGATAATGATGCCTTTAATATCTAATCTTTTTGTCCTTTTAATTCCAACTTCATGATGCCATGTTCATTCGTTTTAAAAATTAAAAATAAAAAAAGTTTGATTTTAATGAATCGTACGTCTGGTTTTGTTATTTTGAAAAAATATATATCACTTTTTTGTGTAGAAAAACATGAAAGATAAAATATGTAATATATATATTTTATAAAAGGATAAAGATGCTTTGTTCTTTTGGGAAGTTTATGAACTACTGAGAGCAAATATTTAATTTACATGGAATAAGAGGGAGGTATCAAAAATTATGTGGAAGAATTATTTCTCTGTATAACGAACTTGGCAAAAGAGCATATGTATCTGGTAAACTATCATCAGCTAAATACGTATAGCACTGTTATCGAAGTGTTGAGGGGAATTTTTCTGTGTTATAAGGTCACAACGCTGTATATAATTAAACCAGATAGCGGAGAAGAGATGCAAGACGCAACTATATCATCAACCTGTTAAAGTCTTCTAGTTTTAGCAACAGATAACGAACGAAGAACATCAAATTAGATTATTTAAAAGAATAATCATGTATTAAATTATAAATAATTATTTACCAGAATGAGCTAAGAATTTCCTTTTCATTTGTGAGTTATTTAATTTAAATATACATATTATCTCAATTTGTGACCATCAACAACACAGATTCTCTGCTTCATGTTTGGGCATCACCTAGTAATTAATCTAGTTCTTGTGCTTGTGCAGAAGTAATTTTTTAGGGTTCTAACACATACTTAACGCTTTGCATTTTAAAAACACCAGTGTTTAGTACCTTATTTTTATTAAGAATCTTGGGTTTAAGCGTTGATAATGCTCACAGTATTTAGAACCCCTAGCCAGGTGTTCTGTCATTTTTTTCCTAACTTTTCTTATGGCACAGCAATACATTAACGTTTAAGCGCCTTTCTTGAGAGAAGTTAATGAGAAGACCAAAGAAGTATGTGATTGTAAACGGTTGAAAATTTTATAAACATAAATTTAACACACAAATATTATTAATAGTATTAAATAATATATTTAAACGTGTATATATATAAACACCCTAGAAGAAGTGTAGCTAGAGTGTGTGTGTATTTGTGTGGCTTTTATTATTATTTTCATCTTACAAACAACATGACATGGTGAAAAGAAAAAGCCATGGAATGGAAAATTGGTAATATCAAAATAATAGCTATATGTAGTAGACCTGTTGCTCCCTTTCCCTCAATTAGTAAGTTTCTTAAGCTGTGTGCAGCTAATTAAAGCTGATGCGAAGATACCTTTCAACGAAAAAAGGTAAACAAAAAGCCTTTGTATCTCAAACAAGTGGAAGGGACGAGGAAGCCATCGTAGAAACCACACAAACCAATGTAACTTTATGCCACAAGAAGATGAAGTAGGACTCTCTTTTATTCTCACAATACGTAACACACTGTTACAAACAGTGCAAGTAGCAGGAACAGTAGAAATGTTACTGTTCCCCTACGTGACAAGAGCCCATCAATAATAAATATACTTTTAATACGTATATTTTTTTCAGATTTTTTTATATATGAAATTTAAAAATATTATATATCAAAATATGAAAATTTTTAAAAATTATAAAAAATACGAAAACTATTTTTTAAATAAATTTAATTAAATTGATGATTTTTATATCAAATTAGTTAATTTATGGAACTTACATAATTCTTCTCAAAATCTCATATTTCTATATATAATATTTTCAAATCTCACACACATATATATATACAAAACCTATTTTTACACTCTATTTTATATTTCTTTTTTTTATCTCATTCTCAAAAAAAATTTACGAGTTTACACCCTTAAATAAAGTATCAAATAATAAATTTTCTTATATTCATATAGTATTTTAGATTTTATTATATTAAAATATTTATTATATTTTTAACCTTTTCCTAATGTCCATCACTTTATTCATTATACTTTTTATATTAAAAATATAATTATTTTTATTATTTGAACCACTAAACACCATGTAATAATGTATATAACTATTTTTATTTCTAACATTTTTTTATTCAATATATCCATTTTCTAAAATATAAACATAAAACATATTTCAAATAGAATATACACTTATAGTTTTTCATAATAAATAAATAAATTAACAGTCAACGTCCCTACTCGCTACTGAGCAGGCAACTTCTGCAAAACCTTATTATAGTAATTAGTTAGCGAAGTACAGCTAGCCTATATACGCAGGCATGTACTAACAAGATCCAGCAAGTATCAGTTTCATGATCATGCCCATAAATGCAATCTTCTTTTTGACAGATTTGTTCCATTCAATTTTAATTTTGTCCCTTTTAATATCTTCCATCCCAAGTTGAAGGCGTTGTATAATAATATTAACAATGCTTCAAAATCCCTTGTTTGCAGGAAAGAGAGAAAATTGCCCCATTGCTCTCTCTGAATTTCAGGTATGTTCTTTTCATTCATCTCCACCTTCAGGAAGAAAGAGGTTATTAGTTGAATGTCAATATTCATTCAACTGTTATTTATGGTATATTTTCAGAGTGCAAAACTAATGTTGCTAACTACAAGCTGTTTCGAAAATTAGGAGCCATAATCACACCTCGATTTTCCAAGGTAAGTTGTAATATTTCTTTCTTTTCGGGTTTCATGTTTTTCATTAGTTATGTGCGTAGAATGAGTTGAATGTTTTGTATTCATCTACGTTTCCCTGAATGAGACAGATATATATTAAATGGTGTGGTAGTTTCTGCTTGGGAGGAACTCTTTTTTAGTGTTGGGAATTAGAACTTTTGAGTCATTACATTATTATAGCTTGGAATTTTTTACACCACTTATCTTTCTTTGTTATATTACTTTCTTTTTCTTTATTGTAGAAAGTCTTTTAAAAATTTTAACCGAAAATAATATAATCCTTGCAATTTTACTGTATATCTTCACCACCTCAGAACGTAAAATGTCAAAAATAACAATAGCAATTTTAATGTGTTTGATAGGATTGACTTAGCTTATGTACATAGGTTTAAATATACATTTTTTAATCTTTATAAGTATAGTGAATTTTATTTTTAACTTTATTGTCTTTATTTTTTAACTTATCATTAGATAATCGTTGAGTTCTTAATCAAGAAATGTTCAGCTTATCATTAAATTTGTATGATAAATTAATATATGTTAGTTGAAAATATGTTAATTAAATAAACAGAAATTTAATAATAAAATTAAATTATCCGCAATTAAAAAAATAACTATTTTTTTAAATATATATTTACAAAAGCTAAAGGCGCATCTAAAACCAGAAGATATGTGAACAATGAAAGATAATATGGTTTTATTGGAGACATCATTTTTTATTTTGATAGCCTCGTCTAGTCCTATAGAGTGATGCCTATTGACTCACAGACGTTGAAAAATCGAATTTCCCCTACATTGCTGTTGTCATAATTTCCTTTCCCAGCATTGTTGCAGTAATATCAATTTTTCTTTGTTTCAATTGTAAAATTAAATAATTATAATTTTGGTCTGTACGTGTGTATGTATGCTTAATTAGCATTATTTGATACGATTTGAACACATTGTATTCAAAATTGTATGTAATTTTTTTTATTTGTGAACATGAATCTAAAAAATAATTTTTCCAAGTAAGAAAAAAAAAACCGAAGTTATCTCACTTTAATTGTATAAAAAACGTTGTCGTAAGAATTATACCATTTGGCTAAATGTCTCCATTAATGGATATTGATATCACAAGTATGTAGGTTCCTTGTAGTCAATAAAAATAATATTTTACAATAAAGAGTTCAATTTGATATATCTCTTTGTTAGTAATTATATAGTATATATATTTCTTTTGAATTTTTTAATTGAAATCCTAATTTATTTTAAAGCATGCATTCGACCTTTCCATACATAATTAAGACGAAAAGTGTGTGTGTAAATTAACATTTTCTTTTTTAGTTTAATTTGATTAGTGCAAATATCTCAAGTAATAAAATGTTACAGCCTGTCGTGTAAGAGACACATCTAGATTGATCTGTTTATTAATATTAATGGAAATAGTTTTTAGAATAATATTGCAATCAAACAGCTTCAACGAATGGTTTTAAAAAGTTGGTAAAAATTTGAAACTCAATGAATATTTGAGAACGAAACAATGCTTTTCCACATAAACATTATTTTATTTTTTTCCTTTCAGCTTTAAGCTGAAGCTATCAGTTGTACTTGCAGATTTTATCAAATTTCTTTCTTTATTTTCCAACGACCTTATTTTCTATACAGATATGTAATTTCGTACACTGTTACAGATTCCCGTTTCCTAATTTTTGGGTCATATAGATTTTCTTCTTTCTATGATGTTCGATTTGTTTTCTTATGGTGGCATTCAATAAATATTTTTGTTTATTTATCCTTTCTGTCCAAAACCATATGTATAGTTTGATGTACTTATAAAATGTTGTCGGGATGCAATTTACTGTATAGATAAGAAATGGGTGAAGCTTTTTTTTTGCTAAACAAATGAAATGGATGAAGAAATTATATGATGAAGTGTGGTGAAATTTAAACCCACGGAATGTGTAATATAATCATACCAAATAAATTGTTTTAATTACTAATTTAAATGAAATTGATTTGATGAAATGAATGACGTAAATATTCCAAAGATATATATTGTTTTATAATGTAATGCATAGCATTACTGTATAATACAAATAAGTTTTCTCTGCAGATTAATCATGAATTGACCCAGTTATGTTTTAGTAGATAAATGTGGATTCTCTTTCCTATTAACGAGAAACAATGATAATGTCATTTTATGATAAAAATTACACAAAAATTATTGTAAAATTTACTTATTGTTTATATAGATTTTTTAATTTTAGTTTTGTGTCTTTGTCTTTTTTTTTTTAATAAGATATTGGTATAATTTTTCATTAACATGAGAGGATCCTTAAATACTCAGTTTAAGAAAGAAAAAAAAAGGCAGAGAATGACAAATTATGCCACATTTTTCATATCACTTTCGTTAAAAAATTATTATATAATAATTTCTTTCACTATTCTTCACGAAGTTATTTTTATAGCACCTAATCAAATGTAAACAAAACATTAACTTTTACTTATTTACACTGTACTTTTTAATTAAATCCATATTATAATAAGATCCTCATCATGATATTCTCATGTTTTAAGTCCATTTTTAATATGAATACAATGTTTTTCTTTATTGAAGCACATTATTGTTTTCCGTTATCGCTTATGATATTTATATTCATATAAAACAAAAATAACGTTATTTTTTTTTTCATTTGCAAATGGGTCTGCTCTCATGAGAATCTATGAATATATATTATAAAACTTAATTATGTAACATATATAAAGAAATACAAATGAAAAAACATTTAAATGTTATATAAATATATTGAGGGAAATTTATTCAGGGACAGATATAGGGGGAGTAAGGGGGTCTTGGTCTCCATCCCAAAATATTTCTAAAGTAAATATATTTATATATATAATTAGTATAAATAATGAATAATTAAGTTTTTTAGTTATAGTAACTATGAACGGGATTATATTTATTTCAATAATATATTTATATTAAAATATTTGATATTCAATTTTTAATTAAAGATAGTGCATGTTAAATACATTGGCACTTCTTAAAATTTAATAAATTTTTATTTAATTTTTATATAATTATATAAATTAAAAAAGATTAAAATAATAAAAATATAGAAAAGCAACATTTTGTTAAACTTCAACAAACGTAAATGTAATTTATCCAAAAATATAATATATATATATATATATATATAGAGAGAGAGAGAGAGAGAGAGAGAGAGAGAGAGAGAGATTATATTTACTTTCATCTCCCTTCGACTAGGTCCTTGAATTAGTTAATATCAATGAATGTTCAAAATATATAACATTATTGATGTCGTTTTATTCACATAAGAAATTATTAAGAATCATTAAATGCCTGGAATAAAAGCTTTGATAAGACCAAGTTTATAAATAAATAAACTGGTATCGTAAAATGATTGAAGATCGAATTTATTCTGTAACAATCTATCATTAGACAGTAAAATATTTGAACTTATCTAAAATAATGATCAAAGAAATATTTTCATAATATTAGTGAAATGAATATTGGATAAATAATCTAGTCGTCCAATTTAATTGATGTCAAAGGGCTGCTGCTGTGAGTCCTAAGTTTTTCTCCACCCCCTTTCCCCTTTCTACAATCCCATTAGTCGTCACCCAAATTTTCAGACTAATTTTTATCGGAAAAACCAACGTGGGAAGATCCATAATGGAAGGTGCATGTGTTATCCCATTAATCATCAATTCAGCATCTAATAGAGATTTGCACTTTATTAACGTATATTTAATATTTAGTTTATATAGAAGTTGATTTTTGTGACAGATAAAATATTTTCCTTGTTAATGATATGATATGTATTATTGTGTTTCTTTTCTTGCTGAGTTTATGTTATTTGCATCTTGAAATGAACAAGATTGTAGGTCCTGTCAGTATGCTCAAGTATATGTAACGTGTTGTGCATGCGCATGATTTGATTACACGGTTGGTTTGGTCACTTTGAGGTGAGTGTTTGTTTTGTAACAAATGGAACATCGCTGATTTAATGTTGATATTAAAATGGACAGTGCAACTTGTTTGCTTTCTTTTCCATGTCCTGTTAATTACCTGTTTTTTTCTGCTTAGTTATTACGACTTTATAATGCTATTTTATGCATAAAAATTCTGTTCATTTAAATATCCTATATTTCTTCATCGTTACTATGCCAACTAATATGCATGCTTCTCATTGAAAACGATATGATCTTAAATTCTGTCACTAAGATCAATCAATTTTTGTTGTCAACTTTTGGTCAAATCGCATCAACAGGATTGAAGTCATGTTATTATTATTGTTTAATTTTATATATGTAAAAAAAATCAAAATGAAGAGAGTTGAGCCATGTATAATAGCTAGAGTAAATAAATATATTATGTATATTAAGCAAAATGATGAGTTTCATGAAAACATAAATAGAAATACACCGAAAACAACATAAGAAGTCTTATAGTTGTCCCCCTTAATGAATAGCAATATAAACTATTTTAAAAATAACGCAGGACTATAAATAAATTTTGTACAAGGACGGAACAGGCATTTAAGTATAATTAAAATTAATAATTAAAAATTTGATAAATTGTAGTACATATTAATTTAATAATTTTTGTTACGCAAAGTCATAGGTGTTGATTATAACAAATTCTTTATTTTATAAATATTATTTTATAAACTCGAATGTTCAAAATATAACATAAATACAATTACATATTTTTTTAATGCAAAAAATTTATTTTAAAAAATTATTTATTCACAAAATAATATTATTAACTTTTCATTTTTTAATAAAAATATGTAATTGTACTTGTAAATTATGAGTTAATTTAAATTTATATTTTATTAAATTTACTACCTACTTTTTTCCTTATTTAAAAAAAGAAAAAAATAGTGTTTTGCAATTACGATATATCAACGTAACTTAAAAAAAAAAAACTAAATATTGGGTGTTCTGTATGTGTACATGTCTGTCTTATTATAATTAGATCGTATGTACAAAACATGACTCACTTAGTATTATAACTTGTTTTTTTTATAAAAAAAATAGATTTTGTATCCAACACGTGTGACTTTTGTAAAAGAATATAATATTTATTTCACAATTCCACTTTTTTTAATTAATTTTCCACTTTTTGATAAAAACTTGTATCATTTAAAATTCCTTGTGTTTCATACCATTGTGCATTGTCGTGTATAAATTACAAAAATATAATTTGTTTATAATTATGCACAATACTTTTTAGCATTATTTAAAATAAACTTGATTTCTTACTAACCAGTACATAACTAACAATAAAGGCTTAAAACCTAATAATACATGTGTGTCAGTATAAAAATAATAAATTAAATAGGTATTTCAAGTTCATTAAATTTTACACCTATCGAATATGCTCAAGTTATTTTTCGTTTGGTATGAATTAGCATTGTATTAATTTTTAACCTCACATATAAAGGGATCATCCATCGTTTCCTATGCTTTAATTATTTGTCTCTCTTGACCTTGTTGAAGATCCGACATCAATTAATTATACATATGATTAAGTAAACAAATTATCGTAGAAAATGTCTTGTGCAATTCTTTTTTCTCCAATTTTAGAGTTGATTTAAGTTTATATTATCTCAATTCAATCCTGTGACACTGATTAGACGGAAATATTTAGTGTCAAATGTATTTACTTTGAGGCTAATGACATATTTAGTTGAAGGAAATGAAATGAGGAAGGATAGAAAGACATTTTGTATTTGAACGAGAGAGGGACTGTGTAAGAAAGACTGAAGTTGAGTTTTTTAGAAAATAATTTTCAATATTTAGAATTATTTATACAATTTTAAAAATAAAATATAAAAAATAAAATTAAATATTTATTTTTAAAATAGTAATTTTTTTTTCTCAGACCCAATAGGAGTGTAAAACTTGGTCAGTCCTCAATTTCAGTACACTCATTACTAAAACAAGTTTCGTAAGTCTATGATACACTTGATTGGTGTTAAAAACACATGCGCCCACTTAAAAGTGATTAGAAATTTTGTAAAAAAAATAAAATCGAATGAATGGAGAGTGAAGAGTGGAGAGAAAATTAATATTAATGAAATAGAAGCATAATGAGAAGATTCTTAATTTAGGAATATTAATGAACACTATGCACCCCTTCCTTTTTCTCCTAAGAATGCACATTTTTTTTCTATTAACAGTAGCATATAATACTATCATGGTTTTTTCCAAAAATCAAAAAGTAAATGTAAAGAGTATCCACTTTTTCTCAATACAGTAGTTGCAGGTCTAATTGTTTTGGAGAGAAAAATAAAATAAAATGTACATATAATATATTATCTTTACAACACAAAAAACAATATTAGTAAATTTTAAAATAAATAAATAATTACTAATAGAATGATACGTCTATGTTGATTTCAAATTTGTGTAAAAATAGATTAGGCAGGATTAAATACTATACGACACTTAAAATAAAATATTACAGTAGCTTTTAATTTTTATTGATAGTCATAAAACATTGTTTTTAATAATCGATGATAAAAAGAACTGCTAAATTTGTATAAAAATTGAATATATAGATTGTCAATCACCATCTATTGTTTGTTGACAACTGAGAATTAATGTTGTATATAATTATTTTTATGTTTTTACATACAAGCATCTAAAAAATATATCTAAAAATAAAAGAAATAACTTAAAGTTATCCCTCAAAATTATGTAAAAAGGAAATTGTTTTTGCTTTTCTTTTTCACGTTTCCCTTTAATTTAAAGGCATTGGTATCTTAAGAAGAGCAAAAACCAAAAGTGACAGACAGGCCAAGGACTGAGGGTTAGATAAGTTGCAGAAAAAACAGGCACTTGTCCTTGTGCAATTATTTTCTTGCCCTAATAATAATCTTTCAAGCCTAACACCTTTTTTCAAAAAGTTCAGATAGTACATATCTAATTCTCTATAACATTATCTCAAATTTAGTCCTGTATATATAAAAAATATTTTATTTTCTTGATTACTTAATATAAAGAAATCTTAAAAAAGTAATTTGAATATTTTCTTTGATTGTAGGGTAAATTATATTTTATGTAATTTGAATATTTTCGTCTCCTGGTAAACCTTTCTTAAAGAACTAAAATGATTAATATCACAGAAATTAAGCTGACATAAAGAGATATAGTGTATTTTATCTTTAATTCTATCATGCTAAAAATTTCCAGATAGAATAGAATTATAGCATATACATGTGATGGAAGAGAAATTAATGTCATTTTCTATCAAACAAGGACGGCACTAAGTGTTGCTATTTGAGAACAGCCACCCTCGGTTTGGTGTTTTCCATTTGAGCAAGCTCACAATAGTAGGGTCAAATGGTCAATCATTCATAGACATGCCAGTCTTTTCCGTTATCCATAGCCATTAGGGCTTCTCAGGCGTGAATGCTATGCCACTCACTGTTCAACTTATCTTTCCTACCTAGCTAGGGCTTCTCAGACTTTGTAACATATGAGTCAGAACTCAGAACAACCCGCTCTGCCTAACCATATCTGCATATGTATTTTATAGGATTTGCTATTATATCTATCTCATTTCTCGATCCGGGTATATGCTAATTCTCTTCCTTTGGTTATATATGTCACATATATGTTCTTTCTTTCTTCTGTAATTATCTAGTGATAAAGTACAGAGAAATTAAAGCCCAAAATGGGTTTCACATTTAGGGTGTTGGACACCATTTTTGTTTACTGAAAAAGTTGATTCCTTTGATTCCTCGCAGCTAAAGATAACTTTTTGAACATCTGGGTAATTTCTGTAGCTGCAGATGCACATAGGTGTATATCTGGGCTGGCTGTTTTTGTTTCTAGGATTATATTTCATTTTCTTCTTCTATAGCTTTGCTGCTAAAAATTAATGAGTATTTGGATCTAGCCAAAAAATTTAAATTACTAATTTACTATATGTGGAAGAGACCCAGCATGGTACTCTAGTGTTTAGGGCCTCCTTTCTGATCTTGTTCTTGTTTCTTCTTGATTTTCTTTTCTAAATAAAAAAAAAATAGATTTTGCACATTTATTTGTGAGTTTATTCACATGATGATTTTTGGATTTAGCACCAATTCACAGTAATGTATTCAACCGTTCAGGTTTTGGTTTTATCATCTTTTGGGTGGGTTTCTGGATTTCATCCTGGTTTTGTTAGGGTATTTACATGCTTATGTTATCTTTTTTGAAGTTTCCCTGTTTCTGGTTAAGCTTTGCATTGATTTTCCTGGAATTCATGATTGAGAGGGAGAAAGGAACAGGAAATTATAAGAAAACAGATTTGAAAGAATATATTAGGGCTGAAAATTTTCTCTTTTATATTTATTTCTGAAACACGGGGTCTCTGCAGCAAAGAATCCCGATGATTGAGAAGAAGAAAGAATTTAATCTGGAATATTCCTTTATGGATATTTGGTTTAAATTATTGTAAAGAAATAATCATTCCATGTTATTGATTTTTTAAAGAGAAATTAAAAAAATTATTTTTGAGAAAAAATTTATTCCAGTTTTTGTATTAAATAGAAAACATTTTTCTTATCATTTTGAGTTGTGTTTTATTTTTTACAAATCTTTGTAACAAGCTTCTTATTATTTTATAAAATAGATGTTACATAGAGAAGCATAAATATTTATTATATGTAAAAAATAAATGACACTAAAAAACAAATAAACCCAGTAAAGATTTTTTTGAATCAATTAATATCGAGGAATAATAATGTATTAATCGTTTATGTTATTTCATGCAATGTTGAGTAGATTAAATTTATAAAAAGAACTTGGTAAGTATAATTGTTTATGATTTTCTAGATCTTTTCTGATGCTTACATAATTTTGGGTGTCAGGGAAATTATTCTAAAAATTATAATTCAAACTCTTAAAGCTGGATTCATCTTTTTACAACTAAACAACTTCTATAGTTAGGTATTAGTGCAGGTTGCTCCCAAAATTTTCCAATTCAGAAACTTTATATAAATGGTAAAATCTCATTTGAAAATTAAAACCCAGGAAGAAGGTAGGTTTTTTTCTGTGTGTAAATTAGAGGTTTATCCAACAAAATTTCCGTTAGGAAACTGAACTAATAATTGAAACTTTTTAGATTCCTTCTCTCACTGATAGAAAGAAACAAAGGCACACACACCAGTAGGAGTGGCACTGCAGCTGATATTCTGAACCAAAACAGTAACTCTTTGCATTCTTTCTCTTTACTGCTGTATTAAGGACTTGTGTTTCTGTAGAATGCAATCTCATTCTCCTTATCTTTTCCTTTCTTCACTGTTCACTTTTGACCGCACGGAATGGAATATTAAGACCAGCCTCCGGAATAGGTCCATGTTATGTAACACACCCAAACTATGTTAATAATATGATACATTATATTAATAAATAACTTTATTAGTATATGTTTTGAAATATACTATATGTATGTAATGTTGTTAAAAATATATATTTTGTTGTCAATATAGACGTTTAATGTTTATATTTTTTTCATTTCGTTACTTAAATTTTATCATAATTAAAAAACTATACTGACAAAAGCTAAATAAAGAAAAAATTTGTTAGTAATTTTTTTTTTCTGTAGTGAGGAATGTCTGTTGTTAATAAAGAGGTGAATTTTTTTTTTTATGTTTTTAAAATTAACTTAAATGATATACTTAAAAATAACATTTTCTTTTTTATCACTATTTATTATTCTGAATGGACACAGTGTCTTGTTTTATTAGTTTGTTCAAAAAGGACATAATTGAAATGGAGCATTATTATTTATTTAATTGGAATGCAAATAATAGCTTTGAATTTACAAATCTTCATTGAATTTTTCTGAATGAATACTTAAATTATTATTTGCGCCAATTTAAATCTACGTCTAAATTATCTTCTGAAACAATGGTATAAACACAAATATTATCGTACTATTTTTGTTTTCCAAAATATTATCGTACCATACTAGACATACTCATTATTGCGTATCCCTGCTAACAGTTGTGGTTCAAAATTTTGTGGATTAAATTTAAGCGTTTGATGGGTATTTTTAAATTTGATCATTTCTCCACCCATAGAGGAAACACCATATAGAAAAGCAAAATCTGTCATTTCTTTAAAGCTCTTTTTGTAAAATAATGTCAAGTGCGTGGTAGTATTTTCTGAATTTGATGAAATGACTAAAGAACTGATTTAGTATGATTACATCTGACATAAAATTTCCAATGGGGGTAAAAGGGTAATTAGCATAACCTTCCTCTATATTTTGCTCCTATTATACTGACATTTATTTTGTGGTAAATTATATTTCTATCGTTTCTTTTATATATTATGTTTGTATTTGATAATTCCCTTACAAATTATCTTTACCAACCTTATTTTTTATAATTTTAAATTATACTTGTAATAATTAATGAAATAAACATAAGTAATCAATCCAATAAGTATCAGATATAATGAGTAGGAAAGTTTGCTATTGTATATTTATTTATTTATTTGCTCAAACACCCCCCCCCCCCTAATGGCAGCAAAATGTTTTATATTTGTTTATTCATCTATAACTCGTGAAGTTTTCTTCTCCTTCTACTCTGTTCATGATCTCCAACTTATTCATATCTACTTCTTTCTCACAAGCTAAAACGAAACGATTCTCCTAACCCCTCCCATAACCCTCAAATAAAAAAAGAAAGAAAGAAAAAGCAATTAAGCCACACATATATAGATCGTTTTTGAAAGCATAATCAAACATCATATTCTTTTAAAACACAAGCTTGAGAACACCCCTTGTTTAAACATAAAAATTAGATAAATGGAAATAATTAAGAAAACTATGGAAAGATGTATGTGAAAAAAAAATACACGACAAACGTACCAAACAATTTATGTAATCACCTCTATTGCACATAATTGTCGCTTACAAGCATATGAATTTCTTGTGTTCATGGACGAATATGTCATTGGAGTCAACTAATCCCTATTTATTGATCATACAAAACAACTTATAATTAGTAATTAAAAGCCCTACATTCTGGCACAAGATGATTTATATAGTTTACTGAAGTATCAACAAAATTCGATCGATACAACTGATTCTCTTAAATATGCTAGAATTTGATTATTAATCATGCATATAAAAAATTATTAGAAGAGACAAATTACTTTAATGATCTCTTAACCTTTGACAAATCATCGAAATAGCGTTTCTTGCTATAAAATATACGAACTTGATATTTTAAGACTTCGTAAATATGTATGGAATCTATTTTTGAGACTTCGTAAATAAATTCTCCCAAAATATATATTTTTTAATTTTTCTCTGTTGGAACTGTTTTTTTCATCCAAGCCTTCTAATTTTACTATCTGCCAATTTTCAAAACTAGATATTTTAAATTTATTTTATATTTTTGTCTCAATTAACATTCCTTTACGTGTTTAGCTTCGTCTTTATTTGTCTTCTTAAATCCGGTGTTATAATCAGGCTAAATATATAATTATGTCGAACATTCAAACGGATAAGCTAATCATACATGTACTGGAAGTGGATTTATAGTGGATCATCACCCAAGTGTCAATTCAGTCACGTCTATAAAGCTATACTGAATTCACAAATTGGAATACACTTAGGATTTATGAAGCTATCCACAAACAATTAGAAACATACATACATCTGAGAGGTAACCCTAACACTTTTCAAGGGATGATTGGATTTTGAAAAAAAACAACCACAACAAGAAAATATGTCAAGTAGCATCAACAAGACTATTGTGTGAATGGATATGGCGGCAATAACTGCATAAATTGAAACATGCCAAAGCTAAAATGTTAAAACTGGTAAAGTTAACACACATCCAACCAGAGTTGGGAAAAGGATTCAATTAATTATATTCTTAATTAAGACAATTACGAGACATTAATGAATTTTTAATAAATATGGAGGTCAGAGAGCAGAAACAAGAAAGAGATAACAGTTTATGGAGATGACATACAACTATTCACGAAATATTGTTTCCCACCCATATGCCAATAGATGGAAGATACCTTACCACATTACATGCCAAAAGGAAAGTAAAGAAATACATAGCATGATTGTATTTTATTCTGCTGACACATAAAAAGATGATGGGGGTGCAATTGATGAGCAATTGAGCATAGATATTAGATGTGATTGTTGTAGGCCTCCCAAGATTTTCCCAAGGACTGAAATTCTGCATATTGATGCTGCAAACAATTTCATGAAAGGATGAATGATCATCAGAAACATTACCGATAAAGTTGATCGATCTTGCATATATATATGCACTCCATAAACATAGAACATGCATGGTTGTCATTGACACATAAAACATACTAATTGTTAGACCAAGCATGCATATAACTTAAGCACCTTACTAACAATTAAATAAACAAAATGTTTATATTAAAAATTACGATGAAATATGTTAGCAAAATTTTTTAATAAAATCTTATTTTTAATTTCTTGATCTGTATCGCTAATTTGAACTTACCTCTTGAAGGATTGCTGGGTTATTGAGAGAATTGAACATCACAGTTGGGCTCCACTTGCTCATGATCACCAAAGAATTATCTTCGTGCGCCATGTCCTCTACGGTTCCCAAATGCTCTTTCGCGTGAGAACTTGGTTCTTCGGCCTCAGCAAGTTGAACATCCAAGGAGGGATGATTCACGCTTTGGCTCTGAGTACCTGCAGATTCTTCTACCGTTTCAAAGGGATTCCATGAACTCAAACGGTTCAGGTTCCGAGTCCTCATCTTTTCTCTTGTACGTTCTCTTGCCCTTTCTCTTGCCTTTTCCCTCGATTCCTTACCAATAGGATTGAATGCACTTTTTCTACAAAGCTTACTCGTTCTTCTCTTCACGTGTGGCTCCCTCTCTTGTTCTTGGTTAACTCCACTTACCACGACCTCGTCCAAGCTTGACACCCCTTCACATTCCGAAGTTGAGGATGCACTCTTGGCAGCACCACCACCACTCTTCTCTCTAACAAGTTGTTTGATTTCAACTTTGGCTTGGTTCAGTAACCACTCCACAGTTTTGCTGGCTTTGTCAAAGCCTAGCATGTCTTGCAAGCCAAAAAAGCTCTTGGCAACTTCAAGGGACAACCTCATTCTTCGATCCCTGAGTCCTCGTGCGGTGTTGATTTTACTGTGGCGATCTCTCTTGCTGGATCTCTTTCTAGGTGTGTGATCCATCATTGTGGTGGTGGTGCCTTGTGCACAAGGAATAATTGGTGGAAGCTCCATGTTAACAAGTGGAGGGTCTGCTAGAGATTGGTGGTGGTGAAGTAACAAGTCATGGTGTTGTTCGA
The DNA here is from genome assembly GCF_003935025.1 of Abrus precatorius. Classification (NCBI taxonomy): domain Eukaryota; kingdom Viridiplantae; phylum Streptophyta; class Magnoliopsida; order Fabales; family Fabaceae; genus Abrus; species Abrus precatorius. The sequence goes on along the minus strand of NW_020874428.1, from coordinate 35,803,688 downwards.
GGAAGATATTGTCTTCAAAGGGGAATTGAAAAAAGGACAAAGGAGGAGGAGGGAGGGCGTAATTGGAATTGGTTTCCTCTTTTGAAGAATTATAAGTTGGGTTGCTTTCAAAGGAAAAAGGCCTAAAGCAAAATGGTTGGTTAGGGTACGAGATTAGGTCATTGCCGTTGAGGGAGGTATTTGAGGAATACATCTCTGGAATATGAATAATAAGATTAGCTGAGACTGCACCAAATAACCCTAGCCTTCAATAAGATGCACCTGGTTATTGGTTGGGCCTTCCAAAACCTGAGAACGACATGTTCACTCTCCTATTGAAAAAGAAAGATAGCAGCTATTAAATCCATCATTTTCCATCCATCCCTTCATTTTTTTGTTTTGCCTGTTTCCTGCAACAAGTAAAGGAAGACATAATTTGAGAAAGACACCCCTATCTAAATAATTAATACTGTTTTTTTTACCTAAAGGTGAGTGAGTGAGTGAGTGAGTGAGAGGGACACGGCTACGGATATGATGCACCACCGTATGTTTGTGTTCGTGTGTGTGTGTGGAGGGGTGCGTGTGTGTGTGAGAGAGTGGTAGCATAGTACAATTGGCTTCCTCAAGCAAAGTACCACAGTTTGAGAATGACAGCACATGGACAATAATACCTTATAAGCATGAGGGTTGAATTATGAGAGAGGGAGAAGAAGAGCTAGTAGTGAGTGAGTGAGTACTAGAGTAGAGATAATGTGAGAGACAAAGGACCCAACAAGAGCAATTTATTGTAGACAAGGGGCATCCTTTTTCTTAATCGTTTCTTTTGAGCAAAAAGTTATGATCTCTTTAGAACGATAAATTTGAGAGAAGTGAGTGGATAGGAAAAGTTATAATTTGTGCCACTTCACGTGGTGCGCACAGCACAGATGCGAGTTGACAGAAAACTAAAACCAACTTCCTTTCCCTCCCTCACTTTCCCCCACTCCTCACACCTTTAATTTGCTACTCCCTACCAATCTCACATAGGGACTGTTACTTAGCACAGTTTTTATAAAATTTATGAGAATTGTTTTTAATTTTTAAATAGGTTTCATAAAACAATTTTGTTAAAATAAGTACTTTTTGTTATGAACAAATTTTCGCATATTGAATAAGCATTTAATTAAATTTACTATTTGGGTTCTTCCTTTGTCCCACAAAGTGTGGTGCGTAGGAGTGGGATGTCACATGCCGTGACTTTTTATGGGAAGATTCACATAACTCAAATAATTTCATTTCTTCTTGTTATTCCCTTTGTCTTTTTTAACTATAATTTTGATTCACTGTTGTAAACCTCCACGTGTCAGTATGTCTCTAGCCCTAAAAGTAGATAATGGTGGAAACAAAGTACAATTATTTCCATCCAACGGGCTTGCAATGGTAGCCAATGCTCCCTTTGACTGGGGTTGCTCAGGTAGTCACTTTCACCAAAAAGAGATGCGCTATATATCACTCACTCTCTCTCTATCTCTCTATCTATCTCTATCTCTATCTCTCATTGTGTTGTGGTAGATGTCAATGTATGTATCTATCTATCGATATCAGAGTCTATTAGAGAATGTTGTTGTTGGTTCTCCTTCCCATGCGTGCTGCGTGCTTATCGGTTCTGCTTGGTTTGACATATATAGCTAAGTAGGTTCTCTCTCTCTCTCTCTATCTGTCTACCTCTCTATGAAGAAAGAAAGGAAGCAGGATAGAAATGCTTGTGCAATTGTGCACTTGTGCTTGTACTTGCCACTGGCATATATGTATAGAGTATGACACCTTCCAAGCCCTAATAACCAATTGCAACTTGCCATAGATTCAAAAACACCCCATGATCTCTCTCAACTTCTTGTCAAAATGGCAATAGTCCATCCACACTTGAAAGCGCTCTATAGTACACCAAATTTTTCTGTTTTTTTTTTTTTTCTCTCTCTCTTTATCTGTCTTTCTATTTATACATGCCGTCCTCCCCACTTATATCTCCAACCCTCTCTCTCTCTCTCTCTCTCTCTCTCTCTCTAGCTAAGCAGTCTCGATCAAGACCACTTTAGACTGGCATAATTACAAGGACCACACGATATATGGCAAAGCAAAGGGTTGTTCTGGGGTTGCTTTCAAGCAGGAGATAACTATGACAACAAAGCAGTGGTGAATTTATGTAGTACATACATATGTTCGAGTGCTTGATTGCGATTGCACAATTATCCTCTATAAAGTCGAGGTTAAATATTCTCAAAATGCTTTTATTTCGCTTCTATATATATATAGGGATTGTTTTTCTTTTTTTCTGTCTGTACCATATGAAGAAAAAGAAACAAAAATACTTTTGTGGTTGAAATTGCAAGCTTTAATTTCAACTCATTTATTTTATAAGCATCGCTGTTTCTTTTTTAAAAAAATAAATAAAAGGAAGAAAGGCGTACATTTGTGGGTTTTTTGAGAGGGACAATATATAAGTATGCACTCTTAAGAATAAATAAATAAATCCAACTCTGGAAATTAAAACAAAGACGTTGATAGTGAGATTTTAGCTTTGATGCCTAAAAAAAGGGTTTCCGTAATTTGTCGCAGAAATTAATTTTGTGCTAAGTATTGAATATCCATTTCTAATTCCGATGGGTAATAAGCCTATAATTGATGCATTTTCTCCTCGTGTTGAAAGTATGTGAAGTTCGTGAATTCCAACCAGGCATGTATATGATATCATACATATGTGGGCCAGAAGAAAGGACAAATGCTAGTCATTAGGGCATTACATTAAGTAACAAAAACTACTCTGCAAACTTTACATATATACAAGAGGGTACCCAAGTACCTTAGGTGGCTATACAGATTTTTTTCATGTTGGAGTATTCCCTTGGCTTTTCCCCCCAACATCAGAACTTGACTAGGTTGTTTATGTTCTGTGAAGTAACTAGATACCAAGATAGAATTGTTTGGTTCCTCTTTTGGATTTTTTTGCTTGAAGCTGTATTTGTTATTGAAGTATAGCTTTTGACAGAAAGCAGAAAGCATGCCCATCTTCGTCCATTATGAGAGGAACTTGTCCGCTAGCTAGAGTTCAAATACAATTAATTGATTAACGAGAGCAAGTTCTTCCTTGCATTAATTGTATTATCTTTTTTCTGCTATGATTTGATTAGATGGCCCTAAAGTTTCTTTCACACCCTAGGCAACTTTCCCAAATCAATGTTTATTGGTAGGGCCCAATGATTTGATGATTAAAATCTAAGCAGCAGTCGTTAGGGTTACCTCCGATGGTAGAATTAAAGAATCGACAAAAAAAGGCTTTGATTTTGATTTCTACTGTGGTCCTTTGTTAATGCGTTGTGTTGATTGGTTATCAAAGAATAATGAATTACTTCCTGCGCATTGTATGAATATTTTAAATTTAAATAAAAGTATAAATAATTCAATTTATGTCAGAAAGAAAAATGTTAAAATATTTAAAAAGAATTAATTTCAAACTATAGATATTCGTTTTATTTTTCTGTTTTTGGCCTTTAAGCAAGTATTTCATAGATATATAAAATTCTAAGATTAACTTTTATGTTGAGGTGTATAATTTTTTTCAAAGTGAAGATTCTAAATTTGATCCCTAATGTTACCTATAGAATTTGTCTAAGTTTATGATTCACTTTCACTATAATTGACCAACCAGTTTTGGGTAAAATATAGATGATTTCTCGTTACAATAGTATATGTAAATGAAGTATTAATATAAAAAAATATTAACATAAAAGAACACTTGTTAATAATTAAGAATTTGAGGTTTTTAAAAATACAGAAATAATTGTTAAATGATGGTAAAATCGTCTGTTGTAAAGAGAGAAAAAAAGCATGACATTAAAAATTATATGTATATTTAAGGATTAGGACTCAGATTTATAACACATAATCATTGATTACTATCATAGGCATGTAAAAAGTAATTAAAGTTTACCTCAAATTTCGAACTTTACAAATAATGCAGATAGTTTTATGTTTTTTTTCTAACTTTGTATTTTATAATCAATAACAAATTATGCTAGATGTATTATAAAAAAAATGGGAAATGTAAGATACGAACCATATTAATTTTGAATGAAATATTAATCATATAATGTGTATACGGACAGTGTGATTGCTAAGCAAGTTCTTATAAGGTATACTGGATGATTGTTTAAGGTATGATAATGAGGAAGAAGAAATTGAATAATATTATGGTAGATGGTAGTGCAACTCTTGTATGTAATTAATAGATGTTAGTCCTAGTTGAAGATTGCAAAGTAATGAAACCAGTGGTTATTAATTCTTCTACTATTTAATAAGCCTCTATACCAAAGAAAGTAACATTTATACAATTTGATGGAAGAGATGTCTGAAAGTCAAGCCAAGAATAAAAGTGAGACCACCACGCATGGATGCCACCTTACTAGAAAAGAAGAATGAGGTCTCTTGGTGGGTTTGACACAAAAACACAAACTATACTTGCTTTTGGAAAGGAGTGAACATTCCTACTAAGTAATTGAGTTGTTAGCAGCCTAATAAGGAAACCAGCCACGCAAAAACTAGCACCTTCAAAGGTCAATCCACTGCATAGGATACTGTCAAGGGCATATATAATTAGTGTGGTAACTAAAATTTGAACCTATTAATTCGATCATTGTTCCGATTCAGATATTATGGCAGTAAAGCTGCTAAATAGATTAATTAGCTAATCGTGACATGCTTGGTTGAAGTTGTTTAAGGGTTTATTTGTATAACTGCTTATTTAAATATTTATTTAATAAATACTTTTTAAAATGATGATCTATAAATTAAATGATACAATTTAAAAATAATTTGCAGTATCTTTCAAACAAGTCATAAACCAAGGTGGTATTATAAAATTGCTACAAATATCAAACCAAGGATTAAAGTGAAACTGTTCTGCAATAGAATTCGTCTATGCCATCTGTTATTATTATTTTGTGTAAATCTAAAAAAAATTACATTGAATTAAAAAAATTTATTTAATAGATTATAATTTATTATTTTGCTGACTGTAAAAAATAAAAAAAAATTTCTTTTATATATATATATATATTACAGTTGCATTTCTGTTAGGAGTTTGACGTAAATTTTTAGGAATATTACAACATATTGTAAATTATAAATTTTACTATAATGACAACTCGAAAATCCAGTACCAAAATAAGAAAAATGACAAATAAATACGTACTAGACTTGTACATACACGCACAGATAGTGATACAGTTGCGTGTGTGTTGTTTCTCTGAGCTAAACTTAGCAATAAACAGCTATTTGGATTTTTGTTCTTGATGTATTGCGTTTTATAGGAATTTTACAAACTAATAATTCCAAATTATAAACATGGGACGAAATTAATTAAAATGAAAACATGCAGAATTTATTTAATATGATTAAATGTAACTCTGATACAAACTACACATAAATGAGGGGAGTGAGTATGTGGATGTGTTTTAAGTATGGTTATTCTAATTTATAAAAGTAAATCTTTTTAGTAGCAGCCAATGTTGACTTTTCATCCTTCTCTGATAGTGACTATTATTGTTTCGGTTTCAGTTCTTGATTATTTATTAAGTTAGCTTCCCAAAATTCTTAGCTAGGAAAAAAAAACAGTCACTTTACCTCCTAATTTACAATATCAGTTAATGATAACAATATATTCTTTAATATATATGTTATTATTAGTTAAAATTATATTAATTTTATTTTTTTACTTTTAAATTAATAATTTTTAATAAATTTCAATCAACAGCCGCTAAAGAGTATATTATTAATATTATTTTATTGTATATTATGGTCACTTCTCTCCCATTTGTTAATTAATTTTCCAAAATACAGTAGCTTAATTTAAATATCGAGATGTGAATACATTGAGAGACACTTTATGTGTAATGGCACTCACTTGATCACAATAAGTGAAATACAAGTTATTTTTAATTTATTTAAGAATTTTTTTTATATAAATTATCATTTTTATATATGAAAATAACTTATTTTAAGAAAATTTATCATTAAATTTATAACATAAATAATTATTTTAATGATAATTTTTTTAAATAAGTATTTAAATAAATAATTATCAAATTTTACCCTTGATTTATTTTTAATCATCTTTTCAAGCCCTCAAAGATCTCTGTAAGGATCAAACATAGTCTCTCTCACCGTATTGTCGGAAAATGTGGAAGTGCATTAGGCTGAGTATAACTTTAGTTATTCACATTTTACAATATATTTAATTAATTGCTGGGGAAGGTTTAAGTAAAAAGTACTAGAAACGCATAAAAAAAATTAAAATTTCTAATATGATATATTTTTTTGGAATATTTCCTTTTAAAAACTAGTTTTATTACTTGGATATAAAAAAAATTGAACATTGTATACAATATGATATGATATATAATTTTTATTATTTATTTATTTTTATATACACATATCTAAAATTATATATTTTGAAATTAAAAGAACAACTTTTTGTTATTCCAAAATTGTATTTGTAAAATATTTTTCTAAATAAAAGTAGCAAATTGTTCGAAAGAAGTGTAAATTATAATAAAGCAAAAACATATTAAAAAGGAAAACTAGACAAAGATATATTGGGTTTAGATGAAGGGACCAATATATAAAATGATGAATAATAATTAAAATTCTCAGAAAAAGGCCTGAATAAGATTCCATTTTAAGAAATATGGATTATCTTATAATTATAAAATTATATGATATATGTGCAGGAGAAGGGGAGGAAAGTGCATGTGCGTGAAAAATGTATTTAATAAAAATAGTTTCAATATTAAAATTATAAGTTTAAATTTTAATTAAATAATTACTTATAAATAAATAAAATTAATTATTTTAAAGTTATAACATGTTAGACTATTTTTTATAGTTTAAATTTATTCTTAATAAAATATTAATATTTAATAAAAAAAATATCTGTTAATGATATAATATCTTAAAGTTATGTTTGTTATTCTTTTAATATAATCATTAAAATAAAATTCAATAATTTATATTTATTATTCTCATTATTGCTTTAACAAAATATTCTTTGATAGATAATTTGGCATTTTAAAATGTGATATCTACTGATACGTATATATAAACCCAGTAAGTCTGGGATGAATCATGCTTAAAGAGTAATTAAGTTAATTTGGACACTAGAGAGTGACTTATAATATGTACTAAATTAGATGATTTTTCTTAATGTGTTTACTGTTAAGAACCGTACTGCACGCTAAATTAATTCTTTCTGAAAATATGCTAAAAGAAAACGTTAGATTACAATCAGAGGTGCTTTTAAAAGAGATCTGTCTTTTCATGTCTTATACGAAGTTAAGGGTATTGTCTTACCTTTGTTCTTTATTGCTTGGTCTGATGCGCAGACAAATTACAGCACAAGTTAAATTTGATTTCAGATACATAGAATATGAAATAATCACCTTCATCAATTTCATGATTCGACCCACTTCACCACTATAATTCATAGATTTTACTAGGCATAGCAGCGATTCTTCTGTAGCCTTTCATTGTCAGCAAGTAATTGATCAGTAGTTGATTGTTAATCATAATCCAACTTAGAACATTTTTCCTAGATTGATAAAATGAGTTGCTTAATTATTGTCAACCTGGAACAGTGGCATTTCTTCAAAACTCCCCAGATGGGTATGTATTCAAGGATTAATGCATAATTATATTTGTAATTTTAATAACTGTTTAATTCTAATCATATGTTTATTTAAAATATAAAAGGACCGGGATAACAAAAAAAAAATCCAAAATAATATTCTATTAAGGTCAACGATCTTCTAGAGCAGTTTTTCTCATTATTCTTATCCAAGTACTAAAATTTGAGCTATGATGTTCAACTTTGTGTTGGGTTAATGCAGCTATTCAAAGCAATAAATGATATAGGACAAAAACTAACACACTATTTATTTAGAACTAAAAGGTCACACAATAATAGGCTACCATACATATTGCGTATGATATCATGATAAAGATGATGATACAGTGCATTAATTTTTACACGACTGTTAGAGGAATTTTGCTTGTGAAGGGTCGATGTCTGCCATTCAGTAGAAATTATCAAGCAAAGAAATGGGTTTCTTTATGAACAGAAGAAGGAACAAAAAAAAGAAAGACTATAAAGGAGGGGGGCCAGAAGCACATATCACAACTAGAAGTGTTTAGTTATTGTGTCAGCGCGAGTCACAAAACAGAAACCATCTAAATGCATAATAAGATAAATTAAAGTGGTTCAGGTGCAGGGTCCTATATATAGTTATTGGTGAAATATTCACTTGTGGTTATATCTATATATACCATAAATATAGTGAGCAATTGTAAAGGTTATACACAGAAATGCGAGGTTCATTTATGATGGTGTGTGGGTGCATGGACAAAGACAACATAGGGTGGGGGCGACAAAGATAGATGATTTAGTTACAACATTTGGATATGCTATTCAAATAATTAAACAAAGTTCAACATAGAGTATTACTGGAAAAAGCTATTTTATTGTTTTTTTAAGTTATAAAAATAATTTAAAATTATGAAAATTTGTATTATATGTGAAGCTACCTTTTCAAAACTAAACTAATAAAATGAAAAATACCACAATTTTTAATGTAAAATTAGTTTTCCTTAATTACAAGATCTCCTCAACGTTTTGCTTCTCTTTTGCCATTTTCTCTTAGTTCCCCACAATACTTCACTTTAGTTTTGAACCTAATGCAACACCACTGTAACTTCATTTTGTTCAGAGTGAGATTTTTTTATTTTTTATTTTGGTTTTGGCTTTACTTACGTTAAAAATCACGGAACGGCCACCAACTACAAAACAGACAAAACTCAATTAAAATATACCGGTTAAATTATAAATTTAGTTTATATATTTCACATATTTTTAAAATATAATCTTTACTTAAAAAGTTATATTTTAGTTTCAACTCAAATAAATGCTTTCAATTTTATTTTTTCCACGAGGGACCAAATATTAAAAAACTTATATAATGATTAAAATATAAAATTTAACTATAAAAATTAATTTATAAATGAGGACTAACTTGTATTATAATTTAATTTTTTTAGAGTACTCTTATTTTTTTACCATCAACTTTTTATATAAAATTTTGTTAATCTCAACCTTAAAATTAAATTTAATCATTTAAATGTATAAAAATATTTTATTCATTGTATTAAAATTATAGAAGTGTAATAAAAATTTATTGTTTTAATAATATTTTATTACAATTAGTTGTTAAAATTGAGTCATAAGAGTTGGAGTTAATTTTTTAATTTTATGTTTTTTATCGTATTTTCAAATTAGTGAATAATCTTATTTAAATATATAAGTTTTAATTCTTTTAAAACTTTGTAATTTTTTTACTCACCATTTTGTTTCTCAAAAAAAAAAATTCTTTATTTTCTTTCAAATTTTTAGTTAAAATATATGTATTTAGTAATTATAAATGTGTAATAAATGTTTTTTTCTTTCAAATTTTTTTTATTATATTTGGTGGTTTAAACCTAGCACTATGAATTTTTATTTTATACTTCTATATATTAAAAATAAAATTTTTCAATTTTTGTTTATATTTTCATTTAATACCTCGTGATTGTTTTTTTTTATATATATTTTTAGTTAAAATATATATTTAGACTCTATTTTAGTGAACTTATAAATAAACTTTTATAAAAAAGGAAAAATAATATACAAAATAATTGTTATTATCATTCTAAATAAATGATGTAAAAATAAATACATATTAGAGGTATTTACATATAAAAATATTTTTAAATAAACTTTTTGTTATATTTTTATAAATTAAAAATAATTTATTTCTTTCAGTTTTTAAAAAGTAATCATAATAATTTCTAAAAAATAATAAAATGTGAATTAATTTTAACTTATGAAGAAAATTTTATTTACTTTTATATATTTTTTTATAAAGACTTATCTACTAGCTCACTCTAAAAACTCTTAGTCCCTATCATCAATAATTACTTACAATTTTGTCCATATAATTAAATTTACATTTTAGTTCATTTAATGTTGTTAGCAAAAAAAGTGTTTCCTCTTGTAACAACTAGATTATAACTTATTTAAGGATAAATTAAAAAAATATATATAAATACTATATTTATATTAACTAACTAAGTATATTTAAAAATGATTCTAAAATAATTACAGAACTTGCCCTAAAAGACCCTTTAAATATGTTAATAAAGAAAACAATTAACATGAAATCAATTACACGCATATACATTGTTTTTTTTTCTTTTGTTAAAATTAAACCCTATTCCAGACAGTTCAATATTAAGTATAGATTTTTAATATCATACTGTGTACCTTTGAAGTTTCGATAATGATATACTTTTTTACTCTTATTTATTTTGAAATAGTTTTAACATATATAGTTCGAGTAGATAAAAAGATGTATAAAAAACATATTTTACATTTTATATTCATTTTTCTATCACATCATTTTATATCTATTTAACACTTTAAAACGGGGTGCCAAAATTTATGTTCCTAAGAAAATAACAAAAGTTTTTTTTAAAATATTTTGATATGTAAATACTTTTAATATGTATTTATCTTTACATCAATTATTTAGAATGATAATAACAAATCTGTATCAAATAAAAAATAATAATTTATTGGAAGTATAGGTGTTTTATTGAAATTAACAAAAATAAATTGTGGTTTTGAAGTTACTAGAGCTAATTAAATTTAAGTACGCGTTTTTAGACATACAATTTTTTTAATCAGTATAATTAATTTAATTCACCACATAATGAAAATACACTAATAAATATTTCGTACATTATATTAATACGCTTAAGGAAAAGTAAAATGTCAAAGATACAAATTAAAAAATATCGAACAGAAATACTGACTTAATTGATCAAATGTTATTTTAAAAATTAAAAATTTAAAACACGTGTTTTAAACTTCTATTTTTTAAATTGAAAATTTGAATGTAATTATTATAAATTTCTTTTAACTGCGATTAAAAAATCTTATTAGGCTTGATATTTATACAAATTATAACACGATTAAACAAGTTAGATTAAAAAAAAATTGATAAAGGAAATAATACGTGGTTTTGATAAGAAAGTTTGAAAGATAGGTGCAATAAAATAAGATAAATAATAACATAAAAAAGAGAGTGAGTATATATAAAAATTATCTAATTTTTTAATTAAGAACTTAATTGTATAATATAGCTAATAAGTTTTATACAGGTCTACAAATGTATAAATTTTACATCAATTGACATCTTATATTTTCTTAGAATTAGATTATAATTTATTAATGAAAAAAATCTTTAAAAATTTGGGGTTAGAAACATAACTATCTTTGCCTTTTGTTCTGCTCTGTCTCTGGATCGGGCCTGGTTCAAATAGCAGTTACCCAGAAGAAAACCAACGGGCTTCAGCTTCAGCAAAAGGCCTCAGAAAAGCCCGCCAGTATTTCCCGCCACCAACACCACAGAAACGCTTTCATTTCACCGTTCTCACTTCTTATACACACACACACACACACACACACGTTCTCACAGTTCATACGCACTTCACAGACTCAGTTTTGCTGTAGAACCCTATTTGCAGCAATGGGTGAAAATTTGGACGACCTCACTTCTAAACTCCCTGAGCTCAAATTAGGTACCCTATCATTCACGATTTTATTTTTTCCCCTCTAAAAAAAATTGATTACTATTTTTTTTTTTTTATAATCATTTTCTATTCTTGGCGATTGGTTCAAGTTTGCTAACGGTTTTCGTTGTTTTCCTTTATAACTGTTGCTAGATGCTAAGCAAGCGCAAGGGTTTCTATCATTTTTCAAAACCCTATCCGATGTAAGTATTTTTCCTTTCTCGTATTGTTCCATCGTGTCTCTCGGCATTGTGCTTGGCTTTGTTGGGATGATGTTCTTAGCATTATATGAATACTCCATTTTTTTACAGCTAAAGTGTGAATCTTTCCTCCAATATGTTCATAAAATTCCACTTTAGCCTGATCTAGTCTTTCTTACTCTATTAAGGTGTGTACAAATTAAATTTATATTATACTTCTCAAAGGAGCTTAATTATATCAACCACTTCATTGTATACTTATTGCTGCTTAAATTTTCTAAATTTAGTCCTGAAGCAGCGGCATGATATTTAGTTGTAATTTGTTTAGATCCATCAAAATATGTTTCTAGATGAAGTTATTAAGCAAGTGTATGAAAATTTAAACTGCGTCAATCCTTCCCCAACTTATATATGTAGTAGTGAAGACTTGTTATTACTAGTTTTCAACCCTTATTTTATGTGTAATGGACTTGTTTAACTATTTTTGTTACTTAAAACCAATGCAATAACGAAATGACATACTTCTGTGAATGTAAACAATCCATTTTTTATCCCTTTACTTGCACTGGTTTAATGGTCTTGACACCAGTTGCAAATTGGTATTATTCCTTTCCCATTCATTCTGTTTATTTGCATGTTTGTGTTACAGGACCCAAGGGCCATTCGATTATTTGATCGTCGAGTAAGTTTATGGCTGATATTCCCTTTTTTCTTTATTATGTTTTTAATTACTTTGTTCAATAGATGCCAAATAGTACAATTTCTACACAGGTGGGCCCTTTTTGTGTTTGAGGCACTTTTAACCTCTGAAATGTCTTAATCCTTTCTGTCTTCAGTTATTTTTCTTTAATGGATTTCCAGAAGAATAATAAATGTATATAAAGAGACTTCTTTGACCTCAGTAGTATTTATGAGAAGAGATCTTAAATTTGTATTTTTTTGAGATAATTTGGATAGGATGAGGTCCTAGATTTTTTAAGGTTTGTGTAATATTGTTAATTACTGTATAAGACTTCCCACAATTAAAAGATAGCTTGTTTTAGATATTGTTTTAAGTTGTTTTAATACAATGGTTAAATCTTTTTTTAACCTTGAAAGTACTACTTCTAGAAAAGCTATTGTCAAATTTTTCTGGTCTACAAATCAGTTTTGCTGTACTTCTTTTCCTCTTTTGAAGAGTTTCTACAACCTTTGTTATAAATTATCCGAGTGGCTTTTTGTTAAATTGGTTTTTCTTTATATTGTGTGATTGAAATTCTTTTTATTTCCTCCTTTTTATGGATTATACGATATAATAATCATAATTGGGTTAGTGGTCCTTTTTAAATTATTCAGGATTATTATACAGCCCACGGTGAGAATGCAACTTTCATTGCCAAGACTTACTACCGCACTACTACTGCTCTGCGACAACTGGGTGGTGGATCAAACTCTCTTTCCAGTGTAAGTGTCAGTAGGAACATGTTTGAAACAATTGCACGTGATATACTTTTGGAGAAAACAGACCATACTCTTGAGCTATATGAAGGAAGTGGTTCTAATTGGAGACTGGTCAAAAGTGGAACACCTGGTAATATTGGCAGTTTTGAAGATGTTCTGTTTGCTAACAGTGAAATGCAAGATTCTCCAGTTGTTGTTGCATTGTCACTTAACTCCCGTGAAAGTAGGTGCACTGTCGGGTTAGGATTTGTTGATATATCTAAAAGAGTACTTGGGATGGCTGAATTCCTTGATGACAGTCACTTCACAAATGTGGAGTCAGCATTGGTTGCACTTGGTTGCAAAGAGTGCCTTTTGCCCATGGAGTCTGGTAGATCTGTTGAAAATAGAATGTTGTGTGATGTGTTCACTAAATGTGGTGTGATGATAACTGAAAGAAAGAAATCTGAATTTAAAACCAGGGACCTGGTACAGGATCTGGGCAGACTTATTAAAGGTTCAATTGAACCAGTTCGAGATTTAGTGTCTGGATTTGAATTTGCACCTGGTGCTTTGGGGGCATTACTATCTTATGCAGAGTTACTTGCAGATGAAAGCAATTATGAAAATTATACTCTTCGTACATACAATCTTGACAACTACATGAGGTTAGATTCTGCAGCCATGAGAGCACTTAATGTCCTGGAAAGCAAAACCGATGCAAACAAAAATTTCAGTTTGTTTGGTCTCATGAATAGGACCTGTACAGCTGGAATGGGAAAACGGTTATTGCACAACTGGCTAAAGCAGCCATTATTAGATGTAAAAGAGATTAATGCAAGGCTGGATGTAGTACAAGCATTTTTAGAGGACACTGTGCTTCGCCAAGATCTGAGGCAGCATCTAAAAAGAATATCAGACATTGAGCGATTGATGCATAGTCTTCAAAAGGGAAGAGGTGGTCTGCAACATATTGTTAAACTTTATCAGGTAGAGTTTTATCTGCATTTACTGTTATGTTTTGATAGAAGGTGTATAATTTTACCTTTGCTATGGCTATCTTACAATGGCATCTGTACCTGCTTTGTGATTCACCTCTGAAACCTGTAAAATTGTTCCTTACCCTTTTTCTTTAGCTGCTTCAATTTTGTAATTAAATATTTTTTTATTGCCTTAGAAAAAGTATATTGGGAATTGGGATAAAGAATCATTAGGATTTTGATTATCTTTTCTTTTCTTTTTTTTGGTAATTTTTTTAATTACAGACATTACATGCACATTAACCATGATAATTAGATTGAACTTTCTGTATTTGGCTAATGATACAGCTTCTTAATTCAAATGCTGTCTTTTGAGTGCAGTCAAGTATTCGACTTCCTTACATTAAAAGTGCTTTGGAAAGATATGATGGACAGTTTTCCACAATGATGAAGAGTAGGTTTTTGGAACCTCTTGAATATTGGACTGACGCTGATCGCCTCAACAAATTCACTGGGCTTGTAGAAGTGTCTGTTGACCTTGATCAACTAGAGAACGGGGAATACATGATTTCTCCAAGCTATGACTCTACACTAACTAAACTAAAGGAGCAGCAAGAACTACTAGAGAGCCAAATACAAAACTTGCATAGACAAACTGCCAATGATCTTGATCTGTCCATAGATAAGGCATTAAAGTTAGACAAGGGCACACAATTTGGTCATGTTTTCAGAATCACAAAGAAGGAAGAGCCAAAAATAAGGAAGAAGCTCAACACCCAGTTTATTGTACTGGAAACCCGTAAAGATGGAGTGAAATTTACCAACACAAAGCTCAAAAAATTGGGGGACCAATATCAACAAATTGTTGAGGAGTACAAAAATTGTCAAAAACAGTTAGTTGGTAAAGTAATTCAAACAGCAACAACTTTCTCTGAGGTGAGCAGAAAAATTCTTTTTGTTTTTTCAAAAACTCCTTCAGTAAGCTTTCAATTATAAGGTAATTCAAACATACAATTGTTATGTCTTTTGGTTGTTTCTTCTGCTCTAAATTTTAGAATTTTCCTTCTGCAGGTATTTGAATCTTTAGCTGAATTAATTTCTGAATTGGATGTATTACTTAGCTTTGCTGATTTGGCTTCTAGTTGTCCTACTCCCTACACAAGGCCTGACATCACTCCATTGGTACTTTGCTAATGGTTATTTTCTATTTTAAGAATAACTGCATCATTTTCTTCTTTCTTTTTCCTCCCTTTTGGTTTTCCACCTGTTTTGGTTCGGGAGCTCTTTTTGTGAATAGCATTGAACATTGTCATCTTGGCTTTTAATAGGATGAAGGAGATATTATTTTAGAGGGCTGCAGACACCCTTGTGTAGAGGCACAAGACTGGGTGAATTTTATACCAAATGATTGTAAGCTTGTAAGTATTCATGAGATCCCTGTAAAGTAATAAGTGGCTTCTTTTAAATTCAGACGAATTGTGACTTTTATTATGCTTTTTATAACAAACCAGATTAGAGGAAAAAGTTGGTTTCAAATAATAACAGGGCCTAACATGGGTGGGAAATCAACATTCATCCGGCAGGTGCTTATCTTCTCTATGACCATAAATTTTTGTGCGTTCTTGAGTTTTCTTTGTATAGACTTTTTAGTCCTTGTACAATTTGTGTGCCACCATCCTTGATACCCGAGGTTGGAGATTGGTTTACAAATAAGTCTTTTCTATATGTAGGTGGGTGTGAATATTTTGATGGCTCAAATTGGTTCCTTTGTTCCTTGTGACAAAGCCAGCATATCTGTTCGTGATTGTATTTTCGCCCGTGTTGGTGCAGGTGACTGCCAAGTGAGTCCTATAGACCTATGCCATCTTTGCCCATTAGTACTGTTTTCCCTTGTTAATAGCTCTGTCTGAGACTTTTTACTCAACATAAAACGGCTTATAGAATGATTTTTGTACATGACTGTTTGGATTAGCTATCTGTTTTGAAATGCATAAAATTGGGATTTCTTCTTCTTATATCACTTTAATTAATTTTCTCTTATTAAAATAAATAACAACATTAATGGGATTGGGAGACTGGGAGACTGGGAGTGGTAGTTTCTTGAAAGTGGTCAGAATTGTTAAGGTGATTGTAATGGTATTACCAAATGCCAAAAATCATCACTTATTATAATGCCCATCTGGAATGGTATTCTATTCTCTTTTGAGGCTGTTCTGTGAAAACTGTAATTGCAAGTTATTTTTCTATGCTGGTTATTAAATCTGTAGGTATACTTGTAGTGTTATATCCTTCTTTGAGGATTTCTGAGGATTTTTTTTTCAATTTCCCCAGCTTCGTGGAGTTTCCACATTTATGCAAGAAATGCTTGAAACTGCATCAATATTAAAAGGAGCTACTGACAAGTCCTTGATAATCATTGATGAGTTGGGACGTGGGACATCAACTTATGATGGATTTGGTTTGTTTCATGCTTAAAGACCTCCTTTAATGTGTTGGTGTTGCAATCTCTTAAATCTGAATTGTAATTGTCAGAATATATTTGTGGACAACACTAAGTCTCTCACTTTGTGCTTCTTGAATGACCAATACAATGGCTTCTACCTAAAATTGGGTCTTGGGAACTGTTTAAGTTGCTGACTTTAAACTGAAAAGAGAAATTAAAAAAAATTGTTACCCCTTCTTCTATCTAAATGCTAAAATTTAGATTTCATAAAATTTCTATTACTTTTTTCTGTCTGTTGTCACTTGTTACTATATATAATTGGACCATCTGGTCATGATCGCCATGCATAACTTTTTATATGATGTCCTTCTCACATAATCTACTATTGGATTCAAAGCTCCTATCACATAAAATATCCTTTAACTTTCATATTGATATGAAACCTATTTACACATTGATATATCCTTGTAAAATATATGGAATAAAAATTAACCATATCAATAGAAGTGTATTGATATACAATTTTTCTGAACTTTGACATGCAAAGTGAACTTGGTGGCTGCTTGTAATTTAATGGTTGGATTGATGAAAATTAAATTTTGCAAAAAATTATTAAGTGATGTGGTGTGTTTTATATTGGTGTCAACATATCCTAATGAACCCATGGTTTTGAAACAGTGGGTTTAACATAGGCCATTGATTAAAAGGCTTTAGTGTAAATGTTTCAGTGCATTATAAAAGTTTTTTATGTGATATGCAGGTCTGGCTTGGGCCATTTGTGAGCACATTGTTCAAGTAATCAAAGCACCTACTTTGTTTGCTACCCACTTTCATGAACTGACTGCGTTAGCCCTTGAAAATGTAAGCAATGATTCACAAAAGGAAATTGTTGGTGTGGCAAACTATCATGTTAGTGCACATATTGATGAAACAACTCGCAAGCTAACTATGCTATACAAGGTAAATGCAGTCCTAGCATTCTTTTTATATATTACCATGCCTTTATTCTATTGGCTTTATGAAGTGTGTTACTCAGGGAACTATGGATGTATTTGGATAAGTTTCAGAGGAAAAAAACACTTTTATGATGTATCCTTTTTTGGAGTTTTTCTCCCCACAGAAGTTGCTCTTTCTAGCTTCTTAGAAAAGAACTAAAACTGTTTTTTTTTTCTTTGGAATTTTTTCTTTTCTTTTTGAAAAACTTATCTATACTTGTCATGTTTAGAAATGTGTAGGCAGAACTGTATGTTCTACTGGAGAATTCTTGTATAAATACTGGTTTGGTACTAGCTAATATTCTGTCCTATATATGACAAGCCGATATTTTGCATTAAAAAGTAGCTAAAATTCCATATATACCTTTATTCTACAGTTGAGCATACTAAATAAGAGAGAATGACGGTTATAACAAATTCATACTGTACAATCAGATAGGCTTTGCTGGCTTTAAATGTCCAGATATCCTATGCTGAGAATTTGCTGGTTTTAATGACCACCTATTTTACCAATTATTGCTGGTCTTAATGTGCTGCAAATTTACCGCATTAATTCTATTTACAATACTATCATCTTTTTTAAATTTCAAGTGTTTTTCTTTATAAAAAACCAAAAACAAATAAGAATGGTAAATATCCTTGTTGGTTGGGGATTGATGCACAAAATGCCTCATTTAAGGTTCTAAATTTGTTTTTTTTTTTTTTTTTTTTTGCGGGAACAGAAATGGAGGCTCAAAATCTCCTGAAATAGATTTGGAGATGGGGACATGGGTCATACTCCTTACCCTGCAGGGACTACATTGAAAATAATAAAATTATCCTTAATTTTTTTACATGTATATGCATATATAAATATATATTTTTTAATAACTAGTATATAAATTTACTCTTGGTCTTTTGTTTAAATATAATTTAGTATATTAAGTTATATTCTTGCAATTTAAAATTTGTTAAATGACACTAACAATTTCAGAAACTGCAGTATTGTAATCAAATAACAATATGCATTTGCATCAACTCATTCTTTTTCATGTGTCTACTTTTAGGTTGAACCTGGAGCTTGTGATCAGAGTTTTGGTATTCATGTTGCTGAGTTTGCAAACTTCCCTGAAAGTGTTGTTGCCCTTGCCAGAGAAAAGGCAGCAGAATTGGAAGATTTTTCTCCTGCAATATCCTTAACTGATGCCGCAAAGGAGGTATAACTTGTAGCCTTTTTTTGTGGCTCAATTATATGGTATAAAATTTACATACTATTTCACAGAATAAACAGATGCGAAAATTAATCAAAATTTTAGTCTTGGTAAGTAGCCTGTTGTTTTAGGACTGGAATTGTTTTTCCTGGTTTGAAGCTGTAATGTAAAATATTATTGTCTCTTTGCTTTCTATTTGTTTATCTTTATTCAGCTATTGGTTATACACATTCGTGAAAGAGCTTCCTGAATTGCAATAGCTTATTTTGGTTTGATTCCAATCCTTCCTAAGTTTTGCAGATTTCTCTTAAATTTCTAAGTTTAGTAGTTGTTTGGGCTTTTTGCTGGCATACAAGGAATGGGAACCTTGATTTTTACTTTAATTATGGTGGTTCAAGTAGCTGGTTCTAATTGGAAATGTCTTTGTTAAATTCTTACTTTATTCAGCATAGGAAGAAACTTCTATATAAAACTGATTTCGTGCTAATATACCATAGAGGGAGCCTGTCGCTTGCACACGTACTCAACCCTTGTAAGATGCAAAGGATATCACTGTCTCACATATTCCTCTCTGTTTGCTGGGCTACTTCTCTTGTATTTTCTTTAACTGTTTCATTATTATATTGTTTACATGTTGGAGACCCTTGTCTGACTTGTCTGAATTTGAAAAAAAGAATGTCAGATAATATCTTCAATATTGGCTTGGGTAAATTTATGCTTTTCTAATGCAAAATTATAGTAAATAAAATTTTAATGTAATTCTCGTTATTTTAAAGAAACTTGCATCCTTGGAGTGAATCATTAAAATTTTGTAGTTATAATTGGCAGGTGGGCTCTAAACGTAAGAGAGTATCTGAACCTGTTGACATGTCACAGGGGGCTGCAAGGGCTCGCCAATTTCTTAAAGCATTTTCTGATTTGCCACTAGAAACCATGGATAAAACGCAAGCTTTGCAAGAAGTAAGGAAGTTAAGAGATTCTTTGGAGAAGGATGCAGAAAGCTGTCACTGGTTGCAAAAATTGTTGTAGTTTTGAAAAGAAAAAAAAAAAAAGGTAGTCGGTACCCAAGCATGTGAATTTTGATTAGCTTGCTGACAATGGTAAACAGAACAGTGACACGGTGTTTTTTGCGCTTCTACGTAGATTGTAGGGAAAATTTAAGTTTCTTGCATAGCATCATTGCCAGAAATGAGATGTATATTGTAATCTAGCTTGCTTTTTTTTGTTATTTGGAAAAAACGTTGAAGACCACATGGGCATGCTTCCTGTGAGTCTATGGATAATATATTTAACAACAGTTATTGATAAGATTATCAAAGCATTTTTCCATATTTGTCCCCAAGTACGGAAACTTACCATTAATCTATTTAGTTTTACGGTTAAGAAAGGCAGAGAGCATGTCATCTTATGATTGAATAAGGGAACAATTCAGCTGGAAATAAGATGAAAGATGAATGCAGCTTGTGCAAGTCCAACCGGAAATAAAAATATCTGTTCTCTAACCCCCCCACCAAAAAAAAAAATCTAATTCATGTCAAAAGATATTGAATTGATTTTAGACGCAAAACAATAAAAGAAATGTAGTAACCGAACAAGATATTAACATGAATGGTGCGAGGATCACAACTTGATCGATAATAAAAAAGGTTATAAGGTGTTGTGTAAGGTAAAGGCCAATCAGAAACATCTTCTGAGCTCGTATTTGTCTTGTTCTTGCTAAGATATCTTACTTTTTTGTCACGGGGCTTGGACGTGGTGAATACTTATTGGTCATTAGCTTGTAAGTGCTTCTTATCCAAATCCAAACTCGAATCGTTAGTCCCTTGTCATGCTTATGCTACTTGCCCCATATAATTGTGTAAGGGATGGGAGATTGCGACTTATTAATTTTCAAGAACAATAATTCTCGGACTCCATAACTTCATCAGACGCTACAATCATTTGGGTACTTTGTTTATGGTGCTAAACCAATCAAACTTTGCCACTAATGAACTGTCAAATAGTTTAACAGTCAGCCTCAGTCCACTGCATGACAAAATCAGTCAAAAGAGGGAGTTTGGCTTCTCTAGGCACTTCTCACCAAAGTAAATCAATAAGTTAATAACAATAGCGAAGAAAAGATAAAACGGATAGACTCTTAGCAATTGGGTTCAAATCCTCGTATACAGATTAGGATCCTTTCTATTTTTTTTAAAATGTTCCACTCATTAAAAATAGTTTTATAATAAAATAACTTATTAGATATCAATCGTTAAATATTTAACGGCATTTTTATGTAATTTTCAAAAATACACATGTCCGGTTCCCGCCACTATCCAACTTCCTATAATAAGTTGAGGCCAATTTTTTACCCAAATAACAATTTCTATAACAATATTTTTTTTGTGTTGTGCTATATTTTTAAAAAGTTAAAAGAAATTATAATAATAAAAGAATTTGATTATTTAGTTGTCATTAATTATTAAAATTATTAATTCGTTAATAATTATTTTAACTATCACACTATTCTTTTTTTTAATTTACACATCCTCTATCTCATTTGAATTGAATAACATTATTATGAGTGACAAATTTTATTTTTTTGAATATTTAATATTTATAAAAGCTCGAATTTAGGATCACCTATTAAGATAGAAGAATCCTTATCGTTGATTCATATATTCGATGATATTGCACAGTTAAAGTAATGTAAATGCTTTTTTAGTTCAATAAATAATAAAAATTTATATTTTCATCCTATACTTTATTTGTCTCCTAACTATTATTAAAATAAAACATAAAATAAGTATTTTATAATATTATATAATTCTTTATTTTTACCAAATAAAACACATCTTACTATTAAAAATAAAAAAATTGCCGCGCCATGTTCTGAGACATTTTTCAAAAGAAATTTGTGAAATATCTACGAGTTGATGGGTTGAATCCCAACAAATGCTGTGGCACGTGTCTTTCCCCAATATCTTAATCCTTCCCCCACTTTCATTTGATTGTCTCTGTCTTATTATAGGCTTTATACACACACCCCACACCCATCAGTGAGGCCTCTTCATAATTTAAAATTAGGTTATATTAATGTGTAGGTTTTTTAGTTATTTAGATATTTACATAAAATATTATATTTTAAAAGTTCATAAATAAGACCTTTAAAGTTTAAAATTATTTTTGTTTAGATATCTTTCTTAAGATTTTATTAAATATAGCAACTTAATTAAAAATTTTAAATAACTTAAGAATTATATGCTATTTGGTAATTTTACAAATAATTTTGAAATCAATATTATGTTTATACTTAACAGAATTTTAATAAAAATGTGGTCAAAGACTCAATTAAAAAATAATTTGAAAATTCAGTGACTTATACAAACTTTTAAAGAAAAAAACTTGTTTAACAGAGGTAAGACCCACAGATTAATTTAACTTTTAAAATAAAAATTTATTATTGATATATAAATAACCATGGTAAAATTTGAATATAATAATTATCTCATTCGTTATAACTATTTCATCACGGTTTAATTAAAAAAAAACATTAAAATTTATGCCTTTTAAAGATTACATACAAAATTGGGAAATGGCTTTAGTAGGTCTAAATTCTAAAAGTTACTTGGACCAACAAGATCTTTGACAAATCATATACATGTCTTTATTTTAACCACATAAACATATCACACGTGTCTCCTCAGTGAACAAACACACGTTGATGCTATCATTTTATTTCAGAATTATTGACTACAATTCCTCTAAATTATAATTATCCCTTAATTGTTTTGTACTAACTATCATTTTCAGCATACTCTGTTTGGTATTAAAAACCAATTTTTATTCTCTTCAAACATCATGTTACAAAATAACGCTATTATAACTTTTTTAAATATATAATCTAGTTACCTAACGAAGTCACTTTTTTTAAAAATATTATAAGGGTGAGTTTAAATATTTTTTTTTTGAAAGATTATAATGTAATTTATTCAAAAAATATATAATTATTTTATACTTGTAAAAATGTTCTGAAATAAAATGACGCTATATCAATCTGTAGAAATATCAATTTAATTAACTCATTTTTATCATCTGAAATCATTATAAATATTGATTGGATTTCTATAAAATAACAACTTATCCTTATTATCTCATTATATTCGTATAGGATACAAGTCTTATATTCTGCAGTGTTAAATGGTGCAAAAAAATTCACACAAAACATGGAATGAATACAAACATGGTCGTGTTTTATTTTAAAAAAATATTTTTTATTATAAATTATAAAAGGCAAATCATTTATGCACCATTTCGTCGTATTTATTCATACTAAAAAAACTGTATCCTTCTTTTCGATTTTTTTACTTTCATTATTTCATAAAAGAATACATATTTATTTATATGGAATATTATTTTTTTAAGTTGGCCATAATAAATTACTGTATGAAAGTTATTGAGATGTCATACCCTAAATAACGTAATTATTTTTTATGTTATAAATAAAAATATTATAATTTAAGTGAAATATTTATTAAATTACTATTTTTTATAACTTGTTACATGTTTACATGTATCTTTTTAAATTAAATTTATTCAGTAATAACAAATCTCTCTTGTTGTAATTATTTTATTTTAAATTTAAAAGATAAATTTTTTATTTAATTTATTTGTTATCTAATATAATTTTAAAAATTTTCATAAATTTTTATTATATCATATAAACTTTCAATTTTTAAATATTTATATTTATACATAAATTATAATACCTAATATATTTCTAATTATTTAAGTTTTATTATTTTGATACATATTATTTGTAGTGGGTTATAAAGTTTAAGTGGAAATAAAATTTTACAAAAATTAATGTTTTAAATAACTTTATTATATATACAATAATTATTTAAAAAATATTTTCTTTTATTTGTTGATAGCTATCTAATTATTATGTAATATTAAACATAATTCTAAAACCCAATAAACAATTGAATGCTAAAAAAGTACAATTTAAGAGGCGTTGATGTGATTTTTTTAAAAGCAGAGTTACACGGTTGATGTGGCATTCTCGTACGACATGAGCCAACTTTATAGTTATTAATCAAAATAAATAAAACGATTCGTACATGAAATAAAAAAATAAAGAGAATTCAAAACCAGAGCTTATATGCTTTGCTTAGCGTGTGCGTGCGGATTCAGATCACTTTTCATTTTCACCATCACAGAAAATTCATCATTTAAATTAATTTAAACACACATTTTCAAAATATTTCATAATTTTAAATAAACTACCAGCCACCAAATACACGAAAGAAAAGGCGATTTGTTCTTCAAAATTTCCGGAAAAGCAAAACCAGCAACTCAAAACAGTGAAGAGAGAGAGTGAGTGCGTTTAGTTTTATATTCATTCCTCATCGCAATCATAACTATAATGACAATATTTAATATTTAAATTCTTCTTAACAATAAAAAAAGATAAATAAAATACTATAATTATTTATACAAATTTATAATAAAAAAGTAATTGATGTAGCTAGTTGACTTCACAGCAATATTGAAGGCCAAAAAAGATTAACTGAACTCCGAAGTGTGTACCCAAATAAATAATAAATAAATTAAAACAAACAGACATTTAAGAAAAATATGTTATTTATGATCTTATTCAACAAAACATGAATCTTTGTTTTCCTCGTTCCTATGGCGCACACTGTAACAGAAGAGGAGCCTCGGTTTTTCATCTCCCAACGTAGAAATTCAATCTACTACTACTAGACTGTGTCACTGCTACCACCCTTATCGTGTGACTCAGAAAATTCCTCAAAATCTTAGGGCTTTGTTTTTGGATTGTTGTGCAGAGCAAGTGGCTTTGGTGTATAAATTCGCTTTGCTTCGGTTTGGTTTGGCTTTTTCTTGTTTTGGGGTTTTAGGATTTGGTTTCTGTGTGCTCTAAATATCATAAAGGAAAGTGCTTTGGGAAGATGAGCTGGCGCAGGGTGTTGAAGTCAGCGCAAGCTCTCGCTGCACACACCTTTCTCTTATGCTTCACTCTCTTCCTCGTTCTCAAGCTCGATCATCATATCTCATGTTCTTGGTGGTTAGTTTTTCTTCACCCCCTTTTTTTTTATTTGTTCCAATTTTTTACTTTAATTCAATACCCAATTTGGATTTCTTTGTTCTCATGTGTTGTGGGGTTTGTTATTATTTTCCTTTGGGGATGAGGGGTTGTTGATGGAGTTACCCGAATGAGTGTGTTCTTGAGAAAGAGAAGAGGGTTGGGCCCACATGCAATGATTAATCCTACTTATGTTGTTGTATGGGAAAATTACTCAAGAGCATGAGTGTGATGATCATTACTGGGTTCTGGTTTTTCTTTCTGATAACTCTTATCCACCCTAATTTGGCATGGTTAAGAATATATGGGTGCTATGCTAATGTGAATTGATTGATGAAAAAAGTTTTTTTTTTTGTTTCTGGGAACATGTGCAGAGTACAAAACGAAAATGCAGGTGGTTGTTTCACACGGGAGTTCTGTGATGTGAGGGATTTTAAGTATTAAAAATGTTCACAATCACAACAGTTATGCTATTAATAAGGCGTTGCAGAACCCGTTTTGGTAATAAATAATACGATTCTCACCTCAGAGGCTTAACTTGGGGGTTGTTTAGTTTGCTTCCTTTCTTCATTCATATTTTGGTGTAGGCTATGTGGCTGGTGAAATTTGATTCAGCTATGAGTTATGTTTTCTGCTATATAAATTATGTTCATACAAGGAAGAGTCTGCTTGATTGAGCTGACAAAATGTGGGAATGTGGAAAATGGAGGATGGGGTGAAGATGATCTTTGACTAAAATTATGGCCTATAGTGAAAATAAGTACACTTTATTATTGTGGAATAATGCTTGTTAGACCAAGATAGTCAAAGAGTGTGCAAACTTTTGCTTCAATTGGAATAATGTCTGCGAGTTAAAAAGCTTCCTAAATGACTACATGACAGATCAAAGTAGGCCCCATTTTTAGGTTAATATTTGAGTGGTTAGAGATACTCTGTAGGTGGTGAATTGTAAAGTGGCTTCATGTCATTGTGTGATGTTCTGCCTCTAAAAGTCAATAGTATCTGGAATTTATTGTGGGATTCAATTAAAATAATTGCAGTGCAATTCCTGAAATTATTTAAAAAGCTACATGATCCACTATTCTCAATGCCCTTAAGTGTAGGGGAAGATCAAGAATATAACAAATTATGATGTTAGTTTGGTATAAGTCCTTTAGAAAAACTCTTTAGCAAAAAAGTAAATAAATGAATAAATTGTGATAGTGTCCTGATATGGTGGGGTTGATGGTGTTGTCTAAAAATTGTTTATAACGAAATTTTATGATTCTTAAGATGGATGCGAAGGTGTGATGTATATTAGGTTCTGAGTTGATGGTAACTGTTAATGACTGACTTCAGCTTTAATATACAGGATAATATTTTTACCTCTTTGGATGTTCCATGGCATTGTGGCTCGAGGAAGGTTTTCATTACCTGCGCCATCTGCTCCTCGTAATCGAAATGTATGCCATTGCCATTCTTAACTGAAATTTGAGAGAGTTTCTATTTTAAGTTTTAGTTTAGTTGTTGAGTGTTGGGCCATTTGACTTCAAAACCATGGCTTTACGTATTGTTCTTTGGCTATCATGGATAAAAACACAAAACAAGGTTATTGGCTCCTTGTTTTCTCCTTCTTTTATAAATTAATATTATAGTGTTTTTTCCCCTGACAATGTTATGATGAGTTAATACAGTACTGAATTTCTATGTTGTTACAGTGGGCACCATGCCATGCCGTCGTTGCAATGCCATTGCTTATTGCATTTGAATTGCTCCTTTGTATATATCTTGAGAGTTTAGATGGTATGCTTTCATCTTTACATAACTAGGAATTTCCAATTATTTTTATGCTTTCAATATGTATTCAGTTATCTGTGCAGGGAGTATTTCTAAAGAAATATTAAGTAGTTTGTTCAATGCTCACAAATTCCTAATATAGAATTGTGAGCATTTTGCAATATCCTTGTGTCTGTAAATGAAAGACTGTTGTCGCAATAGAAGACTTAAATTTCTGTAATAATGACATTGGTGCAAGATCTCCAATTATACTAATGCATTTGTTCCTGCACAGTTCGTGGCTCTGCAGCAGTAGATCTAAAGATTGTCTTTCTTCCCTTACTAACATTTGAAATCATTATTCTCATTGACAATTTCAGGTAACATATTTTATGATAGCTTCCATAAACCTTATATTTTTTGTTTGTTTCTCTCTTATGTTAGGCAAATCAATGGTTACATGAGTAATTTTTTGAATTCTATACACCTGCTAGACTAGATACTTCAGTGAATCTCTTTATCATCTTTTTCTTTCTCTATTTCCCTGCTTTTTCTCAAATCTTAATAATTGATGTGCATAATTGGGTTTGTTATGGTATGCTTTGTTTCATAGAGATGAATGTGGACCCTTTGGCATAAATCGTTGGTTTGGGTTCATACTCATCAATTATTTATGTCATTTGTAACCAACTATGTTTTATGTGCAGGATGTGTAGGGCTCTAATGCCAGGCGATGAAGAAAACATGAGTGATGAGGCAATATGGGAAACTCTTCCTGTAAGGATTTATATCAATACTTTGTAGAAGTGACAGACATAGGGTGCAAATTTTCCTTTTCCTAAATATCAGTTTATTTTTCAGTCTTTGTTGTGTTCTTTAATAATATAACTAATAAAAACGTACAAGAAAATCAAAGGAATGTTAGTTTGTGGTGCTAAAGTCTACAACACTTTCATCTTTGATAATGTAATGATTTAATTTGTATGGGGAAAATGGCTAGACTCTAGAGAATTTCTATTCTAAGCATAGATATTACAGTAAAATTGCATCAGGACTCAGGAAACAACGTGAAAGAGCTGTGGTTGGGGCTTTTCAAATTATTGTCAGAAGAGTGAACTTATGGTGAATTTAGTGTCAATTCCTTCTCCAATTAACCCCTATTGCTTTTCTTCTAAATTAGTACATGATATTTTATTGTGCTGTGGAGAATTTGCTATTGCCTTTTTTAAAAAAAAAATTATATTTGAAGTTTAGTGTTATAAATTGTTGCGGGTATCGTACTTTCGGTATTATAAAGTTGTTCAACAAAAGGGCTTTGCTATGTTTTAGTTTACATTTAAGGATATCTTTGTCATGCCAAATTCAATGTGCAATATTCTCTGATTGTG
The DNA here is from genome assembly GCF_003935025.1 of Abrus precatorius. Classification (NCBI taxonomy): domain Eukaryota; kingdom Viridiplantae; phylum Streptophyta; class Magnoliopsida; order Fabales; family Fabaceae; genus Abrus; species Abrus precatorius. Next base: position 35,775,557 of record NW_020874428.1, on the reverse strand, counting down.
ACTTGCATCAAATAAGGAATACTTGTACTAGGAAATATTCTGATTGCAATTGGTGCTTGAGTCTATTCAAAATTTTGTGATTTTTGTAATGTTTTTTCCAGTATAATCTTGAGTTGCCTCCTTTTGTATTGAACTATTATAACTTCAAATTGCTAAAGCTTGATTACACTAAAAGTGTTTTTTATTTTGTTGTTTGTAGCACTTTTGGGTTGCAATTTCTATGGTGTTCTTCATTGCTGCTACAGTCTTCACACTCCTCAAACTGAGCGGTAACGCTTTTTCTTCTAAAGGTTGATTTTTTTTTCTCATTTATTCTTTATAAATTCTGTTATTATTTTTTAATCTCATGGTACATAGTTGTGATCTTATGATTCTTTTGGAATATTGTCTTATATTGCTGTTGAAAAGGTGAGATAAGGAAAAGAAAAAAAGAGAATGAATAAATTCCAAATTTCATTTTTCCTTGACTATGGTTCATGAAAAAATGTGGTTTCTTTCAAATGAAGTGCCCATTTAGTGAGCTGGAGTGAAGTAGGTGTGATTACTCAGCATTGAAGCAGTGTCTAGTTTATTTACCCCCCCATGTTATTAGATGTTGAGTGGCACAAAGCCACAAACAGTGTGTTCTAAAATGGTCAATTCCTCATGATTTATCTATATTTTGCACAGAATATTGAAATATACCTTATAAATTATTATTTGTCATGAATACATTTTATTTTCAATTTTAATTTATGGAAATATGGAGTCCATGTCATGCACTGGACTGGATGTTTCTACAGTATCAAGACAACTTTTTTTTATTTAAAAATGCAAATATGGAGTCCATGTCATGCACGAAATTTGACCCTTTTGGAACTTTGGATAACGACTAAGTGACAACTAATACATTTTTTTTATTCTTGCTTTTATATGCATGAGATTATGGCTTTTTTTTTCTTGTCTAATACAGGTGATGTAGGTGCTCTGGGCTGGTGGGACTTATTTATTAACTTCGTGTACGTTCCTTTGTCTTAAGTGCTAAAAAAAAGTATTTTGAAAATTACCTGTCTTTGTTTGAATGTTTGAAATTTTAATATAAGGCTTTTATGACCTATTGTTCTGCAGTATTGCCGAGTGCTTTGCTTTCCTTGTATGTACAAAGTGGTCCAATCCAGTCATTCATAGAACTTCAAGAGAAGCCAGTAGTTCATCTTCAACTACGATTAGATATCTTGACTGGAACAGTGGTTTGGTGGTTTCTTCAGAGGAAAATCAACGTCAGGGGAGAATGTGTAGCCTGCAAGACATAGGAGGTCATTTCATGAAAGTCCCAATTATCGTATTCCAGGTTCTGCTTGTTATGCATCTAGAGGTATGTGATACTGAATTGTGTGGTTGGCCAGCCTTTGGAATATTGTTTTTGGAGATCTGAGCTGTCGTGCATTTCAGGGTACACCTGCTTGTGCTGTATATATACCTCTTCCAGTTCTTTTCTCTCCCATTTTCCTACTGCATGGAGCTGGTATACTGTTATCTGCATCTAAATTAGTTGAGAAACTTGTGCTTCTGGTACGAAGTGGAGCTGGTGGAGGAATATATTTTAGATTTTCTTCAAGAGCTCATGATTGCTTGGGATTCTTGCGCCATGGTTCTAGGTAATGAATGTTCTTTTATTGCTATTATTATTAGGGAAAAGTTCAGATTGTTGATCTTGTTGAATTACCATATGCATGTATTGTGCTGCAACTATATCTGACAATTCGTGGAATCAGATTATTAGGTTGGTGGTCAATTGACGAAGGAAGTCGAGAAGAACAGGCACGGTTGTACCATGAGGGAGCATCTGGGTAAGCATTATTTCATTTTATTACAACATGGTGTGCATTGTCATAGAATGTAACTGATATGTTCCTCATCCATATCACCTGCAATGTGGCTAGTCAATTCATCTTGCTTGCTTGTGAATGTTTAATTTTCAGGAATGTATCATTTTGGTCTGCAAAAGACACATCTTCCAATTTGATCCATTAAAGATATTCATTTTGTTTTATTTCATCTTTTTTAAGTCCTGCCATACATATTTAGGATGTGTGGAACGCTTATGGAAGGACCAAATTGAGATGAATTGAAAAGATTAAGTATTCAAATGACACAATTTAACATTGGGGAAGCAAATTGTGCAGATGTTTTATCTTTAGGACCAAATAGTAGGTTTCCTTTCATTTTTATGTTTGAAACTAGAACTTGTTTGACTATGACAAATACAAGTACTATATGAAGATATCCTTTTTGCCCCTTCTTATGATACGAGATGCATGAAGATATTTTCAACTTTATTGTTATATATTCACCTAGTAGTTGCTTCTAATGATCTTTTTACACTTGTCTTCCCACTCCACAGGTATAATACGTTCTGTGGTTATCCTCCTGACATTGTTAAGAAAATGCCTAAAAAGGATCTTGCTGAGGAGGTGATGACAGTTGTTATATATACACAATTTATGTGGGTGTATATTCATCTATAGGCATGTAGATAGATATTGCCTTGTGTCGTATGGATGAAAAATCTGCATAGGTTTTATTTCCTTACATTCATCTGTTCAATATCAGCAACAAAATTTTTCAGTAAGTCAATAACTCTGATTTCCTTCATTAGCATGCTCAAAAATTTCTAATGTCAGGTTTGGAGACTCCAGGCCGCTCTTGGTGAACAAACTGAAATTACAAAATACAGCCAACAGGAGTATGAAAGACTTCAAAATGTAAAACTTCTAACTTTTATGTGTACTATATTTATTCATGTGCTTGCGCTGTGTATTTTTCAAAGTTTCTTATATATGATGTGTTAAGAAGTCATCCATAATGGCAAGGGTCTATGTAATATGCAATTTGCATGGTCAATGGGGAATCATTCGGTTAGAATATTCTTTATGTTTGAAGTCTTTTGGAGTAAATTTTAATGATCAGTCACCAAAACCAAGTCTTGTTTTATACATCACATGCTTCTGTTTTGATGTTGCAAATCACAGTCTGTTAGTGTAATGACTATAGTGGAAATATAATAGGTTGTGATCATAATATTCAATATACTGTCTTTGCTGTATTATAAAAGTAGAGCAGCTATGCAGTAATGTTAGTCACGCTAAAATGATAGCTGGGCTTGCACATTATTTTCGTATTGTGACAACAATCATCAATGGTATGGGTTGTAACTCATTCGCCCAATTAAAGTGAAGTTTCTGAATATTGCATCATTGCTTAATTTGGATTCATTATCAAGCTTCATTTGGCCAAAATTTAATTTTTTTATCTTGTATCAGGAGAAAGTATTATGCAGAATTTGTTTTGAGGAAGAGATTAACGTTGTATTGCTCCCATGCAGGCATCGTGTCCTTTGCAGGTAATGTGAAATAAATGATGTTCAATGAGACAACTTCATGCATTACATTCATAGTTTGGCCTTGTGCTTTTATTTTTCCTTTTCAAAATAGTTTGGCCTAATGCTTGATTTTCATGAACTGCAGCATATGCTCAGAGAAGTGTAAGAGGTGCCCCATTTGCCGGGACTCTATTGCTGAGCGCTTGCCTGTGTTTGATGTTTAGGTGTTAACTTGGCCAACTTTTTTAAGACCATAGAAAAAAGGGACAAGAAAATGTGAGAAAATGTTAACAGAGTGAGTACCTAGTACAGTTTTGGCATTGACATTAATTTAAAAGCATCTTGTTGACTGCCCAATTCCAATACACATCAAAAGATAGGAAGAATAGAGCATCCACATGATACTCTGGATTTTGAATTTTATCTGTTTTGCTTTGCTTTTACTTCCTTGTGTAATTTGTATATAAATACTAGCTTTTTACAGGCTCCAATGATGAGTGCGATTAGTGTTGAATTCTATACTCTCTTCATTTCCTTGGTCAATCGAGCGTGTAAAAGCTAGCCATCAATTTTTTTTCCTTTTTCTTCCTTTGCTTAATTGCACTTTTAATTTTTATATTTTTTATGCGCAATTTTAGTCAGTTTAATTTAATTTCTTACAATTGGTCTTTAGTTTTTAATTGTTCAATCTAAGGTTTTTGCTTTAAAATATATATATCAATAATATTACATTCCTGTTATTTGTTAACTGAGATTTGATGTGAAATATTTTATATCTTGAATAAATAAAATTTAAAAAGATTAGAATTATACATAGACTAAAGTAAGGGGATAAAGATTTTAATTACTTTTATCAATTATTTTTTGGGAGAAATGGATATTTGAAAATGTTTGAAAGATATAAAACAAATTGTATTTTTGGTTTTTATTGTTTGAATTACATATAATTTGTTTTTTAATATTTCTTTTGAGCTAATTAGATTTTTTCTAGTTTTAAAATGAAACCGAGTTGATTTTTACTTTAAAATTCACAAACTACTCTCTCTCTCTCTCTCTCTCTCAATGATTAGTTTTGTACTTATATTGTTAGCTTTATAACTTCAGAAGAAAAGATATATTTTTTTTAAATCTGTAATTTTGTTTTTAAGACTTAAATTTATATGTGAATTTTGTCTTTTTAATTTTAATTGATTATATTTAGTCCTCTTAATTCTTCAAGTTAAATTTTCAGTCTAAAATTTTATTTAATAATTAATAAAAAAAAGTAAAGATGTGACATTTTATTGATTTATATAAATTAAAAAAAAAGTCGTTAATTTTTCTTTGTAATTTTGTATAAAATGATTATATATTACATGGTTGTTATATTTTTATTAATTATTGGATGAAATTTTGGAATAAAAAACTTAATTGAACAATAAAAACTAAAGAGATTAAATACAAACAACTAAAATTAAGAAGACTAAAGTTATATATAAACTAAATTGTGAGAATTAAATTTCAATGAAGTCAATCTAACAATAAGAATATTTAAAAACTGAATTTATTTTTTCAATTTTTAAAATTAATTATTTAGAGCTCATAATTAATTTTCAATAATATTGATATTTTTTAATGTAGCAAAAAAATTACACTATACACCCCCAAAATGAATAAAATATTATGAAATGATAAAATTTGATCATAATTATTTCTTAAAGAAGAAATTGATTTGGATATATTTATATTAAACTTAAGTAAATATGATATATGACACATTTATTTCTTTTAAAAAATAAGTATAATTTTTAAAATTAGTAAATATAACAATATAATTTAAGTACAAGTTTAATTTTAATTTATTTTCAATGTAAAATTTTTAAATGTTAACTATTTAAATATTAGATAGTGAAATATTAAGAAAAAACTGAATAAAAATTTACTCAACAATATAAAAATTTATATCCTAACAACCCTAAAATTAAACTCATATGATTTTTTATATCCCTAATAGTTCGTTTTATTAAATATTTCTATGACAAATCTCTCAACTACACAAAATAATATAATTTATGATTTTATAAACTTTAATCCTTAAAATTAATTATAAACACAAAAAAATATTTTTTTTTTATTTTTAATATAATAAATACTTTTTGCTCACAAAAATCTTCCATCTATATTTGCTGAAAATCTGTTGATGTTAATAAAATTATTGTTTATAATTCTACATATCCTTTTAATTATTTGACAAAAATTATAAAATAATTAATTTTGTTAATGACATTGAATTTACCAGTAATTTATATTATTTTAACAAGTATCCTTAAAATTATTAAAAATATAATATTATTTTATTTTTATTTATTTAATTAATTTATATTTATTAAAGATATTTTAAGAAAAATTAACTAATGTAAGAAATAATTTAATATGAATTTTATAAAAGATATAAGGACAATCTATATAGGACGTTCATAGTTTAATGTTAAAATCAGATAATTAGACAAGAAGGTACCTACTGCAGAATGCAGTACTTTCAAATATGTACACAATTTGTTGATATTTCGAACTATTTACTCGTTTCCTTTCCCAAATAAGAATTGAAAATTTGTTACTTAACAATATCTCCTTTCTGTAATGTAACTCATTTGTCTCTGTTTATAGTTCATAGATTCGGATACCTATTACACTGTGCACAGAAAGTTGTTGGATTTGGAGCCACAGTTATTGGGACCAAGGCCTAAAGCTCCTAACTTTGTTTAATTTTCTGGAAGATTACACTGTTTTCAGTCACTTTGGTTTTCTGCTGTTGCCGATCCATATGGGTTCGTGCCAGGAACTGTGTCTGGGTTCCATACTCCTATGTTCAGGTACCCATTTGATATATCTTGTTGAAGTTGAAATTGTAACTTACACACCGTTATTTTAGTTCCTAGATTTGGTTGCTGAGAAAATGCATTAAGGGAACTGTTTGAAATTCGGGATCTTGCATAAGCTTTTGTTCTGAAATTTTGTTTGGTTCTTAACCAAAGTAAGACTAGTAGTTAAGCACTGATGTTTGAACTGATCTGAACTTCCTTTCTTAATACTGTTCCAGAGAAAGGCTTGCAAGTCTAGTTGCTAATTGCTATCTTTCTTTCTGAGTTTCTGCTATTCATTGTAGTACACCTCATATTAGTTTGTTGTTAATTCTTCCCAAAATAGAATCATATTAGCAAATTAATGCGCTGTGTTTTTTTGTGTTTCTTTGTTAGGTTTCTGAGTTTTCTGTAATGTGGAAGAGAGAAGAAAAAGGAATATTTCATGCATGAAAGTTGAATTGAACTTCTTTGATCAATGAAGATGCTGCAGGTTTTTTAGCAGGAAATAGTTGCCACTTGCCAGAGGTGTTGTTGATGGCATTTTGATCAATGAAAGTTTATATTATTAGTGTTTTTCTCAGATATGAGTCGGTCTCCTTCCTTTAAAGTTGAAACAGAAGTAAGTCCCAGTCTTGATCCGGAGTCTTTACAGAGATGGATTGTTGCCATTTGTGCTATAAGGTTTGATCTCGAACAAGGGCAGCTTGTAGAAGTGTGTTATCCACCAGGCTGTCTTACACATGAAGAGGAGCTTGAAATTGCTTATAGTTCATTTCCAGATTCTGTTTCCCGTCAACAAAACCGCTCTAGCATTCATGATTGTATCTTCTTTTTCCGATTTCGTAGGCACCTTAAATCTCAAACCAGCAATGCCACTCATTCTGAGATAAATGAAGTTGACCAGAAGTTTTCTCCAAAGTCCATAGACAAAAACAATGTGAGTAAAATATTATCCAGTACAAGAAGTGATAATGTTTCTAAATACATGTATGGCTTTGTCTTTAATAGACAAAGACATGATGAGAGGCTAAAGCGTGGAGGGGAACAGAAGTCTGTGGTCATGTTGTCCCACAGTCCTTATTCTAGTGTGTTCAGACCTTTATTACAAATTGCAGGTCCCTTATATTTTGACATTGGTAAGATAGCACTGGAGCATATTGCTGCTTATGTTTCAACATGGCCCGCTCCTGTTCCTGGTAAGGTAATGGATCTTCCTATTGGGAATGCAATACTTAAGGTGAACTTGCCACCTGCGCACAGCTTGCTCATGGAAAACGGAATATCTTTTGATGAATCTGCTTCTCCTGTGGCTCCTTTTCTTCCTAATAATCAGTTTATCCCGCAGGGCCTTTTTCATGATTCAGATCTTTTTGGCACCTTCCGTGGACTTTTATTGCAGCTTTGGTTGTTATGGGAGTTGTTACTCATTGGTGAACCCATTCTTATCATTGCACCCACCCCTCCCCAGTGTTGTGAGGCTGTTGCCAGCCTTGTGAGTTTGGTTGCACCATTACTTTGCAGTGTTGACTTTCGGCCTTATTTTACTATCCATGATCCTGAGTTTGCACATTTGAACTCAATTCGGGAAGGGGAAACCTTCCCTCCAATGGTTTTAGGGGTGACAAATCTTTTCTTCCTTAAGGCTCTACGTAACATCCCTCACATTGTCTCAGTTGGAAGCCCCCCTCCTAGTTCAAACAAGGTTTCCCTTTCGACCAGGTCTTCTACTGGTAGAGTTTCTAGTAGACCTGAAGGTCTTGGGCTTCAACAACTTTCCCTACAGAAATTTTCTCCTTCAAGTTTATGGAGTGCAATTAAGCTACGGAGAGATGGCCCTCTTTGTCTGATGACAGAACATAGGGAAGCCATTTGGACTACATATTCTGCCACAACTAAGCCTGACACCTCTATTTTAAATAGGCTTTTAGATGCCGGAGTGTCACCAATAGTTGAGGAGTCAATGTCAGTTGTCAACAATGAGATATTACGGCGGCATTTTTTAGAGCTAACAACTAATTTTTTGGCTCCATTTGGTCCATATTTTAGGACTACAACACCATCGGAAGGATCTTCTCCCTATGTAGATCCTCCTTCTTTACCTCCATTTAATGCTGATGAATTTCTTGCAAGTTTATCAGCCAGAGGTCCTGGGAAGTTCATTTTGAAGCGAATGAAGTCTAATTGGCTTGACTTCTACAGGTAATGAATTTTGTTTGCAATGTTTGTCATGTACTACCATTTGCCACTTACCTCTCTGTATGATAGTCTTTTATGGTGAGACCTTGCACTAAAGTTTTAGGACTTCATTATTTGATTTATATTCTTCATAAGTCACTTGAATGTTCTTATCAGGCGGTTCCTGAATGGACCCAACTTCATGCCTTGGTTTCAGAGGAGGCGTGCTGTAGCTGAACAGAAACAAGAAAGATTGTGGAGGCATGCAAGAATAAAAACTGATATTCGATGGCTTATGTCTAAAATGTCTGAGTTGGAAATTGTGGATTCCTTCAATGTTATAGAGAGACTTCTACTTAGAGAAGTACAGTTAACCTACCCTCCTAGGGTCCTCCCGTTATGCTTTTAATTGATTGTGCCTTTCTTTTGGTATTTGCCCCGCATAAATAAGCTGATGTGTCTACATTTTTTGATTAATTAATTTTTACCAGTTGCATTTGTGAATGACTAAGTATCTAACGTAATGTCACAGGTTTTTTCTTTGGACTCGAACCCCCTTTTTTTACCCTAACAAAATGTAGTTTTGGATCCAACAAGGCAAATGATCAAATTGAATATAGCAAGACTGATACTCAACACAAAAGTATATAAGATAACTAAATATGCCCTATTTATCTTCGACTATTCATCCAGGAGAGTGCTTGCTTTTGTGAATCATTCAGTTTTGCCTAAACGAATAGACAGTATGTCAGATACCATGAGCCTTTTGGGTAATGGGGAAATGCTTTGGGATGAAAATTTTCACCATGTTATCTATAAGGAAACTTATTTTTTGTATTTTAATAAATTAGGCGTACCATTAGTTAGGCTCAAGCATAGTTCACATCATCATTATTCGTTACATACTGTGCTGACTAAAACATAGTATTGTTTTAGCTGTAAATGAAACATACACAGTGCTTTTAAATCTCTGTCAAATGCAATTATCAGCTGCAGCAACCTGGAAATGGTGGCGTCAATTCTACAGCAATGCGTCAGAAACTAACAGGAGATCTTCAGGCAGTTTTCAATGCGCTTTCAAAAGACATGCAACAACTCATGCTTTCAAATCCACAAAGGGCATCCCTTCTGCAAGGTAGCGAAGAATTGACAAAACATCCAGGACATCCACGTATACTAGCCAGGGACTTGTCTTCTACATCACCCCTTTAATGGTAAAAGCATGAAATAGGTGATCTTGGTTATATGTGATCTTCGTATGGTGCTGAAGGGGACACCCTTCCTTTGCCTCCATCTGATTGAGCGTAGTTCTTTGATTTGTGACAAGTCATGGGTTAAGACTCATTTTTGCAGACAAACCATTTTCCTTTGTATGTCATGCAATTCATTTCAATAGAAAGATTTGCTGATTGCATATTTTTCTTCAAATAAACAGCTGTGTGTTGATGATTAATCCTCATCAAGAAGTAGACATGGAATGACTTGTCTCTTGAGATACATACATACATGGAAATTTGATTTTTTGTAAACTTGCCAGGTTGTTAATGTGCCTTTCTCAATGGTAACTATGGCTTCATATTGTCTCTATTATGAAGGACCAAGCTGTAAATTATTAATACACTTTGTTTTAGCTTTTGGTAATGGTCTCTATTCCATGTTTTCTACTATTCCAAATTTCTCAATTTGTGCAATGGATTGTCTCTCCAAAAAGATTCATTTACTTTGAACTAGACGGTCATTTAATCCTCATGACAGTTTCACACGGCTATTTGCAGGTCATTTTGCAACATACATAATTTTATTAACTTACAAGTATTGATACAAGATACAGTGGCAAGTGTAATATGCAGAATTGATGTGTGATTAACAATACCATTCCTAGATAGTTTTTGAGACCAGCAAAAGTGAGGGAACGCAGTATGTTAAACACCTTTTACTATACAAAGTAGTGAATTATAAATGAAGCAAAGGACTTGTGTTTGAGGCTAATTTACCCTGAAAAGACTGGCCATATTTAATAAAAAGGGTTATTTTAATTAGTATTTTAAGGACACTAGTTCAAAAATTTAATAATAAATTTTTAATATACATTAAAAATGTATTGAAAATTATTCATAAAAATATACTAAAAATTATTCATAAAAATATATTAGAAATTATTCATAAAAATATATTAGTAATATTTTTAATAAAAAACTTCACTTTTAGTTAAGGTTGTTAGTAAAATAAAATTAAGGATAATCCATTGATTAATTTGAGCAAACTTTTTCTGTTTTTAATGATTGCATAATATTTTTAAAATGATTACTTTATTTTTAAAGATATGTCCGCAATATAATGAAAACCACCAAACAAGCTTTCTTTTCCAACATTCAATGGTTGAGACACCTCTTCGAAACCCTGTGAAAGATGACAGAGATTATTTTTTTTCATTATGGTAACGACATGTGTCAACCATGGCATTTACTTGTCACTTCAATGGTCGATTTGCTACATCCTGGTGTAATTATATGGCGTGACTATGGATTAGGACACAGATTTATTTGTTCTTGAAAAAGAAAGCTAAAAGCTTAGTGGTACATGAAATATTTTAGGGAAGTTTATCGCACTTAGTTTATGCTTTTACCCTTTTAGGGTCATCACCTGCAATAGAATTCAAATACCCTGCAACTAAACGCAACTCTGTGGAACCTACTTTTGTTGTTATCTCCATACAATAACTGGCAAATGAGTACGTGTACAAACATTAAAGTTAAGTTAAATCATGTTTTAACGTTTGAGTGAATTTGATATCATAATTTTTAATTATTTAATTTCTGAAAAAAATTGACAACTATTGATCAGATTTTTTTTAATAATAATTATATAATAAATAATATTAAATTTTTAAATATTTAAGGCCTCTAATTCTATCATAACTTTTTTCTTTGATATATTGTATTAATATCAATAATTTATTAAAAAATTTAATTTATATGTACTTATAATATAATATTTTTTGGGAGAAGAATCTTCTTACACCAATGTAAGTAAAAATTCTTTCACTTAATCTTATTCTTTCATTTAACTTAAATCTAACGGCCAATGAAATAATAAATTATAACCTATTAAATTTAAGTTAAATGAAAGGCTTAAATTGAATGTAAGAATTTTTAGACTTATATCGATGTAACCTTTTATTTTTTTATATTATTATCTGATTATAAATTGTCATATTAATACACAAAAATATATTTTTATAATGATTAATATAAAAATTATATTCACAATATATTATCATTGTTTAATAATATAAAATTTTGAAACTCACAATGTACAAAAAAATTAAAAAGCTTCGTCCCAAAATTTATTTTAGGCTTAGATATACTTTGGCCGTCCTAATTTTGTGCTCTATGATTTCCCAATTAGAGAGTTTATATCATTAGTAAATGCGAAGTAGTAGTTATATGGTTGCCATCGCAAGGTCTTAATCACATGGAAATGTTTTGCTATAGTTTGCTGATAAATTTGTACTACTTTTAGACGTATCTGAAGATATCATTTCAACAATGACATTAAGCTATGATTTTTTGTATGTGTAAATTCGTTAAGTTAATCTATAAAATTGTAAATTCAGAAATAAATTCAGTGATATAAAAATATTTGTACGAAAAATAAAGACAAGATTTTGGATAGATAAATATAAATGACCTTGTCATCTAGAAATTTTACAATGGAATCCATTCCCCTTTGTCCCAAAACTAAGGTAGAGAGAGTAGTCTTATAGAAGTTTTCGTTGTTATGGTGCAACTTGATGTTATATTGTATTATCCCTAGCTACAACTTGGCGTTGAACATACTATTTTTTGATGTGAACATTGCCTTCACTTTACAATAACATTAGTGTGTGGATGTGGATAGTATTCTTCCTAGTTTTCATAATGTAAATGAATAGGTTCCTCTTTGCGAAAAGGGAAACTTGGAAATGTGGTTCATATTATCGCATAGCAGACGTGGAGAATTAGCCACGTCTCTAGTTTTCTTTCTTTTTTAATAAGACAAATACTATAATCCTATCGTGAGTAGGGGCATGTGAATGTGTCATGTATTTTTTGAAGTTTGTTTAGGGCAGCATAATATCTGACTTAATTTTCATCTCTGAATAGAATTTAAGTAAATATGTTAATTGGATGAGTTCATTAAATGTTAATTTAATGAAAAATTATTATATGAGTTTATATTGTGTGTTTAATTCAATAAATCTATTAAAATACCTTTAAAAGAACTCATAAGAATGTCATGAGTTGTTTTTGTAAATTTAACCAGAATTTCTAATTCTTAACTTGATGATAATCTAAGATACATATGAGTTCTTTAACACTCTTATTGGCTGATTATAGGTTAAAACTTTAAACTTGTATTCCTGTCTCCAACTGCTTTACTATTTTCAGCAGTGTCAGATAAACTAATACAGTCACTGTTAATTTAATTCAAGGAGGTATTTAAGCAGGAAAAAGTGACAAGAAAATTTTAGCTGTGTTGGAGAATCACAGGTTATACATAAATCATTGAATAAGAAGGGAAAAAGAACCCATACCTTAATGGTTTTGTCTTCATCACCACTGGTCTATTCATTGGTATGGTCGAGATTCCATTTGATTTTGGTTGTATGAAAAGAAAATTCTATTGGGCCTACTATATACTCATTCAGAAATTATGTTGGTAGTTTGAAAATTTTACACCCTTTTCAAAGCTATTTTGTTTTCAAATAATTAAAATATTACATTCTAACACACACTTATTAGATGGTTTTTTTGACTTTTTCCCCCCTAAACAAGCAAAAGCATAAAAAGGATGTAAGATTTTTAAGGGTAACTCGTTTACGCACTATGATAACCAATATGTTTGTCTCCACGGTTAAGAAAGAAAATACTAACAATATGGTCAGTGTAACTGTGAGAGAGAAAGTTCTTCTAAAGAAATATGCAAACAGGAAAAAAAATGATATGAATGAACATGACAAATCACACATCCCTTCAATTACAGAGTGTGGTCCTCTCGAAATTGATTGTTTGATACCCCTTTACTTCTTATCCTACACACATTGTGATTCTTCTCCTTATCCTGCGCACCCTTTCTGCTACTTTGTCCAATAGAGACAAAATTCACACAACAAAAAAATGACTTACACACCCATATCCCAATTTCACCATTCTCATTCTCCAAACTTGAACCATAATTGCAAATCCAACCAAGAGTCACCATGTCATCTAGTGGAACCATTTGGAGCTATGAAGAAGAAAAAGCATTTGAGAATGCCATCGCTTTGCATTGGATTGAGGAAGCCTCAAAAGACCAATGGGAGAAGATTGCTTCAGCTGTTCCCAGCAAAAGCATAGAAGAAGTGAAGCAACATTACCAGGTACTAGTAGAGGATGTAAGTGCAATAGAGGCTGGTCACATATCATTCCCAAATTATGCTACTGAAGAAACCACATCTTCAAATAAGGATTTTCATGGCTCTTCAAAGGCTTCAACTTCAGATAAGAGATCAAATTGTAATTATGGAAGTGGTTTTTCCGGGTTAGGACATGACTCCACCACTCATACTGGTAAAGGAGGCTTGTCAAGGTCATCAGAACAAGAAAGGAGAAAAGGAATTCCATGGACTGAGGAGGAGCACAGGTACTTTCCATTTACATTTACTATAACTTACTCTCACAGTAAGTAACTCCTCTTACTGTAAAAGTTCCACATATACATCTATTTATATGCATATATAATTCCATTAGCCATATGAGTTAGGCGTACTATATTTTATATGGGATTCCAAGTAAGGGTAATTAACAAGTTTTTCTTTTTGCTACTTTTCAGGCTATTTTTACTTGGTCTAGACAAGTTTGGAAAAGGAGATTGGAGAAGCATTTCAAGGAACTTTGTGATTTCTAGGACTCCCACTCAAGTGGCAAGCCATGCACAGAAGTACTTCATAAGGTTGAATTCTATGAATAGAGACAGAAGGAGGTCTAGTATCCATGATATTACTAGTGTCAACAATGGAGATGTGGTAAGTAATCAAGCACCAATTACAGGCCAACATACAAGCACAATATCTTCAAGTACAATGGCTGTAGGACAATCAATGAAGCATAGAGTTCAGCCTCATATACCTGCTGGTTTAGGCATGTATGGAACACCAGTTGGCCATCCTGTGGCAGCTCCACCAGGGCATATGGCATCAGCAGTTGGAACTCCTGTCATGCTTCCTCCTGGACCCCACCCCCATCCTCATGCCCATCCTCATGCCCATCCTCATCCACCTTATGTTGTCCCTCTTGCTTATCCAATGGCTCCTCCAACAATGCACCAATAACAACCCCCTTTTTTTCAATTTGTAGTTAGGTTTTTTTTTTAGTATGGATTAAAGTCCTTTTATGTGGAAAGTCATAAATCGGTTGTGTTAAATTCTACTCTAGTTTACGCTAAGAAATTGTCGAATCCAATGGTGCTTGGTTTATATGTAGTAATAGTGTAGAGTATATTTTAGTTGATTTTGCTTGCCCCTTTCCTTGTTAGGTTGTGGATGTAATGTTAAGAATTGCCTCGTGGTGTATATGAAGATAGATATGAATTTAAATACCGGAATTGAAGGTAATGAATGAAATTCTCTTTATTATTAAGTTTGTCATGCCTCTTTTTCCGTAAGTGCTTTCACAGGGTACTAGAGATGCTAATTAACAGGTTTTTGTCGCTTTATATACATATTCTTGGACATTCTCTTAATCACAAGTCTTTGGAATGACTTTTACTTAAAGAGAAAGGAGAAAAACGATAGAAGTTTATAGAGACCTTGAAGATGGGACTGGTAGAAACGCAAGGAAATGAGTTGCCTGTATTAATTGTGGAGATATGCTCCCTGTGCCATGTTCATTTTATCTGTCTATTCAATTATTTTAGGGTATGTTCCCTTTGAAAACTCAATATGTCAAAATAATTGGCAAAGAAATTTTCATGGCAACAATGTGACAGAGGTGGACAATATTTTGAGAATCCAAATCCATTTTTATCATCTTACTTATGATTACTTCAACTATCAATGCGAGATACGAGGGAAGTTAATGCTTGTCAATCCTGTAAGCTGGTTGGGTTACATTACCACATTACATATGTGGAGTCCCAATAGACAAAAAGAACATTGCAAGTAATATCTTAGAGGTGGTCAAAGCCGTATAAATTAATATTTATTTTTTATGTCACAAATTTATAGAATTTTTTTCTTTATCTAAAGAAGAGGTTCATTTTGACGTTTCATTAGGACGTAATACTTCTTTTTCTGCTGTATTTTGGTGTATCTTCACAAGTGTTTCCCTGATTTTCAAAAGTTTTGTGAGAATCTGAATGGTGTTGGCAACAAAAGGATTAGAATTACAACAAAAAAACAAAAAACTTTAACTTACCCTTGTTTTTTATTATTGCACTTTTTTCTCTTTTACTGCTAACAATTGTTGGAGCTCACTCGTTAACCCTTCATTTATTTTTTTCTTTGATTTAATAATACATTTTTCTATTTTTTGATGATTCACGTATGATAGATGACCAATTCTAGCTTTTGATCATAATATTTGCGTAATTGGATTTGCATAGTTTTGAAGAAGGCATATGTGTACAATTTGATTTACTCCTTTCAATAAAGACCGGGGAATTTATTACTTATTTTATGTGCATTCCAACTAAATTAAATGTGTTTTTTGTGTTATACCAAATAAATCAATTTGCCAAAACTATAATATACCTCCAAACCTTTCTATACTATTTTGGTCATAATATTTACAAGACTTCATATTGAGTTAATTTTGTCAGTCTTCATAAAGAAGCTAAAGAAAATTTTCTACAAAAACAAAAATTAACTCGGTCTGAAGTACCAGCAAAAGTTACTGTCAAAATTGCGCAAAAAGTTTTGGATACTCTTCTCCATAATTATGGTAATATCAAATCTCCACAACAAGTCCATAATTTCCTACAAAAAGCAATAGAAACACATTTAATTAATGTGTAAAGATTCACTTAAAATAAATAATAATGGCCATGACCTTCATTCTAAAGCACTCGAATTTATGCTAGATCAAGTTTAAAATGTGAGATTTAGAGAGGGGAGAAGGAGGATTGATAGCTTTATGTCTACTGCTATATCCATGTCTTCATTTGCCATTACTTCTATTCCATCTCCATCTTCTCACTCATTGCATCTCAGACAAGGAATCCTGGAACCTCCAAATTATTTCGGACAAGATCCACATATATAGGTCAATAAAGTTCAGTTCATCTAATGGACATTTAGCGGATGATGCTGTATTAACTTCCCCATGATGCAGTGCAAATTCCCACTTCAGATTGGAGATGGCAAACCACACCAAGTTAAAAAATGAGTTACTTTAACTTGAATCACAAAAATAACTCTTCAAACCTAACTAAAATCGTTGTTTTACAATTGACGCAACCATGCTAACTCAAATTTAACTAAAGAGAAAAACGAATGAGTAATATCAAAGAAGCTCTAGACTAATTCAAATCGAAAATTTGGTGTTCAAGCCTTATATTTAAACTGAAACAGTTATGTTTTCACCTATACTTACAAGACATTATGGTTCTATTAGTTGTTAAGGAGCAAGATGGACCAGTCCCCTACATCTTGTAAATTGCACTATGTGGCAATTAAATGCAATAACAAATTAATTTTCAAAAGTAATTAACACTTTCTGAATTTTATTTCCAGAAGATAAAAAAAAGTGTTGTAGAATTAAATAAGAAGGATACAAAAAGTAAACCTGGATTGAAAACTTGGGATGTCCACCTAACAGGCACAATCAAGCATCCATACCGCTTGGTCACTCGCTGCTTAAGTGCCAAAGAATGAAAAACTAGTAATTAAAGCATGCTGTGTCAACAGCAAATCCGAAGTTCTCAATGAATCTGAGACCTACCGATCCAGAATTAGGGTAACTATGCCCTCCTTTTACAATTTCACTGCCTAAAAATATATAGCTTGCTATCGACATGCAAACATTTTTACTCAAGTCATGGACCCTAAAAAGAAAAACTAAATTCAATAATGGAAAAGTGTCTAGGTATTAAATTTAAAAGCAATGCCTTAAAAAACAGGACGGTCAAGACTATCAACGACTGCATGATCTTTGTTGTGATGCATGTATTTGAGTAACATAAACCATAAATTAATAACAATATAAAAAAAAACACGAAACTGAATAGCACTCACCAGAATTGAAATAGATATTGTTTTCAATTCACACTTCGGTTAATGCCACAAAAACAAAGTACAAGAGTATACCGAAATATTGGATATCATACAAACCTGTTTAGAATTATTTATTTATTTATTTATTTAGAACAAAGCAAATGATTTGACCATAGGAACAAAGTAAACGATAAAAATAACAGATGACAAGACACCACATACCTCTTTTTAAGTTTGTGCCATTTTAATTCGAGTAGTTCTTTAACATCATTTTCCTATCTGATAAATTTATAAATATTCAAACAAGGAAATGGGAAATTTTCATCCCTTTTAGTTTTACACCCGCAATCCCCCCAACTCCACCCCCGTCACCGATTTCTGTCTCACCATTCCGCACAAATCTATAATTTGCACGGTCAAACAAAAATCACACTGTCCTGAATCAAGATGGAATATACAACATGCTGACAATTACTAGGTATTCACTGTATTGCAAAATTTATCAGCTCAACAAAATCACTTTGATTTTACACTAAGATGGTCGTTCAGGAAATGGAATAAGAAACTTTTTCGTCCCCACCGCCACCACATTGGCACCAGAAGTCGGCGTCTCTTCTTAATCTGTTTCCCTACAGAATAACAACAACAATCAGATATCTACCATTGAAGCTTCTCTAACTAGATTCTAATCTCTATTTCCAGTGTGGTGCACAGTATTTTAGTAGAACAGGAAATGAGACAGCAAACTTCCCCCTCCCCACAGGTAATCCAACCCTTTCTCCCCTACTAGACCAAATATATCAAAACAAAACTATATTAAAATGAAATAAGGCTGTGAAACTCAATAAATACAAATCAAAGACAATTCCTCACTTTTTTTTCTTAAACAGTACATTTTCCATTGTGACTGCAAATTCATAAACATCGGTCCCAAGGAAGGCCAAAAGTTCATCTGAATTTTAAGGACTTCCAGAACAGTTTGCAGTCCAGCTCTGGAAGGAAAACTATTCTCCGGATCACATTCAGGATTTTCACCCAGCAGTACCTGTTCCAATAGAACCCCCTAGTCAGAAACCAAAATATGTTAAAGAGAAATAAGATCTGATATATCATTCTCACAGGTCACAATCATGCAATAGATTGCAAACATTAGAAATTTAAAATGATTAGATAAAATGTACCCTTTATCCTTAAGGGGGAAAAATAAAAGAAATGAAAGAGGAGGCACACCCCAGGCAGGGATATCACCATAGAAAATGTAGGGCAAAACAATTCACCTTGATAACAGCAGTTGCTGAAGATGATATAGAGCGAAGATTATAGCTGCAATAAAATGTATTTAAATTGACCTGAAGCAAAATACAGAGCACAATAGAATAAAGAAGTATGAAAGGCATTAGCTACAAACCCCCCCTCAAGAATAACAAGCAATTTTCCACCAGAAAGAGCATTCAACATGCGGGTCATCTGTGCATAGCCAGAGGGAGTAACCTGCATCATTGATGAAAGTTTCAATTTACACCTCATAAAATGCTGATTTATTATTGTCAAATTTGGTTGTTTTAATTGAAGTACATTGAATGTTTTTAACCCTCAGTAAAAAATAATGCAGAATATTGTTAAAAAAGGAAAATCAAACAGCATGATAGATTAGGTTCTTTATATGGTGATTTTATGTAACTTATTGCACATTCCTGCAAATGATTTTAGTCCAATAAAGTGATTCATAAAATTGAAAAACTAACAAATGATAAAGACTGAATTATAAAATTCTTACATCGCAACATCCTAGGGGATCACCTCTTGCAGCATCAAATCCAGCTGATATTATGGTAAAATCTGGAGCAAACTCAGAAGCTGAAAAGGCAAGTCATTCATTATTAATATTTTAAGCCAAGATTATGTATATTTTAGAAGATACTACCCCAAGGGGGTGATGAGAATAGACTGTCATGTGAAGAACATACTATAACAAATATTCCAAGGCATTCTATACAAATTTATTTCACTCACTATTAATTTTAGAATTCTTGCCAGTTTCCAAACAAATCTTTCCAGGCAGTGCATCAGGAAATTAGATCAAACAACAAAAAAGCATATAACCACCTTTAGACAAATAATCCAAATGTTGATATATTGCGTAGCAAATTGGTTCCAGTACATTAATTATTACCTTTACTGAGGTAATAAAAAAAGGTAAACTAAAAGTCGATTTATTTCATCATTTGTTTCTTTTCTTACTAAAAGAAAGTTCTGAAGTTATTCATCAATCCATCTTCCACGAACCAAATTAGCTAAGTTTCAATAGGCCACAACATAAGCTAACCTATAGGAAGGACAACATGCTGAAATGCAAAATTGTAGTCATTGTCACCAACTCCTCCTCGGCTCCATGGAATATTCACACAGTATCCTTCTGCACCCATACTACCAACCTGAAAAGATCAAAATTAACCTGTGACCACCTCTCAGAAATCAAATACATTAACCAGCATTCGTCCAATAATTCAAGAAATACAACAGTCAAAAGACTGCTAAGTTTCAGTGAGAAAACAAGACATCAGGACAAAACATATGAAGCTTTAAAGCATTTCATGAGCAATCAACCTGCCCCTCCCCCCAAAAATATTACAGGGGAACAACATGCTGAACGCTATAAAACCAAATTCCCATCCACAAAACCTAATTGTATCTGCAGGAGAAAAGTAGAACTTACTCAAAGTCCCAATTCCACTTGCCATAAAGATTACCCAAGTTACATTACTCGATGCAAATCTTTTCTTCAACCCTTCTAGTTTTTTCTTTTTTTAATTCTTTACCCCATAAAAAATAATATTTCCACTAACACCAGACCAAAAAGCACCTGGCTGAGTTGGCCAGCAGCAGCAGTTTAATTTGAAAATTTGTCTGCAGTCAAGTACCTCATCAGCAGCTCCTGTACCAGGATAAAAGTTTCCTCCCTCATGTCTATGCAATGATATATACAAGACCTACCAAAAAGGAAAAAAAAAAGAAACTCATTAGCACCAGAAAAATCATGAAAAAAGTTAGTAGCATAGCTCATAAAGCCACCGTAAAACTTTAAAAGAAAAAAACTAATGTGGAAAACATACAAAACAGGGAAAGATGAGCACATTGCTAAAATTTTATATAAACACCAAGGAGAGCATGAAAACAAACAAAATATAATTAAAAACAACTCACCGATTTGTTTTGCTCAAATATTTCCTGTGTCCCATTTCCATGATGGACATCCTGTAACAACCATGAAGCTCAATCAACGCATAGAATACTTGAATAACATAGCAATTGCCCCATTCAACACTGCCTTTAATGAAAAATACTATAATTTCTCTAAAACATATTATGAGTAAAGACATTACCCAATCTAAAATTAGAACCTTCCTAGCCCCAGCAGCCTGAGCTGCCAATGCTGCCACTGCAGCATTATTGTGAAGGCAGAATCCCATCGCATGTCTAATACCAGCATGATGACCAGGAGGTCTAACCTGATTTAAAGAGCAACAAAAAGCAACTTAGTAGATAGCAAAACTGAAATTGCTAGTTATGTAGCAATTATCATAGGCAACTTGACAATTCATACCAAAGCAAATCCATTTTTGGCATGCCCAGAAACAATTGCTGATGCCAGATCAGCACATAACCCAGCTGCCAACCTAGCAGCACATGCTGAATGCTCATTGGCATATGTGTCTGCAGTGAAATAACTGCAATGACAGAGATTAGGGATATTAATCATAATGAAAATATCCTATCAACAAAATGCAAAAAGCATTAAGCATCTTAACACTAAAGCATTATATGAAATCCAATAAAATATTTACTATCCAATTACAGGATTAGGATCCAGGAAATGGTATATGATAAGAGAATACACCTATTGACTGGAAATTTCTGCTTAGGCATAAAAATCAGCAAAGAGGACCAAGCACGGCACAAGATGTATTAAAAAATACAGTTCTTGGAAAAAGAAAGGAAATGATTAATTTTTGTATAATTTTTTTCCCCAATAAAACCTTTCCACTTTATTTTCTTAACATCAACCCTAAGAGATGATATCAACAAAACCATTAAAGAATATCAATTACAAGAGGAAAATGGATGAAAAAACAAAATATGTATTTGATAGAGAGAGAGATTAACATACCTAGACATTGATTCGCTTGTAATTTCCACAGATTCAATATGCTCAGAAGAATGAACCTTCAATTCCAATATTTTAAAGGATTAAATAGGGTTAAGGATCCCAGAGTCAATAGATTTACAATTAGATAAAGGGAGAGGGTAAGGGGGCAGAAATCAAATATCAGCACAATCTAAAAAGACAACCAACAACAATTTATTCTGAAGCTATTTGCAAACTGGAACTGATGGAGTACTAATACTCGAAAAAGTGATTATTTATGTCATAAAAAATGGGGCAGGTTTTGATCCGTCCGAGAAATGTCCATTGACAATGTATATCATACTTGAATACAAAAGTCAGTTTTGACATTAATACACCCTCCCACAACAATACCCAGAATACATCATTAACAAGTATGTCCAGTAATTGAACTGCATTTGTTTGCACCTTCATGGCCCTATGTATCTCACATATTCTTCATTAATAAAGCAATACCATAGGCATTGGAAATGTGTAATGTCCATACTCCATACCACATGTTCATCCAAGATATAGTGAAAATTAATTACCATAAAAAGTTCTTCAAGTGTGATTTCTCTAGCAGGAATTGAATAGCATCTTCCAGGAAATATTCCTGCATGAATAACAATACTATCAAACATAAATTGAAAGGAAATCAGTGGTAACAAATATTTGCAACTGATGGATACCAGCTCTAGCAAGACTAGCAGCAATGGCTCGAAGACGATCTGGCCTTTCAGGGTGTGGGTGCAATTTCTTTTCAACCTACTCTAACACATACACCACCAGAAAAGATAACAATAAATTAACAGCCACGCAATTCCCAGCAAAAAGACGCATTCAAACATAGTTATTAATAGCAGGCTATAGCAGCGTTACAGAGCAGAGTGGCCACAGGTTGCTACAAAATATGAATAGGGAGTGACTGTAGCACCGCTATAGCAGCACTACAGTGAAACTTTAAAAAGAAAATCATATTACCTTAAGAAAGAGCAGTGTTTTGGGGAATCTTTTACTTGGGAGCTATGACTTTTTATCATGCATAGGCAAGAGAATTCCATGACTCAAATATGTTGCCTTCACATGTCATGGCAACAAACATCAACTGTTGGGCCAAGGTTCCCTTTTCAGTTTCAATTCAAAAGTTGATTTGGTAAAACACTATCCTATAATAAGTTATTCACTGGTGTAAAAAACTGATTTTGATACATGCCTAAGACACCTATTTGTTTAACTTAATATCAAAATAAACATCAATATATACAACACAATGATAGTGTAAATCCTGATATGGTATCAATGCTTTCTAAAAGGTTCCAAGATACATACTAACTAACAATGAGATATCACAACAATTGAATAGGAAATAGAATTAGTTTTGGAAACAAATCAGAATGGTCACATTTTATGGCAATAGTATAATCTTGAAACATGTAAAAGCTTAAAGTTATTAACTACATCAGAAAAGAGTTGAGAGTGTTTAAGAAAAGCACAGATAATACTGCACATAATCAAAGAAAAGAAAGAAATTAGCGGCAACCAAAACACTTCAAATATGGAGTTTTATCATCGTAAAGAAAAAGATCTGGTTTGATATATTATTAATTTCAAAATGGGGTGAGAAAAAAGAAATTACAAGGACAAACAGGACTATACTTCTGCATGTAACAACATTCTCTCGTCAAAACCAATTGCAGTAGAACTATCTGCCACTGATTCCTGTGAGCCAACATCTACAAAGATAAGGATAAAACTGAAATAAATTTGGGGTTTTGTATCACATTAGAGCAAGAAAACACATAAACATATAAGAATGATAATATCTACAGTAAGAATCAGAATATAAGGATTTGCAAAAGACTTGGAAAAATATGTGTAAATTATACAGACCTTGTCTGGTATTTGGAAATTTATAGGAAAAAACACCTCTAGTTTCAAACACCACACTGATCACCCTTACCCAGCCTGTATAAATTCCTTTCTGACATAGGCACCCCCTTTGTACAAACTTTCGCACAAGTTAAAGAGAAAATTACACCAAGCTCCACCCTCTTAACAGTTGTGTACAGATAAACCTTGTTCATTCTTTTCTCCCCTTATTTCTCAAGTGTTAACCCTATGCTCCCATCCAACATTAGCACACTCCACTCCGAGTAAAAAGACAAAATGATGATAAATTTTAATGACAGTAGATGAAGTTTTAATCATAATAATAAAACACCCTTGGCTGTGACAGTTTATAATTACCAACCATAAAGGCAACCATTTGTCAAACTTGGAAACAACAGTTTGACAAGATTCTTTCCCAAAACCAATCTTGTGTATTATACCATAGTAACCATACCAAGACAGACTATAGAAAACCATACTGATTCAATAGTAACCATAATAGAATTATTAGCCAAACATGCAAGTATACCTTTCAATCCTTTTACATTATTTGCCTGGATCTCAGTCAGATCCTCGTCTTGGGCAAATGGAGATGCAAAAAACCCATAATTGAGAATTTTAGAGTCTTTATGCTCCCCGCATATCTGCGCATAGAGGATAGCACTAAATCACTAAAAAAAATAAAGAATGGGAGTCATATCAGTGATAGGATGAATAGTTTATCACCATATACCGACCCATATATCACAATTTCTAACTATCCATAAAAGACTAAGATTACCTCCCCGTAAAAACTCATAATTAAAGAAAGATAGCAGTTAGCACTTAGCACACAACGGAAAGGTAAATAACAAACATACTTCGCAGCAGTCAACTTCGTCTACATTAACCATGGTACAATTTTTGCAGAACCACTTGACAACTTCCACACACTTGGGAATCTGAAACGGCTCCCAGTCACTGTCATCATCGTCGTCGTCATCATCAAACATTCCATGGTTTTGATACATGTCCTGAAACGTCAATTCCTTCGGCAACCTGGCCCTCTTCGCAGGCTAAACAACACAACAGTCACACACGAAACACAACACGTTTTAGAAGCCACACAGGATACACAGAAGCAAGAATTTGACAAAGGTCAAAAAGGGTCCAGTAAACACATACAGCATCAGGGTGCGGCTTGGCTTCAAGCTGAAGAGTGTGTGATTCCGATAGCTCCTCAGGGTCTGAAACTGCATCATTGCCATCAGAAAGCAAGTCCTCGCGCGGAGAAGCCCGATCAGCTTGCTTGTGAAGACTGTTCTCAGCTTCCCCATTCGTTAAACGATTCGTTTCGAGTGCTCCAGTACCCATCAGTGGACTCAAAAACCTAGCAGTTAGCACATTTCCTCAGACAGCGTGACCAGAATTTACACAACAACAAAGACAATGTCCTAACTCCGTAAACACAAATAAGGAACGTGTTTTATTTTTTCTAATTCAAATAGGGAAAAGAAAGAACCACAGAAAATAAAAAAGAGGGGAAAGAATGAAGTACCTTTTGCGGTTGTAACGAATTGGTAAATGAAGGAGAGAGAAGAAGAGGGGTTAGTGAAAAGAATAGGGTTGATAATGAGATCTGAGAGGGGTAACTGTAACTTAGAAGGCTTTGAAAAGGGACAGAAACGAGAAAGTAAAAGAAAACGATGGGAATGAGAGCACACAGAGAGAGAGAGAGTTTCTTACGGGTTTGGATCAGCAACGACGCACTGTGCAAAACCAGCGAAGTGCGTCGTGGGTTAGGGCACAAAGGGAACAACACTGTATATTTTATTTTTCTTTTTTCATTTTCGGAAATGTAAATGGTCAGTGCGAGAAGAGAAAGCACAGACACCAATATAAGGCCCCAAAAACGCTGAATCTGCTGCCTGGGTTTAGAGGTGGGTCCCCCTCGGACACGTTGTTTCACGTTTTTTGGGTCCACAAGCAGGGTTTTTTCTTCACTGGTTTTTCAATTTATTTTTTAATATAACAGAGAAAATAAACAAATTTTATTTATTACCCACGCATAAATAATAATTTTAAATTTGAATGTACATAAATAAAATTATATTAAATACTTAAAATAAAATTTATTTTATAAAAACTTTATCTTAAACATGATTAATTTCAATGAAAGATATGTTTAGTCTAAATAAAAAATTTATTTTATTTATTTTATTTTAAAAATTAATTAAATAAAAAATAAATTAATGTTTATTTTTTAAGATATATTTAAAAAACTAAAATATATATATTAAATTTAAATTAATATATTAATTAATATTTATATTTAAAAATATAAATTCTTTTAAAATAAAAAGCATTTTATGCTCTAGTACATAAAATTAGTGATTTATTTAAAAAATATAAATATTTTTTAATTTTTAAGATATTAAAAAAATTACACCCTTAAATTTAGAGAGAATAAAAATATTATTTCAGTTTTAAGCGTGCCGTAATAAATATTTAAAAAATAATAATTTTAAATATTATTTAAAATTTGTCAAAAATATATTAGATTTCTTTTAAATGACAAAATATAAAAAAATAAAATAAAAAATAAGTTTAAATAAATAATAATAATATTTTTTATTATAATTTTTGAAATTAATATAAAAAAATTATATTATACATTTTTTCTTAATAAAATATTTTAATAATGTATTAATATTTAAAAATAAATAAAAAACAAGAAAAATCTTCCAATACATGCAACCACTCTCTCCTCCGACTTCTCTCCCAATTTTGGGAGTTTGTTGGCGAGAAACAAAATTGCTTCTTAGATTATTCTTACATATTTAGATACATTGTTTTTATTCATTTTTTTCCTGTATTTATCAAAAAAAGTAATATTATTACCACCTAAAAGTCAAAACAATACACAGACAGTCAATTAAAAATTTAAAAAATATTTGTTGCATATATTTATAAAAGTGTTCAAAATCGAATTAAGCTATTTTTTAAATCACTAAAACAATTGAAAAATTATTTTCATCTTATTTTGTCACTTAGTTTATTTTCAGTTTTTATTATTAGAATTGCACCACATGTTTATATTTTTATAACATTTGTATGTATTTTTTAAAAGTTTATCATATATTGCACAAATATAAGGTATAATACTTCAATTTACTCTATATTTTTAATTTTCTCAAATAAGAATATGTTTTTTTAATTTTTTTATAATTAAAATCTCAAATTTTATACTTTTTCCTTTTTAATTGTGTGCTTGTTCGTGTTTTTTTTTTTTAATATTTTTTCAACAAACACGCATTGGTTCAATTTTCTCTTTTTATAGATAATTTTATAATTTTTTATTATATATTTTCTTACATTTCTTTCAACTAACTTCTTTTGTTGGACTATTTTTAAATCTGAATTTAAAATAAAAATATATATAATGATAAAAAAAAATTGTATATTAAGACAATTACAAATTGATCTAAACGAAATAATATAGCTATTATAATATTAATTTATTTTAATTCAAATTGAAAACTAAACCGTAAATACCCATGTTTTGTTTTGTTTATTTAAAATATATTTACTACAAGTAAAATAATTGAAAATAATTATTTTTGAAACAAATTTAAACACGTTCATATCTTTTATTAGTTTAGTAGTAACTTAAATATTATATTTGAGAATTTAACATAATTATTATTTTTTATTATTTTAACTTACCTTAAACTCTAAACATTTTTATTATTATTTCACCAAAAAAAAAAATTGTTTATTATTAAGTATTTAAATAAAGTCATTTATTTTTGTAAAAATAACTTGCCTACGAGAGTATTATAAATACGTTTGGATAACTAATTATGTAAGTGTTTATTTAATCAGTTAATTTCAAAATAACAGTTTATATCTTAAATTTAATATTAAAATGAATTTGATTAAACTTTAAAACGACAAAGCATACTAATAAATTTATTAAAATAAGTTAAAAAATATTTTATATTTTTATAATTATTAATAAATTTTCCAAATAAAATTTAGATCAGAATTGAAGGTTAGTGCGATTTTTTAAAATATTTTTAACAAAAAATAATTCATAGATTTTGCAAAATTCAATGGATCTCTCTTTTTTTTTTATAACTTAATTATTATTTATCTAACTCATTAAATAACGGCACCTGTTTTGTCAAATTTTTATTTCGCGTTTTTCTGTATTATATAGCACTCTTTTGGTTTAGACTTATTTACATTTTTAGTTCTTTTAGTTTGAGATATCTGTGATTAAATTATAATCAGTTAAAATATTTAAAAACTTATTTTTCACTGAACACAACAGTCTAATCATTGCAATTTGATCAAAATAAAAACTATATAAAATTTTCATCTTCAAACTTTAATTTTCCATTTTTTTCCAACAATTATCTAAAAAAAACTTTTAAATATATAAAATTATTGTATGTAATAATGTTATCATAAATTCTTTACATAAATATAATTTAAAATAATTTGGGAATTTTAAATAGAATGGACTTAACAGAAATACTAAACTTGTATGATTTTAAAAATAGAAAAACTGACATAATCACATAAGTAAAACTAAAGGACCAATCTGCAACTAAGACTTGATTTAAAAACAAACTGTCCCAGTAGTAATGTATCAAAACACAATTAAAGGGGAATAAAAAAGTAATTATTACAAATTAACTTTTCTATTGACAATTAATAACATTTGAAATAACATATTGTTTTCCTAAATAGTTGCCTGTTGATTTTATTCGATTAAAGAATAACATTAATATAATATATTTAATTTCTCTACTTGTTTTATTTCGAAATCTGTAAGATTTAAGAAAAGGTATCTTCCACATTTTCTAAACGAGGGAATGAAAAAATATATATATGAAAACTTGCAGTGACAGATTAATAACATTTATTTTAAGATAATTTTATGGTACTTGCAAATTATATATGAAATAATTATTATCATTAGTTTATATTAAATATATAAAGTAAACAATGGTGGTTATTAAATAATATATAAATATCTTTAATTTTTTTAAATATTGAAAAAATCATAATCATCATATAAAACATATTTATGCATGGTTGCATTCCATTATATCTATACCGACGAGAATTAAGTTAATGCAAGCAATTGTTTTCGTACTAAGTGACAAATCATAATTTAAATCTTTATCCGAATGCGTGTGTTCCGTGATATTTTTATTACGTTCTATTTTACTTGCATGACAATGTTCATAATTTTTTATTACGGATTAAACCAGAAAAATATAAGATAATAAGTTTTTAGTTTATTAAATAAA
Source organism: Abrus precatorius (assembly GCF_003935025.1). NCBI lineage: Eukaryota > Viridiplantae > Streptophyta > Magnoliopsida > Fabales > Fabaceae > Abrus > Abrus precatorius. The sequence continues at coordinate 35,746,585 of NW_020874428.1, read as the reverse complement.
CATAAAAAATTAAGTAATAATAAATTAAAAATTAAGAACATAACACAGAAAAAAATTTATATGATAAAAATATATTTAAATAAATTTTGGTTTGAAATTTTTTTTATTCAAGAATATAAATGTATATGTTTTTATCAATAATTAATACTATAAATTATATATAAAATAATTATCTTTCATAATTAATAATTATTTATATTTTTAGACTTATCTATGTGAAACTCTTAAATATAAAAAATATAAAATTGTTAAATAAATATGCTATGCTATTAGACTTCAAGAGAATTTTAAAATTCCTCTTAAATTTGAAATATTAGATAAAATATGATTAAAATGGAGAATAATTATAAGAACAATTGACGAGGGTACGTGAGTCTAAATGGGCCTTAGATGGATCATTAGAAGCCGATAACGGGTCGTATATTTGAAAACGGGCCAGTGCTTCAAAACCGCCACTGCGTTAAACCCTCACAAAAACATCCCCGGTTGGGGTGGTTGCGATTGCGATAGTTGCCGTTGCTTAACGCCGATCCCGGAGTTTTAGGGTTCTTCTCGAAACCATTTTTGTCCATAATTTTCGTTTCAATGTTGGACGAGAGCAAGTTCGACGTCCACTTCAAACTCTGGGCTCTTCGAATACCTTGCCAATTTTGCAAGGTCGCCACGAGAATCCTCAACGGGTATCTCTCTCTTGTCATTCTCCATTTTTCCACGCGCGCGATTCACCTTCTCTGATTCTAATTTTCGTTTTCATTGATTGAATGTGTAGTTACTTGCTTGACAAGCCCCGAGTTAAACCAATCACCGATGACCCAACCAATGAGAAAAACCGTTACCTTATACTCTCCGAGAAAGTTCAGAACCAAGGTATGAACTCTTTTTTGCTTCTATGAATATCTTTCAGTGACGTTCTTGTCTTTGACTTGGTTTGAATATTGGGGTGTAGATTTATCTGATATTCCAAAGCAAAAGCTTGAAGAGCTGAAGGGCTTGTGTGCGATTGAAGTTGTGCCCTATTCGTTGGCACTAGGGTATTCTTACTGGAGTGCTGGTGAGTGCATTTTTATCTTCATGCATACTGCAGAGGCTGGCTTTTAACTTTGATTTTTTATTTTCTCTGTGTTGATGGAATAGTTGCTTCTTGCTCGAAAATGTCTCATGGACTATGGTAACAACTCTGATAAACATTTTACATTCTATGCTTATCAAAGAATTTTTTTTCATTTTTGAATTTGTTGAATTATTGGATCTTTACCCATCACTACGTGCTAAATTGTCGGATAATATTTTTCTTTTAAGGAAAATGCTGATTCACCTCTACGGCTGTACTGCTTCTTTGCGGTCTGATTTTGTAGTGGATCCTATTGTTGTTTTATTATTTGCCTGAGTAATGACTCCGAGTTGTCTTGGTAGTCCGTTACAACATTAGTGTGTCAGTTCAGTTAGAAGCACTCTTTTTTTAATGATTCAATTTTTTTTCTCGAGTTATGCTTTCCTCCGTCCTAAATTATTGTGTTTGCAGATCATGTGTTGAAGCAAATACTGCCAGCCGGAGTGGAAGTGCCTTCATCTTTTGAAACAATAGTTAAGTATTTAGATTTATGATCATTTTGTTAGTGATAATGTGGTATCTGACCTGTATTATTTTTCTTTGCTCTTTATGGGTTTTAATATTTTTTTCAGAAATACTATTTGTTGCGGAAACAATCTGCATTTGATACGAAAGAGCAGTTTCCTATTAACATACACGTTTCTAACCATATTACCTCTCCCATGATTTTTGCCTCTATCCTGTTTAACATTGCTATGTTTATTTTGTATGATTTTTGTCTTTTCGCGTCATACTAAATACCATATCTAATTTTTTTACTGTTTTTATCTGTTATAATCTATTTCACTTTTTTTTTATTAACTTAATACGCATGCTTTATTAATTCTTTAATATTGATTCCTTCAGAGAGGAGTAGTGAGATTTTCAATTTCATTAACAATTCAATTTGTTTGGTTTGCCACTGATGGTAAACTAACATGTGTCTTACTTATACAGGTCAAATTGCCCATTTAAACCTACACGATGAATTACTTCCCTACAAAGATGTTATTGCGAAGGTTATTTATGATGTATGTATGACTACATTGTGGTGTAGGCTTTAATTTCGATCGCTTTAAAAAAGAAAATTCTTTCTTTGTCTATTTACTGTTATTAGTCTTGTTTAGTCATTAAATACAAAGATGTGATGCTTATCTCCACTGAATTCTGTCCCTTTTAATTATTTTGGTTTGAAATAGTCAACATTACATTATTCTCTGTTTGAGTGTAAAAATGTAACTAGGTATAAGTCCCTTGCAAATGCAAAGAAAGAAAAAATGTAATAATATTATAAAAATAAAAATAAATAAATGAAGTGCAAAACAAAAAAAAAATACAGAAGCAGGAAAAAGCAATAATCAGGGTGAGCCATGTAGTCCATATTTGGACATTTTTATTATATATATAGAGATTATTGCACTGTAGTATTATTGAAATTTCCCATTTGCAAATCCCTGTTTAGGATTTTTTCTTGACCTGTGTTATTTTATTGATATTGTAATTTTTTTTTGTAAATTATGCATTAAAATCTTTGATTCCTCATATGACTTGTAAATGGTTGTAAAAACCTTGCCTAGATGGCAAGGGGTACGGCTAAAGAAGGTAACTGGTTGGTAGAAAGGATAAAAGGGGAGGGAAGGATCTGCAAGAGGTAGACAAGAGTAAGTTGGAGAACTTTTTGGTGGGTTGCATTATTTTGTGCATCTGTAAAGTTCCTTTGTTATCTTTTTTACCCCCTGCATTTTCAGTCTTAACAAAGGGCCCTACCTTTGCTTTTGAGGAGCTTGGTCTCCCAATTTTCTACTCTAATGTTAAGTTCTTATCGAATTCATTTATTGCTACTGCCTCATTTTGGTATTGTGTTAATGGTATGCATATCTGTGTGTTGGTTCATGTATGCTCTAAGCAAAATGAATAATGTTATTCTACAGACTATAGAGGTTAAATTAGTGTGTATTTATATTATATTTGAGTGACATGGCCTTTTCTATGAAGATGTTCATTTGAATATTCATTCACAATTCTATCTTTATACTGTTAAGCATACTGTATTATACATGTTCCTCCTATTAATGTTTTCATTATTAACACAGAAAAATTATCCAAGAATCAAAACTGTTGTTAATAAAGTTGGAACCATTACGAATGAATTTCGTGTGCCAGAATTTGAAACTTTAGCTGGAGATCATAATATGATTACAGAGGTGAAGCAATATGGTGCCACTTTTAGGCTTGATTACAGATTGGTTTATTGGAATTCCAGATTGGAACATGAGCACAGAAGGTTAGTCTCAATGTTTCAAGCTGGAGAGACCATTTGTGATATGTTTGCTGGTATAGGTCCTTTTGCCATTCCTGCAGCCCAGAAAGGATGCATAGTCTATGCAAATGATTTAAATCCGGATAGCATTCACTATCTGAGGATTAATGCCAAAATCAATAAGGTTGATGATCGCATTTATGCATACAACATGGATGCTAGAAAATTCATATCCCAGTTGATGAAATTGCCAAATACTGAGATTATGTTAGAACGTGAAGGACCCATTTTGGACACTTGTCACACATGCAAGATACGAGATAATGCTGAATCAAATTCTGAAAATGAGTTGCTAACCGGTAATATCTTTTATGGTGAATAACTGCAAGTAACTGTATGTTGTATGAGGATATGTTCCTTAAAAACTAATATTCCTATTGCAGTTGATACAAAAGACCTAGGAGACAGCAATGGTTGTGATTTAGCGGATGTACAAGGTTCAGTGAGGCGTGGTGCTACATCTGTAATTGCCGTTAAAAGATCTTGTAGTAGTTATGATGAAGGTATTCTACAGGCTGCAGTATCAAATCAGTCTGCCACTAGATGTAGCTGTTACTTGATCTGCTACCTTGTCAAAGATTTCTACAATTTCTGTTGAAAGACAAACCTTTTTTGGTCTAACAGTCCCCATCTCCTAAGAAATTAATTACAACATTGATAACCATAATCTGTAAGGTTGAAAGTAAAAGTTACAGTCATTTTTATTGGACAGGGAATGGAAAGGCTCATGAAACTGACATCCGTGATGGTGATAGCAGAAAAGGAAGCAAAAACAAGAGAATGAGAGGCCCTGAAATATCTGACACAAAAGCTTGGGAACATGTTGATCACGTAATAATGAACCTACCCGCATCTGCTGTTCAGTTTCTAGGTACAATGCCATTTGATATGATGTTACTATTTTCTTTTACAAATCATTTGGTGAGTTTAGATATTTGTTTTTGTAAGCATTGATGTATATTTAGTATATATTTTGATGGGAATGTAATGAAATTTGGTGAGTTAAGGTATTCATTTTTGTGAGGAATCCTCTGGCTAAGGCCAACATTTTTTTATTGAATTAGCTATCATAATCTAAACCAAGATTCATTAATGACATCATTTCTTAGCAAATGTTTTATTGTGTGTGCTGCAATGTGGTTGAATGTATATAGATTCTTTTACAGGACTCTTTTTTAATTACCATTTTAATATTTATAGGCAGATATCTGACTAAAGATGTGCCTTGCCAGATGCATTCAGGGGATTAATCCAAAGGAAATATTGGAAAGGATGTCTACCACAAATCCACTGCTATTGCTTCATTAGGGCAACTGAAACTCCTGAATCTATACTAGCTGTGAGTTCATTCTGCTAATGGTGTTTCTCATTTTGTTTTTTCTATGTTATGGTTAGAATTTCAATAACTTTACTGTTCAGTGGTATTTAAAATCTTCCATTTATACCGATGGGTTAGTTACCTAGAGTTTGTATGCAACTTGGATACAGACAATGATAAAATATGTGTACTTTGATTTTTTGGACAATTAATTGATCTTTTACCTTGCAGGAGGCAGAATCTGCTTTAAATGTTCCGATACAAGACCCAACATTTCATAGGGTTAGGGATGTGGCTCCAAACAAGGTATCAGTAATTCAGTATTACTTTTTCGATCATTTTTGGTAATTCATTTATCTTCTAGTTGAATTGTAGAACACTAGAACATACCTACTTATGGCCCTTGCTTTTATTTACCATGCAGGCAATGTTTTGTTTAAGCTTCAGGTTGCCAGGAGCATGCGTTAGTGAAGGTACTCAATAACATTGTCCTCGGTGATACTGAAGAGAAGTTAGCTTTGTATATTTTATCACCTTAGTTTTCAGCATTTGACAGGGCCATGCATGTGCATGGATTGATTCGGTGCCATTTTCTGTCTGACTCAAAGACAATCATAGTGAAACGTGACAAATTTAACATAAGGAGTAGACCATGTTCATCCAATCTATAGAAGGATATTCTTTCTTCTTGAGATTTATTGCTATTTTATTAATATACTCACTCGGGCGTCAAACCAAAAAGTGCCCAGTTAATTTTAAACCCGCGTTTGGTAATTCTTTCCTTGGAATTATACCCTAGTAATTATAATATTATTGTGTATTTCAGCGTATGGATTATTTTGCCGACAACTACTATACTAGTGTAGATTGTGGACCAATCACAAAAGCAGTAAAATGCACAAGTGCTTTTTGGAAAAACAATAGTAGAATTTCTGTCCTCTTGGCAGCAAATCAGGCTAAACGACACTACTTTATTGTATGCAATTATAACGGTTTGCAAAATTGAATACATTGAGAATATGCACTATTTCAGTCGATTTTAGATCTTGGGGTATGTCTCTCAGATTATGCTCAGTGGGTTTCTCTTGCTCAGTAAGAACGCCCATGGTGACTTGTCTTTGTCTTATGACACTGCTGTATTACTGTCTCCTGGACCAGTTGGGTGTTTTATGGTCTTTTTTTCGTTGAGCTTTGTTCTATGGATCTATAGACCAGAAAAACAAAAATTAACATTGCTGCAGCAGATTCATGTCCAAGAAATTTTAAGCTTATTTTGGGGTTCATGATCTTTCAAGATGTTCAGTTCATCCTCGTTATTACGGAACTTAAGGGATAGCTGACCAAATAAGAGCCCGATATAGGGTAAACGTAATTAATATAAAATAAGTATTTGATGATTTAACTTTTAATTTTACTTTTTGAAAAACGTTAACATTAATGTTTAAGGTTGCTTTTAAATAACTAAAAATGGCATTTTTTTTAATGAAAAAAGAAAGTATTTATTAAATGGAGGATGTAAAGGCAAAATATTTTCAATAAAATTTGCTTTTAAGTGTTAAAATTAGTTCTAAGAGTTGATGTAAGTAAAATTGTTATCTTTATCGAAAAAAAAAAGGGGACGAGTGGCATAGCAGAGTAATCCAATCTTGAATGATATCATATCTTTTCTTTCGGCAAAAAGGAATATGTAGTATTGCAATTGGACTGCTTAAATATGTTGATTACTTTTTGTCCATTTGTACAAGAAAGATTATTTTTTTAAGAAAAATAAATTTTATTCTGATAATTTTTATACCTCCAAAGAAATTAGTCTCCTTATATTGATGAGAAAATTCTTTTAGTGTACACAAAAAAGTACTACAATCATTCAGTCATAATCTCCATAAAGGATTAGATTTCGAACCAGGTCAAAGGTATTCTCAAAATGGTGGTTTTGATTTGTTTAAAAGTAAAGTGATAAAAAGATGAGATAAAGGGGGTGACAGGACTTAGTGGATTACAAAACAATTTACAAGTGGACTAGTTTATGTGTGGTTATCAGTTTAGTTTGTTTAATCAGAAGCTCTAGTACTTGACCCAGAAAAAAAAAAAAAAAACTCCAGTACAGTTGACTAAAAAAAAAAAAGAAGCTCCAATACAAAGCTCATGCTTGCTTTGCAAACAATCGTTGATTCGTTGAAACTGAAAATAGTTGTCTTACGTTGGAAAGAAGTAATCCAAAGAAACCAAAATCCTGGGCTCTTAGCAAGTATATAAAAAATAGTTGTGTTACTTTACAGTTGCTCATTGTTAGCAAGTGCATAAAAACTAGTTGGTGCTTGCTATAAAAATGTGTATTCTTGATTGGTATAAAGTCTTTAAATAAATGCCATATACAAATTCTCTTCCTCGATTTCCTGTCAAATAACTGTATTTTGCTTTGATCATTAACTTTCCATTTAACCAATACAAATAAATTACCTTGATTCCATATGAATTCGCCTAAAATCTTTCTCACCATACAACGCCACTCAATGTACATGTTTGAATGACTATAAAAACAGTTTAAATTTAATTTAAATTGATTATAAGTGTATAATTTTTTCAGTTATAATCAGATCATATATTATCATATACAGATTAGTTGACTTGGTAATACTACAACGAGTGATGTAAAGATAAGGTTAATATACGAACAATTGTCAAAATTCATATTTATATGTCTTGTTATATTATGTCAAAGTATTTGAAAACACTGTAAAATAATATATTTCAAAGTTAATAACTAAAATGGCACTTACAATTTAATTGTAGTAAATTAAATTAAAATGTACTTTAAATTAAATGTGTTTTTTATTTATTTTATTTAGGTTATGTTTAAAAATTATGTTCAAGAGGGAATAGAAGAGAATGAGAAGAGTTAAGAAGAGTTAACTTTTGTTTGATAGTTACTTAATTAAGAGAGAAATAGTTTGAAAGTTTTTCTAATTTTTTAAGTTCTCTTAAACTGGAGATTTTATAATATTTTTTTTTCTTATTCTTTCGTACTCTTTCACTATTAGAATTTTAATATTTTTTTAAATGTTATTTTTTCAAATGAGATTTTTTTTTAAAAATTTATAAAAAAAAATAAATAATTTTTTAAGAAAATATATAAATAAAATATATAAAATATAATAATATTATTTATATATTTAAACTCACGTCAGTCTCTTTTTTTAAAATTAAACATTCAAATAAAAGAAAGATTTAATATACTTTTTTCCTTCTTTTTTTTCTTTCCTTTTTCCTTCTATCCTTTATCCTTCTCTTTTCTTTTCTTTAAACTCTTAAATAAAGTCTTAAAAAAATAATTACTTTCTTTTATAAATTTTACGAGAGAATCTTTAAAAAATAAACAAATATGTTTTCTAAAAAATCTATGCCAAGCATGCATTAAATATGAGATAAATACACTCTTATTTATCTACTTGGAACAAAAACTCATTTTTAAACAGTCCTAATCAAAAAACTTTTAATCATCACGGACTCTTATGACAGACAAAAACTGGGAAACTATAAATGCTTCATGTGAGGATAACTTTTGAATATACCCTATTTATTAATTTTCTAAATATGGGAAATGGTCTTTTGTAATACAAAATGGAGTCCTTAGACGTACACCCTTTATTAAAGCAAAAGGCTATGCTTTGTGAAAAAGATATTCACAAAGGATAACGAGATTAAGGGTACACGTAACTATAAGGTGTAAAGTTAGAGATTTGACGATCATGTCTCTCTTCTATTTTGGTCATCAATTAGTAGTCAATGCGTTGTCCGTAACCAAAGTGTCTTGTTTTCCCATTTTGCATGCCATTTTTTTACTACCTTCCATTTTGAAAGCAACAACACTGCAGTTTAGTACGTTAGCATAAACAAAAACAAAATTAATATTGACAGCAATGAATTGGACTGCACCAAAACCAAACTTGCATGCCTTTTTAGTTTGTCACTGCAGCATCACAAGAGAGAATGAGAGCTTAATTCAACTTTTCATTTATGCTTTTAATTTCCTTTAGTGTGAAAAAATGGAGGTTTTATTAATATATAAACTTCTCTTAAAGCTATAACTTCCAACGAGTATTTTTGCTTTGTTTTATATATAGTGATAATTAGGTGGGGTAGAGACTTAACCTGCATATACTACGATCAATTCTATATCTCTAATTCTATATCAATCGAAGATTAGGGTATTCAAAGAAAAAAAAGAAGAAGAGAGAGTACGTTGCTGTCTTAGAAAATTATTAAACAACTTGTAAAGTAAAATTAGCTAAAAATTTATAATTTATAACTTTTAAATAGTTGATTGAATTAATTAAAAGTATTTGATAAAATTAGTTTTAATATATTAAATTGTTAAAATAAATGATATAATATTAATATTAAAGATTACCCATTTTTTATTTATTAACAATTTTCTATTTAATTATTTTTTTTATATATCAAACAATTATTTAAATGAGAAACGAGGGAAGTAACAATTCTAGGTGAGGAACATGGTGAGTTAGAATTATTTTATTTGCATATAAATTATTTAAAAAGTTAAAGACAAAAAAGAGAACATATGTAGCTCTAACTTTCAATAAAATAATGTTATTTGAAGTAGCTTTTCATAGCTTTTATTATTATTATTATTAAGCAACTCTACCTTTTAAGTATGATTTATTATTATTATTATTATTAACTTCGTTATTTTTTATTCTGCTTTATCATTATTCATTCTTCTCCTGCTTCAAGACTACTACTACCTTTTCTTCCTCCTCAAATTTTTCTCTCACCCTTTCACTCATTTTCTTTGAAAAACTCACAGCATAACACCTTCATTTCTACTTACTCAGAGACCACTGCACAAACACCAAAAACGTCCACATTTCAATCTAAACCAACCACGGGTCACGAGGTAGGAAGCGAACTAGTTATGAACCCCATTATAGGCCATGAATGCACCTGCATTCTGAGTCACCATCACTTCATTGCCCCTCTGTTTCGTGCCTCCAATTTCCCGTTGAAAAAGAAAAAAAAAACCAACAATGACATCACCGAAAAAGACAAATTCTTTAATGAAATTAATATAGTTAACATAAAAAAATCTATTTGAATCACGTTTAAAAATTTAATTAAAAATTAAAGGATTAGAGCAATACAAATAAATAAGTTAGAGAACCAAATATATATTTTTAATTAATATCAATTATTGATTTTTTTATTAGTGATTGAAATTTCACTTTAGAAGAGCCGGATTTTATTAAACTATGAATGATTCTAAATTTTCTTACCATTTATTACAATAAATTATCTTAATTGTTAAATAGTAAAAAAAACTATGTCTTGAAAATAAAAATGTATGCATTTGTTTTAATTTAATAGTAACATCATAAAGTAGGAGAAGAATAAGCAGTAGAATATAGCAAAATTTATAAAATATCATTCCTTTAAAGAGCATTTAATTATCTAATGGCTTAAATGGGCTGTGATGTGTAGGATTTCGTATGCATGCTGGTAGGAGAGACACTTGATTGGCCTTACAGAAACTCCTTTTAGTCTTTTACAATTCTTATGATGATAATACAAGAGCTTAACACTAATGCAACACATGCTGGCATCGCCTGGCATTATAACTGAATTAAGCAACGAATCTTTGTTCCATTTCCTGCTTTTTATGTTATTGTAAAAAATTATAATTCTCAGTCCTAAGTCTTTGTTTTACCTTCTCTGTGAAGGCACTGAAACACACGCCCTATGAAAGAAACCTTTCTTTGTCCATAAATTCTGGCACCAAGAATCAAACCTTCCCCTTTCTTTTTCTCCCATTTCTTTGGGTTCTGTTCTGTCATTATTATACTTGAATCTTTGCTAGTTTCGAGGCCAATACCAGAATATAGGAAACAAAAGGAAGCCCACAAAATGGCACAAGAAAAGGTATTCAGTGTTAGGTACCTAGTGGCATTCTTCCTTGTCTTCATAACCATGGCCTCACGTGGCTCTGCGGTTGGAGTGAACTGGGGAACCATGGCAACACACCAGCTTCCAACAGAGAAGGTGACCAAGATGCTTCAAGAAAATGGTTTTGATAAACTCAAGTTATTTGATGCTGAAGAGTGGATTATGGCAGCTCTCATGGGGACTGATATAGAAGTGATGCTGGCAATACCCAATAGCATGTTGGAAGAGATTAGTAAGAATCCTAAGGTTGCAGATGCTTGGGTTTATGAAAATGTCACCAGTTACATGTACCCTGGTGGACTAAATATCAAGTTAAGTAGTCCTTTGAGGATATTCAACATTCATGATCACGTTATTTTATTTTCTCCTTGCAATCCTTAAAAAGTTTCTACTATTTTACTCACTCTTGCTTGTTTCTCCTTTCTTTCATTTTATCTTGAATAAAAAGTTTCTTTTATTCAAGATGCTGCTAGCTTGTCTTTCATTTTTCATAGTCAAAATCTTGATATAGTATCACAAGATTTTTCATGGAAGTCAACATTACCATATTGTAACAACTGATTTTTGTGTCAAAATTTTATAGGCTCCAATGCATATTCATTTTCTTAATCTATTTAGCTTATTGAACTAATAAAATAAGACTAGTGTTTGATTCTTTCTTGTCCTTTATGTTCTTGTATGTCATGTATAAGTTTCAGCTGTCGTTATGTTTAAAGCCACCTATTTTGACTCTATTCTGCACTATGTTGTGATGCCAATTTTCAGGTATGTTGCCGTGGGTAATGAGCCTTTCCTTAAGGAATATAATGGCATGTATATACAGTCAACTCTGCCAGCACTTAAGAATATACAAACAGCGCTCAATAATTGGGGCCTGGCTTCAAAGATCAAAGCCACGGTTCCCTTCAATGCTGATGTTTACTATTCTCCAGACTCAAATCAAGTGCCATCAGCTGGTGACTTCAGGCCTGAAGTACGAGACCAGACAATTGAAATAATCCAATATTTATATTCAAACAATGCACCTTTCACGGTCAACATATACCCCTTCCTTAGTCTTTATGGAAATGATCATTTCCCCTTCGATTTTGCATTTTTTGATGGAACCAACAAGCCTCTCGTAGATGGTAATTCAGTTTACACTAATGTATTTGATGCAAATCTAGATACCCTTCTTTGGGCTTTAGATAAGGCAGGATTTCCAGACATGCCAGTTATAGTTGGAGAAGTGGGGTGGCCAACTGATGGTGATAAGAATGCTAATGTCCAGAATGCAAAAAGGTTCAACATGGGTTTGGTTAAACATGCTTTGAGTGGAAATGGTACCCCTAAAAGGAAAGGCATAATTGATATTTATCTATTCAGTCTTATTGATGAGAATGCTAAAAGTATTGATCCTGGCAACTTTGAGAGGCATTGGGGAATTTTTGAGTTTGATGGGAAGCCAAAGTATGAACTAGACTTAACAGGACAAGAAGAGGATAAGGGTCTGGTTCCTGTGGAGGGTGTGAAGTACATGGAAAAGCAGTGGTGTATCTTGGATCCAGAGACAAGGGACTTGCACTACTTGCCTGATAGTATTGACTATGCTTGTAGCAAATCTGATTGTACGGCTTTGGGCTATGGCTCTTCTTGTAATAGTCTAACTCTCCAAGGGAATGCTTCTTATGCCTTTAATATGTATTATCAAATAAATAACCAGAGGGACGAGGACTGCGATTTCTCTGGTTTGGCTATTGTAACGGATGAGGATCCATCAGAAAAGGGTTGTCAATTTCCTGTGATCATCTCTCGTGGCTCTTCTTTAATGTTGTTGCGCCTAGCAGACATCATAAAGAAAGCTTTGGGTCTATATATTTTTCTTGTATTTTTACTATAGCTCACCGATTAAATAAGCCTCGGACCTCAAAAAAGATGTGTCCTGCCACATTTTTACATGTATATTCTTCAAGAATTTTGGATTCCTCTTGCTTTCCATTTTTTTAGTGTGTAAAAATACTTTTTAAATAGCTCGTGAAACATCAATGTGTGATCATGCTTGCATGAGTACATTTCGTGTAATGTTCACAACTAGGCCAATCATGTAGTAAAATGAACTAACCTTAGTCATCATATAGGTTTGACACCTCAAGCCCAACCCAGCCCAACTATAAGTGTAAGTGAAAAGATAAAAACTCGTACCAACAAAATAAAGCCCAGTAACATTTACCCAAGTGGAAAAAACATTTCATGTCCAGAATGTCTTTATCATTGTAATTTTTTTTATTAGCTTCCCATATTCTTAGTTTGAGCAGCCAAATTCCATCATTTTATTTTTCTCAATTTAAACAATACTGATATTCACTCTGTTACATTTTTTCTCCGAATTTCTTATCTTGATTCGAAAGAAACATTAAAAAACAAGCAACGGTAACGTATATGTGGGGGCCGCAAATTCAAAAATAAACGGACAGGAGAGTGGAGACGAGCAACGGGACAAATATTTGAATTCAAAGTGTATGTAACCGCTCTCTCTCTTTCTCTGTCTTTTATTCACTCTTTCACGCTCTGAGCTGAGCAGAGCAGAGCAGAGCAGCAATAGCAACAATGGCTTCCCTAACCCCAGGAATCCTGCTGAAGATGTTGCAAGCCATGAACAGCAACACCCGCGTCACCGGCGATCACCGGTCCCCTCTCCTCCAGGTAATAGGAATCGTACCGGCCCTAGCTGGTTCGGACCTCTGGTCGAACCAAGGGTTCTACCTAAACCTCTCGGACTCGCTCAACTGCACCTACGTTCTACTATCTCACCCTGACACCGATATGATTCTCTCAAACAGGCTTCAGATAGGTCAATTTGTCTACGTCGATCGCTTCCACTTCGATTCCCCTCTTCCTTCTGTCTCCTCCATTCGCCCCCTCGCCGGTCGCCACCCTTTCCTCGGAACCCCCGAGCCTCTCGTAGCTCGCATCTCCCCCTCCACGCGCCACTTCCTCATTCAACCCCTCTCTGACTCTGACACCAACGATCCCCTCTCTCTCTATCTCTCTAATAACAACCAACCTATTCCGATTGGTAGATTAGCTCATGACGATAAGGAGAAGGAGAAGGAGAAGGTTACCCCGAGGCAGCCTCTGGCGTCACGTGACAATCTTCCGCCACAGAGGTTCTCTTCTCCGGCCACTGCCAAGAGGTCGCAGTCTGCTGCCAGGAATAAGAGTGTCGCGACGGCGCCCGAGAGGGATCCTTCGCCGGCGGGAAAGGGGAAGCGCTCCGCGTCGCCGGTGCCGTCTAAGTGTGTGGTTCCCAGCCTCGTTTCGGCTCGCGAGGAGAATAGGAAGGCGGCGAGAGAGCCCGCGATTATTGTGCCGTCGAGGTACCGGCAGCCTTCACCCACCGGGAGGAAGCAGCCGTCTCCGAATCCGAGAAGGGCTTCGCTTTCTCCTGGGAGGAGGCTGTCCGGGGGGCTCAAGGTTTCGCCGGTGGTGCTGGATTCTGCCGGCAAGAAGAAGATGGCCACCATGGTTGCCGGAATTTCCAAGGTCTCTGATGCGCTGGTTGGATCTGCTAAGAGTGCGAGGAAGAATTGGGATGAGCAACCGCCGCTAACGCCTGGTGAAGCTGAACCCAAAGAAAAGGGGGCTTCTAAGAATAAGGTTGATCCACAAGCAATTTTGCGTACTCAGGTAATGTAAACACGTGCCAAAGTACTGAAATTTTGTACACGTGTTGACTTAGATATAGCTAATTACGATTGGGAGTGTGTAATAATTCGAATTGTTAATGTGGGTTTTGTGTGTTTGTAATTTGCAGGCTGCAATGTCTAGGCGATTGAGTGATGTGAATGGTCAAAAACCTGGTGGCAGTGATTCTTCAATCAGTGAGAAGACTAAAGCCGGTTCTTCTCAAAGTTGTGTTGACCAAGACAAGTCCAATTTCACTGCTATGGGTGTCACCGTTCATGAGAAGAAATGGACCGATGGAAGTGTTCCATTGGATGCAGTATCTGCGAACCTTTCAAGGCTTGGAAAGGTATGAACTTTGCAAATTTACTACCACTTTGTTTGTAGCGATTTTGCTTAAGATACAATATTAATGGAATTAGATAACATACATACATAAAAACAGATTTTGCACCCTCTAAGGTATATGTTGCAATGTGGCGAAAGGACAGGTTATGGGTATCGACCTAAGAGAGATCTGAATCCAACAAAAACAAGCTAATAGAAAGGATAGGTACCAAACTGATCAAGGACTAGGACCTAAGAAATAATCAATCATTATGCAAAAGAAAACTGCAATGCATCTACGTTTAATTTGGCCTTTTCAATCGCTTTGTTAAGTTTAAGTCCCTTCTTATCTACTAAATTCAGGAAGCAATGCAAAGGAAGGTTCTTGCTTCTGCTGCTGCTGCTGAAGCATTGGAGGAAGCCAATGCTACTGAATGTATGATAAGAAATTTAAGGTAATAATTACATTTCGACTTAATTTTATTTTGGAACAGATTTTTTTATGTCCCACGCTTACGAAATCTATTTGAAGTTTCAATTTTTAAACCTTCAGTAGTGGAGAGTCTATATTCTATTAAGGGGTGTTAATTCATGTGATCTTTTTCTTAACATATTCGACTTAGTACTTACTACTTAATGGCTAATATGAACGATACATTTTTTTTATGTTCCTTCTGCCCACCTCAGCATGTTTTCAGACCTCTGCTCGGTGTGCCAGGCCAGAAACCCTTTGCCAACCATAGACCGATTTTTCACTATCTACGATGATGTTCTGAAATCAACTGCAATGGCTGAAGCCGTTGCCAATAGACATGATTCTGAGACACCTGATGACAGCATTTCAACTGAGCAGTCAAAATCACTCTCTCTTTGGGTGGAAGCTGCATTGGCCACTGATCTTCAGATAGTATCCCTTCTTACTGGAACAAGTGCTGATCCTCCATCAACACTGCAGAAAAGCTTATCAAAAAGACACTCTCTCAGTGCAGCAAAGAATCATATGAAGGTTCCTTCATCACCACAATCTAGCCCCCCTTGTGCTGGTGTGTGGGCAAGAGGTAAAGGAATGAAAGAGACAGTAGAGCTTGGAGCAAATTTGCTGTCTGAAATGCAAATATGGTTTCTACGTTTTGTTGAGGAATCCCTTGATGCAGGTTTTAAGGTTTTTGGAGAGTGCACTGCTGATGGGAAAAAAGCTTTGCCTCTGGATGGTGGCTCCATTGCTGTTGTTTTATCACACTTGAAACGTGTAAATGCATGGTTGGATCGCGTGGTATCCAAAGGGGATGACTCACTGACGGAAAAAATTGAGAAATTGAAGAGAAAGATCTACGGTTTTGTTATTCAGCACGTAGGAACAACTTTTGATAATTCTGCTTCATCGTGAATTTTTTCTGGGTTTTTCCCCCCCATTTTAATAATTTATTGTGTGGATGTTGTTGAAATTTATGAAAGAAGTGCTTCTTCTGTCATCAGATGAAATGCTTTGCTATTAAGGAAAATGATTATTTCATTGCAAATTCAAGTATGGGTGAGATCACATATTGGGAGGATTTTTAGAAAAAAAAAGTTTGATCAGGTTTGAATAGCCAGCCATGTCTGTTTGTCTTGCTACTCCTCCCCACATTAAAAGACGGGATTTCAGCATTTTTGGAAACTCATATTTCAGTTAATTTAACTAATATTCTAGGGTTACGGTTCTAATTTTGGATGGCCACACGATAGGGAAGAAATACCATCACACTGCTTCACACATCGTTTAGCGTTTGAAAAAAATATATAAAAATTACGTGCGTTTCGTTTTTCTTATTTTACTTCTAATTTATTATTATTTTTTATATTTTGTAATTTTAAATAAATTTTAGTTAAAAGTTGTGTTTAAAAAAATGTACTAATAAAGAGGTGTGTTTCTTTTATTTCTTTGTAAATAAAAATACTCTACACACAAAGTGAATTATTTAACAAAAGGGAATAAATCATAAATACGTGGTTCAAATGATAAATAATAATTTTTTAACTTAATTTATAATTTTAAGTCAAAGTAAATATAACAATGTTAAATACTTTAAAAAATGTTTTACTATTATAATTATCATACTTAACTAAAGCAAACAAGACATGTGATTAAAAAAAAAAATACAATTGAGTATATTTTTATCAATAATAAATTACATAGTGCATTAAATTACACTAAATTAAAGATATACAATTTTTAAATTATAAATTAATTCATAAAAACAATTAAAAGTAAATGCACAATGACAAAGATAATTAATATTATCGATAAAGGCAAATCTTAAAAAGAATATTGTTTAATAATGTTAGTTTATATTTAATATATAGAAATCGATTGAATAAATATATAAATCAGTGAAATAAATTATCAAATGTGTTAACTTCATTTTTAAGAAACTAAATTTAAAAGTAAAAAATCATATTGAAGATAGAGAAGTATAGTAAATAATTTTTAATAAAAATTAATTACTATTAATAACATTCTCATATATTATATTATTTAATTTTTAAAATTATATATATATATATATATATATATATTATTTTCTCGCTTCTTTTATATCTCTCAATGTCAATTCATGGTAATTAAAATTTTCTTAGAAATGATAATTTTAATGTTGTCAATGCATTTAATTTTATGTTACTCTTTATTTTTTTTATTAAAACTTATTATATGTATATTTCAATTATATTTCTTTTAATATACGTTAGAAAAAATATTTATTTTATCTTGCAACATTAAATTATGATAATTAATAACATTTATTTAATAAATATTTATTCAGAAAACGAATTTCCGACATTATTTTTATTTTTCTATCGAAATATTAAATTGCATAAAGACAAAGACAGAGGGTAAAATGGATAGATAGTGATAAAAGCACCGTTTTTCCGTGTAAAAGTATTACTACCACTCTTTGCCAAATATTTATTATCAGTGACGTTAATGTAATGAAATGACAATTATGATTAAATGCTCAAACCATGCATGCCGCCCAAATGCACCATGTTTTTGCTAATGAAAAAAAAAGAGGCTTTAAATTTTGAAGGAAACAAGTTACATTGTTCACTACTCTATTACTTGTATTATTTTCAATTTTAATATTTTCTCTAGCCACATCGGGTTTGATAAATATTTTCAATTTTATAGAATAAAATTTGAAAATATACAAAAATACCGTCACATTGAAATATTAAAAATAATGAAAATAATTTAAAATAAATAAATAACCGTACTCTTGTTTTTATTAATAATTCATTTTCAAATAATTTTAACCCGGGCAATTCACTTCAAACAAGTTGAATAATGCAACACGGAAGCATGATCTTACATAAGTTTGAATTTTATCATCATAAATACATTGCATATTTTTAAATATATTTATAGTATACTTTTATTGGCACTTTTGTATGCCAATTTGTATCAATATTTTAAGCACAAGTTTATAATTTTACCTAAATCAACTTATTCAAATTAAAAGAAAAATATATATTCTTTATTTAAACAATATATATCACTTGTTGGATGTAATTGTTCAGAGTAAGATAAAACTGATGACAAAAACTCAAATTTGTGTCACACGTTGAATTAAAATAATTTTTATTAATTAATTTATGTGTTTGGGGACAAAAAAAGTTATCTTAAGTTGATTTGTTTAAACACTTTTTAAACATTGTTGAACATTAAAAATAATTTTTGGATATCTGACTTTAATTTTGTTTCTAATTGTCATTATTTATTGACCGATGAATGATTAACTTTATTAATAAACTCATAATTCTCTCTAAAGTGCCAAATTTAATGATCCATCGTAAATGTTTGTGAGTCAAACATGAATATTTTGAATAAAAAATAATCTTAATATTAAAAATAAATATGTATATAAAAAAAAATCACTTACGACGAGAGTTGATATTGATGAGGGAAACAAGTTAGAAAGATGGATGACACGTGTGTGAATATTGGGTTCCGAAATGAGTTTCTAGGTTTCACACGGAAGGGGAGAAGTGGCAGCACATCCACAGGGACCTTACCGCACCCGAAAGAACACGCGCACAGAACAGAGGTTCTATAAAATCCCAAAGGTGTATGCTATGCAAACAGTCACAGACCCAACATCGTAATCATATTCATTCGTTGTTTCTGAGTTGATCCCCGCCTCTCACCTCAACTCACTATCGTTATCCTCTGACCAAAACGCACCGTTTTCTCCACATTCATTCTCAGATCACAAAACCCTAAATTCCCCATTCCTCCATTCCCGATCTTACTCCTCACTGCGCCAATCCCAACAACCCTTTTAGATTGCAAATGGTGGGCGGAGGGAACAGGAGGGAGGACGTCCCCGTCATAAACAGCACCAACGTTTTTGCTGCGCTCGGCAGCTTGAAGAAGAAGAAGAAGAAGCCCGAAAAGGACCAGGGCTCCTCCGAGCCCAAAGCCCAAGAGCCCCACCAAAAGGAGCTCTTCTGGGCCCCCGCACCTCTTACCGCTAAGTCCTGGGCCGATGTCGACGACGAAGACGATGACGACTATTACGCCACCACCGCTCCTCCTGAATCAGGTTGGGCTGCACCGCCTACTTCACACACCCTCACTCAAAACGATGCCGTTCCCGAGGTGATTTTTTTTTACCTTATCTTCCCTTGGATACTCGATACGCAATGCTTCTGATTGTCTGTTTTTTGATGATTGTTGTTAGTTCAAATTTTTCTGTGAATCCTTTAGGTCGTGTTGTATGGAGAGTTTTAGGATTATTGGAGAGTTGTTTAACATGCCGCTTTTGCTCTCATATGATCTAGTAAATTAGAATTACTTCATCCAAACACAACATTAGCCTCTGCCGTGTATAATTGTTTGTTTGACAAGACTGTGGAGTGGTTGAGCTGCAATTTCAAAATTTATACATGTAGCTAATGCTTGTTTATAAATGTTGAATGTGAAAATCAATCGGACCTTGGATGTTTCATTTACTATTTCTGATATAAAGGTCAAAGAATTTTGGCTGTGTCTGTGTCTGTCTTAATTTGTTATTTATTTATTTTGACCTTGTGTTTTTTAATTTATATGTGGTGTTTAAAATTGGGTGTTTTTATTATATCTTTGTAGAAAAAGATTGAGTATTAAGTACACTAGAATAGAGCCTAACAGATGTCTCGGCCAGTACAAGAATTTTGCTTTCATGTTAAATCCTCTCAAGTAACATGTGTGCATTAGTAATAACGTGTGCAAACGCAGAGGTTTTCTAATGAGTAATTAAACACACCTTTATTGATTTGCATGGTTGTTGTTTTCAAATTAAAAGATACAAAGTTTAATTTCTTTTTGTCTTGTTTTTTGTGGACAATGATTGTCCAAATCTTGTTCTATTTTCTAGCTTTGTGGCAATATTTATCTATCATTGTTAGTCGAGTTGTTGAATGTGTGATTTATCTTGTTTTTGTGGATAATTATTGTCCAAATCTTGTTCCATTGTCTCACTTCGCAACAATATTTATCAATCCTTGTTTGTCGAGTGCTCGAATGTATGATTTATGTTAACGGTTTCATGATTCGGCCTGTTTTTGCTGGTTTTCTGTTTTGATTATATCGTTACAATGATTCTTTTGACTCTAACACGGGTTTGATCTTGTGTAGTTAAACTGTTCTTGTATGGTTACCTATGAAGCCTGGATACGTGAAAATACTGAAAGTATCCGTGTCGGACACGTATCCGATACTGATACGTATCCCAAAAGTATCCGTAATTTAATTTATTATTAAAAATTAATTTCAGATGAGATACAGCTTGGATACGGCTTTAAATCATCTGATACGGCTCGGCTAACAGCTCCAATATGGTTATTATTGAAATGGAGCGTTTCAATCTTTCTTCTCCTATTTCTTCATTTCTTTCATTCTTTCTTCTCCCATTCCCGATTTCTCTCATTCTTCGTGAGATAGGAGTGCCCCAGAACCTCACCCAAAATCAAAACCTAGCTAGGGCTTCTTCAAATTGCGATTCTCTTCTCCCATTTCCCCATTTCTCTCATTCTTTGCGAGATAGGAATGCCCCAGAACCTCACCCAAAATCAAAACCCAGCTAGGACTTCTTTGAGCTGCGATTCTCTTGGGGAAACGAGAACTACTGCAGAAGCAAGGTGATTTGGAGTTTTTTGAGAGGTCAATTCTGGTCCAGCAAATTCCTAAGGCATCGATTCTTGATTCTCCAATTCGTGATATCAGCAACAGTTTTGTTACTCTTTTCCATATTTTACAGCAACAGTCTTAAACGTTACTCTATTGCAGTTGCGGTAAAGTCTCACAAACTTTCTCTTTTCTAATCTCCTTTTTTCTATTCATTTTACAGCAACAAAGTAAAAATGTTATTCTTGTATTTTTCAACAGCTGTGTTTGTTAAAAAATGAGTTTTGATGCTGAAACGTGCTTTGCAAAATATGGTCATTAGTGACCAATGGAATAGTTGTAGAGAAGATGATGTTGGTAAAGCTGTCCATATGAAAGAACTTGTTTTAAATGATATTGGTGGGATAAATTAGACTATATTCTTTCTTTCACAGATCCTATATATAGCATGCTTAGAAAATGTAACACATTAATATAAATTAATTATCAATATCTCTTTATAAATATTATTTTTTTAAATTTATGTTAAAGTATCTAAGCCTTCTCGAATCTTAAAATTTAAATTTTTTCTGTATCTCCGTATCCGTATCGTATTGTATCCGTGTCGTATCAAGTATCCAGGCTTCATAGATGGTTACTATTAATAAGCAAGTAACTAACATGGAAGATGTAACGGAATCAGTAGTTTTAAAGTAAAGTGATATTGTTTTACTGTCTTGTTCAGGAATAAACTGTGTGTGTTTAAAGAGATGATAACATCATTTTAGCAAATGTCTAAAGCAATAGTTAAGCAAGTATCTCGCCAGTTATTTTATTTTATGGGAAGAAAATAATATTCAAATTCCTGGCAAAAAAAAGAAGCAATGGTATAAAGATGATTTGGCATTGGTTTATTGCAATTAATGCCTTGTTTTTGTAGGTTTGCTGTTTTGATTATAATGTTACAAGGATTAATAAGCAAGTAACTAACATGGAAGATGTAATGGAGCTGTAGTTTAAAAGTAATTAAAGTGATATTGTTTTAATGTCTTGTTTCAACTGCATGTGTTTAAAGAGATTATAACATCATTTTAGAAAATGTCTACAGCAGCAGTTAAGCAAGTATCTCGCCATTTATTTTATTTTATGGGAAGAAAATAATATTCAAATTCCTGAAAAAAAAAAAGCAATGGTAGAAAGATTATTATATGCCATCAATGATCAAACTTAAATGTGACGCTTAAACCAGGTTGGTTGCCAGTGCATTCACTATGAAAAGTAGAAATTACTGAAAATAAAGAATAATCTTAATAAAATTATCTGACATGTAAAGTCTGGGTCGCTAAGAGGCGTTGTCTTTTGTTTAATATTAATTATTACTTTTCTCTTTTGTTTGTATATTTACTATTTCTCTTTGATGTTTTATGTTACGAATCCATTTGTGAATATTTGAAATCAGGAAAGTGAGAGTGAGTTAGAAGGTCTTGATGATGCCGAAGACGATGCTGAAGATGAACATGAAAATGAACTAGAAGTACCAGTAGAAGCTGAGCCTGTTCTTGAAAAGCCCCTGGAGCCATCACCAATTACCAAAGAAACTGAAAGGCAGCTTTCAAAAAAGGAACTAAAGAAAAAGGGACTAGAAGAACTTGAAGCTGTTTTAGCTGAGCTAGGATATACCCCAAGAGAAACCAGTGATGATTCCCATGGTAATATAATACTTTCAGCCGTACGCACAAACTTCTTAAAATACATTAATGCTTTACAAGAACTTTATTGCTTGGAAAATTTTAACTGGCCTTTGATTTGAAAATTTAGGTGCGGAAAAAAAAGATGATCATGATGGTGAGGTGGAAAAGAAGGATAGCATTGCTGGGGAAAGCAAAAATGCTAAGAAAAAGAAGAAGAAGGATAAATCTTCGAAGGAGCAGAAAGAATTACAAGATCAACCTGATGGTGTGGATGTTGTCAATACAATTTCTGAAACTCCTGCAACAGAGAAGGCTGAAGATGCTTCCGCAGTTGATGTTAAAGAACGGCTGAAGAAAGTTGCTTCAATGAAAAAGAAAAAATCAAGCAAAGAGATGGATGCTGCTGCCCGCGCTGCAGCTACTGAGGCTGCTGCAAGGAATGCGAGACTTGCGGCAGCCAAGAAAAAAGAGAAGGCCCATTACAATCAGCAGCCAGTGCGGTAAACATGTGGTCATAGTATTTGTATCTTTTATGTTTAATTCTTCTTTTTTTCCTTTTCCTTTGCTATCTATCATATATGAACCCATCTATCGTATATGAGAATAGGCTCTTTGTTCATTTGCAAATGCAAAATAAACATTGGAGCGGCTTTAGATAATTTGGACTTTGAGTAAGTTTTGTTTAATTTTACTTGATCAGAAATACAAGTACTTATGTGTTTACGTATGTTTGCGCCTGAAGATGAGAATATCTATTGTTCAAATGTACACAGTATCACTTGCACAGTTATTTGATCTAAATATTCATTAATTTTTTTTTTATAAAATTTTATTAAGAATTATATTGTTTAAGTTTAAATATTGGATTATATCTTAACCTGAAGGACTCCAATTACGCAACAGCTTAGGTTGAAATTGTTATTAATAAAATAAATTCATGTTAAAACGACCATTTTTATTTTAATCCACTGCTCACTCGCTCTTTTGACACCGTAGATATGCTATTTCAGGTAAGACACGTATAAATATACATTTTTCAAATAAAAACATTAAAATGCACCTTAAAGTCGGATATAATTAAAGACTTGTGTAATTAAACTTCTGTACTGGTAAATAGGTAATGAAAATTCATCAAATGTGACCTAATTTATATAAATAATAGTAATAGTTTGGAGGAGGGAAGTGGAATTATAATAGATAAATATGCAATTTACTTGATCGTTTTACTTGTGATTGAGTGGTAGCTTTGTTGAAAATAATTTTAATTTACCAATAACATTTAAGTATATTTGTAAAATTTAAAAGAACCAATATTTAAATCGTAAGAAAAAATTCATATGATGTCTAAAAATAATGATTAGACAAAAAAGAAGTCCAAACGCATATATACAGGGATTAAAAAATTATATAGCAGTATCGATTTTTATTTGAATTATTTATTTTTATTCCAAATAAAATTAACATTTTTTTTCGAGTTGATTAGATTTAGGTTTGACAAAACTTATTATAAAATTAAACTAATTAATTTTGTTTTTTTTTCTCCAAAATCATACTAATTCAATTTATAAATACCCTTATTTAAGAAAATAGTGTACTTTAATTTGTTATTCAAAAGTAGGTAAATAGTAGAGTAATTAGCCACCTATAACATTTCAGAATTGATTGATTTTATATTTTGTAATTTTAAAACAAGAACGAGTTTAATTTTGAATCTTATTTTTATTTAAAGTTGCTCATATTAAAAAAGTGATTTAAATTTCAATTTAATTTAAGTTTGAGCAGTTTATTGAACAATTTAACCTTTTATCTATTCTAATTTCAATATTACAAAACGAAAAACCAATTTTACAGTAGAGAATTATTACACATACAAGCAGATGAAAGAATTTCCGGTGGCATAACAGGGAGTAACTGGGATGAGGGAGTAAGGTGTTATTCATAGCGAATAAGAACAGGCCACGTCATCTGGCGGACGTAGACGGTGCGCGTTGGGTCTATCCTCTCTAATTTTCTCGCAAATTCGGAGACTCGAACTGGATCTCTTGCTACGATTCCATTTTCCAATCCTAACCCTTCCATTCCCAATCCTAACCCCAATCCAAACCTTGCATTGGATGAGCAAATCATTGTAGTTAGGGTTTCATCGATCCACCCAAAATTGAATGCATTCACAACGCTTCTAAGTCTCAGAGCTGGGGGCGAATCACTCTCGGCCTATCGGAAGCCCGGCGGCGGCGGCGGCACCTTCATCGTCGCAGCAGGGACTCTGGTTTTTTCTCCGCTTCCACAATGCGCCACCTGTCCACACCCTCGCACATCTTCCACAGGTCGAATCCGTGAGTCGCTGCGCATCCGATCTTAATCGCCACGTCCTCCTAAGGCCGCCGCCGGTCATGGAAAACTCCGCCAACTCCTCCGCCGTTACCAATTCTGCTCCTCCGCCTCTCGAAGAGCCTGAGTACCTGGCGCGCTACATGGTCGTCAAGCACTCGTGGCGCGGTCGCTATAAGCGGATACTCTGCATTTCTAGCGTCACTGTTCTCACTCTTGACCCCTCCACGCTCGCCGTTACGAACTCCTATGACGTGGCGAGCGATTTTGAGGGCGCCGCGCCGATTCTCGGCCGCGATGAGAATTCCAATGAGTTCAACTTGAGCGTGAGGAGCGATGGACGTGGAAAATTCAAGGCCATGAAGTTCTCGTCGCGGTACAGGGCGAGTATTTTGACGGAGTTGCATCGGATAAGGTGGAATCGGTTGGCGCCGGTAGCTGAGTTTCCGGTGCTTCATCTTCGGCGACGGGCATCTCAGTGGGTTCCTTTTGTAAGTTATATTACTGTGTTAATTGGTACTTCATCTGTAATTCGTTTGGTTTTGATGATTTTGTCGCGATCGAAATGACTTTTCTGTGAGCTTCATGTGGCGTCTATGTAAGGACTGTGGAGTTTATGTGCGTGCAATTTTTATTGTGGGATTCGTGCTAATATTGCGATGGTTAAGAGTGTAGGTCTGAGATACGGTTTACTAGTTGTCAGTGTTTTTCATTTCTTGTGTGTGATGAATTGTGAGGGTGTGCATTTCTGTCATTCTTTTGTCCCATGCCAACTAAGAGAAAATGGCGATCTTAGTGTTTTGTGTTGTGAGGATTGTGGAGATAAGGATGATGGGGAGATGGGCTTTTTTCTTTTTTAGAATGACAAGTGATTTTTTTTAAAATATTATGTGATGAACTTCTTTATACAAGGAAAAAAAGTGGTGATCGGTTAGACTAATTATCCTGTATGGCTGGTGGCTTTCACAGAAATTGAAAGTAACTTATGTTGGAGTTGAACTTATTGATGCAAAATCGGGTGACCTTCGGTGGTGCTTGGATTTTAGAGACATGAATTCCCCTGCAATTGTTCTGCTCTCTGATGCTTTTGGAAAGAAAAATGTTGATCATGGTAGCGGATTTGTTCTTTGCCCCTTATATGGAAGAAAATCTAAAGCTTTTCAAGCTGCTTCAGGGTGCACAACATCAGCTATTATCTCGAATTTGGTATGGATGGGTTTGTTTAAGCTTAAATAATTATTCTGCATGATATTTAGGTGCCTTTTGACTCTGAAATATAGCAGCATTTATAAGAATGGTATACCTTTGCTTTCTGGATAACCAAGGAATATAATACTACCTGTTTTAATATTGACAATAACTACGGTGCATAAATTTTGTTGCAGACAAAAACTGCCAAATCCACTGTTGGGCTGTCCTTATCTGTGGAAAGTTCTCAAACTCTCTCAATTTCTGAGTATATAAAACAAAGGGGTAACTATACATAGCCTTATTTATGTTCCTTCGACATTCAAATTCATTATTTATCTGCAGTGAATTTATTTTTTTAAATTTGGACAAACAAATGTACTGCAGCAAAGGAGGCAGTTGGAGCAGAAGATACCCCATTGGGGGGTTGGTCTGTAACAAGGTTGCGTTCTGCTGCCCATGGAACTCTAAATGTTCCAGGACTGAGTTTAGGAGTTGGCCCAAAAGGAGGACTAGGTGAGCATGGTGATGCTGTATCTCGTCAGCTCATTCTTACAAAGGTTTCACTTGTGGAAAGGCGTCCTGAGAATTATGAAGTAGGTTTCGCATTTATTAAGTCAATTTGTGAAGAGGATATCGCTTTATTGATAGTTGCATTGGGATGTATTTATTATTTATTAGAGGCATATTGATACATGCTGTTGGAATTTCTTGCATGAGAAATTAAGCATTGATAGAGTTGTTTGCCAAAATATTGTTTTGAATTGATCTTGAAAGACTTGATTACAGTATTAGGTGTTGATAATTTAAAGTCCATGCGATGTGAATTAATAGGTCTTTGGAGGAGTTGATTACCTTGGTTGATGGATTTTTTGTTAACCTACTCATTTAGGGCACATTTGGATAAACTTTGAAAAAAAAAATGTTTTTATGACTTTTTACTTCCAAAAAAAGCACTAAAACTGATATTTTTCTCAAAAAATTATCCAGTGGTTGTAATTTTTTTAATGATCGCATTAATTTATAAAGTATTTTGTTCTAAGAAAAAGCTTATGCAAATGTGGCCTTTACTTTTTGAAGTAACAGCAAGCAAACAGAATTTTTGTTTTTATTAAAACAGATTTTAAGGAAGATACACTGATTTTGAACATTTTATGCATCTTCATGTGTTTTTGATGCAACCAATTTCATATCAATGTATTTATATGTCTATGCAAGCTGTTTTCTACTCAGAATAACAAGGGTTATATCAAATGTTGAGAATTTTTACTAGATGTATGCAGGCTGTTACTGTTCGTCCTTTATCTTCAGTAAGTGCTCTTGTTCGGTTTGCTGAAGAGCCCCAGATGTTTGCAATTGAATTTAGTGATGGATGCCCCATCCATGTAAGCTTTGTTTTGCTACTGTTGTTATGATATATTATGCAATAAACTTTCTCATGCATATGGCCTGAATTGCAGGTTTATGCAAGCACCTCCCGTGATAGCTTACTTGCAGCAGTTCGTGATGTTTTGCAAACTGAAGTAGGTAGATGTATCTCATCTTGGTTAAGAATTATTCTATAATTGTATGTGAACACTGAGGCATGATGATTTATGTCCTATTATATTTATCTAATCTTGTAATATCAATGTTGAAGCTGTTCCTGAGCTGGAGACAATTATATTTTGTTATGTTATTGAAAAGAAAGCTTATCTTATCGCAGAATGCAGCATCCAAGTGCATGTTTGACTTCTGGTGATGTTTTTTTACAGGGTCAATGTGCCATACCTGTATTACCAAGATTGACAATGCCTGGTCACCGTATTGATCCTCCCTGTGGGAGAGTATATTTGCAGTATGGTCAACAAAAGCTTGTTGCTGATGCAGAAAGTGCATCCATGCATTTAAAACATCTAGCAGCATCTGCCAAAGATGCTGTTGCTGAAGGTGGTTCCATTCCTGGATCAAGGGCTAAACTATGGCGTAGGATAAGGGAGTTCAATGCCTGTATACCGTATAATGGGGTCCCTTCAAACAGTGAAGTACCAGAGGTTACTTTGATGGCCTTGATTACCATGCTTCCTGCTGCCCCAAATCTTCCTCCAGAGTCACCTCCATTGCCACCCCCTTCGCCAAAAGCTGCAGCAACTGTGATGGGTTTTATTGCATGTTTACGAAGATTACTTGCTTCAAGAAGTGCAGCTTCACACGTGATGTCTTTTCCGGCAGCAGTTGGAAGGATAATGGGTTTACTCAGAAATGGTTCCGAAGGTGTGGCTTCTGAGGCTGCAGGGCTCGTTGCTGTACTCATTGGTGGTGGGCCTGGTGATGCTAATGTAACAGATTCTAAAGGAGAGTGGCATGCCACAATTATGCATACCAAGTCAGTATTGTTTGCAAATCATAATTATATCATTATTCTTGTCAACAGATTAAAACCCACATCTGTATCACCTTTACTTACAATGACTGTTGTCGAAGTGCTTGAGGCTATGATATGTGATCCACATGGTGAGACTACCCAATATAATGTTTTTGTTGAGTTGTTACGCCAAGTTGCAGGCTTGAAGCGTCGCTTGTTTGCTCTGTTTGGTCATCCTGCTGAGAGTGTTAGAGAAACAGTAGCCGTGATAATGCGATCAATTGCAGAAGAAGATGCTATTGCTGCAGAGTCCATGCGAGATGCTTCTCTGCGAGATGGTGCACTGTTGAGGCATTTATTGCATGCATTTTTCCTTCCTGCTGGAGAACGGCGTGAAGTTAGTCGACAGCTTGTTGCTCTTTGGGCAGATTCCTATCAACCAGCTTTGGAGCTATTGTCTCGAATTCTACCTCCTGGTCTTGTTGCTTATTTGCACACACGTTCTGATGAAGCTCTAGCTGAAGATATGAATCTGGAAGAGTCATCAATTGGGAAAAGAAAAAGACGTTTACTTTTTCGGCAGAGAAAAGGTCGCACAGGGAGAGGATTAACTGCTCAAGAACAACCTTTCCCTTCAGCTAATAACTTTGATATTTCTGATTCAGGGAGGCAGACAGTGGGTGCTATTGTTAGAGGTTCAGACAACTATCAAAAAACTGATATGGACCAGGGTTCTGGACAGGCTTCAAATATTCAATCTTCAGTTGTTCACACAAGTGAAAATTTGACCAATAGATCTTCTACTGGAGAAGAACAAAATGGGCATTCAACTTCTGTGGCTTCAGCTATTGCAGCATCACCAAACTCAAATGAAGCACCAGGATCTGATTTTTCAAATTCAATTGATCCTGATGGCAATGCAGTTGGTTTGCAGAATGCAGGCATTCCAGCTCCTGCTCAGGTTGTTGTGGAGAATACCCCTGTAGGATCTGGTCGGCTTCTATGTAATTGGCCTGAATTTTGGCGAGCTTTTGATCTCGACCACAATCGTGCAGACTTGATTTGGAATGAGCGTACCAGGCAAGAGTTGAGAGAATCTTTGCAGGCTGAAGTTCATAAACTAGATGTTGAGAAAGAGCGTACTGAAGATATTGTTCCGGGGGGTTCTACCCTTCAAATGGTATCGGGAATTGAGAGTGTACCGCAAATATCTTGGAACTACCCTGAATTTTCAGTTCGTTACCCAAGCTTGTCAAAAGAAGTTTGTGTGGGTCAATATTATCTGCGCTTGCTGCTTGAAAGTGGCAGTGGTGGCAGGGCACAAGACTTCCCATTGCGTGATCCAGTTGCTTTCTTTAGAGCACTTTACCATAGATTTTTATGTGATGCGGACACTGGGCTTACTGTAGATGGTGCTGTTCCTGATGAATTAGGTGCATCTGATGATTGGTGTGACATGGGTAGATTAGATGGTTTTGGTGGAGGTGGTGGGTCATCAGTGAGAG
The DNA here is from genome assembly GCF_003935025.1 of Abrus precatorius. Classification (NCBI taxonomy): domain Eukaryota; kingdom Viridiplantae; phylum Streptophyta; class Magnoliopsida; order Fabales; family Fabaceae; genus Abrus; species Abrus precatorius. The sequence continues at coordinate 35,716,726 of NW_020874428.1, read as the reverse complement.
AGCTTTGTGCTAGGGCAATGGCTATTGTATATGAGCAGCATTACAATACCATAGGCCCTTTTGAAGGTACAGCCCACATTACTGTTCTCTTGGATAGGACAGATGACAGAGCTTTGAGGCACCGACTTCTTTTACTACTGAAGGTGTGTGTAAATTGGATTTACTTTTCCTAGCTTTGTCTTGTTTTGTGTGTCTCCTATCCCCCAATTTTTCTTTCTCTTTGAGTGAGAGGAGAAAGAAATGGTTTGCTTTGGTATTGTATCAAACTTCTGTTTTAAGTTTCTCCTATGATTTGTGCTTTTATCTTTAGCATACTAACATTTTGGCAGGTTTGGGGGGGGGGGGGAGAGACTCATTTTAAATTGGACCTTCATTATAGCTAATTATGAAAGAATCAATTGTCAATATTGGTTTAGTGAATATCCTATGTAGAATAGAGTTTAAATAATGCTTGAGTAAACATCACGATTCATCAATTTTATTGTTTGAAAATTTGAATTAACTATGGTTTACTCAATTTCAGGCTTTAATGAAGGTCTTGTCAAATGTTGAGGCTTGTGTTCTTGTTGGAGGTTGTGTATTAGCTGTTGATCTGCTTACTGTGGTTCATGAAACTTCAGAGAGGACATCTATTCCCTTGCAATCAAATTTAATTGCTGCTAGTGCTTTTATGGAACCACTCAAGGAATGGATGTATATTGACAAAGATGGTGTTCAAGTTGGACCTATGGAAAAAGATGCTATTAGAAGGTTATGGTCCAAAAAGGATATTGATTGGACAACAAGGTTTTGGGTTTCTGGGATGGCAGATTGGAAGAAGTTGCGTGATATTCGTGAGCTTCGTTGGGCACTTGCCCTTAGAGTTCCTGTCCTTACCCTACCTCAGGTAAAGTCGTGTTGCAGAATAATATGGATATGTAATTGCTTTTGTGATGTTTCTTATAGCATTTTTTTTCTTCTCACTTGCTGGTAGACCGTTCTTTATTTTTTTTCCCCTTAATCTCATTACCTTAAAAATGTGCTTTTTTATCTCAATGACACGATTTTATTGCGTTGCATAAATTCTGTTGATAATGGGCCACTTATGCTGAGGTGCTGTTATGTTGATAACCAAAAACTTAGGCACATTTGGATTTTGGAAATGTACAGAAGATGAAACAAGATAGCTATGTTTATGGCTAGTAATTTGTCTCATAAAAACAATTTTATGATGCCTTATTTTTAATCTTATTTTCTGGGTGTCCTGATAGATAGAGTATGAAAATTGTATTCAGGTTGGGGACACAGCTTTATCCATATTGCATAGCATGGTGTCTGCACATTCAGATTTAGATGATGCTGGGGAGATTGTTACGCCAACTCCTAGAGTGAAACGAATCTTGTCTAGTCCACGCTGCCTTCCACATATTGCACAGGTAATGTTATGAATTGTTAATTTATTAATCAGCAACGTTGGAAAATATTGTTATTTTATGTGACTTGCATCTTTCTAAGTAACATTTCTTTCTCAAAATTATTTGGACTAGATTCCTTGATTATTGATTGTTTATGTCATTACCTTTATCATTCTTAATTCTAGTTGTTTGATATATGATAGCATCCTGTGGTTAATTGTAGGTTTTTCTACTCTTCTAACTTTTAATCAAGTTCAAATCTTATATTATTTTGAGTTGATTAAATTTTTGCTTTTTTTTTTTTCGGGTGGCGGGTATGAAAACAGGCCATTCTTTCTGGGGAACCCAATATTGTTGATGCAGCTGCAGCATTGCTGAAGGCCATCGTTACCCGGAATCCCAAAGCCATGATACGTCTATACAGCACTGGTGCATTTTATTTTGCACTGGCCTATCCTGGATCTAATCTACTTTCCATTGGGCAACTCTTTTCGGTCACCCATGTTCATCAAGCTTTTCATGGTGGGGAAGAGGCTGCAGTTTCAACTTCATTGCCTTTGGCAAAACGAAGTGTTCTTGGTGGACTTCTCCCCGAGTCTTTATTGTATGTACTGGAGCGTAGTGGTCCAGCAGCATTTGCTGCAGCAATGGTTTCTGATTCTGACACTCCAGAGATAATATGGACTCACAAAATGAGGGCAGAAAATCTAATTCGTCAGGTATTCTAAAATTCGTAGTAGCCACTCTGATGAGGTGTTTTTCCCCTCAATTTTTATAAGAATACATTTACTTACTTTCTAATATGATATTCACATAGTAGAATTGGATCCATGCTCCTTTGCTCTTTATCAGGTTTTGCAGCATCTTGGTGATTTTCCGCAGAAACTGTCACAACATTGCCATGTTTTATATGACTATGCTCCCATGCCTCCAGTGACATACCCAGAGCTGAGAGATGAAATGTGGTGTCACCGTTATTACCTAAGGAACCTATGTGATGAAATTCGTTTTCCAAATTGGCCAATTGTTGAACATGTAGAATTTCTGCAGTCGTTACTTGTAATGTGGCGTGAAGAGTTGACAAGAAAGCCTATGGATCTTTCTGAAGAAGAAGCTTGCAAGATCCTTGAAATATCCTTGGAGGATGTATCTAGTGATGATGCAAATAAAAAAAATACTTCGCAGATTGCAGATGATGCATCTAACTTATCGAAGCAGATTGAAAACATTGATGAAGAAAAATTAAAGCGACAATATAGGAAGCTTGCCATGAAATATCATCCTGACAAAAATCCAGAAGGAAGGGAGAGATTTCTTGCTATACAGAAGGCCTATGAACGGCTCCAGGTAGAAATAAGTTCCCATGTCATACAAAGGCTTCTTTAGAATCATGTTTCATTAAATGTCTCTAATTCAGCTTGATTATTTCTACATAATGGTTCTCACGCTTATTTTGTAGTCTTCGTATCTCAGTTCAAAAATTGTGGAGACCTGAGTGGTCCTAAGTAATTTATTTTGAAATCTAGTATTTTGTGCATGCAATCCATATATTTGCATTTCTAACCAGATTTGGCATTGGAATTTTGATTTTTCTTTGGTATGTTGTTGACATAAAATCCAAATAGGGAAAAGAATTGCATACTCATATTTATTGAGTAGTGTAATTTTTTAATCTTTTAATGGGTCAGCTGCAGAATACATGCAAGCTTATAATGTTTGTATACAAGCACAAGAATGGGGTATCTAAATCATAATGCTCATTCATTTTCATTTTGAATTCTTGCTGCATATTTATATTCTCCATTACATTGAATTGTTCCACCAAAGGAATTTTTTCCTGTTTGCAAGCAAAGGTACATTCATGCCTTTTCTAATTTGTTAAAATATTACTTTATGTGACCAAAACTTAGGCTACCATGCAAGGGTTGCAAGGTCCTCAGCCTTGGAGATTGCTGCTTTTGTTGAAGGGACAATGTATTTTATACAGAAGATATGGAGACATATTGGAGCCATTCAAATATGCTGGCTATCCCATGTTGCTGAGTGCTGTTACTGTGGACAAGGATGATAACAATTTTCTTTCTTCAGATAGAGCACCTCTCCTTGTTGCTGCATCAGAGCTTGTGTGGCTGACGTAAGATTTTCATGTTCTTTACTGTTAGGTTCACTGTTATGCTAATAGGTTTTAAACCCTTAGTGGTAATTTTTACTGTTTTATTCAATTTTCATGTGGTTAGATGCGCATCTTCTTCATTGAATGGTGAAGAGCTGGTAAGAGATGGAGGAGTACACCTTCTTGCAACTCTTCTTTCCCGTTGCATGTGTGTTGTTCAGCCAACTACTCCTGGAAATGAACCATCTGCCATTATTGTTACAAACATCATGCGGACATTTTCAGTTCTTAGTCAGTTTGAGGCTGCCAGAGCTGAGATACTCGAGTTTTCTGGACTTGTTGAGGACATTGTGCACTGCACAGAATTTGAACTTGTTCCTGCAGCTGTTGATGTTGCTCTACAGACTGTTGCCAATGTTTCTGTTTCCTCTGACTTGCAAGATGCTTTATTGAAAGCTGGTGTTTTATGGTATGGCCTCTTCAATTTGTTTTAGTGGATAAAGTACTCTGTCCAGATCTTTTTATAAAAAAAGAAAATAACTAGTTTATTAAGACCAATAAAGATAAGTTATATGTTAAATTGATACAGTATTCTAGATATACCCATAATAGTAAATGGTTAAATTAATGACTTATATATTTAATAAATAAATATATTCACTTATATATGAGTATCTTGTTAACACAAATCTCACTATAAATAAGAGTATAAAAATAATTTTATAAATAATGCATTTGAAAATGAGTTTTTGGTAATTGTTTCTTATAAAAAGGATTGGAAAAAGTATTTGGTGTGTATTTCAAGTTCTCAACCATAGGTTTGTAAGAGGGTGAGTCTAGAACTTAAATAGGATAAGTAGCTTCAATAAGTACTTGTTTGAGTAGATTTTGTTAAATTACTTTACTGTTATTAGTGCAGTCTAAAATAACCTGCGTACCGTGTTTGGATAGACACTCCACACCAATACTTGTATAGAATTTTGAATTTTGGCATTTATTCGGGCCTTAGGGTAATCTAAATGCAATTGTCTTAGCTGTTTATCTTTCACAATGGCTTATTTACACAAGCTTCAATTTATGGCTTATGAAAATAAGCTTAAGAAAACTTATTTGGTTTTCAAAATCTGTTTCAATAAGTTTATCCAAACAGGACCTTAATGCTTTGTAAGTGCTTATTAGAGATGTCAATGATTAGGGGTTTGGGTTGGGTATTTGGCATCCATTCCCATACTCATTCTTCAAATACTTATCAGTTCCCATACTTACGTGGGTATTATAATCTTGATCTCCAAACCCATTTCTGCTGGGTATTTAAAATTTCATATATGTCTCAATTATTTGAAGTTTGTTAAAAGAATACAATCTTACCAAGCATTTTTTATGAATAATAAAGCATAAATATCATTATCAAATAAATAACATTTTTTAAAAATAAATCAAATAAGGTACAAAATTACAAAAAAATCATTTATCTAAAGTCAAATTAAATATAATAAGGTATCAAATTATAAAATAATATATGTACAAAATTACAACAAAATTATTCATTTAGAACTTTAGTTTATATATATATATGGGGTAAAGTCTCACATCAACTATTAATTAAGTAGATAAGAGTTTATAAATGTTAAAAGAATCCACATTTGATGAGTTAACTTTTAGGATTGGGTTTGACTTTTAAGTTCAAATTTGATACGGTATTGAAGTCTTGTAAATTTGATGCTCAGTTACCCTTGACTAAAAAAAAAAAATATTTTCTCATGGATTTTTTTAATGCAATTAGCTGCACTTCAATTGGGGATCTTTTTCCGTCCTTTTTGGAGCCTGAATTTACTTTTGTAATTTGTTACCTTGTTAAATTGGCTGCACTTAGCATTGAGCCCAAGTTGATCAATCTAGTAAAAGCTCTACCTCATGATCTAGTGGGCAAAAGAAAAGAAACATGCCCTATAGTACCATCTGAATTCTGACCCTCTTTGGCCTAGAACCCCCCAGACACCAAACTTTTCCTCCTTGTATATTGTATCATAAAAAATTTACTCCTCTTGGCATCTAAGTTAATCCATGTCATCATGAACTATTGGTTTTTTGAGCTGTTGGTTAGCCAATGAGCTTTAACTTATATGTGTTGATTATTGACAGTACTAATTTGTGGCACGTAAAGGAATTTTTCTATCCTATTTGTTATCCTTGTAAATATATTTTGGACTTATCCACTTAATATTGTCGATGATAGGTACCTTTTGCCACTGCTGCTTCAGTATGACTCAACTGCAGAAGAATCCGATGCAATTGAATCACATGGTGTTGGTGCTAGTGTTCAAATTGCAAAAAACACACATGCCATAAAAGCATCCCAGGCTTTATCAAGGCTCAGTGGTTTGTGTAGCGATGGGAGTTCAATACCGTACAATCAAGCAGCTGCTGATGCCCTCAGAGTTTTGCTAACTCCCAAGCTTTCTAGCATGTTAAAAGATCAAATGCCCAAAGATTTACTGTCCAAATTAAATGCAAACCTGGAGTCACCAGAGGTGATTTTTTTCCTTCATCCTGTGTAAGGAATATATTTTTTCTTGTTAAGGACACATATTTTCTTGTTCATGGGACTACTATTGAAACTGTTAAAATATATGTAAATATGTTATGTAGGGAAGTTAGTGTCCATGTAATTATAGTAGGTAGGTAACCGTATATTTATTTTTGATTAAGTAGCTATGATTGTGATTACCCTTGTTAATATAAATACTTAGCCCATGGTGTAGTTGAAACACACGGAATTCATCACATGCTTTCATGTTTTCTCTCATCTTAACAGAAACAAAATGAAAATGAATGTTTACTCTGTAAAGGTTTAACTTAATCTCCAATTGCCCATGTTGTCTGAACAAAGTTTAAGTGTCGAATCTGTTTGACAAGAAAATATATGCTTAGTCATTAGTAGCTAGGTGCCTAGGTTTTAATCTGTATCCATTTTGAATCAGTCAGAAAAGATTTTTGTTTAGGATGTGAGAATAAATGGTTGATAAGTTAATGATATTAATAAAATCAGCATGCTGTTGGAAGAAAAACTTTGACTAAAATTTGTAGAGCAGAAAAATTTTGGAGGGAAAACAATATCTGATTGAGTTGAAATTTGAAAAAAAAAATTGTTAGGAAGAACTTTGGATAAAATTTGAGAGTTGAAGAGATTTTGAAGAGAAGAGAGAGAATGGGATGAAGAGACCTATATAACAGTGGCAGAAGTGGATAGGGTCTCTGATCAAGAAACCTGGGAAAGTAGTTGATAAGATGTCCCACATTGGCTAAGAATAAAAGCAGAATGCTTGGGTTATCCTTCTTCTATGAACTAGCTTTTGGCAGTGTGTTAGGTCCAAGTTTTCTAATAGAAGTATAGTTCTTTTTGTTACTTAAAACTGATTGAACAATGGTATGAGAACCTGAAACTCGTTTTCAGCTTGCTGCTACACTAATTGGTTACAGTAGTGTAAGTGGCACCCCACCCCAACCCAAAAGAAGGAAAAACACAGAGAAAATTTACCTGACTGTTTTAAGATAGATATAGTCAAACAAATTAGTTTATATGATTATTATTTCTTTGAGCCACTAGTTTGCCTGATCATTTAGTAGGTTCTATCTAATAATGACTACTTCTGGTGTAGTGGTGTATATTGAGATAATCCATGAAGTTCTGCAGATCATTAGCTTTTTTTCGGTTTAAAATATTAATGTTTCACCATTTAAGATAATAAAATTAAGCAGTTTCTCTTAATTGTATTCATATATTGATGTTGATACTGTCTTTTGAATACTGCAGGTTATCTGGAACTCTTCAACACGGGCAGAGTTACTGAAATTTGTGGATCAGCAACGCGCAGCTCAAGGTCCTGATGGTTCATATGATATTAAAGATTCCCACGACTTTGTGTATAAAGCACTATCAAGAGAATTATTCATCGGCAATGTGTACTTAAGAGTCTACAATGATCAGCCAGACTTTGAAATTAGTGAACCAGAAGCTTTTTGTGTTGCTCTAATTGATTTTATATCTTATCTTGTGCACAATCAATGTGTTGAAGATGGTAATCATAATGTTGAAGACACCTCTAATTTCATTCAGACTTCTGAGCATCCAGGTGAGGTTGTGGATGGATCTGTCAATGAACATCCAGTCCTGGATAATTCCACTACAATGTCTGAAGAACAATCTATAGGGAAGGAAGAGCCTGAGCTAATTAAAAATCTCCATTCTGCACTGACCTCCCTTCAGGTTAATTCCTAACTGGCTTAGTCTATATCAAAATACTTTTTATTCAGTATGCTTGACTAATCTTATTTATTTTCTGCAGAACCTTCTGACTAATAATCCAAATTTGGCATCCATATTTTCTAATAAAGACAAATTACTGCCTCTTTTTGAATGCTTTTCTGTACCTGAAGCATCACACAGTAACATTCCTCAACTTTGCCTAGGAGTGCTGTCACTCTTAACAGCACATGCTCCTTGTTTGCAAGCCATGGTTGCTGATGGATCTAGTCTTCTTCTATTATTACAAATGCTTCACTCAGCCCCAAGTTGTCGTGAAGGGTCTCTTCATGTTCTTTATGCTTTGGCAAGCACACCTGAGCTGGCCTGGGCTGCTGCCAAGCATGGTGGTGTTCTCTACATTCTTGAATTGCTTTTGCCTTTGAAGGGTAGAAACTTGTACTTCTTAGTTGGTCTTATTTATCGTTCTCATTTTTTATAAATATTGATAATAATCATAATTTGATGCAGAAGAAATTCCTCTCCAACAAAGAGCTATGGCAGCCTCCTTGTTGGGGAAGCTTGTTGGCCAACCAATGCATGGACCAAGAGTTGCTATAACACTTTTAAGGTTTCTACCAGATGGCCTTGTGTCTGTAATTAGGGATGGGCCTGGTGAAGCTGTTGTAGTTGCCCTTGAGCAGAGTACAGAGACACCAGAACTTGTATGGACGCCAGCAATGGCAACTTCCTTATCTGCACAAATTTCCACTATGGCATCAGAGCTATACCGTGAGCAGATGAAAGGTCGTGTTGTTGATTGGGATGTACCAGAGCAGGCATCTGGACAGCAAGAAATGAGAGATGAGCCACAGGTATCAACTAATATATGTGATGTATAGAGTTGTTTTTTGATAAAATGTGGATAGAATAATATATTTTTACCATAAATGGACTCTTTTTTTTGTGGATGCAGGTTGGTGGCATCTATGTTCGGCTGTTTCTGAAAGATCCCAAATTCCCTCTGAGAAACCCTAAAAGATTCTTGGAAGGTCTACTTGATCAGTATTTGTCATCCATTGCTGCCACGCATTATGAAGCACAGGCTGTTGACCCGGAGCTTCCTCTGCTTCTATCAGCTGCATTGGTTTCTCTATTGCGTGTGCACCCTGCTTTAGCGGATCATGTTGGATATCTTGGATATGTTCCCAAACTAGTTGCTGCTGTAGCATTTGAGGGTAGGCGAGAAACAATGGCATCAGGTGAGGTAAACAATGGGAAACATTCGGACCAAACTTATGACCCAGATAATGAATCAGAGAACACACAAACTCCTCAGGAACGCGTGCGCCTGAGTTGTTTGCGTGTCTTGCATCAATTGGCAGCTAGTACCATATGTGCTGAGGCCATGGCAGCAACCAGTGTAGGAACACCTCAGGTATCTGACAAAACACATTCTATATGAACTTGTTAATTTACTATCCTTTCTGTTGGTTATTGAATGTCTACCTTTTATTAAACTGTATTAGTAGCCTCATTTTTTAGTAGGATCCTGCTGAAAAAATAGTCGTTTGTCTACCTGGTTTATACCATAATATTGAGCAAAAATCATTTGTTATATTTATCTGTGCAAAGAAAAAGAAAAAAATAAATGTGAAACTTGTTTGTAATTACAGAGATTACAACCATGCTTATTTGCTTGTCTGTCATGAGCATATTTGCTAGTACTTGTATCCCTAAAATCTCTCTGGATCCTGTTATGTTCATCTTCAAATACCATTTAGTGTTGATCTTGGTTCACCCGAGTTAGAAGCAACTATTGAGATTGACTTTTCTAGGGTCTCTTAGCTTCTAATCTTAGTTTGAAACTTCTGAGAAAACAAACCCTCAATAGCAAATGTGAGGACTTGCAATTTAATTAAAGGGAAAATCCTACTATTTTGGAGAAAGTTTGATTTTGATGTCTTCTATTATAATATATTTATTCGGGGGAATGGGATTAGACATGCTCCTTTTGGGGATCAAGGTTAAATATTGACAAAGGTAGGGCATCCCATTCATCAGAAGTCGTTTTTGTCTTAGCTGTGTATGGAATGGAAAGATTTGTAAAGTTTACATGTTCTGATTTTTTCATGCTTTAGGGAGAGTTCTACATTCATTTTGATAATGTAACTATGCTTTGGTTGCTGGTACTTTCATTATCTGTATATATAACTGGCATTGATCTAATTTTTAAATTTCTTTGACCAAACAAAACTTTTATTGATTCTAGTTTTAAATTTCTTCTTCCAGGTTGTTCCACTGCTAATGAAAGCTATAGGGTGGCAAGGTGGAAGCATTTTAGCACTTGAGACCCTAAAACGTGTTGTGGTTGCTGGAAACCGTGCCAGGGATGCTCTTGTGGCACAAGGACTTAAGTGAGTACCTTGAATACTTTAAAAATTGATCCTATTTCTAGTAACTGATTCAATATTTTATGACCTGGAGGTCCACATTCGTTATAGAACTTTGCATTAGCTGCAGCCTGTAGATAACTTTAAAAAGATGCAAGTGAAATTGAAAACTCATGAAATCAATTTCAATTATAAGGCCTGTTTTTTAGATTTGTAGATCATTCATTATAGTTATGTATGGTGAAGAGTTTGAAATTCAAATCTGTGGTTAAATATAATAAACTCTAGCATACTGCTATGTGTACTAGAGGTGATCATCCACCCAAAGTCCGACACAAAACTGACAAATCTGAATTTCGCAATGGACAAATGATTGGTTAGTGTTGGCTTTCAGTTTAAAAAATTGTTGATTTCAGTTTGAAATGGTTAAGTTGGGGTGGGTGCAAGTCTCCTTTATTTTTTTCATCAGTATACCCATAGAATGAACATGTAAGTTAGTGACCCACACAGGTTACAAACTCAGCCCACCTTGTAGGTCCAATCGGTGGTCTCAATAATCCTCTGTAGGCACATTACACACGCACTTGCTCACATCACACAAACCTAACTATACTTTCTCTCTTCTCATCTTTATTTCATGTTTTTTGTGTTTGCACCACTGCTGGGCTTGTTTAACTGTGCATCTCTTTTTCCAATTGTTTGGTTCTGTTTTAGTTTTGAGTCACCATCAACGGTCCCCAACTGCTAAAATATGCTAAATGTCTAGGCATTGATGGTCCAGGTGCTTTAGATTCCCTTGGTGGATTGATTCTTGAGTTTTCACATTTTATCTCTAGGCATGCACGAGCAGTCTGGTACCACTCCCCATTTTGGTCTCCTTTCTTTCTCAACTCGTTCCTTTTCTCCTCTTTCCCCCTCCTTCTAGACTACTCCATCCATTGTCCCTCTAACCCAAACCTGTCGATAACCACCCGAGACTTCTCTATGTTAACCAACCTAAAACCTAACTTAACCAATAGGCTCCATGGATGGGAAACAGTCTAGAATCAATGCAAGTTGGTTTGTTTCAATTTCAAGATATTTGGCCTAAAACTGACCATGACCGACCAATGCTCAGCCCTAACTTGTTCAAGGATTAAGAAAGTTACTAAATACCCCTTAATTTTATGGAAATATAAATGCATTTTATTAAATTACCCTCTCATCCATTAATGCTCTCTCCTTTTCCACTTTGTGGAAATACCAAGAGACAAGGATCAAATTGGAGAGGGGGGGGGGGGGGGAAGAATCTACCTTGGACAAAAATAACAGATAAAATGAAACAAATTTTATCTTCTAAAACAACTGATTTTTGAATTCGCCTTTCTTATGGCCTTGAAAGGATGTAGGAATGGTCTATAATTGAGGGGAAAGGTGACTTAAAAACGTAAAATAATGAATTGCTTTGAAACAGCTGAATGCTTCTTCACTGTATGAGAGTAGAGATCCGAACTCTCCCAGTACTAAATAAATTTTGGAAACAATGCAGAGTTGGTCTTGTTGAAGTACTTCTTGGACTTCTTGATTGGAGGGCCGGTGGAAGGAATGGATTTTCTTCTCAGATGAAGTGGAATGAATCTGAAGCATCGATCGGCAGGGTGCTCGCAATTGAGGTTGGATTCTTATTCAACATGTTCTTACCCGAGTTTGAGTGTCTCTTGCATATTTTCTTTACAAGTATTTTCTGCATCTTTATTTAAATAAAAAATTGTAGTTGTCCTTCGGCTAGTTATCTGGACCATTATCAGCTAAAAATCCATCTGTTGTTTACTTGCTTTTAACCCATTCACATTTTGTTTGTATGCCTCTGGGTCTCCATTACTCATTTCTTATTTCTTTGACATCTTGCTCTTCAAAATAATATTTGTTGCATTTACGTGAGTCTAGCTTTTGTATTTCTTTCTGCAAGTTTTTTAATTATTCATTAATTTAGTTGCACAATTTAACAAACATTGAATCTTGTGGCTGTGGTGTTTCAAAAGAAAATAATCTACAGAGATTAATTTATACCAATTTTCTGTTGATGATTTATCATTTGTTGCCGACAACTCACACTTGTATGCTGAATCAGGTTTTGCATGCCTTTGCTACGGAAGGAGCCCACTGCACTAAAGTGCGAGAAATATTGAATAATTCTGATGTGAGTCTCAGTACACCTTGATTAGGGCACTTCAAATGTTACTTTTGCATTTTGCTGCATGTTGCAAGTGTACCATCCATTTCTAAGTTTTACCTTTTACGATCATTTTCCCTCCTGCGTTCCAGGTTTGGAGTGCATACAAAGACCAGAAACATGATCTCTTCCTTCCTTCAAATGCTCAATCTGCAGCTGCTGGTATTGCTGGTCTCATTGAGAATTCATCTTCTTCAAGACTGACATATGCCCTTACAGCTCCTCCGCCACAATCTACTACTTCTAGAGCTCCTCCGTCGTCCACATCTGACTTCAATGGAAAGCAGGATGAACTTTTATAGTACAAAAATAAAAAAGATATTTTTACATGATGGAGCAGATATCCAAAGCCCATACTCAACTTACTTGTATAGTACACTGTACAGTTTTGTTGTCTACTTGCTCCTGGGTTGGCAACTGGGAAGCATGTGCAATTTTCGCTAGTTATTCATTTATGTAAAGAGGGATTCCCCATCTCTCTCTCTCTCTCTCTCTCTCACCCCTTCTTTTTTTTCCTTGTAAATTGGATGGTTTATTTACCAATTTGCTACGAAGTAGAGAGGTGTTTTTGCGCATTTCGTGTTAGTTGATTTTTATTTGTGTTAGTTTCTACACAATCACTTCTGCTCGTTTCTGAAGCTAGAGAGCTACGCTTACCATTAGTTATGAATTGCATCCCTCCACAACCCGATAATTGAAAGCCTGTTTGGTTAAATTTTTTGTTACTGCGCGTTAGGTATGCTAAAATGATATTTCATTTGCATTCAAAGATTATTGGACAGAAGTCTCTTTTTCAGATTTAGTTGTCTTTTTCTTTTGGAGGTCTGACCTATCTTACAAGCTTATTTAGTGTACCTTTTAAATAAGTCACCATAATCAAAGTTTCTTTCAATAATTTGGACCTAATTGAAAAATGAAAAAAGAAATTCTTCACGCATTGCTATCCAATGTGGTCCAAGAGACTTGATTTTAGAAGATCATGAAATCGATGTGAAGGTCAACAGCACAAATTGAACACAAAAGATGAAGGTGAAGGATAGCAAAATTAGGTTAAATCAATGATGTATTTTGAACATTTTCTATAATATGAAGATAACAAAGGGCTAGGAGAAGGGGGAAAAATAGGAAAATATTTCATAAACATCTCTTGGTTTGGGCATTCAAAGTGACACGAAGAAAAGAAAGATAAGTAATATATGTGATATGATATGAAGAAAGAGATAAAAAAATAAATGAAATGTTAAATGAGCGATGACACTTTTGAAATGTTTACAGGATTGTAGCTGCTTCATGGATCGTTATCTTGGGCCTCTAACTACTTCTATTTTTATTTTATTTTTAAAAGTATTATTAATTTAAATTATTTATCATAAATTTATTGTATTATTTCTTGTTAATTTGTTAATAGGATTATGTAATTTAAAAATTTGTATATATATGTTGATCATTTAAGAGATTAGAGGGTCAAACGAGGCAGCTGGCTTAGGCTTCAATCATCTTTAAAATCTTTTTATATTATCTTAAAATTATTATTAATTTAAATTATAATATTATAAATTCATTGTAATGTTTCTTGTTATATTAAATTTTAATTAGTAATGTAATTTTTTATATTAAAAGTATATTAAAATTAAACTCTTATTTACTTTTTATACTATTTTTTTATAAGAAATTTTTAACAAGTTTACCTAAACAAGCCTAAATCAACCCCAAAATTCCATCCTCAAAAAGAAATTATTGATGCACGCAGACAATTATGCCATCAAATCCAACATAATTTAACATACTATTTTGATTTTAACATATTTAAACATTTGTTAAAATTAGTGTGCTGTGAGTAAACAAAATATCCTTTTAGTAAATAGTCTGATTACACCCTTACGCATATAGTTTATTAAAAGGGTTGTTTAAAACAAAAATAAAATTGTTGTATAAAAATCCTGTTTGAAGCTACAACAAAATGTTAGAAAATATTCTGATTACACCCAATACTTTAGTAAGTTATACATCATTTTAACAAAAGGAGAGTTTGATCTATAAGATTCTACAATTTATCGTTTGCTATAAACAATTGATCATAAAATCATAATATGTTTGTATTAATTTATCCAATCATTCCAAATGCAATGTGGAAAATGAGCCCTTTATTGCACTAATTCAACTTTATTTTACTTTAAACTTCTATTTAAATGGATGTTAAGATATCGATTTATAAATTATTAAAAAATTCATTGTGATAAAACCATATTATATCACACCATTCAATTTTTCATTAACAAAATGGGCAACCACAATTTATTTGAGTGCCTGTTGCTACTCCAAAATGCATTATCACTCTTCATTTAAGAATTTTTTATTTAAATATTATTATTATTGATTTATCTGACCAATCTTTTGTTTGTGAAAATTATATAAAAAATAATTTAAGAGAATGTGTCAATAAACAGACCATCTTTTGTTTGTGAAAATTAAGTGTTTTGAGAGTATGTACTCTGTTTTTCACTTAGATCATTACACATAACGTGCATTTTTTTTCCTATCTGAACTTTTTTGGAATAATAAGGTCCGATTAAGAATATTAACATAAATTTATATGAATTTTAAAACTTGTTGAGGTGGCTTCTAATTAGTGGAGTACTTAGACTTTTAAAACTTCAAAAATATATAAATGAGTAAGGATATATTTTTTCTCATAAGGAAGTATTTCCACTAAATATATTTTTAAAAGCATATTATAGTAACAATCAGTTTAGGTAAAGAGTGGTTAGAAGTTCCAATAAACTAAAAATATTAAACTATATATTGAGCTTTATGATATAATGTATTTGATAAATAAGTTTTTGTTTATAAACTATGTACGTCAAATAAATATTTAATTTACATAGTCAATAGTAATATTAGCAATATACACTCTAATACATTTTTAACTAAAATTGATTAAAAATTACTCTTTTTTACTCTTAAATTAATATTTTTTTACTTTATTAAATTTTAACAAATTTTAATCAATAATAAATAATATATTATAAAGTGTGCTACTTACTTATAACCAAATAATTAGCAAAAATTGTCACCCTTCATTTATCTTCTTGAAAATATGACTAATTAAAGCACTAGTTAGGTGGGGGTTAATCAGTTTATTGTTTTGAAAATGTAAAAATAGATTAACATAAATTATTTTTTTAATAAAAACTCTTTTAAAAATTTATCCAAACTAAAACATAATACTTAATAATGCAGCTGCTAATTCTTCTGGCACGCATAATAACCAGAATCAAATCAATATGAACATGTAAAAGCGAGGTGGCTTAATGTAGATGATGAAGTAGCATCCGTATGTGGGTCAAGTTATGAGATATGTGAACTACGGTTCAACAAACTAACCTACCTTTATGGAGCCCCATAAGAAAGAAATGTCTTTGGTTATTAGGATATGGTTTTTATTGAATTTTATGATGGATGTTTCAATAATAAGTCAAATTTTATTTAGTAGTGTTATGTGCCACTTGATTTTTCTCATTCTCTCAACCGTTTTTCATTAATGGTATCATATCAAATTTTGCCCACAAATTAATGGGCTAGGGTTTCTACCAAGATTCCAGAAATGATCAGAGTTTTGTCAACATATAGTAATGAGAAACAAAGTTGATTTGTCAAAGCTACACCTTTCATCAACATTTTTTTTTCTATTTGCTACTTCCCCCACCTTGTTTTTAATTCTGTGTGTTCTCTCTCTCTTTCAAGATAACCACACCCAATGAACCGAAAATAAACATTTAAAATGAGATTTAGTTTATGTTAATTGCACCACGTTATCTATTTTAACACTTCATTGAAATGATTAGCCAACATATGAAGTAAAGAGGAGATAGTTTTTGTGAAAAATATATAGTATATTTTCAATTCACATATGAATTTCATCTGTCTTCAATTTTATGGAAATCAATCATAGAATGACTAAAACAAAATCATAGAGGAAAATATTAATCAAATTTGTAAAACCTTGAGCAACTTTTTCAAAATTAAGTCACTTTGAGGTAACAATTACATTTACATTTATAAAACATCTATAAACTCTACTTACGTTGTCTAATTTTTGATATTTTAAAAAAGTGTTCATTTTCACCATTAACCAAATTTAATTACAAAAATGAGCAAGCAAGCCCAAGATTTGATTTTGAATGATTTGGCACAAACTAAATATGAAACATACAAGAGAGTTTTACTGAGTTTTATCGAACTGAGAATGGTTTTTCCTTTATAGTCATTTGTCTATTTTCATTTGAAGTATATTATTGACATTATAATTGATGTGTTTGCATATTATTTCAAAGTAACGTATAGAGTTTATCTATATATAAGATTGGTAATTGGGTCAATTCAATCTCTTTCGTGAGCACGTGTAGGCAACCGTGTATGACTTTGACATAAATCCGTAATATCTGTGCCTAAAGTGGGTTGTTTTTATTAAGTTATCAGCATATCTGTGTTATTTCTCATTAACTGTATATTATGAACTTATTAAATTCAGACACAGCAGGGTCACGTTTGGAACATACGTAAACAACAAAATCATAAAAAGGAAATTAACTTTGGTTTGTTCTTCTTACAAGTTACCTGTCTCTATGTGCCAAAATTGTGAAAACGTTGCTTAATTAGTAGACAAGGACATATTTGCTTGTGCTTACTTCTAAATGTTCCAGCGGAAAAAACAATGTAACACAGCAAAGTTTAGCCCCAAAAGAATGCACTTATTTAATTAGCATATCACAATCACTGTATTATATATATATAATTTTCATGAGAGGTAATTATACCCAAGAAATTTATTGGAGCTAGATTAATCCTCCCGTCAAACCTAATGTCTGTAGGTACTAAATTACATTTATAATCAAAATTATTATTGAGATGTTTGTTAATAGCAGATTTTCATGGAGGAAATTACCCCACCTTTATGTATATATTACGTAAATATCATTATAAACTCATTCAGGAAAAACCTATTCCAGCCATGTATGTATACATCTATTACAATTTAATTTAATTCACATTGCAAAAAGTGTAGTAATGTGGTATTTCATCGTCAGTATTAAGTACACTTTTCCTCTTCAGCAGTTAAAGTTTATGAACTAAGCAACTCTGAGTACTGTTCATGGGGATATCAATCATAGACATTAGAGAAAAACAACACTTGACTTAGAAACTGCCACGTGGCGAAGAATGATGGAGCCAGCTACCTTATCTATGCGCTGTACGGCATCATTTTTATTTTCTTCCTACGTGCCTTCCATGGAGCATTCCATCTGAGAAGAAGTGGAAAAATATAAATTGAAGATAAAGTTTGTGAAAGGTGTAGGAATTCAGAATCTGCGTGCATGCAAACCAAAAGTATCAACCAATATATATTATATAGTACTTTTGTTAGGGCTGATTATGAATCTATTATACACCACTACCCTCATTCAAATTAAACTAAAACTAACATGTTGATTCAGATAATTGACTATAATCTCTTTTTTAAAAGGTTAATATATTTTTTAATGTGATTCTGAATAAATTATTTATATTTTTATCTGAATATAAATCAATATCTGTCATGTGAAGATTAATATATATTGAGTTTGATTAAGGGTGAAAAATAAACAGTTAATAATAATAAAATTTTATTAAAAAAAATTATCATATTTTTATAATTTTAGTATAATAATTATACTCTTTTTGTAAAAAAAATTATTTTTAAATATTTAAGTTTAACCTCAAAGACTGAGGTTAATAAAATTCATATATATCTTAATTTAATAATAGTTGTTAGATTTTATAGGTCATAATTTTTTTAAATATAAATTTATTATCCAACTCATTCATAATTGGTCGAATTAATTGAGATAATGTAGTAAAAATGAAAAATATTAATTAAACCCAACAAACACTATAAGTGGGTACAAGTCAACCCAATTACCCGATTAAACTAATCCGAACCAAATAAAAATGCAAGTTAGATTGACTATTTGTTTCAAGAAAAGAGACCTGATCAGGTTTGATTTAGGTATCAGATTTGGGTTGAAAACCTTAATTACTCTATTTTCACATTTTTATAATTTTTATCTAACCATTCATAATCGTAACTTTATTTCCTTCTTCATTTATGACCTAAGCACTAATCCAAACCAACCTGTTTAATGTCAGGTGGTTAGTTATCTAGGTTATCAAGTAAAAATGCAATACTCAATCTAAATTAAATTAATTAATTTTGATTAATTTAAACATTTTTTACTCTTGAAACTTAACAACTTCGATACAGTTACGTCTCTAAACCTAACTAATTTTGAATTTTTATCTGCTTCGACTCTGACTCAACCTAATTAATCACTCTTAACTTTGTTGTGAGTTAAACTGATCATTAAATAACTTTTTATAAAACACATTAAAATAAAAAAAAACATAAGGCAATATTTCTATTTGTTTGACTTTTTATGAAAATTTATATAAATAATTTTATCAAAATTGGATAGATTGATCAAAATTCCTGCAATTTGGGTGGAAACATCTGGAAAATATGTTTCTTTGAAGGTTGAAGGTCAAACACAAGGCTAATACAAAACAAGAATGTTAGTTTACCAGCCAAAACCTTTCAAAGTTCAAACTCAATTAAATAAATAAGCAATATATTCAGCATCTTCCTATTCTTTCTTTTCATCGGTTACGTAAATAAATCCAATTCCTTTTATAATAGTAATATTGAATTATACACATTTTACGTTTTTTAATGTATATTTTAAAATAGACATTAATAAAAAAAATATAACATCACTCTTAATTATAATGTGATGTAATTCCTCAACAAAAAGTAAAGTAAACGGATGAAAGTTTTGGTTTTGTTTTCTCTAGCTTGCTTGTTTTCTTTTGTAAGAGGAAATGGAAATTGACCACCAAGAAATCTTACATTAGCCATTATTGAAACCAATATTTATTGTCTTTTTCTTTCTTGTAAAAACTGTTTTTAGTTTCTTATTTAATAATTTATGGGGCCTACGTTGTCTTCCAAAACTTTATAACTATTTAGCCTTTTTTAATCGTATCTTTATCTTTATATATATATATATATATATATATATATATATATATATATATATATATATATAAGTAGATGAGTTTTGAAGAAAATTTTGTAATGTTTTTTAAAGGGGAATTTGCTTTCACTCTTTAACAATAATCTTTATATTAATTATATATTATTAATAATTAATTACTATTTAAGGTCATCTTAAATGGTTTAATTTAAATCAGTTAAATCTATTTATTTTTATTTTTAATTAGCAGTTTTAATATATTTTTACCTTTAAGGTTGTTTTGAATGATTTAATTCAAATCACTTAAATACATTAATTTCTAATTAGCAATTTTGTATATGCAAAAAGTCCATTCTTTGCAGTAGATTTAACCTTAATATTAATATTTATTTTAAATTTTAGTATTAAAAATTGATAACTGATAAAATTATAGAAAATCTTTAAACTTTAAATTAAGTTATTATAAAAAAAACAACAAAAAATAAGTAAAAAACTTTTTTAAAGTGAGAAAGATATTGTTTGGTCTATACAAGGGAAGTATTTGTTTAATATTTTTTCTCTTTTATTACTTTATACTAATTAAGGTTATATTATATTGATTTT
The DNA here is from genome assembly GCF_003935025.1 of Abrus precatorius. Taxonomy (NCBI): domain Eukaryota; kingdom Viridiplantae; phylum Streptophyta; class Magnoliopsida; order Fabales; family Fabaceae; genus Abrus; species Abrus precatorius. The sequence goes on along the minus strand of NW_020874428.1, from coordinate 35,696,698 downwards.
GTTTTGTAAGAATTAGAGAATTGTTGGCACTTTATGGGAGAAATTTGCTGATCAAATGGTTGATTTTTTAAAGAATGAAAATTCTAATGCTTTACCTACTGTGATTATTTAATTATGTAAAATGAAAATATTTGATGGTATGATTCTTTATCTATATTGAACTCTTTTTAATTGTGTGATAATTATTATTATCAATAAATTATATTTCATGGTTGTTTCATTAACTTTATGCATATTAAATACTGATAATGGGACAAAGTTGTATATCAATCTTAACATAAAAGAAGCTATTGATTATAAGAATAAGTAAATATTTTAATTATTTTTTATTTATAAAGACATCACTATGTTTTGTATAATGTTTCCTATTTTTGTTAATTTATAAGTTAATCCAATTTGTGGTATAAGATGAATATAAATAATGTAAGTATAAGTCAAGTATTAAGTCAGATGTTTGGATACTTTTCTGTTTCAATGAAAGATGATTTGCTCTAAGCTCAATGCATGACCATACATGAAATAATTGAGACAAATTATATATGTTTTGTATTGAAATAATGAAGTGAAATACATATAATTATTTTTAAAATCTATATAAGTCATAATTTGAATTTCGCTTTGAAAAGGTTAGACTTGTTGTTGAACTTGCCAAAGTTATTGAAATTGAATGATGGAATAGTAGAATGAATGAATAAGAATTGATAAATATATATGTATATATATTAACATATTTGTACGTTCTTTTTAACCTTAATATTAACATATAGAATTATTTATGAAAAATAGTAGAATGAATAAATTATAATTAATTAGTTTATATATTTAAAAGGTCATACAACAATGAAACAATAAAAATTAATATTAATTTAGTATTTAAAACTTTAATATTAACATATTAATACGTTTATTCTTGCAAAGTTTATGACAATTTTGAATTTTTATATTAATGATTTACTTTAAATTTTATTATTAAAAATTGCTAATTGATATATGATTAATGAGGAACAATAGATTAAATAAATAAATTTTATTATTACTTTAACTTTTCATATTACTATAGTTGGTACATAACTAAACTAGGTCATATAAATTTAATTAGAAAACTCTTGACTATGTGTACAGTATGCATACATTAAAGGTAAATTATTTCTAAAACTTTTACTCTATGTATATTGCATGTATAAATTATATGTAAACTATTTATAAAAATTATTAAGTTGAAATCAAAATATTATTTTCAAGCTTAAATATCATACATTCTTTTACAATTATCTAATTACAGAGAATTTGTATCGCACGAGTCATATTATGATATAATAATTTATTATTTATTATATTATACTATGACATAATAATTTATCTGTGCATTGCACGTGTCACTTTTCTAGTTTATGAATTTAAAGGTTACATTACCGAGAAACATGTATCACTTTGACTCTGTGACATTATTATGCATGTGCTTAAGATATAATTCACTCACCAGATTCAAATTATAGAATCTAAATATATAATTAAGCCATAATTATATGCTCAATTTTTTTTATTTTAATAGACACGTAAACAACATCAAAAGAAGTAATAAAATAAGAATATATGTAACGTTTATTTTGCATTGAATTTTTTTAAAATAATGTACATTTTTAAAAAATTATCAATTGCAAGAGTTATTATCATAAAATGATTTTTTCACTGAAATATCTTTACTTGAAATGTTGCATTGTTTAAGAAGTGAAGATTTGAAGTGGGATGCCAATAAATGTAGATTATATTAAAAAAAATTATTTTTATATTTTTAAAATAATAAATATTTCAAGATAAACTAGAATAATCAATAAAAAGAATACAATATGAGTTGACATTTGGCAATAGTTAAAACATTTAACAAGAAATAATCTGTAAACCCGCGTGAAGTGACCCAGAAGCGAACTGAGAGAACAAGAGGCGTCTTGAACACGTAACCCCGATAATTAATATTTAAAAAGTTAAATTATTTAGTGTAAATAATAAAACAATATATAATCTTTAAATTCGGTAAAAAAAATATAGTAATGTTTTTTAATCATAAAAATAAATAAATCATGTATTTAGTTATTTTAATATTTTAAATAATTAAATTCTAATAATAAAATAAATTTAAAACTTTCTATCTTAAATTCTAAAAATTGTATTTTTTTAAATAATTTTTTTATAAAAAATAAAATGTGTTTAAAAACAAAAAAATATAAATTATAACAAATTTTAGCTTATTTTTTTAAATATAAATAAGTTAATAGAATAATTTGGTGAAAAATAAAATAAAATCCATAGTATTTAAAATTTAACTTATACAAAGTTATTTAAGTAGTGTTCAATTATAAACTAGGAATATTTTATTTTAGGTTTATTTTAAAATTTTAAATTAATTTATACTCATACAAAATAATTTAATTGTTTTTTATTATTTATCATATTTTAACTAATTATACAATTAATTTTATCAAATATTTTTATTTAATCAGGTAATTATAAGATGTAAATTTTAAAACTACAATTTATAAGTTTTCAATTAATTTTATCATATAAAACCTTAATTAATATTTTAAACAATAAATAAATTTTCCAACTATTTTTTAAATAACTAAAAAATAAACCATCCACTTAATAAAATTAATCTGAAATTTACGTATTAAAAAGTTACTAAAGTACTCGATAGAATGTATGAATAGTTTAAAATATAAGTAAAACATTAAATATTAAAAAATTCAAAAGAGAATAATTAAACGAATCCAATATTTATTTATCAATTTTTATACATCAAGTTCATTTTTTATTTTAAAATTAATTTTAAATGAAAATATTTTAGAAGCATTTAAATGTTAATTATTTTTTATTAATTTAAAATATAGTTTTAATTTTATATTTAACCTATTATACATTTTTAAAACTTGATACACTGTATCAATTTGATGAAACGTTTAAATATTAATACTATTGTAATTTTAGTTTGAATTAAAATTCACATGTTAATAATAAAAACTTTTGTACAAATATTTAAATTATTTAATAAAAAAATATTTTAATTAATGGATTACTGTTTTAAGAATAATTTATAAACGTTTTATAATTTGCCGTGTTAATTCAAGAATCGGAGTATCAAATAGAAGGTAAGGGAATTTTTAAATTAAAATTTGTATAGTACAATAATTCGTAAAATGTGTGTTATAAAATAAACAAAATAAAATTGAAAAATATTAAAATTTTCACACGCCCCAAATCAAATCGTAATGCATGTTAAGTTTATATAATTTTTTTCATTTTATTCTCAAATAATCCTAATCTAAGACACTATGCACTGAACTTACAGAATATTTAAACCAGTATTTTAAATTAAAACTCTATAACATTGGTATTAATCAATACTGTATAGTTATAAAAAAAAGTTAAAATAAAACAAGACAGTCTAAAATATGCTTTATAATACCTCAAATAATTTCTAAGAACAATTTATAGTAATAAAAAATGATATAAAATATTTTTGATGCACACGCATACTTAAAATATTCTCTTAAAAAGAGTAAAAATATATACTTAAAAATGTAAAGAAAAAAAAAAGAAAAGATATTCGTAAAATAAATGGGGTGTGCGTATGGATTTGGATTTAAGCGAAAAATGTGAATTGAAAAAAAGAAATAGGTGGAGAATAAGATGGATGGAAAGGTGGGGGTAATAAGGGAAATATGAGAAGGGACGAGCTGGGAGCTTTGAAAGAGAAGCGGGAGGGCCAGCTCGACAGTATAAAAGCAAGTGCCTCCCACGCCAATTCCTTATCACTCCTATTCTCTGTTACAACACATCCTTTTCTCTTTTTTTCTTCTTTTCAAAAATTAGGGATTCAAATGACACAATAGCCCTTCTTCTCCTCATTTCACCTTTTCTTCTTTCTTCTTCTCGTTTGTTGAACGCCTCTCTCTCTCTCTCTCTGTCTGCTTCTTCACTCTGGTACGCAAATCTCCTCTTTCATTCCCTCTTCTATCTGATCTACGTGTCCAAGCACTTCACCTCCACGCTCCATTCAGTTCATCTTTTATTTTTCGTTTTTTCCTTTTCCTAAACCTTCTAAGATCGACCTCCACAAACAATAAACAAAATCCCGTGTTTTCTGCATTTCTCGTCATTGAAGCCAAGGTTCTCGTTATTTTTCCTTTTCCTTTTTTTTTTTAAATTAATGAGAGCTGGACGCGTGTGTTCCCTGCGAATTTCGACATATTGGAGTTGTGATTTTCGTTACAGATTGCAATGTCTGTTTTTTTTTGCCTTGTTTTTTTTTTTTTAATTTATTTTTGAGGTGCTTTCAGCAGTGGTTTCGTTTCTGCATTTTTTGGTTTGCCATGTTTTCTAGATATCTACTCAGATCTACACCGGCTTTTCCGACGTAGTTGTTGTTATTTGTGTCATTTTTGTTAATTGATTGGTTTTTTTTGCCTGAAGTTTTGGTGATCACTTCGTGTTCTAGATTTTTCCTCCGGAATTTCGCACGTGCTAAAATAATCTTGCTATTTTAGCTGAACTGGAATTTATAACTCCTTTGTTTTTACGACCACTTAAATGGTTGGTTTTCATTTGAGCTTTTTCTCGGGTACAAATCTTTGTTTCCTTTTCCATTTTGTTGGCTATATCATGCTGTTTTTTTAAAATTGTGTTGGCTTAAAAAATGCTTGTGAACTTTTGGGTTCATTCTCCGTGGAATATGAGATTCACAACTGGTTGAACTTCTCAATCGGTAGTTCCAAATGAGATTATGTATAGGGAGGGGTGGGGATAGAAAAGAAAATTCTATGGATCTGTTCTCAAAATTTCAGTTAATGATTTTTTATAGTATTAATTAAAAACAAGTTTGCTTTTGTTTTTGTCTTTTTTTTTTTTTTTTCTCTTTGCTTTTGCCATTAGTATTTGTTATCACGCGCGTGTTAGTGATATAAATGCTGTTATTATTTGATATTTTGGTGAAGTATAGTGATGTTTCCGGTTGATGCATTTTCCATAGGATTCTATAATTTTCCCCCATTTTTGTATTCCCCCCTTTCTGTTGTAATGTGGGAGAGAAAAAAAAATATTTTTTAATAACCCGGTTCAATTTTGCATGCAGCCGCTGTAGAAATACATTATGGTGGCGACAGCTGCTACGTCTTCGTTTTTCCCTGTTACTTCACCCTCGCCGGACTCTGGTGGCAACAAAGCTGGTGGTGGGCGTGCAAACCTTGGGGGACTAAAATCCAAAAGTGGGACTTGCGGTGGCTTGCAAGTTAAGGCAAATGCGCAAGCCCCTCCAAAGATTAATGGAACCACAATTGCGCCATCTGTAGAAAGCTTGAAGCATGAGGATGATTCACCTTCGCCTCCTCCAAGGACTTTTATCAACCAATTACCTGATTGGAGCATGCTTCTTGCTGCCATCACAACAATTTTCTTGGCCGCAGAAAAGCAGTGGATGATGCTTGATTGGAAGCCGAGGCGACCTGACATGCTTATTGACCCCTTTGTTGGCATAGGAAGAATTGTTCAGGATGGTCTTGTGTTCCGTGAAAACTTTTCTATTAGATCATATGAAATTGGTGCCGATCGAACAGCATCTATAGAAACTGTAATGAACCATTTGCAGGTATGTTCGTTTTTGTATAAATGAATCTTTGTTTTATAATAGCCGACCTCACCTACCTAGTGGGATAAGGTTTAGTTGTTATTGTTGTAAATTTTGTTTTATAATCTTAGAAGAGCAGCGTGTTATAACTTGATGGGCTTCTTGTTAATACTTTTCATACTGGATTAATTGTAATTATTTGTTTAACAACAGGAAACTGCACTTAATCACGTTAAGAGTGCTGGGCTTCTTGGTGATGGCTTTGGTTCTACGCCAGAAATGTGCAAAAAGAACTTGATATGGGTAGTTACACGAATGCAGGTTGTGGTTGATCGTTATCCTACGTGGTAAGTGACCCAGATTCACCCATTATATGTGTGATTTACAAATGTGTCCATGTTTAGCTGCTGTTTCTCGGTCTATTTTAGTGATTTTTTTAAGGAATTATACCTCTGAACACACCTGTGGTAATTTTTGAGACTTAATTATTTAAGAAAACTGTAATACTTGTGAAATTCTTCTGGGTGACAATTAATCAGATAAACTTAAGCTTTATGCATGATGAACTATGGGAAGCTTTACGTGTGATAGAGCTGTTGATCTGTTCATGAGATGTAGTAATGTATTGATTACATATTAGATATGGCGACTTAACCTTGTTTTAATTATTGTAAAACTAATCAGCTGATACTATGTGTACTGTGCATCTGTTTTCTTACAGTTACCAGTTATACACCCCCTATTCTGTTTCAGAATTATATGTTTAAGGTTTTCAATTATTTTGGCTTCTTGGTGTTGGGTTGAAGTTAGATAAACTATTTGTGACTATGGATATTCTGTATCTCATTATCTGAAATTGAGTATCTGTATTTGCTTCAGGGGTGACATTGTTCAAGTAGACACTTGGGTTTCTGCATCAGGAAAGAATGGCATGCGTCGAGATTGGGTTTTACGGGACAGCAAAACTGGTGAAATCTTGACAAGAGCTTCCAGGTAGAAGTCATTTCTGGAATTTTCTTTTCCCTCTGCTTCCAACTACAAATTTTAAGGTGTTTCTGAATGTGCATGATTGGTGATTGGGTGCAATTATGAATCTTTTAAACTTACAAAGTTATTGAAACATTTGTTTTTCTTAAGACTTGAATTTGACGTAATCACTTGCATTTGGCAATGTTACAAAAGACAATGAACTACATATTTAAGTGTAATAATGTATCATATTTTGCAGGTGACAACATCTGAGTGTAAGAACAGAACATCAATGTGTCTTCTTAGTCTATTATTAAGTACAAGACTTTATCTTGTACACATGCATCACCTTGGAGCTAGTAGTTTATAACATATAAGCATTTTCTGAATCGTTTGTGATGGTTTTGATGATCTACAGTGTTTGGGTTATGATGAATAAGCTGACAAGGAGGCTGTCTAAAATTCCAGAAGAAGTCAGAGAGGAGATAACATCTTATTTTGTGGATTCTGACCCAATTCTGGAAGAGGATAGCAGAAAACTGCCTAAACTTGACGACAATACTGCAGATTATATTCGAACTGGTTTAAGTGTATGCCAACTAGTTTTTCATAATTGCTGTCATTGATTTATTTTCTCAAATTATTTCAGATTCTGTTTTCTAATTAGGTTGCATAATGTATCTTAAATTTTCCAGCCCAGATGGAGTGATCTGGATATCAATCAGCATGTTAACAATGTGAAGTACATTGGCTGGATTCTGGAGGTAGTTTTCTATTCTTGTACTCTTATCAAATCCAATCCTTGTTTTCTCTATTCTCTCTCTTTCTTTGTTGGGCACATCTCTTGTGTCACAAGCTTAGGAGTCTTCCATTCAAAATGTGAAAGGCCAAATGAAATTCTGGGTGGAATTGTTAGTGGAATTTGTCATCTGATCAGAATCGGTCCTTCGGAGGTGGAGTTGTGCTACTCAGACACCAATTTTCTAGCAAAAGAACCCTGCTATTTGGTCTGTTGGGTCTGGAGTCGATCTAATCAATTGTCTGTGGAGTGTTCTGTTTTGTAAGGGAATTAGGCATGCGATTGTCATTACTTTTTCAGGTTTATGAAAATGACTGATAAGATAGTTGAAGTCATTTTAAGATAAAATATTCAATTTGGTTTAGTGTTTAGGGAGGCTATGAACACATTATAATGGCTTGAAAATTGAAATATGATACAGTTGACTACTAACATACAGTACTTGAAAGAAGTAAAGAACACAGAACATTGACCAACAGGGTGTGATGTTTGATCTTGTGCAAATCATTTATGTTCTCCTTTTTATTAATTCATAATTGTTGATTCATTCTCGGAGATAAAAAGCCCGGTATGTTCAATTGTTTGTTTGTTATGCATGGGGTTGATCGGATCAGGCCTCTTAACCAAAGGACTTTGCTTCCGATTGTTTCAGAGTGCTCCACAGCCAATTTTGGAGAGTCACGAGCTTTCTTCCATGACTTTGGAGTATAGGAGGGAGTGTGGCAGGGACAGTGTGCTGCATTCCTTGACTGCTGTATCTGGTGCCGACATTGGCGATCTAGCTCACAGTGGACATGTTGAGTGCAAGCATTTGCTTCGACTTGAAGATGGTGCTGAAATTGTGAGGGGCAGGACTGAGTGGAGGCCAAAATCTATGAACAACTTCGGTATTGTTAATCAGGTTCCAGCTGAAAGCACCTGAGGTTTTGAATGGTTAACGGTGGGAGTTGCATCAGCCTCCTTGGTGTGTTTAAACTGGTTCTGGCCTCTGGGAGTTTTGCTTGTGTTTGTCCAATCTACATGTCTTATATATATATATATATATACCTTCTAATTTGTGTTAACTTTGGTGGGTAAGGGGGAAAAGTAGCAGTAAATCTCATTCTCATTGTAATTAGCTCCTGTTCTACTGTCTCGCTGCTCCATATTTCATTTCATTTCATTTCTGATTGCGCTACTGCTAGGCTGTCTTCAATATTTAATTGTTTGATCAAAATGGCTAGGCATGTATATTATTATTCTTGGCCCATTTAAAGATGCATTTTTCCTTATGAACACAGCATAATTATTTTTCATGTATAGCCTGTATGCAAGAATGACTTATCCGTCCAATACAACTGTGATTGTGTGCTCCAGCTTGTACTTATGCCATCGTCCCACATGGGAATTATTGGGCGCAAAACAATCCTTCTCCTTCAAGCTTGTTATAATAATGCATATTATCTTAAGTTTATGGTTGAGGCGGATATGTGGGGGCCTTACATGTGCTATCCTACTTATTTGTCTACTCAACATTTTGTTAGGACCTATGATTGGGCTCTCGCCACTCGTAGCTATTAAAACCCTACTGTTTTAAAAGGTTGAAATTCCCTGCGCCTTGATCCATGCAGTAAGTTCCTGTTCAATTTGGTTCTTTTAATTGAGACGTGTATTGCAGAAAAAAATTATTTTTTATTTAAAATTTAAGGTATGTTTGAATATTTATAATTTGTTATGTGTTAATGATTTTTTTTTTTAATTAAGACATAATATCGACCTCAAGTAGTATTTTTTTTTATTGAGAATGAAAATATTTGCAAATCCACGAATAAGATTATTTTATTAAAAGCTTCTAACATGATAAGTTGTGCATTAGGAATCTTAAAATCAAAGCTTTAACGAAGTTATAAAAGAGTAATTTTTGTTGGTTTTGGACTTCTCAAATTGCTGAATCAGACATGCATCTTGTAGTCGCTCTTACCTGATTAAAAACATTTAAAAAATTATAAAAAAATTATCAATAATAATTTTCAACCAATAATATTTTATCTGTAATCTTTTAAAATACAAAAAAGTAGGCATTTGTGGGAAATAATGTTTGAGAATGAACAGAGCACTGAATTTTAGAAGGGTACGTGTATATACAGGGGTTCCTGAGTGACACGAAAAGAGAAAAAGAAAAAGTAAATGAGGACCCTGGGTGGGTGGCTAACTGCAATAGGAAAAGTCATTTTAGGAACTGCGTGTGCGTGGCGTTGCGGGGTCAGTAAATTTCTCTTTCAATGTTAACTCTCATACTGTGGATCCGATCGTGATTTCTGATTTGAAACTACTTCTCAGGCACTGCCCCCAGACCTTCAAAACTGTACGTGGCTTTTCATTCACCGCAAATATTCATTTTCTGCACTTACATTCATTCATACTCTATAATTAAATACCAATTAAAAACTGGGATTTGCATTGCAATGCTCAAACTCCCCTCAATGCCATTACTTAGCATACTTTCATGCAAGTGCCACCCATGTGTTTTGGATATCAATTTCCATGCCTTGATTTTTGTGATCCACAAGTTTTTATGCAAAGTCCCAGCTGTTCTGCTCTTTTCAATTTTTGATTCCTCTTGCTATCCGTAAGTGGAATATGCCTCACCACAAAAATAGATCTATTAAATTATCCAAAGACTTTATCCAGATAAAGATGCACCGTTATAATTTAATTTGAATATGATTTTTTTGTTCGCCTAAATAAAAAACAATTAGCGATAAAGATGGGAAATGCACGTTTATATTTTAAATAATATTAGTTTTTTTTTTTATAGATAATAGTAATTAGAAACTCTTAGGTTTGACTTTTCAGCGTAAATTGGCACGAGTTTTAAAAATTATTTAGTTAAGACTGTATAATATTTTAAAAATATTTTTTTTATTTAAATACATGCAATACGGTAGGTAATTTTGAATTACTCGCTTCAAATACAACTTTAATTATCCAAAATAGAGTGTTTTGATGGTATTATATTTTAGCTTGTAACGGTCACACTGATTAATAATATATATAGAGAGAAAGAAAGAGTGTGAGAGAGTAATATTCTTATATAAAATAATATTTAGAATGTCAAATTAATAATATATTTTATTAAAATAGCAAAAAAATAAATTATTAAGTACTTTAATTATTTAAAATGTATATAAAAATACAGTTTTGTGTAATATTTTTAATTATTTTAATTTTTATTGTGTGTATATAAATGTATTTTAAAAAATATTATATAAAAATTTGATTAATTTAAATTTAACAATAACATGTTATTTGATCTATTATTCATTAAAGATAATAACAATGTTTAAGTAAAATAGAATTACGGTAGGTGAAAAAATTTAATCCAGATTTAACCTTAAAATCGAATATTAAACTATAATACTTCCGCTAGTATATTCATGTGCTGGATGATAATTAATTTTCTTTATTTCATCATAAAAAAAATCAAATAATTTAATTACATCATATTAACTTCATCCTGTGTTAAGTATTATTTTTTTTTTCTCCTTTTAACAGTGTAACGATAAGGTGCGGTAAAATCTGTTCTTGACTTCGTGATATTGATTGAACGGTAAAAGTTGTCTTATTTGAGTAAGTTAATGATTAAAACCATAGCTTTAGTCGTAAAAAAAGGAATAATGTGATGATCATATTGGGTTAGATGGAGCAAATTAACCATCTTTTGGAAAAAGAAAACAAGTCGTCTTAAAAATCAATCTGTTTAAAGGCCGAGAGATATAATTATTTAGAACACGACAATAAGATTTGGAACTGTCATTTCCATCTCATTAAATGGGTACATATTTTCAATTAGGAAGATTTTAACATGTTTCTAATATAACATTTACAAGTCCACCACATCTTGTTCAATGTTAACTTGCTCTTGTTTCCTTCAATTGGATTGTGGAAGATGAACATTTTCACAGTGATGGATGGATCTGAATTGGTGTTGTTTACAAAAATGAACTTTGGAGTGATTTGATGGTGGTGGCCGATACATTAGTATGTTGGGCTATCATTAGTGATGTCCGGCATTTACCCTGTCATGCTTACGAGGAAGTCAATAAATGCTGCAAAAAGATCAACTTTTTCCTTACATTCCAATAGTAGATAGTATAACAACAACTTTTTTGCTAAAAAATTAAATTATAAATTTTTATATAATTTAAAAATAATTAATATTTTATCATATCATTTTATTTTAATATATCATTTATTGTTTAAAATATATGAATGTGTTTATTATTAAATTACATATTTACAAATAATTAAATTATCTTATCAAAATAATATTGTATACTTTGATAATTAGATTGAAAAAATCTATACTCAATAAAAATTATTAATACACCTCTATTATACTTTTTGATTAAAAAATTTCTATTTATTTTATTTCTTAATCAATGTTCTTAAAGTATTTATTAGTAAAATGTTTCTTAATATATAAAAAATATTGGTTATTATATATTTATGTAGAGAATATATGTGAAAGCTTTAAACTTTTTTTTTATTGAATATTCTACCTTACTAAAAAATAAGTTTTATATTTTAAAATAATAAGCATTTTTAAATAACAAACTGCTTTGTTATTATGTATCTAGAGTCATACAGTAAAATATTTCATTTTAAAAAAATGTGTTAACTTCTTAACAATAAAAATATACTAACACCACAATTATAGCTTATTTTTATATATATAAAATTAAAAATTATAATACTAAAATATATTTTTAAAAATTATAAAAATATAAGATCAAAAAATCATCAATACTGTAACTGCAAAAGAAATAATAAAAGTTACGAAGTTTCAATGACGATTTTCAAAAAATTTGTAAAAAATTAAAACTTAATAATTTTTTTAAAAAAATAATAATAATATTTTTAAAATGCCACTGATAATTTTATTTGATATATTTTTCGAAAACATCATATTTTAGTAATTTTTTAAACAATTCATATAAAAGACCCCATAATATTTGACATTTTTTAACTTTAATTTTAGTTTTAAAAATAAAATTTAAATGTAAATCTTACTAAATAGAAACAACACACACATGATCTAGTCTTACATAAATTTAATTCAATAAGAAAAATATGATTAAAAATTTGTGTAAAAAATGTAATCTAAACATTTTATTTTGTAAAATAACATCGAGTGATTCAACCATTTTAAATATCGAGCTAAAAATTCTTAAAGTTACAATTATTATGTCGCTAAATAGTGTATTTACTATTTTCAAGACATACGAAAAGAAATAAAAACCTAACAATTATAAATATATTTTTTAATGTTAATCGCTCTCATATCCTAATGAATGAAAATTGTTGCTACAATTTACTTTTACCCTCACTCCTCTCTTTTGTTCTCTTTCCCTCTGTGTTTGCGGTGATTCTGTCCCTTACTTTTCGTGATTCTCTATTTTGTTCTCATCTCACACCACTTTCATTCACCTCCTAATTCTTTATTCTTTTTCATTCTCTGCCTCTTCCAACTCTCTTAACTCCAAAAATCTAGCCTCGAAATCGGGCATCCGAAATCTCCCTTATTCACTTTACGTAATCCGCACTATGTATGAACTATGCACCTTTTTGTCCGAACCAAAAGAAGTAATTTTAAAAACAAAAATCGAATATAATCTATTTCACAATACATACATATGTTATCTTTCATTTTCTACTATAATAACAGTAAAATGTATACTTATGACTTCAAATAATCTAATTATTGCATCTTTATAACTATCTCTGTCACATAATAATATAAATATAAGAGACATTTGAAAGATTTTTTCATAAAGTTTACATCAACTTATGGGTTTTTTTTTCTTCAATTTTTGCTGACTTATCAGAAAAGTTATTTTGAACTTAATTTCAATAAAATCCAAGTAAAATTAATGAATAAACTCCGTCATAAATTTCTGTTCAACAAGCATTTAATGAAGTATTTACACGGTCATATATTCCTCTATAATTTTCAAGCGGCACAAGTTAAGAAAAATTAGATTTTGATAATGTAGATATTAGTATTAAAGTTAATATATAAAATAGAGTTCACTGTGGAGGGATTGTACTGTAAACTAAAGATTAAGATGAAGCTTAAGTTGGGTTGGGTGGTGATTGGAGTGTTGTTGTTGTACCTGCGGTTGTGTTGTGAGTGACATTAAGATGTCGCGTCGTTTATTCTCTTGAATCGAGGAAAAGGAGGGAGCAATTCTGAGCATAGTGCCATTCATGGAGGGATCCATTCTCATTCTTCAAAATGCTCACTCTCCATCCGTTTTCCAAATCTAGCATTCTTTGGATCAACACCATTTACTTTCCTCACCACCAAACAAAAAACACAACATTCTCATCTCACTCTTCTTCCTCTTTCTCTCGTTTCCCATTTCACCTTGCAACTTGCTTCATCTTTATGCAATCCTTTAGAGTTATAAAAACACCTTCTTTGATTAGCTTCCTCTCTCTTTCTCTCTCTTAAGTGGGTTTAATTTTGTCTCACAGAAACCAGGTTGGTTGGTCTTTTCTGCTTCTCTCTCTCTTTCTCTCTCTCTCTCAACTTGTGTTCTTAAATATACTAATTTTGGTGGGTTTCCCGTTTTGAAGTCACCTTGGATTTTAACTGAATTGTTATGTACTAGAGTTTTTATTTATTTATTTAAGTACTGGCAATGATCTTGTAAGGTACAAGGTCTTTAATTAATGGTTTCTCAAGTGGTTGCAATTCTTCTATAGTTTCTTCTATTTTCAGTCCCAGATCTCGGTTTTACCCACCCACTATTGCAGCTTGTGTAAAGTTCTTAAATTTGTATTGATTATTGGCTTGTCAATTTCTTGCTTGGACCGGGTCGTTTTCATTTTTATATATATATTTTTTATTTTTGTATTTTTGCTTCTCCCCTTTCTCTCTTTGTTTGATTCCAAAATTTGTTAAGATGAAGTTGTTCTAGATTTATATTTGGCTAGTGCTCCTGGGATTGACTAATTTTGTATTCTGCTACGGTTTGGGCACTTAATTGTTGTTCTTAGTTGAAAATTTACTTAGATTCATCCAAATGTACTGAATTTTGTTATTTCTTTTGGCACAAATTCATAAACAGTTGTTAGATCTGGCTGGAATGTGCTGTTTACTGTTCTCAAAAGACATCTCAGTCTCACATACCATGTTTGAAATTTCGTATGTGGTGAACTATCTTCAATCCCTTTGAAACATCCCTTTGTCCTCAGAGTCATGTTTCTCCTTGATCTTATTTCTCTCTGCTTATATTCCATTTATTGCATTACTCTTCAGATTATCAACCTTCTCGGGCATATTGCATCGGTTGTCTTCATACACAGGAGTTTGTTCATTTTCTTTCTTTGATTCTTATCGTTTGCTGTTCTGGTATAATCTCTAAATTGGTCTTACTTACGCTGTGTAAGTTTCGTATATAGTAGGCCTTGCTTTCCATTTTTTGCTATGCTGTTAAATGATTACATTAACTTGGGTTGATTTTGTGTTTTTTTTGGTAATCAACTTAAAATGATTCGTTTTATTTAAGCTTTTAATTGAGATTGATAAGTTGGTTGCAGGTGTTCTCAGGTAGATTGTCACCATGATAAAGCAAATTCTTAGTAAATTGCCTAAGAAGGTTCCAAAATCTGACTCATCAGATTCTTCAAGGAGTGATTCTGGCAATTCTACTAGTTTTGGGAATGTCTTTCAGTGTACAAATGTTGGAAGTACTATTTCAAGCAAATTAAATGTTGTGAAAAGGGTATCTTCAGTTGTTTTCCCTGCAAGCATGAGTGCTGGAGTGGAAGCCGTTGACCCCTGTCTGTCCTTCAAAGATGTTTCCAATACACAGAAACAAAGCCTGTTTATTAGTAAGTTGAATCTTTGCTGCAAAGTTTATGATATGAGTGATCCTGATAAGAACAGTACAGAGCAAGATTTAAAACGACAAACGTTGGTGGAGCTTGTTGATTTTGTTTCTTCTGGATCTGTTAAGTTCACAGAACCAGCAATTGCTGCATTGTGTAAAATGTGTGCAACTAATTTGTTCAGGGTTTTCCCACCCAAGTTTCGTACGAGTACAACTGGTGGAGAAACTGAAGATGAAGAACCAATGTTTGATCCTGCCTGGTCTCATCTACAAGTTGTTTATGATCTACTCCTTCAATTCATCAATTATAACTCTCTTGATGTGAAGTTGGCAAAAGCGCATATAGATCATGCTTTTATTTTAAGATTACTTGACCTATTTGATTCTGAGGACCCTAGAGAAAGAGATTGCTTGAAAACAATTCTGCATAGAATCTATGGAAAATTCATGGTTCACAGGCCTTTCATACGGAAATCTGTTAGCAACATTATCTACCGGTTTGTTTTTGAGACCGAGCGGCATAATGGGATTGCTGAGCTGTTGGAGATTTTTGGGAGTGTTATTAGTGGGTTTGCATTGCCATTGAAGGAAGAGCACAAAATATTTTTGTGGAGGGCCTTAATTCCTTTGCACAAACCCAAATCTGTTGGCATTTATCATCAGCAATTAACATATTGTGTTGTACAATTCATAGATAAGGATCAAAGACTGGCTAGCACTGTGATAAAGGGGTTATTAAAGTACTGGCCAGTGACAAATAGCCAAAAGGAGCTGATGTTCATTAGTGAGTTGGAAGAGATTTTGGAAATAACTAGCATGCCTGAATTTCAGAAGATTATGGTCCCCCTTTTTCGGCGAATGGCTTGCTGTCTTAATAGTTCTCATTACCAGGTAGTTACTTCTAGCTGGTCCTCATTATTTTTTTCTCTTGTTATTTAATGAATCTGCTGTTGTGTCTGATTCTAAATAGGAATATACATTAAAATTCTAATGAATTGCAAGTTGATTATTTGATCTTTTGCTTTCAATTAATCAGGAAGCCCTGCTAGCTGTTATTCTTACACTATCTGAATGATTTTATAATAATAATTTATTGTAAACACAGTTGAAGAGTTCATGTAATGTCCAAGGATTTCATATGAAAACATTGATATGGTCTCTTCACTCTTGAGATCATTCCATGCAATTTCTAGTTACCTTTTTTGTATGGTCATGTTGCCAATGTCTCTACAAAGAACATAACATCATTCAGCTCACATTCATTTATTTATTTAGGTGGCTGAAAGAGCTCACCTGCTATGGAACAACGAGCACATCCTTAATCTTATCACACAGAACCGACAAGTGATTCTGCCACTTGTCTTCTCAGCACTTGTACACAATGCTCAAAGTCATTGGAATCAAGCAGTGCTCAACTTAACTCAGAACATAAGGAAGATGCTATCTCAGATGGATGAGGAGCTAGTACTTGCATGCCAACGCAAAATTGAGGAGGAAGATTCAAAATCAAGTGCTGCAGCTGAGAAGAGAAGAATAACATGGGAACGCCTAGAAGCTGATGCTCTTGCCCAAACTGTAGGTGGTGATATACTAGTTCCAGTAAAATCAGCTACATGCTCAGTGGCATGCTAATTGCTTTGAGTAATGATATGATATGATGTAAGGTTCTAATTATTACATAGTGGTGTGGTTCTTGAGTTTTATTTGCCATTGCCAATAGGGTATGTATATCATATAGTATACTATTATTACTATTCACTACCTTGAAATTGTGCTGAGGGGTGTTGCTGAGGTTGTTTCATAAACATGGTGAGTAGGTGATAGTATTTTGATTTTGTTTGGAGGAGAAAGAGTGTGGGGTGGGTGTGTGTCGGTGGCTTATTCGTGCGTGCAATTATTTGCGGTGTCAGCATCCGTAACTCTGACTCTTTGTTCAGTTTTCTTACCTGTTGGCCCCCACCTTAGTCCCTCCCTTCCCCTGCCACTGTGTACCTCAATGCGGTGTCATTGCTACTTTGCCATACTCATTGGCCATTTGCTGTGTGCATGTCTAAGCATCTCTCTCTTCTCCCTAAATGCCAACTGAAAACTTATGCCTATGCTCATTCCTTCTCTTTTTTTTACCTGCTCCTCTGTGGTTGGTTTTAGTTAGTGTTTCAAGGAAATGGTTCATTGTTCCAATTTGGCTTTTCTTTCTAGTAAAAGGTATGTAGATAGCAAATATTAGAAATAGACATCTTATAAAATTATATATTTCATAACTTATATGAAGAAAATTTTATTAATATAGTTAATCTCATCATAAAGTAAATGAGTTTATAGAATTTCATGCAATTTTTAAAAGAAATGATATTTTTTAGTATCGTTTTAATTTAATGTCTAGTGTTGTTTGAAGTATAAAAAAGTTTAGTAATAATTATGCATAGAATAGGTCATTGAACAAAGTTTACCAATAATTACTTGTAGAATAGGTGAATCCGATTACACACTCATATCCACGTGGGCATTGGTGAGATTTACCTCCAGTCAAAAGTGGTGGTTAAGATTTTTTTTCTTTCTAAAAATAAAAGTGGAGATTTTAATATTTGGGTTCTATAAGACGCGTTTTGAGTTGAAAAAAAAAATCTTATGTATTTGTTTTTATTTCTAGGCATAATTATTAAAATATAACCTTTTTTTTATTTTGTTACCTTCTTTACATATTTATAAGTAAAATAATGAAAATCTTATTTTCAGTTACTCTTATAGATATCTTTAGATGCATAACAAAGTAAAATATTTTATAACTATTTATAAAAACAAAAAATATTTTTCCACTAAAACAAGTCCATATATTTCATTTTCACTGCAAACAACCACAGGTCGTGAATGAGATATCTTTCTATCTTACCTACTGCAGCCGACCTCTTAAAATTTACTCTATATTTAATGCATTTTCCTTTTACAGCGGGTTATACGACCCTTCGTTTCTTATTTTCTCCTCCTTGGGCTACTACTCAATATTCAACTTCCCTTTTAATAATTAATGTCTAACTTTTGGATCATACATATAGACGTTTATAAGCTTAAGGATTGGCAAATTAAGATATTCAGATATTTCCTTTTGAGTTACATAGAATGATGTTCACATTTGGTTTCGCAATTGGTGTATGGATATTGTAAGTGGCAAACATTAAAGTTTACTCATCAATGCAAAGTCTTTACATTGTTTGGTATTTCTTTGCTATTAAAGAAAGAATTTTAATTTTGATACAACATATTACATAATGTTATATCTCCTTGATTTTATGCAGTGGTTAATATTAAATGAAACATGAACATAAGATTGCACCATACTTTAAAAACAATTTACATTAAAGAAATGGGAATCTAATACATTCAGACACTGTATAATTAGACAAATCTTATATGAGAAAATTATAGTTAAGAGTTTAAAACTTTATTAGCCACCAAACATACAAATAACAAATTTATTCGAAAAATATTTTTTTAACAGTCGTGTTTAGTAGGGAGATATTGAATTGTTATATACCTTGCGTTGATATCATATGTTTAAAATATCTAAATATACATTTTAAATTATTTTTTTTACCATATCCAATATAAATGTATGTAGTTTCATTTTGGCTACACATGGATATGTTGAATCAAGATACAGCTTGTATTCAAGCATCCAGGGGACTGCCATTAACTTATTGTAATTATTATTTAGTCAAAGTTTGGTTTTATTATATTTTGATGAGCATTTCAAAGTTCAAACAATGCTCCATTCAGAAAAAGGAAAAGAAACAAAATAAGAAAAGAGTTGAATGGCAGAGAAGAAACTTAGTTGATAAGGAAAAGAAAGAAAATAATAAATGAGTTGGTCCCTAACCATGACTAAACTCCGTGTGTAAATTTCAATAAAAACAAAACTTGGTTCTAGGTTTCATCTCCTATTGTATATTTTTGTGCTTGAGTGTGCACCATCTGATTGATTATTCTCGCTATATAAGTAACTATTTCTTCCTACTTCACCTTCTATATAGTTCTAAGTAAATTATTTTCCCAAACACAAAAGGAAAAATGATGAATGCACCTCCCACATACCAAGAAATAACTTATGTGGAACATGTTCGCAGACGCCATGAAGAAAAAGGCTGCCTTTATGCTTGGTTTGTATAGCTATCATTGTTATGCTTTTGTTAAATTTTTTGTTATTATTGCTGTTGCCACTCTACCATATAAATGATTTAATTTTCATCATTTTGCTCTCTTAGTTCTAGACAGTTAATAATTTCCTTTTCTACATTGTCTATATTCATGTATCATAAAATTATTTTATTTTATTTTTGCTGATACATGTTGATTGGTGTGAAACTTCATTGGGATTTGCAGTTTGTTTGCCTTTTGCTGCTGCTTCTGCTGCTTTGAGACCTGTGAGTGCTGCTTGGATGTGGTGTGTTGCTGCTGCTCTTAGAGGGTGATCACCTCTTGCACCAGTCTTATGATAAAAATATGATCATGGGCTCTTCTATGTTTCTATCTAAAATAATAATAATTACAAATTGAAGATGTAACTTTTTGAGTATGTTACTTTTGACTTTTGGCTGTGATTTGCTTCCTTTGTAAATTTACTTTATGGCTATGGAGGCACAGGCCTAACGGGGTCCCTTGCTCCTTCTTGAATATTTTTATTTAGCGTATGTTACTCTCGTGATAATAACGGTGAAATGAACAATAAAATAACCATGAACATTTTGTGGATCTTTTTTGTGTTATGTCGGCAAAAGTTATGCTGATTCTTGTGCAGACTGATTAACTGGAGCCCTCTCCGGGTCCAAATTTTAATAGGCATGGTATTCAACAGTTTCTATGAGTTAAGCTTTGAATTTTTATTTTATAATGGCCGAACAATGCTTATTTGTTTTTGACCAAAGTAAAGTAAAGCCCTGTGAGAATTGTTGCAATACCAAATGGGTTACACAAACCAGATCAGGTCTTTTTTTAAAGTTGATCTAGAATTTATATTTAACTGTTCTGTCCCATGTCTCCATCCGTTTGGTATGAGTAATGCAGTTAAAGCATATTAAAACCTTTTGGTGTAACCAACATAAAATCAAGTTTCAAATTTAAGTCAGGATAGTACCATAAAGAACGAAATAACATGTTAATGTAGTTGGAGTATACAACACCTTTAAGGGCAAGTACAAATTTCAAATAGGACAATAAAATAAAGAAGGAAGAAAAAGTATATATTTTTCATCAAGGAAAAATGTTAGCAACACAATCTTTATATTTGCATAAAACTCACACGACACTTGTTAAACAGGGGTGAGACTCAATATTTGGTGAGACCTACATTAACTTTATCAGATGATAAAGTGTATTGAAAATAGAGTTTCATGATTGCTACATCTCATAAAGATAATCTTTAATTGAAGATTAGAGAACATTATTGGTACAAATAAAAAAAAATCGCCTTCCATCAATTTGTGAAAATGGGAGAATATGAATTAATGTATCATGTAATTTAGACTTAAGTTTAATTAAAAAAGGCTGTTGTACTTTTTATTAAGTATTTCTCCAACATGGATAAAAACAAATTAAAAATGAGTTGTGAATATTAATTAGAAGCATTGCGCTTTTTGTCTTTTTGCTGAGTGGTCTACAATGTTGAGCTGTTCAAACATGAAACGCACAAGAGGACCCATTGGAGGCAGGTCTTTTAGACGGACCCCAGCACCTTTGTCTGAACGATAAGATACAATGAGGACGATAATGATGCTCCTAACAACAAGTATCACGTTGTGGCCCTGCCTTACCTTTTTGCCAGGCTTTCTAATCTTATGGGTCTCTTTCTTTTTCGTCCTATCTCGTTCAAATCAGAATTCAACTCAAGTCTAGTCCTACAAATTTAGTTATACAGGTGGAACTTCATGCAATCGGATTGTGGTAACTAGACAACCCCCCAACCCAAAAATATAAAAATAAAAAATTAGCAAAAAGAAAGCATATTAAAACTTCTTTTCAATATGAGATGAGTTATCATATTAAGAAAAGAAAGTGTAACCACAACTTCTACAAGTTTCACTGAGCCACCAGGACCGCATGTTAAGAAAAGCTATCATATTTCAATTAATAATCACAAAAGATGAGATGAGTCAGTTTTCACTCCAAAATGTTCATTGTGACTTCTTTTTAAATAATTTTTATATAAAATACTCTTCTATTAGTTAGTTAAATTAATAATAATAGTTAAAAGGAAGAAAAAAATCTTAAATAAGGAATGGCAATAGACACTTTCTTGAAAGGTGTACCATTTTATGACTGTAATTCATGATATGAGTAAGAAGATAGCGTAGTAACAAGAACACACCAGATTGGGTGGCACACTTGGAACCTGATAAAGGTTAAAAGATGAGACGGGCCACGTCACTCATCAGCAGCCAGTCTGGGACAGATGCAAGCAAAGTTTGCCATCAATTTTAGCGAAAAATTAGGCTACAAACTGAGGTAAGGCATATATGAATAATTGAAACTTCCAGTTCCAACTTTAAGTGAAAGCTTTTGATTGTTTGCCTTTTTCTTCTTTATATTCAGATTGAATTGAAAATTTGCTGACAACAAAATCAGTTTGCTGTGGCACATGTTTCTTTGGGATTGACTATTAATAACAAAAAAAAAATGTCAAACAGATCCTAAAAATGTCATGTGTGATTAATTCTGCTCAAGAACCAAATATAGTTGCCATTCTAATATTGGTGTACTCTACTTTTCCAATTGATGATTGAGAATGCAACACTTACAGAAACATCTAACAACACTGAATTACAAGTTTTGAACTATGGAACATTTTTTAGCCACAGTACCGCTTCCTGTGACGAATTCAGAAAATGTACAAACAAGCGATTGAAGTTAGTATTGTGGTCAACAGTATTGATACAAAGTTCACTGCATTGTTGTCAAGAATACTGAGTCCTGAAATCCTTTTAACTGTCGGTGCTGGCTTTCCAACAACCTACAAATGGAGTGAAACTTGTTTTGAGTATCATATATCTAAGCATTAAAATGGGCGGGTTTTATGGTGCCCTTTTTATCATGAAACCTTTTGCATTAACCATTGGATTTTCATTGAGATTTGTTCAAAAACAACCCAATAGTAATACAACATAGGAATTCAAGCATTATGCTGATATGAGAGAAAGTATCCCCTATTGGTGGGTGTTATCTCATTTTACCTTACGGCGAACAGAGCAGACTCCACTGAATTGCAATGTTGCACCCAACAGAGAGTCAATGATACTTCCACAGAGTCCTGCCGCGGTGGCAACTGGTATGATCAATAGTTGCTTAAGAGCTACCGTCTTAGACTCACATCTGGTAGTTGAGAGTCCTAAAAGAACAAACGTCAGTCCAATGACACTTCCAGCCGCTGCTGCTGCTAGAATTCCTGTTCTTGTCACACCACCATTTGTACCCTTCCTCACCGGCTGATAACAATAAAGAAAAGAAAGTGTAACCACAACTTCTGAAATTTGGTAGCAACTTTCTATTTGACTTTTCTCTATTTAAAGAACCACAGATCTCATAAACCACTTACCATGGCACGTTAGTGTTTGGTATACTAGCCAGGTAGCCATGTGTTTTATACAGATGCTCATAGCATCAAGCACTTCAAGTGAAAAGGTTTATGTTTGTCACCTACTACTGAGACAGAATAAACTGTAAAAACTGAATGTGATGAATATTCTAGGGAGGCTCAGAATCTTAAATTCCCCTTGGTACTTCAAATTTAAAGACGAGAATTTATCATTCCTAGGAATGCAACTTTCCTATATTTTTTATGACTTATTTTGGGTAGGATTGTTACTCTTCCATGTAATGGGAATGTTTTTGACATCGTAAAAAGAAAGACACCATTGCTCATCCCTAATGACCTGCTCTGCTCAATGTCTGACAATCGCTACCATTATTAAATAGCCTCTGCTCCTACTGCCACCATCACTTCTACCACTTATGAAATTGTCTTCAGGTTGAAATTTTGACAATTATCTTACTTTCCCTTACTAAACTATGCAGCATCACAGTGCAGCTTGTACATGTCACCCAATTCAACATTTTATCATTACTATAAAGCTAAATTGAACCTTTTAAAGACTATTCAAATAATATAGCAAAATGAGGCTAAATTTGGCCACATTCCATTTTACTCACAAACAGGCGGTCCATGGAGAGAAAAATATTGCAAAAAATATATGTGGAAGACTGAATAACACAAATTGGATAGAACTCGTACACGGGAATATGAAAAATTTTAGAAATTATAACTTGTAAGACACAGCATGGCTACAGTACAATATCAAAATTAGTATAAGATTAGCATAAAAGCACAAATATTTACATGGAAAAAAGAACCTTTTAAAAGTTGGCATCAGTTGAAAAAATTCTATCATTTATCAAATTGTTTCCGTATTTCCTTTTGAATCTGTACAAAGACTGAAAAAGAAGAACGAAAATTACAAAATGGAGCTAGAAGTATTGAAGTGTCCAAGTGGGTTTAATATGGAAATGTGTCTGATACAGCTATGTATGATGACTATTTTGATGTGTTCATGCTTCCAAGCATATTAAACAAAATTACTGGGAATATGAGGCTTGAACAAATTAAACAAATATTCCAGAGACTTTTGACAAACACACGAGTGTTTCTAACGAACTAAACACCACTCTGGCTGCAACAACTAAATTAGTGTTGCGTTTAATTTGAACTAAAAAAGAGAATACGAAATATTGATATAAAAATACAAGAATACAAGACTTTGACTAAGATTATTCACCTTGAAGGTTGTGATTAGACGAGGCTGCTCATCACTGAGAATTCCAAGCTCAGAAGACCAAGTGTCTCCATTGCAGCAGGAATAATGGCCAATAACACCACCAATGAGAGATGTAATCAGTGCTGACTCTTCAGAGTTCAAGCATTTATCCTTCCCCTCTGTAAATACCCATATAGTTACAACAAGAACAGATGCAATGCCACTATTGGCTAGAACTTGTAGCCTGAAAAACACAAGAATGGGAAATTTAGTCAAAAGGAAGAGAACTATGGCAATTACTAACACATTCACATCGCAATCAAAGAATCCATCCAAGCATAAGTTTATCAATTTAATAGCAGCCTATGCACAAGAATGAAGAATCATTCTTTTCGGCTCATTTATTGTTTTGTATGATCATGCACGTAACTCAAGTATGAACGCAATCAATGCTGTATTTTTTACGTCCCACTTTTTCTTCACTTTTTGAAATCCGATGACAATCATTGCACTAACTAACGAAAACGTAGAACCACGTGACCATTAAAAGAAAGAGCCAAACTCGGAATCTTGAAGCAGAGAAAGGAGGGGGGAAGGGGGGGAGAAATATGCTTGCCCATGCCCTTAAAATTATTAATATGTTTCGAACATAATCTTTTTAGAAAAATCTTTCAATACAATAGTTTGCAAGACCCAACAAAAAGAACTCACCAGTTTCTTTGTCCACCTTCTTTGAGTTCAGGGTCGAGTAGTCGCTTTTTATCCTCTCCCACATTTGTGACCCTAGACGAAGAGAAAAAGAACGCAAGCAGAATCGCCCCAAACCTTGATGACCCATCAACAAAAGGACCAAAAAGATTACATTTTCGGGGTCCCCCAACAATCAAAACGGAGAAGAAAACGAGGGTAAAGAATCACCTGCATCCTACAAAAAAGTGAAGGGCCATAACGAAGAAGCCAGCAACGGCTCCCGAAGTGCTGAGGGATTTTTTCTTGTGAGCTCTGAATGCGATTAGCGACGCAACAAAGACAGCGAATAAGAGTTGAAAAGATGAATCCATTCCAGACAGCGATGCGATTCACGTTATTGAGTTCTGAGTGTGTTTTGGTTTGAGAGAGAAAGTGTATAGCTGCAACAAGCACGATGAGCAACGCAACTACCACTATAACTGTTTGATGAAATGTTTTGACTCCGTTATTATATTTGTAGTACAGCACTGTGCCACTATGGCTGCGTTTCGTTGCCCAACGTGGAACCCCAATATTCGCCTTCTTTGGATAAATGAAATACATTACTCTTTTATGAACACTTCAGTTTACATATTCAAAAATTAATTTTTATTTAAAATATTTATTATATTCTATATATAAAGATATAATAAACGTTTTTAATAAGATTTTATTATTGTTGTTGAAAAATATTTATTATATTAAAAATATTCTATTTTTAGCTTCGTTAATTTGTGCACCGGGCACCGGCCTAATATATACACAGGAAAATCAATAAAAAGAAAACGAAGTTTAAAATGTAGGGAAAAAATATAACAAAATATATGAATTGATCAGAATGAAAGACAATAAAATAGAAAAAAAATAATTATCCTAAATTTATATATTTTTTAAATAAAAATTTTAAATTTCTATTTATCTCAATTAATCTTTTAATTATTGTTATTGTTATAACAGACATTTATTAACTAGAGATTAAATTATTAACAATAAACAAACTTGAACTTTTTTTATTGAAAAATAAAAACACATATAGACATCTTGAGTTTTAAAGATTTCACCAAATAGATATATTATAAACCTTTACAATTCATTCTGGTTAAATTTTAAACCTTTATTAACTAAAAATATAAATATTTGTCATAATGATAACAGTGATCTAAGGACTATGGTAGGAAAAAATATACAAAAATTATAGTAGTTATGTATACTTTAGGCCAAGTAATATTAAAAGGTCCATTTGTGACTTTAAACTAGGCTCTTGAGCAAATCAAATTTAATTTAATATTTTTACATAAAATAATATTTTTATAAGTAAGGTTTTATGTCATGTATTACTTTCTCTTACTAAAAAAAATTATATTTTAAAATTTACAATTTACATATTTAAAGGAATCTAGGCAAAAATCCTTCCATGATTTAAAAATTTAAATCAATTGACGTGGTTATTGATATGAAGGGCATTGACGACGATGTTGTTGAATGTACTCCCAATAGAAACTAATCAAGAAGAAATGGAGGGAGGACTATAGTTGATGTTGATCTATAACATATATCAGACTAAGGTAAGTTTGCTCTTATCGAATAGTTAATTAAGCTTTTGATACTATGCTGAAAAATATGGTTCTGTTGAAAGGGAAAGAGAGAAAAATAGCGAAAATAATTAAATATTTAAGTTTTATTATTGATAGAATGAATGTATAAGTTGATACACAAAATTTCTTACAATAATTTATGTATAAGTATTACTAACTACTACTGATCAAATTCTTAACTAACTTCTGATCCCCTAAGTATGTCTCTAACACTTTTTCAGAAAAAAAATAAAAAGATGTTATATTGAGTCTCTTGGTAGATAACATAACATAAAATAAAAATTATAAGAGTACAATAAACTCTCATTTTATGTTGAACATGCACTTGAATAATATATTATATAGCATTTTGTTTTCTTATATTACCTACATTTAATTCAAACTTACCTACAAGATAAAATTTATACTAAAAAGGTAAATAAAAAAAATACACAAGATAAACTTGTTATATCATTAATTAAATAAAGATAAAAAAATATTAACTTATTCACTAAATAAGCACATAAATATTAGACTGTAAAAATATTTGGAGGAGCACAGGACATCAACAACTCACTTTTCAAAATTCTAATAGGGTTTTTATTAAGTTTTTAAACACACACAGAGAGACTTGAAATTCTAGCCCTGCCTCGCCCTTTTGTTTTGAAAAATAATAAACATAAACGTTGTTTTTCTAAATGACCAAATTAATTACCCAATATTTAAACAAAACAAGTATAATTTAAACCACGGTATACATTTAATTACACTGTAAAATCAACCAAGTTTCCATTTATATATTTTTTTAAAACTAACAAATATTCAACTGTGTGATTTATGTTGCTGAATAATGTGCTATAATTATGTTAAAGAGAAAACGACATAATTTTTTATTGATTTTAATTAGTAAAACATGCAATTAATTAAGTTGAATCTTTATTCAATAAAAAAATATATATTTTCTATCTGCTATATATTATCATGTACTAATCGTGAAGATTAAAATTCTTAAATATACGACGTATCAACCTTTACATTATATATGAATTTTAAATTTAAAGACACTCTGCAGCACTTATCTCTCAGTGCCACATAATCTCAGGACACCTGATTTTTCTTGAACTCGCCCCAAAACTACTAAACCCTTCTTAGGGTTTCCTTCTCTGTTCTCAAAATTTCAAATCTGATTTTTATGCATATGCATAGTTATTTCCCATAAATAGAGACCCCTTTCTTTTTTGGTCCATATAGTGATTACTTTTTTCTGGTCAGCATAGAGATCACTTAAATTGGGGAAGTATCCATAAATATGCGATCCACAATTCACCCTAAGTTATTGGGCCATTACTTAGCTTCTCCCAGATCCAAATAGTTGTTGCTGACACAAAAAGGACCTACTCGTCTCAAACCATGCGTTTTTTTTTTTGGTCCACCTCAAACAATGCTTTGTACGATGCCAGAAAAACTCAAATATCTTTAATTCCAAAAACACGTAGTGGGCTTACGCTGGTATTTTTACACGTGCGGTGCCACTTCGTTGAATTTTTACCAATTTAACATAAGATACTTGTAGAGAAAAAAATAAAATAAAAGGTATTCGAATTATAGGTACTACTTATCGGCAGTGTTTTGCGTATAAAAGGAGGGCTTAGAATAATTTATTAAAATGTTATAGAAATAGTATACTACTTGTATAACTTTTTACTATAATTAATGAAAATGTTTATGTTCATTTTAATAAACTTTATATTATATAATTATACAATAAAAAACCACAAATTATAGTTATTTCAATTTAATCTGTAATATTGGATGAAAACACTGTAACTAGAAAATCTTTGTCTTATATCATGTACAATTCGACTTGTCCTCTTTATGTTTGTCCTCCTTTTTTTTCACCTTCCTTTTTTTTTTTAAAAACACCTCACTTTATCTTTTAGTTATTTAGCTCCCCTAAGAATGGTAATTATGAAGTTTGTGATTGTGGGCGTGTCTGCTCTAGATATGCAGCACATGCATGTACCTCGATAAAAATCAACACTTTTCCTTAGCCACTTTAGTTTTTCTCAATCTAGTTAGATTTGATAGGCTCCTCTCTCTCTCTCTTTTTTCAATAAAACAGTTGTAGACAGGCATGTGTCATAAAAGTAAGGTCTACTGTACCTTTATATATATATATTTATGCTCTTTGCGTCATTTTCTTTATTCCATCTACAAAACACACACAATGTAATATAATATATATTCAGCATTATTAGGACAATGCATTTAATACTTGGGTAAGTTTCTTATAGATTTGATTGATCAAAATTAATATTGAAGCACGGGATTATAGGGAGGCAGTGAGTGCAAGGGGTTTCCACCACCAAAATTTCCGTGGCATGTACATGGCATTAGGGTCGCTACACTTTACGGTGAGGGACCTTGTAATTAATCTAACATTTAATACCCACAACAATAATGCACTTGACCTTGTCACTTTCTAGAATAGGGTTCTTTTTTTCTTCTTTGATATATCCTTTTGGCAAAATGAACATGTAATCTACCTTTGATTAAACCATATGGAAAACCATGGAATGTTGAAAACAAGTTGTTTTATAACTATTATTAGCAATTTCTATTCGTTATTATTCCCCAATAAACCACATTCGAAATAGTGCTTTTCTTAATGATAAAGCAAAACACCCCAAACGGGTTCTAAATTGAATGTGATATAATATGACTATAGCTATAGCGGCAACTGACAAGTCCCAATCTAGACGGGTATGTTCAAATGCAAATTTGAGACCCATTAATCTGCGTCAAATACTAGTAGACCCACTCCACCACATGAATGTACTAACCCGGCAACTAGATAGATGAGCATTCAATAATGTTATGTTTTCTTCTTATTTTTTAACAAGAAAATTTACAATTAATAAAAATTAAAATAAATAAAAAAGTGATGTAAAATTTAAGATTTTGTTATGTCAATCCTTAAGGCTGAAAAAATAAGTAGCTAATAATAATAAAATTTTATTAAAAAAATATTTATTGTATTTATATAATTTTAATATAATAATTATGTGTTTTTTTATATAAAAAAAATTATTTGTGAATATTTATATTCAGCCATAAGAACTGAGGTTAACAAAACCCTAAAATTTATTGTATATAGATGTATCATTAGTCTTTAGAGTTAAATAATTCAACTTACAGATGCGTTAAAAATTTTCTAGCAACATTTTGTATAGATTCCAAAACTAATTATATGTCCTGTGTGTTCTGAAAAAAGAAGATAGGTTTTTGAATAAATTTCAAAATGAATTTAATATCAAAAGAGATATTATAATTTATGAACAAAACAAATGTTGTTTCAGGTGCAAAGGTTGATCTTGAAAAAGGTTCGATTTTATCGTAAAAGTGGAAACTACGTACATAAGCGACCGAACAGAACGCGAAAAGTTCTCTATCTTATTCTAATTATAGGTACACTAAACACTAAACAATCATTATAATTATTCAACAACTCCAAAGCTTTGCATGCTCAGAAGCTTTTTCTTCTTTTGCTGGAAGGGCAACGGGGTTTGTATTCGTATAATAATCATGTGAGAGATATAAAGGTGAAGCACACCATGTGAATCATAAATTACATATGCATTTGTTTCATGTGTGAACGGCGGTATGATAATACAACTCAAAATATGTGAAAAATGGACATATAACTTATAAGTAACAATTTTTATCATAAAATGTCTTACCTTGTCATTTAAATTAAACAGTGTGTAAATATATAGATACCCCGTTTAACATTTATTTTATAAAATATAAAATAAATTAATTTAGCTATTAAATAATATGATGTTGATACATTAATCATGTATATTAAATTTTAAATAAATTAGACATTTGTAATTTTACAATTAATATTTATTTGTAAAAAATATATATAAAAATAAAATTATTTAATAAAATATTATTTAATCTTTTATTTGTATTAATTCACATGGACTTTATCTATTTATATAAAACCTTTGATTTAATTTTTGAATAGATAAAATTTAACATTCATATTAATTTATTACATGAGTAAAGTGACTTGATCTTCACTTTATATGTGTGCATATAGATTGTGATTGGTAAAATATTTAAGTTAACTGAAATTTTCTTTTATTAGCAACTAACATCCTTGTTTAACAAGCGTATATTTATTTGGTAAGAGCAATTTTCTTTAAGTAGTATTTTCTTGAATGCTATTCTAACTAGCTTTTTTTAAAAACTGAAGTTGATTTTTTATTTGTTACCATTACTTTCTAATAAGTCATTTTTATTCCTTCCACTTTTAAAATATTATTATATTTACTTATTTTATGCTCAATTTTTAAACAATATTTTTATTAAATATAACTAAATCATCAAAACTTTTTTTACAATATAAAATAATTAAAATAATAATATAAAATAATTTATATTATTTAATTTAATAAAAATATTTTAAAATAAAAGTAAAATTAAAATTCTATAACTATTTAAAAATATATAATTAATAAATTTTAAAATTTGAACTAAAATTTCATGACATCTTTATTTATCATTTTACATTTATCAATTAATTCAACGACAAATTGTATCAAACACGTTCAATTAAATAAACTAGTGTTTCACCTTTCAGTTAACTTATTTAATTTTTTCTTATTTTGTATACATAGGTAAAAAAAATAAAATACCGAATATTAAAGGAGACCACGGTTGTCCCTTTTTTTTAAGTTCACAAACATTATCCGAAGGTTAATAGCTCATGATGATACGAACGGAGATGTCAAATTAACAAAGTCGTAATTAAAAAAGTAAGAAAGGTTGAAGCGTCCCTCTCAAAGTGTACGGTCTTTGCGACAATTGCTTCTTTCTCCCGTTCTTTAATTTATCGCAAATCCACAAACTAGCTGACCTAATGCATCTCTGAATAGTCCATAGCAGATGCCCAACTAAAAGAACATGAGCCATCTCTGCATTTATCTTAACGTACCATGAATTTCCCCTAAAAGATAGAAAGACACTACGGTCAAGTGGGTGACCATACACCCCATAAAATAGAGCACGATTAAATGATAACCAACCAAACCCTTAGACGACAAAGACATACACTTTCTTCTCCCAAATACCCTGAGGGCAGAGGTAATTGCTCATGAAACCCGACACAAGGTGGTTGGTTTCGGTTTGATATACGCTTCAATTAAAATACTTATATCGCTTATATATTGGTGCCAGTGGTGGTTCGTCGGGTGCTTACGCTTCATATTGCTATTGGACTGAGTGGCAAGCGTTTCTGATTTACTTCACGACCACGAGTATTGTGAAGGAGTTCGTGAGAAGATATAATGGTTAGGTTATACAATTGTGGAAAAATAATATTATACAATTGTGAGGGCGACAACAAGAATTAACGTAAGATTTCACGTAGGTAAATTGTTGAAACTGAGACTTAATGAGGGAAACAACGATATTTTAATGATTCAATTAGCTAAGGTTTTAAAATTAATTGATTGGTTAATTTTATCACACTGTTTAAAATAATCAATATTTAAATAAATGTAACGAAGAATATTATCGATGTGGACACGAGATACATAACTAAACCAGCCATTTGCATGTTGAGTTTTATGATACACAGGAGCTTCTGGGCTGTACCTCTTCCTTTCCTTCTTTTGCCTATGTTAACGCTTCCGAACACAAAAGGAATGGAACTCATTTGCTCTTAGGAGTGTTTCGAATATATTTTCTTATATATATAAAAATTAATAATATGATATGTATAATGATATGTTGAAGTTTATTTTATTAAAAATTATAAAAATAAAAATAATAAAAATGAGTAAAAATGGTTAAATTAAGAGTGATATTAATATGAAGTTTATGCTTTTAAAATAAATTTTAGTTAATAAAAAAATGTATCTTAAAAATATATTAAAAATATTACTAACAAATATATTAAAAATGATATTTTAAAAAGTTATAAAATATGAATTGAACTCACACTGTCTTGTTTAATTTATTTGTCAATGATTTTGTTTGTGTGTACATGTTAACCTTCACATTTTATTTTATACAAAAGACTAAAATATCTTTATTAAATAAATTTGTATTTAAAATATTTTAATGAATTATGATTACCAAATTTAATGAATAAATAATGGGAAAATATATTTAAAAAATAGAAATTTTACGAGGACAAAAATTGGACAATTTTGATTGAATCAAACAAAATAATTTTAATCCATGTTAAAAAAACAAAGGCTTATTTGAACTTTTCTTTAATAATTTAGAAAATTGCATAATAATTGAAGTACATAACAACTTTATTTTCTAAACTCTTTGAAATTTTGATTTCGAAATAAGTTTTTATATTTTAACATGGATTAAAAATAATTTGTCTAATTTGACAAAATTTAACCCATGAATTAAATAAAATAAATTGTATAATCTTTTATGAATTATAAAATTTCATTTAAAAAATCAGTTATTTTAAGAATTAATTGATTAATTTTACTAAAATAGTATTATATTAAGTAAAATACATGTTTATTACATTAAGATGACAAATATAAACAATGATTGAAAATATTAACTGCGCTTAAATTATGACATATAACCACATAAGCTGTGGAATACATTTTCTTATTATGAACTTTGAAATTATATCATTGACTTAGCATGCGATTGAATTTGCGAACAACTAACGTTGACTATAAATAGATGGAACGGTTATAGCATTGATTATAAATTATATATTTAATTTTAATATAATATATATTACCTAGAATTTTGAAATTAAAATTAATTAAAAAAATATTTTTAAAAACTTATTCAGGGAAAAAGAGAATGATTCTGCTCCTGTTACATGACAGTCACACAAGTAAAACTTTGATTGAATAATATAATATTACGAAACAATTAAACACTAACAAATATTCAATTTATTTAAAATATAAAAATGAATACCACTAATAAAATATTATACAAATAATAATAAAATTCATATACTTCAAGCAGTTATTAAGTAAAGATAGATGTAAATTAATGAGTGCAAAAATAATTAAACCAGCGTTTCTTATTACATAAACAGTTAGAGTGAACTTATCTCTGCCAACAATTAAGCAAACTCAACTGTAACATGTTTAAAAATACGTTAGAAAAATTTTAAAATTAGATGGAACGTAAAAGTTATAATCAATAACGATAAAATAAATATAAATTTATAAGCCTTTAAACGAAATCCAAAAAACTAGTAACCTTTGGCATGGCTGATTGATGGAGGCCGTTACCGGAGGTAAATAAAACGTGAAGGTGCGTTAGAAAGGGTAGGACCATGTCAAAAGAGTAGAACTTCACCTTCAAGTATCAATTCTTTCCCAAAACAGGAACAATGAAGCACAACATCCACCGTTCGATCGGCACAACGACGAGGGTAAGATAGTAAATCCAGAAACTATATATCCGTTTCCAAAAATTACACTGACCAGGGCAGCAATTTCCTTACAGCACTGGTTGTGCATACATCCATAGCACGCTATGCATCACGTCACGTTATCGCTGGGTAGTATGTATGTTTGTATGTGCTGTGTGAGGTTGTTAAGAACGCCAACGCTCAACGGGTTTGTTTCACAAATGACGACGATACCCTCTCAAATCACACGTGTCCACCAGATAGAGCGAGTGGTGAAAGACGCGCCCGTGTGGAAAATGTATATGACCCTTGCTTTTGTCTTTCCCGCGGCTATTAAATGGGGTCTCTAACAGCACACAGACACAATGCTGCACTTAAACGAAGGCACCAACTCACTCTGTGGAGAGGGAAGAAAGAGAAGGCGCGGCCATTAATGCAGAGTCCCAAGTCTCAACTACCTAACCAACGCTAAGATCAAGTAGAAGCGGTGGAGCTTCATCCCAATCAAACTCACTAATTACATTTCCACTCTCACCTTCGTTCTCTCTTCTCGTAGACACTTCCGTTTTCAAATTTTGTTTAGGAATCGAGTGGCGGTGAGGAGGCCGCAATGTGGAACTCGGCCGAGAACGCGTTTGCCAGATCGGCGTCGTTTAGAGAGGAAGGTGAAGATGAGGAGGCGCTGCGTTGGGCGGCGCTGGAGCGGCTTCCGACGTATAAGCGAGCGCGTAGGGGAATCTTCAAGAATCTCATTGGCGACATGAAAGAAATTGATGTCAGGGACCTACAGGCGCAGGAGCAGCGTCTTCTTGTGGAAAGACTCGTTGAGATCGTTGATAATGACCACGAGAGGTTCTTTCGCCGCATGAGAAGCCGATTTGACGCGTAATTTTCCATTCTCTCTCTCTCTCTCTCTCTGGAAAAACTTAGAGTTACTGAGCAACTAAAAGTAGTTGTGATTCCAAAGCATTGCGTCAGTTATGTTTACTCTGTTTTTCTTTTCAGTTTCAAAAATCTTCTGGTCGGTTACTTCTCTGTTTCTTACTCTCTGTTAGAAATAATTGATAGTATTTGAAGTTGGAAATACTGGTGTCGGTGACTTTGTGCTTTATTGTTATTAGTTGTTTCGTTCTTCAATTCTGATAGGTTGCTGGTTCGTGTTTTTTCCCCTCATTTTCTGCTTATAGCTTAATTATGTAGTTAGTTCACGTAAAAAAGTGAATGTAAGTAGCTGCTTTTATTATTGAATGTGTTTTTTATTCGATGCGTCGTCTCCACAGAGTAGATTTGGAGTTTCCAAAGATCGAAGTTCGATTTCAAAACCTGACCGTTGAGACTTTTGTACACGTCGGAAGCAGAGCCTTGCCTACCATTCCCAATTTCATCTGCAATATGACTGAGGTGCCATCTTGTTGTTTCCTTCTTTCGTTTGGATCGTCTTTATATTTGTTTGCTTGTTTTGGACAAAGCGTTCTATTATGATTGGGTTTTGCGATTAGGCTCTTCTAAGACAGTTGCGGATATACAGAAGAAAGAGAAGCAAGTTGACAATTCTGGCAGATATCAGTGGGATTATTAGACCTTCAAGGTCAGTGTTGAAAAGTTACTATGTTATTAGATAAATACAGGGTAAAAGTAATTAAACCACAACGGAGGTTCAACGTAGTCTCCTTTTTTCTTTTTGAGGGATAAGTTCAACGCAGCGTTAACCGTACTTTGATTTATCAAAAAGAAAAAAAAAAAAAAAAAGGTGTCTGTTAGTGGTTCAACTCTATCGTTGAAAGATAATTTGAGTGGATAAAATCCAAAATTTGCTAATCAATTTCTCGTTTTTCAGTACAACGAATAAATTTATTCCAAAACATTCTTTTTAACACTTACGTGTCTACACTTACATGCATCCTGTTACCCGCACACAACACGCATATCGTTGTCATGTATTAATACTATATTAGTAAGTTTTTTCAAAACCTAATTGTAATTGATTTGCATATATTTGATAGATATTATTTTTGCAGGCTAACGTTGCTATTGGGTCCGCCTAGCTCTGGAAAAACAACGTTACTATTAGCTCTTGCTGGTCGGCTAGGAGTTGGTTTGCAGGTACCAAGTTTTTCAATTACATTAACAAATTAAAATGGGATTCCTTTATGTCCAGCAACTATTATGCCAATAGTATTGTAATCCTTGCCAGACATGCTGTTTAAGCTTAACACTGAGTACCAGCTGTAAGATATACTGAATTAATATTTAATAGGTTCCTTGCTATTAATAAGAACAACTCTCCCAGGTTCTAATAATAGAGTTGCGTCCTTTTCCTATGGAAGCACCGAGTAGACTGCACTGTCTTCCTTTCTTTTTACGTAAATCGAGTTTTTGGATGAATGCCTTCTGTATTTGTTTCACTGTTGATAATGTATAAACGGCATAATTGACGAATGGCCCATACCTGCTATGGTCCTTTTTGGATTTAAATCTTCGTTTCTTTCCCCCATCTTATGGTTGATTTTGTGCCCTTTGAAGATGTCGGGGAACATTACATACAATGGACATGGTCTGAAAGAGTTTGTTCCTCAGAGAACATCTGCTTATGTCAGCCAACAAGATTGGCATGTGGCAGAGATGACCGTGAGGGAAACTCTCCAGTTTGCTGGTCGCTGTCAAGGCGTTGGATTTAAATTTGGTATGCTTTTAAATGATCATTTTAACTTGTATTCAAATTGCACTTTTATATGCTAAGTATTATATTCTGGACTCTTGCCAGACATGTTGCTGGAGCTTGCCAGAAGAGAAAAGAATGCTGGAATAAAACCAGATGAAGATCTTGATATATTCATGAAGGTACTTTTTCATTTTCTGTTGCTTCCCTTTTAAGGGATAGTATTTTTCTGATTATTTTTTGCTTTGACATATTGATAAACATCATTCATGGATGCAAATTAATGTTCTGTGGTTTCTCGTTGTAGTCATTAGCTCTCGGGGGACAGGAAACAAATCTTGTGGTAGAGTACATCATGAAGGTATTCTCTAAGTACTGTTACTAGAAATATTTGACCTAAGGTCTAGAAGTATTTGTTGGGTTGGGATTTCTTTAAAATAATTTTTAAGACTAATGGAATTTGCATTGCAAAAATACTTACGTTTTCTTGGATACAACACGTGAGTGTATGAATTGAGAAAGCCCTACATAAGAAGAATTAGAGAAACAATGATGGATTATAAGCTTGGATTGGGCCAAAATTCTTAAGCTAAGGATCATGTCAGTTCCAATCAGTTTGAATGGTATTGCTGCAAAATCCCAAAAAGCTAATATACATACCACACCGATGACTGGTTGTGGCTGCCTAATTTGGATAACCGATGACATTGAAAATCCTACAAAGTTGAGGACATATGGAGAAAGAAAAAAAATTCCACTAAGCCCAAATGCCAAGATGTTTGACTTTTTCGGCAAGTGATCGCTCTAGAGAAACATAAGCTACTAGTATCTGTGTCTTATGCCTGATTTATATGGTCATTTGACTTACTTCATTGTTTTGTTCTTTTTGAATCTTCCAACCTCCGAAGTACTAAAATATTTCCCACAAAGATATTAGGTTTGGACATTTGTGGTGATACATTGGTGGGAGATGAAATGCTCAAGGGCATATCAGGGGGGCAAAAGAAGCGACTTACAACAGGTTAATGACATGTAGTACTTTTGTTTTGTTATAGCACGTTAGATGCATTTGGTGTATATTAATCATTTGATGTGTGATTTACAGGTGAATTATTAGTTGGTCCAGCAAGAGTGCTGTTCATGGACGAGATATCAACTGGTCTTGATAGTTCAACTACTTATCAAATTATCAGATATCTTAAGCATTCAACCCGTGCACTTGATGCGACCACAATTATATCTCTTCTTCAACCAGCTCCCGAGACCTATGAATTATTTGATGATGTTATTCTTTTGTGCGAGGGTCAGATTGTATATCAGGGCCCCCGTGAAGCTGCTCTTGATTTTTTCAAACAAATGGGATTCAGTTGTCCTGAGCGAAAAAATGTAGCAGACTTCTTACAAGAAGTGAGTGGTAGCGACATCGGAATGTATATTTCTACTGTATTTGGTTTTAGTAACAGTTCACACTTCAAATTCTTTTCAACAGGTTACGTCTAGGAAGGACCAAGAGCAGTACTGGTCCGTTCTCGACCGCCCTTACCGATACATACCTGTTGGGAAGTTCGCCGAAGCATTTTCCTTGTATCGTGAGGGAAGGACTTTGTCTGAGGAACTGAATATACCTTTTGATAGACGCTATAATCATCCAGCCGCCCTGGCAACTATTAGCTATGGCGCGAGAAGACTTGAACTTCTCAAGACTAATTTTGAGTGGCAGAAGCTTCTTATGAAACGGAATTCATTTATTTATGTTTTTAAATTTGTTCAGGTAATCCTACCGGTCTAAATCTACGATTTAAGCATAAAAGAGTTGATGATTTATAGATTTTTAATGTTTTAAAGTAACTCTAGTGATAATTCTTTTAGTCTCAAGAAAAAGCTTTTAGTCATCTGACTCATCTCTCAGTCTTCTTTTTTCTGTACGTGATTGTATACACTAATTTGATTTTTTAAGCTTTACTTTTATTAGTTCTAAGATGGATGGAACTATGTAAGGTTTTTGTAGCTGATCTAGACCCTTATTTACTATTTTCAGCTGCTTTTGGTTGCTTTAATTACAATGAGTGTTTTCTTCCGAACAACGATGCACCACGATACAATTGACGACGGAGGCATATATCTTGGAGCACTATACTTTTCTATGGTTATTATTCTTTTCAATGGTTTTACTGAGGTGTCAATGTTAGTTGCAAAGCTTCCAGTTCTTTACAAGCACAGAGACTTGCACTTCTATCCTAGCTGGGCATATACAATCCCTTCTTGGTTGCTTAGTGTCCCAACTTCCCTGATGGAGGCTGGATGCTGGGTGGCGGTCTCATACTATGCTAGTGGATATGATCCTGCAATTACTAGGTAACTCTTATGTTCACTTTGTAATTTCATTTATTCCTAGAATTTCTCTTTAGTGACTGTTTTGTGTGCTTATCTGCAGATTTTTGCGGCAGTTCTTGCTTTTTTTCTTTCTGCATCAGATGTCTATAGGTCTGTTTCGTTTGATAGGATCCTTGGGCCGGAATATGATAGTGGCCAATACCTTTGGATCCTTTGCCATGTTGGTTGTAATGGCTCTTGGCGGATATATAATTTCAAGAGGTCTGACCGGAATTGCAATATTTGCATGTTTCTAAATTCGATTAGATGAAGTAATTTTTCTGACTTTATCTCATTCTTGGGCAGACCGTATACCAATTTGGTGGATATGGGGTTTTTGGGTTTCTCCTTTGATGTATGCACAAAATTCAGCATCTGTAAATGAGTTCCTTGGGCATTCTTGGGATAAGGTATATTCCTCCTTGTGATTATAATCATGTGTTTCTGTAACAATTATAACTGTTTTTCTAGTTGAGAAATGTAGATGATAATGTTGTGAGGTGATAATATCTAGTGAATATGAATTCTCTTTTAACAATTTCCTACCTTACGGCATTGTACTCGCTATTTATTCTTTTTCCAGCAAGCTCCAAATCAGACCGCCTTTCCATTGGGAAAAGCAGTATTAAAAGAGCGGAGTTTGTATGCAGAAAGCTATTGGTATTGGATAGGTCTGGGTGCATTGGTTGGATACACAATTTTGTTCAACACTCTATTTACAATCTTCTTGGCTTATCTTAATCGTAAGACACCTTATTCTTTGTTTGAGCCCTCTGTCTTATGTTGAGGTGCCTTCTGGTGACCAAAAATGACTTTTAGAGGACTTTTTACAAAATTACAATATCTAATTTCCCTACTGTTTGCTTCAGCCTTAGGAAGACAACAAGCTGTCGTTTCAAAGGATGAGCTACAAGAAAGAGAAAAGAGAAGAAAAGGTGAAAGCGTTGTTATTGAGCTGAGAGAGTACTTGCAGCGTTCGGCATCAAGTGGTTTGTAAATTATGAATTGTCGTGTGCGTGTGTACTTGGCCATTACTAAATAGTTGGGACGAAAGGTTTCATCCAATTGTCATACTTTGCCAGGAAAGCATTGTAAGCAAAGAGGAATGGTTCTCCCATTTCAACCACTTTCCATGGCGTTCAGCAATATCAATTACTACGTGGATGTCCCTTTGGTATATAAACTGATCATTCTTTTTATTCTATAAAAAAATTATTTCTGGTAGACTACATGCTCTTTAATTCAATTATTGCTTCAGGAATTGAAACAACAAGGGATATTAGAAGACAGGCTGCAGCTGCTTGTGAATGTTACAGGAGCCTTTAGACCTGGTGTGTTGACAGCATTGGTTGGAGTAAGTGGTGCTGGAAAAACGACGTTGATGGATGTGTTAGCTGGAAGAAAAACGGGTGGAGTCATTGAAGGGAGTATATATATATCCGGTTATCCCAAAAGACAAGACACTTTTGCAAGAATTTCTGGTTACTGTGAGCAGACTGATGTTCATTCCCCTGGTTTGACTGTCTGGGAATCCTTACTGTTCTCTGCGTGGCTTCGATTGTCTTCAGATGTAGACTTGGAGACACAAAAGGTGTGAAGCATAATATGACCCTTTTCCATATTGTAGCGATAGACACGCAATACCTTTTGTTCTTTTAATATAAAAAATAACTTTTGGAGAGTTTTGATTGCCAGACCTTCGTTGAGGAGATAATGGAGCTTGTGGAGCTCACTCCGTTAAGGGGAGCACTGGTGGGTCTACCTGGAATTGATGGTCTGTCAACTGAACAACGAAAAAGGTTGACTATAGCAGTGGAACTAGTTGCCAACCCATCTATAGTCTTCATGGATGAGCCCACTTCTGGATTGGATGCCCGGGCTGCAGCCATTGTGATGAGAACCGTGAGGAATATAGTAAATACTGGGCGAACAATTGTGTGCACGATCCATCAACCTAGCATTGACATATTTGAATCCTTTGATGAGGTATTCTCTTTACGAGAGGG
Organism: Abrus precatorius; assembly: GCF_003935025.1. NCBI lineage: Eukaryota > Viridiplantae > Streptophyta > Magnoliopsida > Fabales > Fabaceae > Abrus > Abrus precatorius. Next base: position 35,655,871 of record NW_020874428.1, on the reverse strand, counting down.
CTTTTCAAGAATTCCATTTAAAAGTGGGTATTTGGAATTGTACTTATCAGTAGGAAACATATCCTGGTGTCCCCTCCCCCCACTCCCCCCTCTCGTGGGGCAGCTTACTTTTTTGTTGATATTATCGTACTTTTTCTTTCTATTTTGTGTATATGCAGCTGTTGTATATTCCAGCTTTTCGTGATCCGGTCTCTAAATCAAATTGATTGTTGGCTTTTGAGAGAGCATCATATATTATCTTTCTATTTAAATTTCTCTTTAACACTTTGCTTTCTCTTCACTAGTCTGACGAAATCGTTGTTCTTACAGCTTATGTTTATGAAAAGAGGAGGGGAGCTCATTTATGCTGGTCCACTTGGCCCTAAATCTAGTGAACTAATCAGTTATTTCGAGGTGAGCTGATGCACACTTAGCTCTCACTGAATATGTGGGATATGGTTGAATAATGATGAAGCAATCCTCAACTATTCATTATATCTATATCTTTAATTGTAGGCAATCGAAGGAGTTCCGAAGATCAGGTCTGGATATAATCCTGCTACATGGATGCTGGAGGTTACTTCTTCAGCTGAAGAAAACCGTCTGGAAGTGGACTTCGCTGAGATCTACCGAAGATCAAGTTTATATCAGTACGTAACATTTGGTTGTGAATTTTGTACATGAATTTTTGTTGTATATGAACATACCATCTTTTTCTTCAGATATAACAAAGAGTTGGTTGAAACCTTGAGCAAGCCAAGTAGTAATTCAAAAGAATTGCATTTTCCAACCAAGTATTGTCGATCATCTTTTGAGCAGTTCCTTACTTGTCTATGGAAGCAAAATCTTTCTTACTGGCGTAATCCTCAATACACTGCTGTTCGCTTTTTCTACACTGTCATCATCTCATTGATGCTTGGGACGATATGCTGGAAATTTGGTGCTAAAAGGTCCTTTTCTCTTTATTTTTCATTTCTTGTATGGATATTCAAATTTAACTAACACCTTGTTTCAAATACTTCAAATTTTTTTAGATGAATGCTAGCAACACAGTCTTTATTGTTGGCTAAAATTTATTAAGAAATAAAAAAGTATTAGAGACATTAATTTAAGAGTAAAAAAGGATGAGACTCATATAATTTTTATACTTTTCAATATATTTTAGTTAATAGTGGAAAGTATGTTACAAAGAGTGTATTATTAGCATTACTCATTTGGAAATCCACAAGCTATCTATTTTTTTCATTATTATTTACTTCTCTGCAATGTCTTCGTGCTACAAGTAAGGACTTGTGATGTACCCCATACTAACGTATATTAACAAAGTCCTGCTGGATATTAGCAATTGACAGAGTTATCATGTTGTATAAGTTTTAGTCAGAATGCTGAGGAGATTATTTACGATGTTTAAGTTTGGAGTGCCTATTGCTAATTTCATGCATCTATGCAACTTCTTATTTAAGATTTTTTATTTAAATATTCTTATTATTAATGTAATTAATTAATAGAAGAGAGTATTTTACACAAAAAATAATTTTAAAAAGAAGTGGCAATAGACATTTTGAAATAAAAATAGACTCAACTAATGCATTGATATTAAAAAACTATCTAAATTACAAAAAGAGAGTTCATAATATAAGTTGACCAAATGCCGTCCAATGTCTGGAAGTTCTCGGAATGGTTAGACACTAGTGGGGCTACGATTTGCTAGTTTTAGTTTATTTATGCTGTCAATGGATCTGATTATTTTCTGTTTTTTAACCATCAGACGTTATGTAATCACCATATTAGTATTGATACAGGGAGACGCAGCAAGATCTATTCAATGCCATGGGATCCATGTATTCGGCAATTCTCTTCATTGGTATAACAAATGGCACAGCTGTTCAGCCTGTTGTTTCTGTGGAAAGATTTGTTTCGTATAGAGAAAGAGCTGCAGGGATGTATTCGGCTTTATCATTTGCATTTGCTCAGGTACTTTTTTCAGATATACCATTCATTTAGTGCATGAAAAACAGCAGGTTTCCTTGACTAACGTATTATCCTACAATGTGCAGGTTGTGATTGAGTTCCCTTATGTGTTCGCACAGGCTATTATATACTCTACAATATTTTATTCCATGGGTTCCTTTGTCTGGACTGTTGATAGGTTCATTTGGTACTTATTCTTCATGTATTTTACTATGTTATATTTTACCTTCTATGGAATGATGACAACTGCCGTCACCCCAAATCATAATGTTGCTGCCATCATTGCTGCTCCATTTTATATGTTGTGGAACCTTTTCAGTGGTTTTATGATTCCTCACAAGGTATGGAAACTAATGCTTTATTGCTTCTTTCTGGAGTTTTGGTTTATTTAGGTCGCTCTCAAGAATCAGTGTTACAAATGCATTAAGGAGTATTTTATAAAATTACCTCAGTGAAATAAAAATAAATCCCTAATTTGATCCCTGAAATATTCTCAAAACGTCAAATTTAACATTCGAATTAATGATTAACAACATCAAATTGATCCTTAAATGATAATTTTATGTCATCAACTTCATCTATTATTGTTTGCTCCCAATAAACAATGACTTCTGAACTAATTTAATATAAAAAATTATGATCGGGTATTATGATAATGTAAAATATTACACCAAAAAGTTTTAAGGTTCAAAATAAAACTTTACTAAAAAAATATATATAAACATTAACTTGACATTATTTGTGATTCTTTGAGAGTTTTATTTAAGACATTTATTAACTTTAATGCTTAGAATTGAGTTTAAGCATCTAAGATTAGTAAATTAAAAAAATAGTTATATTAAAATTATAAAGTGTAATAAATGTTTATTTTTTTAATAAAATAGTTTTATTATTAGTTGCTTAAACTTAATTTTGAAGTTAACATTTATCTTTAATTAATGTGTTAGGATTTTAATTGATTGATTAAAAGTATAATTATAAAGTCTTGTTCAAATCTAATAAATATTTTCCATCGTAAAACAAAATATTTAATATAACTTGATACTATTTATGATTCTTTGAGAGTTATATTTAAAAGTTTTATTAACTTTAATATTTATAGTTGAGTTTAAGCATCTAAGATTAGTAAATTTTTATTTTAAAAAATATTCATTATATTAAAGTTATAAAAGTATAATAAATATTTATTTTTTAATAAGATCATTTTATTTTTAGTTGCTTAAACTCAATTTCAAAGTTAAGATTTTTATTTAATTAATGTGTTAGCTTTTTAATGGATTGATTAACAGTACAATTATAAAGTTTTGTTCTAATTTAGTAAATAGTTCCACCGGAAAACAAAACATTTAATTTAACGTTGCAATAATACATGATCCATAACTCCAGAAAATGTTCAAGCATGTACTGATTTATATATATATTTCTTGCCAAGCTTAAGATCCATTGCATACCTGCACAACTGATTCTTTGAAGTCTAACATTTTGGTCAGCATGTTATTGCAACATGTGGAGTGGGAAATACATGTACTTGTACTTGTGAACAAAATTACATCTGTCATCTAATTACTTTTTCTACTCTTTTGATTTCTCAGAGAATCCCAATTTGGTGGAGATGGTATTACTGGGCAAACCCCGTAGCCTGGAGTCTGTATGGTCTCCTGACTTCACAGTATGGTGATGATAATCAGTTGGTTAAGCTATCTGATGGAAACTTGATGACTATAAAACAATTACTCAAAGACGCGTTTGGGTACCGGCATGATTTCTTATGCGTTACTGCTACTATGGTAGCAGGCTTCTGCATATTTTTTGCTATTATCTTTGCCTTTGCGATTAAATCCTTCAATTTCCAAAGGAGATGAAGGGATGGAGTTCCTAGCCACTAGAGATATAAATAAATGTGACATCTGTATAGCGATATGATTATAGCACAGCACTAGTGTGCTTCTGGGGATTGTAAACTAATAATAATACATTATCTAAATTATTTTTGTTTTACATATTTCAGGGACAAATTTGTTGTAAAGCGACGTATTGTTTGGTCTATAGGGTTTCTGTTAGATATGAAGTCAGATTACTGGCTGGTTTAATGACAGTTTTTGGTGAAATTGCAATTAACTTTTCTGAGGCTATTTCATTATTATACTTAGAATGTCAATCGGTTCTCAGAAAGTTTCGTGGATAGGGCTGTGTTTGTATGATAAAAAGCTTTATATTTTCTGTTTTAAAACGTTCTTTTTCTCCTCAGTGTTACTATCCCGTTGTACATATATCATTCATATTCAACGTCCTCCGCTTGCTTGTTACTGACTTTAAAAACAAAATTGGCTGCCAAATCTAACCAATGCATGTAGGTAGTCAAAATTGTCCCCTGTATGCAGTTTAAATATATTTTTAGTCATTTGAAATACATTAAATTTTAATTTTAATCTTTAATTACTACTAAATAATTGCATGAGTACCTTTTATATTATGACGTGTTATATATTTTGTGTCAATTATTACTCTTTTGTCAGAGCATATCATTAAGATGGACTAAAATCAATAATTTTTAAAAATATAAGAACTAAAAAAAAAGTATTTTATAAGAATTAAAAGTATATTTAAATATTTTTCTCTTTCTCTCTATTAGATAATTTTATTATAAAATTAATTTCAAAATAACAAATTTACTATAAATTTAGTTTTCAAAATTTTAGATCAATTCAATTTGATACTTTATATAATATAAGAAAAATAATGTAATGTATATATTTAAAATATATAAAAATAAAAAATATTACATTCTTATAAGTATTCAATTATAATAAAAGAATGACAAATAATTTAAATAAAATATAATTATAATTAAACATGTAGATAAATAAAAATTAATTATATTTATATAAAGCTATTAAAAATAAATAAAAATAATAATGTAGCTTATCCTATGTAATTTGATAATTGCGTGAAGTGGCATTTACAACAAAATTGGCCACCAAATCTAGCCAATGCATGTAGACATGGACCGCAATGGGTCATTAACAATAGTGAAGACTGAAGCCATGACATGTACAATAGGCCGTCAAATCTAACCAATGCATGTTCCTAAATGCACTTATGACATAAAGGGAATGATCATTCAGCTCACAGCGGAGAATCTGGTCCGGAACAAAGAAAGCTTTTATGAAAAATAAAATAAGGAAAATGATTGTTGATACTTAAATTTTGAGGGTTAAATAAGTAGAAGAAGAAAGAGTTAAAAAAGAAAGAAAATACAGAAGAGAGAGATAAACAAAAATGAATTTAAAAAAATTTGAATTTGAATATGAAAATATAAGTTTTGATAAAATAAAGGCAATGCCAACAATATACTTCATAAAAAAAAAAAATTCTTTAACAGTTGTTAATTTTCACGAACTCCTGTCTAACGAGAGGAAAAGTAAGAAGGCACATAAAAAAGAATGATACTTTCCCTCCTATATTACCAAGACAGAATTGTTGACGCCCTAAAATCTTGTCCACTGTGATAGCTAGTCGGTGTCTCTTTCTTACAACCTTCAAAACCCTACCCCACGTCTTATATAAAGACCCCAACATCTTATATAATAAGATACAGAGAGGACTGCAAGAGAGAGTGTAGAAGTGTCAGTGGTAAGTAAGTGCCTTTTAAGCTTTTAAGAATGAATTCAATCACAAACTCTTATAAGAACAACCCCAGCCACGTCAACCATAGAGTTCCACTGGACTTCAGCAGTGTGCTGACCGTACCTGATTCCCATGAATGGGTTTTCGAGCCACACACATTAGGATCAGTTCCACTCATAAACCTCTCCGACCCAAATGCGAAATCGCTCGTAAGACAAGCATGTGAGGAATGGGGTGTCTTCCAAGTCATTAACCATGGCGTTTCCATGAAGCTACTAAAAGAAGTTGAAGTTGAGACTTTTCGATTATTTTCCTTACCAACTCACCAGAAAATTTGTGCTCTCCGCTCACCAGATGGCATCATCGGCTATGGGGTGCCTCGCATTTCGAGTTACTATTCTAAGCTCTTGTGGTGTGAAGGTTTCTCGATGATGGAGTCTCCGGTGGAGCATGCCACCCAACTTTGGCCACATCAACCCGACCAACAAACTACTTTCTGGTATGCCTTTCATTCCATCTTATCTTTATATCTTCGTATGTATACCGTACGTCTCGATTCAGTTCAGTTATTTAATTACTTATCAATACGCTTTTTCTAATAATTAGGTATCTCACAAGTTTAATGAAATAAACTTTGTCTTTAAATTTGAGTTTAAGTACTTAAAAATGGTTTTTTTTTTTTGTTATATATGTAAATTTGTTTAGGATACATTTTTTTAATAAAATTTCACAATTCAAACTCTTAAAATAAGGTTAACATTTTTATATGTAAATGCATTAGAAATATCATGTATATATGAGCGTGATGACTAATATGGCATGGGTGTAACTTATTTATATTTTAAAAATATTTAATAACTAACTAGGTAATATTAATTTTCCATTTCAAATTATCCGTTACTTTCATTTTTTTTCAAATATTTGTCACTTTTAAAAATAAAAATTTTAAATTTCATTTAAGTTAATTTTTTATTTTATTATAATATATTAGGCAACCAATAATATTTTAATTAATTATTTTATTTTATTTCAGAATATTGTCCACTGCTGTTTTGTTGTTACAGCACTTACATAATTTTTTCAATTTTTTTATAAAAAAGATAGATGAACAGAGAAGAGAAAAAAGTATTAAATAAGGTGAGTGACAAGATGAGTAAATAAGAAATTTTTAAAATACGAAGAGTTGTGTTACATAAAAAGTTGTGTTGTTTCATTTAATAAATAATTGTTTATTTTATTAAAATGAAACGTTATCTTAATTTAATATAATAGTTATGATATTTCATACAAGTTAATTATAAATTTGTAAGTTAAAGGACATATATCTTTACATGCATGGCTATAAAATAAAGTGACTATTTATACATAAATATATCAATTAAAATGATATATATATTGATTTGTAAATACAAAAATTAGAATAAAGTGACTCTTCAAATAAGACAACAAGTAGAATGGTGTGACTGTCTTTTGAATTGATACTACTTGAAATGACATTAATTTTATAAATAACATCAATGCATCTGTTCATGAATAAATACAAAGTATGTACAAATATTAAAGATTGATTGGACATTAGTTAAGAAATTAATAAATAATAATTTTTATTAAAAAGTATAGAATGAGTGTATTTTTGCATTTTCAAACAAAGTGTTTTTATTTTTAATTTCTTAACCATTAGCATTTTTTATAAAGATATTCTGTATACACAATTAACTTTAATTTTTAATGTTATTTTATCAATTCATTCATCCAATATTTTTAGTACACAGAAGATATAAAAAAATATTATCATTATACAAAAATTATTATTGTCATAACTTGAATTTAAAATGTAAATCAAAATTTATTCTAAAAAATATATATCTCTTCATTCTCTTGTGTAAGTGGTGGCAACTTGAGAGTTGCATCACATGTGCCTGCACCAAGCATAACCGTTGTCGTGTTTTCTGATCCTCACCACAAAAACTACTTATTAATGATTTAAAGTGTATTTTGGATATATAATTGATTTAAATATTCATTTAATAATTTTTTTAAATGAAAATTTATGTTATAAATTTAATGATACAATGATAAAAATTTATGTTGATTAAGCTATATTAAAAATTATTAAAATAAATTGAATTTTTTGTTAAAATAAAAAATATTTGAATCTAATGTTTTTCCTATTTTATACTGTCCGTTACTTTCAAAATTTTAATTTATTTTAAAATATATATTTAAAATATAAAAAATAAAATTACATTCTGTTAAAAATTTTGTTTATTATAATATTTAAGGAAATTAATAATATTTTAGTTTAAATAAATTATTTTATTTCAGATTTGTTGTTACAACACATACATAATTTTAATATATATTTTTATGATAAATAAAAATAGACATAGAAGAAAAAATAAAAATTAAAAAAGGTGAGTTACATGAAGAAGTGAATATAAAATGTTTAAAATGTGAAAAATTGTATTTTTTTTTTTTAATTTTACATAAAGGTTGTTTTTTTCATGTAAATAAATAAATATATTGTGTTAATGAAGATGAAAATTTGTTTTGATTTAATAATAACATTTTATACAAGTTAATTATTAATATGTAAATTAAACGGCATATTCTTATATGTCATATAAATACAAAATGATGTGACTATTTATATACAAACAGGTATCAATTAAAATGGCATGTCTATTTATAGAAGCAAAAATTAGAATAAAGTGACATATCAATTATACTTGAAATTCAATCAAAATGTCTCTTTATGAATAAATACAACGTGTCTATAAATAAATTTATTTTCTATAAATAATAAACTCTTAAATTATCTTTTTATTTTTTCAATTATTCACATATTTATTTGCTTTTTTCTAGTGCACAAAAGATAAACAAAAAATTATTTTTGTCATAACTTAAACTTTAAAAATATAAATAAAAAATTTATTATACTAATAATATATCTTCTTTAAGTGGTGATTACGTGAGGAATGTAAGTGGTGGCTGCACGAGAAAAACATCACATGTGCTTGCACCAAGCATAACCGGGTCGTGTGTTAAAACATGCACTAGCTACAGTGTACCTCTCACTACAAAAAAATATTTATGAATGGTTTAACGTGTGTTTAGATAAGTAGCTTATTTAAATATTTATTTAATAGTATTTAAAAAATAATATTTTATTCTATAAATTTATTAAATAAGTTAAAAATAATTTATTTTATAAAAATAAGTTGAGCTTTATTTGTCCAATCTGTATTGCATTTTCCCTTACCCTCGACTTGAGCTTTGTTGTCTGCCTTTTAATTAGCGTTAAAAATATGTTTTTTTACTCTTGAAAACAAAAATAAAAAATAAAAAATAAAAAAAAATAAAAAAAATAAGCTGAACTATTTTTAATTAAGAGTGAAAAATAAAAAATATTTTTTCAAACCAAAAAAGTGCCGTAGTTGTTATTGAATTGTTTTAGTATTGAGAGTGTTATCCATATGTGGATGCAGCACTGTAATGGAGAAGTGCCAGAGACAGATGAGGGCATCAACTGAAAGGATGATGAATCTCATGCTTGAATCACTGGAAACAAGCCCAGAAGATGTCCAGTGGTTCAAGCCCAAAACGGGCGACACCAAAGCCCAAGTTCTCTTTGCACTGAACTCATACCCAGTCTGCCCAGAGCCAGCCCGAGCCGTGGGCCTAGGCCCACACACTGACACATCGTTGCTCACGGTTCTTCACCAAAGCAGCGGTTACAGTGGTCTGCAAATCCTTAGAGAAGGAATTGGGTGGATTCCGGTGCAGCCTATTCCCGGTGCACTGGTGGTCAACTGCGGTGACTTGATGCACGTGCTTACCAATGGCCGATTCAAAAACGTTCTGCATCGAGCGGTTGTGAACAAGACACGTCACCGGATCTCCGTCGCATACATCTATGGCCCACCAAGGGATGTGAAGATATCACCTTTGACTAAGTTGACCAATCATGGTCATCCACCATACTATGGCCCAATCACTTGGAAGGAATACATTAGCCTCAAATCGAAGCATTGTAACAATGCACTCGAGTTTATTAAGAATGCAACGGAGTAAGACCCGTCAAGTGAAAGTGAATAATGGGGCCTTTATGTTCTCATTAACATGAATTTAGTTGCTTTTATTCTTACAAAATTAATTTTGAAGTTAGAATAATTTATGCTTCTGTATTTTATCTTCAAATAAGTTTATCAAAAACAGTATAAAATTTGTACTCTAGTTAAATGTTTACTTAATAAACTTGACTTGGGTTGAGAATTAAACACGATTTTTTCCTAACAAAACCAAGCTTGCATCCGCCAAAAACATGCTTGGAGTTGTCTCAGGCAGAACCAAACATGGTAGTAATTGGCTCATATAAATGTTAATCAACTTGCATGAATTTTTTCTTTCTATAGTCAACTTTGTATCTTTTTTTTTCTAACTAAATAGCAATGATAAATTCAAGTACACTCTTCCGGACCAAAAGTATAAATATGACAAAGAGAGGGGAATTTGGAGTATACACATATAGGCCAAGTAAACATTGATATTTCCCAAGTAAAATTTCATAACGTGTATATGTACTGTGAGGTTTACCACTTTCATGATATACGGTTTTCAATTTCTAAACCAACGTGTAGAGAAATTTTTCAGAAGGGTCGTATGACTTGTATGGGCAAACAGGGACGAGGCCAAAATCCAAAACATCCCTTTTACTGTTAAAGAGAACCTATATAAGGAAGAAGGAACAAAAAGGACATATACAAAGGAAAACACCTATGTTTGCAGCCATGGAATATCTATTTACATTGTCAATACCACGAGGCAAAGTGCAAGTCACTTCCATATCTTGAAATGCTTGTCATGACTAGTTGAAGCCAGCAACCCAGTAACATTTGAAACTGCCAAGGAAGATACAACCTTGTCATGCGCATTAAGAGTCAATGTCTTGTTCTCACTGAAGTCCCACAGCTGAAGAGTCTGAAATCCCCATGATTCCACATCAAAAACAAAACTTCCCAAGTCAACAAAAAGGAAGATAATGCTGTCGGTGAAAGTCAGAATAACATGTTTTATTCTTTGATATAATAATTATACGATAAAAGATAACTTACCTCACGGCAACCAATGACCAGCACAGGATAGAAAGGGTGGAAAGCACAGGTGTTGAATTTGTTCTCAGATGCATTCAACTCATGTAACCATTCCCCTTTGCCACCAGATCCAACTGTCCAGACTCTAACCAGATCACCACTAAGAGAAGCCATATATTTTCCAGACAAATCCCAGCACACAGATTTGACAGGGTCGTTATGGCCCTAACATCAAGCATCAGATCAAGGTTGATAAATATTGCATACTCGAATACTCATAACTCCAGTAAAAAGAGGGGCAAAAAAATGTGACACAGAAAGTGGCATCCATGGATAAATTCTATACCACTTTTGAGAAAAATAACTAAATCATGTTCGACTTCCAATTATTGGCCATATCAATATATGAGATAGGTAAAATTCTATTTCACCAACAACTTGCATATTGAATTCCCTCCATTTTTCAGACAACGATAACAACCTAAGCCTTTTACAAAACCGTTTATACAATACCATTATGTTTTATCCAAAACCAATTCTTCAGCAACGCCATTTATTTCTAAATCATTTTCAATGGTTTTACCTCATCTAGAGTCTTGCTTGGTCTAAATTGCCCCCAACTTACAATTATGAAAGATATGTGGTCAAAAGCCAAAGATTATACGCAAAGCAAGAAAGGGAGAAACCATGGAAGGATATTTTGGTGATCATAAAAATTTTGCAGTTATCAACTTTGACTTCTCAAAATTGTTAAGCATCCACAAAAATTAATTGAACTTTATTAGTACACTGTGCCATTTCTTCCCTATGACTTGGGGAATACTGGTTCTAGTTGCAAAAGCAGCCTCTCCCTTCAGAAAGATAAGACTGCACGCATCTCCCCCTCCCAAAAAAAAAAAAAAAAACTCCAGTGGCATGAGCAATGATCTGAAATTAACTTTATCGCTCGGCTATCTCAATCCCTTTCAACAGTGTGCTATCGCTATCTGTCAGCTATAAACACATGCTATCTTACCTCATTTGTAATATCAATTATACATCTGAAATCAACTTTAATTTTGCGATGGGAGTGTCTTCACTGTTTAGCCCCATTAAATCCATTGATATCAAATATAAAAGAACATCAACTATTGATACACCTATTTTTGAGGTAAATAGCAAAATAATCAAATACTGTAGAATGTATGTTCTCCAAATGAATGTTGGCAATCTATTGTTGACTACATGAAACTTGAGCCATAGACTAGAAATTAAAATGTAATGTTGGTAATACATGTACTTATTACAAACAAAAAATTCACAGCTGACCTGTAGTTGAAGTTTGCAACCCAGGGTTTCTACATCAAAAATGGATACAAGATTATCTACTGCAGCTGCAAGAAGTCTTCCCATACAAGGTTGAAACCTCATCTGAGTTGCACCACCCTAAAAAAGTATTGGGAAATTAAGTTATTTGCAATCAAATTATAACAATACGTTGGTAATTACAGCCTGCTTCACAATTGATGTGAGATTCCGTACCTTGAAAACCCCAGTACAACTACCATTTTTAATACTCCAGTATCTTATCTCACCATTGTCACAAGAGCAAATAAGGTCATCTTTGTCAGGGTGAAAATCTAGTGACAACACAGACGTTGCATGTCCAGTGAATGTTCGAATAGAATAACTTGGCTGCAAAGCATAATCAAATTTCCATCAATTATATGATAAAAATAAAAGAAGTGAGCATGTAATGAAATAGCACATAAACTGATACAAGAAAAATCCATGTGATGCACCCATTGGACTAAAGAACTGAAAAATCAAAAGAATAAAATTATATAAGTTGATTCAGGAGGTCTTTTAAAGCTAGTTGACTTTCCACACTAAAGCCAACAAAGTCAACAGTTGCATAACTGGTGCTAAGATCAAGAAGTAATAACCCTATAAGATTCCAAATATGTAGGGACAAGGGAAGAAAATTAACTGGCCATCAAACAGCATGCAAAGATACAAGAAAAGATAAGGAACCAACTCCAGGTTGATTTATTGACAAGTTCCGGCAATAGAAGACACTCAATCCCTCCATCTTTGATCTATTTCCTCTGATTTCAATCATTTATAATCACACCTTAGTTCTCTCAGATTGATCCAAAGGTTTTCATTTCAAATTCATTAATAGTTATAGGCTATAGCCACTCAATTGCTGAAATTTTAGTGGTCAACAGAGGAAGGGGGGTCATAAAGGAAATATATGCTCTGTTTGGTTTATGAAAGAAAAAGGAAAGAAAGAATATGAATAGAAAGAAAGTGGTGAGAAAATGCGAGAGATTTTTGGGTATTTAGTATAAAAAAAAATGAAAGAAAGAGAAGACAAGGAAACAGATATGCCCTTAAAAAGAGTATAGAGTGTTGTAAGTAAATAGGTTAAATAAGGAATGCTAGGAAAAAAATTCTCACTTTCACACCAATTTTGCCAAGATTTCAGTTTATGTGGGTCTCATATTATTTCTTTCTTATTAACCAAAGAATGGAAGCGTTTAAAATCTTGTCTAATTATTTCTCACCCATTTGGGCCCTTTTTTTCCTTAGATACAAACATAGTGACAAGGTTAATGAAAAAATAGGGTGTAAATGTGAGACATGCAAGCAGTGAGATTAGACATGGGTCATAATTTACAGGATTTAGTGATTTCACAACATAAATTTAACATCAGAAAGAAGTTCTCAGCTTTGTTAATTGAACGTTGAAAAAAAATAAAACATAATAAATTTTATCTAAATCCAAATTAATTTAACTTTAATTTGAAATTTTTGACCAATGAAAATCTTGACTTACATTATCAACATCCCAAACCTTAACAGTTTTGTCTGCTGAGGATGTAGCAACACGCAACAAGCTTGGACAAAATCGAACATCAGTTATCCATTCACTGTGCTCCTGGAGTGTAGATTTCAGGTTAAACAATTCTGTGCACCACAAAGAAGCCTGCACCACAGAGCAGAAAAATTGATTTCATCGATGTTATTACACCCAGCCTGTTCATTAACTTGGTCAAGGTACTGGGACACTAGTTCCACCAGTGAGTTACTGGTCCAGTTATCTATAAACTGACAGGTCACCAATTTTACCATCTGAGCAATACCAGATTGCACCGGTTAGAAAGCAGAGTCAATCAACTAATCAAATCAGTTACCTAGCTGGTTCACTGGTCAAACCGGCCAGTGCAATCCAAGTTTTATAACCATGGATTTTACCATATGACAATCTCAAATCCTAAAGGAAAGCTTCTTTGAACAACCACTAAATGTAACGTTTCTACTGAAATGGAGATCATTTCATAGTTCAAGTTGAATCAATCCAGCACTTACCTTGTTATCATGGCCACCTGTAGCAAGCAGTTTTCCATCTGATGAGAAGTGACAACACTCAACTTTATGTGAACTTGCCATTATATGCTTGATCTCCTTGAATGAAAATCCTAATATATAGGAAACCATTTAAATTTGAATTCTTTGGCTTTTCCATGTAGTCACAAGAAATCTATTCCACAAAGAGCCTATTGGATTGGGATATTTTTGGAGAAGGGAAAGAGAGGAAAGATAATTCATCATCAGATTTATCATACCTTTGCCAACTTTTTCTGTAGGGTCTGTATCATCAAGTAATAAGAATGACTCAACATTGTCACCCATAGATCCATCACCCGCAAGTTGGTCCATGTCAGCCTGCCAAATAATAATTCAATTGCCTTGCCGCCATGTAGTTTTTCTAACAATTCCATACTTAAAAAAAGCTTACATGTTCATTATACTAATGGAATGGCAATTACAAAGATGATCAGTATTCAACACTACTCATGTATTTACTCTTAATTTTTTTCTTGTTTTCTCTCTCTGCGTTGGAGGGAAGGAGGGGTGGGGGTTATGCATGCAAGCATCAGCAAATAAAAAAACATCTGGGCCATTGTTGTAGTATAAATAAAAACATTTTCATCTGACAGACAGAGAAAAAGGAGTTCTCACTTCTCAACCAAAATGGGGCCATATTAGGATGCCACAACTGTGTTTTGAGAAGATGTTTATTTCAAAATCAGGGTTAAAGTACATAAGTAGTGACTCTAAAAAATCCTTGTGAAAGAGTCTCTAACCAATTGATTTTGTGCTGATGTATGTGAGCTCAAACCATCGGTACCAAACATAAGCGATGACTTAGAGGAAGGAACATTCTGTTGCAGAGTTGACATTATCATCATGTCTCCAGGTGTTTGTGTAGATGGTGTGGAAGGTGAATTGGCAGATGGTCCTATGGTGTTTGCAGTTCCAGAGCTATTGGCAGGACCTGAAGATGATGCTGGCTTTCGCTTTCGCCCAATTTGACTTTTGGAAGCCTTAAATTAACACACACACAAACCAATTAAGAGACCGAGATATGCATTTCAGTCACTAAATATTTCTCAGAAGCAGCAGATGAAAACCTGGTCATTTCCTTGTAAGGTACTGGACACATTGCCATCTACTGTCATGCTTCCAGGACTAATTTTTTCTTGCCGCTGGAGACTCTGAGACTGCTGGCTTGAAAGAGGATGCTGTGAATATTGTTGAACCTGCTGACTACTCTTTTGAACTTGTTGCTGAAAAAGACAATTTAATATACAATGAATACTTTAGGGAAGCCCAGAAGAAAATTTCTGATGGAATACATTCAAAGTGGTGGAAAAATTAATCCAAATCAAGCACAGGTGTACCTTAGGGAACATAACTGAGTCTGGACGAGGCAATACAGGGGAACCAACTTGTGCAGGTGTTCCATTATTAGGCATCAAATCACCTACGGAATTAGATTGACCATCTTTCCCAAGACCCGTATTTTGACAATTAAGAAGCATCCTGAGCCTTCTGCTTTCAAAATCACCGGCAGAAGGAGAAACTAAATTTTGTTGTGCCTGTAGCATAAGTTGCTGCCGTAGAGAAAGTTGATTGAAAGATTGCAGAGACTGCATCAAATTATTTTGCTGGAGAAATCCTGAGCGAAGCTGATCCAGTCCCTAAAATAATTGAGATCAAATCACAAATAGGATTTCTTGGACAGTAAATGAAGATGAAAGATAGCCTATATTATTATTTTCTCAATGATGAAATTTAAAGCAATTGGTAAACCAAAACATCCATATCACAACCAATTTTGGCAATTTCCATTTTGCAGTAACATCTCATATTATAAGTTAAAACTTTAACAGAGGCCAACAGTAGAGTTATGCCCAAGCCAAGTAGAGAGGCTTCCCCTTCACATTGAACCAACCAGACAGATGCTCTATCAGATAGATAATGTCCTTCTATTATTATGACTTACAAGAAAGATTGCTTCATTAATGCATACTATTTTTAAAGGAAAGTGCCCAATCTTCAACCTTAAAACACATACATAGACCAATAAAGTAATTTATCAAACATACAACATTAATTATGTAATTCAATAAAGTTTGCAATGCTGCACCACTAAATGCTATTTTCCATAATATAGCTAGATTTATAACTTGAAATTTGAATTTGACAAATCAATTAACAAAGAAAGATGGACTGGGGGAAAAATCACACAAATCAACATATAAACAGAATCACGATTGTGTTAGGGAGAATTATGCCAAAGTAATTCTTACTGCTAGAGGCCATCCTTTCAGAGTCAAATTGCTACCACCTTGATTTGAACCTAAAATGAGAATAATTGTCAACCAAGAATCAAATGCAAATCATAAAACCAAACCATTACAATCTAACACAAATCCAAGAGAAATCATTAATAGGGTGGCATATAAAGTAACTATGCACTACATCAAGGAAAGGTAAATATCTCAAGATATCAAAGTTGATGTATTCATGTTGAGTTATGCATTCCAATGACTTAATAAAACCCCAGGAAATATTCGGCTGATTTCAATGAATCTTCTGTGCCAAAGAAAACATGTTCCTTAAAGTGAAAAAAAAAGACATGTTCATAGTAATGAGAGCTATATAAGATCATGGCTATATCTATGGCGTGTCTTTAACTTAGAAAACAACAGCATGCCATTAGATAAGTAAAGTTCCTTATAGATAAGACCATTTACTGTTTTTCAAGAACCACTTGTGAGAAGATAACTGAATTCAGACTTTGGGCATCTACAACTTTTATTTTGTGTACTAACCTCTACTTTTATTAACAACCATTTGATCAAAGGGACTTATATTAATGTCAGAAAACCATATCACCCAAAAGCTTAGGATACTAGGAGAAGGTCTACAAATGAATGATTGCTTATCTCTGGCAAGATCTAACAGCGATTATTAGAAATATACTATATGTTGTTTTATTTTAACAATGTCACCAATAGCCAAAGAGAATAATTATCAAGTACATAAACTTTAAAATATAAGACCCTAAAATATATTTTAATTACGTAAAGTGGAATATACAATTTTTGGGAGGGAGAAATAAACTATGAATCAAATTACATAAGGAAGTGATATAAGGAGAAGGAAAATTCACAGACAGTATTGAAGTAAATTACAGATCTGAAGACACCTACCTAATGATTCAATTGCCTCAGCAATTTAAAGCTTTCAAACACTAAAAAAAAAAGTAAATTTAGAAACGATAAGTTTAAATTGAAACAGCAAATCAGTACCATGACAACCGATAGAGGATCCTTCTGGAACAACAGCTTGAGACCTCGGCATTGCATTCATATCACTCTTTATGTCCTGTTTCAGGACCCAGGACCAGTAAATACAAAATATTATAAATTTGAAATGAGGCTCATGCACAAATCAAGACAATAATGACATTCATAATTACTTGTGTAGACACTGGAAGTTTCTGGTTCCGATTTTGAACTTGTTGATTATTCCCCAGTAAAATGCTAGGAACACTGAGCAATTTCTGCCTGCAAAGAGAATTTGACAACTTACAAATTCAGCCCAAATTGAGATAAGCAATTGAGAAAAAGACGACATGAATAATAAAGATTCTCATCAAAGAAACAATAAGTAGGTACCCTGTAGCCTGTCTACCAGTGGTTGCTGCTACTGCTTTCAACAATGACCCATGGTTTGGGTCCAGATGCTGACCAACATTATCAGCTACTTTTTGCTGCATGATAAATAGCACAATCATTGTGATGTTAATCATAAAAAATAACAGGACCCTATTATAATCCTTGATAGACTAGATACCTTTATGGTCGCACCATCTAAAGCATCTTGCTGAAGTGGAAGCTTCAACCTGTCCTCATACGTTTTTGTTGCCATAGCATTTAAAGTTGCCTGGTTCTGCCTCATCAAAGGATCATTGCTAATAGGACAGCTATCACTGCCACTAACAAGCTGTGTTCCACCCATACTTTGCTGCTGCTGTGCATACTTCTGCAATAAGAGCTGCATATGCATTTGTTGATTTGGGTTTGCATTCAGAAGCTCTTGCTCTAGTTGCCTCTGCATTTCTCGAGCCTTACTTTGTTGGCTCTGTCATTTTCAAATGTACAGTGAGGGAACATTTATGATATGTGGTCTATAGTCTATACTACACAGTAAACATCTAAAAATAAGGGCTAAAGATATTGAAACAATCATTTCATTCTGATTTTGACAGGGACCCAGTTACTTAAGATGGCAGATGTCAATATACACATTTTTAATCAACTTAAAACCACAGAAAATAGTAGCATACTAAATGAAAATCATCACCAGCACATAATAAATACTAAACCATGGACTATTGCGCCAATACACACACACATGATTGTCTAGATTAAAAAAATCAATTCATATACACATAGCATACACAAAGAAAGGACATCAATGAGGACCCCTTGCTTAACCTTGGTTCCATTTTCCAACATTAAAGGCGGGAAGATAAAAATGAGTACAACTTATACTAAGAAGGACACTGAGGAACTATAAATCAATTAAGGTATATTTAAAACACATGCACACCTTACTGTAAGATGCTGCTGCTTCTGAGTGTTTCTGATTTGTCCTGGCAATATATATGTCCCAGAAGACAGACCACCACTCAAAAAGAAAACCATTAGGTGCGTCTATAACTGTAGCATGTGGCCAAAAGTAAAAGTCAAATTCAAAAAAAAAAATTAGAAGAGCAATTGCATTTGCATGTAACAAACTTCTTTCTCCTAAGAATGCTCATAGCCTCATATTATTATCTTACCAACAGGATCCATTGAAACACTTCCTTCAGCCTGAAATATTCTTGCAGAAGCATGCAATTGTCTCTTCTTAAGATAATCGTAGATATACACATCCAACCTGTTCCCCAACCCAAACCCATAAAGATAAGGAGTTAGAAATGGATGGAAAAGTATAATAAAATAATCCAAGCTAAATGATGCCAAGCCTCCCAAGAAACACAACATCCATTCCACGCAAATTCGCCTTCACCAAGGACCATTTTCCATTTTTCGAAAGTGACGTAATAGAGACCAAATTCTATGATCGCCGGTAAAGGCATAACAAATCATGCATAGAATAGTTGATAACTATAAGATAAATTGTCATCACATATTTAAAACCAAAAAAAATATTTAATAAGCATAGGTTAAATGCCAACGGATGTATGAATTTACATATAAAGCACTTAAAACTGAAAATAACCCAAAAAAAAACAAAGATTAGAATGAGGTGCAGAAGCAAGTCAACGGAGAGACGCAAGTCAACACTAAAACGCAGAAAATGCATAAACCTTGCAACACACGCAGCTATGACCAGGCAACATGAGGGTGCAAGAAAACCCAAAAACTTAACAACAAACAAAACCCTAAAACCAAAACCCTCAGTGACAAAAGCGATCACAACACCAAGCAACACAAGAAAATGAAGAAAACCCAGAAGAGAGAAATCAAAGAGGAAGAAGGAGGAACAAAAAAAGGGTCAAAACCAAAGAAGGTGTCAAATTCAATATGAGTGTATTAGGCACATTTTATCAGCTTCCCAGTTGAGATGAGACATGTTAAGTGTGGAGCGTGAAAAAATTTGATCTTGGCGATACCAGCAGAGAAGCTATGTCAGTGTATGTATATGGTGACTGCTTCAGAAAATATGTTTCCCGCTGTAGACTAAGAATAAAACAAAGTTGCCTAGATTCTTCAGAAACAAAACAACGTTAAATAACTGTTTTTTTTTTTTTTTAATAATTAATTTTTTTAAAATAAAAATTGAAAAAAATGTGAATTTACATATAAATAAACTAATTCAATTGTTTCCTAGTAATATAAAATGACCTTCTTGAACTTAATATATATATATATATATATATATATATATATATATATATATATATTATTTTATACTTATTACCCATAATCGGTTTTAACCATATGTTACATGGAAAGAAATTATGAGTATTAATTTTTCAAATTAAAAATATCTTGATTCATTTCAAATTAAAATAACTATATTCTGATTTTTCGATCACATTCACATTTTGGTTTGTTCTAGGTTTTGTATGTTTTGTCTTATTTGGAGAGCACATTCTTGTTCCCCACGCAACAAGTGGCCATGCTGCGAAAACGCTTCTTTTGAATTACCTTGGCGACTATCCGCTTCCTTTCGCTTTTAAATTATTTTTTATTATTTTACAACAAAATATAAATATTTTGTATCTGTATTTAATTTTTAATACTTTACTTACAAAATATCAAAGACATATATTACCTTCAATCTTATTTATAAAATATATTAATTATTATTGTTATTCCTAATTATAAAAATTACAAACTTATTTTAAAATAATTCATTATTATATATTTTACATTTTTATTTATAAGAAATGACTATCAATATTGTTTTGTTTAAATTATAAGAAACATAATATATTTTTAAATATATCAATTTCTAATTTCTTTTATATTCTTATTTGTTTTAAAATTTATTTTTAATGATATACTTATTTATTATCTATATAAGTAAGTATATTCATTCATTTAATATATTAATTATTAATTTAACTATTTAATATTACTACAAAATATAATACAGTATAAATTTATGATATATAACTATTTTATATTAGTTGTGAAAAAATAATTATTTATATATTATAAATAGGACCACATGAAAAATATTCATTTATTTAATATATAAATCAAAATTTTAACTATTTAATTATGTATTTTTTTTTAAATTATAGTATAGATTTGTGACATATAAATACTATTTATCAGTATTGATAAATTAATTATACGTTGTTTTAAATAAAATTAAAGATATGATTAATTAGTGGACACTTATTAAAAAACTAAAATTATTTCTTTCGTAAAAACTATTATTAAAGCAACTATTTTTAAAAATTTTAATGCATTTTAATATATTTAAAAGTAAATAAATAAAATTTTTAACTAATATATTTAAAACATTATTTAACAGATCTGGTATATAAATTTTTATGTGTAAATTTTTATTAAATATTTATTATATTTAAATTTATAATTCAATAGATCTTCATAATTTATTATTTATGATTTTAATTTATATTTATATTATTTAAAAATATAATTGTTATAATATAATTATTTTGATATAATGACCACGTTAATTTTAAAAAAAAATAATTAAAATTATTAGTAATATAAATTTAAATAATAATATATAAATTATTAATTTAAATTAATTATTAATTAAATATTTAATTTTAAAAACTTTTTTGTTATAAAAATATTATTAAAAATAATTTTTAATAGTGATGAATAAATTAGTCATTATCTTTAGAATAATAATGACTAATAATTATTTTAAATATTATACATGTCAATAGTAAATTATCTTATTATTAATATTTTTATATATTAGTGACGTTAATTTTTGTATAATAAATATTTTATTTTAATGATTACATGATATCGTGACGACTTTTAAAGCTTTTAATGATAAATACTATAATTACTGTATATTATTATATATATGTAATTTCTTGTAGTGTGTTCATGATTCTAATAATTAATTTTTATATTTTGTTATGATTAGTATAACTTTTTATAGAATAATTATTTATAATAACTTTTTTAAACAGATAAAAATACTATTTTAAAAAAACTAAACTAAATATACATAATTAATCTTTTAAGATAACGAAAAATAAAATCAATTATAATATTAATTTATTATCTCTTTATATTCTTAACTGTGAAAGTCAATTGTAATTTTTTAATATTTTTTTTTAATACTATTAAATATCTTGTATATTCTATATATATGTTTTAAATTTTAGATAAAACTTATAGGAAACTATATTAAAGAGAATAATAAACTTCAATGTTATTATATCAAATATGATTAAATTAAATAAAAAGTAATTTTAAAATTGAAAAAACAATCGAAATATTTTTAATACATTGACATAAATCTTTTAGAGTATGTGTGAAAGTTAAATTTTTAAATTTAAAGAAGAGGGCAAATATTTTAAAAAATTTAAAACATTTATATTATATTTATAAAATTAAATAAAAAATAACATATTAAATTTATACTAATATATCATTTTATAATTTTTATTTTAAAAAATTAAAAAATTAGAGAATCTTTACACGCGCGTGTATATATATTCTCATCTTCTCTAAAATATAATTTTTAAACACTCTTAAAATTTAAGCTTTAAAAAATAATTTTAAATTCAGTTTTATTAACATTATAATAATATAAAAAACATATAAAAGGAAGACGTCTTTTAGGGTAACTCTCTCAATTTTGAAAGTTTCTTTCTTTAATTTATTAGCACTTTATAATAAAAATATATATATAAATTACTTGAATTTTTATAACTTATAATTTTACTAAATTAAAAAATAAAAATGCTTGTATAATAGAAAGACAAAAAAGTTGTTAGTTTAAAACTTACTGTAAGCTATTATGTTTCATGCTCGTAGACTAGGGCAAATTCCTAAATCGTGATTTGGAGATTTTCAAACAAATATGTAATCACAATGAAAGAATTCACTGTTATCATTTACTATAATAAACAGAGCTAAACGTTAATAGGTCAAAATTGATTATTTGTTAAAAAAATCAAACTAAATGTTATAAAATGTTTTATAATATACTATATTTTCAGTGACTGATGTTTTGAGAACGTTTTGAGATTAATGATAAAGCAAGAAACGTATATGTAAAAGACACTATTTTATAGAAGTAAGCAAGATGATACTAGTTTTATAACGTATGAACGCAAGTGATACACTAACAGAAATATGATAGTGTGGTACGGTGACATGACATAATTGTCAAATATTCCAATGTTCTTATGATTATAAAGATGATCCAATGATTATGGTTTCCTATAATGAACGTGTATTAAGTGTTAAGCGTCAAGACATATGTATATTGAGCAGTAATTAAAAGCTGACCCAATATTAGAGTAAAATCACATAATGTTGTTGAAAAATGAGTTTAGGTATATTACTCTACATCATTTTATATTTTCATTTCATTATTTAAGTTTATTGACTAAAATTTTTATAAATTCAACATGCAAAACAGTTAATACAATAAAAATGCAGCATGTGATGAGTTCTAAAAGGTAATAAGATACTTCTGTACATCTTATACTCACATGTTAGTTTGAATTGATAAAAGGGGAGAAATGGAATTAAAATAGATCATTTAAATTATTTAAAATAAAAATAGAGTTGGGTGAAACATAATAATATTCACTCTCTTTTTTTTACATTCAATACCTCTAATTTTCTTTCCCTAGTTCAAGGACATGAAATATAACTAACTATTATCTGTTAATCTTCTCACAATCCTATCAATTTCTCAAATAAGAATAGAATGTAAAGTTTATAAACTTTACTCTATTCCTAGCACCCAAATAAAAAAAAATTGTACTCCTTTTCATGATAAAATATTCAGAAAACCAATCCCAATTTTTATTTTTTTTGTTTTTGTTCTTGAACACGAGAAAACATCTTACTGTAATTTTCATTTCCTGTAACACATGTCATCACTGTTATTTAATACTTATTTTATATTTAAAAAATCTAAATTGTTAATTATTTTCAAAATTTTGGTTTTTGTTGAAAACGGAAATGACAGTATGGACTGAAATGGGACTAGAGAGGAAATCTTATCATGTGCTTGGGATTGAAAGTATGTCAAGGGAAGCTCGAGCACTATTAATTGCGAAATACAATGATTGAAGTAAATATTTGCTTAAGTTGTATTTATTTTATTTCATGTTTATAATATAAAGTTTTTGTACGCAAATAAATAATATAATTGATATAATATTTTTTTTCAAAATTTGCTTGAGTGTCTACACGTGAATTCAAAAGCAAAATTTTCTTATCAACCAATGCATAAACAATTGTCCCACAAAAAATTAGGGGAGGGGGAAGTATTTACATGGCATGCAATGCATGGAAGTGAGGCCATGATTTTTCATTCCTTGAAGTCATCTTTGTCATCAAGGGGAATTGGTCTGTTCCTCCAAAACACAGCAAGAGTACTCCCCCCAAGCTGCATGACAACAATCCTTTTACACCAAATGAACAAAACAAAACTATCTTAAGAGCAGCAAAAATATCCTATCTTACCGCCATGCATATAACACTAACAGCACAAGGAACAGCTACAAGGGGGTTTGAAAAGTGCTTCTGAGCAAGGAAAAGTCCAAGTACAGAACTCTGCAGATAAAATAAATAAACAAGGTTAGACAAAATGATCAGGCCAAAACATTACCTCAAGGAGTTTTTACCTTGATTTTGTAAAGGGATCTATGAAGCATATTACAAGTTTAAACATCAATTGAATCACTGATACTGATCAACCCTTTACCAGAAACACAATCAAAATGTCATCTTTCATTATTCATCTATTGATCTGATATCATTTCTTGTTCTCTTTTTAAGTACCATACTACTCAAGATCAAGAAAATTCACGCGTGTTTTGATGTCCATTTTCTGCAATTTTATAATAGCCAAAGTGGCAAACACAAAGAAATGCTACCGATGGGTTATTGGTATGAGGCCAAATCCATTCTATATAATCAAATTGTATCAAGAACAGAATCCTTTGAAAACTCATTTCTATACATTATGAATGAAAGTATTTCTGTATGCTAAGATGCCAACTCCAGTTGACATGATATATTTTTTAAAAAAGCAACACACATTTGGAAGAGTGGAATGATTCATAAATTTTTCTGAAGTGAGTAATATACTCAATCCACACTGAGGTATTGTGGAATGATGAACAGGCTCACCTGCATCCCACATTCTAGAGATATTGTGCGTGATATGGATTCGCCAAATGATATTCTTGAAACCCAATAACCAACAGCAAATGCAGCAGCATGTAGGAAAACAACTGGAAATATCAATTGTGCTCCTTGAGCTTTTAAGACATCAGCAACTAGTCCAATCTGAAAAGTTAATGCACGTCAAATTTCCATGCAGAGAAAGAATGACAAATAATATTTTACAATGAAGTAAACTGCTAGCTATCGGAATATAATGTTGGTAAACTTCATCTTCCAGAACTGGGTCAACTTACTGGGCTTGCGCAAAGGAGACAGGTCAAAATGACTCCTATCAAAGGTGTAAACATGGTTATCTTTGACGTGAACTTGGGAAAAAATTCATTTGCCAAAACTGCCAGATAAAGCAAAGATTTTAAAAATATCCATATCTTTAAGATTGAAACCATAGACCAAGTTGAGACACATCAACTGCCCATCCAACCAACAAACATATAACTTCATCTCTTACCTCCCACCATTGTTGGGACTAAAACAACCTGAAAGGTACTAAGTGCCAGGCCCTGCAAAAGAGAAAGAATAACAGCTTCATTCCACAAGTTAAAATAATAAATACAGCGACAGATGGCGTGAAAATCCCAGCAGAGACAGAATAACACTCAGAATGTCATGAAGAAAGACAGGGCATCTTATGTTCAAATATTCATTTGTTTCAGAGAAAGTATAACTTGTACTGTCAAGTATGGACTACACTTTATTTTCACAATAGCTTGCCAATAAGAAGCCAGTATCATATCACTTAAATGAATAGTTTTTTCAACATCCCTTTCACGCCATAAAAGAAGGCCACCCACAACTTACAACAACATCAACGGGAACAAGTTGACCAGCAAGAAGCTTTGTGAGGAGCGGGATCATAACAATAGCTCCAATAGTTGAACACCTGTAGAACAGTAAATAACATCTTTAAATATCTCTGAAACCTAATATCTGAAAACAATACTCTTAATCAACAACATTAATATAGACCAGATAACTTCACTGTTGCTATAAAATAATAAAATACTAAAAGTGATAAAGCCAAGTCAGGACACAACTGGAACCATGTCATGCATTTAGTAATTGCATATTGTACGCATATAATTAAGCCCTGCCAGTTTAAAGAGGATATTTACATTGCATTGTATTGGATTTAGAGATGTCAGCATGTAGGTTCTTCATATTTCTATTAGAAGCATACAGTACAATACCATAGAATTAAGTCTCAATTTTAAGTTACTTCATAATCAAATTGCTTTGGTTATGCCAACAATATAGGAAAAACTTTTGGCTTCTGGGTACTTTGTTCATAGGTATTTTCGATATCATGATTATTTTTCAAACTGCAGCCAAACAATTTCAAATTGTATTCTAACCTTGAACAGCCAAATTTAAACAATGCTATAGGGCTACAGCTAGATCAACATATGAATACAAATTCTTCCATTTCTTCTTTCAAGAAGCAAGAAGCACACATTCTCAAAGTAAATTTTTCAAGGACTACAAACTCAGTTTTTAGTGAACATGCAATGAAGCATATGATAATTTGCATCCATTAATTCTAGATTACTAATAGGATATCAATATTTAATCAATGAGGAACAGCTTTTACAACTCAAATGACAAAATTTATAGGTTGAAAGAGAGACAGGAGAAAAAACAATGTGTTTTACAAAAGCAAGCAGTAAGAACGAATAATAAATAAAGATTACAGAAATCACCAATATTTTTGAAAGCAACAGTAATTATGAGCAGAAATATAAAAACTTTAACCATGATCACCCAGGGGAGAAAATAGAACATAAAAAACATAGACAAACAAACAAGGGAATGCATGTTAAACATACATTGTTGTAAGAACTGAGAGTGCAACATTTCCTTTGGATATGAATGTTGCAACATTTGATGCCTGACCTCCAGGACAACATGAGACCAGAATAAGACCAGTTGCAAGAGGAGCCGAGAGTTTAAGAGTCTGAGAAACAAAGATAGATGTTAGAAGATTATACATGACATGTCACCAGCTAGTATAAGATAAATTACCAAACTTACAAACTTTTTGGATCTATTACAAAAAGCACATTGCTAATAGAGAATAACAACAAAATGACCAATAAATATGAGTGACAGAACTACTAGGCATAAAAATAGTGTCTCATTAACCAGTAACTGAAACAAAAAATCTATTGCAGATCCTAAAATTGGCTGCAATATATGAATAGTCATACTAAGTCCTACAACCACAATTATGGATAATACAAATGTTGTCACCAAGATTACCATTGATGTTATAGTTTAATAAGGATAATAAATTGAAACAAAATCCCTGTTATTCACATAAATAACAACAACCAAGCTTTATCCTACTAGGTAAAGTCAGCGACATGGATCACACGACGTTATTGAACTTAATAAAAATTCAATTTTTCAAGAATCTAGTTTATCAAAAAGTTTTTTTAAATAATTTTGTCTAACACTCTTTTAAGTCTTCTTTGACCCCTTTTTTATTGGACTTAAGTCATATAATCTACTTTCGATGCCTTCAAAGGTCTTCTCTACATGTAATCAAACTAATTTATACGAATTTTAGTCATTTTTTTAACTCCAATATTCTCTCGTATACTATTATTTCTTATCCTATCTTTTCTTGTGTATCCACTCATCTACCTTAACATTCTTATTTCTGTCTAAATTTTATGATAACACCTAAATTTCTTTAATTTTATCATAACACCTAAATTTAGCTGCCACTCCTAGCTAGGTTCTAAGACACTATTGTTTCCAAAGAAATTACATCTTATGGATTGAAAAGGGGAAAAGTAAAATTAAAGGTAAATAACTCTGCCATTCCAGTAGAGAGGTCGAAGGAACAACCTAGTCAATGCTATGAATGGCCATCCATTTTGCCTAAGGAAAGCAGAGGAAAATCCCTTAGCTTATCATTAGTGACAACAGAAATAAGGGATCAAAAAACCAACAAATGGCCAATATCATCATTTTCATTTTAAAAGAAAGATATTTTTAATTTCTTAGATTAATAAATCATAAATAAAAAAATAGTGAAAAACAGAGAATTTAATATAAATAATCTGAGTGCTAAATAATCAATCAATAATTACCATTGACAAAATCTCTTCAACAACAACATTATAAAGGTAATAAAAAAACAAAGAGGACACAGCACAACACAACACATTTCAAGAACTTATTTCAATGCAGCAAAGAGGTAAAGTGTCCGAATAATAACAAAAAATACCGTTGCAATGACAAAGCCTAGCACGGGTTTAATAAAATATTGCGCAAGTAACCCTACACCCACCTGCAAAAACCAAACAAATAATATTTAAAAGGAGGAAATAACAGATTTTTCTTTGAATATCAATAATTGTCCCTTACAGTCCAAGGATTTCGCATACATCGTCTGAAATCCTCAAATGTCAATGTCAAGCCCATAGACAGCATGAGGAAACCCAAGCCAAGAGTAAAAATATCTGTCCCCAACCAGGTTACCTGGAATAGAGCCATAACTTCACAGCAGTTAATCAACATGTTTCCACTCAACCTTGTAATTAGCTGGGAAAAACAGAGTAATTACAGCAGTTGGCTTGTAAATGCTGACAACAGCCCCCAAGATGACCTGCTCGTGTAAGTCAGTCAACTATCAAACTACTGACCAAATATGAAATTAAAAATTTCTGATTTACTACATTGAAGGAGAATTTCTAATACTTACCCAGACAGGAAATAGAGTGATTATGGTTTCAATAAGTTTTTCATACTGGCTCAGCCCCCCAGTATTTTCAGGAATATCTCCGGAAATATCTGTTGTAGCTTTGCACAATATTTGAGAACTCCTAAAATAGCAATAAACAAGTCATTAGCACTTTAAATCAAGAATAAGAAAGTCAATGTTCAAGCTACAGAAAACAGATCAAAAGATTTACCAATCAGTATCTAACCAAAAACAGGACAATCTATCAAGTTGGATGGTGTTTTCCATTATGTTTTTTCCTTTGTTTCACAAATTTTCCTTTTAAGTCACTAACGGGGAAGTGGACAATCCTGTCAAGCAGTTGACTTTTTCGCCTCCCCCTCTCCTACATGAAACAGGAGGAAAGGAATGTACTCAATCCATGAAGAGCATTTACTTGTAGCCCAGCAAAGAACCAAATCAGAACTTAGCAATCTTTGGTAGAGTTCAGGAAAGAATATTATCACTCTAGTGCATAATTTTTAAGCCTCAGGAGAATGTGCTTAAATTTCAGGTTAATAACTAGGTTTTAGAAAAAGAGAAATTACATAGCTTGTGGATGAGAAGAAACGACCCAACCCACTACATGCTGCTTATACAGTCATTAGCAAATTGTTGCTCCAACACTCATCAGTAAAAGTACTTTGTGGAAATGTTAAAGTGGGCTTGGGTTCCTCTTTCTTTATACAAGTATATACCATCTTTTTCATAGTAGTTGTAGCTGCATCACTCACTGTGAACTTTTAAGTAGAAAAAAATAAAATAAATCAGAAGGTCAAGATTTACCATCCTTTGTTTACATTAAGCTCTTGAACATTCCTCTATAAACTAATTTGTTCTGAAGTCTAGAAAATTACTGCTGCCATGCAATGTAAATAACTGACAAAACCAATGAAGAGTTGATGGGAAAAATGTTGACTATCTTGCTTAAAATAAAGCACAATAAATTGAAGGACCTTCAGTTTATTGTCTGTAACACATGAATTAAGGGTCTCAAACAATCAACATGACCCATGTCTTCATTTTTACCATAAGGAATCCAATGTACCTTCATGTTTATCATAAAAGGTATAATATACCTTCAATTACTCGAATATCATTCTCTGCTGAAAAGATGGATATCAATAAAAGCGTTTACCATAATGTTTCCCAATTGGTTACAATCGCCATTTGCTGCGATGTTTAGCCTTTTCCTTTTTCCCCCACCTTGTTCCTACTTTAAAAAAGAAGAATCAGCAACCTTTTGCCCAAGGTACAAATCTCTTGTAGCTAACTAGCCCAAACATGCATGTGCAAGAATAGATTAGGCAATCACAGAGGAGCTTAACAATCTGCCAAATTTCCTAAACTTGTGATCACAGAACTTCAACCATATAATAATGGCAAACAGAAGGTCCCCTAACTATTCCCAGATAATAGCTGTAAAGTTTTACACTTTTACAAATTACTTTATGTTTGAGATAACCAAGCAGGTTGTTAACTCTAAAACACGGGGGACCTACATATCTGGCTTAAATGGAAAGAATTAGAATTCCATTCCCTCAAATCCCTCCTCAAACGTCAATTATGAAAAATCAGACATTTCTTTAGGACATTCCATGACACCTCCATCTTCATGATTCTCCCCACTCTCAATAGCTTTTGCCATGTGCTACCAGTCCAATTGCTAGTAAACAATAATTCTTCAATCATGTGAACTCCATAAGCATATATGAATTTCCGACCTACCAAGATCAGAACTAGGATTCAAAAGATTACCTTTTTGACGTTTCAAGGATTAAGGAGCGTCTTCTAATTGCAACAATTGGAGCCTGCAACTCGCTTCGGATTTCACAGGCTCTTCCACTCTCAGCCAGATAAAGCCCACGTTTTAAGTCTATAAAGACAGCAACATGAATACAAAACTTATCAGAAAGTGAAGGAAAGAAACAACAGAAGCCATCTTCCAGAAGGAGAGAAACAAAACAAGCATACCCAGATGGTAATTGTGAAGGTTCATCCAAGTGGGAGTACGAAAGCTTGGGTTAAGCAGCGCATGGTACGCCCCTGGTCTATGGTCTCTGAGAATGATCAGAGACATGGAAGCCATGGATTGGATGCAACAGGATTCAGTCGAAAAGGGTTTTTAGAGTATACATAGATGGATTGTGTGTACTTTTGATATTCTAAGCTAGAAAACGAAGTAGCTGATTGGAACTTGCGTCTGAGATGAGAATGACAAGTTTGGTTGATTTGGATATCTGAGGATGTCGTGGAAATCTATGGATCACCATTCACCAACTCCCTTGCCTCATCCCTATCTTTCTCGAATATTTTACAGGCCAAGGTTGTGAGTCTTACCACTATAAAATATTTTTTTATAAAAAAATAATTTAATATTATAATAATAAATATTGAAATCTTTTTTTTTTATTATTATTATTATTATTATTATTTGGACCATATATATATAATTTTCTTAGAATGATTAATATTTTTTTAAAATGTACATAATACTTTTAAAGAAAAAATTTTCGGACACTGGTCAAATAAAAATTATTATTTATTAATTTATTATTACGTGTCTTTCAATCTATATGAAAACTGTATACATATGTATATGTAAAAATACTTAATCATAGATTTTATTTAAATGATTAATATTTTTAAAAACATACAAAATATTTTTAAGAAAAATTTGAGCCAGAGTTTAGGGCACAAGTCAAAGAAATAATGATAGTTTTTTTTAAAAATATATTATTAATTATTTTCATTTGTAATTTTAATGTATTTTAAATTAATTAATAACTAGCTACATTTTTATTTAAATAAGGACAACACACGATAAGAATATTAGTTTTGTAATCTTGATTTCTATGTTTCATTTTAAGTGTTTAAAAATATTTATTGTTTTTTTACATCCAATGTGATAAATATTTTTTAAATGTGTAAATTCAGCCTCAGATATTACAATTAACAAAATTATAAAGTATGTAATAAAATTTTACTAAAAATTAATTACTTTAATGCATGAATATTATTTAACATTACATTTTTTATAAAAAAAATATTTTTAAATTTTTTATTGGGTATCTTTAAATGCTCGTTTAAAGAATATTATTTAACGAGGGTATTCTGTGTGGTTTTAATGATTTTCAACTTTAATAATATAATTATGTGGTGAAAATATTTAAGGGTTGTTTGTTTAATTTAAAATCTTAAAATATATGGTTTACATTAACAAATACACATGTATTAATTATATTTAATGACTTAAAATTAAGTAATTAACTTTAAGATAAAGTAACACTTAGCTAGTTTAATTTGATGAATAACAAAAAGCCTTCAGGAAACGCTGAAACCATTTCCTTATTATTCTTAACAAGGGAAATTAACAGGTGATTGCTTAAAATGATGTAAGCATCTAATTCTTCTTAATTATTGAGTGTTAAAAAATATATAAATTTTTATATATAAAAAATTTAAACGTAGGAAAGAGAAAAGTCGCAAACAAAAGCTTATGCTGCTTAGGACAGTGGCCCCAGTTGCCCATCGTCAGCGAGAGACATACCCTAAGGTCGGGTCATTTTCTTGAGCCTCCTTTTACTTTCATTCCTGCTAGGGTTTCTGTTCATTGCCTTCTGTTACTTGTTTTTTTGTTATTTGAAGAATTTTTATTACAATACAATTCAATAAAGTAGGTGTTTCCTCTCTGGTACACTATTTTTTTGGTAGATTACTATTTTAATCATTTAATGATAAGCATTTAGTACTTTAGAAAACTTTTACTTAAAATTTTCATTTTGTAAAATGTTATTTATTTTAATTCACAGTGTTAATATAAAATACAATAATAAAAAATTAAGTGAACAATATTTTATAAAGTTGAAACTAGAATGAGAATTTTATAAAATTAATATCTAAACATACCATCTTAAAAACTAAAGAATTCGTTCATTAAAAAGTTTTTATATGACTTTCGTGTACTCTTACTTTTATCATTAATGCTTTTTTATATATACCTTTTTACCTCACTCTTAACGAAACAGTATGAATTATTCAACATTTCTAAAACAAAACATGAGAGCTTATTTGGTTCTACTTTAGTTTTTAATTTTTTTAAAATTATTTTAAAAAATTATGGTAATAAACAACTCAAATCTGCAAGCTTTATGTTTGTCTTATTTTCTAATATATAGCTCAAATCTAATTTATTTACATATTATGAGTTTTTTTAGGCTTTATTTAATATAGATCAGCCTCACATGTAGAATTGCAATATTACAAAAAAGTGCTTTAATGTGACAGTGTGTCAAAGTTGATTTGTCACCTTGAGGATGCATGCTCAAAAATGGAAGTCACAAGAATGTAGGACCCTTTTATCTAAATTATTATTAATCATGAATTGACGAAATACCCATCATTATGTCATCATTTTGGTTGCAGAGTTGGGCACAGAAGGGAGAATATTGTCTTTGTTTAAGTCATAATAATAATAATAAGAATAATGATATTTTATTTTATATTATATATTTATTAATTTATTTGAAGACTTACGAATGTTGACATATATAGACTTAAGTCTATTAGCCCACATTGAATTAGGTTTATTGGTCTATTTAATAAGTTTTATTACAAAATTAATTTTCACATTAAAATAGTGTTTTTTAAGGTGAGTTAAACCCTTAAAAAGATTTATGTCGAATCAATAATTGTGATTCAATTTAAATAAATTTATTAATAAATACTTATATGACATGAAATAATGAAAAAATAAATAAAACAAGCTTCTTTTAAAGTTAAAATTAATTTATATCAACCTCATATTTTGCAATGTTTTAATAAATTAAGTTCTTATTAAAAATTTGTCCAAATTAAACTTGTATAAATAATGATTTATTTGTTTCATTTTTCATAGATAAATCCAATATATGTTCATCTTCATGGTCATATTAATTTTTGTTGAATCGAGATCGTAATACTTTTTACAGGACAAAATGGTCTTTCTTTGCGTGAGGGCGACACCACATTTAATCAAATACGTACTTTTATGACCTTCGCAAGTTATCTATCAATCTTATTATACATTCAATAAATTTTACTTTAACTTAATAAAGCATACTTTTTAAAGCAATCTTAAACATTTAACAGGTTATATTTAATAGACAATTATCATTGTTACTAAACTGGGTGGACACAGTCAGTCTGTAGTTTTTTTCCATACAATAAATTTACTTAAAAAATCATTTATCAACATTTTAATGCTAACCTAACTTTTGTTAGTATATGCATTTATTCTAACAAAAATTAAACTACTAGTCTAAATAACTTTAGTTTACATCAATTAATACAATATAATATAATTTTAAAAAATCAAATTTATTGTGTACTCTAATTTTGATTGATAATTATTTTTTTGTATTAATAGTGTATAAAAAATAAACTCAATATATATGTTTATTAATAAATAAATTTTTAATAAAAATAAACATATGTAATATCAGTAAATCAAATATTAGTATAATATATTATTTGAAAATATAATATAAACCTTTAAGGTTTATAATAACAATTTTTTAGACAAAAATTACACTAACAAATGTTATCTTAACAGTTGACATTTTATTTATTTATTAGTAAATATTTTTTTTTTGTTGTAGGATTTTTTTTATCACAACACTCTCTTTTATTTTAATTAAAATCACCTATTTCTATTTTGCACCTCATTTGTCTGCTTAATTAAATAATACCACGTAATTAAAAAATAACTTATTGTTTTTTCTTTTCTTTTCTTTCTTTCTTTCTTTCTTTCTTTTTTTTGCTAAAGTTGAAACAAAAAGGTGAGCACAATTATTCGATTGGTTTATTGTTCTTCTTATTTTTTGTTTAATAGACTGTATTACATTAAAACTGTATAGAATTATCTCAAAATGTACAGACAAGTATATTGAGCATATCGCATAAACAGTCATTTATTGATCAACGAGTGTTACACATCTGGTGACACAAAGGCTGAATTAACAACTCAAGAGTGATCCATTGTTGCACTTGGCCGGTTCCTTTCTTCCCTTCAAAGCAACGATTATAGGCCCAGTTGCTATCAACAACCAAAATAATCAGCATTTCCAACCCTCTATAGGGTCCTGGCGTCCCTACATATGCTATGCACTACACACATATATGACTCAACTTGGCCACAATCATGAAGACGCCATGAACAACACTGTGTTGATTCTTTGTTTCTCTTCTTTACTTCTTTTCTACCCCATGCACTCCTCATCAATTCTCGTGCCTTGCCTTATGGCCAAGGCTAAGCTAAGATTCCAATCGCCTATACAATCTATACACGTAGATGCTAAAATATGGTATTATATTTACACCACCGCCACCCATGAAATGGGACGATCACTATCACAAATTGGGTTAACATAGCCTTTAAGTGACAAAACTCTATCAATATATAGTATCCCTTAAGAGCATGGTAGAGAAGATCGATTTTTAATTATATGTATAATTTTTTTTAAAAAGAAGTAAAATCTATTTTAATAGTTTATATTGTGTTTTCAAGAAACTAGTCAGTCTCTAACTTTTGATTGACTGAGGCATATCATTGGTATAAAAAGGAAAAAAAACTTCTATAAGTATCGTGTTGATTCTTGTCATATTTTCATGTGACCCATACGAGTTATTTGGAAGTGAGTGAGGGGCCATTCCATGGGGAAATTATTTCTTCTCTTCCTACTAATTAAGGGCAGTGCTCTAGAAGATTTCCCCATGATATTGTTTGTCACGTGCAAAATTAGCACACATGAAAACAAGAGATAATAATATGGTGTGGCATATGGCTATTGGATGGAAACACAAGATGAAGATCTGATGTGCTGGTTGATGACTTGGACTAGGTCCACTAATATTCCATTTGCCGGCATCATTAACCTAATTTGCTTCCATTTGCTTACAGTGATCAATTCCAATTGTTTTGGTATTTAGTGTATTAGTTGTTCTCTTAAAAAAGGAGAGGAGAAGGCTACATTGGGTTATGGCTTTGAAACCCCACCTTTGGTTAAATATGCAAGGGAAGATAAGGTTTTTATAAAGGTTTGAACACCTAATGTCTTGAATTATTGCCATCCTGATTAATTGAAGGCGCTTTTGGTGCCAATTGAGTTGAACTGTCTATCTGACTTTTCCTCATAACAGCCACGTAAAAGCAGACAGCCAAAACATAAATCGAAAAATTAGAGAAAAATTCAGAGGCACCAAATTAATAAATTTGCTGTCCTAAACTATATTTTTAAAGAAAATTACTTTTATTATTTATGCCTTCGTAAACAGTTTTCAAGTACAAAAGAATGTAATAAATTAGTTCTGTTTTTTTCAATGATATATTTTAAAAAAATTTATAGTAGTGTTATACTATATTTTGTTTTGAAGATTAAATGGAACATGATAAAGTTTTCAACGAGAACGATTATTTTTCAATATCAGAATACAATTATTGAAAGATTGCTTGGATTGTCTGTCAAAAATTAATGTAAGAGAAGACTTTGCAAGTTCTTTTTGTTTGACTTGTCACTACGCAATAACAGTAAATTAATTAGGCAAATATTATTTTATAATTTTGAATGATAATTTTATTTAATTATTTAACTAATGTTCTTAAAATACTAGTTAATAAAATCTAATTAATTATGTAGAATAAGATGAATATTTTAATTCTTAAAATTTTAAATTTTCTTTTAATTTTAGAAATGATTGTATGTAATTAAAAGTAATATTTTTATTATAAAATAAAAAATTAATTACGTTAAAAATATAAATTAAAAATATTATTTTTAGATATTTAAAATTAACATTAATAATTGATATTAAAAATAAATTTTAAAATCAAATTAAAGTACACTCTTTCCAAACTAATTAACCTTAAAATAATTTTATTTTTAAAAAATGTATATGTGATTATTAATTTTTTATTTTTAAATTTATGTATATATTGTTTTTAACTTTAGATTATTCTTCATTTAAAATATATTTATTTTTTTAACATCAATTATTGATTTTAATTTTAAATATTTAAAAATAATAAGTTATTATCAAAATATTTATTATATCTTTAATGGAGATGGATTTAAAGACATTTAAAATGAGAGTATAAATAGTTAGTATTTTTAAAATAAGGTAAAAAGGTAATTAATTCAAAATTATTAATAATTAAAATTAATAATACATGATATTAATTTTAGTTTATATACTTTGTCATTTGAATTATATATAAAAATATACATCATGTTAATTAACATAAGATTGTTATCTAGTGATAATTACAATATTTATTAATAGATTTTGGTATAAAATGATCTCAATATTTTTATATTAAATTTGTTAAAAGATATAAAATAAAACCACATTTAAGAATTCTATTAACTTTATAACTGATTTAAATTATTTAAAATTTGTAAAAATATATTATATTTAAATTTATGAATATAATAAAAATTGTTGTATTTATTTAAAAATTTAAACTCAAAAATTAAATTAATTTTTTTCTACTTTTAAATATAAAATTGATAAAAGATAGAAGTGATCATTTGGGTGCTCTATAAAGACACAAACAAGACAAACTTACAACCCTTTTAACCACCGTCATTATATTTTATTGGTACACGCTGTGTTTTCATTTTTATTCATCGTTGAACTGTACGTCATCATGCATTAAATGGACACTTCACACGTTACATGTCACAAGGACATTGGCTTTTTATACTTTATCGAGAAAAATAGAAAAACCCTATAGACATAACACTAATTATTTGTATAATCGAAAATTACGAGAAATAATCTAAAACCAAATAAATAAGGTGTGTAAAAATATAAAAAAAAATAGTATTTATTTTGATTTATTTTATTATTATTTCAAAATTATATATAAATTAGTTAAAAATTTATTTCTAAATTATGACCTTTTTTTATTCAAATTTTCACTTTTGACAAATTGTTCAATTTTTCTTTAATTTATTTTAATTTTATAAAATGTTCTTTCACTCCAGTGATCTTTCTCCTTTGAAAAACAAATGTTTTTAGTTGAGAAATATCCCATACACACTAAGAGACTTAGAGCATGTTTATTTTTATTTTTTTTTAAAGTTATGATTTTTTAAATAAAAATAAACTTATTTTTATTGTTTTTTTTAAAAACTTTAAACAACCATCGTGTGGCCACAAACATAAAAATATGACAGAACAATAATATCATGAAAACTCGTTAAAATTTTAGAAAAAATAAAATAAAAACGATATTTTCTCCAACCTTGTGTCAGGGATTGACATCTTCTATAGTTATATTTTCAACTGCACAAACCCTAACCTTTCAAGGTGTCTCCTTATTTCTTCTTCGCTGGTTTGCCTTTGCAGCGACTTAAATGATGAAAATATTTCATACCTTTGAATTTTTCTCTCAAATTAATAGAAAATGGATCGTTCACGTACCCTTCAAAAACAATCTAGCACGACTAGGAGATAGACTTCTTTGCAGTTGTAGTGTTCTTCTGATATTTTCTTAGAATGTTTTTCTCCCAACTATTATGCAGCTTGGAACACCCATTAATCCTCATTGTCAATGTTTCTGGGGACAGATTGATTGACGTTAGTAGAAAAATCTTTAATAACATTTTGCAAGATATAGAAATGCTCTTGAATAAATAACTTAGTTTTTTTTTTTAGGACTAATATATATATTTTAATCATTTTTACATATTTCCGTAGTCATGAATAAATATTATAAAACTTATTTATTTCTATAATGAAAAAGTTGATGATAAACACACACAAAAAGCACATTTAAAATTTTAATATTTTTTAAATAAATATATATCTCTGTAAACAAATAACTCTACATATTACTATGTAGAAGTCATTTTTTTAGCAAACATACTAAAACATATTACCATATAAATTATCACAATTATTATATACAGTTGGTTATTTAAGAAAAATATCTTTTTTAAATCAATGTAATTATATTAAAAATATATATATATCCTTTGGTATGAAAGCATCTTAATGACAAGATTTATGCTTCAATATCCTTTGGTAAGTTACCAGAACTATATTTGAAGTTTCGTTTTTCTCCCAACCTCACACAACACCATTAATTTATCATTAATATACATTTAAAATGTGACACACTCAGTACAGAAAATTTAGTTATACAAAAACATTCATTAATAAGTTTACCGTAAAGATTTGAACGTGTAAAGGAGCATGTTAAGCCAACGACGAACACATGAAGTTATTTAATTACTACAATGTGGAGAATACTTATGTCTTGGCACTTAGTAGATAAGGAGTTGTGCAATATCTACAGTGTTTAATTATTATTAGATATTTATTTCACGCAGTACAATTCTTATTTATAAACGAGTCAAGTGAAATGTTTTTAAATTACAAACTACAAAACATGGATATCCTGTTAGTTTTAAATCTACATTTTAAAGACGTGATATAAATTATTAATAGATTTAATATTATTAATAAAAAGATATGTATTATCAAGTTTTGTAAAATAGTTAAAAGTTAGAGGCAAGAAATTTTAAAATAATTTTTAAAAAATTAGAATATTTAATGTTATTAGATGATAATGAAACATGAATTATAAGCTTGATAATAGAAAAATTAATGGTAAACAGGCTATTTAATAGGACCGTATTGTTCTGAAATTATTGTGGTCAAATGAAGCTTAGAGTGGGAGTGTCGATTTCATTCGTGATGCCAATAAATTACTTGTATAAAAAAATGCCGTCCGTTTCAGCAAGTCAAAACTCAACGCTCGAAACAAAGGTATCTGACCAGTATTAAGAGGTCATACAATTACATACATTATTATTACAGAAGCCAATTCCACAAAGCAACACATACCTTTTCAAGGACCCAAACCGTCTCATGAAACAGGCCCACATTTTGGTCATTCAACCTAGTGTTCCTACAAGCCCCTTGGTTAAACTTTTAACTAAACCATTACAAAATCTCATCTTACATTACATGTGCCACTAACCTATAGCATAGCAGCGACAAAACACCCCCTTTGTTTTATTTTGTCCTTTCGTTTTGCCTCTTTGGCACACCAATACTAAAGAAAAAAGGGATTAAAGCAGTTGTTACCTCGTTTGAATGCGACATTTGTTTTGAAGCCGGTCACAGTAGGAATTTTCCTTTCTTCTCTTTTTCTCAACCCGTCATAATAACGGATATTGCTGAAGAAAATAGATTAAAAAAAAGTGAAAATTTGTGCAGGACATATATTTACACCAATTTATTTTCTTTTAATTACACGTAAGAGAAAAGCGCGTGGGATATAATGGCATCGGTTAAAAACAGTGGTGTAGTAAAAACAAATGACTAGGATAGGAGAGTTAAACTAAAAACTTAAGGAGTTTTAGGAGCAGTGCCGGCGAGAGTGGTTTCAGTTTCAGCTTTTATTTTAGTTTTATTTATTTTATTATTTTCACTTTTGAGACCTCGTGACAGTGGGATACCTTCTCTCTTACAAAGCCTCTCTACTCTCTGTGTCTTTCCTTTCTCAAACTCCACTCACACAATTCCCACCACTCCTTTTCTTATGGCATTTCGCCGGATAATCGCAACCACATTCTTCTATCTCCTTCGTTAATTTCGATTCCCTACACACACACTCAATGGCGCTCGCGCTGGTTATTCTTATCTTCCTCCTTCAACTCGGTCTCAGTGCCCGAGTCAACTCGGAACCCACTCAGGACAAGCAAGCCCTCCTTGCTTTTCTATCCAAAACCCCACACTCTAACCGTCTCCAATGGAACGCTTCCGATTCCGCTTGCAACTGGGTCGGTGTTCAATGCGACGCTTCGCGTTCCTTTGTCTTTTCGCTCCGTTTACCCGCTGTTGGCCTCGTGGGTCGGGTCCCACCCGACACAATTGGCCGTCTTTCTCAGCTTCGGGTACTTAGTCTCCGTTCCAATGGCCTCACCGGCGAGATCCCTTCCGATTTCTCCAACTTGACCTTCCTTCGCAGCCTTTACCTCCAGAAGAACGAGCTCTCCGGCGAGTTTCCTCCGAGTCTGACTCGTCTCTCTCGTTTGACTCGCTTGGATCTCTCCTCCAACAACTTCTCCGGTTCCATCCCTTTCTCCGTCAACAACTTGACACACCTCACCGGTCTCTTCCTGGAGAACAACACCTTCTCCGGGAAAATCCCAAGCATCACTGCCAAATTGAATAGCTTCAACGTTTCCAACAATCGCCTGAACGGTTCCATCCCGGAAACGCTGTCGGGGTTCCCCGAATCCTCATTCGCCGGAAATTTAGATCTCTGCGGACCCCCGTTGAAACCGTGCACTCCGTTTTTTCCGGCGCCGGCGCCGTCGCCGTCGTCCAATGCGCCGGCAAACCCTGCGAGAAAGAAGTCCAAGAAGCTCTCCACTGGCGCCATTATTGCAATCGTGGTTGGGTCTGTTCTGGCTGCGTTGCTGCTGTTACTGATTCTGCTTCTCTGCTTACGGAGGCGACAACGGCGGCAACCGGCGAAGCCCCCGAAGCCGGTGGCGGCGGCGCGTGCTGTGCCGGCGGAAGCGGGAACGTCGTCGTCGAAGGACGATATAACGGGGGGTTCGGCGGAGGCGGAGAGGAACAAGTTGGTGTTCTTCGAAGGGGGAATATACAGTTTCGATTTGGAGGATTTGTTAAGGGCTTCGGCGGAGGTGTTGGGGAAGGGTAGCGTTGGGACTTCGTATAAGGCGGTGTTGGAGGAAGGGACGACGGTGGTGGTGAAGAGGTTGAAGGATGTTGTGGTGACTAAGAAAGAGTTCGAGATGCAAATGGAGGTTCTGGGTAAGATTAAGCACGAGAATGTGGTTCCCCTCAGAGCCTTTTACTTCTCCAAGGACGAGAAATTGCTCGTTTACGATTACTTGTCTGCTGGTAGCTTGTCTGCTCTGCTTCACGGTACGATGTTGTTAGCATTTTTCAATTCTCTGGTTCTTTTTCTGTTGATTAATTCTTTTAATTATCTGAATAGTTAGTTGTTCATGCAATTCGATTGTGCTAGTTACACTAGTGATTAATAGTCTAAGCCGAATGATTTAAAAATTTCGGAATTTTACTTTTGCTCTTTTTAGGGAATGGGGTTGCCTTTCCAGCACTTTTTTTTTTATGTTCACACGGGAAAATGTTTTATTTGAAATTTTGGATGGAATTGGCATTGTTTATTTCTGTATTTTTGACTGAATTCCTGCTCCAGCTGTTTTAGTCGTGGAAATTAGATTATTTTAATTTAGTGGCTGGGAATATTTTAATATCTTTGTTATTATTGTGGAATGTGTGCTTAGCGTAGCGTTTGTGTGGGCAGTGGGATGCTTTCTAAGTTGATAATGGAGGTGGGTAGTCTGTGTTTTACTGTGTCATTAGTGGCATCGTGTTGATTATTGATACTAAGTATTAAATAATGAATTTGGGAAGGATTGTTTAATAGGAAGAGAGAATCGTAAGTGTAAAGGTTGTGAAGCAGCGTAGAGTGCGCTGTTGGGCTTGCTTAAAACATGCTTCTGGAACAAACATTCTCAACTCATGAGTGAGGGTGTCTTTCTTTAATTTGCCGTTCCCGCATTCTCTTCAACCCAAACAACATGCACTCATGATACACCAGCGTGGTCTCACCGACATTATATATCTCCCTTTTTTATTTTTTTTTTAACTCATAAAAGAAAGTGCATAATATTGATTCCTTCCCTTACCAAAAAGCCATTTGGATCGCGGGAGTGTGATTTCTTTCTTTCGAGTCTTGAAATAAAGATTGACATATGTATTGTAATGAAAAGGAGGAGGGCATGGGAGGATAAAGAGAGAAGGTTTAATGGAGATGATTAATGTTGGATGATACATAGGTAGGGAAGGGAATTGCACATGTGACAAATACTTGACTACATTGGTAATGTTAATACAGGGAGCAGAGGGTCTGGGCGAACGCCACTAGACTGGGACAGCCGGATGAGAATAGCACTAGGAGCCGCAAGAGGGCTAGCATGCCTCCACGTGTCAGGCAAGGTGGTCCACGGCAACATCAAATCCTCCAACATCCTCCTCCGAGGACCAGACCATGATGCCTCAGTTTCCGACTTTGGCCTCAATCCCTTGTTCGGAAACGGAGCCCCATCCAACCGGGTGGCGGGTTATCGGGCGCCCGAAGTCCTAGAAACCCGCAAAGTGAGCTTCAAATCCGACGTGTACAGCTTCGGTGTGTTGCTCTTGGAGCTACTAACGGGGAAAGCACCCAACCAAGCTTCTCTTGGGGAAGAGGGTATCGATCTTCCGAGGTGGGTGCAGTCGGTGGTACGCGAAGAGTGGACCGCGGAGGTGTTCGATGCTGAGCTGATGAGGCTGCATAACATCGAGGACGAGATGGTTCAGCTGTTGCAAATTGCGATGGCTTGTGTTTCGGTGGTCCCTGATCAGAGGCCTAACATGCCGGACGTGGTGCGTATGATTGAGGACGTGAACCGAGGCGAGACCGATGACGGGTTGCGACAGTCTTCCGATGATCCTTCGAAAGGATCCGAGGGTCATACGCCACCCCCCGAGTCAAGGACTCCACCTAGGTCCCGCACACCTTAACAAAAGCCTTTATTGTTGAAATTCAAAAAAGAGAAAAAAGAGGAAAGGACAAGACAAGGTGGTGGGTCGCTCTTAAAAATATGTGAATTATGGCGCGCTCTTTCTTCCTTCATTGGGTTCCAGTGTGGCCCTGTTCTTTTTTCTTTCGCTCATGCATTTTATTTCATTTTTTCTTTTTTTCTTTTATTAATTTCAATGATTTTTACAGGTGGGAGTTTGAAAATTGTCCATGAAGTGAAAAAGGGGGGGAGTTCCATTCCATGAACCGATTGAGATTGACCATTTCATGATATTTAATTGCCATTTTCCTCATTTCCTAACGTTAATTCTTTATAATTGTTAGTATTTTTTGGTCCAAAATTGAGCTTATCTCTCCATTTCGTCTTGATACAATTGTCGTACCTCGCCAATGCTATGTCAGCATGTGCATATATTTCTTTTTAATCCAAAGCGGACCAGTTGTTGGGAAATCATTGCAAAAACTGTGTAATCATCCACCACGTCACTCGTTCTCTGATTACGCAGGTACCAATTTACCAAACCAACTTTTGATCAATTAGCATTGACCTAAAGTGAAGAGGCACGCGCGCTTCTCCTTACGGTGGTGCGAGTGTGGTCCGTATTCACGTGTTTGTAACTCACATGTGCACCGGGAGTGGTGGGAAATTTTCTCCTAATTACATAATTGCCCTTGATGTTGTGTGTCCATTTGTGAGGAAACGGGTGGAAAACAGGCTGGCTGGACTTTTCTGACAAATAAAGAGCGTTTGACCCAACCATAGCGTCTGAGCCGTTGATGCATTGGACTATGGACCCCTCAAATTAATCTAATCTCACGGCTACAACGCCACTGTCCCCGTTTCGTCTCCGAATCACGTACCCACCCCATGCGGGTCTCATACGTACAATGTGTCCCCGTATTAGGATTAGTCTCAAACTAACGGACAGAGGCAAAGGCATTTCATTTTAATGTTAATTAAGGTGCGTTTTAAGTGAGGTGTTACTGTGGATTTAAGAACAAACTGTTATCGTTGTCCCTTGTTGAGTTATGTGATTCCACGACATGTAGGGAGCCCTAAGGCCACTGCACGCACTAATGCCTCTCAATTTCTTCTGTTGCTTTCCGTTCAGATTAAGACCTAGCAGTTGACACGTGGAAATAAACTGCCCAGGGTCCTAATTGTCGTTATTTGGATCTGTAAATAAAGACAATTTATATAAATACAATTACTGTATTAT
Source organism: Abrus precatorius (assembly GCF_003935025.1). Taxonomy (NCBI): domain Eukaryota; kingdom Viridiplantae; phylum Streptophyta; class Magnoliopsida; order Fabales; family Fabaceae; genus Abrus; species Abrus precatorius. The sequence goes on along the minus strand of NW_020874428.1, from coordinate 35,611,331 downwards.
ACATACACTATTTTAACGGCGAGCAGAGTTATATGTTATAAATGGATTTAATGATGTTATTTTTCTGTTATAGATATATGACAATTGCTAACCAGCATGTTAAGGTATTACTTTATGCAAATTCTTTATTAATTTCTGAATTTAAGAATACTATATTTTTTTTGGTAAAATATAATTGTTGATTCCAAGGTAAAATATACTTTAGTCTTTTATAAATATAATTAAGTTTTATTTTTTAAATTTTTTTGCCGATTTTAATCTTCATAAATTTAAATTATAAAAAAGATTTCTATAATTGTTAATTAATGATATGACATATTATGTGATATGTTATTTTAACACGATTACAACTATAACAAGCTTAAATGTATGTTATGTTATTAGAGTATGAAATACAAGTGAGTTTATACGTTGTTTTCGTTTAAAATGAATAAAATTCACAATATACTTAGCAGTAAATGTACCCACTTGAATACTTTAAAATCTTTCTATTAAAGGAGATGTTACATACATTAACGAGTTACTTTATTGGAGTGGTTCTTGGATTATCGACATGGGTCTTATGCGTCCCATAAATGTATGTATATATTCGTATTAAAAAATATCCTACCTTATTTTTCACATGCCTCCTCGGTGAAAGCACAGTTTGGTACACCGAAAGACAACATTAGCAAGGGTTTGGTCGGACGCAAAAGTGACTGTTCCTTTGAATTTCGTATTGCGATGCGTTCAGATGACTAGTTGGTTGTAACTCTCTGACTCTGCTCGAAAGAGCTTCAATCATATGCTTAAAATCTGATGTGGTGAATAACAAGGCTTGTTCAAGCAAACAAATGAATGAAAAATATTAAATGCACCATCTCCTCCTTTGACAAACAAGTGTCGATGTGTGATAGATATTAGGCAAGCGTGGTAAAGGTGAGCCCTAGTGTATCAAAAAATGGACTAGTGAATGAGATTCCAATGGATATAGTTAATTAATTATGCATCGTTATTACCTCATTCTATACGGTGTGATGATGCTACCGATCTATATTGTTCATGTGGCTGTGGACAATATATTGTTGTTTATTTTTAAGGGGTGTCATAACTCTATAACATGATGAGAAAGTACTAGCTTGCTCATTTTTTTTCAAAATAAGAAAATGTTTGTTAATCACCATATACCCAAAAAATTCTAAAATATAATAAACGGTGTATTATAATAAAAAAGTAAAAATATTAAATAAACATTGACATTAACAAATTGAAAACTTTTAAATATTGAGTTAATTTTATAATATTATTGTATATTTTATGATTTATTATTATTAAAAATCGATTACCCAACTGCTTAAAATTGAATTAAATTAAATTAAATTATAGTTTTAAACCAAATTAGCAGAGTTGTTAAATTTAAAAAAAAAATCAAAATAAAGGAACGCAATTTGTAAAGCATGGCTTTGAGATGAATCATATATGCCCAAGAATTCAATTTATTACAATTTTTTTAGGTTTATTAAATGAATAAATTTTATAACTTTTCGAACGCATTACTAAAAGGTTATTATTTATATTAGCTTATATCATTTTAAAATTTCATTAAACCTATCATTAAATGTATTTAATTAACTTTTATGGATTGTGATGAATTAGCTAGGCAGATGAAGAAAATGACATGCCAAATGGTTTATCATGCAATAGAAATGTGACAGCTTAGGAAAGGAGTGTTTTCAAAATGATTAGTGACATTGAAAAAGCTTGTGATGCAACAAACAGTGTTATATATACGTTAAAGAAGCACTGCCGTCTTTGGCTGCTTATTCATATTCTCTAATGCTATTATTTTGCGGTTTATACAAGAAAAAGTATGTCCATATCATAATAAAGTAAGACTCTATGCCTCGAGAATTTAGATTCTATATAAAGCAAAAGCCATCTGGTATGGTGGTTATGGGAGCTTGCCAAGTGCCAAACACAACATTGGATGCACCCTTGATTGTGATTTACTTATTTAATTTCCATGCAAAAGTACTACTTTAACTACGCAACTCGTATGAGTAAAACATTGTGTGTAAAGTCATTTCACGTAATTTCCTCCCAATTGCTGTTTTTGTCGGTTTCAGAGTCAAGATGCGCTTTTACTTTTAGAAACTCGTACGGTTCATTTTGCCTTTGGGGTGACCAATGGTAAGGTGCAAACCTTTTTTTTGTTTTTTGTTTTACCTTATGTGGCCTTGTTGATAGTAGAGGATTAATTCTAAGCAATTCCTTTGATTTCGAATGTACGTCATTAATTATAAATATGATATATTGCTTCTTTCTTCTTTTTTTAAACCATGTCCAACAATTTCAGTGCACTAAATTCCAAATTTACGTTATACTTGCCATATGTTTTAACAAAATACATTTCAGTTTTTTCATGAATGTAAATGGTAAACATATTAAAGTTGGAGAAAATTAATTTGGATTAATAGGAAGCTGGACTAAACTTATAATTCTGTTTAGTAGTTTGTTATTTTGTTAATTATTACTTAACCATATTCTGGTAGGATCTTAGGACTTAGTATTATATATAGGTTATTCTTGTTTTTGTTTGTACTAAGTTTTTTATTCAACAAATAAAGTATTTTTTAGTTTCTTCTTCTTCTCTCTTCTCTCTAACATGGTATCAAGAGTCTTATTGTGACCATGACTTCTGCTTCTGCTCAAAAATCTCTCGTCCAAACTTTCTTCACTCCTATTCTCTAGAGTCTTAATGAAGACAACTATCTCACATGGAAACATGAAGTTGAATCTACCATCAAGGGATACAGATATAAGAAATTCATTCATGAAGATGCATCAATCCCTCCCAAATACGATTCTATAAAGCATAAGGTCAAAGATAAAGTGAGTGAAGCTTTTGAAAATTATGAGCAACAAGATGCTCTTCTCAAATCATGGCTTCTTGAATCCATGGAAGCAGAATTCAAGATTTGAATGGTAGGTTGTGAGTGGAGCTATTAGATTTGAAAAACCCTTGATACTTATTTAACTTCCCAAACGCGTGCTCGGATCATGCAACTCAAGATTCAGTTGTGATCTATTAAGAAAATGTCCTCGATCACTCTGTATCTTCTAGAAATCAAAAAGGTTGTAGATACCCTTGCAGTAATTAGTGCTCCTTTGAGTGTTGAAGAACATTTTGATGCAATTGTCGATGAGCTTCCTAATGAATATGATGGCTTTGTCACTTCTATTCTATCTCAAAAAATCCTTACACCATTAAAGAAATAAAGGCTCTGCTAATGGCTCAAGAAGACAGATTAGAATCGCGAAAGAAAGTTGATGGCACCAACATGCAAGCCAATCTTGCACATGGAAATCACTCAAATAACCATGGTCGTGGTAACAATCAAGGTCGAGGTGAAAGATTTCAAAGTCGTGGCCATGCTCGAGGAGGTAGATTTCAACATACTGGTGGAAGGAACAACAAAATTCAATGGCAACTGTGTGGCAAAATAGGCCACTCAGCTTATAATTGTTGGCACAGGTATGATAAAAAATTACTTGATCCAAATCAAAACTTAAATACATTTGTTTCTTAGAATATAAGTCAAAATTTGGTTGTTATGCAAGCCATGAATACTTTGGCCTAACACTTCCTCTATGATGATAGTTGGTATCCTGACTTAGGAGCCACTAATCATCTAACTCCTAATGTCAATAATTTTCAATAACGAACTGAGTATTCTGGCTCCGAGAAGATACATATGGGTAATGGCTCAGGTATAGGTATTTCTAATATTGGTACTTCTTATATTCAGTCAGATATTACTGATCAAAATCCTATCTTGAAAAATCTCTTGCATGCGCCTTTAATTATAAAGAATTTATTAAGTGTTTCTCAGTTTGCTCGGGAAAATAATAATTTCTTTGAGTTTCACCCGGACACTTGTCTTGTTAAATCTCAGGAAACCAAGACTACTCTTCTTCAAGGGAGACTTAGCAATGGTTTATATGAATTTTAGCATGTTAAACTTGCCAATCCTTCAACATGCTTCTCTACAAAGTCACATGGTTTAGCTTCTAGTAATAGGCCCGTAAATAATTCTGAAATTCTTCCTATACAATCTTGTGTTTTTAATGTTGAAAATAGAGGTACTGTGTTTGATGTTTGGCATGGTAGACTTGCTCATGCTTCGAATAAGATTTGTGCTTATGTCATAAGATAGTGTAATATCCCTATAAAAAATCTCAATAAAACAAATATTACATGTATTTCTTGTTGTATTGGTAAGTCTTATGTTTTTCCCTTTCTTAATTCTTCCACTGATTATACGACTCCTCTTGATCTTATTTATACTGATGTTTGGGGTCCCTCACCTTTACCTTCTAGACTAGGATATAAATACTATGTAAACTTTATTGATGCTTACTCTAAGTTCACATGGCTCTACTTTATGCATAATAAATATAAAGTTTTTACACACTTTAAACATTTCAAAACTCTTGTTAAAAATTAATTTCAAAGAAAGTTTAAGAGTATGACAACACTGTATGTAGACTTCACAAAGCTCTTTATGGTCTGAAACAAGCACCACGTGCTTGATTTCAAAAGCTTGGCTAAACTCTCCATAGACTTGGCTTCAAGGAAACCAGAAGTGACACCTTTCTTTTCACTCTTTGAAGAGAATCAAAGAGGACCTATTGAAGACAAAGACTTGAAAGCATTGGGAGGACTTCAAGGGCCAATGACAAGGACAAGAGTAAAAAAATTAAATAGAGATTTAGAAAAGATTGTTGCTGTCTTATTTGAAAGGGAACTCAATTTAGAGTTAAAAAAGTCCAAGATGGTCAATTATATATACTTAGAAAATTTGAACTCTAACAAGTTTTATTATGATTTATTATTATGTTTAGTTTATTTATTTTAATATTAGTCATTACTTATTTTGAGTTTTTATCTAGGATAAAATCTTGTTATTTTATTTAGTTTATTTGAATTTAGGCTTATTGGTATAAGAAGCCCATTAAGATTTGCGTTAGTATTAGTTTACAAGCATTAGACATATATAAGCTCTTGTAGACACACTTTTAATTAGTTTTGAATACAATTTGAGATTGAACACTCTTGTGAGAGTGTGTGGCTCTAGTTTCTTGAGTAAGTCAATTTTCTTTGATCTTATCAAGAGGCCAAAACTCTTATAGTGACCGTTCCTTGGCTTATTAATCTTGCGATTGTGGCGCCATTTTTCCATCTCTATTCTATTTTCACTTTTTATTAATTTTATTCTTATTTCAATTCCTATTTGTGTCCTAATAATTTTATTTTTATTATGTGAAATCCAATTCAAGGTCGTTTAATTCGGCGACACAATTTGTAGTTGTCAACAATTGGTATTAGAGCTTGGTTAGAATTGGATTGAAAGGTACTGTTCATCGTACACTATTAACGTAGTGCTCATTAAAAAAAAAGAGAGAGAGAGAAAATATATACTACAAAAAAAAATTGTAACATACAAAAGTGTGTTTTTGATATATTTCTTCCAATCTTCTGTTTATTTTGCTTGATTCCATAAAAAAAAAAGGTTGTTATTTAACGTTCCATAATCTTTTTTAAATTCTCCAATTTTGTCTTATTTGCAATCTACTTTTGAGTGTGTTTACTTCTTATTTAGTCCTTTTTTTTCCTATTGTCTTGTTGGCTTCTTTAGTTTTGTCTTAGAATTTTCTTTTGTTAGCTTCACTTGTTTCTCATTGATTGATTATCTCTTGGTTTTGATTAATTATGTGGATTGGAGGTTGACTTCCTTAAGAACTCTTGAGAGCACTTGAGGGAAAAAAAGGCAAGAGAGAAATCCTTATACAAGAGCCAATTTATAGTGAAACACGAGTGAATATCTACTGAGTGAAAATACTTAGCAAGTGGAGAGAACCTTTTCTTTTTGTATTAACTTTTATTGTTTTGTAGAATGTCTCAAGAAGGAGGATCAAGTAGAGAGCACTTTTGTCTCGCAAATTGAAAGACTTGCTCAAAGATTTGAAAGAATGTATGAGAGGCAAAATGAAGTAATAAAGAATGTTCAAGAGGCGTTGGCAAATAATGCAAGAAAGCAATCACGTGATCGTTCTCCACATGTCTATGGAGACTCTAGTAATTTTTCAAAAGAAAGAAGAAGAAATAGGAGAGATGATGAAGAAAGGAGGTATGATAGGTGGAGAGATAATAGAGAGAGGAGGAATCAAAGAAGGAGAAGAGAAGGTGTAAGAATAAGAAAAAATGAGAGAATTGGTGGAGTTAAAATAAAGATTCTTAGTTTTCATAGAAGGAATGATGTTGAAGCATATTTAGAGTGGGAATTGAAGATAGAGCAAGTATTCTCATGCCATGATTATAGTGAAGAAAAGAAAGTAAAGGTGGCTTCCCTATAGTTTCATGACTACGTTTTGGTGTAGTGGGATCAAATTCAAAGGGAACGAAGGAGATATGATGAGGAACCTATAGATACATGGATTGAAATGAAGAACCTAATGCGCAGGAGATTTGTTCCTACATACTACAATAGAGAGCTTCATACAAAACTTCAAGGTTTGAGGCAAGGTGGCAAAAACATTGATGACTATTATAAAGAAATGGAAGTTACCATGATAAGAGTTAATGTATTTGAAGAAAAAGAAGCGACAATGACCCGTTTCTTGAATGGGTTGAACCATGACATCAGTGACATAGTGAAACTTCATCCCTATGTAGAACTTGAAAATTTGGTTCACCAAGCTATTAAAGCAGAAGCATAACTAAAAAGAAAGGGTATTTTGAGGAAGAGTGTCTCTTCCTACAATTTAAAAGGATGGAAAGTAGAAGTAAAGAAGGAGGAAATATCAATTAAGGATATAGTTGTGCAAAGTGGTAAACCTTCCTCTAAAACTTCTTTTAATTCTACTAATACTTTTATTTCTCTTACTTCTCAGCATAGAGCAATCAAATACTTCAAATGTCTTGGAAAGGGTCATATTGCATCCCAATGTCCAAATAAGAAAACTATGATTTTGAAGGAGAATGGTGAAATCTCAAGTGCAAGTTCATCTCAATTATTATATGTTTCAAGTGAAGAAGATAGTGAGTTTGAAGTTTTATGCCATGAAGGAGATTTGCTTATGATAAGGCGTCTCTTGGGTAGTATAGCTAAAGAGGATGATACTACACAAAGAGATAATATTTTCATTCAAGATGCTTGGTACATGGAAAGATTTGTTCTCTTATTGTTGATGGTGGTAGTTGTACCAATGTAGTTAGTGTTAGACTTGTTGAAAAATTGAATCTTACTATTACTCCTCATCCTAAGCCCTATAAGTTACAATGGTTGAGTAATGAAGAAGAGTTAGTTGTTAATAGACAGGTTTTGATTACTTTTTCTATTGACAAGTATGAGGATGAAGTCTTATGTGATGTAGTGTCTATGAAAACAAGTCATATCCTCTTGAGAAGACCTTGACAATTTGACAAGAAAGCTATTCATGATGGTCATTCTAACAAGTTTACTTTTGTACATAAAAGGTGCACAATCACTTTAGTGCCCATGAATCCTAGTCAAGTACATGAAGATCAAAAAGTCATGAAGTCAAGAAGAGAGCAAGAAAAAAAAAGATGAGAGAAGAAATGAAAAGAAAAAGAGTGAGTTTGAGGGTAAACTTAAAAAGAAAAAGGGAAAAGTGAAGACACTTACAAGTGAGAAATATAAGAGTGAAAAGAAAGGTGAAGAGAAAAATCAATGTGAAAGGAGAGAAAATTTATTTATGAGAGGAAAAGAAGTAAATAAAGTTTTGTTGGCCTCTCGGCTTATGTGCCTACCTTTGTATAAAGAAAGTCTTCATAATAAATTTATGGATTCCTTTGCTAACAATATTTTGCCTAGTGGTGTTTCCTCTCTTCTACAGAATTTTGAAGATGTCTTCCCTAAAGAAGTATCTTACTGCCTACTTCTAATTAGAAAGATAAAACATCAAATTGAAAAGAAAGTGGAGCAACAAGCAAAGTATATCAATAAGAGAAGGAAGAAAGTATAATTTGAACCTGGAGATTGGGTTTGGATACATATGTGCAAAAAAAAGTTTCTCATGCAAAGAAATTCAATGCTTCAAATAAGAGGGGATGAATTATTCCAAGTCTTAGAGAGGATTGGAGATAATGCATACAAAGTGAACATACTAAATAAGTATGGTGTTAATATTACTTTTAATGTATTTAATTTATCTCTTTTTGATGTAGGTAATAAAGAGTCAAATTTAAGGACAAATTCTCTTGAAGAAGTAGGGATTGATGAGAATCAAGGAAGGCTCATTGAAGACAAAGACTTGAAGGCATTAGAAGAACTTCAAGGGCCAATGACAAGAGTAAGGGTAAAAAAAATAAATAGAGATTTAGAAAAGATTGTTGCTGTCTTATTTGAAAGGGAGCTCAATTTAGAGTTAGAAAAGTCTAAAATGGTCAATTATATATACTTAGAAAATTTGAACTCTAACGAGTTTTATTAGGGTTTCTTATTATGTTTAGTTTATTTATTTTAATATTAGTCATTACTTATTTTGAGTTTTTATCTTGGATAAAATCTTGTTATTTTATTTAGTTTATTTGAATTTAGGCTTGTTGTTACAAAAAACCCATTAGGGTTTGCGTTAGTATTAGTTTACAAGCATTAGACATATATAAGCTCTTGTAGACACATTTTGAATTAGTTTTTAATACAATTTGAGATTGAACATGCTTGTGAGAGCGTGTAACTCTAAGTTCTTAAGTGAGTCAATTTTCTTTGATTTTATCAAGAGGCCAAAACTCTTATGACAATCGTTCCTTGGCTTATCAATCTTACGATTGTGACGCCATTTTTCCATCTCTATTCTATTTTCATTTTTTATTAATTTTCTTCTTATTTTAATTCCTATTTATGCCCTAATAATTTTATTTTTATTGTGTGAAATCCAATTCAAAATCGTTTAATTCGGCGACACGGTTTGTAGTTGTCATCACTCTTCATATACAACAATTTACAATATTCATATTATTATATGTAGATGATATTATCATCACCAGCAGCTCCGGTCAAGCAATTTCCAACTTAATAGCTAAACTTAATGCAAAATTTCCCCTAAAAAGTCTAGGCAAGTTGCATTATTTTCTTGGTCTAGAAGTTCAACTAGCTTTAGATGGTGGCGTCCAACTCTCTTAAACAAAGTACATTTCAAACTTGTTAACAAAGATTAATATGTCAAATGCAAAGTCAATAAAAACTCCTTGCTCTTTCAACTAAACTTCTAGCTGATGGCACTGATCAAGCTCAAGATCTTGAATTATACATATCTGTAATAGGAGCTTTGCAGTATGCTACAATCACTCGACCAGATATTGGTTACTCTGTCAATAGATTGTGTCAATTCATGCATAATCCTCTTGAAGTTCATTGGATTGTTGTAAAGAAGATACTTAAATACTTAAATGGCACCATTGATTATTGTCTTCATTTTAATAAAACAAATTATCTCAACATTTCTGCTTTTTGTGTGTTTAGGCAATTTTTAACGTGTAGCAAGTAGACCAAGTCTATTGTAGTAAGGATAAAATGAGGGTTGTCAAACCACAAGGACTTATAAGATAATAGTAGGGTTTAATATCCTATTTAAAGCTTAAGAAAAGAACTATATACGTTATATATGCACATTTTAACATAAATTAAGTTAAACAGTGTAAATAAAATTAAGAAACAACAAGAGAGAGAGACTGTTGAGATTGAATTTCATCTATCTAACTCAATTAATTTCTAATGTCATATAAATATGATTCAATTAATCAATACTATTGATTTCTCTTAAGTTACTCTAAATTAATTTCTTGCATTTAGAGTTACTAAGGATTATAATATAACAACGATTTCTCAGTTTATTAAATCATGATCCTTGCATTAAGTTCAAGAAATAACCAACTAATAACTCCAAATCTATTCCTGGCATTTAGAGCTATTAGGTGATATGATTCAAATTGGACTTAGAAAATATTTTTCAATTACAATCAAAGTCAAAAATAAAAAAATGCTAAAGCATTAAAAGCAGAATTACAATCACTAACACTGAATAATAAATATCATAAATATAATAAAAAAGAAATACAAGAGATTTTGATGGATTACATTCAATCTCAACAGAAAAGTGGTTTAGCTACTCATTGTGATGAGTGCTAATCTCAAAATACAAAAGAGAATGGAGTAGAACGAATCTCCCTCTTTCCCAGCTAAAAAATCCAAATTCGCGACCTCTATCTTCGTGTTTTTCTATTTTTCTTTCTCTCTATCGTCTTTGTTCTGTCTCTGTTTTCTATTTATACTACCTAGAGAGAGAGTGAATCGCTCAGCGTTTAGGGAACGGCTGAGCGGTTGAGAAAATTCTTCATGGTTAAGAAACCTAAACCACTGAGCACTTGGATAAGCGCTGGGCACTTTAAAGGCTGAGACTCCATCATCTTTGGAACCAATCCGCTCAACATTTGTCCATAGACTGAGCGGTTGAAGGACTTCAAATCTTGCAAACATCTTTTTAAGTCCTGCAAGGTCAAAATAAAAGAAATTAGTTCCAAAATCCAACAACTCTCAACAAAAGACAGTGTTTACATATCTTTTTAATTTCTTAAAGAAAAAGAGTCAAAAACAAAATTTTCATTTAATTCAAGTTCTTAAGTGTCTAAATACTTAACAGAATTTATACAAAATAGACACTTAACACTGTGACAGTGATTGGGCCTTAGATCCCAATAACTTGAGGTCAACTTCTGGTTACTGTGTGTACTTAGGAAACAACATTGTCTTCTGGAGAGCAAAAAGGCAAAGAGTGGTATCCAAGTCAAGTACTAAAGCTGAATTCCGATCCTTATCAGTAGTAGCCTAAAAAATTACTTATATCTAAAATTTGCTATTGAACTGCATATTCTCATGACTAGAGTTCCACTAATTTGGTATGATAATCAAAGAGTTGTGCTTCTTTCTGCTAATCTAGTTTTGCACAACAAAACCAAACACTCTGAATTGAATTTATGGTATATCCGAGAGAAAGTTGCTAGAGGAGAATTGATTGTTAAACATGTACTAGCTCGTTTTCAAGTTGCAGAGATTTACTCACCAAAGCACCTTCATCAAGCATTTTTTTGGAGTTAAGACCCAAACTCAATGTGAAACAAAAATCCACATTGAGTTTGCAGCGAAATAATAGAGAGCAAGACCAAACTTATAATTCTATTTAATAATTTATAATTTTTTTAATTAGTATCTAACCATATTCTGTTAGGATCTTAGAACTTAGTATTATACATAAGTTATTCTGGTTTCTGTTTATACTAAATTTTTTATTGAGCAATAAAAGTACTTTTTAGTTTCTTTTTCTTCTCTCTAACATGGACATAAAAGATTAAAAACTAAAAAATGTAAGTTTATCCTACCGAATACTTCCTAAACTTTTCCTAAAAAAAAGCCTAAATACATGACAAGTGTAAGATGTTACTCACGCAACTCCAAAACACATAATACCCCATTCATCGTCATTTGATGCTCCTCTGTCCTGTTTGAAAAAAGGGGTTTTGAGGGCATCATCAACCAAGACAGTACAGTAGCTTTCTTGCCGTTCAAGTTCATGTTTTAGCAACATAGACAATAACGGTTTTGAAGTTTGGCTATCGGGATTGGAAAGGCCATATCTGAGTAAAGTAAATTCGAACTAGAAGGATTAGTAGAAGGAAATACACGGAATTATTAAAAATCAAACCCGTAATTGTGCTTAGTAATGTGTTGTATGGTAGTTGAATTTAATACATGGTAGAAAAGAGAACCCTTAAATACAAGGAATCTATTTTAGTCATTACAATATGATTATCACGAAAACATGATGAACATTTATTTTATAGTAACATACTAACAGCATAACAACCAAAGTAGCATATAGGGTCATCCTACGTTTGAAGTGTGTATTAGTGTAAGTGTGCGTGAGGTTTGTGGATCTCGGGAAAGTTCAATGCCTGGATTGAACAACAGCCAATGATTTGCATACAGAATTCTTGTATAAATTTAATGGCTTTTAATGTATATGTACTTTAAGTTAAGATCCGATACAATTTTAAAAGTTTAGAACCATAAATGCCAGCCTGTGGACTTTGCTTGCACATGAAACAACCTGCTCGCTCAAATTATTGGTGGACCTTACTGAACAAATTTTATTTATTTTTAAAAAGTATAGGGAAAGGAGGTATTATTTCATTCCAAAATGCTGAATACTTGTGATTTGATCATGGCAGCAAAAACACGTGTCTTGGTTCACCACCAGGCCAAGTCTTTGTTCGTGCAACAAATACTATTTCATACGATATATCACTTATCTTATAATTTTCTTGATATGGTGAATTTAAATCAATATTTTAGATTTTTATTAATCCTTAGGCTTGATATATGTTGTATTTTGTAACTTGAATGTAAGATATGTATTTTGTACAAGATACTACTTTTATATATAGAGAGAGGGACACACACACACAATACTCATGTTATATGTTTTTTTCACATAGTTTCATAAATCTATAAAATACAGAGGTAGGTAATCCCAAAAAACAAAAAAAGATTTGTATGTACAAAATTAGAAAATTCAGTAAATTTATTCTTGAAATGGTATGGGCCAAACATTTTTTCTATCGAGATTTTAAAAATTATGTTAATAACTCGTTTTAGTTATTTTTTATTGTTATTTTGTATTAAATTAAACAAAAATGAACAAAATTTACAAAGCCGAGACTTAATTAAGAGTTTTTACAGTCTAAAAAAATAAATAAAATATGTAACTCGTACAGTTTTAAAGATTAATTTAAGACTTTGCACAATTCTCAACCTTGGTGCAAATTTTAAATCTAAAACAACCCTTTTTTACCAGTTCAAAACTTACAATTAAAAAATATTTATATACTGTTTGGTTTAAAAGAACAAAAAATTAATTCAATTTTAAACCTTATCTTTGCTAACTGATTTGTTAGAGAGACGAAAAAAGAGTAAATTTATTTATTTATTGATTATATCTTTGCACAATTTATAACTATATAAAATAACATATTTATAATTTAAAAAGAAATCAAATTGAAAAAGGGGACGTGGCCAGCATACTTTCGGAAGGTGTACATGCTCTTCAACTTCAACACTTTAGATAATACTAATTATGTCAAATTTATACTCATGGCATATAGTGCTAAACATTATGAATGGGTAACCAAAGGGTTCATATACTTTATATCAACTAACTTGTTTGAGACTCTGTGTAAGTTTTGTTATATATCATTTTAGCCTATTTGGGATATATGTTATTTTTAATCGACATGTTTTGTGAATTTTAGATTTCATATTTTGACATTTACTTTAGCAATATATCAGTAATATTATCGTGTATTGCATTTCTATTTTTAAATACATGTAAAACGTGAAAATTATAATTTTTTTAAAATAGTTAAAGAAAATTTATGTCATTGATAACGAAAATACAAATCAAAATATAAAAATATAGCACTTGAAATCTTCAATTTTTTTAAAAATAGCCTAATTGATAAATTATTTCAAATGTGATTTTCAAAAATCTACTTATTAATCCATGTTTTGTTAAGTCATCCCAAACCCATATAAATAAGAGCAGTAAATTAAGTTAACCATTGATAAATAAATAGATAATCAAGATAGTAAGGTGGAATTTGATTTGGATTAAGTTCAACCGAAATTAACTTGGGTTAAAAATTTTCAAACCCAACTCATATTTTACAATGGGCTAAAGGTTCAACTCATAACGAAAATGCTTGTGCATCATGTTCATTCTCATATAGAATTCTGGGTATCAATTACAGGTTACGAGCATACAGCAAAATAATGCAAGTGAATCGAAAACAAAATGTGGGTAGAATTTCTGAACATCACATAAGTGGCACGATAAGTTAACTTAAATTTGACAATTTTAGTCACTAGAAGAAGTCAGAGAGACAAAGGATGGGACAAATATGTATATATTTTAGGGAATGTTTAAAATTCAGGCATGTCAAGTCGTCAATTTCAGAAAACTGCAAGGTTTTGTCCCTACCCATCCGTTTGCAGTCACTTCCGAAAACCAATGCTTTGCAAAACAGTCTTTTTCTGCTTGAACATGTCCTTTTCTCCGGTGTAGCTAGATCACCTTCTTTTTCAAGAAGACATTGTCATTGTGGGCCTAAACTGCATTATAATTTATACCAAGCAATTTTGGAGACATAAGATTCTCTCAAAGGGAAGGAAGGATTCTTAATTAGGGTGTTTGGATTAACATTTATGAGTGTGTTTGATTTATGATATGTATATATGTACTTTATAAAGGTGGTGATATGAGGAGAGAGCAAGAGACATGTCAAGCCATAGAATTTATATCCATGAATTGCTTTTCCTATATTGTGGCAATAACATTAACATATTTGTGCAAATGTAATCCATTCTTTCACATCTACTTGAGACAACTAAATCCCAAGTTGTTCTAATGCACTGGCTAACAAAGATGAGAGGGCAACAATTAATCACACGCATCCTCCTAAAAACAAACTATTTCAGCCCCACAATTAAACTAACCGTGGAATAGAAGTTTACAATGCAATTGCAAGCATTCATATTCAGTGCTCACTGGTTGAGATAATAGAAATGCGGAAGGAAATAAATGGCAAAGATGAAAGTATGTAGCTTCTTCATAGAAACAATGTTATGAATTATATGCACAAAGTTAGATTTTTATTTTTATTTTTTTGGTCAAAACAAAGTTGGAATGTAGAAACTAGACTTCAACGAGGGCATTTTTTTTATGGTCAGTAACGACTGCATAGTTTGAGACCAAAATTTCTGCTTGCGGCCTGTGTAGTGTCGGCCCCAGAAAATGACTCAATAATATTTGATTCTATTCATAGGACATTCTTTGATTTCATGGGCCTTACTATTTTTGTTTTTGCTTTCTGAGTTGGACCAAGTCGCGTCAGTTTAATGGACCCATTTCAAATATCTAACAATGCAATCTATTAAGATATCAGTAAGTTGGGGGATTATTTATTTATATATGAGATTTAAAAATTATATATACTAAAATATGATATTTTTGAAAAAATTATAGAAATATAAAATTCAAAATTACTAGTAACAGTTTTTGTTGCACATGATAATGAATAACGAAAATTTATAAAATTTTTAATTTTTTTATATGAAAAAAATATCTTAAGTTGGGTATTTCAAAGAAAAAAAAAAAGATGCTTATTATGATACTCATAAACTTGAGAGAGTATTTTAATACTTTTTTAAATTAACAGTTATGATTCATTTAATACTATAAAGACTAAAAGATATTAGCTTTTTTTAAAATTAAATCATTAACTTTATTATCTATTAATATAAAATTAACGGTTAGTATTATTCTACATATAAAAGAGGTACTAAAGCTTCTTAGTTATTCGGAATATTGTAAATTTTACCAAAAAAATATTATGCACAATAAAGTTTACTTTTCTCTCTTAATTAACCTAATAATAATTCAATAAGAAGAGCAACAAACTATCACGGGTCTAAGTAATAAGGAACTTGATTTTCCGTAAGTTTTAAGTAAGATGTTAATTCAAATGAAAAAAAAAAAAAGTTAAGAGAGTTTCGGAAATCTCTCACCAAAAGAAAAGAAGAGCAATTACCTGTAATTGAAAAATAAAAGAGTAGCTATAACCATTTAAATATGCTATGTAATGAATGAACCTCCTCAATATGAAAAGCATATACTTTTAAATATCAACATTTTATTGTATCATGATTGAATATTACTGGCGAAAACAAAAATGTGATTTTCAACATGCGCTTTTATTAGCATCCCAGCTTTATTATTTTTAAATGACGGGATTACAAAGAATTACTACTTGTTCTTAAGGGTTTTCTTTTTATCCACCTAAATATATTATCGCATGATATGATTTTTCAATCCATCTATGCTACTATCACACGAAACCTTTCGTTAATCATTCTGACCTTTACCCATCTAAGGATAGGGTATATATAAGAAAACTTTTTATCTTATCCTAATCATATTCATATTTACAGCTTCAAAAAACACATCAAGATTGACAATAGATGCACTCAAAGCTCCTAAATACAAAGGGCTAAAAAAGATACATGAACTTTCCCACAAAACTCAACCTCATTGTAAGTGCAGAATTTTGTTTTGACAATGATGTTGGATGTAGGCAGTTTACTTTCTGTTGACACAAACAATAATGGTGAGTCAACAATTATTTTAACACAATGTTCAAAATTCCAGTCTTCGCCAATACTCTGAATTAGTGTAGCTTTTCTCTTTACAACAAGTTCATCTTTTCAATAGAGGCCGACCAACGTGATTCTATTCCATCCTCCACTCTCTCTTATGCTTCAGATGCTATATATTTATTTATGTGCTCATTTTATTCTTATCTATGGTCAAACTTAGGAGCTCATTCTCTGTACAACTATGAAAGATACGCTGGTTTTCTGTCGCCATATTTGCCGTGTGATTAATTCCTCTGATATGATGTACAATATTCATCTAATTTATCCACCGTATATAGTTTTTAAAGCATTTTTGCTAGTTCTTGATAATTAGAATCAAAATCTGTCGATGGATATCCTAATAGAAAAACTTAAATACTTCCTACTCTTGTAATTTGCATGTTTTTGAAATCTTTTTTTTTTTCCGAAGTATTCACGAATTGAATCTCAATAGTTTGGAAGGAAGTTAGTAAAATGTTCAAATATTGTCTGATGATAAATTTTCCAATTCAAATATCGCAGACCCAAATTGATTTGGTGGGCTATTTATCATTTTATCAAATCAACAGCAAACTAGAACAAACTTCATGCTCTCTTTTTTTTGTTTATGATAAAAACAAAATTCTTTTTTTTTTAATGGAACGTTTTCTTTTTCATTTTGGTCAATTAATGGAAGGTTTCAGTGACGCATAATTTGAATCTTATGTCTGATTGGGCTCTAAAATTCCAAAACCTTCAACGGGCTTTGTTAATTAAATTGTGCTTGAATAATATTTTAAAAGTGACTTTAGAAGAGCTTATTTTGTCTGAATAGTAAAGCAAAATTATTTAGAGAGTAAATATAAGTGTGTTTTTTTAAAAATCAATTCTGATTAATAAAATATATATAACTTTTCTCAAAAACAATTGTAATCACTGAAACGGATCAGCCTTCTGAAATGTGATTTGAATGGCTATATATCCAAAATAGTCACTAATTAATTTGAGGGGTTATTCGAGCTAAGAGGGTTTGAGCTCTAATAATCCAACACTGACCTTAAATAGAAACAGATGAAAATGAGGTGATTAAGAAGCAGAAAAAAACGGGGTTGAAGATCAATGATGCAGAAAGTTATGCACTCTCCCACATGGGAGCATAAACAAAATATGCAAACAGCTGGCAAGGATTATAAAATAAAAACAGTGAATAATAATTGAGTTAGTTTGTTTTTAAGATGCCTAAAAGCGCTGAGAATCAATCCTCAAATGAAACAGAGAATTTTTAGTAGAACAATTCTGTTGGTAATATACTTTTAATTAAATCAACAAGTTCAGTACTCAGTGATTCTCATCTCACATATATGCAAAATCCTTCGACCCGTAGACGTACCTTTCCTCGGCTTTCCGCAAAGCCCATGAGAATATCTTTCTTTATATAATGTTTACTTAAAGTCCATTCGCTTATCCCTTTTTTAGTTCTCATATTCATATAATACCATTCTCTTTTTATCCAAGTTGAATAGAATTTTGAAATTGAATATGTTGATCATTTGAAGACTATATTGCATGAATTATAACTTTTGATAAATAATTGGATTCAAGAGAATAGAATCTCTTATTTTCTAATATTCATGCTTCTAATTAATCAACTTTAATTTGTTTCTTATTCCAGTATCTTAGACCGCACTTGCATTTGCAATTTAGTTTCAGTTAATTTATGAGCATACCTGTTTATTTATTTTGTAGGCATGAAACAATGGTTTAGGAGGCTTAATGTCACTTTATAGGTGCCTGTTATAAATACACATGTACTTGTGTTGATAAATCAATAAAAAGAAATATAAGATGAAAAACGAGTCAAACTTGAAAAATGATCGCAGACCATTTATCTTAATTGGTAGCACTATTTTCTTCTTAGTTATTGCACGAAAATTAGATAATATTAGATCACGTGACGAGTCTCTTCTACAAGATTTGGAGCAATTCTTACACCAAATTAGAATGATGTGAATAACCAAAAATTATATATATATATATATATATATATATATATATATATAATTTTCTATCAAAATTCTCACTCAACCTTAGACAAATAAAGCAAAAATCATACACCAAAAGTAATGTGCAAAGATCAATATTCCAAATCAAAATATACAAAGAAAAAGCATGTGGGGTGCGTACTATATCTAAATATCAACTTATATTATCGTGTTTTCGTTCTAGTTACACTTTTTTATTTTGTATGTCTGCCTGCATAGTGGGTGTAGATTGTAGAAAGGAAAGCATATATTTTAAGTAACATTGTAAGTGCTATTCTTCTTATTATTTTAAGCTTTAGAAGTGTAACAATTGTCGTTAAAAGGTAGCATCCCTTCGTTCACCAGTAGTCATTCAGAGACTTCATTCGTTACTATGGACCGATGATCTATCTACACCATTCTTTGTCTCAAACTTGCTGTTATTTCGCCTTTCTTTTTTTTATAAAGCTTTTGACGCAAAGACAAAGCATCATTCCCATCTCTCTCTCTCTCTCTCTCTGTTTTGCTAAAATTTAAAGAAAAAATAAAAAAATTTCATACAATATCTTTTCTATTTTTTTTGCCAATTTGATTGGAGGAGAGAGAGAAATTTTGCAGAGGTTAGAATATTTTTTATTTGGAGGGGTCAAGAAATTGGTTAAAGATTGAAAGTGGTGTATGGTGGTACTGATACTACTACTACTACTGTTTCACATTTGAGAAAAGCACATCAGATTAGATGCGGTTGGAGAAATAGAATGTGGGTCCACTACTTATGGCTTGTGTTTGGGCTTCCAAGGCCCATTTATAATTTCTATATAATAACAGTAATTAGCCGTTCGGCCCAGCAACCTGGCTCAGTGGCTGAGCCACCGGAAGGGGTGGCTGAGATGGTGGATAAAATAATTCTTTGATACCAATTTTAATGTCAAATGGGTAGAAGAGAAGGGAAATAAGAAGAAAAGAGAGAAATAAAACAAGATATGATGGATGATGTGATATAATAAGCAAAAAAAAATATAAAAGAAAATGAACATAAGAAAAATAAAGATTAAAAAAATTAGCACGTAAGATCCAAGATTCAATTAATCAGGATTCAGCGTAATAATATAAATAAGTTGTGCATGGAAGGATAAAAATTAAGATTGAACTTGAATTTTTATAATTCAATTTACACCATAGTAGTTGACTTATCCGAAAAAGTAGCCTTGACTTAAAGAGTATAAAATGTCATGTGAAAAATAAGAAAAAAGTAATCAAATAGACATGTATTACTAGGATTAAATTTGCAAAACTATTTTATAATATTTTTTATGTCCGAATTTGTAGTCAAAAATTAAAAGGAGATATTAGAGTTTTAATATGAAAAAGAGAATAGATGAAGAATTATGTATATCTATCATCAAGTAGTGACTTCAAATAGAAAATATAATTTTAATTAACTTTAAATTATTAAGACTTTTATAGCTATAGGTTGGTTTTCTTATTGCTGAGATTACGTGTAAAGGCAAGTAAATTACAAAACTCAAGCGTAAACTTAACAAGGCCGGTTCTATTATTTGGACTTGTTGTTTGGTTCCCTTTTATGGCTAACAGTTGATTAATTTAACACAAACGAAAAATAAGGAAATTGAGTAGAAGTTATATTTGATAAGCATAATTAAAATATATATTTAAATTAATATTAATAATAAATCTTACATGACATAATAATCCGAGGCATAACCATACAATACAAATTCTTAAATTTGATTCTTGAAGTTAAACTAAGCAAAAATAAAGAAAAAAGGGTGAAATATGAGATGTATAGTAAAAGAATATCGTGATACAGAGCGATAAGAAGAATGGCAGAAGGGAGGAATATTCTGACAAGTACTGCAAATAGGCAACGCAAAAGGGATATTCAGAAGAAGGATGATAGGGAAGAATATTATGGACACGTGTCTCGAGGATAATCCCTCTTTGTTATTATGTGTTTTTTCCCCCTCTTCTCTTTATTCATTTTTCTTTTTTAACAAAATAAAAGAAAGAATCCGAAGAAAAGTTGTGGGTTGGAGTGTAGCTTCTACACCAAGACTCAACTTAGAAAGCAACCAGCCATTTTTATTGTAGGCTCAGGGAATTCGATGCACTCTTCCTCTCACTTTCACACACACAAACACACATTGCTTTTTCCTTCTTCTTTTTTATTTTTAAATTGAAAATCACATAATCTTTTGTTTGTGCATCCTATGAAGCACGAGATGTAGACATTTTTATCGTATTATTTGCAAGATAATATATATTACATATTCTCACATAATATTTCGGATTTTGAGGATAGGTTTTTAAGTTTTTGAAAAATTCGCGGTAGAAGTTTTATACTATATTGATCAAGACAATCTCACTAATTCATTCTATAATGTTCTCGGCCATGTGCCAGAATGATATTCGTATATACGGGCAACATGTATGCATATGTATCATCAACAAATTAAAGGAAGTTAAAAGATGTTAATGAAGAATCGAGACAATTTATGAACTTGCTACTTTTATTTTATTTGTTGTATGTTTATAATCACGAGGGGTAGTTCATCGACCAAGTGATTTTTATGCAAACTTTATGAAATATATGATGACTATCGTTTTGCCAAAACATAATTAATATGAACCCAAATAAAATATACATTATTTAAGCTAAAATAAGTTGTCTTTTTTTTTTTTTTTGTTAATTAATGTCCGTGATCTATTAATTGAGGTGTAGTGAATGTTTGGTTCAATTTATTTTTTAAAAAGATAGGTACTTATTTTTACAGTTTTATGAAAGAATTATTAAAATATGAGCAGTTATTTAAGGCATGTATTTGCTTGTTGAAAAGAACCAAAATACATTTTGTATGCCTACTTTTAGATTAATTCTTGCATTAGGCACTCAACGCCCTGTTATTCATTATAGATTACCATTGATTCTGTAACTTCTCTTAATATTTTATTTTTGAAAAAAATGCTATATATATTAACTATATCATGATATTTAATGATGACAGAAGATCAAAGTATATTAATACAAAATCACATATGTTTAAAAAAGAGTGTAAGTACCGGAACTCACCCACATAGTAGCATCTATTATGTATTATTCAATATATAAAAGCTAAACTGCCGGTTGTGACATTGATTGATTGATTAACATCTTAGCTGTCGAATTGAATCAAAAATTTTTCAATGTTTTACTTAGCTCATTGATTTTTTAGCACGAGTTGTCTTCTTGTAATAATTTATTTTTCATTTATTTTATACTTTGTGGGTGAGTATAGTTACAAAATTTACTTTATTACCTACATTTATATACACTACATTAATTTATATTATGGATTTAAAACAAACATCATACATTTCATATTCCTTTATCTAAACTTGTCCAAACACATTGATGAAATTTGTTCAGCGTATTGTCGAGGATGTGATACAAAAACTGACTTAAAACATCTGTATCATTTTAAAAATAGTTGACTTCTTATTATATGTCACTAATTAGTCATTTGTGGCTTAAATAATTCATTTTTTTCATAAAGTTATGACATATATTAGATGAAAGATTTGAAACGAAACAAGTTTCATAAATTCTTTTGTTGAGAAACTCGTGTTTTCTTTAATGAAAAAAATAGCATAATAAAAATTACAACTAATGCACATTTTAAATATCACTAAATCAAATTCACACATACCATAAAACATTAAGTAAGTTTTTGGATATTTTCAATGGTAAACTTACTTACTATATACAGATACTATATACAGATATGTGACTTGAGTTAATCTGAATTAAATTAAATGAGAAAAAAAATTAAGTAAAAACATGGTATATTTTATACTTGTAATATTTCTTCCTATGTATTAAGGTTAATTTTATAAAAAGGCATTAAGGTGAGGCAGTCCATATCTATTTACGAATGATTTTGGGGGAAAAAGTACATTGATCTTAATTGCTTGAGTGAAACCCGGAAGGAATCAAGTAAATTAAACGTGATCCAATCAATAAACTAGATGGAATTAAAAACTTTTCATCGATCAAACCCCTCACTGGACCCTATTGTATTTGATATTTTTGCAACTGGCTTTCTAACCAAAATAACGAAAATTCGCTTAACATGTAAAAGAGAATCTTCTTAGCTTCTTACCCACTTCACTAAAGATAGTAGCAGAAGAAGATTCTCCCCTGCTAGGCTCCTTTATCACTCTTTTGGAGGGTGATTTATTTTTTTTCTCCCCTTTAAGCTTCGTGGGTTGTGTTCCCTTAATTTAGAGTCGCAGAATTGGAACTAAGATATTCCTTTCTTGGAGGCAAATATTTTATTCTATATGGTGAATGTCTCGTCTTTTAGATTAGATATTCCTCCCCTTCGCTGAATGCACTCAAATTCATGACAATTATGCAACTTTTGGACTCAAAGAGAAAGTTGCAAGGTAGATTGATACTAAAACCTATTTGAATATGTGCTTTCCCTCTCCCTCTTTCTCCCTTTCTCTTTATTCACTGTGTTGGTAAAAATTATGTTGATGGTATATGCTCCCCCACAATTCGAAGTCTTCCAATTAATTAATCATCATAGAATCATTAATTATTGCTGCTGCAACAGCAATAGCATACACTGCTATGTACACACCCACAAAAACTAGCTTGCACAACACGTGGCCAACATCTGCATCTATGTAGATTTCATAAAATGATTTTTTTGGTCATTCCTTGAGCATGAGCTATATATATCAAGTGCAACCAATAATATGCCATAGTTACTCCCTATACTCCTTTCCATCCATTTAAGAACTATATTTGATCCTAATCTTTCCCCAATCCATAAAGGCATTCATATAGATAAATGATAGTACTGGAAGCCTACATAAAAATGAACCCTTGTTTTCTCTGTTGAAGATGGGGTAAGTAAGACCATTGGGTAACATGACATGTATGCATCCTTATCCTTGTACTTAATTCCAAAGACTTTTGAACAAAAAATTCATGAATATATCCGGTAAAAAGCAAAATAAATCCCATCAAACTAAGAAAGTTTAGAGCGGAAGAAAAGAAAAGGAACAAAGATAATACACCGTTAATGAGGTTTTGATTTGAAATGGTTGGAGAATCTGAGTCTCATTTGCACATAGCTCTTACGAAAAGAAAGCCAAAAATAAAAGGGGTAAAAAGAGAGAAAGGAGTAAAAGAAAAAAAAAGGGGGGTAACAGTAAGAAGAATCGTCTTTTGTAGTGATTTTGAATTCGTACAAAGAACACTGAGATGTTCTAAAACCAGGCTCTAAGCACATGACCCTCTAATGTCAGACTCTCTGATTCCTTCTCTCTCATTTTTTTTTACACTTTTTTAGCATTGGTTCTTTGTAGGAAGTTACTTCCCTCTGCTTTATCCCATGCTTTTTCTTTTTTCTCTCTCTTAAACCCACTTTATTCCCATTGAACTCACCTCTAAAAAGAAGACGATCCTCCCTCGATCCTCCTTGTGTTTAGAAACAACATTAGCACCCTTTCTCTGTCTCTGTCTTTCTCTCTCGCCCCCACAAGAACTAGAAAGGAAGAAGCCAAACACCCTCTTTTGCTCTTGTTTGTTCCCACATACCACCCTGTTCCTATTTTGGCATGAACATATCTTAATCACTGTGCTTGTTAGTTGTTATAGTTATTTATTATTATTATACGGGAAAACAATGGCTTCACCGTCCGAACTAAGCCTCGATTGCAAGCCACATAGCTATTCCTTGCTACTCAAATCATTTGGAGATCAAACTGATCAGACCTACAAGCTTGAAGAATTCCTTTCTCGCTTAGAGGAAGAACGTCTCAAGATTGATGCCTTCAAGCGTGAACTTCCTCTCTGCATGCAACTCCTCACCAACGGTACTCCAAATTATATCATCCTTTAACAAATAACAACACCCCGATCGATGTATAAATTAATTCAACATACAGAATCAGAAACCTTAAAGATTCAAGCTAGCCATGCTAAATTAAATATATATATATATATATATATATATATATATATATATATTATATTATCGAACTCGATCATTTTTTTTTTGTTATTCTGATTTTCCTAATAAACTCTGATGTTTGTGAATAACCTTTATCATCATCTTCTTCTATTATTATTTCTTTGAATGCTAATTAGGTAGTGATTCAAAGTAATCGTTCAGTGTAGAAATAGCATGCAATATGTAGTAATTTTTTATCAATAATCATTTTCTCACACCAAACAATATATTTCATTTTGCGTTGGAATAGCGATGGAGGCTTCAAGGCAGCAACTTCAGGCCTTCAAAGTAAGTCAAAGCACAAAGCCAGTTCTTGAAGAATTCATACCCATGAAACACTTAACCTCTGAAAGCTCTGAGAAAGCAACAAACATGTCCGACAAGGCAAATTGGATGACAACTGCACAACTGTGGAGCCAAGCAAGCGAAGGAACCAAACAACAAGCTGCAATCACGTCACCAAAAGAAGCTGACATGGGCTTCAGCATGAGCCCAAAGCTAGCTCTAGACAACAAACAAAGGAATGGTGGAGGAGCCTTTCTCCCATTCTCAAAAGAGCGAAACTCTTGCCAAGGCTCCACATTGCGACCTCTCCCTGAACTGGCTCTTGCTTCTGCAGAGAAAGAAATTGAAGACAAGAAACGTGGAGAGGGAGAGAAGGGTGTTTCATGTCAGAATAAGAAGGAGAATTCAGCAAGTGATGGTGCTGTAATTGATCAAGGAAAAGGGAATAGTCCAGTTGCATCATCTCAGGCACAAACAACCACAACTACACAAACTCATAGGAAAGCAAGAAGGTGTTGGTCACCAGACCTGCACCGTCGATTTGTTAATGCTCTCCAAATGCTTGGTGGATCTCAAGGTATATTTAACAATCTATGTTCAACTAAAATTTATTAGGTGATTATTTTTTTAAAATAAATAATCAAGCATGCACTAATATATAAGGTTGGGCAGACTCAGAAATAACAAAAAACAACCCTTTTGAATCTCATGTATAATAAAATAAGTACTTATAACTTTTTATGTTTTTTTTACTCAGTGGCCACCCCAAAACAGATAAGGGAGTTGATGAAGGTTGACGGTTTGACCAATGATGAAGTTAAAAGCCATTTGCAGGTAAATGTTTCCTATTTTCACCACTCCACTGTCTGCATGTATGTACAAACAGAAAGGCATGAAAGAGAACCTTTGTTATTGTTATTGTACCATGATCATTGCGACCTGACAACCTAAACGTACCATGCATTGCCATACCAACTTTTTGTAGTTTTGTTTTATGGTTTTATATTATTTATTTTATAAAAAAGGAAATTTTATGACCCCATTTTCTATTTTGTTAACAGAAGTATAGGCTTCACACCAGAAGACCAAGTCCAAGTCCTCAAACAGGTGCAGGAGCACCACAGCTTGTGGTCCTAGGAGGAATCTGGGTCCCACCGGAATATGCCACGGCGGCTGCCGCCCATACAGCCACTCCTACTCTCTACGGTGCCCACCCTACCTCCCACGCGCCGCCGCCACACTATTGTGCCGCCACCCCAGTTCCCCAAGAGTTCTACACTGCAGCGCCGCAGCAGCCGCTGCTTCCGCCGCCTCCGCCGCACCACAACGCTCTCCATCACCTGCACATGTACAAGGCGGCGCACCACGGGCACAGCTCGCCGGAATCTGACGTTCCGGGAGGCGGGAACCGGTCGGAGAGTATTGAGGATGGGAAATCGGAGAGTAGCAGCTGGAAAGGGGAGAGTGGGGAGAACGAAGGGGAGAGAAAAGGGTTGGCTGAGGAGAGTAATGGGAGTGAGATCACTCTCAAATTCTAGGGTTTTTTATGAAAAGTGTTTTTAGAATTAGGGTTTTTTCCTTGCATGCTCCATATTATCTCATGCATGTTCATTGTTCAACGAGATTGGGGAAAAAAACAAATTAAGAAGAACAAAATATCCCTGGCTGTACTTTTTGCATATATTTCAGTGGTAAAGACTGTACTGCAGAGGGTAAAAAGGGCATAAAAGTGGGCATTTGTTTTGTTTTGTTTTGTTTTTATTGCGTATGCAATCTATTGATGCTGTTATATATGTATCGGATCGGTATAATAGTGATAAGGAAGCAATGCAATTTTAATTTTTAACACACACCCATTTTGGATGTTAAAATAGAATTGTTCAGTGCTCTGCTATGGAGGGAAGAACTCGATTCTCACTCTTGAAATTTTCTCAGTTACATATTTGCCCTTATATTTCATATACAATAACAATGTCGAAGAGTATTCTCTCCAAAAGTGTTACGGATGATTTAAATGCCGAGGGAAAAGCCTCTAATACTAAAGCGGAAATAAATAGTGGCTGCCGAGACCAGCAATTTTTGCCCTCTCATTCTCTCCTCTTCAATCTTTTGAATTAAATAAGTGATTTCTATTAAGAACAATGTTACTTGTACCATTAGTAATGCATATTTAAAAGCGCCCTCTTTTTATATTTAGATGTATTTTTAAAATATGTATGTATAATAAGATAAATAAAAAGAAATATTATCAATTCCTAATGCTCAATTTAAGTACTTATCAATAATTATATTTTATTAAAAAGTTATTACACTTTTATATCTTGAATATAATAAATATATTTTTTAATAAAACTTACTGCCTTTAAATACTTAAACTTAATCCTAAGGTTAAAATTAACCAAATCTAAAATAAAAATAAGAATTATGTTAACCTTAGTTTTTAAGATTAAGTTTAAGCATAAAAGTAATAAACTTTTATTAATTTTTATTAAAATATAAAAGTATGATAAATATTGTTTATTTTTAATAAAATTTTATTATTATTAATTATTTAAACTCAACTCTAAAGATTGAGATTAACATCTTCCTAAAAAATATACGATATTACACATAATCAATTTTTAATGTTTCAATTGTGAAACTGTTTCAGTAAATATCTACTCGCCCTCGAACCAAGCAAAATTAACGATGCAGTCCCAGTTCGTTGGTCATTAATATTTAACTGGGATTTTCGGACTCCATTGGAGTTAACGACACATTGACAGTTTAATGTCCAGCAATTCTAATGTCACTAATCATTTTTTGGTAACATACAATTTGTAAACTGAGCCCATACCCACTATGAGTGAATTAGAATATCTAAATTAATTAAGTATTTGTTCAATAAACTCTTCCTGAATAATAACATATTATAAATTTAATTATTAAATTTATTAAAATAATTAAACTGTACTAAAATCTTGATAATAAACTACTTATAAACTCTTACGGTTAGCACTATATCTATTTTGTGCAGTGAAATATAGAGTTTCAAATTTTAACCAAAACGTAGAATGTGCCACTAAACCAGTAAACTAGGAAGGCCCAATTTATAATTCGCCCCAAATCAAGCAAATATTTTACAATCGTCGACCCAAAACAAAAGAGTTATACTGATTCAAAATTCAGATTACGTCTTAGAATAACGTTCCAGGTTTGTGACGGTAATTTACATGTTTCAAGTTCAACCTTGAGTATTACCGTTGTATCATAAACACACACAAGTAGATCGAAAGAGTTAGAAAAAAGAAAAAAAGCAAATATCTTTCTAGATTGGACAGTATTCTGCAAACAAAGTTTTGAATGAAGGGCATATTAACTCGATCTCTATTTTTCGTAGTGTCCGAAATCGCTGATGTGTAGTCCATGCCAAGTAGCTAACGGACTCGGAACCAATGCACCATTCGGAAGGAGGGGGGCTTTGGCAAAAGGAAGAAAGCGGGATAGTCAATATATGATCAGTACTGCGCAAGAGAGTGAACTAGATGGCCCCAAATCCCGACCACAGAAGAGCACAGATGGCAAGTGAGCTATATGCTAATCTGTACGTCCTTTAGGCCGAGATCCAAGCTGGTGGATAAGAAACATCAGGTTATGCAATAAAGTCGAGTGAAGGAGCTTAAAAAGTACCACGAGCAGCTTGGTTTTCTAGTGAAATTTTTTTATAAGTTACAATGACCAGGTTTACCATCAAGTTAACAATATAAACAAAACTCTATTGATGTTATTCAGTAGAGACTAGAGAGGAGTTGAAAGGAAAAATAAAAGAAGATCCTTAGGCCAGCCCTTTTTCCTTCTTCATATAAGATAAGCTACTGTATGCTAAACCCATTTTTAAGCATCAATGACACAATCTGAACCTCCCAAAGATAAATTACTATCTACCATCAACACTTCCATTTGCAAGTTGTCCATCCTTTAATCTATCACCATCAATCTCTGACATTGCTGCATCAATTAGAGCCTGGAGACACCAAAGAAAAATAAACTTAGCGCATGCTGCCAGCACTACTTCATCATATCCATTTGGGACACATCGAGATGGAAAAAAAAAGCATGAAAGCAACGGGAATTTTAGGAGCAACTTAACTCACTAAATTTAGACACTCTCCAAACCAGACTATATTCACACCTGCATTTTAATTACCCCATTTTTTAGCTACTGCAATTTATGGGACAAAATAGCTTTCTATAGATCCCACTATGAAGCTTAACTAATAATGACTATAGTTTAAGTTTATGTTTCTTGTTTTTTCTTGCCTTTCGCAGCATGACATATCCTCTACATTTGTACTTCTCTAACTTCCTTTAATAAAATTTCCCTTTTAAAAATAAAAGCACTTTGTTAGCTTTGTGGAGGTAAATATCCAGTGCAACAACTTAAAAATAGTAAAAAAAACACCTAAAAGAGAAATACTGAATTTAATTTTAAAGATACCTCCCCCCACCATGTAATTCTATGTTGAGAGACAGAAATGAAGGAGGCACAACAATGTCAACATAAAATTTTTAATGGGAGCATTAGTCACACAAGTCTACATAAAATTCATTTATCAGCATGCACAAGTTGTAAAAACGGAATCCAAAATCCCAATGTATAATGTAATTATTTTTAAAAAAAGAAACTGAAGAAAAATCAGAATTATAGTGTTAAGACACAAACCTGAAGCTCTTTTTCACTAGTCTTAAGTCTTTCTGTGTAATCTTTCACTTGCAGAAAACATTTATGTAGCTGAAGATAAATCACCCAAACCCAATGTTAGCAATAGCATTCATGAATTTGATATTAGTATAGAGACAACAAGTACCTAATGTATGATTGAGTCTATGACAACTATTTAGTACCTTGGTCAACTGCATCTGACGATATGAAGTGTGTTTTTTCGCATTGATCAGCGCATCTTCCAGTTTCTGCAATAAATATCTTCTAGGTCAGAATAAAATATAAATTGTGTTCAAAGTGAGAACAAGCGAAGAACTATGGTAAACAAGTTGAAAATGTGATGCATGGAAACAAGAGAGAAGGTACCTTAGATTGCTTTTGTAACTCCATGACCTGAAGCCTTTTCTCTTCCAATCCCTCTTCCATCTGAGAAACCTGACATGCCAAGAAATTCCACTCTCTAGCATCATCAACACAAAGCAGAGGTAAAAATATCATATAAAGAGGTAGAGGACTTGTTAGTTGGAACGGAAACTTTTAAAGTGATATTCTAACTCAGCATTTAGTAAACATCGGAATTCTTGCAAGCCTTTGTATGTAAACCTATGCACCTCCAGAAAATGCAGTTCTTCAGAACAGAACATTTGTCACACTATCATGAACTAGCATACAGATGCAGATTTTATCATTTTTAACAACTTTCAGTATTCATTCATGTTAGCTCAAAAGAGATACAAACCTCCCCTTTTAGTTGATCAATCTGTTGATTTGACCTCTCTAATTCATCTTCTACCTGAAGTACACAGAAACAATTAAAAACAAAATAAAAAATGTAACACAATCAGCTTCAATTTATTATATGCCATTTTGCTATCTGAACAAGAAATTCGGTAATGCTCACATTTCACAAATTCACACATGTTCACATTACCTGATCATTGTCAGTACCATTTGAATCCGATGCAAGATCCATGCTATGCTGATTAGTGACATTCAAACTGCAGGTAGAACAGTAATAAGTCCTGAACCAAAGAGGAAAAGATGAAAATTAACTAATGTCAAAGAAAACGGATGGAGGAAATCATACTCATTGTTTCTCCTTGGCTGTTCTTCTGTATCCTCATCAAAACTTCTATCAGGATCACTGACCCTATCCATCTTCCCGTCTGTGTCCAAATCTAAGTCGTGGTCTCTATCCACATCTCCATCATGATCCCTGCTGTTTTCTTGTTCAGTTTCAGCCCGATCATCCTCTCGACCCCAATCACTATCTAACATAGGTTCTCTTGTTTGATCATAATCATGCATATGTTCAAATCTTCTATCCCTGTCCTGGTCACGAGACCTATCACGGTCTCGAGTCCAATCACTGCTCCGATTTCTATATCCATCCTTATCGTTATTATCATGATCATAATCTCTGTCTCGATCTCTACCACGATCCCAATCACCATTATGATAATAATAACGTTCTCTGCCAAAATTTGACCTGCCCCCACGACTCCTCACCCCATTAACTTTAACTACACGCCCATCAATGGTCTGATTCAGAACAACGATGATAATTGATAAATGATAACCAAATATTAAACACCCGTCTTTAATAACACCACAACAAAATAACAAACATGTACAAGAAGATAAATTACATACTCTGCCATTCATGTCGTTGATGGCATCAATTGCTGACCTAGGATTAGTGAAAGTAACAAAACAATAGCACTTGCCCCTAGTGCGTTGGTCATTGATAATCTGCGAAAACAAAAAAACCACTTGGCGGTTAAAATGGAATCCCAATGATGGAAATAAAAAAATAGTGAAATGAAATAAAAGAAAAAAAAAAGGTGGCGAAACCCTAAGTTGGTTAAAACCCTAAAAATGATAAAATTAGAAAAGGGAAAAGAGAGAGACCTTGACATCAAGAATGGCGCCATACAAATTGAAGACAGTGCGAATGGTATTTTCGGTGGCGTCGTAGGGAAGACCCCCAACATATATGGAACTATCGTCGTCCATCGTCATTTTCCCTTTTCTGTTATCGCTCTTAGCTTTCTCTGCTTCAACTCTTTGCGTCAAGACTCAATCGTGAAACCTCACTTCTTTCCTCTCCACTCCCCTAATCCTTACTCTGTCAACCCCAACTTTCTACTTCACTAAATTTCTATTTCAAATAATCGGCTCTCTTTAATTAATTAAGAAAACAATTAACATTAGCCTTTCAAATTAATTTTAAATAATTTAAAACAATATTTATTTATTTAAATATATTTATTAAGTTAAAAGGATAATAAATATTTTTTAATAAAAAATTCTCTCTCTTTATGTAATAGATTTTAAAAACACTGTTATTAACCAAACTAAAAAATTAATAATGCCTTCAAATATCATTAAAAAAAAATACTTTATACTGGTAAATAAACTTTGAACACGTGTTTTTCAATCAAACGTGTTATGAAGTGCGGTCAAAAATTAATATAAGAAATTATATACGATAAAGAGATGAAATGATTTAGATTATACACAAAAGTTATGTTTTTTTATTACATAGTTTAATAACATTTCATTATATATTTTTATTTTAAAATTATTTATTAAATTAAAATTTTAAAATAATTTATATTTTATTTGATATATTTTTCTATTCAATTATTTGATATTTTATTTATATATCAAAATTAATAAGATATATTTTAAAAATTATAAAAATAATTAATATTTCATTACATTTTTTAAATGTTTATCTTTTATAAAGTTTGATGCATAATATTATTATTTAAATATAAAATTTGATATAACTTAATTTTCAACGTATATTTTATTCACGTTATATTAAGTTTTAAACTTCGTCTTTTAGATTATTATTAAATAAAATGTGAATATAAGAGCAACTTTGTTATAAAATGTTTGTATGATATAATATTTTTTGGACTATATATATATATTGATTTTGGTCAGAATATCTACATCTTCGTTTGGGGTACAAGATAGGTGAAGGTCTTAACTGATGACAATGGGTATCATTTTTGTGCTGATGGACTCTGTATATTTTTTGGGTCCAAGATGGACTGGGTATCAATTCCTGGTAAGATTGCTCTGCAGTATGGGCTATAGCCCGTTTGTCCAAAGAGAATAAAAATGGACTCAAGAGAGCTGGGATTTGTCGACCAAAAACAAAAAGAGAAGATCACTGTCCAACAATAAAAGCTCTCTATCTACCAAATAAAAATATATATATTTTTTCGTTTGCTTGAAAAAAAATTCTCACTAAAATAAAATATGGATTTTTATTTTTTAGTGAGATTTTTTTTTTCATTTTTTTTCCCATCTATTCTTCATCTTCATCTACCTTAGTTATCATCTTTTCAATTTTCTCACCCAAAGTTCAGCCATCTATTCTTCATGACTTTCTTCGCTTCTCGTATGTGAATTATATACTACTTGCTTGTTTCTCCAGGACAAAGGGAGTGTTGAGTAGAAATTAACTTGTTGCTTATTTATTTTAATGCTGTATAAATATAAAGTTTAATGTTTTGGTTTTTTTTTCATTTATTTCAAGTGTTTATAATATTTATTTTCCAATGCATTATAGAATTTCTCTTCTTTCACTCTCAATTATTTGGTTAAAGTGCATTTAAGCTGTTTCTTTCAGATCTTAATCCAATAACCTTCTAACAATTTCAGGAGTGTGTTTTGATATTACAAAATACTATCTAAATAACTGATTATAAATGTCATAATTAATATATGAAAATGATTATTGTATTTAAATATATTAAGTGAAAGGTAATTCTAAGATATTTTCACTAAATGTCTTAAAATTTACTTTTGAATAATAAATTTAAAAATATAAAATTATTTGTATAATTTTATTTGTATTTTAAATATTTAATCGCTAGAAATAAATAAAAAGTTAGCGAAATAATAGTATAATAAATGTTAGTTATAAACATCAAAGTTTTAGTTATGACAGTGAAGTTTTTTAACATACATGAGAATCTTGCCAAACACTTTAAAGGTAATTTAATTAAAATACAGTGTAACATTTGGTACATTTTCATCTAATCATAAATTATTATATGAGTCTTCTACTTTTGACACAATTAATATAAAAATTGTATTTATCATAAATTTTAATTGATTGATAATATAAATACATTGACAATATATGAAATTTATTATTTGTATGTCCTATACTGTATTCTTTTAAACCCTTTTTATCCATTCTAAATGCTTTTTTTATCCCAACAATAATCATAACTAAACACACTCTAAACAAGTTAAACTATTAAGCTTGTTGAATGTTCAATCAATACAAGTTGCAAGTAATTCATGTTTATGGGAATTATCTAAAAATTTATAATTATATTCCTTATATTTGTGTAAAAATTATTTTTTTAATATTACTAACCTAATTTGAATTTTCAATAGTAATATTTTAAATAAGAGACTGTCACTTTAAAAAAAATCTATCATCTTCTTCATTAAAATTTTCATCTTGTCTTAAGTCAATTTGGGAATATTAAATATTTATTTATCTTTTTACTTCATCTTTTAGCATGAAATATATGTTTAATATTAAATTAACGAATTAAAAAAAATAGAGAAATTTTAAAAAATAATTGAATGCACTTAAAAAGAAGTTTATTAAACTATAAGTCTTTATTGAAGTCTCAAGTCTACTGTATATATAGTTAAATAAGAGCTTATGGAAATTAAAATGATTTTCATTTTGAATTAGTATATAATATCAAAATTTAGAGTAGATATGATATTAGGTCACTGTTGATTGGAAAAGAAATTCAATGCAACTTATATTTATAATCCAGGATTATATTGTTAGATCCATCGGCCTATAATCTTAGCCACACTATTCCACCTTCTAAATTTAATGTCAGCCACCCAAAGTATAGTAACCTTAAATTTGGAATATTGTTTTTGGTGAAGAGAAAATCATGGGAAGCCTTTGTTGATAATTGTTGCTATGCATACACACATGAATCCAGCTTCTATAAATACTCATTAGAGCTGAAGGAAAATTCATTCTAACGCAATGAGTGCATTTGAGAGTTAAAGAAATTTTCTAGTGTGAGAAAAATTTATGAGAGAGAAACTCTTGGTTGTAATTGGGTTGTGGGTTTGTGAGAGAGTGTGAGTGTATGTAAACACAGTGGATATTTCTCCTTTCTATAAAAGTTCTGCAGCAGCCTGGAGACGTAGGCATAATTGGCCGAACTCCGTTATCAATTTGTGTGTGCTATTACTCCTCATTTATTGTTTCCACTAATCTAAACATGGGAAAAATTTGTGTAGTTTCCTAACAACTGGTATCAGAGCTAGTTGGTACTTTATGCTAAACTTTGGCAAGAGTACTGTTCACGTGAATAGTATTTTTTGTGAATAGTAAAAATTGGCAGACGTTACCAATTTGTTCACGGTGGTTTGCAGAAGTTATCAGAAGCGATTCAAGAAGTTAGAATCAAGTGGGAGCTATGGCGGCAGACGAAGGAAAGGTGAAAATTGAGAAGTTCGATGGTGTAGACTTCGACTTTTGGAAGATGCAAATAGAGGACTATTTGTATAAGAAAGACATGCATGAACCTCTAACAGGCAAGAAACCAGAGTCTATGAAGGAAGAAGAAGACTGAAAACTTCTGGACAGAAAAGCTCTTGGAGTCATCCGATTAACATTATCCCGTAATGTTGCTTTCAATATAGCAAAAGAAAAGACTACAACGGATCTTATGAAGGCTCTTGAAAGCATGTACGAAAAGTTGTCGGCCTCAAACAAAGTTCATTTGATAAGGCGGTTGTTCAACTTACGAATGGTAGAAGGCGCCTCAACGGCACAACATCTAAACGAACTCAACACTGTCACAACCCAATTGAGTTCAGTTGGAATCGATTTCGATGATGAAGTATGGGTTTTAATTCTCTTATCTTCCTTGTCTGAGAGTTGGAATGCTACTGTCACAGCTGTGAGTAGCTCGTCGGGAAGCAATAAGTTGAAATTTGATGATGTTCGTGATTTAGTTCTCAATGAAGAGATCTGGCGTAGAGAGTCGGGTGAATCATCAACCTCTTCAGTATTGCATATAGAGTCAAGAGGCAGAAGTTCAACCAGAGGAAGAGGACGCAGTAAATCAAAGGTGAGGTGTTCCAAGTCCAAAAATCATCATAGCTCCAACAACTCAAAGACTATTGAGTGTTGGAATTGCGGGAAGACGAGACACTACAAAAACCAGTGCAGGAGTGCACTGAAGAATCAGAAGGTGAAAGAAGAGGCAAATGTTGCTTCAACCTCAGAAGGAGATGTACTGATATGTTCTTTGGAGAATAAGGAAGAGTCTTGGGTGTTAGACTCTGGAGCATCCTTTCACGCAACTTCGCAGAGAGAATCCTTCGAGAATTATGTCACTGGAAACCTCGGTAAAATCTACCTTGGTAATGAACAATCTTGTGAGATTGTGGGAAAATGTGTAGTAAAGATCAAGTTGAACGGGTCTGTATGGGAACTGAAGAATGTCAGACATGTTCCTGACCTAACGAAGAACTTAATCTCAGTAGGCCAGTTGGCCGATGAAGGCTACACAACAACCTTCCATGGAAGTCAGTGAAAAATCTCAAAGGGTGCGATGACGATAGCTCGTGGCAAAAAGAGTGGTACTCTTTACAAAGCAGCATGTCATTTGATTGCAGTTGCATCAAATGAAAATCCCAATCTATGGCACCAAAGACTTGGTC
Source organism: Abrus precatorius (assembly GCF_003935025.1). Taxonomy (NCBI): domain Eukaryota; kingdom Viridiplantae; phylum Streptophyta; class Magnoliopsida; order Fabales; family Fabaceae; genus Abrus; species Abrus precatorius. The sequence goes on along the minus strand of NW_020874428.1, from coordinate 35,575,267 downwards.
ATATGAGTGAGAAAGGGATGAAGTTCATGCATTCAAAGGGGAAACTTCCAGGTCTTCAGTCAGTAGAAATTGACATGTGTGAAGACAACATATTTGGAAAGCAGAAGAGAGTCAGCTTTCAGACAAGTGGAAGAACCTCAAAGAAGGAAAGACTTGAGCTTGTTCATTCTGATGTTTGGGGTCCAACAACTGTCCCATCCATTAGTGAAAAACGATACTTTGTGATTTTTATTAACGACCACTTTAGAAAGGTATGGGTATACTTTATAAAACAAAAGTCTAAAGTATTTGAGGCTTTCAAAATGTGGAAGGCCATGGTGGAAAATGACACAGGGTTGAAGGTCAAAAAACTTAGAAGCGACAATGGTGGTGAATATGTAGACACCAGATTCAAGAAGTTCTGCTATGAGCACGGGATCAGAATAGAGAGAACTGTGCCACGTACGCCTCAACACAACGGTGTAGCTGAGCGTATGAACCAAACGTTGATAGAGAAAGCCAGAAGTATGCGTGTGTAATCAGGCCTACCAAAGCAATTCTGGGCAGAAGCAGTCAACACAGCAGCTTACCTGATCAACCGAGGCCCATCGGTACTATTGGAGAATAGAATACCAGAAGAGGTATGGAGCGGAAAAGAGGTAAAACTCTCACATCTCAGAGTTTTTGGTTGTGTAGCATATGTGTATATTAGTGATCAAAACAGAAACAAACTTGATCCCAAATCAAAGAAGTGCACTTTCATCGGTTATGGTGAAGATGAGTTCGGCTACCGCCTTTGGGATGATGAAAAGAAAAAGATGATCCGCAGTAAAGATGTGATCTTCAACGAAAAAGTGATGTACAAGGACAAGCAAAATACAAGCGCCAGCAACTCAGAACCGAGTGCGCCAGTTTATGCAGAGGTGGACGATGTCCTAAAAAGTCCTACAGTTGAGAGTCCTCAAGAGGAAACAACTGAAACAGGCAGCGGGCAGCAGTCTGACAAAACAGAGCATCATACTCCAAACCCTGAATTAAGGAGGTCTTTTCGAATTCCTGTGCCTAACAGGAAATACATGAACTACATGTTGTTGACAGATGGAGGAGAGCCTGAAGATTATGCAGAAGCATATCAGACTACAGATGCAAGCAAGTGAGAGCTTGCCATGAAAGACGAGATAAAGTCTTTGATCTCAAATCAAAGATGGGAACTAGCAGAGTTACCTATGGAAAAGAAGGCACTTCACAACAAATGAGTGTATCGAGTGAAGGAGAAGCATGATGGCTCTAAGAGGTATAAAGCTCGACTAGCTGTAAAAGGATTCCAGCAAAAGGAAGGAGTCGACTACACAGAGATTTTTGCACTAGTTGTAAAGCTCAATACTATCAGATCTGTGTTAAGTATTGTTGCCAGCAAAGAGCTATACTTGGAGCAGTTGGACGTGAAGACTGCATTTCTTCACGAAAATCTAGATGAGGAGATCTACATGCACCAACCTGAAGGTTTCTTAGAGAAAGGAAAGGAGCATATGGTGTGCAGATTAAAGAAGAGTTTGTATGGCCTAAAACAAGCGTCAAGACAGTGGTATATGAAGTTTGAAAGCTTCATGCACAAGGAAGGTTTCAAGAAGTGCAATGCTGACCACTGTTGTTTCTTCAAGAGGTATAACTCCTGTTATATTATTTTGCTACTTTATGTTGATGATATGTTAGTAGTAGGTCCAGACATGGCCGAGATCAGAAACTTGAAGATGCAGCTGTCAAAAGAGTTTGACATGAAAGACTTGGGTCCAGCAAAGAAGATCCTTGGAATGCAAATCACGAGAGATAAGCAAAAGGGAACTTTGCAATTATCTCAAGCGGAGTACATCAACCGTGTTTTGCAAAGATTCAACATGAGCAATGCCAAACCGGTTAGTACACCTTTGGCTAGTCATTTTCGCTTATCAAAGGATCAGTCCCCTGAGACGGATGAAGAAAAAGAATTAATGGCTAAGATCCCTTATGCTTCAACCATTGGAAGTTTGATGTACGCAATGGTCTGTACAAGGCCAGACATTGGCCATGCAGTGGGAGTTGTAAGCAGGTTCATGTCAAATCTAAGTAAAACTCATTGGGAAGCTGTGAAATGGATTTTAAGGTATCTACGAGGCACTCAAGAAAAATGTTTATGCTTTAGTAAATGTGAGTTAAAGGTACAAGCTACGTAGATGCAGATTTTGCAGGTGAAGTTGATCACCGAAGAAGCACCACTGGTTACATATTTATTGTTGGTACTACAGCTGTTAGTTGGATGTCGTGAATACAAAAAATTGTTGCTCTATCCACTACAGAGGCTGAGTATGTCGCAGTAACAGAAGCTAGCAAAGAATTGATATGGCTTCAAGGATTGTTAACAGAGTTGGGATTCATCCAAGAGAAGAGTGCTTTGTACAGTGATAGTCAGAGTGCAATACATCTGGCAAAGAATTCCTCATTTCACTCCAGAACAAAGCACATTGACCTCCGTTATCACTTCATCAAATCTTTGCTTGAGGATGAGGTACTAATGCTGAGAAAGATTCTAGGAAGTAACAACTCAGCATACATGTTGACAAAGGTGGTGACTATTGACAAACTGAAGTTGTGCTCAACTTCAATTGGCCTGCTAGAATGACAAACCGGAGAAAGCTGTTGCATGATCGAGGTGTGAAGACTGACTGAGTCTTCAAGTGGGAGATTGTTAGATCCACCGGCCTATATTCCTAGCCACACTATTTCACCCTCTAAATTTAATGTCAGACACCCAAAGTATAGTAACTTTGAATTTGGAATATTGTTTTTGGTGAAGAGAAAATCATGGGCAACCTTTGTTGATAATTGTTGCTATGCATACACACATGAATCTAGCTTCTATAAATACTCATTAGAGCTGAAGGAAAATTCATTCTAACGCAATGAGTGCATTTGAGAGTTAGAGAAATTTTCTAGTGTGAGAAAAATTTATGAGAGAGAAACTCTTGGTTGTAATTGGGTTGTAGGTTTGTGAGAGAGTGTGAGTGTATGTAAATACAGTATATATTTCTCCTTTCTATAAAAGGTCTGCAGCAGCCCGAAGACGTAGACATAATTAGCCGAACTCCGTTATCAATTTGTGTGTGCTATTACTCCTCATTTATTGTTTCCACTAATCTAAACATGAGAAAAATTTGTGTAGTTTCCTAACATATATTTCTTTTGCCTTAACCATAGCAAAGAGAACATGATACCCAATACAAATAGATACAAATGGCTCAATTCATAGATCCCTAAAATTGTAGAATGTACCAGACCAACACTTGCGGCCTGTCCCACAAGTACTCTTGATTTTGTTGCGTTGTATCTCTTTTCTAAAAGTGAGAAATGATGAGCTTAAAGAAAGGCCAACAAGTTGAGGTAATCAATGCAAAGCAAGGCTTTCTTTAACTCCATATGTAATTCAAAGCATGACATTACCAGAATGATTGCAAATATGAAATGGATAACCACTTACCAGATACTGAGAGCGATTTTACATAGATGCATGTTGCCTTGTTCGTATGCTCGATGTAAATCCGAACACACTTTACACATAAATTAATCAGGACAAAAAGTTTAAAAGATCAGTGCCTTTAGCATTTGTCCTTTATATAAGTACATCTTTCGTTGCTCTCTTACTAGTGTAATATTGACATGATGTTGGTAGGGATGGTTTTAAAACTTGATCCTAGTGGAGGATGAACCAAAATAATTTCAATTAACATTACAACTTTGCAAAAAGTAGCGAACTTAGAGGGCCATAGTAAATTGAACACCAAAAATTAATTTTGTTTAATCCAGTCTCTGAATGTTTTCCATAGCTAGCCATCTCATAATAATATTACAATAAAGTAAACTCTAATTTTGCACCCTCTTATTTATGTTACCTGCTTTTACTTTTGACATCTCAAGTTTTTCTCCACGTCTAGCCAGTATCCTTTATGTTTATTCTAGGTACACGTACTGAAGATAGTTGGTAAATATGAGCATAAAAATGTTGGGGACAAGAGTGAGGCTTTACCAAATTCAATTTTCCATGAAAACCAAGTCTACAAGTTTTCATTACCAAACTTCTGCAGCAACTGACTTTACATCATATATAGTCAGTATCTCTAGCTAGTCAATGGCAGTGCCATCATTTCATCATGATCAGTTCTTAGATTTTAAACTACAGATTCGGTTTGTGTTTATAGTTTCTTGTTTTGCATTTAAAATACTTTATAATTATTTTTTTTAATTTTTTCTGAAAAAAATGATTTGCTTCCTAAAACTTAAGTGTATTTTTATGTATTTTAGTATTCTTTTTACTTAAAATTAGAGTTACACTTAATTAAGTGTGCTTAAGCAACCGTACGTATCCGAGTTTTTTTCTTTTTGAATAGTTTGCATTATGACAACACTCGTGTTTTTGTTAACATTAATATTTAGTGCTAATTTTAAGCATTTAAAAGTAAATTTTTAAAAAAATATTTATTACATACTTATACTTTTAATAAATAAATATTTTTAATAAAGAATTATAACTTTTAATTACTTAAAATAAACTTATACTTTTCAAAAATTAATAGACTAAATATACTACCTCCTATGTTTAGTTGACCAGCTAGGAGGCAAACAAAATCCAAGTTTATGAAGAGATGTGCACTTATAATTCTGATATGATCGCCAAAGCAATGACCCATCAACATTCATTAGTTAACACAGAGGTGCCCCGACATCATCGAAAGGGCGAAAAGAATGTCGGTGAAAAGGAAAACGATTAAAAAAACTATAATTATTTGTCTAAAATGTAGGGATATATGTCAATTAACTCCAAATCTGATAGATATTCATAAAAATAATATATGAATAAGACTGAATAATATATTGCTTATACCAGCATGATCAAGTATATGTTACCACTGTAAATAGGATGTTTTAAAATATTTTTAATTAAGTTAAAAATATTGTCTATAATATTTTATAATTAAGAATTTTATTATTTTTAAATGTTTTAAAATTAATATGATAGTTTTATTTTTAATTTATTAATTTTCAATATTAATATTATGATTATGTTTATATTTTATTAGTTCATAAAATAAATACAAAATAACAACCCATATTTAAAATACTTAAAATATAGTAAGTACAGATACATAAATATCTAATAATATGAACATAGTTATTGATGTTGTTACTTACGTAAATGTAAGTCTGGATATAGATATTTTCTTTAAAAGACATGGATATAAAAAGAAACGTTATAATGACTTGTCCATTGCCTTTGCCTTTGCCTACTAAAAATTAGATCATAATACGTAAATTGTCTTTACCCATTAAAAAAGTAATGATACTTTTTAATTAATTAAGAGGCAAATTACTAAATCAGAATTCAAACCCTATTCAGGTTAAGAACACAACCCCGATAACTTTACGTTAAGTACTGAGTGATCTTTGATATTTGAACCCTTATCACTCACTCAAGTACTGCTATAAACGAAAGAGCATCTAAATATCTGTTATTGTGAGATTGATGTATCCCTCGATAATCATTCTTACCTTTATGGACATGCATGCTCCTTTTGATTGTAACGTTTTGTCAATCATTCTCACGTTTTGGTGGGGCAAGCTGTGCATAACATTCCACAACCCTTTAAAAGAAACACAATGATTTCTCCATTTGACTTCAAAATTGCCAATAACATATATTGAGTTTTTTTGTGTGTGTATAATTTCTGTCCATTGTCATTTTTCACTTGATTTTATTAGATATCATTATTGCATTTTCAAGACTTTTTACTTACTGGGTACGTACGCGGGATCATTCATCTCTCACAAATTCTATTATAGCTTCGTTTTTTTGTTATAATTTCTATCATAAAATTGTTATTCCATAGTCCTTATTTCAAAAGAAATTTGAACTAGTACGCATTTGTGTGTGTGTGTCCTTAAAACAGCACTTCTTTTTCTTAGGCCAATTCTTAATACGATAATACAAAACTAGAGTTATATATCGAATTGAAGATGCCAAAATTTTAGCCGATAACTCCCATTGCACGGAATAATCTAACCGGTCAAAGAATGCAACTATATATTTTATATATCATCAGGGAATATAATCTGGCTATTGACATTTGAGTTGAGTCTCGTCTAATCCTCCTGTTTATCTGACCAAAGAAAATGTAAAATATTACACATCATGCATATTTTACGTAACATCCTTTTAATGGAGGCAGTGGACACTGATAGGAGGAAAAGAGAGGAAATTGGAAAAGGGGTTTGGTTCTTACGATACCTTCATGGATAATCATCCTCTCTAGCTAGTTCTAGTGATGTTATAAGAATGAAAGATGCAATTATGATACACCCACCATTATTTGTGTAAACTTTATTAGTTTTGTTTTTTTATGTATTTTTTCCTTACAACATCATATTGTCGTGTTATTTGTTAGAATGAAAGGATCTAAGGCTCTCTTACCTCACCTCTATCCAATTAATTTAATGATTGCGAACAATTATTTCACTTAAATAATAAAGATATATTGAAATATAAACAGACTACTACTGTAAAGAATGTATAAAACAATACATTACCCATATTTCTTATTTCCGATGATTATTAATTAATCTCTACATATTTCTTTTCGGATTTATATCCTTTCTTGTCTCTTTAGTAATATTTTTCTATAATGAAAATTTGAACTATCAATACATATTCTATCCTTTTTAATTGTTGCGTAGAGTATATTTTAAGGACTATAATTTTATAACATCTCGCTAGACAAATGTTTTGTTGGAAAGAATTAAAACACTTGAATTTTCTCTCTAACTACCCCTATTTTCTTTCAGTGCACTGATTGCAGAAGAATAAATTGTTCTACCTATCTTAATATATAGAAAAAATAACATAATTAATAATGAGTGCTGTTAATTTTTAGAAACTAGGCTGGAACAATTTTTTGAAATTATTTAAGTGATGATGAAGATAAACATGTCGGACATTTTGTGTGAATAATGAGAGATGCACATGATTCTTACATATTTTACATTAAAAGACTTTTTTTGATAATTTCAATATCTACTGTTAATTTTGAACAACTCAGTTCCCTATGAAAATATTCGATGTCACCTAATATATAGATATTTTATATGCATATAACAAATCACATGTACAACTATCATCATCATTTAAGTTGTTTGGTAAAGATCTATATAGTCATAAGGCCAAGGATATTATATATACTTTATAAATTCACACTGATCAATATTTAAAGTTAAGAAGAGCAATTTTAATTTAATAATAATAATCGTCGTAGAAAATCATGTTTTTGAATAATTCAAATATATATATTTCTTTTAATTAACTCTTGTATTAACTAAGCATTGACAAAAATTAGCATACAATGTATGTATATTTAAAAATAACATATTTACTTTTCTTTGTTAGCTTAGTTCAAAATAACATATATTTTAAAAATAATAAGATTTTAAAACATTTTTAATTTTAAAAATATAATTAAATATAATTTTCATTTTTTAACAGTGTTTTTAATCTTCATAATTTTAATTTTTTTAATGTGGTTCCTGTATTTTAATTTTATTTTAAATAATTCCTACGACCGTTTAGTAGAAACGTATTATGTACACGACACAGTTGATGTGACATATCACAAGATATTTCTAAATGTATGCCACGCTATTGACTAAGCAGTGATAAAGAAAATTAATAATAAAATTAAAAAATGTCATTTAAAAATTATTTTCTTTAATTGTCAACTTTTTCTTAATGGAGTGTTGATTTTAAGATAAAAATTAATTTTTATTTTTATTTATCAGATTCATTATTTGTTTTTATTCTACTCCTTCATGTTCATTTTATAAGAGTATTTTAGAGTTTTTATCTTTAAAATAAGATATTTATAAAGTTTTTAGAGCAATTATTTTTTTACATATTTAATTTTTATTTTAAATTTTTTTAACAATTAATATAATAACAAGTCATGTCTGGTGTATTTTTAAAAATTTTAAAAAATATTTAATGTATTTAATATCTCTGAAATATTCTTAAAAATATTTCACAGTATTTTTTAAATATCTTGATATCATTTTTATCTAAATATTATTATTTTTAAATTTTTTTTACTTTATATAAAAATTAATAAGTTTTATGTGTGTGCATATAAAAAAAGTAGGTCATATTAAAAATAATATGTTATGTGTGTGATAGTATTAAGGGACATTGTAACCTAAACTAATAAATATGAGTGATAAGTATTGCTAAATTTCAAGTTAACAATAAAAATTTTGAATATACGAGAAAGAGATAAAAAAAAACATAAATTAGATTTAGGTTTAAAATATTTAAAATATTATTATATTTTTATATCATAAAAATATACCACTTTCATAAAAATATACATTTTTTTATAAAAATCTTAAAAAATTTAATTAATAAGAATGTTAATTTAAAAAAAAAATTCATATTAAATATGTAAATTTAACTTTTAAATTTAAAGTTCATAATATATGTATATATATGTATATATACACTAAATATCTCCTCAAAGTAAAATTAGAGTAATATAGTCATTTTTTTAAAATTAATAAATTACTAACTTCTAATAATTTTTTAATATATAAAAAATCTGATTAAAAATAAAATATTATTATTTTTTATGGTATAGATGGTGGACAACTATTCTCCTTTCTAAGAAATCAAAACAGTATTTAAAAATTTATAAAATAAATATTTTAACTTTGTAAAAAATTAATCAGTCATGTGAAAATATTATATATATATATATATATATATATTTCTAGCATTTAAGAAAAGAAAAAAAAAACAACTAAAGAACCAATGATTTGAGTCCAAATAAACGAGGGAGGGTGGGGTGAGGCCCTCGTACGCAGTGCCCAGCTGAATTGGTTTCTTCCTTTAAAAAAGTTGGACCCATCATCATGTGCTTCATTCACCTCTCTTCCTCTTCTTCTCTCACTTTACTGACACATACTCCCCGGAATCTCAAACTCCGACCGGTCATATTTCCGTCAAACAAGCTGACACAATCTCTCTTTCCCTCCTTTAATTCTTTCTTATATACAATACACAATCTTTTCTAATCACTCACATAACCTTTGCAGCATAGCAGACACCACTTTCTTTCTCTTGTGTCTATTTATGGAATCTCACACCTTACCATTATTATTATATCAATAATACTCATCAAAATTCTCCTTCTTTTATTATATTATCATGTTACTTTTCTTTCATGGTTCCCAAAAAGCCCCTGTCAAAACTCGTTTCTCTTTTCAACCCCCTTTCTTAAAGCCAGTCAAGACTCTTTTCTGAGAGTACTAGTCTTTCATGCATGTTTCATCAATCGCAGAAAGGGAAGCATTCCCCATAAGCACCTTCTCAGGTCCCCAAAATCTATGTTTCTTTGCACCCTCTTCATTGCAACCTATATGTTCCTGCTTATCTCACCCGAATTCATTCGTCTTCATTAACAATATTTGTCATAAATTAAATTATCAAAGTCATGCATGGTGTAAAGTACACTTATGTTTTAATTAAATTTTTCTGCTTTCTCATTAATCAGCTTTTTGAGGCTGATTCTATTCTGCTAGAAAGGAGTTATTTAGATTAATAATTGGAAGCAATATCCTCCTGCTTGTACATATAGTTTTACTTTTGCTTCATCCAATCTAGATAAGAAACAAAGCACCCCAGTTGCCTTTGTCTTTGTATGAATGAAGTTTTCTGCTCTCCTTCAGCTTTGGTTCAGACTTTAGAGCTATTGAACTAGTAGCATGTATAGCTTCATTGCTTCACCAGTCCATGCCCATGTATTGTCCGTGTCTTCAAAAGAAGCTAGTGTTGGAAATCAACTTTAACATGATAAACCAGATTTAGCTTACTTTAAATGTAATGTCATCCACTATCAATCTGTGGCAGCAAACAATAACTAAAGCATCGGCTGGTGCATGTGGCTACTCTAAACATTTTGGTGGCCTAAGTATATTTTAGTTGCAGGCTATAGCTAGTTGCGATTCATATATGCTCGTGTCATGTCTTTCAACCCTTAATTGAAAGGCTGTTTGTTATAGTATTATCCACTTACAGTATTATGTATTGCAAGCAGGGAACCTATAGAAGGTGGTAAAGGAAAAGGGGAGGTTTAGTCAGTTCATACTTCAACTCGGTGTAGTTGGGGTTCACAGAAACACGAGTCATAGGCATTAAAAGCTAGCAAAACCAGCAGTTATAACAATCCGCACGGATACCTGCATAAGATACATGGCGTAAAGCACAAGGTTTGCTTTTCTACTAACTACTCTCTCCTTTCTTTCACATTCAGACTACTCATATATCTGTTAATTTACAATGATTCTTTTAAACATTTTGGCACTCTAGCTAGCTATACCTGCCTCGTGTCGATGTTTTTACCCCCCAAAGTCCACAAACCAGCATTTAGCAACACACTTCTGGTTCTATGTATGATTTTCCTGAATGAATTCTTTTCTTTTTTCTTGTTTTTGTATATGGGTGACTCGGTTCTCACTTTGACATGATTGCCATACATGTCCATTTCATTATCATAAGGTTTTTCTTAGGTGTGACGTAGGACATACATGATAAAAAATAAGTAAATAACATATTTGTTTACTTAAAATAATAATATCATTAAATACACATTAAAAGATTTGTTCATATGTATGTAATTTTTACTATTATTTTTACTGCATATAAAATGTGTAAAAATATGTAATGATAATTAAATTTTGGTTAAAATACCCATTTATTTTTTATAATTTATATTTATAGTTCATGTATTTAAAAAATTTATCTTTTAATCTCTATATACATATTTTGTCAAGTTTTAATTTCTACCGTTATAATGTTATTACAAAAATGTAGTTTGATTATATTGCTATATTTGAATATTATTTAAAAAAATGGAAATGATAAATAAAAAAAAGGTACAAAAGTCATTATTATTTAAAATCTCCGTACTATTGTACAGAGGATAACAAATAGTTAATTGGGAAGTTGCTTGTTATCCTACCAACACACATCCAAAGTGCTGGATATGTATATAGAGACAGCGCCAGGGCTCATAGACGGGGCCTTTCCCCATACTCTCATTGCACCACTCCTGTAATTATTATTATTTTCATAGTTTTTTTTTCCCTGCAATTATTAGAATATGTTTGGTAGATAGAGTTCCTATTTATTTATAGAAGTTTGTATAGCTATTTAATAATGATTAAATAAAAAGAGTTTATAATTTTTAAAAGTTAATTTCTTAAAAATTATTTTGAGTAACGTTTAGTTTTTAAAAATTAGGTAATTATATTTTTATTTTTGTTATTTATTTTTATTTAAAGACAACTTATCTATTACACTTAAAATTTCACTTACGAGAAGGTGCGGGTGTTACTTGGTTTACTGTTTAATAGAATCAGAGTAGGATTATGAAAAACACTTTTCCTTCATTGGTCTTTTTTTTTTTTTTCAAGTTGAATCGGAGAAAAAGTCAATTCAAGAGAAATTCGATGTTTACTCCACTTTGTTTTTTTATTTTTGTTTTTTTATTATTTAAGAAACTAAAATATAAGGTAATGTTATTGCTTTTTATAAGAAAAAAAGTAACGGTTGAAAAATTGTAACATTAATTATACAGTCATAAAGTTAAAAAGAAAGTTGAGGTTGCAATTGAAGAAATTACACTTAAAATTATATCTAAGTAAATGGTGTATCAAATGGAGTACGTCCCATCTTGTTTAGCTGTAAGAGCCTTAAAAATATACTAAAAGTTACATTAAATTACAAAGAGTACGCAAGAAATAGACTTAGCATCCACAAATTTGATAGAACAAGGGTTGCAGGGGGGGCCTCCCATCCTAGTGGAAAATTTTACAGCTTAGATGTGACAAAATTGGAAGAAATCACATTGACCAAAGAAGCAGTCAGAGGGCTTCGGCCACAACATCGATATGCAAATTAATGCCTCCTACCAATCCATTCAATAACATTATTATTATTACTTTTTTTCCAATTAATACAACAATATTATCATAATAGAAAGAAGGAAATGCTAACAAGGGCATGGTGTCTTGCCTGCTTTCAAAGTTTTCACATGGGTAGTCTAGTTCATTTATATTCAAAATTTGGTTTTTAAATTTCTTAGTAAAATGTTTATTTCTTTTGTTGGTATGTTCTATCTGTGGTGTGAAAGGGACAGGACACATGATTGTTCTTTGTGTCTTTGTAATGATCCCAAATAGTTGAAGAGCGTTACCATCACTTGTGCCATTTTGGGATATCCCTAGTTCCCCCATCTCACATCCATTAAGACCAAAAACAAAGAGAAAAGGGTTAAAATGCAATTTGTGTTTTTTGGGCAGGCATAGCATAGTTTGCAGCATTTACCCTTGGGTACACGTACAACTGACATTGGCATTTGGCAGCCAGCCATCATGGCAACTTCATACATTGCATTGCACTGTGCGGATATCTAAGCACAAGCAAGCTTCAAATTTTGTTTGACCCTTTTTTTTTTTTATGCCTCTTGTCTCTGCTACACTGCTTGTGCTGTGTGGTGAACATGCCTTAGGGTCCCGTTTTGTCATTGTAATTCAACTAACTTTGTGGTTGCTGAAAAGGGGATTTATACATGCAATCTTACAAGATGTCCTGCCACGAACTTGGAGTAGGGTAAAATTCAAACATCCCCTGCACCTTTTGGGACCACCTAGTAAACCAAATTAAAGTCCTTTTGGACTTGTAGTACTCAAACCCCACAAACAATTAACTATAGCAGCACATGCATTTTATCTCGTGTACAACAACATCTTTTGCCTCCCCTATAACTGTAAGCTTATGGAACATTACTTAATTTTTTTTTTAAGGAAAGTAGTGGTGTAAGTGTTGAGGAGAAAGTTTATATTATTATGCCCATAACCATGAAAATTAGGCCATAACATACTGATACATTGTTCCAAAGAGCAAGTAATAATGGTCATTAGAATTTTATAGGAGATTACATTGTCGGTTGTTTTGCATGTATGCATGTCACTTTATTTTTCTTCCCATCTTTTCACTCAGTTGCAGAGAATGTACAGCACCTAGGAGAAGATGAAACACTGTCGAGATTTGATGCCATGCCATACCTTTCTTTTCAGCTTTCAGCCGTTACAAAGGCTTCTTCTGCCTTTCCCACTCTTGTCTTCCTTCAAGACAAATGCATAAGCTAAGCTATAGTTCTGACTAAAAACGTGGAACTTTTTGCCATAAACCCCTCAGTTTGTCCTTTATAGGAATCTCTCATCTTTGTGTCTCACTCTACTTTAAGTTAAAGTGAAGGTTCCTTCCTTGTTTTGTTCAGAACTACTTGGCAAGTGCAATGAAGGATCCAGTGGACGATCAAGTGAAATCTAGAAGGGCTCTTCAGAAAAAAAGAGAAAGAAGAAGAAGCCAATGTAAACAAGAACCCGGACTTGACTTACAATTATGTTCCTCAGCTTCTTGCGAAAGTCTTGTGTTTCCTTCCAGGCCTGGTTATGGCCAGCTTGGGACAAAGTGTCTGGTCAAAGCTAACCACTTTCTGGCTGATATATCAGTATCTGACTTAAGCCATTACAATGTAAGTCTAATCTAATAATTTAGAACAACAAAGTACAAACTGATGCAGGGATTTTGTATAATTTGATTTGTGTTAAGGGTTTTTTTGCTAAGTTATCATGTGTGGTTTGTGAAGGTTAAAATAACACCTGAAGTTACTTCTCGTAAAACAAGCAAAGCTATTATAGCTGAGTTAGTGAGACTTCACCGAAACACTGACTTGGGAATGAGGCTTCCTGTTTATGATGGAAGAAGAAACCTCTACACTGCTGGCTTGCTTCCTTTTGCATACAAAGAGTTTACCATACTATTGAGTGAGGATGATGAGGGTACTGGTAGTACCAGGTGATTGTTCAAGTAACTATATCATGTTTGTTATCTTTAAAATTATTATTGTATTTTGAAATTGGTCATTCGGGTAAGAGTAAACAAATGAGTTCTAATTGGTTTCTGTCAGGGAAAGAGAATTTGAAGTGGTAATAAAGTTTGCAGCTCGTGTTACAATGAATCAATTACGTGAGCTTCTCAATGGGAAACAAGTGGACACCCCACAAGAAGCGCTTACTGTCATTGACATTGTGTTGAGGGAGCTTGCTGCTCAGAGGTGCATTTGTGGTTGTTCTTTCAACATTGTATCCATCAACTCCTTTTTAATTGAATGAGGCTATTGTAACTGACAATATTCTTGGTTTTTACACCTTAAATTGCTTTGCATGTTTAGCTATGTATCAATTGGAAGGTTTCTATATTCTCCGGATTTAAGAAAACCACAACAACTGGGTGGTGGCTTGGAATCATGGCGTGGCTTCTACCAGAGTATAAGGCCTACTCAGATGGGATTGTCTCTTAATATTGGTGAGACTTCTAATTTCCTGGTAAATATCTTGAAAAATTTAGTTTTTGACTGAGCTCAATGATCCATGTAACTGATTTCACTTAATAAGTTTTTGACGTTTGTTTGTTGAGATTCTTCAATCCTTGTCATTCATTTTAAGTTGTCAATTCTCAATACTAAAAAATTGCTTTTCTTTGTGTTTTCTTTTGATTTATATTTCAGATATGTCATCAATGGCGTTTATTGAACCACTCCCAGTAATTGACTTTGTTGCTCAAATTTTGGGAAAAGATGTGCTTTCAAAGCCATTGTCAGATGCAGATCGTGTCAAGGTATGAAAATTTCAAATTTGGATTTAAAATGGGAAGTTTATATGTATATATATATATCCTGTAAGGCCAAGATCTCTTTTGCTCCAAAGATATGCCAATAAATGTAATGTAAAGAAGTTTTATTGTTCTGTTCTAAGTGTATCAACCAAAGGTTGAGTTTGATTAAATATCTTAAATCAAAAAATCTTTGTGGTGTCACTCATGCAGATTAAGAAAGCCTTAAGAGGTGTGAAAGTTGAAGTTACACACAGAGGAAGTTTTCGAAGGAAGTACAGGATTACAGGATTGACATCACAGCCTACAAGAGAGCTTGAGTATGGTTTAATGACTTTTGCTTTGCGAAATGGATTTAATTTTTTTTAATATACTTCTCAAGAAACTAATGTCTCTTCTCCACCTCACAGTTTCCCTGTAGATGAGAAAATGAACATGAAATCAGTAGTTGATTATTTTCAAGAAATGTATGGATATACGATCATATATTCTCATCTACCATGCCTCCAAGTAGGAAGCCAAAAAAAAGTGAACTACTTGCCAATGGAGGTAAATTCTTTTTCAAATTATTATCGAACCTATTTTTTTTTTCTAAGAACTTTATTTTTCAATGAACAATTCATGTGAATCTTATCCCAGGCGTGCAAGATAGTTGGGGGTCAGAGATATACAAAGGGACTTAACGAAAAGCAGATAACTTCTCTGCTAAAGGTCTCATGCCAGAGACCACGTGAACAGGAGACAGATATTTTGCAGGTCATTGTCATGGATTCTTGATACTACCCTCCAACCTTTATTTTCTTCCCTTTTTATTTTGGATTGAAAATCGAATAGCCATGATATGTATGATATATTGCAATCGTTTTAACAAGTCCTTTTCATTCAGTCATTTATTCTAAAATTTCGATCCTCTCCTATAACTGAGTAACAAAATATAATCATGTTAAATAAAAAAAAAGGCATAATTTTTATTAAATGAGCCTATTATGATTGTTGTAAGTTATATAAATTGTTAATAAAAATTCTGTCTTTTTATTTCCAGCATGACCATTTTCAAATTTTGTTCTCTTCCTCTACAAATAAAAAAATTGTGCTTCATGCTGGTTTGGCTTAGTTTAATTAATCTATTACTTTCCCAATAAACTGGCAGACAATTCAACAAAATGATTATGAGTATAATCCCTATGCAAAGGAGTTTGGTATCAGCATAGACAGCAAGCTTGCATCAGTTGAGGCTCGGGTTCTTCCTGCTCCATGGGTAATTTGCGTATAGTTATATTGGTCAATTGTTATTGGCTTTTGGCATTTTGGAAATAATACATTTTGCCTCTTCTTTCTTCATAGTTGAAATATCACGACACTGGAAGGGAGAAAGAACACTTGCCACAAGTTGGTCAATGGAACATGATGAACAAGGTTGGCTTAGACATTAAAAGACTATAGTTACCATTTTTTTTAAAGCTGAAAAAGAAAAGGTAAACTACTCGTTCCTAGCGGAAGTAATGCTAGTTATTTTAATGCAGAAAGTTATAAACGGAAGCACCGTAAGATATTGGGCATGTATCAATTTCTCACGAAGTGTCCAAGAAAGTACAGCTCGTGGGTTTTGCCAACAATTGGTTCAAATGTGCCAAATCTCAGGCATGGTAAAGTTTCAAATTTTTGTTATACCTTGTTAAGAATTTATATATTAGAGATAGAGACTATTTGCTTGAATATCAGTCCACGTCATTTTTCCAATTATGACTACACGTTCTTGTTATTTTGTATCTATGTGATGTAAGCTTGTAGTATACGTTTTTTTTTTTATCCTTTCTCAGGAATTTAGTCAGGACCCTGTGATTCCTATATATTCAGCAAGACCTGATTTGGTGAAAAAGGCCTTGAAGTATGTACATTCTGCTGCACTAGATAAACTTGGTGGGAAAGAACTAGAGTTGCTGATTGCCATTCTTCCGGACAACAATGGCCCTCTTTATGGTATGATTTTTAGTCACTCCAATATGTCTAGTCCATTAGCATTACTCATGAGTGTAGCTATGGTGGTAGAGGTGTATAAAGAAATGCTAAGAGGTTCTAGTACCTTGCTATTTTATTTTTAGCTTTCTTTGTTTCACATTCCTATGAAAATGGGAATGCTTGAGCTTAAAGAGGTTCGAGTATCTGCCTACATTATCTCTTGTCCACATTTCATCCCACTTATTCTGCAGAGGATAACTCCATATGTCATGCTTACTAAGAAACAAATTCTTCATTCAGGTGATCTCAAAAGAATCTGCGAAACAGATTTGGGGTTGATTTCTCAGTGCTGTCTTACAAAACATGTATTCAAGATTAATAGACAGTATTTGGCAAATGTGGCTCTAAAGATCAATGTCAAGGTCTGTTATTATATAATTTAAATCATCTATCAAACATGACAATCCAAAGTAACAGTGGTTAGTTACTAAAGAATATTTACTTCTATATTCAACCTCTTCCTTTTATTTTCATTTTTTGCTTAATCATCGTTTTCTTAAATAAATGCAATATACTTTCAGATGGGAGGAAGGAACACAGTACTTTTGGATGCTCTAAGTTGGAGGATCCCATTGGTTAGTGACATCCCAACAATAATTTTTGGAGCTGATGTAACTCATCCAGAGTCTAGAGAGGACCCTTGTCCATCCATTGCTGCTGTAAGCATTTCCAAACTCCTATGATTTATACCTTTCCTTATATTTGGTCTTCTGATTACCATTATTCAGGTTGTAGCCTCCCAGGACTGGCCGGAAGTTACAAAGTATGCTGGATTGGTATGTGCTCAGCCTCATCGTGAGGAACTCATTCAAGATCTTTTTAAATGTTGGAAGGATCCACACCATGGTATAGTTTATGGTGGCATGATCAGGTATTTAGTAGCAACCTAATCATTTTCATTGTTGGATTAAGTGGAAGGTTGTGTTTGCCTCTAAACTTTATATCTTGTTTATTTTATTTTAGAATCATATAGACTCCCTTTAGGTATTTCCTTGATTTATTTTAAGCCTGAAAATCTCATCTGTTGGCATTTTTGAAATTGCCTAATGAGAAAGGTTTTCATTCTTGCTTGCTTTAATTTTTTCCTCTTCACTCGAGTATAGATTGTTTGTGTTCAATCATTGACTACTAGGGAAACAATTATGGTTTTGCATTTGTTACCTGCAATTATTAAACATCATAGTTGCCTATTTGGATCATACTATAATGTGCTACTGCAGAGAGCTGTTACTCTCTTTTAAGAAGGCAACTGGACAAAAACCTTGGAGGATAATATTTTACAGGTAGGAGTGTTCTGTTCTGGTAATTAAATATATATTTTTTATTGCAATGCAAGTTAGGGATGAAAGGCATTGAATATCATTATAATGGGGAACTGAATTATTTATAATTCAATCCAATATATTTACAGGGATGGAGTAAGTGAAGGACAATTCTACCAGGTTTTGTTGTATGAGCTTGATGCCATCCGTAAGGTACTTGGACATATTACTGTTATCTTTGTTTATATAATTATATATGCACTATGACATTTTTAGGTAATTAAATTCTTAATTTGGGTAGGCTTGTGCATCTTTGGAACCTAGTTACCAACCTCCGGTAACTTTTGTTGTGGTTCAAAAGCGGCATCACACTAGACTCTTCTCAAGCAATCATGATGACAGAAATAGCACTGATAAGAGTGGGAATATTTTACCTGGTAAAAGTTTTTAAAATTCATCCAATTTCTATCATTAGCACATGTCATCAACCTAAGGTTATCCATGAAAATCCAAGAGGATATATGCTTAGATAGGCTGAAAATTGTAGAATATTTGGAATACCCTCCAATTCCTTCTGCTCGCTATGTAATTATTATTAATTTATTAGTCTCTGAGTTGAAACTTATCCGATTGGTAAATGTAGGTACTGTGGTGGATTCTAAGATCTGTCATCCTACTGAATTTGACTTCTATTTATGCAGTCATGCAGGAATTCAGGTATAATAATGATATCTATGTTGCTACATTAGAATTTAGAAAGGATATGTTGGTATCGGATTGACTTTGGTTTTTCCAAACCTGAATTTTCCTTACACCCTTACTCCTACACCCCATTAGTAAGTTAGAAAGGGGAAATGGAAATTTTTTCTTTCTCTCCTATTGTAACCATACAAATAGGTATAGGGGTTAGACCAGATGTGGAAGAATTATTTTTGTATCAGACTTAAATTAATTCAATTTACAGGGTACAAGTAGACCGGCTCATTATCATGTTCTGTGGGACGAAAACAATTTCACTGCTGATGAGATTCAATCTCTGACCAACAACTTATGCTACACGTAAATAACTTCTCTCATCCTCTCGAAGTTGTTTGATCTATTCTTATGATGAAATAATCTCCTCATTACTTTGATTGTAGCTATGCAAGATGTACACGATCTGTTTCAGTAGGTAAGTCTTTGGCTCTTGCTTGACACAAGTACGAGTATAATCTACCAAAAAGTTAATAGGACATAGGGCCACTAAACGCTCCTTATATAATACACACTTATATTTTAATAAAAAGAAAATATTTGTATCGGGTATTAATTAAAAATGAGTTAATACATCAACAGAAAATATTTACTGAGGAATGCTAGTGCCTGCAACTAACTTTACTGATCAATATATAATGAGCATTTAATGGATTTTCTGTTTGCCAGTTTTATATAATGCAAATTGGTTACCCCTATCGAATTAAATGTGTGCTGTGTACAGTGCCTCCTGCGTACTATGCTCATCTGGCAGCTTACAGAGCTCGATTCTACATGGAACCTGATGTTCCTGAGGTTGCTAAATCTCGAGGTGCAAGATCAAAAGATGAGTCAGTTCGACCACTACCAGCATTGAAAGAGAAGGTGAAGAATGTAATGTTTTACTGCTAAGAATGAGGCGCATCAGGGAGATTTCCAAGAAGAGAAACAGATGTGATGAAGTTCAATATGTAAAACCTAAACTGTTCATAATTTTCTCTGCATTGAAATTTTTGACAAAGTCTAGGTTGTTTATCAGTATCTTTGGATAAAGAATTTTAGATTTTTTTGGAGAATATATATGAAATCAATAATGAAAATTATTTAAGTGAGACTGTAACATATGGGGGGTTATTAACATAATCACAAGAAGTTAAGCATAAGCATAGTTTTTTAAATTTTCTCTGAAAATTTTACTGTACAAATTTATAAAATCAAGTAAATTAGAATTATTTTATTCCAAGAAAACCTAAGTGTCTAGCGAAAGTTATAGAAATTATCGGTTGCTTTTAATGATAATTCTTTCAACTTTGTGTTAGCCTTCAAACCTGAAAACACGTGCTGGCCCCATCTCTTTATTTAACATAAAGTCAAAGGTTTGTTGAGCACTCTCGATCGGATTGCAACCCTTCTTAGCTCATTATAGTCCAACCATTCAGATGTTCGTTGCTCAAGTGCAACAGTGAAGGTTCATTTAACTGATACTAAACAAAATTTTTAAATTCATTTAAATCAAGGTATTAGAAAACTGAGACTAATCCACTTGTAGAAACTAGTTTATATACAGGAGGAGGATTGTCCAAGTATTATAAATAGTATTCTCAAGTGCTTACAGTGATAGCAGCATATTTTTAACAAATGTAGGATATCTTTAATTAACACAGAATTGCATAGTTGCTTCACATTCTCTAACAAATACTACTCATTTTTCACAAAGTAAGAAGGGCATTCCCGAAAGGTGAATAAGTGAACAGCTATATTATTATGTTCCACGAGGCAAGGTTGACCACTTGACGGTCTGAAAGGCATAACACGAACTCCAGTCCCAATCTTTGCCTTGCATGAATGCATGAGGCTTCCTTGGAGGGTCCCTTCCCATACCACCTTTTCACTCTTTGTTGGGCAAACTCACATGCACCATCTTTACCAATGTAACATCAATTCTCTTACTGTCTTACACACAACCCAGATTCCTTAATCCTTCCTAATTGAAGAATTAGTAGGATGCATGCTGATTTTTATCATTTGTTTGCGCTAGGCACGTCCAATAATTGACAGGATTACTCATAAGTTATATGAAAATATTATAAAAAATGTGTTAGATGTGTGTATATCATGCTAGGTGAAATCAGTTACAACACAACGCAACTTAATTTGGTCAAAAAATAAATTTTAAAAAATGTAGTTAATTAAAAAGTACTTTTTAATAATTTGGTTGAAGATTTTTTTTGTTTTTCTCAATTTTTTTTATATGCACTCTTCTTACTAGTACTTTTAAAGATTTTCTTTGCATATAACTAAATCATATGAAATGATTTTTAATTATTTTAATATGTTTTTGTATATTATCATTTTATATCATATTTTTTTTATGTGTCCACCCGTAGGATGTATTCTCATTTCTACTGCTTTCACTTTTTTTTTAGTATTGTTCCTTTAAGATTTAATACTTAATACTATATGAGATAATTGATTATATTGCATGTTAAAACTTTTCTTTCCAACTTGACATGTTACAAATAATGTTTTTATTTTATTTTATTTTAACTACACAGCTTATATTATGCGAGTAGCGTTTTCATTAATTTATTTAATATTCAGTATAATCAATTCTCTGCACCAAAACTTATAAATTTATAATATAATATTATTTTTAATTTTAACTTTTAACACGTTATATTCTCTTCATTTTTTTTACTAAATTTACCGTACTGTTTTATAAAAGAATGTTTATTTTTTTCAGCGTTAAAATCCCAACTCTCTTCTGGTTAAGAGCAAAACAGTTTTGTTACCACTCACAAGATTTACAAAGAATCAAATATGCTTTTTCACCCCATGCGAATACTTTTTCTCGATTTACATTATTATATGTTATTACTGATTTTATAATTGAACTCAATGCCTCGCTGATGAGTCACATGTTCACTGTGAAGCTCAACGAGAATGCATCATAAACGCAAGGCTATATGTGTTGTCACAGTAAGGAAATAGTTAATATCACTGAAAGTGCATGACAACTTTAGCAGCCTAAACTCATTAACACGCTTATTTTATTAAGATATTAATTTGTAAGTAGTTTGTCTCTCAAAAAGCTAATTTTTATTGATGGAAACTTTTAAAAATTATAATAGCACTATTTGTCAATTTTAATGGCCAAATTGTTGATTAACTCCAAAATAAATAAGTATAGATTTTGACTAAGAAGTAAGCAATTGATCTACGTAAAGTTACGTGAGTCACGAATGTCGCCAGGGAAAGATTATTGGTTTATGAGAAGTCAGATGTAATGATAACAATTTGATTCAATATTATATTGAAAATAAATAAATAAAACGGTGTAAGAATAATATAATTAAAAAAAAGAGATAATTGCAGCGCATAGAATAACAAATTAAGAGTCTCTTTCTAGAAGAAATTGGGTAAATTAAGGGTTAATGGTCCAGAGAGTGATAATGCGACGTCTAATCTAATGGCAGAAATAAGATAAAGAGTGAGATGGTAATTAGGGGGGGGGGGGTGTTAAGTAGTCAATTATGTGTTGACAAGCTCCCTTAACAACCTATCAACATTGATGGCATATTTCTACCGAAGCAATATTAATCAATCAATCAATCAAGTTTGTTAAAACAGGAACTCCACGACTTCCCCCAATGCATGAAAAGTCATTTCACATAATATATGCAAAATGAAGAAACTTATTATCAGGTAAAAACCCAAAAATACAAGAATGTAGAAGGGGTAAATTTTAGTCACAATCACTGTGAGCAAGTTGCACGGCTCGCCAAGCCGAAGCCGCAATCAGAGGTCGGTTATGCCAACATAACGTTAAACAACCTTCATTCTCCTCCACGCTGTAACCCTCTGCGGAGAACAGGCTCAACAGCATGCTCGCTTGCTTAAGCGCATTGGAAGCCAAATGCACGCCCTCGAAGCCGGCTTTCCCAAGGCGAGCCTTCCACTTAGCTAGCGGCTCGTGCCTCTCAAGCCGAGCCGGTCCCTCACAGCACAGCACGTTGCAAATCTCCCTCTGCACGTACATCTCACCCAGACTCTTATCCGGCTCCACGGGACAAGCCTGGAGCGAGTCGAACACAGCCGAGTAATAACACAACGCTTCCGTGAACCGCTCTAAAAACCCGTTCTGGTTGTGATTGGCTTCTTGCTCCACTACCGTCATAACTCTCGGGTTCATTTTCCGGATCCAATCCAACACCGCATCGATGCTATGCTCCGACCCGAGAACACGGTGGAGCTGCATCACGGAGTTCACAGCCACCGCTTCCTTCGGGTTCACCTGCAGCATCGACGTGTTCACGTCCTCGAGGCGCGACGCCGCCACGACACGGAAGGAGAAGCGGAGGTTGACGGAACGAGCGACGTCGGCCAGTCGGAAGCCGATTTCGCGGTGATCCGAAGAGGGAGGAGCGACGGCGGTGAGGCGGAGTGAAGGAGGAGCGCCGGGCCGGATGGCGAGAGCGTGGATTAACGGCGGCCATTGGAGGCCGTGCATGAGGTGGAAGTCGATGACGTGGAGGCAGTTGTGGTCGGTGAAGGCTTGGAGGATTGCCTGGTTGGCGGTGAAGTGAGCGAACTTGAGGTAAGGGGAAGCCTCGTAGAAGTGATGGTAGAGAACGGCGTCGTTTTGGTGGTAGTGGATTTGGCTGTGCGGCGGCGCGTAGATTCGGAGGGTTAGAGAGTGGATGAAGTGAGAAGCGACTTTTCCGATGCCGGAGGCGGTGGTGAGGTGTTGGAAGATGGATTGCATGGTATGAAGGAGTGAAGCTGCGAGGGAGAGGTTGCCACGTTGGAGAGAATGGGCGCATGAGATTAGCATGTGGACCAGTCTTATTCCTGATTCTTCTTCTTCCGTCAAATTCAATTCTGAGGCTGAAGAAGAAGAAGAAGAAGAAGAAGAAGAAGAAGAAGAAGAAGAAGAAGAAGAAGAAGAAGAAGAAGAAGAAGAAGAAGAAGAAACGGTGTCGTTGAAGGTGGAAAAGTTGAAGATGATGTTATCGTTGTGAACTTGATGGACCTTGGTTACCCAATATTCATGAGAATCCATCTCCATCTAGGGAGTGGTATTGCTATTGCTGTGTGTTAATTGCACGAAATTGAAGTCATTTATTATATCTTTAAAATAGAGAGAGATGTGTTGTTGTCTGTGTAGTAGTCAGACAGTGGGAGTGAACAGAGGATTTGTGTTGAGAGGGAAAAGGAAAAGTGGGTATCACCTTCACTTCCACTCCAATGTATGAGAGAAAATTAACAAATAATGATTTAAACAAACTTGAAAAAACAGATAAAATGTCTATAAAAAGGTGACAGGTAGGGTACGTACGTGGATGCTGCGATTCCCGTTTTGGGATTTGGGAGGACACTGACGCAAACAAGTGGCGACTGCTTCTGTTACCCCTTTCACCTTTTCATTTGATACGGTAATTTTCAAGGACAGCTCTCCATCCTCTAATCAACACACTTCTAAAACCACGCAATAGTCAAATTTCAAAGGTCCACGTTCACACATTACATAAACCAATAATACAAAATCATTCAATTTAAATATTATTTCCTTTTTTTTTTCTGCCTGTAAAACCATTCTTTTCTTTTAATTTTATGATTGAAAAATGATTTTTTTTTAACCTTACAAGGCCTCTGTAATTTCTGTTTGTGTATATCGATACAAATCTTTTCCAATGAAATTTCAAAATCATTTTTAAATGGTCGGATTTAAAAACTATAAATTCTTTTATACTTTATTTTCATTACTTAAAATTTTACGTTAATTTAATTAAATAATTTTGATTCACTCTTTATTAATAATGATAGTATTTAAATTTTACTACCAATAAGTACTATATATTGAAAATGTTTAATATTTTTTTTACAAAAAATACAAAGTTACATATTTTTACGTCAATTTCGTTTTCTTTATTTTCTTCACTCTTGTAATTTTATATTTTTCTGGAGTTATATTAGAAATGAAATGTTTAATTCAACTATAAAAATCAACTAAAGTTTGCTTAAATCTTATATAAATTACTTTGGTTATGGTGCTGTTTGAGTAAAGAGAACAAAAATAGTATAAAAAATTAATAATTTTTTTATAAATTAAAATTTATTTATAATTTTTTTTTACAAATTAATCTCATTTAACCTTTAAAAAAAGTAAAGAAATGAAATATTTTTAATTTATAAAAAATTATATATTGTTATATTATTTTTTTTCTCTCATAAAAACTTATTCATAAGTTTATCCAAACAAAGTCTATATCCTTAAGTGATAAGGAATAAGCTTAGCAACTTATCTTATTTATACGATGTTTGAACAATGATATTTTTGTACCTGATCCAAATAAATAAAAAAGAAAATATAATTTTATTTTATTATGTACCTATGGATATGCAATAAGACATAAAAAATTCAAATATAAAATTTATTTAAGACTTATTTTTAAAATAATTTAATAAAATATATTTTATGTTTTAACACCAGCTCGTCAACACACAGTAGATGACTCCAATAAAAAATTTCAACGATTGTTCACATCATGTAACATTTTCTGCACCAGCTCAATGACAATATTAGGCACTAACTTTCTGTGTCATTTTCAATGTGAAACACAGATACTCACATAGAAATAGTACTGAAATAGCGTGCGGGAAGAAAAAAGTGTCCAAAGTGTTTTATTAACTCAAAGTATAACTATAAAACAATGATTGAAAGTTTTATAATAGAATATATGAGGGTCTGTGAGGTTGCTATTAAAAAGGAACCTTGATGTGCGCATTGCTACATGAAATATCAATAAATTTCTTTTGACATTGTTACCGTCTATACCTCAAATCTTAAGCAAACCAAGTTAAGAGGCACGTACAAAATCTAATCCATGCCCAAAAATTCCTTTATAGAGCTTAATGAACTATAAGATAAGTTGTCATTGTCCAAGTGCTAATTACTGCATGTCTAAATTAGATTCCCCTTAAAAGCTTGTAAATTTAAAATATACTGTCGTACAAAATCACTGAGTATCGCTTTTAAAGGTAAATTGAGCACAGAACTCTTCAATTCCATGCTTGTCTTTAACTTGATTATGCAACTAATAATTTGCACGCTTTGTTCAATTAATGCCCTTATTCACAGAAGCGAATTGTTTTAGTTTTGTTTTTTGGTAACTTGATCAGACTTTATCCAACTTGCTTAATTATGAGTCTCGTCACACTCAAAATGGATAAAAGATTAAAGCACTTTGTTATTTGTTTGTTAGGTACCCCAAAAGTACAGCGTTGCTTTCTATGGGCATGATGTCACTTTAATTAGAGAAGTCCTCTTTGGAGCCGCGTCCATGTGTCACTGAAAGGCATCAAAAAGTGCCACTGCTGCTAGATCATTTAAAATATTGCATCCAACCTCATATAAAGTTACATTTTACAGTATATTAAGAATTTTATTCAAATATATTGAGAGAGTGTAAATATCTTTTATATTAACATTTAAAGTGTATACTATAATTACATGACGATGTAAAAAAATTAAACTCACACATTAAAGTGGAAAATCAATGACGAAGTTGCTAAAAGAACAAAATTTGCGACTAATATAATTGTCATATTTATAATCTGAAAAATGTTAATACGTTAATTGAGAAATAAAAATAGAAATATTTTGTTGAAAAACATAAAATTACGCATAATATGTTTTTAACTAAAACCCTTGGTTAGTAATATACTTGCAACTTAGCCAGTTAAAAATGTGGGTGCCCATAGATTAAGAGCACTGGAGTGAGATTGAGAGAGACAAGTTATACTTTAAACTAAGAACACTCAAATATCAATACTTTCTAGCGATCTTAGAATAATGAAGAGTTATTTATCTATCATGAGTAACGTTTTGGGCAGATTCCGTTGGTTTCCACTTTACAGACACTAATTGAAGTGTTTTATTACTCTGGTTTTTCTTTAAAGGCCAATAATTGGGAGACAGAAACAGAGATATCAATGGATTTGGATGCATTAATTAAAAGGGTTGCAGCGGGAAATATTGGTCACGGCAAGATGTATTCGCATGACGGCATGATTCAATAAACTACTTACGCCGTCTACGTGATGGTCCACAAACCCGTTATCATTTTAGAAGCCCAAAAAGGCTCAGTTAGATTCTTCCGAGTTTGAAAATGAAAACCATTTGGCAGCGTTGTAACTTGCTGATCATTTAAACAAGGGAACTATACAAAAATGATAGAAGCTTTTTATTATTCATTTGCTCTGCATAAAAAAATGAACTTGTTGATAAAGTTTATTTTCTTGATTTCTTAAAAAATACTATAACAATGTTATTATCTTTTATTATCATTAAACCTATCTCCACTCATCTAACTTCACTATCAATATATACTCTTATTAACCTTTAATTCATGTTTTCATCAACTTCATTGTTTAGGACAAATAAGAAAAAAATTAAAAAATTATTCATAAGTATAATAAAGAGTATTAAAAACTTTTTAAAAAGTGCCTCATAAAAAGGATAAAAAAATAAAATAAGTGTTTTTATTAGTATAAAAAATAATAATAATAATAAATAATATTAACAAAATAGTAAAATTAATTAGTGTTACTTAAACATGAAGGGAGTTAATGAAGTATAAATGGTGGTCCAGGGTGTTTAACGTGGACTATGGACCATTTGGGACACGGGTCTAAGTGCATGAGCAAGTGGAAGTACATGCAGTGTGGAAATCAAAAGCGTTTTGAAAATAATTTATGTAGCGCAGTGTGGGCGAGGAGGGTGATGACAGGGTTGGGGACCGAATATGATAGCACATGCTTCCTGTTTATGAGAACCCATAGAGTTTGAAATAGACAAACATGTATCTTTACCTTTATTTCGTTCTTTAAATTGAACACAACAATTATTACTTCTTATAGAATGTTTGGTTACGAAGAGCAATGGAGGTTTTACGTTTTTCATAATAACAAAACTCCGTTCTAGTTCAATTTTGCGTAACCCCGTTCACACGGAGAACCAGAATTAATATTGCAGGTAATATTATATATCATTTTTTATTTTCTTTATATTTTTATCGTTCTTATGCATATGTTTTTAAAATAACACAGTCCAAGTGTAAAAGATGAAAAAAAATATATTCCGAACCCCCGCACTATTTAAAATTACAATTTTTAATTTATCACACTACCTACTACCTTATGTAATATGGTTTTCAAAATATTTGGACTTGAATTTCTGAGTTATACTCACTTAATAAAATTATTAAAATATTTTAATCTGAGTTTTTATCTTGAGATTTTTGGAGTGGCATACATGCGGATGCTCAATTAATTCGTGGCGTATAGGGAGGCACACTATACTACTACTAATACTAATACTAATACTAATACGAAGACGGTCACTCATTCAAGTACGGAGATAAGATGTTTTGGGTGTCTTGGATCAAGCAAAGTCCAGAGAAGAAGCTTATTTCAGCCACGCTCCAACCCCATTTCGCAAAGAGGCTGAGGCAGTAATGTTCGAGTCCTCTCCACTAGCCATTTATCCCCTGTATGCAGTAAGCATTCCATTGATTGGAGATTTGGAACGATCTCTCTCTAGGTCCATGAATCAAGTTCCTTTCCAATGTGCCATCCACATGGAAACAGATTGTGTAGACTTTGACCCGAATAATCTTTCGGTAAAAAAGAAAAAGGAAAAAGAAAAATCAAGAAGGCAATCACACATGAAACCTATGGATGACTGAATAGAGAAAGGCACATATAGATGGATTATCCATGTTCTCTTCAATAAATCCTCCTACGTGTTTAAAACAAAAAGTACTAAATTAAAAATTCAATTAAGAACTTTAAAAGCTTTTAATACTATTCCTTTAAGCAATTAACAGAATTAGCATATATAATTATTCAGTAACTTATATATGAAGTCACGTTCAAAAAATTTTTACTGCAAGTTCCAAATAGTTGAATAAAACAAATTTACTTACAGAAGATGTTAATAGTACTTTCCTGAAAGGCAATTTGTAACTTTAAAGCTTGGAGTCTTAGAGAACTGCATCAAACCTCTCCTCCCTATACAAGAGGGAACAATATTAATTGGTCTACAAGATTTATGCACAAATGCAAATAAGGCCAAATATATATTTGCAATGTGATTTTCATTAATCCAGTGGTTCATGAATTGGTGATTAAGTATATCGGCAAATCCTTAAACTCAAAATTAATTAATTATTTTGTAATCTGGTTATGCTCTTGACATGCTATAATTGATATTTACTAGATGTTCTGGACACTGCTCGGGGAAAATTCAACTTAAATTAAAGTACTCATGTAATTTTGAGGGAACTGCAAGTCATGTATCTGCTGTGACCAAGAGCAGAACCAGTACTGCTTATATTTTTTATTCATGTGACATGTTGTAGTACTACATTATCCTACGATTTTATGATAAATAGAATACTTTAGGAGATAGGAAGCTTTTGCATCCGAAATTACGAGGAAATTTTTCAAGTAAAAATGCCTGTTTATTCGTTGACTGAACCCAATGACATTGTACGGTCCGTAAAGCTGATCATATCTAATAGATAAGACTTTTGGTGGTATCATCTATTTACTTGTATTTTTCAGGTCGGCTAAAGATGCGGAGAGGTAATGTCTGGGTGACTTTGGTCCAAGTTACAGTATATGGTCATGCCTCCACAACTTCCAAACCAGCTTGTTATTCCTTTTAACGCCCTCAACTTGACAGCTCAGCAAGAAATGCATCAGCCCATACAGAAGTTGATATTTCAATCCGAAATGAAGAAAAACTGATTACGAGAACGTATAATCATTAGAGTGATTGAGGACAGTATTTCTCATGTCCTGCAGTAGATGAGATAACAGAACAGAAGCAATTCGAAGCTGGAATCTCTAATGAGAAAACCTTCAGGTCAAATAACAATTTCGGGGTATTATTTTCACTATACCAGTGTAAACTCGCAAGAGAATAGGGCCGGTTCCAGCGGCTTGTCACGGGGCTATTTTTTCGCCAAAGTAGTAAGATTTGAATAATAATTCAAGCAGCCAAACTCTTTTCTGAGAAGAAAGTATTTTGGCTCAGTGATTTATTTTCAAGCTCCAAACCCTTGTTCACTAGAGATTCAAGGGAATCACTATGATAGTAGCAGACATCCCTTTCTAGTGAAATACTTTATGCTTAAGGTCATAAGACTTGACATTAAAATTTGATAGAATTCTGGGAAAAGACTGTTTAAGTGATGGGAATCTATACTTGCTTGTGGTCGTCCGATCCATTGCTTTTTAAGTAACCATATTTCCTTATACTTCCCAAGCAAATTAGAATCTTGATACTGCTAAACAATATCATAGAAGCTTGAATAATTTTCATCGAGAATCATTTCTTTAGTAGCTCCATTAGCTGGTGATTAATATAAATTTCATCTGAGATACTTTGAAAATGCTTTCAGTTCAAGATTGATATCAGTTTATGCACATAAATAGAGGATGGTGCTGTTTCAAGAAGAAATTAAGATTGAAATTTCACAATTCATAGGTGCTGCCCACTCAAGCATGCTTTTCATGGATTCTCTTACTTCAAAATAGAAGTATCTAGTGTCTCAAAGTCCGTGAGGATTTGTCCAATGACTATAAACTAAAAAGAATTAAGAGATTCTCGATTATAAAGCACTTGCCAAAGGTTTTGTTGTACATGGTATGGGAAATGGAGAGCATACTTTCACTAGAGTTAGCAATTGATCAAAACTCTATTTAAAGTTAAGATGCGGGTAGCAACTTCAATGGTAAAGTCAGCGGCAGCAATAGAACCAAATATATTGGCATTGGCTGCTGGGTAGAACAAAAGACAGCAAAAATTTACACTATATATGTGAATATGTCATTATGTAGTCCCTGAACCGGGCTTATATTCTGGCAAGCCCTCAGGTAGATTCCCCACATGTTTACGTTTTGTTTGTCTTAACATAAGAAAAAAGAAAGACTACCTACTTTTTGCAGCTGGTTATACTTCTCTTAAGTTGTAGATTGCAGCTTAACACCAGGTCGTGTTGAATCACATAATAGAAACTCACAAGCAGCTGTATATTAAATCACAATCCTCAGAAAACAAAATATATCTAAATGGCTAAACAAAATCAGAAGGAAATTACAAAATCACTAACACAGGCTCACCATACAGACAATTTGTAGCCAGTAATGGACAGGAAAAATGGTCAAATTTGGTTGATAAAAGAATATGAAAATGGAAAATCAGGTTTCAAATCAAAGATGAACTCCAGAAGACACGATCTATCTAAGTTGGTTCATTATTTGTGACGAAAGATCTGATAACCCTCCCTTCACTCAACAAGAATGATCCAATAATAAATTCAAAAGTTGAAAAACAGATAAACACCTTCATGGTAACCAGATAACCTTCCTCTTACATCCGAATACAACAGTTTGTTAAACTATCGCATAAGGGTACGGCCAACCCCATATCAAAAAGTTACAATCATCTTTCTAATGTAATCTAGGGTTATGGAAACCAAAGAGCCACTTGTTGGAAATCAAGAACAACAACAGAAAAACTGGGCGAGGAAGCAAGCAAAATTGCAACTTCATAACCTTCTAGATTGCATAAAATATTTCCTAAGGTTGTTGAGATAAGACAACAATTATACAGCATTACAGCTTAAACATCAAGCAATGACTACATAAATAAATAGTACAAATGCTCATTAAGAAGTAACTTTACCCTTTCCTTCTCTCTCACTTGCCAAATCATCATCATAATCATCACTGCCACCACCATTATTACTTTCAACATCTGACTGCTTCGGCACCAGAGCAACATCGCGCTGCGCGGGAGCATTCCCCGGCCCAGTCACCGACTGTTGATAAAGAACTCCACCAACAATAGTAAACAGCAAACAGACCAACCCAACAGGGCTAGCATGCTTGTCCCAAATAACCACATTGATAGCCACAGTCAAAAACTTATTAACCACTCCGGTAACGGTAAACGCCGTGGCGGAAACGGCTCTTCTAGCCGCAAAACCGAAGAAACTAATGAGCAAACCAAACAAACAAGACAGAGCCACAGCAGAAAACGCAGTCGGCTCGAACAAACTCCCAGAGCCAGATCTAAGAGCAGCGAGAACCTCAACATTCTCTCCAGTGAGGAACCAAAAGAAAGGAGCCATCATGAGCGACAACAGGTTGTTGTAAAGCACAAAACCCCAAGTGTTCAACCCTAGATTCATGACCATGTGCTTAATGTAAACCATCTCAGTGGTAATGGTGACCAAATAAGCGAAGGCCCAGGAATAAGCGGTGAGGGTGAAAGCGGAATCGGTAGCGACGTAGCCGACGGCGCCGGCGAGAATGACGACGAGAGAGAAAAATGTGAAGTTAGAGGGACATGGCTGGTTGCGGAAGGCGGTGTCGGCAAGGGCGACAAGGAGAGGGGTTAACGATCGGAAAACGATGAAGGTATCGACGTTGGCGTGACGGAGAAGATTGGTGTTGGTGAAGATGGCGAGGTAGAAAACGAGTGCAGCGGGGAAGAATTTTTTGGCCGTGGGAAGAACGAAAGGATCGTGGTGGAGAAACCCTAATTTGCCTAAGAGATAGACACCGAGAGCAGAAGTGAGGTACTGCAATGCGGTTAAGAGGCCTGGGTAGTTGAATTTGGTTATGGCGTATTTGTTTATGATGGCGAGTAAGCTTGAGCATAGTGCGTAGCCTATCACCAATCCGCTGGTGCGGTAATATTGCTGCTTTGATGGATCCATTCGAATCGGCGACATTGGGATTGGGGATTTGGATGGATCACCGACACGAATGGGGGAAGAAGATAATGGGGAAAACGCGATTTGGGTGGTCGAAGAGATGTGTGTGTGTGAGTGGTATATGAGAAGAGAAGAGAAGAGAAGAGACAATGATTAACTGTTCCCACTCATCCAAACTGGATTTCTTCCTTACTTCGCTCCGATTCTGAGTTTGGATGGTACGAAGGAGACGGATGCTGGACCAAAATCAAAAGAAACCATCAACACGCCCGAGTGAAACCAAGGACTTCAAAAACAATAAAATATATTTTTCATTTTTAAAAAATTATATATTATAAATTTAAAGTGTATTTAAATATTTAATAATAAATAATTAAATTTATAATTTATATGTTAAATTAATAAACATTTTTAGGTGTATAGATAAAGGTGAATAACTTGTAATACAAATTAATAAATATTCATATGAATGGATAATAGGTGAGTAATTTGGGACAGGATCTCCTGCTGCAGATATTGTATTTTTTGCATTTTTATTACAATTCGCACCAAAATTGCATGAAATTCTGGTCCAAGTAATTTGATAGTATAAATTTTAAATAAATAAAAACATTAAAATGATTTAATAATCAGTATATATGAAATTAATTTTTTTATATTTTAAGAAAATAAAATAATTATTTCTTATAAATAGAGTCAATGAGAATATTTTTTATAATAAATAAATAAATAATTCATCAAATTTGTTTAAAATATTTATATAAAAATAATAAGAATGGTAATTTAAAATAATTTATATAAGTAAATTAAATAAGAGAGACAATAACAGAAATAGTAAAACAAGTTTGATTCAAATATAGAGTCAACGTTAAGAATTTTATTTATTTAAATTTATTACTAAAATAAATTCCAACCTTTACAGCTCAATTCTTTTTTAATGAGTGGAAAGAAGGAGAATGTAAAAATAAATGAAAGAAATAATATATTTGGATGTATAATTTATTGATATAGTCTATTTATTTTAATTTTGATAAATGAAATTATAATATTTTTAAGTTTTAATATGATTAAATTTATTGAATTTAATATGTTGAATTTTTAATTAACCCAAATATTATAAAAATTAAAACTAAAATATAATATTTACAAGTATAAGATATAAATATTTTTTTTTGAGAAAAACGTATAGTCTACTCTAAACATTATCGTTGTTAGAGCTAAATAATTTTCTCATCTGTGTGTGTTTTTCACTTATTTCTTTCTTAACTACAATATCAAACTAGGCCTTCGTGAATATCTGCTAAATTAATACGATATCGGGTTTGCCGTATTGGCTTGGCAACCTTACAACCTAGAACTGGAAACATTCTTATTTCAACGCTTTTGTGTTTTCTATTTTCAACAAGAAGAATAGGCCAAAGTACTATTCTAGTTCTTTGATACCATTGGCGATTTTGGGACACATTTCTTTTTTCTCTACATTATTATATTGAAGAATCGAGTCACCAAACCAAGATCAACTATCGTGTGCGTGTTATTAATGTCAGACACATCTGCAAAATTTTGTCATGTCTCCTTGGATTGCAAACGTTTTCTCCACTCTTTCTGTCCGTAGCAAAAACATTTTTCTGCAGTTAACGCTTATGGCGATAAATGACCTGTTTTTAATCTAATATAAGATTTTTTATAAATTTTTAAATTATTTTTTTTATAAAAGTAAACAATTTTAACTCATTAATAAATGATGTAATAATAAAATCTGAAAAGTCGTGAGTTTTGAGACAGTGATGCAAGACTTCATTGTATTCATACATGTATAATTACTATTTAATTAGAGATAATATATTTGAACGTTATTATGTGTAAAATTTTACTATTCAGATTAATAGGTTTTTTCTTTTTTAGAATAATAACAGTGTTTACAGTAGTATACCTAAATTTTGTTTTTATTTTAATTTCAATCTTTTACTTTTTAGGGTTTTTTTTTCAACTGTTTCAGTCTGATGGGCCATGTAGACTGACTTATCTCTGCTAGCAGGGGAAGGGCCCAAACTGACAGAAATCATAAAGAAAACTGAATACGCATGTGAGCTATTAAACGGGTCCTAGAAGTTGACTTGGGTCACCCACTCACCTGTGAAAAAAGACTGTGGGTTCAAATTAGGAATTTAGGGGACAGGACTAGTCTGCGACTAAAAACAAAGGACTGGTCACTCAAGGAGCAACTACAGGTGGACCCAAAAAACAAAAGAAAAAGAGCAAATAAAGGAAAAATAATTGAAGAAAAAAAGCAGTTTTGTTAACATATATCTAAAAATATAATAAATAATTTGTTATTAAAATTATAGCATTTATTATTATTAATGTATTAAATTCTATAATTTTTTAATTTACTGTATACACACACACACTCTCTCTCTTAAACACCTATTAGAAAAATTGAAGAAATAAATGTAAGAAATTCCTTGGAAAGCAACTTGATGCATTAGAAACAGAAACTAATGGTTGTAATGAAAGTAAACTAAACTCATTTATCAACTTGATTAAGACAACCAGTGGCGTCACTAGTCCCGGGATGACGTAGCATGTTATATGGTGGATGAGATAAATTAATAAACTACATTTCTCATTAGCAAACATACATTCTTAATTATATCTCATTAATTCTGCATAACAAAAAGCTCCTATAATAGTTGCTAAATAATTGATATTGCATGCCACCCTCACCATAAAGAAGTCACCAACATAATCGCATGCCACTGGGTACTAAACTAATAAGAATTGGAGCAGACACTCTAATTTGTCAGTCACTGCAAGTTGGGTAGTACTAGAGCAACCCAAACACATAGTTTAAGCTGCTGGAGCATAGTCATAACCACCATCATCGTCGTCATCATCTCCTTCCACGGATGCAACAGGAGCAAAATTTACAAAATCTCCATGCCCATTGTAGTAATTTCCTTCAATGCATGTTGCAGGAGCATAATCAAGCCCGCAAACACCATCATCATTCCTATGCTTCTTGCAACATGGGGCAATAACCTTGGAAACGAATGACATTATTTTTTGAGAGTAGGTAATAAGAGTGGTGAATTGGAACTGGGGGCTAGCGAAGAAGAAATGGGAGGTATAAGCGACTAGGGTGCTATGTTGAGTTTGAGTAGGGAAATGTGTGGATGCTTAAATAAAGGAAAGGGTTAGTGTTGAGCTTGCTTTGGCACGAGGAAGGCACGTGGGAAGTGTGTGGATTTATGGTCGGGGTGTGAGCATGACCCGGTCTCAAATGTGTGGTGCTATATTGTGAAGCCACATAGGAAGTCCAATTCACACAGCTCAGCAAACACGTTGGAGATACTAGGCAGGAATCACAACATGTTGGTGTTGTTGAAGGGTAACAATAACATAGCGAATCCTTCAATGCAAGGTTGGGCCATTTAAAGTGTAAGATTAGGGGCAGCAGAGGGATGATTTAATACAAGTGGTTTGGCTTTTAATTTTTCATTTAGCCCTATGCCTATATTAATCAATTTGCATGGAATCCTTATCGTTCTTTAGGTGAATTAGTGGGATCTTTTTTTTTTTCCCTTTTCGCTCCGTCCCTGTAGCCAATGGACTGCGGCGACAAGGGGAATTAGTTCGATTTCATCATTTGTTATCTTCCACAAAAGCATCGTGTTGCAATTAATTAACAAGAATCCTTTCTTAGTGCCTTTTATTATTATTATTATTATGTGTGTGTTTGAAAGGTACGTACAACCCGATCTTTAGACTTTCGGAATTATGTACTGGAAACAATGTTTTTATATCTTAGTGATTAAAGTAATGGAACTCTTATTAATAGCATAACGACAGAG
Source organism: Abrus precatorius (assembly GCF_003935025.1). Taxonomy (NCBI): domain Eukaryota; kingdom Viridiplantae; phylum Streptophyta; class Magnoliopsida; order Fabales; family Fabaceae; genus Abrus; species Abrus precatorius. The sequence goes on along the minus strand of NW_020874428.1, from coordinate 35,538,825 downwards.
GTCCCTCGCTTTTTGTTTTCTTCCTTCTTTTTCTTTTGGCACCATTTATTTGCAAATTATCATGAGAAGATAATGCTGTAGCTAGAGCTGCTATATATGGACCAAAAACTACAACTAATATTTCACGAGTTAACTTTGTCTGATCAGGAATTTATTATTACAAGTAAGTGATAATCACTTAAATGAGAAGAAATTTAGTTCAAATATTAATTTACTATGATCATGACTTTGTAACAAAAATTATCGTATTCCCGGGCACCACGTAAGCTGTGGACTAGACCAAGGAGAAAAGCCGGAGTTTTGGCATAAAAAAAATAATGAGTTGCTGCTGATGCATTTTGCACTGCCCATATTGGCCATCAATATGGAACATGCACAGTTCCTAAATAATAGGAAATTTTCGGACATATATGTGTCACGTTAGCATTTTTCCTAATACCCACAGCAAATATTCAATTCATATGCTAGCTTGAAACTGTGTTGCATTCATTATTTTGCAAGATCAAAGCACTTAGCTCAAAGATAATTAACTTGAAAAAGCATCAGCATATTGCTAAGAGGAAGGGAGGGGAAAACAGGAGCAAACAAGTTCCATTTCAGATCAACCATGGCGCAAACTGTAAAGGACAGCATGACTAGTGGTGCAAATTAAACAGTGAATTTGAAGAGAATTTGACTGCAGGCTGTAATATAGAATTGCATTAATACATAAACTGAAGCAAAAATATCATGTATCGTTACTACAGACATGAAACGAAACAGTGTATGTCCTGAGTGGTCGTTTAGAACATATATTTATACCTACAATGTATTATTTAGTTGTTACCCCGAACTCGGCAAATTTTCTTAGCATAATGCCATTACGAAGAATTGAGAACCGAACTACTACTGGTTGTTGATTTGAAGAAAAATAATAATATTCAAAACTAGTTTTGACAGGTTTTAACAACTTCACAAATTTTGGGATCACAGTATATATAAGTCACTAAATGCGGCACGAAAGATTATAGTCAACGAAATCAATTCGATATGTATACTTAATATTTTATATTCAAATTAATTTTTGACTTTTAAAATATAATTCATTGAACTCTTTTCTAATCGAATTCAAGTTAACTAATTTGTCAATCTAGTATTATATAGGATTTAAACTTAGGTGTTGTGGTAAGAATAAAGAGCATTTTTTTTTTATTCTACTAAGACTCAGTCTAAAATAAGTTAGTCTAATTTGAGTGAGATAACTCGATTTGCTAACTCTACTAAAATGAAAAAGAATTTGTATCTTAGATTCAATTTTTCACATCATTATGCAAACAAATAAATATTAATAATAAATAATACAGCTATTAGTATATTTGAAGAATTAAATATCCTCATTAATAAGCACAAACTATGTATCCATTAACAGAGATGATTAGTTGAACTTAATTACACATGCTTAAATTAAGTGTTTTATCCTTAAATTTGACCATGCTCAAATTTATTTATTTTTTTATTTTTGTGAGAACATTTATTTTGAGTTTCATTTAAACACGTACATTAGTGTAAAATGTTTTACTCTTGCTAAGTGATATTTATGTATTTGTTAATATAAAAAAAATATCAAATAAGAAGTAAATATATGCGAACTGCACTTACACAGTTGAGCACTAGATAACTGTTGAAAAAAAATTAAACTAATTAATACCATTGGATTTACATATATAAATAAAAGCAAGCTTATATATGATACACACAATAATATAATTCCGAGAGTAAAGAATGGAAAAATTTTGCTGTGGTTAAATATTTGAGATGAGTTATGAAAATTTCGTTAGAAGCTAGCTATTAGATTAATATAAGTAGTTATAGATTTCATTTATTTTACATAACATATTAACAATTAATGAATCTTTAATATTCCTCTTGGAAAAATATACGAGTAAATGATTAATAATGCGATCAAATGAAAACAATATTAAAGTAATATAACTGATATAATTATACATAGTTAATTTTTTTATTTACAAAATATAATAGAAAAATACAAGAAATATTCTAATTAACTCATATATATATATATAAGAAATGAGGAACTAAAATTTGGATGCAAACAAGTAAATTCTGTGAATAGATCCTGTACAGCCAACGAAAAAAAATAACCATATTTACACCAATCTAAACAAACAGACAAAAAAACACTAATTTGCGAAAGCATTTATACAGTCCATCATATAATTAATTTATTAGCTTATATATCCACCCTGCATATGAGAAAATTAAAAATTAAAAGGTGAGAAACCTTATGTCCATAATGCATGCTAGGTATATTTTTGTTAGATCTATGAAAGCACGACACTGATCATTTCAGTTTAAAATATTTTTTATACGTATATTAACTATTTGATGAAAACATAAGCAGTTACACATACATGATGTGTACCAATTATTTGTAATTTTGCTCATATATGTACTAACTATAATGGTACAAGTTTAGTACAAGTAACACCAAAATGATCCACTAATAAATAAGCTAATAAAATTAGTTTCAATGTTGCATTCGGGCACACTAAATACTAAGAAAATAACTAGGAATATTAACCCGCTCTCAGAAAACGTCATCATATATGTTTCGTTTTCCTCTATCAGCTATATCCTTCTAAACAAGCTAGGGATTTTCCGCATATCGGCAACTTAGGTGATGACAACGTGCAAGCGTGATCACCAACATCTATTATCTTCTAAGCAGCAGGAGCATAATCGTAGCCACCATCATCGTCATCGTCATCGTCCCCATCTCCTTCGAACAAGGTCATTATGGGTTGGCAAGCCCACCATTCTTGATCATGGTAAGTGATACCTTCGTTTTGCCAAATTGAGTGAACCTGCAGCACCATTTTGCACTTCCTACAAAAAAAGAAAATAGAAGCAAAGGGATGGTTCTGGATAGGAATGATATTAATGTACCAGAAATATGAAATCAACTGCTTAGTTACTTGAGGAATGAAAGGGCTGAGGTTGAAGTAATATATAGAGTGGTCGAAAGCTTTTAAGGTTAAGGTTAATTGCTTTAAGAATTATTATATGGCCAAGATTCACTTACTTAAAAAAAATAGTGTTTACTTTATTTAATAATTTATTATAGAATGTAAATTTAACAATTTAACTATTTAATTGTATGATATTATTTAAATAATAATACATACAAAAGTCTAAATAATTTAAATATTATAAGTATATTTTCTTATAATTGATATTTATTTGAATTTAGAAAAAATAATTGAAAAGTATTCATAATTTTTTAAAATTATATAAAATTTATAAATTTAATTACTCAATCGTAAGATTTAATTTAACAGTTAAACCAATAAAAATAATGTATTAAAAAAATTTTAAATGCAAAACATTTATTAAAACTCACTTTGGAAATAAGTAGATATTTATTCCATCATTTTTAATATTTTATTTTTTACATTACTTATTTTAAGTTATCCTTTAGATAGAAATAGAGTTATAAAGGAGATGAATAAGAATAAGAATTGTCTTGGTTAAATGGTTTTGGATGGAAGTGATAGCCACGTGGAGAAATGTGCCCCAACGTTGATGAGTGCGAGTTAGACACGAGAGAATAAATCCTAGGTGGAGGCCTTGGTGGCAGCTTTTGAAACACTCACTAAATCTCACAAAGCTAACAAACATATCGAATCTATGAGAGCCAGTGGGAAAAGAAGCGTAGCATAAAGGATTAAGGTCCCTAACCCTAACGCAAAGAAGCTGACATTTTATTTAACCAATTAGTTGTGTATTTGGTCCCCTTCTACCATATTTTTTTGAGAGTCTAGTTATTGCTATATTTTTTCTTACTCTTAACTTTTTTATTCATATTTTTAATAGTAATCATTAATAGAACTGTTAATTAATGATCAATTATTAGTTTTTGTGTTAAAGTAACAAAACTACACTTAGACTTTGTTTTGTAAAACTTATGGATGATAAGTTAGCTGAAAGCTTGTAATTAGTCAATAAAATTAGTTGTACATTTAATGACTAAAAATGAAATGTTACTAATTTTATGTTAGACGATTAAGGATATAAATAGAAAATATATTAAAAAAGTATTTTTAATAAGGTGAGTATTATTTAAGATGATTTTTCATGAGCTATTTTAAAATAAAAGTTTAAACTTTCTTTTAAAAATTACAAGCTTCTTTTTTTTATTAAATAATTTTATCGGCTCATTGATTAAAAAAATCATCTAAATCAGTTATAAACTTATGTTACCAAATATATTTTTAATATAAATTTATACCCATTATACAAAAAATTTTATTTTTGAAGTATTACAAAAATCTTTCTCATATTTTATAAACACTCTATAATTAAACTCATGTTATAATAAAATATAACTATTCCTCCATTTCCTACAAACTTGAAACCTCGAGTGCTTCTTCTCTAAAAAACATAAGCCCCAAATCAACAAATTGTCTCCGTCTTAAACCTAAGATGGGTCGTTTCTTTTCAATCTACAATTATCCAAAGGTCCAACTTGGAGCATTTTTATGGTATGACACGATGCTAGAGTTCGTTCATTGATATCTAATATATATGCATGGTGATTATTCAACAATCAACAACAGCTCAATCCACAATCTATGTAGACTCGTGTGTGTTTTGGATGCTTGTTTGTTTTTTGTATAATGAATAATTATGCATTGACTCTATTATCTTGGATGCGAGGTGGGTGAAGAAAAGAGAGATAAAAACAAGGGAGAGATAAATAAGAAGAGATGTAACTAATGATGTGATTAAAAAATAATTTAAAAAATATAAAAGCAACAAAAAATATGTAAGAAAAAATGAGTGTAAGGTGCTGTGTTTTTATTATTATTATTATTAAGATAGTTGTATTTGTAGGGTGTTAATTTATTTAGAAAAAGATAAAATCAAACTTAAGAATTTTGTAAACACATACAAATTATAAACTTTACAAATTAGAATAAGTTTGTATAATTTGGACTAATAATTTTGATTGGACCAATATTAATACAACTAAAAAAATACCTACATGTTATACTATAATACATGTATATAGTTATCATCTCATGTGAGATATGAGTCATAAAATTATTTGAAGTAAAAATTGTGTCGATAATTTTTTTATATAATTTCTTTTTATTAGTATAAAATTTTATAGAAAGCATAAATTACATGGGATAAAGGATGTATCAAATAAAATAAAAACCTTTCATCTTATATATAAAACTAAAAAAATTTGGAGAACGTAACTATGCTTCAAGGATTATCAATCTTTCTAACTGTTAATTTATTGGGTGTAATGGTCATTCAGTATGCGTTAAAAAAATATAATGTGGGATTTGGAGTCTCCAACGTTTTTTTTTTTTCTTGAATTTAATATTTCATATTTTTCAAATGTTATGATTAATCTAGCACTTGAAAAAAAAATCAGTATAAAAAAATTATCTCACAAATTAAAAATATTTTTTATTTTTTTTAAATTGAAAAACTCTCTTATCTAATTTTTTAAAAATTTGAAGACAAATTATTTTTAATTCATGAAGGAAGTTTTATACATTTTTATATTATTTTTATAACAAAATTTCTATAAATTCATCCAGGGCTTTGTTCTCTTTTCAAAATCTGTGCAGACTAAATAAATTAAATTATTTTAATATTTCTTAATAAAAATTTACTTACTCAAAATTACCAATCAAAATGTCGCATTTTAGCTAAATATTTTTAAAAATATAAATTTTTCTCTTTTAAATTTTAATCTTATATCTTTATATATATATATATATATATATATATATATATATATATATATATATTACTTTTAAATCGTTCAAATCACTTCATAACCTAAATTTACCGTAAACTCTCAATTGTTTTAGTAAATATTAAAATTTTGAAAATTTTATGAAGAGAAATATACCGAAAAATACTGATAAATGAAATTATCGATAGATTAAATTTAAATAAAATAATATTAAAAGACTAAAAACCACACATAAATAACACCCTATATATTTTTTTTAATTTTAGTAATTAATTTTTTAGAATTTAATGTACTTTTTATCTCTAGTCGTTATATAGTTAATTAAAAAGGTGTTACATGTTAATTTTTTATACTATTAGTAAAAGAAATAAAAAATTTAAAATTTAAAAATAAATAAAGACTAAAACAATAATTATGAATGACTAAAATCAAAGTCTAACAAAAATATATAAAGTAAAAAATACTTAAGACACAAATTAATCAAACCAAAAAGTAATATTAGCTAACTTTTCAATAAAAAAAATTAATTTTTATATGTATTAATTATTAATTATTTATATATTTTAACAAGGCTTATTTGTATAAATTTTAATTTAAAATATTTTAAAACAAAATTATGACATTATATCTATATTTTATCGTTTGATTTATGTATTTTTTCCGTTCATGTTTCTACCAATATTTGTTTTTTCTTTTATTTTTACAAATACATATTATGGTAGATAATTCAGCTTGATACATAGCTATATTTCAAATATGAGTTTCTCTCTTAACGGGAAATTGAGATCCTAATCTATGGAGTCGTAGTGAAGAAAAAAACAAGAAGAAAATAATTAATAATTAATATTTAAATTTTTATAAAAAAATATTTCTTAAATTTTTATTATACCCCTTATCAACTACATTAACTAGCATGAGTCAGAAAAAAAATAGATACTTTAACAAACACACTTTCCAATCAAATAATTAATATTTTATTTTGAGTCCTACTGACAAGTGCCGTCGAGACAGTAGATAACAAATTAAAAATAATGGTAGAATATATTAAAAATTATAGATAAAAGTATATTAGAAATTAATTTCAATAAATTAATAAATAAATACCAATATCTGATAGTATTGAAGCCAACGATGTGCTTCTCTTCGATTGTTCGCTGTTCCCATCTTAATTAAACAGCGCTATGAAATCTTTCATTAAGAAAAATAATTCATTTTGTTTTTTTATGTCTATTTGTTTTCGCTATTCAATGTTATTTATATTTTAAAGATAAAAATATTTAATATTTATTTTATAAAATAAGAAGAAAATATTTTCATTATCTTAAGTATATAATAATTAAAGAAAAGAAAGATTAGAATTATCTTGATCTGTCTCGATCACATGGACGTGTAAAAGGGAGATCCATGTGAGGAGCCGTTAATGAATATGATTACGATAAATGTTTCTTCATCAAATGTCAATGTCACATGTGCACACTAATTCAGACTCACATTCATAGGGGGCCTTGCCACTCTACAACACGTGGACCAAAACCTTTAATGAGTTGTGTCTCTGTTTTTTTAAGAGTTAATGAGCTGTGTTTTTAGAGCTAAAAATGCTACACTTAATTAAAATATCTGCACTTACAATTATATAATAAAATAAGGTAATAATTAATATTTGTAAATCAAAATTATCTGATTAATTTTAGGAATAGGATCGCCACTGAGGCGTGAAAGTCATCACGACGTCGTTTTAGAACCGTATGTTTTGTCCTGAAATTAAATCAAACGACGACGCGAAACGGACCCCAAGAAAATCGGACGGTGGAGAATGGCGGCAGAAAAGAAGCAACAGTCCTCGTGACGCAAATGGTCAAAACGCGCCTTCGCCGCCTTCAACCCAAACAAATACAAATACAGTATCGGTCCAATGGGATATAAATTAGTAGAATGAAATGACGTAAAAACTATACGTATGAATTATAAAGCATTTATGATTAGTAAATAAATTAGTAGAAAGTTTTAACAATATTAAATTAAATAATATGTACTTAACTATACGAAATATTATTGTTTTTTCATGGAAAAATCTTCGTGCAAATAGACCAAGTGATTGCGTAATTCTATAATCCTACGGAACTAGACTACGAGTTTAAATTTCCCCTTTTTCTAAAGATTTTTTAAAAATAGTCACAAATCAATCAAATGTTTAAGTTTCTGTTTTCAAAAACAGTTTTTTTTTAAATAAAATACAATATAACATATGTTAAATTTTAGTCTCTTGTTGTTTTTAAATTTTGTTTTCGGTGAATATTTAAAAAATAGAAACGACCCCTTTTAATGTTACAGCATATCATAAATCGACAAATAATAAGCCAAGAGTATTTGTAAGTAAAAAATAATTTACTAATAACAAATTATAATTAGGATAAACATAGGTAAAGTTTGAGTAAAACAGGTAGAAACCATTTTTATACCTATGTTTTCTAAAAATATAATTTAAATTTTTATATAAGTTTTGTGACAAGTACTATATCAATTGAAATACCTTTTTTTTATATTTTTTATGAATAGTAAAATATAAATTTTAGTATAAAGTAAAATAAAATCAAGTATAAAATCGTAAAAAATATCTAAATTTAAATAAATACAATAAAATGAATTATTGATAAGATTTATTTCATATTAATTTATATAGTATATATAATTTTATTTAAAATTATAATGTTTTATAAAAAAATTTAATTTGTACAATATTTACATAATAAACATTTATGTATAATAAATTTTTTATTAAAAATTTAATGTCTTGATACTATAAATAATATAATTTTTAATAAAAAATATTATATAAATTTGTACTATATGTAATATTTAAAGGTTAGACAAATCGATTATAGATACAAGCAATTAATATTAATTAAATTTTATTTTAAAAATATTTATTACATCTTTTATGTTTAAAATTAAATTTAAACATTAAATGAATAAAACTGTCAATTTAATTACTTCACATAATTATTCTTTACATATAAAAATTAGTTACCTATTTTGTATGAGTATGAAGAATACAGGGAGAAGAAAAAAACTGAACTAACCTCGGAGTCTTCTGAATCTGTATTTATTTATTTTTATAGATCATGTTGGTCCTGAGAAGTAACCCATGTCTGCGACTCGGTTCATTCTCTCCCTTTTAATTTGGTTTTTGGTTGCATCTCTCAGCTCTCACGTTCCCACGCTTCTTATGTTACTGCTACTGTTAACAGTGAACATGTTCTCTCCATGCTTGTCGTGATTCCCTTCCCCTTTCGCCTCCATTATCACTCACAGTGTTCTTTTAAACCTCAGAATCTCTCTCCTTCGTTCAAATATTAAAATCTACAGTAGTTTTTTTTAAAATGGTAGGAATATTTTTTTTTTATTAGTTAAAATGTATTAAAATTATAAAAATAAAATAATAAAAAGACAGATAAATTTGATATTTTTAAATCAAATATAATTAATGATAAAAATATATTTAAAAAAAGTGATAAACAATGCATTGTTTATAGTTTTTTGCTTAAATTCTAATTCTTCCCTGTAATCTCTGTCTCTGTCTCTCTCTACATATGTATATTTAACAACTACAATTATTCCAGCTCCCTTACCTGTTTTTCCTTCTTCTCTCTACCATCAACATCTCTCTCCTTTCGTGCTACATTCCTGCGATCTGCTGGCTTTGGTTGTCAAGGTACGATTTTGGGAACTGGGTTTTGTTTCTTTACGAGATTGAGCTCTTCCCATCTTCGCAAATTTTCTTCTTTTACTCATAATGTTCATGCTTCGCTTTTTATGACTTCCTTTTTGCTCTATGTTTTTCTCACATCATACTGTTGGAGAAATTGAATGTTTGGTTTCAATGAGCGCCTTTTTACTTTTTTCAAATCGCATCTGATTATAATTTCCACGAGCATGAATGATGAAATGAATAGGTATGATTACAAATTCTTAACTGAGTTTGTTGTGCAGAAAGAATAATATAGAAGGATGTGTTTAATATAGCTGTTTTGCCTTCTGTTCATGCTGTGTGGCCTTCTGAATTTCACTAACCTGTTCTCTATGCACAGACTATTTTCACTTCCACCTGATTTGGGAGTTCAGTGATCACTTAGTGCATCGAAATTGGAGAGAAAGCATGCTTTATTTTGTATGTTATTATTTTTAATGTACATTAGTAGAAATTCTTACTAAAAAGGATATTTTGGAGGCACTTTGTTGCCATTCTAAGAAGACTGCCATAAAGATGTGTTTATGTTGAATGTCTTTTGTTATCATCTTTTGGTTAAAGCAAGTTATCTAACCAAAGTAGATTCAACTTTCGAACAGCCAAAATGGCAGATGCAAATCCGGATACACCCTTGATGGCATCATCATCGCGGAGTCTTCCCGATTTCAAGAAGTCTGTTAAATTGAAGTATGTTAAGCTTGGTTATCATTACCTCATCACCCATGGAATGTACCTCTTCCTTTCCCCCCTAGTGGTGCTGACTGCTGCACAGCTTTCCACCTTCTCCCTGCAGGATTTGTATGATCTTTGGGAGCATCTACAATACAACTTGATATCTGTTGTCATTTGCTCAACTCTCCTTGTTTTTCTATCCACCCTTTACTTTCTAACTCGTCCTCGACCGGTGTATCTTGTCAATTTCTCCTGTTACAAGCCTGAAGAATCCCGGAAATGCACGAAAAGGATTTTTATCGATCATTCCCGGTTGACCGGTTCTTTCACAGAGGAAAATCTTGAATTCCAGCGAAAGATCCTTGAGAGATCTGGCCTTGGGGACTCTACTTACCTTCCAGAGGCTGTCCTCAACATTCCTCCCAACCCTTCGATGAAAGAAGCAAGAAAAGAAGCCGAGACTGTGATGTTTGGTGCCATTGATGAGCTATTAGATAAGACCTCTGTAAAGCCTAAAGACATCGGAATTCTGATTGTAAATTGTAGCCTGTTCAACCCAACTCCATCGCTTTCTGCAATGATTGTTAATCATTACAAGCTTCGGGGGAATATAAAGAGCTACAACCTAGGTGGGATGGGTTGCAGTGCAGGGCTGATCTCAATTGATCTTGCTAAAGATCTTCTCCAGGCCAATCCCAACTCATATGCTTTGGTCATTAGCATGGAGAATATTACATTGAATTGGTATTTTGGAAATGATCGGTCAAAGCTTGTTTCCAATTGTTTATTTCGTATGGGAGGAGCTGCAGTTCTGCTTTCTAATAAAAGATCTGACAGAAGAAGATCCAAATACCGATTGGTCACCTCTGTGCGCACTAATAAGGCTGCTGATGACAAGTGCTTTAGCTGTGTTACCCAAGAAGAAGATGACAATGGCAAAATTGGTGTTACTTTGTCAAAAGATCTGATGGCAGTTGCAGGTGATGCTTTAAAAACCAATATCACTACACTGGGTCCTCTTGTACTTCCAACGTCCGAACAGCTGCTATTCTTCGTCACGTTAGTTGGGAAGAAACTTTTCAAGATGAAGATCAAACCTTATATTCCAGATTTCAAGCTAGCTTTTGAACATTTTTGCATTCATGCTGGAGGCAGAGCTGTTTTGGATGAACTAGAGAAAAACTTGCAGCTATCTCCTTGGCATATGGAGCCATCAAGGATGACACTTTATCGATTTGGAAACACCTCTAGCAGTTCGCTGTGGTATGAGCTGGCTTACACAGAAGCCAAAGGCAGGATCAAAAAGGGAGATAGAACATGGCAAATAGCGTTCGGTTCTGGATTCAAGTGTAACAGTGCAGTGTGGAAGGCTCTCAGGACCATCAATCCTGCTAAGGAGAAGAGTCCTTGGATGGAAGAGATTGACCAGTTTCCGGTGGATGTTCCTAGGGTATCTGCCATCTAAAACAATGACATTTATGTATTTGTGTATCACTATCAGCATTAGATGGTAGCTTTTGGACTAGTGAAATACTCTTACTAAGTTATCGTAATACATTACTGTTTTCAGAGTATTTTAGGAATTTTATTATGCTATGCTACGTACTAGTAGGTCTAACTTGGGGTAGATTTTGTTAAATCCAATTTAATCATGGACTGGTGCTTGAGCTTTTGGTTGCTATGAGATGTGTTTCTCAGGAATGTATTTATTGATTGCTCTGTGGATTGTGTGATAGTAAATGCTTAGGGCATCTGAAATGTAATTCCCAATCTCAACCGTGGCTTGTCCAGTGAAATCAAAATTAAACAATTCCATTTCAATTCTTTTGTGTGTTCATGCTGAAAACAAAATTCCATGGTAGTTTGTATCAGCATATATGCACACTATTCATGAGCCAGCTGAGGTGCTTGTGTTCTGCATGAGGTGCTTTTGTTCTCCTCTTCCTCTAGCAGTATGCTTTTATGTGTGAAAACAACGATAATGTCCATTCCTTTCTTTTTCCAACAGCTATTCTTTATTTCTCAAGCAGAGGAGCAATTCAATGATTTTTTCCTCTGCTTTGACTTGTTTGTTTGTTGTAATCCCAACTTGAGGGAACCTGTCTCTTACGAAGCACCAATTCAAGCAAAATAAAAATACATAAACTTAGAAAAAGAAGTACCCCTGTTTCTGAGGTGTCTGGTATTCCTGCTAAAATGTTGCTCGATATTTTAATCTGCATTTCAAAAGTTTAATTCATCTTCAATAATTATTTTTTTTAATTTTTAGGAGATAAGATTATGTCTTATTCCAATCTATTTTTTAGACAAATTAACATAATTTATTAGAGGTTTTACTTCATCAAAATTTCATCTACTACTATAATCCACTAGTCCCCCTTTTATACTCTCTATATACACTCCTTCCATCTTCCTCACACTGTATGTAACTGGGTTGACAAGTTTTATTTGTTAGTTCAGTCATTTGAGTTAAATTTGGATAATGTTCATTTTGCATTATTAAGATGTATTATTTTATAATAAATAAATCTTTAGGTAGTTTTATCACACGCCCATTTTATCAATTTTGTTTTTATTTTAATTATAATTATTATAACAGTTGTTTGGGTGAAAGCCGAAGAAACCCGGGTCCTCGATCACTAGAACAGATCCTTATCACGTTGAAATAGAAAAAAAAAAACAAAACAAAACAAAACACAGAACTAAATGAAAATTACTAACAGTGTTTTTATTTTTCAAAAGGTATCTTATTAAGGCTAAAAGAAAAAGCTTCATAATTTCACTTTCTTCTGATTTTTACAAAATTTAAAAGGAAAATGAAATTAAAAAATTTACATCCCTGTTATATTTGAACAATATAACAAAAATTAGTGAATACATATATATCTTTTAAAAAGAAAAATAACAGGCAATTTTTTGTGTTGTTTCTGAATTAAAACTATTATCTTGGTAAATATACAAACTTTAATAACGCAAAATAACAGAAAAAATTAAATTTGATTAGAAATCAGTAGAAAAAACAGTATTGCATCTGAATTTTGTAAAAATAATATTAAGTGTGAATGGCCTTCTTTGTTGGAGTGCAACACGCAATCAAGTCCTTATCCTTCGATCATCAACATGCCCACGGCAGTTTTAATAATACTATCATGACTATCATTTTCATTATCATTATGGGGTCAACGACGATGTTGGTATACATATCTATCAGTACTGTATGTCAAAGGAAAGGGATTGATTAATTTCTCGTTTTGAAATTTAGAACCATAAAAATACGGATTCGCATCCTAAGAATAATGATTAAAGAATCAAGAAAAAGTAATGAATGAAAAAGTATAATATTTAATATCCTAGAAACTTAAAAAACTTATCCGTTAATATCTTGAGCAAATATACCCCTCTACAAAGGCACTCGAAAACATTTGCCTAAAATTATTTATAAAACTGAACAAAAGAATATTAAGAAATTATATAACAAATCTCTTATTTAGAAAAAATAATCTCAAATAAGAAAATATTTATTTAAAATAAAAATATTTCTTATTTCCTTGAAACTCCTACATCCAAACCCTAAGGGCTAATAAATACTTTACAGTTCTTGTCCTCTTGAATAAGGGAGGGTGGGGAGGGGACGAGAAATGTTCATGTTAGACACGGAAAATATGGGGACATTAAATATAAGAATCCCCTTGCTTTCCCTTAGAGGAAGTGTTTTTTCATTCTGCAGCGTCTGTAATCAGTAATACCAAGTGGAACCCACAAAAGTTTAAAGTTGGTCATCTACATGAAGAAAAATCTTACACCAGATGCAAGATGTCTCCAATAAATAATCTCAACCACTGCCCACTTTTGATAAGTATCAACCCATAACAAGCACAAGCTTGAAGGGAAAGGAATTCCAGTCCAAGGCGAGATATGCTATGATTCTTTTCTTAACATCCAATTTTCCAACATATGAAAACGATGAAATAGCATTTCCAGTAGGACAAAATTTCAATACATTAGGTGCCTCGAGTGCTGTCTTCCAATTAAGATTGAAGTTTTACTTCAGAAATGTGTGTCGACCTTTATTAAACAGAATACTAAAATAAAACTCTAATTCTAATATGAGAACAGTATAAAAAGTTCCTAAATTACCGCACTTAAATTTTGTCCTTCTCAATATTGATGAAAACATTATGATCCCCAATTAAGATTAGTACCATATTAAGAACATGAATAGGAGGTCCTAGAGTTTTAAAAAGAGAATCTAATAAATTCACAATTAGTAGAGACAATAAATTTGCATGAAGCAGCGATAGTATAATCCATTAGTAAGTAATCTCATCTACTCCTTGGAAGACTTGTTGATGAGTGATTTGTGAATATGAGGAATTACACCTCCTCCAGCAATGGTTCCTTTGATGAGAGTATCAAGCTCTTCATCACCCCGAATTGCAAGTTGTAAATGCCTGGGAGTAATGCGTTTAACCTTGAGATCCTTACTAGCATTCCCAGCAAGCTCCAATACTTCAGCAGTCAGATACTCCAAGATCGCGGCGGAGTAGACAGCAGCGGTGGCCCCCACTCTGCCATTCGAGGTGGTTCTCGACTTCAAAAGCCGGTGGATCCGCCCAACTGGGAACTGCACATTACGTACATTTACAAGACGAGAAAATGCAGCTTGCAAACCAATTGCCTAAGGCTATCCATAGTTGATGCAGCATTCATAGAAAATTTGCCCAATTCAATTGACAACATTCACAAAAACGAGAAAATGGGGGAAAATAGACAATGTTACATATTGAGATTTTGAAATTTCAAAAAACTTTGATGATTAATAAAATAGCGATATGATTAATGGTACAACAGCAAGATGGAAAGTAGATTTGAACAAAAGTAAAAAATGAAAATGGAAATTAGAAATGTGGGGAATGAGATGATTATGAATACAGAATGGAACCTGAAGACCGGCACGAGAAGAGCGAGAAATGGGTTTTTTCTTGTCTTTGTCTTTGTTGATGTTGGCAGTGGCAGAGGTTATCAACCCCTTCGCTCCTTTCCCCGACATCTTCTCTATCAACTCAATCTGCATCTCATTCAATTCAATTCCTTATTTAATGCCTTTGCCACTCCACCACCCTTTTACTTCTTTAAATTACATACATACCCCTACGTATTCCATTCTCAACCCCACCCTATATTGCAGTTAACCCCTTCCCCACTCTCTTCTCTTCCCTTCTATTTCTTTTATCCATTTTTCTTGCAACTTTGCGTAAGATAATAAATTATAAATAATATTTTTATTCAATATTATAAAATTTATTGCAATTAAATATATTATTAAATTTTATAATTTTCAATACAAATTTATTTCATATATATTTTAATCCTGTACAGTATTAAATATGTTAAAAATTATTCCTTTTTTTTCCAACAATTTTGGTTATATCGTTTCAAAATATTACTTATTTTACTGTAATTTATAATTGCGTCAAGGATAATTTGTAAACACTGTCATCATGTTGCGAAAAAAAGACGCATTTGTTTTTCAAATACAAAAATGCTTCCAAATTCTTGACAGCAACTTATCCAAATAGTCTAACCCCCAAGTGGGGATCTATTCATACCCTTTTTAGGGGCTAAGCACTTGAAGCAGATAAGCCCTTCGATTACTTCGGTAAATATATCAATCGCTTATTTCTAATGTCAATCTATTCATAATGACGCAACATTTTCTCATTATTTTGGAGATTATTAGAAAATTGTTTAGTCAATGGGTATCTGTTTTCGAGTAATTGAACGTGTATAAACGTTAGATTTTAACATAAATTATGTTTGTAAACTTGTCATAAAAGCGTGAACATAATTAGAGGGAGATCAATGTTATCAGTGCATACAACACCACTCCCTGCACAGTCCAATTCTATGTTAATTAAATATTAGATAAGATATAACCCCAATAAAAAAAGAGCTGCTTCAATGGACGCGATTCTTGAACAAGTATACCAAGTCATTTCCTATATTCCATAAACTCCCATGTCAGAGTTGAAATGAAAGCAAACGCAGAACTTATTTCAGCTAGCTGTAACAAGCCCGTTCAATTCAGTAAATCTCCAACACAAACTAAAATTTACAAAATTTAGTTTACTAATCACGTACATAAGCAGGCACTTGATCTAGTTAATTCTAACACTGCCAGACAAAATGCACGACTATTAGCATTATTCCTCCCCTGCCTCATTCTTTTCTTTAGATTTCCCCTCATCTGCTATATGAAATCCCTCGATCTTGCGTGAAACCTCATCTGCAGTTACCTTCACCTTTTCAATTGATCCATTTGCAGACAAAGCCTCCGACTCCTCATTAGTCAATGGGCCAGTCTGCCATATTCTGATGGTTCCATCCTCAGATCCCGAGGCATATGATTCTCCTCCAGGAGAAAAACGGACACAGTGGACAGGACCATGGTGGCCCTTGTTGCATGCTGCAACACAGATAGATCATCAAAACATGTACACACACAACACAAGAAGATGAAAGAACTGGTGGTCAATAGCTCACCAATCTCATTGCCTGTATGGAAATCAAAAACATGAACCCACATATCTTCTCCCCCAGCAATGAACTTGTTCCCATACTTAGGCTCCAATGAAGCTGATTCCACAGTACAGGGCATATCATAGCTCTTCACCAATCCATAGCTGGAAAAGAAAAGGTAAACTAACATCATGATCCATATAAAAGCAGATTTGGGTGAAGAAATAGACCCACAAGTCTTGGTACTTACTAATTTGCATCCCAAAACTTTACAGTAGAACCATCAGCAGTTGTAATATAACGGCCATCCTGACTCACTTCAGCACTTGTCACAGATGACTTAGTTTCAAGTGTCTGAACTATTTTACCACTTCTTACATCCCACAACCTGTGAATTATCAACTAGACTCAGTGCAATATACAGTATCCAACGTTGATATATATATTTATAAATATAGAAACTAGAAAGCTAACAAACAAAATTTACAACCCCAGACAAGCTTTCAGCAACTAACAGCTGAATGGAGGATATACCTGACACCTCCCATATCAGTACAAGAACTCAATATTGTCTGGTCACTATGAAGCCATGCAACAGTTCTGACTGAACCAGGGGATTTATCCACTTCTCTGGGTGGGGCATCAGGCCGATTCATATCATAGATTCGGAGAATTTTCTCAACTCCCCCAGTGAGCAAAAGGTGAGTATCCTGCCCCCAGGTATAAAAAAATCAATGCATACGAAAACATAAGCATTTGTAGGCTAAATCCATATAAAGAACAAGCATCAATCACATCCCCAAATTTCAACATCCCCTACAATAAAGATGGGGTTAAGAAACAATATTTGCCAGACATGTATTAACATTTTCTACTGCATAGTATGATATTGTTTTTATTTTTTGAAGAAATGGTATTGCAGTAAAAGTAACATTTAAGTACTGAAATGCAATATAAAGTGAGAAGAAGAATAAATTTGGAGTTAGGAAAATTCTAAAATAAATAAACATAAAAACTTTTCTCAATGAATTAGACAAAAATTTTCCAAGTTAAAAAACTATAATATCCATCAAAAGTTTTAAAACAAAGCACATAGATGCTTAAAACAAAGGATAAAAGTCACGACACCAGGCCAGCTAATTGAAATATTGGCATTAGGATTTAAAAAATTCTAGGCAGGTGTCCGTGTTGATACTTCTAAAGTTCTTATTCCTCCACCATCACCACCACACCTCAATTGCCGGTCTCCCATATCTGTCCACCTGGACAGATCATGAAAGTTGTTACCTCTTTCAGAAGCCATCTTAATGGATCTCTCCGCCAATAAGAATCATGCCACACCCACCCATAACTGCCTCCCTCTTACATCAGTATTTTTCCAACTTGAAAATGAAACAAAATAGAAATTCCTAAAATCCTAGCACGATTGGGGTGATTCAGCATGCAATTCCAGCAACAAAACATATCTCCGCGCAATAGATTGAGTATTCGCACCAAATTGCAGGAATTGAATCACAATTCATGCGATTTCAAATTTCCAACTACCATGGTTCATTTATTTTGTGCCTCATACTAGGTTCTGAATAGAATGTGACAGGACTGCAATATCAGTGTCGCAGAACAGGAGAAAGTTAGCCGCTATTCTGAGTTCATCAAGTTGAATTTTAGTGTTGCAGCCTCAATAATTGAACGCACACAACTAGGTCGCTATTCATAAACCAAGCAAAAATCAAATATGCCCCACAGTTGAAATGTTGTAGAGAGGAAAATTTGGGGGGCATTGGGAGGGGGTCTGGTCAAAATAAACAGGTTTACAAAGGATCTGGGGGAAAACCCATCATGCCTCTTCTCATCTACAAGTGGTCTCTTCTCTCATATTGTTACTGTGACCCATCAACCCATTGCTCTCCAACAACTTTCCAGCCACAGCCGGGTGTCTTCTGGTGAGTCCACAATCTGTCCACCGACTCTGTCACCTAATTCCTGAAGGTTGTAGTCCTCTCATTATCCTCATCTTTTTTTTCTTCTCTATTTCTGTATTTTTTGTTGATTTCTAACTTTCTATTCCAATTATTTAAGTTTGTCTGAGTTCTCTTGCTGTTCTAATTTTTTCGTTCTCTCCGGTCTGAGTTTATATTGTGTCATCTAACTTTGTTCTTCTAATTGGTTTAACTTTTATTTGATCTTTAATATTTTGTCACTCTGTGTAAGAGTTAGAGACTTAAACTTGTTTGTTTCCTTCACTTTCGTTGCTATTTAGTGATTTGCTTTGCTTGGACCTGTAATTTTCTATTGTTAATTATGAATATGTAATGAATTTAAAGTATTGTTTTAAATTTCTAGCCTCTATAAGCATCTAGTATAAATTATGCAATCTGTATAAAAAATTTCAAAATATTAGCCGTCTTGCTATATTGCTACGCATTATAGCATTTAAGGTTGGTTGCTATGCACCGCTATCCACTATTTATTTCCCTTCTCCAAAACGGATATAAACAGGAATCATAAAAGCAATCAGTATGAAAATAACATTGCCAAATCTACCTCAGAAAAAGCACATGCTCGAACAATGTGCTTATGCTCAAAAGAGTGTAATTCATCTCCTGTTAAAGCATCCCACACTTTCCTGCACATTAAACCAAAGATGACCAGTAAACTTTTAATAAAAAAATTACAATCTCTAAAGTATAATTCATTGCATTGCTTGCAGGGTATAAATTGATCATGATACACAACAGAAATTTGAAAGAAAAAAAAAAACACATTACCAGGAAAATCCAGCTGCCAACACAACTGAATACTAATCAACATTTAACACATGAAAACTTCAAACCTATGATCATGTTCCTAACATAATACTAAACCGATAACATTATCTGATCACAAAGTATGTGTACGAGGACACAAGCAAGAAGGGAAACAAGTTTATAAGAGCACGCAGTACTATGAGCTCAAAGGAATGGTAAGATCCCCATGCACATTGAATCAACTTCACAGTGTTTCTGTTAAGGGCAGGCGATAGGTCGCTGAGAGCTAAAATAACATACGTCGAGAAATCAGCAGAAGCAGTTGCAGCACGCAAGGCATTAGTATCCAAGCAGCAACTCCACACAGCACCTTTGTGACCTTCAAATGTTCCAATCCAGTCTCCAGTTTCCCCATTTCTGAGCATAGGACTAGAATCTGAACACCAATCAAAATTCACACATCATCTTCCACTACACTCATGAATCAAATCAATGAAACAAACTCAGAATGCCGGCGCACAAATCCATGATATTAACCGCGTCTTACAGCATCTATAAAATTCTGAAATGCCTTTTTTATATATAGAGAGAGAGAGCTAAAATAATAACACGCAATCCAACAAGATACGTTATCCACTTATACGTTGATATGCATTTTGGAATCAAAATCCCACCAGGCACCAAAATAATTATAGATCCATAAAATTTAAAAAAAAGACGATGACTGTTCGCAATTCAGACATGAACACATTGAATAGCCCGAATTAAAATCTAAAAAAAGGTAAATATGATGATGAGAGAGAGCGTACCCTTGCTTGCACTGATGAGGAAGAAACCATCAGGCGTAACAGGACTGTAGAAGAGATCGACCACGGGCCGAGAGTGGCCGTGGCACACAAGAGGAACTGCCACCCTTTTCTTCTCCATTCTCCCAAACTATTATCAAAACCTAGTTTTATGGCTAAGATAAACCCAAAAAATTAAGGGAAATTAATGTGATTTTTTTTTAATCAAGTATGAAAATATTATATTAGAGAAACCCTAAATCTATTGTTTCAGAACGATCCCTATCGTGTTTGTGGTGTATTGATTAAAGAGATAAAATGAGTGTATCGTAAATGAGCGAAACTATAGAGTGAACAGAAAAATTGGACAGCAGAGAAGGCTCCTAAACCTAACCCTGTGTAGTGAGGAATATGGATCGAAAGAAAAGAAGGTAACGATGATAATAATTAATATAATATTATTAAATTGGAAAAGAAGAGGAAGAGGAAGAGAGAAGGAAATGAGGATAGGCACGAAGCATGGATACGTTGGCTTTGGATCTGCCCTTTTGTACTGTGTCTGTGATTTCTCGGATGGAGATGGAGATGGAGATGGTGGATTGTGGACCCCACCAAATACAATTTCTTTTTTCCCTTTCCTTTTATTTCTTATGTAGGTTTTGTTTGGGCCAAACTTTCTTATGCAGTTAAGGGATTTGGACATGAATTTACGGATGGGCCTCCACCCAAAATCACTGTTTTAGACTACGGCTTTGAAAAATTATTATTATTTATATAAAAAAATCACGAATACTTAATTGAATTTATTTTTTTACTCCTTTCTTTTTTTAATACCTTCTTAATAATTTTTGTAATTTTTTATTAAAATATATTTTATTATAACTTAAACCAATAAACTTTTTCATTTTCATTCCAAAACTTAAAAAATCCTTCCTCTCTCTGAAACTTTACTATTTCAACTATTGTAACTTTTTAATTATAATTTGTGTATTATTGAAAATTTAGTTTATAACAAAATATGTTCTTATCCATCTTTATTTTTTTATTTTTTATTCTTTCAAAAATTAAGTTTAAATTTAAGTTTTACATTTTTAAAAATAAATTTATATATTTAGAAAAATAATTTTAATAATTATTAATCATTTTCAAAAATAAGTTTATAAAATTAAGATTATATATTCTAGTAGCAGGTCTCCACATGTTAAAAAATTTAATTTTAGGAATGTAGAATTATAATTCAATAACTTAATTTTTAAAAGTGTAGAATTTTAATTTTAGAAATTTATGAAAATAGTAGATAATTCCAGAATTAATTCTTAGAGACATAAAAAAATATTTTTGAAATAATTTTTGAAAAATGTGTATAATTATATTTCATTATCATTTAAAACATTATTATGTTATACTTTCTTTTTATTTTGAAATGTGTTAAAGTTTAAACCAATAATTATAAGTCATTGCTTTGATTGAGTACATTACATTGTCCTGACTCGTGTGGTTTATATCTTTATCCCTTTTTCTTTTGTACTTCCATAGTTGCATGCTTTGACTGCCTACACATTATCAATACATTTTTAGTCCTCCATAACTCATGGCTTTAATTGAGTACAATACACATGTCTAAAATTGTTTAGAATCAGTTGGTAATGAACTAGAGAAAAATAGTTGTAAGATATGTCTGAATAACCAATTAAGCGATTCTCTTTTAGGTGATCGTTTGAGGAAGAGATTATGCTATTTAATCTGAAGTTTTAATTTACTTTGAAGCTGTATAACAGTTAACAATTATTCTATATATCACACGCCATAATTAAAAAACGAAAAATGAAATATAATAAAGGGCTAAAATGTAAGGTGAAAGCGGTAAAAAAATGTAAATAGTTAAAACATATAAATTATATTAGTAGGTTTTCTCTTGAACGTGTGCATAATTTTACTTGCTCTTGTTCATAATGTTACAGCTAAGGTGAAAATTACGTACAACAACTCCTAATGCATGCAAATATTGGCTAACAAAGGAAACTGCATCAGCAACGTGTTTCAGAGAGAGTTGCTCTAATTAAGGTAATTGCAGCTTGGACAATAACAGGTCAATGCCTAACAATTGACTTGCTTGCAGACTCAATACAAAATGGCCTTTTAAACCCAAAATTCAAAGGCACATTTGTGTGATTAATGGTGTAATCCTTTTGTGGACCAACAAAAATGCTGTAATCCTTTTTCTTTGTTATAGAAATGAAAAATTACTGAGACACACAATTCACATTTTTCTTAAACAATGATCAAAATTTAATGTAAAATTATATTTCAACTACATTTTGAGTTTAAAGTTAATGTAACCAAATTTTAAAATAAATCACCCATAATTAAGATTAAAAAATATACTATTAATATTATACTTCTGTTGTTTCCTTTTGATTGATCTTTGTAATAATTGTTTTTTCATTTGATTTTCATTGTAAATAGGAAAATAATAATTTAAAAAAAATCTTTAATAATTAATTTTTTTATCAATGTGAGATAAATCAATTAATATAAAAGATAAGAGGTGTAATAAAAAAGAATTAATAACTTTATGAATTTTTTTAAAATTATATCATAATTTTATATGACTAATAAAGGAAATAATAAAAATGGGTGTGGACGAGAGTAGAAGTGAAATTTTCTTCGAGATGCATTGATGCACCCTATTCTTAAAATGCAGCATAGAATCCACCCTAATGCAACACACGATGCGTCTTAACACTTCAAAAATGCCCATACATACAATACAAGTGATGAAAAATGATATATACTTTCTTCTATTTAACACTTTTTAAAAGTTATTTAAATACTTCACGATACTTAATCCACTTACTTCCTTTAATACTATTTCAGTATTTTTCTAGTTATACTTTATTTTTTATGTTGAAAGGGGTAAAAAGCCCAAAACTTAGGCAAAATGCTTAGAAAAACTCCAAGAACTAGTATCCATATTAAGAAAGGGCAAAAGGGAGAACCTTAAACTGAAATAGAGGAAATAGGAGTTCTAGGCTTAATTTGGCTTTAAAAAATCAGCACAAAACTTGGCTTTTCTACAAAAAAATAAAAAATAAATAAATAAAAAACAAAATTGACAAAGCAAATAAAAGAGAATAGCATATGAGAAGGGGAATGGACATTTAACATAAAAGTGATGAGTTCTTTGAAATCACTCTCAATCAAAATTACATGGAAGAAGAAATTGTCAACTATATTCCTTACAAAATGTCTCAAAGTTCAGTAAAAATTGAGAAATAAGAATTCAAATTGCTATAAAAATTAAGTTATAAATCTATTATAATTGTCACGAATTAATTCATCACAAGCAGTCATTTCATTAAATCTAAACACAACTTTATCCACATTTAATTTGATCTGATTAATAGGAAGAGTCCACTTAATCATCCTTGGATCATTAACTAAATCAGGGTAAAACATAGAATCATTCTTAACACAACAAGAGAAATAATCAGTATTATATAAAACTTTTTGAACTAAATAACTAGGCAAAATATAAATTTTTTAAGATATAAAATAATTTTTATCATTCTAAAAATGTCAAATAACAGTGTCAATAATAGTAGATTAGTTATAAAAGTATATAATACAAGATTTAGATAAACAAGATGACAACTAAAAAGATATACCAA
Organism: Abrus precatorius; assembly: GCF_003935025.1. Taxonomy (NCBI): domain Eukaryota; kingdom Viridiplantae; phylum Streptophyta; class Magnoliopsida; order Fabales; family Fabaceae; genus Abrus; species Abrus precatorius. The sequence continues at coordinate 35,514,907 of NW_020874428.1, read as the reverse complement.
AGCTGAAAAATAACACCCACTAATTAACTATGATAAAATTCTCCCAAATCCTCCTAGCATAAAAGCAATGTCTTAACACATGCATAATAATTTTAAGCTCATCCCCACGTCTAGAGCAAGTAGGAAAAATTATCATACTTCTATTGAATCTCTCCTCATTGATGAATAATCTCTTGTGAATAAATTTTTAGAGAAAAAAAATTAACTTTAGGAGGACCATTTCAATTCTAAATGGTTTTAAACATATCATTACTTACACTCTTAGTAAAAATAACATTATTTAATAAAAAAAATTAACTAATTTCAAAATAAATATATTATGATTAGACAAATTACATAAAATAAAATAGAGCCTCTAAATTTAACAGGAGGTCAATGAAGGCTATTAGTTTGCAATTTGATTAGAAAAAAAGGAAATAATTATATCTTAGTCCCAATTTGATAAATAGAAATATTAATTAAAAAATATAATTATAATTAATAAAATACTAAAAAAATCATATATAACAAAAAAGTTTACATTATAGTTAAAAAAATATATACTATAATTTTTTTTATAAATAAGAGATATAATTAATGAAAAAAATTATAAGGATCAACTAATTAAGTTTTAAGTCAAAACGATAAAAATTACATACTTATATTACTATAAAAAATTAAAAAAATACTCATATAATAAAATATATGTGTAAATTCATCTTTTAGAGTATAGGGTTTTGATGCTAATTTCGTATTCCAAAGTTTGATACAGTCGAGTATTTTGTTATTTAACTCATGCTCACTTTGAAATTATTAAATTCTTTCTTCTGAGATAACTTAAGTTTTTGTATTGTCTCTTAAAATTCAATTATTATTATTTTAATGAATTATAATGATAAATAATAAATTATTATATTAAATTATAAGTTATTATGTAAATAAATTTTAAAAGTGAAAAAAACTCTTATGTAGCATAAAATATACAATAAAAAGAAATCGTTTGATTTGTTGATAAACAAACATCACGTTAACTAAATCACTTTAAAGTTTGTGTATTTTTTTTCCCAGTCGAAACACTTTGTCGTTATCATATCCTTAATGCAATGATGCGGCACTTGTTGAGGATTATTACATTACGGCGTGGATTGCGGATAGAATTTATCGGTGCGTGCCTGCATGGTGTCCTACAGGTTACACATAATTCAAAAATAGTTTTTCAGTACCACATTCAAAAAGAGTTTAGTGATACATTATTTTTTCCTGTTTCAAATAAGTGTTTTATTATTCTATAAAAATATAATAAACAATAATATGATATCAATGTTTTAAATTTTATTTCGTGATTTTGTAAGAATGATTAAGCATAATTGTGCTGCATTCCATTTTTAGTCGATTAATCGTCATATATATAAGAATATCTTTTTACATTACGTATATTGTTTTGAAATTTTATTCTTATATTAAAATATTTTTAATTAATAATTATTTTTACAATTCAGTACTTTAAACTTTAAAAATTATCTAAATCAATCATTAATTATATATTTTAATTATTATAAATTTGACTTCATTAAATTTTTAGTCTCTATTTATTTATTTAATTATTTATTTTAAACTTTTTAAAATGAATCTTCCATAATAGTTTTACTAGATAGTGCATTTATAAATTTTAAAAACATTTTAAATAAATTTTTTATAATTAAAATTGTTAAATCTATTAAATATTTATTTTTTTAATGTATATTTTTCATCTTCTTTTTAATAATGTAATTATGAGTTTTTCTCTCTTACCATTTTTCCTTCTCTTTTTTTTGAATATAAAATTTTTCTCGTTGTGATAGCAACTAGACATATAATTTTATTTTTGTTTAAGTAAAAATGATAAAAAAAATTTTCTATGCAAAATTCACTTGCACGTTTCTTATAAAAAAGAGAAGAGACTAGGTGTGGGGGAAAAAGAAGATGGAGTGTGTGGGTAATATTCGAGCAGGGGTGAAGGATTTAGATATCCAGAAAAGATGAGAGACAAGTAAGGGATAAAGTGAAAATGAAAAGAAAAAAAATGATAATTAAGTATGAAGGTAGAGTGAAAAGAAGAAAGAGTTAGGAGGAAAAAAAAAATTAAATATAGGAAGAAGAGGAGAGTCGAATATATAAGTTAAAAAAGTATGTTAAATATGAAGGAAAAGAAAAATAAAAAATTAAAAAAGTAAATAAACGCAAAATTTGCATTAAAAATCATTTTTAAATAAAATTTATGTAAAAATAAAATTGAATTTTCAGTTTCTAAAATAGCTAAAGAGAATTTGGATTCTTTCTTATTCTTATGCTAATAAATAATATTTTCAATAATAAATATCTAGTTAACTGATAATGTTCCTATTTTTTTTTATATTTTCAATACTTGTAAAGATGTAAGATGATGAACATATATTTCTTTTTTTTTTTAAATTTAACAACACATAGTTGATTGTAAAAGACACTATCAAATTGATTATTTTATGAGAACATATGACATATTGGACCCATAGTTATTCCTTGAATTTAGATTAAAAATAAAATAAAATAAGTTTAACGTTACGAAAAAAGAAGAAAAGAAGATGAAAGAAGAAATAAAGAAAAATGATTGAAGTTGCAAATTTAAAAAATAAGATCAATGGTATAAATAGTTACAAATTTAAGAAATAAGATCAACAGTATAAATGATAAAAATATAATTTTTTATCATAATTAACATGTTTCATGAAAAAATATCTATTTAAAAAGCTTTTACAAGTTATAGAATAAAAAAATTGAAAGAAAATTAAAATTTCTTTTAAAAATGAAGAATAAAAAGACTAATTTTACTTATTTAAAAATATTTAAATTTAACATTTTTTATTAGTTTGAATGATTTAGTTGAGAATAAACTTTAATTAATTATTATAACTATTTTTAAGCTTAACTTCAATAATTTGTGCTAACTTTTAATGTGATTTTTTTATTGCATGAATTAATAAAAAATAATATTAATTAAACAATAAAAATAAAATCAATAATAAATTCAATCAATCTATAAATGTCAGGCACAATTGTAGTTAAAGTGAATTGAATTACACGACACTCCAAGTCAACGTGGTGGTTAACAGTGGGTCACTGGATGGTGATGACGAGAAACTTAATACAAAACTTAATTTTCTTCACCGGTGAACATATCTGACTCCCAACGCGTCGGACCTTTCTAAATTGATAATTAAACATTGACTTCGACCGGAACTCTGAACGCAAAAAATCAACGGCGACAAAAATTAACAAAAGTTTTTACCCAGTGATTGGCTCACCGGAAAGACGAGGGCAAAGTTTTTTTTTAGGGATAGAAGAGAATGTTTAAAATTTAATTTTAATTCATTTTTAAAAGTTAATTTTTAAAAAATTACTAAAATTTTATAAAGAGTATATTTGAGGTTCTTTATAAAAATAATAAAAAATCTCACATTTATTTTCTTTTTGAAAAATTTTGAAATATGTAATTATTTCTAACACAGTCATGTTTAAATTATTGTGGGGACGTGCCTACTTAAAAATGAAATATAAATTATCTGAACGAAATTCACATTAATTTAAAAAGGATATTTTACAACAACTTTAAACATTATATAATTTTAAATAATAATAAAATGCATTAAATAAATCTTAAATAATATGATAATTATAATTATTTGATAAAATTATTTATATAATTAATTGAAACATGTTAGTGACAAAAAATAACACATATATTGATATAATATTAAGATTCAATATCTTTTTATTTATTATGAACCTTTTAAATAGTAATATTTTTTATTTAATATCAACCAATTGTTTAAATGGGAAGCGAGAAAAAATTGAACAAGGTGACAGTGTTATGTAAGAAATAAAGTGAGTAAGAATTATTTTATATAACTGTAAATTATTTAAAAAATATCACAAAAAATTAGTAACTACCTTCCAATAAGCTAAATGTTACATACAGTAACTCTTTATAAATTCACTTCTAATTTTTTTTTTATGAAACAATTTTATTAATTTATTAATACTAAAAAAGTTACAAACTCTTAAATAATCATAAATTTTATCATCAAATACATTTTTAATAAAAAAAAATTAAAATTTTTATATGATATATATATATATATATATATATCAAAATATGATTTTTGTGTGGTAATTTTTAATAAAATACGAAAAATTGTTGGTGATTTTTTAATAAAATAAGTTAATTTTATGAAATTCAAGTAATCTTTAAGTTTCATATTTTTGTAATTTTCTTCAAAATTTAATATTTAAAATAATTTCTCAAATTTGGACTATCGTATATTCCCTCCTCTTTTAGTTGTTTTGAAACCAAACAATAAAGTTTAAAAAGTTTTTCCTTCCATACCTTTTTCTTTATTTCCTTTTAGCTAAATTCATCGTTATTCTCCCATCAAGTTTTTTTTATACGTTAATTTTATCTTTGTCATTTATTTATTTATCTCATTCTATCACATGTGAACACATCTTTTAATTTTTTCACCTTTTTTCATATTTTACACTAAATACTTGTATAATTATAGCACAACTACTTTTTAATTTATACATCATATCAGATAAAATAACATTTTTCACTCAAGGTAGCAAATATATATGATCTAAATTTTTTTTATTCATAATGGGAATTGAACAGATCATCTAGTTTCATTTTAACTTAAGTCAAAATAGATTAATTTAAATAAAAATGCAAAAAAATAATTTTTAATACAAAATTAGCTTAAGAAAATTATGTTGACTTAAAAGAATTTTGTATATTTGAGCATATAGAGGTTAGATATAAAGAAAAGAGAAAACTAAAAATAAATAAAGATAATAAGAGCTTAGTGATATAAGAATGATAGTGGAAGAAGAGAAAAACTAAGAAATGAATATAAAAGAAAGACAAGGAGAGATAGATGAGATAAGGTAAGAAAGGAGTTTAGCATAGAATGGAGAGAAGAGAAAGTTGAGAAAAAAAGAGATAAATTAAATATAAAATAAGGAAAAAAGTTAAATATAGAAATTAAAGAGGATTAAATATAAAAGTTCAATGAGTGTTAAGAATAAAGAAAGAAAAAAAAGAAGATTAAAAAAGAAAATGTAAATTTGTTTTTAAGTAAAAAATAAATAAATAGGTTGATCTAATTTTATATTTTTTATATTTTTTTTATTTTAATTTAAATAAAAATGTAACTGGATTGAGTAGGGAAAAATTAGATACAAATATATATATGCCAAGTTCACTATATCTGTATCATTGCATCTTAATTATCTTATCCACGACCATCCACAAGCCATCGATAATGTCAGCAGCAGTTAACCTATCTTTCTTCATTCTTTCCATAGTTTTGCTGCCCCCCTCCAACGCCGACGTTGGCACCGCTTCTCATTACTCTCCTCCATATTTACGTAAGTGCGCGCATATACTTATCATCAAATATCCAATGTATAATAATTAATTAGCTATTAAGTAAATGTTAATTAAATGGGTGCATGCTGTATATTAATATGTATGATAGCATCGGGGTGTTACGGCAGCGAAGCGTCGCAGTTTCCGTCAAGTAATCTGTTTGCGGCGGCGGGGGATGGAATATGGGATAACGGAGCGGCGTGTGGGAGGCAGTATATGGTGAGATGCATAAGTGCAGAGCAACCCAAAACTTGCGTTCCTGACCAAAGCATTCAGATCAAGATCGTTGATTACGCCGACACTGCGGTGTCGCCATCCTCAGCTGGCGGCACCACCATCGTTCTCTCCGACAAGGCTTTCGGGACTATTGCCAATACTTCTGCCACCTTGATCAATATTGAGTTCCAGCAGTAAAGTCTATTCTAAATTCCTCTTTTTTTAAAAAAAAATTATTTGGGCAAGAATTAATTACATTTTACAACAATCGAACATAAATGTTTGTTTGTTGTTGTATCTTTGCGTGCAGGGTGTGATATACAGCGTATGTATGTGGTTAATTGGTACATGCTATATTGGGAGATTCATTAAAGAGAAGAATGTTCTTCTGGAAGTTACCTTCAATTTTTTTAAGTTATGATTCTAAATCCACTCACAGACGTAACGAAATTTTTATTTTTGAGTTTGGAGTGCGGAATTCAATTATTTTTGTTGTTCTAAGAAAGTGGGTGTGCAGATTCCTGGTTTTGCTTTACTTTATTGGGGGATTTTCTTTCAGGCTGCAGTATTTTGGCTGTTTGTAATGGAATCGATGGGCGTGTTTGGGGATAAGCAAGCTACGTGCGAAATTTCCGCGATACTTTCTGGCTTTGAATGGTTCTTTGGCCATTTTTTTGAATGAGTTATAATGTTATTATTTTTCTATTTTTCTCATCATGAATATAAAGAGATTATACAATCTTATTATAAAGAGCAAATTCTCTTCGATAATGCCCTGACTACAGGCTAATGTCGCGTTAGTTGCAGGGCAATTGTAATAATTGCAGGAAAAGCACTTCCCTCCCTTTCATTTTTCTCCGAATTTGAAATAAATAAGACAAAATACTTGATTTGACCTGAGAGCTTTTGTTCAACTTGTTTTGTTTTTTCAAAATCAACGAGTCTTTATTCTCATAAGAAACACTTGTAATTTAAGTCTCGTCATCTTTTCCCTCTCTCCAGATTAAAAAAGTATGCTAACTCAGTAACTGGCTAGCAACCCCCATCCAATATCTTCTCCTACATTAAAAGGCTTTGGATTTTGCTCCTTTTACTTGAGTCTTAGACGGCAACAAATTAGACAACTTTTACTTAGGTTTTCCTCGTTCGGCCCTTTTTAATCATAGAGCTTTCAAGTGTTAGGTTACTAGTCTTTCATTTGATCAATAATGCCGTGAGGTCATATGGACTCTAATACCATATTTAATCACAGTCTTGCCATGTAAGGAAGGTTAGTTTGTTACTCTCTCAAAAAAAAAAAAAAAAACTTAAAATATTTGAACTTATGCTCCTCCTATTTTATTCTTTTTACTTCTCTAAAGAGTGTAACTCATATTTTTTTCCAACATTGAGATGAGGTAAGTTTAGTTATTGTTGTATTTTCATGTAAGTTAAGTTGTGTTTGCAAGGAAGAAAAGTGTTAGAAACACATTTTTTAGTAAATTCTTTTTAATACACTTATTGTTATTAATTTATTAAAAACTATGAAAGAATGAGAAAGAAATATTAAATTAGAAATAAGAATATTAAATCAAGAATGAACTTCTATATTTTTGTGATTTTTAATATGCCACTATCTAAGAGTGTGTTAAAAAGAATGTGTTAGAGAGTATTTTGTTAACCTTTTTTCTATGACAAATGTTGACTTGGGCATTAGGTTTCACTAGCTTGATTGTAATGAGTATTTAATTTATTATGGATTTTATCAACCTTAGTTCTAAAAATTGAGTTTAAATATTTAAAAATAAAAATATTTTATGAATTTTTTATTATATTAAAATTACAAAAATATACTAAATACTTTTTAAAAATAAAATTTATTATCATTAATTGTTCACCTACACTTTTAAAAGCTAAGATTAACATTTTCATTTTTTTTAATTACATAAGTTTGTTGCAACATTCAAGTAATCTTGTTTCTTAAGAGGAAAAAAAAAAGTTGATAATGAGTAGAACTAACAAAATAGGTTGACCTGATGGATTGAGCTAAAAAAAAAAACCCATTAATGAGTAAGCTTGCGCTCTACAAATAAAATTTGAAATTACTTCGAGCCATTTTGGCCTAGTCTAGATAAGCACATTATTCAGTAGGACTTTAATCAGGTTAACTCATATGAGTTTGGACAGTTCGCATATATATATATATAATATACAATTGAATACTATTTTGTAAAAAAATTGATGAGGTATCAGCACCTTATGAAAAGCTTCTCCAACACTCTTTTTTATCCCTTTTTATTTTTAGAAACTTTATTCTACTTCATATTTTAAATTTCAAATTTCAAATTATAAAAAAATAATAATTACATCCTGATAATGTCATTATTACTTGTCATTCTCTATATTGGCATGTTATCTTGATAAGATGTATTGAAACTCATTTCAATAACTTATAGAGGAAAGAAAACCCAATGTAACACCCAAAAAAATAAATAAAACTTACCACCAAATAGTCTATTGAAAATTTGAAATAAGTTTTATGTGCTATGTGGTATTGAAGCTTTTTCTGCCTATCACTATAAACTTTTGCAAGTGAATAGAAGAAGAGGTAACCAATGAGTTTTATTTCTTCTATCATCATGTTTGGTTATCCTTTATTTTATTACTTCTTCATATTTGGTTTACCCTTCTTCATATTGTTTTTACATATTAGGTTCTATTAAAGGATTTTATTATGTACTTTCCTTTCAACATTTTCTTACCTTTTGCTTTCGTAAAGAATCTTTCAAATAAAATCACAAGGTAACATTATGTATGATTCTTATATTCTTTTCCTAAAGTATAAATTTGAAATCAATTTTATGTACTTTGCAGTCTTAAAGCACTTCTGCCTACTATTACAAACATTTGCAGGTGAATAAAAGAAAAGTTAAACAATAAAGTAATGTATCATTTGCATTTTGCTTTATATGTCTTTATATTTTATTTTTCCTTCTTCATATTGTTTAAAATCAGTTTGATGTGTCTGATTTCATTGCTTTTTCTTTCACATTTACAAACTTTGCAGATAAATAGAAGAAATATTAACCAATATAAGTTAGGTGTAATTTATATTTTATTTTATTTTATGTATTCATTATGTATAAGAATCATACATAATGTTTAACATTATGTATGATTCTTATATTCTTTTCCTAAAGTATAAATTTGAAATCAATTTTATGTACTTTGCAATCTTAAAGCACTTCTGCCTACTATTACAAACATTTGCAGGTGAATAAAAGAAAAGTTAAACAATAAAGTAATGTATCATTTGCATTTTGCTTTATGTGTCTTTATATTTTATTTTTCCTTCTTCATATTGTTTAAAATCATTTTGGTGTGTCTGACTTCATTGCTTTTTCTTTCACATTTACAAAGCTTACAGATAAATAGAAGAAATATTAACCAATATAAGTTAGGTGTAATATATATATATATATATATTTTTTTATTTTATGTATTCATGTTTAGTTTATTCTTATTCACATTGTAAATGTATAAACACCATAAAAAATAAATTCTCTCAGCACTAGCAGTAACCTCTCTCGACTCTCTTTTTTATTAGTTTTGTATACTTTGTGACTCCGCTATTCTGCATCATTGACGATAAATCTTGCATTTGAATAGAAGAAAAACTTAATAAAGCAAACTCATGTATCATCTCCATTTTTTTTCTTACACCTTCACGTATAGTTCATACTTCTTATTCCTCTTTCAATTTTTATTACTTTTTTTTTTATATTATTTATAGAGCATTATCATTCTTTTCTATTTTGATTGCTTACACACTATTTTTATGCATTTTTTCATTGCTTGGCAAGAATAAGCTTAAGTATCATCTCCACTTTGGTTCACCCTTCTTTCTTTTTATTATTATACTTTTTTATATTTTGATTGCTTACACACCTTTAATATGTTTTCTTTTTCTTTTTTGTCTATGTTCTTCACTTTCTGCCTATAATAGTATGTTGTTATAAAAACAAAGTTATTTTATTGTTGTTGAGTAGTGTAAATTTAAATTCAAGATTTATCATTATTTCTTTAGATTTTTATTTTTTTAAATGATTTTATAATGGATATTTTGTTCAACGCTTTCTTGCCATTGTATTTTACAAAGGATCCTTCGGATGCATTCAAACTATTAAATAAAATTATAATGTTTTGTGTATTTAACGAGTTTGACAAGGTAATATTGAAAATGGAATTAATTATTTCTTTGTTATAGCATATGTTTTATATACTAATATATGAAGTGATTACTATACATGTTTTTGAAATATTAATTAAAAAAATTATTTTATATTATTTAAATAGAAATCAGTAAATGATTGATAAAGTTAAAATAGAAATTAAGACTTTTTATTCTGAGAACGTTTCCATTCAATTGCATTAACTCATTATCATACTACTATAAGTCAATTGGTATTTTTAGATTGTTAGACATCTATGTTTTTGTTTGAATATGCAGTTATATTTTTTTGATGTTATAGAATATATCAAAAGAGATGATTGCAACGTTTGTAAATGGTGAGAACGGAGTTTAGAAGTTACGCAATCCGAATCAAATAGCAGTTGTGTACAAATTTCTAATTTACTGTAAATCTAATATCAAATTTGGAAGTGGATAGAAATAATTTTGCATGTTGAACAAATTTAAAAAAAGAGATAAATATATTTTTGTATTTGATGATTCAAACATGCAACTTTAGATGTTTCTTTTCAAAATCTTAGTTTACAACTCATGTAAATATTATGATGATTGTAATTTTTTTGTTCGATATTGTTCTTAAATAAATTCTATATACATTTAATTTGTATCAATATTAACTAGAATGAATTTTTTTATATATAGTTTAATGAATATTATTATTGTTAATAATCTCTTTTATACAAAATAAGATCTTAATAAATTTATTATAAAAATTTACATTACTCAAACAAACAAATGCACATATGAAGAAATATAGCGAAAAAAAATTATATTAATATAAATATTTATTTGATAAAATTAACATAATATATATAATATATATATTTTAATAAAGTTGATGACAAAAAGTGAATATTTTTATTTTAATCAAAGTTTTATTTATTATTTTTATATTGTTGAATTAGGCTAATAAAAAAATATTAACAATATTAAATTTAATTATAAACTATAACTTACTACACACTAAAACAAAAGTATTTAATAAACATCAATTAATTTTTAATTATATTTAATTTTATATTTTTTATTCATTTATTTTAAATTTTTATCTAATGATTAAATTAAAAATTAATATTTATAAAAAATATTAAACAAAGTAACTTTCGCAGTTAATTCCACTCTGCATGTGTTTGCATGCATGCTCGTAAGGAGCTGTGTGAATTTTAATAAGAATCAACAAACTTGAAAGATTAATAATATATATAATACACAATTTCCACAACATACAATGCTCGATTATCACTAATAAAGTGGTTATACTTACCTTTTTTTTCCTGTTTTGCCCTGGATAGAGGGAATTGCTTAAATACAAAATTTGATGTTGTTATAATTGCTTAAATCCGACGAAAATACTAGAGGTATTTTTTGAAGAACCACTCTAACAATTAAGTTAAACATGTTTTGAGAAATGAAGTTCTAAGTATAGTTCAAAGGGTGTAATCTACTTGAGGTCTTGATGCCTTTTTCCTTATATAGGCATTGATTTTCTCGAGTCTTAATTTTTTTTTTTTTATCATTGCATAAATATTAAGTGGTTAAACTCTTTGATAATTAGAGGTTATGAAAAAACTTGCTTATAGAGTATCATCTAAGATAAGTTTCAGTAATTTGTGGCATTAACAAAGTAGTCTTAATATAGTTGCGGTTGTTTGTGACCTTGACAAAATAATATTGAGAGTTTATGTTAGTTTAGTTTTTTTTAAGGTATATTTGAGAGGAGTTTAGAAGAGAATAGTAAAGAAGACATATTTTTTATTCTTAAATTAAAATAATCATATATCACTTATGATTATATATATATGTGTGATCAATACATAAAATTTATATCAATTTATATTTTTTATTTTAAAAACATATGAATTTAAAATATATTTATTTAAAATATAAAATTTATTTTTTCCTTTTCTTCCCTCTAAAAAAAAATTTGGGATGTGAGAAAAGAAATGGAGCTTCAAGTTCAAACTTTAGAGGCCATTATTCTGCCTTCATTCATCGTTGGGGCTAGCTTGTGCCTCATTGGGTGTTGCTCCTTTTACTTGAGTCTTAGAGGCCAACAAATTAGATAACTTTTTGCTTAGGTCTCTTTTTACCTTTTTCCCAATTAAAATTTTACTTGTCTTCTTTTTTATCGTTGAACTTTCAAGTGTTGGGCTATTAATCTTTCCTTGGATCAATAATGGGCCATGAGGTCATATGGGCTCTGATAGCATGTTTAATTTTATGAATGAGCTTAATCATAATCATGCCCTGTAAGGAAGGTTGTTGATTTTCTAATTGTAAGATTACGTTTAAGTTTGTTACTCTCTAGAAAAATTAAAATTATTTGAACTTATGCACCTATTATTTATATTATTTTTACTTCTCTAATTTACTTTTTGGACTAATTTTAGTTTGAGTTTGACAAAAAAGAGTTAAACATAACTGTTTTAATTGATTATCTTTTCCATTAAAATCTGATCAGACCCACCTAAAAGCATTCCTAATACTGCTTAAAATATTTTAAAGTAATATTTCTAATTTGATTTGGGTCCAATCCAAATAATATATCTTAAATAAAAAGACAACAAAGTCAAACGTCAAGACAAGAAGTAGGTCTGCGATTACCATCGTCTGGTTTCTATTTACAACGTAAAATTAAAGAATGAAACGGCAAAAAAAATCCAAAACAGTACTTTGAAACCCTTCCATTTATTATCACAGAGAACAGCATATTGTTGTTATCGATATTCTTAAGAAATCAAAGTATAGCTGATTCACCAAGGACCCCTCTGAATTTCGTTGTAACCTCAGGTACATTATTTCAAATTAATTCCATTGACCCTTTTAATTATCAATGTCTGATTCGACTTTCAAGGATTAAAATTGAATTAAAAGCCAAAATCTTATGATACCCTTGTTGGGTTCAGTAATATTGTGTTAGGGTTTTCAATTCTCAAAGCTTCCTCGATCGAACAGTGGCAATCAATGAAAGGGGAAGTACAGCTTCAGCCTCCACAGGTTCTGCAAAACCCTAGTGATTCCGATCCTTTACTTCATCACCAGGAGGAGGACGAGTCGCCGGGAAGCTCTGGTGAGATTAAGGATGAGGAAGACGTTGAGGCTGGTTCACTCCCTTGTTGTCGAATTTGCCTCGAAAGCGATTCCGACCCTGGTGAAATTTCCTGCAAAAGCTTTCAAATTTATGCCAATTTTTCTCATTTTCGGTTCTTATTGTCAACTTGTCAATCATTGGTATTTCACTCGTAGAAAGAGTTAGTCTCCCCATGTGAAATTTTATTTCCCTGTATAATGGAGTAAGAACTTAATTAGACAGAGTTTGGTTTGAAGCATGGGTTTTGGAGAGTGCAAATAGAGTACTTAAGATTTTAACCAGTGTATCACTTTAGTATCAAAGTTGGTGACATTTTGATCAAATATTGTAGTTTTTATCTTTTTTTTTTTTTTTTTCTTTCACAGATTGTATAGAAGAAAGTAAGAGTGACAGAAATGAGAATGCTAAGGTGGGTGAGTAAACACATGAGAAAAGACAGTCTATAAAATGATAGTATACGAGAAAATAATGATAGTATACGAAAAAATATTGGAATAACACCAATAGTGAAAAAATGACTGAAACTCATTTAAAGTGGTTTGGTTATGTGCAAAAAAAATCTTTGGAGGTATCAGTAAGGAGAGTAGATTGCATGACACTTAGTTTGGTAAAGAGGGATTGAAGGAGGCCCAAAATAACCTTAGACAAAATTATTAAAAGAGACCTTTTGATTAACTAGATTTCTGAATATTTAGTTTTTGATCGAGTTAAATGGTGTTGTGTGATTCATGTAGACAACCTAACTTAGTGAGATAAGGTTTGATTGTTGTTGTACCGATTGTATTTGTGGATCCCTGTCGTGCATTTTGTAAGGGTGGTTTTGAAGTTGTAGAGCAATCAATCCCATAGCATGTAGTTTTGAAGTTACATTAAGTTGATCCTTCCTACATGCTATGGTTTTGATTGTTCTCTAAAATAGAGAATCAATGTAATGTAACTTCACCTTCGATTTTATTTTGCTAATGGAAACTGAAATTGGAAAATTTAGCTCTTCTAGTATGCTAAGGGTGTACTTTTGATAATGCAATGGTTGAAAATATTTTTGATTTAATTATTGTTGGTTAAGGAAATGGAACTCTCGGTATTTAATGTCATTTAATAATTTAAAAATTGTGCAGTTGAATGCATGCATTTATCTACCATTCCCCCATATACTGAATGTTTTAAACTTTTCATTGCATAAATTTAATATAGAACACAACATTTTCTACGCTGAAATTTCTCATTTCAGCACTAAAATTATCATCAGTTGTATTCAGTAAAAGCAATGGTAATAGATAAATTAATGATTAAGTTTTTTTCTCATTTGGGACCTGGGCAAATCCTGTACTATGATGCTGAGCCTGTTCAATTCATCAGATAAATGCCACATGACACATGATGTTAGCTAACAACAATATGGATGTTAATATTTGGGTGATGGCAGTTTTCCTAAAGCTAATTGTTTTTTGATTTTGTAGAGGATGAATTGATATCTCCATGCATGTGCAAAGGGACCCAGCAGTTTGTCCATCGTTCATGCCTTGATCACTGGCGCTCAGTAAAGGTATAAATTTTAATTCTGGTATTGATGTATAATATTTACTGCAAGTATTAACTGGTTGAGATAAAATAATTTGGTGAACTGTGTGCTTTGTAGGAAGGGTTTGCCTTCTCACACTGCACCACCTGCAAAGCGCAATTTCATCTTAGAGTTGAATTGTTTGAGGACAACTCTTGGCGAAAAGTAAAGTTCAGACTTTTTGTGGCAAGGGATGTTTTCCTTGTTTTTCTGGCTGTACAAACTGTGAGCATTCTTAACTCTCTTCCTTATCCTTTCATATTGAATGATTATGCTTTCATTGCTTTTATAAAGGTATTGCAAAGAGGATGTTATTTGTTATAGAAGCTTTTCATTTTCAATTCATTCATATGAGTGGTATATAGTCTATTCATTCAATCCTACATCTGTTATCATGATGAAATGTTGTATCAAATAATCTTCTGTCAGAAAGAATATTTTTAATAGCACTTTTAGTTTCATTTTATTTAAAAAAAGTGTTCTGAAAATTGATTCTGGGATGGATCTGTCTATTCATTTGGCATATATTTATGAAGTGATCTAAGCTATGTTCTGTTACTTGCCAGCTGATTGCTGCTATTGGTGGCTTTGCTTACATCATGGACAAAGATGGGAGCTTCAGGAACTCCTTCGATGATGGTTGGGATAGGATACTGTCAAAACATCCTATACCATTTTATTATTGTATTGGTAAGCTTTCATGTTTACAGTAGTTATTTTCTTTTTAGCAATAAATAGCTGAAATTCCTGTGTGTTTGTCCTTTCTTTTGTCTTTGCCATGAAATTTTCCGGATGTAGGGTATTGTATTTCTCCATATCATCTAAGACATTTGTAATATGCTTTGATATTTGCCTCATCCTTAATGTTTTATTGTTAATCCTCAAAAATATCACAAAGAGATTATTATTGTTCATCATATATCTGAGTGGAGTCTAGGTCCTCTCATGTTACATTATGGCCTTGTTGGAGAAAGAAAGACACATAACCAAACATCTAAGTTTGATTCTAATTAGAGTTAAGGACAAGAAAAATCAATAACATGAGAGAATTTAAATCTCTTAGAAAAAATCATTAATATGAGAATATAAAAATCCATTAGTGTTTTATAGTTTTTAGGAGGGGAAAAAGGAATTACTTATTCTCTTAATCTTTTTTTTTTGGCATTGTTTCTTAAACAGTTAACCTTGTAATATCTAATCAAATTTCATTCATTGGATCCATTTTGACACTTAATTAATCATTGGTGGTAATAATTGTATGAAAGCTGAAGCTTTTACTTCCTGTTCATCAGTCCTTTGATGGTTTATATTTTTATATCAGGAGTGCTGGCCTTCTTTGTACTTATTGGATTTTTTGGTCTCATACTGCATTGCTCCTCCCTCAATACCAATGACCCCAGAATGGCTGGTTGTCAGAACTGTTGTTATGGATGGGGCATCTTGGATTGCTTTCCTGCATCAATGGAGGCATGCTTTGCCCTCGTGGTTGTTTTTGTTGTCATCTTTGCAATTCTTGGTATCGCTTATGGTTTTCTTGCCGCCACCATGGCCATTCAAAGAATTTGGCAGAGGCACTACCATATCCTCACCAAGAGGGAGCTTACAAAGGTAGTACTACCCTTGTGCTATATTGAATGCTCATGTTGCTTTATCTTCCACAAAATAAAATCAATCGTCAGTAAGGATTTTCATGTTTCATATATTTGATACTTTATTTCTATCCCGCACATTCATGTTGCTTTATGGATCATAAATATTTACAGGAATACATAGTAGAGGATCTTCGTGGCTGCTATTTTCCACCAAAGTTGGACCCAGAACATGAAAGTCGCTTGAAAATGCTCAAGCTTTTGTGATTCACAGACCACGTATCTGTAAAAATATGTAATTTAATGAATTAAATATTGAGTTGTCGCCTTATTTAACACTTACAATCTCAGCAACCTTGTTGCTTTATATCGTCGCCTTCTTTTCTTTAAATCAAAAATCTGGACTTACCAGATTCTGTATACTGCAAATCTGACTCTTAAAAAACTAGTGAAAATATATGCAGTCAGTTGTCCATGCACAGATTTACCTTTATTTTATCCGTTGCAATTATGAGAGTGCCTAGGCCCAAAATTTTAAATCTATTAGTCTTTTGTTACCTGCTAATGAATGGATAAGAGAAATATCTAGCTGTGTGCACTATTTCCCTTTAGTTTGTGATTGAGGAGGAGATGGCTAAAAGTGTACTGAATTACAATGTACTTCTCTTCCTGTTCTACCCCCTTTAACGATTAACAGAAGTGGGCCTTGTTGCGAGACGAGTATGAGTACACAATCTCGAACCTGCATGATCTTATTACAGCATTGCTAAATAGGACGAAATTTTCAGCACGAAAAAATACACAAATTACGTGGAACAATTTTATTAGATAAACAGTAAGTTATAGAATGGACAAAAAGAGGAGGAATTGGTGGAAGTTATTGTTGGATTCTTCGCATAACTCATTCGTCCGAATTCGTTTTTAATTATTTATGATTTTTTATTTGATTATTCCATGTGACAAAGAACAGCCCCTTTAATGCAATGCGAGTAAAAAGTGAAAACTATTTTCATTTTGCATTCAAACAAAAGTAACCAGCACAAGATTTACAATTGAGAACAGATGAGATGGGTAAACGAAAAATAATGACCAAGACGTTTGTTATGTGCATGCTATTGCTATAGAGGCACACCACTGGTGGGTTCTGCTGGAGAACCGGAGTCCGGCATCCCACTAAGACTAACAAAAACAAGATGGTCACCATCTCTAATTACCTCTATATCTTCAATTTCAGCTCCATCTTTGGTAACGACCTTAGCAGGACTAATACCAAATTTCTTGGCTCCAATATCAAGTAACTCTTTAAAGCTTGCAGGTAGCAAAACAAGCTTTCCAGCAACCTCACCCTTTTCAGGGCAACTAATTGCAACTCTACTAAAGGGGCAAACTGTACTCTTCATACCATTCCTAGCATTGTTATTATTGTCAACAGAGAAAAGCATGTCCTTTTCCCCTTTGGATTTTGTTGACATTATCCCAAAGAGTGAGTTATGGAAGTTGTTGCCCCTACGCCTTGGACGGTTTTGGCTCCAAGATCCATCAGTGCCATGAAATGAAGGCATTGTTGGCTCACTTGTGAATCTACCAAGGTACCTTAACTTATTCTGAGAATGTTTCTCAGGAATGGAAACAAGATGCTGAGGCTGAGGCTGAGACTGAGACCGAGGCTTAGGCTCCCCAATGGACTCAAAAAGGGCTTTGATTTCTACATGTCCTTGTTGATCTGCTAAATCTCTTGGGGTCCAACCATGCATGTCTGGTTTGTCAATACTAGCCCCGTGATCCAACAGCAATTTCACAATTTCAACGTTGTCTTCCGACACTGCCACGTGCAACGCTGTGGTCCCGTTGGTGCTGTTTGGGAGGGTGATGTCTCCTCCGTAGCGCGTTATTTCTTTGAGCAAGTTGATACTGTTCTGCTCTGCCGCACTGCATGCATATTGACCCACGTCACCGATTTGCAACTTTGCGCCATTCTCTACCAACACATTGCAGACTGATTCATGTCCACCTGCTATTGCTTCCCATAGTGCTACATTGCCATCCGAATCTGCAGCCACATTAACGGTATGCAATTTTGGTCTTTTCTTTTTCCATATCGTTTGAAGCAAATTGTTCGTTTATGTTTTATATAATAATAAATGAAAAAATTAAATTTTTATCACTTTTTTTTATAATAAATGTATTTTTTAATAAAAATTTGCTATTTTTAAGTGTTTACTCTCAATCCTAACAATTAAAATGAACAAAATTCATAGATGAAATATTAAAAACTAAATGTCAAACTATATATTACTAACATTACTTATAATCAGAAGGATATCTTGACGAATTTAGCATGTTATCATATTCAGAACCAGATCTACTTAGACGGTGACTTCTATAATCTTTTGTTGACAAGGAAAGAAAACCATGTACAAACGTACACCGCCCACAAACACAATAACTACATTATTAATTCATTTTTTTATTAAAGAAAAGAGGCACGGATAGGTCTGGATTAGGTAAACAATATGGTTATTATAACATGTTGATCTACAATTAGTAGGTTGCTCACTACGAGAGATTTTATGCCTATAATAGGAAGGAGGAGACTCACGGAAAATGGAGACTAGACTCTACCCTACTATTAAGAAACGAATAACATCATTTTCTATTATTACATTTCAACTACTTTCTTATATTTATTTTTAATTCCACTTGTCTTGCTAAGGGCCACTGTTGAAGGGCAATCAACACACACACACACACACACACAAAAAGCACAGTGGGAATGTCAGAGTAAGGATCATTACTTTAATTAAATAATATAATAATGTCATTAATTCATAATATTTTGGATTGAAACCCATAACACACTATGTCTATAGAAAAGTCAACGATATATAAACTTAGACCCTTGAGTCCTCATCAGCGACAGCATGATTTGTTTAATTAAATAAGAAGATTTGTTGATATCCTAATTGAGAAAAATTAAGTTAGCGTTTATTAAAAAATGGATCACAGATATAGTTGACCACGTAAGCCTATAGCACAAACAAAAAAGATAGGCAAATAAGTCATTGCTCTTTCATTATTATTATTTAAGTAACGACTTAAGTCTCGAGCCCTGGGATTAACGTCCTAATCTGGTAGACTTCAAAATAATTGAGAAGAACACAGATGCTTACTAATAATTATGAAATCCTGTGTTAACAGTAATTGTTATGCCTAAGTCTTCATCTTCCACAGTTCTTCAAATTGGTATTGCCCTGTATACATTATTTTCTAAAACTATCTTTTATCGGTTGATTTTATAATATTATATAATAGCGTAACCAAAAGAATTTTGAGGAAATAAAAGAAGAAAAGCATGGATTAAAAGATAAAGAACTAGCTAAGAGGCAAGATATATATACCTCTGATATTAGGATGTGCCCCATATTCTAACAGAAGTAAAACACAGTTTTCTCTTCCTTTACATGCTGCTATATGCTGATTTTGCAAGAAGAAAAAATCAGCTCCAAAGATTAGGAAAAAAAATAGATTGCTAAAAACAAGAACAAAACTTACAAAAGTATAATTATTCACCCACCAAAGCTGTCCTTCCATTGTTGTCGGATTCATTTGGATCCAAGCCCTGTTTCAGCAATTGATGTAACAACAAATCATCTCCTCTTACTGCCGCAAAGCATAGACTTACAGGTAGATCCATCCTACCACGAGCTATCATGTTCTCAGTTTCAACCAAAACTCCCTCCATGATTGGATTGTTGAGATCTTTCAAATGCTGCTCATCATAACAAGTCCACATAGATAAATCACTGTGTGCTGGAAATGTGAATGATCTTTTTCTGATACGTTTTCCAAAATGTACTTTTATTATTTTATTTTCTTGTGTTTGAGTAAACATCTAAAACAAAAAGCTGAAACAATTGGCCAAGTTGTTGTCCTTGTGAACAAAGGTCTTTTTCATAACATGGTGTTGTTCAATGAAAGAAATATCTCATTTCAAAAGAATCACATAAGAACTAATTGTTAACATGCAATGAATGGTCATACTATTGCTCTTTTTTTAACCTTAACCTTTAAAATTGAGTCTAAGCATTCAAACTTAGTAAACTTTATTGGAAAAGAAAATGTTTATTACATAAGGCATACAAAAATATAAGAAGTACTTCTTTCTCCAATAACATATTACTCTTTGATATATCTAAACTTATCTCTAGAAAATGAGATTAACTGAATCGATAATATTATGCATACCTGGAGGAGATTATTCATGATTATGGTTCCATCTCCTACATTGGCCTGAACAATATTCAAGAACGTAGTACGGTTCAGCCTCAGCAACTGACTTAATCGCTTTGTTCGAACTGTGAAAAGTTGTGGCTTATAACAAAGCACACCAATCTCACCACAAAGATCGCCAGTTTTTGCCTCTCCAACAACCTGGATCAGTTATCAACATTCAGATTCAGTTTCATATTTTATATTCCAGAACTTATTCTTATCATGCATTAATAAAAAAAAAGAAGCTTGCCTGCTCAACTCCATTTTTACGAACTAGTAGTTCCTGTAAGGGCATTAGAAACCACATTTTGTAAGATTGCCTCAAGGGAAAAAAGCTCATCTTCACAATCACGTGATGTGAATTTGAAAACCAGATTTAGAATTCACATAAATAAGTCAGATAATTACCACAGCACCAGTAACTAGTATATAGAAGTCAGTGGGGGCTTCATTTTGCAATATGACATCTTCTTTGGGTGGAAAATACTCCGCTTTCATCTCTGACACCTTTTATAGTTGGGTCAAACAAAATATAAGCCCTCGATGCAAATTAAAGATTAAAATAAACATGTAACTATCAATTACAATTTTATACAAAATTTGCAATTACCAATTGAAATAGCAAGTCATTAGAAACCCCATGAAACAAGTAGACCCTATCCATTAGAGAGTAAAAAAGATAATGTGAAATGCTTGATCTGATGGCTTTAGGAAGAGAATCAAGTGTCTCCTGCTGTTGCAACCCTTCTGAGTCTGTTCTATACTTCAAACACAAATGGGCAAGCATTTGATCTTGCAAACGAGGAGGCAACAGGTTCCTTTGGGCAAAATTTGAGGCAGCTTGTATGGTATCCCTCTGAGAATTAAGTAAAATCATATATAAGTTTTACATCTTCATGAATTAAAAGATCACTAACTCGAACTGTGACCAAATACTTACAAATTTTCTTGTTCTACTTGTGCCATGGACAACTAAGTTGGTCATATTACCAATCAGATATGCTGTTAACCCGAGATTAAAGAGCATATAAAAGATGTCAAAGATCATCTCCCTTGAATTCACTGGATGCAAATCTCCATAACCAACTGTTGTTAAAGTAGTAATAGACCAGTACATTGATGTCACATATCTTGTCCACAAGCTTTGTTCAAGGAAATTATCCATTGTTGCCCCAATCCAA
Organism: Abrus precatorius; assembly: GCF_003935025.1. Taxonomy (NCBI): domain Eukaryota; kingdom Viridiplantae; phylum Streptophyta; class Magnoliopsida; order Fabales; family Fabaceae; genus Abrus; species Abrus precatorius. Next base: position 35,493,344 of record NW_020874428.1, on the reverse strand, counting down.
GTCCTTTTGGGATCATGATAACGTGCAGCAAGAAGATAATAAAAACATCCAGCACAATGAACAGCGAAGAGGGTAACCTATAGAAATCACTCGAACAATCAGTCTATTGAACTTAACAAATTCATCTCCCTCATTAGAACATTATAAATTCAACAAGTTTGGAAACTTACACATATAAGCTTAGCACACCGAACCCAGAAATAGTTATAGTTTCTGTCCTTCTCAAGCCTACTCAAAAACATAGCATTTACTGTTATAGGCTACACAGCCCAGAGACAAAATATCCATAGCATTTCATTAAAAAGTTCTCAATATTACCGAGAAAACAAAGCACTGACTCTCCTAAGACGCCAAAGCCGAAGCATGTTGAATAGCCCATAAGTTTGGAGAGGAGCTGGTGATATCTTTTCAATAAACTCTGAGGGAATGATAGAGATGACATCAAAGGTCAACCAAGTTCTTGCATATTTCCAAACAATTTGTTTTGGGTTATCCACGAACAAATAGGTAGTTTTGTCAATGTAAGCCACAAAGAAGGTGAGAACAATATCCACAGCAAAGAATCCATTGACAACATTATCAGTAATGGAAAGTGGTGCTTGTGGTTTCTTAAGAAATCCGAATTCAAAGGGAGATACCCAAGCAGTGTAAACTACCAGAGTAACAAGGAAAGTTTGCCATATCCTGCAAAACCCAACAAATATTAATTACTCACTAGTACTAATCTTAGTTAATTAGCAAGCTGTAAACATAAGAATATTTCGGTTATTTATTCATAAGGGGGGAAAAACACAGGAAAAAAAGACAATTATTTTACACGAAACTTTCAATTAAAGTCAAAAACAAAACATGCGTTTGGAATTGAACTCTTCCATTGCATGCACAGCCACCACCAACCCCTGGTAGATTCTAATCTAAGGAAACAAAGTCAAACATCATATGCTGACTAGTGCCAGGTAGATGTTCCTTTGAAAACTCTAATTGAACAAAAACAAACCAAATCAAATCATACATATAACTTTTTTGAAAAGCGGGCTTTAAAGTTTTGGATCCCAATGGAAGAACATTTCAGAAAGACAAAATAACAAAACTGCGAATTTTTTTTTCTTTAAATAATGCGTAAAAGAAAATGAAATGGAACAGATTTACTCCTTTAGTAATCATGAGGGACCATAAACGAAGAGATCCAATGTTGTCCATTTCTGGTTTGTGAACAGTAAAACAGAAAATCCAACATCCAACACAATAATAAAAACAAAATAAAAACTCATCAAAGACTGTATTTGTATTAGCATTTAGCCCAAAAAAAATGAGAGAAGAACACAAAATTGAAAAAAGAAAAGAAAATAAAATGATTATTCAACATTCAGCAACCAAGAAGTAATGGCTATAGTAGCCTCAAAAAGTATGATACAAGAAAAGAATAAAATAATATATCATGAAAAGAAAAAAGAAGTGTAACAACTAACAAGCTTCCGTCAGAAACAAAGAAAAAGAATAGCCATGATAGCCTCCTTGTCTTCCCTTCTTTCTCTCAACGAGAAAGACAAAGAAAAGCATTTGTTAAAAAAAGGAAACGTAATCGAACCTTGGAACTCACAGAAGAACTAAAGAGGAAGAAACAAGAGAAAACCTGTAACGACGGTCATAGGGAGCTATAATGAGGGGTCTGAGTTTAATTCTTCGGTTACTTCTGGCTCCAAGAGAAGGTAATATCCCAGTAGAGAGACTGTAATGGCTTCCATCCCTTGACAATTCAAGCTCTTCTTGACCGCACATGGACATGGGCACCACCATTTTTCTTTCTTTATTATTTTCTTCTTCTATGTCTGATACAACACCAATTTATATATGTCTTGTAACAAGTTACTAGGAACTACACGGTCTTACTCGGCATGTTAATTATGTTGACGCGGTTCTGAAGCTTTATCTCATGCGAGTCTCGGTGGATGAGCGAGTGATGGTAGCAAGAAACCAAAGTGTCTCGTGTCCTTTATATATACACTACACACCACCCCCAACACAAATCAGTAGGCGCCCGCTTCTGCACACGAATCAGTTTCTCGCTTCCTTCCTTTGACATTAAGATTCATTTTAGACTCATCTTGTTAAAAATTTACTTTTTTAATATTTTATATTTACATTGTATTATTCAATTATAATATTGTATACCTTGTAATCAAGTATTGGTAGTATTATGATCGAGGTTGAGTAAATGGAGGTACGTTGAATACACGAAAAAGTATTGTTTTTATATAATAATGAATAATTTTCGTTGATATAATAATATTTGATCAGGATGTTTAAATTAAATTCTTTATATTTATAATATAATAAATATTTTTAATGGACAGTTAAAGTTAAAATAAATTTCATCATAAAAAGTCAAAATCAATATTAAAATTTAATGTTTTCCTTTTCTCCCTTATTACGGGATTTTCTATCTTTTGTGGGGAGGAGGGGTAGTGCCAGATAATGGACACATTTTAAAAATACATATTATGTTTTTCCAAAGTCTCGCAAAAAATAAAAAATGACTTTTTGACCGATACGGAAAGTAAAAATCTCATTCATACTTGGTTTTCTTGTGAGATTTTTCATGTGTGCATTCATTGTTGAACAGATATTGTTTTCCTTTCACTTTTATCTATATATTTTAGATTTTTTCCGATATTATTCTCTCATTTAAAGAAATAATGAATTATTAATTACTTTTTAAGCACTATATTTTAGAGATAATTAGATATTAAAAAAATTAAATATGAAAATGTTAAGAAATCAGATTTTTACTGTTACGTATTCTTATAAATAATTTATTTTAAATAACATTTTTAATATAAAATATTAAATATAGTTTCAAGTTCAAATCTTAATAAACGCAGTAATATTAATATTAAATACTCAACCAAATAATTTTATTGCTTTCGGTAACCATGTATGTTTCAAACAAAATTGCTTTCGTAAAAAATATCTGTAATTTAAAAATAATAATAATTTTTCAAAAATTTATAAAATTATATTATTGTGTTTTCATGAATATTTTATTGTAAAATATAATTTAAATATTTGTCATCACGTGTAATTCTTAAAAAAAAGTTAAAATACACATTTGAATCTCTATAATTAATTTTTATTTATAAATTATATTTAAATGTTTATATAAGTTTTTTATCACACTTTACTAAAATAAAAATTTATATACAAATAAAAAATTTTAATCTTTTAAATATAAAAATAATTCAAAAATAAATACTAATTATAAGAACTAATATTTTAATTTAATAAAAAATTACAACATTTTTAATGATTTCCTCCTAATAATAACATACATATTTAATTGTACATGATGATAAAACGCGTAATGTTATCAGGTTCTTTTTAGTATTCTTTAATGTTATCAGTTACTTTTTAGTATTGTTTGAATTTTTATACTATTTTATTTATTCTTCAATTATTTTAATGATATGCTTATTAATGATAATAAAAATGAATTATTGTTGAAAATTTATAAATGTGTATTATATAATCAATTTATTTGGTTAATACGTCTTTTGCTTAAGTAGGAATTGACTTAACATTCTTACCTACGTTAGAATATTCTTTCTCTTTTAATTATCATTGTTTTTTTTCTATCACTAACATGTAGAAGTCATCTATTAAAATTGTACATTGAATAATTTTTTTCAACCAAATAAATTCATTACTTACGATATTGTTTAGATAACTATAGTCAGAAGTATATTTTCCCTTTGTTTGAAACTAACGATTCTTTGAAGGGCCTATAAGAGGTTTCTAAGTTAATCTTTTTATTAACCAAGCAAGTTTAATCTATTATTAATATTGTGTATAAAAGTAAACAAAAATGTACATGTCATTTTAATTTAAAATATATTTTTCTTTTAAATTTTAATTTTTTACTAATTTTTCACAAACAAACTTAAAACTTAATTCATAATGTTACACCGCTTAAATTTTACGTGTATTATAATTTTCAATACAACATGTAAGATTTATAAATTAAGCTTTTTCCAATCTTGTAATTTTATTTATTATATATAAATAATATATCTTTTTTAAATCTTGTAAGCTTTTTTCAAGTTTTTTTAATAATATGTCCAAATACACACAATAAAAAATTAATAAATAGTATTTTTTTTAAATATAGCATTTAATATTATCAATACATTAAATCCAATAAATTTTAATAATAACTCACTGAGTATAGCTTTTCATTTTACATTCTTACACACATATTAAAAGATTCACATATAAAAAATATCTTATAATTAAGTTGTATAATATATATGATTTTTTTTATTTTAACCATCTGTAGTAAATAAATTCCAATTCCATACAAATAAACACGTAAAATAAATTTAACTGAACAAATAATATTTAGATCAAATTAATAACATATAAAATTTTAAAAAATTATATCGCCATCATTTTTCATATTGTTACCGTTTTAATAAATAATAATGATTAAAAATAAAATATTTTAAAGTCAATAAATATTTCAATTTAATCAATCCATAATAATTTATTCAAAATAATAATTAGACTTAAAATTTTAAAAAATTAGTATGCATATCTATAATGTTTTCTACTATACAATTGTATATTAAATTTTTTATTTTAACACATGTTTATATATTAATTCCTTTCTAAATAATATCAAAGGTAATTATGCATTTAGTTCTTCTAGTTTGTCCTGTGTAAATTTGAACTCCCACGTGTTTTAAAATTAATTAAGTCTCTCTAATTTTTAAAACTTAACAAATTTTATTACTATTTAATTTTCTTCTACATAAAATTTTTAAATTATATTTTTTCACTCAGTTATTTTCTATTCAAATAACCAACCATACTCTCCAATTTTACCCGTAATAAAATAATAAAATATTTTATTTTTAAATCCTTATATTGCTTCTTATAAAATAATTTTTATAAATCTGTTTATTCTGACGATTTAATATTATTTTATATTCTAATGTCATTACAAATCTTCCAACAAATAAAAAATGAAAATTTTGAAGTTTTAGGTAAAAAAAAAATAAGACTAGAAATTGTTAAATTTTAAAAGTATAATAACTTAATAAACTAAAAAAATATTTAGGAATAGCATATAATTCAAATTAGAGAGCCAATAAAAAAAAGTACATATTTTAGTATTTTATATATTAATTTTTAAAATATTTACTCTTTTAATAATAACTTTTTCATACTATAAAATTAATTCATTCAACAAATATAAATATTTATCATTTTATAGTTATTATATTAATATGTTTATTTTAATTATAATTATAAATTTAATTTAGTCTAATGATAATAAAAATATATATAAACACTCTTAGTACATATTTTTTTAATATAAAAAGACACGTATGTAATAATTGTGTTATAACTGATGAATATAGTATTAAATATATTATTAATATCCAATATAACAATTTTTATTAAATAAATTGAGTGATATATTTAATGAATATAGCTGTAACTATTAGTGTGCTTTTTATTTTACTTATGCATGGGTGAGAAATAAAGTTAATTGTAATAGTCCGAATTTGGTAATATCATTTGATTATTAATATAAGGGTGTATAGGAATTTTTATGTGTTGTGTACTTGATATATATATATATATATATATATATATGCGTTGTAATGAGAATATACATATATGTGATGATGTAGGCTGGTATGAGTGTGTGTGCTAATTATGCTGGAACTAGAATTGTTGTAGATGATTGGAATTTGACTGAAATTTTAGCTAAGTGTTTGGTGCAGGGTGCTGTAGCGAGAGGACCCTAGGAGGAAAGCGTGAAACTGTCGTCTTCTCACTGTAGCGAGAGAGTGACAGTTTAGGGTGCAATTTTGGGCACAGTCTCGCTGTAGCGAGATTTTGCAGAAACTAAAGTGCAGTTTCCTCTGAGATTTTTATTATAGCGAGAGAGGGTGTTGCTGCAATGAGGGAGAATATCTCGTTGTAGCGAAAGTGTCGTGACCAAAGGGGTATTTGAGGGGTTAGGGTTTGGAAAAAATCATTTCTCATTTCTCACTTCTCCCTTCGAACTCTCTCTCTCATTTCACTTGATTCACAAGTCATTCTTACTGATTAAATTGCCTCCAAAGCTGTTCGTGAGCTAGATTGAAGGTTGGATTCGTATTGAAAACGCTTAGAGATGAGTTTTAATGGTTAGTGTTTCAATTTTTGTCCCTTTTCTCTATTTTATGGGTTCTCTTTAAGTTCTTATGGAGTTTTTCATGTGTTTTAGGGACGAAATTTGTGTGAAAAACATTTTCTATCATTGTTTGTGCGTGGGTCTTTAATTTGAGATAAAGGAAGACTTTACCCTATCTCATTGTATTTTATTTGTCGTTTATCTTGCTAAATATTGTAATGTGGTTGAGATAGAGCAAAGAAAATGTGTGATTGATGGAAATTATTGTGTGTTTGAATACAATGTGGTTTGATTGTGAGGTTGACATACCCTTTATTGAGAATGAGAGTGAATATGTGTGAGCATGCCAATGATTGATGATTAAATAATGTAAATAGTTAGAAATGAGTGTAGATGACATGTTGAATGTAAACGTGAATTTTGTTGAAAATGATGTGTGATGGAATAAAGGCATATGTGCCGAGCATTGTAAATGAATGTGAGCATTGTGCCGTGTAATGTGAATAAATGATGTATGCAATGAAAATGCGTGTGAGTGAGACATGTTGAATGTCGTTGTAATGATGTTATAAATGGTTCAGTGATACACTAAAGGTGTAGAAGATAGGGACGATAGAAATACCTTGGGAAAAAGAGAGTGGTGGTGACAACGACAGTGAACGTGGGTGCACAACAAGCCACATACTCTCCTTCTGACTAGACCTTTAACCACTACTTTTGTCGAGCGACTCGTGACTGCCCACGTGGTATCCATAAGGTGGGGGTAACCGGCGACCATCCATAGTGTGAATCTGTAATTACAGTGTCACAGTGAGCGTAGCTGCATGCGATGAGTGCACGCAAGTAAAATATTTTGGTGCCGTGAGTGCATCGGTCGTGAATTGAAATAAAATGCTTAAAAATGTTGCTTGTGATTGACTATATTTGTGTGACTGTGTTAGAAACTACGTGAAAGGTGACCGATGTGAGTCTCTATGTTTGTGTGTATTAGATAGTGTAAAATACTTACTCCTACATTTATTTTTCAGGTGACCAAGACGATCAGTACCGAATTCAGTGAAGGACAAATGAAACTGCTATAGGATTAAAAATTTATTTGAACAATGATTTTATGCAAGTTATAACCCATTCTTATTTTGAATATTTTGATGAACTAAGTAAGGAAAAAAATCTTTTTGAATGAAACTTTATTTTCTCCCATTTTCTGAATTTTGATATTTGAGATTAAATTTAAGATGTTACATTAATAAAATAAAAGTGTTTTAAATTTATAATAAAAATATTTTTCTAATCTTCTTATAAATATATTTTAATTTTTCTTATTTAATTTTATTAACATTCTTCATTTTAAATTAATTATTAATTAAAAATTTATTTTACTTTTCTTAATTTCTTTAATTCATATTGAGATATTTTCTTAACAATAATCAACATGAAAAATTTCCCATGTCATTAATAAAACAGTTTTGATAACTTCAGTTTTATCCTGAGTTTAAACAACCAAATATAATATTTTTTATTATAAATAAAATATTTATTACATTAAAATTTTAAAATATAAAATTATAATAAATATTTTATTTTTCAATAAAAATATACTACTTTAAAATGGTTAAACTCAGTCTCAAAAGATAAAATTAACATTTTTCATAATAAAATTATATTTTAAAACTTTTATTGTCAGAAAAGTATTATTATTGAATAAATCTTTTAAAAAATATGTGTATATGTAAATTTATTTAAAAAACACACATATAATGCATAGAACATTTTTTACTATTTGTTTTAAAAAATAGAACTCTTTTAAATTGAAAAAAAAAATCCACAAGTAAATATCATCTATCTTTAGATATATAACAGCCATCTTGCTTATAAATTTTTGAAGATTAAAGATATTAATTTTAAGAGTAAAGTACACCATAATGGTATAAGAATAAAAATTGATTTTTTTTAATTGAAAAATCTTTTTACATTTCCTTAAGCCATCATATTTTATACTTTCTTTCTTTTTGAAGCAAAATAAGATCATCAATATTTTTTTAAAAATGCATAATGATTTAAAAAATAAATAAAATTCAACTTTTGAAGCCATCAAGAATTTTTTTTGAATGCCGTATTGTAATTCTTTCTAATTCTAGTTGATAAATTTGTTTTTTGATAATTTCAATTATGAAGTTTTTTTATAGGCATTCGTACTATTAGCTTTGGGTTTTTACTAAAAATGTTTAAAAAAGTGATTCATATTTGAAGTCTAAAAAAAAAATCGTAAAAAACTTATTTACATTAAAATAAATTAAATTACAGTATAAGATTTTGAACTAACAACAACAAAATGCGAATGAGCATTAATTTTTTAATTATTTGAAGTTTGGAACATTTCATAATTTCTTACCTTGAATAAAAATGTACAGTGCCCATCCTAATCGCACAAGAAAATGTTTTTTTTTAATTAAAAATTATCACGTTAATTTTATTCTAATTCTTATTTTTAAAGATTGATAAAAAATACTGAAAAAAATAACTTATTTGCTATGGAGAAAAGGACAGCATGGCCCATGGCACGACAATGACGTGATTCATCCGTGTATCGATGGCGTGGGGCGGTGCGATGATGATGTATGGGTAACCGCGTGAGGACAGGAAATCTAAGGGAGTTTTCAGGATTGTTTGGGAAACAACATTTCGGAGAGGAGGAAAAAAGAGAACACATTTATTTTTAAAATAAATATGTTTAAAATTAAATATAAATTTAATTCAGTAATAATTTATTTATTATTGTAAATAATATATAATTTTTTAATTTAAAATTTAAAATATATTATTTTCTTTCTTTTTTTTCTCCTAAAAACTCACTGTCCAACATATTCGAGCTTTTTTATTTTCTGAAACAGAAATTTAACCTTTTTCTTCTTTAATAATTTTTGCATTTAAAAGTATGTTGCCTTAATCTAAGCGAAGTTACTGTATCTTAGTCAAAGTTTATTTATTTGTTGAACGTTAAAATGGTTTAGAATATATTAGCAAACTTTATATATATATATATATATATATATATATATATATATAATTTTTTTATAATTTACTCAATTGTTAAGTAAAAATAAATAAATGTTTTTTATTTTTAATATATATTTTTATTTAATTTTAAATTTTTAAAAAAATTAACATCAGTATTTGAAGCTTAAAATATACAACTGAAAGTGATAACTGTTTTTATTAAATAATTTTAAAATTTTAAACATCATTTTTTATTAAAAATAACCAATGATAAAATTTAATGCATTAATAACATTGAGTACTGTAATTTTTAATAATACTTCCCTTCCTTTTTATATGTCATGAATTTACAGTATACATAAAAAATATTAATAGTAATAAATGATTAAATTAATTATTAATATATCAAATGAATGAATTTATCCACTACTATGGATAATATGTGGGTGTCTTATTAATTTAAATCTTATAAAATAAGAATATAGAAAAAAAAATTAGTAATTAAAGCATTTGGAAATGATTCTTTATTTTTTAAAAATTATAATTGTTATTTTTTATAAATAGAGTAAGAGGAAGAAAAACTTATATGTTTTTATTTTTTTGATATTTATTATTGAAAACATATTAATAAAATAATCAATATAATAACAGAATTTGACTTTAATTAAAAACAATTTTAAAATATTATAACTAATTTCTCAACAATTAATATATTAATGACTTTCAAAATAATTTCTTAATACATGTAATTTAGTTAAAAGGATGTTATAAAATGAATCGAATCTAGTATAATATTATCTAATAGATTAACAGTATCTTTTTATAATAAGTGTTCAAAATTTATACTTAATTTTTTTTAATTAGTAAAATAAAAATTATACTAAAAATATATTAGTTTATCTTATAATTTATATTTAGCATTTTATAAATTATATAAAATTTTCCTCTTTTTAGTGTAACAGTTAGATGATACTAAAGTTTTCACACGTAAATATTGGATAAATTTATTGTCATTCATCTTTAAATAAATTTTATATAATTTGTTTTTAATTAAATTAATAATGTAATATAATAATAAAAATATGTGTGTGGTTGGGAGGGAGAAATATGGTAATAAACATTTCTTAAAGACACTCTGTACTAATTAATGCAAGAAATACTACTGTGATAAAAAAAAATTAAATCGCTTATAAACTTGAAAGTTTTATTAGTTAAAACTTGAAAATATTTTTAATTTGAAATTTAAAAAATAAAATATAGTATGCTACTATACTCTATCACACCCCATTGACACCAAACATTCAAAATTCAACAACCATAGCTGCCTACTCCGCGAGCCGCGCGTGGTTGACACCATCAGTCACCATTAGAACTACAACAATGATCGCCCTCATCCACCATGCATGCTCGTGAACTACCAACACATAATCTGTAATTTGAAATCTCCACACTTTCACCATAATCACTACATAGCCACCATAATAGAGGATCCTCAACCACCATAACAACGTCACCCTTTTCACCAAAGCCACCAGATTAGAACTGCGCCTAACTCCATTAATTCTCTTTGTATCTTCGATGAAAAGCTATGTGTTTATGGCGATGATTGTACACCTCTCAGCCCTAATCTAAACAGTGTCAGTGTAAGGTGATGCAGTGGTTATTGTTGTGAGCGCGTCAATGAACCTGTGGTAAGGCGAGGTCAAGGTGGCAATGAAGTTTGACAATTTCTTAGTTTATATCTGCACCTCTCAGCTACCCATCATCAATGTCAAAACCCAGATATACATATATGAACCATGTTACTATCAGAAATAAATTAAGTATGCACCGTAAGTTTTTATTAAACGAAATCTTACTTTATCAAAACGCTATTTAATTTCATTGGCATGGTAAAAGGCAGCAATAAAGTAGACATCGATTGTGAAAAAAATTCAAATTGAAAAAGGCTGCAAACAAATCACACAATGTACTTTTTGCTTTCTTCATAATTAAGAAACATTTACTATTATTATATTATAGATTGTAGTCTATAAAAGGCAACTCTAATACACGACAAAATATTAAGTGTTTGTTCTAAGAATCCTATCGAGTGAAATTCATATTCTCTTCCTCTTAATTTTGTGTGCACAAATTTTAGTATTATTATGTTTCGTTGACTACAAATTGGTATCAGAGTTGGTTAGATCCAACATTGGTTTTGTGAGTTTGTGAGAGAGTTTGTATCAAAAGGTTTGAGTGTGTAAGGAACAAGAGAGTCTCTACTTTATCAAAATCTTTAGAATCTATTTGAGAGAGAAAGATGGCCACAAACTACAATATTGTTTGGTCCGGTCCCAAATTAGATGGGAAACTAGATTATAATTATTGAGCATTGTTGATGTCCACCCATTTGAAAGCTCACAATATTTGGAGCTTTATTGAACCAGGCTTACAACAAGGAGCTGAGGATGGTGCTCAAAGAAAGGACCAGTTGGCACTATCACAAATTCACCAAGGTGTAGATTATTCAATTTTTGGCAAAATAGAAAATGTCGAAACAGCCAAAGAAACATAGAACATTTTGAAGCTGTCATACAAAAGAGTAGAAAAAGCTCAGAAATCCAAACTGCAATCCATGCATCGAGAATATGAAAGATATGAGATGTCTAGTTCAGAAACTGTGGAACAATAGTTTTCACGGGTAACAGATCTTGTCAATAAGATGAGGGTGTATGGAAAAGACATCCCTGAGAGCAAGGTGGTGGAGAAAATTTTACGCACTATGCCAATAAAGTTCGATCATTTGGTGACTACAATAATTGAGTCCCATGACACTAAAATCATGACAGTTGCAAAGTTGTAAGGTAGTATTGAAAGCCATGTGAGCAGAATTTTAGAGAAAACAAAAAAGGTAAATGAAGAAGCTTTGAAGAGCGAGGTGAATTTTAACAACGTAGCAGAATCCAACCGAAGTGAAGATAGTAGAGGTCGTTGTAATTTTAATCAATAATGGAGAGATAACAGTTTTAGGACATCTAATAAAGGGAGAGGTGAACACAATTTCAGATTTGCTAACCGTGGAAGAGGAGGCTTCAACTACCAAGAGAGGACAAACTTTAACTGCTACCACTGTGAAAAGTTCGGACACAAAGTTGCAGATTGTAGATACAAACAACAAGCAAATATGGCAGAAAATCAATATCAATATGCTGGTGAGATTCTGATAATCCCTAAACTTTACTTCTAGCAGCAAATAATTTTGCAAGTGATGGAAATATCTAGTACTTAGATACAGGCTGCAACAATCACATGTGTGAAAAAAAGGAGTTATTTTCCTCACTATATGAAACGGTAAAATCTACCGTAAAATTTAGAAATAATTCAAATATTCCTATTTTGGGAAAAAGCTGAATTACTATCAGATTGAAGGATGATTCTCAAAATTTCATCTCTGATGTCTTTTATGCCCCTGCTCTTCATCACAATTTGTTGAGTATGGGACAATTATCAGAGAAAGGCTACAACATGCAGATTCGTGATATCTATTATACGTTGATTGATAAAAATGAGAGATTCATTGCTAAGGTAAAAGTGACTCCTAATTGCTTATTCCCTTTGAAAGTTCAATATAATAAAATTCCTTGCCTGAGTTCCATTATACAAAATGATGATTGGTTATGGCACATGCGCTTTGGACATTATCACTTTTTTGGATTAAATTTTTTATCTAGAAAAGAATATGTATCTGGTTTTCCTGTTATAAGCATTCCTAAAGATATATGTGAGACTTGTGAAATTGGAAAGAAACACAGAGAATCATTTCCAACTAGAAAGTCCTGGAGAGCAAGAAAGCTGTTAAAAATTGTCCATTCAGATTTATGCCTGGTTGAGATACCAACTTATGGCAGTAGCAGGTATTTTATTACTTTTATTGATGACTTTAGCAGAAAAGCTTGGGTGTATTTTTTTTGAAATAGAAATCAGAAGCTTGTGATGCCTTTAAGTCATTTAAGGCATTTGTGGAGAAACAAAGTGGCTCCAGAATTAAAGCATTAAAGACAGATAGAGGCCAAGAATATCTCGCCTGTGCAGATCTCTTTGATCAACACAGAATTTAGCATTAATTGACAACCAAATACAGTCCCCAACAAAATGGAGTAGCAGAAAGGAAAAACAGAACAATCATGGACATGGTAAGATGCACGTTGAAGGCAAAACAACTACCTAGAAAATTTTGGGCAGAAGCATTTTCTACTGCTGTGTATATTTTGAACAAGTGTCCAACAAAGAGTGTTTGTGATAAAACACCAGAAGAAGCTTGGAGTGGAAAGAAGCTCTTAATCCGACATCTCAGAGTTTTTGGGTGTATAGCATATGTTCATGTACCAGATTAACTCGGAAAGAAGCTCAATGACAAAGGAGAGAAGTGCATCTTTATTAGTTACAACACCAACTCAAAGGCATAGCAATCTAATGACAAAGAAGGTAATTATCAGCAGAGACCTTTGATAAAGAAGGAATATGGGATTGGTCTTCCAAAGCCCAAAAGGAGACTGTAATAATTCCAAAAAATTATGAAGAGGAGAACTGACATGTAGGTCCAACACTTGATGAGCCAGAAACATCAAGCAGACCACAAAGGCATCGGAGACCACCAGTCAGATTGGAGGATTATGTTGTGGGTAATGACAATGACCCATCTGATGAAGAAATTATTAATTTTGCCTTATTTGCAGATTGTGAGCCTGTAACATTTGAAGAAGCTTCAAATAATCAACATTGGAGAAAAGTAATCGATGAAGAAATCTATGCCATTAAGAAGAATCAAACATGGGAGCTGACAGACTTACCAACAGACAAAAGGCCAATTGGAGTAAAGTGGGTATACAAAACTAAGTACAAATCTAGTGGAGAAATCGATCGCTTCAAAGCGAGGTTAGTAGCAAAAGGATACAAACAAAAGTCAGGTATTAATTATTTTGAAGTATTTGCTCCTGTAGTGAGATTAGATACAATTCGTATGCTTATCTCTCTATCAGCTCAAAATAATTGAAAAATTCATCAAATGGATGTTAAGTCTGCTTTTCTGAATGGCACTTTGGAAGAAGAAGTATATGTTGAGCAGCCTGCAAGATATGAAGTTGAAGGAAAAGAAGATAAAGTCTACAAATTGAAGAAGACATTGTATAGCTTGAAGTAGGCACCCAGTGCGTGGTATAAGAAGATTGATTCTTACTTTGTGTATAATGGTTTTCAAAGATGCCCGTTTAAACATACTATATATAACAAATCTGTTGACCCTGATAATATTCTTATTGTGTGCCTTTATGTTGATGATCTAATTTTCACTAGCAATAATCCAAAGATGATTGCAGAATTCAGGGAGGCCATGGTTAAAAGTTTTTAGATGACAGATTTGAGCCTAATGTCATATTTTCTTGGCATTGAGGTTGTTCAGCAGAATGATAGAATTTTCATTTCTCAAAAGAAATATGCTGTAGAGATTTTGAAAAAAATTCAAGATGGAGAACTCAAAGCCAATCTCAACACCTATTTGAAAAGAAGTTGAAGCTGAAAAATGATATTGATGAAAGAAGAATTAATTCAACATATTACAAAAGCTTGATTGGAAGCCTCAGATATTTGACTACTACTAGACTAGATATTGTCTTTGGAGTAGGACTGCTGAGCAGATTCATGGAAGAGCCATATGTATGTCATTTGTAAAGAGCTAAAAGAATTATGAGATATATCAAAGGTACTCTAATAGAGGGAAATTTTTTATGCTAAAAATAATGATGTGAAACTTGTTGGCTATACAGATAGTGATTGGGCAGGAGATGTAGAAACAAGGAAGAACACGTCAGGATATACATTTCATCTTGGCAACGGTGCAATATCGTGGTCCTAAAAAAAATAACCTGTTGTTGCTCTTTCAACGGACGAAGCAGAATACATGGCAGTAGCTAGTTGTGCAACCTATACAATGTAGTTAAGAAGAATGCTTGAAGTGATGCATCAGAAGCACGATACTCCTACAATGATATTTTGTGATAACAAGTCAACAATTGCATTATGTAAAAATCTAGTATTTCATGGACGGTCCAAGCACATAGATATTCAGTTTCATAAAATTCGAGAACTGGTAGTTGAGAAATAAGTAACGATCAAATATTGTCTAACTGAAGAACAAGTTGTAGATATTTTTACAAAACTACTGAAAGCTAGGCTATTTTACAAGTTGAAGAAAATGTTCGAAATGATTAAATTACACACTTGATTTAAGGGAGGCAATGTCAGAAATAAATCAAGTATGCACCACAAATTTTTATTGGACCAAATCTTACCTAATCACAAAGCTATTCAATTTCATTGGCCTGGTAAAAAGCAACAGTAAAATAGGCACCGATCGTGAAAAAATTCAAATAAAAAAAAGCTGCAAATAAATCATATGGTATACTTTCCACTTTCTTTATGATTAAAAAATATTTACTATTATTATATTATAAATTGTAACCTATAAAAAGTAACTCTAGTACATGACAAAATATTAAGTGTTTATTTCAAAAATTCTATTGAGTGAAATTCATGTTATCTTTCTCTTAATTTTATGTGCACGAATTTTAATATTATTATGTTTCATTTATTACAGTTGCCATCTTTCTCCCCAACGTTGCCCAGATTCATAAAATGTTAGAGATTAGACTCTAGGAATTGTATTTTGTAAAATAGGAGAAAAGGAAAATATTGTTTGTCAGATCAATTGTTAAAGTGAGTTTTATAAATTGGTTACTTAGAAAAACGATCTAAAATCTCACTTGTATATTAGTTATTTTAAAATTGATCTAATAATTATCTCTAAATTTCAACAATGCCATATATTTTTTTATATTAAATTTTTATAATTAATCCAAAAATTAATCATAAAAACAATATTTTTCACCGATGAGAGCATTTGTACGTGTACGTGTATATATATAAAGATGAAGTGATCAAGTTGGAGATACACGGGTCTTGAATTCAAATCTAATGCTCAAACTAAATTATATTTGGTTTTTCATTTAAAATGAACCTCTTAAGCACTCCGACCCGTAAGTTTTCTCCCATTTCTAATAAAATCATCATGACTCGTTAGCTCCTTTTGCTCTAAGAATAATACCTATCATTAAAATGATAAAATCTATATTAATAATACAGTAATTTAACTTTTACATCTAATTGTTGAATAAGTTATCACATATAATAAGTTTTTAAAAAATATTTTTATGAAATATTATTTTATTTATATGTATCTATTTTTGTCTAGACCAGTCTTTTACTAAAATTGTTTAAATATTTACTACAATTATATTAATAAAATTTAAATTTATAAATTAAATTAATACAACTTCTGTCGATTAATTTACATGTTGAATAATTTTTAAATGTATTTATTTGACTTCAGTAAAAGAAATTAATTTATTTTTAAAAAAAATTATTATACTTTTATCAATAATTCGTAAGTTCCAGAGTGTAATGACTAAAATTTTTTAGTTTGCATTAGGCGAAAAAATTAGTTTGAATTAGTTTAGATCGACGGTTAGCCTCTAACAGCTTACCGTTCTAAATAAGTAATTGACTCTAATTATTTATATTATTATTTTAATTAGGCCTCGGTAGTTGACTTTAATTATATATTTTTTCATTTATTGTATGAAGACCCATTTATTAGTTTCTATGTCGGTAATGAATGCCTCTCAAACCGACCGTGTTAGCAAAATATTTAAATAAGTTTTCTTTTTTCACAATGTATTTAAAGATACATGTTACTCTTTGCGATTTTTTTAAATAAGAAACACGAAAATTAAATTATAAAGATTAAAGAAAATAATTAAATTAATTATATTTTTTATAAGTATAAATTTTATTTGGAAAATATGCATAATATTAAATAGTGTAGCTGATGAGTTTTATATACTTTGTTTAAAAGACGTACTTTGACACTAAAAAATTATTTGTTGTTAAAAGTATAGAGTTATTAAAATAAAAATTGTTTTGTGGATAAAGGATTCTTTTATATACACGATAAAAACAATAAATCATGATTATCAAGCCTTGTTGATATCAAAGTTGTCACTTTAATCCTTGTATTTAACAAAAATATGTAATTTAAGTTTTTACTAAAGGCTAAAATCATGTATTTCTTTTTAAAATCAAATAAAAATTATAATATTTAAAAGTCAACAATTTATTTAAGCTTATAATTTTCTTGCCAAGGACAAAGAGTGTTGGACTTAACTTAGGTGTACTAGCACTTGATTATTGATTTCTCACCCAAGGAAGTGAGAGTGCATGTTTCATGATGTTAAAACTTGTAAAGTTCACACCCTCCAATCCATCTTCCTTTAGCTTAACCTCCACTACGTAGTGCTCGGAAAGCAAATCCATGGTGATGTTGACGATGATACCTCAAGATAATTACTTCTCTGAATTGTGATGTCTTGTTAGTCCCAATAATGCTATTAAAAAAGTGCAACAATAACTTCTAATGATAATGATTATTGTTTTCTTCTGAAAATAACGTTGCTATTGCGGGTGATCTGATATATTTTATGCCTGAGATGAACTTTAAGATAATATTTTAAATTGAAATTTTCTAGTAAAATACTCATTAACACATTGTTAACTATGAACTAAAATTTATTAAAAATTATAAAAATTATGTAAATCTCATTTTTTCTTACTCTTAAATTAATATTTTTTTATATTTAAGTTTTTTTAATAAATTTTAATTAATAATTAATTAAATTAAAAAGAATGTATTACAAAATATGTTATTAAATTTTAAAAAAAATTCTAACCTTAAATGTTAAATTGGCAATACATTGTTGTACAATCCACTTAAATATGAAGGTCAGATTAACTCGAAATATAAAAAGACCTAATCTTATGAGTTAAGTTTGACCGCAATTTTATTTTTCTCAGTTTATGCATGTTTAATTTATGTTAATCATAAAAGTTAATGAAATTTTTATAATTTAATTAAGTATTTTCTTTATTGTGTGTCTACAAACACATGATAAAAGAGAACAATTTTTTTAAATGTATGATTATATTTAAAAACATAATAATTATTCAATATTTTTAAAAACAATTTAAATTATTATTTAGGATGTATTTAATAAATTTATCTAATGTATTTAACAATATAAAATAAATAATTCCTTTAATTTGTTTTTTAATATTAAGTTTGATTTCTTACTTGTGAGAATAAGAATTTCTTCTAAAGAGCTATGTGACTTTTTCTTTACCTAGCATCCAACATCTTGTGACTTTATTTAATTTTTTAGGTGATCTTATTTTTAAGAAAATATTATTACGTTTAGTTTTATAATTGTAAAATTTGGAGTTGATAAATTTAAATTTTAACAAATCGGATTATATTAATTAATCTATTGATTATATGTCTTAGGTTATATATTATATTTTCATAAATATTTTCCCCAGTTTACAAAGTCTCATATCATTATTTTTCCCTGTATTTTTAAAATAATTTTTTCATACTTGATATTAAAAAATATTGCACTATACTCCCCCCAGGACGCATGGCCTTGTCATTATTTAATGTTTTTTAAATGAAAGATTACTAATTTGTTAGAATTTTTTTATTTTACTCGTGTGATTACAACTCGTTCAAATAATTAATTTTAAACATTATATATATATATATATATATATATATATATATATATATTCAGCTTAAGTCTTAATTGTTTGTGGTCAAAAAATTAAGTTACACACACCACCCTAACATCTTACATCTGCTAAGATTATCCTAACCTCGAATTAAAAGATAGTTTTTAAATCAAATAATGAAAATTTTAACTAAACATTTTATTAATTTAAAAAAAATTATCTAAAAAAGTGCTTTAAATTTAAAGAAACATTGTGTCGACCTTACATAAATAATGACAACATATATTTAAAAGAGTTTTATTATTTTCAGTTTTAAGAGTTGAATTTAAATATGTAAGATATTATTTATTTTATTTTAAAAAAATACTTTTTTTTGTTATTTAACGGAGTTTAAAAATCCAACAACAAACCGTCTAAATTAAAAATCTAGGAAACCAAACATCTAAAGAATATATCTTCAAAAAGGAAACTAAAGAAGAGAGAGTCTCATCAAAACAAAAAAAATGTAACCTACCTTTGATACTTAGTTTAAACAATCAATCCACACATTGATTGACTTTTGTTAAGATATAATTAAATCTGATAAAATAAATCTTTTTTAACAAACTTCTAATGTCGTTAATTACATAAAAAAAAGTAATTACGTCAATAAAGATTCATAAATAAGAAGAGAATTTTCATAGAGTCACATTTTATTTATTGTATTAAAGTTATATGAATATAATAAATAAATTTTATGATTGTTAGATGTTAAAATTTAGCTCTAAAAATTAAGATTAATATTTTTATATTTAAAACGAGTAGCTAGTCAAATTTTCAATGGTGATTTTGGAATGTAATCAATTCTAGTCCACTAATGAATGAAAGAAGAGAGAGTGAAAGTAGGAGTTATGGGTCCCAACTCGATTTCGTGGTCCATGGACATGGAAATTTCTTGAAAATATCGTCTTTCCTCGAAGGTATATAATTCTAAATTATCTGGTTTCCTTGAAATGAGTTGTGTTCATAAAGGATTTTTTGACTACTTTGACAAAGTTCCCATGATTTGAGTTGCAACCAAACAATGCATCACAATAAATTATATATAGGACCATATTTCGCATTTGGTTGTTTCTCATTCTTTAATTTTTCCCGTACTCTTCTCTGCTTTCGGTTTTCCTCTGCATGGAGTTAGAGTAAAGTATCCTTCTTTCATTTTATTTTTTTTAACGTTATAGGTTTTGCACATGTATTAAAAACAATTGGTACTTTAAATTTTATAGAAGAGATAATTTATATTTTTATGTTCTTCATTTCTTATTTTTATTATTTTACCTATTTATTATTACCTTAAATCCTATTTATATGCTTTTTTTTTCTAATTATTAAAAAATTATTTTTATATACATTAATTGTTAATTTTTAAAATATTTATTTATTATGAAATATGTGTTAATACGACATATGTATATTTTATATATATATATATATATTTAATATATACTTCACGATAATTTAATATTATAAGTATTTTTTATTAATCTTAATTCTTAAGATTGAATTTAAGTACCTAATAATATGATAAATTTAAAAAATTATTTATTATACTTTTAGTCTGAATGAGGTAAACAAAATTAATTTTTTACTAGTCTTAATAAATTAATTAATTATTTTTATAAATAGACCTATAAAAATTATTTATTAAATAAATTTTAATTATTTAAGATAATTTACAAATAAAACATTAATTGTACGTTAATTTAATAAAATAAGAATAATAAATGAATAAGAAGAGTTTTGCTAACTAGTATGAATAAATAATAATTTTTTTATTGAAATTCATGTTAAAATACATTTAAAAAGTATGGAAACAAATACATTTGTTTTTTAACAAAATATTTTATTTTTGATTCCGTAACTAATATGGTAGTTAGTATTTTCTAAAAGGAATTATAAAGTGACGATGAAAAGTATCTTCTTTAATTTCTTCCGTTATGTTTGGTTAGTGGTTACTCACTAAAAAACTCTTACTCGTGTTATTACAAAGCATAAGGAAAAAAATTGTGTTAAGCCATCAAAGGACCATTAAACGAGGGCCACGGCTGAGATTTTCTTGAAGCCACTTGAGGTGCGGTGGGAATTTTAGTATAAAGTCGCTAATCAAATATATAAAAATAATGATCATTTGGGACCCGAATACAAAGATTGAGCGATGCTTGCGTTTCTTTGTCGATGGTTTGAATGAATTTTTATTTTATTTCATTAACATTTTTATTTCGCTAAAATTATATAAATACTATTTTTATTAAATTAATGTAAACTTTTCTGAATGTCATTATATTTAAATTAAATCCTTATAACTTGCGAATAAGTAATTAATGCAATGCCTGTTTATTCGGACCTTTCCGTGAACGGTGTAGAGTGAAGCAGAAAATTCCAGAATTGAAACCAAAAACAAAAAGGTAGTGTTAATATATGCATCTTGAAAGCATTGACAAATCGAGGGAATCATTTGGACAAACAGTTTCTAACAAAATTAAGAGTGTAACTGTATCTAACAAGACCATGTGAAGGGCATTAATTAGTGTTCTAACATAAAAGGTCCATGTGAACCGGACTAGGCACTTTCTCTGGCAATCATGATTCATGGACCGTAATTTAGGTTGAAAAGCCTACCAAATTAGCAAGACAAGTGCAGGCGTTAGGTAAAAACTACATGCCAAAGTGATGGAGATAAATTAGCCACGACAACCGCAGCCATTAGGTGAAACCCACATGCCAAATTAAGTCAAATGCCCATTCTTAACCAACATCATTATGTGAATAGGCTGTTAGAGGTTCCCGATTCATCCTAAAACCATGGCAAAATAAAACATAAGATGTGCCTTTATGTTCCATTGCCCAAGTTGTTCCTCACCTGCTCAGCATGCATGGGAGGACATCTAAACATGCCATGTACACTCAGTTTGAGCTTTATATCTGTTTGGAGTAAGAAAATTTTTTTCTAAAACTTTATTGGAATAAGCTTTTTTGAGGTGTTTTTGTGGATACATTAGCCTCTGGATTGAGAATAGTCAAAACTGCTCAAAAATTGAAAACAATCAGAAAGTATTCCAAATCCACAAGATAAGAGGATTTTTTTGAGAAGTTTTTGAGTGACTCTCAGGTATCTTACACCCAAAACTGTTTGAAAAACAAAAATAACAGGAAAATATTCTAAGTCTACAAGATTAAAAGTCTTTTCAATAAGTTTTTGAGGGTTTCTAAGTTTTTAGCAACACAAAATTACTTGAAAAATAAGAATTGGTCAAAAAATATGTTAAGTTCACAAACCTGGTTGAACTCTAGATTTCCTCTAGAATTGCTTGAAAAACAGGAAATAGTTTGAAAAAATATTTTAAGTCTATAATAAATGAGCCTCTTAGATTTCTCTCAGAATTACTCAAAAAAAAAAAAGATTCTAAGTTCACAAGAGTTATGATATGACTCAAAAGTTATTATAAGGCTCAGAAGCGGTTACCAGCAGTTACCACCAAACGAAGGTATAACAATACGAGGAAAGATCGTGGGCAATAACAGTTATGAAAGAAACTACAACCGACAGCACGATCAGAGCCAGTCGTGGATAATGTGTAGCAGTTGAAGGCAATTACCGAGAATTGTCTATGAAAAAAGGAGAACGATGGTAGTTTCTCTTGCCTATAAATACGTCAAAGCTTCACTTTCGAGAGGATGACTTTTGGCACCCAGACACCTGCACCCAAAAACTCTGCACGCTGAAAACTTACACCGCGCCAGACACTTGCTACTAAGTGACTCCTAGTCATGTTCATTGCTAGGAGTCGTACGTTCTAATTTCTGTACATTTACTTTTTCGCATTTTAATTCCAGTTCGTTTGCTTACTTCTTTTCTACAATTTGGTTCTTGATTGTTAATGTTAATAAACAACTCGTGTGTGAATTTACATGAGATTATTTAACTCCAAATGATAGATATTTTGAAATACTTCTAAAGAAAAGGATTTTCTTGACATGCAATGTTGAATTGAACGAATGTCATTTTAACTATGAAAATTATTAGTACTTCCGAGCACGTATCCAAAAATGGAAAATTGGTTAGATGTTAAAAGCCGAGAGAAAGGGGACCATATAAATGTATATTTTTAGATCTTAATGATATACATGGTATAACTCTCACATGGTAAAATGCATTTTTAATATCTTTCATCTAGTATCCGACACATTCAAATTGAGTGTTTTATGCTCTCAAAATCTCTTCCAAACCTTCAATTTAACTTTTCTAATGCTTTTGAAATCATAATAACAAAAATGAGAGATGAGAAATCACCAATTAAAAATAGAAACAAAGCATCACAAATATTTAGACAAACGCAAACTCCACTAAACTCCTATAAATTCTACCCCTATTGAACCTTACAAGTGTACAATATCACGCTTATTAATATTTTAATTAAAACATATTTGAAATATGTAAAGATAAATTATTTATGCTTAAAATTTAGTGTATTCAAATTGTATTGTATTTTTAATTAAATTAAAATTAGTATATCCTTAGTCAGTCTAAACAGTTTTTTTCGTCTTTTCACTATTTTTTTTATTTCGTTGAATTTGATACGTTTTTCTTTTTCTGGTCAACTTTTGAATTTGATACTTTGACGTACCAAAGATTCACTCGCGTTAGGCCAAGGATGTATGCAGATTGACCCACAAAACTGATGGAGAAGAAATAGAAAGGGGCATAGGGTCTCATATTCGCACGTGGGTGGCGGTCAAGAAATCTTGACGGACACACCACACCACATGAAAAATGATATAACATTTTTCTTTTATTTTTTCAATATAGGTGTCATATGCTTAATAAAAAATTAAGTGTAATAAAATTTAAATAAAAATTATAAAATATCGTTAAATTTAATATATTGATAATATTAAATATTATGATTTTAATAAAAGTCGTTTTTATTTTTTTATTTTTTATTATATTTCTTTAAGACACATCTTTTTTATTTTCTTTTACAACATTAACTTTTCAAAAAAATTAAATCTTAGAAATTAATTTTAAAATTGATTAATTTTTTAAAAGATAAAAAGTAGTTGGATTATAATAAATCATAGAGGAATTAATAAACACCAAAAATACAACTAAAAAGGTGGGTTAATCGAAGCAAAACCCATATCAAAAGGGCCATTACAAAAACTACATCTGCGGGTGTTTCTAGATTTATTTTTTTCCGAGTAGCAGATTTAGTTTTAATTTATAAAATCTGTTTTGGTAAATCGTAATGGAAAATGCTAAATACTTTTACAATATTTATATAATTTTTTTCTATTAAAAATTATTTTAAACACATTAGTTGACTTTAACCTTTTAAAAATATCTCTTCCTTTAAAAGACGTGTTAATTTTATATAAATAAGAATATTTGTAAATTAAAATAGTAGAAGAATTTAACTTTATTTAACTGTAATATGATTAGATACGGGTAAGTCAAACTATTAGTAACCATTGATTATTTCATTAATATTGATTTGTTTTCTTAGAACAAGTTTTTTATAGTTCCTTTTAAGCATTTTGCTTGAAATCTTTTTTGATTAATTGTATATGCCTTTGAAAATTTCTT
Source organism: Abrus precatorius (assembly GCF_003935025.1). Taxonomy (NCBI): domain Eukaryota; kingdom Viridiplantae; phylum Streptophyta; class Magnoliopsida; order Fabales; family Fabaceae; genus Abrus; species Abrus precatorius. Next base: position 35,468,886 of record NW_020874428.1, on the reverse strand, counting down.
ACCTATTTCACCAAATCTTCTCCCGTTAAATAACAGATTATGTGTAATTAAATAAACGATTTGATTTTCTTACTATTTTTTCAATCTATCAGAATCAGATTATTCTCTCATTTGGAAAAAGACAAATATTTCATGATAAGTTTGGGTGCTAAAGTCACGTGGCGTTTTTTATTAACTATTTATCTTTATTTTTTATTTTTTTTCAAAATTATTTCTTAAATGTTATTCCTATTTTTAATTTATCTTTAGTTTTATTTAAAGAACCACACAGTAAATTAAGTTGACTATTTTTTGGATGAATTAAAATTTAAAATTAATACAATCCGAATCGATCTTATTTATTATTTTTATAATGATCTTAATTTAATTTTTAAAATTTCACACCCTTATTTTAACAGTTTTCTTCCCAATTTTATAAATCTGAACTCTATAATGTATTTTTAATTAACGTAATAAAATATTTATTGTTATTAATAATATTTTTAATTTTTTAAAAATTTATTTATATTTTTAAAAACTGAACAATGACCCAAAAAAGTTCGTTAGTTAATTTAAAGTCAATCTATATATTATTTACTTACGGTAGTTAAGTCTCTTTCACTTCAATTTATATAATTATCACATGTTTGAAATAATAATTTATTATATTTTTTAATGTAAATAAAATAATATATATAATTTAAGATTACTTATTAATTAATATATTTTTTAGGTCATTTTATTAGTATATTTAAGGTCGTGTTTAGTAAAGGTATTTTAAAATTTATTTATGAGTTTGTAACTTCTAGTAGAACTATTTAATAAAAACAAAATGAAATGAACTTGTAATTTTTGAAATTTAATTTTTTAAAAGTGATTTAAATAAATGTTTAACTTTCAAAAATTAGTTACTGATATTTTATTATATTTTTACACTTTATTTAAAAAAAACTCACCATTCACATAATTAAAATTTTAGTATATTAATATTATTTTTTATTTTCATAATATTTTATTTCCTTTTATCTCTATTTTCATCTTTTTATTATTAATAGTTAATAATATATCTTTTAAATGAAAAATAAATAATTAAATAAATAAATAATACTTTAAAATTAAGAAATAAGTATAAAAATAAAATATTTAAATCAATTTTTATAATATTTATTGATATAACATGTTAAAATTAATAATTCTAAAATAAAATTTAAGTTATTATTTGAATTAATGATATTACTTTTATTAATTAAATGTGTTAAAATAATTATATTTAATTTTAACATTATATATCCTTTTAAGATATTTAATATAAATTAGTCAATTATATGACTAATTTTTTAAATAGATTAATTTCATAAACTATTTATGCAATTATAAACTTTTAGTTATAAGTTCATAACTTTCACAATTATTTTCGTTTCTTACTTTTTTACAATGCAATTTTTATGTACACGTAGATAAAAATGTTATCTAAATTAGAGTAAACAACAAAAATTATTTCATTTTTAACATACAAAAATATTTTTGAAATGAAATTAATCATAAAGTTTCTCAGCTTAACAAGTTTAAAAAGATTCATTTATTCAATTGTTTTTCCTTCATTCTTAGCACTTGATTGATTCCTAAAAGATGCATATTGAATCTAACTTAACACCCGATATAATTAGTAGCGATCCATATTGATATTTGAAAATTTTCACTTGAAAAGATTAGAGTATTATAATGCTAAGAGATGAAATGATTTTTCATAAAAAATAAAATGTCCTAAATTTTGGATTTTTATATGTGATTTTGATATCCTAATTTTTTTTTAATCTAATTAAGTTTATATGTGTGTGTACTGTGTAGAATGGACACAGCCACACAGGGCTTAAAGCTTTTTCATTTGCTAAACCAGTGGTAATGGGACGTTGGGTTGAAAGTTAAATTTTAAAAAGGTCCCAACGGTAAATGGGCCAGCCATCCGAATGCAAAAAAAATGAAAAAAGGTTTTTTGAATCTTTGCTTGAGAATTTTTCTTCAATAAGACTGTACTTTATCAGAAATTTGAAGATGCAAAACAATTATACGAAAAGACAATATAAAGTAGCCAATTTCCAATTATAAAAAAAACAACTAATAAAAAACAATTAAATCATCTACTCTACTTTTGCAATATGGTGACATTGAATATTTTATATATTTTTAGGGATGTTTTGTGAACAAATTCTTTTATAGATTTTTTTTGTTTCTAAATTATTTTATATTTTTAAAGAATCTTGAGTTGGAAATGTCATATTTTTATTTTTTTATAATTATATTAAAAATAAAAAGGTAACATTTTTAGCAATCTTTTTTACTATACTTTTCAATAAAAGTATAATGGGAGGAATACTAATCTAAGATTCTGTTTGATAAACTTTTTCAATTAACTGAAATTTTATTTTATTACTTTAAGTTTTTATTTAACAAAAACAACTTTATTATTAAAGTAGTTGACATAAGTAATTTTTTTGTATTTTTTGAAACCACTACACTAATTAGCATTGTTTTAAACGCTACTTTTTAGTTCCTAACTTCTTTTTTTCATATATTTTTTAATTATTCCTCCTTTTACATTTTTAGTTAAAAAAAATATTCTTTTATATCTCTCTCATTCAACTTTTTAAAATCACTTTCGATCATTAATTTTGTTTGTAATATAATAATAATAAGTCATATGTCCTCACTGTTTAATAAAAAATATTTAAAATGATAATAAAATTAAAATTTATAATTATTTAAAAACATATGATTTAGCTATCTTTTTTATATTTACGAGCTAGTTGAATATTTAATTTTATTAATATATTTAATTTAATTAATTAGTGTTTGGACTTTCAGTTAACTTAATCATTAATTTTACCAAATACACCTTAAGATTCCCATGAAAGTGAAAAAATTGAGCTATAATCTTAAAAACATTTTCAAAAAATATTTTACACATATCAAACATATTTATAAAAATTTTAAAAATAATGATTTTCATGAAATATAATTTCCAAAAAATATAATTTTAAGAAATAAAAAAATTATCCATAGGAAACGTCCCTTTAGAGTAAGAGCACGTTGAGAAAACATTTATATTGAAACCCATTAAATTTGTTAGCCAAGTTTACTTTGCACTCATTATGTGCATAGTTTTCTGTTAAAGTGGAGTTTAATGAACACACGAGTCAACTTATGTAACGACTATTCAGTTTTCTACTAATAACCAAACACATCCTCAACAGAACATGGGGTCTATAGACAGAGATAGATAGTTGAAAGGTTCGAACTTGATCTCCCGATTGCGGGTGGGTGGCATTTAGGAAAAAAATCAATCTTAATTGTTTTTGTTTTTGGTCAAACAATCTTCAAATCAGGAAGGTTCATGGCAATTACAGCAACTGAGGTTCGTGTTCTATTTTCATCCACAGTTTGGGTTTTAGATTTTTTCAACAAGAATACTCCAAGCCCAAGTTCAAGTCCAAGCCCAATCGAATCCCTTCCCCGTCAGTGACACGCAAAGCCATTTTCGTAAAAAAAAGTCATAAAAAAAGCGTGTAAGAAAACAACCCCACCGCCCACCATCCCTTCTATCTGACAACGCCACGTGTTCGATCTTATCCTTTTCTTTTTCGGACACGCTATAAAAGCACTGCTATTGAACCACTTTGAACCCTAACTGTTAATCAAACCGTTCACTAACGGAAGAGAAAGATAAAGATCCCAAAATGGCCACTACTTTGATACCCATTCGAGTTGTCGGACTTAAAGCGTCCGCCACCTCCGGCAACCCAAGGACTGGTCCCGATCGCCGGAAAAGCTCTTCTGCCAACTGGTGGACCCCGTTGTTCGGTTGGTCCTCCGAACCCGACTACATTGACTCCACCAACAAAGCGTCGAGTCTCCAACAGACTACGCCGGAACCCGTTTCGGATGCGATGGAGTCGAAGGCGTCGAGACCGCGCTTCGCCGGTGGCTTCACGGAGGAGAAGGCGAAGCAGCTTCGGTTGATGACAGTCGGCACCCAGGCCTTTCACGACACCATGTACCACTCCGCCATCGCTTCTCGACTCGCCTCTGACTTCAAGTCCCGTACCGATTTGTAAACTTTCCGGCGCCGGCGACTTCACATGGCTTACTATTCTTTCTTTATTGCATTTTGTGAATTGCTTGTATCCAGATTTCAGGGTTTCGATGTAAGCGTCGATGCAAATTGATTTATAACAGTGTAGCATTTAGATAGTGATCAACGGATGCAATCACGTGTATATAACATGGATTAAGGAGTAAAAATATGATTAATGATCCATTATTCTGTTGTTTCGAATTTTAATCTGAATTATTTGATTGATTTGACTTTCGTTTTGCGTGGAGTGTGAGGGAGTAGTGGGATGAATCAGCAGCATTATCCATTTTTTAGTCGGTGGATCGGATCTAACGCAAATGTAGTTACCAACTGGGCGAAGGGGCGTTAATGTCTTATAACTAACTAAGTAATTAATTGGAACGTTGAACGCAGCGTTGCGGGTCCCATCGTCATTAAACTGGTGTTCACCGCGGGTGGAGAGGCGCGTGTGGACGAGTAACAAGTAGGAGTATCTGATACGAAGGGAATATTTGAGAATTTGAAATGCTGGGTTAAGCATCCATCCAGGGAATATGCCGAGGCTCTTCCTCTCAGTCTCTGTCTGCTAAATAAGAATATTGTCATAGTGGTCTCTTGTCTGTAAGGCTACTGTAGCTGCAAATTGCGCTACGGAATCTCAAAGCATATTTGCTTTGAACGGTGATAGCTTTCATTTGTATGACCTTTTAATCTAGTTTACTCACCTTCCAACATGGGTTTTTCAAACTTCAGTTTTGTACCTGTAGCTACCCAATATTTATAGAACTTCATTTACATTGAGAACATTTATTTTAAAGACAATCTTCACATGAATATTTAAAATTTATTTTAAGAGGATAAAAAATATATTGTATTTTTTATATAATTAACTTTCTTTTTCAATAAAAGTTACAGTTTTTTATAGTAATTTTTATGGTGCCTTGAAGATATAAGAACATTTTGTGTTTTTACATATAGAATAACCTTTATTAATATTATATCAAATATATATAATAAATAGTAAAAGCTAACAATTTATCATAAAAAAATATAAATATTCTTTAATTTTTAAAATATTAAAAAAATTATAACATTTAAAAAGAGTATAAAATGTCTTTTTAAGTTTGTAGACACTTCAGCAAGTACTTTTTTTTTAATATGACAAATCTATTATTTTAATGTTTAGTTGGATAAAATGTTAATTCTCGTACTTATTTAAATTTGATTTTGGTTATTTTTTTTTAATTTCAGTCCTTGCCAATTTTGAATTTCTATAAAATAAATATCCTTTATTATTTTTGTAACATAATTTTATACATGTTAAGTTACATATTATAGCAAAATGATTATTAATATAACATCTATGGATGCATCCTAAAAAAATTACCAATGACAATTTTTGAATCCCAAATTTACGTAATTTTTTCATAACATCTTTGTTCCATCACTACCTACGTTAAAAATTGCTATTGACGATTTTTGAATCTTATATTTACGTAATTTTCTCAAAATACCATATTTGTTATATATAATTTCTAAATCCCATGTATAAAATAATATTCCTAGTTCCGGAGCAGAAACTGTTAATAATGAGCTAAAAACAAAACAGAATAAAACATGGGATGAAAAGTATATGCAAAATGTCACCATATTAACGTGTATATTAGAATCAGAAGAAGACAATAGAAAAAGCGCGTATCAATGTTGGACAAAACTAAGTCTAAGATGCGTACCTGAAAAGATCATTTTTTTGGGCCCATGTACCGAATAATCTTGAGGCCACTTCCACCGAAACTTCGGGGGCAGTATAGGCAAAACCGTACCACGTGGTCTAAGACTTCTTTTGGGTCAAAAGTGGTCGAGTCGAAGACTAGAGGGCCACAGATATTTTGCTAGCCCAAAAAGGGTATGGCTAATGGATTGATCAAGTTTAGTGGCCCATCAGAGCAACTAAAATTTGAAGGCCCAGCAAACACTTCTTCGATTATGATTTTGATGTAGAACTTATTGACGGAGAAAAAAAAGATGTAGAAGTTTAGAAGGAAAAGGAGTCAACTTTGGAATCAGTATGCTTGATTCCCCGTAGGAGGGGCTACTTGTGTAAGCTCTGTTTCATAAAAAAATGAAGGTGGCGAAGTCTGGGCTGTCAAGGGTCAACCATCTTGACATAAATATTAGTGATCATAAATTCATACCAACCACCAGTTTACGGTGGATTGTGAAATGGGTACTGCACTGCTATCCTAATGTAACTTCAATGAAACAAACCAAACCTGAGTCTGAATATCATCCAACATAATTTTTTTAAAATTCACTGAAGGGTTATCATCTCTAACTACAGGTTCATTTTTTCCACTTTTTCTCTGCTTCCGGTCATTAATAAAACATGGATGAGATGATATATAGTGATAAAGGACATGTATATTGCTGTTACTGAATCAACATGGACCCTCTAATTATATGCTAGTCAACATCAAACTGAGAAGAAAGAGCAATGACAATTTGACATCAGGTGAGAAAAATAGGATGCTTTTGCTGGCATTACAGCAATTTGAGATCCAAGAACACTCTTCCACAGTCATTCTACAAAAAGCTAAAACCACAATACAAGATGCAACTCTCAAAAGAGTATATAGCATAATAATCTTCCAAAACAGTTAAAAATATCTTCATCCATGTTCAAAATTGACCTAAATTTAAGATGTTACCGGGATATGTTGAGCTGCAAATAATTGCAAAAAATTTTATTGAGGACCTGAGGTTGTGATAACTGACACCGATGAATTGTTTGAAACATGCTCTGCAAAATCACTTGCTCTCAATATCATACAGATCTGTTCTGGGTATAGCCATTATGGAGAAACATGATAAGAGAATATAAATATTAACAGAGTATGCAGTCTTTGTTGGTTCTTGAATTTTGACCAAGTATGAGGCAAATATAATTCAGGAAGGTACTGTAGCTTAGTAATTTGATAATACAAGTAGAGAACAAAATGCCTTCCACGCAAATATATTGTCCTTTATTGGTTGTTATATAATGATTCTAAGAAATAATACCTTTCAAAATCCAAACTTAACATAGAACTTAATATCTTTATGTATCTCTCTGGTGTGTACATATCCTACTTACTGTCATGTGTCATCACTTCATAAGGGTTAGGTTTTGAAAACAAAATTTTATGTTCATACACTAATCCTGAACTTCAATGTGAAAATGCCAAACTAGCATCTTATTTGTCCCTCATTGGGGTATGCCCATTTTAATGTACAAATGGCTAGTTGGAAGCCCTAGTAATCAAAATCCTCAACACTCAAACTGATCTTAAATTTACCACTACTTCCCCCCTCCAATCATGAGATGAAAATCAAAATGAAGCTTAGTTGATGTCAGAAACAATTGTCTTGACTCTTCAAAATCAACTAAAATCAGTCATCATCAATTGCATCTAATCAATCAAAACATCAAATAATTTTATGAAGGAAATTGAGGAAAGATACATGCGTCCTTATTCTGAGCCTCCTTGCCAACCAAATTTGATCTTATATTGAACTTCATTCAATATGATGAATCCGGTCATCAGAAAAATTCCTCGCACCCAAAAAGTGCGAGTTTTGACAAGTTGTGGAAAGGGAACTTTTATTTTCGGCAGTAAGTTTTGACACTGACCAAATAACATGAAGTCAGAACCCTATGTTATTCCCCCTTTCCATGTTTTCTCACACAAATGCTTAAAGCCAAAAGTTAATTAGACTTACAAGACACAAAGGGGTTAGAAGAGGTTTTACATAGTTTATTTGATCTTACAAAAATGACTAAGGATTCCTATAAGATCTCTTTAGCTCATTTTGATAATCTTTTGGATGCAGCTTATTCAAAACCAACACCTGTAGCTTACTTCAGTAAGTTTTATAGTAAGATTTATGAACATAAGCTCTCATACAATAAGACCTTATTGAATAAACTCTTAATTAAATTGTTTACCCAAATTCATCCTAAATCTAAATCCTTAGAAGCATGTATAATTCAAAACGACTAAGAGAGCCCAACCTCCAGGAATCCCATAAAAGAAATAACAACTTCAGTTAATAAACAAAAAGGAGCCACAGTAAAATCCCACAATGCGTATCATCTAAAAACTATATACACCCCATAACTATTGTCAAATCTTCCAACCCATTTTGCAATCCTACACCAAACTCCGAATAATAGCTTCTTAACTGCTATTGAGATTTTTCAAGCACAAAATGACCCCGAATTAAGTCACACAAAAATAATATTCGATTGAGCAAAAGTATAAACAAGCATAACATGGTAGTAACAGCATCACAAAAAGTGTCAAGAAAAGGATACACCAAATAGAAACCATGAGCAAAGGCCCCGGCCAACACAGCAGTAAACAAACGATCTCTCAAGACGGGTCTATGCCGCAGCCCTATACGAACTGAAAAAAAAAAATAGAAAAAAGAAAATTGAAACAACCCAAAAAAAATAAAAATCAACTATTTGAAAGAGGTGGGAAAAAATTGAAGAGAATGGGAAAAGTAACATACTTAGAGGGAGTACAGGGGCATATACAAGAGGAAAGAGGAACTTAAAAGGAGGTCCATTGTTCTTCCTTCTTACAACAGCTTCTCTGTGGTAGTTAACGAAAAAGAGTTAAGAGAATGAAGTTGAAAATAACAAATTAAAATTAAAGTAAGATTGATACTATGTCTGAGGAGAGAGGTCTTACTGGTTCGAAGGATCGGACGGCGTGGCCATGGCGGAATGGATGGAATTGGAGAATCTGCCTCTACAATTCTTTGATCTGAGATCAGTTGAAATTGTTCCCCCTATAAACAATAGTGATAACCTACCCCAGCCCAAACCAACCGTGGATCATACTTATAGTTATTCTAATACAAATAATGTTCGTACCATTAAATTAAAGAAATAAAAAAATATTATTCCACTAAGATATAAATTATATTTAATATTTTTTTTAAATAATCAAAATATCTAATAAAGTAAATTAAAATTTCTTTAAACAGTATTTTTTAAGCAAAAATTTATGTAAACCTCATAAATATGTTATAATGGTGTATACGGTATACCTCATAAAAATAAAATAATCTTCACAATAACATAACATAAAGTATAATTAAACTAATCATAGATATTTATAAATTATTCACAATATGATTCTACACAAACTTGTGTCATAGTGGAATTTGAGATGCATTTCACGACCTAAATATGTTTCTTCTGAATTACATAGTAACAATTCTAATTGTAATAATGTGGTTTAAATTTATAATTTCATATTAACTACCATAGCTCCTCGTCATTACTTAGCCCAGTTCTAATGGCTTGTTCTGAATAACACTTTGTGAGTATATTGGAAATTCTTCATACAGAAGATCTATTTGATACGCGCTGATTGATGCGAAGAATATATGATTAATAAAGAATCCTCAATCCAGTTATATTTTAGTTAAGCGAAAGAATATCTCTGCAAACATGTCATTTACTGGTAAAAGTTAAAATAGTTTTCATAATTTTCTTCTATGTCCATAGTTTAAGTTTTGGTAACGTATTGATGTAACTATATGTTGAATTTAGATCGCTTAAACTTATACGGGAGAAACTGTTGGTGCAACAATTGTCATTGGAAGGACTACCTGGGTCTCAATAAAAGAACAAAAAATTGCCCTGAAGTGTATATGAACATAAAAAGAAAAAGATAATAAAATTTAACATTTTAATAAAATATTAAAAAATAATGATCGTTGTAAGATCATTTCCAACACATTTACTTCTTTTAAAAAAAAAATAGTAATACATTCTTTCTAATATATTTTTTATTATTGGTTAAAATTTATTAAACCTAAAAAAAATATGAATTTTACTTTCTTTCATTCTTAATTTTTTTATTTTTGTAATTTTTAATAAATTTAAGCTGTTTAGTGGTAAAATTAGGTAAATTAAGCAGGTCAAAAGGGGTGGCTGTTGCAACTTGGATGGAAGTGATGAATTGTCTTTGTACTTTCTTGAAGGTTGCTTTACACAGATTCAATGTCATAACATCACATCTCTCTCTGCACTTGGAATCAGCTGAGAACACAAACACGTCTTTAAATGAATTTTTTATTTTTCTTTCACCCGGACCGTGTCTAGAAAATTAACGGTATTATTAGACAAAATTTATATGGGACCTATTTAAATTTTTTTTTTTTGCTATTACCTATTTTAATACTTTATCAGTTCTTTTTTTTTTTCTAATTTTTTGAACTGTAAAACTATTGATTTTATAATTTTATCGTTTCACCTTTAATAGATAATGTGATTAATTTATTTAATCTATCTCAGTTTAATTGATCTCAAATAAAATTAGAGTAATTTCATTTTTTTAATAATGATATTATTGTGACTAATACTCTATAAATAATAAACATATTTAATAAATTTTGAAAAATAATGCACTAATTTTTAATAATTTTTTATTTTTATATATATTTTAAAAAAATTCACTTTAAAAACTAATATATTTTGAAAAAAAAAATCTAATTATAAATGAATACGAAAGAATGAGGGAAAGAAAAAATTCTAAATTAAAAGAACTCAAAAAATTAATATTGAAAATATTTTGAGAGCCTTCCTTTTTTAATTAAACATGGCCTTAAAATAATTTTCAAAGAAAGTGCTCATCTAAACAGGCTTTTGAATATTCTACATATAAATAAAATTTTTTAAACATTGCATAATTACGTAAAAAAATTTATATAATACTGTGCACCACCTAAAAGGCATTTATTACCCAAAAATGGTAAAATCTTAGATAAATTATAAATAAATATAAAATCATAATATGATACATTTTTTTTATGAAAATTATGATAACATTTCTTACAGACATAGCTTATTAAAGATAAAATCTTTAAAATATTAAATGAATTAAAAAAGCAATTTTTTTAATAAAAAGAATACTACAATACTTAATAATATATTTCTCAAATATGCATCAACTATATAAACTTATTAAAATTACATAATTTTAAAATAATTTTTTATAATATAAATTTTATTTTTATATAACACGTTTATACGACCATGCGTTTTCGATGGGATGTGACATATTCGATAGACTAAATATCTGATTTGATATTTGAAAAAGTTACGCAATATAATTCAGCTCCTAAAAAAAGTCACTAAATAGTATCAAAATTACAAATGTTAGATCTATATTAGTTCTATAATTTTTTTTAGTGACAAAATTAGATCACTGACATTTTCCTACAAACTAAATAGCACACATCCTCTTTTTTAAATACTAATTATGTACCTGAGATTAAAAAAAAAAAAAACCCGAAAGACCAAAATATTTCACATTTATTTGATAGTTAACTTTTTTAAACACTAAATTAAATGTGCGTTTAATATAATTTAAAAGAAAAATACTTATTTTTATCAAAATTTTAAATTAACTTAATTTTAAAGAATTAATAATCATTTCTTAAAATTTAAACATTTCAAAACATGCAGAGAGTGGAATAATCTTTTCTTGAGATGCAAAGATTAGGTGTTTACTGACTTTACTCTAAGTTGATATAGAATATAGGATACAGGTTGGTGCGGGCGATGACACATAGATAGAAGATGAGAGAGTTTGAAAAAGCAAGGAGCGCGTCATTCTTAAGCCGCGAGTTGGTTCTTGATCCACCACACTTCATTTCAATAATGCAAAGGCTGTGGCGTGAGATTGAAGCCAATGTTTGTGCTTGTGCGTGATTTTCAAGTCCACACCCTCTCCTATAGCAAACTTTATAAGGTCCCTCTCTAACACCATGCATCCTCACCCCTTCACCTTCATCATTCACCACCCTTTCATTCATTAAGATTATTCATGGTACGTAAGCCCCTCTCTCTATATATGGAGTTTGCATGATGCTTTATCGTTGTTCTTCATGCTTTTCTCTCTTATACAGGCTCTACCACAGCAACAAACGGTTGAGTATCCAAGTTTCAAGCTTGTCATCGTAGGCGATGGAGGAACTGGTTGTTATCTTTTTCTTTCCTTCTCAACTCTCATGACATGTCATCATTCACTCAATTCTCCAACACCGACTTCATTTTTTTTGTTTATTAACTTATGATGATGTTGATCAATGATCATTACTAACTACCCGGTTGATGGCACAGGAAAAACAACTTTTGTGAAGAGACACCTAACTGGGGAGTTTGAGAAGAAATATGAACGTAATTAAACCAGCATCCCTTTCCTTCTGTTGCACTCCCTTTATTTGCTTATTACTATTTCTAATCATCATCTATGGTTTTTGTTTAATTTTGCAACAGCAACTATAGGTGTGGAGGTTCATCCACTAGACTTCAATACCAACTGTGGAAGAATTCGCTTTTATTGCTGGGACACTGCTGGTCAAGAAAAATTTGGTGGTCTTAGAGATGGTTACTAGTAAGTCTAAATGAAGTTCATATAATAAATTGTATAATAATATTTCTGGCAAATGTCCAAACATATATTTTAATTTTAATTGAAGAGACATTCATCTTGATTTTAATTTAGTTATACTTAGAAGTTCCTTGCCAATTTAACTTAGTAATCATCTTGTTTGACTCATATTTGGGAAGTGGGAAGATGAAGTAGGTCTTTGTCAATTATCAGTCATGAATAGAAGAAAATAGCTCAAGATTTTGTTTGTGTTTATATTTTATCTTTTGTGATTTGAGTACACACCCTTCGCTCCTCCCCCCCCCCCCCCCTTCCTTTTCTGAAATTTGTTATTTCTTTTTTTGCATATCTTGTTTATTGGCATGTAACCTGCTAAGTTCTTTGATTCCATGTGTAACAAAACGTTCCTACATGTTCTTTTATTTATCAGAAAATTTGTTATGATGTCCTGATGAAAACCTTTGATATATCTGCAGTATTCATGGGCAGTGTGCTATCATTATGTTTGATGTAACAGCTCGGTTGACATACAAGAATGTTCCTACATGGCACAGAGATCTCTGTCGGTGAGTTGAGTAATTCGTATTATTATTTTTAATATCTTTGGAGTTTTCTTGCAATGTATTTTTCAATGTTGAGTATGTGACTCTTGTTAATCATAGGGTGTGTGAGAACATACCAATTGTTCTCTGTGGAAACAAGGTTGATGTGAAGAATAGACAGGTTAAAGCAAAGCAGGTTACATTTCACAGGAAAAAGAATCTGCAGTACTATGAGATATCTGCAAAGAGTAACTACAATTTCGAGAAACCTTTCTTATACCTTGCCAAGAAACTTGCAGGGTACGTAATGGAATGCTTTATTCTTTTGTTTATTTTATTGTTAATATGCCAATGTTACAAGTGGTAGCAAATTATTGGTATTGTGATTACAGGGACCCTGGCCTACATTTTGTTGAGATGCCTGCTCTTGCTCCCCCGGACGTAGTCATTGATCTAGCTACACAGCAATTGTAAGGACTCTTATGATTGGCCTGTTTGTTTAAGCTTATGAACAGCTTATTTTTGTAAGCTTCTTTGTGCATCAAAATAAACTCTTTTCAGCTTAATAAGTTTCATTGTTAAATTTATGGTATAAATCATTGTTTGAATTTTTTTTTTAAATAAGTTGTGTATTCAAATGCACTAGTTATTTATGTGCTTTTAGACACATTAAGCTGTATTGCCTCACTCTTGTTAGTTTCTTTTTTAGTTAATTCAATCTTATGTGTGTCATCTAATTTATGTGCTGTACAGGAATGAACAAGAGCTAGTTATGGCGGCTGCTCAGCCTCTTCCTGATGACGATGATGATACATTTGAGTAAACTTTTGGGCATTTCAGAATTTTCCTGATAAAAAAAAAAGATGTATTTTTCATCTGCTTTTGGTGCATTGTATTATTGGGGAATTTTCAACAAGTTAGAGTAAAGGTAGGGGTCTGTTCAGCACGGACATAAGCAGTATTTCTTAGTTTTGTTCCCACAGTTGTGCTGTGTGTAATAGTAATCAATTGACTTCTTGGGTCATTAAACTTTTAAATGATGTCATACAGAGTACATTCCCCTTGCTAATTTTGTGCACATGTGCGCGTGGATGAAATGGACCTCATCAACCATATCTCACGGTAGTTAGTACATTCACATGTCCAGATCAATTGAATTAAATGTTAAAATTGATATGGATAAATGAATGTACTAAATACCATCGATGATTTTACTTTTATTAGAGCTATAATCACTGGTTTTCATGCCAATCTTGTTGGGGCAAAAAAAAAAATGCATAATGTATTATACTACTACTATTATTATATGTAGCTTGTTCCGAGCACCTCGTAGGCGACAAACTTAATGGCATGTCTGATTCGAGAATAATGTAGTAAAAGTGGAAAGAAATTTTTGAAAATTTAAAATTTTGTTGTGTTTAGATGGGGAAGACAGGATGATGATTCTTCTTCATTCAGTCCTCATGCACACGGCTTGCATTTTTTATGATAATTTGTCGTTTTAAAATGTTTATGGGCATCTCTCATGAGTTGATGGTTAGATAGTTGTGAGCTTATCTTAGACTGCTTAGTATTAGTACTATGTCGGGTACCTGTAAAATGAAATAGAATATAAAGATTAAGACAAAAGCTATCTCTCGTAAATGTCTCACATGAAAGCAACAGGCATCTATCCGTTTCAGCACGCAATTTAGAACATTCCACTTGTAGGATCTTCACTTGGTTTGGTTGTGGAATGGGAAAAAAAGCTGATATATTTTCTTTTTTGGAACTGGTAGCTTAATCTTTGATCTGCTGGATATCAACCCTTCTTTTTTGTATGGCAACACCTAGAATTCTGTGTTGAAAAGTGTTTCCAAGATAAATTATAAACCCTTCTTACCAAGCAATAATAATTTCTTAGATTCTGATGGCAAGTATTAATAGTTGCGGTCCTGAGTGGCAACACTTGATTTCTAGCACATAGCTTTTAGGTGTTTGGCCAGTTGGCCTGGTCCATGTACATTAGGATGAAAAGCTACAAGTCTCAGAATACGTTGAACCTTGAACAGTAGCATAAAGGGTTCCAACTTTGGGCTCTTGATTGTGCTCCATTAGCTAGGCAAGTACATATTCCCTTATTAGCTAACTAGCTCTCAGCTTTTGGGTTGTTTGATGAAATGCATGGCGGAAGTAGCAAATCCCATCCCTCACCATTCATAAGTGTACCATATGCCAAGGCTTTTACATACTCAATAAATTTGTGGGATATCATAGACACGTGAAAGTTGAACAGTGCAATAGGAATTACCACATGACCAATGACACCAGACAAGTCACTATATGATTAATATGCAGTAGTAGTTTTATGAACACTTGCCAATTGCCATGTCTCCATAACAGGTTACCTGCTCCAAAGTAGGCGTGCCTTAATGGGCCAAAGATGTTGATGGCTCTCTCCCGGCTGAAGCTGAGCCTGTTGAGCTCCATTTGCCACAAGACTTGTCCCTATCAGTGTCGGTTCTAACCCACACCTACAGTCCCATTTTGCCATTACTACTCTACATACTGTATTCACAGTATGTGGGCAATAAGCAGTGGTAGGAAGCCACAAAGGGAAAAGGTGGGGCAGGTGAAAGCTGGTCTTGAGCATTGCCAGCACCAGCAGGATGTCTATGAATGTGGGAAGGGGTGGGCTCATAATAGAGAATTTTGACCATTGCCCACTAGAGTTGTACACTGTCAATTTTTCAGGAGCTGGTTAGTGGTTACCTCCAACAACTTATTAACTAGGTCCCATGTAGAGCACAATGTAAAATTCATCTTTAAAGGGCAGGCTCAGAAAGGTGGCTTTCAATGTCGGTTGAGTGGTCGGTGTTGCTTTGGGCTAGGCCCTATTTAGTAGTTATCTATCCAATATCCTCACCAGGCCCCTTACTGTAGCCTCACTTCTCTCATTCTTTTTTGTAGTCATCATCTTTTCTCTTGCTGTTCCTCAACGGGGCTCACTTTGCTATGTGGCCCATCCTGTCTTTCATCCTTTTAGTGAACTGCCTATTCTTTCCTTTTCTTTTTTCCTCTTTCCTCAGCTGTTAATGGTGTCCATATGCACCTGTTCTCTGTGTCTCCCATTTTTGTTCTCTATCATGCATTTTCTTAGCCATTCAATACCATCCCCATCACATATACGGTTACAGCTAGCTTTCAATATACTTGCTTTTATTTTCTTTCGTCTTTTAGCACTCTTCTTTAGTCTCCTACTCAAATCAATATGTGTACAATTAATTACATGTCATCAATATGGATATGGATATGTGCAAAACAATTAATGTACCCAAGACTTAGAATATGAGCGAAATGCATGCAGAGCTCATGTATGTGAATCTCTTCTCATTAATCCGTGCATGTATTTGACTATGTTACCATTCAACGTATTTTAATTAATATCAAACAGTCTAAATATTGCAAACTTAAAAATAAAATACTGGAATCCATGCCACAAGTAGGTGAGGGATGTATTTTGGCAACATGGTCTAATTTTGAATTATGATCACTGTACCTAAATTGAAATCCAAGCAACATGAAACTTACAAATTAAAAGAAATTGTTGGATGGAATATAAGAACCTAGTTAAGTTGTCACAAATTTTGGTGTTAATGATACACAAACACTAGTCCCACGTTTACCCTAACCCCCAACATGAGAGGAAAGTTATAAGTGGGAAAAATGGAGTGAGGAGAAATAGAATAGTAATGGAAGAATGTGACTTATCATCACATGGGCTATGAAGTGAGGATACATATTTACAACAAATGTATATGGGGAGCCCCTCATGGTAGGGTAGGGAGGATGGTAACGGGAGAAATAAAACTGATTATAGCTTGTTTTCATGTAAAATTGAAACAGGACATGTTCTGCAAGAGAAGCATGTGCTTACACATAAACGGTAGGGGCATCAATAGGAGGATAGCTAGCAACTGTCATTGTCTAAGCCATATGCGCCTAGTGGTGATGAGAATTAGAGACTAGGGGAAACCTGAATTTATTGGAAATAAGGACCCGTAGTTTCAATTATACTTCCATTTCCATTTCAATTTCATTTCATTTCTTCCTCTCACTCTCACTCTCTCTCAGCCGAGTTGTGATGATTTGGATTCTCTTCCTTTAGTACTTTTCAATCTCATATCACTTGAAAACTCATTAGCCCTACTCTTCTCATCTCATCTCTACAACTATATAGCCTGCCCTTAATTATTTCTGTAGTCTTCTTTCTGTTCTGCATTACTATTAACAATAGATAGACTAGACTACAGTCCAATTTGTACATTTCTACGAATTTTAAAGTAAATTACAAGTCATGAATCTTTTTGTATGTACTTACCCATGCACAAACTGTCATTTATGGGAATAAGAAAACAAAAGGACCAATGTAGGATATGTTTCACGCTACTTTTTTTTAATGTATTATGCCACATAAGAATGGAAAAGATAGAAGATTCCACAGCTGAAAGGTGGTTGTTACAAGCTAGAATGCAATTGAAAAGGTTAACTGAAAAAAAGTGCAATTGGAAAGTACTTATTGTGAAACTCTCTTCCTAATTTATTGCGAAAGAGGAAAAACAGAAACATAACAGCCGAACTAGGGTCAAATATGCATCGCATAAAGTATAAAACATACGGCATATAAAAAAACAAAGATGAAGATTTCTTTTATGCCCAAAATCCTATTCGTAGCCAAAATTATTAATTTCTCTCTCTTCATCCCTCGCACAAACACATTAGTCTAAGATTTTAGGATGTAAAACAAATATATCAAAGCACACATATTTAATTCCTTCAATTTTGATCTACTCATAAAACAAGATTAATAAATTATAAAGTAAAAGATGCAGAACTAATATAGCACCTATTTTTTACAGACAAAATCAAACTATAAATAATTAAAAATATGAATAACAAAAACATCAAAAATTGTTTTAAATATAAATCATTAAAAGTATATTTATTACATTATTCACCCTGAAATCACGAACTCTTTAACTGATAATATATAAAAAGGAATAAATTTTTGTATCTTTCGTATTAATATTTTCATTATATCATTTTTTATTTTCATATATTTAATTTTTTACATGATGTGACTAAAAAGGTTAAATAAAATACAAAACTGAGAAATAAAACTCAATAGAATTGTGTAAAAATTACATTGGTGTAAGTTACATCTATTCTTACACCATCTGATAAATTTTTATTAAATAATTTAATTTTAAAATTAACTGTTAGATTAAAAGTTTTAATCACATACATTATTTTTGTAAAAATTTTTATCAATTAAATTTTTTTTAATACTTCAGTCATATACATTAAAATTAACATAATATATACTTTTGAAATACATAAAAATAAGGACTCATTAAATATATTATTATAGTTGTTCAATTTATAAAAATTGAAACAAATAATTAAACTAATATATATATATATATACTTTATTTTAATATTAAAGATTTACTCTTAAACTAAGCGATGACAAATACGTTTATATTCCATGGGATGGGATAAAGTCAGTAAAAAAATAAAAGAAAAATTTAGAGAAAAATTATTCATTGATAAGAAAAAAATAATAATGTTTAAATATATAAATAATAATATGTTATATTTTACCTTAATTTTATGTTACATAAAATGTAATATTATAAGTATAATTGTGAAATATAGTATTTTAATATTTAAATTTTAACTCTATATTTAAATATTTAAAACATTGAAAGATAATAAGTTAGATGGTCACTTTATTTACAGTGTCATAGAAGTATATGTTATTTTATTTATAAAAAATAATCATATAACCTCCAGTGAGACTGTTGGAGGTATACTTTATGCATTGGCTAATATACCTTGTTGAGTAGTATTTCTGGTACTCGTACAAAACTTGTTTTGCTTATGAATTGACAGTGTCATGCTAAAATAATAAAAATAAATTCATTAACAATTTTTATATTTAAAAAATAAACTAAATATAATTTTTGTTAAAAAAGTATAATATCTTCAATAATGCATTAAAATAAATTGGATATATTCAATAATGCATGACATTAATACATTAATGTCAAATATTTATTTTTAATCAGTGATAAAGAGATTTCTCAAGAATTTATTTTGCAAACAATATTAATTCAACTATTGTTAAATGAAATTTTTTTATCCACATGTCAAAGTTAAAATCCGAAAAATATAGGGGTTTGAATATAGATAATTAATTACTCACAAAATTTTATTGATACGGATATCACATTAGTTATTTCTATTCATACTCATATAATGCATTTATTATATTTTATAATTAGAATAAATAAAAAATTAAATATTATTTAATTAATTTAAATACTTGTATTTATAATACTTTACAATTAAAAATTATATTATCTTTGGATTTTTTAGTTTATTAAGAAGTTGAATATTTTAAATTTTAATTAAATATTTATACTTTTTATCTGTATTATTAATAATATAATAATATTCATGTTTTATTATTTTGTCAAATAAACGTATAATGAGATATTATATTTAAATTAACTAAAATATTAATAATGAAGCTAAACAAGGATATATAAATACCCAATCAGTAAAATTATTATCTTTGCAAAAATTATAAATTCAGAAACAAGTATTTTTTTTTTAATGTTAGTAAGAATTAAGCTAGATTACAAAACCGGATTATATAAGAAAATTAAAGCCAATCTTCTGTTATAACTCTGCTACTGGTTTGATGATTTAAATAATTAAAATGAAAAGTAGTGTGTTTGTCGTGGACATGAGCTAAATTTTATGGGATTATATCGATAAATCATTAGAAAATTTTATACGTTGAAAAGAAGAGGTCCTGAAATTTGTTTATAGATCTGTACACACGCATACTAATTAACCAATTAGTTTAGATTATTTTGGTACAATATGAAGCGAGTTAAACAAAGGGTGTTAAGTTTGCACATATTATTCCGTTAAGATGATAAGATTAATGGATTATATTATGCTCGCAGCGTTTGAATATTGATATGGGTTTTACTTTTAGGCTAAAAGCAAAGAGTGGGAGGGTTAATTAAATAAAGAAATGAAAAGCTTATAGTTATGTTTGAAAAGGGTGCAAAGTTAGGTGAATGTAAAACTTAAATTTATAGAAAGAGGGGCATTGGAAAGAGACATAATTGGACAAGGATGGTTTTAATGGGACAAAACACGGCATAAAATGCAGTACATTGTGTTCAGCTTCTTCATTTGTGCATAAAAGCAGACATGCATATGAACAACAACCATAATAAATTACTGTATTATTGCGAAGAAATCTTGGGGATGGTGGAGAAAAAGTAAACTTGGTCACCATCGATAACTGTTTTTAACTGAAAAAGTGCAAGCAGTGCCCCTCGATTCACGAGGGCTAAGGTGAGTCGAAAATATACAATATAGTAATATTTGCCTTTTATATATTATTATTAATAGTTTGTCTATATTATCTGCACAGCATTGAAAGTACGGATTTTTGCCTTGTGTCTGTGATTCTCATATATCACTTCTACTGCCAGAGGTTGTTATCTTTGTGCACTCCAAAACAAACCTCACCCTGCCGTGCCGTGCTATGCTCCCCTCTGTCTCGATGTTGATGCTATCCAAATATTTTATATAACATCTTCGGACCATTATCATTATTCCAAGCTTACCCTTGCTCGACCTTTTCTAAGACCTTAACCTTTTTGGAAAACCAGATTAATAACATACATACTGCCATAAAATAGTCCTAAAAGTTAATAAATAAGAACATTACAGTTTTTTGTAGGTCATTTTAAAATGAAATATGTGAGTCCATTCTGATTTCAATTCTAAAAATGGAGGCGTCAACGTTTGTTTAAGATAATATAAAACGTGTGTGAAGAAGAAAAGAAAAATAAGATGGTTGGGGCGTATGAAAGGTCAATATGGTAAACCTGCGGGCCCAAGAAACAAACAAGTCATCAGCAAACTGCGCAGCTGGGTAGGTTTGAGTTGATGCAACGAAGGGCTTTATGTGCCGCAAAAGGACAAACTGGACTTTGAAATTGAACCAATTTTGCAACATTTTTACACGAACAACACATGATATTAAATGAACTAGAATGCATATGAAAATTTTCATTTCCAATTTTCAAACCACGGCACCACCAGAAGCAAGTAATTTAAGAAATATATTATATTTTAATTTATTTTAATAAAATGAACTTCTTCAAGCTTGATAATGAGTTTTTTAAAAATATTCTTTTTTAAATTTTAATATTATATACAACTAATTTTAATCACCCCCATAGGTTTATTACTATTTTTTTAAGTAACTTTTATAAAAATGTCATTCTTTTTCTTATAGCTATTTTAATGATTATAAATAAATGTCAATGATTATATTAATACACATGAATAACTAATTTATTTTATATTCAGCATGCATAATTATAAGATAATATATATCACATAATTCATAAGATTAGCTGTAATTTATAAAAAGAAATTATTAAACATGTGTAAGCTTATCTTTGCGGTATATGTGTGTGGATAATGACTATATATGCAAATAATTTAATAATTGAAATTGAATTCTCTTACTTTTGTGATAAACACATCAATTTCTCATTATATGTGTGTGTGTGAGTTATGGACAACAAGCAAGGATGTCAAAGTGGTAATTTTGGATTTAATTAAGAAATGGGAAGCATGCAAAATTTGAATTTATTTTATAGAATTGATATTCTGACTAGACCTTCTTTCTGACCTTTCGACTTAGAAAGAAATCTCTTCTGATGACAACTTACAAAGTATACTTGTAAAAATGCATTTCATTGGTAACATCTGATTTGAGAGATGTGGACTCGGTTATATCTATTGCCAATTCCTAAGGCATGCGCAAACGCATGCCATTCGATAGTGAAATTGAACTTTAACTTTTTTTCCAAATTGATCCTCTCTAGTAAGAGCGCATTTTCTTGATCGATCAACAACGTATCTAAACAAGAAATATTGCCATCCCTGTTCCCATCATTAGTTAGCAAAGTTGACGAAAATCTTTCCAAAGGCTAACTGCTTTTCCTTATGGATTTTGCAACTGAATTTGAATTCTTCATTCTTCTATTATAATTAAAGGTCAAAAGGTTGTCCCATATGAAGGATGTTAAATGTGGAGAACGCCAAATATAGAAAGACAAGTGGTTGAATATCCTCGCATGGCCACTAATAAACGTAAAAAAATATCACGAGTTTGATGGACGTAATTTTTAATCAATGACCATAATCATATGTAGGAGATATGAAATATAATGCGCAGAGATTTGCTACCAAATCATGTATGTATATCCCTTCATTCGCTCTTAATTATAGCTTCTTTAATTAGTCTCTTACCAACTAAATCTTTTTCACAACTTTTCAAGTTTCTTCAATTTGTGCAATTCAAAGATGGCTAGGAGAAAAATACATAACTCGTGTATTGGTGCCTATTATTGTCAATTATTTTCTTGGCTTTTGGTTCTAGTCTATCATTGAATTCAATTATTTGTTTTGTCTAATAATTCCAAAACTTCTTGTCAGCATACTCTCTTTTTGTATTTTTAATCTAAAGATCGATGCATGCTTTATAGTGGTCTATTAAAAATCATTTTGGTTGTATATTCCTCATTGTCCTTACGTATTTTGTTAGATGCTCTCAAGTATCCCATACCATATAGCTAAGCAACTTTGAAATTGAAACTTGTAAACAGTTACCATTGGAATTTATGAAAGTAACATGGATGGTGGGTAGAGAAAATCACAAAAGGTGGACGAACAGGGGATTGTCATCATTAATTGATTTGATGGTTTAGCTATGACCTCCTCAGTTTTCATACATTCCCCCATAAAGCAAATTGTTACATCAAATTTCAATCCCCACCCCCTCTCCCTCTATGGTGTATGAAATGGATGAATTAATTTATTTGATTTTACAAGTAATCTTGTCATTCGCTTTTTAAGTGATTTCTGACATTTGACTGCCTATGGAATGTACATGTGCATGTTTATATGCATGCGTTGTCACTCGGGTTTAATAAAGCATGGAATTTGAAGAATTTCTCTCTTCAATTTTGTCTATACAAATTTAGCCATGTAAGTCCAATGAGGCAAATAATGATCACGGTGGAATCTTTAGACGTCGCCTGGTCGAACCTTTAGCTGCTAAATCAGATTCTTGAATAATCTATATATCCTCATTCTGTTTTCCCACTATTTAAAACCAAATAGAGTAATTGAGAATTTCCACTGTTCATTTCATTTGTAAGATACATTGGGTGAGTATATGAAATCCTTTCAATTCTATCAACATCTTAAACATATGGATATGATATACTTAGGATTTAATTAATACTAGTTTAATTACAAAAGAAAAGACTATGTTTTTGTGTATTAGAGTACGTGTGTTTGTATACTGAATCATCACTATTTCATGCGAATAATCACATTCACAAAATAAGTAGAAGGATTAAATAAGTTATGTATCTTTATAAGATTTATTCTTACACACACGTTCATGTGTGTACCCTTATTTATAATAAAATATAAAGTTAATAGTATATATATTGCTTACACTCGTACCATGTGTGTTTTAGAACTTTTAGATATTAAATATGTATTTAAAAAATAATCGAATGATATATATATAATAATGAAATATAATATAGTTAATTTTATTATGTCTTATAAAATTTTTATTCGCGTGAGTACAGATGTTAATGTTTTCATGTAATTAAAATTTAAATACAGTGCCATATACATGTTAAAATATTTCAATATTGCACGATAACTATTTTGCATTTGTTATTGAACAAGTTTTCTGTACCTACAGGCTACAACAACTCTTGCTAAAGTTAGAACTGGACAAAAAATCTAATTTTATAATAAGTTTAATCTATAATTAATATTAAATTAATTTTAAAAATTTAGATTTATATTAAACTAATTTTTAATTAATTATATTTTTTTATAACTAGTTTAGTGTCTAAATTTATTTTTTAATAAAATAAAATTATATCTAAATATTTATTAGTTTAATAAAATACAAAAATTATTAATAAATCAAAATATATGAATATTATCTTAATATGTATTGTTAATTCTTTTTAGAGACGTAATAGATTAGAGTACCCATGTACTCATATTTTATCTTTAATAAAATATTGATACTTAAGAAAAAAATAATATATATATATATATAATATTATATTAGTTATTATAAAATTTAAATATTTTTTAAAATAAATTTAATAATAATATAAAAAATATTTATAATATATTTTTATTAGATTTAAAATTAGTTTTAAATCAATTTTAAATTAAATTCAAATTTTAAAACCAAATTTAAACTAATTTTTAAAAAAATTAAAATAAATTGATTTATAATCCAATCCTTATACTTTGATTTTAAATAGATCTAGATTAATTTTTTAAAAATCTAATCCATGCACAACCCTTAGCTAAAGCAATTTTACTGTTGATTTCTCATGTTTTAACAATTTAGAATAATAAGGCAGAAACTTTTTTACTTGAAAATTTCTATAAAATTAAGATATTGTTGGGAAGGGAGGGTTTATAAGACAGAAGAAAAAAAAAAATTTTAAATTTTAAATAAATATATTTAAAATTAATATTATGACATAAATTTAGTATATTAATTATATATTTAATATTATAAATAATATGTAACTTTTTAATTTAAAATTAAAAAATATATAATCCCCTCACAGACATATCTTAAAAGAAAATATTAGGCAATTTTTAAGTATCCTCCATAATCCTTTTTATACACATATATATTGAGTTTATTTATTTTGAAAGTTTTTAACATCTAAATAAAATAAAAATAATTTAACTTTCTTTTTTCTTTGCTCTCTTATTTTTTAAGTTTTATTTTTTAGTCTGAACTATTTGCTTGTATTGAAAATAAAAAATTGTGTAAATTTTATTTTTAATCTAATAAATTTTACTTAAAAAAAAAACCAACTGTGTTAGAAAAATATATTAAAAAATTGCATTTATAGCATTTGTTTTAACTCATTTATACAAGTATTTGTGGTTCATGGTCTAATTTAGGTGAACTTTTGTAAAAATACTTTTAAGATAAAAAAATAAATATTTTTAATAAATTAAAATTAATTTATGCATCTTATGCTTTGAAGAACTTAATTAAGAAGACTTCTAAAAAAGTAAAAGAGTAAAAATTAATTTTAATTTATAAAAATTATTTTATGTATTTTATTTTTTTCTCCTACAAATATATTTTTACAAAAGTTTATCCAAATTAGACTTTGATAAAAAAAAAATTACTCGTATATTTAATTTTTTAATTTTTTCAAGTTAAATATCGTTTGTTCTAAAAATATATTCAATAATTAATAAAAGCATAAGATGTGATATGTAATTAAATTTTGTAGGTTTACAATATATAATAACAACAATAATAATAAGTGAAAATAAAAATGTTTGTTATATTTTATACAGGTTACTTATTTTTATTTAAATAATTTATATATTTTTTAAAAATAATTTATACAAATAAAGAATATATTATATTTTTATTAATTATTAAATAAAATTTTAAAGTAAGAAACCTAATTTAAATGATTGAAAAATTAGAAGAAATAAATGTGAT
Organism: Abrus precatorius; assembly: GCF_003935025.1. Lineage (NCBI taxonomy): Eukaryota > Viridiplantae > Streptophyta > Magnoliopsida > Fabales > Fabaceae > Abrus > Abrus precatorius. The sequence goes on along the minus strand of NW_020874428.1, from coordinate 35,443,128 downwards.
TAATTAAAATAAGAGTATTATTATGTTAAATACTCAAAGAAAATTTTGTTGCCAATGATAATTATATTTAATTTAAATAAAATTATATTATTTCTCAAAAACAAGCGGTCTAACAAAAGAAAAAAAAAAGTCACATGAATACAAGATATATATTATACTAGATTAATTTTAAACTTAAACCTAACATTTGATATTAGTCAATTAAATTTGAGTTTTTCTAATTTTTTATTAATTTTTGTAACTTTATATTAATTTTAATTGACACACACATATATATATATATATATATATATATATTTTAATTTCAAATTTTGAACTAAGCATTGTATATAATATTAATTTTTAAGATGTGTTTGTGATATGTAAATATATTTTTTTTAATTTTCCGATCACAAGCTTCTTTTTCGCATGCACTAATAGTATATATGTTTTAATTGACCGTCAAAACCTAATTCTTCTAAAATAAGGTAAAATTTGTCGATAAGAATTTTATTAAAAAAAGACTTTTTATTCATAAAGTTAGAAATTAGAAACGAAGACCTAATCAATGTTTAAAGCTCGCGTTTAGTTAAAGTACAGTTAACGAGTTTATGTTTTTTCTTTTTTCATTACTCTGATTTTTTTTAGTTGTGTCTCGATTAGTAAAGTGACAAATAATTAAAAAAATTTATCCATAGAAATAGTATGAGAATTAAGACAACAATTTTTTATCTTTCTGAAAAAGTATATGTTTTGATTATTGAATATATAAAAAATTTAAAGTATTGACTAATTTCTAAAAATTTCATAGAAATTGTGAAGATCTGATTAATTTTTGCATGGATATATATATGTGTGTTGGTAGATGTGAGATAAAACTTAAATTCTGTGAAGAAGGTTTAATAGGATAATAAAAAGTTGTGATTTGAAGCTTAATTTGTGTGAGTCAACTTTTATAATTTGATGAACGGATGACGTAGGCTGAGCTAAAAACTGATTTTCCAAAACTGTAGTGTGTAATTATGGTTTATGGTGGTATTTATGTCTAACTGGCAATGTTAATAAATTATTAATGATTGAGAGAGAGAGAGAGAGGTTGCTTTAACTGAGAATTGCGAGGAAATAAAATGAATTGACAGAATGTAGGAAAATCAGAGAGGTCAGTGTGAAGGGAGGGGTTTCCTATTTTGTCGAATCTGGCTTAGAAACATAAAATGATGATGGAATGAGCCAGAGCCAGCGTTTGTCCACAAACTATCCTCTAAGCCGTTGAGTTCTGTTATAAATTTGTAGGACCCACAAGGGGCACATGGCCCCAATATGTCTTGGGTCTATTAGGACAAGATTAGGGAAGGGTGCCTTTGAGTGGGCACCCCACTGTTGGGTCAACTAGAGCATATTTCCCCACCTAATGCACACAAGGATACCCTAAGCTAGACACCCTTGTTCCCATGTGCACAAATTTAAGAGCAACATTCCAAAACGACAACCTCCTTTGTGCTCCCCTTCTCGCTTTCTCTTCCCTCACTTTCTTATAACATCATCTTTTTCACTTCTCTTCCACATTCTTTCCCATTGCTAACCATTCTATCTTTTCTAATATTAATTCCTCTATTTCTTATACAAAACTTCTACCTAGTTACTATATGGAATATCCTACATCTTTTTATTATTCTTTGTGCTTAATTAACTAGAGTTTGTAAATTCCTAATGATCATTAAACAAATAATATATTCCATACGAGATGCATTTTAGCTTATCAATGTGGATTCTTATTTTTTAGTCAACACATTATTTTTCATACATTTCATGATTCATGTGCATACATTCTCGTGATGATTTGTTGTGGAATCTCATGTATAATTTGAAATTGGTCTTTCTTGTGAAGTCATTTCGATTAGACATAATAAGGATCTTTTGACTTTTAAGTTATTTAAACATATGACAAATCACGCTGCACAAAGGTAAACCCACAAACTTGGCTCCTTTAAAATAAAATACTGAAATTTTATTCATTATTAGTTTAGATTTGAATATTTAAAAAATGTAATTAGTTTAAATTAAGTCTTTGCTTTTTTATTTTACACATTTCTTTACTTTAAATAGCTGAATTCTAAACTTATATCTACAATGATTACCATTGAATAATAGTTACTTACTCATTTGCATTTGCCTTAGGACCGGTTGGTTGTATTCTAATGGCCAATAAGGACATATCCCCACATGTCACTTTCTCTTCTACTTTCCCTATTTTTTGGAGTCCAAAAGAAAGATTTACACTTATATAGAATTTTATAATTAAGCAACTAGTAGTTTTTGTTTTACACAAGGTGACATATCCATAACTAAATTCCTTTTTTCACTGTGACAGTTGGCATAAACGATCGATGCAACTGCAACATATGTTGCTTGATTGGGGAAAACAACCAACCTTATAGTCACAGGCGATTATTGACAAAACGGGACCCTTCTATTTTTAATTCTGACCATTGCCAATGATTCAATTTCAGTTGCCAACCTAAGCGATTATTGGGGAAAAAAATGACCTCTCTAGTTTAATCTTGGCCTTTCTTCAAGTCACACTCGACTCAATGCTGTGATAATTAATTTTCATTTTAAAAAGTCTCATAATTAGCGTTTTTTTTTTTATGTATATTAAAACTATTATCAACTAATAACTAAGGTGCATACCATTCCCTTCAAGATCTAATAGTTATTAAAATGTGAATAAGGTCAATTTATTTTACGTAAAAATAAAAATTGGATGGATTCAACCTTGACGGCCAGCAATGCAGCGGCATAGTTATTTTTACCAGTCACGATTGGGAAAAAATAGGGGACATTCTCACGCTAGATTGACCTTGTTTCCACCAACAAATACTCAAGAGGTTTAATAAGGCATATGATTAGATAGAGACTTCTACCAGGTTGAAAGGGATGGGAGGGAAAGATTTTTTTTTTTTCAATTTTAAGTAAATATTTTTTAATGGTAAAAATACTTTCAATTTGTTATTCAAATATTTTATAAATTTTAAAATGAAAATTTATCCTTTAATCTCTTTTCTCAAAACTTCTCCATTGAAATATTACACCCTTGATTTCTGTTAATGAAAAATGTATTTGTCTGCATTGTGTAATGTGCAAAGGAAGTTAAGAGTGTAAAATATACGGTTGTAATGTACAATAGAGTAAATAATGCATTTGAATGAATATTTAAATTACATTTTCATTCTTTGATTTTTTTGAAAACCATATACTTTGCTTGAAAGATTAAAATGCGTCATACTTTAATTTATTCTTATACAAACATCTTTTGAGATTTTTTTTTCTCTTTATTATTAATAACTGTAGGATAAAGTAAAATTTCTGAAAAATTATTAAACTGATAGTAACAATTTTTAAATTTTATTTCACTTTCTAAAGTCCTTTTATACATAGGTGTGTAATATATAAGAAATAGTCAATATAAATGTATTGTCGTCAAAGCACACAATATATATATATATATATATATATATATATATATATATATATATATATATTAAGGGATTATATTTATTTTTATTGAATTTTAATACAATTATGGATTTAAAGCGATCAAAACTCAAAATAAGTAAATAAAATAAACTCATGCTAATTGATTTATATGTTCCATAGTTTTCATTAATTATATACGTTTTTGGAATTGATTCTAATTTATCATGGAAGAAATTTGTGAGTTTAGTACCATAAACAAAGAAAAATAAATTCAAAAATGAATATTATAAAATAAAATAATTCAGCTTTATATAATTTAAAATAGCTTCAGGCACCTATATACTATTTCTCATATCAATCCTATATTTCATTCTTTTTAAATTTTTATATGACTATTATATATATATATATATATATATATATATATATATATATGAAGCTATCTCCCTCAAGATATATACACTCGTGAAAAAATATGTTATTTTTTAAAAAAAATATGCGCATTTATAATTTAAAGGCAAAACAAAACTTCCTTAAAATATGAATACATATATTTTCACTTTCAACAGAGCATATGCTTCTTTGAAGGAAACAAAAGTACTTCTTTTAAGTTTTCCACAAGGTATTTTAAATTAAAGTACACAAAATAATAAAGATTAATAAAGTCAATTAATCTTTTTATTTATTTAAAAACAGAATAACATATTAATTTTATCTTAATTTAACAACATTAAGTTTACTAATTGTAAATAAGATAAAATTATCGTGTTATATTATTTTTTAAATTTTTCAAAAATTAAATAAATTTAATTATTTATATTAATTTTATAAATTTAAATTAAATATTCCTTATCTTTAATATTAAAAATAATTTAATAAAAAGATTAAAAATTTATAATCAGTATCCCATAAAAAAAAAGTTATAGCGAAAAAAAGTGTTAATCCTAGTCTTTATAGCCTAGTTTAAAGAATAAATAATAATACGTGTATATTAAAAAATACTCATTTAATTGATTATGTAAAAAAATATTTTTTAGGAAAAAATATTATTTGTATAAGTTTAAAATTAGCTTACAGACTAAAATTTAAATATATATTATTAGTAAATAAAGTATATTAAATAATAAAATATTTATTTTTTATATTGATAAAAAATATTATTAAATATTTAAAATAAATTTAAAGACTAGGATATTGAATAAAAAGATATTAATAAAATGACGAGTGAGTGAAAGGATATTGAAGGGGAGCTTGAAAAGAAAATGAGATGTAAAAATACAAAGGTTATTTATATAGTAGCTAAATAAAAGGGGTATAAGAATACTAAAAAAAAAAGAAAGGAGAAGGGTAAGATAGTCTAGAATGGAATTAGATGAATATTTTTATAAAGGTTTGCATTGGTTGACCCTTAGAATTGGAGTGGCGGCCCCTACGCCGTTGGCCTTGGTTAACATCTATCTCTCTCTTTCTCTCTCCATCTGTCGCCAAAGCCCACCTATTGCTTCCTCTTCTCTCTCTATGTCCATCTCCCTCACTCCTTCTAGTATTAAAAAGCCAAGCCACTAACAACCAACATAACAAAGCAGATAAGAACCAAACCCAAACCCAAACCCTGCTTCCTCTGCACCACTAAGACAAACCCATGGAGGACCTCTTCTCCTTCCTTAAGCTTCTTTCTCTCTCTTTCCTTTTCCTCCTTTTTCTTCTTAAGCTCACAGTGGTGCTCTGGTGGAGACCCCGAAAAATTGAAGGCCATTTCTCCAAGCAAGGGATCAGAGGACCCCCTTATCGTTTCTTCATTGGAAACGTAAAAGAACTTGTTGGGATGATGCTCAAAGCCTCTTCTCAACCCATGCCTTTCTCTCACAACATTCTTCCCAGAGTCCTTTCCTTTTACCATCACTGGAAGAAAATCTATGGTACTTGTAAATTTTCTCTCTTTCTCTTCCTCTCTTCATACATACATTTTCTTCTACCTTTTCACTCCCAACAACTACCCACTCAATTTCAAAATCAACCATTGCATTTTATTTAAGAGTATTATTTTTCACACCCCTTTCAGCTTTGTTTGATGATAAGCCTTCTAACAATCGTTCTTGTCTCTAGCTCCAAACAACAGTCCTCCTCCTCATCATTAAAGTTGGCGCTCTTCAGTGCCATGATGATGATGATGATGGTGGTGGTGGTGGTGGTTTTTCTTTTCCTAGTTCTGTGTTACTTCCTTCACAATTTGAGGCTTTTCAAGCCCAAGTTAGGGTGCTTCTTTTTGCAACTTTTCAGGCTTTTCTTTTTCTGAGTTACTTCCTAGCTGTTTGATGCATGATGTTGAAGTTCCAAGTTTGGACTCTAGCTCCACCTGTTTTCTCTCTTTCCTTCTTTTCCCATTTTTTTCTTTTACCCATATTTATTTTTATTTTATTTATTCACTACCCTCGTTGAATCCTCAACTCTTCTAGCCTCAAAATCCAACAAGGCTTCAGTTTGATGTGTAATCAGACATTTGTTTCCTACTGACTGCTCTGTAAGGGTGTCAGTAATACAAATATTGTCCATATTCTCAATTTCATTTTCCTATTAAGAAAAAAAAAACATAAATATATATCCAGCTTACTGATTAAGTACCCTCACATATACACAGTCATAATTTTTATGATGTGTAAGTGCACTTTGTTGGCATTGTGGAGTTGTCATCTGCTTTTGCTCTCTTTTCCATGTCCTCTTTGTTTTGTTTTTGTATGGGAGGAATTGAATTTTGACAATGTAGTTGTATATGTTTGGTAACCGTTTTAAAATTGACTTGTCTTCTTCCCACCTCCTGCTGTTTTTGCTATCTCTATCTTTCTCAATGTCCTGTGCTGTAGGGTCTACACTACACTATCCATGCTTCCTCTGAAACTAATGGCTGTCATGTTTCCTGCTCCTTCCTCTTTTGCAAACTCCACACTTACTACTTGAGGGTCTGTGGTAGTTCCAACTTTGTGTTAAAAACACCTCATTTCACCTCCGTGCCTTTTTTTAAAATAAACTGTGCCCGTATAATAAACTAATTAATTATTCCTAATTAATACTATATCATCCATTAATTATTTAATATATTAATTAATTAATCTCTCACTATATTTCATACAGGTGCAACATTCCTTGTTTGGTTTGGACCCACCGTTCGTCTCACCGTCTCTGATCCAGACCTCATCCGGGAAATCTTCACATCTAAGTCAGAATTTTATGAGAAAAACGAAGCTCCCCCACTTGTGAAGCAGCTAGAAGGTGATGGGCTCCTTAGCCTCAAAGGAGAAAAATGGGCTCACCACAGAAGAATTATCTCTCCTACTTTCCACATGGAAAATCTCAAAGTAAATAACTCCTACTCCATTATTTATTATTATTATTATTATTATTATTCTATATACTAGATCATATGTATATTTTTTCTAGTATGAATCTGCAACATGCAATTTTAATTGAATTTATGTATATAGTCAATAATCGTGTCCAAATATATATATGTTTTTTAGTTGCTGATACCGGTGATGGCAACAAGCGTGGTTGAGATGTTGGAGAAGTGGTCGGCAATGGGTGAGAAGGGTGAGGTTGAAATCGAAGTTTCGGAGTGGTTTCAAACCCTAACAGAAGATGTCATTACGAGGACAGCATTTGGAAGCAGCTACGAAGATGGCAAAGCGATTTTTCGCCTACAAGCCCAACAAATGGTCTTAGCCGCCGATGCCTTCCAAAAAGTGTTCATTCCGGGTTACAGGTAATTAATTATATTATAATTATAAAAATTGTAAACTTAATTAAGCAATCACATTAGATTAATCATCCCATGATATGGTGGCGTGGTACGTAGCATTTGAATAATTTGTCTATACTGAAAAATGAAATTAGAGTATAGAAATAGTGATTAATTTGGATGTACAACATGTGTAGGTTCTTTCCCACTAGGAGGAATATAAAATCTTGGAAATTGGACAAGGAGATAAAGAAATCGCTGGTGAAGCTGATAGAAAGACGAAAAGAGAATTCGAGTGGGAACGAGAGGGTGGAAAAGGGGCCAAAGGATTTGCTGGGGCTAATGATTCAAGCGTCCAACATGAATTCATCCAATGTCACAGTGGATGACATCGTGGAAGAGTGCAAGAGCTTTTTCTTTGCAGGGAAACAGACCACATCGAACCTGCTGACGTGGACGACCATTCTCCTAGCTATGCACCCACACTGGCAGGTACAGGCACGTGACGAGGTCCTGAAGATGTGCGGAGCACGTGACCTCCCCACCAAAGACCACGTTGCAAAGCTAAGGACGGTAAGCAACCCCTCCCTTCAACCCTTTCATGCTACATGAGATTAAAAAGAAAATTGTTTTTGTTTGTTTCTTTGCAAATAAATTTGGAACAATAACCAAGCTGCCACCTTTTGCTTCCCTTACACTCCCCCAAGTGGCAAATACGTCTTTTCATATTTATTTCTCGTGGGTTACGAAAATTTAATAATGTTTTGGGGGTGGCAATGATCTGGTGCAGCTGAGCATGATTGTGAACGAGTCGCTGAGGCTGTACCCACCCACGATCGCAACAATCAGACGGGCAAAAACTGACGTGGAGTTGGGGGGCTACAAGATACCACGTGGAACGGAGCTGTTGATTCCAATCCTAGCCGTTCATCACGATCAAGCGATATGGGGCAATGATGCAAACGAATTCAATCCTGGGCGTTTCTCTGAAGGTGTGGCCCGCGCCGCGAAGCATCCCGTGGCATTCATACCCTTTGGCCTCGGTGTGCGCACATGCATTGGACAAAACCTTGCAGTGCTACAAACCAAACTGGCCCTCGCAATCATACTGCAGCGTTTTAGTTTCAGGTTGGCCCCTAGTTATCAGCACGCACCAACGGTCCTCATGCTACTCTACCCTCAGCATGGCGCCCCAATCATTTTTCAACACCTGTCCTCTCTCCATCCTCCTCCTCCTCCTCCTCCTCCTCAACCCCAACAATGAACAATCCCTCTCTTCCATCCCCCTCCTCCCTCTGTCTCTTCTCTATAGTATATATCTCCCTTCAGTTTCAGGGACCAAATTACCCCCCTCTATGCCTTTTCCTTTCTATTTCAAAAAAAATTATTTATATATATATATAGGAACTAAGAGAGATGTGTTGTGAGCAAATTAACGGTGGTGTCTTTTCCCCTTTCTGGAAGGACATTTATCCCATGTTTTTTTCTCCTCTCCTGAACATACTGACTCTAGCATGTGAGGTTTGGTTTGGTTCGGTTCTTGGCCAAGTGTCTTTTGCCAATTGCAATGTAGCTAGTGCTTCCAGTTATAGGAGTAAATCAGTAGATGGCTAACAATTTGCTAGATAGCTGCTTGACTTGTGCATCCTGTGTATATTTTCCTTCATTTTTTTACAGAGATTTGTAATTTTGTAATGCATTTTTGGCCCTTTCATTGTCCTTTCCACTGTAACCATTGCTTGTCTTATGATTATTTTATCCTCTTCGGTCTCCACACCTTTCCCTCCCTATCTGTCTTCATCAAATTAAATATTAAATATATATGCCGCGGACAGAATTTGAAATAAAATGTTTTTTTATGTATTGAGAAGTGTAATTTATAAATGTTATTGAGCGAAATAATGGATAAACATCACTAATTTTTTTAATTACTTAAATTTGAAAAACAAGAAAAGTTTTCCGGACGCATGGCTCCCCCTGTCACAAGTCACAACTCCGCCACCGAACAGTGTAACTACGACAATCTTTTGGCATAACTCCGTGTAAGAGAAACTAATTAATGACATGCAAAGTAATACACAACAGATGAAAAAAATTATTTGCACCCCATGCCCAGTAAATGTTATTAATTTGGTACATGACTTTCCATTGAATACGTGCATAGACTAATTAATTGATGGAGCTTGTTCAAATTTAATTGGAGATCTATTTTGCTTCGATTTAAATTAATTAGTCTGATGTCTAATTTGCTGTCTCAAAAATTTAACACATGAATTCAGAGGAGAATTTATTCTAGATCATGTAGTTTCTTAAAAATGTTTTTTATTTTTGGTACGTATTTAATATAGAGGGATCGGAAAAAGGTAAAGAAATTGAAACAGGAAACGAGATGGAAGAAGGCATGGTGTATAAGGGCGAATAAGTAGATGAAGAAACATTGAAAACCCAAGTTCTAAATCACTATCTACCACTGACATGAAGACCCACAAATTCTTTATCATTGGATGACCCGAAAGAAGAAGCACCGGTTAAGATTTGATTTGATAATTTCACCCTCCATGATGAAGAATCATGAGCTTTTCAATGTCCTCTCCACTTTTGTGATCTCCATAGATGTAGTTGCCGACTTCTAGAACAAAGCTAATGAGTACCACAGCGATAGAAACTAGTTAGGGACTGAACTCTACTGTCCTTCACTTTCCAAGAAAGACATGTCATAATATCTCTTTCTTATTGCATGGTAGCAAATTGAAGCTTTCTTGAATTAAGAGTAAATGGTATACAGGTAAGATTCCCAAACCCCATGGTTGTTGGGTTTCTAAGTTCCTTCTTATCACATTGTTTATTCAGCTAGCACTTGTGATCCGTGCAACCCCATTTTCCAGCAACACGCAATCAGCGCAATTTCGTACATGTCGTTTACAATATGAAAATATATATATATCCGAATTTTTAGTTAGGTTTAAATGATGGCAGAGAAGAAAAAAAAGAAGAGAAAACAAAATTAGCGTGAAGCATAATGAAATGAAGAATTAGGATAAGGACGTATTTGGACATTCTGACATATTGAAAAAGAAAAAAGAATCATATTTAAGGGGGGGAACTAGATGGCTCCCTGGTAGCTTCCTTGTATTAATTATATATAGTCCTGTTTGCAGGGCCATGCAGATGAGTAAGATTTGTGTTACCTGGAAGATTTAAAGGAAGAATAGTACCTTTAAGACATAAAATGTTCTTTTGAAGCAAAGGGGACCATAATCCAGCATGCAGCACATTGTTTATTAACTTTGTTTTATGGGATTTGCGGCATTTGATTTGTAATTTAGTAAGAAGTAAGATTTAGAGGAACAGCATTGTGTAGTGCTTTTTGGGATCTTCTCATCCCCTTCCGTGGAATAGGGGTGAGAGCTCTAATTTGCTGGTCCCCAAGATGCATGTGGTTAGGGGAGATCTTCTTGTCTTCTAATTTCAGTTTTCTTTTTAGCTTTTGTTAAAGGAACCAAAGCATGCCATGCAGCATGTGGCCCCCTCGCATAATTACCTTGTATCTCGTTAATTTTCAATTTCAAAATTCTACACCTACACTCTTAGACCTCATTTATTCCTTTTATTAACATCTTCAAAATTGTCTGAGTTCTTGTTATTATCTTAAATTATCAGTTTGAAATTTTAAAAAAAAAAGTATTTTTATTTTAAAATTTTGAATCATTGCTGCCTCCTCCTTATTATTAAACAAACTCCAATTGGTGTTTTCTTTTTATTTATTAAATCTTAGCGTGACCCTTAGTTTTTTATGATTTGGCATTCTGTGTGTTACTGTGCTGCTGTAGATGATAGTTCAAGTACGCTTTTGCTGTGAATAATGGGAATCGCAGTTTACGCCTTGAGCATACAAATCACATAAAACAAGAACCTAATGTTTCACGTAAGAATAATATTATTTTTTTCAATTCAATGTTTTTCTTATTTTATTTCCCATCTCTCTCATTAATAGTCCTAGTAATCCGCGAAATTAATTTGATTAGAGTTTAATGTTTTTATAATAGTGGAGGCTTCTGTTGGTTTGTGCTTTGTCTGAGCATTCTTCCGCGTTAACATCTAAGCAGTGTCCCCCCATGGTTAGCTAAATGACAAAATCTACATTCCAATTAGATTTTAGCTCTGCATGGCTTGAAATTTATGTTTCTACTTTTACTTTCTAGTACTTGATCTGTATCGAAATTTGCACTTAAATGAATGCATGTCTTCAGATATATAAAAATAAAAACTCCATCATTCATAAGTGTGTATTCTTAATGGGGATACTCGTACCAGGTGGCCCTCAATAATACAAATATTTATGATTAAAAATAGACAGCTCATGTTAATTTTGTAAACCTAACCTGCTATTTCATAACTATTTGGCTTGGAATATTTTTAAAATCCCAAGTAAATGCTAAAGATCTATGGGCAGTGGTAAGCGCAGTATTAATGCAATAATAAGAAAAAAAAGGAGTAAATTAATCCTGAATGTCTCCTAATTAGGCACTGATGCCAAGGCAATTGAGCTGGCTAATGTCTGCACTTGTATAATTAGACCTTGTCGGTCTGTCATGTACCAAATAGCAATGACCTTTTAACATGATTGCCAAAATTTTATGTCTCATGAGGAAGCCACATCTCTCCATTAAACCTTGCCTTAGGATCAGAATCTCAGTGTGTCAGTTCTGCAGAGAGATTGCCATCCCATAAATTACCAGTTACTTACACCCAATAAATGGGTAATTCATTTCACTAGTTTTCATGAATTAGGTAGATCTTCCGGCCATAACTGCAAATTGGAGAGAGAAATTCATTTTGCTTCTCCATAGATGCTAAATTTTATTAAATTTATGATTTTTTTATTAAAAAAAATTATTAACTTTAGACTAAATTTAAATATTTGAAAATAGTAAATTTATTAAAAAAATATTTATTATATTGCTCTGAATATGTTGTTTTCTAAGATTTAAGGATTTTTGAAGTTATATTTAGTAAGATCTTTGATAAAAAAGAAAACTTGGACATGAGACACAAAATCCAATTAAAAATATTTACTTAAAAAGGGATTTTTAAAATGGGCATGAATTATGTCTTGATATATATAAATTATCATTCCACACTGATCATTGAAAAGAAACATAAGAAACACTAGATGGAACATTTTCATTGGCACTGAAGGAGTGAATAAGATTAGACGTACAATCAAATATATGACATTAGGTCTTTTTCTCTTCTCATTATTTATATTTTCTTTTAAGAAATAGAACAAGAGTAGAAAATTAAAATGTAATATAGCCTGGGGCAACTGCACAAGATAGATACTACAAGGGCAAGATAGTATATATACTAAAAACTTGTTCAACCTCAAACAGCACCTCATGTTTGAAATGGGGGTGTATATTAGGAGATAGGACCAATTTTTGAAAAGACCTGTCCCATATTATTTCTCACAATTAACTTTCATGTTCACTAAATACATTTTCATGTGATGTACAGATGTAGAGGTTGAGAGTGACCCTAAAATGCTTACTAAAAACTTGTAGGCTTCATTCTCTTTCTCTCATAGTGAGAGAGAGGCAGCATCACATGGGAATACCAATCATGAAGGAAGCAAATGAGACAATGGTAGAGGATTTGGTGGAGCCGCATTAATGCACAACTCATTTGTAGGTTTCCTATCCGTCAACTCTTTCTAGCTATAAGTTTCTTAGAAGAAATGTGGAACTCATTCTCTTTTTCTCATTTTTCTCTTTTTATTCACTAAACAAGCTTTGAATTACCCTCTTCCAACTGTAAAAAAACAAAATCTTAAAAATGGCACTTACAAATTAAACTTTGTTGGTGATGCTGGTGACACACGCACTCCTGCTATATCCTAGTCTTTTCTTAAAACAAAATTTGATGATTCTAATATAAGAATAGTATACAATGTGCTCTGAAATTTTTTTTTATAAAAATTTTCCTGGGAATGAATAAAAAAAATATGAAAATTGTTTTATTATATTAATAAAATTTTTGTGAAGTTCCAAAATAAAAAAAATTCCTTTCTTTTCAAAAAGAGATTAAAAATTATGGTCCTAGTATGGAATGAAGGTATGCATTTACGCTACTCGACTTGGTTGAGAATAATAGTAGAACATCTTTCTGAGGTACGTGTACATCAGAGTTGAAGTCATTACAAAAACATGAAACATGACGTGATTCAGTAATTTTCTTAAGATTTAATTATACATTTTTCGTCTCTGTTACAGTTACCATATGTTTTTGGTCGTTTAGTACATTTGTTTTTCTTGAATTTATTCTTTTAGTTTTTAATTATAACAGCTAAATCTTACACTCAAAATCCACAAACAAAATCTTATATTTTTTTCAATTTTTTTAAAAAAATCAACATATTTGAAAATTTAATTTCACACCCTATAATTTTTTTGAATTTAATCAAAATTTTAACTTCTGACTGTTTAAATTATTTTTTATTTTAAAATTTATTTTATACCTATTATTATTTAAATAAATCACAAATATTTAAATTTTATATGTAAAAAATTAACATAACGACATGATTCTAACGATAAAAAAACAAGAAATTAAATTCGAGTGAAAATGATTGAAAGAACAGAATTTTACATTGATCATCAAAAAGGTATAAAATATAATTAAGCCATTTTTAATTAAAAAAAAATACTTTTATGTAAATGCCACTATGCTAAACAAATTTAGACCCCTGAATTTACAAAAAGATATATATACTATACTATACTTGAATATATGTACGTGTGAGTCTCTCTCTCTATATATATAACACAAATGGTCAAATTGTTTTCATCTAATCGATCAACCTGCCGTTGCGTAACTAGTTAACATTGTAGGAATGCACGAAGGAGCTTCTGAACTTTGGGACAACCATTTTTTAATAATCTTCGTATTTCCTTTATTTATTTGGTCCACAATCTGGCTATCTTCGGAGTTATACTTGTTGTACCACAAAAATTGATTAGTGGGACACTTTCAACCAAAAGTTTACGAGTTGGCCAGTAGTCCAATTATCCAATCAGATATCTAGTCCCGTTAGCTCCCACCAAAGCTGAGCCACAAACGCATTATTACACTCCAAGATTTTGAGCAAATGTTTGGTTTTAGTCATTTAACCAAACATATATGCCATTCTCATCAAAGCATCTTTTTTATCCTCGTCTTCTAGGCCGAACAATGTCGCATCCGTTATGATTGATAATATGGTAAAGTTCATGTCAATTGTTACATCATTTGGGTAAGTACAGATCAAACATTCAAAATCACTAACTATCAAACAGCAATATGTTAGTTTCATACACTAACTATACATTAATTTTTTCTTTAATCTGTTTTTATCGGTTAATGAACTGAAAAATTTTGAACAACTATGTTTTTGCGTTTATTGTGCAAGTATAAACAACTATGCCAGTGTGTATGGAATTCGAGAAAAAAGAACAGATATCTTCATTATATCTTCGCCAGTTCTTCTAAAACTATATCAATGTTGAAAACAAAATTGATGAACACCTGTTATTCTAAATGTTAACGAGCTAAATTTTCTTCACACAGATTTTTGATTTAAATCTTTTTTACAAAAAAAAAAAGAGTGAAATTACGAGTACCATTGGATCACTTGACTCAAATTAGTCTAGACTCAATTTAGCTTCCAAACATCTCATTGAGAGTTTAGATCCTAGAAATAATGAGAAAGACAAGTTTGAGCACATTTCCCTTCTTAGTTTACTTATAAAATTTTCCTATCAACCAACATTTTATTCTAGATTTCAACTATATATCCTTGATTTTCTCAAGTTGGTATTCTACACTACGTTAGTGTGTTAACCACTTCTCCTACCTGATCTCAGCTCCATGCAAAGGCTTCATCACGCCTGCATGGATCATCATCATTATCTCCTATTCTTTAGCTTGTTGATATGTATTATATATCGCGTACTTTGTAACAGCCTTATCTGTTTACCCTATTCATTCTCATGTACATCATTCAGCGAACATAATATACATTCCCCAAACCTTTATACAATGTATGGCGAACACAGTTTAACAAGTTACATTAGAAGTTCAGATTTTATGATATAAAAAAGGAATTAAAAACGGAATTTAAAAATAAAAGTTACTCTCCAGTGAAAGATGTTTTAATTTATTAATACATATTTGAAATTACGAGGTAGAACAGTAGAAATACATTTGCATCGCCACTGTCCACTTGAGGTGCAAAAGTAGTATTTGAAATAGTTAGAATCTTTTGAGTGCAGCCCATTTAAAATGAATATTTTTTAAATAAAAAATCAGAGAATATATAGTGTCCAATATTTATATTATAATAAGTTTATTCTGGAGGTAAATAATTATTTGACATATTTAATTTAGAAATGGCCAGTCGACTGCTTTTGGGCGCTAACGACTTTTGGGTTTTATAATAAGCATTTTTTAGACATTTGAAATTGATGTTAACAGAAAATATGCAGAAGGAAAAAGTGTTTTTATACCTCAATACCGTAATACAATACAAAGATATACAACAATAAAACAACTAAATTAGAAAACTGTGAAATAATAGTTAACTTAATTGATATGATTGCCAAAATTAAGCTATCACCCCTTCTCTTGGTAGATAGATGCCAACTTGAGTTTGCTTAAGAAATTTGTGCTTTGGTGAAATTATTAGCTGTTTAGTCAGTAGAGGAAACAAAAATCAAACAGATTGTGCTATTAGCAACATGGTGATGTATAAAATATCAATTAATTTCAATGGGCTTCAATCTTTCATAAAAAATATCATTATAGCACTTCTATTATTATAATAAAGTGTAGTAGCAAAAGAATGTATGAAACTCATATAAGCTAATAACCATTATAATCAAAGTAATTCAAAAGTAGTACTTGTAAAAACATGATATTTAGATTCTATGATAAAATGATGATCACGCTTTTCTTTTTGTTTCGCCGAGAAATAAGAATATTGTTAAAAAAAAAACAATAATTTGTTGTAGATCGAAGATCAGTTAGATCACCAACCCAATTAGCATTAAGAGTAAGTTGAATGCATACTCGGCTTGTGAGAGATAATAGTCATCAAAATTTTGGAAAAACTCAAGACCCAAAAAAATGTTATTAACTAATTAACTTACTCAATGAATTGTTTGACATGTGATTATATTGAAACTGCCTGTGTAAAAAATGTAAGTGTGGAAGCACGATGAAGAATGAGCGAGGCAAACAACTATGCAAAATGGATGTCTAAAGTCAAGAATTCCAAATTAAAAAACTCACTCTTTAAATATTTATTTGATCAATACTTAAAAAAAATAGAAAAAAGACAAAGTTATTTTGTCATGGAAAGATTTTTTTTCCTATTTAGGCCGATGGAAAGAGTATTATTTAAAGAGCATTGCTATATTCTTCTAAATATTCTTTTTTGAATTTTATAAAATATTTATTAAACAAAAAGCATATACATTTATCGTCTTAAAATTTTTTAATAATTTTATTTAATAGTTAAAATTATTTGTTGGTGTAAAAAGTAGGAAATTTTGAAATTATTCTGTATTTTTTACCAAAAAAAGAAATTATTCTGTTTTTTTTTTTTTGTCAATGATTCAAAATCTAATCAGTGTCAGATCCAAGACTTTGGGCTCGATGGTCCACCAGGGGTCCAGGGCCACAAGAAAAACATCCAGAAAGCGGTCCTGGCCTTCCAACATTTGGGGTGAGTGGTCCGTCATTGGAGATTGGGTCGAAAGTACAAAGTTGCTGGAACCCGCTTATGATTGGCTCGCCTTTCTCCAGATAGTCAGAATCTCAGCACGAAGATCACTAAAATAGTAATAATTAAAAATTGAATTTTTTTAAAAGTGCAACGCTGCATAGAATATAAAGTTATATAAAATAAGTTATCCATTAAATAACATTAAATTTCATAATTTTTAATAAAAACTCACTGTATAAAACTTTTTATCCTTTGCAACGTTGGACCTTAAAAATTTAAGATGCAATAGAACATGATTTTGATGACAGAATAATAATAGATGTAGCGAAATGACATACTCTGCCCTCGACAAGGTGCCTTTCAGTATTGATAGAACACCATTATAATATTTTAAAAAATGCCGAGCATTGCCAACGTGCGAGGCTTGGTACAAATTCTGAGTATCCAGAGGAAAATTCTAGCCTTTTACATGAGTGCAGATTCAAATCTCTTGATGGCCAGGAGCTAGTTCAGTAACTGCATCATTCAGAGGCCAGTTGAGCAAACTGCAAGTAGGTGAAAATGTTTGCAGTTCTAGTGGAATTGGGGAGGTTATCCCTTTCCTACCAATTCGTAAACCCAAAATAAAAATAAAATGTTGAGGTAACTACGCGAAAATGTTGTCATTCTTCTACGCAGCATAAATTCATGCTCTGGAATAAGTTACATCATAGAGTTTAGGTGACTGACAGTTAACTTCCGTCTAAGGCATATGAAGAATCTTCATCCAAAGGTATATCAGGAATTGTTTTTAAAATATTGTACCTTGGCGTAGTATAACATGCTGATAAAGAAATTAAAATCTATTTAGTAATGTATGTATCATTGCTCAGAATTGGGCAATATATGCGTAAAACATATATTCCCCTCCCATGGGGTATGCCTGGACAATCATACCTTGTGTCATTCTGGCTTTAATGTGCTCATGTTCTTCCAAGAGCCATTTTGGACCTTATGCTAATTGATAATTGCTTAGCAGTGATACACTAGTCACAAACCAATTACAACTTTCATGTGTAAGCTTACAACCATAAAAGGAAAAGCATATTCGAGTAACTTGTAAAGTAGTACATGCAAAACTACTGGAACAGCATTGTTCGAAGCAGCTGTGGCAGGTACTAGATGAACTGAAAGGATAATCCAATTGATCAATAAATATCACAAATTGCAAAATAACAAAAACTGTCGCTAATAATATGAAAGGAAGCGAAAACTTTCTAGGTTAGGTATTCACATAATAAATTAAACCCTTTTCAGCTTTCTATTGCAGTGATTGCTGATTGGTCCTGAGGTTTTCTTTTGTAATTTTGTTTTTCAGGAAAACCGCTGCTTCTTTACATCCCGAGCCAACTTAATTATGCCACTATTAGTTAATATATGTGATCAACAACTGCTCAGTAATACACAAAATACCCATTACAAGTATGTTAATTTAACATTCCAAAGTTGTGCACTCTTTACATTTTAACCATTAGCTAGGCTTAGACATATAAACATCCTCTGCGTGAGCACTTAGAAAATAGCAGTGATAATTTCATTTGCAACAACACATTGATAGTGAGACATGAATCAGCATGCAAAAGATATCATAATTGAATAAGGTGAGGTGAAAGTTATCAACTATACATTCACATATCAGGTCACCCCATGGTAGCCACAAGACTTTTGAGCAAGCATCTTCCGCAAAACAGATATCTGAGGCTCACAGGTGGCCTGAAATGGAAGAATGTGAGTACTCCACAAGCCTATTGGATGTGATGGCTCATCAAGAGCCACACCAGAAATGCCATCCCTTGTCTAGAGCAAGAGAAAGGTGGCAAGCACCAATCATCTGTAGACATCTGGAAGCAACACCTATATGCCTCCTACGCAGCCCTGGAAAATGCAGGGGAAGCATTACTAGTATTGGCAAATGACATTGTTTATATTTCCAAATGATGGAGAACAGAAACATATAAGTACTACAAATGGTACATCTCTTATACGACATTGCTTGTATGTACAAAATTTAGACAGCAAAGAAAAGCTTCTTTGTTCTTTCTAATTAGAGATCTCTGAAATGAATGCAAACAATCTTTTAAACTCAGCTTAGGATGAAATATAAAGAAATTACGCAGACACAAGTCCCATAAAGCATATTAGTCTTTGAACCCCTATATAAATCAACATTTTGATATTCCACTTAATTTCAAATATTAGTCAGATCATCTCTGCCAAGTGTCTACAAAATCTAGAATTTAATAAAGGTTCTACAAAGGTCCTGGTGTGTGTCTACCAGAACAAGCCCAACAGGAATGAAGAGGATAGATGAACAGATTAACAAGAGATCAGATATGATCACTTATTCACAAAGTTTAGCATATACATTCACATCAAACTATATCGCTAAGTCATAAAACATAAATGAAGGATGGAAATATTTCATCTTTCTTCTTACAGTTGAATGAGGCTAAAGAACAAACTGTTAAGAAACTCTATCCCTGAGATAAAAGTATTAAATTGAAGAGAAAAAGATTTCCTGTCATCTGAAAGGAATGCTGTTTTCAGAAGAAATCAAGTTTCTTAGCTCCATTAAGTGTTCATCATTTGATATGTGGAGCGAAAGCCGGAGGTTGGTCATTAATGCTTCTTGTTCCCAACTTAAGGGCCCTGATGCATGCAATGCCTCAATTGTACAACGATAGGCATGCAACTCTAACCTATGGATTTCTTCTGCTAATTCCTCTTGTGTAGGAGGGGAACAGTTCCCTTCCTCATAACCCCTTCGGCAGACAGATTCAGCGTCACTAAATGTACTGTCTACATCTTCAAAAGGACCTGCAGATACAGGAAATTGCAATTTATAGGAATTCCTGCTAGTGACACTACAACTACCAACAGAGCATGTAACACTATCAGCATGATTTGAATCTATGTTTTCTCCAAATGAACAACCCACAGCGCCAGTTTGTTTCCTCCTTTCTATGTCCATATCAGATATCCCAGTTTTTCTGTTGTTTACAGAAGCAGGTCTACATTCTTCAGCGAGCACATCCCTTGGAAAACTGACACCCTGTACCTGTTTGAATGGTGTGGGTGCATTTCTGACTCTTGCTCTGTGACATTTGCCTTCATTCTCAAGTGCTCTAAACTTTGGGGGAGGTGCAGTGTATGCCTCAACTTGGGAATGGCTTCCTCGTTTCAATGTTTTAAAAGAAACAAGATGGGATTCCAGAGTATTCAGCTCTTTCTTTTCAGGAAGATTGGACCCTGACAGTTTTGTCTTTGTAGCTGTCTTCTGAAGTTGGGCACTAGAACGTTTTCTATTCTCACAGCTGGCAGAACCCTGAAAGATGGGAGAAGGTTAAATAACAATTCAACCATAAAACAGCATGGAAGATCCAGAAACAATAACACAAAAAAGTAAAATAAAATAAAAAATGAAGAAACTCGCGAAAGCTAAAGAAAATGAAAATGAAAGAGGAAAACTGAAGAAACTTTGAAAGTAAGAAACCGGCAATATTGAAAGCATATGAAGACAAACAACCTAAGCTAATTCCCAATTTTTAAAATATTAATCAGTAGTTTTAGCAAACAAAATATATAGAATAAATTAAATTTGAAAAGCTCAATCTAAACCAACTCAACACATGATGGGTAACAGCATCCACATCAGTACACCCAACGGTACTTGGCAACTGCTAAGGCAAACTGGGGGGGAAAAATCAGAAGGCAAAATAAAGGTACCTTTCCAACTACAATCCAGTGGTCATCTTGCCACGATTTTCTAACCCGGATGTCAAATTTGCTCACTTGAAATTCCAGAGAAGATCCAAGTAGCCTGACTAAAAAGTACTTTTTCCCCAAAGCCTTCAAAACTGTAGCCATCTTCCACGAGAAGTTCTGGAAGACCTCTACAACATCACCTGGATTCCAATACTCGGCAAGCTCAAGTGCAGGTGGACATGGCCTTATGTCTTTCCTGGACACCCGCTCCACAGTTGCCTCACCAGCAGCACCTTCATATCTAACAGTGTAGTTGTGGCCGTTACCACAAATGATCTCTGCACATTGCCAGGAGCCACAAGGCACCTCAGCTTTGTTTAATACTTCCACCTTGGTCCCTTTCTTGAATCTCATAGTTTCCTTAAAATTTCAACCTCAAAACCTGCTATTCAATAGCATAAATCCAAATAAGAAACAGGACAAAAATCAATATAAGATAGTTGTCAGCTATTAAGAATCAGAACAGAATAGGAAAAAGATCCAAAGCTAACCACAGTAAAAATGAGAAGCCATGGAATGGATGATGATAACAATCAATAAATAATAATAATGACATATAAACAAAAGAGAAGCCAGATAACAGGTAACGGTAATAACAAAAAAATTATTACAAAACTCTTACATTGAATTAATTCAGATCTTGACTTCTAAGACCAGAAAAAACAACTAGTTTTGATGCAGTCATAAAGTGATCAGAAAAAATAAAAACAGAGAACCAAACAAAGCTAAAACAGAACTCGTTTAAAGTTTATGTTCAGAATAAACAACGATACGGAACAGTATAATTTAAAATAAAAACGCAAAGATACAGAGAGAGAGAGAGAGAGAGAGAAACAAACCAATCAGTCACGGCAAAGTACAATTGATCAGATGAAGAACAAATGCCATTAAACCGATTTCATCTCATTTGAATGCTAAACCCGATCGACAGTGCTTTACGCCAGTGATTTGCTGAGTTTCAAGGTTCTTTCTTTTTTATTATTCTGGTGTCTCTTTAATTCTCTAAAATTCATTTTGTGAAATATTATAAGGGGGAAAAAACTCATAATTACTAAATCGGTAAAACAAAACCATAGAGGAGAATTTTGATTATGTTTTCCCTATTTTCTCAGCAACAAAACAAAGAGCAAAAGAAACAGCAACAGCAAATCGTGCAGAAATTTGAAATTGAAAGCTCATTGACAGAATATTAAAATAATAATAACAATTAATTAATTAAGCAGAGATATGAAGAACAGAGAAAGTGAATAAGTACATGAAACGGCAATAGGAGAAGAAGGGAAGAGAAGAAAATTCACTGACCTTGTTCCGATTCAGAAGACGATCTTTTCGTCTCTGTGATTTTCACTCTCTCCTTGTTATTGTGATTGCGGTTGTTGAAGAATTTTTCCTTTTTGTTTTTATTTGCAAAATTATCATTTTCATTGAGTGTTTCCTATTGATTTATTTAAATTTAAAAAAATGGATTTAATTTATTTTTAAATAAGGAAGCTTAATATACGAAGTTGAATTTTGATTGCCAAGCTGCCAACTGCCCAAGAATAGCTTGTTGAGGTGGGAATTAACTGTTACATCTTATTGTAAACATTCCTTGTGTCATTGATCCTCTTTCTTGTGTGTGTTGCTCAAATTCATATATATATATATATATGTAAGAAAAATCATATTAAATTTTATCCCTAGTATATATACTTTTTAATTTCAAATTTTTTAGGGTGCAATTCAAATTTCAGTTTCAAAAGAATAACAGTCTGATTCTATCTCTGACTTTTCCTTTATCTCTACTCATATTCTCTATTTTTTGCAAAAATAAAATCTTCCACTTGAATTTTTAGACGATGAAAAACTAAAAATAAAGGATAAAATTTCGCAACGAGATAATGGGATAAAAAAATACTATCATATCCCGACGTTATTTGATTTTTTTTTTAAAGTTATTTGATGGGTTAATTACTTAATTTTACATTAATGGTGTAAGTACAGTTTCACCGCCGTCTAAAAGATTGTTATTATTATTTTTATATATTTTAAAAAATTAAAAAGGATTTCAAACTTGGGTAAGGAAAGTTTAGGCAAGAGATAAGCTAATTATAAACATGTTTATAGGAATTTAATATATGGTTCTATATAATAAAAAAAAAATAGAGAGAGAGCGAGTTAATATTTATTTTAATAATAATAATGCTTTTGAAATAAATAGTTTTCAAGTAAGAGATAATACAATAAAAGAATATTTCTTGGTGCTTGCTAAAAAAATAATATAAAAATATCTGTTGTTAGTCAGAAAAATATTTGGACCACCAAAAAATTTATACCTTAAATATAAATTAATTTATGTTTACTAAATCTGAGTTATCATTTTTTAAAATATATTTTTATAATTAATTAATTAATTTTATATATAATTTGTAAATAAATTTTAAAATCAACTACTTTTTAGAATATTTTTATAAATAACTTTTAAAATTAACTACTTTTTAGAGTATTATCAAATAAGAATATTTTAAAAAATATTTTTAATTCAAAATCTTGAATTCAAATAATAAGTGATTTGATATCGTTAAACAAAAATTTAAATTTAAATTTAAATTTTTATGTATATAAAATTTTTTTCATGATAAGTAAACTCATTCACCTAATTCATATATGAAAAATTAGAATTATTATTTTCTTAACATGTTAAATATATTTTCTACATTATATATTTATTGTTCGATGTATAAAAAACTGATAATTTTTTTTTATATTACACCATTTATATTTTTTTTATATTAATATTTTGAATTTTAATTTTTTTTTAAGATTCATTTTATAGTTTCAAAAAGCTTATATTTTTAATTATAAAACCTTGTGTTTAAAAATAATAATATAATATAAATTTAATTTTTTATTTTTAGAAAATTTTTAAATTTAATAATGCACACAATATATAAAACTTGCTATTATATTATTGTTCATAAATAACCTGTTTAATTATAATGGTATTTTTTGAATTATTTTGTGAGTAAATCTACTGCACCTATCTCTGACTCTTTCTCACTCATTCTACCGTTTATTGCCCGCAATTTTATAACTAGTAAGCTGCATTTAGATATTATAGTAAAGGTATTTAATATTTATCTGGTGCATTGAAGTTCAGATATTAAACTCTTTAAATGCGGATGAGATGAGTGTATCTCAAAAACTGCATTTTAAGAAATATGCTAATAAAGAACTTAAACAAAAATAAAAGCTTCTTTTTTTTTTCAAAAAATAGGATCAAATTCATTCCTTAATAAAGTATATCTAATTTTACAAAAGTCATAAAATCCGCATAATTAATCGTCAATTATGATGAATGATGATAGTTTTGGTAGGGTTTGAAACAGTTTTATGCACTATATTTATTTTAATATTATAATTAAACAGCGTTTGAATTAATTTATATCGTAATTTTGATTAATCCATTTCTTCAATCTAATTGAAATTGAAATATGTACACAATCTATTGGTTTTCTTTCTCTCAACAATGGCAACTCATTAAGTTTCGACCTACAATTTCTAGCAAATCATTCAAAGTCAAGAGGCCCCCAACAGTCTAAAAATCACGATATAGTTATTTATTTATCTATTCTATGGTCCATACTTGTCTAATCCTATGCATTAAAAAAATTATTCTTACTGTTCTAGTACAACACATACATTTCTAATTAATACTCCCCCTTTTGAGAGTTGAGATTCCTGAGCCCCAGTCCATCTCTAATTTATATCCCTTTAAGACAATATTTACATTTTTCGATGCTGTGAATTCCCCCTGAAAAAACTGAATTTTTTATCGTTCTTCACAAACTCTTATAATCACATGGCAATTAGTACCTGTGCTAATTTTGATAAAATGTGAAAAATATAAATTTAAAATAAATTAATTTATAACAAATTAAACTATTAAAGAGATTTACATAACTAATTTTAGTAAAATTTAAAATCATTTAAATTTAGAAAATTAAAATGCCATATATATCGTTCCTTAAAAATTAATACAAATCATGATATTTCACCATTTTCAAATCAAATGAGTTGACATTAATTTAATGATGAAAATGGTTATTTTACTTATATAATTTATTTATGCTTTATTGTTTATCATATTTATTATTATTTTTTTATCCTTTTTTTATATACTTATAAATTTTATCTCTTTCTTTATTTCTATCACATTACTTATTAAATTTATAATCTTTCTTTTTTCCATTTATTCTCTCTCAAAATACATAACTAGAAAAGTATGAAAAAAAAAACATTCATAAAATTTATTTAAAATTAATCATATTTAAATAATCTTAAAAAAATTAAAAAATACATTTATCTTAAATTATGATAAATATTGGTCATGTAAAATATTAATAATATTTCCTATATTGGTTATAAATATACAAACACGTTATTTTAATAGTTTTAACAAGACTTTAAAATAATAATTGAATAAAATGTTCAAAAGTGCATGCACCAATGAAAAAGGTTAAAAAATTATCATAACATTTTTTGAGTAATTAATTTTTTTATTATAATATATAATTTATTGGTTTTATTATTTTTTAATCTTATTCTTATGAATGCTAAAATATTTTATTATTTTTCAATCAATTTGATGTTTTGAGAAAAGCTCATCAATCTAATTCATTTGTGCACATTTAATCGGGTATATTGTATTGGATGCATAAATTAAAAGACATTAAATACACACATTTTAACACTTTTAGATATCAAATTAAAAAAATAAATTATTTAAAATTTTAATTTAAATATAATAAATATTTTTCTTTGAATTAAAAAATATATTTTTCTACACCTATATAGTTGATGTATAAGATATAAAACTTGTTAATAAATTTATTAAAAATTTCCTTTTTTTTTAATTATTTTAGAGTAGTATGATATTATGTCATTAATGAAATAATAATATGAAATTAAGATTAAATAATGAAAAAAATGAATATTCATGTACTTACCTTAAACAAGTTTAACCAATAATTAAAGTTAAATCAAAATCCTATTTTTTTATTTTCATGTCAAGTGTTTACCTATAACAATGCTTAGACATTACTTACTAGAGAAAAAAAAAAAAAAAACAGAGAGTGCCTCATCGTCCACTGTAGAAGGTAGGAGAGAAAGAACATCAAAATATTATCTCTCATGACTCCTTGTTATGGTTATGGATCTGTTGAACAACGATGATTTGTCTAGGAGATGGAAAATTTCCTGTACAAGTTGTTGTTGGACCTAACAAATTCTGAGCATCTTAAAAAACTCTCCTCTCTCTACAACCTCAAATCTCGCCACAAGAATTAATCGGATTTGTTGGCACATAAGCTATATTTAGGTCAAATGCAAGAATTGGAAAGCCACCTTTTGTTTGGCTTCACTTCCAAATGATCTTTCTTTGCATCCCATTGTTCACCAGCAGGCTAATGAATCACTTAGTATTATTGGTACGTATGGTAACGTGCCTCCATTGACAAATAGCTTAGATTTAGAACCAACGTTTGGCTCTGTGACGTATTTAGCATTTAAAAAAGTGTTGCATTTGTATACTCATGATTTGTTTGCAACTAAGGTATGTTGATCTAGCAACGTTGACATATATTTGTTCTTGGGGCAAACAACTAAAGAAAGCACTTCTTAACAAATAAAAAAAAAAAAGCACAATAGCATGATCCTTATGTATCTTTTCACACTTCAAAATAAAGATAGAAATGAAAGTATTGTTGCCATGTTTTTGAAAAAATAAGGGTGTGAGAGATTAAAAATTTAAAAGCATGTTTAAGTTAGGATTGTTAATTTTTTACTCAAAATTTTAATATTGAAGTAATTTATTTTTATTAGTAATTAACAATGTGAGTATTTTTGTTTAAAAGAAATGCCACTTATATTATCAAATTTCAAATTCATGCCTCATCCTTAAAGTTGTTGTACAAAATGTTAGTGCTTTTTTGTGCAATTATCAAACTTACTCACAACCTCTTCAAAGTTGACATCAACACATCTACCTAGAAGAAGAAACAATGGTCTACATGAGAGATGTTAAGTAGAGTTGATATTGCAGCACAATAAAGGTTGTTTAAGGAAAAAAAAAAGAAGGATAAGAGAGAGAAGGAGAGATGAGCAACTCTAACATTGTAAGAAACAATTGCAGCCTAAAATATGAAGATTAGATATAATTGTTGTAACTTAAATTATCATTATCTTTGTTCATTACTTATATATATCTATAAGTTTGATATAATTATAAATTTATTGGAGCTTACCCAACCCACTGTCCTTTTTACTAATAAACAAGTTTAATGAAAAAGTAGTAAGTGATTTGTGTGGTTTAAATTTAAAATTTAGTATTTATATTTAAAAATTCTAAAAACTTAAAATTAAAAACTATGAAACTAAAAACCCTAAATTTAATTTAATAATTTTTCTAAACTTAAAATTACTATCCATATTAAATAGGGCTTTGATTTGTTTTAGTTTTGACTTTTATTTAATTTTTTTAAGTAATATTTATTATTTGATTCTTAATTTTATATTATTTATTATTTTTATGTGTATATGATGACACATGATAAACATTAATAAATGATAAATTTTTTATTTATAATTATACTATTTAATATTATTAACATATTAAATTTAAAAATATCATGTATTCTTAAATATAGGTTAAATAATTATTATGTATTTTATTATTGACTTGATAGTGTATTATCACTGCTCGTCCATTTTAGAATATATTGATTTTTAATCACATTTTTGTAAACA
The DNA here is from genome assembly GCF_003935025.1 of Abrus precatorius. Lineage (NCBI taxonomy): Eukaryota > Viridiplantae > Streptophyta > Magnoliopsida > Fabales > Fabaceae > Abrus > Abrus precatorius. The sequence continues at coordinate 35,415,586 of NW_020874428.1, read as the reverse complement.
ATGATAGCTAGCAACTTATTTTGTGGTTTAAATGAATATCATGAACACGGAAAAAACAAGCCCAAAGGTGCTTGTTTTAAGAATTAGTTTTATAGTTTTAGGAATTTGAAGACGAGGATACAAGGTTCTTATGTCAGTTTCAAGATTTGAAATATATTCTAACATTGAACTTATCTCGGTTATAGGTTGTTTTAGCATCATTTCTACCGAATCATATCCATAAAAGAAAAAAAGTTGGTATAATTTAATATTTATTTTCATGAGAATAATGATTTAATAAATTTTTAAACAGAATAAAATGTCAAATGTTGGTACGGTAAATTCAAAAAAAATATAGTTCTGCAAAAATGTCATTTTAAACGATCTTATTTCTAAAAATGAAGATTATTTTTAAAAGCATACATCCATGAGTTAATTTTCTATTTTTAATAGTAATTAAATTAATTTTTTTAGTTTAAATATTTTTTTGTGAGTAATTAAGTTGATATCTTCTTTAGAAGATATTTAATTCAATATATTTAAAATTATTATTTTTAAGTTCATAAGAGATTTTATTTCTTAAAAGCAAATTAAAACAAACGTGTAAATGCATTACATCATCTTAATTATCATGGGAAATGTAATCAAGATCTAGTTGTTCCAAACAATATACAGAAACATAGTTTACACTCGCTATTTGCTGAACTGGACTTTTGAGGTGTCTATGCATTTTTATGAGCCATGACAAAAATATACAAATTCTGAAAGTAAAATTGAGTAAATATGGGACAAAAATAATTGGCGTTTGAGCATTGACCTGAATATCAAGAGATCCTTCTCAATCAAAGTTAAAAAGTTTCTTAATTATTGCGTCAATTTTGACACACACATACATTCAAACAGCTGATTTCTCCGCCTGTCCAGTCCCCACCATTCACGAGGCCAAATACATTTCCCTGCCACACAATTCATTCCAAGAAAATATACTGTGTATATAAGAAAAACTTTAATATTAAGAATTGATTTTAACAGTTTTAAAAACTCAATTCTGTTATCCAAAAACAATAAAGAAACAAGATATATAAATAGAAAGAATTAACATTGCATGGATGAGTAAAATAAATTGTGATTATTAGATTTATAAAAATAATTAAATAAAATATAAAAGTGATATAATTTTTTAAACTAACATATAATTCTTAATATTAATTATTATATATAATTATATGATCAAAAAGTTACTTATTTTATCTTTATATAAAAATAATCTATAGCTACACAAGTATACGGAGATAGAAGGGCTTAAGGGTGACTTCTGGCTTATGGGTTACCTTTTTTAAAATAAATAAATATATATATATATATATATATATATAGCTTTTCATATTTTATATAAAAAAATATGATATTATAATTTATTAATTTAATTATTATTTATTTTAAGCATTAATATTTTATTAAGGATATTACAACTTGTTATAACTCTATAATAACTAATAATACATATTAAGTGATTTATTAATTTAATTTACACATACAATTAATTTTTTAAAGGCTCTACTGCAAGACATTTCTAATAATGGTATTTAATAAAATAAAAAACTTTATTAGCATTTAACTTACTGTTTTTAAAGAGAATATTATTTTATTGAGATCAAATTATCTATATTACTATAAATTATATCATTACAACTTTTTTTCATTTTTTTTTATTGGATTACACACATGCTCAGTAATATTTTATACAAATTTTTAGATAAAAATAAACTAACACAAAAATATTTAAATACTATATAACATAATCTGACAAAGATACTGTAATATAAAAAAAAAAGATACTGTATTTTTTTCATTTTTAATATTACATAACCCACAAACATTATTTAATTATTATTTTTATATGCTTAAACTAAGTTATTATTTTTGTGAGTACAGATTTTTTTTTATTCTTTATATATATATATATATATATATATATATGCATGTATGTATAGTATAATGGAAACATTTTTATATTTTAAAATGTGAGAATTGTAAATCTAAATAATACAATCATATATAAATTATTAAAATTAATATTTAAACTAAAAACCATTGCTTACTCAAATAAACATTTCTGTTACCTTGCTAACCGTGCTTATTGTGTTGTGGTTGGCCTATATCACAATCAACGACCCAACTTGTAAAACAAGACAACCATTCCTGTTGTTGTTGCTTATCTTGTATCTGGTTTTAAACCATTATTCCAGTTCCACCACATTTCTTCATCTACAATCCATCTTATGAACTCAGTTCGTTTGATAACCATATCTGTAAGGAAAGAACAAATGTATATGTAGTTTTAGGTAGCATTCTACTTAAATTATATTGGATTCCTCTTTTTCTTAAAAAATGAAAATTTGGTCAAACAATTTTTTTTAAATCAAATGAACTTTTTTAAAATAAAGAAACCTTAATAACAAACTTTTAAAAGGTTAGATTTTACTTTTTTGCTATTTAATTCGAATCTCAATATATAAGAACATATTATCTATTTAAATTATTTATGTTTAAACCTAAAAAATATAAAATTGTCAACTAACTATTTTTTTATTTTAAAGCATATATGTTGTTTTCCTTTCTATTAGAAGTAAAGTGCAAACTTCAGATATATGTAATCTTAAAAGTAAAAAATTAGAAATAGAACAAAACACCCTTTTGACAACTGGCGTTGGGGTTGAAAGCCTTAGGAATTGAAACTAGATATTTCACTTCTAATTATTTTGTTTATGTATGCATTAAAATTAAAATTTGTATTTTAAATCTTACTTTATGAAATGGAAACCTAACTAGTTTATATTATCATTAATTCTGAATTGGACTCTAAAAAATATGATTCCGAACCAAAAACAATAAGTTAAAATTAATATTTCACTATTATTCATAAATTTTGTGACTACATACTCTACAAACTATATATTGTCGTCGACATACTTTGACGATTAATTCATTGGTTATCATATCGTAAATGGACTTGCTCAGGTCTGATTAAGGCGATTAATTTTTAAAAAAATATAAATGCGTTTGATTAAAATTAAATTAACTTAATTATATTTTCTTCTTATATTTTGATTTATACGTAATTTTGATCTTCTAAATTTTGTTTTCTTATCTATAAAAGCTATATTATAAAATGTGTGACAATACAATTCTTCTTGCGATTTTTAATGCACATTCAAAATTTTCTTTTAATATTTTTGTTTGAATTCTTTAATCTGAAAGGATCAATTTATACTTATACGAGTTACACCGTTTTAACGTTGATAATTTGATATAAAATATAATTTTTATTTATCTAATAGTTGAAATATAATTATAGATTATTTTAATTATTAATATTAAATTATATTAAAATTGAATTATTGTAAAAATAATGAAATTATTTACTTTTATTTGTTTTAAAAATAAAAAAGTATGTTAATTTAATAATGTGAAATGAGATATTATATAATTTTAAATGAATTTAAAATTTTATAATTATAATTTATATGGTGTTTTATTTAATTTAACAACTATATAATATAATTATTTATATGGTTTGATTTGGGAATTCGTATAAGTTCGGTATGTGATTTTATAGGGTACGCAGACGTGTAAGATGAGTTGGTGGGGATAAAAGATGCGTGGGAAGGGAAGGGAAAGTGATAAAAATTTCAGAATTACTTGAGATCAAAATTAAATCACAAATTTGTGTATATAGACCGAAATAAAAAATAATCCATTGCTCTTCACTTGTAAGTTAAAGGTCATAAAAAGGATTCATATAATTGAGACAAAAAAGACCGTCACAGAATTCGGTTGGGGAACAAATTCAAAGAGAATGAAATTCTCTGCTTCCCCATCACATCACTTTGCCTCAAACCCATGTATATTCCTTCCTCCATGTCAAACCTCTTTCTTTCTTTGGACTATCGGATCAGATCAAAAAGAAAGAGAATAAAATCAAGGCATGCAAAAAACTATAAAAATAAATAATTTATATCAAAATATTCTTACCAAAATAAGAAGATAACTTTTAATATATTTTTTAAAATTTTATTTGCTCAACATTAAAATAAACTAAAAAAATAAATATACGCCTTTAAAATTTGTCTTAACCTCTACTTAGTTCCATGTAAAAAATAAATAGACATGCGTTTATTTTCTTGATGCTACATTGTGTTGCGTTAAAATAACTGTGTGCTTATGATATTCTATTAAAACATTTAATTTTTATTAAACTTATTATTATGATAAAAATATTTTAATATAATTTATTTAATTAAAGGTGTCAAATCAAAATGGGCCAATTTGTCTTGATTCGCTAAAAAAATGAGCTAACTTGTTTGGACTTATTTAAATAATGGATTAGATTTTTTAGTGCGGCCCATTCAAAATAACCCCCCTACCAAAGATTTAAAAAAAAAAAAGAAATTAATGGGCCAAAATATTAATGAGTTATTTCACTTAAAATTAATAAAAAAAAAATTTAATTATTAAATAATTTTAAATTTTACAATTAGATTCGATGGACCAACCTGCCGTTGGCAAAATAAAACAGAACAAACTAAATGGGTCAGCAGAGACAAATCATTAGTCCAGCCCGTTATTTTTAATAGATCAGGCGGATCGGCCTACGAGGCCCAATACACTTTAACACTCCTAACTCTTTAACATTTTTCATCTATTTCTTTTTTATTAATTTCTTTATTACTTATTTTCTTTATTTATTTCCCATATCTCGGAAGAAAGCAATGACCGCTGAGATGCTAAGTGCTAACCAAATGCATATCACGTGCCAATAGGTATAGAAATAGCCACAAAAGGTACATGTACAGCTGGTGGACATAAATGTTTAGGGTTTGGTCCACTCATACTAATCAACTTGAACATCTCCAATTAATTTAACTCCATTCAAATGATTAGTTAGTTTAATCATAAAATTGGTATAACAAAAGTAATCAATTATATAGGATTTTTTTCACAACTAATTTAAACATTCATTTAATGTGTCAATTATTTTGGATAAAAAATATCAGTCACTTGATTTGCAAGTTGGACAGTCTTAACTGACATAACAACTAATTTCAGTACAACTCTCTAACATACCATCAATAAAAAAGAATAAAATAAAATAAATTGTTTCAAATTCATCTTTGATAATTTTTTATAAATAACATAACAATTAAAAATGAATATATTATACATTTTTTTTACCAAAAAATAACACAAAAATTATAAATTTTTGTGTTAAAACTTTTAAAAGTCATCAATTTACAATGAAGTCACTTTGCCATGATTTGTTTGCTTGCTAATTTTTAATTTTGAAAATTTCAAAGTTTAAATTAGATTTCAATTGTATAATCTGTAGTTTATTATATATATACACAATAATCTATAAATTTTATTAAAAAATAAAATATCATAAAATTTAATATATTAATAATATTATAATTTTTAATAAAATTACTATTTTTTAATTGTTTGACTTAAATTTTTAAATTTATCATTAAATATTAAATTTAGACAATACAAATAATTTTTCATTTTAAAGTTTATGATAAAAGCATGATAACAGCTTCAACAATAACAAGTGCAATGATGATAATTATTATTATAACAATTATTAATACGTAATAGTAAGAATAATAATAGCAAAAGATATAAAAATAATCGTAAAAAGATATTAATAATAAATATCATGATAAAAGTAATGGTAATAATAACAATCATAATATCAATTAAAGTGAAAATAACACAAAATTTTATGTTTTGAAGATAAAAGATATAGTTTAAATAATTTAATAAAATTATAAGTAGGTTAGGTTGTTAAACAGGCATGTATTTTTTTTAACTAAAGAGGTGTACTTAGATATATAATTTAATTAAATATTTATTTGATAAATTAATTTTATATGATAATTTACTTTATAAATTTAAATATAAACTATTATAATAGAAATATCTTATTTTAATAAGTTATACTACTAAATTAATTGAAATGAATTAAAAAAATATATAAAAGTCATAAATTATTTTTATAAGTTGTTTATAAACTATTTTAAACAGATTAAGAAGTAAACTTAGAAAATACTTATCTTATTTTTATTTGACCTCAAACAGACCAGTAAAGTTAAAATTAATGTTTAGTTAGAGGTAATACTCTGCCTTAACCCACTGTATTTGGAATTGCTGGAATCAAAACATTTCAAATGATTATAAAAGTGCTAAAACTGAACTGAATTCAAAATTTTGTGACAGAACGTACTATAAATAAATAAATGAATTTTTGCACAAGAATTGAAAAGCCCCTAACTTCAGCTTCTTTTTACATTTTATAACCATTTTGGACATCAAGTTTTTCGATAAGACGATGATATAAATCATAAAATTTCCTTCCTTGAGTATAATTTACATCACATACATGGCCACGATTTTATCCATAAACAGAGAAATTTTTGCAAGCGGAAAACACAGGAATTAAGAAGTAAGAGCTAGAAGAAAATTTGAAGCGGATTCCCTTTTTTTCCCATTTCAGTATCTTTCACTAACGAGAGAAGATCCAAAGTATTAAACCACAAAAGATTAGCACAAAGGGTATGAGATGAATGGCTTTCTGGGTCGGTGGCTTACCATGAAGAGACACTTCCTTCTTGTTGGTAACGTTTGATACAGAATTATGTATTGGAAGACCATATGAATCTGCCATTTTAAGAGATGAGGAAGCTGAAGCTGTGGCTGAAACGTCAACAAGGAACTCACCGTACCCTCTTGAGATACTTGAAGATCTATGCATTTTTCAGAGGAACGAGTACTTATAAATTGAATTGAAGCGTTGTTTATATATGTGCTATATTACCTTTGCTTTCAAAGCTGAAAAGGTTTTGAATTAAACCGAGGTTTTAGTTGCTGCTTAGTTGTTACAATTAATAAATGAAGTCTAATTAAAGTCAAACGTAAGAGTAATTGAAAACTTGGCTTAAAAGCAGCTTGTAGAGTAATTAAAGGGATTGCATGTGCATGGCCTTGGAAGAATCACCAAATTTCCTTCACAAGTCATAAGAGATGCGGAGGATGGCAATCAATATTAGTGTCAATAAACGATGCATTGTAACCAGATAAGCTCATATTTTATTGCTTAAGCCCAAGCAAAACATGGTTTTCCAAATAATCATTCTTCGAACAAGCAAAACCTTGAATCTAATTGCTGAGTTGATTGACCTGGGGAGGGCCTTGGGCAGCGCAATAGGCATCTCTTAAGCGGTGCAATAAGTGGTTTTGTTCCCTGAGCAATTTATACACATTCTTAGGGACAATTTTGTGAAAAGGTGATTTCTTATTACTAGTTGTATGAGTAACCGTCTTTATGAAAGGCTTTTATGAATCAAGTACCGGTTACAAAGTTAATAAATAACTTTTTTTTATTAAAAAATATATTAAAATTTACGCTCATGAAAATAAATGTATTTTTAAGCTTTTTAATAAAATTATTTTTAATTATTATTTTTTAACTACTACCTTAAAATACTGATTAATATTTTTCTTATAAAAAAAATTATAGATGATTGTGGATCTAATCCAATTCATGAACCCGATCGATTAATTCAATTAAAACTGAAAGCTACAAATTGGTACAAGTATCCGGGTTAAATAGGACCATAAAGAGTGTAACTATATTGCCATCGGGTTATATGGGGCCATCTAACAAACTTAATTTTTAAGGTTTTTTTTCTTTTATTTTATTAATATATTTTATTGACTGATATAGTTTGTATAATATTTTTTTTATGACTACTTTTACACATGCATTTTTCTTTATCTTTTTGTTACATAATTTATTTTATTATTAATATTTTTCATCTATAAATTTTTAGTTAATATTTTTTTCATCATAAATAAGTATAAATTTTTAATGAGCTTTCTTATATAAGAGTAATTCTAGGAGTTAGTTTTCTTTTTCAACATCAAGCTATTTTTTTACATCAAGTACGTATTTTTTAGTTTATTGTTAATTTAAATTTTAAATTCTTTTACAATGTATTTTTTAATTTAAATTTTATCTCTTTATTTAATACAATAAAGTATTTATTAATTTATGAGTGCAGATCCTTAAATGATAATGTTTTTAAGAACTTTGTCAAACGGTAATACTTTAGAGAGTTAGGTTCTTTTTCTAATCATGCCAAGTACTTTTTGATAAGAGTTTTGTTTAATGATTACGAATCAGAATCTTTTCAATCATAGTTGGTGAATAAGGATCCAAGCAGAGCATTTTCCATGTGTTTGGACTGCCATTCCCGTGTTAAACAACTATTTTTATTATTTTTTTGTTGAAAGAAATCGAGAATATAATTATGCAGATTATCTTTGTATTAATAAAATAAACCAAACACACACACATATTATATATATATGTATATATTAATGCTTTGGTTCTTAAGATGTTATAATCGTGTTAGTCAAGTCCATCTTCCAATCTGACAATAATATTTTCAATTCAACTAGAATTAGATTAAAAAAATGTTTATAAAAGACAACGTTTTCTTTTCATGACATATCTTGTTGGAAGATAAAAGTAGGAAAATTTAACCGAAATTTTCGTAATCAGTGTATCAAAAAATTTAAATTGGAGCACAGGTAAAAGTGGTAGATGGAAGGAAAAAGATCTTGATTTTAGGAGGGCTGTGCTAGTTCCATATTGCAGAAAATAAATCAGATTTAACGAGGGTTAAAAAAATAGGTTCTACCATCAAATTGTTGACAATTTTAAGGGAAAATTTTTAATTAGAGTAAAATACCAACTAATTATTTATTTGAAACGAGGGTCCCTAAAGATAATAGCAATATAATAATAGTGAATAATTAGAGTAATAAAAAAATAATAAAAATAATAACTAATGATAATAGTCATAATAGCAATAATATAAAGATATCAGTGCTTATAACAATAATAATAATAAGAGTAGTAACAATAATAATGGTAACGATCATAATGATAGTGATAACAACGATTATTGTGATAATAATAATAGTGATAGATAATTATAGTGATTAAAAAAAAATGATTGTAGTAGTAACAATAATTTAAAAATGATAATTAATGATAATAATATTTATAATGGTGATAATGATAAAAGTGGTAATGATAATGTTATCAGTGCAATTATAGTTGTAACGAGGTTAGTTGACAATGATAAAGACAATATCAATTGAGATAATAATTTCAATAGATGAGATAATAACAATGGTGATAATTAATGATTAAAGATGTTATTTTAACAAACTTAAAGTAATTAAATAACAGTAATGATAGTAAAAACAATAATAGAGAAAATATATATGTGATAATAAAAGTAATACACAAGTAAGAAAAAAAAAAGTTAATATAGGTAGTTTAAACTTATTAAATTATAAGATTTAAACTTAAATTCTAAGCTTGAATTAACTTTGAATTTTTTAAATTTAGCTTATCCAAACTTTTTTCTTATCAAATTTAAGTGAATCTAATCTATTTAAAGGTACAATGTAAATTCATGTTTAGCTAAGTTTATATTTTAAAGTTCAAATAAAAAATAAATTTTTGTATTCGACCTTAGAATGTTCATTGCAAGTTGAGCAACTCATTTTATTAGCACTAATGTATTTTGAAGAAAACCAAGATAGAATCAGTTATAAAACTAAAAATCAAACAATTTTTTTTTTACAATTTGACTGAGTTAAAAATTAGCTTAACTTCATTTTAGTCAAAATAATTGAAAATTACATTTAAAATATTCTATTAGCATATGATTTAATTTGAAATAATATAGAATATTCTATTGGCTTATTTTAATTTGAAGGTAACAGAGTTAATAAATGTGGGGTAGAGTGTCATTTTAGGGAAAAATGTTATTTTGACAAACTTAAAAGTGGTGGGTGTTATTTATTCCTAAGTTAAATTCTGTGAGAGGAAGAAAGAGAGAAACATGCTATAATAATGAATTGCCGCGTTAGAGAGAAGGCATCCTTTCCCCTTCGTAATTATAGGGGAAACCCCATTATTGACCAAAGCAAAGTTCAAGTCATTCTCATTCCTCTTTGTCGCTATATATTTATATATATTGGATTTTGACTAAATCAAAACCCGCGTTTGACAGAAGAGTTCTCGGGTCCTAAAAACACGAGCATGCACTCTCTGGTCTTTGCCCTCAAGTCGGACTTATATTGCTTTTAAAATTCTTGGTTGCTTATAATTCGTATAAATAAATCATAAAGCTACCCAACATCTCAGCTTTTAGCTGTTTTGAAGATGAAAAACAAAAATTGAAATAAATGGTCCCCATCTTGAAATTTATTAAATAATAAATATTCAAAACGCAAGTTACACATTGCAATCACAGACTAAACTAACCTACTCAACCCGGCTCCCGTTGGAACCATAAAGAGGCCCTCTTGCATTTTGCTTACTTCTTCATCTTAAAACAAAAGAACAAAAAAATAAAATAAAATGAAGTTTTAATGGAGGATAGAAAAGTTAACACAATCGCTGTTATATCAGTGATTGCACTGATCATTGTCATCATAGCTGCTCGTGTCTCGTTGAAGCTCTCAAGGGCTTTCTTCCTTATTTGTGGTGCTGCTATTGCTGTGATCCTCGCTGTTTTTTCTTGTCTATTCATAAGACAACGTTACAACCGCAGAAGGCGGTTGTTGGAGTCGCAGTTGAGGTCAGAAGGGAGAGAGCTTCGAATAGAGTACAGTTTCTTAAGGAAAATTGCCGGTGTTCCAACCAAATTTCGGTACAAGGAGCTTGAAGAAGCAACGGATGGTTTTCAAGCACTTCTGGGAAGAGGGTCTTCTGCTTCGGTTTTCAAAGGCATTCTCAATGATGGTACTTCAGTAGCTGTGAAACGAATCGATGGAGAGGAACGTGGAGAGAGGGAGTTCAGATCAGAAGTTGCAGCCATTGCTAGTGTGCAACATGTGAACCTTGTACGCTTATTTGGGTACTGTAATGCTCCTACGGCTCCTAGGTACCTTGTTTATGAGTATATTCCAAATGGGTCTTTGGATTGTTGGATCTTTCCCGCAAGGGAAACACATGCACGTCGTGGTGGATGTTTGACATGGTACTTGAGGTATAGAGTTGCCATTGATGTTGCTAAAGGATTGTCTTATCTTCACCATGATTGTAGGTCAAGGGTTTTACACCTTGATGTGAAGCCAGAGAATATTCTTCTTGATGAGGATTATAAAGCTCTTGTTTCAGATTTTGGTCTCTCGACGCTTGTTGGCAAGGATGTAAGCCAAGTTATGACAACAATAAGGGGAACAAGAGGGTATTTGGCCCCTGAATGGCTATTGGAAAGGGGGGTTTCAGAGAAAACTGACATATATAGTTATGGGATGGTTTTATTGGAGATAATTGGAGGGAGAAGAAATGTTTCCAGGGTGGAAGATCCGAGGGACATGACTAAGAAAAAGTGGCAGTTTTTCCCAAAGATTGTTAATGAGAAAGTGCGAGAAGGGAAGTTCATGGAAATTGTGGACCATAGGCTAGTGGAGCGTGGGGGTGTTGATGAGAGTGAGGTTATTAAATTGGTGTATATTGCCTTGTGGTGCATACAAGAGAAGCCAAGATTGAGGCCTAGCATGGCACAGGTGGTTGATATGCTTGAAGGGCGTGTGAGGGTGGATGAACCCCCAGATTCCAGAATGATTCTTGTTGATTTATTGTCTGTGGATGAAGACCATGCAGATCAAAACAATTTGGTAAGGTTATTGACCTCTATGTCAAGCCATGTGGATTATGCATCTACCTACTCTTTGGAAACCACTATTTTATCTGGCAGATAGCTCTAAGCTACTTTAGGAATTAGAGGTTCTACTGGAATCAGCTTCAGGGTCTTCCCTTACTATTTTTGGTTCTGATTACTTGGTTTCTTCAATTGTATAAATTGGAACTTAGTTCTAAAACTATCAGCAAATTATACATATAGTTTATCTTTTCTTCATTATTACTTATTTTTTTCTGGGTCTATTTTGAAACGTCGCCTGCTACTGGGAAATGCCATGTTCATAATTTATTCCTGGCATGTACATTATTTAAAGGTTCCATTTGACTAGATCTTTAGTTGACACTGTCTTAAATTTTTTACACATATCAGTCTTTTCTTGCAAAGGTAATACGAGTAAAATCAATAAAGAAAAAGGGGGCAGGGGTATGTTAGACGTTGTCAAACTCTAGACTTTTTTAAAAAATAAGCTTAAATATGTCTTAATATTTGTAAATATGGTTAAATTTATTTTTAGTTTTTTTTAAATTAATATTTATACAAAAGTTAAAGACAATATCTATCACTACTTAAAAGTGATTTGATATACTTCTAGCAATTTTATGCTAAGAATCAATCTAAAGTTAGGTGTGACGTAACATCTGTAATTGTATCACGTCATCAATAGGTTTTGATTAAGGATTATTTTAAAAATTATAAAAATCAAACCAACAATAAAAAAATTGGACTAAAACTAAATTTTACTATATTTATAAAAACTAAAAATATATTCTATCCAAATAAATAAAGTGACTAGAATTCACTTGTGCCCTTTTTCTAATAACTACCTGTTCATTTGGAATTTCATAAGATAATTTTTGCAATTAAGTTTGTTTGGAATAGTATTATTTCATTTCATTAACCAATTATTTTACATAGTATACTTGAAGATTTGTAATAATGTATGAAAGTTGCATATTATTTCGCTATAATTATTGTTTTAATTCTGTAACTACAGTGTTTCCAATAATTTTTGAGTCATAATATTACTATTTATTTGAAAATTTGATAGCATATGATTGGATAATACAGTAAAACATTCTACATTAATAATACATTTAAATTAAATCCATTAAAATCTTATCTATTTATAATAAAGACAAATGTTCGTAATTCTTTTTTGATAATTTATTTTTAACACTTTTTTCTATAATTAAGAGAAATCTAATGTTGACTTTATTAATAAAGGGCGAGCTTAAGATGTTAAGCATGACTAATATGAAATTTTACTTAATAATAAAGAACATATTTAAAAGAAAATAGCAACATCATTCCTTTAATGATAAACGAATAAAAAGAAACAAAAAATTAATATGAGCACAAATTCATAATTTTTTAATTTAAAATTAAAGAAACCGATTTTGACAGCAATGGTATCGTTCTACTGCAAAGGTATTCACGTAATCTTGTACAGAAAAAAGAATAGAGAGAATATTAATTAATTTCAACTCTGGGATCAGGGTATCCTTTCAAAACGATGGTAAGAAACTAAAGGGCAATTTCCACGTAAAGGAAATACAGGAAAAATCAACGCTTTAATTTTCTTCATAAATCTAAGAGATCCCAAACAATGCTTATTGAAAATTTAAATTTCAAGCAGCGGCCTGTATACTGAAACGTGGATGCTTAAAGCTCCGCGTGTATTACTTGTCAAAGGAATAAAGGAATTAAGGTTTTCTACGAGAGAGTAAAGAAGATTATTTCACAAGAACCACCAACTATGCTCCAAGGATTGTTCCAAAGAATGAATAATTTGTCACGATGGAAAATAATTTTTCAGGTTGGAAGGGAAGAGTGCCAAATAAATATCAAACCTACCATCTATTTATGCTCATAGAATGAAATATACTTCGATTTGTTTCTTAAACTGTTGCTGGAAACATTGCGAAATAAACAAGATCAAATCTTGATAAGCATTCAATGCTCGTGCTATATTTGATCATGTCATGTACTCCACCTAAAAAGTAGGATCACAGATTTGGCATCGATAACGTGCATCATCTAATTTCAGCTCTCCCTAGGATACGTCGAATAGGATCGAACTATGTTGTATGATTTCACACCAAATTACTCAAAAAACAAACCATCAGTACTCAAAATGTAATTATTTGCAATCAGAAACCCCCAACAGATAGAAACATGTTTTGAAAAGCATCTAATAATAATAATAATAATAGCAAGAAATGTTACATTTGAGTCATCTTGAGAATAACGATCACAAACAACATTCAACAAACTGTAGAACAATTGAAGTTTCCGATATATAAAATATCCCACATTAAATTATATATAAGCAATACGTAAATACCATATTGAAACTAGACATTCCCCGATTCGTATGTTGCAACCTTCCTTCACACGAAAATGGTAATTGGAAAGGGCCAAAAATGCCCTCACGAGTTCCCCATGCCACCTCTTTCCCCTCCAAAGATGGTATCAAAGGCCATGGCAATTCACCACTCTTATAACAGAAATTTCCAGAAAGAATAGAAGTTTTCTGATCCAGTCTTGCTTACAGAGGTCATTTCTTTTACTGTCGGGCAGGAAAATACCAGCTTCATTAAAACAACTATAAAGACTCAATCCACGAACTGAAAAACATTTTACAGTATTTGGTTCAGCTAATTTTTAAAAAAAAAATCCTTGCTTTTACCAGCTTCCTGAGAGATATTCTAAAAACTAAACGAATATTTCTTAAAAATAAATTGTTACCAAACGCACACTAATTCCTCAAACAAACTGGCTTATCTACTCACAGAATATTTCATAACTAAGTTTGGATGTCTTATGTCATTTACAATTTACATGACAAAGACTTGGGAGCCCCAACACTCCCCAAACTTTCAAACCCCCCAAAAAATTACACACAAACAAACAAGCCCCATGATAAACCTTTATACATAAACAACACAGCACTAGATACAGTTTGGACTCTTCAGTTACAATGAATGAACCAAAGGGAATGCAAGAAAGCCATGGAAAGAAAAGAAAAATTTGGGAGAAAAGAATCACTGCAAATCAAATGGATAAATATTCAAGCGAAGACAGCCTGTGTTATCCAAGTGTTTTCTAACCTTGAAGACACTACAATCACTTTACTTGGGCCTCTTTAATGAACGTAACATCCTCAGTTCCAGATGCTGGTGAAAGAAGGTGCTTTTCTTGGTCATCATCTATTTCTGTTGAACCACGGGGGGTGGGTGTGGCAGTCGATAGAGATTCAACAAATTCATCCTCTGGAACAGTTACAAAAAAGACAAGAAGAAAGTTCCATGTATTAACAAGATGGAAAATAAAGTATGGATTAGAATTTAGAATACATGCTGATTGAGAAGAAACAAGGAACTAGAGATATACACACCTGAGCATTCATGGTATTCAGGTAGCTGTTTAACATTTGTTACTTGAAGACTTTCAGGAAGTAGACAGCTACACAAAGCACCTGCAATTTGGACCAAAAGGCTGAACTTAGGATTATTATTGTATTTTTATGATAATTGTGTCTGTGTAATCAGCACGAATACGAAGTAGGGAGGATAAGACATAAAATGTATAGAACAGAACTACAAGAGAGAAATCAATGCACTGGATTAGACACATCACCCAAAATTATGCTAATCTCACGTGATGACATTACAAATGATGTTATCCACCCAAAAACAACTGATGTTGATATTTTCAGAGACAGTATAACTTTCTTCCCAAACATAACTTGAAGAAAGCTGATGGAATAGAATTTGAAGTTCAAGCATTGACAAAACATAATCATTGTCAGAGTCTATTTTCAACAATTGACTTGAACTCAATTCAAATATTATGTGATTACATACTATAATAATTCTATTTTTGTGATATATAATAGAGCCAATAACTCAATATTTCAAGAGAAAGTATTTTCTTTCCTTATATATTCAAGTGTTTTCAGAAAAGTTTGTCTTATAACAGCCCAAAACTTCATAACTAACAGTTTGGGTAGGCAGTGTTCAATCTTGATCCCTTAGAACTTCAATGACATAGCTCACAGGAACAGAAAAGCGGGTATTAACCCTTTTATACATATATAAGACTTTTTACTCCAAACAATTAATAAATGTTTTATTGATCTGAATTATACTTAACAGGGAGAAGCTTGATGTTAGATGTCTTGCTAAAACAGACGAAAACAGAGCTGGAAGCAACTTCCATCTACTTTATAATGAGAATTTAGAAGATATATATGGAGTAAACAGAATTTTGTCATATGGTTTTACCTAGCCTAGCAAGTCGATTTACCCAACCCGGGATTCGTTTCCCAGTCAATCTATATGAGACATCATCTGTAAAGTGATTGCAGTTCTTAGATATAAGGTGATAGGTATCCCCATGATACTCAGAAGCCACGTTTTCAATAAATGTCCGGAAATCAGAAGAATTCATATTGGTTTGACCCAAACAGAGAGAGCGTCTAAATATGAATCCAGGACACTTCCTTGGCTCCACTTCAAAAACTCCACTAGCTGGGAAGTCATGGGCTCCAAATCCATACTCCTTCCCATGCACTATATCGAAATGAAAGAACCAAAGAAAGAAAGACAGAAGTTTCAACAGATTAGCATTAGCAACAAGAATTAAAACAGCAGTAACAAAAACACGGAACACATCAGCATAGATCACAAAAGACAGACATTTTCTGGAGAGAGAGCACCTTAAAAAATAATAGTTGCTTCCAAGCCACAATACAAAAAATGGCATATTTATCAGAAGAATTCAAAAACCATAAAAAATAATATATTAAAATGATAAAATTTAATAAGTTTAAATATGTTAATATTCATTTTTGTTTATTTTTGTTGAATCAAGGTACTCAATCAACCAGGAAAACCACCTTTATACACATGAAACCTAATTCACACACGGTGTATAATGTATCCCAAAAAGAAAGGCATGCTTGTTTATGCTTGACAACGAGATTGTAGCTTTTATTGACATGCAATGCGTGTAATCAACCTACCTTTGTCATTAATTATTGTATTATATAGTTAAAAATGCTTTCATAAATAGTATAATACACTTTGGTATACTTGGAGTTACCTTGCGTGAGTCTTGGACACAAGAAAGTGGACTGGGAAAGGCAAACATGAAGAAGATTATTGCAAAATATAAATGTGAAACCAGAGCAAGGAATTTGACACTTAGGCAAATCTTTTAAGATAACTGAAAAAAGCCGTTGAAGGGTGGAATGGAATTCTCAGCATTAAATGAGCTCCAATCAACATACTGGAGGCTTTCTGACTATACTAAAAGAACCACCTACTAGCATTAGATCAAAAAATTGATCTCCATTCAACAGATTTTTAATTTTTATAACCTGTTATATTCACTCCAACTCTCCAACTGAAAAACCCTTTGGGCGATTGTAGAGTAAATATTATTGATAGTGTTTTGTATTCTAAGGTATTTTTTGTCTTCTCACTTCCGAGATTGTAATCAGGGGTACAATTGTGACTTTCAAGTGTGACAAAACTTGGGAATCTTGAATTTGGGGTTCTGTTTTTCGCATAAAGAAAGGAGCTTCCTTTGGATTCTTGAAGGAAGACGAAAGGGTATGTTGTATATAAGCTAGGGCTTAGAAACTGTCGCCATTGCTGGCTTGTTGTTTCGTCTGATTATGATTAAAAAAAAAAAAAAGTTTACAAGGAGAGAGGATGCAGAACTATAAATTAAGACATCACCTTCTCACCTCATACTATTCTGTTGCCTCACTATTTTGATTTTGAATAAATTTATCAATAAATACTCAGAAAAAGAAATAAAGAGATAAAATAATCAAATTTCTTCCAAAAGTTAAAAATCAGACAATGCATCTCCAGCTTTGGAAAAGGTTAGAGTAGAGAATTTCTAAGGAAGATAAGGTGTTTTAACTTAGAGGTTCAATTTATTTTTTTCCTACAAGTATTCATTGATAAGTTTAGCGAAACTGAGCCTTAGTACATGTAATGCCTCTTTTGAGTTATGATTTAGTTTACATTCATAGAACTGACGCGTTATTTCCCCCCTCTTTATGCAGTTTGCTCTCCGATTCATTGGTCTAATCATTTACAAACTAGTAAGAGCGTCTTTGGTTTTCCGCAAACACAAATTCCCAGGCATACAAACAGAAAAGCAATAACTAGTTCCTTCGTGACAAACATACCTTACGCCCATCCTTTCTTCACCAAAATTTAAGTTTAGGAATCAAACATTATTATTCAGTAATATACTTGTCTCTCCCCTTACATAAAAAGTTGCATTCAAAGAAAATACGTTTAACCACAAGTCAAATCGAGAATTAAGAGCCTTCTTACAGCAATATACTAATGGAAAAAAAAAACGAAATATAAAAAGAAAAAACCGTACACAGATCAGATCACACGCACGCAAGCAGAAAAACTAGTTCAAAATGTTGAAGCAACGACAGAGAGAGGAACCTTCAATGCCGGAATGGAAGATGCCAAATCCAAACCAGTACATGTAATTATTGATAGGGGTGAGATCGTAGACATTCAAGACGACAAGTGTGCTGCGTCTGTTATTTTCGTTGGAATCGGAGGTGGAGGAGTTTTCCGCTCCCATAATTAGGAGGAGGTAATGAAAGATGAGAAAAGGGAAAGAGAAGAAGGACACGGAGGAAGAAACGACCCTCACACAAAACAGATCCGACTCCTCTCCATGTCCATGCCACCCAGACACACACCAACCTTAACAAACAAAACTCAGATTCATTACACTTTGCCAATTTTTATTTCCTATAAATAAAAATTACTATTCTCTGTTTCAAACTAACAATATTACATACACATGCGTATGCACAAATATTGGTACCCCACATTCCTTTTTTCAATTCGTTTAAATAATAATTGTGTCAAAAGTGAAAGTCCAAGTTTGCCAAGTTTGCCATTGGGACTCGGATTAATATGCGTGCTTTTTCCCTTGCTTTTAGAATCACGTGAAAAATATTATCGTTGATTTTTTATTTAATCGTTAGAATTTTGTTACATTATTTACTTTCCTTTTTATTTCATCTTTAGTCATCACTTGCGTCTTCCATTAAGATTACATACAATTGGGATCCGGATAGTCACCTCAAATAAAAATGGTTCTTTTTAATGTGTAATAAAAATTTACACACAATATTTATTATGATTTTTAATAAACATTTATTCTTTATTAATTTTAATTATATACTTTAGAATATACATTAAAAACTATAAGAAATAATTAAAAGTTAATTTTTGTATGAATATAAGTTTACTATTAAACTTTAGGGGTAGACTAGAAGCGCTTTCGTTCTATCTCCGTCGAATGGAAACACCCAAAAAAATTCAACATAAAATTAATTTTTATTATAATTTATTTTAAAACAAACAAAACACTTAAAACTTAGATTCTCTTTAAATACTATACCAAGCCATTGAATAACAATCTACTCCCAGCTAGAACATTAGAGCAGATTCAACATCAAACTCCACGTACCTTTTTTCCCCTTACACGTAGAGGGAGAAGGCAAGAGAAAATGAAGAAAAGAATTGGCACAACAACATCGGTCAAGCTCAATTGTTTGGAATTCACGGGGAAATTACTACAGTGAAAAATGGTTTTTGTAACATGAAAGCAGAAAAATAAGATTTATTTTGTATTAAAATATACTAAAATGAAAAATACTTTCAATGCACTAAATGAAAAATACTTTAAATGTATATGTTCATAATTTCGTAAAAATTTTTCAATAGCATGAAAATTTCATATGTATCATTAATACACACTGAGACTAACGTATTCACATCGAAATTAATCATTTACGTGTATCTAGACTAATCTTCTCTTCGTGTATGCACATCGAGATTAATCTCTACATGTATCACATTGAGATTAATTCTTTAATCCACGTCGAGATTAATATTCTAATTCACTACGTGTATACATACCGATACTAATTCTTTTACCTAACTCTTTAAATGTGAAACAATTACTAGCATAATAGCGAGAAAGAGAAAAGAAAATTTGTTGATTCTTTTTGTTTTTGTCACCGTGTTTGCTTAAGATATACAGCAATACCTTTGTTACGGTTTTACCACGCTAATTCTTATCAACCCTGACAATAGTTTTATTGTCCTTAGTATATTTGCTCTGCTGTCTTATAATAATTTTTCTCATTTTGGTCAATAATTAGACAATCTGATATTGATATATGTAATTTTAATAATTGAATTTTAATATATTATCAAATGATATTATATTATGCTGCTGTTTTATTATTAATATTTTTAGTATTAGCAAAAAATATAATAATATTTTATTTAAAAATTATAATAATATTTTATTTTAAAAATATTATTTATTTAATAAAATAAATTATACAATCTTAATTATCAAATAATAAAAAAAAATTTATAAAAATTAAAACACTTGTTAATGTGTGACTTAGTAAATTTAATACTAAGCTAGTCATTAATTTATTAATATTGACGTTTAGTAACACTCCTCAATATTCAAATAATATTAAGTAATATTTTACTTTTAGAGACTCTTAGAAAATAATATTTTTTTTTCATCTTTACAGAATTAATTCTAGAATATGGTATAATTTATCAATATTATAACAAACTAATTTAATGACTTAATAATACTTATTTTCCTAATAAAAGTATTAATTTTAATTGAGCTCAAACTCTCACTACATAAAGTTGATAAATTCTTTTTTGAATTATCATTAATTTTGCAAGTATTTAATTATATACATTTTTTAAATTATTATTAATCATACAAATATTTAATTATATATAATATCTATTCAGCTGGCGCTCCAAAACATCAGGTATAATATGACTTATTAATTACTATGATAATTTAAAGTTAAAGAAAATTTATATTTTTTCTTAAATTTTTTTTATTAATAATATAAGATAATATTATTTATAAAAAATTCTTAATTTAAATCAGTTCAATGAATATATTCATATATATGTTATCTATGTACATAAATTAATAACTAAAATATATTAATATTCATCTAATAAATACTATCATATATATTATAATCTATCCGAATTAGAATAATTTAGATTAAATTATAAGAGAGATGATAACAAGTCTTTAATTTTATTCAAAGACCTCTATCAAATAAACTAATTATATTAAAACAGTGTAAATGAGATAAAAAAATAATAATAATATTTTATTATTATAAGTGAAATGGAGTACATGGTAACTTTGGGTCTTCGGTCTTGAGATACACATTTATTCCCAACAATTGCAGCAAAAGATGGGAAAGGGTAAAATGTTAATTATACTGATTATAGTATCCTCAACGAATAACACTTTTGTCTCATTCTTTGTTTGACAATCAGCAATGCAAAACTCAGAACTGTTGGACACTCCATAGGACACATTGGATAATCCAAACCGAAAACTCCCCTTTCTCCTTCTGTTCCACATTTTACCTGCAACAAACAAAGGTAATGAATAACCATATCTGAAAAGACAGCTAAGTGGAAGGAGCAGAGAGAACACCTACTTGGGAACATTAACAATAATAATTCAAATTGATACACTTGATTTTCGAAGTCATGGCTGATCATCAGGGGCTACCCGTCTTCGCACACGGCGCCTTCTGCTATCAGAACCTCCATCTGAAGACTCATTTGCATCATCTCTAGAAGCAGATCCAGATTCTCCCTCATAGGTTTCTCCCCAGAGTGTAGTTGGTCTCCTTATTCGCATTTGGAGTCGGGTTCCGGGGGTACCCCTAGACACAGATGCAGGTTGAAGAATGAGGAAAAACACAGCCAGCAAACCACCATCGTCTATGGGGGGAATGCCATCATCAACCCTGTTTTCCCCAAATGAAGTTTGAAGTGTACTAAGCAGGTCGCCAAGATCCCTCTGTCTCTCCAGCCTCCTCCAGTTACGTTGACGCTCAGGGTCCACGGCTGATGGGCGCTCAAGAGGATGTTCAATCCTTGCATGCTTTCTGAGATCTGTGTATGTGCCACTAAAGTTGCAAGTCTCACAAGAACAGCTTCTAGATTTTTCATTCATGAAATGACGAGCAGCCTCCACTACTTTCCACTCTTTTATTTGCCCTCTACACAGAGGGCATACTAGATTTGATTTTGTGTCATTCTCACAGGATAAGGGTTGCATTGTAACAGATCCCTCACTTCTTTCTTCTTGCACATCAACTGTATCTGCTTCTGCACCTCGGACTTGAGATGGGTTGGTGTTTGAAATTTGACTTTCTACTTGAGGAATTATTGATGGAGTTTCTGTTTCTGCAAATGACTTGCGGAACTGATCAAGACAGTTTGAGTGTCGATGGCTAGTGTTGCACATGTAAGGGCGGCATCCCTTTTCATGGGATGAGCATATGAGGAGAACGGCATTGTGAGGGTGCTCCATGCATACTGGACACCTAGCGTCTTCCCATTCTTTAACATTTTCCTCAGACTCTAAAAGAGTCTTAGGAGCAGATCTTCCAGAACGGCTAGAGCTGCTTGGATAGGGTGATGCTCTGCTACTATCTTGTGACAAGGACCTATCTCTTCTCTCCTTTGGCATTTTGAATTTTCAATATTTTTAAAATACACTAAAGTCTCCACCACCAAGGAAACAATTGAAGGAACTAGAAGCTACACACAGATAGCATCAACATGAGAAATTAAGGAAAAACTGAATTTGGCATCAACAGGTTTTGGTAAAACTGATGTCAAACACATCACACACATCAGTGCAAAAAATAGATAAGTAATGAGACACCCAACTGCAAAACAACAGAACCTAAAAGACATTTAGCATGCCATGCATAATCATTTGACAAAAACAAATTTCATTTCCAAAATATGATGTAAATTATCATGACCCAAACACACATACACATATACATATAAACATTCAAACCATTATTTACTCTCAGATTTCTCATAAAACTCCTTTCTTCCTTAATCTTTATTAAAGTAAAATCTCTAAGTTCTCGATATAATTTAGCAAACAAAATCCAAAACATCAATAAATCCAGGGTTGAATATATACCATAATAAGTTACACAAGGAGAAAAAAAAAACTATATTACTTTAAGACTCTAAGCTAGAGATTGATATCCATTCATCAAGGCATAACATGCTCATCACAATCTAGGGTCCATTCACTGTATGATTTCACAAGAATGCAAAACTGTCTGTCAACCCAACGATTATTTATTGCATTCAAACAAATCTCAGGCAACCATGTATCACATTTCAACAATTGAAAAAAGAATTGAGATTTTTTACATCAATTACTACATTGTGAAGATTCAAAATGCCACAAGAATCATTTCAAAAGAACCAATGCATCTTGAGATATGCCAATTTCATGTTATTGCATTACAATTGGAGGAAAATTTCAAGAATCCTTCCATTACTGTAATATTGTATGTTCACCTAGTGGGATAAGGTTTGGTGGTGGTGGTTGTATTATAATATTGTATTGTATGTTACAATTGTATAAGATACCACTTTCCAAATTATTAAAGTTTAATTATTCCATTCGGACAAGATGATATAACTCAAATAAATACGAAAACATCTTTAACTCAGTAATATATTTTCACTGTTCCCCTTCACACTTCATATTCCCCTGTGTGTCTACAATGCAGTCTGTAAAAATGGAAAATTGCATTTCGTTGGAATATTGTAATACATCAGGACCACAATTTAGATTATTCCGCGTTTCCATTCAGCATATGCTGCACAACCTTTCAGGCAAAATGAGTAGCAAAATTCAATGCATTTACCCATTTGTTATTGTATATCTTTTCCTGCTAAACATCAGTAGGACTCCATCCCAAAACTCAAGAAGAAGAAGAAACTGACTGTGCAGGTGATTGTATTGGGATAAAACAATACTAGAGAGTGATCTTATTAACGTAAGACTTGATAATATACTACCATCAAACTACCGATGATTGTCAATTGTTTATCAATACATATATGTTTTACAAATTGAATTGCAGAATAGCATAGTTAATTGTATTCAACACGAATTCCAAAATTTTCATCCCAAAACAGAGACAACTTTAACCAAGAAGACAAACGACTCATGTTGATGTAATACAGAGTTAATTGAACCCTAAACACAGTAAACCACAAGATGAGCATAGTAGCGGGTGCATACAAGCCAGTGGTTGTGTCGAAGCATTTAAATTATGAGCTCTCATACGACAACATCATCAAGAGCGCTAGAAGCTGATCAATCCAATTCAATAAACAGAGTAGAAACACAAAATAGCAGCCACAAAAACCTTTCATTTACAGCATAGTTATGCTTAAACAGCATCATGACAAACAAATTGCACAAAAAATTCTAGTGTGAGCAAAAAAAGGAGCTCAAGTTGAAAATATACAAATCAAAACACAGCTAAGCATCAAAGGAAAACTGATCAGTACCCACATGAAAAGTCAAAAAAAGATTAGAGCTTGGGGGAAATGAAACCCCATGGGGCAATTTATTAGGTAAAAAAAGTTAGGGATTTGATTAGTTACCAGAAAGAAAGGCAAAAGAAAAAGGAATCTTTGGGGTTTGTGAAGATCAGAGTTAGTTGATGCGATTGAAGTCCTCCGCGACTAAAGAAACGAAGGTGGCGCCGCTCCTCCTCCAGCTATAGAGAGAGAGAGAGAGAGAGAGAGAGAGGGAGGGAGGGAGAAGGAGAAGAGGAAGAGGAAGAAGAAGAACGAGGAGAAGGAAATTACGATAAATATAAGGGAGAAGTTAATCGTATGGTATGAATTATGATAACAATAATGTAATAATATTGTAACATTAAACAAATACAGAGCGTGAATGCTGACGTGGAGGAGAGAGATACAACTTTTTTAGAATTTTGGGAAATTCCAACAATTTTGAGTCGGCGCTGTTTTTGTTCTTTCGAATTCAAGTTGACCCGCTAAATGCCCCCTTCTTTACCCAGCTTAGTTATTTTCACTTAATTCTAACGAATTTATTTTTTTAAAATATTATAGATACAACTTTTAAAATAAAATTTTTAAGACAATAAATTCTTATATATGTAATAATTCATGATGAAATTAGCGTACAATTATTTATATCGTCATTATACTTTAATTAAAAAATTATGAATTAAAATTGATGTATTTTAAAAATGAGTTCAGGTTATATTTTTAGACTCGACCTAATATTTCTTAATCTAAGACAACTCAAAAAATCTAACATTCCGTATTTATATCCATAGATTGATAACAATTCATTCTTTGAATTTAGTTGAACACTTACTCCAAAGCCATTGGATTATGACTCTACACACTCATCACATATGATTATAGTCAAAAGTTACATTTACTATTGAATGACACTCAAAATATTTGACAATTATGTCACACTATAATGGATTATGCAACTCACCTGTATCGTAGCATTTTATATGTATTATCCTTTATTATTATTCTACTAACTTGTCTTTCATATTTATATTTTTTTGGTGTCAAACCCGATTCTCTGGCCTTGAAATTTAGCATTTGCCTTGAAATATTAATCCTGATGATGAAGTAACGGGAGCATCCACGGTGGGGACAAAGTAGCCTACATTTTCTGTGCAACAAAACAAGTGGTGTGTTCAAGTAGGGTAGGTTGATGTGAAGGCCCAGTCTACGCGCGTAAACTATAGGAGAATGATAATCACACAAGTATGTATCACAACAAAGCAACCGTGTGTGTCCACGATTGCGCATAATCAAATATTATTTCCTATACTGATAATGAAAAGTCACGGTTACTGTGTTGACGGGAATTTTAGGATAGAAAGATGTGAAGAACAAATGGTTTCATTTTATTTTATCCTTGGTATTATTACCCTTATCATACGTGCTGTCTTTTTCTCATTCTAGGGATAATCAATACAAAGACGACGACACTGGTAATCGTAACTCATTAGCGTCTAAGACCAACTATGCAAAAAATACCAGTGGTTGGTGCTTAATCCAAGGCAGATATAATATGTGCAAACAAGAGATCGAATGCAAAATGATTCTTCTGGGTTACTCCTTCCCTGAATGCAAAATTGCCTCAGAAGTTATTAAGATTTTTAATGCGGGCCAAATCCACGAGTAGTTGAACACAAAGCTTATGTAATTTGTTTATTTAAAACGCTATGATCTTCTAAATTATATACTTTTAAATTTGTTGTTAATCTACCAATTTAAGACTATTATCGTAACAAGTTGTTCAGCATATGCTGAATGGAAGCTTGGAATAATCTAATTTGTGGTCCTGATGTATCACTGTGGGTAATTGGCATCGCTACACCAGCCACAAAAAAAGGTGGGCAAGTTCCTCCATGGGTTTGGCAAGCCAAGATTTATAATGACAGAACAATTGCTAAGTCCTTAATCAGGGAAGGTAATTCAATCTGAAGAAAAATGAGATAGATGCGCAAACTACCAGATGCAGTACACACTTCAGCAAGTCACTTACACAATCATATTCTAAAAGGAACAAAAGAAATGCAGCAGCAGTATTTATCGCTTAACAGGTCAGTCATAGCCTTTCCCCAGACAATTAAGACAGCGTTGAACCCTGCAAAACCAAGAGCAAGCATTGAAAAACCAGAGTGACCCAAAAAATCCCAAATTATAAAAAAAATAAATTCAAAAGCACTAAAAGGAATTTCCTTAACTTCAAGAGAACCCCAATAATGAAATCATATTCCTTGTCTTAACACTTTTTTCTAAGCAATCATACCCCAAAATTGAAATCACATCGAATATAAAAAAAAACGTAGCATGAAGAAGAGAAACAAAACCTAACCTGTTTCCTTCGCAAGTAGGACAAACGCAGGGGTTAACTGCAATAGGGTCATACATTGGGGACCAAGCAATGGTGGCGTTCCCATTACACAGTTTGCATATATAAAAGCCCTTCCCTCGACAAGCCCTACACGGCAACGCAATTTTTTTCTACAAACAAAACCCACAGCATGAATCTCCAAAAGAATATAAGATAAAGCCACAAATTTTAACTAATCTTTACCCGTTTCTTCTCAGACACAAACTGAAGCGTTTTGAGGGTAACTGAAGAAGCCAGGTTCAAGGTTGCTACTCCACCCAATATAACTGCAGTCCCTGTTACCCATGTTCGCAATGGTCTTGAACTCATGCTTTTCAATATCTATATACCTATGTATTTCTCTTCTCACGGCCAATTTCTCAATTCACTCATTTGCCCCGTACACAAGAAGTTGCAAAATTACCCTAAATATAAAACTACTTCACAAGAATTAAGAAAAGGTAATGAACTTCATTAATAATATTAAATTTATCTGCAATTTATTATTTTTTTAAAATTACACTGAAAACTATCGGAATATCCTGTCTTATTCTCTTCCTACCTAATTAATTACTTTGTCGCCACTAAAAATATTTTTTACAAAATAATCTCCAAAAGGGTTCTATATTTAAGACCAAAGATAGTAAACTGTAATCTTTTATTAAAAATTTTAAAATTTTAAAAAATGTTCAATATAAAATTACCATTTGTTAATTTCTTATACGTTATTGAACACATAAAAAAATTGATATATAATACAATTTTTGTTTATATATTTTTATCTTTTAAAATATATTTTATGATATAATTTTTTAATTTATCATATAATTTATATTTATATAAATATTTATTTATTCAAATAAAACATATTATTATTGTATTATTATATTTTTATATTATATGTTAATTTTTATTAATTAAGTAGTGTTAAAATTGATCTATTTATTATTTAAATCCATGCATAAATACATTATTAATTTTTCTTATGACATATCACTCGCGCGTTTATTATCTATCTATTGTATCATATATAAGCACTTCACTGTATTTAAACTAAAAATTTACTAAATATTTTTAAAAAAAATTATAATATTTAATAAGATATACTACTTGATTCCAATTTATATAAAGAAATAATTACTTTTTAGTGCATTTTTCAATGAATTTTTAAAACTAAATAGTCATTTTTAAAACAATTTTTTAATGTGTTCCTAAGAATATAAATAAAGGATTAATAAATAGTAATTTTTTATTAAAATTTATAACATTTAATATATTAATTCACTAATAGCAAAAAATATATTAATTCTCTGAAAGTAATTTTTAATAAAAATTTCATTATATATGAATAATTATTTTTATATATCATTAGAAAAAACGTTTTCAAAATAAGCAATGTCAAGAATGCACTATATACTCCACTAACTTGGCTAACTTGCCTTGAAATTTAGCATTAGCCTTGAAATATTAGTGTATGTTTGAAAAATATCATTTTCCCTTTACTATTTAAAAAGTATTAAAAAAAATACTGTTTAATTTTGTTTGAAAAAAAAATCAACTTATAATCTTTTGTTAATTTTTTACAAAAATATAAAAATAAAAATTTAAGATAGCCATAATTTTGACTTATGATTAAAAACTATCAACTTACATTTTAGTTAACTTTTATTATTTTCATTTTATCCTTAATAATTAATTATTATAATCACAAAACTAACTATTACACAACTTCATATCTTTACAAATAATATTTCCCTAAAAAAGTGATTATTTTATAATAACATATTCAAATATAAAAATTATTTTATTTAATTAATCATCACAATAATCAAATATACATATAATTGATTATTCAAATAATATAATTTTTATCGATTAATTCAAACATACTTAATCCTCATGATGAAATGGCTCCATCCTCAGCCTCAGCTAGACAAACTAACCAACAATTTTTGTGCAACAAAAGAAGTGTAAGGTTTCAAGTCGGGTAGGTTGCTGTGAAGGCCCAGGACGTGCGTCAAATTTAGAAGAATGGTAATCACACAAGTATGCATCACAACAGAGCAACTGTGCGTGTCCACGATTGCGCATAATCAAATATTATTTCTATACCGATAATGAAAAGTCCTGGCATTTGTGTTCACAGGAATTTTAGGATAGAAATATGTAAAGAAAATGGTTTCATTCTATCCTTGGTATTACCCCAATTTTACGTGCGATCCTTTTTTATTCTAGGAATAATTAATACAAATCATAACTCGTTTGCGTCAGCCAACTATGCAAAAAATACCTGCAGTTGGTGCTTGATCCAAGGCAGATATAACATAGTGCAAATAAGAGATTGAAAGCAAAATGATTCTTCTGGGTAACTCTTTCCATTATTGGCTAAAACTGTCGATAATTAAGCTCAGCTACACACGAGGATAAGGCGTCTTTCACTTGCATGTTATTGGAGTCCATATCAAGGGCATCTTCATATAGCCTTTTAGCCTGCTGCAGTAACTTCACCTTCTCTTTACTACTTCCTGGTCTTAAGCGAGATCTCTGTTGCAATGCAACACCCCATCTGAACAAAGCTGCAATTCAACGTGTTTAAAATCCAAGTTAAACATAATAGTCGGACTTCAGGAAGCTATCATCATGAAAGAGATATATATAAAAAGGGACTAAGATGCCGTAGTAGAACAATTAGACATTAAGGAGAACATTTTACTATGCAAATTTTTCAAAAAACATAATGCCATCAAACATAGCTAGCAACTTATGTGAAAGTGTAATTATTGCACTCGTACTATGATCCATGTTTATGTTACAAAGACCCTAATTCCTATTCCTAATGCAGTTCTTCATACAAAGACATCTTTTATAGAATTACTTTTTAGATACTTGCTTTATGACTTAAAATTCTGAAAATCCATAGAAGACCATATACTTCATGGAGAATCTGTCAACATAGTATTCTCTGGTTGCACTTGTATGCAAAAATTAAAAATGACAAATTCAGAAATATAGATATAATACCATCTGGTGCATAAACTTTGCCTTTTAACAGCATAGCATCAAACTTGTCAATTGCAGCCAGGAATACTCTTTCAGCCTCAAAAGCTGCACCCTGTGTACAGTATTTGAAGATAACTCAAACTTTGATATAGAAACAGAATGTACAACAAAACTCAGCATAACAAACCGGCAGAAGAATTCATGTCAAGGAAATATCGAAGTCATAGAAGCTTTATCAAATTAAACAAATTACTAACTAATTTCTAGAATCAATTTAGCTCCTAACGAAATTGTACACATCATTGAGGCTACACATAAATGAAACAAAGCAGCATTTAATGTGTAATCTAAAGACTAATGACAACACCCTGATAAATATAGATTTAAGAACGAGCAGATGTAATTTCATGATGACAAAAAAATAATGCATACCGGACCAATATCTGCTATCAATTGGCCACGGAAAGAAAGAGCAAGGCCCCAATTGTATAGTGCTCTAACATCATTTGCATCAATTGACAATGCCAGCCTATACTTTCTGCCTGCCTCCACTAGTAGCTCTTCACACTCTTCACAAACATCAATAAGTAAAGGTGCAACTTCGTCTTTACTAGTGATTTTATTCCTCAGTCCCTTCAATATTCTATGTTTTCCAGATGATGGTTGGATGCTCCCAGAAAGAAGAGTTCTCAACTCACGACTAATCTTCAACTTTAATTCTCCATGAAGAAGATAAGTGTTTCCTAGCTGGCCTACAGCCAACAAACTCATAGGCTTCAACGCCACAGCTTTGGATAGTAAGTTTGCAGACCTGTATAACATCATTTCAGCTTGCTCTTCACCATACCTACCCTTTATAAACTCTTTTGCTTGTTTTAGAAGATCTGTTGATTCAGCAACATACCTATCAAACATCATGTCATCTGAAATTTTCTCAGATGAAGGGGTAGTGAATTCATTCTCATGTGCAGACAAGTCATCGGCAAGATGGCAATGATCATCGTAATTCACTGTATCATCTTTATACTGAGACCTGTCAAACCCACCTTCCCTCAGGTCACGAGAAGACCTGAAAGTTTCATGACCTCGATTGAGTAACTGCTCATGCAAAAAGGACGACTCACTTTCCATGCGTTGCATTCTGACTTTAAAGCTTTCAGAA
Source organism: Abrus precatorius (assembly GCF_003935025.1). Lineage (NCBI taxonomy): Eukaryota > Viridiplantae > Streptophyta > Magnoliopsida > Fabales > Fabaceae > Abrus > Abrus precatorius. The sequence goes on along the minus strand of NW_020874428.1, from coordinate 35,384,782 downwards.
TCAAGTCGATTGTCATGGGATTCCCACATATCTGTTACACTGCTGGAATCCATCTTCAAAGAGAAGCTATGATTATTTGTGAACCTCAATCCTTTATTCTGGTAACTATACTCTTTATCATCATGGAATTTCTTAGTCCTTCCATGAATGTCCCCTAAGCCAAAATTTTCTCCCTCAGGAGTAGTTATTATTCTTCCATTTTTGTCCCTATCCAAAACAGAGTTAACAGACGAGTCTGGAGAAGGATCCATCTTACTATTTCCTTTATTATGATCAACAACCAAATTTGAAGCACTGCCTTCAACTGGAGGCACCGTACCAGTCCCTCGAGCTTGATCCAATGCTTTATCCACTCTTTCTTGCTTAACATTTTCTCTGACTTTGGTGGAATTGGAGCTAAGCAAATTTTCCACAAACAATTTGCCAATAGACTGTAGCATCTGGTTCCCAGTTTCTCCAACTTGTTTTTTTCTTCTACTAATCTTATGGTTCTCAACCAAAACGCCGCTAGAGTTTTCCTCATTATCAACTACACTCTGCAAAATATCCCTAGCATTCAAAGCTGACAATTTTATCTTATCTGTGGTTTCAACGTAACCATAAAAATCATCCACTTGAATCCGCTTTTTCCTAATAGAACTTTGCACATCACTCTTCAAGTTCTCAACCATAACATCAAGCTCATAAAAAAACTCCACCAAACTCTTCAATTTCTCATAAGATAGCTTCGAACTCTCCTCCTTCTCCCTCCTCTTACTTCCATTTGCCCTCACATCACCGAACATTCCATTTCGAAAAAACCCTACCGCGAAACCAATGGCAAAAACCAACGCAGAAGCAGGAAGGACAACGATAGAAGAAACCTTAACTCTAGAAATCGCCATCGCGCAAACAAGGCCAAAGAGGAAAACGAAAACGTTTTTCCTATCATTGATTCCAATAGAAACGAAGAAATTGCGCAACGCGTCGAACTCACCAGGCACGTCTGAACCGCCGAAATCGTCCCAACCTCCATAAACAGTTGAGGAAGAAGCGCACGAAGCTCTTAATGAAGAAAACGAAAACCTGAGGGGTTTGGAGCTGCAAGTCCATTTTGTGCGGAGAAAATTGCGTGCGAGGAAAGGAACACGCAATAGAACAAGCGAGCACAATGACTTAGAGTGAAGAAAATTAACGGGATTTTTCGTAATTACGAATTCCATTTCATCAAAGAAGACGCATTCTTCTTCGATGGACTTGTACCTCAGACCTCGGAGTGAGTGGTAACTGCTACCGAACGGCGACGTAGAAATTCGGAACTGATTAAACGACATGTCGTATAAATATATCAAAACTGTCAATGAAAGCCACCTCATGAAACGAAGGTCGTTTTGTACTGGGGTATGGTTGCTGAGAAAAACAAAATTGTGACAAGGAAGATCATTTGATTATTTTGGTGGAAAACATTTTGTATGGATAAAAAAATAGGTAAGAAATAAATTTTTTTATTTTTTATTTTTTATTTTATAGAGAAAAATAATATTTTTGTGAATTCACTACAATTGTTTTTACACAAAACGATGAGATTTTGTGTGGAAAAACTTGTGATATTTTTTTTATATTTTATTGAAAATACATTTTTAAAATAATATTAAAATATAAAAAATAATTAAAAAGATTACATAACTAAAAATTATTATACATTTTTAAAATTTTTTGTTAAATAATTTTGTATTGTTATTATAAAATATTTTTGTATAAATTGTCATTTTTTTACTTTCTTTTTATTTATCTATACAAGTAAAATAATTTTTTATTTCTATCCATCCAAACAACAAAATTTTTATCTCATTTTCAGATATTTTCTTTCTATTATTTATTATCTATTTCATTCAAATATAGATTACAATTTTTAATTTTACTTTCCTCAAGTTAGCAAATTTTTTATTTCACACTAATTTTTTCAATACTTGTCCATGAATTTGCAGGGTTCGATGCCATGTGCATTATTTGGGAAAAAAAAGTATGATTAGGAGGTGAAAATAGGTTAAGATAAGTTAAGTTTTGCATAAATAAGTACCTTATTTTATAATTTTAAAGGTTTGATTGCTCTTTTAACTTATTTAACAGGTTATCTAACTTAATGATAAACAAGCTAGATAGGGAAAAAAAATTAAACACAAAATATTGTTAATATATTATAATTAATGCATAAAAATATTATATAAATGCATATATACATAACAGGTCTTAAGTAGGGTGATCAAATGGGTCTAAGCTTTTTAACAAGTTCAAATGTAACAAATCCTAATGAAAACTTATTGACATACTCAACAGTGTGAACATAATTGGGCTCGTCTCGCATATTATTTTTGCCTATTTTTCGGTTTTCACTTCTAAGTCCACGACTCCTTGGAGCAAAAATGGTTTTTTGTTATGGGCAAAAATAATGTACATTGTTTGTGTGTTTTATGGGTTTATGGGTCTCGTCTACAATCACCCTGTCACGGTGGTCAACGATGATCCAAACATGCCGTGAGTTTTCCAATGGTGAGTTGAACAAAAAGAAAAATTGGTTCCCCAAGGTCACTTTTGTATTTGCTCTATACTGTGATGAAGTAATGTACATGCCTTTATATTAGCAATATAATCTTTAATATATTTTGTAGTTAATAATTTAAAATGTGATTAAAAAATATATTAAAAATTGTTATTGACACTCCTGTGTTCAAGTGTCTCGCTTTTACGATAGAGCCTATTCGTTGATTGTCTTGTTGGACTTGGGTCCTTTGTGCCTAGGCCCTTCTGTACTTGTCTTTTGAGAAAAAATAAATCAGTTAAATAAGTTAACCAGTGTATTTACATACACATTCAACCTTTTTTAAGAAATCTTTTACCATTTAAAAAATATTATACTCATAAAAAATAAGAATTTTGTTTAGTAGTGCTTTAAGAACACTACTTACTAGCGTGAAATGCACAAGTATTTTATTTTAATATATATATATATATATATATATATTAATAGTTAAAAAAATATTTTTTCATAATTATTTTAAAATAATTATATATGTACATAATATAAGATTATTTTTAATATTAAATTATTTAAAAGTTATTTTAACTTATCTGTAGCTACGAAATATAACATGATAAATAATTTTTATAAATATAAATATAAATATTTTAAAAATATATAAAAATTTATATAAAGTAATAAAAATAAACAATAATTTTTATTTTTAAATGAATTTAATAAAAAATAAGTAAAAATTAAATACATTATTTTAAATTAATTTTAATTTTAATTTAAAAAAATATTGGTAACTAATTATAAAAGAGAATAATTTTATCGAATATCTCACTAGATAAGTCCTGAAATAAGTTTATTAAAAATTATGAAGATGGATATATTTTCTAGACAGAGTAGCGAATATCTCACTTTCTAGACAGACACTTGTTACCATTTTTCATGAAATAATATTAGCTCATGTTTATTGATGTAGTGTGGTGTAAAACTTGAAATGGTGAAAAGTGCATTTGCTTAAACATAAATTATATTGTATCATGTATTTCCATAATAGTTAATAGATGGTAACGAAGAAAGTTTGAGTGAACTCAAATACGCACATAAAACAGGAAATTGAAATAGTTGTGTTTGGACCCCATGAGCAGAAGCTGCCATGCCCATGATGATATGTCCCAGACAACAACAAAGGAAGATCGCATAAGATTGCCACTGCTGTTTTCCCGGCATATGCATCCGTACGTGTCCTTCTACATTTGGTCCACTCTACACTGAAATTTATGCTTCTCCAATATTATATCATTATACATTTTTTACAATTATTTTTAGGTGCAAATACTCTGTTTACTTCTGCTTCATCTTTATATTCAGGTATATGATTCATTATATTGCACGGTTGCCAGATTGGCCACGCTTTGTTCAGTGCATGCAGCAAATTATTGAAGGAGTGGAACTCTGATACTCTGCTCTGAGAGATGTTAAAGTTGGTTGTTTCTGTGTCCTCTTCGTTTGCTGTTATCCTCTTACCATTTCATGTCGTTAAATTAACCATATTCTGCCAATCCATTATCAATTTTGGCATATTTTCAACTTAGAACTCAACAAAGCACCTAGAGAAGCATGGATATCATACACCACCCAAATACAATACGACATAGATACAATTATAAAGTATAGGATATCGTATTTTGTAATACAATGTATAAAACTCATTTGAAATTAACATATTAAAAATTTTAAATTACAAAAAAAAAAAAAAAAAAAAAGAGTTGTGTTCTCAAAATGGTCACAAGTTATAATAATATAATAAAAATGACTATACCAACTATGCTCTAAAGTCTAAAGGCATTGTTTAAAGAATTAAAAATAAAAAAATTCTTGAAAATTTGTTAGATTGCGTTGAAAAAAAATCTTTAATTATATTATAAAAAAGTTATTTTTAATTCTTTAACGAGTATCTTAAAGTATTAGTTAGCATCTATCTTATAAAAATATTATAAAAAAATTATTTTAATTTTTAAGATCAAGTTTAATTACACAAAAATAGTAAGTTTTTAATAAAAAAAACAATATTATACCTTTATAATTTTAATGTAATAAATGTATTTTTTAATAAAAATTATTACTTTTAAATTCTTAAACTTAATTTTAAAGATTAAAATTAACAATGTTTAAATATTAAAAATATTTATTTATAATGATATTTCAATTAATATTGGATTAAAGTTATAAAAAGGTGAAATCACGAACATGTTACAAAAAACATTTAAAATGCTTCTAAAGTGTCCACTTTATATGGATATATGTATCTCATATAATTAAGATACGGCACCATTATCTTTTAGAAGTATTTGTCAATCTTTACAAAGCACAGTTAAATCTTACACCTTTTCTGGTGTAATTGGACAGGAAGGACCTAAGAGAGTGATTTAAAAGAAAATAATATATATACTTTTAATATATATACTTCTTTGGATACACTACAAAAAGTTGGAGGAAAGGGAATTGGGACCTTCTTATTGTTTATTTTCAATTTAATTTATTATATACATATAATATTAAAAACTAAAAGTATTTTTTTATTATTAAAATATTATGATGAAAATTTTAAAATTTTATGATTGTTGTAAAATAAGTTTTTATCTAAATCTATTTACTTTTTCTATCATTTTTATTCACACAAAAAAAAGTGAAAGATTTTTTTTTATATTTTCCTCTATTTTTATGTATCCAAATAATTTAATTTTTAATCTATTATTTATTTATTTTCTTAATTTCATCCTTCATCTAAACATGAGAAGTGTATATTAGTTGTGGAGTACCTCCAAAATCTTTAGAATAGAAAAATAGGTCATTAGAGTTTTCTGAATAACCTTTCTTTTTTCCTTTTATGGCATCGATGAGTTGGTTACACAGACAATTTCATTCAATATAAATGATATCTATTTAACTTCCCTTTTCTTTTTCTTATTTTACTGTTTTTGCCTCTCTTTTTTTATTTCCAGTTTTGTTGTGGGTTCTTTACTTTTTAGCATACAAACAAGTAGACATCATAAAGGTGGGTCATTGGAGGGTAGTTGATAGCGCTTTTTGAAGGTCTGGGGAGAAGAATGTTATGGAGCAAGTGATGGAGCTTCGAGTCTTCCTATATCTTTGCTACCCTGCATGACTGCAAATTTTTGCTGGGTCTGCTACCAGAATTGTAACCAAAAGTGTAAGCGACAAGATCTTGCAGATAAAACGAAGAAATAGGAAAAAAAAAAAAAACCCAAGAAATTATATATATGTGTACTTCATGATACAAACACTAAAATGATTAGAATTATTGCCTCATATGAATAGCAAGAAGCATGAATTCAAGGGTATTGTGTAGAATCACAAATGACAAATCCCATCAAATGGGAAACAAGATCTGGTTTGACACACACATATATATCCCGACACGCATCCAATTCAATTCAAATTAACCCATATCCTCTCATTTTTGCATGATTAAATTGTTCTTGAATTGAATTTCTTTTCTTGTGATTCATGATTATTAATTTACCGGGAAAAAGAAAAAATACTCGGTTTATGGGTCCACAAGATCAACATCATGAAATGGGATAAGTGACAGGTAGTCTACTGTGGAAAAGATGGGGAGATAAGTCTTTGTTGACTGATGTATGATTTATGAAGTTAGAAAAGTAGAAAGTATGATGATGCATTCGTGCCTTTGCAAATGCAATGAATAGTGTGGGAGTTACCCAGATATAATGCAATGCAAACTTGAGGCTTAATGAGATGGATCATATTAAATTTTCTCTTGAAGATAATATAAACTTGTATTATTCACGTGAACATGTCACAGTTTGGAACAATATCAGATTGTCTTGCACACGAACAATTCTTCGAAATAGGTTCAATTTAAAACCAAACTCTAGATAGAGTTTTTCAGAGAAATGTTTTTTTTTTTTAATTTTATCATCCCTTTATAATAGAGATATATTTAATTTTGAGACATGTATGCACAGAAAAGATAATAAATACATGAATAATTACATATAATATCATACGCTACATTAATTTTTAATAATTTCAACATGTAACCGAGTTGTTTAAGAATCATGATTAACATTAGTATTGCATCATTGAATTGTACCAGTACTGCACCACTTTTGGCAAAGTTATAAGATATATTTCGTATTTCTAAGGTGGGCGCGGGTATAAGTATGGACCAAAGTAAGTGGCCCTTCATGTGTAATTACTAATTGGTTCACATGCATGGCAAGGATACCATAAATTAAGATGACTAGACTTTACTGCATGTCATTAATAATTACATACATTAATACGCGGACACCTATATAAGATATAATAACATTAATGTTACTTGCTCCCCTCCCTCCCCGTTTCAAATTGAGATGGTGAATTCAATTTCGGGCACGGGTTGTTCGTGCATCCTCATTCCTCAGTACAATTTCTTTGCAACGAATAATGGGTGGCAATTTATTGCGCTGTGTTGTTCAATGTAGATTGTTTTTCTGTCTTTTTCTTTAATTGCATAACATGACATAAATTACTAACATGAAATGATATTGATACTAAGTTAATCTGCTGACAGACAAAAAGAACCATCCACGGCAGAGTTTACGATGTCGTTTGCATGCTGCTTCTGCTTTCTGCTTTGTTATTCCAAAAGAAACTAGAAAATAATATATTCTTGATTTGCGGTTACACAAGCTTTAAACACAAAGAGCCGGTGCTTTTGACCATCCCCATTTAAGAGGCTCTTTTGTTTTGTTTTCTTTTCTTTTACTCCTTGTTATTGAGTATTAAACTGTGATAAAATATACTTCTTTAAAAAGAAAAGAAGGAAAATTTGTCTCTGATCATCTTGTCATCTGTGTATAAAAGACATTTTAAAAACAAAAGAAGAAAAAAACCGTCTTTGATTCTTCTTGTCATCTATGCTTTGACTACTATTATGATAGATAAATTTATTGACAAATGACTCACTATTCTTACCTTTCAATTATATGAAAACCTCAATCGTAAATTTTGTTATTTTTGGGGGCCACTAAATTTGTCTATTGAAATAGCATTTGATCCACAGTCAAATGATCTTGTTAATGATTTCCACATATATAGCTAACCAATTAATACATATACTTAGTTAATTAACAGTGTTTCATTATTATTATTAGTAGCACCACCACCAACACAAGTGATTTTTTTCTTAATCTTTGCTAACTTACTAAATTAATTCAATTAATTGTTGGAGCTATGACTTTAGTTAATTTAATTTATCTATGAAAGAAAATGGCACGTTTTGCATATGTACACATAAAATGACTTTACCATAATATGGGGGTATGTAACTGAAGGGTTAATTACTATATATTTATATATATATATATTAAAAATTACAATGTCAATATTTGATGTATAGTATTAGTAGAGTATTAAATATTTTTAAATTAATGTAAATTTTTATAAATATAATTTACATGCTAATAACTTTTAATTTAACAGTAACGTTTGGGATAAAATTATTTAATAAAAAATTATTATAAAGTACGATAGTGTATATCTTATTGCAGTGTAATCAATCTTTCTTCTTTGACTGCAGGAAAAAAATAAAATAAGTGGAGAGATAAATTTTTGTTTATAAATTAAAATTTATAAAATATAATGAATTATTAAAATATATGTACCTGACAGTATGGCATTTATTTTCCTTTTTCTGAATGAAAGCTCTTAAATAAATATGTACGTAAAATGAGCATTGATGGATATCCAGTCCTACCCTTCAAACTCTTCCTTTTAAACTTGACAGACTCATGCGATTAAGATATATAAATATTAATTAATATATTTAACTGCAAATTAATAGAATGCATATAACATAATTAATAGAATAGTAGAGCTTATGGGCATATATATTCCTTTTGGAAATCACTTTTGAGAGAACAAAACCTAGTGGGTTCGTCAGCAGCTGGCCTGGTCACTTAGCTAACATGCTTCAACAAAAACAACACAAAAAACTTTTAGTTTCTAAACCTTTTGGTCGTCCATTTTATACAATCCTACGGGACAGAGAACGTGAGGACGATCCGAAAAATACCTTGATGCCCTCTTCCCACCACTCCTTCTCAAATAAAATCCTTCTAATTTGAATGACCAACAAAATATTTGCTTGCATAAAATCTAAAGTTTCGTTCAATCCACATAAAATATTAATCTTCTAGGAATCTTCACTATTCTGCTTTTGACATTTTTTCTTTCTAGGATCAACATGTTGCTGCCCTGTAGCCTCTCATTCAGTAAAAGATTCCTTCTGTTCATCTAATTCTAGTTAATTATATATTCAATCTATCAATTTATCTGTGAATATCATAAGAAAAACAAACCGAGAATGGCCAAATTAAAATTGAACATGATAGTGAAAGTATGACTTTTTAGTTGCTGAAATATGGGCTTTAAATAATAATATAAGTCATTTCATCGCCGAATGCTAATTTTAATTAACACGCCATTCTAATAATTCAGCAAAAGTAACCCTTTGTAGCTTTGTTAATTAGTTCTTGTTCCACGTTACGCTTCATCTCGCATGTGCAAGCAACCAATGCCAACAAAGCCAGTTTATGTAATGTAAGACAACTTTAACTTGTAGACACCTCAACGCATTTATAACTTGTTTAGATTTATGTTTAATTGATAATAGATAATTTTATTTTAATATTACTAATTATAAATTTAGGTTTGTTTAAGTAAATTAATAAGAGTAAATATATATTATTTTTTTATAAATAAAATCTCGTTATTTCATTTAAAATATCTCATAAAATGAATGAAAATAAACTCTTATAAGTTTTAAGATGAATTTATATTTAAAGAATCTTTAACGTATTTTAAAAAATATATTTAATATTTATTTTATCATATCACATCATTCATAATATTTATTTGTTTGTTTTCTCTCTCTCTCAAGAGCTATTTTCCATATATAAACCCCACTTCATCACAAACCCAGTGTGAAACCCACACACTTTGAAAAACTTTCACACGTACATGTTACCCTGCACCCACCATGGCTGCCACCATCATAACCACCGCAACCACCACACCCTGCAGAGACGAACCCGACTACGACAGCAGCTCCTCGTCGATCACCGTGCCGGAATCAAGCCGGAGCTGGATGACAAACCTCAGCTTTGGTAGCCGCCGGCGCCGGAGCTCCGTCTCCGTTTGTTCCTCCACCACAGACACGTCTTCGTTCCTGGGTTCACACGCCAAGCCCCACAAGGCCAACCAAGCTGCATGGGAGGCCATGCGGCGGCTCCGCCGCGACAAGGGGCAGGTTGGCCTCGACCACTTCAGGCTCCTGCGGCGGCTCGGAAGCGGTGACATAGGGAACGTTTACCTTTGCCAGATAAGGAACCCTCTTGTGGGGTTGCCACAGTGCTTCTATGCCATGAAAGTTGTGGACAGAGAAGCACTTTCTATAAGGAAGAAACTACAGAGAGCAGAGATGGAGAAGGAGATTTTAGCCATGCTTGATCACCCTTTCTTGCCCACTTTGTACACTGAGTTCGACGCTTCTCATTATTCTTGCTTGGTCATGGAGTTTTGTCCCGGTGGTGACTTGTATGCTGCTCGCCAACGCCAACCTGGGAAGCGGTTTTCCATATCATCCACTAAGTAACCACTTTTTCCTTTGTTAAGCTTCTCTATAGTTCATTTTACCCCTGGTAGTTAAAATTTTGAGAGTAAAGTTTCCCTTTAGTTTACTTTAGCTTTTAACTTTATAAACTGTATTTTTATTTTATTGTTAATGTTACTAAGAAAATGCTTCAATATACATGTGTAATTAACTTCTTATTATAACTATATGAAGATAATAATGTAGGGGTAAATTTTGAAAAATACGCAGGTTTTATGCAGCTGAGACACTCTTGGCATTAGAGTATCTTCACATGATGGGCATAGTGTATAGGGATTTGAAGCCAGAGAATGTGCTTGTGAGAGAGGATGGACACATTATGCTTTCAGATTTTGATCTTTCACTGAAATGTGACGTTGTTCCGAAGCTGTTAAAGAGTAAGACTAGATTGGAACGCAGTATCAAGAGTACAAAGAGATCTGCACCTGCCTGCACTGCCCCCATGCAGCCTGTGCTATCTTGTTTCTCAGCATCAAGCAAGAAAAAGAAACCCACTGTAACAACGGTTATAAGGGAAAATGTTGAAGTTCAAGAACTTGATCCGGAGCTGGTGGCAGAACCAATTGATGCTAAGTCAAAGTCATTTGTAGGGACACATGAGTACTTGGCACCAGAAGTTATTTTGGGACAAGGACATGGGAGTGCAGTGGATTGGTGGACATTTGGGGTGTTCTTGTATGAGATGTTATATGGGAGGACACCTTTCAAAGGTGAAAATAATGAGAAAACTCTTGTAAACATTTTGAAGCAACCATTGGCTTTCCCTAGAATTGCAGTGAGTAGCAGCAAGGAGTTTGAAGAGATGGTGAAAGTTCAAGACCTTATAAGCAAGCTGTTAGTGAAGAATCCAAATAAGAGAATTGGAAGCTGCATGGGTTCTGTTGAGATCAAAAGACATGAGTTCTTCAAGGGTGTAAATTGGGCTTTGATTAGATCAGTTAGGCCCCCTGAGGTCCCTACTGATATGAACAAGATTAGGAGTAGGGTTTTGGTACCAAAACTAAGCAAGACAGACAGGGATCAGCCGTATCAGCTTAGTGCTCATCATTTTGAATACTTCTAACTGAAAAAAATGTAAATAGTTTAGGAAAAATAGTTTTTTCCAAAATATGTGTTTATTTGCCATTAAAGAAAGTAAGGGTTCTTCCCCCCCCCCCCCCCCCCTTGTTTTCTGTTTTTTATTTTCTTTTCCTTTTCTGTACTGATGAGAGAAAGAATTAGAAATTATATGTATGAGTATGACCAAGGCACTATGCATTGAACTCACAGTTTATTCGCTCATAATAATAATATTGTTATGTCTCTCTACCAATAAATTATCAGTAGTTGAGGACTTGTAGGTGTAAAAAAGTGAGATCCCATAATTGTCCTAATGTGATTCTTATGAAAGGTTACGAAGTCATGTGATGACAATAATTACACTTCTCATTGATGATAAAATTGCAGGGAAGAAAAGGGAAAAATCACTTTATTTTAACAATACTTTATAACATTGTATACTTTTCTCGTATGGCTATTTTCGCATCTGCGCATTCACATGTCCTTTTCACCGAATGAAGAAAAGAAAGAAAAAGGAAATTGTTTTATGGGCTCTTTTTTCTCATTGTTTTTGGTAAAATGTAAAATGTGAATTGTAGTGATTATCTACAGCCCTTTATATTAAGTTGAGGTTCTAAAAGCTCATTTGAGTTTTATGATTGGTAATATTCTTTAGGAGAGAGAAATGTATGTAAACAGCTCTTTCTCAAATCAAGGGTAATGAATGTCCGGATTAGTTAATAATAAAAATTGAAGGATTTGGGAATGTGTTGCTAACAGTAATGATGAGGTGAGAGGGAATAAAAGGAGTGCAGGCTGTGTGGACCATTTTGAAAATGCAGTAAAAAATGACTGCAATAATTTGATCTTAACATCTAAACCAAAGGAACCCAATCAAAATCCAAGAGGAATCCTTTTCTTACCTAAAGTATCAATAAATCAAATAATAATATCTACTATGAGTCAGTGCATATGGATGAGACCCCAAAGCACTGGTGCTCTCTTCCATAGCAGCCCGAATAACAATGAATATTCATTAGGTACTTGGAATCCCTTATCTCTTTCTCCCTGCATAGTGAAAAAGAAAGGGAGCATTTTCCTCTTCGGAGTAAAACTTTCGTTTTTACAGAATTATAATTAAAAACTTGCATGATTTATCCGTATATAGAGAGAACAACAAATAGCAATTTTGAGTCATACAACGACATTTTGTTGTGACTTAGACAAAAAAATATTAGTAATTATTTCTTCATTTTTAGACATTTTTGAAAAGTAAACAATTTTTTTTTTCATATATAGTTGTATCCAAACATGCATTAGTTGGTAATATTTTATGTGGACGGATTTTATGTTACTTTCAAGCAAAGATTAACTTCACAAGTAAAGAAAATATAAGAAGAACTTGTGGAAGAATAAAAAAAATCTTAACATAAAATTACTAGCAACAGAAACATGATGAAAATGAAACTACAACCCTTTAACTCAAAAACATGTTAGTGACTTTCTCCCTCCACAAAGGAGAGGTTCCTAATTCGACCCACATCCTCTGTCATTTAAGTGGTAACTTTTGTCATATATCACTAAAAGGAAGACAGCATAAGCACCATTTAGATTTGCATTCTAATGGAGTACAGCATTATAATGGGCAAGCATCAGCTTTTATCATGTCATTGATTCAGTTCTTTAAACATGAATGAGCTGTAAGATGTGTGTGCCGAAATAGTCAAGTACTCAAATGACTTTTTCTCATTTTTCCTTTTGGCTTTTTGTTCTCTTTTAGAGGTTAAATCTTGAGGTGAAGTGAAGATGAAGCAGTTAATGTCAGTAGTTCAGTGGTTGTTGTTTTAGCTACAAGGTATGGTTGAGGTTGAATCTCGTGACCTTGAAGCTTGCTCTCAATGCAGGCAAAATTGGCTTCGACAATTTCATTTGTTTACTTCTCATTAGAGTTGCTGTGACTTTTTTTTTTCATAATTTTGTGAATTTTTATTTTAATTATTTTAGATGTTAACTTTTAACTTTTTTTTAAATTCAATACTTTTAATCATTCGTAACTATTAAATGATGACACAGTTGAATAAAAACTTGTCACATATCAATTTATTGTGAAACTACATTACTGGGAGAAAACAAAATAAAAAGTTTGAAAAATTTAAGGAATAAAACGGAAAAATAAAATATAAAAAAATATTTAAGTTTATTTTTAAAAAAATTTATCAGTATTTTTACTAGTGAAAATTTTATTCGATACATTAATTATGTAGATAAACAGATAGATTTAGTTAAAGTGTACTGATAAACAATGTATGAATATTTCATAAATATAGAATTAAGATGTGATCGAGTTACCTGAATAAAATGGTAGACTGATACCGTACTCTGAGAGATAATGCATTTGTTACCATTCCTTTGAGCACAGAACATAAAATCTAAAGTTTCAGCAAATATTTAGCTTTTAATGTGTATCAGGTGTGTTATGTGAAAAAGCTCAATTATGTTGGAGGCATTATAGCAATCCAACCCAACTAATATGATTTGATAGTTCTTTTTTCTTTTGTTGTTGGATCTCCCTCGTTAGTCGTGATCTCACCCCTTCTTTTTGGAACCAACATACATATGGATTATGGACGCACTCAAAATTTACCTTTATTTTGAGTGTAAAACTTATGCGAGTCACAACTATTTGGCGTGGTAAGCATTGGAAAGAATTTAACTTTAATTATCAACTACAACAAACTAGAACAGTTCTCCTCATATTTCAATGCCTAAAATGTAACATTAAGAAAAGAAAATTCATCTAAGCTCTAATGGAATAAATTGTTAAATTAGTCTTCGTAATAAAAAAAGTAATATAAATTTAAATACACCTTTCTTTATAAGTTAAAAATAACTTATTTTTTCAAATTTTAAAAATGTTAAATGAAAGAGTTTCTAAAAATATATATATATATATTTTTAACTCTTAAAAAATTAATTTATCTTACGATTTAATATTTAATTCTTATAAATACTTATTTAGAAATTTATCTACTGGTATTATTTTGTAGACCCAGAAATGTTAATTCAATGTGGGCTCTTGGAGTATTAGCGGATGTGAGCTTGAAACAGCAAAGGGAATATTCATTTAGAAAAAATATTTTCAGTTTGGATAATTTTTTTATAGAATAAATTAATATAAAAAATAAACAAATTCTTATAAATTAATATAGAATAAATATTTTCACTTATTTAATTTTTTAAAATTTTAAAATATAATTTATTTCTAACTTACGAGGGAGGTTATATTTATTTTTTATTTTAAATTTTTCTCTTCCCAAGTATTTTTTAAAAGTTTATCCAAACTAAATTATAATAATTTAAAAAATTAATAACTCATTTAAGCTTCTATTTTAAAATATTGTATACTCATTAAGATAAAAGTTGAGTATTATATGACATATTTATATGTGTGATAACACTGACTATAAATGTAATTTAGGGAGAAGAACTGAAAAGCACCCTTGCTCCCCTGATGAGTCCCAGTCCTGTGTTAGTATTAGGAAAAGAGATTTCTTAAACTCACGTCTTACCCAACTCCACTTTGGTTTAAATAATTGAATAAAACTTTCAATTGACTAAGCTTTACCAAATACTGCAAAACGGTAAAACTCAGTGGGCTTTGGAGGGACCATAAACCACCCACCAACAGGAATGAATAATTTGAAATTAGATTAGTGTTATATTGTTCTAATTGTCACTAACCCTATTATAATTGACCAAATCAAAGATGCATGTTAAAGAAAAATTGAAATTATTAGAATAGCATAAACGACTACTAAAACTAAAAAGAAATTATAGATATTAACTTTTCATTTGATAACAAGATGAGTAAAATACCAGAAAAAAGGAACGAAACCTCTCGTTGAATTTTTTTTTGTTGGTAAAATTTTGTTTTAATAAATTAAATTAATAATGTATATATTGATATTATATATCAATTTTTTATATTAATAACGTTATTTATTAGTATAATACATCATAATGTTATTGTAGATATGTAATACTTTTATTAATATACATCAATACACACTTATATAAAAGAGTGCCGTTTCCTCAATATATGGAAATTTTGCTGTCATTTATTTTGCTTTAGATTTTTATAATATAATGTACTCTGAATACATTAAAGCTTCGTTAATATATTATATTGATTAAGAAAGTTTGTTGGCATCTGATAAAGACTAAAGTGTAGCCTCCGTACATTCAATTTGATGGCTGTGGGCTCTGACTCTCTATTTGGAGTCGCCGGTATTAAACTAGCTTCTGAATTCCAAAATGAAACCTATTATTTATTTATTTATTTTTAATTATTACAATATTTTACGTCATAAAAATTATATAAATTTTTATTAATTAATAAAAATATAATTTAATGCATAATATAATTATATATTATAATTTTGATAATTTTTAAGACTTATTTAAAATAAATTATGAATATCTTTTTAATATCTTGTGACTTTGTTGTTTCTAACTTATTTTAATAATTTTTTAGTTTAAATTATTAAAATAAATTGATTATATCTCATTTTATAAATTATATATTAAATTTAATATATAAATTGTTTTTATAAAAAACATTAAATAAATGTTTAAATAAATCGTTATTCAAACATACCTTATTAATTTTTTTATTTTTATTTTAAATATATTAATAAATTATTATTTTTAATTATATATATTATTAAAATAATTTTCATATGATAAAAAAATTTGATGGTTGACTAAAGGACAGTCTTGATATATATTAGAAAAATATAAAGTGATGATCAAGTTAGTATAAAAGTAAATTTTATTAAATTTATTTATCTGAATAATTTATAAAATATAAATTTAACAAATATAACTCTTAAATATTATTATATTAATATATTGATAATTTATATTAATTTTAAAATAAAATATATTTATTTAATAGAATATTAATTATTGTTAAATTTAATTTATTTATATGAAACTATTAATTTATAATTAAATTAATAAAAAATATCATTCGTATAAAAGATAATGTTCCATTCTAAGGAATCTGATAGGAATAAAAAGTAGTTATCCTCGTACAGTACCAAACATTACCTTAAAATAAACTAAGAGACATTTGGAAGAAACATCACTTGCCACTTTTCACCCCTTCGATCGTCCCTTCCGGGCCTTGTAGTGGACTAACTGGCATCCTATCCTAGCCCATGAGATTTAGTAGTATTAAAAAAGCAACCATTTATAGACCAAAAACCCACATTTTATTATATTTTAAAGAAAGCTTATACACTAATTAATCATTGCATTAACTATGATTCATTCTAAAAGAAAATTTCATTAAAATAATTAAAATTTTACAGAAAAGGCAATGAAATAATATAATTTTAAAACAATAATTACTCATATAATTAATTCACTTTGAATATCATTAGTATATATAGCGATCTATTCTATGATTCTCCCTCTCCTTTAATGTCTCTTTTACCATCACCGTTCTACTTTCTTTCTTTCTTTCGTTTTTCACTTTTTAATAATTGTTGGCCGGAAAGATATCTACGTATGACTCTACATGATCTCTTCCATTGTTCTAAAGTCTCCAACTTTAATTTGCTTTTGGCATTCAACGCAGAATAAAGATATATGGATATCGTAGTCTTAATTTGCACAGGATCAGTAACGTGAGCAATGACACGGATGTTGAACTCAAGTATTAGTTTTTCTTCTAATCTAACGTTATGCTACCTAGGTATTCAACCTAGTACTTCATGAATTGTTGGTAGACAGCAATAGCAGCGATATTTAATTAATTTTGCATTGTGAATACCTGTGACTGTGTCTAATTAATTTATTAATGTGGCATTGTGTAGTGTAAGATATCACCGATTCATGTTAGTGCGGCATAAAATTACTAAATTCGCACTTATACTTTTTATCTTTTGTTAGAGTTTAATAAACTTAAAAATGTAGATTATTTATTTAATAAACACTCCACATATGCATTCTAACAAAATATGTATTTACTATCATATCAATATTAGTTACATGTTTTGAGAAAATTTAAAAACCTTTGCGCATCACTTACAAATTCAAGTATTTCTTCACTCAAGAATTATAATGAATAATAAATAAATACTCGTTTTTAAAGACGGGCTATTATTCTAGTAATTCCTCACTCTTGTCTTAAACTTGGATGCTTCAACATTTTATTCAAGACCCCCTTTATATACAGTGATGGAGAGTATGTCTTTCTTCAAAAACAGATAAGTGCATGTAGCCTTATCACATTTTAAGGCCAATATTAAAATATGCTATTTTCTTCTTCTAAAGATGATCACCCTAAGCTTCTCCATAAGTTAAGAAACAATTTTATCTTCCTTTATTTTATTTTAAAATTTAAATTCTTATTCTTATCAATATATAAGTTTGCATGTTTACCGACGCACCTTATACACGTTAGGATTTTGAATTCAACTTTTATTCAAAGAAAAGAAAATATTTCTTTCTTATCAAAACAAAAATAAAAATAAAGAGTATAAGAGGTGTTCTAACCTATGATACAGTTAAACAAATATCAGTTAATATACAATAACCTTTCAAACACTTTATAACAAAACTAATATTTTAACTTTTGAAGTTATCTAATTCTAAGAGCAAACCTTATAATATTTGATCGACTTTTTGATAACCAAATGGATCAAACTCCTGTGAACAATAAATGCTTCAACTCTTCGCCTTGTACCGAATCAAACCATATAACAAAACAAAAAGAAGTCCTTAAAAGATTGATTAATTTCTGATTACTTCTTTCAGAGATGGGTATTTTTAACTATAAGAATTCTAACTCTTGAAAATAAATATTTATTCATTAACTGATAAAGCAAAATATAAGTCCAAAAAAAGCTTATACAATTTGGTTTAAATCGGATGACCCTACAATTATTTTTATTTGAACTATAGGTGGTGGTGTTCTCTTCCCGTCAATGTGCAGTTGAGACTTGAGAGTGTCTCGAGAGGGAGTTCGAGAGGCAATAGAAAGCCAACGAGGGAAGTCCAAACTCAAACTTATTATTAATATCTTAAGGCTAAAAGTTTTGTTTGGAGTATGGAATAATTTTGAGGAAAAATAAATTCAAAAAATAATTTTAGAGGTCAAAGTTTGATGCTTTTGTTTGATAACTCTCTAGATCTTTTAAGCTATGTATGAATTTTATGTTAAGGAAAGGAGAGAAGAGAGAAGTTACTGATCTTTAATTCTTATTTAAAAGTTAATTAGACATGAAAGGGTTAGAAATTTTTTCTAAATTTTCAAAATCTTTCTAATTAGATATATATAAAATTTATTTATTTTCATAAAAATTGTACTCAAACTTCACTATAGATATAAACATTTTCAGACTAATTAGTCTTAAGGCTTCCTTGCATTTGTTGGCATAAGTTTACCTTACTTTGGATTATTTTATTTGACCTTTTTACTTTTAAATTATCTTGTTTTATATATATACTTTTCAATTGCATGTGCCTCGCACGTGATTGGAAACCATCCCCAAAAATGAACCCCAGTGATCTTACATATATTGTTTCGTTCGATATGATACACATGTCGTCACCGGTTAATCACACGTATCAAAAGAGACAAAAAACAATTAATTTAGATAAAAATATAAATGAATATAATATAACTTGAAAACTAAATTCTTAAGTTGTTTCAAAGTTATGAATGTCATCATATTAATTTTTTAAAAAAAGTTCTTAAAATATTATTTATGTCACACTTTTTTTAAGAAATTTATGTCACCCTATTATTGCATAAAAATGTATAAGATAACATTTAAGATATTTAATAAACTATTTTGATGATATATTTTGTTTAAAAAATTAATATAATGATATCTTCATATCTTTAAAATATTTATTTGGTTGAATTTTACGAAACTAACCTAATATTATTGTATAATAATAATAATAATAATAATAATAATAATAATAATAATAGTAATAGTAATAATAATAATAATAAATTGTGATTGTAATAACAATAAAATTGAAAAAAATATTAATTATTGTGTAACAGTAATAAATGTAATAATTTAATTTTTTTTATATAAAAAAGGATTAAAATATTTATGTAATGAGTTAAGAAATTTTGTGTTATGACTTAAATATATGAAGAAAACTCAACCTAAAAGACTAGTATATTAGATGTGAGAATTTCACGACTTAAATATTACATTGATCATCTTATTTTACTGAACGTAATTTTATTTTTATAATAATATTATGAGTAGGATAAAAATTTCTCCTTAATTTGTTACCATATAGCAATTTTTTTATCATGTACATTCATCTTTTTTATATGTTATTATTTGAGTAATTTTAATATCAAATAAAAATGCCTTTTCCAATTAAACAAAATCTAATAAGACTAAAGCCAATCACACTGCCCAATTTAAGTAGTTAATTTTATCGAATAAAATAATAGGATAAGATTTTTGTTAACATTATTGTAAATAAACCTAACCTCAAAGAAATACTATGTATCTACATATCAACATTTGCAAAGAAATATACTTTAAAGTTATCCAAATTTATATATAAAATATCTTCTTCTTCTTTTTGGAAAAGATATATTTTTTATATATTGAATGAATTTACTTTTAATATATTGTCAATATAATTTATTATTAAATAATTTAAGTATACAAGAATTATAATTTTTAAATTAATCATCATAATATAAGATAATTTAAAATATTTTTATCTTTTGAGTAAATTTTAAATAAATTTACTGAATATGAAGTTTTTTAAATATATTTTTCTGTAATTTTTTATATTATTGAACAATTAAAAATGAATATAATTATGTCTCTTAAAATAATAATATGACAATTCATAATTGAACGTTTATAGTTTTTGTACATTTGATTTAAATTATGAATATATTTTATGATAACTTAAAAAAATTGAATAAACGAAAATAAAATAGTATTAAATAATGAGTAGATTTGAATGCGAAAGATGGCGCAATTATTGAATGTTATATAGTAAAATATTGGAAGGTAGAGAGAATGATGATGTTTTGGGTTTGACAGAATAAAAAGGTGAATGCGGAAATAGCAGAACAGAGATTAGGGCAGTGGCCAACAACATTGCCCAAAAACCATGGCCTCTAAAGAGCCAGTGTTTGCACGTGCTGAGTTGGGACACGTGTTGCAGATGGTGGGTGGGTGGTTAATCCTCTCTTTCATAATTTCTTTATGTGTTTGGTTATTGGGATGAATCTAATCTAATGCCCATGGTTTTTGGCCCTCTTTCGACTAAACCACCACCACCTACTTTTGAACCTTTTCTTTCTCTCACTCTAAATCTACCAACAAAGGGCCACCGGATTGGGGATTGGGGATTGGGGATTGGGGATTGGGGAAACTATAATGTTTTTTCTATTTTATTTTATATGATTAATTATTTCATCTCAACTGATTTCATGATTTTTTATTTTATTTATAAAAATTTATTCAAAATGTCGATGCATTTGTTTGAAGATTGCCTATGGAATAACTTAGATAAATATATAAAAGTACACAAAATATCAATTTTTATAGATTTTTGTGTCCTCCTAGAAACGCGAGTGGATAACGCAAGTACATTGTTTCCTCCTTTCATCAATCAACAAATGAAAACCAAAGATCTACTTTTAATTTAAAAAATATATAAAATTGATATTTAATTTTTTTACTTCAATGTTATTTATTTATTTTGAATTACAATACTGTACTAATTTTATAATACAGATATTTATTTATAATATATGTATTTTTAAATATATATATATATATATATATATATATAAAACTCGTTATTTATTATAATAATAAAATAACATTTTATTATTATATTTTCATTGCTTTAAAATACAAATATCATAATAAATATTTGTATTTCTTAACTTTATATATATATATATATATATATTATCGGGTAAGAGAATTTTTTGTGTGTGCGAGTGAAAAGAAAAAAAATTAAATTATTAGATTTTATAATAAATTCTTAAAATTAAAATATATGAATTACATAAATATTTTATGTGATTTTTTTAATAATTATTCTAATTTTTATAAGTATAACTATTTGTATACGGTTGCAACTTGCAAGGTTTAGATTTACATTTTTTATTCTAATATCAAAATGCTCTTCTCATTAAATACATTTTATATATATATATATATATATATATATATATATATAATTTAATACATTAAAAAAATTAATTTCAAAATAATTTCATAAATTAAATATTATATATTATTAATTTAGATATCTTTTTAATAAAACTCATTTATGGATATTAATTTATATTATTTATTATTGTAAATAAAATTAATTTTATCAAGAAATAAAAATTAATTATACTAATAGGATCCGACATATCAGTATCTCAGTATCGAAATTGCGCACATGCACGAATTTGGATAAAACTAATAGCATTTACAACCTTAAGAATAAAAAAGTAGGAGTACTTCGGGAACAGCAAAAGAATCAACCGACAGAAACAGAAACCCAAGTGAAAACAACTGTCTATGGACAGTGGATTTCAGCTGAAACCATCAAACTCCCTTCTGCCACACTGCCACCCTTCTCTTCTTTGGAAACATTGTTGAGTTAATGACATTTTCTCTCCAACTCAGTATAAATATATCAGCAACTTCAACAACTCTTCATCCAAAGCTACTTCGGCAATTCATCTGTTTCCTGAGACTTCTTCCATTATTAGCTTTTGTTCAATTAGATTTTTGAAGATGGCCAAGAGAAATGTTGCTGCTAATTCTCCTTTTGAGAGGACTAGCTTGGCTTCTCTGGATCAAAAGTTGGCCATGGCCAAGCGCTGTTCTCATGGTAATGTATATCTCCATAAGATAAATCCGAATAATGGCCTCGAGCATTTCTCCTCTTGAATGATAAGTTTTGGACAATAAATGCAGTTTCAATGGTCATTTATGAAATTTACAAAATTTTCCATATCTGAAAGTTGCTTGATCTTAAATTTACATTTTTCATTTCATGTGTAAACAGAGGGCGTGATGGCAGGAGCTAAGGCAGCTGTTGTTGCTACCATTGCCACTGCCATTCCAACAGTAAGTACTCTTTCTACCTATTCGATTTTCTTTTGGTTTATTCAGCTTTTTCTGACAAAGTTTTCATGATAAGTTTTAAAATAACAGCCTTCAGTATTCTAAGAGAATTTGTAAATAGCTAACTGGAATTATGCTTGAAATGCAGCTGGCTAGTGTAAGGATGCTACCTTGGGCAAGAGCCAACCTCAATCACACTGCTCAAGCTCTCATAATATCCACTGGTTAGCTTACTCATCCATTGTGCTGCAATGACCAACACATAGCCTTTGTCTTATTTAGTCATCTAACTCCCATATTATGTTTGCAGTGGCGGGAGCAGCATATTTCATAGTAGCTGACAAGACCGTTTTGGCAACTGCAAGAAAGAACTCCTTCAACCCGCCCTCCAGTGCATGAATTCCAAATTGATATCTAGGATATTGGATTCGGCTGCACTACATTGGGATATCTTAGCATTATCCCAATCGTGAACTCATCATATATGTATATGTATCTATAATAAAGAAGGGTTTGCATTTCAATAGTGAGAGCGCACTTATGTACCAATCATCAGTTAATTACATGAATGCAAATTATTCACGATTGACCTTTCTTTTTACGCAAGTGCATATGTTATATACCATTGAGCGGATCGATAAAGTTTCACCAGCAATCATTACATGAGCAAAACCCGTCTTTAAAATGGTGAAAACGATTTCTATCTCTTGCAATTATTTCCCTATTGAAGATCTTAGATATTAGCTTGGTGGCGGAATGGCAATTTACACAAACACGAAGATTCTTCACGATCCTAATTGTAGTCCCAGGTTTTGTGCTTATCAAACCAAAAGCAATGGCCAACTTCTCACTGTGCTGACTCAAAGCTCCTTCCTTCCACTCCTCATCAATATCATAGAGAACCTCAGAAGTATCAGGCACAAACCCAGACTCCTCCAAAAGCTTATCTACCTCATCCAACATTCTATAAATTTTTTCACTCTGGGGATGGAACTTATCACCAACAAGGAACTCATGAACTACACCATCTAACTCTATAGACGTGCAACCGGGAACTTTCTTCATTCCTTTGTCATTTAACCTAGTTCTGATCCTTGCTACATCATCCCATTTGCCAGCGCCAGCATATATGTTTGACAAAAGCACGTATGCCCCCGGATTTTCTGGCTCTAACTGAAATAGGCGTTCAGCAACATATTCACCCCATTCAACCTGTCCATGAACCCTACATGCATTAAGCAGAGAACCCCAAATAGCTCCATCTGGCTCCATTTCCATATTTCTCATCATGATCTTTGCTTCTTCGAACTTCCCAGCTCTACCCAGGAGATCTATCATGCAACCATAGTGTTGCAATTTCGGTGAGATTCTGTAATCTTGGATCATTGAACTAAAATGCTGGTGTCCAAGATCCACCAAACCGGCTTGGGTACAAGCAGACAATACTCCAACAAATGTGATATCATCGGGTTGGAATCCCTCGTTGACCATTTCTGAGAAAAACCCAAGAGCCCTCTCTGCATGTCCGTTCATGGCTAACCCTGATATCATGGCATTCCAAGAAGCCAAACTTCTACAATGCATACTTCTAAACACTTGTTCCGCCACATCAATGCAGCCACACTTTGCATACATGTCGATGAGACTTGTCCAAAGGGAAATATTATTCGTTCTTTTCAAGTTTTTATCTATATATGCATGAACCCACTTGCCAAGATCAAGAGCACCAAGGCAAGCACAAGCTGGAAGAATGGCCAAGAAGGTTACATCATTAGGCGTCACGTTTGATCTAAGCATGAGCTCGAACAGTGCCAAGGCTTCTCCATAGAAATTCAAGTAAGAATAACCACCAATCATAGTATTCCACGAAATGACATCCTTTATTTGTATCCCATCAAAAAACTCACGAGCCGTGTCAATTTTCCCACACTTGGAATACATATCAATGAGTGCATTAGTAAGGTGAAGATCTGACCCAAGCCCATTATCCCTAATCCACGAACCGACCCAGTTTCCCAACTCAAGCGATCCCAAGTGCCCGCAAGCAGAAAGTACACTCACCATTGTACTCTGATTGGGCGACACGTTAGCCTCCTGCATGAGGGTAAAACAACCCAATGCTTCTTCAAAGCGACCACTCTGAACATACCCTGCAATCATGGCATTCCACGACACCACATCTTTGGCGGGAATTTTATCAAAAAGCCGTCGAGCATCATCCACGTAACCCTCGGAGACATACCCAGTAACAAGAGCGGTGAAAGAAACCGCATCTCTAAGAGTACTTTTATCAAACACCAAGCGTGCACAAGTTAACTCACCAACAGAAGAATACATGTGAATAATGGAAGAGTGGACATGTGGGTGAGAGTGAAGGGCAAGCTTAAGAACATGAGCGTGAAGCTGTTTCCCTTCATGGGTAGCTCTGGCTTTGGCGCAAGACTTGAAAAGGAAAGGGAAAGTGTGGGAATTGGGTTGCACCCCAGAGTGCAACATGCCAACATAGAGTTGAAAGGAGGAAATGGGAGAGAGAGTGAATGAGTGGCCACGAATGAGGGTGTTCCAGACGAAGTGGTTGGGTTGGTGAAGGGAATGGAAGAGGGAGAGAGCGTAAGAGAGGTCGCCGGAGGGAGAAACGGCGCAAAACTCGATGAGTTTGCTCTGGGCGAAAACGGTGTTGTGGAGACCCGTTTTGACAAAGAGTGAGTGAATTTGTTTGAGGGTGTTGATGTTGTTGCATTTGGCGAGGAGATAGAGATAAGGGTGTTGTTGGAGAAGCTTGTAAGGTGGATCCGAGGAGGGAAGAAAGTGAAGAATGGAATTGGAAGGAGACAGTGATGACACCACCATTATCTTTCAACCTTTCTTGTGGTTGCTTCCCACTGCCACCCAAAAGAATAGCGATAAGGCTTCATCATCCTAAAGAAAACTTAAATTACCATTGCAAGTCGATGTCTCTGTCAATTCAAAATTAAATTTAAGTTACTTCGCAATATAATATCTGATAATCAATCAGTGTAAAATTAATGTGTTAATATCAGTTTCTGCGATAATTCCAATTCGAAAGATGCGTGGCTTATAACTTAACTAAATTGGTTACCCGCCAAAATATTTGTCTAAATCCCAAATTTGTTTACATTGGAGAACGCTTGCAACTCAAATCGACGGTTAGATTGTGGGCTCTTTTTGTATATATGGAAAAAAAAAATACCAAAATATGGAATTTTTAAAAAATAACGAAAATATGACAGTTTTTAAAAATTGTAGATGACATTTTTAGTATTTTAAAAAAAAATTTTATTTTTTTAAAATACATCAATTGCATTTTCTAATTTTTTATATTTTTAAAAAAAGTCATGGATATTTTTTTTAGTTTTTTTATAAATTAATATTTTAAAATCAGCAATGACATTTGTTAATTTTTTTAAATCTCATATTTCAGTATATATTATTTTTAAATATGATATATAAATAAAAAAATCTTAAATTGTGTTTAGTTAAAATGGAAAGAGAAAAAGAAAAAACGGAAAAAAAGAGATAAAATAAATAATGAAAAGAGAATAAAAAATAATTTAGAGAAAAAAGTAAAGTTTTTGTTACTTGTAAAAATAAAGATTAAATTTATGTGTATTATCGTATATATTATTGATATTGTTATCAAATTAAAATTAAATTTATATAACAATATATTAATTTACTCATTTTTAATATTAATTTTAGTGTATAAATTATTAAAATAAAACTTTATTTTTATCTAAGAATAACACTAACCATACTTAAAAACAAATTTCTTTCATTACTTTAATTTTCTTTTATTTTCATAACGAGAGATGTCTTGCACCCTTTCCTAATCCTAAACACCTATCCTACTTTTACTTTGTTAATTTTTTCTTTGAATCAAGTACAAAGATTTATAAAAATTAAAAATTTATGTGGTCAAAATTCAAAATATATTTAAAATCAAAATTATACATGCGGAAAAATCAAGAATGAATTTAAATCTAATTTTAATTAATTTGAAATTGTAAATATAAAATATGAATATTTTTGTTTTCTTAATCGATATTTAAGAAACTTATTAATATTTATCGCACGCATATATTTATAGATAATTGCCAAAATATTAGTGATTTCTTATATTTGATGAGCTATAATCATCACTGACTTTAATAGGCTAGTAATATTTAAAAATCACAGCCATCGTTATATTTAATAATAATTAAAAAAAAAACTGTGCATTTCTGTAACTTCAAAGATGGATATTTTATTCTTCATACCATTGCGAAGTCAGCAAATTTTGTCTTTTTTACCATAAAGTTAATAAGTTTTATAGATTATTCTGATAAAGAAAAATATAAAATAGGAATAGTATATAAATTTTCCATCTTACTGCGATGCATTAAAATATGAAGTGTTTTGACCTTATAAAAATAATGGAATCATATATTTTATTCATAATAATAAAAAGCGAACGTGCTGGTTGTTACTATGCATTAAACACTTTATTCCTCAAACAGAATAATAAAAATATAAATTATAAAGACAGATTATTCCTTGTAGGTCCAATAAACCTGTTCGATGCTGGCGAATCGCTAATTAACAATAGCATAGCAGTAGATCCTAAGAAACAACTAACAATTGCACTTTCCCACTTTTTTAACTTTTATAATCAGCGCCATGTCGCCACGGCCATAAATTTAGCCTTTCTTTATGAATTTGGAGGGATAAAAAAAAAATTTAAAGAATAAAAAAGAAAAAGAGAGTTAATATGATTTTTTCAATTTAAAACTGATTTTCAAACAAAACTTTTAAGGATTTTCTAAAGTTTGAATATAACTATATATAAAATTAAAAATTATTTTAAATGAAATTAATTGTAAAAGGGTAATCACTTAATTTTTAATTGTAAGGGAAAGTCACGTTATGTTTAATTTAGTTATGGTTAAGAACTATTAATTGTGGTCGGATTCTGTTTTGCTTTTGTACGTTAATGCTGTATCAAGTTTATATATAGCTCTGTGCATAACTCTTCAGACACAAGAAAACACAAGTGAATTATTTCTGGATTATCACTTACTCTTTCTCTTACAATCACACCATGTTCAGATACCTTTATTTATAAATTAGTTTACTTTAAATAAAAATTTTATATATTTAGTTTATTGAAAATATTTATTTGAACTTTAATGCATTATATACGATTAAGAATAAATTAAATAGTTATAAAAGGAATTTTTATAAAAGAAAAATATGTTAATAGTGTGTATACAAAAACAATAATGATGGATAGAAGTGACAAGAGATTACCATTACATCATTTATTAATGGAATTCAGAACAAAAACACAATGTTTCATAATCCATAATTTATTATTAATTATCAACAAAATCATGTTTAGTATGTTCTATCCATTTTAATATAATAAAATTATTTTTAGACTTAGTTATACTTTTATAATTTGTCACATAAAACTAAAACATCGAAACAAAATAGAATTGATATTTTCATAACTTTAAGAATTAAATAAACATACATTTATGATTTTAACGATTAATTTATGTATTACACGAACAATTGAATTGTGGAAGCTGAATGAGGAAAACAAAATACGAAAATATAAGAACTTCATAACCTTCTTGTCAGTACATCTAGCAAGAAACAATAATATATTTTTCCCTCCTAATTTAAAAACATTTATGATTATAACATAGAGCCTTCATCCGTGATTTATCTAATCTAGAGCTCGAGATAGAGAAAGCAAGATAAATGTTATTTGGAGAAGAAAGAGGCATGCTGAGGGAAATCAGGGATATTGCAGGCCTTAATGAGAAGTCTTCTTTCAGTCTGCACCCCCTGAAACAGAAGTAATAAATGTATCATTCTAACCGAGCTTATATAGATTCCTTTTGAAAAAAAGAACATCTTGAAAATATTTTTCAACTAAGAGAAACTTCAGAAGCTTAACTATTCTCACCTAAATCCCTTGGCATTTTGCATCTGAAGCATTCTGTCCTGCTAGCATAATTATGCACTCCACAGCCAATTCTGTTATATTAGAAAAATAAAAATAAAGGTGAAATACTTTAAATAGAAACAAATTTAGATTCAGGTATTTGTATCATACTTCGGTAGTGTTTAACTTAACTTTTTTAAAAGTTGAAGTTAATAATAAAAAATTTTAATTTGAAGTTAAAGATATTTGTTGAACTAATGCAACTAAGATAATTACACCAACAAAAGAGAAACTATATAGTAATACAAAAAATATGAAGATAATGTGAACTGACCTTGGGCAAATCCAATCTCCAGTTTTCCATCCTGGTGGGAAATTGTGAGATCCATATCCTCCAGAGTCTGTCATGTTTCCTACATATCCTGAAGAGTAATAATCTTTGAATGCACCACATTTATAGCAGCCTGATCTGCTGGCATAATTGTGAGCTCCACAGTTGATAGCGGTGCAAAACCAGTCCCCTGCCAACACTTCAGTCCTGTTGTATTTGTAGTTTGAAGGGTCAGGGCCCCCATTTTTGGGATACCCACAATTTTGGCATACCTCCCTCTTCTTGAAATTTATGTGCTGGCATGCACCACACATCCAATCTCCTCCAGACCAGCTCATTTTCCCTGTTCATTATATACATGAGAAGTAGCAAATAATAAGAATTTTGGACTAATTGAAATAAGAATTTTGGACTAATTGAAATTTCTTACAAGTTATAATTATTGATATATTTTTATTTTATTTTAATAAATTTAACAATTAAATTTGTCATAAATATTTATATAACCAGAACTTGTTATATAAGTATTTAATTAAGCTTTCTTTATATGATTTTCATCAATTCTCAATGCAGCCATGTATGAGTTATGCCCCCAAACTTATATCAAAAGGCATGCAAAATTTTTTATCTACCCAAGTTATTTGTATAGGGAATTTCAGTCTTGGGTGATAGAATACTATGTAAACTAGCCTAGCAATCTTTTCGATTTTTCTTCTCCACTCAATGTAATCATAGGAGTTTCTAGGATTGAACCATGAGGTTCCAATCGCTCTGCATTACCCAAGAAAGATTACACATAACATCCACGTATAAAAAACAATTTAAGAAGCGAAGACAAGCATAGAAACAAGAAATTCACCTTTCAAGAAGAGTTGTGAATAAGAGAAGTATCACGAAAGTAATGATTTGTGGTTGCTATAGTAGTTTAAATAGCTTGTAAGTTAAGATGGAGAGTTTATTGCTTGTGTTGTGAGGCTTTATATACTGGTTGTGAGACCTAAATGAATGTTTCTAATTTTCATTGCCAGCACTGTAATATTTAAAAGTAGAAATTACTGGAAGATGTAAATAAAAATTTCTACTGGTTCTCATGTTATTCTTGGAAATGGTGGGTAATAATAGTACATGTATACACAAGATTTGTTTATCTAGTCTTTTGCCCATCTTTACGTGATTCTTATGCATTATTGAGTGGAACATATCCAGGGGAATTAAAGTAAGGTTATATGAGGGGTAGTTGTTATGTGGTAGATATTTGTCAATTTTTTTATCTTCTTTATTTTATTCTAATGTCCTTTCTTGTTCATTTTATTTATTTTTCCAAATTAAAAAATAATATATAAAAGGAGGAACTATAAGACAGTATCGGGTCATGAATTGCTGCTCCCAGATGGCTTCTAGTGCAGGAGCATGCAGGGAAAGCATGCATGAAACATAACGAAGCATTAATCACGTGAAAACAAGACCAACCAAGAGAATTAATGTGGGAATCAAACAAAAAAAATCCTGCAAGCCGTGTCATTGAATATTATCTGTTATCACACATTCCTCACCCCATTTTACATATGCACTACTCTCGTCACTTATAGCTTTAGCATTTTACTTCACCTTCTTCTGCAATATATGGAACAAGCGCATCTGTTTCGTTTGTAAGGAGGAGGTTGCCCTGAAAGAAAAGGAAAGATTTTTTCACACCCCAAAATCTTACATCTTTCCATGGTTTTTCTTTCTTCTTTCACGCATAAATACCCGAACGTAGAGGTAGATTTCTGAGATTGAAAGGGATCAGAGTTGTTTGTTTCTGGGATATAATGCCACACCCCATTCACGCCTTTGCTAGCAACATTTCCCAATCACCACCGCCAACGCACCCATGTTTTACAATATGAAATTTGCCATTAATTAGACCTAGCAACACATTTAAAAAGTGTTAATTAAAGTTCATTAAAAATTACAAAATATGTAAAAATTATTAATTTAAGAGTAAAAATAATAAATTTTTGAATTTTTTAATAAATTTTAGCTAATAATAAAAATTTTGCAGAAAATGTATTGTTAACGTTTTTCTTTTAGTTTTTATATTTTATAATGCATAATTTAGTTAATCTTAGTTTTAATTCTTTGTGTTCTATTTTTTAATTTTTTAAATATTTAAATTATATTATTATCTTAAAATTAAGATTTGAATTATATTTTATTTATTTATTATTGTTATTTAAATATTTTATATTTATTTGAAATAAATAACTTAGCACAATTAAAATTTAAAAAATTAAAACTACACATATTTTATATAATATAAGGTTGACAGAAGTTATCTATTTTATTTTTTATTTGACTTGTTATAGTATTAAATTTTAATATAAATTATTATATAATTTTATTGATAATTTTAGAATATAAATTATAACATCGTGAATGTTTTTAAGTTAAAAATAAGTACAGAGATAAAGAATTTAGATTTTTTGATCACGTTTTTGTTCTTAATTTTATTTATTATATATTATTGTAGTATTTCCTTGACCGTTTATTTATTTTTATTATTTTAATTGTGTATATAATTTATTAAAATTCAAATAAATTGCTTCATAGTAACAAAATTAACACTGAAAAATTTCTATGCAGGCATGTTTGTGGTTACATTTATCTTGTTTTAAATTATTATGGACCCATACCTTATGGTTTATATTATTGATTCCTTTCCAGACAATCAATCAATCAGTCTTTGTCGATGTCTTTCGTTATGGAACTTTCCCACTTCATATCACAAACGCTTCCCTCGCGTGTTTTTCAATTTATATTAGTGAAAAAAAAACTCTGTTAAATTAACGGATAAAATAATAATGCAAACTATGTTTGACAAAGAAAATTGAATAGCAACAACAGTGGTGCATATACGATGATGATGATGTTTATTTTTCTCATTAGTTTTTAACCTTTTTTTTTTGTTGAATGCCTTTTATAATTTAAAATTTAAAAAAGGTCTGTTCCCTTTGTTAGTCTTTGTTCATTTTATGATCTATTATATTTTCATTTAATTTATAAATTCTGATTTAAACATTTGTTGATGTGATGGGAAAAAAAAGGTAGCACGCTGAGTCGAAGATAAAGTGAAAGCCTGTATATATATTTATTATTTTAATAAATTTTAATCTTAAAAGTGTGTAAAAAAGTGTGTTGTTAATATTATTTAAATGATTTTTATTGATTGATTTGATAAATTAAAAAATTTAATCACATATTTTATATACAAAATTTGATATTATTTTTAAAATTATTTTCTATTTTATTTATATATCAAAATAAACATGATACATATTTTTAAAATTTGTTTTTAGTAATAGTATTTTTATAATAATAAACTTTTATAATTTAAGAAAAAAGACAAGAGGACGGGAGAAAAGGGATTAATCAGTTGAATAATGTAATAAAAAAACATAGAAAAAATATTATTGTAAAATATGTAAAATTTTGTTGTATATGTTTTGTTTCTTTTATTTTATCATATTTTTAGAATTTTAAATTTTTAAAATGTAAAAGTAGATGTTATAATTTAATTTTGAGAAATGATTACTAATATTTAAAATTTTATTTCTACAAGATACAAAAAAATTAGTTTAGATTTTAAAAAAGAGACATAAAAAAGAAAATTCACGTTGTGAGATATAAAAATTTAGTAAAAAGAGAAAAAGGTGATGGAATCACATTATCTAATTATTATTATTATTATTATTTTTATTTCTAATTAAAGTACGTTATATAGAGGGGTTTACGGTTCTCCATGCGCAGCAGTATTGGAGAAATCTTTTATCTCCCAAATCATTTAATAAAGTTTTTAACCTTTCTTTAGTTTCTTTCTTCTTCAGCATGCCCTAAGCATTTGTATTTGGTCTAAAAATCTTATTAATGAAGTTCAGAAGTTTTCTTATGTAATTAAAGCTTTCTTTACTTCACCAGCAAAGCTTACATACAGCCTGTAACTATGTCCCTTAACTTAAACATATTAATAGGAATTTACTATTTAATTATGCATATAATAAAAGCTTTATTGCAAAAACTATTTTAGTATCTTTATATTTTAGAAAAAATAGTCTCTGACTATCAATTAAAAGCTATCCTTAATATACACACACTAAAAATACTTTCATTACTTAATTGAGCCACCCTTTGAAACACCAATTAAAAAATTAATGCGTGCAATGGATTTAGAGATAAGGTCCTTAGCTCATTTTGGAATATTGGATTTCAAGTCAACAAAATTGATCTACATAATATTACTCTTGTTTAGAAAAAAGATTATTCCTGTTATCTATTAATGTAAAAAATAAAATAAAAATTATTTTGTCACTACTATTTTTTCTCACTTAAGAAATTTAATTGTAATAAAAAATACTAATACTATTTAAATAGTTCAAAAGTAAAAAAAGATATGTACTAAAATAAATAAAAGGTAAATAAAATAATACTTTTTAAAAATTTGTGTAATCTTTTTTCTTTCTGAACAAATAAATCTGCAATATTTAAACACATTACTTTACGGTGTTTGAATTTGATAGTACAAGATTATTAATTTTTCGATTACATTGCCAGTAGGCACGGATGTAATTAATTGAGTGGCTCCTCGGTGAACTTAACTACTTTAATTCCTCGATCACTTAGAAAATTAATTAAGAGATTAAGTACATTTGAAGGGCTCAAGTCAAATGGAGGGATTAAAGAATTAACTCTTGATTACTTTTAGAAGATATTTTTTTGTTACAACTTTTTGAAGATTCAATCTTAAATTCCATGGTAAATGGATTTAATTAAATATAGATTCAAAGTAGATTAGATAAGTTGAATAGAATCATCAATGTCTTAACTCAATTTGCTTCCTTTAAAATTCAGAATTTTTAGTTGTTCATGCACTTTTATTATATTTGTAGATATATATATATATATATATATATTATAGAATTTAGATAATAAATTAATAATTGAAAGTCCTAAGTCTCATTATAAATAATATTCATATTCACACTTTATTATTTATTTAATTGATATATGACAAAGTGTCTTTTTACTTTAGTCTAAATTTAAAAATTTTTATATTTAATCTAAGTATTTCATTTATTTTATATTTAATAATAAGTGAAATAATAAATTATATTTTATTAGATATAAATTAAATAAAAAAATTTAAATTAAATATAAGAGTTTTTAAACTTATATGAGAAGATTTCACTTTTGACAAATAATTTATCTCGTGAAGTTTTAAAAAAAATAATGATAATTTATATCAATTTAAAGGTCTGGACTTGGGTTTTTAAAACAAAATTCAGTTGCAAAATAGACTATTCTTTCCGTTTAAATAAACAGAGAGATGATGATCTAAGGTTTAAATTGGTGTAAACACTTTAATTATGCAAAGTATGTGGTGGTGGCATGCATTGTTGAAAATGTAAAGCAACGGCTATGTTTTGGAGGTGGCATTGTGAAGAAGTGGATTCTTCAAGTATTATTGAATAGAGAGACCCTTTTGAGAAAAGATTCACACGATGAGAATAAAAAGAGTGGCGGAATGAACTGTCAGTCTAAGGTTTTATTTGATTAAATATAAATGGAATGTTCATCTTGTCTGCTGAAAATTAGTGATTAGGATTCCTCCTTATCAAACCCTGGGTCAACAACCCTGCATTCATGCCACGGTGGATTCCCCATTTAACCCATGTCAGCAAAGCCACCGTCAGTGCTCGACACATATATAATCATATCTTTTTCAGGCCCATTTTTTTCTAATTTCATTTATGTTTGATCGGAAAATTTAAGAAGGGGAAACTATTTAAAATGATTTTATTTTTAAATGCACAAGTAAATGTACATTTATCTTTAATTTAAAATCCCTGGAATAGACACACACACACATTTACAAGATATGATCTAAGTATCAAATTTTGTAAAATAATACCTTTACTAATTTTTTATCAATCCAAATAGTAAATTATTATTTTTATTATATCATGATCATTATGCATATAAAATTTAATATTATTTTAATTTTTATAAATATATAATTAAATATTATTTAATGTTTATATTTAAAAAGGCATTCCCAACATTAAAATAAAGTCAAGTGATAAGTATAAAATAATTTTTAATTATATAAATTTTTATAAACTTGATCTACTTTAAGATGCATTTTATGAAAAATTATATGATATGTTAAGAGTGCATACACCATTTTAGCTCAAATTATGATTTTGTAATTGAATCATATGCAAGCCAAAAATGCAGTCGAACTTATAACTTGGTGGTTACTATTTGGTTCTTGAAACTTCAATGTTTATTCATGGATGCTTTATAAAAGTTTCTTCAGATATTTAGGAAGAATAAAGATAGAGTGAATTAACCACAGAGATGTGGAGTAGCTAGGTAATAAGATTTGCTAGATCCGTTTCCATCACTCTTGCATGTAAATTTTAGTTTGGAGGTCCAAAAGACTTCGATTCCACTGTAGTACTTTTTTGAAACCATATATAACCTGTCCATTCTGCCCCGCGTCGAGTCGTCGCATACTTTATAAAAATTTCTAAGCTTTACCTTTACAATAATAATAGTAATAATAATAATAATAAAGAAAAAGAAACAAACTAAAGCAATAATAAGAAAAGCTTTGCTAGCAATTCGGGTCTATTATTTGAATAAATAAAAATTATAATCGTATGTAATATTGTTATTCCAAAATCATATTTAGCTAGCAATACGAGCTTATTTGCTCATAAACCAATCATATGTGCATACATGTCAAAGCGTTTTCTGGTGCATAAAAAATTAAAAATTCAGTTCGTGTCACCGTGAAATTAATGCATGCATTTGGTATACTTGTATCTAAAGAAGGCAAAAAAAAAGTATTGGTATTGGACATGAATCTTCGAATGGCATTTCAATTATTGTCATAAAGCAATTGAAACAAAGTAAAAAAGAACTTGGAAACGGATGTGCATGAGGTTGGAATCGATTCCCAATAATGTTTTGACCCTCGGTATTTCCCCTTTAACTGCATGGACACTATCTAGAACTGCACAAGCCTATCCAGTGAAGGTTTATTTGCAAGTTGGATGAGTCCAATGTAGAGAGTGTTGTGCATGTTTACACATGGATGATGGATCCGATAAATGTTGGGTCGGATGAGCTCATATTGTTGTTAAGCCATTAAGTGGGGTTCAGGGGATATAGGATTCTATAGCAGATTTTCAGCCTACCACATAACAACTACCCCTCATATAGCCTTGCTTCCCTTGGATATGTTCCTCTCAATAATGCATAGGAATCACGTAAAGATGGGCAAAAGATTAGTAGATAGAACAAAACATGTATGCATGCACTATTATTACTCACCTTTCCCACAATTTCTAAGAAAAACAATAGGAGCAGTACAATTTTTTTAATCTACAACTTCCAATAAATTCTACCTTTAAATCCCATCTGAAAAATACCATTTCCACATTACCAGGGTACTAAAACAGACATTCATGTCCCCCACAATAGGTCTTACAACTAGTATATAAAGCCTCGCAACACAAGTAACAAACTCACCCCATCGTTACTTACAAGCTATTCTAAAACTACTAATATAGCAACAACAGATCATTACTTGTGTGATACTGCATCTCCTTAAAAGGTAAGTTTCTTGTTTCTATGTTTGTCATTTACAACTTAAATAATTTCCTATACCTTGATGTTCTGTTTAACGTTTCTTTGTAAATGCAGTGCCAGTGGAACCCGATGGTTCAATAGCCCAAAGTCCTATAATTATATTTAGAGTAAAAAAATTGGCAAGATTGCTGTGCTTTCTTGACAGAGTGCAAGACAGTAGTTCCTCATGCAAACAACTTCTATGGATAAAAAATTGCATGCCATTTAATAGAAAGGCTCATAACGTATAAAAGAAGGATTAATAGTATTATGTGCACATGGAATTAAGTCATATAACTCATGTCAGGGTTTTAGTTGATGAAACCAAAAGTTCATGTAATTTACCACTTAACATATATATGTTGAACAGGAAAAATGAGCTGGTCTGGAGGAGATTGGATGTGTGGTGTTTGCCAGCACATAAATTTCAAGAAGAGGGATGTATGCCAAAGTTGTGGATACCCCAAGTATGGGGGTCCTGACCCATCAACCTATAGATACAACAAGAGTGAAGCACTGGCAGGGGACTGGTTTTGCACTACTATGAACTGTGGAGCTCACAATTATGCAAGCAGATCAAATTGCTATAGATGTGGGACATTGAAAGATGATTATTCTTCAGGATATGGAGGGAACATGGCAGGTTCTGGAGGATATGGATCCGACAGTTTCCCACCAGGATGGAAGACTGGCGACTGGATTTGCCCAAGGTCAGTTCACTGAAAATAGTATCTCTTCTGTTGGTGTAATTTCTCAGCTGCATTAGTTCAATAAAGAGCATGCATTTAGTTGCAACTTGAAAACCATATATCACTATATGTTCAACTATCATAAAAGCTGAACAGTGTAATTTGATAACAAGTAACTGAAGTGCCTAAAAAAAAGCTGCATTTTCATGCAATAGAGGTAGGTACAATACAATCTCTTCTTCTTCCTTCCAGAGGAAGATAGAATTGAACTCAGCCCTTGCATGTTGACATTTAGTAACCGTAAGATCCAAAAGTGCAATGTTTTCATAGGCCAATCAGAAGAAAAGGTTAAGATGTAGAATTAGGACCATGCTAGTAAACAAAACCAATGGTGGCCAGCATAAAAGAATTCTGTTAATTTTATTAGACACAAGAAGAAATATGAAACATGAAACGAATACTTGTATCCAAACCTTCTTCCTAATTTAAAGTATTTGACTTTTATTTTCCATTTCCAATATAACAGAATTGGATGTGGAGTGCATAATTATGCTAGCAGGACAGAATGCTTCAAATGCAAAATGTCAAGGGATTTTGGTGAGAAAAGTTTAGTCTTCTGACGTTTGATCTATTCTTTCTTGAAAAATATTGTCAAGATGTTTCTTTCTTTTTCTTTTTTTTCTGTTCAACTGTCAAGATGCTTTTTAACTCTCTTCCAATGATACATTTATTACTTCTGTTTCAGGTGGTGCGGACTGAAAGAAGAAATTTCAAAAGACCTGCAAAAGAAGAATTTTTCCTTCTTCTCATAACACCGTGCCGTCTTGATTTCCCTATGTGAAGCTCTAGATAAAATGTGGATGAAGGCCCTCTGTTGGAATCATAGCAATGCTTTTTCGTTAGGAAGGAATATGGATATCTGGCTGTTATTGTTTATTGCTAGATGTATTGACAAGAAGGTTGTGAAATCCATATATTTTATTTTCCACATTCTTTACTGAGATGATTAAACTTTGGAATCTATGTTAACCCTTTCCCCCCAAACGATTCTACCAATTCAAATGCAAGTGCACATGAATGCTTGTTTCTGTATTTGTCACACACACTGCAAGTGGAAAGGCTGGAGGGAGAGCTTGTGTGCTGGTGGGGAACATCTGTTTTATTGAGTTGCTAAAGTTGGGTGGTCCAAAGAATGTTTTGCATAATTCATAGATCAGGAAGAGAATTCAGACCCAATTCTTGGATCACCACCCTGATCAATAGATTTGACCACACTAAAGGGAAGTCAAAATGAGTTCACATGCTATGTGGGCAGTTTACTTGAAAATTCAGCCTAATCTCCAATCCCTATTAAGCATATAATCTATGAGCAAGGAAATACTTAAACGTGTAAGAATCCAATGCATCATATAAAATTAGAGATGTTACAGCTGAATTTCTAAAATTTCGAAGATAATTATTTTCACTAATTAATTTGTTGATGGGGCATGAGTAGTGTGGTGATTCCTTACTAAGCTAAGCTCTAAAATCGGGAAGCAATTCTAAATTTCATATCATGCATAGAGCTTCATTATCTTTTTGTGAGTTTCCTTCATTGACTTAATAACACCTTTAGAATGTGGATATTGACTTAAAAAGCATATATATGTTCTTTCTTTCTTTCTCACTATGCCCTGTTACAAAATATTCTGGGATTCTTTTAAGCAAGCTTTTTGTTTATATGCCTTGAAGATGTTAAGAAAGCACCCCACTTTTAATGAACTAGTTCCCCCAGCATATTGCAGATATCCAAAGTGCTGGACCAACTATCTGAATATGATGGATGCCTTTCCTTACTAGTATCCTTATCTAGGAAAAAGACGAACCAGATTAAGGAAATAACACTATTTAACTGTATCACAAGATTTATAAATAATGACTTTCACAAGGTTCCTCTATCATGTTCATAGCACATTCGATGATGCAAAATAATGAAGGGAAGAAAGGATGATTTTATTTTTAATAAAAAGAAATAAAAGAATCACTTTCAAGAGGCATCTAAAATATGCAAAATTACGTTCTTTGACTATACTTTGTATTTTGGAAAAAAAAGGATAATGTAAAGATGAAAACTGAAAAAGAACAATAGAGTAGGAATTTAACAAAAACATATGTCACGTGCCATTTATTGAACATGTTAATCAAGGATAAATCTTTCCCTTCAGGCCAAAATGAAAATAAAGGGGAAGGGATAGATGAGAAAAGGAAAACTCAAGTTAATACGAGTCTGATTGTTCACTCACTCTGTTTCGTTATTTTGTGATGAGGCCAAACCAAAACATATCAAATTAGACAGCTATCTTTAGTTCACTGGTTGGGAAGCAATCAAGCAACTATTGATTAAAACTTTGCAATTTATATTTACTTTTTAATAATTTTTTTAAGCTTTTTTCTAGAAGTTTGGAGGCGAAGGAAAGAGAAGAATTTGAAGAGAAAAAAAGAAGAAGGGAAGGGAAAGAGGTTAAACACCTGTCTTGTTTGGATGTTTAATACTGAGAAGGGGAGTGGGATAGAGAGTTTAATTATATAAATAATTTTAAAATTAATATTTTTATTTTTTAAATTTTAAAAAAAAATTATCACTTGAAAAACTAATGTTTAAAAAAAAGTTAAAAAAATTTATTTGTAAAATAATATGAAAGAGTGAGAGAGAGAACTTCTAAAATAGAAAAACTCAAAAAACAAGCTTTTAAGAAGTTTTAAAAAATCTCTCAAAACTTTTTCCTCATAATTAAGCAACTCTCAAATAAGATTAATCACCTTCTAATCCATTCTTTCTTCTCCTAAACTTAACTTCCAAACAATTTCTTTCAATTCAATGGTATCGTGTCTCAGTAAACTAATAAAGGTTCTCTTTTTCTCTTATTTACTTTACAAATTCTTTCTTTCTTTCTCTGGTAGTCTCATGGACTTGTCTAAAATTCTTTTATGGTTCTGGCTGATTTTTGATCAATCATTAATCTCTCTCAAATGATCCTTTGAGAATTCACACACAAAACAACACAACAATCCATTTAAGGGAAAAGAACAGTATTTACTATTTAGTTGTTGAAATAACACCATTTGCCATGGTCCTAGTACAGCTACTAATTGCGATAAGTAATTATTGAAAAACACATGCAAGCTTATTTCTCTGACTTCAATAGTTATAATGAATTCTAGAGTCGCACAAAAATAGGCATGCCCTTGGGACATATCCTGGCATCAAAATGCTAATAGTGTAGTTAAGTTAAATAGGAAAATACAAGAACTAAGAAGAACTCACCTCATGGCTTATGCAAAAAGCAATCGAGCATCAACAAGTCTTTTTGTTAACCTTAATTGTGCAATTACAATTCCCCGACTCATTTCAGCAAACGTAACTACAGCTTTTGAGAACACTCCAAAACAAGGCTCGGTACATGACCCTTAAGCATATAGTTAAGGCTTGCATTTATTAAAATAAATTTAATAAATAAATAACACAGAGAACGGGAAGCAGTCACAGAGAAACTGCATACAGAACACGGGTATCTGCTTTGGATATGATATGATGCAATGATACATGGAAATTGGAAGTGGAACAAAAGAAAGGCAAAGGAGAGGAAACTCCCCTTGTTGAAGAATGTCTTTCCTTTGAAGTTATTGGATGCTTTATACAGTTTATATTATATGTTTATATATTGGAAATGACCCTGGGCCTGTTCTGGGGACTCGGATTTTCTTTCTGGTACAAACAACTTAGATAATAATGTGAAGGGGGAAATGGTTAGCCAGGCAAATCTATATATTGAAATGTTGATTACAAAACTATTCTTAATTTGAGTGAAAAAACATGTTCTAAATTTTGTTTGTAAAGATACTTGTAAAAATATGAAATAAAATAAAATAAAATAATTATGAAAATGTTATAATTTAAGAATGATTACGGTAACTTCAGAATTTTTAAAATTAAGTCATATAATTAATTATTGGATAATTAAATTTGAACACAAAAAAATGTCA
Source organism: Abrus precatorius (assembly GCF_003935025.1). Classification (NCBI taxonomy): domain Eukaryota; kingdom Viridiplantae; phylum Streptophyta; class Magnoliopsida; order Fabales; family Fabaceae; genus Abrus; species Abrus precatorius. The sequence goes on along the minus strand of NW_020874428.1, from coordinate 35,343,722 downwards.
CTAAATTATTTTATTTTTATATATAAAGATTCGTTAATACAATCGATGATGAAATTTTTTTACAGATTTAAGTTCATTTTTTAAAAATTATATGTAATAATTTATTGTTTAAATACTATTATAAAATTCTAAAATCATTTTAAAGTAAAATAAATAAATATAATATACATGTTTAAATTTAATTTATTTAAAAAGTATATTTTTAAAAATTATGAATAAATATTTTTCTATGTTGATATATAACTTTTATTATTTAAATTTACGGTTATAATTTATTACTTCACTTGCCGTTATATTTAAGTTAAATGAAAAAATGAGATCAGGTGTAAGAGTTTTTAGACCTACACGTCGGCCTAAGCCTAATGGGAATGAGCAATAAGGAAATGACAAGATGGGGTGCTCCGGGCACCCCCATTAAGAAAGAAGGGTCAAAGGTTTTGGGCCTGTAGCTTTCCCCGTCCCCCCTTCGTCGGGTGGTGCTTGTGTGGGGGGTGTGCCACCTGAACCTGAAATCGGGCTTGAAGCTCTCGCCTTACCAACGAGCCGACAGCTGATGGCTGTTGGTCACGACTACCACCAAAAAGCTCCAATGAAGATGAATATTTCACATTTTGGAGTGTGCATCTGTATGTTGGGTGTTCTTCTGTCGTGCGACCCGGCGGCTTATGTGCGACCTGTGGCCCACGCCTCCTATTTGTTCAGGGCGGGCGGCGTGAACTCTGACTCGATCCGGGTATTCAATCCCGCCGCTGAGATGCTTAGTTGACTCTTTAACCTTGATAGGAAGATGACTTATTCAAAAATTTGTGCATAAGGGTAAGGACACGGGAAAGCTCGACTGTAAGTAAAGGAGAAGAAGAAACTGGATCTCCAGCTCAATCACCAGCACATAAATAGAAGATATTCCACTTCTATGCTCTATTTCTATTTCTTGTTTACTCCGTTACGGGTGTAAGAAGATCCTTCTCCTATATATACATTTTATTAATTTTTTAATTATTTGAATTAATATTAAATCTTATTTATTCTATCGTTGCATAACTTTTCAAATTTATAAACTTATTAATTATTGTTCATTCATTCCACTATTCCTTATTAATTAGATATTAATTATCAGTTTCTAATAATAAAATTTAAAATAAATTATTAATATTAAAATTTAAAATTGCCATAAACTTTGCAAAAATAAATATATTAATATGTTAATATTAAAGTTAAAAAATAGATAAATATATTAATTACACTAAATTAATATTAATTATTATTCACTCCATTGTTGTATAACCTTTCGAATATATAAACTCTTTAATTTTTATTCATTCATTCTATTATTTCTTATTAATTAAATACCAAATATCAGTTTCTAATAATAAAATTCAAAGTAAACTATTAATATTAAAATTTAAAATTATATTAATTCTTATTCATTTATTCTATTATTCTTTATTAATCAAATACCAATTATCAGTTTTCAATAATAAAATTTCAAGTAAATTATTAATATTAAAATTCAAAAATGCATTGAACTTCAAAAATAAATACATTAATATGTTAATATTAAAGTTTAAAAAAAATGTATAAATATATTGATTGCACTATATTAATGCAATTCTGAATGCAAATTCTAAAACTTGTCTACATTTATATATAACTTTTTTCTTTTAAAAAATATTATTTTTTGTAATAAGGTAACTTATATATGGGGTGCTTACCATGTTAAAAGAATATTTGATCTTTAAGTTTTAAAATAAAATATTTATTGATCATTTTTTGTATAAATGAAAATTCATTTATAGTTTTAATACACATAAGTTCATTTAAGTTTTAATTATTACTTAAATTCATTAAACTTTACAAAAATAAATGCATTAATATATTAATATTAAAGTTACAAAAAAATAGGTAAATATGTTAATCACACTAATATAACCTGACTAATTTAAGGAATGCAATTCATAATGACAATAAAGAACTTAAATCAAGATGTGCTAAGAATGTTTTTAAAAGAACTTAAAAGTTAAATTTATATATTTAAAAACTTGTTCACTTATATAATATTGATAGAGAATATCATGGTTCAGATGTATTAAAATATTAACAAATAACTTTATAACTAAACTTCAAAATAAAAATAAAAAAGTAACATAAACGTATAGCTAAAAATTAAAAAAAAATTGTTTGCAAATAGTATCTTAATGCATCAAATCCATGAAAATTAAATATTTAACTCCTTTTTAATTATGACTTTCTTCAAAGACTCAATCCTTGAACCTTGTGTTTGTGGCTTCTCAACAACTGATTGACTCATTTTATCCTCATTCGTTACTATCTTGCAGGATTGCTTAGCAACATGAGTTACTTCAATAAAAACAATTTAAATAATAATCAATGTTTAAATCAATACTTTTTAAAATATTGTTACTTATTTGAAGTCAATTCATTTACTACCATTATAATATTAATTATTTGCTCATCTTCAACATTGCTTATGGTTAAGCCAACACCTTCATTCAAAGTCTTAATGCATCAAACATACAATAATTTTTTTTTTAGAGATTTGACAATAAGTAAATTTATCAATTGAAATAGAATTTCAATTTGAAGACGATTAAATTTATTCAAAATAAATTATAACCTTCAAATTGTCAACAATTTGAGTTGACAAAGTGTCATTTGAATCTCTTTTTACTCATCATCATTCCAATTTAAAAATATTATAGATTAAAGCAAAATTTCAAATTATGACTACCGTAACTATAACGGTCCTAAGGTAGCGAAATTCCTTGTCTGGTAAGTTTCGACCCGCATGAAAGGCGTAACGATCTGGATACTGTCTCAGAACAAATAACGTATTCTTCGATATTCGGTTATACGATATATCAGTATCTGTTTTGATCGCAAAACTACATTCATATTCATGATTAACCTCCTGAATTTGCAGCAATGAATGCATTTTGGATTCAAAATCCAATTTCAATTTTCATTAGATTTTAAAAAGAATTAGCTACTTTTCACTTCATTATTTCAATACAAAACAGACATAATATGTTTCAATTATTTCATGTATGGTCGTTCTTTGAGCTTGGAGCAAATTATCTTCCATTGAAATAGAAGAGTACCCATACATCTAACTTAATATTTGACTTATACTTGCATCATTTATATTCATCCTATACCACAAATTAGATAGCTTATAAGTTAACAAAATTAGAAAACATTGTACAAAATATAATGATGCCTCTATAAATAAAAAATAATTAAAAAGCATACTTATTTTTATAATTAAAAGTCTCTTTTATGTTATGATTGATATATAACTTTGTCCCATTATAAGCATTTGATATGCCTAAAGTTTTTAAAAAAATCATGAAATATAGTTTATTGATAATAATAATTATCACACAATTAAAAGGAGTTCAATATAGATAAAAATTATACCACTAAATATTTTTATTTTACATAATTGAATAATCATAACAGGTAAAGTATTAGAATTTTTATTATTTAGAAAATTAACCATGCAAACTCCTCTCATAAAGTGCAAACAATTCTCTAATTCATACAAAACAAATTCAATATAATATAACCTTTAATTAGTATAAAGTAATCAAAGGTAGAAAATAAATAGCAAATATTTTAACCATTAAAATATGTTTTAAAATAATACTCACCCCAAGTTATTGAGAATCAAATCAATATATTTGCTTTTCTTTCTATTTTTGCTGTCTCTTTGAAATTATCTTTCTTAACCACATGACCAATGACATCTAATTGAACACGTGTCAAACATTCTTTTAAAATAATAAAGTAGTATACATAGTTAAATATGAAGGCGATTAGAATTAAAAAAAGTAACTCATCAATTAGATATAGGTCATCCAACCACTTAAAATTTTTTAGAATAAAACAAAATCAAATCAGTTAAAAGAGATGTCACATTTGACTTCCACAACTCTGGTGGTTGCCATCAAATTTAACTTTCATTTGTGTTTAGTGGTTTGCATCTTTTTTTGAGAAGTAATTACCATAAAATTTTTCATGATATACATATTGCCTTCATGGAGTAATTTTTTATAACCTAATATAATATCTTTCTTAATAGTATAATGAATCATTGAATTCTGAAATAATGAGAGATGAAGGAATTAAATTAAATAATAAAAAAAATTTATGCACTTCAATTAAAGAAATCTAACAGTTTCACCTTTTCATCGACCAAAATCATATCACGCTATTAACTTTACTTTTATTTCTAAACTCATAAGAAAATCACAAATGAATGATTGAAAGTATTATCCTCCAATGTACATTCTCAAATTGTATGTCAGAAAGCATTGAAATAGTATGTGTCATTTTAGAGGAATTTTATTTCAAACAAATAACATATACTTTCCCTTATACATACCAAATAAAATATAATTTCTTTCTCACTTTGAGATTTGGAAAATACAATAAAAGATACGGATAAGTTATTATGTCATAATATAATATTATAATTATTAATTATAAAATAAAAAAATAACTTTATAAAATTTTTATGATAATGTTTAAATTACTTTAAAGTTTAAAATTGATTAGTATATATTAATATTATTACTAATAAAGATATTAATTATTTGAAAGAAAAAAATATAATATATAACTTTATAATTTTTATTTTTATAATATTTAATTTAAATTTTGAAAATTTTCTTAATTCTATCTTTTCAATAATAAAATTTAAAATTATTTAAACATTGCATCTTTTGAATATATCAAAATTAAAAATTAAAAATAAATATATTTAACTAATTTTAATTAAATCATTTAAAACTGTCTTAAATATTACACTTCTTGGATATATTAAAACTACAAATTAAAGATAAATGTATTTTTACTTATATAATATTATAATTATATTTATAAAATATTTAAATGCATTTGAATATTATAATTATAATTGCTTTTAATATTTATATAATATTTAAATATAAAATAAGATGTTTAGATATAAAATAGGAAAATAAATAAGATTAAATCGGATCGATCCAATTTAATCTCCAAACACAATCCGTTTTTATTTTCTGTTGTTTGATTTTTTCTTTTGGGTTTCCATCGGTCAATCACGGTTCGATAGGCGGCTAGGGTTTTGACTTTGTTATATGCCAACAAAAGGCTTAAACCTCGCATTTGCCTCCCCTGCATTCCATCTCTTCTCTTCTTCCCTATTTTTTTCATGAACGTTGATGATCAATCCCCAAAAAGATTCATTATTTGATGTCCCATTTAGTTTCTCTTCCAAGATTCTCATCCGGGTCATCCAAATTTGTTGATTTGATCTTTCCCCTTCTCAGAAACTGGCCTCAGCTCAAAGTTCTTCTTTTTCTTTTTGGGGTGTTCAGCATTGATCATTTGATTACGAATTTCATTTGATTGAATGTCAGTGTTTTGAACTTTATAAAGTTATTGATTCAGTTCGGTATCACTGATCATTCTGCGCGGAACACACAATTGGTTCTAAAATGTCCACTGAATGTTGATCTGATTGATCACCAAGAATCAAATCAAAAAAGAATCTAAATTTGATAGAATTGGATCAAAATCTGCGATTTGACAAATTCGCCATGAGTTTCTCTGACCACATTCCATCCTTTATGATGTCACCACCGTCATTTGCCACAAACACAGACGCCATTGAAGTGAGGCTTCAATTCCCAATGAACAATGAAACATTGGAGCCACATTCACCACATGATCAACCCCCTTCTTTCAAGAGGGCAAGGACTTGTGATATCAACCACTCCAATGGCATGGCATGTCCTCCAAGGATCAATCAGCATCCACAGAACAACACAGCCAACAAAGGAACAAGCCACATTTTCTTCAAGACTCGCATTTGTGCAAAGTTCAGACTTGGTGCTTGTAGGAACGGTGAGAATTGCAACTTCGCACATGGGGTTGAAGACATGAGGCAGCCACCACCAAATTGGCAAGAACTCGTTGGATTGCGCAATGAAGAAAGGCCGTCGTCTGGGAATTGGGATGATGACCAGAAAATCATACACAGGATGAAGCTATGCAAGAAGTTTTACAATGGGGAGGATTGCCCCTATGGTGATAACTGTAGTTTTCTTCATGAAGACCCTGCCAAGTTCAGGGATGATTCAGGGAGGTTCAGGGAGAGCACAGCTATAAGCATAGGAACTAATGGATCCCCAAAGTCCTATGGTGATGGCTGTGACAATTTAGATAGTAATAGGGCTGTCAACACAGGCTTAAATGTGTCTAGGGGGAATGTAAAGTCTACTTATTGGAAGACTAAACTGTGTATTAAGTGGGAGACAACAGGAAACTGCCCCTTTGGAGATGACTGTCACTTTGCTCATGGACAAGCAGGTAGATATACCCTCACCCTTTTTTATATTGGTTTTGGTTCTACCATGAATGAATGCTACTGTCTCTTGATTTGTTATGTTCCATAGTGTGAATTCAGTTTTGTGATATATCTGGATGATTTGTAATAAGTTCATTTTCTGTGATTTTCTCGTTGTTGCACTTGTTTGTGATTTGACCTTCAAAGAGATCATTGCTTAAACAAGATTCAAATTATGTACTTGAATGTGTGTCATTTTGGTTGTTGTGTATGATCATTTTGTATTTTTTTGTGCAACAGATGCTAATTCAGTTTAAAAGTAATTGATCACTTATCTTTTATGATTAGTGATTATCTTGTCTGAGGCATACGCCACATATGAATGAAATTCGGAATTACCTATAAACCCTGTTGCTGGGATTTTTTTTCTGATTGAGATGTCTAGATTTTTCAAGAATTAAGTTGTTGACCATCTCCATTTTGTAGTGGAAGTGGATTACTATAGTATGGTGTTAAAATTACTTTCACTTTGCAGAGTTGCACATTCTTGCTTGACTGATCCATATAATATTGTCTACTTGATAGCTTATGTCCTTCACATATATCATATGATGGAGACATTACCTTTGTTCATGGTTCTGAATATAATATTATTTGTGTAGCTTATCTGAGCATTTTGCTCCCTTAATTTCTGCTAATTATTGGCTTAGGAATTTTTATATACTTTCATAAATACTTTGGAGGTACTTTCATTAGCATGTGATAACTTGTATATGCTTATTGTGAATGGAATATATACAAGAGAAGTTCGGCAATTTTAACAATTAAAATTGCTTGGTTGCTAAGTATTTTTGTCTTGCAAATCAGAGTTACAAGTTCCTGCTGGACGCATTGAAGCAGAAACTGCAGGTGGGGCTGCAAGTTCAGTTAAAGCTACCGTTCCTTCGGTACCAAGAGCTACATCAGTTTCTGCTAATGATGCCCCTCCTAGCTACAGAGCAAGTGTGCCTCCAGCAAATGAAGAGGAGCAGGGTAAGAAGCATTTACTGAAGTGGAAAGGACCCAAGAAAATCAATCGAATTTATGGTGATTGGCTTGACGATTTACCTCTTGCTCACAACTTGCCAAGTAGAGTGGAGATCTGAGTTGAAATTTGTGCTCTTGAAGACACTCAAAAATTCGATTAGGACACATTGAATTCTTCCCTGCAGCCAGAATTTTGAAAATGTGATCACTGGTTAATGGTGATCAGTTCATAGATTTATTTGTTATTACTTCTTTTTCCTGATAATTGTTATAGTTTTCTTGTTAGAGATGTGCAATTGTCAGTACATCTGGATTTTGATGGATTTAAGAATTGAGCCACATTGGTGATTAAGTATCAATTGCTGAGAACGTTGTGTGGGATTCTGGGCTGGGTTCAACAATTGTCAAATTTCTGAACCCAAATCCAGGCCTTAAAGAGGTAAATTATATTATTTTATTTCTACTCGTATATCGAATTGTGATAATTTTGCATTTGTTTTTTATATTTTCTTCTTCCTCCTTCCACTGTACCATATATTGTTCTTAAGCTTTTACGTTGGATAAAGTTTTATACAGATGTTAATGCTCACAATGTATGTAAAAGAAATGTTGAGAACTCGACACATTTGAATCTCATTAAGTTTTATGCGAGTTTCAGGATGAAGAGGATGAGCCTAGATTTTTTAATAATAATAAAAGTGTAGCATTGGGCATGTATGTAAAACATTTTCTTACTCCTTGTGTTTGTAATAATTATAAGCATGCAAGTGTGTAGAAAACAAGAAAATAAATATCCAATGTATCAATATATATACACACACATGTTGAAGTCTTCACGTCTTGCAATTTTATAGGATATCTATTTAGTCTTTACCAACTAAACCAATCTTTGTTGGTGATATATAATTTATTAATTTAATGAGACTCTCAAGTATTTTAACGAGTTTAGAGTTATGTGATATAGGAGTGTTAAGATTTAACTTCAACGTACCAGAGTTGAATCTCGAAGATAACATTTATGAAATATTAAATCCTTCAACTACCACAATTAACTTTTGTGGTATAATTCTTTCAAAATTCTTATAAATTAAAATCAAATTCTTTCATCATCGTATCTCTCAATCACAAATGAGTGAGCCAGAGTTGATGTTGGTGTTGCAATGTATACGCAGTCAGCTCGTGTAAGTGTTGTAGCTTTTGTAATTTGGAGTCTAAATCCTAAACCCTAAAAAATTTACTTAAGCGAATTACTAATTTTTGCTTAAATTAAAAATATTTGCTTAAGTGAAAATTGTCAAATTTTTAAAATTTTATTATTTTCTTTTTCTCTAAATTACAAAATTTTTGAGAAATTTTTGTACAATATTATATTATAATCATACTACAAAAATTTTAAAATTTTAGAATATGTAACACTGCAACTATTTTTTAAAGTTATTATTCTTATATTTTTATCGTATTTTTAACAATTTAACTTAATTCTAAATAATTCTACTTTACTAATGCTTACTATAGGTAGGATACTAAACAATATATTCAAAATATTTGATAAAATAATATATATTAGAGTTTTTAATAACTAGATAGTCATTAATAAAAAAATAAATATTTTTTTAAGTTTTTTATAATTTAAAAAAGAAAAGAAAATTTTAAATTTTTTTACAATTTTAGCTTAAATGAATTTTCTGACTTATTTTTTTAAGTAAAAGTAAAATCACTTTTGTTAAATTTACTTAAATAAATTTAGATTGAAAACTACAATTCTTAATTAAAAATGTAGAGGATTCTTAAGCAAGAAAATGACTTATTAGACATTTTCACGTGCAAAAGTTCTAATAACATGAAAAAAAAAAAAAAAAAAAAAAAAAAAAAAAAAAAAGCCAAACCGGGTTTCAACTGTTCATATATATATATATATATATATATATAAACTCCCCTTGAGAGATACCAAACACGGGGGAGGGAGGAAGGACAGGTCACGGTTTCCTAGTTTGGTTTTTTTCATGGTTTGTAGTCAGCCAAATCATAAGTGGGACCCCAGGTTACCATATGACGCGTGTCGATACCACATGCACTCTCCATTCACCTGTCACCACCAACTTTTTCTTGGTTCCCTTTGACCCTTACCATTTTCAACCCTTCAAAACTCACCTACACCCAATCACCATGGAAGCAAACATTGAAGTTTATCCTCCTTTCTCCTACTATCCAATCCTATTCAAAATTCTCTATCTCCCATCAAACCCCTTTGTCTCTAACAAGAGCTTTCTCTCAAACCCTCACCATGTTCATAAACTTTCAGTCTCACACCTTCGCCGGCAACCCTCTACACTCCAAATTCTCGAGTGAAGCTTCTTCACCCTCAGAAGCTCTCGAAGCCCTCAACTCCAGAATTCTAAACAACGCACTCTCTTCTTCCTCCCCGAGCTTCAAGGTGCTGCCTTTCAGAAATGGGAGGCCTTTAGCCTCCTCCACCGCCGGCACCGGCGACTCGCCTCCGATTTGGCATCTGGGTTGGATTGGATTGAACGATCTCAGGGGCATTTTTGAGAATTCCGGTGCCCAGTTGAGCGTGGACTCGTTGGTGTATCTGGGTTCGAGTGCAGAGGACAACGCCGTTTACTGGGCAATCGATGTTTCCGCTAAGGTACCTGAATTGGATAGCAACATGGAGTTGTGCTTTGTGGAGCTTCGAACGCTCATGGTGGCTACCGACTGGGCCGATTCCCAAGCAATGGGAAACTTGGCTATTGCAGGTCATGTAAGTTAATTTTTTATGCATCTGGCCATGTTAAAAAGCTAAGAGTAGAAAGATTTTGTCAAAAATAATAAATATTTATTATTTTAAGATCATTAAAAAAATTCAATATATAATTTTTAATGGTAATTTACAGGGTGTATTTAATGTTTTTGACACGTACTTTGGTAAAAAACCGAATTTTTTAACATGATCTATCCAAGTAATTTTTGCTGGAGCTTGTGTTGCTTGTGAATCTATCGGACTCCTTCTCCATTCCTTGGTATTAAATACTAAGTTTTTATAGAAGCTTTCTGCAATTATATAGTTATCAGATTTAGGTTTGTGCACTATACATGTATGTGTTGTATCACAATTTCAACTATTTCAATCAGTGACTATCACTCCACAGTGCAGAGTTATCTTAGAGGAGTTAAATCAGCAGTTATCTTAGAAGGGTGGGCTTCTATTAAATTATTATAGTAGTGAGTAGTGTATGATAATGGTAGGGCAATGTCAATGCAACTTCCTAATTAGTGGGTTTGGCCTGGCCAGGCTAAGGCACTGCTGGAATGGCATAATATTTCACGATTTTGTGGATATTGCGGGGAGAAAACAGTCCCCATGGAAGCTGGGAGAAGGAAGCAATGTTCAAATGATTCATGCAAGAAGAGGATATATCCACGTGTTGACCCGGTATGTTATCTTCTGTTCCAAGTTTTGTATGTATAAATGGATTATCAAACGTTTGCTCAAGTGCTTTTTGGTAACATGATCTTGTGCAGGTGGTCATTATGCTTGTAATTGATACAGGGAGTGACCGTGCTCTTTTGGGAAAACGACCGATGCTTGTACCCCGATTGTATAGCTGCTTATCAGGTTTCACAGAGGTGTGTGTCTTGACAATTTTGAGGCCTTTCTATTTTGTAGGGACTCGAAAGATTTTTTTCTGTTATAGCCTGAACAGCATAGCTTATTCTCATTATCTGCGTAAATAAAGAAGAAAGGCATTTGAATTCATGTACAATAACAAGCAATGGTCATGATATTTCCTTTTCATAAAATGACATTTGTCTGTTTTTGTTCCTAAAAAGCTCCCATTTATGTGGTCTGAAATTCTTGGACTTCCTTTTGTTCTTTTAATTGGTAAGTATTGTAGGTTCTGATAGACAAAAGACTGTAGGTCCTTAGAAAGAAAAGTGATGCCTGTAAAGCCAGATTTCATTAGCATAAGAATTCACTTTTTTGCAGGGATAATTTTCTAGTTGTGTTTATTTTGACCCTCTTTCCATCTATATACAAATTTCATACCCTATTATTGTATTTAGCCAGGAGAAAGCTTGGAGGAAGCTGTAAGAAGAGAAACATGGGAAGAGACTGGTATTGAAGTGGGAGAAGTTGTATATCACAGTTCTCAGCCATGGCCTGGTATAACTTATGCCAAATCACTTAATGTTAATTTACTTTATGCTTTTATAAATTTATTATTTATTTGTTGTTTACATGAATAACATTGGGGTTTATAACAGTGAGTTAAAATTTTATTAGCAATTTCTGCTATTTGGATATGTTTTTGCTTGTATAGTATTGACCAGGGTGAAAACAAATTGAGTCAAACTGAGTTTAAACTCAGGCTTTTGTCAAAGAAACAAGTTATGTAAGTTTGACTCATTTATTTAAACTAGCAAAATTTAAAACTTGATCCCAGCTTGTTTAATACCATAAAGTATAAGTTCAGCTCATTTATCCCATTTATGACTTGATTATTTTATTTCCCTTTATCAAATATCTTCTTGAAGTATCTTTTTAGTTGATTCGTTCTGTGTTTAGTACTCATTTATGATTGAAAATGAAGAAAAAATTGAAATAAAAGTTTTTTACTTCGGTTCATAATTCAATATTAAGATAACTTTCACGATCTTACAGATTTTAGTTGCTTTTTAATTATTATATTTTCTGGGTACAAATTGTAATTTTCCCCTTAAGTAAAACTTATTACTTGCTTGGTATTTATGCTCACTTCTGTGAAAACACACAAATGTTTTTTTTTTTTTTTAAAACAAAACACATGTATGTTAAGGGGACTATTCATGAGCTTTTAATATCAAGCATATAAAGCTTGAGCTTGATTCATTTATATAGTTGCAGTTTTCTTACAATGTTGACCGGGAAAGATAGAGCCCTAAATTATCTCTTTCAAGCCTCCTTATGCAAGAGTCTTTTGGGTTTGAAATATAGACAATGGCACAGGCTCACCCACCTAATACTGAAATTAACTTCTTATTAGAAGAATGGGTATGACAAGGGTCAAACTCTAAATGGCTTGATGGTAGAGGCTCTATTGAGAACCGGCCATCTCAAAAGCTTAACTTATTAGGTAATGGCTTATGATTGATTTTATACTAACATCTTTAACACTTTAGGTAAATAAACAAGATTGGTTAAGCATGTAATGCTCAAATAGTTTGCTCTTAACTCATATACACCCGTCATCCATGGTATTAACAATTGAACTTGATTCCATCCATTTCTTTATAGCCTTGCTTTATGTTCCTTTGTTTCATGTGGCTATTGGAGGATGTGGATGACTTCTTTTCTCCAAATTAAACGCTGGTAGTTCTGTGGTGGTTCGGTCTTGTTCAAAGCAACTTAAATCAGCGTTAATATCTTAAATATGTTTGAACTCTTAATTTTTCTCTCATGTAGGCAGCTTTCAGAAGTATAGGAATATAAAATCTGATGTAACGATGAATTAACATAATTACATGTATTGTACTATTTTTGTTATTGAATTTATAATTATGTTCCTTCTTTTTTTGTCTATTACTAAAGCAATTTCTATTGTTTTTGTTGCTAGTTGGACCAAATAGTATTCCATGCCAGCTGATGGTTGGATTCTTTGCATATGCAAAATCCCTTGAAATAACTGTGGACAAGAAAGAGTTAGAAGGTACATTGACCTCCCTTGTATAATTGAATTTATGCCTGCCCATTATTTACATGCATGGCTTAAAATGGTGAGTTTGCTTGTAAAAACCTATTCGTGAGACAGACTTCTGTAGATGTAAGTTTCGGGAGTGGCTGAATTCTCAATTGTACAGGTGCCGACTTTTGTGGCTGAAATATCAGCTGCACAATGTACATACGTATGGTGTATGACTGTACACAAGCTTATTCATTTGGAGTTGACCTATGCTGATGATTTTTATTTATTTTCTTGCATGATGTTTGCTTCTATGTTATGATATGCACCAAGTTGTTGATCCACAATGATCAGATATCATGAGAAATCATGGTATATATGATAAATCATAAATCACTGTTAATCTTTCTTTGTTTAAGAATAAACTGAAAAAAGAGTGGGAAGAATATAAGGTAGTACAAGAAGTTAAGAAAATACTGTTTAACTTTAGTTTTGTTTTCCCTCGCTTCTGTTTGCAATCCTTGTTATTTTTATTATTAAAAACTAATTAGATCTAACTCTACACTAAAAACTAGCTTAAAAGAAGATAGCCCAAATCTGATAAGGACTATTTTGTTTATAATTGAATTTGATGCAAGACATTTTAACATACATTCCTTCACACTTAAGACCTAAGACTGGACATCTGGAGGATGAAACTTACAGCACTAAACATTTCAGGGTCCCAACATCAATACTATTTTTTTTTATCGACTCCCAACATCAAGACTGAATTTACTGTGCTGCCGTATTATAAATGGGTCAGGTCTAAATTCAAGGAGGGAAGATTGCCTGAGACTTATAAATACTATTTTGGCAATGTGAACTATCTTAATATTTTCGAGGCATGTTTTCATGAAAAAAAATAATTGTGCAGTGATTTAACATCTTAAATCTTTCACTTCCTCCCCCACACTGCATTATACATTTTCTTTCGCTTTTGTATTTGAACTGCAACAACTGATTCGGCAACTTCCTTGTCTAGATGCTCAGTGGTTCAGTAGGGAAGATGTAAGAAAAGCGTTGACGTTTGCTAAATACAAGAAAGCCCAAAGAACTGCAGCAACAAAGGTGGAACAAATGTGTAAGCGAGTAGAAAAGAATCAGAGTTTGGCTGCAGATTTCACCGTGGAAAGTGCTGATGAACATGCTTCGATAATTGTTCCTGGACCCTTTGCAATAGCCCATCACCTTATTTCATCTTGGGCTTTCTCAGATCAAAATGTAGGAAATGGTGTTGAAAGCAATTCAAAACAACCTGTCGGATGTATTACAAATTCGTAGGAGTGACTGAAATTCTTTTTCAAGGAAGCTTTGGAAATAAAGCTTATGTTATTACTTAGAAGTATAATATATCTTTTTATCTCCAAGAATGTATAGGGGTTCTGTGCCGATGATGGAATTTTCCCATCAAATCGTTTTGAACATTCTGCACTTCTGTTATTGGAGAGCTTGACTTTTGATTTTGCATTATTATTTCATGTACAACACGTATTCTGTATTATCTCTGAACCTTATTAGTATTATACAAGACCATCTGCTTTCTGTTATAGTTACATCTTGTTTCTTTGTTTACCTTGTAACTGATCTTAATCTTGTGTTACCAGAGTTTTGGGGTAGCAATGCACTCTTCTAGTTCTAGCAAGTATTTACGAGGCCTATCATGTGATTCCTATGCTTGTTCAGTAGGATTCCTTTATGCAAGGTTGTCGTGTTTAAGAGAGCTGTTGTTGAACTCTGAAATTCTATGCCTCCTATGTTCTGGAGGAGGGTTGAGAATCACCCGTTGCATTTCAACATTTTCAAGATTTCTCATGATTGGCAAGTGACAAATTATTTCAGTCTGTATTATCCGGCTATATGAAACAGAGAAAAGCATATCCTTCCATCACATGGAATGATTTTATGACAAACCAAAACTCAAATACTTGCAAAGGAGCTAGCAAGAGAGTTTTAGTGCATACTAAGCCACGCCAATATTCAAAAAGGCACTGCAGACAAGCTAAAACTGTCAAGTTATCAAATGTTATTCTGGCAAGAAATGTAAAAACCAATTTCCACGCTCAACTACACAACAAATTCTCTTTTTATTCTTCTATCTATCAAAGAAAGGTGCAGGTGGCAAAGGGAAAATTGTCTCTACGTGAAACCGTTTTCTCTTTCTACAGAAATATTCCAACCATTATTATGCCAGGCTTTGGAAGGAAGAAATGCTAAACTTTCTCGTGTACCTTTGCTGTTGTTTCTGCCCAGTTTATAGTTGACCTTGCCAAAGCATCCATTGGGTCTATACATTTCTTGAGAAGAGGATCATTGTGAGGGAGAACCCCCAGCAAATCATCAGATGCCAAAATCACCACGTTCACTGCCATGACCAAAAGAACATGGATTGCAATTCTCAGTAAATTCCTCGCCCCTTCAATGTCCTTTCTGTACAATGCCTCCATTGCAGGAACCAATATGTGTTCTTCAGTTGCTTTGTCTAGCAACACTACTTCAAATCCCTGCAGATAAGCTTTATCACCATATGCCCAAAAGATGGAAAAAGATCCTTTCATGTGACATATGTCGTGTACAAATTTTGTGTTTCCCTTTTTTTTTTATCATTAATATTTACTGTTTTATTAACTTCTGTCATTAAGTTGAGTTAAACATACAAAAATAATATACTTTCATTAAAAAAATAATGTATTTATTACATGAGAGATACAAAAGCATAATAAATACTTTATTTTTAATAAAAAATTATTACTTTTGGATGCTTAAACTAGGTTAACAAAAAGTGTAAATTTTATATGGTTTCACACTTTCACTTATTAGAAGATAAAGATACAAAACTTCATGAATTTGTCATGTAAATTTTAACACGAGAGGATCCCAACTCCTTATTAAGACGAAAAATCATGAATACCTGACTTTGAAGCTTCTCCTGGTAATAACTAGCAACAAAAATTGAATCGGTAGTCAGCAGTCCAATCCTCACAGTACCTGCAGCATGAATTGGCTTCAACTTGGCATTCTTGAGCTCCATGGCCACACACTCACCAACATGAAGAAAGGGTAGGGAACTATCCTTGGATATTTCACTGTGCCATGCATGCGATAGATGGCAAGGCATGGCTAAACCACGAGCTCCAGACTGCTGAAGAAAGTCACTTTTGGACCTCAAATTCTCAATCACCAGCTCCTGATTCAATTTGATATTATCAATCCTGCTCCTTGCAGAATAAAAGGGACTACGCAATGAAAGAACTTTGCTTAACACAGGATCACTGGACACAACAAAAGGAGGACATTCTTTACCATTTCTTGAGCCCAAACATGCAATCTTTTCCAAGAAAATCAGAGTTGATAGAACGGATACCCCTCCTATAACACCAACAGTGTTTGGTTGGCTTAGCATGGAACCAAAACTTTGACATCTCATAAAGGAACTACCTTGCTCTGCATGGTTTCCACTCTCATCAGAAGATAACTGTAAAGCTGTACTTGAATTTGATCTTGCTTTGCACCTAGTCTGAGTCCTCTTTCTTAAGCCATCACCACTCAGAAATTGAGGGTGATTCAGTGTCTGTACGGACATCAATATTGCCCTTTCTAACATCTCTAACAACCCAGTTTCTACAAGATTTTCTTTTTTTCTTTTGCCCTCTGAATTATGAACATCTATCTATAGATCTTCTTCTTTCCACAATCTTATCATCATCATCAGTGAAAAGTTGACAAGTGCCCATGAAAGTTTTGTCACAGTCACAGCGAACCTTGAGAGCTGATTCCCCAAAACAGGATCTCTGACAAATGGACAATAATTCAGATTACCCCAAAGGATCTTATATATTAAAGTATAAGGTTTCATTTTATATAATAATTAATGGTAAGTAAAATGCAGAACGGTAGGTGACCCTCCCATACTGCCAGTGCCTTATATAGCCTATATCTAATATAAGGTTCTCTAGTGATAGTGTTTATGGAATCAACATAATTGTCATGTATGTCTTTTAGTGGTTGCATAATTGACTACCGATATCATTTGTATTATATATTAATTATTAATTTTCTACGAGTGCCAAGGCTACACCAATGTATGCGGTTTAGAAGATTAGTGAATGAATGAAAACAACGGGGAACTTGTAATCTTCGACTAAATGTGACATTTTTGTCTTACTGAATTATTAGATATTATTTGTTTTTTCTACAATGGCATAGAAAGCAATGAATGTTTGACGCGCGTGCTTTGTGTCCAGTGTTGATCAAATCTAAGGCACATCAAGTTCATCTGCCAATCCTTCCTCAGTTTTTTTGGTGTGCCCTAGCCTATGAAATAGTAGCTCTCTGTTTTCAATTCAAAATGGAAGAATTATTTGTCTTATGCTCAATGGTTGTCCCCACTACCCATTACTAATCAGTTCATCCCTCCATTTTTTTTTGTGTCATTTTAAGATTTTATACTTGAATTTTAAAAAATATTCTAAAAAAACGTTTCTTTTTTATTATATCCTTCATTAATATTAATTATTATCTCACTTATTTATTATCTTCTATCAAATAATCATTAATTATTAAAGATAACAACATAAAAAACATTGCTTATTAATTTTATAAAATGACAATAAAATAAAATTGTTAAGTGTCAAAGAGAAAAAAAAATATAGAGAGGAATCTTCAGAATACATACACTCCATTAAAACGATGTTCATTTTCCTTGAAAATTTTGTTGACATTAATCATAGTTATATAAGTGATTTGTGAATCTTGTTATTTTGATATATTATTTACAAATTTTGCAGTTGCAACTGTTTTTATTTTGAATGAATTGTTTATAAATTTTACAGTTAAAATGCTTCAAACAAAAGTTTATGTCGGGAAATAAATCAAATTATACAAGATGAAGTCCTTTTAGCTTCATTTTGTACTTCAATTTTGAAGATCCAAATATTGGCATGTGATTTACACTTTTGTGTTGGGTGCGTGCGACAGATGGAGAAGTGATTAACCTAAGACTTGCCTAGCCAACTAATCTGAGCTTGTACCTTTGATTACTGCTTTGAATAATCATAATTCTACTTGAAGCTTCTTGGAACAAGGATGAAGGATCTACCACTCTCATTTACGAAAAGGATGTGTACAATGGGTCATTATATCACAGCATAAAAAGAAAATTATGCAATAATTGACAAGGTAATAATTAGGTCCCATCTGGAAGATAGTGAAAACAAACTCATCAATCAGACACTGTTAGAGTTGAACCAGGCCTCATGCAATTGTATAGCCCGATCTGGTCTGACTTGAATTGTCTTGCATAGATCCATAGTTAAATAGGTTAATTTAAGTGGGTTCAAATTTAAATAAATTTATATTTAATAAACCTGTGGCTTAAATGAGTAAATTATTAATTTAGTTTACTTGTGTCTTCTTTTTAGTTTTGTTTAATTTTTTAACTTAAAAGAAATTTTTTTAATTAATTAACATATTAAGCTAAAGGAAGTCATGAATTTAACTTATTTAATTAGTTTGTTATACATACAAACCTATATAGACCTAGTACTGTGTCTGAAGGCCATTCCTATTCAATCTTGAAGTAACATACCCAGCATTCACCTTGTTCTAAAAAAAATATTATTTAAGCGTTATTAAAATATGTGAGTTAGAGTAGAAATATCTATGAATTAAAGTTAATCTGAAAAAACATTAAATCACCACTAAAAAAAGAGTGAGGTGCTAAATCAAAATAGCAAAGAGTTCAAATATTCATTAGTCCACTACCACTAACACTAAAGAATAGATTCTTCTAAAACTTTAAGTTCATGTCTCTCTCCAATGCTACTAAACATTTTTTTTTCAAAAGTCATGTTCAGGGATTTCAAAAAATCCATTAAATATAACAAAATAGAAGTTCACATTTAATGCGTGTAATTTTTTAAAATATGTTTTATGTGAAAACTTGTAAGTTTATAAATATTCTCAACAATAGTATCATGAGAGACCATTCCACTCTTTAAATTTTATGTATACAAAATAAAATAAAAATATATTTAATTTTATAATTAATATTTATTCTTAAAATAATTTTTGTAATTTAATAATTTATATTTTAATTGTTATATAAATACTTTATTACGTTTTTGTTTTTATTATTATAACAATTAAAAAAATATTGAAGTCACTAACTATAGAATATGACAAAATATTAATATAAAAATTAAAACATATAACTTTTTTGAATTATCAAAGCATATATATATACAAAAGTGCGATTTATAAAGGCTAAATATGGAATAATTAGACTGACTAAAATGGAAGAGATTGGATTTAAAAAAATGAAGTTTACAAAGCAACGGCAACGACTGGTCGTTTAACATTTGGAGAAACGATCAATAACGAGTTGTGGAATGTGTTTGCGGCGAAAACACTGAACCCTGGCTTGTGGTTGAATCTGTGTCCTTCTTTCTCTCTGAATCTGAATTGAAATGGCTGCTTTCTTGAGGAGGTTTGCAATTGCCCAATCCAATTCCTCTCACTCCAATTTCCGCCTTCCGTTTACTGCTATTGCCGCCATTTCCGGCGGAGCCTCCTTCTGTTATTACTATTCCTCTCCCAACCTCGTAAGTCCTAACTAACTATTCACTCCTTCGTTATATATTCTAGATTCTTCATCCTTTATAAGCATCACGGTCACTGTTTGCAGGCTCATTCACAACAAATTGATCAAGAGGAAACTAAAAATATTGGTGGGTATCCCCTGGATGTGTATTTCATTTGTGATTTTCTTTAACTTCCAATGCGTCACAAATAAGATTATGGACATTTCTTTTTCAGCACTCAATCCAGATAAGTGGATCCAATTTAAGTTGCAAGACACTGCCAGGGTTAGTCATAATACCCAATTATTCAGGTATATCCTGTACGAGTAGGACAATTCATGAATTTGTATACGTTTAAAATACCTCACCTCTGTATTTGTGTGATGCTGCTTTTTCTTTTGTTTTGTCCTTTAACTTTTGTTGACTTTAATTCCAAGAAGTTGTTCATGTGATATTTACTCTAGTGGAGTGAAATGTGGGCATGTATTTTTCCGGAGAAACAGTTAATTCTAACCCCATATACACACTTAGCTAAGCAGTTTACTTCTTACCCTTGTGTGGATCTGAACCCATAATACACTGCTAGTTACTATACTCAATACTCAATTCTGAAATAAGTATAAGTGTCTGGTGTCTGTTGGAGCTATAGTGATGCTCTAGTTAGCAGATCCGTTGTTGTCTCCATCTCACCGTGGTATAATTTAAATCAATGTTCTTGCTTTCTTGGAGAAGTCTGGGTTTGAGTTTCCATGAGAGAAGCAATTAAGTTATTCTTAAATTTCTTGCAGGCTCCTTTATTTAAAGTCTAAGTTGTCTTTATCTGATTAATAAATTGTATTAGTGGTGTTATATTCTATCAATAATGAAGCTTTGATTCATATCGCACCCAATTATTTGTAAAACAAAAAATGCTTGTCGAGCAATAAATTCATATGAAATGCTAGTGAAGAGAACTCAAATGCTCATCATAATATGCACCTAAACTGAAGCATAAGCTGCAAATTTAGAGATCAAGGGGAGCATGGAGATTCTAAAAAGTTTATTTGACCTTATCTTATCATGTAAACATTTAAGCTAGTGTTTGGTTAAGCTGATGAAAGTGGTTTGTGACACTTCTTTAGGCTCTTTTTAGCTTATTTCATGAGTTTCACAGTGATGCTTGCCAAAATAAGATGTAACTGTAAGTTTTCACGTGATAAGCTCTTATATAGTACGAGCTTAATTCAACTATTTTGCAAAAATGCAACCCAAATCATACAAGATGTGCTTTCATCAATGTTGCTCATATTCATTATCAAATAGCAAAATGAACTCAATATTCTCATTACTATTTTAATTTCATGCGTGCAAATGCACTAACAGATTTTATCTTGCATTTGTGTAACTATTTTCATTTCTCTATGACCGTATGCCAGGTTTTCATTTGATCCCACTAAGAAGTTGGGCCTGGATATTGCTTCATGCATTCTTACAAGGTGTGATATATTGTCGATAGTTCATATGTTTTTGATACTGGCATCATATTTGTTTTTTGGTTTCACATGTTGTGGACTCAAAGCATTTGTATATATGCAGGGCTCCATTGGGACAAGATGATGAAGGAAAACCAAAATTTGTCATACGTCCGTAAGTTTTCATATCGAGACAATGAGTGTACTTCATCTCAAGATCTCTCTTTATTCTGGCACCTAATCATTTAACCTTTTGGCCATCTTCCCTCATTGGTCAAAAATTGTCATAATTGTTCTTATATTAAATATTAGTTTCTTAAATTGTTTAATTTTCTTTTTTAGTATACTTATTTGTCTTATCACCGGTAATAGCTTTAGTATGATTAATTAGTGTTCTTGATGCCCCTCTTAACCCTGCATTTTTTGTGATGAATATCTATGAAAACCATTTGTATGGTGTACATTTTTTTTCTATGTATTTTGTTGACCTCAGATATTTGTTTAGCTATAAATAAATTATGTGAATAGAGATTGGAGGACACCATCTAATTTGACTTTTTCCCTTACAAGACAATTACATTTGCCTTTTCTTGATTATATTTTCCTTTGCTATATTTCTCTATCATGTTACTCCCATCCTTCTGTATTTCTTTTTGGGTTCCCTTTGAATTGAGTTGCATTTTTTATTCCACAGAAACTCTTCATTGGAAGTTGGAACTCTAATTGTCTTTGAATAATGTAATGCTCATCGTGTGAATTTCTCACAGTATTGTGCACTCTCTAATTGTATCTTTCCGTTAACCCTTAGAAGCATGGCAAAACCATCCTTTTCTTACTAGCTAATACAGTGTAGACAATAGAACTGCACATCTATGCACAATATATCATAGTACCTGTTGAATCATTTAGTTTATGCTCTTGCAAACTAAATTTTACAGTTTTAGTGACATTGATATTTATAGTTTTTAAGAGTAGGTGAAATTATCATATGAGTCTTTAACAAATAGAAATTTAGAAAAAGTTATAATATAGTTTGTGTAACAGTCTCTCTGCTTGCGGGTCAGTTTATGTACATTTACCTACCCCAGCCTCAAATAAATCTATTAGTGCTATTATTATTTACTTTTGGTGGAGGGAGAAGGCGTGATATTGGAAAAGTGTTAAAATAATAAGACACTAAATTTCCACTCAATGTCAAGAATCAAGATCACTTTTGAGATGCTAATAATTTCTTGTTTATTGTTGATATTTCATGGATACTAATTTAGGATGCTTGTATCTGAATCTACAGGTACACTCCCATATCAGATCCAGAATCAAAGGGATATTTTGATTTGTTAATCAAGGTATGCTGCCATTTTGAGGGGATTTCTTTTCTTATCCTGTAAATTATCTAGCATATCATTTTAATTTTTAAAGAGGCATTTGGGTGATTTAGTTTTCAAATTGTTGCAGGTGTACCCTGAAGGAAAAATGAGCCAGCATTTTGCAAGCTTAAAACCAGGTGATGTTGTTGAAGTGAAAGGGTATGTCATTTGCAATTACAATTTAAGATCAGAAGAATACTTTCCATTTTTCAACCTTTTATAAGAAACATGTTCTTTCAGGCCCATTGAAAAGCTCAGATATACTACTAATATGAAGAAGCATATTGGCATGGTAAGAATTTTCATGCTGGTAGACACAGTTTCATTTTAAAAAAAAACATGCATTTGAAAAAAATAAAAGAAATTTGTTTCTCGTTTTCCTCAAAAGTATGTTTGAATGACCTGCGCATATATTTTCCCAAAAAATGTACTTTGTTATTGCCACTTACTTTATTTTCCTCAATGAATGCATTTCATTTCAATATAATGTTACAAATACATTATGTTTGTAAAATTATCTCATTTTCCATGGCTGCACTTGCTTGGGCTCTCTTTATTTTTTTCCTTCTTTTTGTATGACTCAGATTGCTGGAGGCACAGGAATTACACCTATGCTTCAGGTAATTGAAGCTATATTGAAGAATCCTGATGACAAAACTCAGGTAGGTGGTAAACCTCTGCTTTGTGTTACCCCATGATGTACAGGTTGTCTTTTTATGCACTTTTCTTAATTATGCTATGGAATAGATGAGTTATGAACAGTTTTTCTTTTAATTTATTGAAACTTTTTTGGGAGCTTGATTCATATTGCTGGAATTAGATCAGTTTGTCGGTGCATATGAAGTATGTTGAATTTTTATTATTATTTAGTTTTGTCCTATAAAGATAATAATATCATAGCTTATAGTTTCCTTATACATATACAGATATCATTACTTTATGCTAATGTCTCCCCAGATGACATACTGCTTAAACAGAAGCTTGACATTCTAGCAACAAGCCACCCAAACTTAAAGGTAAAAATCTTGTTTAGCAAAGATAATATTTTTAGTCAATCTCTCATTGTCATGAATAAATTAATTGAACAATTTTTTTAAAACAAAACTTGCAGATATTCTACACTGTGGATAATCCAACAAAAAATTGGAAAGGAGGTGCAGGTTTAATATCAAAGGATATGGTTGTGAAAGGCTTACCCTGTCCTAGTGATGATACTCTAATACTTGTGAGTTTTGATTTTCTAGTAAAATCTACATAGTATCAACTGAGCTCTTCTAATATTATCCTACCAATGTATTTAAACAATTTGAACCTCTGGGGAAATTAAAAGATTTTTTCTTTTTCTTTGAGAACATAATGTATCCATATTGTCAGATGGCTAAATCACCCATATTGTAATTAGTAAGGCACTTTCCAGAACCTGTTGTTCTTGTTAAGCTTCCTTTGATAAGAAACCGTGCAAGAAGTACATATGAATGGGATGGAGAAATCCTGTATTGAAATCTTGATCTGTGTCAAAAGGCTTATGCCAAAATTTCTTCCTTTCAAATTATTTTAAGTTAATGTTTCAGTTTTTGGTTGGTGAGGTCTACAGGGAGATGGATTATGATGGTGGTGGTTGTGAAGTTTCATTATTTACTACAAAAAGTTCTGTAGTTAATGCCTTATGACCTGCATTTCAGGTGTGTGGTCCGCCTGGGATGATGAAGCATATCTCTGGTGAAAAGGCCAAGGACTGGTCACAAGGAGAGGTATGAAATTTATTTTTGTGGTGTGTATGATTTTATTTCCTGGATCCCCGTAATAAGGCATTCTATGGTTGACTTGCTACAGCTTTCTGGCATACTCAAAGAGGCTGGATACACTGAACAAATGGTTTACAAATTTTGAGAAATTTTGGATTCTTGCATCTAAAGCTTGCATGTCATCATGCACTTACCCTGCTGAATTCGTGTGCCAACTTGGTTTTCTGAAGAAAAACCTAAAGAGTTACGGTTGAAAATTCGAACATGAAATAAATCTAGAATTGCAGGGCAAAGAGAAATATGTAGTGTGTAAGTGTCTGGAGTCTCCAAAATTTTGTGGATATTTAATCATGCGGTTGTTCAGCATGGTTGTCAATAAAGGGTGTCTCGTGGGGGTAAACTTATTTTCCCACCTAGTTATTTTAACATTTACCTGGTGAGTAAATTATAGCATTCATAATTTATAAGTATTAATAATGTGTTTTTTTAATAAAAGGTTAAAATCTTAAGAGAGAGAGAGAGAGAGGTTATTGTAGTGTTTTTCTTAGAAAAAGTTCTTAAAATGAAATGTTTGATCTGAAATATATTTATACCATTTTTTTAAAATACTTTAACAAATAGATCTTTAAAACGAGTAAAGGGGGAGTTTTCTTTAATAGAAAAAGTCAACACTTTGGATGTTAGTTTTTAGTGGAAAGGGAGAAAATTAATACGATGGTTTGAGAGTTTTTAAATGAAAGAATTAGAGTTTTATAAATAATTCAAAATTTTTATAATTACATATTTTTAAGTTTTTTTAATTTAAAATTTTTTGTATTAACACTTTTTACTTCTTTTGTCTCTTTTTTTACCTTTCAAATTTTTTATTTTCTTTTTTTAAATTATTAAATAAATTTTTTAAAAAAAGTAAACGTGTTTAAGACTTTTATTTTCTTTTTTATTTCCAGAATTATATTAAAAAAAAATTCAAATTCATTACCGGCATGTGTTGTTTTAAAATATATATTTTACAAATTAAATTTAAAATTTGTTATCATGCCAATCAATCTGAAGTTGACTCACAAGCATAGCACATATAAAAAATTTAAATTAAGTCATATATATAGTAAAAAGTCCATTATTTATTAATTTAACAATTTTTGTAACTTTAAATTTTTTAGCGTTACCTAAGGTTGATATTAACATCATTAATTAAAGTAGTCGTACTTGATTTAGTTTATTTTTAAAAATAATACTATTTTTATTAATTTAAAATATTAAAATAATTATTTACTTTTCAAAGTTTAACATTTGCAAACCATGCTAATTAAAAAATAAAAAAAGTTATTTGAAGATTATGAATCATTATTAGAGTTGGCGCAGCATCACCACAGGCTGATTTGGAAGATCAGTAGTAGAGTGCAAATTCCACTGCAGTCTGCGGGATCTGATTCGGAAGATCCGCATTCAATCATTTGTTTTGAGTGACTTCATCACGTCAGATATCTATGCAGAAGCGAGATCACCAATCAAATGAGAGAGAGTTACCTCCAACGGTGTCCAGTTCGTAAACTCATCACATTTTGATTTGTTATTTCATCACCCAAACAAACAAAAAGAAAAGCTATTATTCCTTTTCAACCCTCCCTCGTCAAATAATACATCCTGTTACAATGCTAATTATTTTCAAATAATTGAAAAAGTAACGTTACGAAGAACACTTAATGGTGTTGCTTTTGTTCCTCTCAAGTGATTCGAGATCACATAATTTCAGTAACGTCTGCAGTGTCTTGTAAGAGAGCATTCTCACGTATAGAAGAATTATCTCGGTTGACTTTTTATATCAAACAATGTATATAATAGATAGTGAAAGTTAAAAGATAAAAATTATTAATTTAAAAATAATTTAAAATTATCTTTTACCATAACAGGTAATATTTCTCTCTCTCTTTTTTCTTTATTCTGGTCATGGGCCCAATTGGAGCCCAAAAATTTGAAGCCCAACAAACTGCATCGTTGGTTTGTTTGTCCACAAGAAATAAACAAAATGGTTTCTCTTTGAGGATGGCAATGCCATCGTCTGATTAACATGGAACCGTAATGTAAGAGCGAAGTTGGAACGTCGATGGAATATTGATCCCTTCTTCTTCGAACGATCCGTTTTCAGTCTCCGAATATGGATGAAGATTTGGTGAAGCGCAACACCGATTGCGTTTATTTCCTGGCCTCTCCCCTCACTTGCAAGAAGGTTCTCTTCCGTTTTTTTTTCCCTCCGTTTCCCTTTCTTTGATTCCTCTATTTGCTCTCCGTTTAGGTTGTGATGCTTGTGTTTGCAATTCCGGTTGCTAATTCGCTCGTTGTTTTGCAATGCCATTGCTCTAACCCTACCCTTCTATCTTCGATTGTCGTAAACCTAGCTTTTGTTTCTGTTTTCAATTATATTCTGCATCCAATTTAACAATGCTTGGTCTTGTGGAGTGTTTGTGTGACTTTTCTTTTGGTAAGTGTCGATTTTTCTAACTTTTAGATTTGATTAATTTCTCACTTTGTTTTTTCAGGGTGCTGAGTGTGAGTATCGGCATAATGAGATTGCGAGGCTCAACCCTAGGGATTGCTGGTACTGGTTATCTGGACATTGCCTTAATCCAACGTGTGCTTTTAGACACCCTGTGAGTTCTTGTTTTTGCTTTTTCTTCACTTTGCTCTTTGATTTGTTGCGTATGTGTAGTGGACTGCCTGGAACTGTGATATTCGTTTCGGTTGGATTGTCTTGTCACTTGCGTGGTTGAGCAATTGTTTCTGTTGTGAATTCATTTATGATTATGGTTTCTGAAAATTGACCATTTCTCAAATATGTGCTCTAAAGAAAGAATATGTTTATGTTGAACATTTAAATACCAACTTTGCTACATGGCTGAAGCTAGCTGGTAATAGGAGCCAGCTCAAGCATTACGATTGATCTCTAAGTAGATTGTGATGTAAGATTAAAAGCGCGGTAGCATGTTAAATAACAGAAAATATAAAATTTTAGGTCTTTGTCTTTTTTATGTTCTTAAAATATCAAATTGAATGCCTTCATGTTTATGAGATTGGGCTGTATTTTCTAATGTCTTGATTTATACCCGTAGTCCAGCAAGGTACATACAATGTCATGCATAATTTGTCACTTGTTCTGCTCTGTATGTAGATTGTGATGATGCAAGATTGCACACGTTTTATTATGTGTATATTGTACATATATGTTATTTTCTACAGAGCAGTACTAAATTTTGTGGTCATTTGAACAATCCTTGTGGTGTTTTCTAAAATGTCAAATTGAAAGGCATGGGATTATATTTCATCTCCATGTTTAGCATTTCCTAAATGTCTCGAGTTATATTATACCCACTGGCCATCTGAGAATGGGATAGAAGAGTGTCTCTCATAGTTTGTCTCTTGTTTAGCTAAATTATTTGGAAGTTTTGTTACCTTGTATCTGACTTGATGATTAGGGTTCCTTGCGTAGGAAAACTGATTTTGCTTGGTTGAATAGATTTCATGATTAGAATTTTCAGATGTATGAACAGGCTCATTGAATTCACTGCATTATGATTATACAGTGAATTTTTTGTTACTGTTATCTGTTTCACACACCCCCTCCATATTTGATATCCATTTTTTTTACTTGCTCTTGTTTTACAGTAATCTCTCCTCTCAGTTGTTACCTCTTGCCATTTTCAACTAATTTTTATCATATTCGCAGCCATTGGATGGACATACTGGAGTGCCATCTGAACCTTCTCCAACTTCATTACCTGCAAACAAGACAATTGTTCCCTGTTATTTTTTCTTCAATGGATTTTGCAACAAAGGTGACAGATGCTCGTTTTTGCATGGGCCTGGTGATAGCTTTATCACTGTAAAACCTTTGAAGAATGACAATGGAAGCACTGATGCACTCAAATTAGAGAATAAAACTTCATCGGGAAATACAACAGGTGTAGCATCAACACCCATTAAAACACAATTTGACAGATCTTTAACTGCTCCAAAGGATTTGTCTGATTTTGAATTTCAGCCTATGGAAGATCGTCAGCTGCCATTATCCAAAAATGTTAAGGGGCATGGTGATTCCCTTGAGATATCTGCTTTAGAATCCAAAGAAGCTACAGCGACTAGGTCGGACTCTGTGTTTCCAGATGATGGCTTTGTTCATAATATATCTCATTTAGGTACTGAGCAGAGTTCAGAGGAGCAAGTAAATAGTCACATAGAGCCTGAGGAACGGTGGGAATCATCCCCTCATTCCCCTGGATTTGATGTTCTTGTTCATGATGAATTGGAGAATTTGGGTTATGAGGAAGATTCTGAATATTTTCAAGTGCTTGATAGGGATGACCAAGAACTTAATGAGCAATACTTGGGGTATGAATTTAAAGATTCAGTTGAGTATGATACTATATGCCCAGAAGCTGATATTCTGTATGAACAAGAAACATATGATGATTACAGATGCTTTGATAGAGATCTTAGTCATGCTAATGGCAGAACAGTTCACGCTTATCCCAGAGAGATAATCTTAGATTCTATATTGTCCAGGAAAAGGATCCGAATGTCGGCTGAAATGGCCGCTTATGACAAGAAGTTAGATCTACGTGACCATCTGAGGAGACGTAGGGAAATTAATGGTCCTCCTGTTACAGGTTTCTTAAGAAGACACGAATCATCTTCTTTGATGGCTCGAAACCAGGAAAGGCATCAAAGGCATGGCATTGATCAGCGGCTAAGTAGAAGATTGACATCACAATTGGGTTTTAGTGCTATAGATTCGATTGGAGAGGTTGAAACTCTTTCAATTGCTAACAAGCACAGATTACTCGGGAATTCCCAGCAACATAGGCCAAGGAAGCATTTTAAAGAAAAACTAGCTAAAAGGCAGTTCATTTCATCTAAAATATCCAGGAAACCCGTTTTAAAGCAAAGGAGATTTATTCACGAGTCCATTACATTTTCAGGACCTAAGACTCTTGCAGAAATTAAAGAAGAGAAAAGGAGGGCTGAAGAAAATATACATTGTAAAAGCATGTCATCTGATTTTCAGGATCCTAAACCTCTGAGTGAAATTCTCAAGGACAAAAGGACCATGGATCAAGTGAGAGATGGCAATACCTGCCACAAATGAATTATGAGATCAAAATGACTAATGACTTCAAGTGACTAATATTTTTTCAGAAGATAAAGGATAAACTTGGCTGATGATGGTGGTCTTTCTAGCATCCTTTACTGTGCTAGATATGATGACCCTGCCATTACCGTTAGTTGATGATAAGTTTTCATTCCAATGAGTGGAAGGTTATGTGCGCCCCGAGGCGAAGAAGATAGATATTAGATAACCAGTGTTTGACTAGAAAGGATATCTTCTGTAGTTAGTTGAATATTTTGATTTGGATGAACGACGTCTTAATCTAGAGAGTGGATTACTGATTTACTTTAGTTTTATGTGTGATTTTGGCCCCCTTTCTTTTTGCTTGTACAGAGCTTAGAAGTACTCACTACCTTGTCTCGGTCGATGTTCTTACATGATAAAATGTCCCATCTTTGTGGATTTTCACCGTAATTATCGTTACGCATATAAATATTAGGTATACGAAAAACTAAAGTCGTCGGACATTGGGATAAACGATGTTTATTTCTGAATTCGAGTATTCGTGCACAGATGCCATTTTAGATTCACATACAACAATCTTTTTTTATTATTATTAAAAAATGCATAGAAATTAAACATTTTTTCACCATCCAGTAACCAAGGGGTGGTTCCATGCTGTATCAGACCTGAAGGCTACAGCTAAACACAAAATCGGAGATTTAATAAAATTAATAAAAAAATTCAAATTTATTCGATTAGATTTTCAGATGCAACTCTTTTAATAAACTTTTTATTTTTATAATCTGTCCTAATAATTTTTGGGTCAATTGTTGATACAACCATTCCTGATAAAATAAAGCGTGAAAGCTAATTAGGAAATTAGAGATTTTAAGTTAGAAAAATTAATTAAATTTATACATAGAAAAAAAATAGTCGCTGGTGCTTACTAAATACATATTAAAATTTATTAAGAATTATAAAATAAAAAATTTATTAAATGCTCAATTGAGAATGTGAGAATTATAAATTATTGGAAATATAAACAACAATAAAATTAAGCATTTAATTGAAAATGAAAGAATATAGATATTTATTAGTTTTAAATATAATTAATTATATTATTAGAAAATTACACTGCTTATAAAAAATTGAAAGTAAAACTCTTGGTGAGTTTCCGATAAAGTCGATCTGGTCATAATGAGAATGAATCTCCTTAAATACCCAAAATTTTTAAAGAAATTTCCTTCCTCCTTCCTGCTTCCTGCTTCCTGCTTCCTTTTTATTCCATCTTGAGTTTATTTGTAGCTTGTTTTCTTTTAGTCAATTCGTAAGTGAAATTACTCTATGATGTAATGATAAACTAATAAATATCTCATACTTATACTTTTTATTTTAGTAAATTTTAAGAATATAAAAAATAATATACGTTATAAGAAAAATATATAATTAATTGAAATGGTTTTGCTTAATTATTATTTTATTTTAAAACTGTTTTTTTGAGAAATTATGGAATGTTAACTGAACTTGTTTATGTGTGTATGGATTAAAATATAGAGAGGTATGCTAACTAACGTTTTAAGGACCTGATAACAAAATTAAAAAATAAATTTAAAATATATGTTAGTTTATTTTAATGTCTGTAAACTATATTTAATTATTAAGAAAATTATGTTGTTTGTTGATTCTATTAGGATAGTCAAAATTTATTGTATTTTTAAAAAAATTAACTATTATATAAAATGTTTAGCTAACTAAATTTTAGGTTTTGTTAATTTTAACCTTTAAGGTTAATGATAAATAACTAATAATAGTAAAATTTTATTAAAAAAATATTTATTATATTTTTATAACTTCAATATAATAACTATGTATTTTTTTAATAAAAAAATTTTATTTATAAATGCTTAAACTCAGCTCTAAGAATTAAAGTTAATAAAATTTTTAAATTTTTTATATATACCAATATGAATTAGTTTATATTATTTTTTTATCAACTTATTTTCACATGATAATATAAGAATTATTTTTTTCTAAAAAAGACGTTGAGTTAGCCTTTTATTATTTTAAATTTTTATCTATTAATAAAAAATAACAAAAATAAATATATTTATTATATTAAAATATACATTCTTAGTGCTTTAAGTAATGTCGCCGGAAACCGATACACGACAATTTCACATCTTTACACGTGTTTTAAATAACAGAACTTGGGTATTATTCTATTAATTTGGAATAGACAAGCGAAATCTATGGCATTGAATCCGAGTTATGTATTTTTGTAGCCAAAAAGCTGTGTGATACTCTTTAGGTAAAATATTCCTTAATGATTAAAAGAAAAAAAGTTTACTAAAGAATTACTTATAATTTTTTATTAAAAATATTTAAAAATAATGAAAAAAATACATAATAAAACTTTAGCTCTTAGCTTCTTTAGCCTAACCTCATCTTATTCTGATGCCCACCTCTAATTTAGTATCTTGCAGTCTCCTCTAATTTCTAAAACGCATATTAATTTTATCAACACATGACGTCCCTTCCCTTCATGAGATGTTGACATTCTTACGATTAATTCGATTTCTGGTTTTATTTTGTGCTTGCCCCCATATTGTTAGAGAAAAAAAATGCTAACTATTTTTTTTTTTAAGATAAGTCTTTTGATCTTATAATTTAACAAAATTTAAAACAATGTGTATCACTATTTCCGTCTAACTTTGTTCATTGTATGATGACAAAACAGAGGTGTAATGCAATCAATTTTCAAATTGAAAATTAGGAGCATAATTTGTAAATTTTATTTTGGATCCAAGCGATAACAGGCTTTAAAATTGATAATACTTTCATCCAAAAAAATAAAATAAACTTTATATTAAAGCAAATTTCTAAAACATTAAAAAATGAATAAACGTACAATTTGATCGATGAAAGTGATATATTGTTTATCTTTGATCCTTGAAAGTGTTATCACATATTAATTAGTCCCAAAATATACGAAGTTTCTCATAATATAGTCTTTCTTTCAACGGCTGTTACAATGGACGGATTAAAAAGTTAACATGTATCATCATATGTGTTGCATCACATGTTCGCTCTACATGTGCTTAAAATATTGTTTTCGTATAAGAAATCTAAGTTATAATATTTTCCTTGTATTGTATATAATCCTAGTATGTCTTTATTCATCACCTTTGGTACACCTATAATCCAAATTACATAAACCAAACCAAAGAATGAGGACCTCCAATAACTGTACTATTAGAATTTTGGGTATAAGCCTGCTCTAAAATTGGAATAGAATGTGAACTTTAAGCTTAAATGAATTATTTATCTAAAATAATTTCGCTATTTAAACTTATAATGACCTTATTTTGAAATGTCACTGTAAAATATGAAACGAATGGCTTAGATTATAAAAAAGGAGAGATAGAAATTTCACTGTTCAATTATTCATTATGAAATGGTGTAATTTTGAACTTGCGTAGATAAAATATCTGATATTGACATCGATAAAAGAATGAAATTGTGAATAATTTTTTACATTATAGAGATCAAATTGTGCAATTTTGGTGACCAATGTGCCATTTTCAATGACCAAATTGGATGTTTACTTTTTAAGAATACAACGTGAAAATATGGTGTGAGTTGAATCCAAAGATTTGGTTTCTTCAAGAGTAGTCATGGAATGCTGAATACTATGGCACTACCAAAGAAGGGAGTTGCATCATGGTGATGGCACCTGGAATGGCAAAGTAAAATGAATACCCAGTGCTATTAGGCAAAAAAATAACAAATACAAGAGCGAAATCAAGATTGTAGATGTATTAATGAATCTCTGTCTACTTTTCTTTCAATCAATGTGGATAAATAATTTTACGAATATGTTTGGGTAGTAAAGGACTGAAGTTAAGTTTGACCAATATGAAGCCGAAACAAGGAATCACAATTCTTATTAGGAAATCCCATCAATGATAAGATTTGCATCATTATACTAAAAACAGTGAAAACGTATTAGCAGACACAAACCTTGTCCCTACTTACATAGTTAGGTGACACTAGAATTCTCAACTCTTGCTGTATATGTTACTCCTTTTTAAGTCAAAAAAGTAACACGTAATTAATGTCAAGGTTGTCAAAATCTTTAACCGATCAACATAACCAAACCCAGCAATTAGATTCCCCTAGTGATTTTCTTCTTTATATATTCCTTTATTTGTCATTTTCCCCCCAACCTCATCATCTCTCTAATTATCAAACTCTAACATCATCATATAACTACTAGTTGAGGTTTAAAATTTCCCTTCAATTTCAACCATATCACAGAGAAAGAGAGAGAGAGAGAGATGGCTGAGTTGCAGAAATCAGTAACATCCTTCAGAAGACAAGGGTCTTCAGGATTGGTGTGGGATGACAAGTTCCTTGCCGGTCTTGGGGACCAAAATCAGAATCAGAACCAGAACCAGAACCAAGAAGCTAAGGCTAACCAGAATCAACAAGGAAACGAAAGAGTTGAAGTAATAGGACAAATTGCCACGTTAGAGCGTAGCAGATCAGAGGGGGCACGCCCATATCGTACGGTCAACGTTGCACCATCTAAGGACCCACCTTCTCCCAAGCTAGCTACCTGTGGCTTTTGTGGTTTCTTTGGCAAACCAGTTTCTGCCAACCCCAAATCCAAAAAGCTTAGGTAAACACAACCTTCTTTCTTATTCTCTCCCAACATGTAAATCTGTGCTGCTTCTTTTTATCCTTAATTTCTTGTCTCCGTTTCAGTTTTGTGCTTTGTATTTGGGATTATTGTTTGTAAATTCCTTGGACATGTGGATGTACCTTGGTATGTAATAAGCTTATGATTGATTATAATCCAAATGAGTATGGACTATTGGGCCTACGATTGAAGGAGAAATTTACGATTATAATTTGTAACAATTAGCAGAGTAGTATAAGGTCGGAGAGCACTTTAATCGGTCAACATTAAGAAGACTATGTATTGTTCTATGAGAAACGTTCAACAACTTGGCATATTTTGAGGAATCATCAAGCCAATTTTAGCGATTTTGAAGTGTGATAATTAATCATGTAGGAAACGTCCATATAGTATGGTTTGTGCTTTCTAAACCAAAAAAATATTACGTGTATTTTTGCAACATACGTAGTTATCATTTTGTTGCGATTAGGTGTTCGGTCTTTTGTTGCTGCTTGAAGATGAAAACTAAAACGTTCGATGATTTTTTAGAGTTGCCTGTACCGTTGAATTTCTATCTTGCTTTGTCTTAAAGTAAGCTAATTCAGTTGGCTTAAACTACTAAAAGAATGAAACCAAAGATTACAGAACGTACATTTGGCAATTAACTAGCGTGTCGACATTAACTAATTTCACATGATATCAACAGTAGAATTATTATGACCCATATTTTAATCCACTGTGTAACTGGTTTTTTTTTTTTTTTTTTCTGTAATTCAACTTTTAATGAAAACTTTATTTATTATAATTTAAGCACATAAAATAAACTTGATTCAAAAAGTTAGCCTGTTAAATAAGAAGGTTTCATGATTGAAGTATCACACTTGACATCTTAATATGAAACTAATGAAGAAAAGAAAAGAAGAATGAAGAAATCGTCTAAATCTGAGACAATGGCCCTCCGGTGTCCCTCCGGTGTTTAGACTTTGACCGATACATATGCACACACGTCTAATAATATAAAGATAGCGTTATGCTCATTTAAAGCAAAAACCTAACTTGAAAATAAATAAATAAAATTCAAAATGGTTGATTCAAAAAATTGACAAATATTGAGATAAAATATGTATCTGTAATAAATTATGAAATCACTAAAAAATACTTTTCTCCTTTTTCTAATTGAGATGATTATAATTTTATATATCTTTTTAGTATTTTACGTAATGAGGAAATTTAATATGAAAAAAAAATTAAAGTAATTAAATTTGAGATTAGCGGATAAATATAGATATAAATGTAAAAAGATAATTTTAAAAAACAATTAATATTTTTTAAAAATATATAAAAATATTGTTAAATGACGATGAGTTCATTCATTACAAGGAGAAACATAACGACAATTGAAAATATTTTTATGTTCAAGAAGGGGGATTTATGCTTCTAATATATAGGCAAATTGATATGTCATTGTGACATTAATTTACTCTTGCATGTGTAATTCTAGGTTACCAACTTGGGGCATATATGAGAGAGTGAGAAAATTTCATTAATATTTACCATTTAATTTTACACAAATATTGGTTAGTATTAGTATTAAATAAAATCAATCTTAGCAAATCATGTTTGGAACGTGATTGATATTAAGTTCTCTCATCTCTGTGGACATGTCTCACACAGTTTTTATCAACAATGTGATTAGCCTTTTACTAGATTTAATTGAGATGAAAAAAAAATAAAAATACGACGAATATTAAAAACGAAGTAGATATAAACTATTTTACTTGTTTGAGATATAAAGAAATTAGTGAAAAATGTATACACACACTCTCGGAAAGGTTCTCCTTTTTAAAGATCAATTTATTACCAATTAAATGAAAAATAATTTTCATCTAAGATTAAAAGATCTTTTTATTCATAAAAAAAATAGAAATTTTTTTTTATCTACTTTTATCTCTCTTTCTCTTTTATTTCTTTTCTTCTTATTTATTTATTAAATATACCATGTTAAAGATGATTTTTCTGATTAAAAAATTTAATTTTTAATAAATATATTGATAATTTTTTTACCATTTTGATTTGGACATTGATATTTTTCTTATATTTCTTAAAATTAATTTTTTTAGTTTTTAATCGATTTTTATATTACAAATGAGACTACCTTATCTAGGATAAACGTCACATATTTAATAAAATTATTTTTTACAGTTTGTCACATGTAATTTTTAATATTAAAATTGTCATGTAAATTACACTCTCTCAGATATTGAATATTGCACGGGCTGTTAACTGGTTCTTCTTATATTTTTCTCCAAAAAAATTTCTTGTTATGTTTGACTCGTAGAAAAATTACTACCTAATACTGCAACACTTTTATCTAAGATTTAATGCTCAACCAATAAGAAGTATGTATGGTATATTAAACGACTCACACTCTTAAAAAAAAAAAATAATCAAATATGCAAATTGTAATTGTTAAAGAGTGATTGTATTAGAGTTAGTATTTCAACAATACCTGTGGATGTATCTTTTCTTTCCTTGTTGTTGAAAACGATAAAAAAGACACATAAAAAGAAAATACATATTTTTTAAAGCAATACATATAATATATAAGCAAACAAGCTTATAATAAAAAGAGAAATTATTACTAAAATGAGACTAATTTTACCTCATACTTGTATATTTTTTAATTAAATATATTCAATTTTAACACCTCATGTTGATTTATTAACTACTTTACTTAAATGGTGGCATTGGTAAGAAAATATATTTGAACAGATACATATATTAAACATATATGATCAATATTTTTTAAATATAAAATGTAAAAATATTTTTTAGAATATATACACAATATCAAACAATATCTTATTTATAACTGAATATTTTTCAGATTTTATTTCCTTATTTTATTTATATATTATTACCTTATAATTTATTTTTTATTTAGTTAAAATTCCCAATATAAATAAAAAAAATTAATATTAAATTTAAATTTTAAAGAATATATAAAATTAGAATAATAATCCATCTTCTATTCATTTTAATTAAACTATGTTTTAATCTTAATTAACTTTAAATTAATAATAAACATATCTCCATGTACCAGAACTTTATATATTTTATTGTTATAGTGTATTATATTTTATTACATCACATCAATGTGTATCATAAATATTTTTATTCTTTTTTTTAAAATATCTAAAAAACAACGATCATAATATTTTTAACATATAAAATTAAAAAATATTGTGTAATGCACGTTTTTAAAATTAATGAATAAATAGAATAATAAATATTTCCATTTCTAATATTGAATATTTTATTATATTAAGTAAAAATATTTTTTAAATTAAGGAAGAAACAATAAAAATTATATCAATATGATGTGTTAAAAGTTAAAAATAAAAAATAGGTTAAGATTGAACAAGGTCATATTAATCTTAAAAGTTAGATTATTACAATAATTAATGTAAATTTAATATAATCTATTAAATTTTAAAATAAATAATTAAATTTGAATAAGAAAATTCAAAAGAAGCAACAAATTATAAATATAAAATAAATAAATACTCAATATAAATGATAAAAAAATATTTTAATATAAAAACATTTTAAAAATAAGACTTTAATTTTTAATATAGAAGTCAAATATCTGTAATAAAGGCAAGAAGAGTTGACAAAGTTATTTTGATCTATTGGAGTCAGTTCATTTTGGGCATCAAGACTTTATTAGGTCAGACAAAAAAAATTGAATTTAATCTAAATTTATAAAAATAATTTCTAAATTGTTTAAAATATAATTTTATGCATGTTTAATTTGATTTAAATTTATATTTTATCAGAAAAATTATTATCCCAATTAATTAAGAGCATTTTGTCAGGAAAAATGCATCAATCCAAATCCCTAATTTCCTATCCAGCCAGAGTCGACCACAGGTAACGTTTAGCTATTTTTTTATGCATAATAATGATGCTAACGTTATTAGGCATGCTATATTCAAACTTTTCCAATTACGAATATGTTTATTTAAATAATACAACTACTTAACGAAAGCTACATGATTATTAATGATGTACTAATATTCAACGACAAAATAACTGAATTTTGAATTTTGACAGTTAAACAATTACGCAGACAAAGATGGGAATACCCAACGTATAAATTAACGAATGCCCTAAATAAAAAAAGTTGTGAAGGAAAAGTTGAAAACTGAAACATGAATTGTTTGAACTTTGCTTGTTTTTCTTATTTCTAGGACTGAATTTTTGTTTTCGGTCAACTTTACTGGAACTGAATTTAAAAATATGGAATTGAGCTGGGTTAGAGATTCCTGGTCAACGAGAAAACGAAACCCAGTTGTATAAGATTCCAAGATTTATGGCGTCACTAATTTGTCAAACTTCATAAAAAAAATGCAAAAGATGAAGGAATACAGATTTATGTTGTATGAAAGAAACTTGATTACACATTAATTTTCATGTACAGACAAGACATCTGAAAAATGAATACAAATTTTGCCAGCATAAAAAGCCGTAGCTAAATCTTATATATATTATATGTACCTTAATCCAACGCTTTCTTAACTTTCGTCTTGAACAGTAGAATATATAAATTTTCCATTGAAAAATAAAGAAAACGCCCCGTTGAATGCGTCACAAATGAACCGAAACTTGATCCTACAATGCAATGCCAGACCGGACCATACGCTTTATCAAATTCCTGCACATGAACATACCAGGAATATATTGTAAATAAATAGATTTATAAATAATGACAAAGAGAGAGAGAGAGAGAGAGAGATACTTTATTTTGTTTTATAGATCTTGCTGACCAAATATATAAAGAACTAAATAAACAAACCATGTCTCTGTTGTGCACATGGGTTGAGTATAAGATGAATAAGATTAATGCACCTATTTTCTGAGATAAGTAGTGCATGATTAGCTACAATATTTGGGGTATGAGCCTACGGGGGTTTAACACATGGGCTGTTGGGAATTTTGCAATTAAGATTTGATCTTTGACAAAGGAGATTCAACAAAATTGTGTAAACTCGTGGACGGCCAAGATCTAAAGATCTAGACACAGGTGTTTGCTAGATCAGTGATCTCAATTCCATTGTATTGAACCAGTTTCAAATATTATATCCAATAAACGAAGAAAGGAAGAGAGACAGAAAATGTCAACACATGGCTCGTCTAGTCGGCTTTCACCTTTAATTCTTCTGTGGGGTTCATTGAATTTGAACAAATCTCAATCACTCCAGAAGCAAAGTTCCAAAAAGAAACACCAAGAAAATAATCCCAATCACTTTTCTTCCTTTTGCGCCACAATCTTCTTAACTAACAACACTACCTATCTCTATGCCCCTACAAGATCACAACTAAACTAAAGGAATGTTGATGAAATGAAATTGACTTAACATCTTAATTCAATGATCATGAGAGGTCAAATTATAGCATACCTTCTTTATGTTATGTGCTATGTGTTTAGAGCTAAACTTCTCCAAGCTATCATATGTCCTTCTTGCACAACGAAAAGCATGCACTTGCATGAAACTTGGCATGTCTGAGACCAAAACCTTAACTTGAAGATATGCAGCCACAGAAGACAATGTTTCAATTTGGGACACTGACTTTCGACCCTCAACAACTCTTCCTGCTGCTAAACCTGTTTCAATGTGGGACACTGATTTTCTTCCCTCCTCAACTGTGATTCCTCTTGCAGCTGGTGACGCTGTTGCCTCTATGCAAGATAGTGATTTTCTTCCCTCAACAAATCCTCCTGGTGATACTAACTCTAAGAAAGATGTTGACTTTCTTGCCTCAACAAATTCTTCTCCTCTTCTTTCTCCAATGTCTAAGTCTTTGTGATCACCATTTACTACATTGAAAGTTCGAGTTCTTGATATTTTGTGCAACCAACTGCGTGAATTGGATTTCTTGTCTTGATGCACAACACCGTGCTCTAACTCTTTCTTTCTCTGGTTTCCTATGCCACCTTTGTAAATGTACATGAACCCTCTCTTGTGTTGTTGCTTGTCTTGGTTAGCCATTTTCTGAGGCCCTCTTCCGAGACTAGAAGAATGATTAGTAGATAGATCCAATTGGGACTAATGAGGCATGGAGATACGTGTACATATAAATGTTTGACAGGGTCTGTATACTTAATCACGAGCAATAGGAAGACCAATTATTAGAATAATGCATATTCACAAGAAGGTGACATACTTATAAAGGCAAACCCATGTGTTTCTGCCTGTGGTGAAGGATATATAACAAATGGTAATGTTATATATTTACCTAAGATTTGAAATATATTGGTCTAGTTCTTTAATATCAAATAATGGCCATTGTGGTGTGGGACTAATCATTAGTCTCTGGGGCATATTTGTCCCCCAGTGACCTGCTTCTAGACAAACCAGCATCCATGGACCCCTACCCTTCCCACCGCCTATTTGTTGGGTACCCCCCGTAAAAAGGTCGTTATCTAGTATCTGCTACTTTGTAGCTTCAACTTATCCCCACCCTGAGCTCTTTATCAACATGCATGAATTCTTTGGTGGTTATTGGATGGAAATCGTTTGAGGGTTAAACCCACAATCAATAACGACCATAAGCTAACTTGGCTGTACATTTATGAGAAAGAGATTGATAGTTGGGTGATCTGTGGTAAGGTTTTTTGTATATATACTAACACATCATATGTAGATGTTGTCATTTTGGCATTTCCTTTCGTCTGGCTGGTTGAGGTAGATTCACCCACTGCTATCAATTAAATCATAAGTGTACAGATGCAGCTAAGCTCCTCAAAAAAACAAATATGTGAACAGTGTTGCGACAGGTATGATTTACAAGTTGTTTAACAATTCTAATCACCAATCCCCTCATAAAAAATTGAGATAAGAACAAAACAAAAATAACTCTTAGTTCTGTATCCTTTTAAATTTGTTAGTTGAATATCTAAACATTGATATTGTATAAGATATTATATGTAAAATTATTTTTCATCTCTTTTTTACTATTTATCTTTGTCGTGTATAGGCATTTTAAAAATACTTTTAAAAATCAGGGCTTAAATGTAGAAGAACCTTTTAAAATAGGATTATCATGATTGTACCAGAAGCATATATAATTTCTTTTTTCTTCTCTCTTATGTTTATGGCTTGGGTTATTCAACAATCTAGGTGTGCAGAATGTGTCGACGATCTATGCGGTTACCCTACAACTTAGTTTGTTATATGGACCTTCCGATTCGTTGGTTTGCAATGAGATTTTGACGGGTCCATGAACCATAGGTGAAGCCACCGGTAACGATATATGTGCATCAAAATTTTAGTGAAATGTTTCTATCGTTTCAACTCATTCGTACAATGATTTGGTTCAGTTTTCCGTATAGGATACTCGTATTTTGACAATTCTTATGTAAAATTATATTTATTTGAAACAGATTAAAAATGGAATATGAGTTCTAATATAAAAACATAAAAGAATCATATATTATTCATCCTCCTCTATTTTGATTTTGGTGTGAGTTCTAAAACTATCAAAATTTTAAACACTTGTCATTAAAAGACTGTGCCTATTGTCAGTGGATTTCTTTTAGTTTACTTTCTTATTAAATTATTACGTACCCTACAACAAAAAGAACGAAAGATTACTTAAATTATGTGGTCATAGTTTATGCATGCGACTGTGTGTATAATTTAATGTGGTTATGGGTTCTGATGGGGATATATACGACTTTGCTTTAAATACATCATTAATAACGATTATTTAGGTGAAACTACTACATTTTGAAATACTTGTGCAAAAAAACAAGAAGCATTTGAATGAAAGATGAGGACTAGTATTAGTATATATCGTGACATTTATTTCGAAATAAAGTTGTGGGGAAGACGTGTTTGCTGAAGACACTGATAGTTGGTTTTGGATTCTAGTTACTTAACTTGGGAATAATTTCGTTACAATTGTTATAGCTAACCTTGTTTAATTTGGAAGACGCTCTTGTCAGTAGAGCACACACAAGTGGATTTGATTTGGATGATATATACCTAAGTGGGTGAACGTGAATCATAAATGAGCCCCACCAACATAACTGTTACGTTGATTCAGCAGAGATTCAGATCCCACATAGAGTCACTGTTGACGATGAAAGCAAGAAGCCCGATACATTTTTTACACTCCCATCACATAAAATTTTCTCCATTCGCATAGTTTTCCCATGAATTGTCGTCCATTTGAATTTAATTTTATTAAAAACGATTTGTAATAAATTGGATAATGTAATTCCTTTATTATTTTTTCTTTAACTCACTGTTATTTAAAACAGTACATTAATGCAGTAACATTTTTTCAAAAAAAGAGCACAACATTTCAATTTAATGATTTAGAATGATTTGATTAGATTTGATCAATCTGCAATCGTGTACAATAGCCAGCAACATATATATGTTGCGGATTAGATATTTCAACACACCACTGTCGACTAGTTCCTGACTTTTGTTGATTAATATCTCCATAACATTGATAAAGGGGATGAATTTCCAATTGCTCTCTCTTGCTCCAGAAGAAGAGATTTCGATAGCTCCAAGGTTAAACGATGCTTGCTTTTTTACTTTATTTTATTTAAATTGAGATATTATTAAGAAGAAGCTGAAGCTAGTACATCAATAATACATGCTGACAAGACAACACGAGGGACATTCTGAAACCAGATAACGGATTGAGATCATCTGCAGTTCAATCAGTCATAGAAAAAGATAAAGAATCCAAAACGTGGGCATGCATTGAAGCACAGGAATAGGAGTAAGCCACGTTTCGAATTAACCAGTTTCATAAGTCGTAGCAAATTATTTTGGTATAAAACTCAGATCAATATTTTTAAAAAAATTATCAAACTTCTTAATTAAATGACGATATGCAAATTTTTTTAATATTAGAAAATTTCTATTAAATATGTATTACAAAATTTTAAAAATCATCCAAGTGTTCCTTAAAATTAAGGTTAAAAATAATTTAATACATTTTCTGTTTTTTTGTAATAATTTACCTTGTGAAG
This sequence comes from Abrus precatorius, assembly GCF_003935025.1. Taxonomy (NCBI): domain Eukaryota; kingdom Viridiplantae; phylum Streptophyta; class Magnoliopsida; order Fabales; family Fabaceae; genus Abrus; species Abrus precatorius. The sequence continues at coordinate 35,300,658 of NW_020874428.1, read as the reverse complement.
GTTCCTTACTTTTTAAATATGAAGGGATATAGCTTTATCGGTTCTGATAGCCAATATTTTTAGAATATTAGTTAAGAGGAATTAATAAATAATTTTAATTAAAAAAATCAAGTAAGGGTGCATTTAAAATCATCGAATGCGCAATATTATACTTTTTAACACTAATTTTTTATTTTAATTTTTTTAGCAAATAATTAGATCACAATTTATTAGTTTAGGGTTTATTAGTTAACTATTTTTTTCTTTATTTATTTATTTCTGGGTGGGAAAAACTTAACATTAACCCAGTAATTTCTACTACTTCCATAATTGTTGTTGCAGCGGCTTGGCTCGATTCGACTTGAGATTGGTCTCCTACAAGGTTAGTTGTAGTAGAGAATGAGCAAAAATTAACTAAAGACAGAGGAAAACAATACAAAGCACTTAATTGCTTAGAAAGGATTTTATGGAAGGTTTAATAATTTATAAGCTATGGTAGCATTAGCACATTTATTTGCTAATCATTTTGCTTCATCTTTAAAAGCTGCCATTTGTTTGGTTTTATCTGTTCTTTAAATTGAATCTTTATGAGACATGAAAATTGTGAATATACGAATTCAATTTCTTACGATATATTCAATTGTATTTTCATTCATTTATTCCTTCTTCCTCCCCCTTATAGTTTACTAGAAAAGAAAATAAAAATACTTGTAATGTGATTGTGAATATTCCCTTTATACAATTTTTTTTTGTCTATTCCTTCTCTTCTTCCAACCTATTCTTATTTATATTATTTCTATTCTATTGTTGAAAATTTTAAATGTATTATAAGTGAGGGGGAAAGTACCTTATTATGTGAAACTCTTTTCTTCATGTTTATTTGAAATCTTATACTTTTTTTTTAAAATGCGAACACTTAATCAATATTTATCTATTAAATTTGAATATTTATTTTTAAAATGTTCTCTTAAGTAATTTTGCTTTGGTAAATTACATGACTTCTCTTATATAAAAGATCTCATATTTTTATACACTTTTTATTACTTTAAAATATTATAACTTAAATATAGTCAAGTCCAATTTAAATTCACAAAAGAAGATAAAATAAGAATTTCCTATGTTATGTCGGTGCACATAGATTAACTAGGAGTACTAAAATTAATAAATAAATTTTAAGGAAATAATTATAATAACAATTGGAATAAAAGTTCGAGAGAGAGAAGAATACAAGCTAAAGGTTGTTCAATTTGAATGAATTTATCCTTAAACTTTTGACCTATTTAAGTGGGAAAAAAAAGATTTCTTGCCATCCGATGCTCAACAAATTAAGATAATAATAAATTTGTATTTAATATTTTTTTTTTTTTATCAATTTAACTGCTGAATTCAAATTTCTCATAAAGTATATCAAGTTTATAAAGTATGATTGGTTTCATTTTATTTTAAAATATTATATTATTTAAAATAAAAATATATAAGTATTATTAGATTATATATTATAAATATTTAAATAGTTTAAAGTTATATAATAATATTATATAACTCAATAATTAAATTGTTAAAATTTACTTTTAATAAAAGAAGTTATTATTTATTTATTTTTTGCTTTTCATTTATCTTTTTTGTTTCAACCGTTCTAAATTATCAATTATTATAGAATTTGAGCAAATAATTGTTTCCCGCGTCCTAGATGTGTTTGTTTTCTGATATGTTTTTCTTTTTTGCTAATGCCCCATACAGGAACGAAAAAAAGAAACTTTCAAAATTAAAAACTAAGACATTGAACCTATTTGAGTATAACGACATGAAACAATGAAGCAGCATGTGAGAGAATTGTGCAGAGGTAGAAGAAAGGAAATGAAGTGCTTTCAAAAGTTTGCTAGTTTAATAAATGTTTGCTGGACCTTGAATATGAGCACGCCACATAATCATCTAAGGCAAAAAGGTTTTCTTTATAAAACTATTATTATTGTTTAACTTATGTAGTTAAACCGATGATTGATAAATTATATTAAAATATGTCCCTTCAAATCTTTCATCTAAGGTTTTGAAATTTTTAGACATGAACCTAACAAATGCAATATATCTATCACATGGCTAATAAAGACATGATGCCACTGTGGTGGGAATGCAAATAGCAATCTTAATCAATGATTGGACAAAACGAAAGTTCACTTTCATCGACTTAAAGAATTTTTTAGAATCCTTATGAACACTACCAGGTACAGCAAAGATTCTGACGTAAAGGGAATACAAAGAAGGAATTATTGACCAAGCATATATAAGTGCATAATTAGGTGTCTAAACAAGTGGAGCTAAATTAATTATTTAAATTTTTTTTTATTCTAAAAATTTAAAATTAAATCAACTATTAAATATGCTAAATTTAAAACTTGACCACTTGACTAAAATTTAAATTTTTCTTATTTTTATTTATTATTATTATTGCATTTTTTTTAAACAAAGAGGGAGAGAGATGGGGAGGAAAATGACAACTATAAGTTCATCCAATTTATTTATGTAAACTTCTGAGAATGTTGCTAATTTTTGTTAGAGTATACACACAGTATTGTCTGTTGCCTTGTGTAAGATTTAAATATTATATGTCCAAAATAAAAGCGTTACTATCAAGCATTTATGTTTTACTTTGGTTGTAAAGAGTCTCAAACAAGTCACGAACCATTATACAGCTATGGCTATCCTGGCTAGCTGTTACTCAATTACAAGGCTAAAATCTCCCTTATGGGACAAGTAAAGGTCGAATTGTCAAAAAGGTAGCACTTTGAGCTTAGTAACGGTAACTTCAGTTATAAATGAGTAGTTAATTTTTATGTTATTTTTGCTTACTAGATGCAAGAAATTTAATTGAAAGCCAAAGAGATGGCATATAAAGGACCTCATTTACCCCTCTTACCTGCACTCCCCTTCATATCTTCTTTTCGAATTGTGAAAGTTGCAGAAATAGGAGTTCCTTGCAGCCCAAAACATCCAGCAAGAACTTCATGCTGTTTTGGACTGAAGGGAGCTCCTAGTTCTTCACTTTCTCTATATTCACCCTTCACTTTATCGGCTCAAAGGCTTCACTCTTGACGCTACTCTTCAATTTCATTAGTATTAATTTGTTAATGCCTTGATGTGTGAAATCATGTTATCAGCGATTTCAGATTTTCAATTCTTTGCAAAGGTGGGATTAAAATATTTCATCATTTCTTTCATCCTCCTTTTCATGTTACGAAGTCCATCACATAGGGCAGTAAACTACCAATCAAATTAAAGATCAACCTTACAAAACATTTTTGAAGAATTCTTGTTCTTTACTTGCGCATGGAAAGGTAACCGTTTAAACTATAATATTGGTTTTCTTTAGTTTTATTATTTTATATTTCGATGCATTACCCATTTCCTCCCTTACTGCATTTCACTCTTTATTGAATGTGCTTGTATATGATTTCATAACGAAACCCATTAAAGGAAAAACGAGTATTTAAAATTAACATCTCCACGATACCCCTCCCATTTCCTTATTTTTCAAGCACAGAACTTGCCAGTTGATAGCTTCTCACGTTTACAACGAGTAAAGCATTCTCCAACAGATCATCATGACATTTTATTTTGATCTCTTTCTTTCTGTTTATGTTACTATGCTAGTCGTGTTCTTGCCACGAAATTCTTAGCTGTTCAAGAACTAGACACTGTTGGTATTTCCAGAAATTAAACCCATTTCTTCATCCACCATTAATTCCTTAAAAATTCTAAACATTGTGTGCTGTAGCCAATTCTGTTATATTTTCCCAAAATTTTATTTTATTTCTCTCTACAAATATGGGGCTCAGAACCTATCTTTAAATAAATCTCCCTCACTCATGAAGAGGAACCCAAGCCAAATTTGGGGGACAAACCCAAACCCACCACTAGACTAGTAAATGGGTCATCAATTCGTATGCAATCTAGAACACATAAGGTAGGTATTACTGGTCATCCATTCACCCCAAGTTCAATAGAAGAGAAAAAAGATGAAAGAAAGAAGGTTTTACTAATTTTCATTTTCGTAAGAATTTTTTTTACTATTGCTAACGTCCAACATGGTTTATTATATATGATCATTTTATACAAGAAATCATGGGGGCTGAGACTGTGAGACTGTGAGACTGACAATTGCTGCTACATTGGGATCATGTGTTGAATGTGCTGATGCCGGTTATTAATATTGCAATTGAAGCGCGAGCAAGACCATACTTTGTCCTCTGATAAAGGCACTACAGGGATGTTATCACAGTTGCAGATTTCAATCATCAAGCCATCTGGGTCATGAAAGAACAGCTGATCAACGTAGATTCCACTTTCCTCTACTCTGCTCTTCACGTACTCTATCTCCATTTGCTGCAGTCTTTTCTCCACAGCTGCAACACTTTCACTCTAGCAACAATGCACAATTCGTTCCATTCACATAAGTATATGTACAGATATATATGACTACACTTTTAAATTGAAATTATTTACGTATATATATAGCCTATATGAAGTGATAAAGAGAGAGAAATACTTGAAAAGAAATGTGGTTGTCCTTTGGATTAATGGGAACAATCTTGGGCGTGTCTTCTGGGTGTTCTGATTGGAGAAGGTGTATGCCAATGCCATAATTGAACAACCTACCAGGATCATTATCAAAACAAAAAGGCAATTAGTATTCAATTTGGATGAAAAACAAGAAGGTGCTCTTTTTATATGTTGAGTAAACCAAAAATTTTGTCAGAAGTGTTTTTGATTTCTTTCCTATATATACAACATTACAAATACTTATACAAAATGATTAAATGTACCATGCGCCATTGAAGTCTAACGAACTAGGCCTCTTAATAGGAAAGAACCCAAGAACGTTTACATAAAAATCAACGGACTTCTCCACTGATGCACACACCAATGAGATGTGATTCAATGACTTGAGTTGCAGGGGATTGGTCATTCCTCTTTCCCTTTTTCTCTTCCGTCAATTAGGCAGAACAACAAAGAAGAAAATAAAAAGAGAATCAGGTTCTGAAAGGTACGGCGGTGCAAAAAGGTTAGTGTGTATCAAAGTATATTATGGATAGGATTGTTGTCTTGCAATGCGTGCTTCTATTTATAGGGACTCGGAAAGAATAGTCAAATATTTTATTCTGCATGTGTTGGAAGTTTCATGTTTGGGCTTAGGATTTGTTTGTCTTTGGATTCGGAAGTGGATTTTGTTACACGTAGATTTCGTGTTGGTGAATAAGGTATTGACAGCTGACAACACTTATCTTGCTTTCCGACACGTAAGTTTGCGTTTGGCTTCGTGACTTAGTCTATTACTTTTTGCAGCGAACAAAAACATGTCACTGCCGAGGGATCAAAACTAGGGATAAGCATCAATAGAACTTCCAATATGCTTCTTAAATCTTAATACCTCAGCAGAGAAAAGTACCAGCTACCAATTTTCTTTCAACTTTCATCCTCATTTTGAAGGTTAGCAAAGCACACGGATTTTACTCTCGCTTTTTTTTTTATCATCCGATTCTTAACAAGTGCATATTTTTTTTTCTTTATCAAACGACTATATATAAAAACTCTGTAAGTAAGACGTTAGGAATATCTATAATGTGTTGGGAACAGATTCTTTTATCATGTAATATATGTTTAAGATACTATCTAACTTGTTTGAATTTTATTAAAAAATCAACTTATAATCTTACAAAGAAACAATTTATTTAAAATAAATAAAATTTTAACATCCATGGTTAAAAATAAATGAATTTATTTTTTATATTATTGTTAATAATTAATTATTACTAATAACTTCATATTTATTGAGTTGGGCTTGGACTTTCAAGGAACTCGGGCTTGAGCCCACACTCTAACGCCGCAGCTCGGACGAGCATAGGTTTACCTTTTAGTGTGACCAAAACAAGGAGGGGAGGGGGTGCTTTTTTATTTTATTTGAGATTAAGATAGAAACTTTTAAGTTCTTTTCTGGAATTACTTTTTTCATTTTTCTTCATTCTACAACACGATTTTTTTCTTTTCCCTGATTTATACGTTGTTCAAATTATAATATGATGTCATTAGTAAAAGAAGATGTTCAGATTAACTTTAGAAAATGATTTAAACTGTTAGCTTCAATTACTCGAAGTGTATACAAATTATAATGACAAATTTCTTAAAGTGAGTTCACTTTTAAACTCAAACTGTCTGTTTATGTTTTCAAGAGAAATTGTGTTCTTTAAAACATTTTGTGATGATAAGTACTTTTTTTAAAACACGAGTTTTATGCCCACACTCTATGTCCCATATATGTGTTCAAGAAAATAGATCAATTTCATCATTTTCGTGCAACAGAGAGTAGTCAATTTATACGGATATTAGTTATTTTTAGTTTGATAATATTTTTCATAGATGATCAGAAACTTTAATTCAACAATTGATTATGAAAACAAATTATTTAAGACCTTGATACTTTATATATACACACACACACTAATATTTAATCATAATTTTTTATTAAAAATCATTCATTTTTGTAATAACTATTTAAAAAATATATTTATGGAAATTTTTAATTAGTTAACAATAAAAAAACTGACCTTAACAGCACATTAAAATTAAATTTTAAGAATCATCTTATCGTCACATAAATTTTTAAAAATTTAAAATATGAATAATTTAAGTAATACATATTTAATATTTAATGATTATATGAATAACATTTATAATTTATAAAAAAAATTATTTATAATACAAATATGAGTATTTTTTAAATAGTTTAAATAAATTTTTCTTCCCTTGAAAGTAGAGTATACAACACTCGACTTGTTTTGATTCGATATTAATTTCAATAAATTCAAAATTTTAAAATTAAATCTAGGTATATTTTGAGTACGAGTTTAGGTTATAACTAAGATTGTTCCAATTCAGCTCAATTTTATTTTTATTTCAATTTTTATGTAATTATGCATTAATAATAAAAATTAAAAATTTAATAAATTATATATCATATTTACTCAATGTTTGGAGAAAGAAAATTTTTTCTAAGTTATAAAGAGCTTATCAGACTAAGGGTCTTAGACTCCCACACTAACAAATGAAAGACTTGAAAAATTATCTACGTTCTAAATTTATCTTAAAGATTCCACTTTTCGAGGAGTTTTAGGAATATTTATAAAGTAGTTTTTTTAATATTGAAAAAATTACATTTCGAGGAATTTTTTAGAGTTAGAGAAGAAGCCTCGTTCTTTATTAATTATTAAAAGGTAGGTTCGAACTTAAGAAGTGTTAGAAGGTTTTTGAAAAGAACCTTAATTTTTGTAAAAAAAAAAGTCACATTTTGAGTTGTTTTAGAAGTTTTTGTCACACTCTAAATTTTTCTCAAAATTGCTTGAAAGACAAGAGAGTAATAGAAAATTATTCTAAGTTCATAAGACTAAAGACCTTTTCAAGGAGTTTTTGAAGATTTTCTAGTTTTTAGACTGAGAATAGCTAAAACTGGTAAAAAAAAAAAAAGACTGACAAGAAGATTATTTTAAGTTCACAAGATTGAAGGTCTTTTGAGGAGTTTTTGAGGGTTTTAAAATCCCTGACACACAAAATTGTTCGAAAAATAAAAAGTGATTAGAAAATATTTTAAGTCTACAAACCTAGTTGAGCTTTAGATTTCCTCCAGAATTATTCGAACAACAGAAAGTGGTCAGAAAATATTCTAAGTTCACAAACCTAATTGAGCTTCTGATTCCCTCTATAATTGCTCAAACACCAGGAAGTGGTCAGAAAACATTTTAAGTTCACAAACCTGGTTGAGTTCTAAGTCCACACATCTGGTTGAACTCCAAATTTTCTCTAGAATTGCTCAAAAAACAAGAATCTGTCAGAAAATATTCTAAGTTTATAAACCTAGTTGAACTTTAGATTTTCTCCAGAATTGCTCGAAAAATAGGAATGAGCAAAAAAAATATTCTAATTTCACAAGAATAAAAAGCGCTCTCAAATTTCCTAAAATTAGTTGAAAAATAAAAATTAATAAAAAAATTATTCTAAGTCCATAATGCTAAATGAGCCTTTTAAATTTCTCTCATAACTACTCAAAAAATAAAAAATAAAAAGAAAAGATTCTAAGTCCATAAGAGTCATAATAGGACTCAAAAGTTATTACAAGGCTCAGAAGCAGTTACCAACAGTTACTACCGAATAAAAATTCAACAACACAAAGAAGGATCGTAGGCAATAGTAGTTATGAAAGAAATCATAACCGACAGCACGATCAGAGCCGAAAAAAGGAGAACGATGGTGGTTTCCTTGTCTATAAATACGTTAAAGCTTCACTTTCTAGAGGACGACTTTTTGCACCTAGACACCGCACCTAAATTTCTCCACACGTTGAAAACCTGCACCACGCTAGACACCAACTACAAGGAGATACACAATTGTTACTTGTCATTGCTAGGGGTCGTACATTTACATTCGTGCATATTTATATTTTTGCAGTTTAATTCCAAATTATTTATTTCTGGTTCATTCCATGTTGTTAATTTATTTATGTAAAATGCCTACGTTTGATTAAGTTCTTTGTAATTATCATTTACTATTTCTATTTAATTATCTGCTTTACAACACTAATTTGAGTATCACATTAATAATATATTTAAAAGAACTCAAGAAGACCTAAATTCAGTCTCCAAATTACTCTTAGATTATTTATTTATAAACTGTTAATTTTTACCGTAAACACTCGGGTATTGTTATTTTAAAATATATATTATAAAATATAATTAAATTTAAATTTTATACTTTTAAATTATAGACTGACTTATATAAAATATTAAAATTGATACATTTTATTTATAAGTTAAATTAATTTCATTTTATCAAGACTTAATCAATTTTAAAATAATCTTATAAAATTTTCATAATTAAAACGTAGAAAGCGGTTTGAGTAGGTTTATGTCTTTGGACATAGGAGGCTCCTTTGCTGCATTGGCGGCACAAACCGGTTCTCTTTGTTGACTTATTTTGATACATTTACTTCTATTGTCCCCAGGTGAGGTGAGGAGTGAGGACCATGTCGCTGTTTACAAGTAAAATAAGGAGAAAAAAAATTTGGACTTCTTCTATTTAATAATTTAAATTTTATTTTAATAAAAATAACTTTACAGTTGTCATTTGACACTCTTGCACTTTTCTATAAAACATATTTATTATTTAACCGATAAATTATATTATATATAATGATTTTTTATTTTATTTTTCTTTTATAAGTGTATTTTAAAAACATACTTAAAAAGTAAACCGATATATAGTATATGATACACATAATGAAGCACCAATTGCAAGTTTAGAGCCCTATCCCACCATGGAAAAGGAACATTAAGTTATGAGCTGGAAACCGATATACTTGAGTGTCAAGCAAGAAATGCACATTGCTTCATCCAAGATATTTTTAGATACTAATAATAGAATATGGGATTTGTTTTAGTTTTTACTGCTATGTACATTATTTCACTTATAATATTGAAAAACATAGTTAAATGTTTTATTTTTATAACACTAAGGATTGAAAAAAAATATTTAATAATTTCAAAGACTATTGTAATATATATTAGTCTTTAAAGGACACACTCACCCATAAACAAAAGCAAAAGATGCGATAAAAGTAAAACACCGATCCGTAAAGTTTAGTTGCAAAAAATAGCAAATTCATGGTTAGAATCTTGACGCTTTCTCCCATTTCAGCTGCATAAGGGTCTTTTTATTTAATACATTTAATATTCTTTTTTGGTAGAACATTCAATATGCGTGTAAATTAATTTATTTATAATTGGGTAATTGACTGCTTTTATAAGTAATTGACCTGTTTACTAGCTTTTATAAAAATCTTTCAACATATAATTTTTTAAACATTTTTTAATATAGATATAATAATACATAATAAATAATTTATATTTAATATATTTTATTTAAAATTATAGGATCTAATATATTAATACGTGATAATATTAATTACTACTATAAATTTTTTATTATATATCTTTAGATACATATTATAAAATTCACTTTTTAAAAGTCCAAACATATAAAAACAGAACACCACTCGTGCATTGATCCGATAACGTTTAAAGTTTAAATACATTAATACACTACCTGCCATAATTTTTATTTAATAATCATTAATGCTGTGGAAAAATTTTGTTGACTTAATAGATTTAACATTTTTTAACGTGTATTAAAAGATATATATATATATATATATATATTATAAATAACATTTTTAAATATTATTAATATATTAAATTTATATTTTTATTATATACCTTTGAACACATATCATAACAATGTATTTTAATTACCGAGTAATTATAAACTTACGTGTACACAAAAATATTATTAAAAAAATTTAATTTTGACACCGTATCATATTCCATGAAATTAACCACTCACACGTGGCTAAATGAGTGAAAGGATCAAAGCATATTATTAAGAAATGTATTCAAAATTCTTGTGCGTTTAATGTTTACAAATTTTAAAATTATTAAAAAAAAAATTTATATATTTTTAAAGTAATAAAAAAGATAGCAAAACTAGTGTGTTGAGTGAAAGGACAGAGAATAATATCGAAACAATACACGGGCTGTATTAAACAAATAGGCTCTTGCAACTAAATCCTTGACTTTCGATAGCATCACCATTAAGCAAAGAGAGAGTCTTTGATCTCACTGTCATCAGCTATCATAAAACTTCCACGTGTCTCTGTGTTCTTTTCCTCAATATCATCCAAAAAATGAGAATGAGATGATTTTGAAAATTCAAAGAATTTAAAAGAGAGAAAAGAAACATAGGAGGAAGATTCGAAGGCTTCCCAAATAGATACACGAAACGAATCTCTCCCTTGCTTGCATCAAAACTTCATTATTTTATGGAGGAACTTGGAAGAGTACCGTAACTCTGATACCTCTGTCCTCTTTGCTTGGGTACTCTTTCAGGAGAAATAACGCTTACGCATGTGCGCGCTCTCACACCCAACAACTGCGTAACCCTTCTTCCTTCTTCCTTCTTTTCATTGCTACAATTCAGTATCGGATTCAGTACTCAAATCAAGATCCTTTCTTTCTTCAAGATTCGGTGTTTTTGGGGCCCTGCTTCAATTGGGTTTCCTCCAATTTTCGTAATGCCTCTTCAGTTCCGCTAAATTATTGAATCCCCAATTTGCATTTTTTCCCCTTTTTGTTTATTATTATTGGAAGATGTTTCGCTTCTGAAATGGATTTTGAAGGTGGGCGAGGGTCATTGTTGAGATGTCCTTTTCTTCAAACGGTATGATTATTCGTAGGTTCAGCTTTTCATATATGACGATGATTTCTATGCGTTTGGCTGCGTCTCTGCCGTTGTTTTTTGTGAGTTTGTAGATTCTAAATTTCATTCAAAAGGGATTGCTTGGTAATGCATAGTTGGGATTTGGGCAGTGTACTATATATCAATGCAAAATTATTGGGGTGATTAAATTTTGCTAGTGGGTTTTGGAGAGATCATAGGTGTTTTATTTGTTAATTTTACGGATAATTATTGTTTGTGTTGCGTAATTGTTTGGTTGGTTTTGGTAATAGAAGGGTGAGGATCTCGAGAGGTTGTGGTGATTTGAGTTGTTGCTTGTTGGGAAGTGGTTGTGGTGAATGTTGTTTGTGTAATCTGTTGCATTGCAATGTCTGGGGGAACACCGGTCGGGGGAGGTGGATTTATGAGGCAGAGGCACAGCCAGGGGTATGCCAGCAGTGGTGATGACCTGGAGGATGATGCATGCTCAAGGAACCGTCCCTTTGCGCCTCCTAGTCCTCCACCTAGGACATGGATTGAGATGCTGGAAAACTTTCTCTGGCTTGCTTCTGCTGCTTTCATTCTATACTTTGGCGATCAGCATTCCAATTTGATATATCTGTTGTGCCATGACAACCGAATTAGAAGGTAACAACAGCTTTCAAATTGCACTCTCATGCATAATGGTTTGAAATATATTTATAAACAGCCACTGGTACTTAATTGTCTAAAAGTTCATTATTTCTTTGTTGCTAAAGTACTTATGATTCACGGATAATTGTTATACCAAAGGTGATAGCAGTCAATAGTTTCAAAAGCTTGACTTGGTTAACTTCATGGTCAATTTGGAGGGGTATTGTTGTTAAGGAACATGTTGAATATGTGAATGATATGGGGTTCAATATATATGGAGTTATGCCTCACTGATCATTTGTTGAAGGACTTGCCATAAATCAAGTTCAGAATATTGTGAGTTATGAACATTGGCAGAGGGGCAAGGAACTGAGGACACTGGTCAATAGTGTTTTATCTTCAAGTGTGCTTTCTTACTTAATTGTCATGGCAATGCTTGGTCCAAAATGTGTCATTGGGTTGATCGTGAAGTTATACATTTTACGTGTATAAATGATAGGAAAAGCAAAGATATATTTACTAGCATATGCTTCTCATTCCTAAAATAAAAATCATATTAACCATTTTTTCTATTTAATGGAGGAGAGGGGATGAAATTTATGTGCATGTTCACTTGGAGAAACTCTAGTATTTGGTTAGTTTTCCATTATAATTTATGTACATTTTTTGTTTACATTGGTAACCCTCTAATTGGTTGGAAGCGATTATTACCAGTCACAATACCAGACCATGAGACATGGCATGTATGCAAAAGATTAAATCATCAACCCTGAACAGATAAAGCAGTCCCTACGTCAGAAGCCATAACATGATCCTGTAATTATGATGTGATTCTTGATTAAATCTCATCAACTTCCATTTATTGGCTTGTATGTATCTACCATGGATACATTGAGCTAAACAGTATCCTAACAGATATTTGGAAGTGAAATGATCTATATCTGTTGTACCTGTTTGAAGATATTTAAATTTGGAATATGAAGGAATCTGCAAATTTTAGGGTTGCTGTGGATCCATCAGATTAGATTCTACTACTTGATTCTATACTGGTATCACAATTTTCATGATCTCCTTAATCTTATTGCAGACTGCCTTTATATCTTGGGATGATAGGTATTGGTTTGAATGCATTGATTTTCATATATACAACTATCTTGGCTTGGAGTGTTCGAAGGTTTGATGAAAAATGGGGATTAAAAAAATGGGAAATAACAAGCATCTCTATGTTGCCATTTGCCACGGCATTTGGAATCATCTCTTTTTGCTTGTAAGCATATCCCTTATATGTTATGTCAATCGTATGTTATATCAAGTGTTTCCTTGTTTTGCTGACTCCATATTGCTTGCCTCTCTAGGTTCTCCTTTGCTTTGTGGCCAATATGGAGTTTCTTGACACTCCCTCTTCTGGTATATCAAGTTTTAGATCTGTTGTTATTTTTTACTCCTACCTACCTTCTTTTTCTTTATGTACTGCCAAAAGGTTAAATTGTGCCAACCACCTTATTGCTCTATGTTGTGCAGTTTACACTATTTATGGCTTGCATGGTAGTAATCCCTTACCTCATTTTTGGGACGCTCCGGCCTCCTCAATACGACGAACTGCGTACAGATTGAGCCTCATGATTCAAGTGAGGAATAGTACTGACTTTTCTAACACATATGTCAAGGATTGATTGAGTGGTAGCCGTTGCTATGTGGTTTGAAGTTTTGTCTCCTAGCAGCATGATGTTTCATGTTATGCTTTCCTAAACTGGTCCTAACAGTGAGAACTAAAATTCTTTTCATCCTTACAATTACATTAGGTTAGAGTGATGCTGATGCGGCAGGTCTTAGTTGCTATGAGTTGAGATAGAGGACTTGTGGGTTAAAGTGTTTAGTTCTATCAATTGGAAACCTTCAATTAATGATATCATAATAGCATTTTTTACATTTTCAGTTTTGCATGTTTGCTTAGTGGATAACATCCCTCCATTCCTTTTATTTAGTTTCTTAAATGGCTGCATCCCTTTAAACATATTCATTAGCATTACGCTCTCCATTATTTCCATTTTGCTCACAAAGGCATAACTTTTTTAAAACTTTTTTGACAGATAGAACAATGTATTTTAATTTACACATCCAAATTTTGTTTGCTTTTTAGACGTGCCAGCTCGATTAGTCGAGTATGAAAAATGTGACGAACTTTACAACAGAACTTTATGTGTAAACTACTGTACTTATAACATAAATCAGCTAGGCACACGCTTTATCATGATTCAGGTCACGTTTAAGAAGGGAATGCTTGTTTCTGTCATTGGACTTTCTTTTAAAAAAGCAAATCATATGTACTTCGGTTACTAACCTTACTCTGGTTGATGAGTCAGCAAAATTAAGTTCTATTTACACGAGCTGAGAGCCAGGGCGTGAATGTCAAGGTATTGTTTGGTTTTTTAATTTTTCTTTTCTTCTCATTAAAATTAAAAGTTCCTCAAATTGCCTATCTAGAAGCCCTATTTTTTTAACTTGCTTTTATACTTTAATTTTTTTTCTAAAATGTTTTAAAATAGAAGCGGCGAGGCTCACTTTCTGTGATGAATTTTGCCATCCAATGATTTTTTTTCTTCTGGATCAATTTTAGTCTTCTTGCATGCTGAGAATTAATAGGGTTCATAGCAAACTAACAAACAACAATTATTCATACCAAAGGGTTTAGGCCAGAGAATGAGAAATAAGATATAGCTCAATGTTACACCTTCATTCTTGACCCAAAAAATTCACCTGGGAGAAATAATTTTTGATATTTCTTGCAACTTGTTACCTTTAACAGTGCATTTAAGTATGTAATTTAATTAAATACTTATTCAATAAATTCTCATTATGTGATGGTTTATAACAAATTTTATCATTAAAAAAATTATTGAAATAAGCTGAAAAGAAATAACAGGAGTCATAACTCAAGTTTTTATTATAAGTTCTTCCAGATGCCTCATAAATACTTTGTTTGAAAAAAAAAAAAGGACAGGGAAGAAGAAAGAATTCGTAGAATGGGAGAGAAAGGGACAATAGGAATATTAATGAATGAAAGAAAATGAGATACCCTTTTTTTGGTCAATAAGAGAAGGAGATATCTAGTTTTTGAGGAGCCGAACAAGCTACTTGAGCCTTGATTTGCACTTCGGGCTCCACCGAGCTGAGTTAAAAAGCCTTTTTTTTGTTTTTTAATTCGGGTTGCAAAATAACAGCTTCAAGAAAAATTCATATTCACCTCTTATCCTTAAATAAACTAGGCTAACTGAATCTAATCAAAGAAAAATTCAAATCAGTTTGGATCATAAAACTTCAAAATTAATTTAAGTTTAAAATTTAAACAACCTAAGCCCAATTTTTTAAGGGTATCAATCGAATCAAACCAATTAAACTAACTCATTTTATTAACGTATATAAGAAGAGGTGAGAACTATAAAACAAGAAAATGTTAACAATACATTCTTTTAAACACATTCTTCAGTATATTTCATGTGATTGATCGTTTTTTTAAAAAAAATAAGGTTAAGTAGTTTCAATAAATTAATCATAATTTATAAGATAAGTGTTGTAAAAAACTAACCAATTACGAGAACTGTATGTAAAATTAACATTTCTCATGAAATATTTTAATATTTTATTACTATACCTCTGCATTATAACCAAAAGAAAGTTAAAAATCTTAACAACACATACTAAATAGTTAGAATCCTCTCCTTCCTTGCCTTTCTCTTTATTTTATTTCAATCAAACACTATCTATTCCATATCTCCGGATTAAAAGGAGGGGAAGGGAACATGAGAAATTTAATGGTAAAGACCGAGCCACGCAGAAATGACCACACAACACAAGCACCTCAACCATGTCTTGTCCCCAGAGATGAGAGTGACATCTCTCCACATCAATATCTCCTCCTTCAAAAAGGAAAAGTGGTTTGATCGATCATTCTCATCTTTAGTGCTCAACACATTTGTGCATGCCATTATTGGTATACACTGAATTCTGAAAGTGATTGGCAGAAAAAAATGGAACTGTGTGTGATAGGGAGGCACCGAAAACGACTCTACTTTTGCGGAATGGGATGAGAGCAATAGCTAAATATGAATATGATTGTGACTACTTAAGTCCATCTATGAACTCTTCACCCAACTTCGTCTTGTGACAAATCTCTATATTATGTGAAGGGAGATATAGATTGTAACTTTCTTGACAACGATAGGATTGAATTATGCAGCTTTTTGAGGGATGCACATGGCTTTGCATTGGCTGTGTTGTTAGATTTCTAACACCACAAATAGGTTCAAATGAAACGGACAATTATGAGTATATATGTCATGTTTGGGAAAGTGGTTTGGTTTTCTTGATTGGACCCGCCATTGTTGAATGCTAAAAGGTCACATTTTTCAATTAACCAAGGTAAGCAATATCTTATACATGATATTTTCTTACATCATTTAGATGTAAAGCCAATGAGTACAAGTCAAGGAGTTCAGGTAGAGATCAATTGTAATTAGTAATTTACTTGCACTATTATGTATCACAGAACATCATGATGAACAAATTGTTACCGAAAGTTGGGTTTAATTAATATCATAGTTGAGTAGCCGATCTGTCTTAACCTTTTGATGACTGTGTAAAGTTTTTCGCAGAAAGAGAGAGTTTAGTGGGCCGTTTTTGTTACGTCATATAATTGGAATTATTGTTTCAAATGGGAATATAAAAAGGACATTGTCTGCTTAATGGTCGTGGAGGTTGAAAGATTATACTCCCAAGTAGCTAAAGCCTAAAAGAGCTCTAACATGTGATAGGAGTGTCCAGCTGGAAAGGTAATTCATGTCAAGGATCTTGCATGAGGAATGAAATCCCAGTGATGTGGAAAAGCATGGCACACTCGAGAAACGTATCTTTGCAAATAAGATACTGTGCTGCACTCATTTGCATTTTACTTAAGAACTAGGATACTATTGGAGTAGTAACAGGTTTTGGAATAACTAGCAAGCTAAAAGGTAGCACCTTGTGAAAATACTTCAACTTTTAAGGGCAAATAGGAATTTTAAGGGCACCCTTTTCTTCACGTTTATTAAACACCAGAGTACAAGGTAATAGTGTCAACCCGCAACTTCATTTACAATGGCATTAATTATATGAACGTAGGGATAGCATTGGGAAGGTTATATGATATTGAGGGGGAAAAGAGCAGATGCCACAGTCCCCTTGTCCCTGATGGTAGGACCATTAAATTTGTAATGAGAATGAACTCAACGTGCAGGATCAACAAGAAACCAGCTCAACATAAAAAAAATATGAATACTTAAATTCTATTCATAAATATCTCATTTTTTTAATTTGAAAATCTAATCCGTGATTATTCGAAACAATTTAACACGTTGAAATTAGATATGCTTGGTTAAAATTTTCATTTTCTTACTATAAAAATATTGTCTTATAACTTTAGAGTTTGGCCCATTTTAAGTGATGTTTTAAAGAAATTTTTATATATAAAAAATAGTATAAAAATGAATAAAACTTCTTTTCTAAGTTAAAAATAACTTACCTTTATAAATTTTTACAAAGTTAAATGAGAGAATTTTTTTTAAAAATAAAATATATATAAAAATTATTTCTTATAATACGATTAAACACTGATGTTAACTAGTTAACGCCCTAACAATATTATCTATATTATGGAAAAAAAATATTATACCTTGATGAAACAGCGTTTTCTTTTTTAAATGTTTTAAGTAATAATTGATGTAATAAACTAAAAGACTTTTAAGTTATGAAGTACTCCATTGATATACCATAACATATAATTAAATGGCAATAAGCATTACAGATGGATAAATCAAACACAATTATTATTGCTACACACAGTTAAAGGACCCCCAAATGCAATTAAAAGTAATTATAGAGCTAGAGAAAAGAAATCAAACGGTAAAAGCGTGTGTAGATAGGCTAGTTATGATAATCCAATCAGAATCAGAATAATTTTGAGTGCAGGAAGGAGAAAAGTAAGTAACTCAGCGGTAAACCTTCTAGCATGGCCCATTTCTAATCATATGCAAAGGATGATAGGACGCCCACCAGCACCAGCACCAGCACCAGCCAGCCAGCGATGAGAATCACCAAATTGCCCTTTAGTGGAGTAGGAATAGCGCCATGATGTGTGTGTATGATCATGCAAATGCAGTACAGTGGGTCAAACAAAACACACACCCCGCAACATCTTACATTGAATTATTAAACATATAGTTGGTAGGGAGTTTTTTTTCCTGCAAAGGTGGGCCCATGTTATTTTGTTCTGAATCTTTGTCTGTCACTCTATCCTCCCTTTGTTTGTGTTTGCATTTTGCAATCTTCAACTCAACAGTACCAAAGAGTAGTTGTTGTATTTGTATTGTATTTCACTATTTTGAGTGTTTTGACTTTCCCATTCCCAAACCAAAACCCCTGACTTCAGTCTCCAAACAAACAAACAAACAAAACAATAACTATCTTCCAACCCAAGTTGTCAAATGTTCCTCTTTTCTCCAATTCTCCAATGGACAAAACACCAAGGTGTCATCATTTCTTCTCTCCTCCTTTAATGGTTTTGCTTTGCTTGCTTTAAAAAAAAAAATCAAATTTTCTTTCTCTCTCTCTCTCTCTCGAGTCTTACCCTCTCTTCTTCTAGTTCTCTAGTTGAACACATTCTTATGCTTGGTAGGTTGTGCCGTTGAGGTGATGGGCCCTAAATTCCACTGAAGTTTGATGGTAAGAACCAAAGGGGTCTCTTTACCTCTTTCAGTGCTTCCCCTTTGCCCCCAATTTTGTGCTGTCTCGCATTTAGGTTTTCCCCTCTTTTAACTCACAAGATAAGATTTAGGGCATTTGATTTGACTTGATTCTTGGCAATTTCCGATGTGGAATTTCTGATTTCTAATATTCCACATGGGGTTCCTTCATCGTGCTTTGTGATTGATTGTGTTCCTCCTCCGCTTACCTCGTTGTTGGAGAGAACATGGTTCAAATTTCCTTTTCAAGTCTAAGTTTTCTTACAAGTTAAATTGAACTGGGAAGAACAAAAAGAAGGGGTTTATGGGACTTGATTCTCTCGAATTTCGTGTTGGGTATGGCGTTTGAAGGATAAGGACTTGATTTTTGGTGGTGTTGGTTGTGGTGTTTTCTTTGTCGGAACCGTTGAATTTGAAGAAGGGAAAGATGGACAGAGTTATTCAACCTCCTTTGGTAATTTGCTTGCACCCTTTTCTTTTCCCCCTGTTTTTTTTTTTTTTTCCTCTTTACTAGTTTATATGCCATTTTGAGTTATGATATGAACCAATGCCCTAAGTTGGTTTGACTTTCCTTTTTGAGTGGTCCTTTCTATGGAAAATCGTAGTTTGGTCTTCTATCCATGTCCCTGACCAATTTGTTGACTTTTGCTTTGCCCTTATGTGTGCTGTTTTTTAAAGGGCTTCACAAAATTCTTATCTTGAAAAGTGTTTCAACAATTACCTTTTTGCAGGGGGTTGTGGCGATGAAAGGAACACATTAGTTTAGAGATCGATGCTTGAAGATTCTGGTTGTTTTATTTAGTTCTATTGAATGCCATTACTCAGTGAACATTTCTTCTTTACCCCCTCTATGTTCTGCGTGTTGCATTTGAACCTCCCTGAAAGATGGGCCATCTATAATTTCTCGGTGTCGGTTTCTTTTGTATCACTGAAATGTTCCCATAGGCTTTTGGGCCATAATTATATGAGAAATGATTACAATTAGAATGTATGTTATGATTGGGGTGTTTAGAAGTGGAAATTATTTTGTCTTCTGACATGTACCAGTAACTTCTGAGCCTTGAGGTCTGTGTAGTATGATGTATTTCCATGGATTTGATGCAGGTCTCATACATAAGACCATCAATACATTATCATAAAGTATATACCAACTCTTGCAGTTCAATATTCATCAAAATAACATAAAGCTGATTATAGATTTCATTTCTCATGATTTTAGGTATTGATGATAAGCTTATATATATAGATGACTCTATCTGAACCTGAAAGATCACTCTTACTAATTGATGTTTAAGTTATTGGTGAACAAGATGCTCTGTCTGCTGCCTCTCAAGAGTTATTTGTATTAACCAAGAGATAAATGATGTCCTATGTTTAAGTTTTAGACCATAACTTAACATACTAAATGAAAAAGGGGTGTCCCTTCATTTTAATTATAACTGTTGATAAGCAATTCTTTGTGTACAGGTTGATACAACTGCATGCTTATGCAGAGTAGATACAGGCCTAAAAACTGTCGCTGGAGCAAAGAAGTATGTCCCTGGAACAAAACTCTGTCTTCGGCCTGACATTAAACCATCCATTCACCCAACTAGAAACAAACCATCACGTGGTGACAGAAGCCGCAATCAATCCCCACTACTTCCAGGACTCCCTGATGATCTGGCCATTGCTTGCCTAATCCGAGTCCCTCGGGTGGAACACCGCAAACTTCGGCTAGTCTGCAAGAGATGGTATCGTCTTTTGGTTGGTAACTTCTTTTACTCTCTCCGCAAGAGTCTTGGAATTGCAGAAGAGTGGATATATGTCATTAAGAGAGACCGAGATGGGAAAATATCATGGCATGCTTTCGATCCTGTGTACCAACTGTGGCAGCCCCTGCCACCTGTTCCTAAGGAATATTCTGGAGCTCTTGGTTTTGGCTGTGCCGTTCTCAATGGCTGTCACCTGTACTTGTTTGGTGGGAAGGACCCACTAAAGGGATCCATGAGACGTGTCATATTTTATAGTGCTAGGACAAATAAATGGCACCGTGCCCCAGATATGCTTCGTAGGCGGCACTTCTTCGGCTGCTGTGTCATAAACAATTGTCTGTATGTAGCTGGTGGGGAGAATGAGGGTGTGCACCGGTCCTTGCGATCAGCTGAAGTGTATGATCCCAACAAAAATAGATGGTCATTTATTGCTGATATGAGCACTGCAATGGTGCCTTTCATAGGAGTTGTCTATGATGGAAAGTGGTTCTTGAAAGGACTTGGTTCTCATCGGCAGGTTCTGAGTGAGGTCTACCAGCCAGAGAACGATAGCTGGTACCCTATTTATGATGGAATGGTCGCTGGCTGGAGGAACCCCAGTACTACCCTAAATGGAAAGCTCTATGCGTTAGACTGCAAAGATGGCTGCAAAATTAGGGTTTATGATGAGGTTAGTGATTCATGGAACAAGCATATTGACAGTAAAGTGCATTTGGGTAACTCACGGGCTTTGGAGGCTGCTGCTCTTGTTCCCCTCAATGGGAAACTCTGCATCATCCGGAATAATATGAGCATTTCTCTGGTGGATGTTTCAAAACTTGAAGATTTGAAAGGATCTTCTGCTGAACAGTTGTGGGAAACCATTGCTGGGAAAGGACAGTTCAAGACCTTGGTCACAAATCTGTTGTCTAGCATTGCAGGGAGAAACCGACTCAAAAGTCACATAGTTCACTGTCAAGTTCTTCAAGCTTAGAGGCTGTATAGTTCTGAAAATTTGATAATGAGGTCAGGTCATGAGTTACAGCATCTCATCTTGATGGTATATGTTGGTGAGAAGCTGGACCAACTTTTGCCAGAACACCATGGTGCAGTCTATCTTGCTTTTTGTCTCAAACCCCTGGCATCACAAAAGGTGATACATACATGAGATGTTTTAGTAATCATATAGTGCTACAGATATTGATACATAGTTATTACATTTTGAAAATTTCAGTGGGCTGTTTACCATGTCACATGGTTTATCATTAGCTTGTCTTTTGTGTTGCTGCAACCATTGTATAACATGAAGATGACTGGTGTGTTGGACGGAGGAGAAAAAAATAAGAGTCAGTTTGGTATTCGTATAAAATTGAGGGTGAAAAATTCAAGAAATAGTTTTGAATTTAATTTTTCATTATAAAACTCATCTATGAATTTTCCACCCTCATTTTCTGTAGTAACAGCCAACTGACTATCAACTCTTATTTATGTACAACTCTTCGCATTACATATTATATACAAGCACAAGTTGAATCGAGTTATCGGGTGAAAAGATGGTAGGGTTGCCTTGATGTTTTGTACCATATGATGAGACTCCAGTACCCTGTTTTGATTAAAGTATGCACCCCTCAATCCTTGTTTGGAGTGTGCAAACATTACAAATGTCGTGTTTGGAAAATTTATTATTAGGTTGTATTTGAGCATGATTTTGAATTTAAAAATACAACTTATGCAGAAAATAAAAATAAAAGTTCATTTGGATAAAACCATGACTTTATATAAACTATAATGTAAATATGATATATGTTGCATTGCCAATATAAGTAAGTGCTGCTTTTACAATAAATTCAAGGCTTACTGGTTTATTTTTTAAAAAAATAAAGTGGGGGGCTTTAGGCTGGTGGGTGGTTTAACCCCCATTTCTACACGCCTCAACACAGCTGGCATGTAACGACGTGTGTGGAAGCAGAACTTACTCAGCCATTGGATGTGCAAAGTGATGTATAAGGTTAGATGCTTAATTGCATGTTTTTTTTTTTTTTTGTTTTATGTTTACTGACCAATTTACGTTAGTTAATTTTAACGTTGTTTGTTATAGTTTCTGGGTTGAATTTACGTTTCCTATCTCTTTAACTTAAATTTCTAATCAAGTCAGGTTAGGTTAAATAGTCTCAACGTCGATTATTAATAAGAGGATCATATGCCTTGCACGTGTATTCATTAATAGCTTTTCGCTCATTTGTCCTTCTAGCATTTTTTTTTCTGGGTTGAGCTTAAATCTTTCCTCGAGGACTGCTTGTGATTAGCTATGTTTGCAATGTATTGTATGCAAAAAGGAGCATTTCAGGTGAGATCGCAAGAACAAAGAAGTTAATCTTTGCCAAGCAATCGTACAAATATAATAGAAAATTCTAGGAAGCCCTAATACCCTAATGCCCAAAATTTATATACAATTGTTTAGGCATTTTGTTACATACTATTTTTTAATCAATAATAAAGTTTACTTTACTATCTTAAGATGAAACATTGACAATAAAAATATCTTGGAATTAAAGAACTGAACTTCAACTTTGTCTTAGTGTCATAAGAAGTTGGAGTTTTATGAGATGTGTGTATCTGCTATACATTATTGAAGTGATAAAAAAAATGTTCAGGACACATTTTATAATTGGTTAATTTTTTTTTAATTGTTAAAGTATATATTTAGTTATAGGAAAAAACAAAAGTATACATTTGGTAAATTGATCATTTTTTCAAAATTTTTTAAATATTTTTAAAAATTGACCAATTATAAAGAGTGCGGTGTTTGTGAGGTGATTTTTATGTAGTTTTTAATTTATTTTATTTTGATTTTTTTCCTTTCTAAAAGAAAAAGGTTGAGAACTTCAACATAAAAATCATATAAATAATTATAAAACCTTCTTACCTTTTATTTATACAGTTTTTTATAAGTATTAAATAGAGAAGATAAAAATATGTTTATCTTTTTATGGATGATTTTTCAAGGACAAAATTTACATTTTTTTTAAGTGTTTATTAACTAAAATAATTTTTTTTTAATAAATCGTTTGTATTTAATATTATTACAAATATTGAGATAAACCATAAATTTTGATTGACAAAAAAAAATGCTAAAAATATTAAAAATTTGAAATTGTTTTATCCACGCACTTAATAACACTTGTTAAAAAAATATTAAATATATTGTATTAAATACTTTAAATTACCATAAAAGTATGTATTGAATTTATTTTATGATTTTAAAATAATAAATATTTATATTTTTAATAAAAACTTCCTAGTTGAACCTGTTAACACGCTAAGCATACATTAAAAATTTTATTTCATGTAATAATCATTTCTTCTATCCCATATTAGATGTCATTAGGACCATTTTTTATATTATTTTTTATTTTAGAATATTAAAAAATATTAATTATTTTTTAATAGTATCCTTGTTATTAGAGATAGTTTTCGTCAACCAATTACCATAATAACTTTAATGGCACTCTACAAGTGTATTTGATGACACAGGCTTATTATTATTATTATTATTATTATTAAGTAGTAGAGTTATTTAGTAAACTAAAAATAAAAGGAGTTTTTATTATTTAAAGGTTAACTTATGAAACTTTATTCCAAGTAACATTTAGTTTATTATAAATTGGCTTCATTTTTTTTTCATTTTTATTCTTCACATTTACACAATTTACACTAACAAAATAACCTTAATACTTCCTTTTTATGGTCAGCTAACATATTTCAATTTGCTATTCAATTAATTTCACGAAACAACTTTAATGCGTTCATATAAACTACAAGTTGTCAACTATTTTTTTATTAAAATTTGCATCAATTAACTACTATAATAACTTTAATACTTTTAAAAGGGTATTTTAGTAACTTTAATTTATTTTACCACTGTAATTGGCAACACTAATATTTTTTAAAGATTTATATATTGGTACTTAGTGAGATCGAAAATAAGACGAAATAAATACTTTGTTAAGTAGTATAATTTTTGTAATGCATGATTAAGGATACAATAAAAAAATTATTAAAAGTTGTAGTATTTAATATCATCAATACAACAAAATGTGTGATTTTTATAAATTTTAATAAAAAATTATTACACATTATTTTTATTGTGTGTCTTAAACACTCATGAAAAAAATTGTATTAAATGTATAATGAGAACTTGAACAAGTTTGTCAAGGTCAAGTGTCACCACTTATCAATGAGTCAGATTTTTAGTATTCACTTTTCATTGAAGACTAGGTCAAATTTTTAGTCTATCGTTCAAATAGAAAAAATAAATAAATTTCTACCGTTTATTTTTTAAAATTAAAAGAATAAGAAAATATAGAAAGAAAAAGTAAACATAAATTTGAATGCAGCATCCAGTGTGTGATTAGTCGGGAACTTCAAGCGTCCTCTCTCAGTTTGCGTGTATATGGATCAGTGTGTAATCAGCTCATGCGCCCAAAAAATTATAAAATCTTGCACTGATTAACTTAAAAAGTACACTTTTCTTAACTTTAATATTTAGAGTTTAATTTAAATATTCAAAAATAAAACTTTTTTAAATTTTGAATGATATTTTTTTAATAACAAATTATTACTTATGCTTAAACTGAGCTATATCAAACCCGAAAAAAACATGTACATCTTGAACAGAGCAAAATAATTTTGAATCTTAGTTAAAAATTAAAATCTGTATAAAAAATGCATTACGAGAATAAGAGGGAAAGGAAGCGGTTAGTTGATTATAAATTGTGGAAGGAAGGAGGAATATTTAGTTAGGGTAAGTGGCAATACTACCTCTTCTGGTTCCACGCCAACATTTAATTCATGCTCAGACTCTCACCTTTCCCACGAATACCAGATTGCCACGTGTCGAAAAGGGTCCCACTACGGAAAAGATATTTCACGTCTCTGCTTCGATACACGTCACCCCCGGAAATGGACCCCACCCTCCACTTTCGGAAAACAAAGCATTTCCCTTCTTAATTCCCAACCACTCTGCTCTCTCTTCTCAACCCCACTTCACGCTCACCATGCCTTAAGCTTCTACTGTATAAACACACACTCGTTCTTTGCTTTTTACTATTCCCCTTCTTCACTGCTACTAACAACCATGCCATGGTCTCATGCTTCTCCCGAGTTCACTCACAACCCAACTCATTCTTCTCACTCACGTTACGTCCCTCCACAATACAGAAATAACAACATTCCAACTTCTTTTCCTTTCTCCCATGATTCTACCCGTTGCGCCTTCAACCGTTCTGCCTCCAGGACACGTGGCCGTGGCGGTTCAACTGCCAGGAGGTTTTCCCGCCCGGAACAGCCGCGTCATAATGATATTTCTTACTGGAACGGCCGCTGCCCCTTCGATGAAGCTGAGGTGGCCGGCCAAGTCCAAAGCGGCGATGCTATCAACTTTGACGCTTACGAATCGGTGCCGGTGGAGGCGAGTGGGAAGAACGTGCCCCCGCCGGTGAATGCCTTCGATGAAACCGACTTGGACGAAGGTTTGAAGAGGAACATCGAGAGATGCAAGTACGTTAAACCCACGCCAGTTCAGCGTCACGCGATTCCCATTGCCATTGCGGGTCGTGACTTGATGGCGTGCGCGCAGACAGGGTCGGGTAAAACGGCGGCGTTTTGCTTTCCCATTATATCGGGGATTCTGAAGGGTCGTTCCGGTTCTGGGTTTTCGGCAATGCCTCGTGGTGGCTTAGTTGCATACCCTACTGCGCTTATTTTGTCTCCTACGAGGGAGTTGTCGTGCCAGGTTTATTCTTTTGCTGATTTATTTATGCCCTTAGGTTTTCTCTGAAAATAAAAATAAAAATAAAATAATCCAAAATTACTTGTAATATATTTTCGTTTTGTAGATACGAGATGAAGCGAACAAGTTTGCATATCAAACAGGAGTGAAAGTTGTGGTGGCTTATGGTGGGGCTTCCATTACTCAACAGGTGTGTGTTTTGAACTACACCTGTTGTTCTCTTATTTATTTTCAAAATAAATGAATCGTTGGTTGAAATTTAATGTTGGAAACTGAAAACAGCTACGGCATTTGGAGAAGGGTGTTGATATATTGGTTGCAACTCCTGGGCGATTGGTTGATATTATTGAGAGGGAAAGGGTTTCATTGAAGAGGATAAAATATCTTGCTTTGGATGAGGCAGATCGTATGTTGGACATGGGGTTTGAGCATCAAATACGCAAGATTGTGGAGCAAATGCACATGCCTCCACCGGGTGTTAGACAAACTATGCTTTTTAGTGCTACCTTTCCTAATGATATACAGGTGAATTCACTGTTGCGTTGCCCTTGTCTTAGAGGGTGTTGATATTTTTAATGTAGTACATGCTTTAATATGAGCTTACGTTTATTTCCCTCTTTCAATTATTCACTAATGTTTCAGAAGCTTGCATCTGATTTTCTATCCAACTACATATTCCTGGCTGTTGGAAGGGTTGGTTCGAGCACTGAGTTGATCGAACAAAGGATTGAACTTGTGCAAGATACGGAAAAGAGAAACCATCTTGTTGATATTCTGCGTAGTCAAAAGGCGCATGGAGCCAATGGGAAGGTAGGTGGTAATGCATTTATTGGATAAGTGATGTTTTAATCTACTGTTGTTGCTCGAATGCTAGTTTTGCAGGTCATATATGTATGCTGGATAATTTTTTTAATGTAATTTTTTTCCGCAATGCAGCATTCTCTAACTCTTGTATTTGTTGAAACAAAGAAAGGAGCTGATGCTTTAGAAAACTGGTTGTCGAGATGTGGGTTTCCAGCCACTACAATACATGGTGATAAAGTTCAAATGGTTAGTTGGATTTATCTGTTATGTTGCACTTGCTACTGTTAAAAAAATGGGGCTTGTTATTTAGTTGTATCAATGAGATGAATGTCAGTTCTTGAATATCAACGGGTTGTTTTTATCTTCTAAATTTTTATCTAGTAACTTCTTGCTTTATTGTATATTTTAGGAGAGGGAACGGGCTTTAAGGTCTTTCAAATCTGGTTCGACTCCAATTTTGGTGGCCACTGATGTTGCTTCCCGAGGATTGGATATCCCACATGTGGCTCATGTTATCAACTTTGACTTGCCTAGAGACATTGATGACTATGTACATAGGATTGGAAGAACAGGCCGTGCAGGTAAATCTGGTTTAGCCACTGCGTTCTTCAGCAGCAAGAACACTCCTCTTGCAAAGGCACTTGTTGGACTCTTGCAGGAAGCAAACCAGGAAGTTCCATCTTGGTTCAGCCAATACACTGAGAGTTCATTTTTTAGTGGTCGTAGCCATGGGCCTAGGCGATATAATAGTGGCAATTATGGTGGTCGTGACTTCAGAAATGTGACTGAACCTGAGGTGGAGAGTTACAACTACAGTACTTGTGACAATGCGGATTCTGCTGTGGATTCTTACCTTGATGGTGTCAAAAACTCTCACACTGATTCATCTCTTGACAACATCACTAATACAGCTTCTGAGTGCAGCTATCAACATACTAATGATAATTCTGATTTCTATGGAGGTGGAAAGGTTGAAGATGGACCATGTGGTTATACATCTATTGTTGCTACAGGATGGGAATAGGCTTCAAGCCTCGCTCGTTGCATCCTTTTCTACTGTGGAGGCGTACCGTATCATTACGTAAAAGAAATGTTGAAAAGGAAATTGCCAGTTATCTTTGTTTGGGAGTTTAGTATTTGTAGACTTCCGAACGTGTTGAATTTTCTTTTGCCTAAGCCTCTTTTTTGGATTCCAAACAATAATAGGATATATAAGCACGATTTATGAAGTTGTGGACTGGACTTTCGTTATTAGTAATTTAATATCTTCTTTTTATTGCTGGAGTTGTTGCAAGAAAAAAAAAGAATCAATTTATTTTATTACATGCCATTGTGAAGCACATTTTCAATACTCTTCTAGTATATATTCTTTTTGTAATAATTTTTCTTTATTTATCACTTGCATTTTTTCTTCATTTTAGAAAATTTTAGATCAAGGAAAAATAATATATGAATTTTTTATTTTTTTGGTTTGGTATGATTTTTTGTTTGAATTTGTTTTATAAATTAACTTTTTATTTTAATTTGGTCTTATATATCAATTGTAATCAATTTTTGCCACATGAAATTGTCTTTTTTTTAATTGTGATCGTGGGTTTCCGGTGGTTTTCCTTCAAACAAAAATTATCTTTAGAAATGATGTTTAAACCAAAAAATTGTGACAATTGAAAAAGTCTTTTATTAACTTTTAACTTTAGTTTAAGCATCTATAAATAGAATATTTTTATAAAAAAATTTATGTGTTTATTGTATTAAAATTATAAAAGTACAATAAATATTTTTTAATTTTTTTATTATTATTAATTGTTTGCTGTAAAATCTTAACCCAACTTGGTTTCTAAATTTAAAATTTTTTGTTTATTTTATTTGTCTTGTTTTCTTTAAATTTTGCTTTTATAAAATTCATTGCTTTTTTGTTATTTTAATTTGGTCTTACTAATCAATTGTAATAATTTTTTTATCATAAGAAATTATAATCTTGTTGTCAATTGTGATAAAAGATTGTTTCTAACTTAATTTGTTATCTTGAGTTCAAATTTTAAAAAATACAGTTGTATTAAAATTTAGAAAAAGATGGTTGTGATCTTAAAAAAAAAATATTATGACAATTGTAAACTTAGTACCATAATTGTGACTTAT
Organism: Abrus precatorius; assembly: GCF_003935025.1. Classification (NCBI taxonomy): domain Eukaryota; kingdom Viridiplantae; phylum Streptophyta; class Magnoliopsida; order Fabales; family Fabaceae; genus Abrus; species Abrus precatorius. The sequence goes on along the minus strand of NW_020874428.1, from coordinate 35,271,490 downwards.
ACAAAGTCTTATCCTGACTTAATTTCTAAATTTATACTATAAGCTTTGATCTATTTACTTGTCTTGGAACATTTTTAAGGCTTAACCTGCTATTTAAAAGCTTTAATTTGATCTACAAACTTATTTAAAATTTTATTTTATAATGAAATTTTGTTAACTTGAATTCATAGAATTAAATTTAAGCATTTAAAAAAATTATTGTTTTTTTTAAATATAACATTTATTATGCTTTTTCATTCTCAAAATAATAAACTTTTTGAATATAAAATTTTACCACTTAAATTTATCTTTACTTAGTTTTTAGGACTGAATTTAACAATTTTTTTTTTTAATAACTCCCTTCAAATAGGTTGAAAAAAAATCATCCTTAACTAAAGTAATTAACCTAAACTTATATATAGATAAATACACTTAAACTTTAAATAGATTAAATATATAATTTCAAAGTATTATATATTAATAATAATAAGTGGGGTTAAACATTGAAATAACGACAAACAAGTTAAAAACACGGTATTGTTATTTATACTTTTGAGGCATAAATTTAATATTTAAATATTATTATACGGTAAATATTTTCCTTTAGTCCTCTAAAAAAATTATTTAACTGTATCATGAATGTCGGAAATACATCGTCAGTTAAAACATTATTTCATTCGAAAATGAATCCATGTTTTCTTTTACATTTTGCATGGAAAACAAGTAAAAAAAACTTTATCAACTCAAGTTGAGTATTCTCAGCTAAGGCCAAACAAAGACAAAATATAGAAGACATTGATTGCAAAATAAATCATTGTCTATGGAATCAACAAAACTTTAAACAAACAACCTGGGTGAAATTGTCAAATATGTAAGCAAAAACAAAATCTGCAAAACCAAAAATTTGCACCGCAAATTAGTCTCCTCTTCCTAAACAAAAAACCAATACCAACAAATCCCGTGGAAAGAATCAGCAGTCACATCCACATGTTGTTTAAACTTGTTCATTTTCTACAAGTATCCTCTTGCAAGCTTCATAGCACATGAAAGAAATGCCAGCAGCAGGAACTAGTTTTAAGCAACTTGGTCCCAAACCTCTGTACAGACCCAGAAGCCCTTCCTTTTCTAGTATACTAATGAGGGCATGTAGCATGTTGCTGTATTGTCTTCCATTTAAAGCCCCAGCTTGCATGTGCTTACGAGCCACTTCAAGTGGAAATGTTGCACCACCTGAAATTGCACCAGCAGCTGATCCAATTAGAAGGGTCATCACATTCCCAACGTCTTCCTTATTGAACACTTTCTTGTAAGCTTTTCTAAGTGCATCATAAGCAAGGTAGTTTGAAGCAGCATAAGGTATCACACCAATTAGACTAGGTGTTAGGCCTCTGTACAGTTCTGCAGGACCTTCCTCTTGAACAATTCTTACAAATGCATCGAGTAAGTTCTTGTACACCCCTCTCTGCAATTCATGTAATGAGATAAATTTGCATCACTTGGAGCATAAATGAGGGCAAGATCATAATGTTTCTGTGAGTGCATACCTGAACAGTGAGACGAGTTTTGAGTAGTTCAAGAGGGTATGTACACAGGGTAGAGCTAACTCCAGCAACAGCACCAGCAATTGATGAGGGAGGAATTGGGATTTTTGGCTGTTCTCCAGGTTTAGGAGATAATTGATTCTTGACAGTATCATACGCAAATAACTGCATGTTCCATCAGATGTTATTAACGCATGTAATGAAGTTTAAGGCTACATAATGAAGTGCTAGACTACTTGATCAAGGTAGAATGAACGGTGGACTGATAATTTTACTATCTGACCCAACAATGAAGTGAAATAGTGATGAATAAAATGCAAAATATACACCTGTCTCTAAATATGCATACCTATCAATCAGATATTGAGAGAAAGAAAAGAGGAAGGAAAAAAAAATCCGAAGGAACAGGGTATACAGTAACTCTAATTATTTCAGAAATAAATTATGTTATCATGTTTTTTGGGTCACCATGTTATCGTGTGTGTTAAACCATAGGTCCAGAACAGTCCAAGCCCATTTCTTAGTTCATTTATTTTAAAGTTAAGTAGAAGCAATTAGAAACGTAAATAGAATGTCTCAAAATTAATCTTAATTAAAAAAATTTATTGAAACGTGTTTTTTTAATTAAAGAGTACGCAAATTAATTCTAATTGTAAATCAAACGGACACTCGGTTACTGTCCAGCTAACTAAGCTATAATTTAATCTATTATAGATAAGAAACTGATGAATCAAGTGATTCCAAGTAATTGAAATGTGAGATAAAAAAATATATCCAAAAACTGAAATCTAGGATTCAAAAACATCATGACTACTCACCTCAATGGCCTTGCTTGGTGCAACTCGGATAATGTTGACAAAATTACCTGTGAACAAGCCCTTCCACCCATCAGTCTCCATAATAGATTGAAACACTTGGATTGTGTTATGCCCACAGCTTCCCACCATCAAATGGGTCCTTATGGTCTCCAACGGTGCCACGGCAGTTCTTGACACTGCACCCGCAATAGCCCCACTTATCAACTTTCTCAATGATGGATTCCCAATCTTAAATTTCAATTTAAACCCCTTTATCTCTTTTCCCTTCTTCATGCCAAGTCCTTCTTCATCAGCTTCAAATGTCTCACCATTCAATAGTCCTTCACCCCCCTTAGTACTAAATCCAGCTTCAGTCAATAAAACGTATTTCATGGAAGAATTAACCAAAGCAAGTTTCTTGCCAGTGTCTCTAGTACTAGCAGCTGTTGGAGGATTTGGTGAAATCCCAAATCCAAATCCTGCTTGACCAACACTTGCAAATAAGCCAGTTGGATGAACATTACCCTTATGTGAACCCCATGCAAACTTTATTCCAGAACTACTTATTACTACATCATTGTAACCAGATTCAACTCCTTGCACGTGCAACTCACCTCTAACCATCGAACCTGAGCTCCAGAACATGTTATTTCCTCTAACTTTTCAATACCAATATCCAATGTTCACCCGTTAAGAATCGAAGCTTTGGAAGTTTTTAAAGGTTAGAGATGGTTAAGGAACGAATGGGCAAGCTAGAATAGTAGAATATGCGATATAGCAGAAGAAGATAACATAAACCAAATTAGCTAAAAACGAGCAATTCAACAGGAACAATGACAGACCAAACCAAAAAAGGTATCAAATTGGTGGATAAAGATAAAGTTGAGAATATTATTTAGGTGGAGAATTTTGACGAAGAACACAAGCTAGAACCTCCGTCTCTATCTCTTTTCTGCCTCCGCAAAGAAGACAAAGAAGAGAGAGAAAGAGATGGTGTAGTTTGCAATGTTATGCTTAACTTGTATGAGAGCCAAAACAAATTCAGATTTATTATTTATTTTAAATAATATACCAAAATCTCTTTTTGAATAAACTGAATTATCCATTTCTTTTTTGTTGGGTTTAGGCCATCGTTGGCCACAAAAGTTGGATAAAAATGATGCAACTCAAAGGCAAAACAACTAACACTAAAGAGTCACGACCTTGTTTGTCTGTCCACAAGGAATCAGCATAAATATTTTTGTCGCGACTCTTTGGTCTTAACTCATGCTAACAAGCTACTGAATACAAATAGTACGTGTGACCCAAGCTATAATTGTTGCGTTGATGGAAGCCTCACAAGTCACAGCGACGTGCTTAATTAACTTATAGTATCTACAGATAGTTCTCTGGCTCATGGAACATCTTGCATATCAATTATTAACAGAAAGAACACGGAGTGGATGTGCCTGCTGCCGTGCTGCGTGCCATAATATTTATGGCATTGATTTTTAAAACGAGACGTTTCTTTTTTTGGTCTATTAGAAGAGCTAATTAAATTTTATGTGGATAATAAATAAAAAGGATGACAATAGATGAATAATCGTCTACAAAACTTAAACCAGTAACTGAGTTTCCAAGAACTCTACAAACTCCTATAAATTCAAAACTATTTTCCTTTTCCTTTGCCTTTCTTGAAATTTCCCTTTTTAAAAGACTTTTTCTGAGGTTTCAATTTGCTGTCAGTTGCTGAAGACTTCCCTTTCTCACTCCTTCGTTTTTTCTCTTTCTTTACATTGTGCACTGTGACAGCCTAGAATACAGAGAATACAGTTAATAAAACTTGGTAAATTTGAAATCTAAGTCACTAAATGATGACTCTAATGTACCTTTTCAACATTGAGTATGTCATGCGAATTCTTGGAGATGATCTTGTTCAATATTTTTTCAGTTTGCTCCCTCTCCTGTGATCCCATCCCAGTTCCTTCCACCACCGGCAGGAACTAAATGAAAACAAAACAAAGGTAGCTAATTAGACAATTTAGTTAAGGATGGGCGTTTCTGCATAAAATAATTTACACGGGGAAGAGAAATGGATTTCTGAGTGTGGCACAACCTTCCGATATTTTCCTTTATGTTGTGCAGGCTTTTCACCTGGCAATTTCTTGTCAAATTTCCCACCACTGGCTGTTGCAGTTGCTGCAATTCCGGCAACATTACCTAGTTCATTCTTTGTAACTTTCTTGGGTGCTGCCTGAGTTCCTGTTATTGGCAAAGCTGTAGCTGCCAACTGAACATGGCTGCATAAGAATTTATTCAGATCTCGTTAAAAGAAATAACACAGCATGAATATGTGCAATGGAGTGACAAATAATATAGATATATGTTTTAAAAAAAAATACTAGGTCAAAACCATCCAACAAACTAGTGAAAAGTTGGCACTCCATTTTTCGAGAGGCAGTAGCCTACTGATTATTTGGTGCGCCCAAAGTTGGGGACATTACCACGTGAGCAAAGACAAAGATAAATAATCAAAATCTACAAATAAAGTTGAGGTGCTGCCAATAGCGAAGATAAGAATGTCCATTGAGAACATCAATATACCAGCAAGCAAAAGTTATTTGGGATTGTAGCATGTAACAAATGAAAAACAGTATCACTAGACAGATCTTGTTAGGATTTTGTAGGTTAAGCAGAAGAAACTTCAGCAAATTCCTCAAAAACAGAGAGTAGGGAATAGCCCAAGGTGAGATAGATAACTCCATTGGTCAAATAAAAGGCTAAGTTCTTACCCCACCTTGATCTTGATTTCAAGAGTGTAGCCAATGATCAACTGAATATATTGTAAGCATATCTATAAGCAATTGATGTATACTGAGGTGGACAGTAACAAACAGAATTCCCATACTACAACAGCTTCAAGGCTAATAGAAAAAAGGGTATGTGAAAAACCTTGGTAAAGCCCCAAATTTTGCTGCTTCTGTCAAGTTCTGTAATCGATTTTTCTCCTGTTTTTCAATTCTTTTCTTCTTATTTTCTTTTCTTTTGGCAAAAGGATCCTCTTCTGGATCTGCAAAATGTTATAGGATCCATTACTGACATGCTATACTTACAACACCGATCAGTGTACCAAAAATTGCCCCATAAAAATGTGAATTACAAGTATACCCTCATGAAAAGATAAAAATGTTAATACAAGTTGGAAAAGTAATAACAACAATAGCATCAAACCAGAAGTTTACATAACATTTATCTATGATTTGAAATATAGACATATTAACTATTATATCTAACTTAATCCAGACTATCACATGCTGGAATCTTCAAATACAAAATGCAGAATTAAGTACAAAACAACATTTCCTAAAAAAGTATGTTAATAGCATCTTCCAAATTTTGAAGTGTTAACTGATGAGTCTTCCATTAAATAGATTTGTGGTATAACGCTCTCACAAACCCACAAGTTTTACTTCATGTTATGATTACACGTTCAGCATGGCCTGATATATCTAAATATTTCCATTTTATTATTTGGATCTTCAAATGGATCAATGGTGTACTAAAAAATATTTCTTTTGATTTGTACCGTTTGAGTACACAAGCTTCATACCAGCTTGTGATGAATTGTTCTAAGTTAAAAAAGATTCTTATCCCTAACATATGTAGTTTTTTGGTTGGTGACCACCGTGTCTGCACCTTATGCATGGCCATTAAAAGAAACATAATAGCAATTCATGATCATGAGGGAAGGCATGTTCAATTATTTACCATCAGTTGCTTTTGCCTCAATAATAGGTACAGCATCTTCATCATTTGCACGATCATACCCATATCTGCGCTTCCACGTTCCAGATTGTTCATCATATACAATCTTGTCTTTCTTCCGTTTCTGTATACCTGCAAAATAGCACAGGGTAATATTCAGCGGCTCAACTAATAAGAAATTAAAAAACAACCCGAACCTAAACCGGACTACATGAACATCATTGAGAAAAAAATAAAGATAAGGTTATGTGCAGTAGTAAATCAATTGAGAGCCACATGTGCAGCATGAGTACTAACCCTTCTTTTTAGCAAAAACTTCCCATTTAGTAGGAGGCTTTGGCTTTGGCAGCTGAAAGCATAAAAAAATAAATAAGCAAGTGATTTGGCTAATTAGACATAGAAAAACACTAGAAGCTCAGAACCAAAAGCAAGACAGTAGTGATAGTACATTCAAGCAGCACAAACTACATACAGAGATGCAGTTATAATATTACAAGCAAGAGGCTTTTATTTATCCTTTCAAAAATTGCAACTCAACAGGGATACATGCAAAGATAGTGGGAATTTTAGCATTACATGAACAAGTAACAATTTAACAGATTAAAGAAACAAGAACAGAAAATGTGGGTTACATGTTTTTCTCTGGGCAATTTAGTGAGTGGGGGAGGCAACTTGACAAGGGGTCCGTCTACATCTTCTGTTGATGGCAGACTAAAGAGGGAATCTGCTATAGCTTGAACTAAGTGAGTGCCTTGGAGTAAACACTGGTTGATGAGGTCCTCCCTATATGTTCAATTAGGGTTAGGAATCGCAGTGTCAAAAATGAAAATAAAAAGAAGAACAATAAGAAGAATGAACGAACCTGGAAGGAGGTGGTTGAGAAGGGAAGGTGTGATGGGGATCGAAAGCCATAAGGTTACCGAGGTCGACATCAAACTGCTTCTGCTTCTCACCTTCCATCTGCATCAGCTTCAACTTCAACACATCAAATCAATAACAAACAAGCTACTTGTATACCCACAGTATGTACAACGCACCCTAAACGACAGTACATTCAGGCTCGCAGGCTAAAGGAAAAAAGGTACAGCCTAATATTCGTGCAAAACGGGCACAAAACAGAGTTTCCTTTATACAATGGAATGCGTCTAAAAGAAAACAAGAATGATCTCGAACAGAGTACGTAACAATCAATTAGCGTTGAAACATTGTCAACAAATTATAGAAAGGAAAAATAAAATATATAATAAAAAATGAAAAGAAAATACCTCGGAGATGTCCAAGGACTACAGCGGCGTCTCTGCGACGGTGGTTAAGGTTTATTGGTATGGCGGCTCGCCGGGGGCTGGTAACGGGTTGAGGGTTTCTAAGTTTTTCTGTATTTCTAAGAGAATGAAGAAACGCCTATGTTTTGGACTCTTTTTTAAAATGCGGATCAACCCGGTCCAGACCCATTATCCGTTATCCCAAGTCTAACCATTGCTATTGGAATTGGGATGGGTTAATTTTTATACAATGTCTATACCTAGGTTGCATATCAAACTTGTGTCAATTAAAACTCTGTATGCTGATTTCTATTTTTTCCATATTTTTAATATAAAAATACTTATTGAATATTAAATTAACAAATCTAAATACACTTTAAAAAATATTAAATAAAAAAAAATTAACTAAGATCAATTTAAACTTTTTTTAAATAAAATATTTAGATATAGCTTGTTTAGATAAATAAGTTAATTTATTACTGAACATATAGATTAATTAAGATTATTTTAACTTAACTTATAATTTTGAGTTCAAATAACTTTTTTTATCATTTATAATAATTCGACATGATTTGAACAATATTATTTTTAGTAAATAATATATGTGATTATAATATCGAGTGTGAATAAACAAATTTTGTAAGTCATAGTAGTTATATCAACATTAAATTGATTTTCTGTGCATGTAAATTTAAAATTATGTTTAAAATATTTATTATACTTAATATACTAGCAATTATATTTGTGCATTGCACATATTTGCATAAATATATTTATATTTTTTATTATTTAATTTAACTTAAAAATAATTATTTTAATGTAACAAAAATTTAAATAAAAAGTAAAATAAAAATTTTAATTATTTTTTAAAATAAATTATATATAAAAAATTAACATAAATAATTAAACTTAATTTATACGTGACTTTAAATATTATAAATTTTAATAATAACAATCTAGTTATTAATTAGTAAATATATTATTATTAAATATTTTAAAATAAAAAATAAAAATATAATATACATATATATATACTAATGACAAAAAATATAATAAAAATTTTTTAATAAAAATAAAATTTAGTATTATCTTGAAATAGGATTAATTTGAATGAAGTTTAAATTTTATTTCTCAAGAATTGAAATAAATATTAACATAAATTTATTTGATAAATTATATATAAAATTATTAATTTATAATTTAAAAATAATATATTTAAATATAATTTATAATCAATAAATATATATTAATAAATAATAATTATAATTTAAAATATTTTTTAAACTTTTAAATAAATATTAATTTTAAGAATATAATATTATAAATTATTATATCAATAAAGAATATATTTATCTTAATTTATATTTTACGTATAATTTAGATTATAACTAGAAAATAAATTGTAAGTTTATTACATAATTAAATATTCTAAAAAAATTAAAAATATTCAAAATTTAATTATAATTTCAAATTTTTTAATAATTATATAATTAAAATATAAAATATTAATAAATAAATATAATTTGAAATTTTATTATCAAAATTATTGAAAAAAATATTTTTATAATATTTTAAAATTTAATTCATATTTTTATTTAATTATGTTTAATTATAAGAAAAATATTTAAAATATAAAAAAAATATTAAAAATTTGAAGAGCTCGATCAAATTTATTATTGAAACAAATTATATATATAAAAAGTAAATATAACATTCAAACTTATTTTATATTTAAAATATTATAATTTATTTAATTATTCATTTATTATAGTATAAAAATATTAAATATATAAATTCAACAATTACAATAAAATTTTAATAATAAATTTATATATTAATTTTTTATTATAATAATAATTAATACTATTTAATTGATTTTAATTATCATAATTAATTAATTTTAATTTAAAATTGTAGTTCATAATTATTAATATAACATTTTAAAAAAGCAACACTACTCTTAAAATATAATTAAAAATAATTTTAATTAAGGATGAATAAAAATAAAAAAATAAATTATTATATCAAAATAAATTGTTATAATTAAAATTTTATATAAATTTTTTAAAACTCTCATACTTATAAAAAAAATTACAAATCTTGTAATATCAATATTTTTAATAGTATATATGTAATTTAAATTTTAATATTAAAATATAATAAAAAATTAAAAAATTAGTTAAAAAATATAACTAAAAGTATTATTAATAATTACCATAATAACAAAAATTAATATATTTTTTATACTCGAATGAATTTATAAAATGAATAATATTTAGTATATCAATAAATAACATAAATTTTTTTAATATTTATGTAAAAAAAAATTGTCTAAAATGTAATACATAATACTATTTAAAAATAATACAGTTTTTATTTTTATTCAATAAATAAAAAAAATTATATATATATATATAAAGGCAATTTAAAATTTTATACATTTAATCTTAGACTTTTATTTAACTTACAATTTTTTTTATACTTGAAAATTTACATTATTGTAATATATAAATATAAAATAATATAATATAAAGAACTTTTACCAAATTTTCAAGAGTTAGATAAGAATTATTTATATATAGTAAAAATAAAAATATGTTTAGTGATATATTAGAGGATAAAAAATTAATCTAATAAATATTATATTTTTATCTGTATTATAATTTATTTATTTTTTATCATAAAAATAATTTAATAATATATAATATACAATTATAATTTTGTGATTATGTGTAATTTTTTATTTTAAATATATTTTAATTTTTAGTACACATTTTAAAGTGTTAAATATATTAAATTAATTAAAAAATTTATTTAAGTTGATACTATTTAAATTTTTAAAAAATTTAAAAAAATTATATAATTTTATTTTTAATAAAATAATAACTCAAGAGGTTTGTTAAATATTGATAGATAAAGATAAATATAGATATTTGAGAGTTGTACTTGTCTACCTAAGATGTTCAACATGACCATTTGTTTGAATACATTTAAATTTGAAGCTGCATTGCATAAAATTTGAAAGTATATGTTATAATGTTAAGTTTTATTTGCAGAATTATTTTAAAATTAAAATAATTCTTTAAATTAATTTTTGAATAGAATTTAATCATACTAACTTACTTGGGGTACTTTTTGAATTTAAGATTGTTCTACGATCTGATATTTTTTAACTCTAACATCGACTTCAGAATAAATTTCATTACGGGCACTTTGGTTAAATTATATTTGGGAATTGCAATGCATGTTAAAATTGACTTTATTTATATATTTTTATTAAAACTTATGAGAATTAATTTTCTAACGATAAATTAAACCCTATGTCACTTGTCGCTATGTCTGTGCGCCAATTGTTTCATAAAACCACATACCACATAATCACTCTTATTAGAAAACAAAGTTAGCAGTTTTCCACAGAAAAACACAATTATTTATTTATTTCTAATAATCGTGTTAAAATAAATAGATGCCAATCAATCAGCTGTGTATATTTGTTTTTTTTTTAAATAAAAGTTACAAATAGATTTGTCACCGATTTATTCAAATTGTCGTGAGAATTTCTAATAAAAACCAATATTTCACTCCCACCCATCCGTATAACCAACAACCTAACTAGTGACAAATTCATGAAATTTCGTGTAATTTCTTTTTGGCACCAAATGATATAAAAATATATTTTCACGAAGAACAATTAAAAAACTATATATTGTTTTTACAATAATAAATTTTTCAAACAATTTTTTTTATCCACAATCAATTGTGACATTTTTTAGTAAAAAAAATGCCCTCCATTTTTTAGTAAAAAAAATGCCCTCTAGTGGAAATATTAGAAAAGATCTATATGGCCAATAAGTTGCCGGGCCTCAAAATACGTTATTATGGGCTGTACCACGAAAATGGGCTTGAGCTGAATGGAAGATCCAGAAAGGAGCACGAACCGCCGACATCTATTCACATAAGTCCATGTCTCAAGTTTATTTGTTGTGATAACGGCTCAGTTGTGTGTATACTTTCTCTCCAGGAAAGAAAAACCCTAGCCCTCTTCTCCCTTCAAGTCTTCAACCAACAATGGTACTCTCTTTCTTTCTCCTTTCTTCTGTCTAAATCTAATTTGATTAAGGGTTGTAGACTTTTCTTAATCGTGTTTGTGTGCGCAAAATGCAGACAGGAGAGGCAGTGAACCCAAAGGCATATCCTTTGGCCGATGCACAGCTCACAATAACTATAATGGACCTTGTTCAACAAGCTGCTAACTACAAACAGCTCAAAAAGGGTGCTAATGAAGGTACCTAGCTATCTATATCACTTACACATGCTTAATGCCAACATCGTTTTTATTGCGTTGAGTTAATTTGTTATCTGTTGCATTGCAGCCACTAAGACCCTCAACAGAGGCATTTCTGAGTTCATTGTTATGGCTGCTGATACTGAGCCCCTTGAGATTCTTCTTCATCTTCCTTTACTTGCTGAGGATAAGGTATCTTCATTTTCTCATTAGGAGCATTCTTTCATGTCCTAGCAGGCTGTTTATTGTTATTATTTGTAAATGTGTTTGGAGATGTTTTATTTGCAACTGTTTGTTATCGTTATACTGTCTCTGGACATTGAACAGTATATGTTATGCTCTGCCCCTTATCTAGCGTATCCATAATTTGTTTTATAGATTTGCCAAGTTTTGTTGTACCAGAATATATTATCCTAGCCAATTGCTTTGAGCATTCACACCTATCCTATTTTTCCCTGCGATCACCTACACATCAAGGAAGAGTAATGTTATAGTGCAATGAAAATGAACAACATCTATAAATATGAACACTTGCAGAGACATTATATTGGTAAAATTTAGCTTATATAACTTTACAATTCTTTCTTGCCCGTGTTGCTTATTGGAAAATGCAAGGCTTTTTTTTTTTTTTTTTTTTTTTTTTTTTATCTTTGACCATTTAATCTGATTTGTATTAATTTATCATAGCTGTGATTTGTGTCTGTCGGAAATTAGAGCTTATAATCATGTAAATTGTTCATTTGAAATTTTTAGAATGTGCCTTATGTGTTTGTCCCATCAAAACAAGCACTTGGGCGTGCATGTGGGGTCACACGGCCGGTGATTGCTTGTTCTGTGACAACCAATGAAGGAAGTCAATTGAAGTCCCAAATCCAGCAACTAAAGGTATGCACTGTGTTTTTCTGTCACGATTAACTATTTCCTTGTAGCTACCAAGTACCAACTGTTATTTATTATCTCTCTCTCACGCCGATTTTATTGAACAAGTATTCTGAAATCTGAATATTTGGTTGGTTTGCAGGATGCTATTGAGAAGCTGTTAATCTGAAAAATTCATAATCGGTATGATGGGCTTCTTGAGTTTTGGCGATTGCGCCTTCAGAGAGGCTTTGACTGGACGAGTTGCTATGTTCACATATAGGCTTTTATGTATTGATTAATTTTCTTACTACTGTGAAAGCTTATTTGCAAGTGGTATATTTGTTTTAAGTTAGTATGAGTGATGTTTTAAACTTGATTCAACATAGATTGATGTTTTAAACTGATACAATGTATTGTTATGTGCAATTTTATGTTGGTTATTAAAAGAGAATTTTGAAGTACCTGAATACTTTATTTTGTTTCTTTTCGACGAAAACAAACAAAAAATAATTATTTGCATTGGTAACCGTACATATTCTACAAGCCTACAACCAGCAGAATATCATCCATGATTTCCCATTTTCTATCATAAAACAAATCAAATAATCTGCCAAGGATTTTGTGAATATTCGAAGCTGACACCCTTTTCCGAGTGCGAAATCTTCGCCCTTGGCTTTCTCATCCAGAAGGCCCCCCCACCCAAAATAAAATTTGATTGTAGGGGGAAGAAAATTAAGTGGGGCCAATGGGATATTTTTGTTAGAACTTGATTCAATAAGAGTATTGATCAGTAAGTGGATTCTTATATTGATTTATTTTGTCTTTTAATAAGATGTTTGGACAAACATTATTGCAAGATTATTTCTTGAGTACTGTTGCAGCTAGGGAGACATTGTTCTTATCTTAGACTCGAGTTGCATTTTCAATGGGATAAGTTTTTTTTTTCTCTACAAATTGAAATCTTGATTTCATTACATGTGTTGTGTCTCTGAGGAATAGTTTAAATTATAAGTTTTTCCAATATAATATGGCTTTTTGTAAGTTACATAATTTTAAAAGGGAAGGATCTTCTGTAAGTTTTTACTATTATTTAAAGGCTAGTAAAATAATAAATTATAATCTATTAGATTTAAGTTAAATAAAAAGTTTAGATTTAATGTAAATTTTTTTATTTACACATAAGATTTTGTTCTAATTTTAAAAAATATTTATACATTTTTTAAGTTTTGACTTTTTTTATTTATAATAAGAGTTAATATTTATTTTGAAACAATATCCTTTTGTATTAGTGTAAATTTTTAAATTATACTTAATATCTTTTATTTAACTTACATATAATAGATTATAATTTATTATTTTATCAATCGTTAGATATAAATTAAATAAAAAATTTAGATTGATTGAAAGAATTTTTAGATTTATATTAGAAGATGATTCTCATTTATTTTTTGTTACTCAGATAAAAGTAATCTCCTTTGATATGAAACATATATATTTATGGTACTTTCGCAATTTATTGTTCCGGAATTTTATTTACTTTCTTACTTTTGAGTTTCTGTTGAATTTGTTGATTCCTTCCATTATCACCTGAGCAATATTAATTATTAACTTTTGCAGTATAGTTCGAGTAATTGGAGTGAACACGTTATAAAGTAGATAATTAGAGTTCGAATCTTGAGTCATGGAAATTTTTATATCTTTTCCCCTGTCTCGATCTCCATCCCCTCTCCCAATGACCATGTGTATATATATATATTGTACGATTTTGATAATGGCTTCATTTTGTTGTGTGTGATATCATCTATTGCTTTGCTTATTAATTTTTTTTTTATTAATATTGATTATTAGGTGGATATGAAAGTTCTTGTATCCGAATCAAATGACCTATAACTACTTTGACTCTGTTACCAGGATAAGTGTGGGCATATCAATAACTTAATTGAAAAAGAAAATTTAAGGTGGAATTAATAACTATGACCCTCTTTTTTTCAATTAATCTCACTTTTAATTAAAAAAAATTGTGGGAAAACCTTTGAAAGTTTCATGGATTGAGCGAATTTCAAATAAAAAAAAATTTAAATTGTATTTTTACAAATTTAATTTAGGTTCACTTTAGATAAAATAAATAATTTTAACCTTTTGTTTGCCTAAGCGGTAAATGCGATCAAGTTCCTTTAACGGTGATAGCTTTTTTAATTACTTATTAATTATTCATTGTTGAATTAAATGATTCGAAATGTCTTCCGGCAAGTGGGCGTGCCGGAGTGGTTATCGGGCATGACTAGAAATCATGTGGGCTCTGCCCGCGCAGGTTCGAATCCTGCCGCTCACGTTTTTGTATATTCCTTTTTTTTTTTGGGTTATATCTACTTATCATTTAGGTTGAAAACAAAACATACATCAAGATCAAGGTCACCCTTTCTACAACACAGCTTGATTAATGGCGCTGTCGGCCATTTTATCATGTTTCTTTTATGCATCAGTTCCATTTTTATTTTTTTTTGTGTTTAGCTTTCTGTCAAGACTATATTGATCGGATTTCTTCTCTCATTTTCCACAAAAATGTTAAGGAAGCATTCTTTTGTACAGAAAGTGTGTTTGGAGATGATTAATAGTTTCAATTTATGATGCATAGTTAGTGAAAGTAACATTATTTGGTAGGTGGGAATATAACGAAGAAGACAAAAAAAAAAGAGACTAGGAAGTAGGAAGCACTATCTGCCTCATAAACAAGACAGCTACGCAAGTCCTGCGGAGGAGATTGCCACGCTTTATGAATGGAGTCACTCACTCAGTTCAAGTTCCTTGAATCCACTCGACTTCACGACAGTATTAAATAATTTTATCATCAAATTTTAAAAAATACTAACAAGAGCATTGATTAAAGTTTTCATGATTGAAGTTTTTCATTAAACATATCATAAATACAGCCTTACCATATTTTTTTATTTTTATTCTTCAACTAATTAATCAGATCTTAAAATTCATTATTAGTGAAAATTTTTCATCATGTAAAACTTTATATTAGTCCAAAATTATTGAGTAGTAGGTTAATATTATCTTTTCAAGATTAATGTGTGTCATAACTATTGAATTATATCAATGATTGGCATTTTTCTTTCATCGGATAATTTTTAAACGATTTAAATCAGCTATAGGTTTTTGTAATTGTCACTATTGTTAGAATTATTTTTTTTTACCAAACATTAATTAATATTTAGTTGCTACGTTTTAAAAAAATTTAAAAAAAAATCAGTTGCCGTGTTAGAAACTAAATTATAAAGAAATTTTTTAACAATAAAAATTAACTTTTTACCATTTTAAAATATCAAAGATCAAATGTTAGTATTTTAAAAAATTAATTAAAAATTAATGACATTTATAAGAATTGAAACTTTTATTTTTTTCTGATATTAAGCCTTTTTAAATTTATTTTGAGTAATTAATTACTATAATGAATATTATATTATTGGTCTCACACATCACGGATGTTTTTGTATTGACTTTTTCTTGCATCATTCATCATGTATATTTTTGTATTGTCCAAAATTATTGACTAGTTAATAATATTATCTTATCAAGCTAAACGTGTCATAACTGTTGAAATACACAAAAGCAACTTTTTTGTACACTTTTAAATTTTTTTGAGTTGTCAATTAATATCATGAAAACTATATTAATACTCTCATACAACGAATATATTTTAAAATTCGAGTGAAATTTTAAAATAAAAATTAAATATATGATAAGAAAGATGATAATGATTATATTATTATTATTATTATTATTATTATAAAATAATGAAATCACGTGTTTTAAGAAGAATAAAGCATAAACAATATTTTAAATGTTAATAACAGGAATCCTATTTTACTGTATGGGAATAAACTAAATATATGGGGCTTTTGAAATAAAGAGAAAATTATAAAATAAAATATTTAAATTAAGACTTATATTTTATGTTTATTAATTTGATATAATTTAAATCAGAATTAACTAAATCACTTGTATTTAAAAGCAATAAAAAAATTAAAATATAAGGTATATTGTTAATTTAATTTTTTTAAAAAAAATAGATTTCTTCGATGTTTTTTGCTAGAGAGATTTCTTCAATTTATTATAACATACCAATATTTAAATTTAAAAATTTAAATTTAATGTAAATTAAAATGACCTTAAATTAAGTAACAGTATTTAAGAGGAGTTATTTAAAAATATAAATTAAATTACTTAGGACAAAAAAAAGTCACATAATTTTACAAAAGAATAAAACAGTCTTTAAAAATTTGCTACTCAAGTACGTAAATTTATAATATACAAATAAATAAATTTCAATTTTTTAGTTTAAATGAATTAAGTTGAAAAACTTATTGCTAGTTGATCCAAATAAAGTTGATTTAATTATGTTATCATATTAATTTATAACAATATAAGTTAAAATTATGTATTCAGAAATCAATAAAATTTAATTATTAATTATTTTTTGAAATCTATCATTGACGTTACCTGACTTTTACATTATTATAAAATTTTATTCAATACTTTGTCGATATATATCATTATTAAATTAAATTGAATAGTTTATATAATATACAAATATATATATATATATATATATATATATATTACTAACTTTAAATTTAAATCATATTATAAACATAACTATTTTTAGTAAAAATATGTAAATTTATTAATCTTTTACATTGTATTACGTATTACAGTCTATTTTTAAAAGAAAATAAAAAATTCTAATTATTAATGATTTAAAATTTTTATAATTATATATGAAAGTATATTTTTTAATATTGAATAAAATTTTACAAATTTATGTGATTGCTGATATTTTTAATATAGAATAATAAACAACATCAAATATGCGGTATACTTTCTACTAGTTTTTAATTAAAAATTTATTTAATCTATCTTTCTAATTTTACATATAACAAGAGTGTTTTTTTTTTTTAATATTATGTATGGGAGTGTTTTTATATGTTACTATTTTTTTATTATACATGTCTTCTTATTTTTTTATATAAAAAGTTATGAATTTAATAATATTTAATATACTCAAATTTTAATGTTAATAATTGAAGCATTTTATTTTTTAATTCATAATTTTTTACTTTTTATTTTAAAACTTAATTTAATTTAGTAATATTTGTATGATGTAAAATACGAACTCACTAATTAAATATAAAAGTATAATAAAAATAAAATAATAATTTTAATAAGAATAATAACGTTAGATCTATTTCTTAATTCTAATAAACCCTAAAACTTAATCTAGCAGATTAAGAAAAGAGAAGAACACCAACTATGCAAATATATATTATTGGGATTTAATCCGGAATAAAATTACATCAGAGCGTCTTAATGGGAAATATATTTTTGTTGTTCCATTATCATCATCAGCTATATAAAATTAGTGGGTCCGCTAGATCCTGTAAATCAAAATGTTTTCACCGAAAACAAAAGTAATTGTTTTTAAAGTGTTTTAGGAGGTTAAAAAATATTTATTTAAATTAAGTCTTTCTAGAAATACTTGATTTAAATATTACTTTAATTTTTAAGATATTGAAAAGCAATTAATTTTAAAATTTGATGATAAAAGATCACCTTATATTTGAAAATGATTTTAAAAGTTCATTTAAATTTAATACATAAAACGACTTTTGGATGTGAGATTATTGAAAAATATTAATTATGTTTTCCCTTTCTTATCGATGTATATATATCTCGTATTTTTACACTATCCTTGAATTGAGACACCTTTTCCTCGTTCTATAAAGAAAATTCACATAATGGAACTAAAAAAATATACTGTAGTGAGTGTGAATTGGATTTTCATGCGACAAATTACCTCTATGAAGCATCAACTCATGAGTGTGAACATTGAATTTTAAGATTCACTAAAATTGAATATACTACTTTCAAAAACAATTAAGAGTCACTCATTTCAAAGTTATTGAATAAAGATTCCTTATTAGTGGGAATAAAATAATGTTATATAACGGATTATACACCATTAGTGCACCCTTCACTAATTCTCGCCATTATGCTAATGACTTACGACAAAACCAAGTCATTATCATAAGATTTAATCAAACCAACCAACCTTCTCTTTTTATCGATTGAAATTGCAGGTTTCGAAACACTATCCCCAGTTGCACATGTTTTGCATTATCGCCAGTTGTTTTCCTATCACGGGGAGGCTTATCGCATTAGAAAATAATTTATTTTCATGCCACTATTGAGAGGCAAAGTCACAACAATTAACACCTTGGCACTCATTGATAGGAACTTTGAAGCCTTTTCAAAATCACCACTTGGGATGTGAAAACTTGTATGCAGCACTAAAGTGAATTTTGATATTGTTTATAATAGCAACTTTACAAATGTATAGGAAGCAGAAGAGATACGCTGAATCAATACCTGTATACAACCAAGCATATACTGAAAATTTGCATGCTTGTGTTTCATTACAACATTTTGCTGCCACTCATTCTTTGGTTTTATAATATTAATAATATCTAACCACATGCCATTCCAAAGTGACTGGAAAAAAAATTGTCTTAGACAAACATTATTAAGATATACATTTACACTAGATAAATGCATGCATGTTGGAGAATAAGTAAAGATTTGAAAGGATACACGCTCTTGTAATATTTGTGGAACATGTGAAATAATGCTTCTAATTTTGTTTTATATATTAAAAAATGCAGAAGAGCTGCAAAACAATCATAAGGTGTAGACATATTAACGTTGGGCAAATGGGAAGTCTGATGGAATTGAAGAATAATAATCAGACAACTATAGCAACTTGTTAAGCATGTTTCGATAAAAAAGAAAAAGGTGAATCTTTCCTATGACATAATCGTTCTTAACAAAACTTGAAGATGGTTGGTTTCTTTTGTACAAATTTAATTCACAATTGAACTGCCCCATCTATTTTCTTTCTTGCTCGAGCAATTTTCTTATAATTCAGATGTTTGTGCTCAACGAATTTTAATAAATTTTTTCTTCAAAATAACAAAAAAAAAAAGAGACTGAAAATGATAATTCTTTGACCCTGACAATAAGATTAGCCAGGAAATAAAACGTCACTATTCAGAGAAAAATATAGATGACAGGGTACTCTGCATGCTTGAATTATGTGGAAACACAATGATAGGCAAAACCCACAAGCACAGGTGTGGCTTAGTTGTCAAACTAAGCTCACAATTGGGCGGATTTTACGTGTAGTGGAGGATTTAAGAATCTAGAAGTACCGCCAAGTCAACAGTCTTACATAAAAAAGAGAGAGACAACCCACATAACTTTAGGGTACTAAACAAATAGAAATGAAAAGAATAAAGTTATTAGTAAATTAATAAAAAAAATTATTGAGTCCTGAGCACTTGGAACCTTCATACTGGGATATGCCATGATAAAAGAAAAAAGTAGATATGGATCTCCTTAAGTGGGTGGAATCAATAGAATTGACTTATAACAGTGATAGACCCATTGAACTTTGAAGAATACTATTGTTACAAAGCCGATAAGCAAGGTTTACAATAGTTATGGAATGGTATACTCATAAGGCTAGAATAACAAGAGATATGTTACATGTAATAGGTGATGTGCTAGTTATATAATGTTTGGATGTGGGTGATACACAACTGTTATACTAGAGCTTCACATATGTGTAATGTGCCACATATAAAAGTCAAAGATTAATGTATTTTTTCAATCATAAGCGTGACCCATAGTTATGATTTCATGTGGTGAGTGTGTATGAAAGTGTATGAAACAAAATATACAAGAACAGATGCTTATTATATTGTAGAGTAAGAATTAGGCCCAATATAGAAGGAGTCTGGAAATAGCTTAACCATGTTGGATGCAAGTGAATTGTCCTAACTGAAAAAGGAATGAACTAAAAGTCATGGTATAGCTGCTACACATACTCGCTGGTCGTTACTTGTTGGTCTCATATTTTTGGCCATCACACATTACTTACTAGTTTTTAGTGGTTGGAAGAAGAGCAACGTATGGCGACCCACAAAGGATATTGCGTGTTTGATTGGCCACTCTGAATCCGAAAACAGTGGATTTCGATTTTTCCATGTTGCATGTTGGTCTAATGGTTGGACGCCATAATTATCTTTGTGCTGTCTGTTGGTACGTGTGGCAGTGCCTTGCACGTGAACTACCGCTCACATGGATCTTGTGTGGGCAATGCTAATACATTATTATCCTTAGTTGAGGTCGATGTTCCGCATGCAACGGTCTCAGAGATAGAGATGATTCTTTGTCAACTCTATGGACCCACTCAGTATCAATTATTTGAGTCAACACCAATTTTCACGTTGTTTATCTGATTATGTATTTGAATATCACCACGCTACACCGCTTTGGTATTTTATATCAAATAAATGTCTTGTCCTGCTGGTGAATCGACAATATTATGATTAAGTGAAAGAAAATCAGATATTACCCAAGAATATTTTTCCAACCTTCACAATTTTTTTTGGCTGCAAAGGAAATAAAAGGTTTATAGGAATAGAATGCTCATTATCTATATAGTTTAAGCAATTAATATACACCATGGTTGAGAGAATTAAAGTAAAACAACTAATGGCAATCCCTTTCTGTTAAAATAAAATACTGCAATTTCTAAAGTCCAACGTGGAGTTCAGTTGCACAAGAATAATTTTACTAATAATAGAAAATTAAGAAATCAGCCAAACCTGAACCCTCAAATGTTAAATCAAGAGAAGGAATTGAGAGGTACACAAGAAAAAGAATTTCTAGTGTGGAGTGGGTATGCTAGTCAATTTTACAAGTTTGGTCCTCTGTAACAATCAACAATTGTTTATCCCTCATAGTAGTAACGTGCGTGCAAATAATCTCCTTTTTGTTTTGAAAAAATGACAGTTAGGTTGGAGCTACCTGTTTATAAAGTTAAAAGCCTTAATAATTAATGTAATTAAACACGACAATTATAAGGTTTTCAATTCACAACAAGAGTCATTATTGACACATTGAGCTACTAGCTGCATATCCTGGCCATTTAAACCTACACAGAAAAAAGCTAAAGGTATAGAGATCCTTGTCATGTGTGGGGTAGCAAAAGCACTTCAAAGAGTCGGGCAAAGGTGGAGTGGCTCACAGCCTTCATAACTCAAATCAATCCATTGTACCATAAAAGAAGAGACGAGATTGCAATACTGCTAGGTTTGCATGTTCTAGATTCCACACATTATTCCTCCAATTCTCTCTCTTGGTCAATCAACGTTACCTTTATTAATATTTACTTAATAATATTTTAAATAAATATCTGATCACAAACGAGTTTGAGTCTAGCCTAAAACCTACCACTAAAAATTGCCTCAAACCTAATCCATACCTTTATGAAAAAAACAATTAAGCAGTGATCTGTCTCAAATGAATAGTGGCAGGACGCTTTTTGATTCTCATTGGTATTTGTTGCGTCCACTTTGCCTATAAATGGGGAACCTCTCACCACAAACCTAAGTTGTGAGTTAAAAGACTTTGGAAGAGCAAAGCTTCCAAGCTTTATACTTTAGCATAAGTTTTTCTCTTCGTGGAACTTTAGAAAATGGTTAGTAATAGTATTGTGTTTGAGATATGTTTGTGAGTAGCTTTTGTTCCATGGCAGCATGTAACTTAAAATGTTACCTGCTTTTTGTCCCCGTATTTCAGGATGGGAAGATGAGTTGGACAGTTGCAGATGCCGTAGACTATAAAGGCTTCCCAGCTGACAGGTCCAAAACAGGCGGTTGGGTGCCTGCAGCTCTTATTTTAGGTTTGTAATTCTAATAGAGTAGTAGAAGTAGTCTTATCAGTTATGATCCTAACCCCTATATTTCATGTTGATTATGATTATGCAACTTGCTCTTAGAAGACTCGGAATATGTGTAATACATTAGAGGAAAGTGGCATTCAATTAATATATATTTCACCAGGCTTAAAATGACAATTTCCTTCATCATCTTGTGAGAAGTAATGGATGGTAATGTTTACATGGATAAAGAGTTCTTCTTTTTATTTTCATTTTTTGGCTACAAGTCGGAGATTTCTTCACACATTTCAGGGGTATAAGAGGAATTGGGTGGTTCATCAAATGGTGACGTAGAAACGGATAGATGTTGGTTGGTGTATACAAAAGTACAAATCTGGAGTATAGGATCCGTCCCTTCTCACCTGAAGTTTGCATTATCAAAAACTCTTTTAAAAGCTTAAGTGATTGTTAGAGGCCTGAAAATGATTTTAATTTTATTATTTCTAACACGCATCCGCATAGCAACAGTAGCTTGAATCATAGACAAGACTTTAACACTGAAACACGTCAACCCTCCTAGTAGTTTAATGTGTTAGTTGGAGGCCATAAATGGTTTTATAGGTTAACCTGCCGTAGTAATCCATGTGTAATGTTTTGGGCTGATGATTGCAGCTGAGGAAGGAGACAAAACAAATGGAATAATAACTAAAGCACCTACATACTTTTGATTGCGGATAATTCATATGTCACTTTCTGTTTCGACTTGGAGTAAAAGAGCATAATATTACATATAAGCTCTATGATGTGAATAAATATTGCGATATTCCATTTCGTCCAAACTTTTTCATCTCACTTTATCACCTCACTTTCTAAAAGTTGAGTTCTACTTTTTCCATTCATTTTCTCCTTTTTCAATATTTGTGGTTTCGCTTTTCACTTACAGCCTCTACCAACGAACACAATTATCTTACTTTATTTTATTTTTATACTACACATGAGCTAATCATCTTGCTTCTCTACAACCCCTTTTCGGTCTTTTTTTTAATGCACAGAAGAATAAATACAAAGTCATTATTATTTTTCACAGAATAACGAAGTTACACTAATTCTTACAATAAGGTAATTCTCAAAATTCTTACAGGGATTGAAATAGTTGAGAGGCTCTCCACCATGGGGATTGCAGTCAACCTGGTGACATACATGATTGGAATCATGCATCTGCCAAGCTCTGCTGCAGCCAATACTGTGACTGACTTCATGGGCACATCATTTCTCCTGTGTTTGCTGGGAGGTTTTCTAGCAGATTCCTTCCTTGGAAGATACAAAACAATTGGGATCTTTGCTTCAATACAAACACTGGTCAGTTACATTATCATTAATTTTAAGCATATTCAGTTACTTTTCCCATAAAATATCAACCTTATTTTGACATATTCATTTATATAAAGTGGAAGCTTTATGATGATTTCAGGGTACTGCTACACTAGCAATCTCAACAAAATTGCCACAGCTACGTCCACCACCTTGCCATGCTAACAGTGACAGTTGCAAAGCAGCCAATGGATTCCAAATGGGAATCTTATACTTGGCTCTATACCTTATTGCACTAGGAACTGGTGGCCTCAAGTCTAGTGTTTCAGGATTTGGGTCTGACCAATTTGATGAGAAAGATGAGAAGGAGAAATCCCAAATGGCCTATTTCTTCAACAGGTTTTTCTTCTTCATTAGTTTCGGAACACTGGCAGCTGTCACAGTACTTGTCTATATACAAGATGAAGTGAGTCGCAGTTGGGCTTATGGAATATGTTCTGTTTCTATGGTCATAGCCATTTTGGTGTTCTTATCAGGAACTAAAAGATACAGATACAAGAAGAGTTTGGGAAGCCCCATTGTCCATATTTGTCAAGTTATTGTTGCAGCAATGAAGAAAAGGAAGATACAACTCCCTTACCATGTTGGCTCTTTGTATGAGGACACTCCTGAGGGTTCAAGAATAGAGCACAGTGATCAGTTTCGGTAAGCTTATCTTTATCTACCCTTGTGAGAGTTCACCAATCCTTTTGTATGGTTTAATAAAATGGTTTATCAGAAATATTTAATTTGAAAATTTTAATAAAAATACTATATATAAATTTTTATTATGTATTTTTAATTCCATGTTAAAAAAATCGATGATAGAATTTTGATATCTAAATAATTTTCTCCTAATTTTTTTAAATATTTTGAATCATGTAGTTTCTTGGAGAGAGCAGCTATTATAGCAGAAGGTGACTTTGAGACAAATTTATCTGGTTCTGCTCCAAACCCATGGAAATTATGCTCACTGACGAGGGTAGAGGAGGTGAAAATGATGGTGAGACTTCTGCCCGTGTGGGCCACAACCATCATATTTTGGACCACCTACGCACAGATGATAACCTTTTCAGTTGAGCAAGCCACCACCATGGAAAGGAATATTGGGAGTTTCCAGATCCCAGCAGGCTCTCTCACAGTCTTCTTTGTGGCTGCAATACTAATCACTCTGGCTGTTTATGACAGAGTCATAATGCCCCTTTGGAAAAAATGGAGAGGCAAACCAGGTATAAATGAAAAGATGCATAAGCTTCTTGTTATCAAACCATATTAGAAGATTTAGTTACCGAGCTTATGATTTTAGTAAGTTTTTTATTTTATTTTATTTTAATAAATTTATAATTAAATTTATAACATAAATCATCATTTTAAAAAAATTAATTAAAGAGAGGTTTAAATGAGTTGTACATTTAAACACACGATCAAATCCCATGTCCCAGCTAAGCCTAGTTAACCGGATTAATGTCATTCGATATGGAATTATTTTGCCATGATTAAGATATATATGATCATTACATTATTATTTATATATAGCAAAACGCATGTGAAGCCCATAAAGTGTAACATGCATGTTGTAATCGTGTCTCACAAAATTAAATGTGTGTCTATATACTATATAGTCAACTGAATACAAAAGTTTGATACAAATAATTTAATTTAACAAACTATATATTAGAACCAAATCATTAACCTTTAAAGTGAAAGCAACCGTGTTAATTATGAATTAACACACATATATTGTGTTTCTCCCTGTGTTCCACTCCCAGGTTTTACCAACCTACAAAGAATTGCAATTGGACTTGTATTTTCCATTTCTGGAATGGCGACTGCATCTATATGCGAGAGGAAACGTTTGTCAGTGGCAAAAGGAGTAAGTGGAAACCAGGCAACACTGCCTATAAGCGTTTTCCTCCTGATACCACAGTTCTTCTTGGTTGGTGCTGGTGAAGCATTCATATACACTGGCCAACTTGATTTCTTCATAACACAATCTCCAAAAGGAATGAAAACAATGAGCACGGGTCTCTTTCTCACAACATTGTCTCTTGGTTTCTTTGTGAGCAGTTTCCTTGTCTCAGTTGTTAAGAAAGTTACTGGCACAAGAGATGGACAAGGATGGCTAGCTGACAACATAAACAAGGGCAGGCTTGATTTGTTCTATGCATTGCTTACTATACTTAGTTTCATTAATTTCGCAGCATTTGTGGCATGTGCAGTTTGGTACAAGCCTAAGAAACCTAAGCAAGGTTTGGAAATGGGTGATGTTAATGGGTCCTCAGGTGAGGAGAAGTGCTGAAGATTATACTCATTGTTGTTATCATGGTTTTGTTCATTTGTAGATAGGCTGTTAATGTGTATGCATCCGAAGAATTAATGGGTTGAGTTTGGGTTTTTCTTCGTGATATTATACAAATAATGTTTGGGTTGGCTTCTATGTTTATATAAACATGTAACATATTTTCTACTCTTTGAAGCCCTTTTTACATCTTTCTCTGCATGGCTTGCTTTCTACTTTTCCTTTACCTTTCTTCTTGCTGATATATATATATATATAAATTACAAATGTAAATGTGTAACAAATTTGTCTCGTGCACGTGTATGACATGTGTACATGATTTAATAAACAAGTGAAGATATGATTAATGATCATTATTATGATCAAATAATGCGAAAAGAAAATTTTGGTCCAGCACATTACTCACGGTTGATTGATACTAGATTTTGTAAATTTTCCCAAATGAAAACTATAAAGATATTCTCTGAATTTAATCTTTTCTTTTTAAATAATGACCATGAACTTTAAGATATGAACAAGAGGTTCATAAATTTTCAGAGATTAATAAATAGAAAAAAAAAATCAACCATCTACGTGACTCGTACGTGTTCATTTGTTGACATCATTTATCTTTTTGAAAAATTTAAAGAAAAGAAAAGATTCGCATCTAATTTAATTCTTTAGTGATTTGATATTTTAATTTATAACTAATTAATTTAAAGAAAAATGTTTTTAATATTTTTAATATCCTGGCAATGACAAATAATGTATAATGAATTCCGACACATTCCATCAATAATTGGGTCCCTTAAATATGTTAGTTAAAATTTAATTTTTAATTTTTTTTAAAAAATTATTGAGTATAAATTCATTATAGTGATTTTTTATATTTTAAAGTGATTAATTTCCACCTATATATTAAACATTTTAAATTATTCTTTATAATAATTTTACTCAACTCTTCTAAAATTGTTTATATATATATATATATATATCACATGTATGTAACAACTTGAAATGAAACTTAAAAGAAAATTTGAATAAATAAAACATAAAATCTTAAGTTGTATGATATCAATCAATACATGTACTAATATAAACTTAAAAAAGTTTCCAAAATAAGGCACCAGTCTAATTATATTTTATAATCACCAATTCACACAAATTATTATGATTATTATTTAAATATAGTAAACTTTTATAAGAAATTTTATCATGGTAAATTTCTTCATTACAAATATAAACTCACATTTGTACCGAGTTTGGTCCTTGTTTAAAAGATGGATACCCGTTTGTCATCTTGTTCCAATTAATCTCACACATCTATTTTATTTTGTCATGTTCAAACCACAATCCTACCAGACTCAAATATGTCTGCCTCTAATATAAAAAAATATATTTGTGCTTGTACATTTTTGTATTGTGTTTGATAACTATTTGAACTTACTATTTTATCGTAATTTAACTTTATATAATAAAATAGAATACTTACTTTTGAAAATAAGATGACATCAAATGTATTTTAATTTTTCTATATGCTTAATATTCTTGATAGAATACTTGGACAATTTCTGAATTTTGTTAATCAACTTCTTATTGTTTTCGATTTATCTGCTTGTAATTAAACATTAAGTTTTCATATCTAAGATCTTTCATACATTAGTAATATTTTAATTATTTTACGTGATATGTATTTTCAAACATTCAAAATTATATATTAAATTTAAATACATTCTCATGACTTAATATTTTACATTATTATTTCTTAAAAAATGATGTTCATAAATTATATTTTTATAATTTAAAAATTATTTTTAACAATTAAAAATATCTTTATATAATTTGAAAATTTTTCTTTTAAATAAAAATTTGAAAAATATTTGTAATCTTCATTTTTAAAGTTTTTTGCTTTTAAAAATACTTATCCAATAGATTTGTGATAATGATGGTCTTTTTTGGTAACACTTGGCAAGCGGACCAAGCTTCAATGTAGTAATTTGATATCGTCTTCATGTATTTATTGATAATAATTATTTCCTTTTTTGTTGTATATAAAAATATAAAGAATGTGATGAAATATTGATTTGTTCTAAAATATATAAAAGCAACAAATTGAAATTTAGTAGAAAACTTTATCTGAGAAGAGATCGGATTCAAATATATTTTCTAACTCTTTTATCTGCGTTGAATAAATATAATTCTAATTCTATTACTTCTACGTTCATTACATAACTTAACTAGATCCCTCAAAATTAAGTCCTAAAGTAATTAATCTTACAACATGATTCCTCTATACTTTAAGATTAATACCTTGCATTAAGAACACAACTTGAACATATGTGGCTAACAACCCCAAGTTTATTCCTAATACAAGTGATTATTAGGTGTGTGATTCAGTTCAGATTTTCAAAAGCGTTTTCCAACAGAATTCAAATGCCAAAGATCATAAACCAAATGATCAAGCCAAATTAAGCATTAAGAATAGAATCACACTCAAGTAAATAAACTAAAAATCATTATAAACTCACGAAGTAATTGAGTTAGAAGTTATATTAAATCCAATCTAAAAAAATTAGTCACTCATAATGAGGGTCATATCAAGATGCAAACTAAAATTACAATGAGAAAAAGTGAAGATGTGATTCTCGTTCTGAAGCGATCCTCCCTACGTCTTCCGTTGCTCCGTTCTTCCTTTTTTTCTTCTTTCCTCAAAGTCACTTTTTTTTCTGATCTATTATGCCTTTTTTTTTTTCCATTTCCTTTCCAGCTGTTTTTCTTGTATGGGTCTTCAAAATAAAGAGAATTCGATCAGATTTTAACTCTACGGTTATAGCTATGGATTCATCGTTGTAGCTGTAGCTTTGGCTTGCATTAATTCTCTCACAGCTATAACTGCAGATTTACAGCTTTAGTTGTAACTATCTGAAATCTTCTTTTTGTTGCACATTTTCATGGCTGTAGTTGTGGCTTTAAGACTGTTATCCTGAATTTTAAATTTCACCAAATTCTGCACAAAAGAGAGATATTTTAAAAGAAAATATTAACTACTCTTATGACTTCTTTGATTAGATTAATTCATCCAATTAGGAGTTAAATATATCTAGAATTATTGACATTTCAACCAAAAAATATGCCGAATTAATAATAGAATATAAATTTCTAGTACTTAACGGATAACAACTTGTCAGATAGTGTATTAAAAAAAAAAAAAAAGGAAATGATGAGGCATAATGTAAATAGTTTTAGAATATGGATCCATACAAAAACAAAACAGTGATTTGGATAAAGTCTAATGATGAGAAGCATCCATTGACGAGTGATAGAAGTCCTTGGAATAGTTTTTAATACGATGATAATTTTATGCGTCCCTCCGTGGGCATAAAGCGCCGGAACACTCAAAGCCACCAATTCTTCCACTTTAGTTCTCTCATTCAACTACAACAATATCCATAGATACAAAGTTGACATCTTATATAACGATTCCCATATTTTAATTATTAAATATTATTTATAAAATCTCTGAAAACATATTGAATTGTATTAAATAGTGAAATGAAGAGTTTTATTTGTTAGAGTAATGGCTTTACTGTCTTATCAGTAAAAGGAATATATGGTATTGTTTAGTTGTAAGAGGCATATCCGATATCTTGTTTCTTTTTCCTAGTCTTGTCAACAGTGGAACGAATGAGGAAACACATCCACATTTGGCATTATTACAACCACAGTCAACCAGGTGAGGATTGTTCAAGTCCTATGAATAATCTCTCGTCACATTTGTATTATTATTATTTTTTATTTTTAAAATTGAATTTAAAATTAATATCTTTCATAGATAAATCGAAATAAAACAATGAAAGAAAAATATCATTTTATTATAACATGATTGATAATTTTATACGTCTCTTTCCTCTTCCATATAACTCAACCGGTTGACTCCATTCAAAGTTGCCAACAAAGGGGAAGTTAATGGTAGGAATTATTGGCAGCCATAAATTGAAAAATTAGCTAAACTAAACATGGGGAATTGTCAAAGTGTTTTACAGTCTTAAGCATCGACCACATTTCCATTGTTGGAGGAACGTTGATTCTAAACCATTGCTTTAGCATCTAGCAAGTGTGGGGAGGAAAAACCTCCCTTTTGTGGAAGAAAGTCAAATATAGGTTGTCATGGATACGCATTTAGAATCATCATAGAACATAAATTCCAGAAACTTTTGAACATAAAATTGAATCCAGTTTAGTATCTACGTATGAACCTACCATTAATTTACACTATTTGCAGTGCGCCTTTGTTCATGTCCCTACAAACATTGACACCCACACATAGATGTATGGTTATATATAATGACAATCATTTGTTGTGGGAATTGTAAACATAAGTTATACAATCATATAAAATAGTTAAGATTACAAGTAATTATCGTAATTCTATTTAAAACCATCATGGATATATTTTAAATTTTAATTATTTAAATAAAATAATTATTTATATTCATTATATATTTTCATTTCTTATAATAAGTAAATATTCTTATTTAAATAATTATTTATGTCTATGTTTGTGTGATCTTTTCTCTTTCTTTTTTTATTTTCTATTCAAGATTTTATAAATTGTGGAGATTGGATTTTATCAAGTTAATTAAAGACTTGAAAAGAAATAAAACAAAATTATCTAGAATTATTAATTAACTAAAAACATACTTGCATTAAACTTTTTTAATAAATATTTAGATAACATGATTTTTAGTTTTTTTTTTTTATCATTTCACAAACTTTATGTAAAACTCCTTAAGCAAAAGTCACGAAATATAGCCTTTTGTTTATTGAATAAATAACATTGTGAATAAAAACATCTTAGAGAATGCAACACAAGTCAATGATTTGGTTCTAGCCTTGCGTCGTTGGTTTTTGTGATCGACTACTTAACATTTGTTTTCAGAATATTAATTGTATTTTTATATAATGTTTATCTTATTATATATTAGAGAGATTAATAAAATCTTGTTGGAGGATATATGATTAAACTTTCATATAAAAAACATAAACAAATAAAAAGATTGATTTTGAGAAAAAATAAATATAATATCTTATGCTGAAACAAATTAAAATCTCAAATAGATAATATACTGGTTGCTTATAAGTTTTTTAACTTCACAAATAATTTAGTTATCAATTTTTATTATGAATGAGAGTATTCTATCTCGAAAACGAAATAATCAATAAAGTTACCTTCTTATTTATAGTTTATTACATGTATTTTTTAAATTTTAAATTATTTTTAATGATGTGTGAAATTACACTTTCAAATTGTCACTTAACTTTCTCTTATTATTTTATATAAACTTTCAAATTCTTTGTAAATCTTGATATTTATATTTATAAAATTTATTTTATTATTTTATATAAATTTTAAAGTTTTACAAATATTTTATTGATATAAAATTCATAATATTTTATATATTATTTTAAAATTAATTATAATTTTATTAAATATTTAATATTTTAATAAACAATTATTTGTAGTTATAGAATAAAGTTAAAATAATTTTTAAAAAATTTAAATATTTCAAATAATTTTATTATATATTATATATATTTATTTTAAAATAAAATACATGTGTATTGAAATATACTAACTAGTTAATTGAAATTGTTATCATCTAAAACTTCTTTGTTTTGAATTAGAAAACAATAAAGAATTATAATTTTGAATCTTATTATCGAGTATGTTTTGATCATAAACCCTTGATATATGGAAGTTATATTGCATCTCAACTAATCTAAATTGAACACATTTGTTAAAGTGACAATATTTTTAGTGTGTTTTTTTCCAGCAAAACTCAAATTCAAAATTTTATTTTTTTTTCAAAAAAATTAATAATTAAGTTTCTTACTACTTAAACGTACGGACATTAATATTTTGAAGTATTACATAAAGAAAAAGCATTTCTTATATTCACGACAATGACTCCCTCTTTTTAGTTAACATGTCTCGATAAATGTATTTTTTACAAATATGAAAGCATATTAATGGTGAATAACCAGAGATATATGTTATTCAATCTCTTTTGGATTATTAATGTTTATCAAATTAACCCTAATATATTTGTATACTAAAATAAAGATGTAATTTTTTTTTTTACCCAAAATTCAGGTTATTTACTTGTTTTTTTTCAACAAAATTTTGTACACTTTATTAATCTGGGCGAGTAGTCAATTCAACTGTTTTATTTTTAATGACAAAATTTTGGCTTTATTTTTATTTTTATTTTAATTTTAAAGACTTATACAAAATAAATTTATATATATATATATATAAAGAATCTTCATACATTAATAAGTTTAAAACTCTTATATTTAATCTGATTATTTTATTTTATTTAAATTTAATAACCAGTAAAGTAATAAATAATAAATTATAACTCGTTAAATATAAATTAAATAAAAAATTTAAATTAAGTGTAAGTGTCAAATGTAAAAATTTATATATATATATATATATATATATATATATATATATTATAACATGTTATACAAATATTCAAACCAGCTTACATTAGTCATAGTAATAATATTTTTGCTGAACATTTTTGGTTTCGTTCATGGTCTGTGGAGATTACCACTCTCATAATAGGAAGCTCTACTTTATTTGACAAGCTTTAGTTATTTGCAGTTTCTGATTTTGTTGTTTGGTTAAGTTTTAATTTTTATATAAACAAATTTAAAATATTATATATATATATATATATATATATATATATATTAAGTCTCACATTTAAATATTTTTATGATGATAATTATAGAAAAACTTTAAAAGAATCAATATATTTTAGGGTTTTGTTAATCTCAACTTTAAGAATTAAAAATAAATAGCTAATAATAATATTATTAAAAAAATATTTATTATACTTTTATAATTTTAATATAATAACTATATTTTTTTTTATAGAAAAATTCTATTTATATATGCTTAAACTCACTGAGATTAACAAAACTCTATATTTTATCCACAAAGAATGCTTTGATAATCAATTGAAGGATTTAAAAAAGAAGAAACTTCATCAACTGTATCTTCTTAATAAAAGAAATGTTAAGATGGCATTAGGGAAGGTGGTAAAAAGATATAGCAAATAGTTTTAAAAAGGCTATTTAGATAAATGTAGTGGCACTGAAAAAAGTAACAGACACGAGACTGTCATGAAATTTGGTTTATTTAATGAAGTAATTTCTAAAGGCTATTTTGAATTATGGAAATAGTTTTAAGTTATTTTCACAAGTGAGCACAACACCTAATTAATAAATACATGGCATCAATTTTAGACTTTAACTATTTATTTATTGTGTCCATAAGTACTAAATTTGGTATTATAATTAGGGTTGACATTTTTTTTTGTAACGGTTGCACAGATGCCTCTTTTTCATTTCAAATTATCCAATAACCATTAGCCTTGAAGTCGTCTAAATAAGATTAAAAAAAATAAAAAAAACAAAGCTTCAATTCTTAAAATTTTTTTGTTAACATTTGAATATATTGATATTTTATTTGTTTCATTATTATAATTTTGTTATTTAAATAATATATTATTGATATGTATTAGCTATTTTAATTATTAAACAGTATATTATTAATATTATGAAGGATGTTATTGTCTATTTGATGAAAAAAATATTTTTCTTTTCTATTCTCTATCCATCAATATAAATGAAGAGAAAAAAAATTTCCTATTCATTTTCTTTCATAACAAGCAACTTCTAAGTTTATTTATTTTCTCAACATTTTCTTTCTCAAACCCAATAATATATAGGTTTTTATTTGATAAAATTTTCCCACTAATCCAATAATTCTTTTTTATCGTTAATTCTTATATGACTACTATGTTTCGGCCCACTAAGTTTTACTTAACTAGTAGCTCTTACAAATGTACATAATTCTCGTTGACAAAAAAAAAACATAATTCTCATACTAGACAAAAAAAACAAATGAAGATAATTTTAATTTCAGATAGATTAAAACTTGGTTGACCAAAATTTTATAAAAAATGGTAGATTAAAACTTGTTTTTAAAGTCAATTAAAACTAAATATATGTATTTCCATTTTGTAATAAGTTATGAGAAGTGATCAACCTAAAATTATATTTACTCTGCTGTTTGATTTTTATTTATTAAATGATTTATTTTAAAATTAAACATTAGATTAAAAATTTATATCATATAAAATATATTTATAAAATTTTTATTATCACATTCATATTATTAAAAATAATGTAATATATATTTAAAATATACATATATATAAGAATAATTTGATTATAATCTTCTAGTTATTCAAATTTTGCATGATAGAAACTCTTCAGTTGCATTGTTATAATTCTAGATTAACAATAGGATCAACAAAAATTATATTTTATATAAAATTATAAATAATATAAGAATAGGTGTAGTTTACAACAATGTAAGTAAATCCTCTTTATGAGTGTGCATATCACATCACGTGATACTAGGTGTGAAACTTAATAAAATAACACTTCTAATAACATTTTATCAAAAAGAAAAATTTATCAATTCAATCAATAAATCTAAAAATATCACATAATAGATTGAATTCATAAATTTCATACAATTTAAAAATATTATTAATATTTTTTTAAAAATATTAGTGATTTGATAAACTAAATCGAGATGCATTGTTAAAGAGAGAAGCTTCTTAGATTATAAAATATAAAAAAGTAAGAAGAAAACTTAAATACAATGCTTTAAGTTGTTATTCTTCAATTAAAATTCAAGCTTTACCTGAAAAGTTAATACTAATACCTAATGTAAATTTTTATTGCATAAATTATCAAAGCAAAATTTCAACTAAAGACGGCCAAAAACTCTTATCGATGTATCAAAGTTATATATATATATATGGAACCACTGAATGCATGAAATAATGAGGTTATTGTTTTTTTAATGTCAAAATTACTCTCTTTTGTTTGATGTCTCAGATCTTCTTTCCAAAAGGCTTTTATGTTAAAAAAACTTTGGTCCATGACACATTATCTCTACTTTTTCTAGTTTACAAGTGCAAACCACCCTTGACAAAAAAAAAAAAATACATACCGTTTAATCCTCTCCGGTGATAACTTCCGCCAACTGAAAAGGCAAAGAACTAATGGTTGGGTTGGAAATACACTTCTGTATTTTTAGAATTATGTTCATCGAATGCAAACGTGTTTAGATTATCCTACCAGCACATTTTAGTTGATTTGAGTAAAGGTAAAAATTTTATCTCTTCCATTAAATAAAAATATTTATAATAAGTTTTATTATAAACTTGTTTTTTTTTTATAGAATTTTTTAAATATAAATTACACCACATTTAACTCACTTTAAAATAAAATTAATTTTGTAAAACCAAGTGTATTCAAATCCGAACATACAGCTACTCGCCCTGACACATAGTCATTGGAGATGATAACAGGTGGAATGGAGTTTCGGCGGGCAAAATATTAAATCCATACAAAGCATGGAGACATAGGTTAGATAAAATAGAGTAGATGTAATGGTTGTTTAAAGAAGAGTTAACAAATCAATTCTCACCTTTTTAAATGCAAAACACATTCCAATAAAAAATGTGTAATTTGGATTAATTTATGCATGTATCTCAATCATATTTAATGACTTAAAATCAATTTCACTCAACTTCAAACCAAACAAGCACACAATTCGATTGCACAACTCAAACTAAACTGACCTAATTGGTTCAAATCGGGTGACAAAACCATGCAAACAGCAAAGCTAATAGAAGGGCATTCATCCGATCTTACCTGGGTAGCCACGCCGCCATCTGAGTTTCTCTCTTTTGGGTCTAGCAATTCGGACTCAAGGACAAGTAGTGGTCTTGTAATGACCCCTAAAGCTCATCCAATTCGATGGATAGCTAGATTCGCTATTTCAGGCGCTACACAATTCCCCTTCACTCAAAACACAATTCTGCAATTCCCGAATTCCTCCTCTATAACTATAAGATCAAGACAAGTAAAATCCAACAAAACCATGTCCCACCGCAAGACGCTAACAACATGGCAGGGGCGTCCGCTATTAGTGCAAAGGTTAAAATGCGGGTATCGAATTTGAGCTGCCTGAGACGAATGGCCAGCTTGGTAGAATAAAATAGAATTTAGGCTATAGTTATGTCACACACAAAAATTGATTTACGACAAAACAGTTACGCAGGGTCAAGTATGGCCCAATAAGGGACAATCCAACTTGGAAGAAAATAAATACATCTTTTAATTACAGCTAGACTTTAATGCTTTTCTGGACTGACCGTTGATCCCCAACCAAGAATAGTGTGTACATCTCAGATTTCGTTGATTTCTCATTGTGCCCTCTCAGATTTCTTTCATTTTACATTATCCAAACAATATTTAAAGGCACATCCCTCGTATCAAACAAAAAATTTAAACCGAGGCAATCAATGCAAGGAGCACACGTTGACCATCAGATATACCTCGTTGGATGGTTTCTATTTTTATTGCCTAAATCTAAACAGTTATAATTGAACGGTCTAATATTTTTCCACATTGCCAAAAGAAGGTACATGATCAACATTTTTTGGGCAGTTGTAATTGAATGATTACTAAGCGATCGAGAAACGGTGTATATTTCAAGTTAAAATCACATGAAAACTTGTTAGACAATCATTTACATTGTTTTTCTTTTTTATTTAACAGCCATAACGAAAGTCACAAAGCTCCACTAGAGGGAGATGTCACTTGAAGCGAACTAAACCATGCTCTCAAAAGCAACATATCGAGATCTATACAACAAAGCAAGATCAGGCAGCAACCAAAACCAACCAAAAGGTGTAGGTAGAAAAGGCGTGAGGAAATGAACGAGGTAACAACTGCTCATGTATGGTTTAGTTCACAGCACATATAACAAAAATACATAATGCATACCATATTCACCAAAAGTCAACGAAAAAACAAGTATTAATCTCACAGCTAAGTCCACTTAAAGTTTGAATGAGCAAAGCCAATCCAACAAAACAATATAGAAAACACCGGAAAAAAAAAAAAAAACTATTAAACAAGAAGGTACATCCTCTCGCGATGCAAGGGGGCGTTCGAAACTTGAAAGGTGACAAATTGACAGGAAAATAATGTATAGAGTGGTTCCAAAAGAAGAGACTGGTGATCATGCAGCAAGTAGAATTTAAACTAACGCCATGCAGAAAGTATTGCATTTCAGGGGAGTGGAGTTCAAACAGAGGTATTCACTATTACAAACAAACGGTAACATAGATGTCTTTCTTTTTCTCAAAAAAATTAACAGAGACAAATAATATCAAATCAAATGCTACCGGAATGATTGCGCAGCCTGATCCCAAGCACACACGAAAACTTGGACATAATAACCATCAACTTTGATATTCGACAATAAAATAAACTTGATGAATATCCATAATGCTTAATTTCATTCTCTACTAGTCATAAACACAGATCACTGAATCAGCAATACAAGGGACAAATGTCAATCTCAGCCCCCAATACACAGCTAATATAATCCAAAGAAGGGTAAGACAATTAAACAGGGCAAAGTAACATAATAATGATAGTAATAATAATTACCTATTAGCAGTACAGTACAGCACATACCCAAAAACAAAACCTGCCTCACTCAACATGAATCGAACAATGAGTGATAATGTGTCCAAAAATGAGATCAGCGGTTGAATCAGTTCTGGTTTTCGTTCTTCCTTCCACTCCCATCCCCGTCTCTCTGTTCCAACAACCTTCCAGCCTCTTCATCAGCCTGTTGAGCCTTCTTCTGAGCCTCGGAAGCCTTAAGAGCCTGCAACTTGGAATGATTATAGTAGCCAACCCCCAAAAACGCCAACCCATAACCAATCAAATTAACAGGCGTGACAGTGTCCTTTATCACAGACCAAGAGAAAGCAATCAATAGCCAATCCTTGACCACCCCAGCAACATTCATAGTCAAAGCCGAAGTCTTTCCAACCAGCAAAAACACAGCAAGATTCAACGCAAAAGCACAAGCGGAATTAGTCCCAAAAATTGTAAAATCCAAATGGAAGCTGGAATTATCCCTCAACGAAGGGTACTCCATGATAATCCAAGGAATAGACAAAAACACCAAACAACACGGAGCAATGTAATAAAGCGAGGTAATAGGGTTCAATGAAATTCCCTTTGAATTAAGCAAAATCTGGATCAAAACCAACCGAGTAGCCTCAAACGCAACCGCCATAAGCTGAAGGGTAACACCCCAAGCATCAAATTTAGCCTCACCATAAGCAGCAATTGCAACCCCTAGCGAAATTGAAACCATGTTAGCCATGGTTTCGTTCTTGAACGTCTCCTTCTTGAACAAAACCCCAATCGAATAAACAGCGACAGGCATAAGAGCCTTGAGCATCTGAATGAAGGAAACAGAGAGGTATATATACGCGGAATTGGAGAACCATAGAGAAAGGGAATAGAGAGCACCGATTGGAACAACGGATTTGAGGTATAGATCACGTGACATGGAAACGGGTTCCACCATCTTCAAGACACGAACGAGAATGTAAGCGAGGGAGGAACAGAAAGCCATGTGAATCATGGTGAGCGAGATCGGGTACGGCCAGTTGTACATCTTCCGATCTAGAATGTACTTGTTGTACACGATCACCGTGAAGCTCAGGAAGATCCATACCGCCACGTAGGTGTAGGAGAGAACGATTTTCTTCACCACGCCATCGGAGACCGCCATTTTCTGTTGGAACCCCGAACCCAACCCTAACCCTAGGTAGGTAGCGGTGCTGTGGTTTGATCCGGAAGGGGTATCGGCTTTTCAAGAGCGTCGGAGAGGGAGATCTGGCGGAATTTCAGGTGATCAGCATTCAATGCAATTCGATTTGGATCTCCTCCAAATCTTAAACCAAGCGATGACAGGAAACTGAAATCCAATACCCAACACCGAAAACTGAATAATAACAATAATAATAATATTAACCACTATTTTATATTTGAGGGTTCCACTTTGAGTAGAGAGTAATGGATGGTTTTTTTATTATGCCATGTAATAATAATGTAAGGTGTCACTTTCTAATAGACTTGGGCTGTTTAACTTTGATGGGCTTTCCTTGTTTGATATCCAACACCAACTACGTTAGATAGGTGTCATTGATTTAGGTGACGTTTGGTTCTGTAATTTCCATTTTCAAGGGTTTACTTGCAAATGGAATGTAGAAACGGGCCTTGATTTCAACTTTGATTGGTATTCCGCGGAGTTGTGTGTGTAATTGAGATGCCAATTAATTGATTTAAGCATTCCAAGTGGAACCAACAATTTTCGGAGGAATGTAAGGAAACAGTGACCTAAAGCCGGTTAATTCGTCTTAATTGTAACGCCAATTGGGTGGTAAAGCAGCATTGGGGCAAGCAAGAGAAGTAGACAAAATAATCATCAAGTGCCCTATCACGTGGCCAAGTCAAGTTTCAAATTTTGGATTCGAAGCATTTTCGCGTGTTTGACGAGTTGTTTCACATGGAATAGCTGACTTTGAGCGCGCTTCTTGTGACTTCTACGACGACACATCAAGTTTTAGGTTCACCGCAATCACCACCCTTTGCTAAATTTGCACTCTTTACACTCAAAATTAAAGTTCAACCACCTTTTTTCAATTAATTTAAATATATTTTAATTTTACACTCGCCTCAAATTAAGCTCTTTTAAAAAAAACCCATTATAAAATTAAAAAAATATATAAGTTTTAAGCTATCAGTTAACATTTGTTGAAGAAAAAATAGAAAATAATAATTTAACGTATCTTTTATTAAAGGAGAGCATGTTGTGGCCTTTAAAAGAACAAGGAAGAAAAAGATAACAACAAATTGAAGAAACTCTCTCACACGCCTTCCCTTTCCTTTAAATGAGGTGTTAATTTTTAATATGATGATGGCTAGATATTGACAAGCTATTCATTTAATCCTTACGTTTGCATGTCCCCTTTTTTGTTACTATATTTGTTTTCGATCATTATAGTGTTGTCATTATTAAAGTAAAGTAAAGGGTTTTAAATTTCTAAATGTGTTTTTTTCTGTTCATAATTTTGTCTTTACTTAATAGAGTCATTAATAGTGAGAAAAATAATTAATACAGTGTTAAGTTTTTAAAGTAGCAAAAATTTAAAATCTTGAAACGTGTAGAATAGTATTTGCAACTGATATCGTGATTCAGATATTTGTGGAAGTGTTAAATACTTTGGGTGTTTGTTGCAATAAATGTTGCTTAATGTCCTGATTTAGGTTATTTAAGTCATTTTAATATGTTACGCTCATTCTTATATAATAAATTATTCCACACAGTTGTTTTTGGCCAGATAATATAACCTGAATCTTCTAAGAAAAAACAATAAAATATCAATTATGATAATTTATAAAATAATCTTATATCTTAAAATATCAATCATGTAACCTTAACTTATTTTTTTTATGAGAAAAAATGAAACTGAAAAAGCAAACACCTACGTTGCAATATATTAACCAATTATTTTCGTATATTTCACATACGGTAAATTAACCAACTATCAAATCATCGGATCCGGATTGTCTCCAGTTTAGGCGGGAACTGGACTTCCAATTCTTTTTTCGCTTAAGTGAAAAAATTTGCTTAAACAAAAATAACTTATTTTTGCTTAAAATCATGATAAAATGGGTTAAGCCAATTTTCATAAAACAAATGGCTTAAGCGAAAAAAATGGTTTAAGCGAAAATAATAGGCTTAAGCGAAAAATGGACAGAGAGTTTTAATTTTCACTCAATTTTCTTTTCTCCTTCCCCCTAAACATAATATTTCCTCATCAACCTCCATATTCAACCTCCTTTAACCTCTATATTCAACTTTCTTTTTTCTCTTATACTTAACTCTTCTCTTTCCCTCCTAACCCTCTTTTCCTTCAACCTCATACCTAACTTCTCTCCTCCTCTTCTCATTCTTACATCACTAAATACCTATCTCTCCCTTTTTTCTCTATACTCAACTCTTCAATTTCCTCTTCTTCCACCGTCAATACTATATCACCCGCTCTCCTTGTCTACATCTATTCTTAATTCTTTCTTTTCTCTACACTCAGCCTTCATATCTTCAAACACACAAAATTCACTTAAGATAAAATAATTCGCTTAAGCGAATATACAATTTGCTTAAGCCTGAAAAATTAGCTTAAGCTAATTTTGTATAAAAAAAAATTTGGCAGTGGAAGAAGAAGAAAGTGAAAAGTTGAGTATAGATAAAAGAGGGAAAGATAGATATTGGGTGAGGTGAGAATGAGAAGAGGAGGAGAGGAGTCAAGTATGAGGTTGAAGGAAAAAAGAGTTAGGAAGAAAAGAGAAGAGTTAAGTATAAGAGAAAAAAGAAAGTTGAATATGAAAGTTGAGGAGGAAATGTTATGTTTAAGGGGAAAGAGAAGAGAAAATTGAGTAAAAATTAAAACTCTCTGTCCATTTTTCGCTTAAGTCTATTTTTTTTCGCTTAAGCCATTTGTTTTATAAAAATTGGCTTTAAGCTATTTTGTCATAATTTTGAGCGAAAATAACTCATTTTCCCTTAAGCGATTTTTTTTGCTTAAGCAAAAAAAGAACTGGAGGTCCAGTTCTGCCTAAACTGGGGACAATCCGGATCCCAAATCATCTTAACCAGTAATACATTTATATACAATCGCAAATTAAATTTATTAATTTTCTGTGGAACACTTTTTTTTATCTAAGAAATTAAAAGTGCGTGAATTTGTGGTTGTAGAAAACCAACCAAGTGAATCAATTTGGATTAGTGGTCGAAACCTGAACTTGAAATATGAACACAATTGTGACTTTTGAGCTAGGTCCATAAAAGGAACAACCAAACTGCTACATATTTGTGCCAAATAATGAAGAGATTAGTTATTACTTATTAGCGTACCTGCACCTTGTATCCATATGTAGGATTTTTGTTTGTTTGTTTGCTTCTTGAGAAGTGCTGAAAAATAAAAAAAAAGTTACGCATTGATTATAAATAAGAGAATTAAAAGATATATAAATGAAACGTTACAACTCTAAATTGCTCCAAACATTATAAAAATAACAATAACTTTAAGTCTAAAGCCATGAAAAGAAAACAAATATATTTTGATCTTATGCTGAACTAAGTTAAGTTTGTTAATTTAACATGGTACCAAAGCCCGCATAACTTAAGAATAAAATTTAATATTATTTTAATTTTATGCACAATTATTATTATTATTATCATTATAAAAATTGTAAATAAGTCTCTAAATAAAAAAAATTTTAAAAATAATTTCTGAAGTTAACTTCTATAATAAAATTATTATTTTATATTTACTGTTTTTTTAATTTTTATTCGTAATATATTTTTTATTATGGTCCTGATATTTAACATAATATTTATTTCAATCTTTATACAAAATTTTTAATCATATGGATCAAATTAAAAAAAAATCATAAAGGACTAAAATAAAATAAAATAATTTTATATGTAGATATAAAAAAATATTATCAAACTTTAACAATGCTATACTGATTTATAATATATTTTAAAAGATTATTTAATAATAATTTTATGTATAATGAGAATGTGATACTTGAGATTTAAATAAAAAATATTTTGTTTTTAATGAACAAAACTTAAATAAAATTTTTTAAGTAGTAATATTTAATTAAAATTAAATTTTTACCTCAATAACTAACATACTAAATGTCAACATTAAATATTGATACTAGTTGCAAAGACAAATATCTATATTTTTAATTAAAAATACACTAAAAATATTTAAAGTATTGAATATAATTTTTTTCCTTTCAACTTTGTAAATAATCTCTCAAGATGTACCAAATGTATAACATCAAAATATTTTTTTTACCAAACTCTCATGTACCAATATTTTATGACAATTTTCATAACTACATAAAGTTGTAATTATATTATGTAAAGTTAGTAAACCACCATTTATACTTATTAAGTTCATCATTATCTCTTTATGTATTATATTGTTAAGAAGATTCAAAAGAAGACCTAAAATCCATTTAGAAAAAAAATAATATAAAAAACCATATTTTTTAAAATGGCAACCTTGACCTCAATATGAGGCCTATATAAAAAAAGAGAGACACATGAGCTCAGAGGATAAATAAAGACATGCGTCATGACTAAAATTTAAATATGTGTCTAAAATATTTTCACATATTCTAAAATATTTTACTCGATTTTAAAATTATATATCCCAATTTTAAAAAAAGACATTTTGTACATTTTCAACAACGAACTAAATTGGGCTCAAAGGAAACCCATTGTTGGTGGATGTATCAGCTTGTAATTGTTTGGGTCAGGACAGCAGCAAGCAGGCTTTGCATTTGTAGACCTCTGCCGCCAAATGTTTCAGGCCCCAACTGCGAAAGATAATACATAATTACTTAAATAAAAATTTAAATTTAGTTTAACTCGTAGTTTTTTAATCCAATGTTTTCTTATTTCGACTAAATTAAAATATTGTT
Organism: Abrus precatorius; assembly: GCF_003935025.1. Taxonomy (NCBI): domain Eukaryota; kingdom Viridiplantae; phylum Streptophyta; class Magnoliopsida; order Fabales; family Fabaceae; genus Abrus; species Abrus precatorius. The sequence continues at coordinate 35,228,065 of NW_020874428.1, read as the reverse complement.
ATGCATTCCAATTTTTTAACTTAAAATGTTTCAAACTACAGTGATAAGTTTAAAATGACAATCAAACAAAAATTTTCGCATGTATAAGCATACCTATTTGTATAAGTATGTGTTTTTGTGAGTTAGATTAAATTTTCATAGTAACACGTTTTCAAGTTTAAACTCAACATATATATTACGTGATATCTTTCACATCCAGTAATTTGACGACGAGCTTGTCTTTATTTTATTTATGCAAATTACATCATTCTCTAATAAACATTTTTCTATACAATGACTTGCATAAATAATAATATATTTCAAAGTGGGTAACGATTCATAACCTCTGTTAATTTGAATGATAAAAATAGTTTAATTAGCAATAACACAAATGCTACATGGTATAAAGAAAACATGCAAATGATTAATTTGGATTGAATTTGTAGGGCTGCAGGCTTAATATAGATTATAAGATACTTCTTAATAAAACAATTAATTAGAGGCCTGTTTATTTTAAAGCATGCGTGTTTCTCTCTCTCTCTCTCTCTATATATATATATATATATATATAGCATGTGCTTTTAACAGCCTCCTCTTGAACTGGCCCTGAATGGTTGAGGTGAAATTATGACCAAGTTAAAATAAGATTGCTTTCATTAAATCACGAATAATGAACTTTTTTATGCGTATTTCTTTGATACTGATAAATATTTTAAGTAAAATTAATGATAGTTCAACATTTTTGTGTGTATGCATATCATTATATATAACTGTGTATTTGTACTGTTCTTGTAAGATACCATTTATCACATTTAATTTCAACGGTAACGTCTTGTCTTTAAAGTCAAAACTTAACATATATATATTACATGACATGCAGAACATTCAGATATAGCAATTAAATTAATGACGAGTTTAAGTTGAAAAGCTTGATACTAATAACATAATTTCCCAATAAATACTCGTCTATGCAATGATTTACACAGGTAATATCTTTCAAAGTGGGCAACTATGCTATAATAAAGAAAGGTGAAGCTTATTAATTGTATAGTTTTGGAATGAAATCAATAAGTAAGTAATTATATCCAAATTAAAATATTTATTAAAATACATTTAACATGAGCCAAGATAAATTCACATTAGCTATCATTTATTAATATATATTTTAAGTTGCATGTCATACTTTAAAATAAATTAGCATAACGAAGTGCTATTTAATTTATAAATTATGTAAAAAATTGTAAAATTAATTTACTCTTTAAAAGTCTTTAATTTAATAGTTAGAATAATAAATTTTATCTTGAAAAGATTAGATCTATCATTCAATTTTACTATTTTGTACGAATAGACTATTCGTACACGTTTTATGAATATGTTTTTTGCAGTTATTTTTAAAAAATAACAACAAAAGAATAGTTTTTCCCTTACTTTCCCATTAAACGCTGACTTGTTTCACATCATCTAGTTTTTCGCATTTTCCAACCCCACCATTTTCATAGTCTCTATTTTCCTTTGCAATTTCCAGACTTGTTCCATGTTTCGTTGTAGTCATGTTTAGGATATTATAAATAAAAATCATGATCTGACATAAAACATATAGTACCAAAAGAATTATTAAAGTTAAAAAGGAAAATCAAACCCAAAAACAATAAGTGATAAGTACGAGATAATGACTTCACTTTCAATTAAGATTGCTCGAGAGTTTATAACTAAAATAAGTCTAACAAGTCACTAAAATGACACTGTGACTTCATATTGTTACTGTCAAGCTTCATTGTATCCACGAAGAACCTAATAAACAAAGATTCCATGAATTGGTTATTTATTGATCTTTGAAATGGAAGTCACATCTAAAGGACTAGCTACTAGCGAATGATAAGAGGCAGGGTGCCATATAGGTGAATGCATTGAAATCACAAAAAGAAGGTGAAAAAACGAATTTAGATCATCTGCAAAGGGAAAAGATGCAGCGTGAAGCACCCAGTCTTGATTGCAGAGGAGAAAGGTAAGACCCGTTTTTTAATCAAGCGTGACATCTCACTTGTCTTGCCAACTTAAATGTCCTACATTTTATACCATGCATACGTAAATACATAATAAAATAATTTTTATAAATGCAAAGGGTTTTTTAATAAAAATTCCTTTTTACCATAATTTTAAATATATATTTACAATTCTTAATTAATATTTTTCAGGTATCCGCTAACAAAGCCTGTTAACATTATTATAAAATTGACCAATGTTAGCAGTAGGTAAAGTTAAATAAAGAAATAATATATTAAAAATATTAATATATTTAATAAGTGAGAAATTTATGAAAAAAAAACAGTGTAAGATTATTGAGCATATTGAGCTGTGCCTTTTACCTACCGGTTGAGCGAGGCGCACAAGAATCGCGTTTGTGCATTGTGCTTTTGCACCCGCTTCCTACTACCGACACCCATTTAGTTTAGAGGTCATGTCTATGCGTTGCTTTTGCTCCTTCCAAATCCACACCCCCACACATTCTCCTCTACCTTTAACCCCTTCACTAATCACAACACGTTTATTATTATTTTACTTTTCAGCTTCATTTTTTTTATCATTAAAAGCGCATGAGAAATTCTATTACAGTTTTCATAATATTATATTCTTCTAATCAAATAAAAAATTACCAAGTTAATACCATATTTAATGCAAGTTTAATTTAAATAAAGTTCAACTGCATACAGCATTGCAATCATTTATATTTGTATTACATTATTACTCGCGCTTTTCAGTTTCCCCCCACAAACAGCTCAGCTTTCTATTTATAATCTGCAACGTCAACGTTTTATCTTCCACTCTGCCATTATGTTTTGCACTTTGCCAAATTTTTCTCGATCACAAATTAATCACTGTTTAAAATTTTACGAACGAGAAATCAATTATACTATATGTTATGTTTTTTTTAATTTTTACCTCAGTTAAAACCGTCTAATGTTATGTGATTCAGGGACTGTAATAAGTTCTTTTTAAAGGCTGTAGATGGTTAAATAAGTTATTTATAATTTTAAATTAGAACTACAAATTAATGCAACTCATTCATAAAGTAAAATTATATAAAAAGAAGCCATTTTAATATTATTAATCATAATTTGTGCGTGCCTCGATAGTGTATGTTAAGAAAATATAATCATCAATGGAATCGAATAATAAGGAATCTAAAGCAAAACACACTGAGGTTAAAAAAAATTATCTTTGGTCCACTAAGCAGAAAATTGAAAGAACCGTGTAAGAATGGGAGAAAAAAAAATGAAAAAAGAGAAAGCGACGCAGAATTAACGGCTCTTCAAGTCAAATACGGATCTCTTATAATGACAAGCGCAAAAACAAAATATCCTCTTAACAGTAACTAATGTTGTTTCATAAAAATAAATAAAATATAACTAATGTTGTTAACATAGTACTAATTAGCACTAACATTATACCTTTTCTCTTTCTCTGTCCTTGAGACAGAAACTGGGAAACCCCCAGCAAGGGACTAGGAACGAAGGTTGGCATTTGAGTCGAGACTTTTCAGACCCTTGAACCTCAAAACCTTGTTCATGGAAACCAACAAACAGCAGAAGAAGAAGTGGTTTATGCCACTGGTGTTTTCTCTACTATTGTCCACCTTGCTCATACTCTTTTCCATTTTCGTTTCCTCTGATTCCTCTTCTTTGCTCTACCTCTACCGTACACGTGTCAGAACCGATGAACCTCATTTCGTGGAGTCAAAGCTGAGGGTATCTTCCACTTCATCTACCAACTCTGTTCCCAGGATAGCGTACTTGATCTCGGGGTCAATGGGTGATGGAGAGAGTCTGAAGAGAACCCTGAAGGCCCTTTATCATCCAAGGAACCAATATGCTGTGCACTTGGACCTTGAGGCTTCTCAGCAGGAAAGATTGGACCTGGCAAACTTTGTGAGGAACGAGCCTCTCTTTGCTAAGATGGGTAATGTTAGGATGATTGTTAAGGCCAATTTGGTCACTTACAGAGGACCCACTATGGTCACCAATACCCTTCATGCTGCTGCCATTTTGCTCAAGGAAGGTGGCTACTGGGATTGGTTTATTAATCTCAGCGCTTCTGATTATCCCTTGGTCACCCAAGACGGTACTCTCTTCCCCCCTTCTAGTTTGTTTGTGTCTTGATGAGTAAAATGACGTAGTGGTTTTGTTGGTTTGTGTATTTTGTGGGAATTTTGTTGATTTGTTATCTTTGAAACGAGGCCGGGCAATTATTTTTTGTGTTGGCTGTTTCCTGATTTTCAATTTTGTTTTAAATGCTGTTTTGTTTTGGAATGCATTTCTGAGGCGTGGGAATTGAGAAATGGATCTGCCTGTTCTGGTTTGTTATGTTTTGCTGCTAATTTTGCTCCCAGATGAATATAAAGGGCTTTCTAAATTTTAGATTAGTCTGATCTGGTCCCAATCTGTGTTCAAATTGTTCTGTCTTGTTGGTTTGCTCATCAATGAGTTTTTGTTTTTGTCAGCTGGCAGGTTTGTTCCTCTCTCTCTCTCTCTCTTGTTGTAGCCGGGGTGATGGGGGATGAGGAATACAGGGTTTCAGATAAGAGTAAAATTGCTTATAACTTCCCTAGTTTCTGCATTGATGTTTAAATTTCAAAGAGTGGCCACTATACCACGTTAAATGTTAATTTCGTTTTTGATTTAATATGATAATTGGTTGGAACTTACAGAGAATGAGAGCTGTGAACCATGTTATCCTATTTTAGCTATCATCCACTGACTTTAATTTATTGCATCTCTTTTGCTCAACAGATCTGCTACATACACTCTCATCTATTCCTAGACAACTTAACTTCATTGAGCACACCAGTGATATTGGCTGGAAGGAGTATGCTGCTAATCCTTTCATTCCTTCTTTTAATTGCATGATTTACTTAATTTCCTTCTGAAAGTAAGATGCAATTTTGTGAAGTATCAAGTGTACCCATTCTTTACAAGTAAATCTTAACCCTTTTCATTTTTTCAATAGAGATCAGAGGGCAAAACCTGTTATAATTGATCCAGCTCTTTATAGTGTCAATAAATCTGATTTATTTTGGGTGACTGAGAAAAGAAGTGTTCCTACAGCATATAAGCTGTTTACAGGTGAGAAGCTTGGTATCCAATGCCTCTCATTTAATTCAATCTCTATGTTGTTATTTTTCTTATGCCACCGTTGTTAATTTATCTCTTTCAAATATGTAGAATGTTTTAGTAGTATGAAACATGTAACTTCTGAGTAAATTGAAGACATTACAAAAACCAAAAAGAGATGTGGAAAAATAAATCTGAATTGAAGTCAAACAGTCATGATGGAGAGAGATGGTGGTGGTGGGTGTGGTGGGGGGGGGGGGGGGAACAATTATAATGTTGTTTTGTAAACGCAATTTATAAAATGAATTCAGAAGCCAGTGGCTTTGAGTATGATTACTCAGGATTACAGCACCTTTTAACTTTTCTCCATTCGATTCTTTCTTTTTCTTTGTTATATTGGCTACAGTTTTCCACATCTGTTTTGAACTCAATGTCCCATGTCTCTCAGGTACTCATTGGTAATCCTAATGCAGCCTTTGGCAAACATTTTATCATGAGCTATGTATCCCTTATGCCTAAATTCATTTCATTCATATGATAGGTTTAGTTGCATGTGCTTATTCTGGTGTCCTTTTTCTTTATTTTAAGTTGGCAAATGAGAAAAAATTCCCTAAAGAGATTGGTGGAACAAAAAGAAAGTATTTATTGAATACTGATTTTTTTAAATAATTAAAAGATTTTATTAATAATGTGGTAATAAATGCACCTTAATCAGTATCATTACGGCACCTGTCAACATGATTCTTCTATTAGATCACCTATTTTACTTGAAATCTCTGAGAAACAGAGCCTTATTTTCAATAGCTGTCCATAACTGAAGACTTAGGATTCAGAAAAACTTAATTTGAATCCAGCTTTATGCTATCAGAGTTTTATTTTGCATCTTGATTTTGCTCAGGTTCGGCCTGGATGATGCTCTCACGCCAATTTGTTGAATATTGTTTATGGGGATGGGATAACCTGCCTAGAATAGTCTTGATGTATTATGCCAACTTTCTATCCTCCCCTGAAGGGTATTTTCACACAGTCATCTGCAATGCTGAGGAGTTCCGTAACACTACTGTGAATCATGACCTCCACTTCATATCCTGGGACAACCCTCCAAAACAGCATCCACACTTCCTTACAATCAATAACTACCAGAGAATGGTGGACAGCAACGCCCCTTTTGCTCGAAAATTTGGCAGGAACGAACCACTCTTGGATAAGATTGATACTGAACTCTTGGGGCGAAATGCCCACGGTTATGTTCCCGGCAAGTGGTTCGTTCACGCTAATCCAAACATCACCAAACAATATTCTGCTATAAGAAATATCACTGAGCTCAAGCCTGGCCTTGGGGCGGAAAGGCTTAAACGCCTTATCAATGGTTTATTATCATCAGAAGAATTTAAGACAAAGCAGTGTTCTTGACATGCAGGTTTAAACACCTGCTATGATCATTGCTGTTTTACCATCACCAAACAGATACAAGCAAACAATTGTGATGTCCAGTTGACACACCAGGTTGCTTTGAGACCAAACAGGAAAAATGAGAGGACATAACAGTATACACAAGGAACCGTTTCTTCAAATACACTTCACCTTCTAGTTCTATTTTACACAAATTTTAACGTGACCACACTTTTGTAGTCATATTGTATCCATTTGTTCACTTGATTTATTGAATTTTATTGGATGACAATGACAAGTCATCAATGCTTTTGTACTCTCTAGAATGTCTTTATAGCCAATAAGAGATTCAATTATATAATACGTGACACGGGCTTCATGCCTATAAGGCTAGAAGTTCGAGAAGCCCGTGAAAAAAAGTACTCACTCTTGTAGTCTTTATACTAGGACTTGCTCAAGTAGCTGCTACTTATTGTTTCTATTATTCTCTCTCCTTTTTTTTAATTGATTTATATATTTGATTTTTATTTTCATGGACGTAGGCTCTTGCAAATAAGTGAGACAACAAAATCGTGCTCGAGCATGCAAAATAATTTACTATTGGGTCCATTTTATGTCCTCAAAATTCACCATCTTGATTAAAGAATATAGTTAACTTGTACATTTTTCTGTGACTCATCTACATTATCCGTCATTTATGCTGCGACTAATTTCTTTACCTTTACTGCCTGTAAAATCCTTGTTTTATGTCTTTTTATACATGTGTGCATGTATTTTATCATGTTTTCAATCAATTCTCATAATAGCACACTTTAGTCTTTAAAATGGTCTCTTTACTTTAGAAAAGTTAATTTTTATTTTATTGATATTTTACAATTCAAACAGTTAATAGCCAATTACCAAAAACAAGTTGCATACATAAAAAGAAATACGTTCACCCCCATTTTGGACAGCCACAAGGCCCACAATGTGTAGTCTCAAAGGGCTTAGTCCCTTAAGACAACCATTCAACGCATCAGCATTTTGTACCTGTGTCTACAAATACTAACAAAAGTAAAAAGGAACATGCTTGTTTGTTTTAGCGTTAAAAAAATAAATAAATTTTACATTTTTTTAATAGAAATATGTAGTTCAAATTAGTTTATACTGTATCTTAATTATATTTAACAACTCGAAATAAACTTTGTCAAAATAAGTTTTATTCAACTTTAAATGAAACAAACACATGCATATCTACAAACGTGCAAGGTTTAATTCAACTTTTAAAAATAATTTATTATTGTTGTTACAAAATTTAACAAAAAATGTTATTTCTTTAAATTCAAGTGTTTTCAAATGTGCATTAAATTTGAATAATGATTTATGATCGAATTCCCTGGCAAAGTAATGGAACCACAATGCTTGCATTAGCACTGGAATTTTCTTAATATCAGTTAACTGTACAAAAAAGTCTTTATTCTTTATTAAATAAAACTTATATCAGTTCATCAATTTTTTTATAAAATTTTTAGTGTGTATGATTTTGTTTTATTTTTATTTTTAAACTTTAATTGCTAAATTTCTTTTAAATATTGTACACCATTATTATTTAAAAAAATTTCTATGCAAGATCTTGTAAAATGTTAATTTATGCGTGCTTTCATTTATACAATGTAGACTTTGCAAGAAAGAAATAAAACCATATTGTCAAAATTCAAAACAATACAGAAAATGTCCATTATATGATTACTTATAATACTTTGGGTCCAAAATGAATTATTTGATTATATATGTGAAGGCATTATTATGAATATGAAAAAAAATTAAAATCCAACTCTATAGATTGAGATAGTAGTGAGAGACTTTAGTGGTTTTTATGAAGGCATTATTCATTATTGTGTTCACATTTCATTAAAGCTGCTTTGATGTGTGTGTGTATATATATTTTAAGTGTAATGTTTTTTTTTAATAATTTTGAGATAATATTTATTATTTTTATTAAGTAATCTTGAGATATATTTATATATAAAAATATTGTTAATTTTAATGTTAATGATCATAATTCTTTTAAAACTTAAATCTTATGTAAATGATTTTTAAGTCCAGAGACTTTTCTTATCTTAAACTTAAAGATCATACTCATGTTAAAAAATAATAATATTAAAAAAAATATTAACATCAAATTTTAAAATTAATTTTAAATAAAAACAAATAATAAGTTCTTAAAAAATTATTATACATGAAATATATATATATATATTGAAAATATATTGTTTTAAATATTTAAAATTAACTTTAATAAAATCATTAAAAAAATAACAGAGCTCTTTTAAATTTTTTCAAAAGAAACCCACTTCACCTCTCATCTCGCAATTTTTCCCCGAGTAACACTCCTCCGTCCTCACTCTAACAACGGTGTTACCGTTCCCCGAAGCTTTCACAGATCCAAATCTGAATTCTCCCTCACTTTCTCGAGAAAATTTCCCCTTTCGTTAGAGAAGCTGAAGCTTTGATTGCCTACCCTGGCCTTTTCCATGGCAAATGCCTGGAAAAGAGATAAACCCACGAGACTACTCTCCCCAAAGTTTCTCTTTTTACTCTTCTCTTCCACTCTCATTCTCTTGTTCTTCTTCTTATTCCTCACCTCTCGCCCCTCAAACCCTAACCCTAGCTTCATCGCTCTCAACGCCCACCTCTCCTTCAATGCAATTTCCCCTTTCGATTGCATGAAATCCCCACAGGCCCACCCTGTGATTGCAAGCACCGTCGAAGGCGTTCGGTACCCCTTTCTCTTTTCGCTTTCGGATTTCGGAACCTTACCCGACAAGCCACACAAGAACATCGTTAGAATCCTCAAAGGGAAACCTTTTCGCAAACCCGACATCTCCGTCACCGTTCAGGAGGTTCTGGAGAAGGCCAAAAGCGAGGGAAGAGATGGATTTGTTGTGGATGTTGGTGCCAATGTGGGTATGGCTACCTTCGCTGCCTCCGCTATGGGGTTTCGGGTTTTGGCTTTCGAACCCGTTTTTGAGAATTTGCAGAAAATTTGTGAAGGGATTTACTTCAATCGAGTTGCGGATTTGGTTACTCTCTTTGAGGCTGCAGCATCAGATCGCCTCGGTAACATTACCTTCCACAAGGTCATTTTTTTCGTTCTTATAATTTACTTTTTTTAATTTAGTTTTGATCTGTGGTCTAGCTATGCTTGGATTGAAATTTGGTTTCCTACAGTTTATGGCAAGTTTGAAAACTGAACTATTGTAAGGAATTGTGGAAGAGGGCTTGGGCTAGTTGGATACTTAATCTAATTCTCTCAGAAGAATAAAGTTCTGAGAGAGAAAAGTGGAGGAGATTGTAGTTGATGGAAGAAAAATTCTGTTTTGATTTTTATCAAGTACAAGTCTGGATTGTGATAAATGGATTTGTGAAAAGGAGAAGTAGAGAGCCCACTTCGTTGAATTTCTTTCTAGTGTGATTTTCCATATAGACTTAGTTCTTCGAAGGGTGAAAAATGAATCAGCTGAAAATTCTGGTCGGACATTTCAAATTTATCGGATAATTTAATGAAAATCTTGCATTTTAATCCTATTTTGGAAGATTGACCTGAAATGCCGCTTTGGTTGGATAGGCTTGGGTGAATTTCTTAAGGCTAAATTCTCCTTGAGGGTGCAGCTAGAAATGCGGTTACCAAAAGTTCAATAGGAGCAATTTACGCTGTGGTATCTTAAAATTAATGCACAAGATGGATTTATTTGTTTGAAAAAGATGCAACAAGTTTCTGTTATTTTTAGTTTTGATTATAGCTATGGAGTCTGACTCTACGGTTCCACATGCAAGTTTCTGTTTTGTTTTTAAAAAATGAAGATTTGGGTTGGGAATTTAGAACACGAAGCCTTCAACTTACTGGTGAGAGTTAGTAGCATTGAGCTGATGGCTCATTTTTCAGGCCATGAAATAAAAGGGCAAGAAAATGAAATCATTTATACTACAATGCAACTTCTGCTTGTCTTTCATGCGCTGATCCATTCATTTTTAAAAATTTTTAATTTACCAGTTGGTCGGCCGGCTGGACAACAGTGCTGTTTCAGCCACAGGTGCAAAGATGGCATTCAAGTCCAATGAAGAGATAGCTTTTCAAGTAAGAACTGTTCCTCTTGATGAAGTGATTCCAAAATCAGAGCAAGTGCTTCTGCTTAAGATAGATGTTCAGGGCTGGGAATATCATGTTCTTAAAGGAGCATCAAAGTTACTATCAAGGAAAGGAAGCCAAGCCCCATATCTCATATATGAAGAAGACGATCGTTTGTTACAGGCCAGTAATACCACTGCAAAAGAGATTCGAGACTTCCTCCGAAGTGTGGGGTATAATGATTGCACCCAACATGGTACAGATGCACACTGCACCAAGAAGGATCGATCGTAATTTTGGTTTTCAGTTTTGCAGCCCCTTCATGGAAACCAAGCATTGCTAGTTTCTGTGTACACTTTTTTCCATTTGATTATCAACTAATTCTTGAATGGTGAACAACCTAATGAATTGATGGTCGATGCTGATGGAAACGAAGGTGGCAACTGCACGGCCAACACAAGCTGCTTTATTAACTTCGTGATCACGTGAAAGTATCCATCAAAGTTGGAAATGCATATCTTCCTTGACTCACATTACGTTCGATATGATCCTTGGGTAGAATTGTTTGGGTTTAGGTTTTGTATACGAGCCTTTAATTGTAAGGATTCGTTATATGTACTCAAATTTCCAATTATTTTGAGACCTATTCATAAAATATTTGTGTATCAGACAAACATAAAGCTTCTCATATTTGATGTCACAATCAAATGAAGATCACGGGTAACTTAAAATTTTACATCTTCCAAAATGAAGTTCAAATCACTGATTAATCTCAAAAGAAATTGGAAGCACTATACTTGTGTTATATGCTAATTGCTAACAATACTTCAAAATAATAGATTTGTTTGTTTAGCTTCAACTTGCTGGCTACTGGAGGAAAAACATAAGTCGTCTTCGTACTCTCACAAAGATATACAAATATCAATCCCAACTTCAAAAGCCTCTTTGCGGGGGATCCAGATTCTAAAATCAGGTGCATTTATACACATCATATCTGTTAAAAACAACGAATTCTGTAGCCACTGATGCTACAAATACAAAATATCTGTTACATAAATAACACATCATACATGCAAGGGATATATAACAGTACGGTTGGGGCATATCACCATTGAACTTCAGCTTTTCTACCAAATTTCGCATAGATCTACTTATGCTACAAGGCAAGCATGAAGATTAAGGGCAGTAGCAACAAGTCACGTAAGTTCTGACCTACGCAAGGACCTCAGAAGACAACAGAAATTTACCATCTAAAGAGATTGTGCTCCTCAACATCAAAATAAGTTATAGCAGGATGCCCAAATCGGAGACGTGCCAACTGCTAAACAATGCTACCTAGAAAGATTGATATGTCAAAACATCAACCTATATCCCGTTACTGATTTAGTTATTTCTTGAAACAATAAAAAGCTGAGGGGTTGATACCTGAGGATCTAACCGCACAGCTCAGTCCTTAGGATTATCTTGGCCCACTAGTTTTTGAAGGGCCAGCCCTTTCCACCATAGCATCATAAAGTTGTTTCCCATTCTGTTTGTCAACATGAATCAGCAAGAAACAACAAAGAAAAATGTTGTAAGATTAAATCCAGCAACTCAAGTAAGAATAAAATTTAATTTCTAAACTATTTCCTATATGAATATTGGCCACGCTTCCAAACTGCTTACAAAGATTATTGGGAAGAAATGAATTTGTCCCTCAGGTTTTGTTTGCGTTTCCTTGAAGTAAACCAAAATAGGGAAGTTTGGCCACCAGAATTCCCAATTGACAAATGTTGAGTACCTGCAGCATATCAGAGAGATTTTTGACCTATTGTTGTCAATTTCTAGTGAGAGTAGACATGAAATCGGGTACTTACTTCCAGCGGTTTTTTCCTCCCACGAAAACATTCTCACCTGATTCCTGGAGCTGGTCACCTATCCTTACCTCCTAAACCACAAATTTTGTATATAACTCCAATGTGAATAACTAAAAGATAGCAGAATAATAACATCCTGGAATGACGAATATAAGTCGCAGGAAATCATGCAAACATAAATACTATGCTGATGAAGGTATAGCTAGGATGTAACTGAAACTGGATGATGGTTTGACATCAATACACGCCAAATATAAAATAGCAATCACTGGCTGAGAACTCTAGAGATGTGTGCTTAGTCAAGTAGTTAAGTCTTTTTGCATCAAATTGGTGCTATTTAATTATAAACTCATGCAATGCTTGATGGAAAAAGAGAAAGAGAAATTGATACTAGCAGGGCTACTAGCTTTTTGAGGGAATAAGAAAAAAACCTGATGGATTCACTTATATAACGACATGAGATTTTTTTGCTATCTAAATTTCAAAATTGAATAAAAAAAAACACTTGAAAATGCAATATGAATTGAATTTTGTTAGATTTTATGGCACAAAAGTAAAAAATAAAGAAAGAAAAATGTGTAGGATTATGATGAGAATGAATAAGAAATGAACTCAACTTTATTCAATAGTAACGGTACATTTATAGTAATTCATATAAAACATAACTAGCTACTTAACAAAGGATTTTTAATAAACTAAATTATTCTGAAAAATGTAGAAACTACTAATTGATTAGGACACTGATATAACGAACTGAAGTAATTAAAATAACTAAAAGCAATTACAAAAGCATATTGTTAACAAATTTCTAAAAACTTTAAAGTAAGAATGTGTGTAAATTAAGGGCTTTTGCAGTTAATTTGAATAAACAGTTTTCAACTCACTTCCCAGCTACAATAAATAAAAATATTAAGGCTTTTAGGAAAGTTAATAATGGAGACCACGTGCGGGAAAAGTAAATAATAGTACATAAACAGCAAAGTTCTTTGAGAAGTAAGAAAGGAACATACCAGAGCTTCATCATCAAAGACAAATCTCACTCTAGTGGTCTGAGGAAATAAGAGACGAGAAAAAAATCAGCTTCTGAAAAATTGAATCGAGAATATAATACAGTTTGTAGCAAACAGATTGAAAAGTCATCAGATAAAATAATGTCATATCCTCTTCGGAAAAAATTACTTGAATCATTATGCTAGTTTGCACCTTTATTAATTACACTTTTACTAATAATCACCTGGAACAACAGAAGCAATCCAAGGAGACCAGCAGGTACTGCAGGTATCAGATTATCTGTGTAAACCAACCCACCAGCTATACCTGATAGTACAATTTTAAGCCATACAATAATTTAGGACGTGTGTGAATCTGCTCATGTAAGGTAAGGTAAAAAAGACTCGACTTAACACGCGCAGGTTTTCAAAAGTGTTAGCTAATTTCATTCCCCATGATTTTGGTTCCCTTAGTTTCAAAGAATTCAAAACTAAGGCAACACAGCCGTTCGTAAGCTTGTAATGAAAAGGGCTACCAATTTATGTAGTTTTAGATATATTATTCAGGACAATCCTCGTCCACATATTGTACCCGTGGTAAGTGTTGTCACTTATTTGAAAGCCTAAAACAATTTGGTAAGACACAGACTAATAAAAAGAAAATCAGTAACTACCGAGTAGCACAATTGGAATCCTGTAATCTGGCTCAGGAATCACCGTCTCTCTGCTCTTCACCTTCCTCCCAACCTGTCAACACAGAAATTCCATTGCACAATTAGAATTCATATTAACCACACAAAGAAGACTTCAAATATATGCCAACCACAATTTTAAGCAATGATAAATGAAATGACACAAAGCCACAGAAAGGTGAAGTAGCAACCACTGAGCGAACAACAAGACGGTTTCCATGGCTTCTAGCTATTTGTCTCAAAGAGAAACTTGGAGCAAACGCAACTTGTCCACAAAATGAATTCAAAGCACTCAAGTATCCAATCTTTTCCCTCCCTGAAACGAACATATATCAGTAAAAAGTAAAATCAAACTTTCCCATATTTATTTATGCGAAAATATCCGTACTTTATTGAAAAGGGGAATGAAAATTTGACTAAAACTGACACATAACACCCATGAATCAAAGAAACCAGATGAAATTACTTGCAATTAAGCTTACTTTGGGAGGGAAGAAAATGGTGTACGGACAACAAAGTGGTCGCCATTTGTTTGTGCACCGGAAAATTGAAATCCCTTTATTTTATGTGGGTGGAGCAAATAGAAGGATTTTACAGTAATGCCCACCATTTTGTGATGTCAAAGTTGTCGTATTCCGAGGTCATTGGAACATGTCTAAGGGTATTAATGTAACAAGGCGCGAACTTTACACACAAAATTCAAGGGCCTTATCTGTTCCAACTCGTATTCGTTGAGAACTGAGAACAGCTCACTCTTTCGGATTTGGTATTTCGGAGTCACTGTGATTGTGAATGGCGCACTCTGTGTGTTTTGCTCCAATTTGTTCGTTGATATCCTCAAAAAGACCTGGTATTCATAACTTTATGTTCTCTGTGTGTGTGTGTTTGTGCTTTCTTGTCTTTGTTGAATTTTGCATTACTTTTGTAATTGAATGAGAAATTGTGTCAATTTAAATAGGGTCTGTTACCGGTAATTCAGTTACCCAAAAGGCTTTTGGGATGAAAGAAGCATGCCATAACTCTAAAGTTCGAAAATTTCTGTCTTTGGAGGTGAAGGTGAGATTGGTTTTAGTTTCCCATTATTAAGGTGCTTTTGAGTTCAATTTTTTTAATGTAACAAATGCTGGCACGAGGACATCAATTTGGTGTATTGTCCGTCAAATGGTTTATGTATGGTATGTGATATGTGTGCTTTACAAGCTGAAAAGTTTTGTATAGCAACATTTGGAAGGAGATATTGAATCGCTCTCTGATTTTGATTTAATACAGGCTACAGAAGACAAAAATCCTCGTAGTCCAAGCACAAAATCTAAGAGCATTGTTTGTTCTGATTGTGACGGAAATGGTAAGTGAAAGTGTAGATTTTAATTTCTTTTTTATTATTATCTTCTTTAGTTTTCTTATTCTTTATTCAAAGTCGGTTTAAATTAATATGTGCCTTCATGTGATATCATACAACAATTGCCAAGTTTGTACAAAAATTAGAACAAAAATGTCATACACTTCATTAAAATTTAGATAATTTAGCGCTTTCTTGTCTTATTGAGAAAATTTATGCCTTTCCCTAACAACAAACTGTTATGCCAATAGTGAAGGGAATCTCTTTAGAGTCTATTAACCTTTAAATCTTATTAACTCGATTGCTTCCTATTTGAGTTAAAGATATTTCACCTAATACTGATATCACCTTAGAAAAGTAGTCACAAAATCAATCTGGTTCCAGTGGGAATATAGCCTTTCTTGTAGTTGTCATTCTTCATGAGATAAGCAAATGTTAGTCGGGAGACCTGTCCACACTTATATTTATCAATTATCTATTTCTGATGATGGTTCTCTACTGCGCAATTACATTCAGAATATCAATAATTCCTGATGATGGATAAGCCAGGATGTTTTCAATGCATATCTGAGGCTTACATTTTGCTTTATGAATACAACAGACACTGCCAATTTCTTGAAGAGCTAGTTGAAATTTTTAAGTTTTCCCTCCCCTTCCCTAATCACTGGGTTATTATCTTTTTTCTCAACTGCTAGGTGCAATATTATGTACTCAATGCAAAGGTACTGGAGTTAATTCTGTAGATCACTTCAATGGACAGTTTAAAGCTGGTGGATTATGTTGGCTATGCAGGTAACTGCATCATACCACGCTCCTGCCTCTCCCCCTGCTCTTTATTCTATCCTGTGACTGAGCATGCGTGACTGTGCTTTGTTATGTATTATGTGGTTTAAAGTATGCACTTATATGCATCAATTTCTGCCTTCTCCCCTAAAAGAAAAACAAAAAAACACTATGCATCAATTTGATTGCACTCAACAAATGAGACTCATGTTCTAGCAAAATGCTTAGAATAGGACTAAATGATTATCCAGTGAATTTGTTTAACTCTCATTTCCACCATTGCGATTCTTGTCTGAGTGGAATATGTAATTTCTTTTTCCTTGAAGCTAATTGACTGGCTGTTTAGAATAATAGCAATGCCAGGGAAACTATGGGGTCTTGGCTGCATTTCGATCTGGGAGTAGGATGAAAGAGTTAATATTCTTTTGTTCCTTCTGGGTTTATAATTTTTACATCTCGCACTTACGGCAATACTGTTATTTGCATGAAATGGTATAGTTTTTTTCTATAGAAGTTGGTGATGAGTATCTAGGGTCATTCTATGCTTAATATGTACTCAATTCTTCTTCTGTAATTGTTGGAATGCATTGTCTTGTGTGACTTAATATTTTGTTGCATTCCTTGAGTATAAAAAGTTAGGTGCTAAAAACTCATAATATGTAGTTCAAGTGTCAGTATATGAAAAGATAAACCCATCAGAGCTGACTCATTTGTATACTAACCATCACAGATCGCCTTCTGATTATAAGTGCTTATCTTCTATCTTATCCTATCCAACATGTATGTCCTTGCAGGGGTAAAAAGGATATTCTGTGTGGAACTTGTAATGGAGCTGGCTTTCTTGGTGGATTCATGAACTCATTTGATGATTAGAAGATAGGCTAGATCGAAGCCAAAGATTCCTCTTAGCTAAACAAAGAAAAGGAAGTAGGAATCTGCTTATTCCTTTGTTGGTCTTTTTTGTCTTGTGATTCTATAATGAATATTGCAGTTGCTGTATCAAGATTTTGTCTTAATGCATTTGTATTCCGTGGTTGAGTATAGACCCACCAGATAGCGTTTAGTTGGATTAAGAAATGATAGAAGTTCATTTAAAATAATCAGGGAAACGAAAATAATAGCAGCATAAGCAAATGAGCAAATCAAATAAAGCAAAAATGGAGGAGCTAAACCGTTTTTCTTTTTCAATAATGCCTATTTTGAGCATTAAGCTAATATCTATTGCTGATTTGTTCATGTGGATATTATTTGATTCTAAAGTTCTCTTAACGGGGCAATGTATTTATTGGTTGAATGATTGGCATATGAAAATTTCATGCGAAGTATTATAGGAAATAAATAAATAACACCTACGCGAACAGCATGGTTCGCATGAAGGAAAAAGCACCCATAAGAGCATATACACGATCAAGATGGAAGTTTTTAGACCAAATATTTTAAGGGATAGTTTTTTTTTTTTGTTACAAAATTAAGGGGTCATCACTAAGTACATTAGCATCCTTTATGTATGATTTTTTTTCTGTCATCTTTATGTTTGACTCTTGCACGAGACTCTATTGTTAATTATATTTACCTATATATATTCCCGAAACCTGAGAAATTATAATGGTGATTGTTCGTGTAAGAAGCAACAAAAGCATAATTAAAAAGTTAGCGTAATTATGCCAGAAAAAACAATGCTCACAATTACATATTTTCTGATATTATATCCAAATATAAAATCCATTATAACTTTATCCGATTCTTCAATCATTTTATACAAAAAATAAATGTTTTAATAAAATTTTCATAAAATATCGTGTGCATTACAAAGATAACACATTAATTAGCATCTGTTTTAAAGTTTATAAAATCATTTTTAACATAAGAAACCAGAAATATTAATTGAAATTATATTTTTATAGCTTGTGAAAATTTTTTCCCTACAAGACTAAAACAACCTTATTGTAAAGCGTCTCGTCAAACCCACAAAGGTGCCACTTCTTTAGTAATAGATAGTTAATATTAGTATCAAACAACATCGAAGTCGCTTTGGCCGAGTGGTTAAGGCGTGTGCCTGCTAAGTACATGGGATTTCCCCGCGAGAGTTCGAATTTCTCAGGCGACGACGAGTCAGTTTTCCTTTTCTCTGTTATAGACAAATTTATTTGTTTTTATTTTTTCATACTAATGGTACAACAAGTAGTATTTAAGTTAAGTATGTCATTTACGGCTCTATTACATGCTTCAATTAAATTTTGAACACACTTTTCTAATTTCTCCATCAATACCAGTTTTCACCTCTATACTACTCAACTTAATCATGGCCTTTGGAAATTCAAAATCAAACCTTAATCCCAACAACCCTTTAACATTCCCAGCATAATTTTGCAGCACATTTTGTGTAACAGAATCTTCCCACAACCTCTGATCTGACTCCAGAACTCCATTACCATCTCGTACATTCTTGAAGAAACTAACATCAAATTTGGCTGGACTATCTTTGTCCAAAGCCACCCTTCTCAAGCCATCTCCACCTTTTGGACAAAGTGCTTGAAGTTGAGCTAAGAATGCTACATTTATAGTGGGATCAGCATTGCCAGAGGTGGTAAAATTGTATAGACGATAACTGAAGAACCTGCAATCTGTTTGGCCTATAGTATGTGCACCTGAAGATAGACAAATGAGACATACATACATATATAAATTATTGTGTTCCATATATTAGTAGCATAAACATGAGTCACACATTTATTCAAAATATTGTGAAAGAAAACATACCAACTAATGTCACAAGGTCATGATCATCTAGACCTTTGGCAACAAATTTTTGTCTTTGGACTGAAATTGGGTCGAGCGGAGAAGGCAAGTTTGTTGAGGCTTGAGATGATAAAGAAACCCTCCCATCTCTTCTTCCTGTGGGTACTGGCCAACTTGGGCCATCACTCTACCATTTTCACAAGTGTTAGTTTTATATATTCCTTCAAAAAGGTTATGCATTATAACGTGTTTAAAAAAAGTTTATAAAATTTATTTTAATACCAAATCAACAGCATCACGAGCTGCTAATGCTAAGATGTCAGCACATGAGACAACTCCAGGACATATGGTCTCTATCTTTGATTTTGCATCATCAATCACCTCAAAACCTCTTAGACCGAGGTTTGGCAATGCACTCTTCTCTGCAGAAGAATCTGCAATCAAAATTGAAGCATCGCAACCCTGTGGGACATTTTGTCTAATGAGTTATTAATTTGTGTGTCAAAATAAAATTTTAAGAAAAAAAAGCAAGATTTGATCACTATCAAGTGATATGAAATAATGATTGTTAATTAAAAAATTAGGGAACAAATGTTAACAATTCATTGTTTATATATGTGTGTGTATGTGTATGCATGTTATTTTATCACAACCTTAATTATTGACACTCCCTTTTTTTTTATCAATTCTCACTATAGAAGAGTAAAGATCATACACTTACGGCTTTATGTGAATGAAGGATTTGAGGTTGAGGTAGCTTACCTGAACAAAGCAATCATGGAAATGAAGCCTGAGAAGGCCAGGAGCAATGGTTGGATCCTTGTTGAAGTAGGATACAACAGTGGACCGTACAATGGCCTCAGCATTTGGACAAGAAGTAGAATAAAACCCAGTTTTTAATTGGGCCTGTATTGACGAAGTCATCACCAAAATCATTATGGAGCCCAATATGGCATACATTTTGTACCAATGGTGGAAACAAAAACTAGTATCTGCCAACTTCAAACTTGGTATTCGATGCTTCTCTCTCTCCCTTGCTAGCAGCATTTATACCACTGAATGTCACTTATATAATTGAGCTTTTCTTAATTATTTTTTTACTTTAATAAGGTTTTGGCCTATTTGTCATTGACATTTTGATAAAGAGAAGATATTAAAAGATGGTTCCCCATTTTTGTTTTCTTAAGTTCATACTATATACAGAACCGAAGGAGGATTTCACATAATGGAGAGGTCTTTCCATCACTCTTCTTATCTTTGATGCCTCTACTTTATTCCTCAACGCGTTTCTGCTTTTTCTGTCTCTTTTTTTTTGCTCTGTAATGCTCATCTTTTTGCTTTAGTAGTTTACTTGTAAGTTTCTTGTTCACATTAGCTTTGGTTCATGAATTTTGATGAAATATATTCGGGGTTACTTTAGTGCAATCATTGTTGATAGAGTACCAAATTAAAGTTGATTAGCAAGCACTACTCGGAAATAAAAAAAGGTTGAATAACAAGCGGGTCGTGACTACTACCTAAGTAAAATATTTGAGCAGTAATTCACGAAACAAAGGTATACTTGGTAATAGCTTAGCTAGAACATTGAAACATTGTTGGAAATTTTTATTTCAAGGACGTTTTTATGATCTAAGTTCTCACCTGTCTTAAATTTGTCACATTATCAGGTCTTGCTAGAGAAAAAGGGAACATATTTTGAATATAATTAGCAGATTTATTTTTGTAACTTATAGCAATGGATTATTGTTACAGAATTTTTGTTTTTCTGTAACATTATAGTCCTTGGAGAAGTTCTTATCCAATGCTGCAAAGAGAACAATAAAATATATGACCTTCATCTGAAAACAAATTAAGCCAATATTCGTATAACTATTATAAACTTTTATATAACACTTTGGTAGTATTATTGTATGACTGTTTTCTCTATTTTTGTGCGTCTAGTATGGACCTCTGGATGCAACTTGAGTCCTCAAAATAGGAAGAACAATGGTTAAAAAAATAAGTAAACTTTCTTGAATCTAGGATGGCAGGTTAATCCTAACATAATGTTTTTAGAGTGTGTTGGGGGAAATAATAAAAAAAAATAAGAAATAATGTTTTACCAAAGTTATTTTATAATAACTCGTATAAAACATAAAAGGACAAAATTACGCCATTACTTTTTTTATTAGTTTTTAAAAAATGCATATTAAAGATTAATTATGACTTGTTTTGTCCTTTTTTTTTCTTTTATATGATTTATTGTAAAAATATCATCATTCAAAATTAAGAAACATAAGAGACTCACATAAATAACAACATTGAAAATAAAAATTCACCAGAGATGATTAATGAAGATTGAATAAAATGGAGTGATAAGAATATGCACATTATCTGTTCCTACAAAACAAAAATAATTATTCTATTATTACTAAAAAAAATTAGAACAAATTGATATTATTCTTTCTTTTTCGAGGCAATCAAAGGAGAGAATTCATAGTATACTTTTTTTCTGGTAGAATAAAATTATAGTTGTGTAAATATTATTAAATTAAAAATAAATTGATTTTAAATTTTTTATTAATTAGTGAGTTTTTCATGCATACAAATATCATTAAATTAAAATAATTTTTTGAACAAAAATTAAATCTATATACATAATTATTTTTAAATTTTATTAAATTTTATAAATTTAAAAAAATATTATTAATAAATTTTTTATATTTAATTAAATTTAAAAGATAGAAAATTTTAATTAAAAATAAATTATGAAAAAAATCATTTTGTAATTAAATTAAAAAATAAATAATCACATGACATAATAAGAAAGTTAATAATTCCTAAAATTACTATTATTTAAGATAACTGCTAGAAACATTTTTGTTTAAAAATGGAGATTCACATTAAATGTATAGAGGTATACTTGGTCCTTTTTAAAGTTAATAATTTATTGATTAGTTCCTAAATTGATATTATTAATGACGTAACACTAATATCCATTGATAATAAATTTTAGAATGAATTGATGATTTGTTGTATTTAAACTTTTATTTTGTTAGTTTATAGTATAGGAATTAATTTTAATGAGTGATTAAAAAATAACTTGTCCAATAAACAAAATTAATTATAAGTATTGCACAAAATTACCTCCGCACGTAACATAAAGTAACCAAATTTTCATTCTCTAATTGCTAGTGGAGCTGAGAAAATGAAAATTGGCAAGTATAACTGATAAAATAATAATATTAAAGTTTGATAATTGATTTTTCTAAACGAAATATAAATGCAAATTAAACAACAATTGGTCCACACGCATGCCGCCATGACTGGGCAAAAATTCTGAAAGTATGATTAGGCAAAATTTTCTTGGTAATTGGTACAAAGAAAGACAAAGGTCTACCTCACGAGGCACAGAGCAGTAAATTTGGGCCCATTTAACGTAAGACACGTTATCACTTCATTCAATCATGTTGTTAGCGAGACTTAACATACTTGACCCCCGAAATATACGAAAATAGAGGAACAAGATAGTGACACAGTCTGGGTGCTTCATGTCCTACATGCAACTAAAATCTCTAGCTGCACCATTAAAATTTGGTAATAGGGTGTTTCGATCATTCGTGTCAACAAAAACAGATCATAAGCTACTAATTTGAAAACGGATTCATTTCATTTATAGCCATGTAAATCACCCAGGAATCCGTCCACAGTTATCAATTTTCTAGATCAGTTTTCTTACTTGTTTGCTGGTTTCCATTTGCAATGTGGTCGTGTTATGGACTCATTCTACAATATATGAATTGGTCTGTACAATAATTATGAAGTTGGACTATATGGTCTGTGCATGGCAACGTGGGTGCGAAAATAAATTTTTGTTAACTTAAACTTGAATGGAGTCTGACCAATTCAACAAAAAATTTTCTAGAAATGATGATAGACTTACCTGATTCAATCAATTTATAGTGGTGGTTTATGTTAGACACCTGTACATGCATGTAAATAAATATCTTGCCAAACATTTGCAATTCTGAATAGTTGTTTTGTGATTATGCTAAAAAAGTATATATTAAATCCATATATCAATGACTCTGAAGTATTGGTCTCGCTACCCCAACATAGTGGTTTGTGTGATAAATGATAATCATGAAAACAAGCTATAGAAAACCAAATTCTTATTTAATGAAAAGTAAAATTAAAAACGACATTATTTTGTTTCCCTTTTTGTTTCACAGAACACACCAATGATTTTGCTAATCGTTCTCTTATTTTATCGCTGCATATTTGTCATTGATTCATATTTCAT
Organism: Abrus precatorius; assembly: GCF_003935025.1. Classification (NCBI taxonomy): domain Eukaryota; kingdom Viridiplantae; phylum Streptophyta; class Magnoliopsida; order Fabales; family Fabaceae; genus Abrus; species Abrus precatorius. The sequence goes on along the minus strand of NW_020874428.1, from coordinate 35,204,798 downwards.
GCAAATTAATCGATCAAAACATTAGAGAAAGCTATCTGCCGTTAAAATGTTAATTCACATAGGAAATAATTACATGGGCTTTATCTTGCTACCTTATTTATCTTAAAACAAACTTAGTAATTAAAACTTGAAAGAAATACAAAAGTAAGAACACACAGAAATAAACTGAAAAACACGAACACAACGTTTTCTTCACTGATAAAAGTCACATATAATTGGAATTTGGGTAAGGCGGAATTGCTACATCGCTAATCCCTTCTAACATCAAAACTACACTTTTCATAGTTGGACGCAGAACAGGTTCATCTTGGATACACCAAAGTGCCACCTTAACCATATTTTCTAGGATTTTCTTATCCATGGCTTCCCAAAGAACAAGCTTGTTTAACTGTCCAGCAACAAAACACTTGTATGCCCAATCGTAAAGCAAAACCTCCTCAGTTTTCGAGACATTAACTTCAATGTTTCTTCTGCAGCATAAAATTTCCAGCAGCACAATTCCATAGCTATAAACATCAGCCTTCACTGATATTGGGGTGTTCTTGTGCCATTCTGGGGCCAAGTACCCTCTGGTCCCTCTTACCCCTGTGAATGTTCTAGTTTGATCTGGCATTAGAAGTTTTCCTAGCCCAAAGTCAGATATCTTAGCAGTCCAGAACTCATCCATCAAAATGTTTTGAGGCTTTATGTCACAATGAATGATTGGTGCCTCACACTCTTCATGGAGATAGAGGAGCCCTCTTGCAATCTCCAATGCTATTCTTACTCTTTCGTCCAAATCTAAATGTCTTTCAACCCCAAAGATTAGTTTTCCAAGAGAATCGTTGGTCATGTATTCATAAACCAGAAGCCTTCTTGAACCTTCGACACAATAACCTAGCAAGTGAACTAGGTTCTTGTGGTGGGTTTTTCCAATGGCTCTCATTTCTGCTTGAAACTCCCTCTCACCTTCTTCTACTAACTTCTCTAGCCTCTTCACCGCAATCAATCTCTTGCCTTTGTACAAAGACCCTTTGTAAACTGCTCCAAAAGAACCTTTACCCAACTCTTGTTTGAAATTATTGGTTGCTCTTTTCAGCTCATTGTATGAAAACCTTCTCAAAGTCACCTCTTCGTTAAGGCCCAAGTTCCCAGTCTCCATCAACCTTTGGTACCTTAAGACTCGAATCTTATACATGTAATGACAAGAGATTGCAATGGCTAAACATAAAAGCATACTAAATAGGGATGTGATGACAATGATCTCTATTGTTGCTTTGTTACTTGTAGTCTTGATTAGAGGTGGAGGTGGTGGTTCAGGCACAGAATTACCATTTCCCTTCAGGCTTTTGTTTCCAACCTTCAAGAACACCACGGTTCCCGGTTCATTGTCCCTTGTCATTCTAATATACCTCAAAGGCAACCCTTGTTTCTCGCAGCTTCCTTGCTGATAAATTGCAGCCCAACAGTTGCAATCAGCTAAACAAGCTAAGGAACATTCTTGTTCCTGTGACATTTTAGCCACGAAATAAGGATGATTCTCCCACGTAACATTCCTTATCGAGATCATGTTGTAATAAGCTAAACTATCTTTCTCACTTGCACACCTGATTTTTGAAAAGTTCCTCTTGCAACCTTTGGTGTCTTCAGCTGGATCTATTAAGTCAAAACCTGGAAGGCAATTACACACGGATTGAACTTCATCGAATGTGCAGTAGCTGTTGAAGCCACAAATACCCTTCAGTGAACATGCATCGCCACCCGGCCAACTTTTAACAATATGGAAGCCATTGTTGGAATGAGCATACAGCCGAAAAACCCCATCAACATCCAAAGTTGCCCGATAAATTATCTGGTTCTCGTCCCCATTTTTTATGGGGTTAGTCAAAGATGAATCAGTGTCAAGACTCATTATAACAGTCGAATCACTGCTGTTCATAATCTGAAGTAAACCTGTTTTGTTGAGATAAAGATGACTTTTGAAACCAATATTGAAAACATTAGAGGCCCAATAAGCATCTACTCCCGTGTCAGTTGAGTTTACTGGATATAGAACAAGATTTCCATCATCTTGCATCTTGAGACGAAACCGTCCAAATGAGTAGCTATCATGGGATGAACTAGAGACCAGTTCATGTCCATTAGAAAGAGATTGACCCCCTAACAAAGTATCAGTTGGGTAATCGAAACTTTGCCATATGATGCTGGACTTAGAATCATTATTGTACAGTACAAAGTTTCCAGAATCAAGCATGGAGGCAAAGGAAGCTTTTGCACTACCATTAGGTGCAATAACCTTCTCTTGTCCTTGTTCATTTGTTAGCACAAGTTTACCATCCTTGGTTAGTTGTAGCTTTGCATTTGAACTGACAGGAGGATCATTCCGATTTGCAGTCCATACCACTGTCTTGCTCCCAATTGCAGCCAACCAAATTGCAATGATAAAACCATTGCTTTGCTGTTGTGGAGAAAAGCCAAATGCAAACTGACCCGAAGGAGAATACCAGAGAGTGTGGTGAGGATCATTTGCGATCAGTGTGGAACCAGGTTCTATATTCTTGGGTGGTTGTGTTTGAGCTCTCGTACTTGAATATGATACTAAAGACATGAACAACACGAAAGTGGTGGTAGGGATCCATGAGACCATAACTGCTCAACTATTTGGTGTTGATGACTATTCAACTCATACAAGAAAAACAACGTTGCTGTTTCTTAATTCTGTCACTGACTTGCCTAGTTTAAATTAACTCGTTATTTGGTTTATATAAGGAGAGGAAATATCTTTTCAATAGCCAAAATGGAACGGTAAAAGTTGTCCCTTTTGTTTTATTAAGTGCATTTTATATATGTAGGTATATATGAATAACTAAATACATTTTTGTCTTTTTTTCATATAACGTTAACATTTCTTCATCATTTAGTGATGTGGTTGTTATAAATTTTTTTTTCATAAGGTTAATTTGAAATAGCTATACCACCGTTTATAAACAAATTAAATGGAATAGGCAAAAAAATTTCCATTTCAATGTCCTTGTCTTGGTGAAGAGAAATATATTTTGTTTATAAATGAATAATAAATTATATATATTAGGTCATGTATGACCAACAAAATATATTAATACTCTAAATATATTAAGATGCCATTCCTTGAGATTATATGATTTTTCATCTTTGCTTAAGGTTTTAAGGATCTTCATTTTTTCAAGATTTTTTGTTTTTTTGTAAGCAATTCATAACTTTTGAAATTAAGTTCTTCAAAATTTTTAATAGTATTTAAGTCACTGAGAAAATATATCCAAACGTTTTTTCCTCCAAGATACTTCATATAAAAATATTATTTTATTTTCACTTTTTTTATAAATTATTAAAATTAAAAAATAAAAATGATATTTTTATATTAAAAATAAAAAATTCCTTAGAGTATACAGCCATTTACTTTTCATAATCAATCTGAAGTCAACAGTGACCTAGAAAATTTGCAATTCAAGAGTTTTAGCGTAGATGGAGTCTTTCTAGGAAATATTGTCCAATTCAAGATAAAAAAAAGGCTTCAAAGGAATCATAAAAGAGGAAAACAATCATTATGCTAAATACTTTTTTTCTATCAAATATATTATATTTCAATTTTTTAAATTTTTTAAATTTTAATTTTAAAAACTGTTACTTTAATTTTTAATTTTATTTTAAATTAAATTATATATAACATAAAGATTGACATGAAATAATATTTAAATTAATTAATTATTATTTAAATGTGATTATTATTTTTTAATTGAATAAAGATTAAAATCAGTATTTTTTTCAAATATAAAAATTAAAAAATGTTTTATTAAGACTAAAATTAAAATATAAAATATTTTGAAAAGAAAAATATATCTAAGCAAAATTATTTATCATAGGTCTTCAATTTTTTTCTAATTAAGGGTTTTAAAAAAATAATTATTAAATTAAAATTTATTTGAAACATATTTCTTATGTAGGATTAAATTTTTTTAAAAATAAATGGCCCTTCAAGAACATAACAATTGTGATACATGTAAAAAATAACACTAAACAAGAAATATATTTCAAATTAACTCTAATTTAATAATTAGTTTTTTTAAAATCTCTAATTAAAAAAAAAAATCCTTAGCATCACATCACCTTAGTTCCTTGTCAGCAGATGAAAGATTGTCTATTTATCTATGACGACTTTTAGGACCTTTTAATTTTCTTGGCCGATGTTTCAAATCAACGTCCTATCAAATTAAGCAATTCATGACTTTTACCCTCAATCGAGACTCTCTTCCCACTCTATTAAAGAAAGCCTTCCAATAAAAAAGAAACGTAAGATCACAGGTCTCAGTCACCTCATTGAATTGTTTTTCCTTGACTTCTAAGAGACTCTTCCCTCCCCTTTTGCGTTCCCTAATAAAGAAAAAGTCTCATAATATTTTAAAAAAATTAATGTGTTATTAGAATACAATTTTTATTTCATTAATTAATTAAAATATTTTAATATAATTTTAAATAATTATTATGAAAATATATAATTTTTAATAATATGATAATTCATTATTGAAGGTAGTGTAACAAAAATTATATTATCAATACATATAAATTACTATTAAGTTTAAATGTGGAGATAAAAAAAATAATGAACAAATTTATCGACAAATAGTTTTAAAAAGTAAAATCAAGTTAGTTTATTTAATGTTTTTTTTTAATTCTGTTAATTTTAATTTTAATTCCTATCCCGTCTTTTCAAAATTTTAAATTACAGAATTTTTTAATAATTTATATGGATCTTCATCTATTTTTATAAATTGAGTATCCAATTATGCTCCAAAAATTTAGATTCTTTAAAAGATAAAAAGTCTTTTCTAAAAAATAAAATTTATTTAAAATTAATTTTTTATCTAATATATTTTTTTGCTATGTCAATGCAAGTATTAGTTGGGTATGAATGATAGTATTTTTTTTTATTATTATTATATAATAGACTATCGACTATTATAAATCGATACACACATCTATAGCCTGACATTTGTGATCATCACAATAGTATCGTACAGGGAAAGACGATAACAGTGTTGGCGGTTAAAGTACGTCAAGACTATCCTTCGAAAGAGGACGATCCTGCTGTTGTATCACGTGTGTCAAGGTATTTTTTTTATTCGATGGTTTATCGTCGTAACATAGGTGTTATCCAATTCTATACTTGTGAGCCTCTGGTGCTTTATCGGCTATAGAATCAGGATCTTCAGCGAGTAAAGAGTATGCAAGAAAGGCCAAACAATAGTATGTGACACAAGCTTCAAAATTCGCTCCAAGTAAGACTTTGGAAAATTTCAAGTTCCCATGAATTAAATATGAAGCTTGCTGTATGTAAGCAAGTCAATGAGCCACATCTGCTGCTATTTTTAAGCATGATGTCCAATGCAGGGGCTTAGCCCTTCCTGATCTTGAACCTGCACATACAACAGTAGCCAACTCAGTTAACAAAGAATCATCAAACAGGCAAAGTTGAAATTGATTGGTCCCCTCTTTTGCATTTCAGGATTTTTGACAAAGAATAACAATAAAAGATAGAACTTTTAAAATAAAATAGTATGAATAAACAATGGGTGAAATCAAATGGAAGAAGTATGATAGTCAACATAGCATGCTAACACGTTTAATCAAACATTACCCAAAATAGTCTAAAAAGAGTGCCAATAACAACTCAACCCTGTGATTATCCTCACAACCCCGAGAGCAAAACAACAAGGCACCTCTGCTAGGAAAAAACAAGCAATTAATAAATAGTGGCAACAACACTACACATGGGATTACTGACCAATCTGACACATCACAACCCCCTCTTCTAAATGATAGTCCTGATACACTTTGACTGTCAACACTATTATTGTCTTTTCTTATCTGAGACTATTGTGATAATGGCACGTGTAAAGTTATGAATATGCATAGGCATTTGATGGCCAATAGTCTATCAAATAAAAAAAAAAAACTATCATTGATGCATGACTAATATTTGTATTACCATGATAAAAAAAATATAGAGAATTAATTTTAAATAAACTTTATTTTAGAAATTAGTTTTTAAAAGTGTATTATCTAAATAAAAAAAGGCGCATTATTTCATACGTTGAAAATACTTTATTTTTTAATACATGAACTCTACTTGGTGGCAATATACATTATTCATAACAACAACCTCCACAACACAACTTTAGATGAAAATTAAACATGTGTACAAAAGAAAAACTATATCATATCCCTAAAAGATTATTTAAGCAAATGTGGTGGAGAGGGAGGATTTGGAATATCTTTCAATCCTTCTAACATCAAGATGAGATTCTTGATTGAAGGACGAAGAAATGGGTCATCTTGCACACACCACAGTCCCACCTTCACCATTCTTTCCAATAACTTCCACTCTACAACTTCACCTCCATCATCTTTAACAAGCTTATTTAACTCCCCTGATTCAAAGCATTGATATACCCAGCTAGAAAGAAGTATCTCCTCAGCTGAGGAAACATCTATATCTATGCTGCTTCTGCGGCACACAATCTCCAATAGTACCATGCCATAACTGTAAATATCCCATTTTACTGATACTGCTGCGTCCTTCTTCCATTCAGGTGCCAAATACTTGCTCATCCCATCATCCTCTTTATTCATTCTTGAATATTCTGGCTTTAATAGCCTTGCCAATCCAAAATCAGATATCTTTGCCACCCATGCTTCATCCATAAGTATATTTCTAGGCTTTATATTGCAGTGGATAATACCAACATCACACTCCTCATGTAGATATAGTACTCCTCTAGCCACATCCAATGCAATTTTTAGTCTCTCTCCCCATGATAAACGCTTCTCTCCTTTGAACAGAAGATTTGCAAGGGACCCATTGCTGACATATTCATAAACAAGAAGCTTCCTTGATCCTTCAATGCAAAAACCAATGAGCTTAACCAAATTCCTATGATGTGTTCGAGCAATGGCAGTGATTTCAGCTCGGAATCCCCTCTCCCCTTCATCAGCAATTCTCTCAAGTCTCTTCACAGCAATGCTTCTGTTACTATCACCGATTGTACCTCTATAAACTGCTCCATATGATCCTCTACCTATCTCTTCCGTGAAGCCTCGAGTTAATCTCTCAAGTTCATCAAAAGAAAATGAACGCAAAGAACATTCTTCCGTAAATCGCAGATCCTCGCATGAAGACAACAACTTTGTATATCTATAAACTTGGCGCCTATAAGTAATGCAAATAGACGCCGCAAAAACCAAACTTAACAATGAAATGCTACCCAAAGTAAGGGCTAGAATCATTATCAGATTTCTCTTGTTATCAACAACGACCATCGACTTCTTCTCCTTAATGACATCTTCTGAAGGCATCTTTAAGAAAGCCACGGTTGGTGGATCTTGACCTTGAATCCAGCTGCCATATATAAGGGGAAGCCTATATTTTTTGCAGTTTCCCTCAGAATATAACACTGCCTTGCAATCACAATCTTCCAGCAAAGACTTCTCACAAGTTTCCCTCTTCATTGGTATAACCGAATAGGGTCTATCACCCCAAGACATACCTTTCAGGAAAGTAACATTGAAAAACTTGGAGGGATCTCTACTACGTTCACAATCATCCATGCTATCGTTCCGCACGCAGTCCAGAAACATGTTCACACTACTTTTGGACACGAAACCAGGATAACACTCACACACAGCATTGCCTGCTACGTTTGAGCAGTAACTGTTCAAGCCACAAAACCCCTTGATCATGCATTCATCCGACAAGGCTTTCCACAACACTTGTACGTGTGAGATACTATTGCTCTCCAATTGGTGCTCATACAATCTCAAATTACCGTCTACATCAAGTTTTGCGAGATAGATAAATGAACTTGTGTTGTGTGACTTAATTCCAGGGTAGCTACCATTAAAACATGAAAGGTAATCTCCAATGAGGCAAAGAGAGCCCGAGCGGGTAAGACTGAGCCTTTGGTAATCTGGTACACGAGTATTTGAAGCCCAATAAGCATCATTTGAATCTCCTAAGCCAATATCAGGGTAAGCAACGAGGTTTCCATCTCCTTGCATGCTGAGAAAGAAACGTCCACTAGAATGGTCTGAATTGGAGATACTAGAGACCAGTTCAGCATTTTCAGTTAAATTCTGACCTCCTAATATGGTGTCTGTTGGGTGATCAAAGCTCTGCCAAATAATAGTATGGTTGTCACCATAGAGCACAAAGTTGCCAGAATCAAGCATAGATGCCGAAGCTACTAATGTGAAGTCTGAAATGAGATATTGTCCTTCTTTCCCACTTTGTAAAAACCGCAAGCCAGTATTTGTCAAAAGCAACGTAGAATTTTTGGAGATTGTGGGGCTATCACGGTTGGCAGTCCACACAATAATGTCTTCACTTTCGGGTGTACTAACTAGCCATATTCCAACAGCAAAACCGTTGCCTTGTGGGTAAAAGCCAAAAGCAAAATGGCCAGAACTTGATGCCCATGAATTGTTATGGCTGCCTTCAGGAGAGAGCCTAGACCCCAACTCAATTTTGCTTTCAGTTGAGCCTTCTTTTGCAAAGAACATGATGAAGAAGAAGAACAGTGAGAACATAACAGGTTTGGAAGCCATACTACTTTTCTGGTTTCTCAAAGAAACTACTATTGCTGATCAAGTCACTCGCCAAACTCGAACTTTTACGTTCCAAACTTTAGCGTGGGGACTGTTTAATAATTCTCCATTTCAAGAGTTGACTAGCTGTCATGAATTGCTACAAGTCTTCCACCGAAGAAACCACCACTCACGCGTTGCAATGCCACTCTCGATCCTGGATTTCCACGAATGAATTACGTAAATAACTAGTGGTCCACATGCCGTGTTGACTGGTAATGTTCAAACATGGGAAAGAAAAAATTATTTCTTGCATAAACCATACATTATATGAATCAGGGAACAATTGAAATTTTAGTTTACGCTTTACAAATAACATAGGTGTCATTACAGTCTTTAGGAGATGATAACAACATTACGACAAGGTCAGAAACAGTTTCTTTCTGAATGGACGTGTAATTAAAGTTTAATCTGCGGGGTGTCTCAAGATTGTCTTTATTAAAAAAATATATAAATACTTCACTGTCAAAAACAGAAAAAATCTAGCTATATGGCTCCTCTATTTCACATTTCTAACTAGTATTGTTACTTTTTTTTTATTTGAGCTTATAATTTCCAGTTTTTAGCCTTTACGTCAAGCTTTTTTTTTTTTTTTGTTATCGATAGTTGTGCTCATTTTTCTTAAATTTTTGGTGTCATAGGTTTTTTTTTGTGTGTATTTGATAAATTATAAATAGGCATTATCATTTAATGATGAATTGACTAATAACTAAAGAAGTCTGATTTTCACAACCATAACTTCATATCTAACTCCTTCAATAATGTGTAACAACACATCACCAATATATAGTATTAAAAAAATTATAAATATATATATATATGAAATAAAATTTACAACGTCGCAAAACAATTAGTATGCATTGCTTTGTTTTTTCTATGTAATATTTTAGTCACTCAAATATTCAAGACATATCACAAACCCAGTTGCATGCTATAAATTTCTAAATTTTACGATCCTAATTACACTAATTCAATACTTAATATCCCAGTCGCAAATTTTTCTTCATTTTGCATATCTTTTGCTTGTCTATGAGGCTTTAAGATAGAATTGCAGCATTAATTTTGGGCATGGTTATTATTTTCTTACGAAACAGAACTTACCGTTTAACACCCAATCCAATACCAATCTTTTGTTCATTTCAGAATTTAAACTTTATTCATCTTTTCCCGTTAATCAAACCATTCTAGAGATCAATTTATTAGGAGTCAAAATTAAAGATTTTGTATGTAGGGCTTTTTGTGAGTGAAGGATATTAGATTCAATTAGCTCACCTGGAATATATATATATATATATATATATATATATATATATATATATATATATATATATGAAGCTTAATTGGGTTAAGTATTGTTATTATTTACTGTAATTCAATTGTTAATTTTTTTATTATTTGACTAACAATTTGAATGAAAAGATCAATTTTTATAAATAAAATATAAAATTTATAATAAATTTTATTATAAAATTCATATTGAGATAACAAAAAAAAATTATGTTTACAATTATCAAACGTAATACTATGATAAAAGACCAATACATTAAAAAAAATTAGAAAATAAGTTCAATAAATATTCACTTAAGTAATATAAATATCTATTTTTATTTATATCTTTACTAATATTATAACTGAAATTAATTCCTTAACTCAACATTCTTTTCCTTCTAATTAGAAATCTTAATTAAATAGAAATAACTATTAGTCTCTAGAATTTCTAAAACTTTATAATTGTTGACTTTACGTTGTTCTATCTCTTTTCTAATTCTTGAAAATAATAATTTATAATCCACTGTAAATGGCCAATTTATAGAAGTATTGAAAGGAGAGATAAGCAATTAATTTAAAATAAATAAACTTGAATCAAAAGTAAAAAATTAAAATTATATATAAGTTAGGATTTAGATCCTTTTTTCCCTAATTAAAAAAATTAGTTATACATAATAACATGACAGAAAATCACAGGAAAAAAAATTTAAAATGATTTTATAAAAATTGATAAATTAAACACTTAATTTCTCAAAAATGCAAGTTATTTAACTCAAGGTTTGTAAAAAGAGAAAATATTTTTAAAGATGAAATCGTTAAAAATTGTCTTACATATGAGATTTTTACATATCATTTATATTTTTCACTGATATTTTAGTATTAATAATGCTAGTTTAAGCGTTATCATGTTTTGTAGATTACGTTATTCTGATTTTCTAGTGTTAATGACAATTTTAAGATTGGTAACATTGCTTCTCCTTAAAATTTTATTTTAAATTTTCTTAAAGTTTATGATTAAAATAAATCTAAAATAATAAAATTGAAATATTTTAATACAAATTATTTTATAAATTTAACTTAATATAAATTATAATAATTATTTAAAAATATTAAATTTTGCATTATAAATACTCTTGTAATAATATAAAATTATTAATTTTTTTAATTATTTACATTAAATAAAGTGTTATGACACTTATCTCTTCGTTAAAATAGGAGAAAGAAAAAAGGAAATAGGATGTGGACAGGGAGTGTACCATGGCCTCAACATTTGGACATGAAGAAAAATAAGGGATACGAATCTAGTGCAATTATTGTGGGAACTACATGTGCAATTCTTTGTTCACTTAAGTCAATTTGACAAGGCTTAAACAATTTTTATAATTTTTACTTAAGTCCATATGCACTAACTTAAGCGAATGAAGGCTTAAGTGAGTAATACATGCATGGAGCGAAACAATGAACTAAAGCGAGTGTTTGATGTTTTCCAATTTAAGTTATTATTTTTTATTTTTTTTGCATACTCGCTTAAGTGCACATTGTTTACTTAAGTCATTCTATAATATCTTAAGCTAATTTATCAGTCCAAAAGAGCATTTTCTTTGCATTATTTTTATGTAATTTTTGCTCAAGTTAAAGTATATCCACGTAAGTCAAGCCATGCACGCTTAAGCAAAAGTGTAATCCTGAAAAGTGTACTCTCTGTTCTTTTAGGCTTAAGATATTAAGGTATCGCTTAAGCCTTAGAAATGTGCGCTTAAGCCCACAACTCACTAGCTTAAGCCAAATCAAGCACACTTAAACCAGTTTGTAATCCTGGGAGGTAAGCTCTATTATTTTTCGCTTAAGCACGTATATTTTAGCTTAAGCACATAAGGCACTCATTTTATTTCATTGTCTCGCTCCATACATGTATTACTCGCTTAACCTAGTGCATATGGACTTAAGCAAAAATTGTAAAAATTGCTTAAATGCATATAAGCCTAAGCAAAAATTATAAAAATCGCTTAAGCTTTGTCAAATTGGCTTAAGCGAACATAAAAATATGTTAACTACACTAAATCCGTATCCAAAAATAAAACTTAATTTTGATTTGGACATAAATTGTCAAAATCATCATCAAATTCACTCACTGTCCAATATTGTATTCATTTCTTCTTTTTTGAGATACTTCTTTTTGCAGTGAATGGTCATACAATATGACATCCATTTTGAATTAATAATGCAAGCAAAAATTCAATGAGAGCTTTCAATCCATTTTAACATATTCATGTTTTAAAAGTTAACTATTTTGAAAGCTATTCAATATATAGTTTAACTTTCAAAAATTAATTATTAATATTTTTATTGTATTTTTTATTACTTTAAAAATTAATTTACCATTTATATGATTAAGATTTAAATATATTATTGGTCCTCGTAAATATAGGTAGTTTATGATAAGTTCTTATAAAAGTTTTTGTTAAAACGTAGTTTCTAAAAAGTTAAAAATTTAAGATTTAATCCTTGCAATCAACTCATTTCTGTTAGGTGCTGGCAAATAGAAAACTAGCTCAGCATTGTTATGCATCATGCCATGTCATTTATTTTATAATATTTTATTATTTAAAAAAATTATAAAAAATACTTAACATATTTTATATATTTACAAAACAAATCTTCTTCTTCCTTTTCAATCTCCTCCCTTTTCAACCAATGAAGCTCTCACCTTTCTCATTTCAATCCTAACTTCTATCATAATTCTCATCGCCACTCTTTTTTCTTCAACTCCTCCACTCCTACCGTCAACTTCTCTGTCGTCCCTCCTTAATTAGGAAAAAAAACTGTTGATGAAGAAATATAATAGTATAAGTTTTGTTTGATTTTAAACCTATTATTAATTAGTGAGTTTTTCATGCCTGTATAATTTATTAAATTGATTTTTTAATAAAAATAAAAGTATATTACATAATTATTTTTTATTTTATTAAATCTTATAAATAAAAAATTATTATTATTAAATATTCCATTATATTTAATTAAATTAAACTTACAATATAAATTTTAAAAATATTTTTATAAAAATATTTAAATTTTAAATTGCAACTAAATTAAAAAAATAAATATATAATATAGGATAAATCACATAATTAAACAGGAAGTTAATAATTTGTAAAAATACTTTCATTTAAAATAATCGTTATGTTGAATGGAGACTCACGTATTTAATCTTTTTAAATTTAGTAATTTATTAATTAGTCTTAAATTCATATTATTTATTTTATTAATGACCTTACACTGTATTATTCATTGATGATATATTTTGGAATCAGTTAATGATTTATTGTATTTAAACTTTTATTTTATTTGTTCATAGTATCGGAAAAAGAGTGACTCAAAATAATTTTTGTAATTAACAAAACTAGTTAATAGCCCCGTGCATTGCAAGGTACTTTTATATTAAAATAAAAAAGAAATATATATATATAAAATAAAATTGTTTGAAATATCAAATTTAAAAAAATAATTTTATTCTGTAATTATAGATAGTATATATCATAATAATAAAGATGTAATAAAATTAAAATAAATTTAAAAGTAATTTTAATTTTAAAATATTAATGTCACAGAGTAAAGTAACTTCAAAATCTCACTCCCGAGATGGAATACTTTTCAATTATAAGCACTAAAAGAATTCCTGAAAGTAACCCAAAAAATAACGAAACTAGTTACAATTTCACATACTGTAATTGATAGGGGGTGGGAGGGAGCTGAGAAAATGACAACAACTGATAAAATAATAATATTGAAGTTTGATGATTGATTTTCCTTCTATTTTCTGAATAATGATTCCATTCAATTTGCAATCTATAATCATGTTGTTGGCGAGATCCGTCCCCCAAAATATACTAATAAAGGAGACCATAAAGCTACTAATTTGGAAAGGCCTTTATTTCTTTTATTGCCGTGTTACTCACCCATGACTTCCCAGATAATTTATCTAGCTATCAATTTTCTTAGTTGTTTGCTGCTTTCCATTTGCAATATCATCGTGTTATAGGAAATAATTACATCAGCTTTAAACTTGGTATCTTATTATATCTAAAAACAACCCACAAACAAGCTTAAAAGTCAAAACTTGAAAGGAATACAAAAACACTTAAAACAACACAAGGCAATAATAAACTGAAAACCACGAACACAGCATTTTCTTTACTGATAACAGTCACACAGAATTGGAATCTGGGCAAGGAGGAATTGCTACATCGGTAATCCCTTCTAACATCAAAACCACACTTTTCATGGATGGCCGCAGAAAAGGTTCGTCTTGGATACACCAAAGTGCCACCTTAACCATATTTTCGAAGACATTTTTATCCACAGCTTCCCAAGGAACAAGCTTGTTTAACTGTCGAGCAACAAAACACTTATAAGCCCAACCAGAAAGCAGAACCTCCTCAGGTTCCGAGACAGTAACTTCAATGTTTCTTCTGCAACACAGAATTTCCAACAGCTCTATTCCATAACTATAAATATCTGCTTTCACCGATATTGGGGTATTTTTGTGCCATTCTGGAGCCACATACCCTCTTGTCCCTCTAACCCCAGTGAAGGTTCTGGTTTGATCTGGCATTAGAAGTTTCGCTAGGCCAAAATCTGATATCTTGGCAGTCCACAACTCATCCATCAAAATGTTTTGAGGCTTTATGTCACAATGAATGATGGGTGCCTCACACTCTTCATGGAGATAGAGGATCCCTCTTGCAACATCCACTGCTATTCTTACCCTCTCATCCCAGTCTAGACGTCTCGTAGCACCGAAGATAAGCTTTTCAAGTGAACCATTGGTCATGTATTCATAAACCAAAAGCCTTTTAGAACCTTCAGCACAAAACCCCAACAACCGAACAAGATTCCTGTGGTGGGTTTTTCCAATGACTCGCATTTCTGCTTGAAACTCCCTTTCTCCTTCTTCCACCAACTTCTCTAGTCTTTTCACTGCAATTGATCTCTTTCCTTTTGACAAAGCCCCTTTGTAAACTGCTCCAAAAGAACCTTTACCCAACCCTTGTTTGAAATGGTTTGTTGCTTTTTTCAGCTCACTGTATGAAAACCTTCTCAAAGTCACCTCTTCATTAAGACCCAAGTTACCAGTCTCCACCAGCCTCTTGTACCTTAACACTCGAATTTTGTACATGTAATGGCTGGAGATTGCAATGGATAAACATAAGAGTAGAGCAAATACGGATGTAATGACAATAATTTGCACTGTTGCTTTGTTACTTGTAGTCGTGATTAGAGGCTGAGGTGGTTGTTCAGGCCCAGGATAACCACTGAGCTTTTTGTTTCCCAGTCCCACCTTTAAGAATAGCGAGGTTTCAGGGTCACTACTTTGTTTTCTTCTGACATATCTCAAAGGTACCCATAGTTTCTTGCAATTTCTAGCCTGGGAGTCATACAATGAAGCCCAACAGTTGCAATCAAATAAACAAGCAGAGGTGCAGTCGTCTTCTTGAGACATTTTAGCCATGAAATAAACACGATCCTCCCCTACAAGATTCTTCATCAGGGTCATGTTATATAAGGTTGCAGCTGCACCATCTTTCTCCCATCTGCACTCTTCTCTTTCAAAGGTACTTTTGCATCCAAGAGTACGTTCATTTGGATCTATAAACTCAAAACCATCAAGACAGTTGCACACAGGATGTTCATCATCAACTGTGCAGTAGCTGTTGAAACCACAAAAACCCTTTACTCCACATGCTTTCTCATCTCCCGGCCATCTTTCAACTTCTTGTACAGTGCCGTTGTTAAAATGCACATAGAGCCGAAAAATCCCATCAGGATCCAGGGTTGCACGATAAATGATCTGCTCCTCATTTCCATATAAAGATGAATGACTTAAAAGCCACTCAACTGTAAAATCACTGACATTTTTGAGCTCCAATTGCCCTGTTTGGTTGAGGTAAAGATAAATTTTAGAACTACTTGAGGGCGTGGAGGTGGAGGTGGAGGTCCAATAAGCGTCCCATTGTAAATCACTTGTGTTAACTGGATACAGTCCAAGAGCTCCATCATGTATCTTGAGACGAAACCGTCCACTTGAAGGCTTCATCTCTGATGAACTCGACACCAGTTGACTTTCACCGAATAGACTTTGACCCCCTAACAATGTATCAGTTGGGAAATCAAAAGTCTGCCATATGATGCTGGAGTTCTTGTCGTATAGTACAAAGTTTCCAGAATCAAGCATGCAGGCAAAGGAGGCTTTTGCGTTATTAGTATTAACTGCTATCACCTTCGCTTGTCCTTGCTCATATTTTAGCACAAGTTTCCCGTCCATGGTTAATTGTAGCTTTGCATTTGAGGTGACTGCAGGATCATTCCTGTTTGCAGTCCACACCACTGTCTTGCTCTTTCCACTAACCAACCAAATTGCAACAACAAAGCCAGTGCCTTGTGCTTCCGGATAAAAACCAAATGCAAATTGACCTAAAGGGGAAGGCCAAAAAGAAGAATGAGTACTGTTTGGGAATAGTGTGGTTCCTAGTGCTATATGCTGCTTTGGTGGTTGTGTTTGAGCTCTTGTACTTGCAAACATGAGCATCAACAAGATGATAGTTGTGACAATGGTATCCATAACTAATGGATTACTTGGTAATAGATATTTTGACGATTTAAAAGTTGAAACTGAGTGCAAAGAGAAGCAAAGTTGCTGATACGTTCATTGCCTTACGTAGTTAGTTAAAGCAATTCCCAAAGAGTTGGTTTTGTGGGTCAATGTCTAAGTCAACATTGTCACATGCAGAATTGGCTGTGTAAGTCAAGTCATTCCACAGTGTGAATAGCACTGCGTTTGTGTTTTATCAGAAAATTACAAGGTTCAAGATGAGAGGACTGAAATGGATAGATGAAATGAATTTATTTTTGTGGCTCCACAAACATCAATCACTTTCCTTACCTTCAAGTTCAAGAGTATTTTTTGAAGTTTGAATGAGCGTGAAGCGGATAAGATAAAAAAATAGAATAAAACAATATGTATTATTTAAATGAGTTAAAATAAAAGAAAATATAAAAATTATTTATTTTAATGAATAAAAGAGTAAAAAATTATTAAAAATAATTCTAAATAATTAAATTAAAATTTAATTTAAATACACTAATTTTTTACATTTTCATTCTTAACCTCTTATATTAGAAACTTATAATAATTAATAAAAAATTATATTTGTAAAAAATTTTACACTAATAATATACTTAAATTAAACTCTTTAAATTAATTTAAAAATAAAATTTTTATTATAATATTTTTAATAAAAAATAAAAGAAATCATGGGATATAAGAGAAATAATGAAGATGGATTTTGAGCCATTAAATATAACTAAGATAATTATATAAATTAATTTAAATTATATATTTTATTTAATATATGTTATATTAAACATTATTTCAAGTAGTTTTAATCAAATTCTAAAGTTTTGAAAGTTAAAAAAAGAAAAAAAGTAATAAAAAAGAAAAAGAAAAGAAAGTTAATAAGAAAATTTTAAATTGGAGAAATTAAAAAATATGGAGGATTTTTTCTTTCTCCCATTCAAAAAACTATCAAACACACACTCAAAATACTCATATCATGAAAATATAGTCTTTTATTACAACACCCATGGTGGCAAGCACACAAGCTACCCTTGGATGAAAATGAACCACAATAATTCAAGATAATGATGAAACTAAAGATGCATACAAACAAAAATTATACTATACATCTACGATTATTAGCCAAGTGAGCTGGACAGGGAGGATTTGGAATATCTTTCAATCCTTCTAACATCAAGATGAGATTCTTGATTGAAGGACGAAGAAATGGGTCATCTTGCACACACCACAGTCCCACCTTCACCATTCTTTCCAATAACTTCCACTCTACAACTTCACCTCCATCATCTTTAACAAGCTTATTTAACTTCCCTGATTCAAAGCATTGATATACCCAGCTAGAAAGAAGTATCTCCTCAGCTGAGGAAACATCTATATCTATGCTGCTTCTGCGGCACACAATCTCCAATAGTACCATGCCATAACTGTAAATATCCCATTTTACTGATACTGCTGCGTCCTTCTTCCATTCAGGTGCCAAATACTTGCTCATCCCATCATCCTCTTTATTCATTCTTGAATATTCTGGCTTTAATAGCCTTGCCAATCCAAAATCAGATATCTTTGCCACCCATGCTTCATCCATAAGTATATTTCTAGGCTTTATATTCCAATGGATAATACCAACATCACACTCCTCATGTAGATATAGTACTCCTCTAGCCACATCCAATGCAATTTTTAGTCTCTCTCCCCATGATAAACGCTTCTCTCCTTTGAACAGAAGATTTGCAAGGGACCCATTGCTGACATATTCATAAACAAGAAGCTTCCTTGATCCTTCAATGCAAAAACCAATGAGCTTAACCAAATTCCTATGATGTGTTCGAGCAATGGCAGTGATTTCAGCTCGGAATCCCCTCTCCCCTTCATCAGCAATTCTCTCCAGTCTCTTCACAGCAATGCTTCTGTTACTATCACCGATTGTACCTCTATAAACTGCTCCATATGATCCTCTACCTATCTCTTCCGTGAAGCCTCGAGTTGATCTCTCAAGTTCATCAAAGGAAAATGATCGCAAAGAACATTCTTCAGTAAATCCCAAATCCTCGCATGAAGACAACAACCTTGTATATCTATAAACTTGGCGCCTATAAGTGAAGAAAACGGACAATGCAAAGACCAAAGATAACAATGAAATGAAACCCAAAGTAAAGGCCAAAATCGTTATGATACTTCTCTTGTTATCCACAACGACCTTAGGCTTCCTTGAGGACATGTCGGTGTTGTTTGGAGTTTGACTAATTGCATTTGCTGAATGCATCTTGAAGAGTGCCACGTTTGCGACATCTGGAAGTTTACTTCCATAAATAAGCGGAAGCCTATACTTTTTGCAGTTTCCATCAGTATATAATGCCGCCTTGCAATCACAATCTTCCATTAAAGACTTCTCACATGCTTCCTTGTTCATTGGTATAACCGAATATGGAGTATCATCCCAATATATGTTCTCCAAGCGAGTCACATACAAAATCGTTGGGTCTCCACTGTCTTTGCAATCATCTTTGCTATCGAAAGCTGGTATGCAGTTTATAGATACGTTACCGCTGCTTTTGGAGGGAACAAAACCAGGAAAACACTCACACACAGCATCGCCTGCTACGTTTGAGCAATAACTGTTGAAGCCACAAAACCCCCTGATACGACATTTATCAACAGTGGTGTTCCACAGTACTTGAACATGTGAGCTACCATTGTCCTCAAATTGGTGCTCATACAATCTAAAGTTCCCATCTACATCAAGTGTTGCACGGTAGATTGAATTTTCAGTGTTGGTGCTGTTCCTTAAACAGTGAACTGGAGTGCGGACGGAAGTATAATAATTGAGGCACAGAGAGCCCGAGATGTTAAGCGCGAGATTGGCAGCCCCATCATAAGTATTTGAAGCCCAATAAGCATCATAGGCATTTGCTTGGCTGTTCAGAGGGTAAGCAACTAGGTTTCCATCTCTTTGCATGCCGAGAAAGAAACGTCCACTGGAATGGTCTGAATTGGAGATACTAGAGACCAGTTCAGCATTTTCAGTTAAATTCTGACCTCCTAATATGGTGTCTGTTGGGTGATCAAAGCTCTGCCAAATAATAGTATGGTTGTCACCATAGAGCACAAAGTTGCCAGAATCAAGCATAGATGCCGAAGCTACTAATGTAAAGTCTGAAATGAGATATTGTCCTTCTTTCCCACTCTGTAAAAACCGCCAGCCAGTATTTGTCAAAAGCAACGTAGAATTTTTGGAGATTGTGGGGCTATCACGGTTGGCAGTCCACACAATAATGTCTTCACTCTCGGGTGTGCTAACTAGCCATATTCCAACAGCAAAACCGTTGCCTTGTGGGTAAAAGCCAAAAGCAAAATGGCCAGAACTTGATGCCCATGAAGTGTTATGGCTGCCTTCAGGAGAGAGCCTAGACCCCAGCTCAATTTTGCTTTCAGTTGAGCCTTCTTTTGCAAATAACATGATGAAGAAGAAGAACAGTGAGAACATAGCAGGTTTGGAAGCCATACTACTTTTCTGGTTTCTCAAAGAAACTACTATTGCTCATCAAGTCACTTAGCGTTGGGACCGTTTAATAATTCTCCATTTCAAGAGTTGACTAGCTGTCATGAATTGCTACAAGTCTTCCACAGAAGAAACCACCACTCATGCGTTGCAATGCCACTCTGGATCCTGAATTTCCACGAATGAGTTACGTAAATAACTAGTGGTCCACATGCCGTGTTGACTGGTAAATGTCCAACATGTAAAAAACATCAAGATAGGTAAATTTTATATCTGCATAAACCACAAGTCAGAAACTGCTTCTGTCTGAATGTAGTTGGCTCTATGAGTCCTCTGTTTTTTAGCGTGGGAACTGATAAAGCACAAGAACAATTGAGAAAAAACTAATTGAATAATAGGGATACATGCTTTAAGGATGACATGGGTAGCCAATTTAATGTATTATTTCATCTGAGCAAGTAAACGGCGACCTATTGAATTAATAGGATACCAAATTTCCAGTGTTTTATTGACTCAATAATCATGGCTAAGTCAATGCTTAACTTTCATTTTATTTTTTTTTTGCGTGTTTGTGATACATTTTGCTTGCCTTTGGGGTTTTGAGATAGAACTAGAATAGGAATTTTGGGCTTGGTTATTATCTTTTGAACCGAACCTAATTAAATATGAAATAGTTTGTTATTTTGTGTCGTGCAGGGTACATAGAAATTAAGTTTACGCTTCAAGAAAGCATTGGTAAGTACAGTCCACCTGAGGCAGAGAACGAAATCATCATGATATATTGCCGCTCATAGCAGCTCAATTATGGGATTATTTCCCGTGAAAGTAGCTGAATTAAGTTATTTTACAAGTCTAAACCGCATTCAAGAGCAGCTAAAGCAAATTTAGTATTAGTGTCAGTTTGATGTTTGGAGTTGGACAAAAAAACTATTGCATTAACTAGACTCAGATTACAAAGTGTAGGGATGGTGAAAGGTAATACTAAAATCGAATGTTTTGTTTAATACCACAAGCAACAAAGATCCATTAAAAATATCAAAAGTTCGCATAACCATAATTTGTGTTTTGCGTTTTCAAATTTGTCTTCCTTTCTCTAAGACCTGAACCTTGGAGCATAACATGAAAGTTAAACTACTTATGCCACATTGTAATAGTCAAATAAAAATTTCACAATTGGAAGTTTTCCGTTTTATGACCCAAACTAGACACTAACATTGGAAGTTTCTCCTTCCTAATATGTTCTATCGACCAAGAATATGTGTGTAAAAGTGATCTTTCTGCCTGTGACTCCGTTCAGGAGAAGATGATCTTACTCCTTGCCTCCTCTGTCTCTAGACCAAACTGATTTGATAACTGAAACTAACAAGATTTGCTACAAATTGTGAAGCTTTTAAACTTACACATTTTTCCCACCATAGATATTAACATACATTTCAAGATATCATGAAAACAAATGGTTAATGCTGGCAGGGTCTTTTTCAGCATACACTAACCTGTGAACTTAACCATTAATCCTACCACTCCACCATTGAACTTTTCTATAACGCCAACTTCTGATTGCAGCTTGCCATTTGCTCAATTATTGCCAAATAGTAACACTGGAAGGGGGGAACGGGATATTTATAAACGTGATCTCCAAAAGCATCCAATAGCATTGTAGTATGAAGCAGAGACGGAGTATATAATTACATTACATACTGAATACCCGCGTCAGCAAAATGTCAAAACATTACTTCTGTGAATTCCAGAGGTTTTATTATATGGAGCCTATAATTCTATAAATTAATCCCATCTTTACATTTAGCATCTTACATCTGTGTTAGTATCTAAGGCGTGCGTAACAGAGGCATCCGATTAAAAAGAAAAAAGAAATAAGAAAATAGCCATCCCACTACATTGCTCTCAACGTAATCCAGCAGGTTACTTGGCAGCTTGTTCCAGAACTGGGATTTTCTTCCATGCTTCTTCTGAATCACTTATCTTCAACGGTGGCAATGAAAACATGCTAACTGTTGAGCTTCCACTTCTAATTTCCTGCAAAACATGCAAAGCTGATACGGTACTCTTCATGTAAAGGCTCTCCATGTACTCAATCTCGGCTAATTCCTTAGGAATCAGCAAACCATCACTGTTGGTAGTGGTTGAAGTAGAAGGATCACAACCTTCAGCCTGGGGACTAGTCTCACCAGAAACTGGAGGATCATTCACTGGGAAGAGGCGGTCCAGCATTGTTTCACACTCCTTTACAAGCTTGTAGAGCAGGTCAGTGATAAAGAAAGGCTGTTGCAAGACCTTCTGAATGAAGGGCAAGCGAATGAGAGCACCAGTTCTCTTGTCATACTTCTTCAGTATTTTCACTAGCCCTGTGGAAAGAAAATTGAGGTAATACTTAGACACCCAGAACGGTTGATTTGAAAAAAGAAAAATTGTATGTAATACAATTAACAATCTTCAATTTATGATCAGAATAACTAACTTAAGGCTGATCATAGAAGCTAAACTTGATTTGGTGGTTTCCGGCAAAAAGTGGCAGAGTAAAGAAACAATAATCACAGCACAACCACATATTATTTATTTTTACACCATGCGCTTTTGTAGCTTTTTCAAACCAGAATCACTTTAGAATTGCAAGTAAACAAAGAGAAAACCCTCTGTTTGATTATGTAAGCTTTAAGATGATGTGACCTTTGATTTTGTATACATTGAAACTGGAATATTTACAAAGATTGGCATCATATTTAATTCGAACATTGACGACAGACTATTATTGAATTGGCTTGCTTGCCGAGTAGATAGAAGAATAAGAAGCCATTATAGAGGTATCAAAGGGGCTAGATGTTCTATTTCGGAAAATGAACATGTTCAAAGCAGATTCTTTATTCCAAGAAAAAGCATATGCTTTTGTCCTACCAACTTGTCCAGTAGAATTTTCAGGAACAATGGACAATTTGTATTGGAAACGAATCCTATTCCATATTAATACTTGACTTTTCCATTGTATTTAGAAGTGCTACAATTCTAAAACGGACTTGGGCCAAGTTTTAAAATGTAAAGAATAAAAATTTTGATATATTTCAATATCAATAAAGAATAACAAATCAATGTAATATCGATGAAGTTGAAAGTACCTGTGTAGTTAAGGGCACTGTAGTTTTCCAGCAAGACCATCTCTCCGTGGAAATCCACAATCTCCTTGCGGATTTTCATCATCTCTTCACTAGAATCCTTCACTTTGGCCACCCTATCTTGTAACTCCTGAATATTTCAACAATAAAAACATTAGAGCTTCCCGTTACAACAGTTTTATGAATAAAACGAATAAATTATACTTTATATGTTTAAACCGCGGTTATCCATAGATAATCAAAGGCTTAAAAAACCAGATATGATCTTCTGATGAAGAAAATCAAGGGAAACTGACATTATCAAATTGCAATAAGAATTTTAGTTTACCATATTACCTAGTGGAAACCGGATATTTTGTTTAATTACTTCACAAATGATTATTCATATTCATAATTTGAAAATCTACCAATTTTTTTCGCAAATTAAAATTAAATTCTATAACAACATAACGATCTTATATTTATTTTAAATTCTAGAAATATTTTAACAGAACACAGCGAAAAATATCAATATTTGATTAAAAAAAAATGAACAAGATAAAATAGCAGAAACTACTTATTTAATTAGAAGTTGATAAAGATTTCAAACTCGTAGGCAAACATTAAAAAGAAAAACGAAATCCTAACACTTAGTATTTACTATTGAATTGGAGGAATTTTAAAATCTAAAATGAAAGAAATCTTCGATGCAACGAAACAAAAAGGAAGGAGGAATTGACGAGAGTACCTTGAGTCTGATAATGTACTCTTCCTCCTTCTCGACGAAGAAGTTGTTGAATTTTTCGAGTTCATTCTCCAACAAGTTCCTGAAGTCGGTCTCGTCCTTGGACATGTCACCGGAGTCGGGGAAGGAATCGCCGTTGGCGGCATCGAGCTTGAGACGTTTGGCGGGACGGTCATCGGCGGCGGGAGGGTCGAAGTGTTTGAGTTTCTTCTTGAGTTCCTTGTAGGAGAGGAACTTGTCGCGCCATTCAGGTAGGGTTTTCTCGATCTGGCAGCTGAGGCTCTTTCCGAATTTCATGGCTTTCCGTTACCGAAGAAACAGAAACGGTACAAATAATTTTTTTATAAAAAAAAAAAGTATGTTTTTGGTATGTGAGAAAAAGAAAAGAGAATGTGGTGTGAGAATGGGAAGAAGAAGAGAGGAGGAAATGGGCGAGAGAGGTGTGGGTGATATAACGGTTAGAGGGAGGGAATATTCGGAGGGTATTGTTGGAATATCCGTGAAAAGAGTATATTTCGGGTTTTATTCCCCTCTCTCTCTCTCTCTATTCTATTGCTGTGCGTTGCACTTTGTGACATGTGTTGTGTGTTTCGGCGAAGGAGAGAGGAGTGGTTGTTTACTTGTCTGTGTTGCTATGCTGCGCTTTTAGATTATAACTTTAATTCAAATTATTTTTAAAATATTAACGTCTTTGATATCTTGATCAAGATTTATAATTAAGCTGGTGTTTAGATTGGATTTGTTTTATTGATTATGTAAATATATATATATATAATCATCTTATTTTATTTGATATTTCCTTTATCTTATTTATAAACAAAAATAATTAATTAAATTATTAAGACTAGAAACTATTTGTTATATACCATAAATTAATGTATTTATTTAATGCATTTCTTTACATGACCATTATACATTGAATTTAAACAAAAAATTTATTGAGATAAATTAAAAAACTTATTTTAATATATTATATCAAAAATATTAAAATAAGTTAAATTTATAAAAATAAATATTTTAAAAAATTATCTTTAAATTCTTTAAATTTATATAATTTTAAAAAGGAGGCTCAGTTTTAATATATAAAATTAATGTTATAAAAATGTTTTATGGGATTCCAGCCTCGTTTACCCAATTACGCTATGCCATTTGTATCTATTATTAAGCAATAAAGACATAAAACATATGAAGTATTTAGTGTATTTAACCATATATTTCAGTTTAATTGCAAGTCTACATTTTGTAAGCAAATTCATGTTAAGAATATTTTCATAATTTATTGCATAACATCTAAGTTTATAAGAGTAGGAGTTAGTGTAAATTACGGTTCTATACAGGATATGGTAGGTAGAGTTAATTAATAGGAAAAACTTATATATATTTTTTTCTTTTCAGAATTGAATAGTATACAAATTGTTAGGCTATTTTTTTTGTATGCTTAACAAAAAAAATTATAAATTCGTAATAAAATAATATTATTTTTATTTATCTATTTGAAAATAAAAATTATACAAATCCAAGAATTTATTTGTTTTTATTAAAATATAATATTAATTTAATAATTTATCCTCTATTGACGAGTTGTTTATTTTTTGAACTATTCAAACAATATAAATATTTTTACTAAAAAAATACGTTAATAATTTATACACAAACAAATAAAATAGAAATGTATTTTTCTATAAATAGATAAATAAAAATGAAGACAATAGTATTAATGTTTTATTAAACTATATTTCATTGGAATTTTATATTTAATTGTAAATCTTTTATCTCATAGTTTTTCGTAATGAAATAATATTTTACAACTGTTTTTAAGCTTTGAAACAAATAAATAATAAAAAAATATTTTGTTACAAAGAAAAAAAATGTACAATTAATTAAGATATAATTTAAAAACATGAACCAAAGTCTATTTAAAATATATAAAAAAGTTAATTTATAAAATGAAAAATACTAAACAAAATTTTAAACAAATAAATTTGTTAAATAATAATATATTGTAATGATTCATAGTCGAATACAAGAAAAAGAATCTGAAACTATCTGCCATATAAACACGATGAAGGCACATTTGAAGAAATTATTTTATAAAACAATCACTTAATTTGAAATTATAACTAAATTTAAATATTAATTATCGCGAAATTAGAAAAAGAACAAAACACTTACTCCCGAGATAAAAGCGAAGTTTGCTAATTTATGACGCATGGTATAATTCCAAGGCATTTGGAATATCCTTATAAGGCATGGCCAATGGGCATGCCATGCGACAGCGCCACGTGTTACTCGAGTAGTGTGCTCTCTAAAATCGCCTTTTTTATTTTTAATTAAATATTCCTCGCCACCTGTCCTCTGCCTACTGGCTATCTGTTAATGTCCGCATCTTTCGCTGGATATTCTTCGACTCTGTTTCGATCAAGAAATATATCGAGTTTTTAAAACGCTTTCAAATCTATTGCTTGTGTAACTTCAAAAGAATGTTGGGTTTTGGAATGTTCAGATGCAATTTTTAAGCATCGTTTGGATGAAAAAATTTAAAGAGATAATGTAAATTTTAAGATCATTTCAAATGATTTTTTAAATATTTTGTCTTAATATTAAATAAAGAAAATTTATAAATTTTAAGTTCTGAGAAGTGTTGTTTCTCTAATATTAATTCTCATTCAACGTGCTTCAATGATCTTTAAAAAACTTGACACGATTTCATAACAATTAATAACTTTATGCAATTTCAAAAAGTTGAATCACAGATGGTAGAACTGGAAAATAAATATTATAGTATGCGAGAATCACAGTATCACAGAGTTTAAAACAATGCTACAAGATAAAAAATTAAAATAAATTTTTGCATTATACTATGTCAATTCCTTGTATTTGTGTCAAATTTTGTATTCACAAATGTTCACCCAAACAATCAAAGTTGTAATGACAAAATTTAGAATTCAATGTTTCAATTTCTTGCTATTTCTATTTTTTAAAAAAATTAAAATTATCCATCCAAACACCTTATGATTTCTTAATTTTATTTTTTATTTTTAAATTAAAGTTTCAATTTAATAACTCATAACAACATTAAATGATACATTTTAATGAAACAAAACTCTAGTTTGATTAAAAATAGCATCAAAGTGACTAAATTGCACTTAAGTTTTGCCTTTTTAGAATATGCTAGAATAAGTAATTTTTAAAAAATATATTTTAAAATCAATTAAAAATAAATTATGTTAAACATTTATTAGGTAAATTAAAAACATGTCAAAATATGTCATTGATCTTCTTGAAAATAAAGAAATTTTGAAATTTATTTTTTATAATTTTTTTGTCATAAAAGAAAATATAAGAAAAATGAAGACGTGTTTTGAATGTTATGTTTGATTTGCAGAAATAAAAAATAAAGAAATTGTATTTTCGTTATTTATTAAGATTAAAAAATAAATCGATTGTAAGGTCTAAAAATTCGACTATTCATTAATTCATGCAAGGACATTGATTATAGTATTCTCTCGACAACTATATTGTAGAACTATATATTTGTAGATTAAAAAATTGTCAGTTATTAAATATATTAATTATATTTTTTTATTTAATTTAATAGTTAAATAATTAAAAAAATTATAATTAAACTATTCTTTTATAAAATAATTTGTAACTTATTTACGAATTTATTGATAAATAAATTAGTAGAGCATTAAATATGAAATAAAAAAAGTTTATAACTTTTAAAAACTAATATTTAAAGATTTTTAATATTTGTATAATAAATTAATTTTATTTTTTTATCTTCATATTAACAGTAATTTTTATCTTTTTATATTTTTTTATCTTTTTATTACTATTAGTTAATAATATATATTATTATAAAAAAATTATTTAATTTAATAAATAATACTTTAAAAAATAAGAAATTAATTATTTGAATAAATAATATTATTTTTATTAAAAAATATATTAAAATAAATTATATTTAATTTTAATATTACGTAAATATAATAGTATACATCTTTTTAAGTCATTGAACATAAATCAATCAACTATATAACTAATCTACTAACTAGTTTAATTTTATAAATTATTTATACAATTATAAAATTTCACTTAATTTGATGATTAAAAATTATAAATTTGTAGCTTTTAACTCATTATACTAAACATAGTCTTAGAAAAATATCAATGTTATGTTAATTAAGAAGCATTTACTCTCTTTTTTTTATTAAGTTGTAAAATTTAAAAAAAGTTATTGGACAATTTTAATGTCAGCGGAAACCGAGTTACATTATCTATTATTCCATGTTTCCCTACAAAAATTAGTGGAGAGCGTGACATAAATTGTTATGCTAATTTACTTGATATCATATACATAAACATGTCATGGTCAAAAATTATAACCATGAAATTGTGATAAATAATGATGGCTTTATTTTGAAGAGAAATAATTGATTTTCCACATTTCATGATCCATTTGTTACGAAAGAACCAACAAGATTGTGCCCTTCCAATTCCATCATATATACTTTTGTTTTGGACAAGTAGAATTCTACCCACCTTGTGAGATTATGTCAGCACACTCTTTTGCTCTACCTAATGAATACAGATAAACACAACCACAAGGAAGAGGGTTTGATTGATGAACTGCTGCTGGGTTTGCAGGGAAACAACTACCGACAAAAGGGGACTACGCTTTCGTGTCTGCCTGTGGAAAAAACAACTCAAGATTGGGTATGTGATCATAGTGTCTTAGATCCTAGTTTGTGGTTTAAGTTTAATTATTTTTAAATAACAAATTATTATTAAAAATGTATTTTTAAATACTATAATTTAATTTAATTTTTCAATTTGAGATAAATAAAACAATATTTTATTTACATATTTTCTCTAGTATTCTAAAAACATTTTAAAAAATATCTCTTTTGATTTTTCCACCATTTTTTGAAATATTTATTTATATATAATATTTAAAAATAATATATACATATATATATTATTTTAGAAAAATTACAGATATATAACAATCATTTATAACAATCATTGATAATTTTTAAATATTAAAAATTTTTAAAATTAAAAAACATGAAATTGAAAAAATTATAAAAAATTGCAAAGTACTAAAAAAACGTTATTGACATATTTTTCTATTTTTTTCAAAATTTTATAATTTAATATTTTAAAAAACCATATAAATAAGGGCATTTTTCATTCAAACCTTATTTTTTGCTTTTAAAAATAATAAAACATGCTCTAAATCTCTGAGGCCTCTCTTACTTTCATTAACATGAATGTTTGGAAGAATGCTTCTCCATCGTAAACCTATATTTTAAAAACTCAACTGTGATTTTATGAGCAGAACAAGCAGCTTCGGTATATTAAATTAAAATTAAAATTATTTCTCAAACTTGCGTTATCATAAATGGCAAAGAAAATTGTTAAATTAGTAATTTTATATTAATCTTTGCTATAAATATTTCCAATAATAAAAAAATCGTAAAAATGAATCACTTAAAACTATTTTATTTTAAAAAATCTTACTTCGTTGTCCCAAAGTCGCTTGTCAGTTGTCAATGTTAGCAGAGTTTCAAACGAAGAGTCTGCGACACTATGCTAGGGTTGTCAACATTTTAAGAGCCAATGGCGATTATGCAGGAAGAATATGTATTAAGTTTTTAAAAAATAATTAGTTTTTAAAGTATGATGATTACGGATTAAATTTTAGTTTTTAAAATAACCTCAAACTTTAAATTTAAAAACATTTACAAAATATATGTTTATACATGTACCAATCTTACATTATATTTACTAAATTTTGCAAGGCTTTCTATTGAATTTAAATTACATAAATAACTAGTATTTTTTTGGTATGTTAAACAGTTATTATTAAACTATATTATTTTAAAAATAATTTATTTAAAATATATTATATAAATATTTTTTAATTTAATTATTTTATAAGTTTAGAAAGTAATATTATAATTGTTAATAATAATGTTGAGTTTAATCACCTTTTAAGTTTTCTAACTTTTATACTTGTTCAATTTCAGTCTCTTAATTTTTAATTATATTATTTTAATATTCATATTTTCTTTCTTAATCAAATTTCATCCCTCCTTAAGTTGTGATTCAATTTTCAGTAAAAGAGCATAATTTTCTTCTTCCTTCTTTTCCCTTAACTGGAATGGGAAAAGTCATCCTTCTTCTTGCCTCAGATGCTCCTTCTTCACTCTCCCCCTTCTTTGACATGTCCTCTTTGTCCTCCAACGAATCCTTAATCGTGCCTTACAATTTTGAAATCGTTGCAATCAAAACCTTTGCAGCGGTGGAGAGATGAATCTTCATTTCTTGCTCAATAAAGAATATCATATCCGACATGTCCTCCATAATTAACGTCGTTCTATGGATCATGATTGTTGAAGTTGACCCATTGGATTGAAAGTTTTCAGCGTATACTATGCTTAAAAAATGGGAAATGCCTTGTCAGCATTTTGCTTTACAGTGAAAGTAAATAGCATGGGAGATGAACCATCACCTCTTCCCTGGTTTATCTACGTTGCTGCAGAAAGATGTGAATCTCAAATAGAGAAAGAGAAGAAGAAGAAGAAAGAACATTTAAGCTAAGAAGGGTGACTTTCCCTTTGGAGACTTTGTCTGCAGTGACAAATCTTCGTCGACAATGACAGAACTCCACTTAGCAAGAAAGGGAGGAGGAAGAAAATCACACTGTCCTCGTTCAAAATTGAATAGCAACTTAACATACTAACAAAATTTGTTTAATTAAACAAAAAAAACAGATGAACTAAAATTACACAATTAAAAATTAAGAGATTAAAATCAACCAAGCACAAAATTTGGGAGACTAAAAATTGTAATTAAACCTATTCCATTATCGGTAAATATAATTAAAAATTAATATTAACTTTAAAAGTAAATATACAATTTAAAATAATTACTTTTCATGATTTAAAAAAGAATAATATTTATAAATGCTCTCATTTAAAAATATTTTTTTAGAAATTAATGGTTATAATTTATATACAAGGTTAATTATTTCAAACAAACAAATTATAAACAAAAGAAATACATTAATTTATCCCTTTTCACTTTAAATTTTTTGAAACTAAAATATATAGACATACATAATAGTATTATTACTAATATTTAATCAGAATATATTAACAATTGAAAGATATTTTTATATTATTCATCAAATATAATTAATTTTTTACATAAATAAAAACTATTAATTTTTAACAATGAATTTAAAATGTATATTTATGATATAGTTTTATTAATTAATAATATATAAACTTTTATAATAAGGATATATTAAAGTTATATTATTATTATTGTTATAAGAATATGAGATTGGCATATCCTTTAATTGTGAGCAGAGAAAAGAGCACAACTTAGGCATATTCCCTTTCAACTCCCTTTATTCCAGAATGGTCCTCGTTTGCTCTTCCATTCCATTCACATTAATTAATTCCCTCATCTCCTCTCCCTGTTTTGTTGCCCCCTCCTATTAAATATTTAAATTATTATAAAGTATATATTAAAATTTTTAATTAATTTAAACTAATAAATTTTTATTTTTAATAAAAATTATTTTAACCTTAGGTCTAATTTTTTTAAAAATCGAATTATTATTTTTGTTATTTTGGAATAAAAAATGGTTAACCAACAAGTTTATATCGAGATGGTGACACTTGTCTTTAAAGATTTTTCATAAAAAGGTGGGGACTTTTGTCCTTCTCGTAGCTGAAAGCCTAAAGTTTTTTTATATGTTTGCTTTTGCCCAGGATATTATCTTGAACAACTTTAATGTTGGATTTAGAATTTTATATTATTTTTTGCAACACTGGTACTTTTAATATTAAAATTTGGAAATATAAATTACTTTTATTTAAATGTATTTTTATTAAAACTAATTCTACAAAATAAAAATTATCTAAAATTAAGTCTACAAACACTTACTTAAATACACACTAAAAAAAAAAGAAATATTTAACCTTTGTTCATAATTATGCAGGATGTTTTAAGGATAAAACGATTTGTTTCTGCTTACTTTTATAATTTTTAATTGAAAATATTGTGTCATTAAAACATCCTTTTCAATCTCTTGTAAAAGATTATTTGAAATTTAATATTTAGAAAATAAAAATCGAAAAACGTAATTTGAGTTCCATTCCAAACTTACGTTATTACTTATCACGTAAAATAAATATAGTTTCCTTTATGTAAATTTATGTTCAATATCTCCGTTATATATACATGTGTGTGTATATATATATAATAATAATTTTAAATTTCTAAAAATTGCAAAATATTTAAAATGTAACAAAAAGTAAAAAGAAAATATTATAATTAGAGAGGCCTCTGCTAAAATGTACAATCACCATTAAATTGTACCTCAACCGATGAGATGATATGAAAAAATTAAAGCAAAAAATGGTGAGTCACATAGACTCGGTAAAAACATAATAAACACGAATAAACGATAATTAATACATAGACGATTCACAATTATAAAAGTGTGACTGTAAAGTATTGAAAAATGAATAATCATACTCTAAAGGACTTGACCATTAATCAAATTAAGAAGCTTATGCAATTAAATATATCTTTCAATTATATCCATTGCTGTGTTGTCTGTATCCATTTGAGCATGTTATATTGCGGTTCCTGGACAGTTTTTCATTTTTTTTTTTCTGCATCAGGTTTCACGGCCCAATTTTGGAAGTTTAGACCCAACCAGATACAGACCAACATCAAACTATACAAACTTAGTTTAAAAGTTCAAAAAAAAAAAAAAACACAGCGCATTTTAATCTGAGTCATCTGAATTACTGAGAGGCAGGGCACCAATATATTTATATTCTGATGGGTATTTGAATTATTTTATCCTTTGTTGACCAAAACATTTTTAAAAAAATCATTTTATCCTTTCGTCTATATTTCAAAAGTTATTCTACAGTTCAACCTCTTTAATGTACGTTTTATTTTTGTATATTTTAATTGAATAAATCTTTTAACCATAGTAATCTTCTTTTTACAACTCTTAATTTTGTTGTAATTAATTTTGAATAATTAATATGAGATGTTAACTTTGAAACTTTTAAAATAAAATTAAAAGAATTATCCGAAAAACTTGTTGGTAATTATTCTATAATATTAAAAGATTTGTTTAAATATAAAATATTTTATCTTTAAAAGAAGATTAATACAATTTATCATAATAATTAATTTTTTATATGGACGCGCACATGCTTGTAGTGAAATATAAATAAAGGAAATTAATAAAATAAATATTATTTAAAATAATGTCCTTAAATACTTATTAATAAAGGAAAAGAAAAGACCAGTCACCACGAAGCAAACTAAAAGCATATTATTTTTTTAAATTATTTTTACTTGGACAATACTTATTGATAAAAAAAATTCACGTTTTTTAATTCAAATATAACAAAATAATATTAATATAAAAATTATACTAATCATTAGAATACTTATTTAATTTAGTTCTATTTATTATAATAAAATATTTAATTTTAAACTGTAAATTTATTAAATTTTAAAATATTACGCAAGATCTTTTAAATTTTACAAAACATATTTTTTAACGTGAGATAACAAATTTAGAAAAATCAGCCATGTTATATATATAGTATGAATGGTTTTCACGCAAACATTTTTTAAAGCAATCAATCACGATTCATTGTTTGTATTTTATGTTGATATTTTCAAATAAGAAAAAAAAGGCATTAATCAGTCATAATTTATAAAATTCGAATTCATTTTTGTACTATCTATCATTTTTCCTTAGAAATTATGTAATATTTTGATTTTAAATTTTAAAATTAAAATATAAAATATGTAAAATGTACCTTATATCTTATATGCATGTGTAATTAATTTTAATTATTAGATTTAAATTATATTTGAATACTCATAATCTGTGTTGTTTCAAGTTAAACTATAATGTAGTCAAACTTTACTTCATTCCCCGTATCCTTACTTACTGTAACCAATTGCAACCTTATTTTCTTAGGTAAATAATAATTATCTCTCACAGGCACATACTTTTTGTATAATTGTATTTGTTATAATCATGAAAGTGATTTTTTTTTTAAAAAAATGTTTAGAAGAGGATTTTAAAGGGAAAAAAGAGAGGAAATGATATATTTTTAATTTTAAATTAAATTTTTTATATAATTTATAATAATAAATACACGATTAATATACAAAATTTATATAAATATATTAATTTATATATTTTATTTTATAAATATATTTATTTAAAAACAAATTTTATCTTTCTCTTTTCTTCCCTCTGAAATTTCCCCTTTCTAAACAATTCTCTAGTAAATTTATATGCCACTTAATATTAGAAATTGATTATTTAAATAAATAAAAATAAAACAGAAAAGTGAAAATTAAATAATAATTTTTTATTCAATTAAAAAACAATAATCCTCAACTTTCTAGGAATTTTTTTTTTATGAAAACGTATTTTTTTCTAACCATTCAGCCTTAATTTAAAAAAATTATATTAATATATACTATCAATGTATTAAATCCCAATATAATGCATTGTTTATCGATATACATTTTTTAAAAAAATTTAAATTTTATTAAGCATAGATTACATTAACACATTATTTTAACAATATTTAATAACTTTTATTTATTAGTAAGTAATATTTGTTCATAATAATAAA
This sequence comes from Abrus precatorius, assembly GCF_003935025.1. Lineage (NCBI taxonomy): Eukaryota > Viridiplantae > Streptophyta > Magnoliopsida > Fabales > Fabaceae > Abrus > Abrus precatorius. Next base: position 35,170,183 of record NW_020874428.1, on the reverse strand, counting down.
TAATATTTTCATTAAAATTTATAATATTTAAGATTATTAATAATCTCTTTGGTGTATAGGTTAAGAGAAAAGAGAAAGGAAAGAAGAATGTAGAGAAAGAATCAGTATTAGCACCAGTTAGAATATATTTATTTATGTGTAAAAGTTTTTGGAGCGTACGTTGGTTCAAACTTACTTGTCTAGGTTATGAAGGACTTCAATTACTTCACCTAAATCTAAGACTTATTTGATAAAATCCGTACATTAGACCGGTGGACCCTTTAAGTTAAAGTTTACACGCTACGCGATTTTGCTGAAATTAATTATTTAATTAATAATAATAATTTATTTAAAAATAAAATAAATGATAAGACTCGTAATATTATTGATATATTTTTTGAACTTTTTTATTTTACAATTTTTTTTCTATTTGTTCTCCTCTAAAAGAAAATTGTATTTGTATTATTTTAACTTATGTATTAATTACTATAAACATTACATCTCTGTTTATCCTTTTAAATAAGGGGTCATTAATTAATTATTTATTTATTTTAAAAAATTTATTGACAAATGAAAAAATAGATATATTAGTAAATAGTTCATTATTCATTACTAACGAAATACTAATGCCTTGTTTATTTTTATGAATAAAAATATTGCAAATTTTATGAAAGAATCTTTAGATTTGTGTAATAATAGCACCATATATGTGAAAGGTAATATTATTACCATTAACTTGATGAATTACTTTTATACAGTTTGTCTAATAATAAGTCCTTTTATAATTTAACATAATAATAAGTTATACAAAAATATTATCATAAACTTCAATATGGCTATGAAAGCTACAAATAATTTGTCATAAAAGGATGAAATCAATCCATCATAAACACCAATGTCAAGATAACTTGGAACACTTGCATCAACATTCAGAGTAATCACATTAGGAGAAGGAAAAGACCATAAAATATAGACGAATGTGAACTATGAAGAAAGAAAAAATCTTACAATATTAGCAAAAAAAAAATAAAAAAATCTTACAATAAACATTGAATGTGAGAAGAAAGATATCTATTGACTTTGTAATAATTATAAAAATAAATTCATTTTGAGTCATACTTGCACATTGTTGTGATAAAGAAGTTTAATGCAAAAAATAAAAATTTAATTAATAGGTCTACAAATGTTAAGAATATATAGAAATTAAAGAATTTTATGCCTTTTCAAATTACTCTAGAATTAGCATAATCTTTAATGTAATACATAAAATCATTTTCACTAATATTGTACTAAGGAAAAATGGAAGAGTAACAATATGACGTTAAAATGAAGGACATTTGAAATAAGATAAATGATAATAACTCATTTTATAACACAATATTAATTATTAGTTAAAATTTATCAAAAATTATAAAAATTATGAACGTATAACATTGTTTCACTCCTAATTTAATTATCCACTTTTATAATTTTTAATAAATTTTAATTAAATAATATAAAATATATTTAAAATTATGTTAAAGAGTATATTCCTACGAATCTTCTTTGAAGCAATAATACTGTGAAAAACAAGTCATATAAAAAATTTGATTTTTCTAAAATATAATAATAAGTAAGTTTGGATATATAATTAAATTAAATGTTTATTTAATAATTTTTTATCATATATAAATTTATGATATTATTTTTACTATAAAGCTTCTTGATTTAAAAAGCTTATTTTAATAAATTATATGAAAGAATTATAAAATAAATTAAAATTTACACAATTTTGATAAGCTGTTCCAAATACTTGTAATGATAATTTTCTATTTAAACCTCCTAATAGAAAAGTAGCCTTGCCAGTTGATTCCTCCTTTGAAACCATCCTACTTAATTTTTTTCCCTGTATTCTTGAATATGTATTTTTTTAGAATTTTATTATCTCAGATTTACACATTAAAAAACAATAAGTTTATTTTTAAATACATTGATCATATTAAAGATATAAGAGTGTAATCTATACTTTTTAAATAAAAAATATTATTATTATTAATTATTTAAATTCAATCTTAAAAATCAATGTTAATATTTTCCCTCTTCTCAATTTAAGACAAGCGTATGCATTATTTACGTATATCTTGCTTGAATAATTCTTATGCGAAGGGATAAAGTTGAAATATAAAATTGGAAAGGCTGCTATATGTGAGAACTGCCTCTAGAGTAAAAGTGCGTCGTGATTTTAGCTTCTTTTTTTTTTTTTAATTTAATGATTTTATTTGTTCACTTTGAAAATACTTAAATTCATTTTAATTAAATGAATATTTTCCTGTAAAATCATTCATATGTCTTAAACTTTTATAGTTGATTTATTGACTCTAACTTGTCCACGTAAGACTGGTTAGGATTTCCTTTAATAAATTTATGTAGCGAGAAAACAAAAAAAGGTGCAAACCTCGTGCTTGATCATGAACATTATCTTCATTTTCTTTGGATTCTAAAAGTTGTCTTCTTTTGATCTAAGGTCTTCTGACCAAAGTTTCATATTAATTACACATGAAACAATGTCAAGGGCATTCAAAGGCAAAAACGACTCCTAGTTCGCAGTCCTTGTAACAATTATCCACGAAAAGGATATCTATCTGTTTGCATTATAATGAATTTTATGTATTGATACGACGAGTATACAGTGGTACGAGTGATCAATCATTATAAAATGAATCTAGAGCCCTTTCTTTTCAACCACTATTCTTCTTTAGCCATCTAATATCTATGTGCATTTCTCTCTACTTTTGTTCAAAAATGTGAAATCATTATTAACCTTATTAATTAAATGCGTTTTTTTTTCTTATGGTTAGAAAACACGAAGTCTCTCTAAACTCAATCAAAGTAGTTTATACATGATAGAATTTAGATTTCTTATTAAAAATATCAATTTCACAAATGTAAACACAATAAAATTTTACAACATTGTACTAGTTCTTTAGGTTACCGTGAGTGTATTTAATAATTAGGTTAAAAAAATACTGATAAAAAGTAAAATATGAGTTTTATTTTATGATTAGTGTTTTGTTCAAGTTTTACATTTAAGGTATTGTCCTCTTTAATTCTCAAAAACTTCACAGTTTTGTCTTTAAAATACATTTTGACGAATTGAAAGAGATATTATATATATATATATATATATATATATATATATATATATATACACGTAAAACACAACATATTATTCCGTTTTATTTTAAGCACATGTTAAATACTACTAAAATGAAATAAAGTCTAAACAACAAAATTCGTAAATGGTAGTTATAGGTTGGCCAAACTTAGAGGTTAATTAACGGTCTCTTCGTTAATTGTCAATATTTTTATTTTAATATGTTTTCACGGTAACAAATATATACGCAAAAATACGTAATCACTTTAATTTCGCCTGTCTATAAACAAAAAGTAATATTATTGATAGGGATGACAATGGGTAGGGTATGGGTAGGGTACTACAGTACTCATCCCCATACCCGCGTTTTAAAAAAATATTCGTACCCGGTCCCATACCCGCGTGGGTATGAACATTAATCCCCGTATCCGTACCTTCTGGGTACCCACATACCCGACTTGTACCCATTACCCGCGCTTGTTTGAGAAAAAAAAATTTATAAAGAAAAATATGTTTATATAATTTCACATAAGTAGCATAATAATACAAAAATTCAATATGTAGTTGTCGAACAAGGTACAAATATAGATAAAAAATAAATATTCAAAGATCATAAATGTTAAATGTATCTTAATATAATAATTTTCTAAACTAAAATTCTTAGAAATAATAAGCAAAACTAAACACACAAGTTATTTGTCAGTGATAATTCTATCTTGTGTGAGATTTGATTGATTAGTAATGTCAGAACGACAACGAAATAAATCTGTATAATGGTTGTCCCTTTCGTGTAGGATCACTTAGTAACCTCTTGTGACGGCATTAACAACTAACTCTAATGAATAACATTTCATAGTTATTAAGTTTTAGTGAGACAGACATTGAGAATGAGAATAGAGTTAGAGTAGAGAAGTTCAATACTAACAATAGAAAGTTGATACATAAAATATTTTTTTTAACTTTTGAATTTGAAATTGTAAGAAAAATAATAGATTTAATTAAAATAATATAATATAATTAATATATATATATATATATATATTAATACTAGTATTTTTTAACTCATATACTATAGGAAAGTATTTTATCAAAAATATAAATTTTTGAAAAATTATTTTAGTGAATTAAATATTTATAATGTATATAAATTTAAAAAAAAGAATTTAAATAAAAGATAAATAGTTACAATAAAATTTTATAATAAAGAAATATACGTGTATATTAAAAAAATTATACTTTTTTATCTTAAAAAAATTAACAAATAAAAATTAACAATAATTTTTTATATTTATATTTTTTCAAAAACTTATTTGAATGTGAATAAATAGTAAGAATAATATTATTTAGATTCAATAGATTATAGTTGTCCTTGTAATACATATGTTGTATAGAAAAATATTATTTTAAATTAAAATTTAAATATTATTAATAAATAATAAGTTTTCGGTAATAGTAGGTGATTGTAAAATTTATAAAATATTTATAATATATTTATTATTTATCATTCACTTTATGATTTAAACATCAATATGATTTTATTAACAAAAATATTTGTGTAAAAAATATTTTATGTGTGTCATATATAAATAATATTTAAAAAAAAAGTCAATCTCATATTAACTATGTAATAATTAAATTGTGTTAGCCTAATTAAATGATATAAAATAGTAAATAAATTTTTCTATTAAAAATATAAACCAAAATAAATTTTTTGGTTTACTTTATTATTAAATATATTTTTATATTAATCTTATATAACTTCACATAAGTAATATAATAATACAAAAATTCAATTCATAATTGTAGAATAAAGTTCAAGCACATATATATATATATATATATATATACGGGTATGGGGCGGGGTGAGTACTTAGATACCCATACCCGCACCCATCCCCATTAAAATTTGCCGATTTTTACCCACACCCGTACCCGTATAGCGAGTAAATACCCTACCCATTGTGGATAAATTTTGTGAGTGTCCATCGAGTACTTTACCCATTGCCATCTCTAATTATTGTATTAATATCGGTCTTACAACCGTACATTTGAACTCCAAATTCCAAAGTCTCGTCAAAGCGATTATTGTTAAAAGGGAATATAAATGCGTTACCTGCTTATCATAATATTATTATATTTTATCTTCATTTCAATTTATTCTTTAAAAAATAATTATTTATTTATATAGAAATTGAGAATAATAGTAATGTCATTTTTTATTTATATAAAAAAAATCAAGTACAGTAAATAAAGTATTTAATTATATTAGTTAAGTAGTTTAACTATTAAAAAACTATTAATAAAGAATAAAGTAAGAAAAGATTAAGTAATTTTAATAAAAAAAATTATAGAGGAACTTATGCGTTAACTAAATCCCAATAATTCAAAACTTCTAATGTAATGACGTTTAAATGTGGATCTAAAAGGAGCGGAAGGTACTGCCTACCATTTTGTAATTTCAAAGCTTATTTAATGAGTTAAATTATTGTCATGTGCAACAACAAAAGAGTGAAAGACGGCAATTATATGTCGTTATGTACTAGATAGTCTGTGACCCTCAGCTTTAGCCATCTACTTCAGCTCCTTCTTCTTTCATCGTTGAGTTAGTTATTGCAAAAGTAAATTTTAATACATTTTTCTTTTTTCATGTTTCTTTTTCTAACGCATCGCCTCATTAATTTTTTTTAAATCCTTATAATTGTATGCATATTATAACAAAAACTATATTTAAACGTGTTTAATTTTGTAATTTTTCCTTGCAACCTACATTTTTTAAGAAAATATGTTTTTAAAAACATTATTCATAATATATGATTGATTAATATATTTATTTTTCTTCTAATTGAATGACTTATACTTATGATTTGAGCAGAAGGAACTCTAGAGCTCCGTTAAGCACATTCTCTTGTGTTTTCTCTCGAGTATAAGTGGAAAAAAAATTCCTATTGAAAGGAATCCTTATTTTAATACTAGACTTTGTTTATAAGAATTTACGAAAATTTTTAAAATAATTTATATTTTGTGAAGTTTTTTTTAGTAATTTAAATATATATTTTATGATCAAATTCATATTACAAAATATCATTTAAAAAATATATTAAATAAACATTTAAATAAGTCATTATTATAAGATAAGATATTTTTTAAAGAAAGTTGATTCATAAAGTAAAAATATAAAAAATTATTGTTAACTTAATTTAAGATATATCATAATATTGCATTTATAATATATATATATATATATATATATATATATATATATTACAAACAATGCTAAGCTTTTCTTAACTCGGGATAGTGACCGGATTCCATCATGGGTCAATTTTGTGAGAGCAACCATCTACCATTGAGTTATATATGTTATGTAGACATGTCGTGACCACGTGATAAGTAAGATAATGAAGGGACTTGATTAAACAACACTAATATTTTAAAGCAAGTAATTAAATTAAACACATTTTTTTAAAATTACTTTTTTTTATTTAATTTGATTTAATTACTTTTTTTTTTGGACTATGAGCAAATAGAGTCAATTAAATAAATTTTTTAAAATTTTAGAAATAAAAAAATGAATAATTTTATATGATATATGAAATTGATGTTTAAATAGAGGAATATATATATATATATATATATATATATATATATATATATATATATATATATATTGTTCCTGTTAAAGAAACATTAGTTTTCAGGTCTTTGCTCCAAAACGGTGACGTATCTCTAGCAGTCGCTGACGTAGGGGAAGATACCTGCAAAAGGCACTCCGATGCTGAAGTCAGAATTCGGTTCTAAGTAATAAATGGTATTAAATAATGAAAAGTCAACTCTTTACCTGTACTTTTACCTTTTTTATATAAGCATTGTAATGGGCTAATGAGTCTGTCAAGTTAGTTTTGATTTTTAGCCCTTTATTTAAAATAAATAATATCTTGATTATTACCCTAAATTAGATTTAATTATCTCTTAATCCTGACAAAGTGTATCCGGCCAAACTAGACCAAATAGATACTTTCTTTTCCTACAAGTAGGACCGAGTTGGTCCATATCCAGTATATATATATATATATAATAGAACTTAATATTTTGGTCGATGAATTTTGTGTAAAAAATTTAGAACAATCTAATTGATTTAATCTATTAAAATAAAAAAAATATTTTAAAGGGTTTAGACAAAAGAAAATTGATAAAAAGATAAAATATTATAAATTTAAAAACAAAAAATTAATTAAAAATTAAGAGCTAAAACCAAATATAATCCAATTAAAAGAAATAAAAAATACAATTAAATATATTAATTTATATATGATAAATAATGCTTTAAGCATTTTATAAAAAAATTGCAGATTCGAGTATATTTTGTAGATATATATAATTTTTAAAAACTTTAGTAATTTGAAAATCTATGAAGTTATTAAATTGACATGCTTCTGAAAAAAGTTGTATACTCACTAATACTATTATTAGTCTTAAGTGATAAAAAGTCAGACTCCGGTTTAGTGCAGTAGAAAATGGGTATAATCGATGGAGTCATTGAATTAAATCCGTTGAACGAAGATTGAGTGACTGATATTCATTTCGGTCCTCTATTATTCAAAGCACCAACTCAAAATCTGAGTTAGCTAATCTTCATATAACGACTCTGATTTAATGAGTGCACCAACGTTGAAGTGTACCAAATGAGTCCTAAAAAGTCACTAATATTTCATAAGAACAAAGTAAGATTAATCTGTTCGTAGTATTAATGAAAGAAAAATTCTAACTAGGCCTTAAGACATTGATTAGTGAATTAAAAGTATTTTTTATTAAAATTCTAACAATATATATGTATCTTTATGAAATTTAATGTATTTTAATAACATTTATTATTTATTTACTTGTGAACTAGTACTCTTAAATTATTAATTAACAGAATCTTAACAAAGTTATCTCTTACAAAAATACTTACTCGTTTAATAAATTATAAGAACTATCATCTTAGACACAAAACGTCATTGGTAGCACACAGGAGCCATGTATGAATAATCTGACAGTGTTATTAACGGAAATAATCTCTAAAAAGAAGAGGTTGTGCTATTTAATTGTACAAATTAAAAGAGTAATTCAGAATGAAGCAAAAATTAAAGGACGACTTTTTTTTTAAAAAAAAAGGAGAACAGAAATGGTTTTTCTCGCTTAAATGTTTCATTTACTTTTAACAAAGGTATTACATTATTTATACAATTCCTTTCTATCACTTTGTTAAATGGGGAAATGCATGACCTTAATTTTAAAAATTCGACATGTTTTTTTTATTGACCTTAATTATCAGAGGCTGACTGACAATAAGCAAATAAATTATTAAATAATAATAAAAATTGATTTGAATGACAAACGACTTGATATTAATTAAAAAAGATTTTGAATTTGTGTTATTGTATATAAAAAAAAAAATTTCAATAATAAACTCATCTATTATATTCAAGTTCATAATCTAAGTTAGATTTGGATTAAACAGATAAAAAATAAAAAGAAAATTAAGCCCTTTCTATATAAAGAGGATCACCATGTATGGAAAAAGGAAAACATAAATGTTTAAACAATACATCAATACCAATTACTTTTAAACATTTTGATTAGCATAGTATTTTTAATGCAGCCCTATTTTCAGTATTGTAGGGGAGATAGCCACCCTAAAGAACCAAACAACAAAATTGAGCCTCCAAAAAAAATTCAGAATGATAATACAGTGCATAAGATAAGGAGAACTGGAAATATAATATAATTGGTATTTATATAAATAAATTATGAACATTTCAATTCAAACAAGCAGACGGCAGTGCACTTTATCGGAACCTTGAAAATATTCTGAATACATCTCGCTTATTTTCTTTTGTGTAGTTTCCTTCAATGCCCCAAGTCTTATATGGGCTGTGCATGCATGTATATATATATATGTAAATGTATATGTATATGTATATAAATATCTACACTTAAAATAATTATGACCTATAGATAAATATTTTTAGACATAAGACATGACATAGGACATATATGACACCACTTATTTTATAGTCTATAGCTACAACTTGCTTTTCCCACAAATAATGACCTTGCTGAAGATTAAACATGCATGTGAATACCATAACGTTGTTATTCATGGAAAGAGCCTTAAAGGAAGAAGCTGTCATGATGATCCCTTTCTTGAATGTTGTTAAATGATGGGCTAGGACAGTTCCTGTCGTTGAGGAGTTCCTCTATCATCTGAAGGGCAATTCTCTCCTCTTCATCAATCTCTGATCTCACCAGTTCTTGATGATCATTCACTGCTGATGGAGATTGTTGTTCAGAAGAAGGTAGAAGATTACTACTATTACCACTCTCTTCACTACTACCCTCATTGCCACTCTTCTTTCCCAGCTGAACCGTCATGACCCAGTTCGAATCAGAACGCCTCCCAGCACGCTTTTGCCACACTCCAATATGAGAGTTCTCTGTGTCAAGCCTCAAACATGTCATGGAAGGCGAGGGTACCTTGCCACATTTTCGAAGCTTTGCATGTAGGATTTCTTCCAGATCCTTTGAGGTGGAGGGAGTGTCCTCACTGTTAGTGCTCTTTGGGTCACCTTCAGGTGTTTGGGTTATTGGGAAATTGGTTTTGGCATTTCGACCACTCATCAAAATTGCAGCTTGATCATAAGCTCTAGCTGCTTCTTCTGCTGTTTCAAATGTGCCAAGCCACACCCTTCTCTTCCTATTCGACAAGCATAAAAAATTGTTAATTTTTGTTATTATAATAATATAATTGAGGAAAAATGTGGTTAAGTAAAGGTAGAAATGAAGTGGAATAAACTTACAGCAGTGGGTGGCGAATTTCAGATACCCATGAACCCCAATGACGCTGCCTGACACCTCTGAACTTCTTTGATTGCACCATGATGGTGTTATAGTATACTGGGGTTCAGGGATTGTGCCAGTGATTTTGGACTCACAAACAGTGATGGCCAAGTACAGAAGGAACAGAGGGGAATAGATATAGAGGGAGAGGCAAGTGAGTTTTCAACCTAAAGAAGGCACACTGTCGGCGAACTAAAAGCTTCTCGTACAACATTTAAACATCTTCACCTAAATGGTTCCCTCTAACAGTCACCCTTCAATAAATGTTTGTGCTTGACTTCGTTGTACAGTCGCTGGATTCCCTCCTTCCTATTTTCTTCATGTTTTCTTTTTCTTTCTATGGCACATGGTGTAAATTAATGAATTCATCAACGTACTTGCGGGCCAAATTTCACGTATAGTACATATGGAACCAAAGACATGAAGGTGACATCACTTGAATTCTATTACCTGCCATTATAAGATGGTGTCACTCGAAAACGTGGATCACTCAGTGGTTATCTTGTTATATGGAGAGAGCACAATTCAAAATAGTTTATATGAAGGTAATTATGGTAATTTGTAATAAATCTCTAAAATCATGAAGTTTCGGATAACACCTTTTGTATAATTGAGTTATAAATGCGGCTTTTATTTTTTTTAACACTATATATGAAAAGGTTGATGGTTGTGGTGTAAAGGTGTGTATCAATTAGCAAGAAAAAAGAGAGAAGAAAAGTATGTAGTAGTAGACGTGGATGAACTAAGAGCGCGAACAGAGACTTTTAGTTGTATCAACATTGACGATGGAACATGATGCTATTATTGGGGGCCATTGTGTGGTGAACTTGGGTCGGGTACAGGTGATCACTGGTCAATGCTAGCATCAAAGAGAAAACTAATACTGTATCGTTCGTATTCGTTCCTTTGTACTTCTTCAATCCAATTGGATCATCTTCCTAATACCAACCAATAATTGACTTCTTTCGGAATAAAGATAAAGAAGTGTGTGGTTTGTTACTATCTATTATGCATGCGTCCTTTATGATAGTGTATGCGATCTAGTTAAGTAATTATGAACATGTCCAAATCAATATACAAATGTGAACACGTGAACTCTTCTATTTTCATATCAAACCTTTTGTTAGCCTAATTTCTTACTTTATTCTCAAAAAATAGCTTTTTATTGGATGGAAAACTAGATCAAAGAAGTAGTACAAGAGATACTCCAAATCATAAACATCACAGTTCCTTAAACACTGTCTCCTACGAGACTGTCTCATACATTGTAAAGAGCAAACAAACTTTTACGTAAGAAAAGAGAGAGAGGAACTGCATTATCTGCAAGTGCATTTGTATACATGAAAAAAAAAAAAACAATTAAAAATTTCCAGTATACCAAATAAATATACGTTACTAAATATAAAATATTTTTTTTATTTGTTTCTGTTTTTAAGTTAGTCGACATGAGATTTAGATAAATAATTCATTTTAGCTCAACACAAACCAATTATAAACAATGAAATTCTCTCCAAATTTAATCAAGTTTTGGTTAATAAATCAACAGATCCATGTTTAAAGAAAACAACTTTTCCCTCACTTCAAATAGATCAAATGGTACTAAGAAATCATTATACCTTTTTCAATCACCTATATCTAATATAGAAAATGAGATTTATCATGGGATCCTTATAAATAATGACTTATTACTCTGATAATTTATTTTTAACTTATTTTAATAAACTTTGTTGTATAACTTATAAAAATAAGTTATTTTTAGTTTATTTTAATAACTTTGATTATTAAAATCAAGATACATATCATCATTTTAAAAATAATTTATTAAATAAACCGTTATCTAAGTACATCTAAATATATGTACAAAGAGCTCATGGTGTTTAAAGAAAAATTCACAAATAACCTATTGATTTTAATTAAGAATATGACATTTCTCTTAACTAAGTTTTGTGGAGTCAATTTAACATTAATTGCCACGAGAACACCAAAACCTTCGTAGGTAAAGGTGCCAAGTCAAAACTTTAAAAAGTTGTCATTCTCTGATTGGGGAGATGTGGAGACAATTTTCTTTCGTAAGTCAAGAAATTTGTTAATAGACAAGAAGTACAAATACTCCAAGTCTCCAACTCAGGTTCATATCTAATCTAGCAACTACACCATCCAGCAACTACATGATTATAACACCATTGTTTCAAACACATGGGGGGAAATACGTCAATTAAGAGGGAAAAAAAGAAACAACTACCATTTTGTTAATTCATGTCTCTTCCCGGTTGATTTGATAAGTTTGTTTACAGTACGAGAATTCAGTCTTTGTGAAATAATAGGTTAATTCGTTAATGTTACAGCATAAAATGTGTGTTGGGATTGGCCACGTTTCGAGGGTTATGTACTGCAATGCATTGGAGGTGACTACTGTGCCAGTTTATGATGGCTGTGATAATCTTAATTAGAGAACTCCTATCAAGGTCTAATGTAATTTTGCAGAGTACTTATCTCTTTGACGAAATAAAGCCGTTCTTGGCTGATTGAAAAAACTACCATTATGTACATAACGAAGAACCAAGGCTATGAACAAACTGTAAAAAGATCCCTCATATTAGTGAAGTACCAAAACGACTAGACCATCGATTGCCAACGAGGCTGTCAAGCCATTTTGACTTTTTCACCTGTTACTAATTCATGGTGGATTTGTAATTGTAGATAGTAGAAATGTTAGTAACACGGTTCAAACACATCTTTTAACATATTTTTTGTAATTAATTTATTTTATAAAAATTAATATATCTTATATATAGATTTATCTTTTGTAAATTATTAGATGAATAAGAGCTAATCTTAAAAGATGTGCATTTTTTTAATTTTTGAATAATCAGCTCTAAGAATCAGTACAGTCACCTCTCACAAGTTACATGCACGCGTCTATTTAAATTTCCAATGCCAATCTCTGTGAATCCATTTCCCATTTAAACAACAAAATCATTTTGATTTTGAGATGTTATACAATATATATCATACAATATTTTCAAGCCATCACCACCAATCCCACGATCATACTAAAATAGAACACTTCTATTAATTAGTGAATGCTACAGCACATGGATATTTTAAAGTTGTCCATAATGCAGCAATCAAATATGGAAAATAATCCTTTGATTTTAAATGTGTGAAATGAGTGATAAGAAGAAAGAGAGAGTAAAAGATGTAACAGATGATATGATTGAAAAAGAAGGAAAAAAAGAGGAAGATGAAAAATATGGATATAAATATGATGATTGAGCAAAAATAACAGCCGTAAGCAGTAATTCCTAAAATTTTTTACACATTTGTAATCTCTCGTTTAGAAGATTTTGCATTTGCTCAGCAGTCCTTCTCATCCTGTTATTTCTGAGCTTGGTCGATCTCTTCATTGTATTGCAAGCCATTTGACTATTCCTCCAATCTCATCGGTGTGCGTCAAAAAAAGGATAAAAATTTTTGCTCAATATATATGAGCTCTTGTGCAATGCTTTCGACAAAAGAGGTTTTACAATACCAAAATCATTAGATGAATTAAGTCAGGTAATTTTGCAGTGTTTTCACTAATTTTGGGGGTTTGTCGGTGGTCCCCTAATGAAGAGTTGAAGCAAGTTGGAAACATATAAACTTGAAAAAATAGAAAATGCACCTAAAATTGAAAATATATAGATATTAATCAACAGATCATGACAGGTAAGTTTTGCCGTCCATGCTACGCGCTGTTTATTTTTTCACATTTCCAATTTGATTCTTCAAATTAGATTAAACCATCTGTGAGGGACAAATTCACAACTTCATAGTCTCAAAAACTGATATTGTCTTAGTTAAAACTTTATTTAATTATAAATTTTTGAAATATAAAGATATAGTAATTACGGGTGCTTAAAAATCTCAACAATTACAATATATATTAAATTATGAAAATGAGTATAAATTGGTGTTTGATACATATACTTTTGATTCAAAATAGGTGATAGAAGATACGATACGTCTACATCAACGAACGTACGTTTGGTTTTAATTAATTATCATGGAAATATATCGTTTTGTTTAAATTAAATTAAGAGCTTGATTGGTTTGGCACAATGGTGTATATAATCATTTTTTCATAAATAAAAAAATATAGTTACAATCTATTACACTCGAAATCTCATGTACGTTTAATAGTAATGATCCCTTCTCCCTTAAATCGATTTCACAGGTAATGCAAGTTATAAGTTGTTTTCTTCCATAGTAAATATGATTTGATTGAAGCATTAGCTTTTGCATAATTAGTTTTCCTTAAAAAGAATAACTCAATTATACACTTTTTTTTCACACAAATAATTTAAATGCACAACGTATTTTCAGAAATTTGACGTGTCTAAAGTTGATTAATATATAAGCATACATTATGCATCCACAAATGCGTAGACGTATTTGTGGATTAAAATAAGTAAAATATTTTTAAGTCTTAACTATTTATTTATAATTATATGATTAAAATTAATTTATCTCCCCTCCACTAAAAGAAATTCTTATATATATGAGTTAATTTTGATGATATGAATAGTCAAAAGTTCCCTCACATTAATTCTTATTTAATAGGCCTCATATGATTGTTAGTTTGGTTAAGCGTGGTTTTCTTTTGCTCATTTATAATAAAGGTTGAATGGTCCCGTGTAGGGCTCCAACATTATGTAAGTTACACACACTTATTACTTGGTGCATCCGTCTGCATAATGCAAAAGGCCAAGAGTTCTTGTATTTAAAAGGTGAAGACAGCTTTCGAAGTTCTTTCACATCATTGAATCGAATATCAAGACTCTTCCAGCCTTCCTTGGATCTGCTCGTGGTTAGGTTTACCCACACACAATATATATATATATATACTTTGCGTGTTTGATTGGTGATATTGAAATAGGAAGCCCTTCCCTCAAACCTTTAATACAAAGACACTTGGCCCGTTCCCTAGTTGTTCAGATTTAAGAATCAGTGTTTTCTACTACATTACTTTGCGTATGTTTATTTCAATTTTAAATTATCACCTAATCAAATCTATTTTTCTAAATACATTCTGGCAAAATAATTAACAAGTTTACATATTTTAATTTAGAGACATTATTACTACTTTTATTTTTTAATTTTGTTTTCTTAACAATTAAGTTTTTATTTTATTTTGATCCTTTGTCTTCTTAATTATTTTGTTTTAATTTAGTTTATTTGTCAAATAATTGTTTACTGCAACACATTGAGATTTTTTTTTGTTAATTGTAACGATTTGTCACTATCATAATTAAAAATTAAAAAAATAGATCAAACTAGAGAACAAAAAATAGTTTGAAGACCAGAGTAAAATAAAAAATAAAGATACATTATCAAAGTATTAATGTTTCCTATTCTAAAAATTATTTTAAGAAGTAACTTAATTTTTATTAACACAAAATGTATCTCAAAATTATTAATTAAAAGGTCTTAATTACTGACAAGTATCTTGATTAAAAATTAATTATATATTTAATAAACATTTAAATTGTTTAAAATTAACATAATATTTTTTTACATTTTAAATAGAATATTTTTTCACAATTTTTTCATTATAATAACCAATATCCTAAGATTATTTTTTATTTTTTATTTTTTAAAAACAAAATATAGAAACCTTAAATAATTCCCTGCCCAAAACAATCTGTGCGGTAGGATAATGTTTGTCGTTTTTTGTTTAGTTTGATATAGCGTTTGTCTTATGTATATTATAAAAAAATGATTATTATGCACTTACATACAGAAATAAAAATATAGTAGTTAAATAATATAAAATAAATATAAATATTATTATTAAATATTATAATGATTACATTTAATATGAAAATAATAAATTAAATTAATATTATTTTGAATATATTAATTAAAAATATTTTTATTTATTAAAAGTAGAATTTTCATTGTTTGAATTGCTAAAAAATAGACAACACCTTTTCAATCTTGAAAAATTATGTTTAAAATTATTTTTCATACATATAAATACGAAATTGATATCTTCTTCCAATGATTACAAATTAAGAGCTTCTTTGTTTCAATTTTGTTTTCTAATTTATAAAAATTAAATAAAACTTATGTTAACAAACACTTTTTTTATTCTTAAAAATAAAAAAACAAACAAACTCTAAATAGATGTCATTTTAGATTTTTATTTTGTAGATAAAATATATGTTATTTTTCTAGTATTTCTTAGTGTGAAATACAAATAAGTTAACTTCTTAACAACATCATAGAAGAACCTAATTAATGTTACATCTCATTTATAAAAAAATGCATAAAATTTGAATAAAATAATATAGCATTTATTTTTATATTCATATTTTAAAAATTACGCATTTTCATTCCATATTTATGGAAGCAATAACAATTTGAGCCCTATCTCCATATCTATTGGATATTAAAAACTTCATACTCGATACTTTTGTTTACAATTTGATTAACTACCTAATAATTATTTTATATTTTTTAACTAATAATAATAAATAAATAAAATTCATTTTTAAAATACATTACCTATGATGCAAAGTTATAATAAACACAAATACATTACAAACTCTTAATATTAAAGAACCAAATTATTATACATTAAAAAATTACAACACTTCCTTTAATTTTTTTTATAAGATATTTGAACTAAATTACATAAATTAATGAAAATATTAAATTTAATTTTTTTAGTTTTATTATTATTCAATATTATTTAATTTAATTTGACTACCAATATTTAGTTTTATTGATCTTAATTTGAGTTTTACTTAATTTATTTACTGAGGAGAAATAAAAAACAAAGAATAAATTTAATGCACTTTGAAGTTTGTTTCTTTTCAGATTCTCCCTTACATGTGTTCTGAAGTCTTCCATGGGCAAAGCCAACCCTTCAAAACCTCTAACTGTTAACATAAAAAGTAAAATAGGATTAAAATATATTTTATTTTATTCTCTTGATTTATTTAGTAAATGGATTCAAAAGGGAAAAATCATATAACTTCCATAAAGATATTTTTTAATTGCTGAAGCTCCATATTAATCACTTTACAATACAGATTATTTGATCAAATTTTATGGTGTATTTAATATTTAATCATACTTCTATAATTAGTTACGATTAATATCTAAGGAAAATTTTAATATCATTTTTTTCTGTTTAAAAAACGTTAACCATATATTCATAATTTAAGTGTACATTTTTAATTCTTATGGTATATTTACCAACTGTCTTTATTTTCTAAAAATTATCATGCGAATTGTTATGCAGATAACATTACTAAAGAACAACTCTTCTGTATTTAAATTATTTGTTAATCTTTAATTATTCACTTTAAACAAATTAAAAAGTTTAAAAATCTAAAAAAATACATTATATAAAAATAAATAAAGTTAAATAAAAAACTAAGAATATAATATTTTTATAATTATTAAAAATAATTCATGAATAAACTATATCATTATTTTATTAAAAATACTAAAAAATAAAATCGATGTCAATATTTTAAGGCTTAAAACATCATACATATTTAACAACGTATTATTAAAATAGAAATATTAAAATAATAATAAAATATAAACTTAAAAATAAATTTTAAATTTTCATTTATGTAATTATATTTATTTTAAATTGCACCACATCAATTAATTTTTATAGATTAATAATTTTTTTTATAGTTAGTCATTGAGTTATTATTAAGTTGAATAACTTGTACTTAATTAAGTTTTAATTAACTTTTAATTGAATTGAGTTAATTAAATTCATTATATCGCTCAAACCTCTGGAAACTCTAATTTTAAGTATTTAAATATTTTAACTTATTTTTTTAATTTTTAAAAAAATATTTTAAGAATATGAACACGATACATGAATCATTTAATCAAAGATTCAAATACGTCACGTCAACAAAATCACGTATTATTATTAAGCTGTACGTTTAATTTTTAAATTTATATATTTATCCAACCAAACTAATTTTAAACATACTAAGCTATTATTACTGTTACCTTATAAGATACATTAATATTTTTAATTAATTTTTTTTTATATTGAATCTCAAATTTACTTGATTTAATAATTTTGTTATAAAATATAAAATTAATTAATTCAACTGTTAGTTTAAATTTTGTTATTAAATAAATAAATTTTATAAAAAATAAAATTATTATATTTTTTATTATATTATTTTATTTTGACGGATAATATTTTTTTAAATATCAATAAATATCAAACTTTAGATAACATATAAATAATTTAAATTATATAAAATTTTGATATTTATAATTAAAAAATAATATATAATAATTTAAAAGTTAAAATAATTAATTTTATATTTTATAAAAATATATTAAATAATATAAATATTTAAATTTGATGCACTCTTTTTTTTTACATATATTATTTTTTAATATTAATTGTTTTCCGTGTGCCTATGCATATAGTCAAAGCCCAAAAATGCCCGGTCCAGTTGGCCCAAATATTTCAATGGTTTAAATTTGTGGCGCCTTCCTACCATTCAACGGTTAACTCCTTCCTTAACTACCATTCTTCTTCTGAGTAACCGAGTTTGGTATCTGAGTCATAGAAGAGTAGAACGACAACCCATGCTCCTCTCTCGTCCTTCCAAATTCCACTTCCTATCGTCTCAACTCGGCCGATCATCTCTATAAACTCGGTCTTAGCCGACCCCCATGCTCAAGCTTCCAGCTCCGGACAAGACTCGGAGTGTCTTTCCCGACCGGCTAGGCAGCTTGGTCGCCCGATTTGACGAAAAAGGAAACGAAATAGGAGGATCCGAGTTCGAACTCGAGTCTGGCGAAGAGCTGGAGCCGATTCGACCCGGCGAGTTAGGGTTTAACAGGGAGAATGAAGGTGGTGACGAAGTTATGGATGATGATAAGGACCAAAAAGTCCAGCAGAGATTGAACAAGGGTTCTTTCACTCCGGTTTCTGTATTGAAATCCATTTCGGAGGATGAGAAAAGATCGGATCTCGATTACGAGGTTGGCCGTGATTGGAGAAGAAATATGGAAATGGTTATGCATGATTTCCTTTAATTTTGCTCTTTATTGTTCCTTCATTTACCTCTTTTATTATCCAGCTTTCTCAAGGTGAGATTAATTTGGAAAAGCTGCAAAGAATTGCCAGCACCGGTATTCCTAATGGAGGAGGTTTGCGTGCAACGGCTTGGAAGGTAATTACTTCATCATATTAGTTCCTAGATATGGAATTTCAACACTTTGGTGCTCACATCAATATGTGAATTAAATACCTTAATGCTTATAATTGATAGCGAGGAATATAATATTATATTATGCCTATGACTTTCATGCCATCTAGTGATGAAGATATTGTACTTATGTTGCATTTGCAAAAGTATAAATTCCTTTGATTGTAGTTATGTCTGGATAGAAGCAGCTGATTGTCTTGCTATGATTTCCTGAACCAGCTCCTCTTGGGTTACTTACCTTCATCTCATGACCTGTGGGAGAAGCAACTCGAAGAGAATAGACAAAAATATGCTAATCTGAAAGAGGAGCTTCTCCTGAATCTGGTAATACACTGCTGATTTGTACATTTTCACGTAAGTAGTTACATAAATATGAAATGTTTACCTGGCTGTATCTGGTGTTATCTGTGTTGTAGCTCTTGCTTTCCAGTTTTCACTGATCATATTGTTGAATCTAATACAGTCAGAACATATCTGGAGGGAATATGAAGAAGTAAGTTCCACAAGGCAGCACGAGGACAATGATGTTGATGGCCCCCTTAGGCGACTAGAAATTTCTCATGAAGACCACCCTTTGAGCCTCGGTAAGACAAGTCTTTGGAGTCAATATTTTCAGGTAAGTTTCTCCTCCATTTCAAAGTTAATTTTGGCTTAATGCCTTCAGGATAGTGAAGTCTATGCTTATCACTGTCTGTCTGTCTTGTAGCATACAGAGATAGTAGAACAGATAGATCGAGATCTGCAGCGTACACATCCAGATATCCCATTCTTCTCAGGGGAGTCATCATTTAGTCGCAAAAATATGGTAACTAACCGCACCCAAAAAAAAATCTACAAGTTTTCTGTTAATTTGTTGTGAGTTCTGATTTTATGTGAGCTACTTATCAGACGATCCTCAATTTTGTTTTCACTTATCAGTGTAAAGTAGTAGATTTAGGGAGTTCTACTATGATTGAAGTTTTTCTCGATACTTTGCCAATAGGAAGCGATGAAGAATATCCTTCTCCTGTTTGCAAAATCAAATCCTGCAATTTGTTATGTGCAAGGCATGAACGAGGTCTTGGCACCATTATACTATGTATTTAGTAGTGACAATGACAAGCAAAATGCTGTAAGCACTTTCCCAGCATAACTGTATAGTGTGTGATTTGTGCCAGTTTCATTGTTTCTTTGGCTAGGGTTAATAAATGGTATATATGACGTACAACATGCACTCAGCAGGAAACCAAAATTAATGGTTGAAGAAGGGTCACTTGTGTTTTCAAAATTTGAATTTGAGTATATAATATATATATGTCTTTCAATACTGCTTATGATTCTCTATGCTCTCACCAACATGTGCGGAAGCCTGAAAGTTATACTGCTAGACAATTTGGACGTTTAATTTCTTTCTGTTTTAGACATGAACCAACACCGGTCGAGTATGATTCGTAAAACTTACCAGACTGGTTATTAGACTTGGCCAGTTTAAAATTACATGTTGCTGTACAAAAATTGTCATCCTCTTGTATCATACTTCACAATTTTGTTCTTGAAGGTTGTCCGCGCAAATAAATTCCGCCGACGAAAAGGAATATAATTTTATCCTTTGTTATTTATTTATGCTTTGCTTTCCTTCTACTAGGAAAATGCAGAGGCAGATAGCTTTTCTTGTTTTGTTCGAATCTTGGGAGACTCAGTGGATCATTTCTGCCAACAATTGGATAATAGTTCAAGTGGCATCCTTGCAACTCTTTCTCGGTTGTCAGATTTGTTAAAAGTAAATGACGAACAATTATGGCATCATCTTGAATTTACAACAAAGGTAGAACCTTTATACTTTTTTTCTTCAACAGCTTGTACGGTTCCATTCTATTTAAATTGATGCAATTGAATCTCTTGAGCAGGTTAAACCACAATTCTATGCATTCCGGTGGATTACGTTGCTACTCACGCAAGAGTTCAGATTTGAGTCTATCTTGAGAATATGGGATACACTTCTGAGTAATCCTTTTGGTGTTCAGGTATCTCCCTCTGAACCAAACTCCTCGGCTATCTTTCCGGATAAATTAATACTCAATTTTGCAATATTAGTGCAGATTTTACAGTGTTTGGCTGCTTAGTCTTTTACTATGTCATTTAGATTAATAATAAGTTGCCTAGCTAAAATCTTTTTCGCAGGATATGCTTCTTCGAATCTGTTGTGCAATGCTACTTTGCGTGAAAAGTAGACTGCTAAGTGGTGATTTTGTGGCCAATTTAAAACTTTTACAACATTACCCTGATGATATCAACGTAGAATTCCTCCTCCAGGTTGCCCAGGACATTAGTCCTGACACATCTTGTTATAGTTTACCCCTTTGATTTATTACGCGTACACTGTTTTTGTATAATCTCATCAACATGTCATGCTTTGAAAGTGAAATACTGAATAACCGATACCTACCAAAAGAGACGTTCATTGCAGATAGACCAAAGAAAGGAAAATAAGAGCTGGTTAGTTTTGTAAACGACTAACAGATCCAACCCAAAAATAGCATAATCTATCCATCTATTCTCGAGTTGAAATCACCAATTCCCTCTTTCCTTGTTCCTTATTGAAACATCCACAATAATTTTCATTCTTTTTTACACTGTTACCCATGTTTCTCTCCTTCCGCCTGGATTTTCTTTTGTCTTTCCCAGAAAATTAGGAAGCAGAGAATTTCCAATTATGGGAAGAATGATTTACAGAGTGGCGCTTCATTTCCCAAGTTTCTCCTATCGCCATCAATCCCTCAATCCACCCTGCTTCCACTGTCAGCAAGCTCATTTCCAAACATTCCCAACTGTGATTTAATCAATCCCATTTCTCTCTGCACCCCTTGCATCCACAAGTTTTTGAGTGTGCTTAACGTTTCCCAGTTCTTGAGGTTACTTTCCCAGGTTGTGATTTCACTCTTAATATCATATAACATGATTTTGATTTAAAGAATACATAATTGAGGACTGCGAATATTTTGAGAGAGAAATAAACGAGATAAATGATGCACTATGTTTAAAATAGACGGAATCCCAATATGTGAAAATCTTCAATTTTTAGTATTTTACATTGTCTTCGGTTTATTATTAGATTTAATTTAAGATGACGTTTGGTATAACATTTTTCATTTTTAATTAAATTATTTTTAGTTTTGCACTGGAATCTTATGAGAAAATACCAATAGGAAGTTGATTTAAATAGTATATGATTGATTTTTATACAAAAGGTCTCAGGTTTAAACATTGTGTATGAAAAATTGTTGCTGAGACATAGTTTATCATGTAAATATTTTCAGTCCAAATAAGGTTGTTTTCATAAAAAAAACTATCTATGATGAAAAAAAAAATATTTTGAGAAAGTCCTACCTTCGCCTAATAACAAATTAACATGTTTAGAAAATATTGACATCGCCCTTTAGAATTTATTTTAAGCAATAACTTAAAGTTTTGTTAAAAAAATATTTCTTATATTTTAGAGTAATAAAACTTTTTCATAGAAATTTTTTTATTTTAAATCTTTAAAATTAATTTTAAGATTTATTGTTGAAACAAATTGATATATTTAGTTCTCTCGACTAAATATGATAATTTTTTA
The DNA here is from genome assembly GCF_003935025.1 of Abrus precatorius. Lineage (NCBI taxonomy): Eukaryota > Viridiplantae > Streptophyta > Magnoliopsida > Fabales > Fabaceae > Abrus > Abrus precatorius. The sequence goes on along the minus strand of NW_020874428.1, from coordinate 35,147,346 downwards.
TTCTTATATTACATTTCTTGGAATGTTATAATATTTCTCGTACTAAACACCGCTCAAGTGTTTACAACTTAACTTAATACTTAAATATCGATATTATATATTCAGGCAAAAAAATAAAAAATAAAAATCTATGCACTAAATTAACATCCTGGTCAAATATATCAACGTAAACTAGTTGGTTTAAGCTTTTCTTGTAGAGAAAAAGCATTCCTAAAAAAATTATGTCTAACATTATTAGAAGAATTAGCTTTCTAAAAACTTTAAAACAAATAAACTCTAATTATTTTTTTAAAATAAAAATAATATTTTGAAAAATATAAAAAAAAATCATAAAATTATTTTTTTATTGAGAATTTTATTAAAATCAACTTTTAAGACTGAAGATAAACAGTTAATAATAATAAAAGTTTATTAGAAAAAAATATTTATTATATTTTTATAACTTTAATATAATAATTGTATTTTTTTATAAAAATGTATTATTTATAAATATTTAATATCAACTCTAAAATCTTTTATTAAAAAAATATTTGTGAACATATGAATTACATTGCTTTTTTTTTCTACAATTCCACTGTTTTCTTTTTTTGTTCGAAATCTATTGATTGTTTGGAAGAACAAAAGTAGGTGATTCTCTATAAGGTCTTTTTAAATAAAGAAGACAGCAAAATTTTAAGCCCATGTGCTATATAAATTTAGCTTTAGAGAGTATTCATGTGATTTTTTATTTTTTTACAAATGAAATTAGTCATATGATATTTAATAGACATAATTGCATTTCTGCTCTTTGTTGATGGGGGGATACCATTGAGCTGTGCATGATTGATTAGTCATATGAAATTAGTCATAATCATGCTTCCAAAAGCCGCAATGTACAAATTAAACACGGTAGTTGAGAAAATCCGTAAATTAGGACTGGACTGCTGCAAATTATCATTTTGTAAGGTCCCACCTGCGTAAAAATTTTTAATAGTTTTTGCCAAATGTTAATCTCATTTTCTTGAGTAAAGAGTAAGCCATCAAAAATAGTTTTTTTTCATTAAAAATATTATTTTTGAGAATAAAAATCATAAAAATATTTTTTAAAAACTATTTTAAAATATTTAAATTCATTCATAAAAATTAAAATTAACGACTCTGATAACTTTATAATGACACGAGACATTCATTGGAAATAAATAAAGCGAAATAATTCGCAACATGTTATCATTACAATATCATTAAAATTTTTAAATTTTTTTTACATTTATTTATATTTTAAATTTTATAATTAAAATTTAGAGTTTTAAGTTATTTTTAACTTAGTTTCTCTGTTAGAACTATTTTAGAATTTTAATTACATAAACTTAATTGAAAAGTTTCAAAGATTAACTCATTAGTTTGTTTAATCAGTAAACTCTTTAACTAATTTTTTTTTTCAGACAAGTCCACTTATTTTACAAAATTGTAGCTAAAGATTGAACTGAAAACTTTTAAAATATATTTACAAATTTTTAAAGTATGATTAAAAATTTTACGAAATAATTTAAATTTATTGATTCTAAGAAATTGAGTTTTTTTTTTTTTTGGGTCCAAATTGAGTAATGTAAATACTGTTGCTTTTCTTGTCATGGAATAAGTAAGGATGACAATGAAATTTATACTTATAAAAAGACAATTTATAATGAGAATGATAAATATTTATTCAAAGTCAAAGAATTTTAGACTGAGTACAAATAATAAAGATAAATATAAAAATTTAATTACCAAATAAACATAAAAACGATATTAAAATTGTTATTCATACGAATATGAACATATCCTTACAACATAGATATAAAGTTAGATATTATGATACTCTATTAAGACTCAACCCATTATTAACATTTTACGAATGAGACATTCTTTTAGGCCAAAACTTTTTCTGCCGGAAATGTTTTTTCGAAGTGTGTTTTAACAAGAATGATAGTTAGATAGCGATTTTTTTTTTTTTGTTAATCCATTTACTTAATAAGCTTCTCATTTGGATGATGAGAGGAAATTAGTGAACAAAAAAGAAGAACAGATAAAATAAATTTAATTTATTATTATTATTTGAATGGAGAGAAAACTTTTGATTTTTCTCTTATTTAATTGAAAAATAGTGAAATAAATTTTGTTAAATAAACTCTTTAATATTATTTGTGATTTTAATATATATATATATTAACCTCCCATTTTCTCTCTATCAAGGAAGCATCGCATTTTTTTTTCATTTTTCCTCTTTGTTGAGTGATATGTAATTTTTATAAATATATTTTATTAACTTTTTTTTTCCTTTTCTTATTTCAAGCAAACAAGTGTTGCAAATAATATATGAAAAAAATTAACCAGAATATCAAATACATTAAAAAAATCATAAAATTAAAGTTTAAAAAATTAAAAATTTGTTACTATATTTCTAATTAAAACTCTAATTTTATATTCTTTAACTAATATTTTAAAGAAATATTTGTTTGTAAGACAAATTACATGCGTATTCAACTTTTCATTTGGTTAAATTTTATTTAATCTTATTATCATCTATTTAAGATGAAATTTGTGTAGAAATTTGAAAAGAAAAAAATAATTTAAAAAAGGAGAAAAAAATTAAAGTTAATAAAAATTACTCTCAAATTCAAATAAATTAAAAGATACAGGATTAAGAACATTTTGAAAGATTTATAATTTTTTTGTCTGAAAACTCTCGAATAATAATAATTATTATATAATTTTTTTCTTTTTAAAAATTAATTTTCAAACAAATTTTTAAAGATATTTTTGTAATAATTTAAAAAATAAAACTTTAATGCAATAACGCAAGTGTGGATGATATTATTTTCAAACAAAATTAGTATTTTATAATAATAATAATAATTTTTATCTCAATAATTAAAAAATGGCAACAGATATTAAAATAGAAATATTAATTTTAATTAAAGGATAAAGTTACAGTATTGATGGTATTATACAACATTATATGTAAATTTTAAAATGTCAAACGCCCATTAATTATAACTTAAAAAAAAAACATAAAGAGTGGGGTTCTGGGCAGCATGCAAGAAGAGTTATTTTTCTAATTAGTCTTCTCAATTGTGCTGTTGAGGCAATATTTATAAGCAGAAAACCTCGGCGTGACAGACATGTCATGGCTTCCAGAAGCTCCATTTATTGGATCACATTTTTCTATTTAATCATTCCACAACTCCCCATGCTTCTTTAATATTATACTGTTTTCCGCTAATCTTTTCCTTCTTCTTTTCGTTGTATTTTTTTTATTTAAATCAATAGAAATAAAGGGAAAATATAATAAAAATTAAGTTGAATAAATTTTTATATTATTTAGTAACAAATATTTTTACTATATTTTTCTCAATAAGAATTTATTAATAATTTTATACATCATAATAATAAGTTTCAGAAAAATAATATTTTTCTTATAAATTTAAAAGATAGTTTCAATATGGAATATACATTGCGTGTGTTTAAAATATTAGGCTTGAGTTGTAAAACACAAAATAATAGTGAGGAATGCCTTGTTTATTTAAATAAGTTGAATTAAACTATGGAAGTGTTTGACTTTTTTTAAAAATATTTATTTAATTTATGTTTTGCTTTAGTTGGCAACATCTTTACCACAAGGGTACTTCAGTAGGATGGAGAAAGTGAGTATAGGTTGAATCTACAATTGTGTATAAGATATTGTTTATTTTAACAATCATAGCCTTTTAAGATTTTATCCTTAAAATGCGTCTTAATGGTTAAAAGGAGTGCATGTTTATGGAGAGAAAAATATATCCTTCTATTGTCAAACACAAAACTCGAGCACTCTCAAAAAAATAAACAAAAGTCGAGTTTATATCTCATGATATAGTTATATAATGTTGAATTAATATATTAATTACTTAATTTTAAACAATTTAAGACATTTTAATTATTATTTTCATCATATTAATTAAAAATAACCAATAAAAATATTAAAATTACGTAAAAAGTATATTAAAAATTATGAAATTAATACATTGTCATATCTTTAAAAAAAATAAAAACCAAACTTAATTTCTCCAACAATATACTGGTTAACATTTATCAATAATTTATCCATTTGCAAGTCCAATCCTTAGTTGCATTCGATTTCAATACTCAAATCTTGTTTGTTTTATTTTTAAAATTAATTATTCTCAATGTACACACAGTTTTAATGTAAAAATTATAACTAAAATTAAAAATTGAACTTAGCATACCCTTTTCTAAATTCTTATTGGAGCGTACAGTGATGACACATTGTAATATTGTTATTCTCGATCAAAGGTTTATATATATAACTTTAAAATACAAAAGAGAAAAAAAAAAACATAAAGATATAATGTATAATTAATTACGTAAACGCCATTTGAATTAAATTTAAGTAAAATAATATATAATATTCGTTATAAATTATAAGTACTAGCACATTAATCATAAACGTCACCAAGACCATAGCCCATAAAAAATTGTTTTAAGATTTTGTGTGTAGATCATTCTGGGTGAAATGAAACTTAACAAACTACTGAATTTCAATGAAAGGTTTGAACTCAGGTATTGTTATAGCATCAGGTTAATTTGTCTACTGTTTGAATTCATATTTAAACGGACATAAATTTAAGTTTATTTTAATGATATTAATTAAAAAATTTAGATTAAATTTATGTTTAAAGACTTTTTAACATATTTCTAAGTACATACTCAATCTTTAAATTGATATATTTTTATTGTACAAGTCACGCAACACGTAAGTTGCAATGATACGTCAGTGCTTACAAAAAGAAATGACTGGGTGAGTAAAATAGCTACAGGTCCTTACCCTCTCTTCTTTACCTTTTCTTCAATCATTCGTCAAAGAAGTAACTATTTGGATTGGTGCTTCTCTTTATTTATAAAATTAAATTAGTTTCTTATAAACGAAACAACTTTCCATTTTATATGACATAAAATTATAATATTATAATAAATGTTGCTGGCTGCTGCTCATACTTCACCATTACTATATAATATCACTCATCTCTACAAAGAAAACTCCTCAGTTCCCACCTCTTCACATTCATTATAATTCTTCTTTTCTTTTCTTTCTTCTACTTCTTCTTGAGATCATGTCCTCAATGATAGGCTCACAAGGGGTGGTCTTTGCAACTGCCATGGCTGTCTCAGGTACTGTAATCCTTCTCGCTCTGCGTTTGCAGAGGTCTTTCCCTCCTCTCCACTTGCCTGTTCACGAAATCCACTCTTCTCCAACTCCGATTCTGCGATCTTGCTTATCCTCTGGTGGGTACTGAATCTTCCCCTGTTTCTGTATGCACACGCCACATTTACAAAACTGTTCCTTTTGCTGACACAATTGTGGGGTTCTTGTGCTTTTGCAGATGGAAAGAAGAGGGAGAACAAGAAGAAGAAACGGGTGCACTTTGCGGAGGATGTGGTGGAGTCTTGTAGAGATGGAGAAGAGTTGAGGAAGCGACGAGGGGTGAGTGAGGATTCTTTCAAGTCAAAGTCAGAATCGAAGGTTGAAAGGAATTATAATGGCGAAACGAAGATCAGAGGAATGCCTGCTAACAGAGTAGCTTTGTATAATGGAATTCTTAGGGATCGTGTGGCCCAACGTTTGGCCTACTCTTATTGATTTGGTTTTTCTGTGAATATTCTGTGATTATGCTTCTTTTCTTTTTGATTTTTTTTACAAGTATAGTAGAGGAATGGTCCACCACTAACTCTCTTCATAGGACACAGGGTATGGTGTCTTGTGAATGGTGAAGGGAATTTTGTTGATAATTTTGGATAATTTCCGTGTCCCCATGTCCTCGTAACTCCAAAACCATTTCTCTCTTCCTCTCTTTCCCTTGTTTCTCCTCTTTTCTACTCTTCAAATTGTAGTTGAATTGTGACATGTAATTACAAATAATATAATTATTGAAGAAAGAAGCTTTTTATTTTTATTCTTTTAATTCCAATTATAAGAGTTGGTTATTTTTCCTTTTTCTTTCATTAGGTTAATTTTTGTTATCATGTGTTAACTTTGGTGAACCCAAGGGAAAGAAAGAACTGTATTGATTGGGTTAGATCCTAACGTGCAAATAACTTCGGGTTTTTCCCACACGTGTCTGCCGCGCGTTGTGCCTTTTTCTTCGTAAGATATGATGCCTTATAAATTATGTAATTGTAATGGGAACATGGTTATATAAAAAAAGGGAGTTACCTTTATGGCTTTCTCAACAAGTAAGCACGAGGCCAACCTAATAGTGAAATGAAGAATTGACGTTGACCTAACCTCCTAAAACGTTACTTAACCAAATTCATAATAATACTTGAGATAAAAACAAAGCTATCCATTATTTTCCCTAATTTGAAAGCGGATTTTCTACCAAACTCACAAGTAAGTGAATCCCCCCCACCCCTCTCGCGATTACACAAAAAAGTTCTATGAGACACCAATTTCGCCAATTCCGAAGCTCCAATTTTACTCCTGTTTTCTCTTGCCATTTTATCCCAAGCCTGTCTTTTCTTCATCTTACCCACGAATATGGATTTAATTGTATGAGGTACAATTCTCACCATCCCCACTCCCCCAAAGAAGAGGAAAATGGACAAAGAAATAATAAAAAAAAAAACTACTGTATCATATCTATAACATGTTTTGTTGTCGCCAAAACCATCTTAAGAAAGACACTTAGCAATTGGGCGTTGGAGACAAGCAAAAGCAGCAAGGCCTCTAGAGACCAACATGGGCAACTGAAAAATTTGTTGGGCAACTTGGGTTGCATTTATATGGGAACAGAATCTTTAGATCAACTCCTTTGTCCCATTCTTTCAAACCTTTCATATAGTATTTGAAAGAAAATTTACGAGTTAGCAGCGAGTGGGGCTCTTACCCTATGTGTGCGTCCCATATTTTCTCTCTTATTTAATATCTTATTTCATTGAAGTTTATTTTAGCATTAAATTATTCAGTGTCGCTGGCGTGAAAGTAGTTGCATGTTCCAAAATCCTAGAGGGTCGGTTACCCAACAAGCACATATTTGAGTGTTTGACTAATCATCCCAACCAATGAGAAACAAGAGAAATTGGAACGGTACCGCCATGTCTACATCCCCCCTCGTCACTCCAACATGCTTCAACTATCATTTGACAACCCATGTGAAGTTCTCACGGTACTGGTTACAACTTGAACCAATCATAAGTACAAAACAAAGAAAAGGTAAATTTTTTGAGGTGGGAATGCCTCAGAATAAGAATTATATAGTTGGGTTTTCTAGTAAATTACCCTGCATAAGGGAACTCAATTCAAGTTTGCTTCCGCCGCTGAACCACCTTGCTTGTGAAAGTCTGAAATATGAGCAAAATTGGATTTATATTTGTTAGAAGTTATGATTAATATTGATTCGCTAGTTTGTTTCTATTGATTTCGGTTTCATTTGAACTTTGTTAAAACCGTGAATCCTAAATTTGGAACCGAATTAATGTATGTTTATTAGAGACAAAATTTGGAACAATTTTTTTGCGAAGACAAAGTAATGAATTATGTCATAAAAATTAAAATAGTAAGCATAACAGTGTGGCAATCATTCATTTTGAATAGAAGGCAACAAAACCATGTGATTCGTGAATATAAAGTGTTTTTAAATTGAATTTGGCTTTCCAGAGCTAGGAAAAGTTCTCATTGATGCACTAATATATTATTATTTCTTGCCTTGTCAGGGCCCTCTTGATTGGACAAAGGTTATATGCAGGTAAATCCCACCAATTATGGAAATCTCTCAACTTCTTTGAAGTTCTTGGATTTTGTGAAAAAAAAAAATTACCCATTATCCATGTTACGTATGAATTACATATTCTTCTAAAAATAATAAAGTTAATGAATGATGATCAATGACCAACAGTGAAATCGAAAAGAACCGGGATACTTTAGTTAATGGACATGGGTATTGATAGGCAAGAATATGCTTTGTTCCCACTTTTTCCTCTCAAATTTCATCTTAGTCGTATATTTTTGACGAACATGGTTACTGTCAATTATCACATGGGCTATTTTATAATTGACATTCTACCTGTCCTTGATCTCTTATCTGAACATTCTTACGAGGCAAGAATTAGTCCACGAAGTGCAATAGTTGATGGGGGGTCTTCTGAGTAAATCAATAATATTATAAAAAATGCAGTATAAGAAAAATAATACCAAAATTTGAACACCGTGCTGATAATGTATCACTTTGATGCAGTTTCTACTTTCTATAATCCTAAGATCTTGGAAGCATGTGCTGGTGTTCTTTAAGCTTCAATAATTTGACACTAGACTTACAAGAGATCCCTCCAAAACGAAGGGTTTTTTTTATTTTTTTTGCAAAATGTGCAAGTGCACCTAATAATATAATATATTACTCAAATCATTGGTGGTCATGGTGACCATTTAGCTTTTGAGACTCTTAAATGGCAGCAATCTTCTTCATGGTTGGTGATGTGGGGAGTTTAAGTGAGGCAAAAGCCAATTTGGGTGGATCATGACACACTCCCATTCACAAAGGCAACCACAAAACAAGATGACATCTGCAAATCTCAGCGATGCATATTTGAATTCATTTTCCCGTGACTTCATCAACTTTATGTATTAGCTTTTGTACAAAGAAAAAGGAAGTTTCTCGGAAACATAGGGTTCTTTCCATGCGGGCCATACTATGTGTACGTGCCTCTCCACTTGGTGAAAAAATGATTCAATGCTTTTTGCCAAATGTAGGCTATCAACCATCCATTTATTTTATATAATAAGCAATGCTCCACCAATAATGCATCTTAACTCATTCTTATCTATGATTATTAAGGGTGTATTATTATCTTCTAAACAACTTTATTTTTACTTCGTTAAGAAATTGCTAATTTACTATACTTATTTAGGTTCTTATATAATAAGTATAACTATTTTTTTAATTATAAAAAAATTCTTAAAAATATTATGTTTTTATTTTTCATGATATATATACATATATATATATATGTATATGTTTAAAAAACACTTATTCATTATAATACAAGTGAATATATTTATTTATTAAAGAATGAATCATTAATTTGATTATGAATATTTTTAAAATACTTTGTAAATTTAGAACATATAATTGTTGTTTTTTAATCTTAAAAAATTTGTTACTTTTTTTTATAAAAAAATTGAAAATAATATAAATTATTTTTAACATGTATATAAAGAGGCGTGAAGTTTATTTGTACAAGGGTTCAGACGGAAGTTACGAGATTCTCAAGATACGACAATGAAAATTTAAGCAAAAGTTTATCAATTTTACGTTGAGAGAGGTGCTAACGAAGAACCAAACAAGTCAGTAAGAACAAATTATAGTATTTAATATTATTAAAATATCAAATTTTGTAATATTTATAATTTTCAATAAAAAATATTATATAAAATTTGATTATATGCCGTTAAACATTGGTTAAGAAGAATGTTATTATATTACGTTAAAAGCGACCTTCCATGGCGTTTAAGGTTGAGAGGTCAGTCGACAGCACCAAACCCCTTGCCATACGAGGTAACCAGAATTTTCTTTACCATATGAACGGTAAACAAGGGCGGCGTGAGATAAGATTTTTAAATAATTTGGAATGCTTGTACTTTAATGACATCAGTTTGATATGTTTATTATATGAATAGTTGCTAAGCTTGACCAATTATATAGTAAATATAAACATGGTAGTTGACGTTTTAAATGCCCATTATTCAGCAATGACTAACGTTGCTGTTTCAGAGTTCAATGACTCCCTCCAGCATAAATACCAAAGAAAGAAAGAGGCTTAAAATGTTTCATTAAAAAGCCCATTTTATCCATAGTTGCATCAAATCAAATTTGTTTCCGTTATTAGATTTATAGAACATTATTGGCTTCAATAATTCTTTTGATTAGTCATTTATTCCTTTTTATTACCGTAGGAAATTAATCCTTATGACTCGTTAAATTTTAAGATGACAAGGCTAAAAGAAGGAAAAAAAAAAAAGACAAAATTTAAACATGACTCTATAGATCTGTGATATAGATTATATATTGATATCAATGTGATAAACCCTTCCCACAAGAAGACTATTCTGCTAACTAGTTGTGTTTTTATTTCTTTAATAAAACATTAATATCTGCAGTGCATTTGATTTTATTGGATAATAATCCCTCTCTCTCTCCCAAATGACATGATGATATGATGCGTACTAAGGGTAAACAAATCTTAAGCTTTGTTTACGTTATAAAAATAACTAAAGAAGAAAAAAATATACCATTTAGATGGATGGAAATAAAATAAAAATATGCTTTTATAATTAGATAAATAAATAAGAGAATAAAATATATAATAATAATAACAGTGATTACAAAAATAATTTGTTTAATATAAACTTGTTTTTTATTACTTTTATTTTTCAATGTTTTATATTAATTTTAAAAATACTTATTAAAATCAACTTAAAAAACAAGAAAAAGCCTCAAGCCTAATTTGACACCTACTTTCAGTCTTTCACGACAAGAAAGGGGCAAAGATAAAACGTGGGACTCGTTATTTTTATTTTTTACTAAAAAATAAAACAATTAAATAAAATTGTTCGTGGTCTATCAAGGTTTTCCATCCACATGTCCTCTATAATGTACATATCTATATACTTATTAATTAAAAATATATACTTTGTTTTCACAATTCACTTATATTTAAGTTTTGTTAATTTGTTGTGTTTTTATATTTTTAATAGTTTTAAGCTTTTTCAAATGGCCTGCAAACTATTGCATGAAAAATTATATATAAGTGTTAAAATGTGATATTTATAAATATAATAACTATTAATATAATTGAAGTATTGACGTCAAAAATCTTCTAACTTTTGTACTTATATATAATTTTTGGACTTGTTTAAATATAAATATAATTAAAATGTACTATTGTATAAATGTTTTCAATAAAATTATTTAATCATAAATTATCGTGTCAAAAAATATTTTTAAAATTTTTTAATAATTATTTTAAAGTTATATTCATTTAATATTTTAATCAATTATAATATAAAATATTTACACTAACAATACACTAATTTTTAAAAAATAATTTATGATTTAAGATCATCAATATCTGTTATTTAGTTATTCTTATACGTAAATAGGCTCATATATCTTTAAGGCTCGTTATTATTTGAAATAGAAATATGAAAGTGAATAACGCCTATCATACACATTTTTATACGTGGGAAACTTGTTTCGACGTATTCAAAACATGCATTCAGCTTTTTTTTGGCTGTATATTATAGACTAGTTTTGTATTTGAATTTAATATTATTTTAACATAAACTGTATTTTTGAAGTTAAATATGCATAAAATTTGGCAAAAAAAACGTAGTAATTAAATAACTATATTAGCTTCTTGCATGCAATGTGCTTACACTTTAAGGTTTTTACAGTGCGTTTTTCCCCTTTGTGAATAAGACTCTTCGGTTTTCTTATATAATAGTAAAAATTTCATACTCTATTTTTGTTAATTTTTTTATAAGTAAAACATAAATTATTAGAGAGTTCAGGAGAAATTCAAAATCTATATATATAGAGAAAAAATTAATATTTACTCAAAAAAATAAAAAATAAAAACATACTTATACATAACTAAGATAAATGTAATTTCGTGGGTTCAAATAATAATCAACTAATAAAATAGTTTCTCCCTTACTAACAAGTGATAGCTATTTCTAAAATTTCAGAATAATAGAATTTAGATATTCTCTTTCATCCAAAACACCGTTGAAAAATACAATTTAATTTCTATGTAATCACAGAGACCACATTGTACTTATCCAAACAATTAATAAATATATATCTTTTTTTTTACTACAACTAACACCAACCCAAAAAAGTAAGCGAGTCGATAAATTTGAAGGTAAAACTAGTAAAAATCAAAGCCAATGTGCACTAAAGTACTATATTTAAGATGAAACTGAACACGTTAAAAATAAATAAGTTGAAAGTTCTTTCAAATAATGACAAAAGTAACAAGTTATATCATCAATTTGAGCACTACAATTAATTAGTAAATATTTATAATAAAGTACATTCAACAACCCCATTTTCATTAGTAGTTTTTTCGTTGCCATTTTTTTTCTCACTAAACAGTTTAGTATCATCCATTTAGAGCAGCTCTAATTTAGTTTTGTGTTTTATTTTCTACTAATTAAAAATCAAATATGCACGTCAAAAAAGTTACAATATTCAATACTTAATACCTTAAACTTCATTTTGTTAATTAGTTTATTTAATTGTTTGTTCAATAATTCCTTATTAAATATGAGTTCATTCATAAACTTAATTATAATTTTTTTAAAAATTAAAACACATTATTTTTATAAATCTTAATAATAACATCTAAATACTCTTTAAATAAAATAAAAAACTTTAAAACATAAACTAAAACCAAAAGTATAAATAAATTTAATTATTTTAGCTTAACTCATTAAATGCTCGATCAAAATTATTCATCTAATTAAATAATAAAGTTAAGTTTAAAATTAAATTTGACAATCTGTAAAATTCAAATTGATATTAATAATTTTTTAAATAGCTTGCATATATAATATTTATTATTTTTGTAATAATTTTTTTAATCTTAAGACATTTATATTTAGATAAAATTAAATTTTTATTATTATTTTATTTAACATAAAAACATTTATTTAAATATTAAATCAGTAAATAATTTTTATTTAAAATTATTAAAAATAAATAACTTATACATTTTATTAACTTCAACACTTAGAACCAGATTTAAGCATGTAAAAGTGATAAAATTGAAATTTTATTAAAAATTATTTATTAAATTGAAGTTATAAAAGAGTATTGAATTTTTTTATTTTAATAAAATTTTACTAGTTTTTATTCTTTAAATTTAATCTTCAAGACTAATATTTATCTTTTTATAACTTATAAATAAATTAATTAAATTTTAAATTTAATTAAATAAAACCCAATTTTAAAATTTATTTTAATTAAATTAAAATATATAGTTTTTTTATAAATCAAGCTTGGACCTAAAATAAATAAACCCTAAACCCTAAACCCTAAACCCTACAAAAATAAGTCGATGCTACAGAATAACAGAGCGAGGAATAACTCTTACTAAATATTTTGGAGCCAATGTTCCAATTCAAAAGGGGGATTGGATAGTCCAGGGCAGAAAACCCCACAAACGATGACATAAGTTTAGTATCAACTTTTGAGTTTTGAAATGAATGCTTCGCTGTGAGTGAGTGCGTGCGTGCGTGAGTGGGAGAGGGCCCACATTAGAAAGTTGCTCACAAGTTCATTAGTTTCATTAAGCTGTTCCTAAACCATTGGCTGTTATACCTAATTCATTAAACTAAGCATTCTTACCTTTATCCACCACCTTTTCAATTGCAGAAAATTAATTTATTTGAAAATATTATCTATAAAAATATCAGATTTTTAATAAACTATGGAAAAGTGTAAAACTTGACAATTTTTTAAATAAAATAAGTTAATTTTAAATTCTAATAAATTCATTATTTTTATTACAAATTACTATTCTTATATTTTCATAATTTTTATATTTATTATAAATTTTTAAATATTATATTTAAAAAATATTTAATTTTGTAAAAAATTGAATAATCCGATTATCCGAATAATAAAAAATGACACATTAAAATTTTTTTCAAAAATTAACACATATCTTAATCATGAATGGCTGGATTACATGGTCCCGGATAAAATAATTTATCCAACTCTGCCGTTTATTTTTTCCAATTGCTCAGCATGACTTTCCTACTTTCTAGATGACTCTATGTGATTGGATGCATACCAAGGTTGCTTTTTATTTTTTTATTTATGTTTCTTTGTTATGTTTGGAAGAAGATTTTTGGAGAAAAAAATAAAAGAAAGATATACTTTTTAATTTTAAATTAAAAAATTATATATTATTTATTATGATAAATATATTATTAATAAATTAAATTTTTCTTAATATATTAATTTATATATATTTTTTAAAAATTATTAATTTTAAATATACATTTTGTCTTTTCTTCTTTTTTTTTTAAAAAAACTCTCGTTCCTAAACAACTTTTAAAGCTTGCAGTGCCAATTGATTTGTAAGCTACCAACCTCTTTGATTTTAAAATGTATATTTATTAGTAAAAGTATATAATGATTAGAAATCAATATATTTTTAATTGAAATAATGATATTTTTTGTCTTCTAATTGAAATAATCGTAGTAGCAGGAAATAGTCATTTCTTTTGGAGGGGGGAGGGCCTTCAGTGACGGGCCTGTCCGTACATCCACTATAATCCAATCACACTTAGTGGGCCAAATCTAACCCTAAAACCCACTTGCTCTGTTACTCTGCTCCAAATCCTCGATTCTGCTTCGCCATCTACGCGAACGCAGCTGTTTCAGTTGCCGTTTACGCTCGCTCTTTACCTCTCACACCCCGTGTGAACACAAGGTTCGTCATTTTCACGTCTTTTCATTTTTGTTAAATTTCATTTCTGTTGTTTTAGTTGAATTATTTCAATGTTCGAGGATCCATTTTCTTTGTTTCGTTTCGGTTCTCGCTGAAATTTTGTTATTTATACATCAGATTAAGAACGGCTTTATTTACACCTGGACACACCTTTACTGATTTGCAATTCTGCATTATATATCGATTAGGGATTTAAATTAGAAATACACGTGATTTGATTTGCTGCCACTGTATCTTCTTTCCTCTTTGCACAATTATATTAGAATTCAACACAGCTTGGATATCAACACTAACTATTTTGCTAGCTATATTCTTAATTCAATTGCTAGATTTTGTTATGCTGGTTATGGAATATTTTATTTATATACCGTTGCAAGGTCTAGTGTAGTATGTTTCTGAATGTTTATCGCAGCTTGTTGGTTTTTCCTTCTTCAGAAATCATGAAGGTGCGGTCATCTGTGAAGAAGATGTGTGAATTTTGTCGGACAGTTAAACGTCGAGGGCGTGTCTATGTGTTGTGCTCAGCCAACCCTAAGCACAAGCAACGACAAGGCATGTCAACATCGGCAAGTGAAGCTCCATCTAATCCCATGTATGCGTTCTTTTTTCCTGGTTCTTAATTACTGTTTGGCATGGATGATTTGTACAACCAATACTAGCTGTTGATTTTTCGGGATATCATATTTTGACTTCGTCTTGCTTTTCTTGCAAGAGGAATGTTGGCAATACAGTTTTTTATAAGACTATATTGGATGCACTCTTTAGTCTTTATTGATGAGTGAATTACATGTTGGTCCCATTTGGGGCCGTTTCGTTTATAATTTAGTTGAATTGATTTTGGGCCGTTGAATGTGATTGAAATACGTGCATATTGGAATGTGTATTTTTCAATTGAAAGGGCGAGAATTGATTTTGTAACTTTATAGCAAACAGTGTTAAATAACCTGGTTTTGCACTTTATTTAGTAGGGCGCACATGCAATTTAGCTGATACCGTAGTGTTGAAGAGAGTACTAAAAAGAGTTATTACCAGAATTTTTCTTGCAATTTTCTCCTAAATTCCATTTGCCATGGATAAACCCTAGTGCAAATACTATTGTTGATCAGCATGAAATTTTCTTCTACTTTGTTCAATTTCACTGTGTCACGGAGATGACAAATTTATTTTAATTTGCTATATTAACTTGTGATTATCCAAACGCTGCCCTAATGATTTTTGTTTCATCTACTCTTAATGCCTATTGAATTCCAGTAACTTGATTGCTGAAATGTGAACTCAATTCAGGTCCATAAGCGGCTCCAACCAGGTAATTAGACCTACTCATGTTTTGGGCACAGGTCTGGCTTCTATTATTCCAAAAAGGCACAGCTTGTCTATGTTGTATGGATGGAGGGTGGGCCTGGCATCTATTCTGTCCATGAAGTAGTAAAAATAATCAGTAACCTTAAATCCAGATATTACAAGGAATATGTGTGAAGAAATTGATAATCAACGGTTCTGGATTAAGGCCTCTGGCCTGCATTCTTCATACTTTATATTGGTTGATGAAGTTGTCTCAAAATTATTTATTCCTCACCGTATTTGGTATGCTTCAAGGATTTTGTTTCTCCTTCAAGAATATGATCAACAGAATGTAACCTTGTGGTATGTTTGGTGTTCACTGTTAAGTGATTGATACACTTCACCTTCTTTAGACCTCTATCCTTATCCCTTGAGCCATAGACGATAACTTTTTGCAATGTATTGTTATGTGTTGATGAAATTTTGCAAGTGTATTAAATATTTTAAGTAATAAAGGATGAATAGAATATCTTTTTCATGATATTGAATTACTAATTTTTCAGTGTTGCTACTATTTGAATCATGAATTGGATAGAAAGAATGGTTTTTATTGTATTAAAATGTGAAACTTACAATATTTTTATATGCAAAAGGATAAAAAATAGTATCACTCAAGATTTAGAAAATAATGGTTATTAAATGTTAGGTTTGGAATTATTTTATTTTTCTTATGTAATCAAAATTTTCCCTCGATTCAATTTATATGTCTCTTGTTAAAAAAAATCTCAATTAGGTTTTGATTTTATTTCTTGATATCTAACTCCTTTGTTCAATTCACGAATCTTAATACCCTCGGTGAATTTAAATGAAACAACATTAGGTAAGGGGGATTTAAAATATCTCTTTATCAAGTAGTCTTATTCTGAAAGTTTTAAGCAAGTAAGGTGACTCAGTTTAAGGTTTAATTGAAGAACTGATTTTTCAATTTTAAAATTGAGTCTAGATTTGCTAGTTAATTTTTTAGAAGCACAAAATATAGAAAAAAATCACGCAATTAAGAAAAGTAAGATTGAGATGTAGCCAGTTAATTTTTGAGAAACATAAAATATAGAAAAAATCACGCAATTAAGAAAAAAATAAGATTGAGATGGGATAATCATTTTGTACAAGAAATTGGGATGAAATCCATCCCTTCCTAAGGATCTTGTTTGGTCCAGAATACACTTCTAAACTCTATTTCCTCGTTGCAGCCATGTGAAAACCTTGCACGCCCACATGAGTTGACTTATTCAATCTTTTAAGCATTTAACCTTTTAAATGATCCTACAACAAAAAGTAAAGATGAAAAAAAGAATCAACACCACTTTAAGAAGATTGAGAAAAAATATCACAAAATTTTTCACATTAAACGTAACTACATATATTCTCAACCCATCATATCAATATACCTTTTCTAATACAGTAATCTACAAAATTACATCCTAATTCTAAGAAACTATAAAAAATAAAATACGAAACTCATCATTAGAGGACCCAATCATGTTAGAAAAAGTGTGTCAACGAGTTTAATAAAATTTCACAGAATTAAATTTATCTTTAAAAAAATGGTTTTGACTAGCTAACATTTTGTTACTTCTGTGGTGAAAAAAACTCTTCGCATACATATATTGATAAAAATATCTTCATAATTTAATATTACATATTCATTAACGATATTTACATATATTTTTTATTTGATATTTTTTTATCAAAATATTTAAATAATATTACTTGTATCAAGTTTACTTCACTCCAAACTTACATTTAACTAAAATTAATTTTACAAAATTAAAAAGATTGAGCAAGTAAGGAGAGGATTATTTTCAGAATATTTTAGAAAAATTCCCTTTCAAGGGAAATAGTATGATGACTCTTATTTGGTATATTTTCAAAATTGGGGAACTGTTTTTGGTTAGTGATCATAATTCAAATGACAATTTAGTTAAATTATCTAATTGTTGATTGGTGTCTTAATTTTTTTTATGATTGGGCACGTAAGTGTATTAATTGTTTAATATTTTTTTTGAACTAGGGAATCCTATCTACTAAAAGGAAATTGTTTTTGGTCCCTATGGAGTTTTTTTTTTTTTTTTGGTCAACGTCCCTGTGGTGTGAATATTTGTTTGCAGAGTTCCTTCGGCTGAGCTCAATTGCTCTTTTAACGCCCAAGGTGGGAAAATGAACACTACAGGCCCAGAATAGGTATCGCGAAATTACATAAAAACCACTGAGCCCAATTGCATTGAAACAGTTAGAAACAATATGGGCGAGAGCAGATTGACCAAGAAAGAACAAAAGAAAAACACTAGCAGAGAATGAATGAATTATAGTAACAATACATCAAATTAGAGTACAACTTAAATTAATCTTTAAAATTATAAAATATCATTTTAATCTCTAAATTTGACAAACAACAGTCATTTCATCTTTAAAATTACAAAATAACTTTGAATCTAGCTTTTAAAAATTATAACAA
The DNA here is from genome assembly GCF_003935025.1 of Abrus precatorius. NCBI lineage: Eukaryota > Viridiplantae > Streptophyta > Magnoliopsida > Fabales > Fabaceae > Abrus > Abrus precatorius. Next base: position 35,129,021 of record NW_020874428.1, on the reverse strand, counting down.
CAAAAACTAAAATAATTGTTGTTTGATAATTTTCGGAACCAAACTAATGTTTTGTAATCTAAGAAATAAAATTGGCTGGTACTTATAATTTTAAGGATTAATTTAACAAAATTACACGAATTTTTACTATGAGAATCATGTATGGAGATAGAAATTGACGACAAAGTCCAAGAGAGTCAAATTATTGAATCCTTTTAGAATTCAGGGATCTATTTAAGGTCCAAGTATCTAAATTTATGTTTGCTTGGCCTATATTTTTATACAATTAAAATGAGATTACTTCTGTTATTGCCTTTAACTTTGATAGAGTATATTTGCGATGCATGTACATAAAATAGAAATAGTTAAATAATACGAAAACTAATTTCTCCACAAAACTGTAAATTGATATCCACCCATGATTTATTTTTACAGGAATTTCCGTTTATTTTTTAAAACTTATTATTTCACCAAAGAAACATAAGCAAATCTTTTTGTCAAAATTTCATAGAAAGATTGTTGTAACAAATGGCAGACTTGACAAGAAAGAATTAAAAAAATATAAATAAATAAATACAATAATTTAAAGAATTAGAATTTTAAATTGAAATCAAATTTTATAGCGTTATGTAAGATCTAATTTTTAAAAAACAATTCAATTTTATATTAAAAAAATTTTAAATTTTTTTAAAAAAATAATGTGTTAATTAAAAATATAAAATAATTATTAAATAAATTATTAAATATAATAATTTAATATTTTTTTCAAAAATTATGACATAGTAAATTTATTTCTTATATTTATTTTATTATTAAAATTTAATATTATATTACAAATTATCTTTCTCTTAATTAGATGAAAATATAAGAATGCTCATAAATATAATTTAATTCTCAAAATTAAAAATATAAATTAAATATAAATACTTTTGAGACCATGAACTAAAATAAGTAAAAATATTACAACTAATTCTTCTACACTTATATGATAAGACATAGTTAATTATAGCAATTTTTATCAGTCTCGTGATATAATGCTTCAAAAATATACTTTTAGAGTGTCTTTATTATTCTGTTGCATCTAACATTAGTTTTTTTTTTTTTTTTTAATTTCTCTTGTACTCTCAATATTTCTTGAATTAATTTTTAATATTTACTTTGACATCTAATATTTTAAGAAAAATATTAAATAATTTATTATACAATTAATATAAATAATATAATTTACAACAGGTGTTAAAAGTGCAAAATAGTAATATAACATAATAACATAAATATATTAAATATGTAATAAATATAAAAAAGAAAAAAGAAGAAGACGTAAAAGAAAAATATAAAACAAATATAAAAAAAGACTTAAAGATAAAATAGGAAGAATAAGAGAAAGCAGAATAGAGAAAAATTACTTTTTATTAATAATTAGTGTAAAATGAAGAACAAAAGAATAAATAAATAAAAGAAAATATAGAAAAAAAAAGTAGTATTAATAATTAACATAAGAATGTATTTGTGATTAATGATATTAGGAATTTAAATTCTTATAATATATGTTAGAAATTGGAGTGAACCAAATTTAGTTGTTATAAAATTTCATATAATTTATGAATAAAATTATAATCTCAATTTCAAATATCCATCTAAACATAATAATTAAAATTTTAAAGTTTAATTTTAATTTTAACGTCTAATTCTATACTTAATTTTGTATATTATACTAATACTAAGTTTTCATTAAATATCTTAAAGATATTAGTTGAGAAATTAATAATTTTTATTAAAAATATGATAAAAATATTGATAATATTTGTATTTCTTAATATTTGAAAGGTACTTGTTAATATTTTTTTTTAAGAATTTGGATAAGAAATTTGAAAAATAACATATTCAATAAATTTCAATTAATATCCGCCACGAATTGTAAGGATTTTTTACCCTTTTAGGGTTAATTTGAAAAGAAAATGCCAGAATATGTAAAGAAATTCCGTGTCTGGGGTTGTGTGGGCACGTGGCAGTGAAGTCGTCCATGAGACGAACGACACCAAAAAATAGAAACGTCCAATTACCAAACGACACTAATTTGAATGGACAGCTGGGGATGAACTAAGCCACATGTACAAATCCTACAGAGTCGTCTGAGTCAGAGGCGACATTAATGTCGGTCGTGTCAGGGACGATTCAGTAGTGTCGTCTTGGTCAGGGACGACACTAATTTAATTGGTCCACGTGGTAGAGAATTTTGACCGTTTGGGCGCGGGCCTCTCCCTTCTCCTCCATCTTCTCCGTTTCGCTTGCAGAATGTGGTTGCCGGAGAAAAAAACAACACATCATTTCTTGCGTTTCTGAACCATTTTGTTAGATTCTGGTATTAAGGTTTTATAGCAAAAGATTATTAAAAAGGTATTGAGATTAATATTTTGAATAGATTTTGCTTTTTAACAATAAAATTGCAAATGTATGTAATATTGAATCTGTGATGCAGGTGAAATTGTGGGTGGATGCTCGTGAGTGAAGGGTGCTGGTGAAGAAGAAGGTTCCTTCAAACTTGTTTACAAAGCTACGGAGGTGCACAAGTTTTTTATTTTAATATTTAAAGAATTTATTAATCAATTTTTTTATTCTGTCACAAATAATATATTAGATAAATTATATTAGAAAATATATAATATATATGTTATTATTTATTATAATTAGTAGTTCAGAAATGTAAAAAAAAATTATAGTAATCCATAAAATATATTAATTATAAAATTTAAAATAAAATAATATTTTAATAACTTGATAAATTAAGAGGAAAGAATAATATATATAAATATATTGTTTAGAAAAAAAATAAAAAACATGAACATGAAAAAATATATACAGAATGCAGTGAAAATATTAAATAAGTAGTGTAGAAGAAATAATAATTGTAAATTATTTGATAGTAGATTGATATATAAAGAAATTAGTGAAATAAAAATTATTAGATATAGTAAATTTAATATAATTATTAAGAAATAAGATAATGATTGAATAATTATAATAAATAAATATAATAATAATTTGATGAAAATAAACATAACAGAAGTTTTATTATTAGTAAGAATGTAGTATTTAATTTGATAAAAAATAATACATTATTATCTTTTACAAATTTTATAATTTATGTGATTTACTTGAAAGGATTTTATAAATAAGGTATAAAATTGGTTTTAAAATGCATTTTATTCTTAAACAAAGAATATTTTAGATAGGAATGAAATTAAAAATTATATAATGTATGTGTTATTATTTATAATCATTTGTTAAAAAATGTAATAAATAAAAATTATAGCCATCCATAATATGTATTAATTATTAAATTAAAAAAAATTATGCAGATAATAGCTTGATAAATACATAATATGTATTAATTATTAAATTAAAAAAATTCTGCACATAATAACTTGATAAATTAAGAGGAAAGAATACTATATATTAATATATAGTTTTGTAAAAAATAAAAAACATGAACACGAAAAAATATATATAGAATGCACTGAAAATATTAAATAATTAATGTAGAAGAAATAATATATTTTAATTATTTGATAGTAGATTGATATATAAAAAAATTTGTGGAATTAAAAATATTAGATATAGTAAATACAATGTAATTATTGAATAATTATAATAAATGAAGATAATAATAATTTTATGAAAATTAACATAACAGAAGTTTTATTATTACAAATTACATAATATATGTGTTATTATTTATAATTAGTTGTTTAAAAATGTAATCAATAATATGTATTAATTATGATATTAAAGAATTTCTATTTTAATTAATTAATAAATTAAGAGAAAAAAATACTATATATTACTTGATAACTTGTGAGAACTATTGTCAAAACTAATATTCCTTATAATCCAAAAAATAAAACATCTTTACATTTTTTTTTTGCCAACCCTTAACATAAAAAAATTGTACAAAATTTTAGAAACAATGTTTTTTTTATTATTTCTTGTCCAACATAATTATTGAATCGTTTAAAATTTGGAAAAATTAATATAAAAATGAAATTAAACTTTAAATAGGAGTAAACTTTAAGTATTGTGAGGGAACACTTTAATGAAATTAAGAAAATAATAATTTTGTGGTTGAATTACAGAAAGAAAAAAGTATATTAAAAATTATATATAATATTTAAAATAATGTATTTGTTTATTTGTTGTAATTGTAAATTTTGATATTTAAAAGAGTGCATGTAATTATATTTATTGCTACATATTATAATTGTAAAATAAAATGTAAAAGTTTTTAAAATGTTAATAAAATTTAACAATATAATAATTAAATGAAATAAATTTTAGAGTTATTTTTAAATTTTGAAATTGTAATAAAACCCATGTACTAATTGAATAGAGTTTTTCATATTATTAATTTTAACATACATAATTGAAGTTAAGTTGACAAATTTCATTTCAGATGGCATCATCTTCATCGCGGAATAGGGTTTTAAATCCTGGGCCGGAGGATGGTTCATTATTAAGGTTTCAGTCTATTCACGTATCAGAGCATATTTGGGATAGACGTGAGCACCCAATTCTGAAGGTGAGAAGGAGTCATTTCATATCAGCTGGCATGGAAGGGGTTCCAATGGAGATTCTTCCTCATCTGACCTTAGCTGGATTTGTTGGGGTAGCTCAGTTGGCATGCTTTCCTATTGACCGACATCTTATTACAGCATTGGTAGAAAGATGGAGGCCAGAGACTCATACGTTTCACATGTCTCCTAGAGCATGTACTATAACTCTTCAGGACATTGCTATTCAAATAGGGTTTCGTATAGATGGAAAGGCAGTCATTGCAGCTGTTGGAGATAATAAAGCATAAATTGTGGAGGATTTGCTTGGTATTAGGCCACCTGATGATGCATTTGCAGGGAGCAATTTGAAGTTGAGTTGGTTGGACCAACACTTTACTCATGTTGCAATGCATAATCATAATGAACTTCAGCTTACTCGCTTTGCTCGAGCTTATATTCTGAGGTTAATAGGTGGTTTCATGTTGGCTGATCATTCCTCTAGTAGGGTTCCAGTTAGGTACCTTCCATTGCTTGAGGATTTTACTATCATAGGAGAGTATAGTTGGGGAGCGGCAACATTGGCATTTCTATACCGGGAGTTATGCATGTCGACCAATATTGACCGTTCTGGTATTGGAGGATTAACCCCACTACTTATGATGTGAGCATGGGATAGGTTTCCATTTTTACAGCCTAATAATCCTCAGCACACACGACTGGATTTTCCTTACGGTGCACGGTATGTTTTGAATTTCTGTATGTGTAATTTATGAATTACTTTTCAAACTTGTTTCACCATGATACTTAATTTATAAGTGTGTCTTTCAGGTGGTTAGTGAGTCGGAGTTATAATAGAGGAAAGAGAGATCTTGCTTACTACAGATATAAGTTCGATCATCTGAAACGTGACTGGATCTTGTTTACTACAGCTATGACATGTGAGTATGGATATCGGAATGCCTTAAATTTTCCGCATTGACAATAACGTGTGGACAATATGATTGTCCACTTATGACCACCCCTTTGTGTCACTGGATTAAATGCCTCCTCAACCTCAAACTTTGTTCTTTGTATGTCATACCGCCGAACTTGATGTGAAGATGCTTCTTGTTGATTTTTTTCCATAGCTTCCATTAATTTTTGACAGTATCTTCCTCCATTGTTAACCTCATGCATTGCGGTTTCACCACGCTTCACAAAATATTCTACTAACCGTGCATACGTAGCTTTGACCAAGGCAGTAATAGGAAGGTTTCTTGCCCCTTTCAAAATTTTATTTACGGACTCAGACAAATTTGTTGTCATGTGGCCATAACGACGTCCTTCATCATCATAAGCCAAGCTTCACTTTTCCTTGGATATATTATCTATCCAACTCTGAATTTCAGGTGATTGTGATCGAAACATATTAAGCTTAGATTCAAAAATATGTTTTGATGGTGTATATGCTGCATTTAACAGAAAAAATTTTAATGCATAGGTTAAATATATTCTTGATATATTAAAGGTTAAATGAATCAAATACGAAGATCACGTACCTAATTGAATTAGTTTTTTCTTCAACATGGTATTTTTGAATCGTCGATTGAAATTGCTTGCAATGTGACGAATGCAATAAACATGATAAGCATTTGGAGGTTGCCAACCTAGATGTGGGTTAGAGACTGCACCTTTTATACTTTGATGTCGATCTGAGATCAAACATAGCCCTGCCTTATTTGTCACATGTATACGAATCATGGCTAAAAACCATTCCCATGCAGATAAGGTTTCTCCTTCGACAATGGCAAACGCAATAAAAAGCACACAGTTGTTTCCATCTTGAGTCGTAACAATTAGCAAAGTTTGTCGGTACTTACCGTACAAAAATGTTTCATCTAACTGTATTATAGACTTACAAAAGTTGAAAGCTTCATGACATTGCTTGAACGACCAATACAACCGATGAAAAACTCGATATTTATTATCCACGGTGTGACCTTCAATATAATCAGTTGTTTCAATTTTGTATACAGATCCAGGAGCATATAATTGCATGTACTCTAGCCACCTTGGCAATGCAGCATAAGATTCGTCCCAATCACCAAATACAGTAACAATTGCTTTTTGTTTTGCTTTCCATGCCTTCTTATATGAAATTGAATATCCAAATTGACCACTAATTCTCTCTTGAATTAACGAAATAGGCACTGATGGTTCTTCTTTTACCATACCTGCATGTCATATGTTAAGAGCTAATTATTAAATTTGTTGGGATGTAATACGGTGAAAATTGGTAAATTTTTCCTATTTCAAATTTCTCTAATTTAATATTAAATTTAACATACCAAGAATACATGAGCAAATAAATTTGGAATCCAACTTTTGGTGGTCTTGAGAGATTGAAGTATTTACGCACGTATGGGCACCACCCCACTTTATAATTTTCCACTTGTCTGCATTTTTTGGCAATGATGCTCGAACTCTCTAAAGATATTCACTATTGTGATTGACACACTTCACAACATATGTTGTTACTTTTGACTCCACCACAGAAAAAGTTTGATGCTTCCTCATGGCATAATGTTTTATATCCATTCTTACATCTTCTTTAGTATCAAATAGTTGTCCAACATATAATGCATCTCCTTCCTTCCATGATTGCGCTTCATTCATTCCAAAAAAATCTAATTCTTCATCAGGGTGTTCCCAATTAATATGACTGTAATGTGGGGTTATATTCCAAAAGGGCAATGTAGTTTCTGCATTACAACAATTCATTCGTCAATTTTATACCATGAATAACAATTTATACAACTATAAGTTCTACAAAAAACATACCTCCATGTTGTTGTTGCGGTAAACTAACTCTTACAATACCCTCCATATTGATCATTGAATCACAATCATCATCTGTCTCAGTATTAGAAAAATCATTTAATGAAATATTTTCTTCATTTTCATATTCATCATCTTCATCTGTACATTGTAAACTTATATTATTAATAGCATTTGTAGCATCAATTTTTCAAATTTAAAAATTATTAAATTCATATTACCTTCTCTTTGTGCATAATCATCATCATCATCATCATCATCATCACTTCCATGAAGTTGTGAGACTGATAAATTCACTTCTAATGGACGTGCCACAACAGAAGATGTTTCACCTATCGCAACATCCACATATATCTCAACTACATTCCTATGATGTGGTTGTTGACACGCACTTATCATGCAATCTATGTCTTCATCGTCACATACATCTAAAGTTGTATGATATCGACCATTTGTCCCAACTAAAATTCAAGAAATTAATCTAGAAATTACGTGACAACTTGACAATTTCAGCTTTGTGTGGATCTTCTGTTTAAACATCTCAAATGTGATCCCACGTTCTATCTTAATCATCTTTTTTTGCCCTTCAAAAATTATACCCTCATTTCCTTCATATATTCTACCATTTGAATATAATATAACAACAATTTCATTCATCCTGCATTTAAAATAAACTAAGCTTATTTATAAATTAATTTATAATATAACAAAATATATTTTTAAATTTATTTGTAATTACAAATATTTAAATATTTAATTTTTTACATTATATGTTATCTGCCTTATTTCCAAACATAACAACAAAAATTAAATTACAACATTAATATTTAAAAGCCATTAAAAATATAAATTATATATTATTATTCAAATTAAAATTTCTACATAACTATTAAAAATAAATTATATATTTATAATACTTAAAATCTAACCTGATTGCTCAATAGTTATTATTTCTTGTCCAGCTTCACACTGTTATTTTTTCCCAGCTGCTCACTGGTATTCCTGCCCAGCTCCACACTTTATTCTTGCTACTTGCATTTTCTTTCGAGCTTCATCCTACTATATATACACATTTTAACTTGGACAAAGACGAAATTTTTTACCCGAGGTATCATTAAAATCGCCTCTGTTGTGGACTACATTAAAATCGTTCAATATATAACGACACAAGCTGTGTCGGCTCAATTAGGGACGACACTGTCATAGGTCGCCACGTTAGACGTGTGTCGTCCCTCTTTTGGATGACTTCACCTGTGTCGTCTAATAAGTGGACGCTTTCTATTTGAGTATCGCCCTTACGCTGAACGACTGCCACCTGTCACTCCAACCTCAGACAAAAAATATCTTTGAATGCAGCCTTATTTTGGCATTTTCTTTTCAAATTAACCGTACAAGGGCAAAAAAGCCCGAATTGTAACAATAAAAAAATATTTATGAATTTATAAAGATAATTATAGACATTATTAAATAGAGTCTTAATTATTTAATGTTGAAATAATGATAGCGTAGGCAACAGAGTATTAATGGGACAGGTGAGTTAATCAGGTGCCAGGTGGCAATATCACGGTCTTAGGTATTTGTCAGAGTAAGACCCAATAATTGGCATTACCACTGCACGGTTGAATAGTTGATCTTCATTTGACTACAAAAACCTTTACTTTCTTGCGTATTGACATAAACGACGCTCCTATCATTTATTATTTATAAATATAAAAGAAATGAAGTGGGAGTTTTATAACGGTGTGTTGAGCGTCCATTAAACGACAGACAGTGACAGTAGTGCAGCAGACACGATAAAATAAAAAGGTTAGCAACCTCAAAGACCCATTAACCAGTTTTTCACTCTGAAACTTCCCTTTGATTTTGCTCTTTGCAGCATCTTGCGTTTGAGAAAATCTATGTGGTGGTCGAGATGGTGACGATTACTGCTTGGATCACTGACCTTTTCGCCTGTATGGGGTGAGCCCCTCTATTCCCAATATTACTATTTTTTGGGTAGATGGATAGATACACCAGTTTTTGCAATCAATTTGCTTCCTTTATTTGAATTCAATGAAGGAATTTCCTTTTTTGGAAATTTGGTCTCTCTTGTGCAAAATTTGCTGATGAATAAGCCAGTTTTTTGGTAAATGCTGGTCTGGTATCAATTGGGACTGTTTTGCCTTTATCTTTCAATTGTTGACTTGTATTGTGTAAGATAGGGTTTGGAGGGTTGAAATTTGAGGCTAAAGTTTTCATCTTGAGAAGCAAAGTTAGGTTTTCAGGTTTTGCTGCGCAAACAATGCAATTAGGCATAATAAATTTGGACCAAACAAAGTATTTGCTATTAACCATGGGATGCTTTTTTTTCATCCTTGTTGGTGCATGGTTTGATGTCTACTGTAAGGAGTTGGCCCATGATTATTTGATCATGTGCTTTACCAATAAAAAATGGACCAAGATTCCTTAGCGATATAATAATTATTTTATCTCCCAGTGAATGATTAAATGAGGCGTGGAAGAAGAGAAAATACATTTCTTTATTTGCTGGCTGAGCATCAGACTCCAACATATGGTTGATTTTGGAGCTTCAATGATTAGTGGATGTATTTGATTGACATGTGAATAACTTAATATAGAAGAGTTGATTTCTACCTGTAGCACTCCTTAGTTATATATTTAATTCCAGTCTTGTAGTATTTGTTGTTACAGTCTGCTAGAGAGAGCCAACCTTAACCTTAATATACTCCTAAGACAATAAAAACGAAAATTTATGGGCTTAGATGAACAAAGGAGGAGATGATGTCAATGCATAGCAATGCTGTTGTTAAAAATCGACAATATTGGTTGTGTAACAATTTCTCCTGGTTTTAAAGATTTTTTGTTTGTGCTGTGAAATCAATAGAAATTGCAATTTAGGGTGGAAAAAAGGCATTTTAATTTGTTGAGGTGTTCACTGTTTGGGCTGCAAAATTCTTTTAAATAACTAGAAAAGCGAAAAATCTGCTATTAAAGAGAGGCAAGAAATTGGTGCTTACCCTAGGAAGCATTAATATTTTTAAAAGAAAGTTTTTTTTTTTTCTAATTATGCTATTATAATAGTGCTTTCTAAGGAAACAAATCTGAGTAAGAAAATCACCACAAGGGCAACATGCACTTGTAGACTTCAAATTGGCCAATGTTTTGCTTTTATTTAACTTGTTTTATAACAGAACAGTGGTTGTTTTGGATGCTGTATGAAACCCACACCAATTATTGCTGTGGATGAGCCGGCCAAGGGACTAAGAATTCAGGGGCAGACAGTGAGAAAACCAAATATATCAGATGGTTTCTGGAGTTCAAGCACTTGTGATCTGGATAACAGCACCATTCAATCTCAGAGAAGTATCTCATCTGTCAGTACATTAAATCAACTTCTCAATCAGAGCAGTGGAACTTCTACTGCAGGCACCAATACTGAATTTGTAAACCAAGGCAAGTTCTATATACTGGCTTTTGTTTTTCTTCCTAGAAATTAATGTTGGATTTTTCATCTTTACTGTTAGCATGAGTTTTTTTTCGGTAATATAACAATGCCCCGTCCCTTCAGGTCCGTCAGTAACCAAGGTTTACTCCACAAAGGTGTTGGCACATGAAATGTGATATTTTAACTTGGTTTTGTCTTTGTTCGATATTTGGATTTGGATGCTTTCATTGTTGTAGTACTAATTTTTACTGTATACTGTTGTTTATTATTTGTAAGATTTACTTTCCCAATTTCCTTGCTTTAAGGGGATAATGAAGGTTAAGGTCATTTCTATCATTCATCCAGCTGTTGCTTTTGCAGGTCTTCTTCTCTGGAATGAAAGCAGGCTTCAGTGGATTGGAAGTGGCAAATCTAGGAAGCAAAGCCAACAAAAACGAGAACCCAAACTAAAGTATGTCAACTGCATTACATTTAGTCCAACTGATTAAATACTCTTTAATCCATTTCAAATACAAATAGGGGCATGATCTTGGTTAGATCTATTTTCTCTTTTCATTATTTCCTGTCGTTTTTTTTTTTGTTGGGGGGGAAGGGGGGGGATGTAATCATGGGTGGAGTAATTAATAGCCGTCAGAAGTTTTTATTGCCTTGCTCTTTATTAACCTCCTTTTATAACCATATGCAAACACGTCCTGATTCAGTGCTAAACTGTATAACATTTACCTTTTTCTCCTAGACACCAACTTGTCTTGAGTGATCCATGTATGAATTTTGACAAGTTTTATGTTGGATACTGAGAGCTTAATACAGTCTCCTCCTTTTTTGCTCCTGTAGTTGTTTTATTTTTTTTCCAATCTTTCTTTCTTGTTTATGCAATTTCACAATAGTTGAAAGCAAAGCATAAGGCATATTTTTAGCTTTTGAAGCACATAATTATTCAAATTTTATTGATATTTTTTCTGTTTATATGGCTTTATACAAGCTCAAGTCTCTATCTATCATATGTGCTTTCCCTTTGCTTTTCTCAATTTCTCCCCTTTAGATGACTTATTTATAATTGTATTTGTTGTAGTTGTAATGCTACTTATGAAAGTTTGCTTGGGACTAGACAACCTTTCCCTAAGCCCTTACCTTTATATGTAAGTGTCCTGTGTATATTTTTAGTTCCTTGCTGGGATTTTTGAGGTGAGAATGCAAAATTACTAATTGAATAATTTGATTTTCAAAATATAGGAGATGGTGGAATTCCTTGTGGATGTTTGGGAGCGTGAAGGGATGTATGGTTGAAACTTGAGAGGTTAAATTGCTGAAACTGCCTTTAAGTTTGTTTATATTTCAATGTTACATTTTAACTCTTGAAAGGCTTTTAATGTATAGTTTGTGCAGAGAAGATTAAAAGATCAAACACAAGTTTGTTCTCCCATTGTAATTTCAAACGTTAAGGCAATCCTTTTGTTTTTGCCCTCTTGTAAATGACTGTATACCATTTTCAAACTAAAATCTGAATTGCTGAATGCACTTGTTACCGTTACATGTAATTATGCATTTATATATGTGTGTGTAAGGCTCTTGTCTGGGCTCCTTGTGTCACTTTCACTTCCTCGGACCTTTGCATGGTGCCTCTAGGTATTAAGACATTGTTATTCTTTTGAATGTTTTCACGCGGTTTTAAGACTTCTAAGAATTGCCTCTTCTTGATTCGTTTTCTATTTACTTCTTATTGGAAACTCGGCTCATAGCTTTTCTGAATTCATGTTTAAGTACGTATTTAGATTCACATTAGAGGACCATGAATTTATGTTCACTTTGCGGTTGGTTGATTACATGTTACATTTTCACATTAACGTGTAAGTTCCATATTGTAACATCCAATTAATGCATGTTTACTGCACATTTAAAACAATTCTATACACCCACTTCAATGCTAAAAGGACATAATTTTACGTGTACAAGTTATATCTTTTGTATTTATAGATTTTTTAATTTGTTTTTAATTACACACTTAATCCTTTGCTAGTAAGCACAAGCTAAGATGCTCATACGTGACATGATCTTTTCAGGGAAATGTGAGATTTCTTTTTTACACGTTTTGGGACATAACCAAAATAAATAAAGAGGTGTTAATGATTTAAGTTGTGTAAATTTTCCAGGGAAATGACTTGTCCTAAATGTGAGATTTTTTTGTGTGCACGTTGTGGGGCATAACTACAATAAATGGAGGTGCGAATGATTTAAGTTGTGAAAACAAAAATTGTTGTCACTTATTTAAATGTATGATTTTGATGCTTGCAAGTGTAGAGCAGAGAGTAAGGGAAACAACAAATATCAAAAGAATTTCTGTGATACAAATATTAATTTACATTAGAGAAAGGAAGAAAAATTCCCATATGACAGATTATTGATTGTGCGTTCAACAAGTGTGAGGAAGATTGAAAAATTGAGATCAACGGTTAAATATCATTCGCAGATTGAATTGTTGCATTGATTCTTTTCAATTCTCGGGAAATCGAGTCTCACGGTTTTCAATTGAAAACCAATTAAGCTCTTAGCAATTTCTAATAAAATAATTAAACATTGGGCCAAGAATTGGACCAGTCCATCCGAGGTTCATCTCAACTTAATTTTGTTCCAAATAATCTTTTTATAAATAAATACCCCTTCATTTTAATTTTCATTTCAATTAATTCTTAAATTTATTTTTCTTGTAAGTAGATAATTTAATCTGTAATTTTATTTTAATTAATTCTTTTACTTTATCGTTTTTACGAATTTTTTTCTCTTAAGTTGGGATAGTCTTACTAACAGAAAATATCCCAATCATGTATTATTTTTTGGTTATATTTAGAATTAAAAAAATTAATCATTTTCTCTTTTTTGCTTCTAAATTTAAATTTTATTATGTTTTGATATTTGAAAAAGTGAATTATCAGAAAGTTACTAATGAATAATTGATTAAGATAAGTAATTTAAATTTAACGTAACAGGAGAAACTATTTGTTTAGAACATAGAAAGTAAGATTTAAGAATTAATTTGAACAAAGTTAAGATATAGATGTGCATTTATAAAAAGTTTTGAATGATTAAGATAAAATCTAAATTTTGATTTTTTTAATTATATATATATAAAAGACAAAATGTAAGTCATAATTAAGGACAATTAAGATTTAAAATATTTATTCATTTAAGGAGTAAAATTTATAGAAATTGAATACTTTTTCTCTAATATAAGTTTTTGGGAGAAATTATAAGAATAATAACACATTTAATTCAGTTTAATTTTTTGAATAAAATATTTTATTCTTTTTAAAATAATCTAAAACTAAAAGAAAAAATAATAAATTCTCGAAACAAGTTAAATCAATCAATCATGCACTAAATAAGCTAGTAAGGATGATGATGTGGTTAGTGGTATGACATTTGAAGAGAGGACTATTATTTAGGCCAGGGGCTGTTAATCACTACTTTACATCATTCTAGACCCCTGGCGGTGGTGTCAACCAGTTCTTGACGCTTTCTTGTTGATATGTCAACTCATATCACCTACACAATTTAAACCCCTACATATCCCCATGATTACGCTCCTAACAATTATTTCATTTTTCTAATGTTAGTGTCGACACCTATCCCTTACCCAACTATAAAAAGTTCTTTTTAACTTAATCACTGATTACATAATTACCATATGATTTCTTTAATTATGCTGTAAAATTTTAACTGATTTTATTTTACTAAAAATACTTTATGGCAGTAGAGATGAAACTTGATTGGATGACGACTCAGATTTAATTGCGTATTGCATTTGTTTGATGGAAGAATTGCATTATTACTCACATAATAAATCCTCTTTTCTAGAGGCGAAATGAATTTGTTTGCGTGTCCGTTGATAACAAGAAGATCATTTACGTTTCTTGGCTATGATATCTTGAGACCATTCCTCAAGGTTTGTGGGGAAGCGAGACCATTGCGCGAGGAAATGTATGCTCAAGCAGAATCTGAAAAATTCCCCAAAATAAATTCTCTCTTGCAATCACAATCACAAGATTGCATGAAACATGGGGGCACTGTTTGATGTTTTCTTATGTTAAATATAATTCAATTCAATTACCCCATTTTCTAAGCCCATATTCGCTAACGTGTCTTTACCATTCTTTCTTGTGTGTGTGCGCCTTGGAGAGCCGAAGATTCGGAACGCAATTCAAGAAATCAAGCACACCCAATGAATCTTGACAAAACCCAAAATAATGTTGTCAATGATCACACAATCCAAGTTTTGATTAACAGTGATGATATTGCATATTCTCTTTACATTGTTCCTATCACTTGAAAACTTGGTCAATAGGTACGATGAATCTTGCATAGAAGTTCATCATGTGCAATAAACATTGGTGTGAAAATGATATAAGACCAAATGAGAAATTAATATCCCCCCATCTTTGCAACACCCCAAATTATTTCGTCGATGATCACGCAACTCAAGTTATTCAATATGTGATACTCATCAACAATGATGCGCTATACACTGGTCAATTAGTGCGATAAGTCTTGCGTAAAATCCAATTCTCTGCAAGAAAACAAAAAGAGAAATAACTCAGAATGATATAACACCAAAAGTGCAACTAAACTGAGGGTCATCCCTACACTAACAATTTATAATTGAGAAGAAACCTAAATCTGTAATCTTCCTCCTTCCAACTTTCAAGGGTCTCAGATGCCATTGTAAATGTTATATGAAAAACCTTTTTTTAATGTCTTGTACAACAACCATGCTAGCTTATTATTATTATTATTGATATCGTAAATGTTCATTACCATCCCTTAATATACATTTTTAAAAGAACATTACTTTGAGATATAATTATTGTGAGTTATTACTTTTCTAATAACGTGAAAGTGTATCGTTTCTAAATTTCATATATACTTTTAAAAAAATACTTTTTAATTACAGTATAGTTATAAATACTTTTTTTATTGATATTTGTTGCATTATTCTCCCAATTCTGGATCATATAATATTACCTATGAAAGAAAGTTGCAATCAATTTCTTTAAAATATTATTAGTTATCAATTAAAATTTATTAAAAATTAAAAAATATGTGGATAGGACTTTCTTCACTTATCATTTAATATTATTCTTTCATATTGTTGTCATTTTTAATTTATAATAAAATTTAACTATTAATTAACAGTGCATTAAAAAAATATTCCATTTAGTTGTGCAAATTGAGTCAATAATACACGCCCATACAAATACAACGAACTTCACCATGCAACTTGGGTACAAAACTGGGTATAATGCATGCATGGGACCGGTGGTTTAACCAATAGCACCACTTGGTTACTTGGTTGCTTCCAGAATAAAAACGGGACATTGAAATGGACGATGATGCATATTCAAATATATATTTTTATATTATTTATAAAAAAAAATGATAATATCTTTACTTCATTACAAGGAAGAACTGGTGCTTAGAAAGTTACAAAATTAATTTAGTGAGGGAAATTTCATCACACATTGAAGACTACAATGTATCCGGTCTTCCGGGTGTCCTCTGAACACACTCATTTTCTCTCTTTTTTATAACTTTATTGCCCTCTGACCACTCTTTTTTTCGTCCCTTCATTTTTTATCGTACAAAACGCGCCTTCTCTCTTCAAAAGTCTTGCCTTCCATATTTCACTCCTTTTACCATTCTCCTTTCTTTGAAATTTAAGAACTTTATCTGAATCCTACATTTATAATTATCTTTAAGAAGCTTATTTATATTCAAATAAGTTAAAGGGTAATAATGTATTTCAATATCTTCCAAAAATATAATATATTTTTGTTCAATTTATAATTGTTCAATTTTTTAACTTAACTATTACGTGTAAGAATTATAATTGAGCATGTCAATAATAAAATTTTAAACACCTCATATATTTTAAAGATTTGCGTTCTTGTTAAATCCAAAAGGAAACCAAAATAATGTGTGGCTACAAGTGGAAGAATAGAAAGGAAATTACGACCTTAAGCTTAACATCAACTTTAGTTTCTACTTATGATCCGGTATAAGTTTAGTTTAATTTGTGTATATGTGTGATATGTTATATATATATATATATATATTATTAAACTCAGCCTTTAACAAATTTTTTAATATTTAAATATTGTTAAGATGAGAAGGAATATGCATGGTATGTGTCTGAAGTAAAAACTTTTCTTATTTTGACTGCATTTAAAAATTATATTATTAAAATTTCACGTTGACTAGATATATTAATACGAGTGGGAGATATAACGCACAATTGAGACACGGTATATGAATAAAGTAAAAATTTTACTTATTTTGCTGCATTTAAAAATCATATTATTACACTTTCACATTGAAACAATATAAAATAATACGTATAATAATTTAGACAATTATTTCATCATGAATTAACAGAAGTCTCGTACAGCCACAACCATGTTTTGATCAACGAGGCAATCCCTTAACGAATTACTTGTTTTATTTATGTGGTTGAAATTTCTTTGTTGCGTTATAATTTTTATTATATCAATTTTCTTTTATACTTCGTTGCACTTTCATTAGACAATAGGTAATTTTACTTTCGTTTATGTAATGATTATTTCACATTTTATATAGGGTGCGATATAGAGTGTCAACTGCCAATTAAAAGTGATGTGAATAAAATATTTATATTTATTTATTGTGATTAATTAGCACGTGCAATGGCTCGTGTTATTTGACAGGTACCGGCCTAGTTGTCTAAAAAGGGCAATGCCAAGGGTCTAATTGACAGATAATCCAGCGTAGCAATGATACACTACTTCAAGTTGATCATGATACACTAAAAAGCTAATCTAAATTTAGGAATTAAAACAAATACTGAACTTACCCAGGTACTGATGAGTAAGACTGGCATCTCCACAATTTAAATATTTTAAAATAGTTTTATTCAAATAGCGTAATTTATATTCATATTTGTTATAAACAAATATAGAGAAAGTATGCATGTAATTGTGGTTTAGAGGTTACCTGCAGGAGAACTTGAGAACCATGATTTGATTGTTTTAATAATAATAAAATATATAGAGAGAGAATATAGCTGCTGACAAGTGGGAACGTGGTAAGATGGTTCAAAGAGAGAGGTCCAATGTTTCTAGCCACTGCCGCAATCAGATAGATAGTCAGGTACAACCTATTTATATGGCCCCCATGGCCATTGTTCATGTCATGATCCCCGTTCCACCTCCTCTTATGCACATTCATCCTAGGCCACGTGCATAATCGCCACTTTGAAAACTCACTGGGTATGGACTATAATTTCCTGCGTTCCATGTATACAATTTCAATCGGGAAACAGGACATCATGATTCATGACGCATGGGGCTAATTATTAATGCCAATGATCGTGCATGGTATACCTGTTGATAATTGGTTGAGATTTCAGTAATGATGTTTTCATAAAATAATTCCATGATTTTCTTGCGACTTAAATAAGAAATAAACAAAAGTAATGGATAAAATAAGTAATGTAATAAATCAAATAAAAGATTTGTAAAAAAATATTATTCGCCCATCATTTATCTCATGAGGTATAACTGGATGATAATTAAGAAACATAAATTTACATCTTACAACAAAAACTTTTATACGCTCTTACCAACATGATTAGGTATTAAATTTTGATTAGTATGTTATCGAGAAAGTACTGTTACAAAAAATACTTTTTATAACAAGATTTTATATCCATTTTTTGTTAAATAAGGTAGAAAAAATATGGTGATATTTTTAAAATTTTTGTAAACTTTTTTATATTGATTGTTAAAGGAATCAATGTGAAAAATATTTTCTACATTTGTTGTAAAAATAATTGATGTAAAAAGAAATATAGTAGTATTTTTAAAATTTATACAAATTTTTCTACATCGGTTGCTTTTATGGGAATCGATGTAGAATCAATTTAAATTTTAAATTTTTAAATACGCATCAACAAAATAACATAAATTAGAAACTCGAACACAAATTTTTCTTAAGTTTTTAAAACTTTTTTTTTGTTAGCTAGGTGAACAATAAACATGTAAAAGTTTTCTAGGTACATCAATTATTTTAATTTTTTTCATTTTTTTGTTGTTTCTTCTTTCTTATTAAACAATTTGATGAACATTACATCTTTTTTATGTTTCAGATTCAAACAAAGATGAATAATAATAAAATATGATGAACACAATAAACATGATTAACATAATTAACACGACGAACATGAAGAACTTGAAAAACACAATGAACTTAAAAAACACGATGAACATGAAAAACACGACAAACACAATAAACATGAAGAATACGACGAATACAATAAACATTGATGTTTATGAATTTTAATTTAACTTAAGAAAATATACTGATGATACTGATGCAAATGTTAAAATTCTTAGAGAAAATAAATATTGACATAATTGACGATGAATATTAAGAACATTTTTTTATAATTGGTTATTATAAACAACCGATGTAGAAAGTGACACTTTTTTACATCAGTTTTTAACTATTAGTGTAAAAAATCCTAAACTTTCTATATCGCCTATATCTATATTAGATACGTAACCGATGTAAAAAACCTCCTTTAATTGATATAAAATTTTTTTTCTGCTAGTGTTCCATAATTAATATGTATATTGAATTTAATTATCTATTTATTATATCATACCTTATTAGTGTAGGAGAAAAACAAACCGAGGATAGAATTGGAAACGTAAAAGATGCAAATAAAAATCTAGATTCTCTCTTATATTGTTAAATAACAAGAGAGGATCCTGTTAATGAAATAAGCACAAGTAATGAAATCCTCCCTAGATGATCAAGTGGATGGAAATGACAACGGACATAGACATTTTAGGTTGTTTTCTTTCCACCTTGTCATAATACCGAAACTTTAATACCACTAGACTGGGGGGGGGGAGGAGATGTTGAAGCTTCCCTTAAACTTTTATTAATAGTTGTTTGGTTAAACCCCACACATTATTGAAAGGAAGGTGGCGGTTACTATAGAGGAAAAGGAGGCTATTTGGAGTAATAGGACATTAAGAGGTAGATAATTTATAAGTTAAAATTCATTTATATTATTATTTTATTTTTTAAATATTTATTTATTTATTTAAAACATAAAATATATAAGTTATTTCTAATTTATAAAAAAATAAATTATTTTAATCTTTATTTTTTGTTTTTTCTACTTCTACTTAAGTTTATTCAAAATTGACCAAAATCAACCAAAAGTATTGCGTGTCTTATGTGCTCAACATAATCAATCATCGTGGTCTGGTATTACATTTTTAATTGGCTTAGGTTGTTAATTTGATGTTTAGATTCAATTACGCGCCAAATTCAAAGGGACTAAGGAGAAAAAGCTGGGATATTTGTTTAGTTCTATTCTGATATTCATGTATATGGCAGAGTACATATTAAATATTTTAGAATTTTAAGTTAAACTTAAAGAGGAATATTTTGGTAGTAAAAGTGTTTTAAAGATTACCAATTCAAAATAAAATAATAATATAGAATCATGCTTAATCGTTAATATTTAGGTACACAAGCATTGGTCAAGCTTTCGTAGTGACATGCTAAAGGGTACATGGCAATGCCAATTGGAAGTCGGTGTGGAATGAATGCGGTTCCCGTCATCCCACTCTTCCTTCTACTTCTACTTTCATTCACCCAACCTTTTATGTATCCAATGTATCAGAAATTCAATAGCCAAGACATGTGCCGCCAATTTGACGGGGTCATCATAGAGTTAAAAGTATCACAAAAGAGTTTTATAGAACAATAATAAAATTTATGTATTGTTTTAGATTTTAGACATTCGTGAATTTGCTTCTTAAAATTATTAAATAATAATATTTTTTAGAACTGTTAAAATGGATTGTTTGAATTTTAAAAATTAGAAAACTAATTATTTTAGCTTTTAAAATTATAATTTTTTATCAATTTAATCCTAAAAATTATTTTAAAAAAGTCATTTTAGATACCATTCAAATTACCTTTAAAATTGTATGCAGCATTCACTTTAATCATTAAAATTAAAAATAAAATTTGTGTCATTTAACAACATTGATAAACATATTAGCATTTATTACATTTAACATAGTATTCTATGGATTTGATAAAAAAATTATTAAAGAGATTAAGACTTTATTTATATGTCATTTTAAGAAAGAGAAAAAAAAAGAAAGAATATGTTGTTTATAATTAACTCTTATTAAGAGTTAAAAGAATATGAAGAGAAAGATTATTTTTTTTTTATAAAACTTCAGAACTTTTCGTAATTTATTATTATTTAAGTTTTCTTGTTTTAGAAAATTTTTTAAAAATAAAATAAGATGACTAATTTATCATTATAAAATTTTGAGACTCTACTTTTCTTAACCTTGCTCCTTTCTTTTCACCAAAAAAGAAATAATAACAAGAAAATAATTTTTTTTAAATGTTAGTTTTAAGAGTGATATAACTTTTTTAAATTATAACTATAAATTTGAAAAATATTAATTTTTAGAAAGAGAAAAACTTTAATTTTTGTATTCTTTTGAAAAAATAAAAAAGATAAAAAAATATGTGAATAAAAAATAATAACATTATATACAGATTAGATTCTTTATTACTCTTTTCTCTTAGTATATTAAACATTTGAATAAGAAAGGGGTTTAACCCCTTTTTTTCTCAATTCTCTTCCCCTCTCTTACTCTTCAAAATTTTTCATTTCCTCTTCTTTTAAATTTTTAAACAAAACTTCAAATTATTTTAATATAATTTTAGATAATATTTGGTATGTTTAGAGGTAACCATGGTAGCTAATGCTTCTAAACATAGATGAATTTGTTCTGATACCCACTTAACATTGTAAACGTACCTATACAAGAGTGTATCTGGTGTCTGTAAGACTTGTTTACGCTTTTGACAAAATTGACATGTTAAAAATGTCAGAATTGTTAAACAATGGAAGCTTGTTTGTGACAATTGGTGATAACATCGATAATCTGGTTTAAGATAATTCTAACGAGAGTGTCTAGAATTAACGATGGCGGTTAAACACTGATTATAATTAACAAATAATTAGAGGTTGATTTTCTATATTAGTTAGACACGTGATATATTTCTTATAATTTTAGAGGTTAAAAAATTTTATTCATAAATGTATAAATTAAATTAATATTTTTTTTAACATTACAGGTTAAAATATCTGATTTCATAATTTTAAGAATAAAAATATTAATTTGTACTAATTTTAGAGATTAACAATTCTTTTTCATATTTTTAGAAACTAAATTAACTTTTTTTGCTAGAAGAAACTAAATTAGTTAACATCTATAATTTTATAAACTAAATAATATATTTTACTCACAATACTAATATTTTTACATCCACTTTCGCTTGTAATTTATTTATACTTATTTTTTTCGTGTTTCTCGTCGTTTGCTATCACGTGATATATTGTTCTATTTATTTTATTTTTCCTACTTCTTATCCTTCTCTTTCTTACATCCATTTTTCACCCATAAAAAAATTATAAAAGTATCTTGCTCTTTATAATTTTTTTTAAAAAATCATTATATTGATATTGACTTAATAATTAAAATGGATCAATACAAGAAGGGGAGGGGAGCATGTATTTATAGGATATATGAGGTATAACATGTAAACTATTCGAATGGGTATAGATATTGTTCATAATTATCATAGAGAAACCTAGATGCCTTATTGACCAACCGAATACTACCAAACATGGTGATAGTTCTTTATTACAATGTAAGAAAATTATCTTACATTATCATTTCTTTATTTTTATTTTAGTTTCTGTATAATCATAATAATCATTTAATAAATTAAATGCATGACTAGAAATTTAACTAGATCTACGACTGATGATTAAAATAATGAAAAGTATTAATTTGGAAAGAAGAAAAGCAAAGGATATGAGATTATTTACGTAGATTTTATAATGTTAATATTTATCATCCATATTTTATAATATAAAGATTGTAGTTCATCTTACCCGCCTAGCTAGTTGCGTAGTGTTTTTGGTTAAAACTAAAAATACAAAGCATATTTACTAATACATTATGCAATGTATGATTCTTTATTAAGTGGAACTGATCGTGCATTAATTAATGATTTATGCTGACTAACCAACTGCTTGATTAGGGAAAATAACTTCTCTTGTGGAAATGGCATATCCATTTGATCTATTAGCCATATAGAAAAGCACCATAACTTTTCTTTAGATTTATATTCAATTGCCGAAGTCGGCAGCACCAAGAACAATGAAATTAATTAAAAGCAACCATTAATTTAATCATCATAAAACAAAAGCTAGGGTGTCATATAACTAAACTAGGAAAAGCCAAAGTGGGAACGTTATCAACTTGATTATCTTGGCAAAGCTACGAAGCTTAAAATAAAACAGATCCATTGATTTTAACCCACTGTTCGATGTTCTTATCTTCTTAACGTACACACATTTTTGAATCCTTTTAAAACACTCTCTATTGGTCCCTTTCATCCTCGGCCATGTAATGGACCCTACACTCTTTACATATATGTAATGGCTGAAAATCAAATTCATTGTACTTCTGAACACTTGTCCAAGAGGTGAGTACTGAGTACCATCAAAGTTCAATTCGTACACATATATTTATCAATTATAAAACAAACACCCACAAGATGTACCTACTCAGAGCAACATTTTATATCAACGTGAGAGATGTAAATTAAATTATTTAATTATACATAAATGATTATAGTTATAAATTTTAAAAAATTATATCGTAATTTAAAATATCATGTGACTTTTTAAAAAAATTATATAATTTATATATTTTAATTTTAGTATAAAATAAAAGCTTTAATAGTTTAATGTGTACAAAACAAAGAGATAATCAATGTTATTTCAGGAGTATTTACGATAACAGTTATTCTATTTAATAAATTTTTATAAATATTAAATTTTGTTAACGCAATTATTAAATAAAATTATATACTTACGTTGATTACATTAAATTTTTGTTTATTTATAAAATTATTCAATTAATTGATTTTGTATTTATATACTTTTTATAAATTTTTTATTTAATAATTTTTAATTCATTTAATGATTGGACGGATAAAAATTAATATTTACATAGAATTATTAAATAAAGTTACTCTTATAAGAATTTTTCCTGGAGTATTTTGATTCCAGCTCTCTTACATAGATGATAAAATGTTATTATCAAATTTAATTTATTTTCACTTTTGCATTATGCATAGTAATTTTTAATAAATAATACATTTTATTAATGTAATTTTAAATTAAAAATATATAAATCATTTGAATTTACAAAATATCATAAAAATAAAAAATTATTTATTTATTTATTAGAAAATTTTATTTTTATGTCTGACATACATTAATAAATAACTATTGATTATAAAATTAAAATAATTTGATTCTGATATATATATATATGAAATACATCAAATGAGATCCCACAAGTTATTCAAACTTTTCAAAAAGTTACATAAGGTGATGATATGTTGTTAAATTTATAGATTTTATTATTTATATATAATTATATAATTTAAACTTTTCTCTCATTTTTGTATATAATTTTTTTTATCAAATATGTCTCTTATTCTCACAGATGTACAGAAATATTTTATATACAGGCAGCGTACTAAATGAGATAATACTTTTATGTAAAAATAAAATAAATAAATAAATTTTGATCGCTAAAACGAAAGGTCATAATTAAAATAAATAAGTTAAATAAAATTTTAAGAATTCACAGATTTTTTAAAAATATTTTAATTTTCACTACCTATGCATAATATATAATATATAATTATATGTATAGTTATATGATTGAACTTTACTATTTTCACTTTTGTGTAAAAAAGTTTCTATCATTACTGTCTAACTATATATATATGTATATTCTTTTGCATGTCCACCGAACCCCAAGCAAATTGTCTCACCCTTTCCCACCAGACACACCAGATAGAGGAAACTTCATCTCTGACCTCTGCCAACTTCAGATAATGCAAATTAATTGAATCCTTCGTGCTACTTAGTCTAGGTGGCAGCCTTTTTGCATGACAATTTTAAAATAACATGAAATACCATCGTGTTTAAAGTTACTTTACCCATTAAGTTTTTTTTCTTTTGGTGGCTGGATCAATATTTAGGACTAATTTTTAATAAGATACTCATTATCACAACCCTCATACCAAAAACAACTACTGTCTATCTATCTAACTTTGAATTTATATTAATAGCATCGTATGTTATATTAATAAATAATTTCATTAGAGTAAAATATTTTTATATATTATTAAAAATTAAATATTAGTATATTGTTTTTAGTATAAATATTTAATTTTTTAATAAATTTTGGTCCACATGATACTTTTTATATGTTAGTAAATGATTTTTTAATTATTGATTTTAAAGGATAATAATACAATGAGAAAGAGAAATTATTACTTGATATTCTATTTTAGAAGGCGAGATGAGATGAGTAAAAAAAGATAATTAAAATATAAAATAAAACGTGTGATAGATGATTTTAAAAAAATATTATAATAATCTTGAGTATTTTTAGTTTTGTTTTAAGGATAAATCTAAAGTTGAGTCTAATTTTATAGATTGTCAGAGTTAAGTAAGACAACTAAAGTTAAATGTGAATAACTCATTTTTTAAAAAACTTAATATTTGTTAACTGTGAAGGTTGAGATAATCAAGTTAATTTCAAAGTTGAATTTCATAGCATATTAGATCATCATTCTTTCTTGACAAATAAATTGTGAAAATATATTCTAATTATTCATAAAGACATTCGGTTTAATACCATTATTGTTGATCATTTAAAATTGTAATCATTCTTATTTTTTTAATACAAAATATTAAAAAATTACTTAAATATATTAAGCCATTCAATTTAATCATATTTATAAAAAAACTAATAAAAGTATTATACAATAAAATAGATTTAAAAGATTGTTTATCTTTTACATATTTTGACAAGACTCATTCATTTTTATTAATTTTTTTTATATGAATACTTTGGTATTTAGTCTCCTAAAATGTTTGTCTGGAATTTTAAGTTTATTATAACTAAAATTTTTAATATTAAAATGGAGTTAAATATTTTTTTAAAATATTAATTTATATATTATAATTTTTCGCTAATTATATTATGATTTTTTTATCATACAAAATATGTAAACTTAATATTAATTTAAAAATGATTTTAATTTAATTTTTGATAATTTTACACTAATTTGTTATAAATATAATTTAATCATCAGCTGATTGAACTGTAATTTATCTACGACTAGACCTTTAAACTGTTGTCAACCAGTACATTCAGCTGTCGAATTAAAACATTGGGAGTAATACAACTTTATAAAATCTACCATAATATTTTCAACATAAAAAGTTATCCTACATTGTTGGCCGTGTTTGAATCCAATTTGCTGATTATCTGTGAGTCGTGCAGGGACCTACATATCAATGTGTCAAATATCTAATATATATAAATGCCAACTTACAAGGTAATACACTAAATTATTGTCTAAAATTATAAATCTAAGTTAATTTAGTTTTAAGATTAATTATATTGACTGATCCGATATATGCTCTCAGACAATAGGTACCTGTACGTAAAAAGTAATGTGTAAATAATGTTTTTGGTTTGAATTATACATACAATATGAATGATTAACTATAATTTGTATTGATGCTTCCTTTTTATAAAAAAATAAAAATAAAAATGAAAGATTGTTTATTTTATCATCTAGAAAGATACGACATTACACTTGTAAACAGATTTTGTTTGTGATTTAATCATCGAGAAAAATACGAATATTTTGTGAGTGAATTTTGAACATAATATAATTTAAAAAATGCGTTTGCAATCTTAACGAGTTGGGAACAGTTGTGCAATTGATACCACAAGTTTGATTAGATAGTGGGGACAAAGTGTCAATTCAAAATGATAGTCTAAAAATGCACACACGGAGCCTCAACGCAGTTGAATTCCCCCCTTCCCTCACCTTTTTGGTTCAACGGCTATATACATTTAATCACACTCAATTTGATGCAATTCAGCGTGTCCTTTTCTTCTGCTTTCTTTCAAACTTCTATCTGTCATTTACAAACTATTATTATTATCTAAGCACAATTAATTTTAATACACTGTAAATTCGCTAAAGTTTACATTATTTCCACGATGTACCGTTGTGTTAATCATACAAATTGATATTATAATTTTTATTTATAGCAATGAATATTTATTGTTAGATTTACTTGTGCTAATGATGGGTTCCTTCTCCTATTTAATACGACTATAAAGTGATCTCTCATTAAATAATTTTAATGTGTACATAAAAAAAAAACCTCTAATGACAGAGAGGAGCACTTTCTGACACTCGTTTTTTCTACAACATTAGGATTAAAGAAAGGATTCAATCATTCTTCCAATTATATACTCTCATCTCTACATGTTCTTTTACACTTTTTATGGGAATATGTTATAACAATTCATTACTGTGTAATTTATATCCAAAACCACCAAACAGAAAGAATTAACAAGAACTACTTCATACTTACTTTTCTACGTGAAATCAAAGAATACACACACACATATATATAACATTTAACAATTTTTTTATGAATCAAAATATCTTATAACAATGTATAGTCGTGTTTAGATATTACGTTTTTATTATGAATAATTAGCTTTAGGTACAATGTCAACATATGATTAGTTTTTGGTGTAAAAATTCACAAAATATAAATTTAATTTAATTTAAATTTTAGTATTTTATTTATTTATTTACTAGTTTGCTAATATTGCCGAAGTCTAAACACGAAGAATTAGCAAAATTAAAATATGAATTGGTATTTGTAACATTATTCATATTACTAAGTCATAAATCATAATAATATATTTACTTCATAAATCATAAATCATAATAACATTATTCATTTTCTTTTTATCAAATTAAACTTGTTTGTAAAAAAAAAAATAAAAAATCCAGTACCATTCTTTAGGATTTTTCATGGAGCAGCGTCTACGTAAGAACAACTATTTGTCCCATTATCTAAAACAAAGCTCATTAAAGCGAATAATAAATTTATGTATTTATATATCATATAAAAGTCCATCAATTACAATTGTCATATAGAATTTTCTATAATTTTCATTTTTAAATTTTTTTTAAATACATTAATTAATTAATTTTACAATTAGTAACTTTATTAACAGTTTTCTTGACTTTTCATTTTATTGATATTTCAAAATTGTTAACTGTTAGTCTTATTCTTAAAGATTTCATTATTAAAAATAGAAAATAATCTGAATACTGCATTCCATTTTTTTAATTTTTAAAACCGTTAGTTATTTTGTAAAACATGCATAATGGTGTCATTTATTTTGAAATAAGCATTTCATAATTTACTGGACTATTTAATTGATACTTAGCTTGTCCCTTAATAAATAAATCTGATAGCCGCGGATGGTAAATTATCATCAAATAGACGTATTTTGTCAATGAATATTAATACTATACGACGATAGAGGTATGGTTTTTATTTAATTATATAATATAACATCATCCTCATAAAGGCAACATTTGTTTAAAAAGTTTGATACTTTTTTTAATGAAAGTATTATAAGGCCTAACGGACGTGAAAGGTAAAAGTGAAAAAGTATTAGCATAAACGATTTTAAACAATTATTTAATGATACATAATTAAAATTTTATTTATATTTTAAAATATTAAAAATATGAAATATTCTTAATAGTATTTTTACTTGTTAACAACTAACTACTTACAATACCTTTAATATTTCGCTCGATCATTTTTAATGAAAGAATTAATTTATTAAAATTAATACAAAATAATCATATATATATATATATTATAAATTTATATTTATAAAAAATATACATAATATTAATAATATATATTAAATATATTTGATTATATAATTAATAAATTAGCACTGCATTAACATAAATTTTATAATAAATAATACTATAAAAACATTTTAGTAAATAATGTGTACAGAAATAATGTACCTGTCTCTTGTGAATAAAACAAATATTGGTAGTTATTTAGTTTATAAAAAAAGTACTACAGGGGTTAGCGGTATTATTGTAGGAGTAATTTTTATGAACTCTACAATAACTTTAATATTTTTAATAGTGACATCTTAACGAAATCAATTTATGTTATCGTGATAATTGAAAAAATTAATTATTTTTAAAATATATTTATTAATACTGAGTAATATGTAAAATAAGAATAAATATTAAAATTTAAATTTTAATATATTTTATTAATAAGAATTAAATTCGCATTCTACAAAATTGCTAGTTCAAATCTCACTACCGAAATAAAAATTTTTATTGGCAAATGATGGTTTTTTGATATCTTATAATGAAAAATGTTAATAATATATATTTTAAAAATATATTCTTTAGTATAAGTTAAATTTATTATAAATATAAAAAATATTTTTAATTAAATAATAAAAATAATAATTAATTTTTTATGTTTTTAACAGTTTTTGTTTCATTATTTATAATATTATGTTAAATTATTATTACCTGTCTTTAGTGGCACCTTAAAAAAAGAATAACATAAAAGGCAAAAACCCATATAAATGTACCGTTCACGGTATTTTCCTAAAAGTTGACGCATGGGTTGATTTTGAAGCACAGAAGTTGGGGCTCCTTAACCTAAAAAAGGTTAAAAGGAAAAAATATAAAAATAAAATAGAAAAGAAAAGGAAAAAAGAAGGGAGAGGGTGTACCTGGTATTGGTTTGGAGGAAGTGGGATTGCAATTTACAAATGCTGAGGTGGTTGGTTTGGTTGGACTAAGAGAGAGAGTGTGGGGAATAGCCGGTTTTAAGGAAGGATTCATTGCATTACGAAATGTGCAGTAGCATTGCATCTGTGGCGTGGTATTGTCTATGGACGACACCTATTTTTCAATATAAGACTTTCTCGACACATATAAACATACATTCCCCCCAACCCATTACCTAACTTCATCCATTCCAATCCTTTTTGCCCTGCTCTGTGGGGTTTTCCCTCTCAAATGCTCTTCACCCTTCTCCCTCTATTCGCTCTTCTGTTTTCACTTTCTCTTTACATTCTTCCCAAATTTCAATTCTTTTGCCTGTGGTCATGCCTGCCCTTGTTAATTACAGTGGTACGCTTCATGCCTTTTCCCTTCAATACTCAATTTTACTCTTTTCTTCATTGGTTGGTCTTTTAATTATAGCTTTTGAGGTTTGTGATTTTAATGGGTAGGAAAATAGTTGTGCTTTATGCTTAGAAACCGTTTTCTTAGAGCTTCTTGTTGCAAAGAGAATCATTGATTAAATAGTTTGGATCTTCAGTTGATATGAAGTAGTGTGCTACGGTTTGCTTAAAAAAGAAGTTATTTTTCGTTTTCCTTTTCTTTGGTGGACTTAACTTGGATGGGCAAGTTGTATTCTGTTGAAAAGCTTAAATCTTGTGTGTGTGATATGAGATGAATATTCAGTTTTGGTTCTGGGATATCCTATGATGTGGAAAAATTTTGTTTTTGTGTGGCTGATTTTAGATTTTGTGGATGGGTTTTTCAGGTGATGATGAACTGTATCCTGGGGGTTCTTTTCGCCCAAATCCAATGGATTTGGGTCGCATGTACCCTATTGGCTCGAATTTGGATGTGTACTACCCTCCTACCAAGCGAGCTCGGATCGGTGTCCCATTTGTGTTTGAAACCAGTGACCTTGAGCAAGATCAAGAGCCTAGTATTGGGGTTCTACCTGATGAATGCCTCTTTGAAATTTTCAGAAGGTTCCCTAGTGGCAAAGAGAGAAGCTTGTGTGCCTGTGTATCTAAACGGTGGCTTATGCTTATGAGCAGTATTTGCAAAGATGAAATCGAGAGGACTAGTTCCTCTGGTGTTGAAACCATGTCTGCAGATGAGAATCAAGATATTGAAGGTGATGGATACCTTACAAGGTGTTTGGAAGGGAAGAAAGCTACCGATGTAAGGCTTGCTGCTATTGCAGTTGGGACTAGGGGTCATGGGGGACTGGGTAAGCTCTCAATCAGAGGAAGCAACTCTGTGCGTGGTGTCACAAACCTTGGCCTCACTGCAGTTGCTCATGGTTGCCCTTCTCTCAGATCACTTTCTTTGTGGAATGTATCATCCATTGCGGATGAGGGTCTGTCTGAGATAGCAAAAGGGTGTCATATGTTGGAGAAGCTTGACCTGTGTCTGTGTTCTTCAATCAGCAACAAGGGTTTGATTGCAATAGCTGAAGGCTGCCCCAATCTGACAACCTTAAATATTGAATCATGTTCTAAGATTGGAAACGAGGGTTTGCAAGCTATTGCAAAGTTCTGCCCCAAGTTACAGTCAATTTCTATCAAGGATTGCCCTCTTGTTGGGGATCATGGGGTGTCTAGTTTGTTGTCATTAGTTTCAGACTTGCAAAGGGTAAAGCTTCAGGCCTTGAACATTACAGATTTTTCTCTGGCTGTTATTGGCCATTATGGAAAGGCAATTACAAACCTGGTCCTATCTGGTCTCCAAAATGTGAGTGAAAGAGGATTCTGGGTCATGGGGGTTGCTAATGGTCTGCAGAAATTGGTGTCACTTTCTGTTACCTCCTGCAGGGGGGTAACTGATGCAAGCATAGAAGCCATGGGTAAAGGTTGCACCAACCTGAAGCAGATGTGCCTTCGCAGGTGTTGCTT
Source organism: Abrus precatorius (assembly GCF_003935025.1). Lineage (NCBI taxonomy): Eukaryota > Viridiplantae > Streptophyta > Magnoliopsida > Fabales > Fabaceae > Abrus > Abrus precatorius. The sequence continues at coordinate 35,097,441 of NW_020874428.1, read as the reverse complement.
TGTATCTGATGGTGGACTGGTAGCATTTGGCAAAGCTGCAGGATCTCTTGAGAGCTTGCAGTTGGAGGAGTGCAACAGGGTCACCCAGTGTGGGATCATTGGTGCCCTTTCAAACATCAAAACGAAGTTGAAATCTCTCACCCTTGTGAAGTGCATGGGAGTTAAAGATATTGATATGGAAGCATCTATGCTTTCTCCTTGCGAATCTCTCCGATCCTTAACCATTCAAAACTGCCCTGGATTTTGTAGTGCTAGCCTTGCCATAGTTGGGAAATTGTGTCCCCAACTTCAGCATCTTAATTTGACTGGACTCTATGGCATAACAGATGCTGGCCTTCTCCCTCTCTTGGAGAATTGTGAGGCTGGACTTGTGAAGGTGAACCTTACTGGTTGCTGGAACTTGACAGATAATGTTGTTTCAGCCTTGGCCAGGCTACATGGTGGAACTCTAGAATTACTTAATCTTGATGGATGCTGGAAAATCACTGATGCAAGTTTGGTTGCAATTGCTGACAACTGCCTCCTGCTAAGTGATTTAGATGTGTCAAAGTGTGCAATCACTGACGCCGGTCTAGCTGTTCTCTCTAGTGCCAGCCAACTTAGTTTGCAAGTGCTTTCCTTGTCTGGCTGTTCTTATGTATCAAACAAGAGTGTTCCTTTCCTGACAAAATTGGGCCAGACCTTGTTGGGATTGAATCTTCAAAACTGCAATTCAATTGGCAGCAGCACAATTGAGTTGCTGGTGGAGAAACTGTGGAGATGTGATATTCTGGCTTAATTATGATAGAAACAAATAAAACAGGCTAAATCAGGAAGACTTCATTGAACTGGATCTGGAATTTCAGGATATACAGTACATGTATCGAGCTATAATAATGAAATCAACAGGTGGTGACATTCAGCATGCTTTTTGGTGCTGATAATGCTATCAAGGGTGGATTGGTGGGGTGGTTTGTTGACTTGGTTGTTTTCCAGGGAACTTTGGCCTTTTTTGCAAGCATGAAAATGCTTGTTACAACAACCCTTTTGACCTTGGCTCACTGGAGGTCACATCTTTCATGGCCATTGTACCCTGAGAATACAGTTACTAAGTCTTGGTTGATGGTTTCCACTACTAGATAGTTTATGCTTATGTTAGCTCTTATTTTGTACCGCTGAATGTTCACTACTGCATGTTTTAGCTTCTGTCGAACATTTTCTATGATGTTACTCGGACTTAAGCTTTAGTTCATGTCTTTTGAAGTCTTTCTGTTATTTAGTTCATGTTTTAGTTCCTGCCTCTGGAAGAGGGTTCAGCTTGTTTTTCCTTTGTCTTGTCAGCGTGGCTGTGTAGTTCAATTTTAAGGGTAGGTACCTCATATTCAAGGACTTTGGTGGTGGCTGGGCTTTCATTTGGTTTGCCACAGCAACCCATGTTTTGGGTTGCTTTTTTTTTCTTCTTTTAAATCGAGTCCTTGTTTTTGTAGGCTTCTCTTGCTTGTGAATTGCACTTCGCAGACCGCTTTGGTTGTATTCTATAATAAAAATGCAATGTAAACTTTCATCTATGTTGTTATTGTTTTTTTCCTTATGTTGAGAATAATGGAATTGTATTCTCGTGAAGTGAATTTGGTTGGCAGTGAAAGTAGTAGGGGGTAGTATCCTCTCTTGTTACGTGTGTTGAAAATAAAAAGGGAACATTCTAGGAAATAAGATAAAGAGGTGGGGAATAACACGTTTTAGATAAAAACATAGTGATGTTTGTACGTTTTTATCACACTGCTGTACTGATAAGGAAGATATTCGTCTGGTAGGCTGCTAATGGGCCTTATGGTTGTCGCTTATCAAAAGATGTTGCTTTGTGTTGCACGATATAATAAAATTATAAAATATAACTAAGATAGAGATAATTATAAATGGTGTTAATTTTAAGTGGTTGAAATAATAGAGTTGTAAAATAATTTTTAATTTATTTTAAAGTTACATGTCATTATATTTTTTTTTCAAAAAAATTAGTTGTTAGACTTTCAAATGTTTTATTTTCAAATTAGTTAAGAAAATTTGCCATTATTTTAATATTTTATTTTAAAAATTTTAAAAAAATCAGTAATATAGTTAGAACATGTTTTACCTTTAAATCTTGAGACTAATTATTATTTTTCTCAAAAGTTCTCTCAAGATATTGATAAAAGAAAAAATTTTAAAATAAGATAAATTGAATAAACATTTAATCTTTGAAAAATTAATTAAATGGTAATTAAAAAAAAAAAAAAAAGGATTGGTGGTTTACACTTTACTCCTCCAAAAGCATAATATACTTCTTGCAAAGTAAACGTAATGTGAATGGAAAGATGTCATACACTATGCTGAGTCAGTGATGGCTTGGAAATAAGATAATAATTTGACATGTCTGTGTCTTCAAAGGCCGATCCTTTACAATAAGGAGTACATCTCTTCAGGTGAGGTGAACTAGACTATGACCCTTAACCACCTACCCCACCTTGCTACAACTTTTACTATGATGAGAAAAGCATCACTGCCCCATGATCATTGTGTGCCATTGGATGCTCAAATGTTAGGACTAGGAAGTGTGGTCAGCAATCAGAGTAGTGGGTTCTCTTTTGTTCCAAAATAATGCCCTGCCTAAACATACATATGTTGATGAAATGCAAGTTAAAAATGGTCTTAATTTGTTTCAAACTTTACAAAAATAAGAGGACAAGGGAGTGTACAAATCACATGGATAGAGGATGTTTCTTCAAGGATAGCAAATACCATACAAAAATCATTGTACAACATAAACTTTCTTCGCTGTGAGATCTAAGATGGCAAGATATGCAAAGGATTCTTCTGTGAGAAAATCTGTCTGTTGGAGAAAAGGGAACTTTGCATAGGAGTTGTTATCTGCCACAACTGCTCAGAGTCTTTTCCTCCAGTGACCAATTTGTCCTACACTATAAAGGCATCACCAAGCAAGATGCGGGACCTGCTCCACCAACAATATATAAATTTCATTTTTTTTATAAGATTCATACATTTAACTAATAATAAATGTATTAAAAAAGTCCATTAAAGTGCAGTAAAAGGAGTATTGTGTACTATTATAATGTTGCTCTATCGACTTTCGCAAATATATAGGTTGTATAATTATTAAAAGTGTCGTTGTAATAAAAATTGACTTCTCAGCAGATTATTAATTATTCATTAATTACTTGATTAAATTTATTTATGCAACGACAAACAATTGAAAGAGGTGGAAAAAATATGTCAAACTAAAAATTTTGAAGAACACGACATGCAGAGGAAAATAAACTTGTTAAGGATTTGATCTATGTTCGCCTCATATTTGAATTGTACACGGGAAATTTATAATTTTGGCTTGTTAGCAAAGATTTTATTTGAAACATTGTGTTTTCAAGACTTATAACACAAGCTACATGCATTAAGATCGAATCTCCAATTATACATATGTTTCCATCTTATTGGCTAAACATTTTGTCCAAAAATTTAGATATAGCGAACACCTATTATTATTCACGATCTAAAACTCAATCATGGTACTTTGTAACTATGGTGCTCGTGGTGTTATTTAAGACTAAAATTGAAACCTCACCTCAAAATTCACTCATGTAAATGCACGATACATATGAAAATTAGATGATAAAATTTTGCGAAAGTTAGCAAAACTTTAAAAGTTGACTTACCATAGTTGTGATGAAATTTTAGATAAATGATTTGTTGTAATTCCTTACGTATATTATATGATATTATGATATTTTATTGTATTTTTTAATAATATTTGTATTTTATTAGTTCATCAAATATGTTAAAAATGTATTTTAATTAACAAAATATACATAATTAAAATGAAAATGTGAATTTAAATACTCAATAAATATAAATACATGGATCAAAATTATTATTCATGAAAATATAAAAAAATAATTTATTAAAACACATGTATAAAAATACCCTAGTTAATAAGAATCATAACTTCAAAAGTGGGATAGACTAGAGGGTAAGTTGGTGCTAGGTTGGGAATCAAATTGTGGAGGTGGGAGACAAATGTGTATAGGTCTCAGTTAGGGAAGACCAAAACCTAGGGTGGTGTTAAGCTAATCTTGGTCTTCTTACTTAAGTAAGTGAAAACAATTTTTTTCCTCTATAGTTACCACTAGAAGGAATTGTTGTTCTCTTGATACAATATTATAACATGTAAAAATACAATACAAAACCAGTTCGTGTTCTAATCAGCTTATAAAGCGTATGTTTGGTCAAATTATTTTAAAGACATAATTGTTTTTTAAAAATAATATTTTTTAAAATAAAACATTTTCCAAGCACACACAAATGTCAATTAATTACTACTCATCTACTTCCTATCGTGGGATGTTTTGTATTACTCATTATAACTCTAACTACGTGACTTCAAAAGCAAAAGTTACAGTAGCTTACAAGTTTTGGTGACCAAATGAAATGCTCTTGTTATTGCCACATTTTCTTTGTAGTTATACTACAATTTTTATCCTATTATAAACTTTTCTCCAAGTTTTATATATGCAATTAATTCCTTGATTTTCAGGGTTTTTATTTTTGACAAATTTATCACATGGAATACAAAAAAATTGACCAAACACGAAATCCCTATGCATATTTATAACCTTGTTTACTCTTTATAAACTTATTTGATTACTACTCTTTCTTAAACACATCAAACGTAATTATCTTCTATGCATGTTTATAAGCAAAGCGGGGTGATACTCTTTATGATGAACTAGCATTTATTAGAAAGACAAGAAATTATGATAAGGAGATTACTTAATTACTTTCTTGTTATGGATCTTTTATTTCTTAGATTTTATATAAGTCAAACCAATAGAGGGTAATGGTAATGGAAGCCTTGCCCCGTGAGAAAAAGTGAGGTATCGAAATGATACAAGTAAAAACAAGTATGGGGAAGCCAACAAATTTGGGATTCTGGCTTCCATTCAATGAAGTGGCCCCTAGCAAATATTAACCGAATTGACAATAATTTGAATTGATTTATTGACTTGCATTTGTCTCTTTTCTAGAGGCAAACACTGTATGCTTGTAATGTATAATAGTGGCATTAGTATTATTGAGGAGCAGAACCAAGGGCAAATGACCAAAAACTCATGGCCACTCCTTGTATGGTGACAAGAGAAACATGGTGTAGTACTTCAATAATTTCAAAAGTTAGCATAGGGTAGTCAATTCAGCCAGCAAAAGATGAAAAGAAACTGTGACTTCAGTCATTCACGCTGAAAACCTTGAGTCAGAGCAGCTGTTGCTCTTAAAATACTTCCAAGACCAAAACTCTTCAATTTGGGACCCTTCAAAATAAAAATTTATGATATGCATCATTCATTGTATCAATGATCCATAGCAAACCCCTTGTCGTTCCTACTATTGCACAGCCATTACTTCCTATCTCTTTCTCCCAAAACCCCATCTTCACACTTCTTTTCTCATCATTTTTTTTTTCTTTTATAAACTTATGGATTTGCCAAAAACATACTCCAATGGACTAAAAACTTCAGTGACTCTGATTCTCATAATTTCTCTCACGTTATTTCCTTCTAATTCAGGTAAAAAAAAGACCATCATGAGTGTCCACTATTTCTACGTCAACTACATGGAATTCTAATGTTTACCTCTGTGTGTCACTTCACTTGGTCTAACTCATATTGTTTACATGGGCTGAACAGGAGGGTCACCTTCAATGAAAGATGGGAAGGGGCTGAAACAAAAGAAATTAGTATTGGGGTCAAGGCCTCCAAGGTGTGTTAACAAGTGCTTGAGCTGTAGGCCATGCATGGCTGCTTTAGTTATCTCTCCTCACCACAGGGTTGGCCACACTCACAAGACAAAAACAGCACAAAGAGATGAGGGCTATTATCTTCTTTCATGGAAATGCAAATGCGGTAACAAGTTCTTTCAACCCTGATAGTTGATAGCTTTTAGGTAGATAGTTCCTGAAATATAATTATAGTGGCATAGCTATATAGTCTATGCTTGAACATTTTTCAGTGTACCTGGTGTGTAGTATGAACCAAAATTAACAACCTTCTCTTGTCCAAATAACGATTAATTAACCCCCAATAAACTCGACTATTGTTAATTTCTTGATTCTTTGTTCAAACTTCAAACTTGGTTGATGTGGTCAGCATTGGTTGGAGCAGTATATGGGGTCACGGTGCAAAAAGTATATAATTTCATAGCTAGTTAGCTTAAGGAAATTATTGGCATGCTCAAAGATGTACAAACATGGAGGCCCCCAGCGACAAAACAAGGTTGGCCAGGCATTAATTGGGTCAAAATATATCAAAGCTGATTGAGAGAGAAACAGAAGGACTTCTTCATAAGACAAGTGTACTTCATAAATAAAGTAAAAGGAAAATAATGTTGGTAAAAAAAAAAAAACTTACACAATAACATATATTATTATAGTATTACACAATAGCATATATAAGACCATCGATTTGTGGGAAAAATTTTAAACTGTGAAGATTTTGTTTTTGGTTGCCAAATGAGGAGTGATTCCTTCTTTAAATATATTTTTATAGGTCTTATAATTATAAACAATTTTTTTGCTTCTATAATTTGTTGTCAGTTTATATTTCTGATAAAAATGAGCCTTTTTAATTTATACTATAAATTCCCATCAAAGACCAAAATATATATAATGTTGTTATAAAGCGGGAGATATAAATCAATCAGAAAATTTAATTATAATTAAAACGGAAAATACTTATACTTAAGGATTAAAAAAATATTTCAGCTTGCGATAATTCTTAATGAAATAAAAGGTCTATTGAATGAAAAGAATTTTTATTTCCCTATTCGTCTGTCTTTAGGGAAAAAAGAAACAAATTTATGTTGGCTGTTTGCTGATACTTATAAAAGATGAATTATTTTATGGTATTTTTTTTTGTCCAATTATTTTTTTCTTCTGGTTCTTAGACAGTTATAAACCCTTTTTTTTATTTAAAAAAATTGAGGTAAGGGATGGATAACGAACTTTAAGCCCAAGATATCTGACAAGTGTGAAGCCTTCACCGTTTAGGCTTACAGACAACTAAAAGATTTGAATTTCGTTTTTTTTTTTAAATTTTTTTTTGTTTTTTTTTTATGGATGCTATTATCCTTCGAGTTGAGTCAAAATAATTCTTTATTTGGCAAAAGACTAGATATTTCTTTTAATCAAGGAGAAAAGGCCTTTTCATCATTTATTGATAAAATTAATTTTAATATAATTGATATTAAATTTTTAATTGTAATTAATTTATCAGTCTAAATCAATATTGGTTTTAAATTATATTAAAATGAATTTTTCTTTTAAAAATATAAGAATTAATATAAAAAAATTGCGTTTAGTTTACTACCAAAATAACCATGAAAAAATGTGGGTTTCGACACTTTTTGTTTCTAAATATTATATATATATATATATATATTTTAAAAAATATTATTTAGTTAATCTTGTATATTTAGAGAGATTAAATGAACAAGTTAATTAGAAATTTAATATAAAATAGATGAAAATTCGAGAGATGAATTGTGTGAAAAATATTTTTTTTACAATTACTGTATCATTAATTTTTTAATGATAAGAAATTAAATAAAATACCATGATATTTAAAGAAATTAAAAATATATTTACGTTAAAAATAGAAAAGAATGTTTACACCAAAGTATAACTTAAAACATTTCTCTTTACAAAAACGGATCCCAGACCTTTGACAAGAATACCACGAGGTTTTACCACCGGAGCACATTTTACAGAAAGGCTAATGAGTTGGGAAAATGAAGTTGAAGTAGCATGCCAATTATATATGAATTTTCCCTTTAATTTTATTCTCATTTTTTATACTTTCATTCTTTACATATTATAATTAAGAAGTATTTTTCATTCATAGTTAATTTGATTTTATTGAAGCAATAAAATATCTTATTAAACAATAATTATTATTTTTTAAAAAAACTTAAATATATCAATCCAAAAATTGTTTTCAATTAATCATTTACTATATTTATATCTATATCCAAATTAGTTTGATTTTAAGAATAAAATAATATATAAAAAAATTAAAACACATGAGTTTCAAGATAAGTAAATATTTATATGATACAACCATTTTTGAAACTATTATTTTATAATAATTAATATAAGCTTCTTCATTACATTTAAAAAATTTTCTATTAATTACATATATATTGGAGTTTAAGCTAGTTTCCTTTTATAAAAAGTCATAATGATTTTAATCTTCATCAATCGTGTGTCTGGATGTGCTGGGTTATAAATCCAAAGTTCCCAACAGCTATTTGGGTAAGCATTAGTTCATGTAGACTATAATTGATAGCGACGCCACGAATATGTACTAAGGAGATAACTGTGTTCGACTGTTCGTACTGCACAATAGTTGAAATATCCACATTGTTATTAATATTTGTCTATACAGTCGCTCCAATAAATGCTTTGATTTTCCCCCACCACAAATAGTTCTGCCCTACAGGTAGTGCATAAATGTCTGATAACGGTAGAATTTTATTGTTGTTGGCATGAATTGAAAGGGCTATAGCGCAAGTCTACAGATGCTAAGACCTATTAACCCTCCAGACAGGGGTAGGGTATTGCAAGATTCGTAGATGACCCAACATTTTTTAGTAACACTGACCACCCAAGCCAAGCAAATTTTATGTTGTTCAAAAAAATACTTTTCTATTCTAATAACTCAGCAAGTAGCTCCTTTTATTAACAGCAAACTTAATTTTAATGTATTGCAACCAAACACTCCTATTTTATATTGTATTAGCATTTGCCTCAAACAGGCATGTTTGGGAGGTTGAATAGCTCTTCCAAACACACTACTTACAGATAGAACTAAGGAGGGAAAAAAAGGTTCTTAGTTCATACCATACCCGAACCAAATAATTGATTGATTTTGTAATCCGTTGAGGAGTAGATTCGTTACAGGATGCACTGCAATAGGTTTCTTTCCTTCTTTCCCTGGGATATCAAGCCATATTGTAAGTTGACAACGACACCCTTCTCCTATACGTTCCGTACAGTGTATGTTGCAATATGATGGCTAAAAAGCATGCCAGTGCTTAGTGCACATTTGGTTCCACTTATTGTAGAGAAATAATTACTTATTTCTTTCAGTTTCCTGAGATATTTTAAAAATAAGTGATTATTTCTCTAAAGTTGAAGTTGAAGCAAACATGATCTCAGTATACTCGGGAAACAGCCGAATCTTTGAGCGCTCTTCTATTTATATTTGCATCATACCCGCAAGAACTGGGTTATAAAGTCATTTGTCGAAGCAGATTTGAATTTGACATAGTCTCTGTCGGTCTCCAAATAATGTTTTCTAGTTTGGCACAAAGATTCTTGTAAAACTGCAGTAGTACAAAAATATGTTACTATCAATTTATTCACAAGCAAATATAAATACATATGCATGTAACACTGTATTTGTTTAGAAGTACACATGCATTGAGAAGCGGATGATAGGAAAACACATGGCTTATGGCAATAAGGATAAAATGTTGAGTAGGACAATCGAATTTGTACGTAACTGTGTAAGCAACTAAATGTAAATGTAATAATAAACATGGCAACAGGCCGAGTCTTAGTATAGCCATTAAAAAATCATTTGTGCGTGTGAAAGCAGGAATTCGTTGTGTTGTGTGTGTATAAAGGAGGATTCAAAGAATGTGAAGTATTGCAAATAAATTTCTAGGAAAACCCACTAGGAATTGCGAATAGTCCAGAAGCCAGGCTTGCCATCCTTATGACTGTTGAAGAACATATTTTTCCTCTCTCCTTTTTCTTAGATTTCTATTCAAATAATTTCTAACTTAACATCTTCTTAAACCATATTCAACCATTTCTCATCTTCAAAGCAGACAAGATGTTGTCGGAATAGTTTTAATGGACATCGAACTATCAGACAGAGAATAATTATCAAATGTACCATAATGCACTTAATATTCCCCATAGTTTCTCTAATCTCAGTGAAACAAGATCAAGTCAATCATAAATAACAAGGAAAAGGAAAGAATGACACAGAATATCAGACAGCAATAAACCCAATGTCAGACTTTGGCCATACTTTAAATCTACACTACTGGTGATTGACCCATGACCAAACTTCTCTCCATCTGCAAATGCCTAAAATGTTTCTGTAACGGGGCAATTTGTTGTTGTTGTTGATGAATGGCCAAAGTCAGTATCTGACAACCAGCTATCGGATTAACTTCGGAATTTAAAGATAAAAAAAAAACACATGAAAATTGTGGTCGGAGCAAATGATCATTCTTAAATTATTTTTTCCCTCTTTTAATAAAATCTTGAAAAGTTAGAAAAGGAAAATTGACAAGCAAAAAAGATTTCACTCTGGATGTTTGCATTGAGAATTGTGCACAGTACATCTCCCCTTTAGCATTAGCTATTTCATTCTGGTGTTTCTCATGGCATAGCTTGAAAGCATTTTGAGCCATCAAAATGAAGATATATGTACATACTGAAGCTAACCTTGTGATAGTCAAAAGTATCCCCAGCTGCCTTCCGAACATCAACCATGAAAAGGGATGGTGCAACTTCAAACACCTTTTGACAAAGTGAAAAGATTATTTTAATTAGAATCTATGCAGAAATATAGTTTTCACATTAAAACTAGTAAACATAACAAAAGCAAAAACAAGTTACCTCCAAGACTACTGCAAATTGTCCAACCTTATTTATAGAAATGCCTTCAAGCCTCATCTGCAAGAATATTATTTTTAGAGAACTGATAGGTGAAAAAAATTTGAAAACCATATGACCATACTTCTCCAATCTGAATCAAGTATGAAAATCTCTACCTAGTCTTAAAATTAGACCACCCAATAATCATCTCTTTTGAATAGTTATCCCTACTTAGGGATAGAATGTCATAAGGCAACCGACCACCCACAGAGACCAATAATTTGGAAAGTCTGTTGTGTAGAACGTAAAGCTTTTTTTTGCTTAATAACATACTGCAATTCTAATTACTACTATGTTAGGACTTTGTTTTAATAATAAATGCATATTTTTTAATAACTGCTATGTGACAGTTTCTTTAAGGAAGTTATGTATTTTCCTTTGTATTGGCGTGGTAGGGTAAGGAGGCAGTTATGTAGTGTGAATGGTAGTTTTCTGTACAGATATAACCTCCATAGGAGTTTCTGATCTCTAGACAGCAAGAGATTACAGTAATATCTGTAATCTGGTGTGATTTAATCCTCATTCCATCTATTTCAAAATGTGTTGAATGTTATTGAAACACTAAAATTTAAAATGTAAGTTGGCTAATATGGCAAAATAGACTGCAGAGTAATTTTAATTATTGCTAGAATGGAGCAGCAGCAGTTACAAGCAACAGAGATTGCATTGACATCTGACGAAAACAGGATTGCTCTGCTCTGAATTCTGTGCAAAGTTCTCCTATCACATCTCAACACCAATTACTATCAGCTTAAGTATCTTGAGCCTATGCATAATCTATCCAACATTTATTGTGTAAAGTAGAGGTGAAGTGGTACCTTGTAATTGCGAGAATGGACCTTAAGACTCATTGACTCCGCAACTGCTTCAATAGATGAAATTATAACTTTTGCTGGTTTACGGGAAACAAATCGAGTTTGCCGCTTTACATAATCCTGTTAAAACAGGAAAGAATATCATTTGGCACACTGCACCGTCACCTTGAAAAACACAGAATCTGAACTAACTTGGAAGAAAGCTATATATTATAATATATTATGTTCATGTTACATCACTTAGATTCAAACAAGAAATCCTATGTCCTCTAATGCCCACCCAGGCAGGTGGAAGTACAAAAAGTTACGAGGCCAATGAGACATAAAGGAACCATGAGATTGTAGGGTATAAGAATAGGGAATGGAAACAACACCTGATGCCTGTCAAATAGAGGTGAAAGATTCAACCCTTGTGATAAGGCAATCATCTCAAATGCATTCATTATCAAAGGACCTCTCTCTGTGATTTCTGACCGTTCAGCAACATACTGGTCCTGGAAAACAGCAACATTGCCGGTCTATCTTGGATCAGCAAATGAGATACATACCACTGTTGAATAATCAGCAAAACATTTTAATTGCTCAAAAAGAGAATCAAGGGACCACAACCAGGTAAGTATTAAGTGCAAGTAAATTGTATGGATTTTGTTGGTAGTACATAGTACATACTAACCTCTTGACATGTGCCCCATGCATGTCAACTGCCAAGATGCATTATGTATGCTTATATGTTTTTAAAATTTTGTGTACATGCATTTTATTTGCATAATGGGAAGAAAAAAAATCTTAAGAGAGTTAGAGTTAGTTGATTCCTTTTCAACTCTTAAATGCCTGTATACTTGATAAATAAAGTGGCAAAAGAGTTTTGATAATTGTCCAAATTCCTAATGAAGTGAAGAAAGTGAATTTTCAAAGGTTTACATATTTTATCTGAATAAAAAATGTAAATGACCATGAGGGATGTTCCTTAAGTAATAGTATATATGTCCTTTCCATAATATGGCTTTACTGAATTCAGATATTTACGATTTCCTATTTAAAGGGAATGAGCTAAGTCATTATCCTCCACCAACTTAAAACTTACTGCAACAAGGTACATATTTTGCCATTTCTCACCTAGTATCAAAACCATAGCCTTAATGAATTTTCCCTCCACACGTCCACGTCCCCTTGTTAAATATATAGCACGTACACACACATTGCATTTGCAGCTATGGATATGTAACATACATTTGCAAAAAAAAATATGTTTATTAAACAATAGCAAACCTCAATATCATCAAATACAGCCTTCACATCATCCAAATTCACTTGCTCATCTTCCCTGAGTTTGACAGGCAAATAGTTTCTCTGGAACCATGGATCTTTCCTTATTTGTTCGATTTTCACCCGCTACATGTATAAAATTTTTCAAATAAGTGCAGATCATATGACTATAATTGGACTGGAGATAATATACTCAGTAGAACCATGTGTTAGATAAAAATTATTTTACTACCAGCACAGTGTGTCATTATAATGTTCCCCTGAATAGGAAAAGGATAAAGGAAAAATGAAATATATAATACAAAGAAATTTTCCCTGAACAGTGCATAGAATCAAGTCAAGTAGTATAAATATACAGACTTTATAATAATAAAAATGTGTCAAGTTAATCAGTGAGAAATACACTGAAAATTACACCATAATGCATGTATGTTCGTACTAGAGTCTAAAACAAAATAAGTTTAAAACAAATGAATAATTGAACTCACTGTTTTAGGATTAGGATCCAGAATTTTATGTATCAAAGTCTTTGCGCCAGCAGAAAACCAGAATGGGCAAACAAATTCTGCAGCATTGATCTACAGGTTTAAATAAAAAAGAAAAATCAACAAGAACAAATGTTAACATCTGGTTGTCAGTCTACATCACTGAATGCTCCTAAAATGGACATTTAGTGCACTCAGAAAAGGCTCCTCATGGTATCTATAAAAAAGACAAGGATCAATTGAGTTTTGATAGAGAATAGTTAAAAAGCATAGGTCAGAGGGATTATTATTTTCTGAAATGAGGTAACCATGTCAAGACAAAGGCATTGACACAAAAAATCTATTCTCCAGGCTCAAGCCTCAGCTATACCATCAACAGTACAAAATAAAATCCTAGTTCAGCCGACTAATTCCATTTTAAACCCACGCACACTACTGCTGCCTCACCATCACAAATTTTCTCTCTTTTTAACTACCTTCAGCCCCATGGAATTTCTTTCTTGCCTACACCTTCCACTCTTTAGGTCTAGGCTCATTTCCTAATAACGTTTTTTTCACCAAATGAAGCTCTACTAGATAATAAGCATGAACACAAGAACAATGCATCCAGCCATTTCATATTATATCACACAGCATGTAAACAACTACTAAAGTGTGGATGATACAACAAAGATTGTGATTACTAAAATTTATTTCTTTCATTTTGGCAATTTCACAGTCACGAACAGAACTGTGTGTTGACTTAGGAGTTCATTTTCATATTATGTAAATTAATTAAAGGTTATTTATTTAGGATATTGTTATTAATATTTTAAATACTAGAAAAGTGTTATATCCTCGTTTCATATTATCTTTAGAGACTAATTTTTCTATATTAAGATTAGCTTGAGATTTAAATTAAAATGTAAATTAACAGTATTCCACTGGTCTTTTTGTCCATTACATTCACTATTTACATTATTCCATCTTCTTTCTAGCTCTTTTAAGCCTCTGATTATCATAAGGGAAAGGTAGAATACCCTTCTGTAAAGTGTTGGAAGGTCTGGCTCTTCAAAAGGAAGATATCCAGCCATTAGAACATATAGGATGACTCCACATGACCAAACATCAGCTGCGGCACCATCATATCCTTGATCATTGAGCACCTACAAAAGATCACTTTTAGTAAGAAACTGAAGCACATCAAATAATAAGTGACATCATTGCACTAACGGGAAAAAAATCAAATTAACCTCATATAGTCATAAATAAATCACTTAGAAGAAACATGCAACTTATTACAGACAAATTGCTACCGGAAGCAACTATTTGGCTTATGCATATAAATTGAATATATCAATGTCATGAGATGAGAAAAACACAGTATTTATTAATTCAAACATTAAATGCATAAATAATAAACAAAGCTGGAAATGACTCTTGTTTCAAGATAAAGGTATAACTGTTAATGACTATCATGGCATAATATCTAGCATCTAGTTCTATATATTGAATTAACTTTTAACTTTGAAGTGAAAAAATTTCTTCTTTAACTCCCCCTCAAAGTAATGATGTGTCCTTAATTTCTGATGTTTTAATTTAATTCTGTGTATCCTCCTTTTCAATTATGAATATATTTTATTTTAATTTATACATTTTTGGATTCTAGCTGAATTTAAGGGGCAGGGTGAAATGTGTAGATGACACTTGTTGTATTAATCTATTCCATCACTAGTGATTTGTCCATAACTAAAATTGATGTGGACAGTTGATAAGTCCGTAATTAGACCATTTTCTATAGTTCATATATTTATGTTTAATCTTTATTTTAATTAAATTTTACACTCATTTATATGTTAAATGTACAGTTTAGTATGAAGAGGCCACAAGTGAATTTTGAGTGTGTTTTGAGTCTAAATTAATGAAAGTTCAGAGTTTCGCAGCAGTCAACACGCTTAGACCCTTTCAACAAGGCCTTGCACGATCGTACTCATCTGCGGGGAGTCCAATTATAGAGAGATTTTAAGATTTTTAAACCCTATAAAAGAGATATCTCAGGCATCTTGTTAGACACCGTCTACATCTTGCCTTTCACTCTTTAATACACTTCTCATCTCGTTTCTCTTATACAAAATCTTTGGCATACTCTTGGCGGGACTTGGAGTTTCGAGTGATCATACTTGAAGATCAAGAATGACACTCTAATTTGCTATTTCTTTTGATTATGACTTTGTTTATGATTGTTTTAGTTCTTTACTTTAACATTAGTAACTAAATCTATAACTATAGCTTTTATCCTATTGCACATAATTATAATACTTATTAATTATATTGTTAGACGATCGTACTTCAATTAGTTAATGAATTTATAGGATAAAACGAGACAAAAGATTAGGTGAACTAAATCAATTTTTCTCTTTCAATCATTATTAAATTAACAAGTTCACAGGTGTTTTATGCTTTCTTTAAATGATGTCTTGCATGATCATTGAAGATATTAATTTAGAAAAAAGAATATTAATATTGCATGATCATTGCGTATTAATAGTATTTATATGAATGATTGATAATCACAAAGAAATCAAATTTAGAATTAAATAAAAAAATAAAATAAATGATTGAATGAGAAAATTCATACACCCTAAGTTCCTCTCTTATAAGTTCAATCAAGACGTATGTTATTTTATTTGCTTTTATTCATAATTAAATTATGATTCTTACTACATTCCACATTTTTTAGGCTCAAATGATTGAATTAAGATTTCTTAGTAATTGAAAATTAATTATTGTAGGACGATATTTTAGAAACTTTATTTTAGAACTCTTTATTACTTATCGACGGATACACTTATTTAACACAAACAACAATTATATCAAACTGTTAATTTTATCTGAGCCAGGTAGAATCATCTATAGGAAAAGGAGAAATCAAGGTAACAATTAAGAACGACATTTAGGTATGATGAATTTTACCTCAGGAGCAACATAATTTGGGGTCCCACAAGTGGTGTAAAGAAGGCGAACACCCTATATAAAAGAAGACAAAGAGGAACAAATGGAAGACATTATTTCTGCTGCTTCTGCAATCTCCAAAAATCATTATCTAGAGGGAAAGTGACAACTAGATACCAATGAGATGAAATCAAAATATTTTTTTTCTTAAAAAAACTCTGTTCTGTCATCTCCTTTTTATTAGTAGAGTACGTTCTTACCTGCTTAGTCAATGCACTCAATCCAAAATCAGAAACCTTCAAATTTCCATAAGCATCAAGAAGAAGGTTTTCAGGCTATAAAAGGGAAGAAAACAAATTGATCAAGACTAAGGTATAAAATGGTTAAAACATTTACAACTAAATGTATTAACACATAATATATTGTCTTTCACCTTCAAGTCTCTATGGTACACACCCTTTCTATGACAATGAGCAACAGCATCTACAAGTTGTTGAAAGTAACGTCTGGATTCATTTTCAGAAAGTTTTCCCTGCTGAACCTACAGAATACAGATCCATAAAAAGTGTAATTGTAACATAAATAATGAATAAAACCTAATATAATATCTAACCTAATATAATATCTCAACCGAAAAAAAAAAAAAAAACTAATCAAATCATTAACATTAGTTTGCTCATGTCTCATCAATGCATTGTTTCATACTAATTTAAAAGGTTAAACTTTGGAATTATCAAAGTAAGTTTAGAAGAATTAACCTCCAACATATTCCATATTATTTAAACATTAGAACTTACAATTTTATCATATAGTTCCCCTCCCATTACAAACTCAAGGATTATGTAGATCTTTGTCTGACCGGCCAAAACCTAAAATTGTAAGCAGTGTGAGAAATATAATAAGAAGAGAAAGAAATATGAAGTAACTCCTGACTTATGAGGAATTTCAGATATCTATACATACCTCATGCAACCTGACAATATTAGGATGCCTGACAATCTTCATGATGGATATCTCCCTTTTAATCTACAACATAGTTCAACTTAGAAAGACTAACAGCAAGAGATGGAAAGAATTACAACAAGCATTAAGAATAACAAACTACATCATCTCTTCCATAAACGTACAGTCAAGCACATAGTGATGGAAGTAGGACTTTGACTGCAGATGCAACATAAGATCCACTAAAAGACAACATAATCATGAAAATACTTTTCTGATGAGACTGGAGGCAAAGAGACATTATTATTGTTGAACACTTACACATTAGCATTGCAATCCATATCCATTTATACTGCAAATTTTACTTCCAGCTTTTAGTTCCGTAAAGAGTAGTAACCATGCAACCATATGTTAACACATACATAAATAATGACATACAATCCCATCGTTTAGCTTCATTGTTTTGCCTTATAATGATTTTCTAACAAACTGTTTGAGCGTATTCAACAAGGTGATTGGAAAGGGAATGAGCCTTTTTGCAATTGTAGAAAGGAATAGGTATTCTATCCCAAACGTGATGGAATCCCCATAACAAATAGGTGTAAAAATAGTCATCTCATCAGCTTTTGTTCATCCCCAAAATCCTTTTTGATCAAGCTGTGTTTTATTAGTCCTTTCCAAAACAAAGATGGCCGAGCCCGTTCAACCTAAAAAACACAAATTACTTTTTAAAAAAATCATTTATATCATACCAAACACAAAAATAGAATGGAACCATCAATCCATCCTCATCTATACCAAGAAAAATGTGGGAACGAACATTCCATCCCATACTCATTCCCTCAAAACCAGTCATCCAACGAAACATGATCTAATTCATCGCTCTTTTATCTCTAATTTAATTTAGGACAAAACTTAAATTCAATTACAGTCAACACTATTCTCCAATCAAAGTTAATATTTCATCTGGATAATAAAAATTGGCGGCAATTTCCAAAAAGAAATGTCCAATTTAATTGAAGAACAATACTAACGAGTTTTGTCCTTCATTTTGTGTATTATACGAAAAATATTAAGAAGACCTCAGTAGTATGAATTTGTATGAAGATCGATCAAGCATAAATTAAAACATATATAGTTGAAGTTCATAGAGAAATAGAAAGGAAAAAGGTAGAACCTGTTCAACCATTTTGTGCTTGAGAATGGTGGTCTTAGCCATCACTTTAATAGCCACGCTCTCCCCTGTCTCGGAGTTTATAGCGAACTTAACCTTCGCGAACGTCCCTTCCCCAATAGTTCGACCGACCTCATACTTCCCGATCTTTCTCGTTACCTTCCTCATGCTTTTCTTTTTCAACGCTCGTTCATTTGCAGGTTCTCACAAATTTCCGATTCAAAGGTGACCAAGGAACACCAATTGAATTGAGTCTTAAACTCTGTTCAGTTCTTCACCAAAAGGAGTATTCTGGAACCTGATCCACCAAAACCAAACTACACTTCCTTGCTGTTCCAGGAGTGAAGAAAGAGAACAGAGAAAAACAAAAAAGGATCACAAAGAGTTAAAGTAAGAAGAATTGGAATATTCTAGAACTCCAATGAAAGGAAGAAAAAGCAGCGAAGCACTTTTTCAAGTCGCCTGCGTCTGCGTTCCTCGGCGAAATTGAAGTCGGAGTGCAAGAACAGAGACACCTCAAAGAAAGCAGCAAAATAGTTGGGGATGTCTAATGTCTTTAGCAATATAGAAAGAAATAATAAAAACGAGGACCGGTAAATATAATATATCCGGGGTCTTTTTTAATATGAAAAAAAAAATCGTTAAAATACAGTGTTTTAAAAAAAGATAAAAAATATGAAATATTTTAAATATTTTTTATATAAAATCGTTCGTCAATTTTTAAAACTTTTCGTTATTATATTAATACTTACACTAAAAATTATAAATGAGAATTTTTAAATCTTATATTTTTATAATTTTTTTAAAGTATCATATTTTAATATATATATATATATATATATATATATTTTTAATTTTATAAAAAATTAAAAATATGTTTGATTTCCCTTTTAAAAATAATTTTTTATTTTTTTAAAAATATATAGTATAAATTTATACTAAATTTAAAAAAAAATAGAAAACTATTTTTAGAAAGGAAATCAAACATATCATAAATCATCCGTACCAATTATAGGTATTTTATTTTTTAAATATATATAAATATAATTATTAAAAATGTTAATTTTTAAAATTATTTTAACTTTACTACTTTGTAATTTTAAACAATATATATTAAATTTTCAAAATTTAATAAAAATATAATAATTTCAAAATAATAAAAATAATACAGTATTATAAATTTTATATAAATAAAAATATTTTTGTAGAAAATTTTTAAATGTTTATATAAATCAATAATATAAACTTTATAAATATATTGAGAAATTTATGGAGAATCTAAAATTTTATATATAAAAAAAAAGTTAAGTAACAATTTTTATTTTTAAAATTCAAAAAATAATAAAAAAAAGTAAAATTATCATAATAAATAATAGTACAATTTACATATTATTTTAAATAATTTTATCAACATTTATGTTATAAATAAGATTACTTCATCTATAAAGTGAGTCATTAATTAAAATTATTTTGTATAAGAGTTAAGTGTACTTTTTATTATAATGATATGTAAATTACACTTTTTATTTTTTATTTACTTTTTTCTGTTAATTTATTATAAATTCTAGAAGATAAAAGATTTTATTTATTTATTATATTATTTTATATAAATTTTAGATTTTTTCTATTAATACTCATTGCTTACAATTATAAAAATTCTTTGTTACCTTATATTTTATGTTTATAAAATTAAGTAAAATAATTTTAAAAAAATTATTGTTAAAAGAAATGTTATTGTTTAATTATTAACACATTTATTTTAACATATATATATATATATATATATATATATATATATATATACATATATATATATATATACATATATATTGTATGTACTACTAACTAATTCTTAAAATTACACGGGTCAATTTCGTACTTTCATTTGTAATTCTACAATTATAATATTTTATCAAAAATTATAATTTTAATATATTAATTTATTAAATATTATTTTTGTTATGATGTAAAAAATAATATTTTAAAGTTATGTTTAATAGTCTTATTTTTATATAAGTAAATATTTTGTAATTTTATTATATTCTTTGTATAATTTTTTATTTTATTTTTCATTTCCATAATTACTATATAAAGATAAAGTTAAAAATAATTAATTTTTTAAAAATTATAAAGTGACTATTAATTTAAATTAAAATAACAATGGTTTTTTTTATTGTATCACTTATTTTTTGTTTTCTTTATATCTCCTCTACTTATTAAAAAACTATAAATATCTATTGTATAAATATTATTTTTATAATAAACAATACAATACGATAATAAGAGAAATTAAAGAAACGATCAATATTAAGATTATGTTTGTTTTTTTTTTAGGATTTTTTGTTTTTAAAAATAAAATATAGTATAAATTATTATATTTTATTTTTAAAAACAAAAAATATTTTTTAAAAAAGGGAACAAACATATTCTAAATAAATATTAATAATATTTGAGGGTCTAAAAATTAAAATTAGAGAAAAATAAAATAAAATAGTCTATGCCAAGTTGTTAACGTCTCGATCGTCCCACGCCTCGTATTTACGTAGCATACCAGAAATTTGACTGGTTGCATGGTAGAAATTTAGGATCATGTTTAGCAGAGTTAGATAAACCATGGAACTGTTCCATCTGTAACAAATTCTTACTGGCACATGCAACAAATTAAATGTTTTTTACTATAATTTTTTTCTATTTAAATTTTTAAATTTCTTTGCAAGTTTATAATTCTTTCTCTTTTACAAGCTTATAATCACTTACTATTAATATAAGCTTATTATTTATTAATAATATTTAAATTTTATTTTTTATATTTTAATTTAAAATAATATTTTTCTATACAACATGTGTATTATAAATACAACTATAATTTATTAAAACTAAATAATATTATTATTATTTATTTACGTTAAAAGAAGTTTTTGAAAATATATAAAATATAAAAAAATATTGTTAATTCTTATTTATTAATTATTTTAAAATAAAAAATATAATTTTTTTATATACACATATATTTTTTTATTAAAAAAATTTATTGTGACTATTTATCTTTTATTCAATTTATTTCTTCTAAAAATATATATATTATAAATATTTAATTTATTAAAATAATTTTTAAAATTTTATATTTTTGATAAAATACTTTCGTACAGTATATGAGTTAAAAATGTTAGTATTAATATATATATATATATATATATTATATTATATTATATTATTTTAATTAAATTCATTATTTTTCTTACAATTTCAAATTTAAAAGTTAAAAAATTATTTTATGTATACACTTTTCGTTGTTAGTATTTGAACTTCTCTATTTTAATTATATTTTCACTCTCAATATTTGTCTTATTAAAACTTAGCAACTATGAAACATTATTTACTAGAGTTAGTTATTAATACTGTCACAATAGGTCATCAAGTGATCCTACACGAAGAGCCACCAATTATACAGATCTATTTTTGCTAATCGAATCTAACACAATATAGGGTCATCATCGACAAATAACTTGTCTGCTCAATTTCATTTATTGTTTCTAATAATTTTATTTTAAAAAATTATTATATTAAGATACATTTAGCACTTATAGTATTTAAATATTTATTTTTTATTTATGTTTGTAACTTGTTCGGCAATTACATATTAAATTTTTGTATTATTATGCTATGTGAAGTTATATACATATGTTTTTCTTTATAAATATTTTTTTTCTTAAATAAGTGCGAGTAATGGGTACAAGATAGATATGTGAGTATTCAGAGAGTATAAACACGATGATTAATGTTCATATCCATATAAGTATGGGACTAGTTATAAATATTTTTTTAAAATACATGTATAGAGATAAATATTATAGTACTTTAAACATACTCTACCCATTATCATTCCTACCATTTATATCGTAGTAAGTCAACCGTTTTATTTGAACAAGATAACAAAAAAATAAAGAGAAGGAAACAAACGGATAATGGTTTTTTTTTCCCGTTTTATAAGAAAGAAAATAGAAAAAAAATTACTTTTGAAATAAAAAAAATTCTTTGCTTCTATCCTATCTTGAATTTTAATTTAATTTTTCTCTTTTTTCTTTATATCGTACCAAATAGAAGGTTTATGCCTGCAACAATGAATTATTTTAAGTGTGTTCACGATTAATTTTTTAATGGGTATTTTTGTAATTATTATAGTTTTTATTTATTTAAAAATTAAAATAAAGAGAAAAACAAACGTCAATGTTAAATTTACAGTTCTGATGAAAGTAGCACGTATTATTTAAACACTGTTTTTCTTTTCATAACAACAATTAACATATTGAAATGACAACGGTTTCCAAGTTATTCTTTAAAAAATTCGTAAAAATATTCTATTGGAGTTTGTAGCTTTATTATTCTTCAGACTATGTGTGATTATGCTCCGTGGAATTCCTAAGAATTCTTTAATTCAGTTGATTTTCCCTTACACACAAACCAAGTTGAAAAAAAAAAAAACGGTTTAGTTGCACATTTGATAAAATAAAATATTAGTTTTATTATTTAAAAAGTGAATTCTAAAGAAATTAATAAAAAAAATTTTGTTTGTCATTTCATTTTATATCTCTAAATCAGAAGGAAAGAAGTACGGAAGGTAAAAAATAATTTTATATTATTTAAACAATAATTATTTATCGAACATCATTCGATATTCATTTTATTTTTCAATTAGTCTAAATTTTTAAGATTATGATGAATATCAGACCTCATGGAATCATAATCCACTGGAGTTTGAAAAAGCTGCTACATACTGCATTTTCAATGCAATAGCATATGATTCATTTGTTTTGCTGCTTTTGCACGTGTTCATTACAAAAGCTCACATTGACAAAATTTTCCCTTCTGTATTGTTTTCTTCTGTATTCTTAGCGGATAAGATTAGGAGTCACATAAATAAAGCACCTTTAATTATATTATATTCAAAATGGTTATCATTCCATCCTTTTCCACCCACGTCATTAAACAATTTTGGTCATAGTATTTAGCATTTCAGGTTGAGAACTCTCCCCAAGCTGAAATACGTGAAATGTTAGATGATTGTCATCAGGCTTTTCTCTTAAAATAATAAAAAACATTCATAGTTACGCTTTGATGATTTGGCAGGTTTAAACATATATTTATCTTTAAAAGAATTAATAATTTTTATATGATTCTTTTAATACAGATATTATAAATAAATAAAATTTATCAAGTGGACAAATGATTCAGTATCGAGTTTGAATTTTTTATACATAAAATTTTTTTAATAATAAATTTATTCATTATACGATTTAAATTGAATTTAGATTAAATCAGATAAAAAATTAAAATAATATTAAAATTAAGGTGAGATGAGAGTATTATCTTAAATTAGAACAAGGTAAAAACAGAAGCAAGACTTTGTAATAAAAAAATTTATATGTTATTAGTAAATGGGCTAAATAATCAATGATCTTAATCCCAATCCAACTCACACAATTAAATATAATAAACGAGTTGATCTTATAAGTAATCTCCAGTTGTTATTCTTAGTTTTATAAAAAAATGTTAGCTGTAACATATAATGCAAGGTTTGTTAATGAGAATTCACTCAAAACCTTCACTTAACGGAAAAGTATTGTTTATTTATCTAAGGCGGCATGATATTTAAGGATCCTTCTAACTAGTCTAATAATTGAAGTAGGATCT
The DNA here is from genome assembly GCF_003935025.1 of Abrus precatorius. Classification (NCBI taxonomy): domain Eukaryota; kingdom Viridiplantae; phylum Streptophyta; class Magnoliopsida; order Fabales; family Fabaceae; genus Abrus; species Abrus precatorius. The sequence continues at coordinate 35,073,384 of NW_020874428.1, read as the reverse complement.
TTCAAACATAAATAAATTGAAGTTTGGGAACAAAAAAGAATATTGCCCATTGTCCAATAGTAATCAATAGCTTGTATGTTGAAAAAGCCAAAGCAGAGAGTGTTGATATGAGCTGTGTGATGATATCTATACGTTGTAGAAATCTATACGTTGACATATGCAAGTGCGTTTGGTGCTTGAATTTGTTAGTCAGTAACAAGGATCCTTTCTACCACAGATGGAGATTTTTTAGAGTCGATAGATGCTTTAAGCCCTCTCCTCTCTTTATATCTTCAAGTACAGTAAGTAGATTGAGACTTTTGGGTTGTTTCATTCACTAAACCATTATTTTAATGCCGAGATATTATGAGAGAGAGAAAAAAACAGAATATTTTTATTATTTAGAAGAAGAAAAATAGACAGCAAATGCTAAACATTTTTCATTCGATTAAAAATATAAGTAAAAATAATAATATATTAAAAATATATATTTTTAATATAATGATACATAGGCACGTAAATAAACAATTTCATTAAAATAAGGCTGCGGGGTATTATATTGGGTCTTTTTGTTTTAACTTCTAAACTCAATTTCTTGGAATTAATTTTTTTATGCTTTGAAATACATTGGGTTGGAGCAAAGATTTATACTCAGGAATTGTATAACTTTTTTTTTTCAATATAAAATAAACAAGCCTACAAAAAATAACGTGAAAATTCTCCAAATTGTACAGCATCTTTAATTGGATTAAAAATATTCAAAGTTGTAGTAATTCATCTTTTATTAATGGTTCATTATTATAAAAAGACCAAGTTTAATTAAACATGATTTGGGGAGTCTGAAAAAATGAATTTAGAAAAGAAAATATATGCAATGATATTATAATTATTAGGAAGGAGGAAATGACAAGAATGTCCTGAGGCATGAAACAGCTTGAGGCGGGACCCATAACAATCTCTAGAGGCGGTGCTGAAGCAATACAAGAAGCATCCAAATGGAAAGGCTGAGTGAAGGCGACTTCAACGGTGTGGTAGCCTCAGCAGTCACACTTCAAAAATCTTCACTCTTCCATCCACACAACCACCGTTTAACCCCATCCTACGCGTCCAAATCTCGAAAGCGGGCCCCGAGTCACGTGACACCCTCACGTGTGGGCCCGAATCAAGTGGTCCCACTCACGAGCAATCAACAGGTCGGATCAATTCCCACCTTCTCTATAATGTTTCATCCTTACATCCCATCTTTCTCACTGCTCTAAGAATAACATGTGCTCCATCCTGCGACTGTTCTCTTCCCCCTCTCTCCTCATCTCTGATTAGGGTTTCAGAGAGAACTGTATCAATCTCCTCCATGACAACGACAGCGACAATGCTTCTCCGAAGCTCTTCCACGCCGATTCTTAATTCATATATTCCTCACTCCAATTCCAAGGATTCCCCTCATGAACCCGAAATCCTTCACCGGATCCCGAGAACTCGCTCCGTTACGCTCTCCGCGTCGAGTAGTTCTCTCTCGCCGATTGACGCTTCGCCCAACAGAATGACGCGGGCGCTGTCGGAGACGGATCTCTCTGCGCGCCACAAGCGGAAGCCTCTCAGCCGCCGCATCTTCGAAGAAGACGAGGAGAGCGTGGCCAGCGCGGTCGGTTTTCGTTCGAGAACGGCATCGTTTGGTTCCGCGCTTTTTTCTTTCTCCGAGTTGGACGAGGGGGAAGATGGCGTTGGTCTCATGGACGATGCGGCGGCGCGTGTCTTAGTTGAAGGTGGAGGTGGCGGCGGCGCTGGTGGATGGGACAACAGTGATGGTGGAGGTTCGGGGTATTGGGATTCGAATCCCGGGAACGATAGCACGGACTTGTATTACCGGACAATGATCGAAGCCAATCCCGGGAATCCTCTTTTTCTTAGCAACTACGCTAGGTACTTGAAAGAGGTGCGTGAAGGTTTCCATTTCTGGATCTTCAAATCTTAAACCGTGTAAAGGGATGAGAATATGTTCGTGTTATTTATTTTATGTTGAATTGGTTTTGGGATGATGACAGGTTCGCGGGGACTATGTTAAAGCGGAAGAGTATTGTGGTAGAGCGATTTTGGCGAATCCAAATGATGGGAACGTGTTATCGATGTATGCAGAGTTGCTATGGGAGAGCCATAAGGATGCTTCTCGAGCTGAAACATATTTTGATCAAGCAGTTAAAGCCGCTCCAGATGACTGGTAAGAAACATCGACTCTTAGGGTTGATAATTGAGATTTCTCATGTATGTATGGTATTTTTGGATTTGAACGTCGATTACGTGATTGAAGAAAATTACTAATTTGGAATGAAATGATTACGTGAATTGAATACTACAAATCTTTAAGTATTTCTTGCCTTCAATTCTTTTAAGGATCTTGCTTTTGCCTGCCAAAATAAAATAAAATAAAATTGAGGATCTCGCTAACAAGGGACCGAAGGTATTGGTCAAGGAATAAAAATAGAAAAAAGTTATTGAAGACCAAAATCATGGTGAAAGTACGTTAATAACACTTTTCAATAAAACTTTATGTTTCTTATGGGCACGTGTTAGCATCTGTCATCTTTAAATAAAAATAATTTTATTCATTTCTAATAATTAACACATTTTTCATGCCAAAATTCAGTACTACTTGAAATAGGTTATGAAATAAAGGTTCAAACAAAAACACTGATATAGAAAAGGAGCAACATATGGTTCAGTAAATGGGACGGAATGAGTAAAAATTGTAAATGATACCATGTAATTGTTGTTTAACTCAGCCTGTGAATTAATAAAACGATTGTTTTGTTGTTGTAGTTATGTTCTAGCATCCTACGCTCATTTTCTTTGGGACGCTGACGAAGAAGATGATGTAGTGCAAGAAGATTCTTCCGAAAAATCTCCCAGTTTCTTGCATGGATCTGCGCCGCTGCCACCTCCTCCTCTCGCTGCTGCTTCTTAAGTTGCGTCCTCTGTTTTCTGGCTTGCATATGACTTTCTAACTTTTGTTTATACTACCTTAACCTTTCCTTGTAATATTTTTGGTCGATGAAAATAGTTGTAATGGTTTTTGTCCAACTCGTCATCAATGTAGATTCATGTAGCAATACACGAGAATAAAAGATGTGGGGCATTCTCTTTTCCTTTTATTACTTTTGATTGATTCGTCCAATCTCTTTCCCGTGGCATGCATGTATCATGTCATTACTTGCACATTTTTGGATTATATTATTTACTCTTGCAGAGATAGTAGCCAGATTTTGATTTTTAAGGCTGCTGACATAACGTAGAAACAAAGCAAAATTCGGTGGAATCGTGTGTTTGCAAATAAATGTTTGTTAAGGGAGCATTTGTTAGCTCGTGTTTTAATTTGTCAAACTGCCACGATAGATCCAATTATTGCCATTCAGCCTTTAAAATGCTACATATCTTCCCGAGGAGGGAAGAATGAAGTTGCAAATTTTCTAATGTGGACGATTGGAATGCCCATAACACCGTTTCCATTCACATAGTTATAATGACACTCTGTTCTTACGGCTTTCTTCCTCCGAAAGGGGAAAGATCGTGTTTCCATTAGCACAGAACTTAGAAGTCGTCTGATTTTTTTTTAATTATAAAATTATTACTTTATTTTTGTTTTTAAATATTTCTATTAAAAATAGTAAAAATAATTTTTTCTGTTTTTATTAGTTTTGGTATAGATATTTTAAAAAATGTCGTAATTTAATAATTAAAAGGGAAACTAGAAAATGCTTTTTGAAACCAAACGGACCTTAAAATTTTTCATTCAGTTTGCAGATTCTTACAGTTCTCGTTTTAAAAATACTTTTTGAAACCAAACAGACCTATAAGTTTCCTAATAATATCCACGTTTCTCATATTCTGGCATGGTAAGATCTGGTGCTGACAACACTTGAGAACAAATAAGAAACAACCTAGTTGGGGCAACGGAGCTGTGGCTTTCTTGGCTAACGATTTACAATGAATGCTACTGTCTTTCGCTCGTTTTATTACACAGAGGAACTATGCCATCACAAGATCCAGAACCAGCCAAGAACTGAACCACCAACCAAGCCAAAGCCAAGGAACCCTGTCATCACTATAGCAGATAACTCTGATTCTGAATAGGGCACTGACTTGGGTGCTAGAATCATAAGGACACTGGTGAGGTACCCATTGGAAAATCCAAGAAGAAATGTCAGAACCACCACGGGTAGTTCTGTTTTCAGCCACTTGGGCCCATGAAGAGAAACTACAAAAAGTGGATAGAATAGTAGCCTGGCTGTGGCAGCCCATATTGCCCTTGTGATAGATTGTGGAACATAGAAAGCAGTTAATGATTTCCCTATCAGATCAGCCAAATTATAAACTGTTATCAGCAAAATAGGATACCAATCCTTAAGAAGCTTAGATTCAAGATCTTCCGCAATAAATCCTGGAAAAATAGACAGAGTCACTATATAGATTATGAAAATTCCAAAAGCTGGCCCCTTTATTTTTCCAGCCACAGCCCAAAATTTTGTCCCTGTGCATAAGGTGCTCTCCTGATGAAGCCTCTGATGATACTGCTGCATGACTGGTAACTTGTGCTGCAAGTTGCTAAAGATAATGCAACATAGGAGGAAAATTGTGGCAACCATGAAGTACAAGTGAGCACTTATTTTAAGGCCCTTTGGAGTTTGTGGGAGTGATGCCTTGGTTATTATCCTTAGAATCGAAATTAGAATACCTGTCACACAGAAAAGATTCAATTAATTGTATAAGCACGAATTTTTACAGCACTGGACTTCAAAGTTATGACTGAATTTACTCTAATAGATTACTGAGATTCAATTTTACTGCAGAAAAGGCTTTAGCAATTACATTTGAAAACTAGAGGCGACCACCAAAGGCATCACTTTATCTCGTCATATCATCCAATTTCACTCCTACCAATTACCAATGGATAGGATTACTTTGTAGATTATAGCTGAAAGAATATGCTAAGTAGACACAAAACATAATAAATAATAATGAAAAAATAAAATATTGTGGTAGAATACAGTTCCCAGTTGAAAACCAGGAAAACTAGACTGTGGAATCTTTCTTTTTTTTTCCTCCAAAATTTAAAAGCTTGCATATCTGATATCATGGTATTGTTCACAACTTTCTTATTTCTGATATCTGGTTCTTAAGCAGAATTGTTGTGTTGCTGAGAATTATTTCAAAATAGAAATATAGAAAAAAAAAATCTACGAAAGAGGAAAGTAAATTGAACCTGAGGAAGCGGTTCCAGCAAAAACGGCTTGCATATACTGTTTTGGAAGCTTCCCAGCTGATCCTATCAAGCTTCCACCTACTAATCCATCTGCTAAACCACATATCACAACTGCTGCAACAGTCATGCCATATGCGCCACTGGGCCTCTCTTTTAGCTTTGTGTTGCTGGAGGTCCAATCTATGACTGGGGCTACCATGAGAGACATAACAAACATGGAGAACCCCAAGTTCATTCTCAACCTCAATGTTGTTTTGCTCCAACTTCCCCAACTCATCATCACAAGAAGCACCATCACAGACGATATCATATAAGCCACAGAGAACACCTTTTCTATGTGTTTGGTTGGGTAAAGGTAAGCAAAGTAATCAACTGCTGTGATCAAAGCATTCCAAGGAAGCAAGTTGCCAGCACCAAGCAAGAAATGAATTATGTAAGCAACTCGGTAAGTGTCTCTTCTCTCACTTGGATCACTAGTCACCAACTTCACAGCTTCCATTTTCTGCCACTTTTTTTCACTTTCCTAGCATTCGTGCTAAAGTTTGGTATTTGAATAGAGTTAATAAGAGGGTGTCGGGGGTGAGGATTATATGTGGAAAAAAACTTGTGAAACAAGTGATTGATACAAATAGTTGAAGTTCTACTTATGCTTGAGCTAGTTTGGGACTAGTTGACAGCTTTGCTGGCTACTCATACGTATATATACACATAGGCACGCATTTGATTGATGGACTTGGACATGGAATCAATATGCTTAATGTATGAATAAGAAAAATTATGCTCTGTGGGGACACCAACGAATGGGTGATATTAGATATACCATTTGGTCATACGGTCACACATGGGTAAGCTGTCTTGCAATCTCTAGTACTCGACACCCGATTAACATAAATTGGATGCTTGATATTCATGATAATGATCCTTTTTAATATAAGCCTTGTCTTGCATCTGGGTTATCCACAAGTTGCAAAAGATCTTTAGATCAAGTAAAAAGTAATGTAAATCAATAATAATAATAATATGCCACCAACCAATGGTTGTGTTCACCCGTAGTGAAAGTGGTCAATGGAGTCATGGAGAGGAGCAGAGACAAAGGGCTTGTCAAGCGTGGCCTTTGGCAAAAGAAAATGGGCCCTTGAAGCGTGTCACTTGGTTAATTGTTGTTCAGTTTACCTCAGCAGAATTTGATACTGTTTCAGAGAATTTATACAGTAGAGGTTAATCATCCCTAGCTTAATATATGTCATGTTGATTTATCAGTAGCCGTTATTCCAGGCTTTATTATTTTTTTTCACATATTGGTGGCTTGTTATTGTTCACCAATCACCCTTAAAGCACTGGCTAAAGACAGCATTGCAAAAGCGAAAGTTTAAGATGAAGTGGTATATAACCGAAATCATGAAATAGTAGCAAGCAACAATTTTATTGGTTAATTGTATGAGTGATAGTATGGGGAGCTTTTATTTATGTCATCAAGTCAGTGGAGGAGACAAACAAGTACCCAGTGATAGTGATTGCTGCGGGACTTAAACCTAACGATGTGTAATACAAACTGGATGGACAGAATTTATCAACTATAAAAGCAGTAGCAATGTGCCCTCCATATTGCAATTATTTAACTAGAGTCAAGTTTAACAATTTGTTTTGCTTCCCTCGTTTTGACTTTATTTTTTTTCCGATATAATTCTATACCAAATAAAAATTAGAGAGCAATCATTATGTGGTCATATTCCTTAAAAATAATGTTGCTTAGACAATGATGTGTTTTGCACCCTTAACCAGATTCAGGCCCAACGACCCATTATTCACATAACTTTGATTCATGTTAGATACGCAATTTTTAACCATCAATGGGTCCTATTCTTCAATTGCGTGCTTTGCCTAAATTCTTAAACTTTCCACTATATTTCTTTTTACGAAAAAAAAAGTAACTTTTTGCTATATCAATGAGATCTCTCTCACTCATCACCGATCAGGTACATGTTATGATGCCAAGAGTATTATACACAAGTATACGGTACAGTGTACGCCACTCCTTTTTTCCACACCGTTAGCACTATAACAATCTTCAACTACGTGCACAGAACTGCAGTCTACCAACTGAGAAGTGGAATTAGATTCATGTGAAAGTGACTTATCAATACTGAATAAATGGATTATTAACAAACGAAGCACAAACTTAAAAGTAGTTGAAACTAAAGGAAGGTATAAAATTGCATACCATCTCCTTATATCAGGGAACACATCTCCATGCGTGAGAATCACGTGATTCTTGAGAGTTCCAAGATATAAACCCATTGTCTCGTATCAAACTCTCATTGCTAATGTCTTTCTTATATTGCTGATTAATTATTAAAGTAATGTTTAGCTTTGCCATTATTGGATTGGAATAAACCCTAACCCAATATTTTTATGCGCTGAATGTAAAGTTCATTATTGATCGGAATAGCTTCTATTATTGGATTGTGGTACTAGTTTGGATGAAAAATGACAAAAACAATCATTCATGTTGTTCTATCAATTTATTACAAAATCTTAGTGAAAAGGAAAACGATACATAAGAAAATAATAAAAATTAAGTGCTTTTCCAAAACGGTATTCTCTTTGGAGGGCTTTGTCTCATGCTACCAACCATTTAAAATAGTAAAGTCGAAAAAGATTTTGAGCAGCGTGATTTTAGTTTGTCATATATGAGCTTATGATTCTGACTGTGATTGACGTTGTTAACATCTAATAGTCCTCGTTTGCATTATAAGATCTATCACCAAAATTGCACAAAAGTAAATGATTGTATTAGTAAACTTTGAAGGTACATAGATATGCAAAAGTTAAGGATAAGCTATTCATGATTAATTATAAGAACAATTTGCAGCGAGGCATGAGTGTAGAAGGGAAAGTTGTTCTAAGCTATGTGATGAAAAGGAAGTTCCCTTGTCCTTTGAAATACCAATGACTCTTATCTCATAGTATCACTTATATCTGCCAAGACTTCATTGGCTGGTGCATAATTAGAATATTCTTTAGTACAAAAACATTATTGGTTGAGCCAGACTTAGAATGATGTCCCATGTTCGGAGTAAACTCCGTTTCTCTCAAAAGAAGAAAAAGAAATACATGTGTGTACCACAGGGAGAGAGTGTAACCAACCACCTCTTACGAATCAATTGCAATTGTGGCTTAACTTTAAGGATACCCACTAGTTTATCTGAAAAAGGGATGTCATTTTGTCTGGCTACTAAAATATTAATTCATTTCTTCATTTTTTTGCAGTATCAAATTCTTGCTTTTCATCATACCATACCCGCCAATGCTTGACACATCTTACAAGATGCGCATTTTCATTTATGAATGAATAAAAAACGTTTTTGGGTGCCAAATTCGGCACCTTCTTCCTTAGTCAAATAATTAAATTACCTTTCAACTAATTTAAGTGTTCTCTGTCAACGCTTCCTGTATCAACTATGCACAGAATCTTTCTTAGTTTCTTTCTTTGCTCATTACTCCATACTCTTTATACGGACTCAGTATGATCCCTATGCATTTGGGTGGATGAAACTCCACATTTACAAAAGCATTCAATCTTGTCCAGATAGAAAACAATTTTTCTGTAGACTTAGAACTCATACAAGGTTAATAAAAATTTAGTTTTCCTAAGATGTTCTATGGAATAAATAATTCCATCGCAATTAACTGATGTCTGCTCAACCTAAGAAAATAACTCCATAAAGTAACTTAAACAAGCTCAAACGAGCAATTCTCTATCACACATTTTACAAATATAATAGAATTGAATTTTGAGTAGCATATGAAGTGAGGAAAGAAAGTCATCTGTTCAATGACAATTTCTTTTTCTTAATAGTAAATAGAAAATGTTAATATTAAGTTTCAGAGTAATTTTAGATAATTAAAAGTTATTAAATTTTATTAATTTTTTATATGAAAAATAAAAAGTGATAAATATATTTTATTTTTTCTATTTTAGATACATTAAATTAATTTTAAAGTTGGATATGAACAAAATTGATATTAAATATTAATATTTTAAAAATTATGTAAGTTGTACAAGAAATATACAACTTATATAAGTTGTGTTTGAAAAATTAGGACTTACGCTTACTATAAGAATTAAAATATTTTTATAATTTTCCTGAACAATAGTCAACTACAAGGCAGTGTAAGGCGTATTAGAGACCTATGACGTCATATACGAGACATATGATTTCCTGTACATACTTTTTGAAAAAATAGAAAGTCAACTTAACTTTTTAATAACAAAATTAAAGAAAGATAGACATCAGAAGTCTTGACCTTTGCTTAAATTTTTTTTTTTTAGAGTACGTCTCTAATATCTACTTTCTATATAAAATTAAATAAAAAATAATTAATTATATAATTTATTAATATAAACTTATTTATTTTTTAAGAGATATATATTAACAAGTTATAATTATAGTTTTATTAAAATATCTTAAAAGTATAAGTGAGTAACATATTTTCAATAATATGATTGTTTCATAATAGTTCTGTCATTTATATTTCTATTCTTAAGTCTGACCACGTGGGTTTGTGGTTAAAAATCAGGAGTAAGATTGTCCCTGTAAAGAATAATAACACTTTTAAGTTTTTAGCTCCTTAGCTGTCCTATAGTAATTTTCCTTCTTAGGTAAAAAAGGCTTGGATTAGATCTAATTTTTGGGTGGACAATGTGTGTAGATTTAAGAAAAATATTTCTGATTGGAATTAAAATATTTTTGATAACATTTTCAAAAGAAAACATCGTATTTTCAGCCGCATTTAAGGTAATTCTCACTAGCTAGCTGCTAGGAGTAATCCTTTTCTTTCCAACCTCATGGTTTCCTTATGGAAGAAGTACCTTTTAATACTAGACCAAGAGGAATGTTACTGGTTTCATTATCATAAAGTTAATTGGCTCAATCTTGGAGACAAAAATATTAAGTTTTTTTCATAAAGTAGCCCAAATTTGTAGACACAAAAATATTATAGAAGCCTTAAAAGATGATAATAATAGGTGGAAATATAACCCTTCTAAACTTGAAGCTTTGGTCATCCAATATTTTCAGAACTTGTATCATGATCTTAACCCCTCTGGTTTTCATCTTGATATTACCTCTTCTTTTCCCCTCCTTAAGGGTACGGATAGAGTTAAATTTCATGCTCCTGTTTCTATTTTAGAGATTAAAAATGGCTTGTTTAGTATAGGAAATTTTAAATCTTCAGGGCCTAATGGTTTGCATGCTTTATTTTTTAAAAACCAATGGCATTATCTTGCTCCTTTCATCTCTGACTTTGTTATGTATATTTTTAATAATCCTCATCATATAGTTGACGTTAATAGTACAACTATAACCCTTATTCCTAAAACTGATTGCCCTAAACATGTATCTAATTTTAGACTAATTTCTCTTTGTAATGTTAGTTATAAAATCATTACTAAAATCATAACCAATAGACTAAGAGATTCTTTGTCTTTGTTAATTTCTGAAAATCAAAGTAGTTTTGTTCCAGGTAGGCAAGGGATTGACAATTCTCTTATCCTTCAAGAACTCCTTCACTCCTTTAATAAACTTAAGCACAGTTCTGGTTTTATGATATTGAAATTGAATTTAGAGAAAACCTATGATAAGATTAGGTGGAGTTTCATTCTAGATATTCTCCTTAAGGTTGGTCTTGACTCTTCTTTATCTAATCTCATTTATGAATGTATTTCATCTTCTTCTGTGTATTTGAACTGGAATAATAAACCTACTAACTCTTTTAGACCTTCCAGAGGAATCAGGCAGGAAGATCCTATTTCTCTTTACTTTTTTGTTTTATGTCTCGACAGGCCAGCCTATCTAATTCAAGATAAAGTCATTAATAAAGATTGGACCCTCTTTTCCTTTAGTGGATCAGGTCCTAGGTTATCCCATTTATTTTTTGTTGATTATATCATTCTTATTGCAAAAGCAGACATCCAACAGGCTGAGAGCATTCAACAGGTCCTAACTTCTTTTTGCTCTGCTTTTGAACTCAATATTAATTTTAATAAATCTTCTATCTTTTTCTCTAAAAACATAGATCCTATTCTCTCTAATACTATTCGTGATAAGCTTAGAATCAAGTCTTAGGTTCAGTTTGGGATTTATGATGGCTGACAGGGATGCCAATCCTGTAAACCTGTAGGACAGACTTCTCCCATCTCATTGATAAAATATGAAAAATAACTTGCTTCTTGGAAAGTTAAGTCTCTGTCCATGGCAGGAAAGGTCTCCTTGGCCCAATCCTGCCTTATGAGTGTTCCAAACTATATAATGTAAGCCTTGGTTCTCCCTGTTTCAGTTTGTGAGGAAATCAATAGTATTTGTAGGAATTTCATATGGGGGTCTCTGGGTAAAAGGAGCTGTCATTTGATTAGTTGGAATAAGATCTGTAAACCTAAGAGTCTTGGTGGTCTAGGCTTCAAGGATATTAGACTCCCTAATAAAGCTTACTTATTAAAGCTCTGCTGAAGGTTAATTAACTCTCCTAATGACCTTTAGGCCCAGGTTATAAGTAGTAAATATAGGTTTGTTTTGGAGCATAATCCTCATATTAGTTCCCTCCAAAAGGTGTTCCATCTATGAAGAGAGTTGGCCTTTGTTTGGCTTATTTTTTCAAAGGGGCTGGGATGGACTCTTAGGGTTGACTTCACCATTAAATTTTGGACTGATATCTGGCTTCCCAATCACCAATCTCTATCTGAGCAATCTATTTCTCCTATTCTAGAAACTGATTTATGTGCTCCTACAGCTCTTTTCGCATCCCAGGGTGTTTGGCAGTGGGATAAATCCTCCTTCTAGGTCTGGGGGTCATGATTTGTTCTTCTGGAATTTACATAATAATGGCAATTTCTCCTTTAATTCTGCTTATTCCCTACTGTTGGATCCCCTTTTGAATCATACTTGTTGTAATAATGTTTTTTTATATGATTTAGAAGTGGAAAGGTTCACCAAAAATCAATCTACTTTTGTGGAAATTAGGGCATAGTAAATTGTTGACAAATTTAGAGAAATTTACTAGAAATATGGCTAATTCAGCTGATTGTCCTAGGTGTGGTAAGACCTTTGAGTCCATTGCTCACTTTTTTTTAAACTATTTTTATGCTAGACAGGCTTGGAGTCATTTTATTTTTCTAGATATTTAGCCGTTTTCTTTAGCTGCAGGTTAGATCAATGGGTGAGCATTTATCCAATAGGTATTATAATAAGTTAGATCAATGGGTGAGCATTTATCCAATAGGTATTATAATAAATTTCCTGATTGGAATAGGCTGTTTGGTTTTGTAACTTGGCATATTTAGAAGGATAAAAATTCTTTTATTTTCTATAATTTCTCTGTTCCTCCTAATCAGATGGAGCAAAGAATTATTTGGGAGTTTAACTATTTCCACTGTTGGTATAATAATAACACTAATTCTATTTCTGGTTCTGTGTTGTAGCAAGCTAGGGTCAGGTGGGTTCCTCCTAGTCATAGTCATTTGAAGATTAATGTGGATGGCTCGATTTATGCAGAAAAAGGGATGAGTGGCTTTAGAGGTCTAATTCAAGATGAGAGAGGGTCCTTCATTGCTAGTTTTCATGGCAGTATCTCCCCTTGCACTCCCTAAGTTGCTAAATTGTGGGCTATTTTTTGGGGAGTTACCCTGGTCATTAAGAAGGATATTCAGTATATTTGGTTCGAAGGAGAGTCTAAGGATGCTCTTCAGCTTATTTTGCAAGTTTCTTTCAAGACACACTATTTATTTCCTCTAATCTCTGATATTAGATCTTTGTTAAGACAAATTAATTTTATTAGATTTAACTTTATCTGTAGAAAAGCCAATCAATGTGTGGATTGACTTGCAAAATTTTAAGCTGAGTGTTGTAGTCCTTATATTTGGTTAGATCAACCTCCCTCTCTTTTATTGCCTTTTCTTTGTATGGATGCCTCTGGCTCCTAGGTTGTTAGACTCTAGTTTTGTTTTGCTGGGCTTTTAGCCCCCTTTTTAGAAAAAAAAAGAGTAAATGTCACGTCACTCAAAAAAATAAATAACTTAAACAGTTCAGTTATGTTACGATTATTTTTTTAAAATGTAAATTTATCTTTATTTTAATATAACAATATCTCCTTCATAAATATAAATATAATATAAATTTATGTATGCAAAAAATCTTTAATGGTAGACTCATCCATTATATCTAGGTGATGAAAAACCAAAAAAAATAAAAAAAAAAAATATATATATATATATGTTATAAATTATTATATGAGTGAATGTCTATATTCATAACTTCTCCTTGTTCTTTGTAACTTACGATTTTGTAATCGTTTCGTTTATTTCTTATTCAAAGAGATGCAATCTTCGATTATAGATTTAGACCTATAAATAAGTGTCTCACTTGTATTAAGGGTATGTGTGAAATGAAATTGAGATTTCTCTTCCTCTCTATATTGTTCTCTCTATCTTTTCTTATAATTTTATGTTTATTTTATAACATGTTATCAGCATAAGGCTCTGACATCCACGTCGTAATAGTATCAAAACTAAGCTAGATTACTCAAACAAACATGCAAGTTAGGAAGCAACCTAGATCATTTCTCACAAGGATGCAAATGCACATTGTTTCAATATCAATTATGCAAAAAAGGTTGTATGTTTGGGGGGAAGTTTTGTGATTAATTCAAACAAAAATTGCAGAAAATTAAATCGTGAACAACAAATGCAAATCAAATTAACAATAAAATGTAAATTGTGATGCAAGTAAAATCAATTACAATCAAACTGAAAATGAGACTAGAAATCGAGAATGAGAAATTGAGAATAAAAACTGAAAAACACAATCCAAGATCCAAAACGCAAACACAAACGTGAATTGATTATACTGAATTTGCTTAAATCTCTTATGCACAACAAATCAACTAATCAATTATTTATTATACAATCAAGAAAAGGAGACACAACTGAATCGAATTATACTTCCCATGCAATCGCAAAATGTAAGGTCAAAAAATAAACTCAAAGCAATCAATTGATCTTCCAATTCTTGGTCGAGCAAGTGCAATTTGGAACTTGGTAACACAATTGAAAGCAAAATCTGAAAGAAAACAACTCAAAATTGCAGAATTATAAATGTCTTTCAACCATAAAATGCAGAGCAAGATGCAATGAAATTCTAAAAGGTGCAAGAGAATGGGTAAAAAAAAATGAGAGATTTCTTGGAAGTGAGAAAGTTTACAAAACTGAAAAACAAAAAAATAAACTAAGTGTGCTTCCAAATCAGCCCTTGACCTCTATAAATATCAGTCCAAAATGAATAATAAAAAAAAATGGGCCAGGACTGGGCCGAAAATAAATACAACAAAACTGCAAAAACAAAAGCAAAACAAAATCAATACAAAAGCCAAGCTAAAAGAATGAACTTCTAAAATTTGTAGAAAATAGGTCTGAACTTCAAACAACATGATCCATATGTTTAAATTGAAGCTCCAGAAGTAAGGAATCCAATGCAAAAAGAATTAGCAAAAAAGGATATCTACAGAAAAAGTTATGGCTAGATTAGTGAACAAAGGTCAAAAGGAAAATATGAAACTAAAAAAAATTGAGTATTTACAAAAGTTCCTAATTAATGTGAGAAATGTAAAAACACACTAATGGAAGAAATAAGAGAATGAAAAAATATCTAAATGATGTAATAAGACCCTAAATGTGGGAACAAAATATGAGTCATCAAGTTCTAATACACACTTTGCAAGAAAAGAATATTATTGAATAAAGGTACGATATTATTTTATTTTATTTTATTTTCTTACAGAAATATATCATTATTTATTTATTTTAATTATTGTATTTATAAATTTGTGTTCATAAGAACATTTACCAGTAATTTCATTTTAACTAAATTTGTGTGGATAAAAGATTTCTGATGATGATATGTTAGAATAAACATTCTTAACTTTTCACACATGTGCTACTGCAGTAGCAATATTGTCAAAGATGATTAAAAAATATTATAAATTAATTTCTTATTTCCTTATGGCTAAACAAAATAATGAGGTTTCGATAAAAAAATCATAAATCTCATCTAATTGACATTGCTGCATTCTCAGAAGTGAATGTAACAACTCCTGACTATTGTAACTATGCAAAAACTTACTGTCATGGTTATGATTATGGACATGGTTGTTGTTATAATCAGAAATATATATTTTCACACTAAAAGTGAAAAAATGATGAGAAAATTTAAGAAGGTAAAAGTACCCAAAGTAGTGAAAATATGAAAAACATATGCTATCATTATGGAAGCAAAGGTCAATAGTTATGTATTTACCGTATGCCAATATATTATTGATTTTTATAAAAAATTACTTAAAAATAAGAAAAAAAAGATAGAGACAAATTTTATTTGTGAAGATGATAATGATTTTATTTATGATAATATAGACGTTACTTACTTAGATGTTGCTAATCGTTTTGTTGATCAAGGTAAAAAAAATTAACCATCTCATTAGTGATCTCATTGGTAATGGAAATATGTTCAAAATAAGTTTATTATTATTTTTATTATTATTGAGTTATTATGTTTTTTCTTATATGTTAATTTAATTTTAATGTATTTTTTTTCTCTCAACAAAAAAAATAGTAATGATTAAATAAATTGTCATGTATTATAGTTATTTTTTCATTGATATATTTTTTTCTAAATTAAATTTTAATATAGTTAGTGTAAATAAATAAATATAATAATAATAATAAAATTTTGCCATTTTTTTAGTATCTAGTTTTTTATTATTTATTTTTACAACGAATAATGAATGTTCTTATAGATGTCACCAACTATGTCTTGTTGACAGTGCAACAACTCACACAATTCTCAAAAATAAAAAATATTTTTTTCATTTAGTGATGCAACAAACTAATATGAGTACTATATCTGGTAGTACAAAGATTATTGAAGGCTCCAATAGAGCTAATATATTGTTGCCTGGTGAAACAAAATTACACATTGTTAGTGCATTATATTCCACTAAGTCTTTGAAACTTATTAAGTTTCAAAGATATCCGTAAAAATAGATACCGTGTTGAAACAACAAATGAAGGAAGAGAAAAATACATGTATATCAAAAAAATTATCTCAAATAAAAAATGTGTTAGAAAATAACCTTTTTCTTCTAGTTTATACTACACACATATAAATATAATTGAAACACACATTATTATAAACCAGAAGTTTACAAATTATGATAATTTTTTTATTTGGCATGAACGGTTAGGCTATCTTGGATCAATTATGATGCGAAAAATAATTAAAAATTCATATGGACATTCATTGAAGAGCCAACAGATTCTTCAATTTAATAATTTCTCATGTGTTGCTTGTTCCCAAGAAAAATAGATTAGTCAACCATCACCAGCTAAAATTAGAAATGAATCTATCATATTTTTGGAACGTATACAGGGTGATATTTGTGAACCAATACACCCATTATGTGAATCATTTAGATATTTTATGATTTTAATTGATGCATTAACAAGATGGTCACATGTTTGTTTATTGTCAACTTGCAACTAGGCGTTTGTGAGATTACTTGCATAAATAATTCGTTTAAGAGTTCATTTTCCTGATTATTCAATTAAGAAAATACGCCTTGATAATGCTAGTAAATTTACATCTCAAGCTTTTAATGATTATTGTATGTCTATTGGGATTGATATTGAGCATCCTGTAGCACATATACATACTCAAAATGGACTTGCTAAATCATTGATTAAGCGTCTAAAATTAATTGCAAGACCATTACTAATGAGATCAAAACTTCCAATTTTTACTTGGAGACATGCAGTCTTACATGCTGCAATACTTATTTGCATCAGACCAACAAGCTATCATACATTATCCCTTTTGCAATTAGTTTCTGGTCACTAACCAAATATTTCTCATATTAGAATTTATGGATGTGCACTGTATGTTCCTATTACTCCACCACAATGCACTAAGATGGATCCTCTAAAAAGGTTGGGAATATATGTTGGATATGAACCTTTATCTATAATAAAGTACCTTGAGCCAATGATACGGGATTTATTAACTGCTCGATTTGCTAATTGTCATTTTAATGAATCACTTTTCCCTACTTTAGGGAGAGAAAGTAAGCATTTGCATATGTTGGATATGAATCTTTATCTATAATAAAGTACCTTGAGCCAATGACAGGGGATTTATTAATTGCTCGATTTGCTAATTGTCATTTTAATGAATCACTTTTTCCTACTTTAGGGAGAGAAAGTAAGCATTTGCAAAAGGAGATAAGTTGGAATGAATTATCTTTATCTCATTTTGATCCTCGAACAAAATAGTGTGAATTGAAAGTTCAAAAGATAATTCATTTGCAAGGTTTAGCCAACCAACTACCAAATGTGTTTAGGAACCCAAAAACAGTGACTAAATCATATGTGTTAGCTGCTAATTCTCCAATCAAAATCAATGTTCCGATTAGACAATTTAATGCTTCAAATCAATTTGAATCACGTATAAAGCGTGGTAGACCTTTTGGTTTCAAAGATAAAAATCTTCGAAAAAAAAAAAGGAACTAAAAATCAAGGTAAACAAAATGAGGATGTAAAGATTCCATAAGAGTCATGAGACATAATCAATATTTTATTTTGCGAAAAAACACAAGTACCTGGAAATGATGAAAATAAAGAAATCTCAATAAATTATATCATGAATAGAATACAATAGAACCGAAATGAAGTCAATGTTGATGATATTTTTCATTTAATTTAACATTGGATGTGATAACTGATATAGAGGATCATGAACTAAAATCAGTCAACGAGTGTAGACAAAGAAGTGACTGGAAAAAATGAAAAGTTGCAATTGAGGCAGAATTAAAGTCGCTTACAAAATGTCAAACGTTTAGACTTATAGTTCGTACACCTGAAGATGTAAAGCTAGTTGGATGTAAAGCACGACTTGTTGCCTAAGTGTTTTTGCAAAGATATGGTATTGATTTTGAACAAACATATTCACCTGTAATGGATGCAAATATTTTTCAATACTTAGTCAGTTTAGCAGTAAATGAAGGACTTGATTTGCGATTAATGGGTGTTGTTACAGCTTATTTGTATGGCTCACTTGATAATGACATTTATATGAAACTCTCTGAAGGTTTTAATTTTTCAGATGCATACAATTCAAATTCTAAAGAAGGTTATTCAATTAAGTTGAATAAATCACTTTATGGATTGAAATAATCTTGATGCATGTGGTATAATCGCTTTAACGAATATTTTTTAAAGGAAGGATGTAAAGAGACCCTATTTGTCCATGCATTTTTATAAAAAGATCATATAATGGATTTGTAATAATTGTTATTTATGTTGATGATTTAAATATCATTGGAACTCCTGAAGAGATTTCAAAAATAGTAAATTGCTTAAAAAAAATTAAAATGAAAGACCTTGGAAGGACAAAGTTTTGTCTTGGATTACAACTTGAGTATGTAAATGATAGAATTTTTATGCATCAAGAAACTTATGCCACAAAAGTATTAAAACAATTTTATATAGATAAATCACATCTATTATGTAGATATTTCGTTACCTTAAGGTACAATGAATATGAGTTTATTTTACTCAAATAAACTTGAGTTGATTAGTTATGTAGACACAAGTTTTTTGTCTAACACACATAATGGCAAATCACAAACAGGTTATTTGTTTACATGTGGTGGTACAGCCATTTCATGGCAATTTATGAAATAAACTATAATAGCTACATCATCTAATCAACATAATAGGTTGGTTGAGATCTATGATTCAACATGTGCAAGAAACTTGTGGTTTATCTTGAGGAAAAATGACCCCAACAATTATCTATGAAGATAATGTTGCATATATTAATCAATTGAAAGAAGTGTGTATTAAAGGAAATAGAACAAAGTATGTTTTTTTTTTAAAATTCTTTTTTTACCCATAATCTTCAAAAGAATGGTGATATAAATATTCAACAAGTTCGTTCATGTGAGAATCTAGCAGATATTTTTACAAAGTCATTTCCAAGTAAAACTTTTAAACAATTAGTTCATAAGATTGAACTTCGCCGTCTTAAAAATGATAGTTCACATGAGGGAGAGAATTAAATACGCTTTGCACTCTTTTTTCCTTAGCTATTTTTTTCTTATTGAGTTTTTCTAACAAGGTTTTTAATGAGGCATAATGTAATAGCGTATTAAATAATAATATATTTTTCTTTTCACTAGGTTTTTATCTCATTGGATTTTTCCTAGTTAGATGTTATAAAACATATTCTCAAATAATAGACATTCAAAGAGGAGTGTTATGAATTATTATATGAGTGAATCTCTATATTCATAACTCTTCCTTATTCTTTATAACTTATGATTTTGTAACCGTTTCGTTTATTTCTCATTCAAAGAGATGTGATTCTTTGGTTATAAATTTAGACCTATAAATAAGTGTCTCATTTGTATTGAGGGTATGTATGAAATGAAATTGAGATTTTCTCTTCCTCTCTATATTGTTCTCTCTATCTTTTCTTATAATTTTATGTTCATTTTATAACAAATATATAATATTTTTTTCATAGTTTATTAGTTAACATGTATATCTTTTTAACTAAATTATTTAGTTTAAATACATCATCTTTATTTTTCTACTATTTTTTATATAAATTCTTAAATTTTATGTTTAACTTCAAATAATACATTGTATGTTTTTATATACTTAAAATATTATTAATAAAGAATGATGATCAAGTCACTTTAAAAATATTTTTTAAAAATTTGCTTTATTTAATAAAATTTTTGTTATTTAACATTAAATAAAGTAATATATTCATAGTAATCATACACATCAATTTTTTAAACATTCATAAATATATATAATTTTATAATAAATATTTATTTTTATTTTAAAAATGTATATTAACTATTAAAATAAAGAAAAGAAGAAACTCTTCTCGTGCAAGTTCATTCAAACCTTCCCATACCTGACAGTTAACACTGATTCACAGTTCATTTTAAGAGGATTTTTATTTTTACACGTATAACAAAGCTTTTATTCTAACTGCTTGAAACAGGGTTAACTAACATGAATGCCAATCTCTTCATCACTAGCAGCTGTACTTATTTGTACACGTCAGCATGACTACTTGCCAGCTCAGCAGACTAATGCTAAGAAGTTCTGTTCCTTTTTTTTTTTTTTTTCTGTTTAACTTCTTTCTATTTTACTGGTCCTATTCTTTAGGAATATATCTTTTCTGTGTTAGGATTTTATTTAAGACAATAACTGAGTTCTATTTCAGTGTTTTACTGCTCCTAGTTCTCAGTTGTTTTCAGTTATGTAATTGGCTGTATACATGGCTTCGATTATTCTGAATAATAGAGAAAAACATTCTCCCACTCAAACTCGTTGGTGTGAAATTGTCAAAATTGCGACTTTTATGTATCACCATATGAGTCTGTTTTCATGTTCTCGAATTCTTGCAACTCATTTTATTATTTTCATTCTGTTTACCCATTATGATAAATGCAAGGGGGATTTCAGGATCAGGGAGAGCAGAAAAGTCAAGCTCAAATAGCATGGAAATTTAATTACGCTAACTTTTCTATTGGAAACATTAATAGTGAATATAAAAATTAGAGCTTTATTGATATGAGTTATAGTAATGTTTAATGACATTTTAATTTTCTTTTGATAATGGAAAGGGAAAACGAACACATTAAGGAACTTCCCAAGGAAACCAAATACCAAAGGGTAAAATCACATTGTGAAATGACCCCGGATTAACAATGTTGTCAGCCACTTGGGGATTCATTTCAACCAGCACAACACATTATGAATGTTCAGTGTTCAGAGTCCAAGCTAATTGCAAAGTGCAAACCAGTCAACAGGCTCCAAAGTTCTGCCATGACTGATGAACAACACCAAATTTTCACTAAAATCCCTTCAAAAAACGCACCACAACTGTCCTGGTTTAAACCTCCCAGTTTTAGTGTTTTACATCTAAAGGATCCATCCACGTTGGCTTCATGAGGTCAACGAGAGGATTCTGCCATGAAGAACCTGAGTCATTCAATGTAATGCCATGTTTCGTGCGCCCACCATCAATAAAAAATTTGCCACCTCTGGTATAAAATAAAATAAGTAAAAGGGAAGAATCCTCTGTCATTAGTATACATTAGTATAGTACTTTAAGTTTTTTATTTAATTTATATTTAATAGTAACTAAAGTAATAAATTATAAAAAATCAAATAAAATATGAGTTTTTATATTTATACATGCTACTTTTAAATAAAATATATATTATAATATGTTAGAAGTTTAGCATAAATGAAAGAAGTATAGAACTTCAAAGAGGTTTTTGTGCTTAGTGTAGTTTTGTTGAAGTTTCCTTCATATCTGTCCAAATAGAACAAATAGGAAATTTTTTCATGTTCCAGAAATCAAAAGTCAAAACTGAAAGAAGATCGATTAGGAACTCTTGAATGATTACCAAATATTCAATTCTTTAGAACTTTACCAATCCAAATATTATTATTATTATTATTATTTTGAGATTAACCTTTATAGGTAAGCATGCATAACTGCTTAAAATTTTACAATTCAATGCCATGGTTTTTTGTTTTTACACTTTGTTTTTTGGATATAATTTAAATTCTTGTCATAATGAAAACTAAAGCAGCTTTTTTTTTTCAAAGTCAAAGGCCACAAGGTGTTCCACACTCAAAAGTACTAAAACTAATTTTTACTCATAATTTATGATTAATGACGCTTACTTTAGACTATGTTTAAGAGTTAAGTTTAAGAAGAAAAACAAAGAAGTTTAATCTTGTTTAAGAATTGCTTAATTAAGAAGAGAAGGTTTTAAAAAAATTTCTAAATTCTTCAAAAGCTTATTTTTTGAATTCTCTCGTTTGGAGGGTTTTCTTTCTCCCATTCTTTCATATTATTTCACAAATAAGATTTTAATTTTTTTTGTAAATATTAATTTTTCAAGTGATAATTTTTTAAAAAAATTTAAAAAATAAAAAAATTAATTTTAAAATTATGTATATAATTAAACTTCCTCTCACCTTTCATTTTTAATATTAAATATCTAAATAAGAAAGGATTTTAACATTCTTCCTTCTGCCTTCTTTTTCCTTTCTTCTCCTTTTAAATTCTTTTTCTTTTTCTCTTCCAAACTTTCAAATAAAGCCTTAGAGAATTTTGCATAGAGTGAGATTCAATTACAAGACTTTTGGTTAAATAAATTAACTACACAAATATGAATGACTTTTTGTTAACTAAATTGACTATACAAATATGAATGCAATACTTCGAATTAAGTTGAAGCTACTATGAAGACTTATACAAGCCTGCTGGGGTGCATGGGCTTACAAAATATCAATAAACGTAGGCATTGAAGTTGAAATTGAATGGAACATATGGGGAAGCCCAACATCTTGCTCTGTCCAAGGAGAGTACTGGTAGAACAAGCTCTTCCTGTTGACGGAAAAAAAAAAAAAAAAAACTCTTCCTCTTTGTAATAGTGTAAACTACAACTAAATACGTTTCGAATTAATGGTTCAATCAAACCTTTTTTTTTTTTTTAATTCTGGGTGTCATTAAATTTTAGCATTCTAATACATACAATATCGTGAGACTTAATAAAGATGCAATCGGTTTTAAAAAAATAATGTAGTTTTGTCTGCTGAAGAGGTACGAATAGTGTAATGGGCATCAAAGCTTTATATATAGATGCATTCCTTACAAATTTGAACAATAAGTCAATAATGCAATATCAAAATTCAAAGATCATTTTGCATCTGAAAGCAAAGAGTTATTGCATCGGCAATGTGGTAAATTGAATTTTCAGTAGGTAATTTATTCAGGATTTTAGATTTAATAAAGTTTTTGATTTAGTTAACGCTAGACTTTGCATTTTGCTTAAATATACTATTTAGAGCATCAACCATACTTTGATTTCTTTTTATTTAAAATGGGGGCATGGTCAAAATTTAGCACACTTGTCCGAAGATTGGTATATAATGGGAAGCTGATAAATGTTATAGGTTATAGTCATGGGGCATTGAAACTTGAACTCGCCTGCACTGGGTATGGATCACCATATAGACACTAAATTGGAAATCAACCTTAGCACTGTTGTGGGCTTTGACGAAAGGCCGAACACAGAAATGAATAGATTGTGGATTTCTTGTTTTTTTCTTTGACCAACAGTGGGAGTTGTCTTCTTCAGTCATAAGAAATGAACCCCTACATGGACACCCTAACTATATACGTAAAAAGTATAATTAAAAAATTGAAGACATTAAAACGAAACAACTCGTATAGTTCATTCTTCGAGTTTTTCAGTTTTTTCTTTTTACCAGTATGTTGAAACTTTATTTCATCGTCTATCGATCAACAATGAGTGAAATTAAATTTTTTAAATTATAAAACACATGTGTGCTACCTTTCTAGCGTATTCAAATAATGTTTTATTTCATACAGTTTAAAATATAATTTGTTTTTTTATCTTGTTTTTCATTCTTTTTTCAGATACTATATTAACATTTGACAAATCAAAATGTTGAATAAAGTTCTCTCCCTCTCCATTTTTAACTAGGTATATATTTCTATAAGCATAACTATGAAAGAAATTGAATCAATAAAAATTTTGCACCCAGTGACATTCAAACACAAAATCTTTTACCAAATAGATGCACTACACACATGTAAAATATATTAGAATTTTACACCGCTACAGCAGCAATTATTCGGGTTAAAAAAATAAAGAAAAAAAAGTTCATTAGTCTAAAGATGATATGACTTAAACTCGTATGCAATGAAGCACAGAAAATACTGTTCCTTTGTTGTTGTTGTGTTGATATTAAGTTAAAATAGAAATAAAATCTGAAGTGAGACAAAGAGCGCACATTCCGGTTTCCATGTTGGGGGGATGCTTATGCTAAGCATCAGAGTGACAGTTTGATGAAGAGGACGGAATGTTACTGTGAATTCATTTGTATTTTGTGGTCCTCTCGGACAACACGGGTTTGAACAAGATAGAAGAAGCGCCACGCGTTACTGTGGTTATCACAAAACCAAGAATTTGGATTAAAGCAAGCAAGCAATCCTGCGATAGGAACGGGAATGGAATCACGTTTTACTACCACACAATCAACTCGTTAATTTACCCCTTCAAAGTTCATCAAATTCCATTAAGAGCCTCCAATCTTCCCTTAGTTTCCTCTTCCAAAATAGCTCTTCAGATCGAATTACTTCTAAGTGCACCCATTGCTTCTCTTTCATATACTGTTTTCTGGTTGTAAAGCATATCGAATGAAATCACAGGTGAATTCTTCAAGGGCTAATGCTGTGTCGGTATTCATTTCGTAACTCCAAATTTCGAGTGTTGGAGAACCATAAGCTTACTAAAAGATTTCTCTATTCGTCTAAAATGATTCCTCTTTTAAAGTATGAACTTAGTTTTAATATATTAATTTTTAAATTAATACTCTTAATGTACTGATTAATAAGATAAAAATAGTTAAAGTGTGGTTGTAAATGAATTAATATTTAAGTGAGATAAAAAAAAATGAAAATACTGTTAAAATAGCAATAATTTATCATATACTTTCTAGCCTTTTAAATTATACTTTCTTTGGACAAGTTATAATTCTAATTTATGAATTATCTGAGATAGAGGAAGCATGTTGAATGATGAAACAATCATAGTGTAAAAGGCGGATTGAAACCATGCACATCAAAATGATAAAGGCAGCTCTCTCTTTTAATTCAATAAAGAAGAGTTGATGCATTAATGAAACTAGTACTTGCAAGTCAAAGCAAAAAAAAAAACAAAAAGGGAAAAAAATGCATATAATTTATGCACTAAAATAAAAAGTGGGAACTTATACATTTTAGTCCAAAGACTATAATCAAACATGTTTAGATTCATTAGTTTATTTAAAAGTAATTGTTTTAGAAATAGTTAAAATGTTTTGTTGTAAAATATGCTTTTTTGAATAAGTATACATGACAACTTTTTTAAAAGTTCACATTAAGTAAATAGATTAAATTTAAATTTTACAAGTCAAACTAAATCTATAGTGTCTAACTCAACTTATTTTAGACCTAACAATTTAGCAATACGACAAAAGTAACATTGTTTGCGCGTGTTATTGAATTTGAAACTTTTTAAAATTACTTCAAACTAATTAGGTAGTTAATGTGATTTAAAATTGGTTCACTAAAAGAAACTAATTTTAATTAGAAATATAAATTCCTCAATTTCTATAATTTTTTTTTCTAGATTACAAGTATAGTTATTAGTTTATGTGATCACAAATTAAACTGAAATAATTTTTTATCAATTGATTTATGCGTTTCTTGATTTGATTTTATTTTTTATAGAATCTAAAACTATGTCTAGCCTAATATATAACCATAGTTATGAAATTACTCTATTTATAATTTAATATTAGTCAATTTAAATTTGAGATTATATGTTAAACTAAAATAATTTCTTATTAATTGATCCACGTATTTTTTCATTTAATTTTATTTTTTTATAAAATCTAATATTATGTCTAGCCTAATGTATAAACACAGTTAATGAAATTACTCCGTTTATAATTTTAGATTAGTCTATTCAAAAAAAAATTTAAATAATTTATTATAAAATATGGTTTTGAATATCTTTATAGGCTAGACTTTTAATTAGAAAAAGGTCATAAAGGGATCAAACTTCAATCTTAAATTAAAACAAAAAACAAAAATAAAAACAAAACTTAAACTTTGTACAGTCTAACCTGACTTGGTGACAAAGAAGGTTAACAGAAACATAATGCCAACAAAGTAGTAGCAACTGCACAACATAGAGAACAACGATGGCTAGGCTTGCAGGCACAGCAATACTTGGGAATTGGACTATAGGAATGCTTAGAAGAATGCCACTTAGTCTTAGAGAAAGGGAACACTCGTCGTAGAGAGTCATGGGATTTTTCAATTGATAATTGAGTAAATATTTTGAACCTTAGATCAAAGATTTTATGTTCATATTAAAGTAATGAGCCACACAATTCACAATAGATTCATCCTTTTCATAACTCGTTTGTTGAGTGGGTTAAATCGGGCAAATCATAATGATTATAAATGAGCCTAGTTTTATCTAGGACTTGCCAGTGAATTGGGTTGAGCTAAATTGATTTGTGAATTTGAACTCATTTTGATGCCTCCAGCCACAAGTATTGATACCTTTCTAGTAATGAAAAAGATAATTTAAAATATTATTTAACAATACAAACTTTGTTTAACTGTTTTGTTAACAAATATCTTATATTTTTTTAAATGTTTTTTTAAATATTTTAATCATTTAAAAAATTATAATAAATGACTTTTCATTTTTGATAATATGACAATCTTTTTAGTAATTATTTTATTTCATCAATTGATGTCATCGAAACACTTGTTGATAGTTTTATTATTTAACTTAATTATCAATCATAAATGTATAACTTTTTATTTTTAAATTTAAAGTCTTATGAATTATAGTTTTGAAAACATTAATTAAAAATGAAAACTAAAGTATTCTAATTAAACTAACATAATAATGTATGAAAAACTATAAAAGATATATATTGACCATATTTTGAATTCCTTAATTAATTTCTTAAAGATTTTGGTTGACACATATCGTAAATTTATGATGGATATTTAAAATTTGATAATGCAATTAATGAATAATAAATAAAGGATATGATGCATTAAAGAGTTAATTAAGATGGGTTGCGATGTATCATAAAACGAACTCGAAACGTAGCATTACTGGAAGACAAAAATGGCATTAATTTCAAGGCAAAGGTGAGTGCGAAAAGGAAGGGCTCTGCTTCTGCTGTGGCTCCATGGCAGTAAGTGGTGGGCTTGGAAAGTCAGAGATGAAATGACATTCAAAAGAAATCAATGCTTAACAGACATGATTTTGACGTTTCAGATTCTCATTGTCAGAAATGACCATAGTATATAAATGTGTGTATATATATATATATTAACCTCATTTCTTAATATTAGTTTAAGAATTTTAAAAAGATCATTAAAAATATGTGTTTGTTACATTAAAACTACAAAAGAGTAATAAATATTTTTTAATAAAACTTTACAATTATTGAATGTTTAAACTTAATTTTAAAATTACGAGTAATCTTTTTAAAATATTTGTGTTGAATAATAATAAGTTTTCATTAAAAAATATAGAATTTAATGTTATTTATATATTAAATCATTTAAATTTTTATTTTTAATAAAATTATTATACATATTTTTTATATATATCTTTAAAGTTATGTTAAAAAAACTTAAAACTATAATATCAAAAGGTAAAATGTGAGAGAAAAAAAGTATATATACACTGTAATATTCCCATTTCTTAACAAACTCAAATTGGTTTATATATTCTCCCTTACTCTCCCTCTCTTTGTTTTATTGAAACATATAGAATTTTGTAAATTCCAGCATGGGTATAATCAGTAAGAAGATGCTCCCAGTAGAACTCATCCTATATGAAACATGTTTCTTCTGTTCCCGCCATTGGGATTAATTTCCTCGAACTAATTAACTTTTCAAACATTTTTTGGTACTGTTTTTTGTGCTGTCCGCGAGTGGTTTGTTAATGGGACAACACACAAGATGGTCAATACGCAATAGTAATAAAAGTTGTAACTAATTTTTTGAAGCAACCTGCAAAAGTAGCTGTTTCATTTTTAGTGCTTTCATGGAGATTCCTGTATGTTGAGATGGGGATGCCATAATGCCAAAATGGTGGTCCATGAATTCCTTTTCGAAAAGGCCTTTGTTAATTTATGAGTTGGAGTGTGCTTGGGTACAGGACCAAATCTTGTCTTAGATATTTTACTTTGAAAAGTAAAAAGAAACCCTATTTTGTTTTTTTTTTTTAGGTCTTTCCCCTTTCCATTCCATGAGAAAAATATTATACGCGAAAAATTACATTATTTATGTAATTCAAGAAAGGGGAAAAAAAAATCTTTGCATGCTGGAACTAAACCTATTTACTAATCACTAAATTTGTTTAGAATTTTAAGGACCGTAAACGTGAAAACTTTGTGATCTTGAGGCACGGGAACCCAACGAAAATGCATTTCATATCTTTCTACCAACATTATTAGTGAAAATAGATGCTTTGAATGATATTTTAAGCCAAGCTAGTTGTTTTCAGAGATATTATTCCAATCTACTTTTTGGGTATGCATGAAATCTTTAGATACGAGACATACTTTCTTAGTTGCTAACCAATATCTATAATCACCTTCTACATCTTTTTAACGTAATTATTAACTTCAATAAAACGTTTTATTGCTTTGATTATAAACTTTAGCAATTCAAAGAAATAACGTGTCATGTCTTGTAGCATTCCATTATTGAAATGACAAAGGTCAGATGTCGTTAGTATTGTTTATTAATTAAAGTTTAAAATTTTATCTTGATAATTATGATAATACTAAAAATATTTAAAGAACAACATATAATTTTTTTTATTGAAACTTGTGTGTAAATTTATAAGCATTCATAAATTCCAATACATATTAAGCGAAACTAATTAAGCATTATTTAGAGATTACATTAAGATTGCCATCATGAAATTTTCAAACTTCGATTCTTACCATTTGAAGTTACCTTTAGTAATTTCTTAAATATATTAATAGAGGGCTTGCATTAAGGAAGATTATAGGTAAATAAAATGCGTCAAGTTTTATGAAGCAATATTACATATGTTACACATTTTCATTTGAGTCACTTGTATCTCGATCTTAATAGGTGCTTTAATGATAAAATAATAATAATTTTGTTAATATTATTTTTAAAAATCTTTTGAAGTATATAAAATTTTAAAAACATTATAAATATTGATATATAAAATATAATAAATAAAATTTAATTTGCAAAATAAGTATGGGTCTTTTTAAGGATACAGTATGAGAGTCGGTATATTTTGCATTTTTCAATATTTTTCTTTATTGTTTTACTAGAATTTTAATAAGTATATACATGCACGCATAGACATGTTATTTGGGGATTGACAAAAGCCCACTTAACTATT
This sequence comes from Abrus precatorius, assembly GCF_003935025.1. Taxonomy (NCBI): domain Eukaryota; kingdom Viridiplantae; phylum Streptophyta; class Magnoliopsida; order Fabales; family Fabaceae; genus Abrus; species Abrus precatorius. The sequence continues at coordinate 35,044,010 of NW_020874428.1, read as the reverse complement.
GACGTGTTTTAATTATACAAGTTGGTTCTTTGTGCATGCCGATGCGGCTCAGGAAAGATTAAAGAACTACGAAAGATATTAATTCCAAATTTTTAAAGTAATTAAAGCTTAAAGTGATAATGTTTTTTAATCTGTTTAAAACATGTTAAAATTTTAAAATAAATTTTTATTAAAAATATTTATTATCTTAAATTTCTAAAAAATCTAATGCATACTTTTTATAAGCATTTAAGATATTTAATAAAGTTTATTTCATGTTTTTTAACATGTGTACTTGAAAACACAAAATAATAAAATAATTAAAAAAATCTTATATTCCACCTTTAAGTGCTCTAGTTTATGTTTACTGATACACGTGTGCTTAATGATTAGCATTTGATCATTTGGTCAAATACCACTAAACATAATTGAAACTTGATGTTCAATTCTATACTTAAGCATTTGACTATTGATGATCGAGACAGACTTGACTAATTACTTGACAGTCAGCCTCGTGCTTGTTCAGGGCATTAATCATAGTATTTGTTAATTTATATAATTTAGTTCAAAGAGTCTTATTCTAAAGAGAGTAATTTTGATTTTTTTAAAACAAAAAAATATCTCAATAAATATATTTTCTTCAATTTTTTTTCTCATGACAGAAACTAGGTACATAATATATTTTGCTCCAAAGAAAGAATTTTATAATTGTATATTATGATAGTTTTTTCTCTTCATTCTATTTAGTACGTATTACCATAAGGGATGTTGACATTGTTTTCCTGTTCGAGCTTAAAACACTACCAAATATGGTTTATCCATGATCTATATCTGCGCTTGTTAAAAGTGACAAGAGAAACTAGCATTCTTACTTCAAATTAAGTAAAAACATCCATTGAACAAGTAGTAAATAGTGACAATACACTAGCGAAAGGAAAAAAAAAGTGCTGATTGTCCTTAAAACTCATTATAAGTCAGGACATTGTTTTCTTGACAGACTCAAATTAAACTGAAGTCCTGTGATATGATTAAGATAGCCTTCATTTGTTCAGTAGCGCAGCCCTTGACATTAAATGCTTCTCAGAGACCTGAATATAATACAAAAAAATAACATCTTATTAGCCGAAGCTTCATACCAGAGACCCGATAATATATACCTGCTATGCAATGTAATTTATAATGAATATAAAACATGCATCATGATTTGATATAACTTGAAAGTCACATGCATATGGATTTAATAACATATAGCAGCTACTCCCTTTCTTATCCCTCCAATTTAAAAAAGCAATGTCACTAAAAAAACAATTTGTTTTTTCTGATTGATATTTTTAAATCTAGAACAGGAAAAAGGAGAAGAAATTAGAACAAGTGATTTGATTTCATGTATAAGATCAAATCACGGCGAATCGTAATTATTTCCTGTTAATATAATAAATAACATAGAGAAAAAAAATTACTTCAATACTTACATTCTCCATCTTAGCTTGATTGTTGCTCTCCAACATCAGGCCGAAATGAATATGGGGAAAATGTGCCCACTAAAAATGAAATATTTCCAGTTATTATATTTATTACGCGGGTGTATATATATATATATATATATAAACTACAATATTTATTTTCGGTTATCTGAATCTGGTCCTTACGTTCTTTGCAGCAGTACTGAATGCTTCTCTGTGACTGATATCAGGATTATTGGCTTTGATCCTCTGAATCTCTTCCCTACATAAGAACAAAGACGTTTCAAAGATGCTTTATGTTACCAATTGCATCGAATATATATAGTTAGTAAAATTATTTGTAAAGCATGAGTTACTTTATAAACTGATTATAAGCAGAAGGTACTCGCTGCCTCTTCTCGGGAGCTGGAAAGAAAATAACAACTCATGAGATCAATATCGTAGATATATAACACTACAATTATTTTTATTTAAATTTTAAAAGAAATTAGCTATAAATGTGGTTATGATGATTTTGAGATTAGATATTATTAGATGGGGAAAAGCTAAACACTCACGCCGGTTCACAACCCTCTCCTCAGTTACATGAGTGGTGGGTGCACGCATTGCAATCCTATTGTTGCATTTTGAGGTGGAGCCAGTGTCAATCCTATACTCTGGATTGCAGTGCCCGGGTGCCTGAAAATGAAAAAGTTAGCATTAACATTAGCGATGCCCATATCTAAATAATGTGATGGAAGGAAACTGTGTAGCTAGGAACAAATTTATAATAATAAACTGTTTCTTTTTTCATGATGGCTTGCTTAAGATAGTGGAAGACCAAGATCAGGGATTCTATACTTTTTAATTATTAAACTAAATGTTCTTCTATTTTCTTCTTTTTTTAATCGGTTCTTTGTTCAAACTATATGATTTGCATAAAATGGAATGGTAAACTTTTTTATAGGAAATGTTTTATGCATTGTTTAGAGGACATCTGAAGATGTCTTCATTATTTTGGACTTATTTTTAATATACACATGTAAAAAAAGGAAAAAAAAATATTTTTGCACAATAATATACACTATTAATTTTTATAATTTAAATAATAAAATTACTTTTTGTTTGTTTCGGAGAGTAGTTGAACAAAATGGGTATCTGCAGTAGCAAAGAGTTTACTGTATTTTAGATGAAGTGGCTTATTGTATATGTAGTTTGAAATGGAGTGTACTTAATTGACAAGAAAATGAAATCATTTGATAAAAATTACATGGAACAATATTATTTTACATGGAGAAGTGTGTAAACTTGGTTTGACCAATTAATCAAACAGAGCCGAAACGATGCATTCTCATAGAGAGAAACGAAAGCGCCTTTAAAATCACTGAGCAGTTAGACAGGAATGCAACTAATCAGATAAACGAAGTACAGAAAACCCAGATAGACAGTTGTTGAAATGAAGGGCTTACATAGATTTAGGGATCTACACCAAGATACCTTTTTTTTTTCAAATAAAATAATGATAATCTAATTAAGTAGGGGTGTTTGGCATGGAGAGGACAAGATCTTGAAAAGAAATCATTAAACCTAGCCAGGAACTAACTATCTTCTTGCTTATAATATATACATGTCAATCAAATCAACCCTGAAGGTAATATCATCAAAAAGCCTTAAAGATATATATTTTTTCAGTACATGTATATATAGATATGCTTTGCCTTGATGGGTTAGGACAGGTCCTGACGCCTCTACCAAAAGTGTAAAAAAGAAAGGCCAATAGGTTTTGCTTATGGCGGCTGCAGGTTGTTGCTAGATATCTATCTAGGGCTTTCAGTACTGCTCTCAGGTAGAAATAACAGACAAGCTTGCTTTGAAACACTCGTTTCAACACACAGAGATGCTTCGATTTTCTCATCAAGAATAACTCCCAGAAACCCTACCCTATGATCCAGAAATCAAAGAGGCTAGTTTTTTTATTGCTATATATGTGGGTATGTAGTATATTGTACTTTTGTTTAGTTAGCTGTATTTATCATAATTAAACCAAAAGAGAGAAAATTAGTTGGAATAGTATACTATACTGCATCTCACCTGAACATCTTGCCATGACAGTGACTGAAACGCGGCGGCCATGTTCACGGACCATAGATTGGTGCAGTGCCCACATCGAACGGTCACGATGTCAAACAAGCTACTGCATGGAACACTCACCTGCATATATATATATATATATATATACACTTGTTACTCATTCCGTTATTCACAGAGATTTGATTAGAAACCAAAAACTAAACAAGGGTTAAAAGTAGATCATATAATGATTTTATACTTGGGATGATTTGATCTCGTGAAAAGAGAAAGGACCAAAAAAATAAATAAAAATAAATTGAGAAGTGGGATTTTGAGGAAGAGGGTGCAGCTTGGTTTTATTTGAAAAAAAAAAAAAGGTTCGTCAAATTGAAAGCTGGTACAATCCAGCCTGGATCATTCGGGTTTCTTCTTTATCTGTTATAACCGGGATTCCTCAGTAGATTTACATTTTAGTTTTCCTATTATGCTAAAGAAGCCAACTTGAAACCTAGATGCGTAGTGCAGTGCTTGAGTTTTAGCATAAGGTAGAGGTAAATTAGGTCTTAGCTTAGAGATAGAAAATCAAAGGGTGGAGAGGACTTGTCCTATCAACAGTTTTGACATATAGTGCCTTTCTTTTGGCGTTTTCAAGAGGACACCACCATATTTACCAAAACAGCTAGCTAACACAGTTGACACAAATAGCCTCATCCACTCTTGCCCTTTCTTCTCTCTAACCCTTGCTATGACAAAGAAAGGGTAAAGACCATGTGTGTGTGTGACCTTGTTGAAGATATGACTTTTTCTTTGACTGCAAAAGAAAGAAAAAAGAGAAGTCCAGAGATGGAGACATGACTGTAACAAAAACTAGGAAGCCCAGAAAGAGAGAATTAAAATAACACACCCCACTGGTTCACCAAAGGGCACACACACACACCCCGTAGCTTCCTTTTCAGGATCTGAATAATTCTATCCTTGGATGTGTACAGGAGAAAGAAAACAAACAGGCAATAGAAACAGCCAAGCATGTATGTATGTGTGTGCGCGCGCGCAGTGCATTACATAGGTTGGTATTTGAAAACAAGATATGGAATTAGCTAGCATGCAAGAGCTGAAAAGTAGATCTCCACTAAATTGTAAAAGAGCTTTCAAATCAAAGATACCGCAAGAACAATATTGCAAAAGTTGCAGGGGATGTAGCAGAGTTGCTCAGGCGCAACATCGATGCTGCAACTCGACATGTCTGATCTCAAGCTGAAAGAGGGAGGTGAAATAAGAAGGAAAATAAAAGGAGGTCGAAGGAGAAAGATAGACGAAGATAATTGAATAGCTCTTCTCTCGCAATATGTTGGACAACAAAGTAGAAGGCAAAGAAAGCCCTTTTAATTATTCTCTCTCTCTCTCTTTTTCACAAAACCTCCTTCTTGCTAAGATACCGGGTTGTGTGTGTGTATATATATAATTATAGAGAACAGTAAAACTTGAGGGAAGGGGTTGTATAAATAGAAATTTAGAATATAGAGAGAGGAAGAAAGAAGTTGATGAGGGCTTGTTTGGAATCCGAAGGAACAGTAGATAAAGGGAAGTGATGGAGGAGAGGAGAGGAGAGGAGAGTAGGGTAAGGCAATGCGATAAAAAAAAAAGTAGTTTTAGTAGTGCCCACGGCAGTCAGGGAATGCTGGGACCGGCAAAGGAAAAGAAAGTGGTTTTTAGTTCATATTGGAAAACCAGATTCAAGTGGACAATAATTCTAGCAAAAATTAATTTTTTTACACCTCTTAGAATTTATATACCTTAAAAGGAAAGATATAGCAAGTAAAATATAATATAATATAAACAAGATCATAGTGAGATGTGGTAAAAAAAAAGGGATAAATAAAAAAATTGTAAAATAAGTGTGGACTAATTAGGAGTAAAAAAACATGTATTCTTAAATTTAATTACACCACTTTTTGCAAAATAAATAAAGATTACTTCATTCATAGGGTTCAGTGATTAGGCTTAATGAGTTTCTTGTTTAGGAATTCCTATATATGTCTTCTAGAATAATATTGCAGAAGTGATGAAACAAAAAATTTATAAATATATCAAATAGCTTGTCGGTATTGGTTTACAGAAGATAAAAAAACAGCAGCATAGTGAGTTACAAATAAATAGTTGTGTATATAATATAGATTTTACTGTCTCAGATTGTGAGGAAATGAGAAGAAGTCGAATATATAGTTACAGTATAAGATGATTTTCATTTAATATGGAATTATATAGAAACCACTGCATATGAAGTGAATTGAAGTATTAAAAGTTCAAAACACAGCAAAGGTTTTGGCCGCATTACCAAATCTGTACAATTGTATATAATAAGATATATATTAGTATCTTTATGATGGAATGAGAGTGACCACTCCCATCCCATCCTCAGACAAACCTGCAACTCTACAGCGGACGAGGGGGGCGAAATTTTAATATATAGTATAGTGGCATGACTTTCTTCCATAACTCCAGCGATCCATTTTAATATTAGTTGTTTATTTCTTCAAGAAAAAAGAAACTGAACTTTCTTCAAGTATATAAAATGCAGCTTCTGAATTTTTAATAGATACGTTGGGATACAAGAAAATACACAGATGACCATAGACAGTTAGTAGTTATTATATAATTAATGTATTTTTTTTAACAAAATTATACTAAACTAAAATAAATCTATGATAATAAAAAAATATTCAAACAGTGTGATTCCTCAAATTTTTTTCGTACGTACTTCAGAAGCCGTATAATTATATAGAGACACTAAATTAAAAATTTATCAGCTCAACAAGGAAGAAGATATAAAATATGTATAATGATAAAATTTCTGTGCGTATATTCTGTATGAATTGTTGTATGCATTCGCGAATACGTTGGTATTTCTTTCATCAAATATATTATAATTAATGTACTATCTAGTAAATGTTGCTGTCATTTTGGGTGGTAAAAAGTTAGCATGGGATGTCTTTCATTTTCTCCGATCGACTTTTTCTTGCAGCTTTTGTTTCCAAGGGCTAAGCAAATCAATCATAAAACCTCGAAATAGTTACATCAAATACGACAGTTGAAACCCTAAGAGCCACTAAAATTGCTTCATATAAACATCATGCTTTTTGCTTTTATTGCTTTTGTTTTAATTTTTTATCGTTTTTATTTAAAATAAAATAAACCGTGTGTGATTTAGACTTGAGACCTAGCTAAAACCGATCGTTCTGTATTAGAATGTTTTACATTGGTGAGATAACATGGGGTTTAAATTTCTGGCCATAGGCTGATCAAACTGATTAGAACCTAAGATGAGTTAATTAGCTAGAAAATAATTACATCGGTAAAATAATTACTTTGCAGACATAATTATTGTAAAAGACAAACGAGATGCATAAAAGAAGTCTTGGTAGATATAAAGATACTCAAGAAAATGATAAAATCCACAACATTATTAGGATCTCTTCTTTGTCGATTTAGCCATTTTAATAGGCAGTACTGTTCCATTGCCCATTTAGCTCCAGTCCCTTTCCATGTCTGGTGTAATAAATTCTACATAACTCGCTTTGCTTCATCACCCTTCTTTTGGTATTATTGATAGATGCTAGCCTATATCGCTATTTTTTTAACGTCTTTTCCCATTGACTGTTGTATCATCTTGTGTTAACATGTAGTTTTCATACTTGTTGAATCTTACAATGATATCTGTCAGCAAAAGCACCTATTCTTACATATTTCGAAGTTTGATCCAAATTTGAGCGACAATTAAATCCTTACATTCATATAACTTGGTGTGATGTTAGTTTCTGCCAAAAACAGAAAAAAGTTTTAATGGTTAATTAGTCCAGGTGTTGCGTGCACTGCATATTTATCTTTTTCTGGTGTTTAGCTTCTGATAATGCCATCATAATCTTAGTCCTTTGTGCGATTCCAAGAATTATTAAATTCGATCTTTGCCTGCGTTATGATGTCTTTCTTTTCTAAAATTTTGGTCAAAAGTCAGGGTGGTTGTTATAGGGTAAACAGCTTTATTGGGTTCAAAATTAAATGATATCCAAAAGCACATATGAATTAGACGTCCTTTTACCAAATGTTTGCTCTATCTCCTTATTATTCTGATTGTAAATCAACCTTATGCAAGGACGATTAATGCTTTGTTTGGAAAAATAATTTGTTTAATTAAGTATTTTTAATAAATTTTATCTCATATATATTAATAAATGTCCCATAATTAATAAACTAGATTGAAAAAGACAAACATTCTACATGTCTCTCAAAATACACGTAAGGGTACTAGTACACTTTCAGGTTTATAATTGCATTGAACGGCATGCTAGTAAAGTGTATTGATGGGATTGTTAAAGAGTTAAACAGTTAGGAAGCAATTAAGAAACACTGTGATAATTAGTTATCTTATCCAAGTACTGTGTGTGGTATAACATATTTGTTATTATTAATTTTATAAATTAATCTTTCGTTTCTCAAGATAATTTTACACTGTGATATAATTACTATTTGATTATTTTTTGTTAATCTTAATTATATCCCGATATTGTCATTTTCCATATTAATTTTACTGTACGTATTCTGTCTTTATTGTATGATTTTCTTTTCTTTTAGAAATTAATTCAACGTTTATTAAATACATAATATCTTCCTTTCTTTTCTTTTTTTAACTTTTGACGCAATTTTACTATATTTTTTCCGTTAACTTTTTTCTTCACCGTCACTGACACAAAAATATTGTTTTCTTTTTTATTTTACTTGTCTATTTTATTCTTTTAAAAAATAATATATTTTGTTTAATATTTCATATACATTTTCACATGAAGTAATCTTCGAACCTAACTCCAAATCAAAGATTAAAATAAATAATTTTACGCCAGTTCATTCACCTACTTAGTCCTTAGGAAAAAAAAATACAAATTATTACTATTACATAATTAACCAACCATTTCATGATCACCCATGTACTGTGCAGACACATGACTGTACTCAAAGATTTACAAATTAAACTTTTGGGTTTTGTTGTGATTAAAAAGATGATAATGATAACATCTTACAATATTTACATATAGATACGTTTTTCATGGAATATTCACATTTTGACGTGATTAATGTAATGCTTAAGCTAAATTAAAATTTATATTTAAATTGTAATTGAAATTAATTAGCATACGGTATACCTTGACTTTGGTTTAAACAAATTTTTTATTCTAAAAATTTCTAGCATGAAAAATGTAAAAATATTAATAATATTTTGATATTATAGCGGTAGTGAAAATGTACTAAAACGATTCAGGAGGGAAAGGTCATTTTATACTCGGAAGAGCCCATCGATGCGTTATGACAAGATACTGATGCATACCAAAATTATTTGTAAATCTTCATATCATCTTAAAGAGTATACGGTTTGATATGCTTGCGCAAGTAAATTCTAATTGGGTACATTTTTTAAAAGATAAAATGTATATTTAATTAGGTATATATATATATATATATATAAATAAAAAATAAATATATTTTTAATATATATTTAATTTATTGATATTTTTTATTTCTTCTCGAATCTCTATATGTATATAGTTTTCTCTTTTTAATTTCCAACACTCATTTTTTAAAAATTTCACTATTCCACTTTTAACAATATATATACCTGTATTAAGTGTCCCTTCAGATGATTTTAAGATAAATTACACTTTATTTGTTTATAATTTCAGGTTTTTGTAGCTTATTTTCGTATACTTTTTTCTATCGATAAATTTCCTAACCAAAACTAAAGTGATATAAAAAATGGTATCAAAGGGAGTTAATGTCATAAAAAAAGAATAAAAGTTAAAATAAAAAACGTAAAACTACATGAAGGTAAGTATTTTTTTTACCCATAATTTTACTATATAAAATAGAGTGTAGAAAAAATTACAATTTATCATAATTATTTGACTCAGTACACTTAATCTGTTGCATAAATTTTAAAGAATTATTGGTAATTAAATTAAAAATATGAAATAATTCAAGCTCATAAATTTTAATTAAGATTAAGTTCTCTTTAATTAAATTTATTTAATGTATTTAGTATACTTAGAATTAATGTAATGAGTAATAATATATTAAAAAATAAAGTTTTAAATTTCTAATTAGCGATAACTCCTTGTTTCACCGGTGTCTTACATAATTTTTGACTTGTTTTGTATTTATTTTTTCAATAAATGCATAAAAAATAGGCACTATAAAAATTAATAAGAAGAAAACAACATCAATATATATATATATATATATATATATATATATGTATAAAATTTCTACTATGGATATTTATTTTTACAAATTTCACATAAATTACTTGTTACTGTATTATTGCATGATTTGAATTTAGTGATATATTATTCAGTAAGTTTTCTATTGTTTTTTTGTTGTTAAACTTTATCCAGCGGAGGGGTACAGTATCTAACTAGTATTACAAAGTACAAATTGAATATTCATCATTATCTTAATAATTAACATATCACTAGAGCATGCGATAAAAACAAAACGAAAGAATAAATAATAATAATAATAACAATAATATTGTTATTATTATTGTTATTTAAATCAATATATGTTATTAGGATACAATGTAAGAGTTTTATGAATTACAACCAAAAAAAAATTATAGTTGCTGATTATCTTAGAGTGAATGTTTCATATCATGTTTTAACTTACAATGTAATCTTTAAATTATTGTTATTAACAAAGTTTAAGTATTTTTACTTTTATCATAAGCAAATCTATTGACAATTTTATATATTATACATTAAATATATATGGTAATTTTTTTAAGAATAACAATATCTATTAGATTTAAAATAAAAATTTATTCAACATTTATTTTCAAGCAATTAAAAGTGTTCAAAAATGTGTATCGACTATTTTCAAACTTATACGTCAAATGTACACCGAAAAATATAAATAAATTAGGTTGAAATGATTATATTTAATTAAAATATCAAATAGATATTTTTTATTTAATAATTCTAATTATTTATGTTATTTTAAAATAAATTTCTCTCTATGTATACAGTCAACTAATTTATCTTACGATCTCACTTGATTAATTTTGATAACCTACCACTTATATACGATTAATTTAAGCAACGTATCTATAATTCATTTCATAATCTACTCAACTTGTTTATATTTTTAGTAATATGTCGTGAATACTTATTTTTAAACATTTATACTTAAGTAAATATAAGAAATTCATGAATATATAGTTTAATCAAATGTTAAATTTCATTATTTTAAAGTTTTAATTTTTTCATTTATTTTAAATATTTTTATTTTAAAATTACAATTTATATGTTAATAAAAAATAATTAATAAATTATTAATATTCTCCATGTAACCAATATTTATTTTAATTTGAAGTAAATATATTATTAATGTATTTTTAAAATTATTTAAATGTGACTTTATGGTTTATTAAAAGTATATATAATTATTAATCATTAATTATTTGAATGAATTTTTTCTAGGGACAATGATTTTCTTTTAGGCTTAATTTTTTTTAGGTGGAAAAAATTGCTCCTTCAAGTTTTTTTCAAGAAAAATATTTTTTTTATTTTAAAATCATGTAAATTTATTTTCTGGTCAATTTTTTTCTTAATATATTTACAAAATTGAACTGAAAAAATTATCTTTTATTGAAAATTAGTGAATTAAAATATTAGATTTAGCCTAAAATTTAAAATATTAATTTATCATCAAACATATTATAAAATCCTTTAAATTTTAGCAACTGTTTAATAATCCTTTTACTTTTGAAATTTTAGTATTATTTTATAATTCAATTCAAACCTTTCAAAATTTTGAAGAAAAAATAAAAGTTTGAATTTTTGGTGGAAGAAAACTAGTGAAAGACTAAATTTATGCAATTTTTTTAAAAGAGAGTTATTTAGTTCCAAAAAATTTATGAAACTAGATATTTACATAACTTATGCTAGATCAACCAAAAGTGCGATTAAACTAGTTTTTTTTTTTATTATAATAGGGAACTTCTCTGATCTACTATACCCCGTATGTTGAGTAAATTGGCCCATAAAAATACATAATAAGTATGAGCCATTTTTTTTATTTATAAGTCAAGTTACACATAAATTGAGTCAAGGCCAAATTATCTCACCAGTTGAAAACCATTTTAATATAACTTAAATGATAAAAAAAAAATTATTAGTATAAATATTATATTTTTACATTATTTGTAATTAGTTAATAGTACGATATATTATTCCATTAATATAACAAATTTATAATAAAAATTTATTTTTATTTGATAAAAGTTAAACAAACAAAAGCAAACTCAATAATTAATAATTGACATGTGACATCTTTTTTTCTTTAGTATTTACAAACCTAAATCTTGAGTGAATGTCACGGGTATTTTTTTTGTAATAAATTGGTAGTAAGAGAATAACACTTCAATATTGGAACTAAGTGAATTTTGACTATTTAAAGTATATGATTATTAAAATTCGAAGACGGGGATTTATCTCTTTAACAATATTGTTATATAAAATAATTACCAAGCTAAATAAATATATTTTCTAAATTCATAGACAAAATTTTCTTGCTTAATAGTTAAAAAAAATAAAAATAAAAGCCTACAGGTCAATTTAACATTTCGTTTTTTGGAAAAAAAAAAAAAACTGGACAAACAGTCTTTTTAAAAAGGATAATTAACAATGGATAATTTTTATATTGAAAAGGTAAACCCTTTAAAAAATACGCAATTAGTATGTATTTTAAAAAAAATTACCAAATCAGCGTGAATTATAAATGTGGATTACGACTTTTGTATTTTTATTTTTCGCATATAGTTTTGAGCATAATCTTCAGTGATTTTTGCACCGCCACAACGTTTTTTACACTAATTATATAATGTTTAAATGAATTACCCTGATTATATATTTAAAGAACCCCAAGAATGAGTTGCATGAGGAAAGAGCTAGCATCTCTCTCTATCACGGGAATACAATTGAGAGTACCAATTTAGTGAAATTACCGATGGATACATGACTAGCTCTGCCTAATCTGTATCTATTCTACACGCAGAAAAGATCACTGATTACTAGCAGCCAACCTACCTAGCATGCGTATGGAACCTCTATCTCTGTGATTTGGTAGAAAGGTAAAGTAAAACAAGGTACAAAAGATGTAAAGTACCATGTGTGCATGTATAATTTTATCACTAATATGTTAAAAATTTTAAAGATATACAATAAACACTTAATAAAAATATAGAATTAGCATATTTTTACATTTTTTAATAACACTTTTTTTATTTTTAATCAATAGTTTTTAAACAGCAGCTAGTAATAACACATTCTTAACTACTGAATAAACTTTGCTAAAAAATATAATATACTTTTTCATTTTTTAACAAATTTTAATTAATAATAAAAAATAGAAAAGGATGAAGGGTGGAGAAGTACGGAAGAAGTGAAGCATTGAGGGGGCAATGTGGGGGGTTTTGGATGATTGATTGATAGAAGGGTTGGTGACCAAATTGAGCAACAAGCATTTTCTGGCATGAAAAATAGCAGTAGAGTTGCTTCAAAAGAAAAAGAAAGGAGCTGAGGGATGTACGTGGGAAGTGTTGGGAAATGTGTAGCACTTTTAACATGGTGGTGTGTGTGTGTGTGTATAAACATGAGGGTGAAAGGCCATAGCAGTGAATGAGTTGTAGGTGAAGATGCAGAGCAGTGTGTTGAGGGCATCAGAAAGGCATTTAATAGCGCCTGCCCTGCCAGGGCTGTCTCTGACTATCTTGTTTTGGCCGTGGGTGGGACTTGCTGTCGTTCCCCTTCTTCACTGTTTCAGCTCTTAACATCCCTCAATTTCATTCATCCATTCCCACTACAATTTCTAATCACTCTCTTTAATTTTACTTAACTTTAAGAAAGAAAAAACAATCTATCCTAATTCATTCATTTAGTATATTAATATACAAAGTGATTCGTTCAATTTTTTAAAATTTCCAATCGAATATAAAACAAAAATAAAAAATAAAAAAACATTAACAACTATTTTATAATTAAAATCACAAACATATAAAGTTATAAATTACAAAACTAAAAGTTAATTCTAATTTTTAAGTCATCAAAACTTAGGATTAACAACTACATCGAACAGGGTTAAATAAGTTAGGTCATGACAACCTATGATTCTTTTGTAAACTTAATTTTTCACAACGCAACTTAATGATGAGCTAAGTTGAGCCTCTCGGGTCCAAATCTATTATGACACTTCTATTAATAATGTATGAAGAATAAATATAACAGAAGAAATAAAAAAATAACTGTGTTAGGCGATAATAATGAAAGTAAAGGACAAATGTAAATTATAAAATAAGTATAAAAATCGCAGTGTGAATAAAATCAAAATCATTAAAATACATTCTTTTCCTTCTACTGCAAATAATAATAACACGCACTCTCTCATCTTATTCTTGAAGGAATAATTGTTTGAGGGACCTCTCATCTTTCCCTTTACGGGCGTGATATCAAATAATAGTATTTTTAAACTTAAAAAGAATTTAAACATTTAAAAATAATATTTTATATTTATTTATTGTATGAACGATATAAAATATAATCAATATTTTATTTTTAATAAAAATATCATTACTTTTAAATGTTAAACCTTAAATTCAATCTTAATAATCAAAATTAACAAAAATTTTATTTTATAATAAATTATATTTTGTACCAATACACGAGTATATAAAATGAGTAATAAATTTCATATTATTGTTCATTTATGATATATAATTAATAATGTTAAATGCTTAATTTTAATATAATATTTTTACTGTTTATTTATCTTTACAAAAAAAATTGATTTATAATGTGTTTTAATTTTACATTGTTGTTCCAAAAAAATATCAAATTTAATATATTTTTTTATAATTCCGGTCTCATCGATCTAAAAAAAATTTAAAAGATTGAAGGCAATTTTTACCCTTTTTCATTTATGAAATATAATTAAATAAAATAAATTTCTTATAATGATGAATATTATGTTAATATATTTTTTATATTTAATATATATAATAATAATTCTATGCCTTTTTTTTTTTTTTCTAAAATCGTTAGATTTTTATATTTTTCTAAAAAATATTTAAAATAACTATAGAAATACAAAATTAACTTTAAAAAGGTTAGAATACGTAAGATTCACTACTAACACATAAATGAAAATTTAATAAAACATCAATAAAGTATTAAATGTATATTATAAAAATGAAAATATGAAAAAATGTGACATAATAATAAAAATAACTTCTAATTAAATTAAATACTTACAATAATTTCAAAACTAAATAGTATATTTATTTCTACTAAAACATTAACAAAATAAATAATTTTCTTACGACGTTGAATGTTACCGTAATGTTTTTTTTTCTCTATTTAATATATACAATAAAAATTGTGTACTTTTAGTAAAATATTTTCTTTTTTATATATATTTTCTCTGAAAAACATTAAAACATAAATATAAAAATATAAAAGAAAAAAAGAGAGGTTAAAATACAAAAGATAAAAAATACATGAAATATGTAGATGATGCATTGGTTGAGTAGAGAAAAACATGGTTTCGCATCAAAGTAGTCGCAGGTTATAAAAATCCCCACTCATCCAACAGTCAGTTTTCACTTCCCTAGAGTGAGATACCATTTTCTCCTCCTAAAAATCTTCGTACCATAAAAGTAACATATAAATGAAGATTTAGTAAAATATATACGAAATAATAAATTTAAAAACTTAAAAACATATAATGATACCACGTGGCACTGTGGGATATTTTAAATTTGAGTAGAGAGTATATTTATTGATTCATGTTAGTTTAATTTTATAAAATTACGGTTTTAATTTTTGGTTTGATTATATGAAATGAATGCATTACATTTGAGAAGAGAGAGCATTCATTTTTATCTTTTTATGAGGTTTAGGAAAGAGTAGGTGTCGTTTTCGAACAGCAAGGTGTACGTGTAGCAAACATCCACACCACTCTTGAATTTCTCTACCTTCTAGAGAAAGATACATAACTGGCAATAACTTCAAATTAAATGAGAGAGATCAATCATCTATGAGATTCTCATTCATTTTTCACAAACTTTTTTCTATAATTTCCCCCCTAAAATTGTACTTCTGATTGAGTTTGTATGAGTTGGACAGTTCCTCAGATTTTGCCTAGTACTTCAAAAAGTGGTTGCTTTAACTACCTGAACTAGAGATTATATTATAATTCTTATATTAATGTTAAAAGTGGGAGGGAATTTTCGATCCGTCAAAATCAATTAAGTTGATCGCGCTTGTAATTCGGTTTTTTTATAATTAATCAGCAACATGATTACATAGATTTTAACCACATTATTGGTGCGAGCCATATAACTTCTAAGTTCTCCTTGTCCGTTTCTTTTGACTTTTTTCTACACTTACACTGTTGGTTTCGCAGGCTTGAAACTTAACGTTAAATCATGAAGTCAACCGCACATGGTTTGAGTATTATAATGTGTCATTGTTCCTACAAAGGTTACGACAAAGCTCTTTAAAATAGAAGTATCAAAACGGGTTATTTGATTTGATTTAGACATTAGCTTGGTTCGAGTTTTAAGATTTATCAAACCGTACTAAAAAGTTTACTTTTATTTAAATTATAAAAATAAAAGTTAAAGTTTAATTTCAATTCATATTTTATATTATTCAATTTAAAAAAATAAATAATTTGGGTGAAAAAATGCAAAATTAATTTTAATAAATTTAATCAAACTATTTTTATCAAATAATTCACTTTGCCAATTGTACTTTATGGCTATGTTTGGGAGTTAAGTTTAGAAAGAGAGGGGAAAGGAGTGATTAAAAGGAGATTAATCTTATTTGAGAGTTACTTAATTAGGAGGGAAAGGTTTTAAAAGTTTTTCTAAATCCTCTAAAAGTTTATTTTTTGAGTTCCTCCATTTTTTGGGTTTTCTCTTCCCACTCTTTCATATTATTTTATAAATAGAATTTTTTTTAACTTTTTTTTAAATGTTAGTGTTTTAAGTGATAATTTAAAAAAATAAAATAAAATATTAATTTTAAAATTATTTATATAATTAAACTTCCTATCACCCTCTTCTCAATATTAAACATTTAAACAAGACATGAATTTAACATCTTTCTCCCTCCTCCTTTCTTCAAATCTTTTCTTTCCTCCCCTCCAAACAAAGCCTAAAAGGCTAATCTATCAAGGGCACTGGAAGGGATAAACTCAAATTTAAGCATGGCCGAATAATTGCCAACTCGAGTCCAGAAAGGTAGGAACTGGAATTTGCGAATTGGATTCTAATTCAGTTTCTTCCCCCTTAACATTTGCCCATTGGGCAAATTTTAGAAGGAAAGCTCCTGCCCATGAAATTATACGTATCAGTTTATACCGACACGATAAAAATTACTTTCATGGTTAACAATATACCTTCATGTACCCATGGATTAGAAGATGGGCCCTGTTCCAATTCCATTGGTTAGCTGTAATTGTATTTCACAGATAAATTATATTTATAAAAGGAGTAATGTGATGAAGAAAATTAATATTAAATTAATTAAATTATTTATTAATTTAATATATCACGTTGTTAATATAAACTTATAATGCCTCACTGATAATTTAATTTTCATTAAAAAATCTACTCTAATAAAAATTAATTGAATCTTAAATTGTTAATATATATATTTTTTGTAATATATGTTAGTTTCATTAAATAAAATGTAGTCTAGGTTGTTTGATGGCACTCACATATTAGTTCATCTAACAATATATAAAAAGTAAATGAGATATTTAAAAAAGTGTGATATTAATGCTACTCTCGAATTAAGTGGATTCAACTATTCTTTATTCAAATATATTTATCATTCACCGTATAATTGTGTCCCCCAGCTAGCTAGCTACTCGATAGGTTTCTTGTATATCATAATAGTATCTGAAATAAAGCATCAATATGGCAAACAAAGCTAGGCACATTATGATATATCTTGCTTTGGAATCTCTATATATGAACGCTAAGATAAATTACAAAGGGAGGAATCCACGCTAGAAGGAATAGCATTCCTGAAATTATGACCTTTCAAAAAGTGGTTTCTTTGAAAAAACGTTTGAAGTGTGGACTACTTGTGAGTTGGCTCTTGATGTTTCAAGAGCAAGCATTTGGAATTACTTCAACAGCACGATGAGCACGAATGATTCATCCAAACTTGTACAAGAGCTTAACAAACCACACGAACATAGTGTACCAAAAACAAAAATCAAACATCAATATAGTATTTTCAGAAAACCCACATCAAACACGGATTTAAGGATAGCCAACCAATGCATCCTTCTCACAGTCATCGTATGAACTGTGAAACGCGTTATCTAATCACGGACCTCGTTTTCTCTTGCATGCTTTCGGACATACATAATGCATGTTCATCTTCTAGATACCTAGTATAGTGTGTCAATAGTGCATGCAATTTAAAACCGTGTGTGACTACTATAGAGTATAGAGTAGAGAGAGAGAGAGAGAGAGAGAGACGCGCGCGTATGTGGAGACTTTTGTCAGTGAAGGATGCTTCGAGTTGATGTATCTTGCCTGGGTACAACTATAGCTGGGTTCTTAAGTTGGTGTCTCGAAGGAAACAATACTTCATTTTGAGAATGACATGCTTTAATGTTCAAACCTGTGGCAACCACAACTTGAGAATCTGTATAAACTTTGTCAAACTTTCCTACACACCACCACCTCATGTGTTATGCCTAGATGCGGATGCTTTAAAGTATATATTTGTAGTCTTTTTGAAAATAAAATAAAGCACACTTACGTTTACGGGACAAAACTTATGTACAAAATCTTAGCTGTTTGTAGCATTGTCCTTTTATTTACATTAAAATTTTATATCAATAGTTTGTATAATAAACATTGCTAGGGTTTAGTTATTGAAGTAAACTTTTAATTTTGTTGAAGAAGGCTACAAGAAATTAAAACCAGTAAAGTTGATTGGTCTGATTGAATAAGCGCACTAAAATACAAGATTTAAACTTGAATTAATTTTTACATTTGATAATATTTTTAAAATTATACCATTTTATTTATTTTTTGTTTATTTTAATAATTATTTTGTATAACAACTAAATGAGAGCTGTGTTTAAGTGTAAAAATTACTTATATTTTATTTGTTGCATTAATAAAAAAATTTATAAGCCTACTTTTGTGCTATAAATAGAAATAAAAAAGATATCATATTTAAAAGTTGAGGTACATCAGTAATTATGATTTGTTTATATAAGTTATTACTAAAGCATACAAATTATAGTTGACAGGTAATTATTAAATTTTATTATGAATGTTGATAATTAAAAATAATAATCATTTTAAATATAAATTATCTAAATTTTTAATTTAATACTTGATGTTGTCTTATTATGTCCTTACACACAAGAGCACGTGCAAAATAAGAGAAATGTAAGGTGAAATTACTCTTTTAAATAAAAGTAAAAGATATTTTTTACAATAATGATCAAATTTAAAATTTTTAATTTTAATTATTTGTGCACGACTATATAATAATTTTTTTCTGTTACATTACTAATTAGAATAAGAATATAATATATGCACAATTTCAAGTGTTTTGAATGATTAATTTTGTGATTAATAATATAACAGTAGTCGTAGTCATAGACAGAATAATTCTTGTTGTTACGTTTTTTTCTTTACTAAAAAATTTTACATCTAATTTTTTATAGGGATATTTTGAACATTTTAATATCGTTAAAAAATAGCAAGCACAGTTTTTTAAAGTATATAATTAATTCATAAAATGATACTCAATAATAAAAACTAAACGTGTATTTTAATATAGTATAAATATACATATTGTATATATTCATAAACACTAATTTTATATATACTAATAATACTAACTAGATAAAGAGATAAATCATGAGATTACGAGGGAACCAAAAATATATTTTAAAATGGTCTTAGATATTATTTGATATATATATATATATATATAATCTTTAAAAAATATTCTAAAATATAAAAATATTATTTGATATCTTTTATTTTAACAATCGACAAATATGCTTAATGGACTAATTTTTGGTTATACTTGCTCTTCTGTACTTCTTTCTTCTATACATTCATTAATCTTGTATTACCAAGAAAAAACTTCAAAACTTGGGAAATTTGGTCTATGTTTTAAAAATTAACTTTTAAAAATTAAAATAAATCATAAAATAATAAAAGTCAATTTTTTTAAGAATAATGAAACTAAACACACACCTACTCACTGAATGACTGTTTTTTATGGACAAGTCTCCCTCTATAACTCCAACTTCAGTTATCCGGCTGACTATGCATCACTGCATTGGGCCCGGCCCATTCTATCTGCCATTCATAAGGTCATTAATATTTTCACCTATTGTTGACAAAAAAAAAAAACATTTACCCCTGATTCTCATTATTAGATATTTTACTTTATAACTAAACCACTATAGATAACTCTTTCACCGGATTTTATAGGATTTAACACCATAATTTCAAATCTACCTATTTTGCATGTGAAAAGTACATAAAGAGTTTATAAAAATATTTTCATAACTTTTTTAGTTTATTTTATTAAGTTTTAACATTAAAATTGTACAACAAACCTTCATATAAAAATATTAAATAATTATTTAATTAAATTTTTTATTTAAACGTATGTCTAGACTATTATAGTTGGTCTAGATTTTTTTTCCAATTTGTTTTAGCAACCCATCTTAACGACACTTGCACATTTTTTTAAGGTATAGAAAAGACAAATCATTGTAATCGAATACAATCTATTTTGAAGAAGTATTTTTATGCGTATAAAAAATATTTAAAAATTAACATGTTACTGTGTTATTAATATTTTAAAAGTTATAATAAGTTATATCCTTAATTACGATCCACGCGAACCGCGCGGACCCGCAACGTTTACTACGTGATGTAACTTATGCATTTCCCGCGATTATTATATGCATGAAATGTTAGAAAAATCCAGATATTTAATGTAGTAGTCTTAATCTAATTTTTTTTATTCCCTCTAAAAATTTTATGCAATCTGAACCATAAAAAAGCTTCAGTTCATAATTAAAAAATTATGGACATAAATTATCAAATACAAGCTTTGGATTGGACTGAACGTCATGTGATTTGTTTCCAAACTAGAAACAATCAAGTTTTGAAAGTAGAAAATATGCTATTTGTTTGCCTGTAGTTCGAATTGATGATACCATATTTAACGATAGAATGAGATTTGTACGTAAAGGTACTAGGTTGTCGTAAATAACTTTACCAAAATTTAAGATTAGTTTGAATTAGTTAATCTAGTTCAACAGATATTTGTCAAACATTTCTTAAATTTCTGCTGCTAGCAACAGCATGTATAACAGGGAAAATAGGACCACGTCCTTCCGTTTTATTGGTAACATAAATGAAAGAAATGTTACGCAGAGTTAGCAGCCGCTAGATATCAAGAAAGCACACAAAAAAACATAATAACTTTCCTTTTTATAAATTAAGCTATTGAACACTTGAAATAAATTATGGAATTTTAAACTATCCATTATCCAATGAAAACCTGAAATTCTCAAAAATAAATCAAAATCCACACACTTTCACTTGAAATGGTATCCCAAGTATCAGTAG
Organism: Abrus precatorius; assembly: GCF_003935025.1. NCBI lineage: Eukaryota > Viridiplantae > Streptophyta > Magnoliopsida > Fabales > Fabaceae > Abrus > Abrus precatorius. The sequence goes on along the minus strand of NW_020874428.1, from coordinate 35,022,779 downwards.
TGAATGTAGTTTAGACGATAAATACTTAGCGGCCTAGCCGTATATAACATTAGCGGAAATTTCAAAATAAACTATGTGAAAATACTCTTTTTTTAATTCTATCAAACTTTCATTGCAAATCAAATTCTAATAGCATGTTTAGATTAGTATCAAATCAACTAACACATGGATTTATTTTAAAGCTTCAAATTGAAACTTTCGTATTAAATTTTTTACCATAATTTTATACATTTTTCAAACATCTATGTAATTAAGGTCTATTTATACATAGCAAATAATCGATTCCATTTAAAATAATATAATATTTTGTTTAAAAATCCTTTACATAAATGCCATCGTAAAGCTAAACAAGCTCAACCATTCTTTCACCCAAGGACAGTTTGGTAATTTAAAGCTTAGTATGTAATTTAATAACTTGATAACTTTAAAAGTTATTCAGGGTCCTCCTTATAATATTTAAAATTAAAAAGTTTAAGTATTTAAAATTATTATTTTTTAACTATATTAAAAATATAAAATTATTTTCTATAAAATTATATAGTTAAAAAATAACGTAGCTTCAGCTGTAGTAGTATACAAATAACGTTGTCTGCCTCGTGAAAGTCAGCGTATGTGATGCTATTTTTATTTTTTTTTGAAAGCTGTCAATGCTATTCATCAAATGGATAATTTGAATAACAACATTTTGTAACCAAAAAAAAAATCCAAATCAATAATTTCACAATTTTTTTCCTTCGGTTATTACTGTTTTTTACAAGAACATTTATAAAATTTTTAAATATTTTCCTATTAATCAAATAAAAATTTTAAATATTTTTATTTTTATTTAATACTTTCTTAAAACAAAAATCATGAACAATTAAATTGGGGAACGCAATTGAAAGATAATTGAACAATGACAAAGAAATCTTAAAAGGAGGATTTGCGGGACAGGTGGCAAAAGAAGAGAGTGGCTGTGACGCTTGGAAGTACCCAACACAAAAATCATGTTAGAAGCTTTCTCGAACCTTTTTGTGAGAGGCGCATATTTTTGTGCTATTCCACAACGTGTCTCTTCTGTGTTTAATTTATTTAATTAAATAATACATTTAATTGCTTCTCTCTACCTTACTCTGTTACATTACACCCACACACAAAAATACCCAATTTCTCTCCAACGAAAGCAAAAATCAAAACAAAACAAATTCCAAGTATTTTTCTCTGTTCCCTCTCTTGCTTCATCATTTTTTCTTCAATATTTTATAAATTTTCTCTAATATAAAAAAGATTAAAATATTATTATTGTTGTTGTTGTTATTTTAAGTTTCTGGTATAGTCGTTGTCTCTTCAGTTCTGTGAAATTATTCTTTTCCTCTTTTTTTTTTTGTTTGGGAAATTTGAAGGTGAAAATGGCGAGCTCGGTGGAGAAGGAGGTTGGTGCTGCGGGAGCAGGTGCGGGTGCAGGGGAAGAAGCTGTGTCTTTGGAACTTCCAGCTCCACCTGGTTGGAAGAAGAAGGTTCCACTTCTGATTCTTTGTTCTTCCTCCTCCTTTGACTATTCGATTTTAGGGGAATTTCCATGCCATGCTGTTCTAATTGCTTTTTTTCTCTCCAATTTTATGTGAATTTCGTTTATTTTTGTGATTTGCATTGTTTTCGTGCTTTGCTTGGTAGTATACCCCCACCTAGGGATTTGATTATCTTTCTTCGCACTTGCTGAATACTTATGCTTTGAAATTCGCATAAATGCTTTGGGCTTTTTGTCTTCTGAATTAAGAAAATTGTCTAGCTGCTGAGTGTTAAGTTGCCTGTTAGGGTTTTCTAGAGGTGTCTTACATTTCCGTTTAGGGAAATGATGGATACTTACCGTATGTCATGTAATATTTCCTTTGAAAGGTTTATCATTTCTTGTCTGAAATTTTGGTAGTTTTTGTGAGACTGTTGCTTACAACTCTACATCTGTTTGGAAGGGTTGAATTCATATCTGCTGCAGGCCTGCTCTAAGGATTATGTTTATTTATTTATTTCATGGTTATAAGAAATTATACTTCTTTCTAACTAATATTTGTGTCTAGAGAAGGTTGTTGCCCATGTAGCACAAGAATTTTGTGTGGGGAAATTTATTACTTTGGATATTGATTTTTTTTTTCTCTTTTAATTTGCCAATATGGATAGTATGTGTTTGGACTTGATTATGTGTTTGTATTATTGAGCTTATTTTGCATTTGGACATGGAAACTCCAGGATGTCTGGCATTTTATCATATTGGCAACTCTAGGTGCTTTACCACATGATAACGGGTTCTAGTGTTGTTGCCTTGTTGGTTGTGTTTGTCTGTTTGTTCTGGGGATAATCCTAATATGTGAGCAATTGCCTAACAACTTCCTTTTTCCCAATGATAGAGGAACTTCTAGTATTGCTTTTCAAAATGACAGGCAAACATGGGTTTGCTTGAATTACTTGTGAGTAAAGACATCATTCTACGTTTTCCAAGATATCTTTTACACATCCGTTCTTGGGTGATCATGATAGTTTTATTCTTGTGTCAGAATCAACTCCCACTGCTTAACAACCCCCCTTCCTCAAAAGAGGTGAGAAAAGAGAAGTTGCAGGAATCAGAAAACTATCTTCAGTCATTTCATGTTTGAGTCCAACACAATTTATCATTCTCAGGATTTTCTCTAAATATTTTTATGAAGTTCAGCTAGCCCTGTGATTATGAGCTTATTATCTGATTTTCCTTTTTCACACACAAAAATTACAGGTATCAAATAATTCAACAAATAAATTCTTGTATTTTAAATACATTTCATATTTCATTAGAATGAAAATGTATGGTTTTCTGTTATACAGTAGATGAGGTTGAATTCCAGGATTGTAAGTACAGTTATCCTTCTACATTTGCCAAAATATCTGTCACAAGTAGCTATTCTTGGGGAAACATGAATTAGTTTTTTTTTTTTTTTTCATATATCAGAATCACCCCCCACGAGCTTAACAACACCCCTTTCCCTAGAAAAAGGTGAGTAGTAAAAGTTGCTGAAGTTACAACATATCTTGAATAATTTGATGTTTGAGATTCAACACAGTTTCTTGTTCAGTTGTTCTCAACCCCCCTCTTTTTCTGTTTAGTTTTTAAGGTGTTCAGCTAACTCTGTCCTAGGCTTAAGTTGTAACCTAGTACTTATTTGAATTAGTGTTTAGCTGTACTCTGGACTTCCAACACTCATGATAAGATATTGAGCCATGTAGCTTTATGCAAACTGTACAGCTTTTGTGACACTATTGTTTACAATGAAATCAGCTTAATCTGCAGTTGTTTGAGCTTTTATGCCTCCTAGTGACTTTTTGTGCTGCTTAGTTCTTTAGTTAAATCTTATGGTGTACGATGAATACCTTTTCTTACACATAAGATGCTACAATCATGTCTGGCATTTGACATAAACATTTTATGCTACTATTTCTGGCTAACTTTCAATGAGCTTGAAGAAATCCCCGTTAAATAGTGTATGGTTTGTGATCATGAGGAAAAATTGTTATAGTTACGTTCTTTCTAGTTTTTACATTCATTTTTTATTACTTTCTTCTTGTGAGTTGTTACCTTTCCTTAAGTAAACTGTTAAAATAGCTCGTGTACACACAACAATAATTAAGATGTAATAACTTCTCTCCACAAATCACCAAAAAAAAAAAGAAGATGTTATTAACTTCATAATTATTAACTGCAAACAAAAACAATCTTGTTTCTTTAGGTCTTTCATAATATTACCGATTTCATTTACATCCATTTATTCTATTGCCCCATATTTTACAAGAAAAATGTTTGCAATACATTCTTTTGAATACACCCATCAATGTCTTTGTGATTGGTTCATTTTTTTAAAAAGTTAAAACACTTCATAAATTAATCAGTTTTTAACAATTGTGTTGACCTTTTAAAATATGAACAAATCACAGAAATGTATGAAGTAGTGTGTTCAAAAGGGTACATTGATAGCATTCTTTCTTCTGAAAATTGACCTTAGGTCTTTCATTTCTTTTTTAACCTCATATTGTACACAGGAGAAACCCACCATGTAACAGCCTTTATCATGTTTCTTAAAGTAAATTACATTAATGTCCCTTGAGTTATTTAGATCATCCTAAAGATATGTGCATATATCATGTATGATTTTATATAATAATTTATTGCATGTCTCTTAAGGTGATCTAATGAACACAAGGTCGGAATCCTTAGAGCCCAAGCTCCCCATAGACTTGCTCTTTTTCCTATTTTTCCTAGGACATACACCTTCTGAAAATTAAACTACAAGAGAGGTTTTTGTCCTATTACTGCATGACGTTGTCTATTTACTTTCTATTATTGCATTTTAGATTGGTAAATGGTTCATATACAGTCTATATGTGTGCAATTTTGTTTTTTTTGGTCACAGTAAGAGCATCGGGTCACATTTTCATCTCTTCCACACCATTCCGTGGATTTTCACCTTTCCCAGGTATAGCCTGAATGGAAGAATTAAAGAGGGAAAGAAAAGCCTTCTGACTGAACAAGGTTAATTTAGTGCCATGCTACTTTCTTCCTGAAGTTTAACAGTAAAAGTGCTAGCTTATAACAGCCTATGATGTTTAATTAGGCAGACATATGCTTAAAACTTTGTACAACAATTTGAAAAAAAGAGAGCATGAAACATCAATTTTAATCACGTTTTCTTAGGCATTTAATTTGCTATTCAAATCATGAATGCCTTTTAACTTTAAACTGCATGAGCACGAAAGAGTACTGGAATGTAATTGTGATATGAAAGAAGTGAAGAAAGAGCCTCATTTTTCACATTAGGGATTACTTGCCTTAAACCAAAATCCTGTATGTATTAAATTTGTTAATTTGTTGCATGTTTCTGCACATCAGATTATTCATATATCATTTCCCTTGCAGTTCTTTCCAAAAAAGTCTGGAACCCCAAAGAAAAATGAGATTGTGTTCACCGCACCAACTGGAGAGGAGATCAACAATAGAAAGCAGCTGGAGCAGTATTTGAAATCAAACCCTGGTGGCCCAGCTATATCTGAATTTGACTGGGGCACTGGTGAGACCCCGAGAAGATCAGCAAGAATCAGTGAGAAGGCCAAAGCGGCTCCTCCACCTGAAAGTGAGCCCCCAAAGAAACGTGGCAAAAAATCATCAGCTTCAAAAAAAGATACTTCCCAGGAAGAAAAAGAGGAGACAAAAGAAGTGCAAATGCAAGATGCTGATGAAACTAAGGATGATAAAGATTTAGTGCAGGAAAAGAATGTTGTGAAGGAAAATCAAGATGAGAAGAGAGTAGAGGATACGGATGTCAAAGAATCCCCTCAGCCTGGGGAAAATACCAATATATCTAATGATGAGGAAAAATTCAAGACTGCTGATGGAGAGTTACATGCCTCAGTTGAGAAATTTGACGACAAAAGAATTGAAGGTTCTGAAGTGGTTCAGAATAAATATGAAGAAAAGATTGGACAACCACTGGAGGAGACAAAGAAAGATGGTGGATCTGCAGAGGCAGAGAAATCTGAAACAGCCCCTGCTGCTGAGAAAAAGGTTGAAGTGGAAGGAGAGAATAAAGAGGAACACAACAGAGGCATTGGCGAGTCTGAAGGAGAAACCAAGGAAAAAGAAGGAACAAAAGTCAATGATGAAGAACATTACAAAGTTCATGACATAAACAAGAAGGCTGAATCGGATTTGACCGAGAATGGAAGTTAAACTGGTTATAAGTCAAATCTGTCTAATAAGGAATATAATAAACTCTTGCCTTCTCTTCTCTCATTCTGACCCTTTTAGATCTGTCCGAGGATGACTGTAGTTCTTGTTGTCATGTTAGTTATCTGATTGTTTATTGAAATGACTATAGACAATTATAGAGTAGCCCTATATGTACCATCCTTCTATGTATTGGAGAGACGTGTAGCTTCTAGTTCCCCCTTCGTAACATTGTGTTGTAAGATACTTGTACTGTGTTGTGGACCTGTAAGCATGTAAGGACGTGATAAACTATTATCGGGTTTTATCAGGTTCGTGGATGTTGTTTACTACCATTTGTCTGGGCCGAAGACCGGTCCAATCAAAGTTTCTTTCCAATCTTATTGGAATAAAGGCTCTGACCGTTTTAATTCATTACAACGGGGGTATTTATTTATGTTTTCATTCTACTGTTAAACAACCACCAACAACAACAATAATCATAATCACTATCAGCCTTGAGTATTGATATTGCACGAGTCATGGCCCTCCCCTGCTTGTTTTCTGTTTCTTCTGCGTGGCAAAGGCCAAATAAAGGCGTGGGAGCAGTGGAACCGCAAATAACAAAAGCTGGTTCTCTCTTTGACCAAAACCACAATTTAATCACCCTACAACAACTTGAAAGACCTTCCATTTGCGCTGTTCGTTGAACGAAAAAATAAATCTTGTTAAATTCTCGACGACGTCAAAATTGCAGTTTTGTGTGAGCAACGAACGATGAGTATTGGTCTTTTTCTAGCGGTAATAGATAATCTGAGACGGGATTCCCCCCAAGACATGAATTATGTGACCCAGAAAGGAAATTTAATGGAATTCTCTATTTTTATGAGTGAGTTGTAAGATGAGATAAAATGTCTTGTAGCTTCCCTCAAAGGCTCAAAGCCCTTTAAGTTGAACAACCAACCCTGTCAAGGAGGTCCACTTCTCAAATGCACTGGCCGAAGACACAAAGGCAAGTTTGGAGGACTCAATGTCATTCCGAGCAACTGCCAGAAAAATAAAAGCCAGAACTAAGTTCTTAGCACAAGGAATCTTGGAGCCCCCTGACTCTTAATTACGTTAGCAAATTACTTGCACAAATATATGTGCCAAAGACAGAAACCATTTATATATGAAGGCTTCTTAAAAGAGTCTATTAACAAGGTTGCATACAGGCGATATTTTTCCCGGTGTGTTTTTCTGTTTTGTGTGAATCTTGATTCTTAGTTACATGCAACTCACCTGATGAAATCAATGAGGCTAGTGAGGAATTGAATGTGTCCACCTCAGTCTTTTCTTCAGGACTGGAACTCATCTGTTAAAAGGTTACCCGCAAACTGTGAGGTATCCAGTTATGAAGAAGTTTAAATAAATAATAGATAAATATAAACTTTCTCCAAAAAATCCACCAACCAAAATGATTAATCTTTTAAAATTGATAATGAAGGCACCAGTTTTCTTCGATTCTGAAAATTCAGTCTAATACAACTATAAGAGAATTTAACTATGAAGAGGAAAATCTACTGTAAATTAAATGATTGAGAGGGTAATTAGATGATTGATGTTAGCATAGTATTTAATTAATGATACATTTTTGTCTAATTTTTTTATTAAAGATTGCATAACAAAAATGTTCATAATGAAGGAAACCGTTCAAGATATCAGACTTACCTTATTCAAAGCTATATTAGCTTTTTGGACCCAATCTGTATCAGTGCCACTCCCAAAGACAGAACCAGCTCTAGGTAGATCATCCTTTTCAATTGCTTGACCAACTTCACTCAGTTTATACACTAGGTCCTGAAGATACCCTGCAAATATTGTTTAATTTTGAGATGCTTAGTCACTCGGGAAGATTGTCCTGGCTGAATTTGAGAATTTAGAGAAGAAGGAATCAGCCTGAAAATTTTCTCTTATTCTACCCAAAAAAAAATTTATGTGTTTGGTTTCATGAAAAAAATTTGAACAAAAGATTACATGAAAAAGGGATAGGAGTTCACCATGAAAGAGAAACACTAGTTCTATCTCTCGTTCTTAATCTATTACTTTATTCCCTAAGCTAGGACTGTGTACAACTTACAATCTTTAAAGAAGCGGAGAAGAAATAACTTTCTTTTGAAATTTGTAGTTTTGTTCAATTGCTGATGGTAAAAAATAACCTTTCACAATACAACCTAATCAGGGACAGCTTCAAATATCAGTCACATGGAACTATTGTTCACTTGAGATCCTTAAGAAATGGACTATTTCACATTTATTAATCCGATAGAAAATTTATTTGCATTACCAGGGAATAAGCGATTCAATTAATATTTGTGAATTCGTGACAGAAACGGGTAACAAAATAAAATATGAATTTCAATTTTATACAAAGTTAGTGTAAAAAAGCTTTACACCAATGAAGTGCTAGCACATCATATAACGACTTTTCGACACCTATTGTAACTGCTAACACATTTACACTCATTAAATGAGATATCAATAAAAAAACTTAGATGATACTGTAAAAATGTTTTACACTAAGATTACATTAAAACTAAATTTAATACAATATTTGACAAAACATACAATAGAACAGGAATCCAAGTTTTTCACTTTATAAGACATTTTTGTTCGTTTGAGATCCTCAGGAATTGGGTTCAATTACGTTACTGCTAGCCCCAGCAGACTCTAATTTACGAATGTAACTTAAATTTATTTGCATTCCAGTGTGAACAAAGTCAATCAATTCAAGGAAAGGAACATGAAAATGAAATTCATATTTCAGGAAACACATAATAGGACAAACCAATAATGTACATTATTGGTCATCTTTAGGTAAAGATGTTAAGATTGCATCATTCCATATTCACCAGATAATGTAGGGAAAAGCAATATGTAATTTTTGCAGGATGAGACCTGTTTCTTTGGTGGATGAATTGATCAAACCTTGTCTCTCAAGTCTCTTCTTTCTGTCCCTCTTTACTTTCTCCAAGAGCTCTTCATCATCATCTGCCTCAAGTATTGCAGCATTAGCATCCTCACCAACCAATGAAAGCACAAAGCTGGTGAAAAAACTGACGGATAGGCCTCTTTTGGTAAGAATTGGAGGATGTAATGCTGGCTGATTAATTGCTTTGCAATTAGTTAGTTGCCTTTTGACACTGCATTTGATAGGGTGGTAAACATACATTGGTGTTGCTAATGATAAATAGTATGATGATGATGATGATGATGAAGATGGTACACAAAAGGGGTTTGCAGTTGAGAGGAAATTTGTTGCCATTTTTTTCTTTTTCTTTTTTGCCTCTCCTTTTTCCACTTTTAAAATTTCCTTATTTTCCTGTACTTTGGGCCTGAAAATTCTTAAGGCATGACCCTTCGGAATCCTTTAAGGATAAGGTTGTTGGATTCTGTAATCTGATCTAGTCAATTTTTAGATCCTGAAGGGTATTATGGTCATTGAAAAGTACCACCATCCTTGGTGGCACAACCTCTTCCAAGTTTCAATTGAGTGAGAGGATGCTAATTGACCAGGGAAAGTTGACTTGTATGCCATCCAACAAAGATTTTTTACCTTCAACTATTAAATTATGGAAAATATTAAGAGTAGAGTTTAGGTAACTAAAAGTAAAATTTTATATGGAAAAAAGTATTTATTATATTTTTATGTCTTTAATATAATAAATATATTTTTTTAATTAAAAATTATTACTTTTATATGTATAAACTCATTCTGGTTAAAAAAATCTTTAATTTACTATCCGGTCATATGTGATCATTCAGATCCCTACCAACCGAACCATTGTAAAAGGGATGAAACTTAAAGCTTCACTAAAATCAAGTATAACCAATGAGCCGTGAAATACTCAAATAGCTGGAACATTTTCTGGAAAAGGACTTTATCTACGCTTGGCATTCTCAAACATGTATAATAACTAGTAATTTCCAGGTGAGATGCTGATTCATGGTATTTTGGGTTCTTATAATTTGATTTACATGGGTCTTCAAGCCCTTAAGATAAAGCACTGCCCCACTCACTCACACACACGCACACGCGCACACACAAAAGTGTGCTTCGCTCATGGTTACCTTTTTTTGAAATCAACAATGGGAAGACGTAAAAAGCAGATTCTCTTACGTGGGCTGAGAACAATTGATGAGGCTAAAAGCTACTTTCTTTACAATTTGAGTTATTAAACCAAACACTGGACTCTCAAGCCAGCTCTAAAGGAAGTCATTGTTGATGAGATTATGATCATACTACTTTTTCACAGTCCTATGACACTGTCCTTACTGATTAAGTGTTTAGGAAAGGAAAAGGGAGGCATAACAGTGTAGCATACTGTTAAAGCTCTTTCTCTAGTTCGTTTTAGAACTTAGCTTTTATATTCATTATTGGGTGCATTCTAGTGTTTTAATTAAAGCGCTTCCACCTTCTCAAGTAGTCTTAATTTTTTCTATTGGTCGTGCTTAATTACAGTATATATCTGCTTTGGCTTCGGGGTCTTAATGGTTTTTAAGCTTTAATCTAAATTGCTTCAGTTAAACCAAAGTAATTGCTCTGGATTATTTTTATAAGAAAAAAAAAATAAATCATTACTAGCAAAAAGATTAAATCATTAAGACTAAAGAAACTAATTATTTTTTTATAAATATAAATTTTATTTTAAAAATAATTATAATATTAAATAGTATAATTAGTGTAGTCATTACTTCTAAACATACATTTAACAATAAAAAATAGTATAAATTAATTTTATGATTAATATATCTTAAAATTATCATATATTTCTTATACTTAAGATATAAAAAAATGTTTCATTTTATTTTTTATAAAAAATACTGAAAGAAATATATATTATTTTTTATATTTTTTTCATTAACTGGATATAACAGTTTATCTTGTAAAGTTATATTACCTTATTATCATAATTTAAATTTTTATTCTAAAAAGAGTGATTGGTTAAGAATTATCAAAATATGAAAATTTTTTCTATTATAATTCAAATATTTATTCTATAAAGAGTGATGGACTAAGAATTATTAAGATAGAATAATTTTTATTACATTTTTATTCATATTTTATATTATTTTTCAATATTTTCTATAACAAAATTATATGAACATTTTTAATATATATATATATATATATATATATATTTAAAAAGTATACATATTTTTTAAAGGAAAGTACATTTTAAAAAATTGTAACAAAATTCTAATCAATGTATAAAATACATTTTAAATTTTTTATTCTAATTATAATTTTTTCTAAAAATAAATTTAATTATAAAAAATTTTCATATATATATATTCAAAATAAAAATAAATAAATTATTTATTTTTAAAAAAATATTTTACTTTTGATAAAAGAGTGATTTTTTATTTAAATATAATTTATATTTTTATTCATCTCAAACATTAAAAAATAATATAATATTATATGTTTTAAATATAATTTATACTTTTTTATATACATCAAATATATAAAATAGAATAAAAGCTTATCATTTTCTTATTAAATTTTATATTTATCTATTTTATTATTTCCTTATTATATTATGTACCAACACACCTAAATGTACTTGATCAACTCCACAGTCAAATTTTTTTCAATAAATTGTGTAGAGAAAATATGCAAAGATATGATCGCATATTGAATAGAAATTTAAGCCTTTTAAGTCAACTTTTCCCCCAAAAGCGAAAAGAGCTATACAACAAACTTATAGAACAAAGTATTGGTTGTGTTAAGGGTTAAGTAAGTACTCTCCCGCAGGCTGCTGCTATTTTAAGTTACCGCTGTTTTCTTTCCCATATAGTGTGTAAGCTTATTTTCGAATAACCAAAATTGGAAAAACTTTGACTCAAGTTTTGGAAGCTTTTAGAGCTATGTTCATACACTATTTCCCAAGTTGACTCAAAGAAGAAAGAAGGCATTATTATATAGATGTTATTCGTGACTCAATGACACCAAAAATGCAATATTATAATTTATTTTATCATTTTTCTTTCTATTTTAATTAGTTGGACCATTAATGTGTCCATCTTTACCACTAGAAGTTTTCATATCTAATGATATCATAATTGGAGAGAAACTTATAAAAGATGCCCGAGTGCTTTTAGCTACTGAACATTGTTGGTTCTTCAAACTTTGTTTGGATGTGGAGTCAAGTAGAAAGAAAAATACGAAACAAAGTATAAATAAAATGAAAAAAATTGGACGTTAAAATAGAAAATAAAAAAAATTCACTTATTTAGATGAATAAAAAAGTAATAAATAATTATCATATATTTTTAATAAAATAAAAAAATTAGTCACTTGTTATTACCTTTTTCTCTCTACTTTCTCCAACTAAATAAAGAATGTTATTTGTCCTTTTCTTATTTGTTTTTTCTCATTTTTATTTTAATTCCGTCGAAACATAGTGTGAAAAGTGCACATAAGCTTGAGTTTACTCGTTATGCAAACACACAATTTCCAACCTTTTTAACCGGCAACTCAAGTCAACCAAGTACACGTGGCTATTTGCTTTTCTCTGAAGTTGCCTTGCTGGCTAAGTTACCCATAATTTAATTCACTCATCAATGTCTTTAGTTCATCTACTACTTTTTCAACAAATGTTACACACAACTTAATTTAATAAACTCATCTTGATGAGTTAAACTTTTAAAATGACTCAAAACTAAGAGTTTATAGAAGGTAAGCCATTTAACTTAAAGCGTTTATATGATAAGATAAAACATAAATTATATTCAAAACTTTCAAACACCTCCTGAAAATGTTTTCAGAATAGAATTGTGGGTATTTTAGCACATTGAAAATATCTAAGAATTGAAAATAACTGAATGACGGTAATTTTTTGCGCTACAATAAAACGGTTCTCTTTTACTGCATCTAAAGGGAAAAGAACGTTCTCTTATGATTTCGTGATTACGAAATTTAATTATTGAAAAAAAAATCTCTTAATTTTGACAGTAACGAAAGCATAAGCTATATGCGATTGGTGGGAGTTGGGACGTCTTATTCTGGAAACAATAATAATACCTATTAATTATACTAATTAGTCTACTTTAGTTTTTGTTTCTACGCAACAATTTTTTCTCATTATCATTAAACTTAATCATCATTTTATTTTTCCTCTTTTTCTTTTCTTTACCAAACCTGGATGAAGTTGAGGTATCCCGCATCGGAATTCAGAAGACTATGTTTCCTTTTGAACGTTGGTGAGGAGGGATCAGATTCATTCAATTGGTTGGTCACGTGATTTATTCTTTGAGAATTGTGGTCACATGACTGTCTCTGACAGACACAGAATGGAGTTTATCTTTGACTCGGACTGACTCGGGAATGAGTGAGTGAGTTACCACTTCGACTCGGATTCCCACTCGCCGACGTCATGACGCGTATGTTTTGGTATTACCCCACTTTCCACCCGCTTTCCTCCGGTGAATAACACGCGCTTTTCGAATAACCATTTCCGATAACTTATATGTTAAAATGCAAATGAAAGGAAAGAAACTTAAAAAGCAGAATGATATACAAAAAATAATAAGAAATATTATACATTTTAAATTGAGAGAAATATAATTATTTTAAATTATAAAATAATATTAAATCATTTAAATATAATGATAGAAGAGAATAAATAGCGATTGTAAGATAATAAATAAATAAAACTAGCAAAGTTTACATAATAATTCACAATTCTTTGTACTTTCGTTCTAAATAATAGAATTTCATAATTCTTTCTTCGTTTCAAAATTTCCTATTTTTCCATAGTTCATTGAGTCTTTGTAATTCCTTAAATTATCTTATCATATAATCATTGATCTATTTTATTCAATCATTTAATAAGAATGTTCAGCAGGGATGCTTACAGGATAGAAGGGATCGACTTTAATTAGTGAATATTATATATTAATTTTAATATTATATATATATTTAAATCATGTAACCATAAATGTAAAAAATAGGAGTAAGATAAATTTTATATCATATATTTTAAAATAAAATATTATTTTTGAGTAAAATATTCATTAAATGTACATTTAAATAAATAATTAAATTAAAAATTTTAATAAGTTCTTATAATAAGAATTTATGGTATCAAATATCTTTCTAAAATTATTTTTAAAAACTTAACATAATCTCTTTCAAATATCTTTCTAAAATTAAAAAGTCTTATAATTAATTTATATTTTTTAAAAAGCAGAAAGTTGTAGAACATTAAGTTGGGTCAACATAATTCAAAATATAACAATTATAAGTTTGAAATTTTAAATATGTCAAAAACTATGAATCAAGCTTAATTCTAAGTTCATTTGTTCGCTCACATTTTTCATGGCACACAAAAAGTAAGGAGTTATATGTTAAATTCACAAATATTATTTTCTTTCTTTTTATTGAAATGATACCTTCTATTATTTACAATATTACCCGATTGATAAAATAATTTGGCAAAGTTTTACAGAAACTGGGATATATTCTAATAAATTGGCAAAGTTGTGGTACCTGATCGTTTCAGGTATTAAAAGATATTATGTTCTTTTCTCTTTTTATCAAAACGATACCTTTTTAATGTTATGCTGTCACCCTGTTCATATTATCACATACAAAAGTGGTACACCATACAAGTTAGAAAGCGATGTAAAACAAGTACTTCACAACACTATCAAGTTATACACCGTTAAATTGATAATTATATTTTTATTTTTTTTATGATAAATAGAGTTAAAAAAAACTCAAACAATAAGAACAAACTCAAAGTATCCATTCTAATAAAAAGTCACAAAAAAGGAGAGCTTTATATAAAAAATAAAAATAAATAGATTTTTAAACCAACTTTAGTTAATTTATCTGTTAGCTTATTTAGTAGAGAAACTAATCCTAATACAATTGATACTCTTTAGCAATGAAAATAAGAAATGATTATAATCTTATACATTCAAAATCAGAGACACAACTTATTTACAATCATTTTATATCTAAATTAGTTCAAAATCTTACTGAAGAACAAATTTGATCTCTAAAAAAAAACTCCATAACTTAACAACTATGAGAGAACAAGATTTTAAATTGCTTTGAAAACTAGCCACAAAATCTCCTTTAACATATGTGATTAAGCCTCCACATTTAGCAGCAAGTCTAAATTTTGAGACAAATTCATCCACATCCAGCTTAAATTTTCATTAAATTGATATTTTTTTATAGTTATTTTAAATTTTTATCTTATTTAAAAAAATAATAATAATTATTTAACTTTTTTTAATTATAAATTTTTTTGCCACTTCTATTTTAGCATTTAATAAAATTTTATCACGTGATAAAAACACCCATGATTATGCCTTTATTGACATTTAAATATTTTATTTGCTAAATATTTATAGTTTAGTTTAAATGACAAATGAATCGAGAAAAATAAATAAAAACCTAATTATTTAGATATATATATAAATAATTTAGATAAAACATATTTTTTACACCACCCAATTCTTAACATGTTTTTTCAAAAGTATTTTATATTATTTAATATTAAAACATAACAAATTGAAAAATAGCCAACATCCATCCTCCAAAATAATTGTAATAAGCGTAAGAACAAAATTATAGAATTCACTTTCTCTTCTTTTTTTTCGTTTTTAGTAAAAGATAAGATATTAAAAAAATTACATGACAATTATTTTTTTTATTTTTTTACAAGACTTTCATCCAAAAAGAATTATAAATATAAAGAAACAAAATATACATTAATTATTTAGAGCTCTCATTTCCTCCACTCACTTCCAATCAAAATCAAAATTCACTTATATTTTTTGAAACAAAATCAATCATATATATATATATATATATATATATATATATGCACATATAAACTAATATTTTTCTAAATTTAGGAATATTATTAATTTTTATGATAAATATATGTATTTCTATACAATATTTATAGTTTTTTATATTTTAAATTAAAAAATATATAAGTTACCAATCTAATAATTCAAATGAAACTAATCTATTATTTATATAATTGATTTATTTAAAATTTATAAAAAAAATTACAAATCTAAACAAAATAAAGTCAATTAAGTTTTTTATTGATTCAATATATTTTTCTAAAATATCGCTTGAATACATAATGGCCTGATTTGGAAAGGGGCGCGCGTGCAAAGGCGATGACCAACGGAAGGTTGTGGGATTGAACACGTAAAAAATTTTTAAAAAAAATAAAAAGAAAAAAGAAAGTGACAGACATAGCTTACACAAAACCGCAGGATGAGGAAGAAGTGCACTGGGAGTGACCAATGAAGACAAGTTCGGTTAGCATTGTTCTGCTGACACCAACACTTACACTGTTATAAAACCCCCCAATTCCCTCTTTTTTCTTCCCTTTTTCCTTCCCTTCCTTCTTCCCTTCCCTTCCTTGATCCGCTTCTTTAAGCCCCCAAAGATTTTTTCTTTCACTTTGCCAGAACTACCCCACTAATGAAATGGGAGCGTGAAGGTGTAGTTCAACGCAGCTAACACAGGGAGCGCTTCTTCGTCTTATGGCATGCCTGCGGAAGAACGACCACTGCGTCCATTTTGACCCTCTTTCAATTTCCCATTTTGACCCTCTTTCCCTCCTTTATCATCCTCGCCAATCGCATCATGATTCTCAGCTTCTTTATACCCTTCTTCCTCTTCTTCACTCCAATTGGTACTTTCTTTATCTTCTTTCAAAGCTTTTACTTAATTGACTTAGTTTATGATGTGGGCTTTTCCCTACTTTTTGTCGATTTTGTATCATCATGGATCGGTGTTTATGCCCTTGTGTGTTTCGTGAAGGTTGAATTTAGATTAACTTTTTATTGTTTTCTGTTTGTTGTATTATTGGGTTCTACTGGTTGCTTTCTTTATAAGCTCATAATATCAAGTTTTCTTTCTTTCTTGAGGGAGATGTTTTAAATTCCCTTTTTAAAAAATATACATATTGATTTCATTTTAAGGTATCATTGTGATTACATTGATCAGCGTCTTCTCTTCCTGATTTCGCTTGGAATCCCTGTTCCTTTGATATATGATGATTATTCCAATTCTATCTATTCCTAGTTCTGAATTATGGATGGTCTTTTGCATTGGCTTTTCTAAAGATTATTCTTTTATCCTTTCATGTGAATCTGCTTAGAACCAATTTAAATTCATCTCACTGTGATTGGCCAAATGATGTTGGGGCTATAGAAGTTACTAGCATGTATTTTATGTTGCCTGCATAATGTTAATGGAGCTCTAATCTACCCTGTTTGGTTTCCAGCTTCCGTGCAAGCATTCACTGGAACCTATGGTATAAATTATGGGAGGATTGCAAATAACATCCCCTCGCCTGATGAAGTTGTTACTCTTCTCAGAGCAGCAAAAATAAGGAACGTTAGAATCTACGACGCTGATCACAGTGTTCTCAAGGCCTTTAGTGGAACTGGGCTTGAACTTGTAGTTGGAGTCACCAATGGACAGCTGCAAGACTTTAGTTCGAATGCAGACCATGCTTTGAACTGGGTAAAAGACAACGTGCAGTCATTTCTTCCTGACACACGCATTCGTGGAATTGCTGTGGGCAACGAAGTTTTGGGTGGGGAGGACTATTCTCTGTGGGGAATTCTTCTAGGTGCTGTAAAAAATATTTATAATGCTACGAAGAAACTTCATCTGGATGAACTAATTCAGATTTCTACTGCAAATTCATTTGCCGTTTTTGCGAATTCCTACCCTCCCTCCTCTTGTAAATTTAATGATAATGTGAATCAGTTTATGAAGCCACTACTTGACTTCTTCCAACAGATTGGGTCTCCTTTCTGTTTGAATGCTTACCCTTTTCTAGCTTACGTGAGTGATCCTGAACATATTGATATAAATTATGCACTTTTTCAACCAACAAAGGGAATTTATGATCCAACGTATGATCTGCACTATGATAACATGCTTGATGCTCAGATTGATGCAGCTTATGCTGCTTTGGAGAATGCTGGATTTGACAAAATGGAAGTCATAGTTACTGAGACTGGGTGGGCCTCGAATGGAGATCAAAGTGAAGCTGGAGCAAATTCAACTAATGCAAGGACTTATAATTATAACTTGCGTAAAAGGCTTGCAAAGAGGAAAGGAACCCCACATAGGCCTAAAAATGTTGTGAAGGCATACGTTTTTGCCATGTTCAATGAGAACCAGAAGGGTGGGCATTCCTCTGAGAGGAACTATGGACTGTTCAAAGCTGATGGGAGTATATCATATGATGTCGGATTTCATGGACTTAATGCTGGAGATTCATCTCATTTGTCTCTTAAGGTACCTTAAATTTCATTTGGTGCTATATTGTTTGTTTAATCTCATTTTGAAATTTTCATGCACCAAACAAACAGAGGGGTAAAATCAAACAAGTTTTTTTTTTTTCCCACTTATTGCGGAATGTTCTCTTTTTATTTATTTCTTATGGTTTTGGCAAGTGGAATGGCTTATTGGGAGATAGGCTTACTGGAAACTAGTGTATCCTAGATCCTACATTATTGAGAAATTGACCCACAAGTTGACCTTAACAAAAGATAACTTACCACGTCAAGAATTTGAAATATTTTACTAGACGCATTGCTTTATTCTTTCGTATTGGCTTTATAATGTCATAAGAAGAATATAAATTGTGGAATAGATTTACGCCATTTGTTTTAATATGATGACTGTAGTTTCACTGAATGTATTGTTGTGATCTCTGTCCTAATCCCACATTGCTATACGGTAGACAACCATGCAAGGACACTGCATATTTCTCGCTTATTTAACTTTGAAAATATCTCTTTTCATAATCCTATGGCCTGTGAACCTAGAAGAGCCATGAAAATTATGCTTTCTTACTCTTATATTTTGGAATCAATTTGGTTAGATATGTGTGTAGGTTATGCATCTACATTCATGATGTTTTCGTATGTTTTTTGAATAACAAATAAGGAAAAAAAAATGGGAAAATGTTTTTTCCTTGATACTACTTTTCCACCTCTTTAGCTATAGACTAGCTGCAGAGCCAGAACCCATGTCCCATGTTTTGGGATTTATGAACAAACAAGATATTTGTGTTCTCATGTGAAACAATCAAGGTATATCAAGTCCGTCTTAAGTCTTAACTTCATGATGATGGTGACTGATTGTTGGGTGTACTTGTGCTGTGCAACCATGGGTCAAATCTTTTTTTTAAATGTTTTTGGCTGGTTTGGAAGCTGCCATGCTCATTTTAATAATATCCTAACTTCAATTTTTTTGTAGAAAAAATTCCTTAACCTATTTTTTTATCTCTCTTTAGTCTCCTTCCTCTTAATTTTATGTCTGGAATCTTTCATCTCATGGAAGTGATCAATCTAAATTAATGAAACCGCATGAGAACCGATGGTTATGGGTGATATGTCAAGTGTCAACATTGCTTTAAAAGCCTGGACCGCAAGAAATTAGGAACTTATTAAATTAGAAATGTATTATACCTTTCAAGATTATCTTCAGAGCCTGTGAAGTTCAGTATATTAATTGGTATGTATTGCTTTAAGGGGAAAAGGGAAAAGGTCGACTATTGATTTCATTGATAGGTGATTTAATCACAGACGGTCTCTTTCCTTATAGTCATTTTAAACTGACTGCTTGTATTAAAGTTTATAATTTGGATAAACTTCTATTAAAAAAATATATAAAACAAGAAATAAAAAGGTAAAATAAATCAAACTTCTTCTATAAATTAAAATCAAGTTTTGTTCCTCAACTTTTCGAAGTTAGATGAGAGTTTTTAAAATGGTTGAAGCATAAAGTCAATTTTAACTTGTCATAAAAGTTTAATTAAGTTAACGTTATTGTTTTGTTTCCTTACAAGTGTTTGTTGAGAAGTTTGTCTAAATTGAGCCTACCACTTTGAGAATTTAATTTAGATTGAATTAAGCCTATTATGTAATCTGATTATGCAATTTGTTTACTATCCTCCATTTTGGCGTTCATTGGTTAATATTGGATTTCACTTGGCAGAATATCAAATCTCAAGGTTTGTCCCGATCCTACACAATGGTATTCTCTCTATCTGCTTTGATGCTACTGATTTGCTGGAGTTAGTGATCTGATGATATGAACCTCCATACTAAACCAGTTCCTAGCAATGAAGAAGGGGTTTGGCTTTGCTGCACTTCATGTCCCCCCCTGTAGATCAAAATTATACCATTGATTGTCATATTGTCATAAAGCAATATCTAGAAATTATGATGTTTTTTGCCCCATATTCAGCAAATGCGTAATTATTTAACCTCATAAAGCATTTTCCCTTCGATGAGATCTGGAATTTTCACTTCGAACACCGTCATATGCCTCTTTTTCTTTGGTACAAAACATGGCCATATCCCTAAAGCATATATCTCTTTTTCTTTGTTGGTCATCCCCAAAGCATATAACTCCTTTTTCCTAAGGATGGAAGCCCATCAGACAAGGCCTGGCGAGCCAGTTGAGAAAGAAAAGTTTTTTTTTTTTTTAAATATATTTAAATTTGAAGAATGACAAATGCATGTATAATAATAAATGTAAGAAATAAAACCTAAAGATTAGGGCCAAACAAAAAATGGGCTCTGACTGGTTTTTAATTGACGTAAGACTCAGTCGATCTCTACGTCCAATCTGCTAGGAAGAGTGAAACGGTAAGGGTGCTGACTTGGCTCGAGTTTGAAGACATCAATGTTGTTTTGTACTGAGTAAAAGAGACAATTACATTAATACCTCTTCACCATTATTAGCTTATGAATTAATTAAGCAATAACAATTATTTTGTTGACTCAACCATACCAGGTTATATTGTTCAAATGGTGAGAATACAATCTACGAAATAATGACTTCCAGTTATGACCTTTTGGAAGCTAGCTGGGTGCTAGCTCATGTCAACTAATTACTATAAAAATACGGCCATACAGAGCAACGATGTAATTTTAAAATAAGGGAATGATCAATAATTGTGATATAGCCAGTAAATTTAATTTAGAACCGAGAGCTTCGATATATTTTTGCATAAATTTTAGTGTATTAAATCGCCAACGTATTGACAGATTATTAATATTAATACATTAGAAAAGATGAATTTTTTTTGAAAAAAATTCAAGGATAGTATATTTATAATAATAATTTCTGGTGAGAATTTAATGAGTCTCTTCTTTTCCTACTGTTTCTTTCTTTTTGATACATAACGTTTCGAGTTAGCCGATGGTCTACATTGTATATTCTTAAGTAGAATGTGTTTCATGGCATAGTTGAGTTGGCAAATGGCCAACATGCTTCTAGCAATTTTAATTAGTTAATGGTGGCATTGAAGGAGTAAAGTACTAAACTCTTTTAAGCTAGCTGTTCAACACATCTCAAGTGTCTACGCCAAACTATATACTATTTTAAAGCGGTAAAGTACTATTGCAAAATCTCATTTCACCCAAACCAAATCTTAATAATAAAGATATGATGAGAATTAAAAGTATCCTCAATTTCTACATCTTCTTATAAACGGGAGATAATTATTCTCCTACATGTTAAATAGATATTAAATCAAATATTTTATCACTATTTAGTTTCAGAATTATTTAAAAGAGGGGGTTATGGACACAAGGGTTAGAGACATGCTCAGAACCATATTTATCTGTTGACTTGCTCCCCAGGTATTTAGTCAATTTTTTATGATCCAACAACTTTGTATATTGTATAAAAAAAAGTATCAATCAAACCGTGACCAAGTGAGATGACAACACAACGATCGAAGGTTTCTTCTATAGACAATGCTTACTGCCTTCTATATATTCAATAATCAACACACACACAGAATGCACTTCCAAGTTCCAAGTCTTTCTCTTCTCAGACACATAGGAGCACAGAAAGAGCAATACATGATGGCTCAGTTAAGGAATGTGACAATTCTTATGATAGTCTTTGTGGCTGCAGTGAGCACAGAAGCTAAAGATTACACTGTGGGAGGTACCACAGGTTGGACTAGTTTTCCTCCTGGTGGTGCCTCTTTCTATTCCAAATGGGCTTCAAATTTTACATTCAAAGTAAACGACACTCTAGGTGAATATCTACACTGCATACAACATTTCTCATAAGCCATTATTCTAACAACATTTATTTATTAATATGTTTATTTGTAATGGAACTAAATTTGCTTTTGCAGTTTTCAACTTCGAATCTGGAAGCCATGCTGTGGCTGAAGTTACCAAGGCAAACCATGACAAATGTGAAGTGAAGAACAACATCAAAGTGTTGAATACGGGACCAGCTAAAATCACCCTTGATCACACAGGGGAATTCTACTTTACCTGCACCTTTTCAGGCCATTGTAGCAGTGGCCAAAAGCTAAGCATTAAAGTCAGTGGTACTTCTTTTCCTGTACCAGCACCAGCACCAGCACCAACACCAAAACCAAAGAGAACTCCAGCTGAAGCTCCTTCAGCTTCTGCTCCTGCATCCGGATCAGTTCCAAGCTCACCTTCCAATGAAGGATCTCCATCGTCCCCAACTCAACCAGGTGCTATAGCTCCTCCACCACAAGGCTCAGCAACACCTCTTTCTGCTACCTTCTCTCTTCTCCTAGTCACCATTGCCATCAATTTTTTGTCTCAATTTTAGGACACTTTCTGTTATTATGATTATCCATACCAATTTGTGGTGAAGGGTTCTTTCAATTTCAATGTTGGGTTGTCAACTTCATTCGTGGTGTGTTGGTGGTAATTTTTGTATGGAACTTGGAAAAATTTGTTTCAATTTCAAGTTTACGGATGAATAAACAGCTATGAGGTATCCTATTGTAGGATATACCAGTTCGGTTAATTTTATATGTAAATTATTATTCCACCGATGTCTTACTTTTCTGCCAAAAGAAATTTTAAATCGAAGTTGGATTTTAAAAATTGGGTTTAAGGTAGTGGAACATCTGAACACGTTACGCATAAACTAAAAATAAAACATGTATTGCGATATTTTGACTGAGTTTGTTCCATCTTATAAAAAGAAGATTAGGGTACAGGGCATGCATGACAGCACACACAAGATTTTATGTGATTTGGTGTGGTTGGATGTAAGTTGCAGTGTTTTAACTTTAACTTAAATATAAATATAAATATGAGTAGGTTATTTAGTTTATTTTAAGAAAATTTTTATTTACATTTTATAATATATTATAAAAAAATATAAGTGATTATTTTTTTTAAAAAAAAATCTCTGCAGAACATACGTGATAAAATTCTATTTTGACAATTTATGTAGGAAAATTTTAATCAAATTTGTGTTGTTCTAACAAAGAATTTGCTCCTAAAATAAATCAAGTTAATTGTATAGAATTTTACAAAAACTCTAAAAAAGTTGAGGTAGTCGTTAAAAATATTAATGAAAAAAGCTTTCAGATAAGCTCATTTAAGGAACTTTTTTAATTTCAAAAAATTCAATTAAAAACATTATAAAATTACTAAATAGTTAAAATTTAATTGTAAAACCCTTTTTATTTTAACTTAAAAAATGCAAAAAGCTACCTTCAATCTATTGTAATTCACACAAGTCTATGGTGAATCGGCACTTCCTAAATATAGTGTTCCACAATATGAACTCACCCGACCTATAATGCAATTCAAAATATAACAAAAGATGCAGCACCATTGACCAAGCAAAATATAAGATTTGTTATATGAATTAAAATTTATTAATCTTCCTTGGGATGTTCCGAAATGTTCAACTAGGGCTTCCTAACATAATTACAAATTTACAAGCTCATCAGACAATCTGTGGAATCAGTAAAATTGGGCTGCTCTTTCGGCCTTTTGGGCTTGTATTAAAAGTTACCAAGTATGTTCAACGGGTCAATATATTTTGTTTAAAATTATTTTTGATAAAAAAATATTTTAAATCATTAAATGCAATTAAGATACATGCATAAATTAATCTGAATTTATGTATTTATCATTAGAAAAATATATAAAATTAGTCTTTCAATATAAAAAAAATATTTTAAAAACATCAGGGGAGGGTTGTAACTGGTCATATGTAGTAATAAAACAATGCCAACATATACAATTAAATACATTTTGCTTAGTACATGAAAAGCATGGAGATTGTGATTGAAGAATGACCCGTTAATGAAACGAGAGAAAGGATATAATTAGCACTGTGTAGTAAGAGGTACCTTTGCAAGTGGCTTCCAAGCTACCAAAATTCCAAATCCTCGTACTTAAACGTGCTAGCCACACTCCCTAACAAAAATTGTTTTGGACATTTTTTTACCTCATCAAAACCTATCACTCTTTTACTTTATTTCTTTTTATTAACGAAAATATAAATTAAAACCTATCTCATAACATAAACGGTGTCCTGTTAACAAAAGGAAAGACCTTGTCAATAACGCAAATATAAAAATTAGTTATGATTGAAACATGAGGAGAAAATTAACAAAAATATTTATTTAAATGAGTAAAAATAAAAAATACTTAAAATTATTTTTATAATAATCATAAAATTTTAAAATTAATTTAAATTTTATTATTATAATGTTTTTAATAAAAAAAATATAAAATTTTTAATTATTTATATTTTTATATTACATCAATGTTTTTTAATAATTTAATGAATAGATATGTAGTCCCAGTCTCGTCCTCTCTACTTCTCTCGAGGGAGAAGGGGAAAAGGGAAAAGAGAGGTCGTTAAACACGGGTATAACATCTACAGTGTAACATTTCATTCTAATCTCTCTTGTGAAAGATTTGATATTTTTTTTTATGTAAAATATAATATTAATAACTATTTTTATAAAATAAAATAAATAGTATGTGTGTTTAAAAATATACTAAAAGATCTATGAATATAAATCTAATAAATATTATAATTAATAATGTTAAAGTAAATATGAATCTCCAATAATTTGAATAATAATTTAAATATATTCAACAAAAAATATCTTTATTGTGAGTGACAAAATTATTTTTTAAAATTAATTTTGAGATCACAAATTAAGATAGAATAATATATTTATTGATTTTAGAAATTATTTTTTAATTTATATATATAACAAAATAAAAATAACTATATACAATATAACCATTTTTATATGTTTAAATACAAAAATTAGATTTTTATGAAATATTTTATTATTACTTTATAATATTTATTTTCATTTTTATTGAAGTATATTTTATTTTAAAAATATTTTTAATTAAATTAGTAGTTAGAATATTATTTTTTTTATATATATAATAGTTTGTACAACGTTGCATATGATATTTTTTTATTAAAAATTGTAACATTTAATAATATCAATTTATTGAAGTTTAAAGTTTTTCAATATAATTTTTTATATAGAAATTAGTATTCTATACAATATTGTATAAGTTGAAAAAATTGTGTTTGCCTGTGTATTACTAACCTTCTTTCTTTTATTTTTTATTTAAAATTTTTTAAACTCTTTAACTAAAAAAGCGACTTAAAAATTCTTTTAGCGTCACATGAATTTTTTTATATTTTAAATTTATTTAATTCACTACTTTATTTTATTTGTATGTTTTTAACCTTTATTGTTTTTATTTTATTATTACATATTTTATATTTATTTTAATAATTAAATTGATAGTTTAGGTACTAAATAAATATTTTAAAATTACTAAGTGAATAGCAATATTTTTATTAAATGTAATCCTAACATAAATAAAAATTTAAAAATAAATATTTATAAACATATCATACATGTATAAAATATAATTTTAAAATTAAAGTGACAATAAATATACAAAAATATTCATAACCGTGTTTTATTATGAAGTGTTATCTAATATTCACATAAAAAATTAAGAAAGAAAAATTAAATTTAAAACATGTGCTTTAACTGAAGAAAAACGGACGAAACGTGAGGAAAATTTTTTATTTTAAATCTTTTTTCTTATGAAAATGTAAAGTTAAGAAGTGAAATAACATTATAAAATTTATAAAATTCTCTCTTTATTACATGAATAACAAGTTGACATCTTTTAAATATGTGTTTAAATTAAACTATTTTATATCTAGAAGAAATTAAATTAGATCAATATAAATAATTATACTGTCAAAAATTTTATGCAAAAAGTGATTTTTATTAATTTAATTATTAAATTATAACTATATATTGTCTCGATTATCCATACAAGTCTTTAGTTTATATATATTATATTAAATAATTTAGAATTGATTTAAATTTTTACAAACATAAGATAAACAACTTATTTTGGATTAAAACTTTTCAAAAAAATTATTAAACAATATTCGCAACGTATGTTTGAAAATTATTAAACATGATTTATTGATTCTCTTAAATAATTGAAAGAGTAATTTGAGGAAGAAAAAGTCTAGATAGAATGACTGTCTCTGTCCTTGTAGACATCAAAGCATGACGTTTGGAATGTTTGAAAGTGTGTGCAGTGTCTTTCAAAGATGGTTAGAATACTGTGGTTTGAAGGGTTCCCATGTTCTAATTTCTCAAATCTCACCTTCATCTCCATGGAAAGTGGAATTCAATTCCCATCTTGGAATTTTCTGCCAAACTTGTCTGTATTCTTTCTCACAACTTACTGCATTTTGTTGTTATCAATTTATTAAT
Organism: Abrus precatorius; assembly: GCF_003935025.1. Classification (NCBI taxonomy): domain Eukaryota; kingdom Viridiplantae; phylum Streptophyta; class Magnoliopsida; order Fabales; family Fabaceae; genus Abrus; species Abrus precatorius. The sequence continues at coordinate 34,996,433 of NW_020874428.1, read as the reverse complement.
AAAATTAATTTCACGATTTCAATTTTCATGGCAATTAAAAAAAAGGCATACAAACAATGTTGATATAGAATCAATAATTGACTCCGTGCCCATTGGCTCGTGTAAAAACAAAGGAAGCGGAGACAAGTCAAATTGATTTGGTGAGTTCTTAGTCTCACGCGGCTCTCAACACTTCTCGAAGTCTCAAATCTCGGCAGCCTGCAACTAAGCTTTGCCACACTAATTTTGTTGACCTAACAAATTATACACACTTCAACTTTTTACACCACATTTTTCATTAGTCCAAGTTCAATTAGGCTTTTTGTAAACGCCACTTAGTTAACTCCCTTCATCATTAATATATTAATTATTATTTTAACGACTTTTATGGTAGTTAAGATAAAATCAAATAATATCAATTATATGTAATTGATAAACATAAGTGAACGAGATATTGCTAATTTATCAATTCATTAAGTAGAAGATAAACATAAGATACGATAAGGGATTTTAACCCATCATTAAAAGTAAAAACAGTCTGAATCTACGGATTATTCAAATTCTAACAGAACAATTCTACCCCGTATCACGCGTCTTATCCCTTCTTTTTCTCTATAAAAACAAGCCAAAAGGATTGGCCTTCTACTTCACAGTTCTTTCATTGGAAAGGAGAAAAAAGAAAGAAGAGAGAGAAATAATAGAAGAAATTAAGAGGGGGCGACCTGACCTCAAAGAACACATAGGTAGTGATGGCAAGGAACTTCAATGCTCTCGTTCTTGTGCTATTTGCCGTGGCCACCCTTCTCCACGGCTCATCAGCACAGACCAGACACGTGGTTGGCGAAGCAACGGGCTGGACCATCCCTGCTGGTGGAGCTGCACTCTACACCAATTGGGCTGCCAATAAAACCTTCGCCGTAGGCGACATTCTCGGTAATTCAAAAAACATCTTTAAATATTTGCAGTTGTTGGGTTTTGAATGTGCTTAAACATAGTGATTTGATGAATAATAACAATATGCAGTGTTCAATTTCGCTACTGGGCAACACGACGTTGCTGGAGTGACAAAATCAGCGTTTGACGCATGCAACGGTGGGAGCACCCTTTTCACCACTACCACGGGTCCAGCAACCGTGACGCTGAACCAGACAGGACAACATTATTACATTTGTACCTTCGGAACACACTGTTCCCTCGGTCAGAAACTAGCCATCAACGTTAGCAAAGCTTCCTCTGCCCCTGCCCCTCAACCCAGTGGAAGCGCCCCTGTCCCAACACCAACACCAACACCAACACCAACCCCAACCCCTACCAAAACACCCACACCAGCACCCGCTCCTGCTCCATCCACTGGACCAGTTACTTACACTGTTGGAGACACCTTGGGCTGGACTGTTCCTACTAACGGTGCTGCTGCTTACCGAACCTGGGCTCTTGGCAAAACCTTCAAGATTGGAGACATCCTAGGTAACTTTCCAAAAAACCAAACAACAATATTATTATTATTTTAAAAACACAAACTAATTAAAATTCATTGCTTTGTGTTATGCAGTGTTCAATTTTCCATTGAATGCACACAACGTGGAGGAAGTGACAAAGGGGAAATTCGATTCTTGCAACTCATCCTCTCCTATTGCTACTTATAGCAGTCCACCTGTGAGGGTAACTCTTAATAAGACTGGTTCACATTACTTCATATGTGGAATTCCTGGACACTGCTCTGCGGGTCAAAAGCTGGCCATCAACGTCACTTCCAGCGCCGCCGCCACTCCCCCCTCCTCCGGCGCTACCCCACCTTCTTCCGCCGCCACTCCGCCTTCCTCCTCTGCCACGCCACCTTCCTCCACAAATTCTCCCACCAATCCTGCTTCCCCTTCTCCGGCAAGTGCTGTCACCCCCCCACCACAGAACTCTAACGCTGTGTCTCTTGGAGCTTTCGGATTATTTGCCACCATTTTCTCAATTGCTGCCGCATTTTTCTGTTAGACACATGAGATTGAGACTGAGATTGTAGTTAGAATTGTTTTGAACTCGTCATTCATTTTCTTTCTATGGTGTTTCATGGATTCAGTATTTTTATTTTTATTTTATTTTTATTTTTGAGACATTTGACAATAAAGTTAGCTTTTCCTTCGTCGGCTTCTACAGTTTTTTATTTTTATTTCCTACCTGATGTGTCAAATTTGTAGGGTGGCTGTGTGAATAATATATTATGCTTATACATACTGTATTTCTTTGACAATTAACACCGTGGTGTTGTAGTTAAGTGCTTAGCTCGGGTAAAATTAAAAAGTACGATTTTTCAATTATTTTTTTTAAGCACTGTATGTTTGGAATTGGGGATAAGTATTAGTGCAGAGAACAAATTCGTAACGCCTCTCGCAGTCACAGTTGGTTTGATTGTGGAGAAATTGTGACGTTGTGGTTTGAAATAAGGATGAGGTTGATGACTTACTCTCTTTGAAAAATAATTTATTGATTTGAAAAGTAAGTGTTGGCAAAAGAATAGAAGGGGTGACTTTGGTGAGTCATGCATCTACCTTCTTCTTGGGGTTGTGGAGATCAACGATTTGCTAGTCTTGCCACTTGCAAATAAATAATTAGTCAACGTGAGTAAATGACATGGAAAGATCATTTTGTGGCCCTATCATCACATTACAATTTTGTTTATTGCCTCTTTATGCGTGTCTTCCTTGGGATGTTGTTGAGCTGAACTCCCAACATCTTCTTTTCATGGATGAGCATAAATTAGACTTAAATCGCCAATTTAATTAAGTTTTCGATATCTGCGTTTCGATTTGGGTATCCTATGCAGGACCAGTTTAACCAAAAGGCATGGCCATAATTATTTTCTTCACATATATTATGTAAAGATGCAGGTTTTTATAATAAAAAGAACAACTCTTTGAATCTTGTGTCACACCTAGTACAATGTATGTGTCAAAAGTTGGCTTAGTTGTAAATGTAAACTATAAGTATGATTTGTGCGAGTCTTAATTTATATAGTTTGTTGACATGTTGAGTCCCATACTATTAGGTTAACAAAAGATACTTAAGGTAAACATGTTTACTTTCTTATTTATTATTGAATCTTGCCTTCATTATTTGATGGGATTTACATAGCATAAATTATTGATAAATTCTACAGTACTATTAAAAATGAGAAAATATTCTATGCTATTATGTATATAGAATAATTATAACTGTTAATTTTCATAATAAAGTTAATGATATATTTTAAAAAAATATAAATATTTTTTAATATTTTAATATATTCTAAAAAAAGTATTTAACACACACTCAAATTTAGGAACACCGTGTCAAACATCTAAATTATTTCAATTATTAATTGTATAAGAAAAGAGACAGCAAAAATTATGAGAAAAAAGGAATGCATAAATAAGGTGTGAATATTTTTCTTTGAAACAGAGAAAAAAGAAGTTTGATTGTAAAGATCCCAGCAATCCTCCTGGAATTAATGCCTGGTAATTGATTCAATTGAAGAAGGAAGAATCTCCCTGTTTTCATTATGTTCGATTTTGATAATTAGTTGTAATTAGCGATATTTTACTCTCTAAATTTTATTATATACTTTTTAAGAAATATATATTTTTCGGAAAAATACTAATAATATATTGTTTATAGTATATTTTTCATTATAAAGTAAAATTAATTAAGACTTACAAAATATGGTAAGATTCATTAAAAAAAAAGGACTTCTATTATTTTGTAAATGTTAATAACTTTTATTCAATAACAAAAAAAATTGTTTAAATAATTTGTTAAAGAATGTATTATCAATATTATTCACTTACTTTAATGCTGGTGTTCATGATGAATACGATTAAGAACTCAGAACAAAAAGCATCAAATGAGAAGCTTCTATGTTCATACACAAGAACGAGGATACTTCTAGAGATGGTTCTGTTTACCATTTTTGTCAACGCGTTGTTGGTTTTGTATCTTTTTTGTAGTCAAAATGAAGCAGCTGTAAGTGGAATTAGGGCGAGTGTTTTTTCTTCTTTTTTTTTTCTAGAAAAGAAAATGTTTCTCTTATTTTATAAAAAAATAAATTCCAGAATATCTAAAATTAAAAATATAAAAAATACAGGATCATTTAAAAAGTGAAAAACTCCCTAGACAAAAGGGTCAAATTCTCTAAAACTAAAAGTTTATATCTTTTTTATAAAATTAATTTTTAAGAATATTTAAAATTTTAAGAGTGATTCAAAATATTTTTTTTATAGTTTTTTAATTTATAAATATTTTATTTGTCTTATATTAAATATGTAAATATAAATATAATTTAAATAATGTCTCTAATTTAATGTTAAATTTATCACCCTGCAATAATAAAATTTAAAGATTTTAAAAAAAGTTATCAATAAAAAATAATTATAAAAAATTAATAAATTAAAAATATCATATTTCTAATATTTAGTAGAAATATAATAATATGAATTATTAAAGATTTAATAAAAAATTTAAATATTAAAATATAATTATAAATATAAAAGATATACAAGAATGACTCTAACCTAATCTTGTCTTATGAGTATTCTCTTTTATGTTATGCAATCTAATGATTCTCATCTCTATTTGTAATGAAATTGATAAACTTTGTACCAAGTTCATTTAATAATCTTTAGTGGGAAGGAAATGTCATCTTATAGCTAAGAAGGACATTTGTAAACCTAAATCTTAAAGAAGTCTCGATTTAAAAAATTCGTATATTCTAAATTGATTTTATATTATGAAATTATATTAGAGAATAATTATTTTTTTCTCTAATTTATGAGCCCAAGTTGTTAGACAAAAATATAATTTTTTTCTTAAGAAACCTCCCTATATTAGGAATACTCATAAAAGTTCTTATTTATGGAATAGTATAACTTTTGTCTGGCCTAATTTCTCCTAGGCTTAGGATGGATAATTAGGGACAGGATGGCAACTAAATTCTAGCATCATGCTTAGATTCCTTAGGTTCCTATGTTGTCTAATTCTGCCTTATTCCATGTACCTTCCATAAAATTACACTTTCCTATTACTTTATTTGTTCATAAGGATGGTTGGGACTTTGATAAAATTATGTTTGAGCTTCCTCCCCATATTTGCCACTATATTTCTTAGATTAATCCCCCTGCTTAGTCTAGTGGAATAAATATATTCAATTTTTTTGACTTTAACTGTTAATGATATTTTCTCTATCAAGTCAGCCTACCATTTTTGCTCTAAACCTGCTTAAAGCCCTAAGAATAGCTAAAATAGTTTTCATTATGTTTACAAGTAACAAAGCCCTCCTAAAATTGCCTTTTTTTTTTTTGGAAACTGGCCCATGGTCAAGTTGTTTATCAATGAGGAAAGGTACATTTGAAATATGACTAACTTCTCCTTATGTTCTAAGTGTGGAGAGGCTCCTAAAACTATTATGCATATGCTTAGAGATTGTTTCTATACTAAGTAAGTCTAGGAGAATTTTGTTCTTCCTGATCATTAGGTCCAATTTTATAGCATGAGGCTTACAAACTAGTTGTTTTGAACTATGCTAATAATGAGTTTAGTAAATTTACTTATTGATATAACTTGTTTGGTATAATTACTTGGCATATGTGAAATGATGAAAATTCTTTTATTTTTTAAGCTTATTCTCTCCTCCATAACAACTTATTCATAAAATCTTATATGATTTTGATTTTTGGTTTAGCTGTTGCAAGAATAAAATCATACCTCTACCCAAAATTGCTAAGGATCCAACTAAAACCAAATGGCTTTTATCTTCCTCCTAACCAACTGAAGTTAAATGTTAATGGTGTTATGTCATACGATGAAGCTACCTGTGAAAGGTTAATTCGGGATAGTAATAGCAAATTCATTTATGGATTTTGCATTAATCTCTATGGTTGTCCCCCTCTTACTGCTAAGCTATGAGGCTTATATTGAGGTTTACATCTAGTTTCTATAAAAAATATTTATACATTTAGGTAGAAAGTGACTCTAATGAAGCTCTCGTTCTAATTCTCAATATTCAGCAACCTACTCACTTTCTGTTTGATCTGATTAATAACATTATAAATTTAATTAAATCCATTATATTATCTCACATCTTTAGAAAAGTCAACTCATGTGCCAATAGACTAACTAAGTTAAGCCTTGAAAGTTCTTCAACATTCTTTTATTTTGATATTGCTCCTATTGATTTGCTTCCTTTCCTTTGCCTTATGCTAGTGGAAGCTTGTTTAGTAGAGCTATTTTCTGGTTATTTTTTGGACTTCTAGTCCCATTGTATAGCAATATATATATAATTAACAAAAAATAATATAGTTATTTATTTTTTTGGTCAAAAAGATAGAGTAAGAGAATTGAAAATACTCACTTTGGAAAAAAAATATTATTAAACATGTCTTGCTAATAAATGTTGTGTTTGGATACATTGTGGGTTTGAAGAAAGGGAAGAAGAGGAAAAAAAATTGCACAAAAAATCTAATGTGATTTTATTTTGAGTAAAAGAAACATACTTACATGTTTTAAATAAAATTTAAATATTAATTCAAAGTATATTTAAGTAAAATTTTAAAATATCTTAATTTATTATAAATTTTCTTTTAAAATAAATATTTTAAACATGAATTATTTCAATTCAAATCACTTTTAAAAAATATATTCAGAAAATAAAAGTTATTGAAAGACAAATCAACTAATATTTAACCTAACATTAATCATGTGTTTTGTTTTTAGTTTAGAATCACAGAGTCACGATTTTGTCAAAAGTTTTAAAAAAATATATATTTGTTTTACTCAAATTAAAACTTTAATTTTTTCAACCAAAACTTAAACATAGTATATTTCCTTATTATGAATAAAAGAAATAACCTTTTGTTTATAGCACATCTTAATTTTAAATATAAACTTTTTCTTGATATGTGATTTATGATATATTTTTGTGTTATAAATTTGAAATTTTATTCCTAAAAGGTGAAATAATTTTGAGTAAATTATTTCTTGTATAGTCATACATGTTTTTCATTTTACAACACATCTCAAAACACATTTTTATCCTCTTCAATGTTTTTTTAATAAAAATATCCATTTTATTTAATTTATAAGCTAATATTTAATTTTTAATCAATATTCTAAATAATATTTACAAATTATCGATATTATTTTAATTAGCATTTCAAAATACTTATTATGTTTTTTTAGCATTTTAATTATAATTTTATTTTTTTCTTTGATATTTTACCTTTTTGGGTTTTGTTTTGATTTGCTCCTTTTAATCAAATTATTGATTTTAGTAACAATTTATAAAAAAAAATGTAACAAAATAAATTTAAAAAGTAAGAGTTTATAAATATAAAAATATGTCAAAATGACAAAAATAAAAATAAAAAAAGCTAAAATAAAACACGAAGAACTAAAAGATAAAATCAAAGTAAAAAACGAAGTTAGAGTATCAAAATATCAATTCTATCCATACATTTTAATAAACGGGAGCACTGTAGCAACGTGCTGCGATTCCTTTTATTATTATTATTATTATTCCCATCATGCTCTTCCTTTTTTAAGTTAATCCCACTATACTGTTTTGATTTTAATTATTTTGGTCCATTAGGGTCTTTGAATAACTCACATGCACTTTGGAGACGCGACTAATTAAATTAAATCATAATAAAAGCTCATTATTTTGTTAAAGAAAAACGAAGCAGAATAATTGGAATAGTATAATGCACAGAAGCAAGGCATGTGAAGCCAAAATTTTGTGCTAGATTTTATCGGTGTGAACCCTAAACGTGTTTTATTCTTCCCTTAAACGTAATTATTAATTTATAATTTTTAGTGTATGCGTTCGTCAACGGCGACTCGGTGACCCAAATTCTGAGCTTTTGGGGCGGTGGGGGGCACACGGCACCGAGGCCCATTTCAGAGATTAATTTAAGAATAATCATATGTTTGACAAAATAAAATTAATCACGTGTTGACACTCTGAACAAGAAAAAAAAAACTATTAACACTATTTTTTTTATGTTAAATGGATGAAGAAATAAAAAATAATAATATAATGAATAAAGTGATAAGAATATATATATATATATATAATTTTATTATTTTTCAGATGAAAGTTTACAACGAGGGAAATACATTAATCAAAGTCTAGAAAAAGTAAAAGGTGATAATGCATATGTAACCCCTCCATATAATAATAATCTTATAATCTGACAAAAGTCGTGTTGCCATTTGACTAACTTTAGGAGACTCCAAATCCTCCATTACTATTTTTTATTAATATAATTTATTATGTAAAGAAAGTTTTGAATGTTTTATTCACAATATTGAATGTATTTAGTTTTTTATTTCATGTATTTTTTAAGAAAAAAATATAAAGATTTTATACGAAAACAAAGCAATATTCTTCAAAAAAATAAATAAATAATTGCACTATTTAATTTAATATATAATCACAAAATCTTTACCTGGCTGAACCTCCATGTCTTAAAATGTAGATATTTATACCAACTAATCGGCATGAAGTAAAATAGAAGAGATTACTGTGTGTGTTTTTTAACCAGCAGGAATCATTTCAGGGTTAAGTATAACGAGTCTTGCTCGACCTTGACATAACAAACACTGAGAAAATCAAAATTTAAGAGCCCCAAAAAATGATAATTAGGATAAACTATATTTACACTCCTTCAGATTTCATAAATTTCACTTAATTTTTAAAATTTTATAATTCATATAATTATATAATAAATCAAATGGATTGGCCCATTCAAGTGGGTCTGTATGGGGTGGCAGATTTTAGCAAAAATAAATAAATTTAATTCAAATTCTCAAAAACCTGAACTTAATTTGCCGTAATATCAAACAGGTTCAAATTAATCCGGTTGAATAGGCCATTTTGCAAACTTTATCAAAGAAAGGAGAAGGATTATCGCATATATTTTCATATAAAAAAATACTATGCTAGTCATCCCTCCCCATAGTAACATTTTAAATGCAGGAGGTACATTATATATTCTGTTTTTACTTTATATTAATGTTATTGTGAAACTTTGTGAAATAATATACGATTAATATTAATTTTAATTAATTCTCTAGAATCTCTAGAAAATTTAGTCTAGATCCCGCCAATGAACTCAACCTTTAGTCTAAGAATAATTTTATAAATAAATTAAACTCAAATTGTATACGCTTAACACTATATAAATATATAGTAATATAAAAAAAAAGTTGAATTTACACACACACACAAACTTAACTAAATGTAATTTTATGTTAAAAAAAATATTATAATGTTTTTTTTTTCAAATGTTCTTCTATTTCATTTCTCATCTCTTATATCTCATCCTATAATATAAACAAACAAAGTTATAAATGAACTATTAGCCAAAAAAAAAGTTATTAATGAACTAAATAAGTTAAATTCATTTTTATATAATATAAAATTATAAAATAGTTTACTTTTTTTACAAAATTTAATATTTTATAATTATTATGAAAGATTTTTTTACTCATTTAAACATATAAAAATAATTGGTTTTGTTAATTTTTTTTCTATTTATTCAAATAATGCATATTTTTTTCTCTTCTAATTCTTTTCCAATATATTTCACCTTTTATCCCAACATTGTTAATGTGCATGACTTTGTTTTTCGGTCTAGAACGTGCATGACTAGAATTAGGTGTATGCGCCTTAAGGTTGCAGGCAGGCCCATAAATAGCTCGAATGGGTTCGTATAATGTAACTTCTTTTAATTTGTTTAAATTGTGTGTTAAACAAGATGTCTGCAAACCAATATATATATATATATATATATATTTGTTAAATGAATTGTTCTACTAACCTGCGGGTCAAAGTAGATAGTATATTAGTATATACTAATAAAAATTATTCAAATAATAAACAATTCGATATCGTTTAAACATAAATTTAAATTTAAATTTTTGTATATGTAAAAAAATTTTAGTGATAAATTCACTCATCACATCCAATTCAAAGCATAACTGAATTGAATCTGAATTAAATTAGATGAAAAATAATAATAATAAAGTAGGTGGTATACAACAATTTCATGGGTTTGTTTATTTGGAGAGCCAATCCAATTCAACCTATTTTATGGTCAATCTATCCATGGACCAGTTTTTATAGATGGAATCAGTGCATATACCCACCTAAAGGCATGACAAGTAAAACCATAAAACTATTGAAGTGCTCATTATACCAATAAAAGCGTACACCTTTAGATATATTTTTATATTTAGAAGGTGCCCTAAACTCAGTCAAAAACATTTTTTTTTTAAAAAATTATTAATTAATAGATATTTTTAATATCTAACTGTGAAGTTCTTAGGCTTCCTCTTTTAACAGCACTACAAAACAAATTAAACAATTGAGTTATATTAGTTATAAACAAAATAGATAGTTTTACTTCCCTTCTATCTATCCCTATCTCATTAATCTATTTATCTTGATGATTAAGAAAAGTATTTATTTAATTAAAAATTTGATTACAGTTCATCTTGATAAAGTTAAATTTAAATCATTACACATAATTATAATTATAATACTTATAAATTCATATGAAATTACATATTTGTATAAAAACGATATCTTTTATTTAAAAGTATGAAAAATATTCAATTGTAAAATAATCAAGTCCTGAGTCTCCTGATAAATTTCAGTGAAGAAATCGGTGCAGAGAAGACTAAGCGGAAGATGGATGTGTCCCGATCTATTATGAAGGTGGCAGGTTACATCGACGCTCAGGGAACAAGATCCATCGATATTACTTTGGTTGATGTAAATTGTCGTATATGCTCGGTTTTGAGGGTGACTAATGATGACAAGCTCATTAAGCAGCATATAGCAATCAATGCCAGCGCCAGAACAGGTAATACCAGTTCGCACAACAATTCATACACTCATGCTGCATGATGTTGACAATACCAAATGCCCTGTTACCACCCTCTGCAATTAAAACCTAACTGCAGAGAGATCTCAATAATCATAAAAATAAATTGTTGGATTTAAACAGCATGTTCCTTCAATTAAAAATTCCAAATCTAGAATTTCTTGTTCCACCAAATGCTTATGGTTAAAGTTCCACCAGAGGATAAATGATTGCATTATTTATCACGTAATGGATTATAATTATATAGATGGAAGAACACTAATTTTATAATATAAAGACCAACACAATAAATTATACTTTATTAATTATATTTGATAAAAAAAAATTATCTTTTCCTTTAATATGAAAAGTTACAGATTTTTCTTCAACTTCTATATCTCTTTAGTCTTCTCTCTAGTCAATCAAATTCACAACCATACATTACAACTGATTCGGAGCAATTGATCAATCTGTTCTATAATTGATCAATTTTAGGGAAATTTGTCACGCTATTGGACACGTGCGAAAACACAACTATCACTAGTGCATTTTAGTGATCCCACATGTCAAATAATGATTTGAATGAATACCTATGATAAATTACAACACCTAATGTTCATACCTAATATTCATCCCATAGACAACTCAAGCACTCGTAATAACTAGCAAGAGTGATATTTTTTTAGTTTTGAGGTAGACTACTGGGGACTTAGATGCCCAATTCCCAAGTGTTAGGAGGAACGGCCCTGTCTTAACTCTTAAATCAGCCCCGGGCATGGCAGAAAATATTTGTTGTTCATCCTAAAAGAGACATCTCAAAGCTCGTTATGCTTTGAACAATGCCGTGAAACTACAATGAACTTGAACAGATAGACTTGAAACTGATTTCCTGTCCACGTCCAAGTATGGTGGCTGCTAATGTGGTCCACGGATCAGACAAATTTTCAAGATCCTGATAAATCTTTAGGCAAGTAATTGCATTTCAAAAATGATCCTCACAGCAGTAAAAAACACTTTATGTTGAAGCGTATTGTCTACTGTGGGCAACAACATCCACCTGGGAATTTCTCATTTGATCTCTCCACAAGTAGTTAAAGCTTATTTTGAGACTGGTTAAACCCTAATCCCTTCATTTGCTGCTAATGTCCTAGGGTCCAAGCGGATAATCGGAACAATCATCCCTCCACATTTTGAGGAGGCCTAGAAAATCATAAATTTAACCCCTGCACAACATTCTCCTGTCTTCCCAGATGAGGGGTGTGTACACGGGGGGATAGGTTCTGAGGTATCTCTGTCAATCTGACCCAAAATTTTGATACGATCATTTCTATGTTATATCAATCTTAATATTATGTATGACTAAATCAAAATTAATAAAGTACAAAATTAAAATATATTTTACGGTATATATTTTAACGTGAACAATGATATCATGATACGGAGAATATTATAGTATCAAATTTTCAAATCTCATAACCAATACATAAAATCTTGAAAAAATAGCACAAGTTCTAAAAGAAAAAGGATGTCAGGTCATGTTGGGACAACCCGAACCCGTGAAAGTTATCATCGGACCAGAATAGATTGGTGGGACGAGTTGGATCAAGCAAAACCATATTCTCGCATCTAACTTGTTTAATTTCTTCTGCTTCATACTTGATTAGTAATTTTGATGAGGAAAGTTTGTTCTGTAGTTATTTGCACTACAGGCTAATAAAAAAAAGCACCCTGTGGGCTCGATAATTTGCAAATTTTAATACTGCTGAAAGACAGAAGCCAATAGACCAAGGTTTAGGAAGCTAATCATGTCTGAGAAAACAGATTCCAGTTAGCAGATTAAAGTCTTAGCCACAATGAATCAGGCTAGGCTCAGATAGTAAGTTATACATCTGTCATATTTTGATCATGCATCAATTTTAAATTAGACCACTATTTAAATTTTTACTAAGGATATGACCCCTTTTAAGACACTCCATTTCTAAAGTTTACACTTCATTCAGAGCCAAGCAGAGATTAAACAAAAACGAGCTAAGATTTTATATACAGTTCACATTTGCAGCAATGCAGTTAGTAACTCAATGCCGGCTTCTAAAATTTTTCACAAGCAGAGCTACACATAAAGAGAGAGTCTACATAAAAGGATTAAACAACATTTTCGATCATCTTGAATTGCAAGTGCACATATGATACAACAGGAAAGACTATCTACGAACCTGGCCTACCAGTAAAACGATTGGATGGGACCCCTAGATGCCGGCAAAATTGCCCATCCTCCTTGTGGCTACCTAAAGGTGCTTTGCGCTTCCTCCGAAGTGATGCCTCCAAGTTCTGATCTTCACCCTCTACATTACATTTAATAGAAGCGGTGTCAATGGTACCATAACCTGTCTCCCTGGGGTAAAAACAGAACCCTTTATTTTTCTGCAAAGAAAGATGACTAGACTTGCTGCCCTCCTGAGAGACCCTTAAACCAAAATCATCAATTTCATATGCTGAACCACTTTTACTGCTGGAACACGGATGCAAACATTGGCCCAACCTCAAAATTAAATCACATTCCCCATCTGGTGACTCTTCCTGAGTGCTCATGGCAGCTTCTTTGGCAATTCTGTTTGCAACATGATGGAATCTACCACAGGAGAAATTTTCCAATAGACCAGTTCCAGATGGCTCTGGGACTGGAATGACTGGTCTGCCAACAAAGATTGTATCAGAACACGTGTTATCTAGTGCAGTGGTCCTTGGTCGAGGTTCTCTGGTTTCATTACCGTAGTACAAGGGGTAAACTGTACCCATGTTCAATGAGGGTCTAGCTTCCATTTTCAAAGGCTGGTGATGACCAGAAGGAAAACTTTCGGAAAAGGGGTAGTTAGAGGAACCCATCAGCTTGCTATTATGGTGCATATGCTGGTTAGCATCCGATACATGTATTTGTGAAACAGCAGAAGTTGTGACTTTGGCATAGTTTAAAGAACTCCCACCAACAGGTTTAGGAGGCACAGAAGGAGATTGTTGGGTTCTAGGGGCAAGGTAAGTCCTGGGGTTAGTGTGCCGATCACTTCTGGAAGTTCTCAGAGGTTTGCAGCCCAAGTTAAGTGCAGCTGATCAGCATAAATGAATGAACCCAGTAAACCAAAAGCAAGAACAAATCACTGGGAGCTCAAAATTACTAAGCTTTACCTTACACTCTACACTAATATTCCAAAATGACAAATCAAAATTGAATTTTGACAGAAGCTCTAGAAAATGGATCCATAGAAGATGAAAAATATAGTACCTTCAACACATGGGGGCAAGAGGACTCCTGTCTCGGTTGTCTCGTCTCTCCGAATGATTGTATTAACGGCATCATTGAGGCGGTCCCAGAGTGTATCAGGATTCAAGTACTCTGCCTAAGCAACCAAATCACAAAAAATTTAGTAAAAGGGGTTTTAAGCAATAAAGTGAAAGATCTAAGAATCCACATTCCACAAGCATTTGTAAAACAAGAAACACCTCGGAATTTGCCTTGGAGTACATGATTTCTTCGGCCCTGAGAACAACAACGGGAAGCTTCTCTTGCCATTCCTTGTTCTTCTTAGTTGCCGGACTATGAGTGTCATTGACGAGCCTAATCAAACAGATGGCGTGCAACAAAGTCAACAGAATGCAAAAGCACGAGAAACGACGACAGAAAAGAAAAAGGTAGAAGGAGATGAACCCAGAACCTGAAAATTCGTTGAATGATGGAACCTCTCACAGGTTGGTGACGCTCGCTGTGCCAAGCTCTCTTCACACACTCGTAAGGCCTTGGCCCTGGGCGTGGCATCTTGGAGTTGGAAGTGTTAAACCGCCCAAGACACACTCTCTCTCTCTCTCTCTCTCTCTTACTCACACACGCAAAAACACTGACACACAACACACGAGAACAATATGGGAAGAAGAAATGGACAGAAATAATTGAGTGGTGTGTCTGTCTGTTGGGAGGAGTTCACATACTATATACACAGTGGCAGTGCTCACACTCTACATGAGTTTGGGTTATGTTTGTTTGATGGGTCAATTGCCTCACTTGTCTCGCTGTTGCCATTCTTCTCATCCCACAATTTGTAATGGGACGGTTTTGTTTGGGGTAGTAGTAGCGAAAGAAGGGGTAGCTTTCTTTCTCATTCTTTTATCTTCCCCAATAATTTAGAGAGTTTACCATTACCATGGTCTTTTGGTCGTTTGATGTTAGTGTTCAATCTTTTCCTTTCTCTAGGGTGGGGTCTGGTCACACCTCTTGAGAAAAGGAGAGTGGGAGAGTTAGGTTACTATCAAAAAGTACCTGTATAATAAAGTCCATTAATATTCTTCTCTTCCCTTCTTCACCCTTATTTAATATTGGGTTGTTACGTGCATTATCTATCCCGTATCTATTTTACATAATTTACATCCATCGCCAATGCAAGCATATTCGTACACATAACCTTCAACCAGCATGAACACTGCAAGGAAAATGACTTAAGCATAACTAATATCAACTTCGTTATAAAGTAACACAAGAGAATCCGGTTTCATCAGTTTCCCCCCTCCCCTTGCTATTATTCTTCCTTAATAAAGCTACTCAGATTCTCTTTTGTTAAAAATAAATAATTTAATCCTTTCTCGAATTCTTTTCAGTTTTCACCCTATGGTTAAATTTTGTTTCATAGTGATGCTTTTATTCTGCGGACAACATTGTTGTTTCAATCGTGCTAGACTCTTGTGCCACCTAAAATGTGCACATGGGGTCCTGTGAAATTGTCATTGGTAGGTCAAGTTTGAAGAAATTAATGTCTATGACTGTGTCTATGGGCTATTTGACGATGAAGTGGTGTCACTGAATAATGAGGATGACCCGTGTCTACTGTCTAGAAGAGCATTTAGGAAATTTATTTATTTATTGTGATATTTATGAAGATACGCATTGAATGTGCAGTGAACACATTGATGGGTAAACGGGTACATTCTGCACCCTCAGCGCTGTAAATAACCCCTTTATGTGCTGAAAACAGCCTTTGGCATAACACTGACGCTGTATGGGCCTTCCCCACTCCCTCATGTCACGTCCACTCTTGACAACGCCTGTACAAAGCCAAACTCCTTTTTCAGTTTTTATGTAAGCCTCGAGCATCCCACTTCCAACTTCTATCTTTTCTCTATGGGTACAGTACTTGAAAATAAAGCTTAATGTATCAACACCCGTGTAATCCCCTCGCCTCACAATTCCTGTTTCTACTTGGTACTTCATCTTATTATTAAATCTTCGAAGTACACATTTCAATTTATATTACTCCATAAAGATTATCAAATAAAATACATGGGAAAGATCTCGATGGGGATGAGGATCGTCCACCCACAACAATCATAAGTCGGTTTCCCTCAAGTGTTAGGAAATTATTTCATTGCTTAATGTGTGTGCCACGTTTTCTAAGCCATTGTGTGTCAAGATTTTGCTCGCTATGCGTTTGTTTCAGCTTTAAGCTATTAATAAATGCTGATTTTTACCGCAAGAGTGATCAGGACCACAACATTCAAGCTAGCATTCTGAGCATATACACATAAATTATATATTCTTTTATTTTACCATATTATCAGCCACCCACTACCACTACTATATTAGCAATAAATAATTGAGAGGTACCAATTGAAAGGGATACGATAGTCTCTGGCTAATCAGTATCCACACAGCTTTACTTCAGCCCAATTCTACACAACGATGTATGATATTTTCCTTGTATTTATTAATTAATTAATATGTTGGGTGATTTTATTTGGGCACGATGAGAGCAGATGTAACAGATGCATCATGCATGTCATATCAGTCATGGTGTGGGTAGTAGGGATTGTACCAACTTTTGTTGCCTTTCAATTCATTTTGAGGCATTTATGGCTGGGGTATAAGCAAAATACTACCAAGGCTAAAGACAAATGTGGCTAGGAAAGCAACTTCCCACACTCTCTGCACCATCACTTGACTCCATGCGGAGTAAGGGCAAGATTCTCAACCCAACTTCGGCTAATCAGCTTTTTTATTTCGTGAATGGACTGGAATTTTTATTTCTATTTTCGTGAAAAATAAATTTGGGAAACGATGTTATCAATTAAGGTATACGAGATTCTCTCAAAAATAAACCCATCAAAATCATGCTACTTGCAAATTGCAACACACACCAAGTATGTTGAAAGCATTATATATCACATATTATGGTGGCTTCTCGTTGTAAATGTTTAAAATTGTGAAAAGATTGTGTTGATGATATAAGGGTAAGTGATAGTGAGCAGTAAAATAACCTTTTTCTTGTCAATATTACGTTAACCTCGATTTCGGTACTGCGTTTCACTCCAAAGATTTATTATGGTGTTTGGGTTCTCGTTTGTGGTCTAAAAATTTTGATTTCTACAAAAAAAAAAAAATTATAAGAGAATATTTTTTGCCTAAATTATGGTTTAATAATTTTCAAATGAGAATGTTAAAGGCACATTTTCTTGCCCTTTGTGTAACTGTCAATAATTTTGTCCACGTCTTATTCTACAAGTATTCCCTATTATTATTTGTCAATTGTGTGCACAATCCGCCTACAAGCATCAACAGCTTCATTCTCCTTCTGAGTCCCACTACCAAGGCTATTCGTTTTCTTGTGTCCCACTATCGACACTTTCGTTTACATTAGGTCCCAAATTTATTAATAAAAATTTACTATTTTTATTCATTTAAATTTTTAAAAATGAAATTAATATTATTTTTACCACGAGCGTGATGTTTAGTTACGGTCTTGTTCCAAAACTTGCAGTCTCATCTCCGACGTACGGAGTTTGGGGCGGTAACTCGTTGCGTTCCAATGCCCCGCGTGTGGTAGCTATTCACGTGCAGCACTGTGCACTGCTTCTACATCATTCTCATTTTAGAACCATTATTCATCCACATGGTTCTCTACGTCAAGTGCCATCTCAAGTCGATTTTATTTAGCATAGGTGCCCATTTCCAACACATCATGAGTCGTGACTATCCCAAACAGCTCATACTTTAACACATTACCGGCAAATTTTATGATTGAGGCCGCATGATACACGCATTAAATGAGTGTGTGTAATATTTCGTTTTCAATTACAGCTTCGCATCAATTTTGTACCACGGTCCTTAATGAATCTGTAAAGCTTGATTTCAAGTATATTCACAAGCTGTTGTAGATAGTGTACCATAAATTAAGTGTGTAACTTGTTTTTATTGGAGTGATATGAGTAATAAAATCAATGATGGAGTGGTAGAGCACACGACATAGGTAAAGCAGAAATCCTAAACCCCACATTTGGTCCGTACCATCCACAAAACAGGAAACACACGCGACGTTACACGGAGAATGGACAAAGATAACTGTTAATCCGAATGCCTCCACTGCCACCTCATTGCAGATAGACGTGGATAGCCACCTCACATGCACACAGTTATAATCTTACACGATTTGAAGTTTGAGTGAGTGGTAATAAGTTTCAATTTCAACTGTCCTTATTTTGTATAATTAATTTTACTTGAACCTTGATTTAAAGTTATGTAAGTTTGTAATTAAATTAAGTATAAATTTTTCAATTTGATGAAAAAAATAATTTATCACATTGTTTTAAACATAAATTTAAAAGGTTAAATTGATTACCTTCAAGAGTAACCAAACGTTCTTTATATATATATATATATAGAATCTGAGTTAAAACAAACTAAGATTGCGTCAGAAGTTGATGTTAAACCAAACATACCCATGTATAATCTAATCTTTGAAAGTAGCACGATTGTTTGCCTTAGTCCTTGAAATGTAATTATGTATGATTTAATCTCCAGATGTGGAAAGTTGCTTACAATTAGTCCTTCTATCAAAAGTTGTTACGAAGAATGGACTTTGTTAATGACACGTCTCGACAACTACACTTGGTTTTGTTCAAAAAAATGTTAAAGTTCTGTTGATTTACGATAAATGGTTGAAAAGTGAATTTCTTACTGTATTTAAAACTAAAACCATTCTTTTAATATTTTACCATGACTTCTTAGAGTTGGAGTATGTTTATTTTTCATTTTCAAAACAGTTTTTTGTTTTTTAAATGAAAAACAAACGTGATCATAGTCTTTCCTGTTTTGTTTCATTAGGTGAAAATAATAATCTTTTTATACTTTTTATATAAAAACATTTGTCTGTTCTCAAATCACCATGGTTCCAACTAGTAAAAAACAAGATACTTGTGTATATTTTTTTTAAGTTGGCATGTATTAAGATGTGAATGGCTAGGACTATTCAAAATTTTCTCCTAAATTAGCTCTTCAATGTGAGTTATTTCTCCAAAATTTACACCTTCACAAAAAAAAATATATGGTGATCCTATTGTGCTTTTATTATCATTAAATTAATTAATGGTCCCTTACTTTGTTCTCTATACAATAAATGAACAATTAATGAATAATTGTTTAATATTTTTTCTTATAATATATATAATTTATATATTGTTGTAAGATTATAGTGTGGTCTCAATACACTGTTTCACAAATCCCAAAATTACAAGAGTGAGTTTGTAAATTTTATAAAGTACACAAAAAATACAGATGTTAAACTTGCAAGATGAACTAAATGAAAGTAAAAAGTATTTTTATGGAGCAATGAATATGTTTATATCTTTCAACATGTCTGTGACTGATTCAATCTTCAAGATGCAAGTTACACCTGAAGACAATAGTTGTTTCCTTTAAAAAACATATAACACTCATAATAAAGTAAGACATGCTTGAAAACTTTTCAAGCTAAATATTGATAGTAAGTTTCTGTTTGTTATAATGTTTTTTCAATTTCACTTAGATGTTATTCATTTGCTTAGACATACAAAAAAAAAAATCTATTTGAGTATGTTTTCACTTTTCTATGCATTGTAATATTTGTAAAGTAGAAAGTTGTGTGTTTTGTCCTTAATATTTATTTTAAGCTCTAGATTTGTAAACTTGTAAAAAAATCTCTTCAGAAAGTGTATTATTTGTATTCCCTCTTCTTCTTTTCTACTCTTTAAAAAATGCCATGAACTTAGTGAAGTGCAAAACTTGAAAATGGAGGATTCAACTTTCTAAGTTCCTCCCCTATATATATATATATACTTCATTGTAGCACAACAATCATTAATTGCGACTAGAGTTCACATTATTCTATTTTTCATCATTTAATGGTGCAGAACAACGTATATTTATTGACAAAAAATGCAACAATATTTTTATCTTATCACAAATTTAGCTTCTATCATCAATTGACAAAATAATACTTCATGGTTTAATTTTGTCATCAATTGACAAATTTTCCGCTCCATGTTCTTAGCTTTCTAAAAGATTTAAGTCGTCCAAGCTATACAACATTACCACTTTCAACACTTTTATTTTTATGAGTCTTTTTTTTTTCCTTTTCATAAAGTGTTTTAACTCTCTGTCATAATTCACTAATTTTTTTTTTACTTTTAATTATTTATTGTGTATCTAAAAAGTAAAAAGTATGAGTGAAAATTTTATTTAAAGCTTACGTTAAAATAACTATTTTTGTGCATGTATTTTGGACCCATTATGTACAATTGTTTTAAATGGTATATTTTGTGAATTTATATATGTATTGCAATGCTATTATGCTATTGTTTATATAACAAAAGTGACATATGACAGTGGAGAAGGAAGTATTTTTATGCAAGATCAGAAGATTAACATATTGAAGGTAAAACAAACTATTGCGCAATACGTCATATTTAGTTCCAATAACGACAATAATAATTACTGTCTCAAAATAACAATTGAGTGTTGATAGTTTTGATGACAAGAAAGAGACGTTTAAAAATGTTAATCTTTTCTAATTCAATGAGAAGGCACTATTTTATGATGTTTGTTTGAAGTTACCTTTAATATTTCTTAAATTTAAAATTTTTAAGGTTACTGCGAAGAATTAAAATATGAACTTCGTTATAGAAAACACATTTTTAATAATTTGATTTCACATACAAGTTTGCAAAATATGAAGAAAAACACATGCTAAAATTACAAATCGGGAAGAAAATTACAACTTTATTTATATAAGAATATAACTTTAAGTTCATGTAAAACAAATTGTGACCCTGTGCATAGTTGACAAGCGCCCGTAGGTAATTTCATCCATCATCTGCTATAGTCATAATAAAAAAAGGCCAAATTGTGAGCAACTTTACAGTTCAAAAACCAAATTATATACAATAATACTTTTAGGGACCAAGCTATATATTTTTTTCTCGTTGAATTATGTAACTTCTTCTTCATTAACTGTGCTTTTTTTTCAAACTATTCTCTATTTAGCTTAAATATTTTATATTCAAATCAACAAAACTATATCCAACATAATCGTCTTGAATAAGAAACGCTAATTAGTAGTCAAGATTGACACATTTTCCTATAAAATAATCATTAGACCATAGTATGTATACACCTCTAGCAAACCAAGTCAAATTCTCAAGACAATAATATTTAACGAGAAGAGTTCACCAATGGAATACCCAGAATCATCTGTTCAACCCCATACCTCTAACAGAGTGATTTCACGTGGTTATAAGAATAACACAGCCATTACAGGGTCTGCACTGCGAGCAACTGAACATGAAGGTGGTTCACTGCATGACGTTGGTAGAATGGACCATTGCCCACCCATAACTAGCTAACACCTATAAATGGTAGAGGGCAAACATTTTTCACGTATTGTACTCAACTTCTTGGTATATGTACTAAAAGTTACGTTGACTTAAGCATTTTATTTACAATAACATCCTTTTTCATTGACACCAACATAAAAAACTCCTATAAAAACCACATTCAATAAATGAACCACCATGCATCTCAAAACAATATAGTAACTTAATTGATTCAAAAGCTCAACCCAAAGAAAATACAACTTTAAAGTTGATTAATATCTTTAAATTTAAACATACCTGTCAAACTAACAAACATTCAAATGATTTATTTGTATATTTTAATCATATCTTATAAAATAGAATATTAATTGTCATTATTTAATAACGATGATATATATTGTTTTGTACATTTTTTTAAAAAATTTATAAGATATGCGTGCAACGTGCTAAAGACTAAAAGCTATTGCTATTTTATAATGCTAAAAGTTGAGTTCATTGTTTATTTGTTTTTAGTTATAAATGTTAAATAGCTAAACCACCTCTATTTCAGATTTAATTTTCATTTGATTTCTGTATCAAAAATAGTTTTCTGTCTTTTGACAAGGTTTAGAAAAAAAACAACTTCCAACCGTTTCACCCTTTTCTTTCACTTTCTTATTTTTTATGAGTCTTTCAAGTTTTATTGTTTTATATGTAAAATTTAAAAATTACATATACTAAACTATGATATATTTTAAAAACTTATAAATATGTGAAGTTCAAAATTATTAATGACAAATTCTTGTGTAAGTGCTGGTAAAACAGTAAGAAATTACATATTCAAAAAATTGTCAATAGAATTTAAAAAAAAAATATTCAAAAGTCAAAACTCGTCACAAATTTTTTTTAAGAAATTATAAATAAAAAATTGACGGTAACAACTTTTAAAAAAATTAAAGTGCCAAAAAATCACCATTAAAAATTTTGAAAAAATTTAATATTTTTTGTGGCCACAGTTGGGAGCACTACTAAATTTTGACCATTTATTAAAAGAATAAAATTTAAGTGCAAATATTCAAATATAATTTTGTTGTTTTTTTAAAACCAATGTTTTATTTTATTAATTTACAGTAATATTAAACATTGACTTCTTATAAAGACAATCTCAATCTTAATTTAAAATTATCATAAAAATATTTTAAAAAAATGCATATAAATTTTATCCTTATTACATTTGGATAAAAGCTAGTTGTAACAAATTTCCCATTCGACGGTTTTGTACTGTTTCAAAATTTTTTAGTCGCCTAACTTCGGGTATAGAAGGAATCGATCAAGAAACATGTTAGATATCTCCTTCATTCCCATGTATATGTACTCGGGTATGGCTTAAAAAATTATGCTTTTTATTTGTTCTTTTCACTCAAAAGTAGAAAAAACAATAAACAATTATAAGTCGGTGTCTTTCTCCTTATAGGATGAAGCCTAGCGTAAATGCTTTAATTCGTTAGCATAATAGAAAAGTTGCATGTAGTGGTTTGTTATATAGTTAATTCATTAACTTGTTATTATATAACTTGTTCATTCTTCTCACTAGACGACTCACTTTGACAAGTGGTTTGTTATATCTATTGGCTATTATTAATAGTTTGCTAAAATCTTTCATGGATATTAACTTTTGAGTAAAAACTAATTAAATTTAAATTATCAACTTCAAGAGTATTTTTCTTACTCTCTTTTTTCTTTCAAGGATATGTTTAAAATGTGTCAAATTTACCATTTTGATTTAGCCTTATGCATTTCACAAAGAGTAAGCACTTGTCATAACATAATTTTTTTTTCTTTGTGGGTGAAAATGACGTCTTAACTTGGAAAGAAGTGTAAAATTTCATTATTTAAAATTTCATTATTTAATTATTTTTAAATATTATTAACCTGTAAAAATTTCAAAATATAAAATAAAATTGTTTTAAAATACTACAATAAAAATAAAAATTAGATTAATTTTAATTTTATAATTAACTTTAATATAATTCCATTAATTTTAGATTCATCTGAAAAACTAAAATAATTTTTTATTTTTATTTTAACTCGTTCAGTTATTATTATTTTTAGTTTTCTTTCATTCTTTCTCCCTGTCTTACTTGGCATTGTCTGAACCTAAAGCTCGGCGGGCCAACAGTCAAGAAGACTGCGTGAGCATGCACCCCTCCTCAAAACGTAAGTATGAACTTTGAAATTTTCAGAAGCCTAATCAGCAAATTTTGAAAGTTTGATGATACTTTACTCCTCTCATTTAAAAAAGATTATTAATTTTTTAAATTTCCACAGCCACGCCATGGAAAATCAAATTGAGGCAACTTTACTTAATAATAAAACTATCATTTAATAATAAAAATAAGTTATTTATATTTTTAAATCTTATACTTTAACTTAAGTATGATTTTGGTACACTTAATTTAGTGGTTGATTTTTTTTCATTTATTTAAATTATTTTTTATTTCAAAATTCCGTTTAATACGTATAGAAACTAAAAAAATATAATTTATTGTTAATTTACACAGACTTGCAATATGTACATACTTTAAATAAAAGACATATAAAATAAATGTCACATTTTAATTTTCATTTAGTTATTTTATATATTATTAATATGTTATTATTATATTTTTACTAAACATCAAATAAAAATTAAGGTGAAAATTTTAATTTTGATAATTAAAAAATTCAGTAAAAGCAATTAAACTAAAAAAATAGCTTTTAAAAAAGGATATTTGTGAATTAAAATAAATTTAAAAATAATTTATATACAGATTAAATACAATAATTATGTAATCAATCTAAAAGCTGTACAGTTTAATCTAAATTGTATCATTAAGAGAAATGTTTTATTTTTTATCATTTGGAAGAGATATGTTAGGTATTTTATTTTTATATATAAGATAAAGCAATTATATATAATATTAATAAAATTGAGTTGTTTAATCAACGAAAAATAATAACGTATTAGAAGAAATGTAATGTGATGGAAGGAAATGCATAGACTCAAAAACATATTCATTTGCAGGAGCCAACCCAACGGACGTCAAAGGCAAAGCGCTTGTCCGAGCTACACTGGAGACTAGTAGGTAAGGTGCGTAATCCTCACCCCCATTCCCCAGGATCGAAATCGGAGTGAAGTGAAGTGAACTGAACCGAACGGTGGACGATGCTGGCAAGTCCGAGAGCACAAACACCGACATCACAACAACCACAGGAGTCATGGGAATCAATGCTCCCAGGCCCACCCAGTCGCAACAACTTTGGATCCGCAGATCTGAGCCCTCACGGCCTCATGGCATTCCCTTCAGGCAGTTCCATCTCCATCGTCGACACGCGCTCCATGCAATTACTCACCTCATTCCCCATCCCTCCGCCACCGTCCTCCGCCGCACCCTTCGTCACCACCCTCCGTTGGTCCCCTCTTCCCCTCAGCCGCCACCTCCTTTCCTCCGAACCCTCCTCCTCTCACCTCCTCCTCGCCGCCGGCGATCGCCAAGGCCGCATTGCGCTCCTCGATTTCCGCCTCAAGAACGCGCTCCTCTGGTTCGATACCGACTCCAAACAAGGCATTCAGGACCTCTGTTGGGTCCAGGCCCGGCCCGATTCATATCTTCTCGCCGCTATTAACGGACCTTCCACTCTTTCCCTCTACAACGCTTCCACCGGACGCTGCGTTTGGAAGTACGACGCTTCACCTGAATACTTCTCCTGCATTCGCCGCGATCCCTTCGATTCGCGCCGCATCTGCGCCATCGGCCTCAAGGGATTTCTCTTGTCAATCGTGCTTCTCGGCGATTCTGAGGACAGCGTCGTCATCAAAGAGCATCAGATTCGGACCGATTCTAGCGAGTTGCTTAAGCTCGAGAGAGATGCTGCTAGTGCATCGTCGACGGCGACTTCGGCGGCTCCGTCGCCTGCGTCCGCGACGTTTCCTCTTTATGCCGCGAGGTTCGCCTTTTCCCAGCAGTGGCGGCACATTTTGTTCGTCACGTTTCCGAGGGAATTGATTGTGTTTGACTTGCAGTATGAGACGGTGGTTTTTTCTTCAGCGTTGCCTCGTGGTTGCGGCAAGTTTCTTGACGTGTTGCCTGATCCGAATAACGAGTGGATCTACTGTGCTCATCTTGATGGCAAACTCAGTGCCTGGAGGAGGAAACCGTAAGCTTTTATCATATTTGATTATATGTATATATATTCGGATAGTCGGATACTTTTCCTCTCAAGTTAGATGAGTATATATGCAAGTACACGCAAATATAGTGTATAGCATAGTTTTAGATGGGTATACATTGGTCATATACTTAGATATAAAATAGCGGAAGCTTTCGTTATATATTGAGCTTGTTATTGCAGTATTTATTGGTCAAATTTTAATTGTTGCAAGTGTCAAACATGCTTCAATGCCATGTATTTGAGAAACGATGAAGACGTTGGCATTTGGTGAGTCTGTGAGACTTTCCTTGTTTGAAGCTGTTCCCCCTGTAGGCTTGAACTGAATCACTTTTAAGTGAGGTGGTCAAATGATTAAGGGATAAGATGGTGATGATGGCTTCCTTTATTGTCATAGGAAATGAATAAGAAAATATAGTTCTATATTTTTCTGCTTGTAATTTGCTGTCTATAAGTTTTCCTTTAGGTATTAGTCATCAATGCTTGCAACCGTTTATAATCAAATTTGATTTATCATTTAAATGTGTATTTTCCTTTTGAGACGTTTCTGTAACCATATTGGGTTTGTTCACATTTTATCTGAAGAAGTCTGTGCTCTACAACTTTATAGTCACTAGAGTTTAAAACAATTATTTTATAACACAACTTTTATTTTCTTCGAAGCTATTTTAGTTTCTGAGATTTGCACAAAAACATTTTTTTTTTTGCCTTTTTTAAGAAAAAACTTACATACTTACCTCATTTTTTTTAAACATATGTTTTAATTTTAAAAGTGCTTTTCTTAAAAAAAAAAAGCACAAACAAATAGGCTCTTAATGTCATTTGATTTTACATTTCAAGTACACTTTTGAACCATTGGTGTGTGTAAAATATTCAAATCCCCAAAATATCTTTGCATTCATTTCAGTAGATGCTACTTACATTTGTCGTCTCTTGCTCTTTTCCTCTCCTTCATTTGTAGATATTAAGGGTCTTGTGACCCTTACTGATTTACTTGCATGAATTTTCCTGTAACTAAGATTTACGCTTATCTGCATGTGATCACAGTGGGGAACAGGTACACATTATGTGTGCATTGGAAGAGTTAATGCCATCAATTGGTACCTCTGTCCCTTCTCCTTCAATACTTTCTGCCCTTTTATGCCAATCAGATTCCACACTTCAGAGAATTGGCAAAAATTATTCTGATCTACCTAGTTCTCCTTACCTTCGCGAGGATTTTGAGGATTTTGATAATCCTTTTGATTTTTGTGACGAGTCTAATACTGTTTCTAAGATCCATTTGATCTCCATTTCTGATGATGGAAAAATTTGGAACTGGCTCATGACTGCTGAAGGGCATGCAGAATCTCAAAAGGATGATAAGAGGTTAGGTTTGATCAATAATGACCATATAGTATCATTTCCTGGGGACAACTCTTAACACTTTAATATCTTCTGCTAGTGGACGGGATTTAAATGTAGGCAGGCAACAAGAGAGGTTCAATGATAGTAGAAGCCGGCTGCAGAGCTCAATCTTCGACCAGGAGGAAATTTTAATGAAGGTTAGTCTGTACTTAAAAACTTGCTTTGCTTTGTAACCTGAAGTTGATTTTAATTACTGCTTGTAGTACATGGTCTTAATATTTCATTTGGTTGACTTTTCTTTGCTGAAAAACTGCATCCAAAAGCTAGGTAGCACCTATTTGGATTTCCTTTGTTGGTTTCAAAATTTTGATGCTGTCTAATATCTGCAAATGGCTTTGCCCTTTATTTCTAATGCAGATTAGCTTAGTTGGACAGCTTCAGCTTCTTTCTTCAACAGTGACTATGCTGGCAGTACCAACCCCTTCTCTAACAGCCACTCTGGCCCGTAAGTTTATCTTCCCACCAACTTAATATTTGATCAAATATAGTATTACTCTTTTATAGAGGTTATGTGTACCAAACTTTCTGTGTTTATTAATGAAGTAACATTACGTGAAGGTGGTGGAAATTGTCCAGCAGCAGCTGTTCCCCTGGTTGCTTTGGGAACACAGAGTGGGACAATAGATGTTGTTGATGTTTCTGCCAATGCTGTTGCATCAAGTTTATCTGTACATAATGGTGTTGTTAGGGGACTACGATGGCTAGGAAATTCCAGATTGGTTTCATTTTCTTATACTCAGGTATATAATTTCATACATATGTTTAGACAGATTTTTCTTCATGTTATTTCCCTGCTGCAGTTTTTTTTGTAACTATTGTGTCTTATCTCTTTGCAATTTAAGCTTTGTGGTTCAAGCATGTTACCTAACACCTACTTCATTATAATTTCATACTTCTTTAAAACATTTATATGTCATTGTTCGGTTGTTATTTATATGCTTTTGGACTCAGGCTAATGAAAAATCCGGAGGATATATTAACAAGCTAGTTGTGACCTGCCTTCGGAGTGGCCTAAACAAGATGTTCCGAGTTATGCAAAAACCAGAACGTGCGCCAATAAGAGCATTGAGAACATCTTCGTCAGGAAGGTGAATCTCAAAGCTAAACTTTTTCAATTATCATTTAATTCATTATTTAATTTCTGAACATTCTCTTGGTTGTGCATTTTCCTATTTCTCTTTCTATACTGTGGAGATATGCTTAGTCATATCAACAATTTTGTACTGGCAAGATGGACTTTAGCGACTTAATGAATGCTATAGTTTATATGGAATTGTACTTTAGTTGAGTTATATATGCTCCCTGTATCCTACCTTGGGGATCTTAGTGGATGTTTATATTTGCTTGGCTGTTTATGCATAAGGGGGTCCTGTAGAATGTTCTAATCCTTGTAGATAATGGGAGCGTTGAAACTAAACTTATTTTTGTTGGTGCTAAGGATTGACATTTTTATTGGCATTTCTCACCACTCCGAGTGCTTAAAAAAATTGAAAAAGAAAAAAATCATTGCTTCATTTATATCCTTTTTGTTTTTCACATCCACCACTCTGATAGCTAAAACCTAAGTTGCATAGATTGACTATGGTCCAAATATTCTAAAACTTAATAATTGATAGCAATGGAAACAAGCTTTTTTTTCGCCCTTTTGTGAAGAGGCAGAGAGGGAAGGGGTTCTGTGGCAAAATAATCCTTCCAATTTTGGTCAAACTCTGGTGCTAAATATTTAAATTTCCTATCAATGGAAACTTAATAATTGATAGCAATGGAAACAAGCTTTTTTTTCGCCCTTTTGTGAAGAGGCAGAGAGGGAAGGGGTTCTGTGGCAAAATAATCCTTCCAATTTTGGTCAAACTCTGGTGCTAAATATTTAAATTTCCTATCATGTCCTGGTCTAGTAGAGCTGTTTGCTTTACTTTCACTCTAGAGATTTGTGATTACATGATGTTTTTTAGTAGTCTGATATCCACAATATTTCAGGTATCTTCTAATTTTGTTTCGTGATGCACCTGTAGAAGTTTGGGCAATGACTAAAAATCCCATCATGGTAAGTTTGCTTCTGTTTGACGATGTGGTTACTGGCATAATTATATATAGTCTTGAGTGAAATTACTCTTGTAGGCTCTGGATGATACTTTAATATTCTTGTGGACTTGTAATTTTGAAATGGATTCTTTGGAGTATTTTACTTACTCCACGTGTAATTTTTTTTGGTTTCTTTATTTTGTGGAAATTAGAGAGGATTTACAATGTATAAAATATGGATATTATATTAGAATTGTTATGATATGGGGTAATATATTGTAATTATCTAAAGTTTAGTACCTTGGTGTTGAATAGTTTTTTTGCAATTTATGGTGCAGTGTGTCCTATTTAATGGATGCTTCTGTATTCTAACGATTAATGACTCCAACTTTAGTTAAAATTGCTTACAAATTTCTGTTCTTCCTCCTCAGTCCACCAGTTCCCCTTTTTTCCTCTCTTCGACCCTGTCTTTGTTTCCCTCAATTTCTCCTTCGCTTTCTGAGTTTCCCTTGACTGTCCTATGGCATCTGTTTAGTATGGCCTTTTATAGCCATTTTTTAAATATATACAAATAATTTATTAAGAAATAAAAGGAGAGATAAAAAAGCAAGTTAATAGGAAATTGTCAAAAACCATACCAACAAAGAAAATGGAAAAAAAAAAAGAACACAGAACATGCAACACAGCTTGTTGATCTCTCTGATTCAATAGCAAGGTATGAGACTTGAGAGCTACATTGGGCTAACTTTTGTAACGTGATTCTTCAAAAGTTTTTATCAATTAGTATCAAAACCTTCTACCATGTCTCTTAGCTGCAAACTAGCAGCACCGATAGTGATGCTGACATTGAAGTGTCCACCTAAGACTAGTCAAAGGGGCTAGTGCACAGCTAAGCCGTGTGGTTGTCAGGATTACGGAGTGTGGTGGGATGTTAGGATTCAATTGCAAGGAGTGGGACTTGAGTCCGATATTGGAAGTGTGAGATTCTACTGTGCAGTTTATGAGACTTTGGGCGCTCTAATTACAACGGCTAGTTTTTGTTATGTGGTTCTCCTATGGTTCGTATCAATCCACACAAAAGATACACCCCTTTAAAAACCTTTAGCAAAACTCCACAAAGAGGCTAAGTGAACTACTCAGTCCCAATTGAATTCAAGAGGCAACAATTGACCAATAAAAATTGTAGCATTTCTTTCTAGCTACATGCACCAAACAATCTGCAAATTGAGAACAGTGCCAAAGCCTGTTAGCTAATATTTCCCTTTTGCTCCAAATATTTCCTTCATGATTGCAAGTAGGACTCGGTTTACAGTAGCTAATTTCCTGTATGCACGATTTAATTCTGAACTTCACCTCTTTTTGAATTTTGAAGCCCCACATTTTAGATTGTTTCTTTTTTAAATTAGGAAGGTCAATTCTGATTTCGTGGTATGTTGTTGTGTATTTTGGTTGACACTAAATGTTATTTATCTGGATATTAATGATGCTTGCTATCTCCGTGTAGCTTAGATCATTAGCTCTTCCATTTACGGTGTTGGAATGGACTCTTCCAACAGTTCCACGTCCTTCTAAAGATCAGACATCAGGGGCATCAGATGAAGCATCTAAACCATCAAAGACTTCCTCCTTAGATTCAAGTGAGTTGTTTGCTTGAAGTGCTTAGCTGCTAGTGTAGAATTAATGGTTCCTTCCCTTTTGCGTAAAATAAAAAATAGCTTATGGATTATGTTAATTTCCCTTAGCAGAGGGTTCAAGCACAGAGGGATCCCATGATGACACGTCTGAAAGTTTTGCATTTGCTCTGGTGAATGGGGCACTTGGAGTTTTTGAAGTACACGGTCGAAGAATTCGAGATTTCAGGTGTCAACTGTTTTCTGTAGAAGAACGGCTTATTACTGCCGATGTGTTATTTTTCATGATATATGGACTGTTGAATTTGTATTGATCATTATTTAATCCTTGCAAAGGATGTACAATTTATCTTTTCTTGTCACTGTTTTTCTGCAGTTATTAATGGCTGATCTCTGATCTAATAGTTATGTATTAATTTGTTTGCTTTTGTTACACTCTACATCTTTCCTGCTGGTCTTCCTGTATGATTGCTTTATCTGATTACTTTAACATTGTCCACAGACCAAAATGGCCTTCTTCATCATTTGTATCATCGGATGGATTGATTACTGCAATGGCCTACCGCTTGCCTCATGTGGTAATCATCATCACTTAAGAATCAGTTCAATATATATATGTGTGTGTGTGTATAAAATCTTAATTTGCTCTAAATTGAATGATGATTTCGACCAAATTAGTTTTTCAGGTCATGGGAGACAGAATGGGAAACATAAGATGGTGGGATGTGACAACTGGACATTCTTCCTCATTCAACACTCACAGAGAAGGAATCCGGCGGATCAAATTCTCACCTTTTGTACCAGGGGACCATAGCCGTGGACGTATTGCTGTTCTGTTTTATGATAACACTTTTTCTGTATTTGATTTGGTAAGATAGGAATTCACTTTTTCTGGATCATGGGTGTAGTTTAATTGTTATTTCATTTCATACTTTGCATTAATAGTTGTACTGCTAAGCATTTTTAATTCATATCTAACTTTGGCTTTTACTGGGGATTGAAGCCTAAGAAACTGAATATTATTATATAAACAAATAAGTTTGCCACTTCTGATATTTCATAGATCTTCTTTAGCCATGATGCAGAAAAAGAGAGGGACAGAAAAATTGTCCTTTTCAAAATGCTGAGACACCTCTTGTAATTGTTTAATCATACATCTCAACATATTTTGCAGGACTCACCAGACCCCTTAGCCAATTCACTTTTGCAACCTCAATTTCCTGGAACACTTGTATTGGAACTTGATTGGTTGCCCTTGCGAACTGATAAAAATGATCCATTAGTACTGTGCATTGCTGGAGCAGATGGTAGCTTTCGCCTTGTTGAAACTAACGTGTAAGTGCCATGAATCACTCTTAGGAGTCAGGAAAGATTAGCTCATCTGTATTATTATCAGGATATGATTGTTGTTTTAGAAGATGTTATAATGACTTGAACTAGAATGGATGGTGGGATAGGTTTTTTACAATTACGAAAACATTGATCATGATGTTGAAATGTTTCGATCAAAAGTAGGCTTTGCACAAATGACATGTGATGTCACTCAATTGTTGCATTTAAGCTTCTTTCTGCTACTGCCATGCATATTGAAGTCACAAAAGGGAGTGGGGGAGTTAGGGAAGGAAAAGTTTTTGCACATGAAGCTGAAAGGTGAAAGAAATTAGAAATTTTGAACTGTGTGTGTAGAAAGATAGATGGACTGTGTTCATGTGGAATTATTTTTTTCAGCTCATTGTGGAATTATTTAGTTCATTATGTTTCCAATTTTTAGGGTTTTAGCTTGCTCTTCAAGGTGGATGAGTCACCAAGTGATTGTAATCTAGATGGTTCACAACAAACAATAGCTGTCACAGTTTTAGGGATTTCTTTAGTGGACTGACATTGTGAATGGTGTGCTTTTCTTTTCATGCAGAAATGATAAACGATTTGGTTATTCACCCCTGATCAGAAATACAAAGGAAAGGTTCCGATCAATGCCTATATGTTGTCCCATATTACTTCCTTCACCACATGCCCTGGTAGTGTGCCAACGTTAACTTCACTGATTTTACTGAACTAGCTAAATTTACATTTTCTTGTTGTTATTTACTACCAAGGTATATTGTCAGCTCTCACAGTGAATGTCTGCATTTTATAGATAACAGCACATAGTTAGCAACAGATTTTCATGTGCAATAATGGATAGAAGAAGTAACATGAAAACTTTAAGTAATGAAACAGAAATGATTTCATGGAGTATTAATCATTTTAAATTTCTCTTGGTATCAGGATATCTGTTTTTAGTTAATCTCAGACAATCTCTTTCTTACTTGGAACAAAATTGAATATTTCCCTTTCCTTTGTTATGAATGACAAGTCAGTTTCAGTCTCCATTCTTTAGTTAGTTGACCATAATTCATGTTTACCCTAGCCTAGGTCTGTATAATTCATCCAAATTGGGTTTTTCTTTCTCTTTTCCTTTCTTGAAATACTTGTACGGATTTAACTTGTTCTCATAAATTATTTATGGTCATCAGCTCATTGTCATTTATTTATTATAGTGCTTCATTGAATATGTACTAATGTTGCTACAGGCATTGCGCATGATTTTGCAATTGGGTGTTAAACCTTCTTGGTTTAATACTTGTAGTACGACCATAAAAAAGAGACCTCACTTAATTCCAGGAACTCCTTCATCTACAGGGGATCTTCGTACATACATGATCAACATACCACCTCTTGGTGACTCGGTGGTGCCGGAGATGCTTTTAAAAGTATTGGAACCGTATAGAAAAGAAGGTTTATGTCCTATACCAAGTTTCAATAATGAAAATTCTTGCATTTCAGGTTTTATAGTTTTGGTGTTAAAAACACTACCAATATGTCCATTTCTTAAGGTTGCATGCTTGACGATGAGAGAGCAAAGTTGTATGCTAGTATTGTGGATAAGGGTTGTGCTGCAAGGTTTGCTTTTGCTGCTACAATATTTGGTGAATCCTCAGAAGCCCTGTTTTGGCTACAGCTGCCTCAGGCACTTAAACATTTGATGAACAAGTTATTGAGAAAGCCTCCACCAAAAGGGCCCACAGCAGATTCTATCTCGGAGGTTGATGAAACATCTCTACTGTCTAGGATATCATCAAAGGGAAAACCAACACAAGAAATGGGGAGAGATGAATTGGTAAGATGGTTTTTATTTTCCTTTGAGGTTCTATCTCTTCTTGTGTCCCTCAGTCCAGTCGTTTGAAGAGTTGCTGTTGACATGAGTGTCAATATCATCTGAATGACTTTAGCTTTTGGGTTATCAGAGTCAAGGTCAACTTAGGTTGATGGCTTTTGACCATGAAGAATTATGGAAAAGTGCTAGTGAGCGTATTTCTTGGCATGAAAAATTAGAAGGTGAAGAGGCTATACAGAAACGAGTACATGAGTAAGTAAATTTATCATTTTGTTGGGAGTATATGGCTTAGTTTGTCTTCTTAAGGTCCAGAGGTATTGAGCTTAATGCCTTCCAGTTAAACTCCATACTTGTAGTCCAAATCCATCATTTTTTTGGTGTTTCTCTATTTGAAATTATAATATGCAAGACATTGTAATTGTAATATCCTTATTTTATTTAAAACAATAAGAAAATAATTCTGTAGTAAAGGAGAAAAAATTTAATTAATTACTTTTGCTAGCAAAATGTAACACGTGGAATTATAAAATATTTCGTTTATTTTACTCAAACTTATAAAGATTTAAATGACAAAGTAGTGGGAATTAAACCAATTAAAAGAAAACTTGAAATAACATTAATATATATTGTTATAATGAGTTGCAACAGGTTGATATTAGTAAAATATACATTAAAATACATTAGGACTCATCTATATTTACAAAATACAAAATATGATAAGTCCTAATGAGCAGTCTATCTACTAGAAGACCGAAGACGATACTAGTCATCTCCAAACTATCCTTCAATCTCTGCTATCTCCTCTGAGGATAGTCCTCATCCTCTCGGCAGTGCAATGATTGGGTCTTCCATGTTGGTCATGACCCAAAAAGGTGTACACGTAGTTCAATGCATTTGGTGGCCTGGTCAAGCCTCTGTATATTCTATAATCATTTTTAAAGTAAATATAATACTCGACCCATCATTACTACATACAATAAAACTATAATGGCATAATCATTGCCATTCCCTAGTTACTGGGTCTATTCTACTAGTAATGAGTAACTCAGATAGGCTAACAAGTTCCTTTGGGTCCGTCATCTATATTTCCTGAAAGGTTATGTAAGGATGAGTCTCTATTTTCATTACTGAGCATGCATTCACAATTAAGTCAATAATACAAATGAAGATAATGCAACAAACCATCATGCCACAAGATCATATTTATATAAAAGCAACAATCATAAATTACTCAGCGTATTGCATTCCCTCTTTATTAACACTTGGAATTCTCATTTCACACTTTTACTGTTCCTAGGATCTTTCGAGGTCTTTGTCAACATAGATATTGCTGGATAGTAGTAGGTATGCGGATGCAACGTGTATTGACTTGGTCCTTTTTACCAAAAGCGTGATTAAGAGTTTAAGTCGGGAAATATGTGTAAGGCTTATGGTGCTCTTATTTTCATTTGTTATGCGCAATTCAAAGAGAACATCTATCATCCTCATTTTTCTAAGATTTTTTAATTGCCTCCATCTTTCATACTCTTGGTGTATATCTGAATTATCCATACTTGTCCTTATCATGTTCTTTTCTCATTTCATTTCTCTTTCCATATTTTTCATCTCATTTTTATATTTCTCATTATGGATCTACTATTTTCATTAGTTATTTTGGCCCAAACTCATTATTTATTATATCTGAAACTCATTATTCGTATACTATCATATTATTCATCCTTTAATTTTTCTATTTTATTCAAGTTCATTACATCATCATTTATCAATCAATCATTGCCTAGTAGTGGTTACCTCCGGACTCAGTTCACAACATATATGCATATATATTCAAAATAAAAGACTATGAACATCATCAAACACCACAAAAACATGCTTCAATCACATATATATTCACAGTCATGCATTATATCACAACATTTTCATGAACACAAATATACTGTATTCTTAGTAACAAGATAGAGCTCTCCTTACTTTAAAGTGAAAGTTTAGTAAAAGATTTTTGAGAGATCTTGCTCAGAAGGTTGTGTTCTTCCTAAATATTATAAGAGATATTATTTAAAAGAGAAAAAACAAGAAAATAACCAAAGTAATGGAGAACTAAGCTTCAAGATCTTACCAAATAGCAAAGAGAGTGACCTTTCAAGCTTGGATTAAAGAAAGATTAAAACTTTTCAAGGATTTTCTGAGAAAAGTAGGAGAGAGGTCAGAGGGAATGAAGAAGTGTTATAACTTGGATTATAATTCAAGTATCTTAACTTAGAAACCTTTATATACCCTTCAACTTGTGACATTTTCGTTACAACGAGTCCTTCTCTCGTTGCAGTGAAAAAATTAAATACAATTTTTCTTTGTTATCTATCATTCTAGTTAAAATGAAAGCTTCTCGCTACAACGAAAGTATTTTCGTTAAAGGGAGAGAGCCTGATTTTGGACGCTCATTTCTTGCTACAGCGAGAAATTTTGCAACTCACACTCTTAAACCTCTCCTAATTTCAAACAACATATATTAACAATTCACACAAAATACAAAAATTAATAAACAACAAAAATAGGAGTGTTACAATAATAAGTTCTCTTGCTCCAAGGAGAAAAGGTGCTGCTGTGACACAAACCACATTGAAATTTCTTTTCTTTTACTACTTTGAGTGGGATTATAACTTCTGTAATTGTAATACTGACATTTTGGTGCTGTCAGGCTTGTTTCAGTTGGAAACCTAGAATTTGCAGTTAGTTTACTGCTGTCTACACCTCCGGAGAGCTCCTACTTCTATGTTAATGCTCTTCGTGCAGTTGCTCTCTCTTCTGCCGTTTCAAGGTCTCTTCATGAACTTGCAGTGAAGGTGAGTTTAAATGTGGTATGCTTGTGTTTAGGCATCAAAATACAAATTCTGGCTAGTATACAAGAATATAGTTCATTTAACCAGTATTTTATAACATCAGATATATTTTTTAGGTTGTTGCAGCCAACATGGTGAGGGCTGACAGGTCACTCTCTGGCACTCATCTTCTATGTGCAGTTGGAAGATATCAAGAAGCATGTTCTCAGGTTAGACTTTGTCATAAAATTGTGTACTCCGTGCTTCCTTAAAATTCAGTATTAAGTGCCAAAAATTATATTATAACAGATGCGCACAAGTTTAAAGGTCTCTTACCTGGTTACAAGTTGTTAATCTTATAAAATTGTGGTTGAAAACCTGGTTGCTTGATGGTCTCTTACGTTGGTGATTATCTAATTCAAATTGTGTCAAGGAGTTTTTCTTTTCCCCATTTAGGTGAGAACTGGATCCACAATTTTCATTTTTTATCTAACAAAGAAACTAAAGGCAAAAACAGTGGCTGCGAAGTTTTTAGTCTTTTTTTCGGAAGTTTCATTTCTGTACAATATAGGATCTACTTAGTACATCGGTCTGAATTTTGTGTCAAATTTGTAAATAATTTTTTTTCCTGCAGTTTTTTTCCCCTGAAGAGAGTTGACTGACTTGACTACATTGTTTTCTTATTATATCAAAATCTCATGAAAATCAACTAGCATTGTTTTTAATATGTCAAATTGCGGCTTTCCAAAGTAGATCACCTTAACGAATGAAATCTGCAGAAAATGGGATCCTAGTGGCTGAAGCTGCTAGGGTCAAACTTGTTAACTTAGGAGTTTATTATTGTATGTCCATAGGAACATGATTTATATTTTTATTGAAAAAACATATTATATCGAAAACAATAATGTCATCCACTGTTTTTCAATAAACAATTTAAATCACTTAAGTGTATTTAATGCTTTCTTAACATGTGCTTATGGACACAATAAAAATCTCCATTTATTAAAAGATGTAATAGGAAGCGTTTTCTTTGTTATGTTCCATCAGCAATTAGGCTACAGTGCTACACAACTGGAGGTAAAGCATCTCCTGTCGTAAATTTTACCATACAAATTTTTTAACGACTGGAAGCCTGTGTTTAGAGTATAACAGCTGATGTACAATTTTGGGGAATCACTGACCCGATACAAATGATTCCTTGTATTGTGGATTGATATGTCTTAACGTGGTGGATGTTGATGGGCCTGCCTCCCTATCCTACTATTTAGCTTCAAATAGTTTTATTAAAGGCATGTTCAATTCACAAAGGTGAAGGAACACCTATAATATACTCAAAACAAATATTATTGATTCACACAGACATACAGCAAGAAAGTTGCTGTCTGAGTTCGACTACTCCTACAAAGAAGTTCTGTGTCCAAAGTTACAGGATACCACACACATAACCCCCTATAACACCCTAATCCTGTATTAAACTCCATCAATAATTGAGACAAGACATAATTGCCTTAGCACACATTATTCCTATCAAACACACACAATAACTGTTAAAAGGCACAGCTGCCTTTTAATTGCATTCAATCCTTCCTCCGCCTCCTTGAATAAACATTTTGAATAAAAGGTTTCTGAATATGATGATCTAATAGATCAGATCCATCAGGTTTCTGAAAAGTATTTCACAATTAGTTCTCTGAACAATTATTCAGCTTTTACAGGTTTAAAATTAATTAACAGGTTATCAATATAATGTGCTTGATTTTCTTAGAGAAACGCAATGTAATATCTTATGCAGCTACAAGACGCTGGGTGCTGGGCGGATGCTGGAACTTTAGCTGCTTCTCACTTAAGGGGATCAGATTATGCAAGGTTCTTACTCATTCTTGATAATGGGTTCAATATCCTAAGAAAATTTGTTAAGAAATCATTAATTAAAAGGTTTTATTAAAATTACGGTAAAAGTGCATTAATAACACTTTTTATGAAAAAATTGCCATTTTTTATTTCTTAACGAATGCTTTAGGGCGACTATCCCACTGGTTTGCATTAATATGACATTCATTTAATGTCATTCTCACCTGCCATTTGCAACCTAACCTCCAATCCTCTGGCTAAATGAGAAAATAAATAAATTCCAAACTAATATTTTTATGATATTTTGCATTCCAACTGTGCTGTTGTCTAATTTTGTGAAGAATTTGAAATTGATGGCAGGCAAGTTGAAAATTTTATAGAACCGTTTTGGATTTTACATAATTTTTAACTTACTTTCCAGCATAACTGCTGTCTCTGCATTTGTAAAAATATCATTTGAATTGTATGCCATCATGACTAGAAGATCTTCCCTACATTTTGTTATTTCTGGCAGAGTGTTGCAAAGATGGGCTGGACATGTTCTGCACACTGAACATAATATCTGGAGGTACTGCTGCCCTTTCTTTAAATTTTATCTCTACCTAGTCACCCCATTTGATCTCTGATGACCCAATGCAGGGCTCTAATTTTGTATGTTGCCGCTGGTGCACTGCAAGAGGCATTGGCAGCTCTTCGTGAGGCTCAGCTACCTGACACAGCTGCAATGTTTATCCTTGCATGCCGTGAAATCCATTCAGAAACAGTTTCTAACCTAAATATTACTGATGATGAATCGAATTCATCAGTTAAGGATGAGCTACTAAACTTGCGTGCTTTAGATCCAAAGAATGAAGATGTTATTGCAGTTGGTGAGTATTTTGGACAATACCAAAGAAAATTGGTGCATCTATGCATGGATGCGCAGCCATTCTCTGACCAAGTATAGTGCTCGATGAAATGGATTCAAAATTTTCATTTATATTCGTGAAACTGTTGGATTGGTAACTCTCCGCATGAAAAGAAAGTTGTAGGCTGATTGTGGTTCCACTACCACCTGACTCCTGCATTCTTTTCTGTCAATGAATCTGATGCTTTCATTGACTTGCCAAACCCAAAAAGTGTATGATGGAAAGCATTGGAGAAGGGATGGCATGGAGCGTAAGTTTTTTAAAATTTAAAGGTGGCTATACCAGAGTCCGATATGAAACAGTCATTGATTACAATTAAAATGGTTTGCGTGATCTTTTTAAATTTACAATTACATGGGTTAATTAATTAACCCCTTGTAGCTCTTGTATAAAATTTTGTCGACAACAAATTATTGAAGTGTATTTGTATGTTAGTTGATTTATAGGACACTGAAATGGTTGCATCTACATTTAAATGCAACGTGAGAATGTTACTTCAAATGTGTTACTTATAATATTCGATTTTTGAGGGTGTTGGATAAGTTTAAGTGCTGGCCTTGTTTAATTTGGTTTATCTTACCTACGCAGTAATTTGCTTTTAATGTTCTGTTGGCTTGACGGGAGAAAAACGAATAGATTATTCTTGTTATAGTTATGGAGTTCTTTTAAAAGGAACGATAAGATAATAACTTTACATGTGTTTGCTATAGCCAGAACTGAGTTTTAGGTGATTTAACAAAATTATTGTTTTAGTTTAATAATTTTTACCAATTTGAATAATACGAAAGCAGCTTTGAGGTAGCATGGTTGGTATTGATTTAGTTTAAAGATTATGATGTTTTAATCCAAATACAACTACAAAGACTTGCAAGGAAATCGTATACTTTACCGACGTGAGTCCATCCACGAGAGAAAATTAAGGTTCCTAGATTTTGTATGAAAAGATAGAAGATACAGAGGAAAGAAATATAAATAATCGTGTATTTTTTTTATTGGGTTGAAGATAAAAATAAGAAAAAAGTTAACTTTCAAAAAAAAATTTAAAAAAATGTTCTCTTATTATTTTACCTTCAAGTTAAATTTCATTTTTTTTCTCCTCCTGTTTTCTTTTCAATAAAGCCAACAGATAGTTGATTTAGGACTGAATGAATAAAGGCAGATCAAGGCCCTCAAGCCTCGAGGTTCAGATGTGAAGTTGAGCATAATGAAACCGCAGTGTGGTTCCACCAAACAAAATGAAAAAGCAATATAGAATTACCGCGCAATCCGCAGGTGGTGGGCTTACCCGAAGAGAACCAAAGCAGAGCTTGCCCTTGAAAGTCTGCTCCATAAATTAAGGAGCCTCACATAAACAGAGCAAAAAGCTTGTCCTTGCGCTGGATTTATGCGAAGAGGTGGACCCAAATTTATCATGCATGTAGTGGAGCATCTGTCAATGGTGGTGGGGGAGGGGGGGGGGTGACAAGAATTAGGTGGAGCCAT
The DNA here is from genome assembly GCF_003935025.1 of Abrus precatorius. Taxonomy (NCBI): domain Eukaryota; kingdom Viridiplantae; phylum Streptophyta; class Magnoliopsida; order Fabales; family Fabaceae; genus Abrus; species Abrus precatorius. The sequence goes on along the minus strand of NW_020874428.1, from coordinate 34,955,441 downwards.
TTTATTTTTTTTACATTCACTCTTTGTCTTCAAACCCCGCACGTTGCTAGTGAGAAGGTTTAGTTAGTGATAGTGTGGTATATTATATTATATTATATGGTATATAAAATCATGCTAACTAAATGACAGATAACACTTGATACTAGAAGAGGGCCTGAGTCGTTTCACTATCCGTAAGTTACACGGCAGGCAGAGTGAAGATCGAGATGATATAAGGACTTCATATTTCATATATATTATATATCGTTTATAACTTGGGATGTATGAAACTCTTCAAACATATTTTCAACATTTATACATCCCAAACTCAGACAGCAAAAAAAACCTTAAGAGACTTTGATATTGCTTGGAAGGTCATATGGCCATGAAGAAATTAAGTTTTCACAAAACAAGATCCTCTCTTTGATTGAATTGAGAATTCAATAATAAGGTGTATGGTAATAAGGTCCAGGTTGGCCAATCCCTCCAAACTGTGGCATTCCATAAGGCATCAAAGGTGCATAGTAACCATCTCCACCAGCAACCCTGGCTAAACCCACTTGCCCTTGCATCCCATCTCTCCCATATTGCTGCCACGCCTGTTGCTCCTGCACAAGCAAATGCTGCTTCCTTTCCATGTCTGCTATTTGTACATATGAAGGTGGAGGAACTGAAAGCGATGCTGCAAACGGATCCTGTGACCCCACAACCTGAACTGTCCCATCTGGAGCAGGCAAAGCCAGAACTGGTGTGCCACTCTTACCAAGCCCAGGCAGTGCCACACTGCTAGCACTACCACCACTCAGCTGTGTTGTGCTCACGTGTTGCCTCACAGCCCCTTGATCATACATGCCATTTAGCAATAGTGGATCAAACCCACCTGCCAAATCAGCCTTCTGCTTTGACAAGTTACTAGTACACTCTACCAATGTCAATTCCCAATCTGCTTTACCAGGTTCAGCAGCTGGTGTTTGCCATGCAGATGTAACTTCTGATTCCCCATTTGAAGGAAATGCTTCCCAAGATCCTTCTGTTCTAACTGTTGCTGGCCCGGAGAACAATGCCAATGCTAGCTTGTTCCCTTGCTCATCAGCTGAAATCCCCTCATCTCTTAGATTCACCAAATCATTTGTCTCCTCTTGAGAAGGAGTTGCCTTAAGCTGTGGAACTGAAGGGGGTGGTGGTTGAGGTGTGAAATTCTCAGATGCTGGAAGAGCCTTTACCTCATTCATATCTACCTCTGGCTCTTCCTCTTCCACAGTTTCCTTCACCTCAATCCCACTCTTCTCAGGACTCTTTGGCCTGTTATTCATTTCCTTCAAGAAACCCTCAAGTGTACCCAGAAGCTTATCGGTGATTCTCTGCACTTCAGGGTACTCAGAGGACCTTGCAATTCCCATATCCTTACACCAACCATAGAACCCCACCAACTCATCCATCAACTTGGCAGCACTGACATAAGAATCAAAGGCATCGACACAATGTGCATACTCCATCTCTGTGAACCGATCCAACAACACCCCCAACACATCACATATCTCCACGTATAGCTTGAAACTGTCCTTCACAACTTGGTAAAGCGCAACCAGCACAAGCCTATTATTCTTAGCAACACCACTTGGCCTACACCCCAATACACGGTCAAGAATCCGCAGCAAAAGCTTCAACCTATCCAAAACCCTCTCAGCTCTCATTTCCCTCACAGGGGTAACTTCACTTCTTTTACTTCGATCCTCTCTCTCATCGCCATATTCAACACTACCACCACCTCTCAGCTTCCTCTGATACACCACAAACTCAACCTTCTCATCAAGATACAATGCATAAAGCCTAACAAAACCTGCATGATCCCAGGAACTAGAATGCGCCTCGTCTCTGAAATCAGACATGTTGAGAATCCTCATCCCTCTGCGAGTGGCATGCACAATCTCTTCCTCAAACGCGGGGTGCCCATCAACCAAAAGCCTGTGAACAAGCATGAGTGACTTAACCGCCACAATCCAATCACGGGTCTTCCCAAGCCTCTTCGAAATGGTGACCAAACAAGCATTGATGTAGCCTCTGGAATACGATGTCAAACTCAGAATTTCTCTCATGTACTTGTCATCAGCAGGGACTACTTCATGGCTCGTGGCTTTGACCACCAACACTTCCAGCTCTGGAGCCAAATTTCCTGCAACTTTGGCTATGCTGATGCTGGTTTGGTCCTTCACCACGCCAATCGCCTTGCGGATCGTGCTCGATGCCATGTCAACGATAATGGGTGTGCTTTGCGGAACGAAATTAAGATCAAAATTGAGATCTTTTTGCGAGTGGGGATCGGAGAGAGATAGAATCCGAGAAGGGCATGGAAGATGTGTTGACTTGGATGGTGGGATGAAGAGGGAGTGTTCTGCGTTGTGTTGTTTATGAGAAGTGAATGGCTTAGAATGTTTAAAGTTGTGAGTAATTGTAAGAGAAAAGAGAAGAGGAAGACAAGGCCAAGATTGCGAAAACGCGTAATGAAAGCACATTGGACTTAGATTTTTCTTTTTTCATAAATAAAGTTTGCGTTGCTTACATGACGCGGTCGGCGTAACGGGACATGCTGACGTTGTTCTCCACTCATAACGCCTCAAAAACTAAACATTTCAATTCTTTTTATTTTATGAGATCCGACTGAATATTATATATTTTTTAAAATGTAAAATCAATTTTATACGTCAAATTTATATCTCTTTCACCAATCATTTTTTAAAGTTCAATCAAATGCTTTTGTAATATAATTAAAAGGAATTGTAAATATTAAATTATATATTAAAATAAAATAATATAATATAATAAGTATTAATTAATTTTTGAATTACATAAAATATTATAAACTTACTACAATTTATAAAATGAACTAAATTAAGGATTAAAATTTTCCAATACATACTTTTAACATTGACACAATGATTTTATCACACATATCTTCGGTCATAAGAAAAGTGGACACACCCCAAGCCTTCTCTTTTGATAAAGAAAAGTTACACCTAGCCAGCTGTCACTCATTTAAATTTTCACCAAAACTTAGAGATTTGACAGAATTAAACACCTGTTGATGGTTAAAGATTTCCACGTATTAGCTAGCATTAACAAAGAGTCGGCTTAGTAATTAAACAGTTATTGTGCAAATAAGACTACTTAAGTTCAAACATTAACCTAACATAAAAGCTTATGAAAGTTTAATTTCCTTAACTGTAACAGATGCTAGGTGTATTTATCATTTATAGACCTATTCCTTTATATAAATTATAACACGTTTTAAAAAATAACTTAACATCCTATTCAAACTATTCATTGTGTTAAGGGCAGTATTTACAAACTTAATTTTAAGTTAATTTTGATAAAAATTGTTAATATTATTTATAAAAATCTGTTATTTTAAAAATTTGAGGACTGATTGGATTATAATTTAGGAAAACTTTTAGTTATAATTGATTTTAAAATGAAATAATTTACATTTTGAAACATTTATTTCAAGAAACAAGTTCATAATAAAAATTATTATGATTTTTTTAACGTAAAAATAAATATTTCATTCATAATAATAATAATAATTCAAATTTAAATTTGTTACTACCAAACAAAATATACACATACATACACGTATGTTGTATGCATGTGTACTAAAAAAAATGCTTGGACAGCACTGGCCAAATCAAATGTAAATTAAGCAAATTTATTTTTTAAAATTTAATTAAAATATTAATAGCATATGTTTTACATTATAGTTTATTCATTAATTGTTATATCATTGATTCATTTTTCTTATAAAACATTTAGAAGTTATATTTATGATTTTTTTGATAGGTTGATAATATATAAAAATACATTCAAAATTAAACTATTATTTTCTAATCTTATTTTTTACACACACTTTATCTTTCTGACATATTTTCAATCATATTTGTTACTCTTGTGTTAGAATTTTATTATGGTAATTAATTACTTTGAATTTTTTTCATTAAAACTAACAAAAAATAAATATAATTAAAAAAATCTATATTTTAAATACGTTTTTTTTACATTCTTAATTAATGACAGTACCATGCATGAGAGGTGAATTTTTTTCTATTTTTTTTTATTAGGAAACAAATTTTGACTTTAATTATGTAAAATTTTAGGGTTTAGGGTTTAATTATGTGATAAATTTTTGTGTGTATACATGAATCGATAATATTCTTTAAATTGCATAACTACAACATTGTTATAAAACTCATATGAATTATTGACTTAATCGAAATACTAAGTTATATTGATTCAGTAAATAAGTAATTAAATTGATTAAACTAATTTATATTCAAAATTAAGAAAAGCAGAATCATGTGTATATATATAATTTAGAAGTCCATTATTTTTTAAAAGAAATATTAGTCGATTAGTTTATTCAAATAAAATACGAGTTTTTTACCTAAATAAAATAAATAGGATTAAATATTACGTATATACACCAGAAAAAAATTTTAAACAAATATCTTAATTTGAATTATAAAAAAGTCAATTAAAATTAACTTTAATTCTAATACACAAAGTTGATTTAAATTGTTTTTGATAACGCAATGAAAAAATCAATTATAATAGACTACAATTAAAAAAAACTTGATTTAAATTATTTTTTTACAGTGCAATGATTATGATCGACTTCAGTTATACAAGAAAGTCGATTATAATTAATTTTAATTTTTAAACAAATTAATTTAAATTATTTTTTTGACAGCACATTGAAAAAGTTAATTATAATCGATTTTAGTTTAAAAAAAATTATGACAAATATATATATTTAGAATATGAACTACGACAAATGTATACATAAACAGAGGTTTCTTGATTTTGTTCTTGCACTCTCAAACCATATGAAAAGAAGATAAATACAAATTATGCATATGTTATCTAAAAGTGGGAGATTTGTGGAGTAGATGCCAGGATACTTTACAAATAAACTAAAAAAAAATTATTCTTTTCTTTTGTTTACTCAATCACTAACCTATTGATGTTGTTAAGCACAAAAGTATTAGATACAAGAGGGTGCATATTCTTAAGTGGATGTTGTGTAAATGTGAAGCTGGTAGATATAACACTTCTGAACCCTATTGTGTTGTTGTTACTATACGTGATATTTGTTGAAGAAGAAGTGATATTTTTTATTATTATAGTAGTAAAAGGAGGAGTGGTCCCAATGACAGCATGGCTTGATTGACCTTCCACGGGGTTTCTTGAAAGACTGCGTCATCTGTCCATGTGATGTTTATAATACTTTTGATCCACTATGACATCTCTTAAACATAGTTATTTTTTCCCATATGTTCCTACAACTTTCTGTTGCAGGATTAGTGCTGTTCGAGAATTCCAGATAAAAACCTCCCCATCCCACTGCACCAAAACCATAACCATCACATAAAAACTCACCTCTATAAACATTAAGAGGTTCAAAAATAAATTTTATTGAGAAAAATAAATTGCCGTATTATATATGTTTTCAACTCAAACATATTGTTGTATTAAAGACAGGAAAATATAATGAATATTTTTTAATAATTTTTTTTAAGATTAGTTGATAAAATTTATTAATTTTAATAGTTTGATAAGAATAAACTTCCTTGCATTATTGGGTTTGAGAAATGTGTTTGAGAGGTTATAAAAACCAACAAATTCAAGCGCTTTCTTTCGTTTTCTTAATAGGATGAGGAGATGAGATGCTACAAGTATATTGACTATATTTACAGTTTTTTTTTTTAACTGAAATCAATTATAATCAACTTTTACATTAGGTTGCTAAAAATAATTTAAATCAATTTGTGTACTAACATTAAAGTAGATTTTAGGATTTAAGATTTAATCGACTTTCATGTAATATAAATATCTAAAATATTTATGTAAAATTTTTTATTTTAGTGTATATATGTAACAGTAATTTCTTTTTATTTTATTTATTTAAAAAACTGATAAATTACTTGTTGACAAAAAAAAGACTTGAAATAAGATTTTTTTATTTTTTATATTCATAAAAGACCCACGCGACACGTTGCAGAGAATATATCTGTTTTATCAGACTTACAGGTTTCGTCTTCTTTCTCCTTTTCCTTTTTCATTCACTGATTCATTTTCTTGTTTGGCGTGGCACTGATTTATATTGGATATGGATGAACAATGCTTTTTGCAACAACTTCATGCACTTGCTACTTGATGTGCGTGATATCAGAGTGTTTATGTTATATGTTAGGGTTAGCATCAATTTCATTATTTCTATTATTTTTTAAAATATAAGGAACACACTTGACCAGTTCATGAGTTGCTCATTATTTTTTATTTTTTTTTCAGAATTTGAGCAAGTTAACCGATTATCGTGAAGCTGATTGTATTTTTTATTTGAACATTATCAAATGATACGAATAAATTTTGCACGAAAAAGTAAGAAATCTACCTATTTAAATTTCAATGGTTAATTAATAAATTAAAAATGATATAAAAAGAAAATGTTTGACAAAAATATAAAGATAATTGTATAATAGATTTCGTCAAATACGTCTTCACCATTTGGCATTTTTTTTTATCTATAAAGTAACTAGAACTAGTCATGTAACCCTTTCTTGCTTAACTAGTTCGTGAAGCCAATTCTTGTAACGGCTGAGTGAAAAGTAATTTATTTGAGGCATAGAAATTATTGAAATAAATTATGTTTCTCTTAACAAGATCTTTTTGTTACCTTCGTGACCATAATTTAAAATTTTATTAACATATCTAAAAAACATAATTATTTATTAATTATATCATACTTTATTTATTAAAAGTGTGAATTAAACAACTTAGAAGAAAAAAAAACTATTAAATCCAGTAAATTTTGAATTTTTTAACTATATTTTTCTTAACATATTATATAAAATTATATCAATATAAAATATATTTATTTTTATATTATTTAATAATTTTTATTAAATAATTTGATCTTAAAATCATCTGTTAAAGTAAAAAATTTAATCACATTATTTATATACATAAAATTTTAGATCAATGTTAAATTATTTAATATATTAAAATTAACATAATAAATATTTAAAAACTATATAAAAATAAAAATATTTAATAATATTTTTATAATAATTTAATTTTAATAAAATTTAACACAAATAATTAAAATAACATATAATCATAATTTAATATTTAAATTAATAAAAATTCACATTAAGTCATTGATTATGTGAGAAGGCATATAAATTATATTGATGTAATTGGATTTTTTAATATGATTTTATACTTTTAATTTGTTAAAATTGCATATAGTAAATAATAATAATTTATTAAAAAGATAATTCATAATATTAATATATTAAAATTTAATAATTTTTTTTATCATATGCAAGTGACAAATTTGAAAATGGAAAAGAAGTATAGCGAAACCGATAATTGTTAGTATTTGTTTTCTTTCGACCCTTTCATTTATGGAATTTGAGAAATTGGACAGAGAGTCGAGCCTCTGTGGCGCCATGTTCTTCCTGCGAGTTCACTCAGTGGACGCCGACCACCCTCTCCATTCCCAAACCATCTTCTCAGTTCTACAATCACAGTCAAAATCACAATCACGATCCCAATCCCCAAACCCTAAATTGAGCGAACGCAGAGGCGCACTGCACTTGTTCCGAAGCCCCTCTCACTCCTCAGTCCCATCCTCTCTTCTCTTCATTCTCGCCGTTCCCAACTACCTCTCCTTCGATGACTTCCTTCGATTCTGTGGTCCCCACCTCGACCCCCTCCACCACCTTCTCTTCATCAGGAACGACGGCACCGAGGATCGCTACAGCGTCCTCATCAATTTTCTTGATCAATTTTCGGCTGATGCATTTTATAACAACTTCAATGGCAACAAGTTTTCCCCTGCCGAGGTTTATTTACGTTTCCATTTATTGTCATTTCAATTTTATTTGTCTCGATTAATATTTATCTATTTTTATTTAAACGATGACGATGATGAACATTTAGGCAGAGATATGCCATATTCTGTATTTGGTATCGGTGGAGTACTCAGAATATGCACAAGTTGCTATGACTCCTCCTGCAGGTTGTACGGAAATACCAACTTGTCCTGTTTGCCTTGGTGAGTTGAATTTGTGTTTGATTGGAGATTCTTGTTTTCTATTTGTTTGGGGCAATTGTAATCTTGTGGGATGTATGTGTTTGATTGGTAGAGAGATTGGACCCAGACACAAGTGGGATACTCACAACGCTTTGTGACCATTCGTTTCAATGCCCTTGTGTCTCAAAATGGACGTACTTATCTTGCCAAGTACGTAGCTTCTTCATTCCTTCAAATTTTGTTTGTTTACACATTTTATTGCACTCATGATTTTGGTTGGTTTGGGCGATTATTCTATCGTATTAACGAGTTAGTTTAACCTAAATACTTCCAGCATTGTACGTATCCAGATGTTAATCTTGAAAAGTTGGTTATTCATGTTTCTATATACAGTGAACCTGTTGTTCATTTTGATTTGTGAAAAATGAGGAAGGAAATCAGAGTGGCAGCTACATCTCTGCATATATGATTACAGACAGTGACTTCGTAGGAATTTTAGTGCAAACCCCATCAATATTTAATTTGTGGATTTAACTCTTCTAAAGCGAGGGTTGCACTTTAGAGAGGAAAACTAAGGGAGTAGACTTTAACAACTTCGTAATTTGTTATACATGTGCATATATTTTATTATGCTGAAATTTCCTGTACTTGTGCTAGGATTATTATTGTTACAAAGAATTCTATTTTAAAGAGCTTTTGATGTTTATATTATAGGTCTGTCGTTTCTGTCAGCAACAGGATGAGAAGCCAACCTGTTTTGTTTGTGGAACGTTAGATGATCTATGGGTTTGTATGATTTGTGGATTTGTTGGATGCGGAAGGTAACATATTAGTATCACTTCTTCAATTTTCACTGATAAATTTTGTGCCAATGTGCCTAATAATATAATATATTAAACAATCACAATTTATTGTTCTTGATAGGTTATGTGCTTTCATATTGTCAGGGAAGACTTTAATGGCATAATGGCATGATTTTTCTTTTTTTATCTAGATATAAAGAAGGGCATGCTATTCAGCATTGGAAGGATACTCAGCATTGCTATTCACTTGATTTTAAAACACAGCAAATTTGGGATTATGTGGGTGACAGTTATGTCCATAGACTGAACCAGGACCAGTCTAAAATTGATGGCAAGTTGGAGATGAATTTTCGCTGTATGTCACTGGAAGGAGATTGTCGTACGTGTGAATGTCATGAAGATTTAGGAATTGATGGGGCCCTTTTCAACAGCAAAGTTGAAGCAGTATGTTTCTCATATATTTAACTCCTGATTTTTTTTCCTTTTATTGATGCTAAAACTAGCTTGGACAGATTGTCTAAAACAAAATTTGCGTCTCTGGTATGATTTTGTTCACTATGACAAACACTGGAGTCTTTGCATAGAACACTCGGTGCATATTCTGTCTAATTAGATATAAAGCCCACATAGTTAATTGAAAGAATGGAGATGAAAGGTTAAAAAAGCAATCACGTATGAAGTTACAACATCATTTCATGTTCCAATGTCAAACATTTTGTTTTTTATTGTACTGTACTCGAGTTTTGCACCCATTGCAGCTAGCACCTTGCTCTAATTATTTGGTTTTTCTTTCCATGGTCGCTGATTAGTTATTAATCATGATAACAGATTGTGGATGAATACAATTGTCTTCTTGCATCTCAGCTGGAGACTCAAAGACAAGTAAGTTAAACTCTATTGCCCTTAAAATTTTTCCTTTGAGAGATCTGAATAATTTTAAAGCAGGAGTCTTTAAGTTGTATGTATATAACTACAGACTATTTATGTCATCAACATTGCCTGAAAAGTGTCAGGGTTGCTTTCACTTCTGATGAAAGGCTTTGGGACAATTGCTATGAAACTCCTGTGTTGATCTTTTGATGCAATAATACTGATGATGATGTGTTTCTGAAATCTGAATATCTTAGTACTTTTCTTTTTTGTTTTAGTATTATGAATCCGTACTAGTAGAGGCGAAAAGTAAAGTGGAAAGTTCCATATCTGAAGCAGTGGAGAAAGCTGCAACTTCTGGAATGCAGGATATGCAAAATGAGCTGGAAAAGTATACAGAAGAAAGAAATGCCATTGCTGAGGTAACTTATCTCCTGTATTTGGTTTATTATTTGCTTGAACTGTGTTGTGTAACTATTTCTTCCTGCCCTCAGGTCAATCAGAAACTCATAAAAAATCAAGAGATTTGGCGAAATAAGGTTAAAGAAGCTGAAGAGAGGTATATACACTTTTGTATTTTTTTTCTAATTAGTTTAATTTGATTCTCTAGCAGCAAACAAGAAATTACCGCATTATTGTAGATAGTCTGCCATTGCCACTTCAGACTAACACTTAATTGTGGGTACATGTCTAAATATGGGATCATTTAGGGAAGCTGCATCAATAAAACTGATGAATGAGAGGATACTTGATTTGGAGGAACAGGTATTGCAACTGGTTTCAATAATTCTGTGTAGAAGTTTTCCAAATTTATCATTTTATGATGGGTTACATGATGATATAAACAGATTAGAGACATCAAGATTTTTCTAGAAGCACAAAAAACAATTGATAAGATGTCAGATTCAAATGGAATCAAGGAGGGAACAGTCTTACCAGTGTCTTATGAGCAATCTTTGCCTGGCAACAGTAAGAGAAACAGGAAGTCTGGTCGAAGGCGGAACTAGTTGTAACCCCAACCAGCACGCACTCAAACTTACGGAGATTAGTCTGCGTTTAAGGAGGGAAGGGCACTGCTTCTGAATCACGGAAACTTTGTGTTGAGCTAGAGGGATATCCAACTATGGGCCTTCGGTTTCTGTCTGTATATTTTAGATGCTGTATGCTTGGTGCTTGTAAACAGTTAGTTCAACCAATTTTGTGGTACTAAGCCATTCCCAGAGACCAGTTTGTGAAGCCCGTTCATGGTTATGATGGTAATTGACTTAGCTGCTATAGTAAATATTAGCAAAGCCTTACAATTCGACTCCAACGCAACTTAAAAGAATGTTCAAAACGTATTCTCTGACATATTTTTTTGAAACTCTATTATTGATCGCATTTATTGAGACTTAAGAAATGCGTGAAAGACTCACGAGTCTTGCGTATAATTTTCCGTGTTTTAATAAATTTAAATTAATAATAAAGAATGAACTAAAGAAAATATATTACTAGTATTTTTTTTTTCTTAACTTGTTTGCATTATGTGAGACTTAGTGCACACTTTTTGGTACAGTTAATTTACTTATTTTTTAAAAGCTTTTCAAACAACCGTAGAAATAAATGATTATTTTCTCATGAAAAGTTAAATTAATTTTGCACTCTAGTTCCTGAATAGTGCTATCTCAGTGATAATACTGGAGGCAACGAGGGGTGGCGGCTAGTAGCATGAGAATTTGTCGTTGTAACTTTGAAAATGATATTGGATATAATAGTGATTAAAAATAATATTTCTAGAAAAAATATTAAGGTCGTGTAATGTTAAATTTACAACAATTTTAATACAAGGGTAAGAGATGGAATAAAAGAGAGAAAAAAAAAAGTAACAAGTGATGTGATAACAAAAAAATACTTTGGTGAAAAAGTATACATTATTCTCATGATTTATAGTATTGTATTCCTTATATAGTTACCATCCAGTTATGATTGAAGATAGGGTAGATTGTTGATAAATAGGCAGCGTATAATAAGAGAACATGTCCAAAGAGATGTGCATGATGAATCATCAATAAAAGTTGTTGGATATAGTGGTTAAAATAAATGAATGGATCATATTCTAGACTTGATACCTACTGGTACAAGTGAACCCTTAACTTAGTCTCTAATATTTTTAAATAGATTTATTAGTCCTCAATTTTATTGTAACGATATTAACTTTTGTCAACTAAAACAGTGTTGTTTTACCCTCGTCCACTGACAATTTTCATTGCCGTTGAACCTACCGCCTCCACCAATGTCTCGTAACAACAGTATTGTTTCACCCTCCCCTCTCCATCGCTCACCATCACCTGTCACTGCGATTGGGGGCTTGAATTGGGCAGCCCTTTTCAGTTGTGGTTTGTCAATTTATGATTTAGGGTTAGGGAGGTAAACATTTTTTGTGGAATTAGAGCAAGTGGTGGAAGAAAGTTGTTTCGCAATTGTTCGCCATGGATTTATTCGAGTACATTGTTTGTGGTGACTCGCTTTTTAGATTGGAGGTGTCAGGTTATGGCAGGCTAGGGGGGAGGAGTCTGTAACATTGGGGTCAGAGCTTATAAGTGACGGCACGGACACCAACACCGTGACGGTGGAGTGGATGCTATTTCAATTGTTGATGGATTAGAAGTCTCGGGTATAGGAAGTGGGGAGTGGAGAAGGAAAGAGAGGAGAGGAGAGCGAACGTGGGATTGGTGGTAGAGGCGGCTCGGAGTGATGGGTAGAGAGTGTGAAACAACGATAATTCAGGACTGAACATCCAGGACTAATTTGGGGATTTACAACTCTTAGTATTCATGTTAGAGGTTTTGCACTTCAGTCCTGATTCTAACTTCGTAAACCCAATGTTCCTGTTGCCTGCAGGTAGGGTGTCACTGTCCTCCATTTTCGTCCTGGGTACTAAGGGACTTTTGTTTTTTGGAACAGAACGATAATGTTTTGCTGGCAACACCTGATTCTAAACCAGGTTGAGCGGATTTACGGTGCCTAATTTTTCCTATTTTTATGTTACGGATTTACGGATTTGCTGGCAAAAATGTACTTTTGTTCACCCACCATGTCCTTCTCTTCATTTTCACGCTCCACCATAGACTTGTGTCCACTTAGGGGGAAACCTGCACAGCATCGCTGTTCAGGAACGACGACCACATAGTGGTGTGGCGATGGAAATGTGTTGGAGACAGTAAGCGGTGAAAGCGTGCAGTGTGTGGGTAAATGCTTATGCGGGCATTGGGGTCGAGGGCGGAAAGGGTGACATGCATGGTGGAAGGATGATCCATGTTTGGAAGATTATTATTTCTCATCTTTGTGGGTGATAGACGGCTTCGGTTTTTGCGGGTCTTGTACAGACCCCCTTGAGGTATGGATTAATTAGCAAAAATAAAAAATATCCCAAAACTGGCTATAGCCCTAAAAAAGTCCTGGACCATCAATGAGAATATTGAACCTTCCCTACTGTAAAAGCCACCAAATAAATGATTGAATTTTAAAAACAAGTTATTGAAGCACCGGAGAAGATGAATGGACATTGAATAATTGTTTATTCAGTAGATTTAACTATTGAATGTGTTACATGATCCAAAAAAAAAACAAAAAATGCACTCTGAAAAGATGAACAACGCACGAGACTCCTTAGGTTAAGCTATGATTGAAAGTTATGTTTAGAAGTAGAGAGGAGGAAAAGGAAAGAAAGGAGTTAATAAATTTAAACATGCACTCTTGTATTTTTTTACAGTTAAAATTTTTATTTTTTTAAAAATAATTTTTTAAGTAAGGATTATTTTAAAAAAATTATTAAAAAAATTAATTATTTTTAAGTTATCAATTTAGAAAAAATATTTATTTTTTATGTTTTTAAAAAAATAAAAATATATAAATAAAAAATATGAAAGCAATAATATTAAACTCCCATTATCCTCACTTAACATTAAACATAAGAAAAGTTTAACCTCCTCTCTCTTCCCCTCTTCTTTTCCCTTTAAGCCCTTTCCTACTCTTCTTCTTTAAACTCCCAAACTGATAATTACTAGTTGATATTAATTTTAAATCACAAAAAAACTTAATTTCCCTTATAATTTAACCAATTTTCACATTTTTTGTAATTTCTAATAAATTTTATATTGTTCAAATGTAAAAAAAATAAAATTATTTTTAACACTCTTTAGTTCAGCCATTAATTACCAAGTGAAATACCTTAAAAAAGTTTTAACATCATAGAAAAATAAAAACTGCAACAAGGTCAATAATAATGAATATTCAAAGTCAATTTTGATAACTGTTATTGCGAGATCTAAATATACCAAATGCAGATATTTAACACGTCCATAAAAAAGCCTCATTGCATAAAACACTTAACCCATTCATAATGATGGCTCTAAAAGAATCCTTGCACAGAAGGTAAAAATAAAACTGAATATCAGAGTAGCTAACTTTAGCTGAAAAAAGAAAAACTATAACGACTAGTTCACTATATATTAAAAAAAAAAAAACTACACAAATAAAGGTAGGCCCAAAGTAAAAAGGCAAACAAAATAATAATAATAATAACAATGACCCTCCACTCTGCAAAGCCCCAGCCGAATTTACACTAATAATCCTAGATGAGTAACATACTCTGCCAATCCCATGGAGCAGGTATTGGTTAGGAAGCCACTAACAAGGTGATTGATTCAATTGATTTATCCTAACCTAAAGACACCTACCTTCCCCATCTTCCCCTTGCAAACCGAACGGAGGCACCAGGGGGCGGGATCATATGCAATCAAACACACACTAGAAGGTCCTAACAAAGTACTACATAATGTGATGTCATCTTTGAGGTTGCTCTGGAACAGGGGCACCTGAAGTAGTGCTAGGCCCAGCACCGTTCTCGGTTGGAGGTGGAGAACCCCATCTACCTTCTGACTCTAGTGGTTCAAGCACATGTACTCCGCCATCAGTAAGCCCTAATGCAAATTGATTGTGTTCAGAGGGATGTGCAGCAATCACAAGAGGATACACTCTCAAGCTGTGAAAAGGAATTTCATTAAACATTAGGAAAGGACAACTCAATAACAGATCTTTCATTACAACTGACAATAAAGCTCACCTTGGATTGGGATGGAGATAAGCAGTTTGATTTATTCTACATCTTAATCTGAGAGTTGAGGCAGTAAGAACGCCGACACTTCCATCTTCAAAGCTTACATATATTAACTGACTATCACATGAGTATGTAGCATGTGTGATTGGACCACTAGCTTCCCGAGGCACCCACTAATCATACAAAAAAATGAAGTACAGTAATATATTAAGCTTGATTGCTTGAACTAGAGATCACATTGAAATACATAAGCCAACTGGAGCTAGCAAATAATAGAACATACAATGTGCTCCGCAAGATTCAAGCAAACAAATGCATAAATTCAGATTTAGTCATCTGTTTAAATACATTTAATTATGTTATATATAACTAGCACACCTGCTTTAGGCATTCCAACTTTGGAGCCTCATATATGGCTATTTGAGTTTCATGCACGGCCAGTAAATGTGTCTGGTCTAGGTGAAATTGGACACGAGTGTCTGCAAGAGGTGCTGGTGATCGGCCACTGGGCATTTGTAGGAATTTGCTTGCTTGCTTTTCCCATAGATCTGTGCTCCAAACACACAACTGTTGACATAAAGAAAACCAATGAAGGCATTCATGATTTCCACTTCATACATGGACAATAAATTAAATGCTTCCAGAAGCAGTCATTTTAAGAAACCATTCTCAATCATGACTCCAGTGAAACAGACTCACATGCATAGACAATCTATTTTGGCATCAAATATCTATGAACTAAGCAACAAAAGGACATTTTCCTCTTGAAAGGTGACTTTAGATTTTGGCAAATCATAGCAAAGAGAATTTAAATTCCTTACCTGAGAGTCAGCTCCAGATGACACAAGCACATTTAGAAAGTGAGAAAAGGCAAGACCGGTAATTCTCTTCTGATGACCTCTTAGCTTGGTTTTGACCTTGATGGGAAACCGGGGGGGGGGGGGGGGGGCAAAGTCAAAAACATCAAAATACTAACCAACAACTCTAGAATTCAAGATCTTGCAGAGAGTAATACCTCATCCACTCGAACATTGTAGATTTGTATGGAAGAGTCGTCCATGCCAATAGCAATAATATTGTTGTCTTGAGGATGAAATGCAAGAAATGTAGCAGCTGGGGGTGGCGGCATGAAAGTTGTCATTGTCTGCAGTTAGGATTCACAGAAATTTATGTGATCACAATATAAAATTACAAGAAAAAAAAATGGAGTTCTGGAAATAATAAAATAAACTATCAAAAAGATGCTTAGTTGAATACTTAGCAGATAGTAGACAATCATCTAAAGTATGGGGAGTAGCATTTTTTGTTCTTATTAGAGTTTGTGCGTCTGGCAACGGTACTGTTTATACTAAGGAGTGACGACTGCTCCCAACAATGCAGGACAAATTTAATATAGTAAACATTAGGTACCAGTAGATGCATACAATATCTATTTAAGCTCACTATGTTTATTATCTTGTCTATTGATGGATCAAGCAAACAACCAGTAAATTAATTTTTCAATAAAAATGAATTTGCAACAAGACCCACATCTTAATAATTCCTCAAGTTAGTTCATACATCAAAATATAAAAATACACAAAATGAAATCCATATATACCTTGAATGTCATCATGTTGAATAGGGAAATTTTCCCCCCTGAAGCAGACATAACATACGAGTCATTCTTTGACAGTGCAAAACATGACACAGCATCCTCTGGGTTAGTATCACTTATATCATTAGTCATCAATATTCCACTAGATGGTTGCCATAGTTGTGGTTGAATACTCGCAGTAGCCTGTATAAGAAAGTATTGTTTTAACAGTCTTATGAACATTAACATGTAAGTACAGAATGGTATTATAGATTATGCATTACCTTCCCTGAAGTGTTCCTGTCATTTCTCTGCCATTTCCAAAGCTTGTGAACAGCATTTGCTGCCAAAGCCAAAATTGCAACCCCTTGGTTTGTATAAATTAACCTAGAAACCTGAAACAATATTTAAAATGAATAATTGGTTAAACTTATAGGTTTCATGCATCCAAAAATATTTAGGTAAGCTAGGCAACAGGCATAAATATGTCCAATTTCATTTCTCTAGAAACCAGTAGCATGACTATGTGAAGTAGTTCAAGTTATCAGGAGAGTAGACTGGGTGTAGTCAAATTGATGTTCATTGAAAATATGTCTTACAATTTTTTTTCTAACACTCCTATTGTGAGATCCTAGATGGTATCTTGGATATACTCTATTCCCATTCTTCGATGGTCCTAGTCATATAGTTGCTGCCTGTCTACAACATTTTACCTCCAAGCATATGTCCAAATAACTGTGTATCTAACCGAGCAAATGCTAAACAGTTACAACTTCCTTAGTAAGCAGTTATTGCACTGCCTAACACAATTGAAAACAGTGGTTCAAACCCTGCACAATGTTGTTTATCTCTATAGTCTATACTTCCATGAAAGTTGGATTCCCCTACTTTCATCTCTACTTCTGAGTTTCCTAAAAAATAAAGTTTCTAGCACCAATCATTGACATCTGCTAAAAAATAATTGAATACTGTTCCAGTTTGAGTTATCAAATCCAAATGAATAATAAAAGGAAGGAAAAAGAGAAAGGAGGTACTATAAAAATTTGAAACATGACATGCAAACAGATTTATAGGCAATATTGTGTGCCATGCACTACACACATACAGTACAAGCAATATAACATTTATTCATTGAATATATATTTATTTTGCAGAAATATGATTCAACAAGGAAGCAGAGCTACAAGCTCATGTAGCAGCTTCAAATGCCCAAATAAAAAATCTGAACTATAAAATTTTAATATCTGACAATACCCTCATTGATGATAAACTATCAGGAAGTTTCAGGGAGCGGCATTGTGATGGTTCATTAATTTCGGTTAGCTTCCATATCCTAGATTTATCCACAGCTTCATCAACAATTCTGGGTTTGACATCAGCTAGACTTCGAGTATCGTTATTCTACAAAGAAAGAGAATAGTATAATTAAACATAGTGCCCCACAAGAAGTGAAATGCGATCCTCATTCATTGATTAATTATATATGGAAAAACTCACAATCCCAACTGTGGCTGCAACTGGAGGAGCTCTATCAGCGAGGCTTGTTCCAACAGCTACATTGGTAGAAGGAAAAGCTCCAATAGTAGGTGCCTGAATTCACATGAAGCATTAAGAAGATGTACTTCCAGTATATTAGCAAAATTTGAATAACTTTACCTTCACAACAGCTGCAGAAGCAACTCTAGATGCATCAAACGGACGATTCTCCACTGTCCGAATCAGCCTAATCCCTTCAGCATTAGCTAGAATTTTAACTGCATTTTCATTTGTGGAGACAGCCAACAATATTCCTTCCTTGTTAAATCTAATACAGGGAGATGCCTGCAGTTATCATAGACATGTGTTACTATGCAATAAAGTTATCATCAGATAAATAAAACACAATTGCAATACAAATATTACCAGTAATCCACCTTCTGCATCTACACTTGTTAACATGTTTGTATTATCCATGTCCCAGAATTTGATCATAAACTCGTCACCAGCAGCCAAGAACCGATTCTTAGTAGTATCAAATTGCACAACACCAGCAGACCTCCTCCCAAGACCATGATACGTTCGCTTCACAGCTCCTTCACTTTCATTCCATTCCACTAGAAATGACTCCCCTTCTTTATTAGTGCCACATGAAAACAATCTGTAAACCATAGATGGATGATAAGAAAATAATTAAAGAAGTTCATGCATCAGACAAGGGGGAGATTAAAAGAAGCACAATGTTTGAACCTTGTTCCATCAGCACTATAAGCCATTGTGGTAGATGAATGACCAGGTGCATCATAGTCAACCCTAGAACCAACATTATCATACAACCACGCCTTTATTTTTCCATCAGTTGCAGTTGAGAAGATGAACTGCATAGCCACAACAGAACATAGTTGGAAATTATATAAGAAAGCATTTGAATATGTGAAACAAAACAAACAAAAATAAAATAAAAAATATTATTTTCTTATCAAGGCCAACTGTATCCAACAATTCAAAGATATGACATGCACGCAAGCTTTCAGACCTAAAACTATTTGTTCTATGCTCGTCCCATGAATTATAAAAACTTTACAATTGACATCAAATTTCACACTCATTATTTTGGGTGTGGGAAAGAACACCAGTCTGCTGGCTCATAATAAAAATATGCAAAAATTAGAGAAACGTTAATTTAGGAAGGAGCTTTTTTATATTGAATTACAAACATTGCATTGGATTTTAGATACACAAATGTGCATGAACAATTGTTAAGAACTAATGCATTTACTCTTCTGCATCTTCATATTTATATACACTCTGATGGTAAAACCTCAATGGAGCTAGGAGTTGTGCTACACATACATCATCAATAAACATGAATGGACATAATTTCAGATAAAAATTTGTACACATGTGAGCCCTCTAAAAACTAAAACATTAACAGATAAATAAAATACATGCAGAAAATATACAGATCATAGGTTACAAGACTTTGCCTGTACTGCACACCTGTAGGCCATTTGAGCAAGATTGCTACTTCAAAAGTAACCACATAATTTCTCATTTTTTAGTGTTTGCATAAATAAATTTTCTTTCTTTTTTTCCCAATAGTTTTCCTTTCTCAATTCCTCTCATTTGGACAACTGATGAACATACACACGCACAGATATAAATTATTACCTGAATACTTTCTTTGTGATGAGGGCATACAGAATATACAGGTGATTCATGTCCCTCAAAAGTATATTGCTTTGTACCTGTAACTGCATCCCATACCTGCAAAACCTTGAACTCTTAAAAATGGCTTTTAATTGACATTGACATATCTATTATAAAATGTATGACAACTAACCTTAATAACCCTATCCTCTCCACAGGTCACAACACAAAGTTGTTTGTTTGGATAAGAAAAGGCAAGATCATTGACACTCCCAGCATGAGCTTCAATCTGAACCACAAAAACTGAGTAAGCAGCTATAAATCAAGCAGATAAGTAGCAGGCCTTTTGCATCCAATGTATAGATATATAAACTGGATTAACAACAAATTTAATAGAAAAAACTAATGGACTTTAGAGAGACAAACTAACCTCTAGATGGTTTCTAAGATCATCCCCACCATGATAGGAATATATGTGTACAATATGTTTAGAATAAGCTACACCTGAAATATCAACAAGGATAAATCAAATTTTAACTTCTAATAAAATTGTGTTCAAGGCAAACAGCAGAAACATATCTACACTCATCGTGAATAAGAGAGCAACACACACACACACACAAAATCATTAGAACATACTGCATAGTGTTCCATCAGGACTCCACACCACACGGTTGACTGATACTGTGCAATCATTGGAAAGAGATGCCTATATATGAATAAGGGAATCAGTAATAACCACATGACAAACAGTATTATAAAAAAGTCAATAAATATGCAGTATTCACAATTTTTCTGTTGAGAGCCATACCTGTAAAGCCACTGAGCATGCCCCAAGTTCCCAGACTTTAAAATTTTTATGCGCAATCCTTTCACGGCTGCCTATATCCCACACCATGACATCGCCCATGTTTGTTCCAACTAACCATTAAGAGAAATAAATGAATAAACAAACAGAACAAATAAAATCAACAAACCTAACATACAGAAAGAGAAGAAATTAAGACATAACTCGTACACACCAAAAGCAGCTTACCAAGCAGTAGAATTTGTTGAAGTGGATGGAAATCCATACTTTTGACAATTGAACCTTGATTGAGAGTCATCACAACAGTTTTAGGCAAGTCATCAGAGGAATAGGAGCTCTGACCATGGCTCTGGCTAGAGTATGCAACAGGAAGCAAATTTACTGGTAGATTGTTGACCTGTTAAAATATGAATAAACAGGGACCAGTTATATGCAATGAGCTATCACTTCAACTAGCAGGTAAATTCTATATTTCAAGATGTAAGGAGAAAAAAAATCCAGAGAATTAAAGATAGAGAAACAAGTTGCATTAGACAACAAGGCATGCAATATAAACAACAAACATCAGTCCACTCATAAATTATATGAATCACCATTACACCCCAACAAGATGTACAGGAAAAGTTTCTAAGCACTACATAAATGCAATTTAATAATGTGGTATGAAAATAATTTTGAAAAGAGAACTAGCAAATCCCATTGGTTATTCGGTTGTGTTCTTGGCTTGCATACAAACTGATATAAATGCGGTTATCCAAAACACATTTTCAAACATATTTCAATTTTGAAAATGATTAAGTTAAAACAATTTTGTTGTAAAAAAGGAGTATATGAAAACACAAAACTAAGGTCATTTCTAGGCAAATGTTATTTAACTTTTCTCTTCATAATTACATAATTGAGGAATAGATATCCAATTAACGATCAGCCTGAATATAATAGCATGAAACCGTAATGGTAAATGAAGGTCAGGGTGCCAAAATGCAAAACAATCTATCAATGGTCAGACACTGGCAGGCAATTTGAAATGCCACCTACTCCTGCTTCATAAAAATGTTACATTTAGAAAGCATCAAGCACTAAAAGTCTAAAACAGATACAGATAAATGTGTGCACACACAAACAACAATCAAACAAAAGAAAATATTCTCAAAGTACAATAACAATTTCAAACTTTCATTTTTAAATTAAATAAGACAAAGGAGCTAATAGAATGCAAGTAATGTACTTCATCTGATATCCCAAAAGGTCTTGTTCTCTTCAATACATGATCTGAATCTGCAGTTTGATAGTCCATAGCTGGGTTATTGGTAGGAGGGGTTCTGGGGCGCTTTAAAATAGCTGCTACCATTAGAGAAAGTAGAAAGCCAAAAAGAGCAACAGAAAATCAGTTTGGTTACATATGAAGTGTACAATCCGATTTCATTAAATGGCCCAATAAGCTAATCACAACTGTATATCAGTTTTATAACCTTAAAGCTGCTATTGCATATAGCATGTATTTTCTTCATCATGAGTGATCACACCAGTAATGGATAGCAACCACACACAGATCGCAAGGAACTAATGTAAATTCTGAAGCCATGTGATATGAGAAACACTCATAAAGAGTTACTACTATTCATCTAACCTGCATTATTAGCTGCAGCCAAACCTATGGGTCCTGCAGAAGCCGAAGGGTGTGGAACAGGAGATGGGTTGGCCATCCATCCAGCAAGGGATGTTGGAAGAGCAGCAGGTGTGGGCTGAAATGGCTGAAAAATATACAAACAGAGACATAGTAAGCATAAAAAACATTGCTAGAGTAACGTTGATGAATAACATCCTGTTGTTTTTCTTACTCCGTGAGCACTTAATGGTGGGAAACCTCCGCCCTTTGGGACAGCACCCATTAAGGGATTGGTGACAGGGGATGGGGCCCGTGCACCATTTGGTTGCCCACAACTATGGTCTACAAAAAGGGTCTTTATGTCAGGGTTAGACCTCGGATTCTTACAAAGTTGATGCTGCCAATTTAAACTGCAAGGCAATAAATATATAAAATTAGAATAACAACAAACTTATCACCGAATGGATTATATTGACACATAAAAGATAAGATCTTTCTAATAACCTCTGATTAATTAGAGTCCGCAATCTGGAGTTCTTCAAGGTAGGAAATTGAAGCTTGTCACGAAACAGAGGGTTAGCTTCTATTAATTTCTTCAGTTCAGCCAGCATTATGCCTCTGGCAGATTTTGTATCTCCATACTTAGATAGCTGTTCATTATGTCTGCAAATTCATAAAAACCCAGTTATAGGTGGTGGGAGCGGATTGGGGAAGTGGGAATTAATAAGCCAGGCACCGAACCATAATCCAAACCTAAAGTTATCCAAAGTCAACAATTGTGTGATTTCCTTAAAAAGCTCCTCATTAAATGCTGCGAATACTTTCAAGTCCTTCACTAGAATATCCACCGCTTTAGCTCGATCTTGCCTGCGACATTTTTTTCTTATTCAATTGCTAAGTAACAAAAAATTAAACGGCCTACAAGTAAGCAAATTAAAAAAGAGTAGCACAGCCAAACACCACAGGTAACCTACTTGTCTAATGCTTCTAAGTACTTCTGCTTCCGTATCTCAAAGAAGATCTTCATGGAGTATCTATTGTCATCGACCTTCGTAAAACCAGACAAGTACTTCTCCACCTCATCCCACTCCCCATTCGTCACCATATCCTCGAAATACCTCATGTTAAAGAAAAATCCCGATTCTTGCTCCAACCTTCACACGTTCACAAATTCACATACAAAATAGATATTAACAAATTAAAATTAAAGAAAAAGGGAAATAAAAACCTAAAATAAATTTAAATTCTACGAGACCAGCGTACTTGTGAACAGTCTCCTTAAATTTCTCTTCGTCGAGAAACTGAAGTATAAGAAAAACAAGCTCTCTGCTGAGCGAAGACATGACGTTGCCCTGAAGTGGTTAAACAAAACTCGCCTGAAAGATCCAAAACCGAACAGATCAACAATACCTGAGCATCGAAACATAGAATTGAACGGCAGATACATCAAAACCCACAAATTCATCAACATACGTATATACAAATACATCACAATCACACGGAGCTTTAAATTGGACAGAAAATCTTGCTAGAAAAAAAAATGAGAGGGCGAAGGAGCTCTCACCTGCCAGAGATTCCTCGGCACAGATCGACAGGCGTCGGAGCAGAACGAGAATGGCGAGGAAGGGTTTCAGTATTTTCTCGCTCTACTTTCTCTCTCTAGCTTTTTCTGTGTTGGAGCTCTTCTGGCTGAGTATTTATACAAGGAAAGGGGGCTAGGGATTTGAAGGAGGAGAAAGAGAAAAACGGGGATAGAAAGAGAGAGAAGAATTGTGATAAGCGACGAAATAATGGTATCAGACAGTTTAAATAGCGTGAGCGAGATTGAGATGAGATGGAATCATGGCTTTGTATTATAAGTGGTTGGATAAGTAAGCCTACTTATAAATTTTGATAAGCATAGTGGCTTATAAGGCTGATGCCTTATTGGCTTATCAGTCATAAATTTGGCTAGATTTGGATTTATTTGCGGCTGCACTTGCGGGGTTTTCAACCTGCGGTAACACTAATTATTTTCTAAATTTTATTATGAGCTAGCATTCAATTTTACATTTGTTATTTATTATTTAAGATTAAATTTTTTTTTTAAAATAAATCATGGAATATGTTATGGCCTTATTTGTCATCCCTGAAGTTTTCCTCTGTTTGGCTTTATCTTTCTGTCTAGGTATATCTGTATGTTTTGATTAGGTAGAGATTTCAACTACTTTCTTATCAAAAGAAAAAAAAATTAATAACATTTTTTTTATATTTTGGTTTATTGAAAAGACAAATTATTTCTTATATTATTAGAATATTTGACCTTTTTATTCCCCTCATGAACAAGATTAGGATGTTATCGCACAACTAAAGTTACTGTTATTCCATCCTTGGTGGATCCCATGTTATAATCTCTGCGTGTTTGTAAATTGTAAGGTGTAGTCCTCCAGTGATAGCCACTTCCGAAGCACTAACACGTAATAATAATCCGAGAAGTTTTTGGACACTTCACATATGCTACCTAGGAATATTAAATTTAAATCATTTTTTAACTTAAATTAATAATATATTTAAATTTTTAATAATTTTATAATTTAAAAAAGTAAGTATTATAATTTTTTGTATTAAATGTAATTAATTAAAAGATATAGTATTTTAAAGTTATAAAATAAATTTTAAAAAATTTTAAAATAAATTCAGATACAGAAAAAAAAAGTCATATAATGTAATAAAAGTAGTTTTATTTTAAAATGACACTCGCATTTAATATGTAAAGATTGACTGAATAAATAATTTTATTAATAAATATCTTAAGAATATTGATCAAAATATTAAAAATATGTAAGGAATGTAATTGAAATATATTAATAATATATTTTAATACAAAAATCACTTTTGATTTTTGCCATAAATAAACAATAAAAAAAATATTAACACCGTGCTAAAACCGCTTTTAATGTCACTTCTTAGCTAATTTCTTACCTTTGACATTCTTTTCTTTTTTTAAGAAATGTTAATTAACTTTAGAAGTGGGTTCCAGTTTTTTTTTTTTTTAATAATAAAAATTGTTTTGTGGTTAATGATGCTTCAAAAATTCATTTTAAGCGATTATAAATAATAATAATATTTTGTTAAAAATGTATTTATTACATTAAGATTACACTCAAATATATATATATAATAAATTTTATTTAATAAAAGTTGTCAATTTTATACACTTAAAATTAATTTTAAATACTCCTATTGATAAAATTAATAAGAATAAATTTAATGACGTTACGATGATGTTTTTAAGAAACAAAATTTTAGCATTATTCTACAATTGACTATTAAATGTTAAAAAAATTCAATAATACATTACTTAATAATAATTTTAAAACATATTATTTATTACTAATTAAATTTCATTTTAAAAAATACAAAGATTATGTACAAGTTTTACTCATAATTAACTATTTTTAATTGTATTCTAAATTTTTTTGATAAATTTCAACTAACACTCTTCTTGAATCTTCTTTTTCATGCTAATAATTTTTATTATTTTTTATGTAAATTTTGAGATAAAATATGCTCACAGGGCTTTGCTAATATTTTTTAAATATGTCAATAAATGAAAATCATTTATTAAATAATTAAATTTATAATAAACACACGCACATATATATATATATATAATATTTTTCATGATTTTTTTTAATCAATACTATGTAAATATTTGTTAACATTCTCATACATGTATAACGAACTATGAAAGAAGACTTTTTTTTTCCTATTAAAGAAGGCTCTTTTTACGTACGCGACAAAATAAACTATGTTTAAAATTTTGCATTTATCTATTTTTTATTAATTTTACAAAACCTTGTTTATTTAACACCTATTAAAAAAATTAATACAAAACTTATATATTATCTTATCACTTAAAATCGAAGGATTTTGTTAAAAATATTGACCATCCCATTACACATAAAATTTTAATGAGTTTTATTTTATCCTTTAAAATTACGTATCTAAACTTCTAAAATAACACACAATTTTGTATTAAATCCTTTAATGTGAAGTAAATAGGGGGAAAATTACTTAATAAAACCTTGAAGGGTTGGTTACTAAAATAAAATAAAATTTTGGTACTGTATATTTGATAAATTATAAATTTAAATTGTCAAACCAAAGTGATATGGAAATTCATTTATTTTACCTGTAGAAATTGATTCAAATGGTAAGTGATTTGATATTTTTCAAATAAAGTTTTAAGCTTAAGTTTTTGTGTATGAAAAATTTTTCAATGTTAAACTCATCTACTATATCTATGTGCATAATTCATATTTAATTCAAATTAAACTAGATGAAAAAAAAATCGTTTAGAGAATGTTTGATTTTTTTTTAAAATTATTTTTATTTTTCAAAAATAAATTATGATACAAATTTGTATTAAATCTTATTTTTAAAAACTAAAAACAATTTTTAAAAAAAAGCATGCTCTTATTCTTCGGACTTCTAAAATATATATATGACTAGACATGGTGTCGTTTTTTATTCCTTTTTTATCAAATCTTTCTTGCTAAATAATCTCGATTAGTAAAATAGGAAATTATGGTATTAAAAATATATATCAGTGTAAATCCACAAACTTTATATACATGCGTAAGGGAGGAATAAAATCGCGTTCTTAATTCCAAAAATTTTAATTTGTATTTTTTAGTAACTAATTAAAATTTCATCAAAGTAATAAATTTTATACTATACAAAAAAAAAGAGATTTAAAATATTATAATATAAATGTGACTAAAAAAGATTAAAAAAACACGTAAATAGTTTGAATTTAGAGTGAAAAAATAAACTTAACCAAAAAAGAAAATAACATAAGTGACTGAAAGTAGAGACAAAATATGGAAATTTAAAACAAAATATTGATGTGAAAGAAAAAGAGAATTGATTAATAACTTAATAATTTTAAAATATAAAAAATAATAACAAAGTCATGCGTTACCCTATAAAAAAGGGCAATTAGACATGTCTTTACATAAAGAGTCAGATTTACAATAAAGTGGTTGATTCCTTGATTATCTCCTATTAAAAAAATTTGGTGAGTATATTGTAAATGAATTTATTTTTTTTACATACCGTGAATGAACTTTTTTACATGTGTGTATGGATT
Source organism: Abrus precatorius (assembly GCF_003935025.1). NCBI lineage: Eukaryota > Viridiplantae > Streptophyta > Magnoliopsida > Fabales > Fabaceae > Abrus > Abrus precatorius. The sequence continues at coordinate 34,928,346 of NW_020874428.1, read as the reverse complement.
TCCTTTCAAATTAAATATTTTATTTTATATTTATAAATAAACTAATACAAATTAAAAGTATATTAACATATAAAACGCTGTATCTATATATGGCAATAGGCAGAGAAAAATTATAACCATGCTCCACACGTGAGATTTACGTACAATCTAGATTATTTCTACGTGTGTGCAAGAAACTATTCATATAGGGCATGCTTTAATGAACTCCTAACTAAATAAAGAATCTCGGTAACTAGTATTTTAAAGATATTGATTAAAAAAATAAGAATATTATAAAATTTATAAAATATGTATATAAAAAAAAAGTTTTAATAATAAGAAATCCAAAGACACGTATTAGTATTTACTTAAACAAACATTGGATGTATTAAATTGATTTGCAGTACGTAATTATGATATATAATCCTGAAATATTAATTTGTTTTATTAATAAGTGTTTTTAAGGTATTGATTATTTTTCTTAAACAATAAGTGTTAGAAATTATATTAAAAATGCATTACAAATTAAGGAAGATGTGCTCGTAAACAGTTTTTTTTATATTAAAAAAATATCATTTAATTTCATCATTAGGTTAGCAATTTTTAAAGTTTTACCAATTATTGTCTTTTGAACATTAAATAAATGACTAATAAATAACAGAAACATTATAAATTATGGTAAAATTTGGTGAAAAATTTAAATTCACATGGCTAAGTTGGTAATCTTTTTTTATAATTAATTTATATTTTAAATACCTTAGAAGGTGTTACATACGTTTGTAGTACATCTTTTAATATTAAGGGTGTGCTGGATTCAACAATGAAATATAAAGAGAGAGAAAAAAAAAGTGTGAGAATGAGAAATTGAATGAAAAATGTATTATTTGGATGAGTTAAACAAGATAAAAAAATTAACTTATTAAGAAAAAATGTTAATTAAAACTTTTTAAAATAATCATTCAAATTATTTTAAATTTAATTTTAAAATGTTAATTATAATATTTTTCTCATTTTTGTATATTTTTAAACACTGTTAATAATTTAATAGATGAAAAATAAAACAAAACTCATAATTCTCTCTTCCAACCTTCTTTAATTCAAGGTTTTTTAAAAGGTATATCTAATTCCCTCTCAGGTGTGGCCACATCAACTTTGGTTAATTTTAAAGTTAAAATCTCAAAACCAAAGCTAATTAGGATAGAAATAAAAATGGGTTTACTTAGGTAATGTCAATTAACCACTCTTGTAGTGGTTATTGTTACCTGCCATGTGAATTACTACAATACATCTGCAAATTGTGACAAACCTCTGGGCAAGTGTTGTGTTAAACCTATGTAAGAGTTTCACCCCACACTCACTCCTTTGACTCTTAGCAACATGAGAGCCACATCATAATGCAACACCACTTGACTGGCAAATTATAATATTTTAATAAAAATTATATTAATATCTTTTAAAAATACTCAATATATTTTAAGAATATTAATTAACATTTAGGTTAAAGAAATCACAATTAGAGCATCTCTGGAAGAAAAATGCTACTTTATTATGATTTTAGTAAACTTTGCTCTAAGAGTATACAAGCAACGTACAAATACACTGATTAGGAAATTAAAAAAAAAAAGTACGAAAAATAAACACATGTTAAAAGATAGATAGTCTTAAAAATGATGTACGATTTATATGAAATAGCGTTTATCTTTTTCAACCAATGAAAAAATACCATTAACTTGTATAAAATTTACAAGAATACTGACTATGGCCAAGTAATAAATCACCGTCAGTGGAGACTAAAAGATGAATTGTTTGCAACTGATAAAGTTGGCTTGTATTGGAAACTCAAATATTCTCCAAAGAATGGCATGCATTTTAGGAAAAGGTTGTATAGCTTCAAGGGTAGAGAAGAATCAAAAGATGGAGTATAACAGCATGTCAAAAATGGACCCCATCGCAGAAACGTATAAACGTGTACCAACACATAGATTCAATATGAATTTTTTCTCTCACCAACAATAATAAAGACCTTTGGAGTTACCAAAGCAACACGCACGCACTCTCTCTCCCAAAAGGGCGAGTAAGCATTCTCTGCTACTCGCGCAGGTAAGAATCCGACACCACTACTTCACATCAATGGGTTTGCATATTTTATATATTTATAAATGCGTGTGACAGACGTCTATTTAAATTGGATAAAGTAGTAGAAGGGCAAAACAAACAAAACCAAGAAAAGTCACGCTCAATTTATCACAATCTTTATATCCCGATATGAGTTACGAAAAACCGTCTCAATTTATCTCCCGTCATTGTCTCGTCAAGAAACAACCGCACGTCGATTCACTGTGACGCAAGACATTTTAAACGGTTCCAATCAGGTCGCTTTTGTATTTATCTAGAAAGAAAGGGTGCCATTCACATGTAAAGCTCCTCATCATAAATATAAGGGTGACTTTCTCTCCACTTTTTTTTTTAAAGATATACGTTAGAAATTGAAAACAATTATTTTATTAACTCTTCAATATTTATTATTATTAATTCATTAAATCGTACATAAAAATTAAATCACATTGATTAAAATATATTAATTATTAATAATTTTTTTATTAATTTAATCATTAAATTTATAATTATATATTATTTATGAAATATTATAAAAACTGAAAATTCATTAAAATATAATTAAACAGTCTCTAGTTTTATATATTGTGAAAATATATAATATATTACAAAATTCAATTTTAATTGAACTGTAAAGCATGCTAGTAACTAATTTAAATATATCATAAATATAATATTGTTAATAATTACTAAAATTAATTATTATTTCTAATATGATACTCTATATTTATGTGATATAATAAATTTTTTATATTACTAACATATATAATAAAATAAATAATTTTAAATTGATATAAAAATTATAATATTATTATTGATATAATTTATATTTTTTTAATACATAATAAAATTATTTTTTAATATTTAATATAATTTTATTTACTAAAATTTAAATTTAAAAATATTTGTTTATATTTTAAAATATATTATCAATTAAAATAAAGTGACCTAATGAATTATTTAATAAAAGTAATTTATTTAATAATAATTAAATTATTTAATTCTAAATTTTTTAAAAAGTTATTACGCAATATTTTACTTTTATTTATTATTATTCTTTAATTACTGTGATTTGACCTCACACGTGATTGATGTTAATATGGGTTATAAAGTGCCACTTGTCGTTTTTACAAGAACTAGATTGGATTGATCGTATCCTCCAGGGACCTCGACAGCATCAAGAGCCAGAATTTATTGCTAAGTAACAAGTAGTTTTATTTATCTATTTTACCTACACATTTACTGTTGAAATGATACATTGAATTCTTATTAGTCAAATAATTTCATCTCTTTATTTATCATCATTATTTAATTTGTTAATTTCATCATTATATGCACATAAAGGATGACAGACATAAGAATGAAAGGATAATGCTAACTGTTTGATTTCACTATAAATACTGATAATTAAAATATAAAATATTTTTAATATTTTTAAAACGTTATATGAATTTTAAATTTATTATATTTGTTTGTTTATTTATTTGTGTCAGATTCCGTCTTAATTTTATTCTTATTTTACTCTCAAATTATAAAGTTTGTATTGTGTAACAAAATGTGAGGGTTAAGTGTTCATTTAATTTATAATGAAAATTATTACAAATTTAAATAACAAAAGAACTGTAATAAAAAATGAATTTTTTTAACACATTTTGAAACATGTTTTTAAAATTAAATATATAAAGCATAATTTCACTCGGTCTTTGAAATGAATGGATCTGAAATGTGTACTAAATTTTGACCTTTTGTTTTTATAACAAGGAAAGTATGAAATAAGGCCATGGCTTAATTAAAACCCAAAAAGAAAAAGGAAAACAAAAATATAGTGACAAGTGATGTACTTTACTACTTTAGCATCAAAGAAAGCATTTCCTGTGGAAGGGGACCCCATTGTTTGAAAGGTAGGAACGTAATTGAAATGCATCTTCACCAACACATGTCGCTTTCTATGAGTTTTCGTGGTTGCTTCATGGACCAGTGGTGGCAACATCCAACACCACTCTCCCTTCTCACTCCTTTTCAGCTCCTTTGTTTGCTTTATTTGACAATCATCTTTCACCAATTCTGTTTTCCTCTTTCAACAACTATTCTATTCATCCATTAGCTCTAATTTTCCAAAGCTAGTCATTAATTTATTTTGAGCTTTACGATAGCTAATTATAAAGTATGTACACTCATTACACCGTATTACTCAAAAAGAACTTTCATTACATTAAAAAAATGATTAATCTGAACATTACATTGGAAGCTCCAAACCCACACTCGTTACCATGTGCTTGGAAAATATTTTCCATTCTTTAAATTCAATAGAAATAATTTAAATTAAACAAAACTAAACACGTCCTCAATATTGGTTTGTATACTAAATAACATGTTTAAGAAATTAATAAATAATAAAATTTATAATATTTAATATTATTAATATATTAAATTTCAAAATAATTTTTAAATTTAATAACTATATATAATAATTTATTATGTGCTATTAATCATGTGATTTAAAAATCGTATTGAATTTTATAAAGGGTATCCGCAAATTTAATCATGTATAAGTTTTTTATATCAAATAATTTGTTTTCTAACTTGAAAAAAAAATGCTTTCTAAACATAATCAATATAACGTACTGTTTTTAAAATATTAATTGCAAAATTGTTAAAAATGTATTATAAATTAAGGTAGATGTATATTAATAGCTTTTCTAACAAAAACTTCTATCTTATAACTTTTTAGAAGATGACTTAACATTTCGTAATTTCAAGTATTGAAATATTAATGTATTGATTTTTTTTAAGAGCAATGGAATTCTATAAAAAACAAAAGATAACATTAATTTAATAATTTGTTAAATGTATCGATATTTTATTTTAATATATATATATGTATTTAATAAGTAATTTTTTATATTTTAATAAATAATATTTTTAAAAATTATTTAACTTTTATTCATTAATTATGAACAGTAGATTAACATAATAATGTTTAATAAAATTTACGATTTTAAAATATAATTTATTTTAAAATAATATTATTATTTTTTATATTTATTTTTTAATTTTATATCAATAATTAACATATATTAATAGCTATAGATTTAAGGGATGAGGGTAAATTATAAATTTTAGAAAATAAAGTAATAATAATTAATAATAATAATAATAATAAGTAAAATTATTAAAGCAAAAAGAAAGCATAATTTACATATTATTCTCAATCAATATTAATATCAAAATATATCTTTAATAAATTATAAATATTAACAATTTTATTGAATATTTTAATTTTTAAATAATTCTTTTATTTGTAATATAAAATTTGACATATAAAAAGATAATTGAATGACCATGTCAATTTTAATAAACTAAAATTTTAACATTTTTATAAAAATGATTTTTATCAAATTAATTATTTAATTTAGAATTTTAAAATAGAAAAAAACATCTAATTTTTATAAATAAAAAATTAACTGACTTCATTTTTATATTATATTTAATATGTTTTTTAAAATAGATAAAATAATTACTATTAAATTTATGTATAATTTTATATATTTAATTAATATAATAACATTACACGAATTAAATATTAAATTAACAAATTTTTGGATAAAAAACAATAATATATTAATTTACTAGGTTTATATCTAATATCTTTTTATTTTGTTACATTTATGTATATATAAGTGTTTATATATTTATCTATCTATTTATTTATCATGACACGGTAATAGATTAATTTGCATAATTATGAGTTAGCATTATTGTTATGTTATTTAATATCTTTTTAGTAGATAATTAAATTTTAAAATTAAATATGAATTTTAATTTTTTTATTATGTATATTATATTTACAAAATGTTATATATATATATATATATATATATTTGCTTAATATTTTATTTATTTGTATAAAAATAATATACATATTAAATATATGAAAATAAGATTTTTTATTATATTTATGATTATTCAAATTTAACCAAAAATAAATACAGATAAGTAGAATAACAATGTATAACTATAGTTTAATGATAAAATAAAAAAAAACATTTATAATATAATCAATATAAAAGTTAATATAATTTATATTGTAAAATATAACTATAACTTTATAATAAGATTGATGAAAAAAATCATTTTACATAAAAATTATTGTAATCTATATTATAAATTAATTCCTCTGTATGTAGGCATACATAAATATGGATCGACATTGAGGAGCACTACAGACAAATGCTGCAGTTAAGAGACTGTGCAAATAGGCCAAGCAGGAGCGTCTGCCTCCTATCTTTGCAGTTTCCCGTTATGTTTATATGCATATCAATGTGTAAATTAACTTCACAACTGTCCCTTTCATTTACATATGGCTCCCCACGTTTGTCAACTATTTTACATCACTAATAATTAATTATTGATTTTTTCAAAGTAACATTTTAACAGTTAATTTATCATGTTCACATAATTTTTTTTAATTAATGTTTAAAGATATATAATAAATAATTCTTTTATCAAAATACAGCATTTTACATTACTCATTTCTAATAATAATATACCATGCATGAATTACATTAAAAAAGTCATTATTTTTAAGATGAAAGTTAAGTTTACTATCTCAAATTTTTTTTTATTCTTTCTACAATTTATGCACTGTTAGGTTTAAAAGAAAAAGAACATGGAGATATGAGAAATTTTATAGACAAAAAGGGATGGAAATAGTTTTAATGCAAAGATACATTGTTTGATTTATAAGGAGAAAGGACAAGAGAGCATGAAGCTTAAATTAAATCACAAATTTGAAGTTAATTAATTTGTTCATTTAGTGTTAATCAATTTTTTTCTTCAACATTTTTTTAGAGATGAATTAAATTTAAGTAAGGAGGGAATTTAGTTTTCTTTCTCCTGTCATCCTATTTAAATTATTAAATCAAACATAAAAAATTATTCTCTAATCTCATTCTCTTTCCATTTTTCTCAAAACAAAATATTACTTTTGTGTATGTATGTATATATAATGCTAAGAAGATGGGCTTATCTGATTGAATTGACCTAATCATGTCTAATAATAACATTATACTTGTTTGAAATTTAAATTTAAATCGATTCCAAATATTTTGATCTGATCTATTCAAGACATATTCAATCAATTTTGACCGATATAGTCTATTTGAGTGTAAAATATCAACATGATTTAGATTTAAGCTTTTATTTTGAGTTCTAAAAAGATGTAAATATTTAATACTCAGTCTGACAGAACTTATATCTCAAATTAGATTAATTAGTCTATTTGGAATTGGACATACCCACACACACAATATGTCATCATTTTTAAATTATCCTTGTAATTGTTTCTTTAATATTGAATTTTTTAGAATAAAATTAATATAATATTTAATGTTATTTTTTATGTTTAAAAATACTTATGCATAAACATATGGGTTATCTTAAAAATGCAATTAAAAAGAAATAAAATATTATTTTTTACTTTTAAAATAAATTTTACCTTGATAATTGACATTACCTGTTAAGATGAATTTAATTAAAATTAATGCCAAAAGCGTTTAATACATCCCACCTAATATTTTGTTTTTATTATTCTTATTTAATAGGTAAATCAGTTCAATTTATAAAGATTTTTAAGTTTTATGAACATGTATCCGTAAATTTTTTAAAATATTTATTTTTTTAATAAACTATACTAATTAATTGACACAAAAACATGAAATAATTTTAATTTATTGACCTATATATTCTAAAAGAACAAAACCGAATACTTTGAGTTGATTAAAGAATATACAGTTAACTTGATAATATTTTTATTCATCCAGTTTTAGATGAAAATTTATTATTATTTATTTATTTTTAAAGTTTAAATAGCATTAGTTATATACTTTTTATTTATATTTTAAGTATTATGCACTTATCTAAATAATAATAATAATAATAATAATAATAATAATGAATACTGAACACTAAAAAAAAGTCAATATAAATAAGGATGTTAATTATATTTTTAAAACAATCAAATAAGAAAGAAAAATGTATAATATCACTCCAATGCATCTATTATTTTCTTTTGATAAATATGTATATTATCACTTTTACGTTGAAAGCGTTTTCGTAGAAAATCAGAAGAAGAAAAACATAGAAGTCTTTGATAAAATGCAAAGTTTAATATGATAAATGAAAAACAACTATTCAACGTCAAAAGACAAAGGTTAGAGTCGGAGACAGCCAAAGAGGAGTGCATGTGCAGAACCGTTTCCCTCCAACACGATGCACTTTCCTATTTTTGTTCAGATGGATATTAATTAGAGTAAATTAATTTCATTAGTTTCCCTTTTATCTGTATCGGTCCCGTACTGATCTCACCACTTTATAAATGCAATTAAGTATAGAGGTTTTTTTATTTAATAAAATGTTTGAAGTTAGGTTACTATTTTGGGTTATTTCAACAAGAGAAATTTCTATATATAGAGCATGAAACTACTATCTTTATCTTTATTAAAATTATATTTTTTAATATGTGTCTAAAAATAAACAGCACAAACTTATCTATGATACATATATTTAAGTAAAGTTTTAAGTTTGAGTTATTGTATATGTAAAAAATATTTAGTAATAGATTCACTTACTATATCTAGTCGTACGACCTGAGTTGAATCCAAATTAAACTAAATAAAAAACTAAAAAAAAAATTTGATATTTGAATTTGAAATTAATAATTACACTGTAGCTTATAAAATTATTTAAAACCATAAGAAGACTGGTAGTTCAATCGTAAACATATAAAAGCAGTTTGGCCCCTTTCATTAGTCAAGTTATAAATTTGTCTATGGCACCACTTCTCAGTCTAGTTCCTAAGCTGGCAGGATTCCAATCAATGCTATTAGCTTTCATTTTTATCGAAATACAGCTTAAACCCAGTATTATAACGAGTATTATTATTGTCGTTTTTAATCAGAATCAATAATTAATGTGATACAATATTAATATTAATTTAAAACAATATTGACATTATTATTTTTGTCTAAATTATATATATTTTATTCGAGGAAAAATGTATTTTATTATAATCAAATTAGTTTTTTTAGAGATTTTTTATATAAAACTTCAACAGCAAAATTTATTTTAAATAAATTAAATATATCCTATTGAAACAAACATTTGTAACAAGAGCACTGTACTTCAAGTACTACTGCATATGAAAATATTGCAACTAATTGTTTACACATCCATAATCATTGGCTTCAACCTATACTTATGATAACTTTCGTCCAAATGTCTATTTCATAAACATCTAAACCAGGCATGCTCACATGAAACATTCCAAGTTATGTCATATTTTGACATTCACCTCTCTAATGTGTATACATCTGGTAAACGTGTGAAAAAAGAATAGTAATTTGGTAATGGCCTTATGGGTGAAATGTAGCTTGGGCACATGGGTATAAATAATGGAGTAGGGGGAACTCAAACGTAGATAATGATGTAAAATATTTTCTAAAACAAGGCTATCTGTAATTTGTTTAAGTGTTATATTTTTCCATTTAAAGTTTTTTTAGCTTGTTAGAGATGTCAAATCATTTATTAAATCCTCGGAGTCAATTCCTTGTAACATTTTTCTCAATTGATAACATTGCCAACTCATTTAATAAACTTTATCGAGATGTTGACTGCAGATAAGATTTATTAAAAAGCAGTGAATGCAAAACATATTGAGAGAAAATAAGGAAGAACTAGAATAATAGAACTTGAGTTAATGTAATTCTTTGCATCGGAAGAGATCAAACTGTGTTGTGCTCTAGGTTTTTGAGCAAATGGCTACAACAACATCTTGAACACTTAAACTACTGGGAGATTAAATCACCTTCACATGAACGCCAATGGTTAAATAGAAACAACTAGTGGAAAAATGAGAAGGTTATTTCATTGTTCCAGATGAGAGAATTATGAAGACTAAAGTCATAATGAGAAGGAATTAATGGAGACAATATATAGAACCGTTTATATATTAAAAAAGAAAACGACAAAAATGAAGGAAATAGGGAATTTGCAAAGGAAGCGTGAGTTTAGAAAATATAAATTTTTCGCAATTAGGAAAGATATTCAATATCTAAATGATAAACGAAGTCAAATTATATATAAAGGTAGTTACTGCTAAAATGAAAATTAAGGAAAGACATACAGTAAAGTTATAAATCAATTAAATGATCCCATTGCACTCTTTATTAACGCATGAGCATATCACATTATAAATTTTGGGTATAGAAACACGAACTGTACAAAAGTCAAGTTATAAAGATCGATCGCTAGTCAATTACATGGTAATGGCGCATTTAGATAATAAAAACACTAGTAGTTCAATAGCAAACCCTCTCTTTCTATGAGTTTAGCAGATCACAATCTATTTTATTGTAAAATTATTAGAGCCCAATCTCATTTTCCTTCACTATTTGCTTTCGGTCTTTAGGTTTCCTTCTTTATTCGCAAAGAACATATATTTGAGATGAAAACACGATTGAGTTGAAGTTCCTTTTTACTTAATTTCCACACAATCCTAAGGTTCATGCTTTATGAATAAGTATATAAAATTTCTATTACTTTTCACCTTAACCAAGCATTGTTTTGGTGCTACAATTAGATGGTGCTAAAATATATTCTAATTAATTAATAATATATTTTTTTAATAATCACACTGTATCAAAATTAAACTACAAAAAAATAGGAGCTCGCTACATTGGTAATTAATCTTTTTGATCTCATTGAATGAAACACGTATTGAGTCTCCCCAAATATAGAAAACTTGGGCGGTGTCGCACAAAATACGGTGTACCACCGACAAGTGTCAATTTGAATGTATTTTAAAATCACGTACTCATTTTTTCGTCAGTACTATAAATGGACTTGTACCTAATTTATCTGTTTGTAAATTTGTCATTATGTTATCTACAATTCGTCAAACTTGGTCCATATGAGAATGTGTGGTATGCATAATTTTTGGATAATTGCAAAGGAATTGACCGAAAAGAAATCCATCCGACCAATCGATTCCAATAAATTTGCACTGCGGAAAGTTCATCTTCTGATTGCAGAATGAAAACGTAATAACTAGCATTCTCTTGATTACCCATGCCTTGAGGATATTGATGTTTTGAGTGACTGTGAGAATGTGTACTCAAACATGATCCATATATCATCGCCAGTTGTTCACTTTTCTCTAATTGTTGTTGGTAGAGAATAACTTAACTTCAGCTAAAAAGCAATGCAGATTACATATTAATCAATTAATACACTTTATACTACCCGCTATTCACGGCGGCTACGTGAAAGATCTTGAGCCCCTCCTTAATAAAATCAACCACACTTACGCGCCGAAACGTTGACCAACCTGTTCGATATGGACAATAACACATTTGGTAGATATAATAAGGATTCGTGTTTTTATTTTGCGGGAATGATAATTTGTTAAGATATGTGTTTGATATTTTTGTGAAACAGGATCGAGATGTAATACGATAATTCATGTTTTAGCTTTAATTTCTCAAAATATAATTTTTTTGGGTTCATTTTTATTGAACCTTTTTCGGAAGTTTATGATATCAATCTCCATTTTCATAGGATGTCCTGCATAGAGCATTTAACTCTTGTTTTTACCGTGGAACCTTCATTTATTTTAAGTAAATATTTTCTTCCTTGGTAATACTGCGTTCGACATGCATTCGATTCGAGACTTGCCTTCAAATTCAGTTTCATTTACTGCACTTGAAATAAGTTAAACGGTATTTATAATGTATAAAAATGTTAAGAAATATTAAGTATATTCTATTACACGCTTTAAGTTATCATAAAAAATATATTACATTTTTTTATATTATAATTTCAAAATAATAGTTTTTATTTTAAACTTTTTAATATATAACTCTAAAATAAATAATCAATAATATATAAACATGTATTTAATATAATTAGAATTACTAGTGCTAAAATAAATCACTAATCTGAATCCGCTATCTAATTATGACTATGATAACTTTTTTCTAGCAAGAAAATTCCGTTACACGGTGGACAAACACAATATCTAACAAGCTCTTAGTCGCTACACCACTTTTAATTGGTAATTACAACTAAAATGGTAGAAACAAACACATAATAAGGGACAACATATTTAAGTATACTAATACATTATAAGGAGGAAAAAAAAAAGGTTGCCGCACAAAATTTTATTTTATTTTATTTATTGCTTTTTTCTTATGATTTTGCAATTTGAAGATAAGATTAAAGACTTTGTTGAGTGTAAGTTTAATTTTTTTAGATAATTAAGAGAGAGAATGGTATTTTACGTTAAAGAAAAAATAGTTTAAAAAATGTTTATATATAACTTATATTTATCTCATTCAAAAATATATATAAATTCAATCAATGAATATAATTTGGTGTGTTAATTGTTTTCTATATTACTGTTAATAAATTAAACTCTTATAATTTCACCTTTTTTTTAACATTTATTTATTTTTATCACATTATTTATCTTACTTTCTCTTTATTTCTTATATTTTTTTAAAAATTTATCATTTTCTTCTTTTCAATCATTTCACACTAAAAAATTAGATGTGAAATGAAAAGTTTTGTTATGAGTTTGGTCAAATTAATGAATATTTTTTAGTTAAAATATTTGTTGTGAGAATTGAATTATTTTGTTGACTTGATTAATACTAAAATTAATATTTTTTTGTGCTCACAAATTTTTTTTAAAAATTAAAAATTTAAAAATATCTATTACATTAAAAATATAAAATATTATAAATACCTTGTTTTTAATGAAAATCAATACTCTTAAATACTTAAACTTAACTCTAAGCATTAAAATAAACAAAATCAATAAACTAAACCATCAATTATTTAGTCGTACATTTCAAAACGTTTGTGGAAATGAACTATTACAATGGTGAACCGGTTAGAAACTGATTAATCAAACCGTGGCCCACAATTCGAACCGATTTTGAATGTTTCCTTTCTCATTTAAATAAACGAGAATGACAACATGAAATTTTTTTTCCATCTTTTATCTCTATAAATTTTTATAATTAATTAATAAAGATATTTTTTTAGATAATAAATATATATTTTCATTTAATACTTTAAAAATAATAAAATGACTATTAAAAATACAACAAATATATTTTATTATTATGTTATCATTCACCAAATATAAATACATATTTGACCAACCCACCAGTTAACTGGTGTCTCATAATATTTTGTTTATGATAAAAAAATTATGTCTTGTTTATAAAGTTAAATTTAGAGTTTTGTTATTTATTTTAGAATTTAACTAAAATATATTGATAATACACAATATTTATATTTAACTTTTGATTATTGTATAAATAAAGAATATTAATTTTTAAATTAGTTAATTTAAAAAATACATTTATTCTATTTGATTAATAATATACTTTTTTTATATGAATAATGTACCGAAATGTGTCCCGATTTTAATAATTAAAGATGAAACACGTATTTTTATGTTATCAAATTATATGTTTTTGTTGGCAAATCAAACACACTCTTATCTATTCCTTTCTAACTTGTAAGAAATAAATATTAAATATGTTTTCTATGTTAGAAATAATCGTTCTTTATATATTTTCATTTTTGTACATCAAACTGAGAAAACCGTACTAATGCAGAATAAGGATATTTTTTATGTTTTGCAGGTGACAAGTTGGGGAGCTAAGATATTGGATATTACATAATCAGTTATTCTTGAATCAATTCTCGTCAAAATATAAGCAGACAGTGGCAGATTTTGACCAAACTTTTGAGAGAGTAAAAAAAAGTTAATATATTTGTATGTATGTATTATAATTAATTTTATAGAAAGAGCTACACAGGAAAATTATATATATCAAATAAGAAAAAAAAATCCGCTATGACTTGAGAGACCGGAGTAATTAGGCTTGAATATGATATCATTAAATTATTAAAACATTCTTAAGTATATAAAATCAAACATAACATTAGCTTTGCTATTTTGTTTTAATTAAAAAATTGTTTTTTTTTAATTTTTTAAAATTAATTACTGTAAATTAAACTATTTAATTTTTTTATTTTCTGACAAATATCTATAAATACCTAGGAATAACTATAAATTCATTTAAAAGTTGTTGAAGAATATCGTGCAAGTGTGGGGCAGGTACATGGCATATAAACCTGCGGTGTTAAGTAGTGGGTACCAGGATGCATTGCCCCACTGGGTACCCTTAATTTTATCTTTATGTTCCGTACATGAAATTAATATAAATTATAATTTAATCAATGAAAGTAAATACCAAATCATTATTCTGTGATTTATAAGTATTGAAGTAAAAATGTAACCATCATTTGTGTGGAATAAAGACTTTTGGCAGCGCCCAGCATTTTATTGCACATAATTATTTTTCTTACGTTTCGACAACAACATGATTCGGTTCTAAGGCTTAAATCTAGTCACTGTTCTAGTTTGAGGAGGCCAGTTCATCGTTTCAATGTATTAAATATAAAAGCATAAAATGATATCAAGTTTTATCTTTGGAGTTCAATTTTTATTATTATAAAAATTAACAATTTTTGTTAATATAACAACTTATAATTAAACTGCATTCTAAATTCGTTTTCTTTTCATATATCTGAATTCTGTAAGTCAAATAAATATTGAAATAAGAATGAACACTCTATTTCTATTTCATTGTGGTTTCTATCTCAAACAGCAATAGAAAAAGTAAATTTGCATCGCCAAAAACGTTGTTAACTGTGGTCTGTTCTTCAGTTCCAAGGAATACTTCTGGAAAATTCCCTCACAATAATTATTCTTACAGTGACTTTATGGCAATTATTCGTCAAAATCTTGAATGTTTTGGGTGCAATTAAAATATTAAATTCGTCTCAATAGAAAAATTAATTTTTTTTATAATGTTATAAATAATAGTTGTTTTCAGAAAATGACAATAAAACTGCAAATGAATATAAAATAGGAAAGAATAATAAGATAGAAAATGCTAACATCACCTCTTAAAGTCAATTTTAAACACCTATCAGAAACAAAAATTCAATACATTATATTTTTAATGTAATTAAACTTTCTTTATATTTTTAATAAAAAGTTAATATTTTTAGAAGCTTAAAAAATCTATCATAAAACTGACGTCAAAAGAACCCTAAAAAGAAAGGATAGCAAAACAGAAACCGCAACATTTTTGTTTCCTTCAATATTTTAAATTCTTTTAAAATATCTCATCTGATAATAAAGAAATAGTAATTGGCCAGTAGATTTCATGATTCCATTCGTGCTAAGAAATTTCTTCCCATGAAGATACACATGCAAAAACATTATAAACGTGTTATTATTATTATTATTATTATTATTTATGTTGAAAAAAATAATCATTTCTTCTGTTTTCTGAAACCCCACATTCCTAGTTCTCTCTTCACTTTCCCATTCTCTTCACATGCTACAAGAGAACACACGAGTGGGATGAGTTATAGAGCTACAAAATGTACTCTGCCTGTGTTATCTGCGTATGTATGCTTTTCCGTACAATTTACACCACCTTCTTCATATTCAAGAACATGACAAAATCACGGGGCTTAATGCCATGTAATAAAATCCTAACAAAATCTCAGGCTAAGGCCTATGCTGGAAACTGGGAAATCTAAGTTAAGTGTTACTGTGCTTAATGCTAACTAAAATCCTTCTTGAATAGGAGAAAAAAAAGAGCATTTATTATTGCGTTCTTAAGCAACCTCCAGGAAGAAGGAACTTAAATTTATCTGCATTCTCTATCAAATAAGCTGGAAGATGGACTGCAGACGCTGAACGGGGTATTGACCCCATTTTTTTAATCAACTCCTGGAAAGAGTATTCTTCAGGGAGCATATCATAAAGATCATCTCCCTTGCAAATAATATTTTGAATTCTTGAATGACTTAGAAAAGATTTACGTTTCACACGGTCTGCATGGCTATAGGCTGTCATTTTGAACACAAATTCTGAAAGATTCCGAAAGCAAAAGCTGCAGTGCCACCCTGCATCTGACAAGATTAAATTTGTCTGCCGTGAGTGCCGGTAGGTTGTCCGGGGACCATAGATGTGGGCTGTGGCTCGCCAGCTGCTGTAGTCCACAGGGAACTCAAATGAGTACATGTAGTGCCTCAGTTCAAGATGCATTATGGGAGGAATCCCATCACACCATTGCAGCAGTTTCAAAGTTTGAAGGCTTGGAATTTCATCTGTATCTGACATGAGAAGAATGTCACCATTGGAAATCCCTGCGCGGTGTAACAGAGAGTTCATAGCCCCGCGTTGGTTTGACTCAAGCACAAATGGGTCCTCGTGTGATCCAGGGACTGCAACTTTGCCAGGATAAATTTCATGGGCAATCTTTTGTTCGGCAAAGGTAAATCTTGCCTGGTTTAAGGAAAATAAGAGAGGTTTTGGAATGCCTGTAAATGTGGTATTGGACTCTAGGATCACAAATTTTGACACGTAAGGATAAAGTTCGTGCCATCTAATATCTAGCATGTCTAACTCGTTGCTGAAGATAATGGCATCAAAGATGCGACGAGGTTGGAAGCGAAGGGACCAGCCATGGAGACGACAAAGGTGGTCCATGGAGACATTTTCTGCATAATAGTGAGGTATCCTCATGAAGGGAGTAGGGGGATTGTCCCAAAGGGGTCTGAAGAAATAGGAAATCTTTTGGCCATGGATAAAAATTCCAATCACACAAATTGGCACCAGTAATAGAAGTAAGACACAGAGGAACATGGGAAGTTTTCGTCTAGAACTAAGGCGTGGTCTAGCCATGGCTTGAGGGCGAAATATTCAATATTCTATTTGACTTCCCCAGTTCAATTATCAGATTCAGAAAAAATATCATGGTCACCTGCAGCAGTTTTCAACAAAAGGGATTAGAAACAACAATAAAAAGCGAACATATTCTATGAAAATTTTTTCTCACAACTAATGAATACTAAATTAAGGCAAAATGCAGTATAAGTTCCCATAAAAAAATATGAGAACATCAAAAAAACTTTAATAAGGAAAGTGAATTTCTTTAGCATGGACCTGGTACATAGAAAAACATCACAAAGCTACTAATTGCTTGTCAACAAGGGATTTTGAGAACTAGATATTGTAGTTTATAACAGGACATACCAATATTTCCAAGCAGTCAACCATATTTATGGTTATTAAGTAGTCTCACACTGAACCTCTTTCAACAGACAGTAAGAAAATATGAACAAATGATACTTTCTTAAGAAGAAAAGTGCAGACATTTGTCATAAAAATAAATCAATCTCAACATGGATACGAACTAGTTTCTGACTTTTAGAAAACATAGTACGTGAATGGGACATTTAGCGAGGGAGTTTTGATAACTAAGAGGTCATAATTGAAACATATAATAAAACCAATTACTTCTAAACCTTCCACCTATAATCAACCTCTCGAAGGGAATTCAGGGACAAGAATGAACTAGAGTACAGCTAAAGCTTTGAATACCCTGGTATGTTCATAAACCTACCATGATACATGGCATTAATTATAATCAGAGTCGAACGGAGGAAGATATTGTAAAATCAATTAATTATGACAGTTAACACTGATGAAATAATTTGAGAACAATTGAGTAAAAGGCTTACCTACCAATAGATGTGAAAAACAACTACTCCAACAGAACATGACAAAATCTTTGATAACTTGATGAACTTTATCAATATGATACGAGGAAACAATATAAGTCCCAACAGTCAAATGTCATTTCTTTTAAAAGACATAGTCTCCATCAACTAAAATAGGCTTTATGAAGGAAGGGAATCGGAAATTTTCAATCAAGTTTCTAAAACCGAGCACAGAATATCAAAAGGAATCATTCGAATCCCCCAACCCACAAAAAGATAAATGAATCATTCACCCTTCTCAGAACCCTCATTAAAAAAACCACTTTATTTTGCCAACGCCCAAACCTCAAAGTTTCAGGAAAAAAAAAAGAGAAATAAAATAATAAATTTGCCTCTCAGAATCGTGAAGAGGGCTTTTTGCCGTACACCACAATGAAACACTTCCACTAATTGCAAACCGACAATAAGAGAGAAAAAAAAGGAGCCAGCTAACAATTAAATGATACATGGAAGAAAAAGGGAAAAGAAGAAGAGGAATAGTAAGGGTACCTTAGAGGAGTGGAAGAGATTGGGCCAGTCACCGGAAGTCCATGACGAAAATCCATTGAAAACCCGGAAAGAGCGAAAGAAGGTGAGAGGATAAGAGAGAAAATAGGTGTTAAATATTGGTCTTAATTAATGTGCTATCCTAGGTAGGACAGTGCGGTGTTCTGTTCAACTTGGACTTTGGATGGAAATAGCTAAAGAGGGAAGGAGGAACAAGGAAAGGTCAATATTACGATTTACCAACACAATGACGACAACATTAACGTTAATGAGATTAACACGATGATGTTCTCTAGTTATTGCTACACGACAGCAACACCCCAATACCAATACCAAGACACCAACACCTTCACTTGCCCACTTAAACAGTTCCAGGTTTCAAAGCTGTGGTGGGTGACGTGGCCCTCTTCGTGTTTTCTTCTCTCTCTCTCTCTCTTTTTTTTTAAGTTATATTTATAAAGTGTGGACTGGTTGGCGGTGGCAGAAGGATCTGAATGAGTTAGATTTGGAACTTGTTATGTTAGTTGCCTCCTTTTGCGCCCTGCCACTCTTATCATCTCTCTGTGATGATGAATAGCAAAGCGATGAATTCGGAGGGTTTCTAATATGTTTTTAGTCGATAAAGTTTTCATTTAATAAGTTCACTGTGTTTTATTTTATGTGATGATGCGGATATTTCAAGGTCTGAAATAAATAATATTCCCATTCCCTGGATCGTGCTGCATTTGAATATTAATTGATTTGATACTATCACTGTGTGGAGAACGATGATAATTTATAGGGAAGTTGCTTAACTTATGACCGACAAATTGTCTCGTTAATTGTCCTCGCACATTGTTCTCTACATGAGGTACCTTGCACTTAATCTTTGTGTTAAGTTTATTAAGGCGTGGAATTCTAATTTTTAGAATAAATTTAAAATAGAATTTAACCTTACACGGCAATGTTCGGAAACAGTTTTGGCTCGGTGACTAGGATCAGAAATATAATTCTAAGTATATGTATATAAGATAACACGGGCTTATGTTATTAGGTTATCTTATCTTACTTGTGTTATTAACTTATCTTATCGGGCCTGAAAAAATAACAATCTTATCCGACTTATGTTATTCAGTTATGTCATCCTGCTTGGTAATTCAAATTTTATCTTAAAGAGACAGCTTAGGAGATTCGGAACAAAACTTTTAAGAGAATAATCACATCTTAAAAAAATTGATAAAAATAACTTATTTTTAAAATGTTTTTGAAAATATGTAACCCATGGATTTTTTTTTCCGCATCTTGCATCCGCTTTATGGGTAAAAATAGTTAGAAAAAGATAAATTAATGAATAACTTTAATAAATAACATGATAAAAAAATGAAAAAAAAAACTGTATAATAAATACAAAAATCACAAATATTTCTTACCTGCTCATTAAGATAGCTTTTAGAAAATTATCTTAATTAAATATTTACTTATAAACTATTGTCAAAATATATTTTTTATTTCAATAAACATTTTTTATGTAGACTAATTTGTAAACTCAAATATATTTTTTTTTATTCAATTAAATTCAAATCTGATCTGGATCACATACCTAAATATAACTGGTGAGACTATCATTGTATAAAGACTTAATCTAAAAACTTAATTAAATAATTCCGAGCTGTTTATCATTTATACTAATAATTTTTCAAATATCCTTTAAATATCTCTCTACTATTCTTCTAAACTTTACTTTATGCAGCATGATAAGATGGTCTAGTCACAAGCGCAACTAGTAAAATATGTGTCTAATAATAAATTAATTGTCTGGATTATTCTTTTAGAAACAATTAATTCGACTAAAATTTAAAATTTGTTTAATATGTGTGGAAGGAAAAGAAAAGCGAACATTATGAGTATGTTTAATTTCTTTTTTGAAATTATTTTTTTATTTTAAAAATATAATATAATTAAATTTATATTATATTTTCTTATAAAAAATAGAAAAATGTTTTAAAAAAACAAAATACTCTAAATAATTATTGTTCGCTTGTCTATTATACAAAGCAGGAAACTTTTTTATTTGATTAAAAAAAATAGTAAGTACTGTCATTGCTGGAAAGTTTCTTTAATCTAATTAAAAACATAGTCTCTCTCAATCATGTTTACAAATAATAATACTTTTGACTTTTAAATACATTTTTTAAAAATGAAACACACTTCTTGACTTGATTTTATAAACGTTTTAATTAAATTTTTTAAAAATATTTTTTAATCATATAAATAAATATTTAATTTCTCTTTATGACGTGAAAGATTCATACTGACACTAGTATTTTCTATTATTGTTGTTATTATAATATCTTTGTTATTGTTTCACTTCTATTTTTACAATTGTTATTATTATTAGAGTTATCGTGGTTATCGTCACATTCAGTTAATACTAAGTGTTATTAATAATATGATGGTTGCTGTCTTATAACTAATGTAATAATAATAATTATTATTATTATCATGTCATGGTTAATGACATAAAAAAATTATTAATTATTATTACCAATATCATTGTCATTGTTGCTTTTATTAGTCAATTATTATTATTATTATTATTAGTTGTAATTACAACTTCTTTATTAATAGGCATGGTTTAGATTTAAAAAAAATATATAAAAATTATTAATTAAAAACAAAACCAACAAACAAGTTAACTTTTTACTCATTTTTAATATAAAAATATTCAAATTCATTAGTTTTTCTCCTGATTTTGCTTTCGTCCATGTTTCTTCTTATTATAAAAAAATATTTGTTTCTTTGAACTCAAACAAAATTCCATACCGATCCCAATATTTTTGTATTCATCCAACGCTTAAAAGCCATATTTTCGGAGATATATTTTTTTATTGTTACTTTTGATATTTATTTTTTAAAAAACTTGTATACATACATATATATATATATATATATATTTGAAGCTAAGCTTTACAACTAATTTATAATTTAATTTTCATGATTAATCTTATACTTTTAAAAATTAAAATTTAAAAATCATTTAGAAATTAGCTTTAAAACAGTATAAATAATTAAATTATGAAATTTATTCCTACATTAGTTTTAATTTTTATAAGACATTGAATATACTTTAAAAAAGTGGAGTCACAACAAAATAAATAGTATGTAAAACAAAAATAATGGCGCAGCTCCCAATCTCAATAGCAAAACCCACCATCTCAGTTATCTTAATTGGGCCCATTAACGACGTAAGGTCCAGCAGAGGCCGAGGGAATGAAAGGAGTATCATTGGATACATTCAGGTTCAGGCTCGTTAAGAGATTAGCTTAAAAAAAAAGAAAAAAGAAATAGTCCCTGCGCACTTATACGACTATGTGAAAAAAAAAAACACAAGAAAAAAGTGCTTAAAAAAATATATGATATTGTTTTGCAACAAGATTACAAGTTTGTTACCGAGTGGGAAAAATTTTCATGTGATAACAACACGTAACACAAATTTTGTGAAAGCAGATAAGAGTAACTCGATATGGGCATGACTAACATTTAAAGTTCCTAGAAATGAACATGAATATTTGACATTCGGCCTCATTTTTATTAAAGTTGGAAAAATTATTAACAATTCACTTTAATTTCACGTTTCTCTCTTTCTCGTTCACTAATATTTCATATATATTTTTATCAAAAGTATTTAGTTCATTACATTATAAAAGATGATAAATATTTTTTTAATAAAAATGTATTATTATTAATTATTTAAACTAAATCTTAAAGAAAATATTAATATGATTTGATTTAAATAAATCACGACAAAATTTTAAATAAAAGACAAAAGATGCGAGAAACTACAATATTTAATAACTATCATTGTTAACAAAACTTGATTAGTTAGCAATACCTTAAATACATTTTGAATTATTTTTCCAAATAATATAACAAAATTAAAAGAATGAGAATGAATATAAATGTAGATGCGTGCTGGTCATAAACTTGACTATATATTTATATTATTTATATTGTGTTAACAAAACATTAATTATATGTTTCATACACAAACTACGCGCTGGATATAGATACAGTTGACCAAAAAAAAAAAAGAGTCATCCTGAGCCAACAAAGTTAACAACGCTGAAGATTTCATTGCCTCTTATCGGATCCTCTTCAGCAATTTGAGCCGTCGTGCACACTGAACGAAACTTCTGCAAAACAGAAGCCAAGTGTACTATTAGTTGTTGGAATATATGTTATTCATTATTGTTAAGGTTTGCTAATGATCTTATTTCAAAATAATTTTTTTATTAAAAATAATAATGTTTCACGTTATTGATATATTACTATCATAACTTTAAATAAAAACATTTGATGTACTAATTCCTTATTAGTTACTGGGAATAAGTTGAATAAATAACCAATTGAAAGGGTTGGAGAATTAGAATAGTGATAAGCTAGGATGCACTTGCCTCCATGGTACATCTTCTGCAAGAAGCCAATCACCCTCTTTATCCTGATAAGCCAGTTCATAGCCGCCTGATGGCTGATGACCTGTGTATTCCAAACCAAAATAAAAAATGAGTTAATCCCATAGTTCAATTAATTAGTAACGCCCTTAATTTAGAATTAGGCAATTAAAAATGGCATATATAAATTACACCTACATTTGCCAAACATGTCCATCAAAGTTTCCTTGAGCGTTTGAAACGATTGGTGCATGCTAAGATCAATCTTTCGCGCAATCCCTACACCCTCCATCTTCACTTTCACGTACAGAGTATGGGATCCTCTGAGGGCAACAGAACCACGTCCATGTCCATGTCCATTTTGATGATGATCAATCCAGACCGTGTGATCATTCCCTGCAACCTCTTCCCCATAGTTATCAAAACGAAGTTTCTTCCTCCAAAAATTTACTGGCGGCCAACCCACTAAAGCTTCTACATCCTCCTCATCGTCCCTACACAATAACAAGCGAAACACTTGAGTTTTTGAACGACAACACGGGATATATTAGCATGAAGAAATGAAGTGTTGCAGTACTTGGTGTGGATGGGGTGTTGATGATCGTGGTTTGAGCGGGAAGGAGTTAAAGGGAGAAGAGACAGAGTAGGAAGCATAACATGGGTGGGGGTGTGAGTAGTTTCAGGTGCGTGCTCCGAGAGCTGAGAAAAGGTACGTTTTTTGTGGTTAAAAGGGTCGTAGGTACGAGAATTGAGGTCGAGGAGTTTGGAGGGAATGGTTGGGAGGGCGAGGCCAAGTTGAAGCTCCATCCATGCAAATTGCAATGCAAAGTGGAAAGTTAAGTGAGTATTGAAGAGGTGAAGAAATATATATATTAATTGGAGAGACAGAGTAAGTGCTGGGGATGGGAATAGGAGAGAGACAAGGTGTTGGGAAGAAGGGTAAAGGTGTCCTTATCAATGCTTCCCCTTTTGCCGACCCAGTTGCCTCCTTGTTTACTTGTTCATTGTTTTCTCAAGCTTCCCCATTTCCACTAATCCACGCGCATTTACTTCACACTCTTATCTTCCCTATGTTCTTTCCTCATTATTATTATTCACCCTCATTCTCCCTACCTTCTTATTACTCTCTCTTTTTACAAAATAAATGTATATGTTAATACTTTTATTTAGATGTGATCCCAAGTCAAGCATATAGTCAAACAGTTATAATCATCATTCATCGTCATCTGTCCAAGCCGTGGCAGCCAAACCACAGATATTCTATGCAATCTCTGGTAATCTTTAATCTAGATTAATACTCATTTTCAAATGACTTTATTGTTGTAAAATTCTAAAAACACTCATTCTTTGTGAATATACTTATAAAATAACATTTTTCTTCGAAATTTTTATAACTCATGTATGCATTCGACTATATTTTACTCTAACTCTATGAGTAATTTTTTCTATCTTGTGTTTTTCTGTGTGCTAATATCAATTAAAAGATGGGAAAAAAAAATAATTTGTACAAAATTTATAATAAAATTATGCAATGGACATGGAAAGATATCCCTATTTAAAAATTAATTGTTAGAGTACACGTGTGTTTTTAAATTCTTGATGATATTTTTAAAACACTAATTTAAAATATATTAGATAAATTTACTTAAATGGAAAACTGACTTGAAACCTATTTTCTCTATTTATTGGACTAATCTTAATATTATCTTTTAAAAAATTAAATGCTTTAATATTCAAATTAACAAATATTAAAAGTCAGTAAGAAATTTTGGTTAATGGGGTAATAGATACTACGATGCATGAGAAGGATTAAAAACACGTTATTTTTAATATATTTTGAATTAATTGTTAAACTTTATTAAAAATATAGAAAATTTAAATTTAAAGTGATAAAATGATATTATTTATATGTTTTTTTAAAACAAATTTTAGTTTATAATTCAGTGAGTTAAAAATAACATATTAAATGATATATTATTAACCTTTATCTTTCATTTATACGGTAAATCTATATTAATCTTTACAATAAATTAATCCCTTTTCTTATAAAGAGATCAACATAATTTTTTAATATAATCTAACTTTATTAAATTTTAATATGAAATAATTTTCACTTTTAATTTATAATAGATATAAAGCAATGTTAGCAATATATTACTTTATTATACTGAATGAAATTTAGGAGTAAACGATATGAATTTGTTTATTATTTAACAAACTTCTGATGAAAGTCCTTTGTCAATAAAGTATATTAAAGATAAAATATTAACCTTAACTTATAAGTTAAATTTAAGTAATTAATAATAATATTTTATTCATATTTAATATTATTTGAATATTTTTTATTTATTTTGAATTATTTATCATTTTAAATTAATAAGAGGTGCTAATTATTTTTTTCATTAAGAGTAATTCTTAGCGAGGGGTTAACAAAACAGATCAATCCTGCAAAATTAGTTGTAGAAAATCTATTAAATGAAAGTTTTATAACAACATGATTTTAATATGTTTTTAATTACATACGAAGAGAATTTACTAAAATATAAATTTTTTATTAATTATAATTTTAAATAAAAAACACTGCATATATTTTTTATTGTGTCATTATGCACATATTAAACTGTTATTATAGTAAATAGTAAAAATTTATTTATTTTTCATCTCATGTATCATTTAATACTATTTTATATATATTAAGAAAATTATTAATTATATCAATTATTATGGTAAAATAAAATAATTTTATTAAAATACTCTTTTAAAAGTGTTAATGTTATTGGACTATTTAGTTGATAAAAAATGGTCTTAAAGTAATAATAGAGTTATTATAATAGTTAATTGGCAAAAACTATTCTTTATTTATAAAGACATTATTAAAATAAAATAATTATTTTTATATTTAAAAATAATAAAAAAATGCTAACAACCTCTAATATGAAAAAAACAACTGGGAATTAATTAACGAAATGGTTGAAGGATATTAATTAATATTCGTTGAACAGAAACTGACCGCGAGTGGATGAGCATATAGATAGGGTTTAACGTCCAAATCAAATATTCTTGCTTTAATTAGACAAAACACAGTTTTAGATGTAGATACATTACCCAATTCCTCTAATATATTTGCTGCTTATTTGTTTTAGCTTGTAACAGCTAAACACAGTAAATCAGCATTATTAGTTATTTAAACTTAACCTGAAAAATTGGAAAATTTTCTCTTATATAAACATCAGTTCACATTCTTGTAAAATCAAATTCTGTGGTAGGATTAATCTTACCAGAAAGGTCTGAATCGGTTTATCCAAACATAGACACACCTACGTGGTTGAGTTATTCGGAATGAAAGAGGTGTATTATATATATATATATATATATATATATATATATTAACATCAGTTTTAAACATTTTAAGATAATAAATTTTATAAAAAAATAATATTTATTATAAGCTTAATATTAACGTTAAAAAAAAGGAGGAGCGTTACATACACGCCCCTTAAGCGTGTGTGGAATTGGTAGAAATTGGTCTTATCACAGGAAGGTGCTTTCGTTACGGGGCCACAGGAAGCAAAGCAAATCTGAGGGTACACTTCTGAGTTGCTTCAAGAACTTGTTTGTAGTCAAATCAAACACTTGGAGCAGAGTGGGTCACCCAAATTTCCGGATTTTCTATTCCTCTTCCCCTTGCTTTCAGATTTCGTTAGATTATGTGACTAATTAATATCTTTTTGTATTAGCTGTAAGGCAGGCACTCATCTGATTATATATATATATTCAAATATTATTAAATAAGATTCGATATGTTCCTTAAAAAGAAAAATAAATAAATCAACCTGAGGCATTTTATAAGGAAGTTAATTACAATATTTTAAGTAAATATAAACACTTCAAAAAATAAAAGACTTATTTTAAATTGTCCCGTGAAAACTGCACGGTTTTATAAGTGTTAGATCGACATGTATGTGTTAAAAAAACTTGCTTAAATTTGAAGCAGAGTTTTACTAAAAATAAGAATAGAGACAAATGGAAAACAGCGGGGCTTGATTCATTATGTACGTCGTGTCATTAGTTTACTCAAAGATTGTTAAAGGGGATCTTAGCACTAAGATTCCATCGACATTGCTAATGATTTAGACAATCTGAGTATTACACTCAACGTGACATAATAGTGCTTATCAAAATGAAATATAGATAGAGATTCCCAGAAGAAGTTTGATTCTATAAAAGGAATAGAGGCTCGAAAGATCCACTTTTTTAGTATTCATTTTTTGAAAATACTAATTTTTTTTAAAGAATAATTAAGAAATAAAATAAAAATAATTTATTAACAAAACCTTAAATATTTTTTATAACAAAATTATTTATTTAATTTTTTAATCAGCGTGTCTGAAACAACATCTTTAATGTAATAGGGGGGACCGCATCTTAATGTGCAATTAGATGACATAATGCTCTTTTCATGTCAGAATCAGACACGGATGCAGAAATAAATAAAAGACCGACAAAGGGAACAGACACGGAATTATCCTTCAAATTTTGCCGTATCTATCTCGCAAGGATAAATGAATAAAAAGTAATTAAGAAATAGTTGCTAGCGTTACACACAGAGACAGAAACTAACCAAAAATGTTTCCCTTCCCTATGTGCTATTCTTTTGTTGGTTTCGGTTATTATATTCATATGCTTAATATCATGCCACAAATTGAATATTGTTGTTTTATGGTTTGTGTTTAAGCCACGCACAAAAGTAAAGTCCCAACAATTCAAACATAGAAACATTGCCCCCTACACTAGACTCACAAGATCAAACTTGTAGTTGTTGTCAGCAATTGGTAGAATAAGGTGTAAGGGAATCCACGTGACGCCCCCAACATGCACACGAGGCATCTGGGCCGGTGCACCCTCATGGTTTCCCTCCACTATGCACCAATGACACACGAGTAGTAAGTAGAATCAAACAAGTTTACTCTTTCATTGTCAAACAAATACGAAATATATACCATGCAATTGAAGACTTGAAATGAAAGCCCATGCGTTGCAATGGTCCAACCCAACAAGAAGTTGGAAATAGGACCACACTAACCACTTCTAATTGAAAACGTCAAACTTCAAACGATCAAATCCAAACCCAACAGTTACATCTCTGTAGCTACAAGTCTTAATAATAATGATAATGTATATATGAATATGCTTGTTTGTCCTTTGGATTTGGCCATTTGGGTGGTCTAAAATTGCATGGAGCAGGTTCATGTATATGGTGACATGGTATGGCCTATAAGGGTAGGTTGAGGCCACCTCTAGTTAGGGTGCATATAGGGTATGGAGTGGTTCAAAGGGTGTCTCCTATCTCCATTGATTTCTGACTTGAGTACACTCATAGTCTTTAGGGTTTGTTTGTCTTAATTGGCAGCTTCATGGGTGAAGTTGGACATGCTTTCATGCTATTGTTTTCTTTGTGGGCGCGTGCTGTCCTTGCATTTGTATTTACTGTTTAGGGGTTACTGAACAAGCCAAACACAAGTAGCAGAAGCTTTCAGTGTGAATCGGCCACATCAGGCAAAACTAGAGCACTCATTTATAATCTGGTCCATTTTTTCTATTTTTTTAAAATTTCTTTTCGTATATTCTGCTGACACCACGGAATAATTAATTGATTGGGTTGGGTGTTGGGCGGCACTGATTGAAATTTCTGAGGCCCTCTCAAGACAGAGAGTACAAATCTGTACATTGTACAAATGTGCTGGAGATAGCTAGGGGCACTACCCCACTACTTCCACCATTTGCTCATCATAAAAATAAGCCCATATTTTATCAAATTTAAATCAATGCTTGATTTAGATTGCTTTAACAAAATAATTATTTTTAATAATTTTATTAATATTTTTACAAAAACCACCGATTATTTATACACAAATTTATTTTAAAATGCATTAAATTTAAATTAGTTTGATGTTTCAATTATTATTTTTGTTTAAAATGACTCCGGGGAAGCATAATTTGAAATTAATAATTTCTATTAAAAGTTATTTTGGCATGACGATGTATAACTAGTATTGATTAAAATTTATTGGAAAAGCTGAGTTTTTTTTTTTCTTGTTTTGTTTATTTTTTATTTTTGAATTATAATTTGGCTAATAACTAATATTATTCCATCTACTTTTTTATTTGCTTTCTCTTGCTCCAAGAGGAGGTGAATAAAATTGCTTCAAAGAATAAATACACCAATATAGTAAAAAAAAGTAGAAAACTCCTAGATTTGGCTAAAATCCACTTATAAGACCTGACCTTAAGTCCTTAACACTAAAAGCCAATTGCACATCCTCTCAGAGCCAATTGCATGAAATTAGGCACAACCTAATTAATGAACAAGATATTTTTCATTGATCTCTCACTCCTTGGGAAAGCGCAAGTGATTAAATGCTCTTTTGTTTTGCAGATTTCCAAAATTAATTTTAATAGAACTAATTTTAAATTGTTGAATCTGATTAAAAATGTGTTTTAGAACATGCTCTTTTGTTGAATCTAATTTTTAAGTGATTAAATGCTCTTTAGGTTTGGGAAAGCAGTGGAACGCAAGACTCAACACCAACTTATAATTTATTATTACATTAGGATTATGTTTGGATTGATGTGACAGCGGAGTGATATTAAATAGTTTAAAATAGGACGATGTGGAATAAAATATAAAGAATTAAAATTTCAATTTTATTATTTAAATATATTTAATCGTTGCCTCCTTTTTTTTACCAAAAATTATATTATAGTTAAAAATTTAGTCTATTATTTTGATATATTGCGAAAATAGGCACAATAGTAGATAAAGTCCGAACTCACATGAAAAGGTAAAAAGAAAAAATGTAAAAATAAATGAAACGTGTCATATCAAATAAAAAAAAACCATTTAAAATAATAATTTTGATGTCATGTTAGGCTTTTAAAAAAATTTAAATAGCCAATAAAAAAACTTTTTATTTAAGTAAGTAATTAAAAATACTAATTAAATATTAACCGAAAATATCTAAGATTTAATATAAATTAAATCAGATCATTCAATGGAACGGTCCAACTGATCTGCATCCCTTTGCACGAAAGAGATTGTGAGAGCCCCGTCGCCATGGCCCATTGTCAATATGGGTTTCGCTAATTTCAGTCATTTGCCTCTCCCTCTTTGTCGGGCTGCCATGAGATTACTTTATAAGGCAAGCAGTGACGCATTTTATTATCTCAAGA
Source organism: Abrus precatorius (assembly GCF_003935025.1). Lineage (NCBI taxonomy): Eukaryota > Viridiplantae > Streptophyta > Magnoliopsida > Fabales > Fabaceae > Abrus > Abrus precatorius. The sequence continues at coordinate 34,898,386 of NW_020874428.1, read as the reverse complement.
TTGGAGAAACTTTCATAAGCAATTAAAATCCATTTGAGCTAATAATTTAATTATTTTAATAAAATAAAATGGAAATAACTTATTTTTAATATTCATTTGTTTTCATAAAGTTCATTAAAATAGGCTTAAAATTTTATACAAAGTTTATAAACTCGTTAAACTGTCCCTTCTCTTTTAGCTAGCACGTCCTGTTTTGTTGTTAAAAAAATAAACACTAATTTGGGATTCAAGATGTGGAATATCTTGGTTTTATTTCATCATAAAATCAAAAACACAATACGAGTTTGTTTGGAATGGAAATTGGATAGTTAATATTAAAGAGAAACAATTTGTGAGATATACATTTAAACTGATGATATTTTGTTCACTTTCATTAAACTCAGTTTCAAAGAATGAAGAAATAAACAATAAGCTGACAGTACAATTTGTGGAAGAACAGGACCTGAATGAGTAGTTTGTGAGAGTGACGTGAGGAAGTGACATATGCACATCGTTATCTTGTTGGCTACGCATGGCGCATTGTGAGGTGTGGAGTGAAGTGAACATCGATTTTTAATCTTTGTTTGTTTGGTAAATTAATGGTAAACGAGGCAGCGTAGGTATTAGGGAGAGGAAACCTATTAACTGACCTTATTCATACGTTCATTAACACGTCAATGTCTTGCCAAAATTATCTTCTCCGATCGTGACCCCGTCATGCCGTCGACTCTCTTGAGGGATTGTCCTTCACAGAAATAATTAAATATTATTTCACTATTTTATCAAAGAAATTTAATTGAATTAAAGGGCAGTTTATTTTTATATTTATTTTGAATTAATTGGTCTGTGTAGAGTTATGATGTACAACAAGACTCTAACGCTACTGTATTTTTAGAAACTTAAATTTTAGACTTCTAATTAATAGACACATCTTGTTAATGCCGATTATTAAGGATTAAAAAGTATTTCGCATCCTTTGTCAAATCATTTATTCGTTTAAAAATAAATCTTCTTTTAAGATTACTTTTATTTAATATTATAAAGTATTCAGTAAAAAACACAATTTTAAAAATGAGAAAATTAAGAAATTCTTAACAAATACCTTTTTTATATCAATTCTCAATAAATACCTTTAGAACACTCTTATTATTTAATTTTGTTTAATGGTGTACAGTTTTAAGTCATTACCCATACCTTAATGATATAGTTAATACAACTGTAAAAAATTGTTGATAAACTAATTTACAATTTCATTTTAGTAATAATTTTTACTTTACATAAGGAAGATACACAAAAATAACACAAATATTTTTTTTAAAACGATAATATTCCTTTCTAAGACGGAGGGAATAAATGCATCTCCTCGTGCTCAGCAAGAATACCCTAAAAAGATTTTATTAATCTCAAGATTAATTTAACCATTTAAAAGTAGTAAATTTTAATTAAAATTACAAAAATATAATAATTTTTTAAAAATTTTGTTATTAATTAGTTAAATTCAATTTTCAAGACCGGAGTTAACATTCCCTTGCATAAAGTAACCAACAATCATGCCCTGAAAACTTTATCCATAAGGATGAGGATAAGTATTTTTTGGGTCAAAATAAGTACGAGGATGTGTGGCGCAGGGAAAGAAACACAAAAATAAACAAAAAAGGCATGTAAGGCCCATATGATTGTTGGGGAGACAGTCCTATTATCAAGAAATAGAGGCCCACAAGGCTTGTAGACGGCTAATGTAGCAATGTTTCTGTGAAAAAAGGTACAATCCAACCGAGCAGCTGACACTGCAGAAACAAACAATAATAACCAGACCTTACACGTGAAAAAACGAAAAAAGAAAAGAAAGAAAGAAAGAAAATGACATTTGCATATTTTTAAAAGGATGAAAGAAAAAAAAAATGATAAAATTATAATTTTGTCTTTCTTTTTATTTATTTTATTTTAATTTTCCAACTTTCAAATTTGTTTTAAATATATCTTTTTATACTAATTGTCTTAACTCCATTAAATATTTATATTTTCCGTTGCACCCTTGATGTCATCTTCTCCTTCTTCCTTCAGCTTCTTCTCTTCTTGCAAATAGGAAGAAGAAAATGACCTTTACAGACTTTATTAGACTGTAAAAAAAAAAGAATGAAGGAAAAAAGAAGAAAAAGAATAAAGCAGCAAAAGATAACATTATATCTACCTATTCAAAATAAAAAGGTCTTATAACCGTAAAACGTGGGGATACTAAAGCATAGACACACCTACGTGGTTGAGTTATTCGGAATGAAAGAGGTGTATTATATATATATATATATATATATATATATATATATATATATATATTAACATCAGTTTTAAACATTTTAAGATAATAAATTTTATAAAAAAATAATATTTATTATAAGCTTAATATTAACGTTAAAAAAAAGGAGAAGCGTTACATTCTATATTTAACCTCGTTAGTTGATTTAAGGGGAAATTTCTTAAAAGTGTTTTTTTTTATTCTATCGGCTTAAATAAACTTTTTGTCTTTTAAAAATCACTATTTTTTTTGTTTGATCTCTTATTTTTAATTTTTTAGATATGTCTTCTAAAGTTGTTTTTCTTTTTCATACCGATATTTTTTAAAAAAAAATTAGTATGTATCTATGTAACATCTATTTTAACTCATGTAATATGACATAGAATTGATATCATTCTATATACTTTCATTCCCTTTATACTTCCGGCATCAGTAAGCTAAAATGTAAATTGAAAATGTGAAATATGTGATATAATTAATAACATGTCTCGTGTTATGTCTCAATTAAGTTATATGAGTTAGCTTGAGTCAACTCAAATGTTACATAAACAAATATCAAAATAAGTTAACAAATTAATATAAAAATCAAATAAATAATAATTTTTTAATATGCTATATTAATTTTTTTTTAAAAAATGGACTAAATAAAAAAATTAGAAATTTTTGAAAGACCAAAAGCTTATTCAAGCCTTTTCTTAATTTACAATTAAGTTCTATACATCAAACAAAATTGGCATTTGTATAATTAATTTTGCTTTTTATAATCTTATGTACAAGGTATATAAGTTATAATTTTTTTAACATTGATTCTTGAGTAACTAAGAATAAATTTTTTTATTAAAAAAATTATGTGCATATATTTATGATATAATAAATATTCTTTTGCTAATATACTTTGCGTGTTTTTAGTGATTTAAAATCTGCACTCATAAGGCTAATATTAAAAAATTGTTTAAGTAAAAAAGAAAATGATAGTGCCATAAATAGGAAGCCTTTTAATATTTTTTTAAGTAAGTTGCATTGACTTGACATGAGTTATAATGACAGTGGATTTTAGGGACTATATGAGAGAATTATTTCTATTTGAAAATGAACTAAATAAATATTAATAATCAGTTTTTATACGAATTATTAAAATTAAAATGCAATTGCGTGACCTTTTTAATAAATAACCATGTGACTTGCAGTATATGATTTGGTCAATAAACATCAACCTGAAGCATCAGTCCATAAAAATATGTTCCCATTGAGTGCTACTGCCATTAAATTGACCCAAGTTGTACTACGAAAACTCAAACACCCCCCCCCCCCTCCCCACAAAAAAAAAACTAATTAAGAGATGGATCCAACTTAATTTCGTTATATTATCTTCAAGCTCTCCAACTATGATATAACCACTTGTGCACGTGCATTTCAACCGTGGGATTTTCATCGGCTTAATTATCTACTACACCATATTCTACCCCTAGCGAGAGATACATCTCCTAACTTCACTACAGGAATACTCTTCAAATCAGTTGAAATTAATCTGTAATTTCAATTTCACCACACGAGCTAATACATTCTAGATTTATTGCACTCACCTCAAGCAACAAGTACCGCCCAATCTTAGATCGATAGTGGGCATGATCATCCTTTGCGGCACCGAAAAATACATTGGTAAATGATGTGTCGACTAAAATGTACAAGAAATATAATTAAAGAAAGACAATTAGTATGTTAACTACATATTTTAACCAAATAAGGAAATGCACAATAATGTATACTCATGCACCACTAAATAAATTTATAATAGAAGTGGATTTATTTACAATATTTCATCTTGTTGGGCGTAAAAAGAACCATCATCAACAGGCAACGATGGTGGGGTTCCAGGTGGTATACGAGCAGCACCGTTCTCACCAGCACATATACATAGGGCTTCTGCGTCCCTGAGGGTTGCATCAAGTTCAATGTGACCACTTAGCTCATTTATGAACTTCAAAAGGGTGTCAAAGTCCATTTCCTCTCCCATTATTATACCACGATATCGTTTCAAGATTGCCACGCATACATACAGGTGCAAATGCTCAGATGGATAATGTGTCCACAATACTTCCCACAAACGCATTGTTTTCTCGTACTCAAACTCCCTGAAATGTCAATCAATATTGTTTAGTTGTTTAAACTAAGTATTATGGGGAAATGTTCCAGGTGGCAAGGCTAAACCTGCAAGATTTGCAATTTGCAATTTTGAAACATTAACAAGACTAACATAAAGTGAAATCATCTTGAGAATAAACAAAAGTTGAAATCATCATACATGTACTCCCTACCGGAAGTACAGAACCATTTCTATGGAGAGTATACTTTCCGGCCACATTCTCTATTATTTGAGGAAACTATTATCAAGAAAATAGCAGACTTAATAAACCTTAGTTATTTTTGGTGGTTAAAATAAATTTTATTCAACATTGATAACAGGATGAAATTATCGATCATTCTAATCAGACAGAGGATTAGCTTAATATCTGCAGACATAACACCTGAAATGCAAGTACAGAATCCTTCTAACATATCATTGGAGAAGTAAAGTATAATCACTTGAAAGTGTCAGCTAACTAGTTAACATTGTTCACACAACCATTCTATCACAAGTCCCAGATTAAGTCACATTTTTTTAGGCAGAGATTCACTAAGCTAACAAGGAGGCAAAATCATCTCCAACAAGCAGAAAGAGGAGGAATATAATTCAGTGGGGACACAGTTTTCACAAAGGATAGAGATTCATTATAGTTCAGTTTTCTCAAAATGTAGCTCCAACAGAGATTCATTATGGACTGTCAAAAGGATAGAGGTATATATTTGTTCATTGAATTCTATCAAAAGAATTTCTACTAAATTACAGTCGACAGCCTTTTGTGTTGCTGGTAATGGTATAGCCAAACAGCCCAAGCTCATTTGCTATTAACGTCACATGTACCTAAAGTTATTGAACTAAGACAATTATAGCAATTCAAGGAATCTAACCTTTTAAATTGAATCAAAATCCAGCGGAAACAAAAGAAATAATTCAAGCAGTCATGCTGCTTAAAATAGTTATGCAATGGACTATCCAGCAACTCCACTAACTGCAACAAAAAAAAAAAAGTATTGGTTAGGAATGGGAAGGATATTAAAAGCAGTACAGCTCAACCAAATTTCCTACAAAGATGGAAACCAGTTACCCAGAAATGCAGCATATTAAGGTTGGATTTTGACAAGACACATCATAAGACAAACTATCAATATGTCAATTCAAACTTCAGCTACATAAAGCAGAGTGCAAAATTTGATTTCATAAAGTCCTATTTTGCTTTCTAGTTTCATGAGATGAAGCAAAAAGTTGTTCGGTATACAGAAACTGACACATTAAAAGGTTACTAATAGGTCTAATTCATGCATCTCAATGAATAGAACAGAACTTGTTGTCCATGATTAAGACAAAAGATATTCATCTGCACAGTAGTTAATGGAAAGACTGGAAAAGAAAACACAATAATGGATATAATTAATTTTGAGCCAAAAAAATAATTGTTTATATTAAATACATTGAATAGGTAATAGGTTCTGTGGATGGTGATGTTATATCAACTATCAAGTTCTCTATATTTACTATGCTAGGACCAGACATTGTGGATAAAAACTGAATGTTTATATACATCATTTATCCATATCATTTAGATTTGGCAAAAGTTCTATGTTGGCTATCAACAGCTAAACTCGATCCTCTTCTTTTACTAAAGCATGGAACTTGCTATGTAAAAATTACATTAAAGCACAACATAGGCAGAGTTGTTGTTTGATCCATGTTGCTGACCCCACTTAGTGGGAAAAGCCGTTGTTATTGTTAATTTTTCATGTTCACACAATCTAGGAATCATCATAAGCTAGTTACATCAGCAAAGCAGGCTCAAAGCCAGTAGCACAACCTCTTCATAACTACCCAAATTATGGAAAATGACAATACCTTCAATTTGTAATCTTGCAAGTCTACACCTAAACTATCTAAGCACATCTCTGGATGCCTTACAAGATGAGTGCATAATGAGCTTGTGTACATATACAGAGAGAGCAGCAGCCAAATCTTTTTCCACTAGGCTGTGTTAGTGGAGATATTCTCAAATAATATAATGCTAGGAAAAGGAGACTGAAAGCAAGCAAAGTGTAAAATTAACCAACAAAAAGTCAGTCCCATCACCACCTAATCATTAAAAATTAATGATGGAGGTGTGTTTATGTGGTTTGTCAAGAGAAGAAAGAAGAGAAAAACCTTAGATAATGCAAAAAGTTGAGAGTGCATGCCATTTTGGTCACGATTAAAATTGGGTCCAAGACGTTCCATTAGGGCAACAAAACACCAAAATGCCTCTGATTCATCATCCATCACAAACAATATTGGAGATAGAAGATCACTCATTCCCTGTAAAACAGAATGTATGTAAGCTTTCATGACCATATGAGATAATAATCTTAACTATACCAGTTTTTTAGATTGGAGGGGAGGGGAGGGGAGGGGGGGGGGTGTAACATACGAAAACAATAGAGGCATTATGATTCACGGTTCCAAAATATAGTTGATCCATGAAGATACTAGCTATTAAGATACTCCTCCCTGACTGCAGTGAATACTTACTATTCTTTGCTTAATCAAATAAGCAAACATTCAAAGCAATCACTAACATACAAGCGGGTTCATAACATCCAAAAAGGAACATCAAAATTTTCATGTTTAAGATGTATGATATCAACAATTAAAATTAAGTCCACGATCCATTCATAGTTACCTGGCAATAACCAAGATCAAAGTTGTAGAATGAATATGTCAAAAGGATATCTCGCAGAATTTTTACATTTGGATTATCATCCCCTTCATAGAAATCAAGTGATCGATCAGTTCTCACCTTCAAAAATACAAGAGTTAGAAGTTAGAACTACATAAGCATCATTTATCAGTTCATTTGTAGTCATTGTAATATAGAATCAGGAACACTAGTTTCCAGCTCACCACGTCTTTCTCAATAAGCCCTTTCCTTTCCCTGAATTTTGTAAATCTTTTAGCCTGTGCTGAGGAGATACTCTACAGAGAAAAGTACAAAAAAATATAAGTTTTGAAGGTTTAGTTGAGAGCATATAGAATTACAGCAGAAAAATGGTGCCAAAAGAGATGTCAATATCCATTATTAGAATATAATACAAGGTATTAATTAAAATAGAACACAAACTTTGGCAACAATAAATAAATGAGTAAATCCAGGTTCAGATCATTATATTCCAGTCACTGGCAGGGTTAGAGTTTGTAATTAGTCTTTTTATCTGCTCCATATCTTCTTTGGGATCTCATCATGCAAAACCCAGTTCAATGCTTTGATGCAAGCCTGGTTCCAGGTGAGAAAAAAATTCACCTGATGCAAGTGAAATGTGGTCACAAGTGGTTTGGTAATCTTTGATCAAAATCTCATTCATTTATGCTCATATTGGGTACTGTATCATCAGTCTTGCATCAATATACTTAACAACTGCTGGATGTGAAGTCCTTCCACCATGGCATTAATTTAAATAGACAAACTAAAAACTAAGGCTGAAAGGCATTGCACATAATCTCATGAAATGGGATAAGTATTACAAAAGACATAGATCTCCATGTAACTATTCATGTACCTAACTTAAGATTTAGAAAACAACTTTCAAGTGATTAGTAGGAAAGCAGAAAGAGAAGTACATCAACAAAAAAGAATGTTGGGAGCAAATGAAAACCTGCCACTGGTTCTTTATGGTCTCATACTCTGACTTTTTAACCGACTTCAGGAATTCTCTCTCAGCATATGTTGACTCATATGAATAATATCCCAAAAGCAAACCCCAAACCTATAGTTTATAAATAAGCTTTATCAGAGGAAGAGCATATTTTAATATATAATTAAAATGCTCAGTCTAAAACTCGTTACAATGTGCAAATATGAAAACCTCATTTCGTAATTTGTGGTCAAGTCCACCATAAAATACTCTCTTTCTCAAAGCTTCTGAATCCATGACTCGCCCTTCAGAATCCAAGAAGGTAATCCACTGCAGATGTTTAACCCCAATAAGCAATTAAATGTAATAAATAATAACATGCTTGATTTTCCTCAACAAATGCATAAGTTGCCACATCAGCTCCAGAATGCTTCTTTATAGCACAGTATAGTAAAAACTACTCAAGGGCAGGTTTGTGATGAAGTATTTGGTGGAAAAGAGAAGAGAGGGTAAACATTTCATTTCAAGTAAATATTCTCTAATTTAAGAATTATTTATAATGAAAAGAATAAACTGACAGATACAACCTGCTATTCCTTTGTTCATTTTTATAAGAACTATAACTCTCAATTCAAAAATGAAAAATTTAACCTCCTTTCCTTTTCCCTCAAAAACTCTACATCCAAACAAGCACAGGAAGGAATTGATTGTAAATCTATCCATAATGACACACTAAACATTCAAAATCTATGAAAACACAAATATAAACCAGATCCAGACACAAACATAAAATTGTTTGAATTTTCATCTAAAACAAATTGTGATAGTCGAAATTTGGCATGCAGGCTTGTCAAAGACAGTAGTACATGCAAGCATATATTCATAAATGCACATGCATAAATTACATTCATTTCGTTCCTAAAAAGACAATGTTGACTCACTTCTGCCCCCTTGTCTTTACTAGAACAAAGTAAAATTAAATTATTAGGGTAAATTACAAAGAACCCCATAATATTTCAACCATTTTCAATTTTCTCTCATAAAACTTATTTTGTAACATTTAACTTCCTTGAAGTTTGGGTTGGAATAAAAAAGTTAAATTCTATTAGTTTTAACATCCAATAGATCACATAAGAAGCAAGTCCCATAAAAAACAGAGGTTTGAGTACCTTGTGAACTGGCTCAACTCACTTCTTGTCCTAACTATGGGATGTTGAATCTCAGAATTTATTTATTTTTATTCTAACCAAACCTGGAGGTTATTTGCAATTTGCCTCAAATATGTCGTTTAAGATAATGAAAAAAGAAAAGAAAAAGTTATATCAATAGTTACTTTATACACACCTGATTGAATAATTGAAGATAAAATAAACATCAAAAAACAAATTTCACCCATATCTTGTTGAACCTACAATCCATGTTCTGTTGGCACTCACAGGAAATATTGAAAGATAAACCAGTATGTTTTTCCTGTGTATGGGTGGGTGGATTGTGTGTGTGTGTGGGGGGGGGGGGGAATCAGAAGAAGAAATCTAATTGAATTTGAAGTTTGCAAACAATTAAACCAAAGCCATCATATTGACCATCCAACTTTTGGTCCAGTCACCACCAGGAAGAAAAAATCCTTCTCGATTGCATTGCATCATTTGCAAAAGCACAATAAACTTGCTTACAATTTACATATTATTAATAATAAGACAATAGAGCTTTTCCAAGAGAAATTCATGCATATATATATATATATATTCTGATGCTAGGAGCCTGTATAAGATGCTATATCTTTTAACAAACATACAGCTCATACCTCTTCAGAACCTAAAGGAGGTTGCCGTGGTTTTCCCCATACTAGTGATAGTTTATCAAACTGCCGGAAGTGAAACAGAAGAGGATATCATTAATAGTATACAGGGTAAAAGGGAGCATGTAAAACAAGAGGCCATAAAATTTTGCAAATATGAACAGTATCCTAAATCAATCCACAAAGGCAGACATTTAAAATGATATTCCCTCCATAACAATCAGATCATTCACGGCAACAATAAGAACACAGATTTACATATGTCAATAGTTACAATGTGGAGAAGCAAATTGATCAGATAATTTTTAATATGATCAGTATGACCTGAGAGTTTCAGCACCTAAAAATGATATTTTGCACACAAGTGTTAGTTGTGCACATTTTGCTAACTTGCTGATTTGAGATGGTACCGATGGTAACTGTCAGGAATTCAAAAACAGAAGATGAAAAGATTTACCTTTACCATAACTGAGGCACTGCCAATTCACAAATGCTAACAAAACTGAATAAATTCTTCTACCCTTCTTCCCCCTATTAATATCAAATTAACCCATCTAACAAACTAAACCTTATCTCACTAGGTGAGGATGGCTACATGGATCACATGACCCCATTAAGCTCATTAAAAAAATCAAATACTCAAATTTTCAAATAAGTAGGAGTCAGTTTTTGGGACTGGATTTTGTGAATTCACCTTTTATGGTTCTATTTTTACCATAGATACAAATTTTTTAGTAGCTAATTTGTACAGAAAATTAATAAAAGTAGTCAAATATTTTATTGTTTTCTTCTTTCCTAATATTAATGCCTTTCCTCAACAAAGCACTTATCAATGCCTCTTGCCTTGGGAGTTAAAACATCCCTTGTGTTTTATTTGACTATCTTGCTCTCTGAATACTCATCTTCTGCTCCTACATCAACATATGAAGACCTAGTAGCCAATGAAAAAAATCCACAGGCTTCATAAAGGCATCCAGCATACATCAGATCTGATGTAAACCAGATTGGCAATCCAAGTGGATGCAATAAAAATGAAGATCAGTATCCTATACTGACTTTACATGTGTTACAACTTACAAAATATCAAAAAGAATACAAGAATACTCAGACAAATGACTGTACAATAACCTAAGCAGCTTATACTGTATGTCCCAGCTGGACTAACTCTGTAAACAACGGGTCTATAACTATAATAGTACCTAAGCACCCATCATCTATCAATGACAACAAACAAAAGATCTGCAACAAAGACATCACCACCACCAGTACTGCTACAGCAACCAAGCTTTTTTCCACTATCAAATTTATCAATGATGGAAAAATTCAAAGGAATATGACCCATAAACAAGATATTTGGGTACCTCTTTACAACTGATAAGCTCAAAAGTTCCCACACTAGTGACAGCTTTCTCACCGTGTTCATGTTTCAAAAATGAAACATTCTGTTTATTTATGATAAAGGTTTGCATCAGATGGTCCGGTAATATAACTTGAAATTATACAAATTGGCACAAGCAATTATTATTGCATTACGACTTAAGAGATTAAATTCCTCTTTGGAAACATATTTTATTGGCATAACTTCAGCAGTCAGAACACTAAAATGATTAGGCCACAGATCATCACACTGGATGCACCGTAAGAGACTTAAGCAACTCCCTTCTCAAATGCATTGTCCAATAGGTTTGATCAGACATGATATAAATCATCTTAACCACTACCTTTGCACTAAGAAAAAATGACCTTACTACAAACACTAAATATTTTAACCAAGCTATAGCTGTCTGCATAATAATCTTCTCAACACTTCCAAAACCATTACCTAATGAATAATGGTAATGGGAGTGGTTTGGTTAATGAAACACAGCCAACATTATTCATGGGATAAAATACAAGAGTAGAGATAACCACAACACTTTGTACTAAAGCAAAAGTTCTAAAAAATAAAAAGGAAAATACATTAATTAATAAATAAACAATTCCTGTGTCAATGAAGATGTATACCATTATTCCACGAAACTACAAACAACAAGGGACCCTTAGGCATACATATTGGTTACACAATGCCATCTTACTGTTCCATGGAAGAAAATTATGTTCAGGGTACAAGATACCAACAGAGTACACACCAACCATCGCTAATCAAAATAACTTTGAAACTAACAACATAGTTTTCTTGCTGCCAGTAAGCTAACATTTACAACATCAAGACCACAGGAAAAGGGGTTACCTCCTGAGAATCCAAGACAACAGGACTTTCGTCCAATATGCCATCTGCAACATTGGAAGATTTCTTAGGATGATCAAGGCTAGTCTGGATATGAGTTCTCCTCTCACTGGCACTAAATCCATTGCTCTGGTTTTCTCCGAAAAGTTGAGAAGTTGTTTCACGGGCAAATTTTGTGACAAGAGAAAACTTCTCTAAAACTTGAATAGAGAGGTCTCGAGCAGGATCATGAACTTTATTTCTTGGTCTCCCATGGAACTGAGGAACACTGAGACTTCCATTATCAACACCACTATCAGCCCTTTCTTGGTTCTCATTCAAAATGGATCCATCAACTGACATATTTGAAGGTCCAGATGTAAGAGGAACAGCCCTGGGAAGCTCCAAGGAAGACAAAGTCCTCTGGAAGTCAATTCATGCATTAGAAAATTTGGCAGGCCAAATAAAATGGCGTAATATTTAATTATATAAATCAAGAGAGACTTTAGAGACCCAAGGGAAATGACAAATGTAAGCATTTTCACACTCACATCTTTCTAGTGAAATGAACAAGTAATTAACATTTGCACTATGAAAATAAAAGAGCTCATGATCTCGTGTCACTTCATTAGTAAGGTAAATTTTCTTCCTTTAGAAATCTTTTTCTCCACAAAGGACATTACGAATTAATGGTTCAGTTGCTAAAGCCAAACACTTGAATATCACATCAGACACACCTGCAGTGTATTCTGAAAATCATTCACAAGGAATACGTTGGCATCTTCTGCAGATCTGAAATACAATACAACAGAAAATGAAAAAAGAGATGTTAAACAAATGCTACATTTGGCATGCAAATATAAACAAAACTGCAAGAAAAGTTTAACTAAGAAATGATAGAAGTGTGTTGTCAATATAATGTTTTTTTCTTGATGCAATAAGCATGACCATGAATTCGTTTGGAAGTGTAAAGGGTTTTTATGGAGTCATGCCAGTATGAAAGTGCGATCTTGATGCACACATAGTATGAAAAGGCTAGTGGATACCTGTAAATACAACCTGAAGAAAACATGGGCACAATGATAACAAGCATTTCCAAAACATTGTGCTTGTTAGGATGTCATGAATGCATCACACAGCTGATCACTTACTCAAAAGTAAGAATGGTTAAGTCTTGCAAATAATACATAGTTAAGTCATGTAAAAATTTTTATGATGACCATCAAAGCCAACTGCAGGTTAATTAATTTCACACAATGAAACAAAACATCTTTTATAAATCCACAACAGAAACAGTGGCAACAACTAGCTACAACCAAATTGAAAAGTAATTAATGACAATGATTACAAAAAACTCAGCTCCTAAGACTCTCTCCACACATGAAAACAGATGAATTAATTTATTAATCAGTTCTTATAATAAATAGAGCTCAGTAGTAACAAGAACATATCAAGTAATAAACATATGAGGAAGTATGATAAACAGGTAAAACAAGAGAAAAAATATTCTGCAAGCACGAAGGATAATAAAAAAACAATTCTTGATTCATTTTCTCAGAGATGCCAAAGATATCCACCTTAAAAAGAAACAGAAGAAAAACCAGAGAAGGCAGAAACCAATAGGGAGAATTCAACATGTGAGACTTCTCAAAGAACATAAAACGTATTACATGTCAAACTTAACAAGTGCAATCAAATGAAAACATTTGTCCTTGTAAAGGAACTTGTCGCATATAGAACTGCATCTAATACAGAAAACAGAAATATCAACCGGCAGACCTGCATACAATTGAGTGCGGGAAAACACACCCCTCACTAGAGGAAAAATATAAGCAAGTGGTATAATTTTTTATTTTTCCCTCTTTAACCTTATGAGTTTGAATACCCTCACTTGAAGGTGGATAAGAACACCCCGTCACTTGGAGACAATGTGCTAATTGTTCAATGATTTCAAAACATGAAATCACACAGAATCATTGTAAGGCATGGAATTTATCTGACTATGTACATTAAAAACTATAAAAATTTACACAATTTTAACATTTAACTTCATATAATAATATTGTTAATTTTTAATTAATTTTAAAATTGCCACTACTGACACGGTCCTGGATTCACCACTGGAAATACTAACCAACCTCTATTTTTTCTTTGAAAAAACTTCATTTTTGGTATAAGTTGAAACCATGAAAAATTATCATACAAGATATATATGAAGGAATTGTCAAGACAAATATAGTGCATCTTCCAAGTGATTAATCATAAGTGAATAGAAAGATAAACAATCAACAAAGAATATTGTTATCTAAAGGCAGAAGTCCTTGATACAATTATAAAAACATGTCATTCCAATTTCAATTTTTTTTCCTTTTGCCCCTTTAACATAAAACATTATCATCCCTTTATTCTATTTCTATCTTCTCCTCCCAAATGCTTAAGCAAGCCTACTTCTTTATTATTGCAATATGAGCAAGCAGCGGGGATTGTATTATTCTTTTTTAATAGGGCTTGGGCAAAGCCTGAAAACATTCCCACAGTCTTTTCTAATTCCCAGGAAAATTTCACTATTTAATAGTATATCATCAATAGTTTGGTTATTGCATTATTAATATGTCACATGAAAAAAATCAAAAAAGAACAAAACGAAAGAAAGGGCATGCCATGAAACAAAAAGCTAACCTCACAAGAAGAACATGTTGCTTTATTGTAGCAAGGAATTCTTTGACTCCTCCACTATAGAAGTATAGTGGAGGATAAGCAAGTCCTGCAAAAAAAATTTCACACAAGATTGAACCGTAGAAAACAGAATATTGGGTATAGACTGAGTCAAATTCTAGAGGTGTGGTAGATATAAATAGAGTTGCCAAACCAACACAGACATCTCATTTACTCAAGCATTGTTAACCAGAATATTTAAATGTACTACAACTAGATATATTAAACAGAGAACACATCAAGAATGTGCCATAACGTACTTACAAATAGAAATCACACATCCCGCCATTAAGTGTAGCAGCAGATAAATAAGAAAGAAAAGTAATATATAAATCAAGTGTAGAACCCAGCGCTTGATATTCAAAAACTTGGCAAAAAGTGGACGTTATTGGTTAATATAAAAGCTAGTTTGTAGTTATTGATGCCGGCAAAAAAAATCTCATAATGGTTATCAAATGCAACCAAGTACACCAGCTGCTAAAAGAACATTTTCAAAATGAATTGAATAAGAAAAAAGGATCAAAACAGATAAATACAATTAGTATTTCTGAAATGTATTATTAAAAAGGAAAGATGTCATTTCTAAATATTTATAATAAAAAAATTTAAATACATTAAATTTTATTTTTCAACTATTATAATACAAGTATCTTGCTGTATACTTTTCCTAAGCTTCTCAATAGCTACTCTATTCCCGTGTCCATGCATCACAATAAATCACATACAGCTGTTAATAGTAACACTAAGCATTAATCTATCACCTACTCTCCATCTATAAAATTTTCCAGTGATATACACAGGCTAACGAGCCAACAGCTTCGGTTGATTGTGCCCATAACAAGGGTTCTCATTTTAGTTTTTCCTACATCAAGGTGGCACGCTTAGGCTAGATTCCCTTTAGGTTTTTGTTAGGCGTATAAAAATCAGTGCTGCCACCCTAGTTCTCATATGATTATACAAGCTATCCACTTATACAGCATCTGCTCAGAGAATTTGATGTAGCGTTTCAGCCAAATTGCACATTAAAATCCAAAGGAATTTTATCCTGCAAATCAGTTACTTTTACCAACAAAGTACATAACACAAGTAGGAATTTCAATTTACCCATCATACGAAAGAATTACTACTTAACACATCCAAGGCAGTATTTCCTCTACATTTATGCCCAAAATAAGAAACCAACACCCGCCATAAATTTACTATTATACAATCAAACCACGTGTACCCCTTGATTCCATTATCCATACAATATCAGACGCATAGAGACACACAAATACTAAAAGTACCTAGTTGATAGGCAGCAGGATAGAGAACAAAACAATGAAAAATAATATATATATATATATATATATATATATATATCCATTAGATTCATCAACAGAAATTCACCTGATGATAGAACAACAATGATGTATTGCCACCCAAGAGCAGGAGTGTGCCTCCGTATGGACCTGATGTCAGTGAAGGGCACCGCCCTTATGGTGTAAAGTTTTCTGTCTAAACAAGAAATGGAGCAACTTCAACATATAGGTCACATTGCACAACACAGTAAAGTCATCCAATCCACTCCAAATGCAAACTACCTTTATCAGACAGCCTGGTATCTGAACTATGCCCTTTGTAAGGTATCCAAGTCTACAAAGGAAAGGAAGACATTGGAATAAACATATAATCACAGCCAACCAAAATGCAACAACAATAAATAAATAAATA
Source organism: Abrus precatorius (assembly GCF_003935025.1). Classification (NCBI taxonomy): domain Eukaryota; kingdom Viridiplantae; phylum Streptophyta; class Magnoliopsida; order Fabales; family Fabaceae; genus Abrus; species Abrus precatorius. Next base: position 34,881,928 of record NW_020874428.1, on the reverse strand, counting down.
AATAAATGATTACCATAAACAAGGACGAGCTTTGCTTAATCAATTTCAGTCTTCCACCGATTCTTTCGGAGGCAAACTGAGTCGGATGAATCGCAACATTGTCCTTCAAATATACAATTTCAACACCGTCCCGTTCACTAGACGGAGAGCTCTGTTTAGAACTGTCACTCTGCAGCATCACGCTAGCAGATCCCTAATTGAAAAAAAAAAAAAATTCGCGAAGTCAGTTAAATAATTGGAGTGTTCAATTGAATCACGAAAACCTAATTGAAATGCAAATTGATCGGAGGAACCAAAAGGAAGAGGAAATTGTGAAGTGAAAAGGGCGACACTCTTACTTGTTGCTGAGACGCAGCGTAATCGGCGTCGTCGGATAAATCGTGAACGTCTGATTCTAGCATCGGCGATTTCGCAAAACTGAAAACGCGAAGAAAGAGAGAGAGGGAGGGAGAAGGAGGTGTCTTCGAAGCGAAGGAAAATCGTGTTGCGAGAAAATGAACAGAAAGAAGAGAATGTGATGTTTGTGTAATGTAACGTGTTGTTACTCGTTTGTCTTCGACGCGGGTACGGAACTCTTTTCGTTGAATGTACACCGCTGGATTACTAAAGTGGGTCACATAAACGGCTGAGATCGACGAAAAATAAACTTTCCTTTGGGGCCCGCAATATTGTGTTTCATGATCCTTTCGTTGCCTTCGCCCTCCACCGCCGCCTGGCGCCTAGTAAGAAACCTCCGTTACATATTTTGTTATTATACGGATCAAAATTTACTGGATCTTGACTAAAATTTCGGGGTATCTTCGCATTAATTTAATTTTTGTTGAATATATTTCACAATTAAAATTCTAAAAAGAGGAAATTTTTAAGTTAACTAAATTTAAACACGTATGAGTAGAGGTTGGTTCAACTTGTAGGATGAATGTATTGTTATTTTAAAATGTATATTGGTGTTTTTCTTTAGATATTTTTAGTCAAATAATTTTTTATTATTTAATTAAATTAATGAGAATAATATTTAAATAATAATATCTTAAATCAAAAGTGATAATAAATATTAAAGAGTGGTGATAAATTCTCATCAAATTATATACGGTTGATTGGCTTTAAGTAAAATTTTTATTTTTTGTGTAAAAAAAATGCTAAAAGAATTAGCTTCATCATGATATAAATGTTTTTAACTTAAAAAATGATTATTTTCAATAAAAAATAATTAAATTTTAGACAAATAAAATAACACTATATTTTCATTGAAACAGAATAATTTTATCCACAAAATATTTTACCGCACGTACGTTAAAGCACCTAAAAAAAAAGAATAATACCCTAATTTAGTTAACAAGATTTGAGTTTAAATATAATAGAATAAATTGACATTAAAGAAATATCATATCGCAAAAAAAATGCCTATTTTGTTTGTGTTTAAGTAAGGAATATGTTAAAATCAATTATTTGAGTTGATTTTAAGTGATTCTACTTTTTTTTAATACAATAGGTAGTTTTTAAATAAAATTTTGCTATTTTTTATATAAGCAAAAATGTTGAATTAATAATAAAAGATACACGTTAAATGATTTTGTTGATATAATTATTTATTAAATTTTTGATATTTTAACTTATATATAAATAATTTTAATTCAAAAACTTTTAAATAGGGATTAAACATGCAAAAAGTAGTGATAATCATCACCACTGTCTCATGCTTCTTCATGATCCTCTTTCACATTGTTTTCATTGATTTATATAAAAACAACATACCTTATCATTAGTTAAAATCTATATTTAGTTTCTTGTGTGGATTATTATTAATTTTGCTATTCCCTAATTGTTGATGGATGATATATAGCCTACGTATTTCCTACGTACCTAATGCTCCATACTCCGTCCAACTCATAACTCGCACAACTTGACTTTTGGTATTTGTATTGAACTTGATTATCTCTGTTGTGTTCCTATTCGACGTTCGCTCAATTTATCGTCTTTATTGCACGATTTTTATTTGCTGGTTTGGTTCTTGAATTTTCGCTGTTTAGATTTGCTTTGTTTGTTTTGCATCTCCTTCCATCTCCATTGGTGTAAGTTTGTGTTATCCCTTTTCTACACTTTTAAGTTATTAAATGGTAATAGACAATGATAGATTTTCTTTTTTATTTTATTTCTCTGGGTTTTTACATTTTATCCTAAATTTTTAGTGAAATGAGTCCAACTCACTATCTTAGTGGATTAATCTAGCTGGACTTTTTGCTTGACTGAAAAATAAGTTGGGTTGAGTACTCAGTTGAGTCGAAATTACCTTATTTTGACAACTTCACACACCATATGGGCTCAACCTTCAACAAGTAGACCACACTCAACTGAACTATGCAGGACTACAACAGTGTCTTGACCATGTATGATGCACATTCAAGCCTTGTATAACCAACGCGTGTCATCACACGAAATACACAACTTATTCCTCTATCATTATTTTATTAAAACAAATATTAACTTAAACATTGAAGTGTTTTTGCCATCCATTCTCCATATCGAGTACATCAACATGGTAATGGTTTCACCGTTAAACTATTTACAGCACATATGTATGCATGCATGTGTAATATATGTATGTATAGTAGATATATTTAGTGAAAACAATTCTTACTATAAAATTGTAGGAATTTTATACATGGATAATTATTTAAAAGAAAAATCTGGTCTTTTAAAATTTTGATAATTTAAATAAATTTTAATAAAAATGTTATTATTTTCTTATAATAAATATTTTTGCTTGACTCTCTTTGAACATATATAGTTTTTTTTAATACAATATTAAAATTAAACTAAATTAAGTAGATTTATATGTCCATATAACTATTATCCAATTTTGATGAGCTATATCATTTCCTACGTGTCCATCATATTTTTGAAGAGAAAATTGATTCCTGTCCTGTCCATCCAAATAAACCAAATAAATACTTGAAGAAAAAATTACTTGATTATTCCTACCCAAATCTTACCAGCAAAAATTACCTTTCATCCGCTTTAAACACTTTTGTTTTTCGTTAACCGTGTTTAAAAACCTGATTACCCCATAAAGCTTGTTTTTATATCTCAAAATAATATAATTAAAATATTTAAACCTTTTCACCACAGCACCATTTTTTCTCCACCCCACATATTAAACAATATTATATATATACCCCATTATAAGCTATAATTATTTTTACATTATTAAATTTTAACCATATATTATTTTAATTAATTGTTTGAAATTTTATTAAAATTGATTGAATATAAATATAAAAATATTTATTTTAATATAATATATATATATATATATATATATTACATTAATAATAATAATAACACATTAAAGATTTTTTAATTAGTCTAAAATTTTAGTTATAAAAATTTTATGATTAAAACTTTTGATTTAACGATTTGTTTTAAAATTAAATATCAATTATAAAAAATATTAAATGATATAAAATCAATGTAATATAAAACTTGTGAATTATCACTACAAATATTTCGTCCTCACTTGTAATTTGATATTGTCAATAAAAAAGCACTGTGATATAATAAGGAACTTTTATTGAATAGATATATTTACTAAAGGAAGTTATTGTAAAACAAGCCGCTTAAAGTATTATTTATTTCTTGGTTATTATATAGACCAATAAATTTAATAATATAGCCTAAGATACAGGAAACAATATACAGAAAATTGTGGGACAAAATAACAAACTAATCTTATTTTATCTTATCTTATCTTAATACTCTTCCTCAAGTTGGAGTATGGAGGGAGGAGATACCCAACTTGGATATGAGAAACTAGAATTATTTCTGTCTGAGCGCTTTTATTAGAAGATCTACAGGTTGGATAGAAGTGCAGATATGTTCTGTTGAGATTGTTTTGTTTATTAGATGTTCTCAAACAAAGTGACAATCAAGTTCAACATGTTTTGTGTGTTCATGAAACACAGGTTTGGAGGCAATATGTATTGCTGATTGGCTATCACAGTATAATTTCATTGGCATGGAGTGTGTGATGCCTAGGTCCTTCAAGAAACCTTTGACCCATAATAGTTCAGATGTAGCATCCACCATCGCGTGATACTCCGCTTCTGTTGAGGAGTGAGAAATGGTGTGTTGCTTTTTAGATTTCCACAAGACAGGAGAGTTTCCTAGTGAAACAAAGTAGCCCGTGATGGATCTCCTAGTGATCAGACAGCTTGCCCAGTCCAAGTCGCAATATGCACGTAATTGAAAATTACAGCTAGAGCTCAGGAGTAATCTCTGCCCTAGATTTCCTTTAATATAACGCAAAACACGCAGCACAACATCATAATATTCTTATAGTGGGGTTTGAAGAAACTAAGAAAGAGTGTGCACTGCATAGCTTAATTTTGGCCGAATAATAGTGAGATATACAAGACGTCCGACAAGGCATCGATACCTTGTTGGATCACTGTAAGGTGGGCCATTAGTAAGAGCTAACTTATGATTTTGATCCATGGGCGAATCACATGGTTTGCATCCGAGTAAACCACATTCTTTTAGAATGTCCATTGCAAATTTTTGTTGGCTTAAAAACAAATCAGAACGAGCAAATTCAATACCCAGAAAGTATTTAAGGTTGTTAAGATCTTTGATCTTAAACCATGATTGGAGATAAAGTTTAACTCGAGCACAAGCAGAAGTATTGTTACCAGCCAAGATGATGTCGTCAACATATATGAGAACCACTACAAATTCATTTTCACGAGTGAATGTGAACAGAGTGTAATCGGCTTTGGATTGTTTAAAGCCATAGCTCATAAGTGAGTCCTTTAGTTTTGCAAACTAGTTTCGTGGTGACTGCTTCAGGCCATACAGGGATCGACGCAATTTGTACGCTAAACCTACAGTACCACTACTGAAACCCAGAGGAAATCGCATGTACACTTCCTCCTCAAGGTCTCTATGAAGAAAGACATTGTGTACATCTAGTTGAGAAATATGTCATCCTTTTGCAACAACAACAGAAAGAAGAATACGTACACTAACCATTTTTGCGACAGGGGCAAAAGTTTCATTATAATCCTCCCTCTCAATTTGGTTGTTGCCAACAATGACCAATTTGGCCTTGTAACATTCAATAGAGCCGTCAAAGTGATATTTGATGCAAAAGATCCACTTACATGGAATCTCCTTCTTACCATGTGGGAGAGGAGTGACTACCCATGTTTGATTATCTTCAAGAGCTTGAATTTCAAGCTTCAGGGCATTTTTCCATAGTGGGTCCTTCATCGCTTCTTTGAATGATCGCAGTTATGTGTTGCTACTAACAGCCGCTAAGAAATTTTGATGCTGTAATGAGAAAACATTATTAGTAACATAGTTTTTAATAGGATAGAGAATACCTGGAGAACAATTGGAGAGAGTGTTGATAGAAGTGGGTGTAGTAACTGTGCGGCAATGATAATCTTTTAGATTTGCTGGTGGGCGATGAGACTTGCTGGATCGACAAGGTTTTGCAAAAGCTTGTGGTAGAGAAATAGTGGTACTCCCCCTTTCCTCAGGCTCTCGTGATGGGGATGGAACATTTGAGGAATGTGGTTCTGTTTCATACGGTTCATATATTATTGCAGGTGGTGCAATGGCTTGTGTAGAAAGTGTCTCAGTTGAATTTGGTGCAAATGGAAATGTGTCCTCAACAAATGAGACATTGTGTGACACAAAAATCTCTCTACTACTTAAATCGAATGCCTTCCATCCTTTTTATTTGAAGAGTAGCCCACAAAAACACATTTTCGCGATCGAGCAGCAAAATTATCAGTTGGTTTAGGGAGTACTGTAGCATAGCATAAGCATCCAAGGACCTTAATATGATTATACTTGGGTGGCTTGTTGTGAAGTATTTCATATGGAGTTTTTCCTTTGAGTAGTTGTGTGGGAGTTCTGTTTTTCACATGAGCAGCAGTGAGAATGCATTCACCACATAAAGTAACAGAAAGTTGTTCGTCAAATCGCAATGCACGTGCTATGTTGAAAATATGGCGATGGCGGCGTTCAACTCTACCATTTTGTTGTGGGGTGTATGCACATGACAATTGTTGCAGGATGTCGCGATTTTCAAAGAAATGTCGTAGGAAAGAAGTGAGGAATTCACTGCCATTATCAGTTTGAACCCATTTAATCATAATATTGAATTGTGTGTGTATCATTGTAATGAACTTTATTATAGCTGGGTATGCTTCACGTTTATCGCGCAGAAGATAAACCCATATATGTTTTCTGAAGTCATCTAATATAGTAAGAAAATAATGTGCACTAGTGGAGGAGGCATATCTATATGGTCCCATAAATCAAAATGAATTAAATCAAAAGGGCATAAACACTATTTATTATTTATTGGAAACGAACAACGTGTTTGTTTGGCTCTATGGCACACGTCATAATTTATTATTTTATTAGAACTAGAAATAAATGGTAGAAAAGCTAAACATTGCTGAGAAGGATGGCCCAGCCGCCAATGCCATAAGCTTGAAGAAGAATCACACTTAACAACTATTGCCGATGTGGATTGACTCAGCACATACATCCCTTCATGCTCAACACCCTGTCTAATTGTCCTCCTTTTATGCTGGTCCTGTAGAAAACAAGTGGAATCAGTAAACATGACAACACAGTTGTTTTGACGTAGCAATTGAGAAACGAAGATCAAGTTGCATGTAAGCGACGAGACGTAGAGAACATTAGTGCTTAATAATATGGAGGTTAGTTTAACATCCCCACACTTGACTGCAAAAATATGAGCCCCATTTGGTAAGCCTACCGAGCAAGGAGGAATGGTACGAATATTAGACAACAAGGAAATACTTCCTATCATATGTTGAGATGCACCGCTGTCGAGTAGCCAATAATGGTTAGAGGACACCATACCCGATAATTTTTCGGTGGAAGCTTTGGAGGAAACAGTAATGGACATTAACTGTTGAAGCATTTCAGGAGTGAAATCATTGATCGTCAAAGGTTTGGATGAACCTCCTTCGTTAGAGAGAGCACCTGATTGAGTTGCATGAGCAGAAATTATGGGTGGACATCCTGAATTGGATTGTCCTCGTCCTCGACCACAACCAGTAGAAGTGCGACTGGAGTAGCCATGGAGTTTATAATCGTGAAACATCATGGTTTGGGCATCCACAATAGGTGTAGGAGATCTGCGGTTTAGATGAAGTGGTGGATGGCTTGGTCTTAGCGCAGCTGATAGCATCAGTAGGCATTTTAAAGGATCGAATCATTGTATTACATGACTCCTCTGAATGACCATGGCAAAAGCTCGATTAATAGTGGGAAGTGGGGTGGTATTGATGATCTGAGTGATAAGACTGTTGTAGATAGTGTGGTCGAGACCCATAAGGAATTGATAGAGCCAATCATTTTCTTGTTTGGTATCAACAGATTTTTTGAATGCACAATTATCACCTGTGGTGCAAGCATTAGATGTGCAATTGGATTCTAATTCATCACATATGGATCAAAGCTTGGTGTAGTAATCAGTAACAGATGAGCCATTTTGCTTCATAGTTGAAAGGGAAGCTTTTAGATGGAAAATTCGAGGAATGTTATCTACAACAAAGTGATCCTTGAGATCATCCCAAAGCGCTTTGGCCGTCTCAAAGCACTTGATGTATGACTGCAATTGAGGGTCAATAGTATTATAGATCCAACTATTAATCATGGAATTACGTAAAGGTTATGCATATGATTCGTCAGAGGTTTCATCAGTGGGTGCAATAACCGTGCTGAAAACAAAACCAAGTTTGTTCTTGGCTTTCAATGTATTACGCATTAATTTTGCTCAATTTTCATAGTTGGATTGTCCACGTAACAGAACAGTAGTGAGAAGAACACCAGGGTGATCAGAGGGATGAAGATAAAATGATGATTTTGGATCAAAGATTTTGAGAGACTGGTTTGCGGAAGTCATGATGAGAAAAAAAGAGAAACTAACCTAGGAATGTCAGGCTCTTGATACCATAAAGGAAGTTGCTATGAAATAAGCAGCTTAAAGTATTATTCATTTCCTGTCCATTATATAGATCAATAAGTTTAACAATATAACTTAAGATACAAGAAACAATATACAAAGAATTGCGGGACAAAATAACAAACTAATCCTATATTATCTTATCATATCTTAATATACTGTTATATTAATGGTCAAAATATTTTAATTGTAAATTCAAGAAATACTAAGCTTATTCTATCGGGTGCGCATATAAATCCTAAGCATTCATCGAAGTCTTTTAACCTCAATGATAATAAAATATAGTTTTGTCAAGAAACTTCATAAATTACTTTAAAAAAGAAAAATAAATTAAATTGAAGAGTAAATACTAACGATGCAATCATGAACATGCATGCAAATGATTCGTACCATAATTAATACGAGACGAATAAAACATTAGATACCAATAAGCCTTTTGGGCCTTTGGAAAAATTGGAATTACTCATAGAACTCATAATATGGTAGTTACCCAAAAAAGGGAGTAAATTTTGTAGTATTACTTAGGGTATATTCGTTTTAAATTAAGTTTAGTAAACTTGATTTTAAAAGAGTTGGTGTGCACTAATAAAGTCGATACAGTTAATAAAATAGCATCTTTACGTCTCAAATATTTTTAATATGCTTTAAAAAAAGTTGAAGTTGAAAGAATAAATAAATAAATATATGATCCGTCTCCAAAAATGTTATTTTAAAAGTAAATTTAAAATAATTAAATATATTTATTAAAAAGTAAAGTAAAAATACTTTTAAAGCATCAATATAAATATTTCTTGTGAATTATATGCTTAGAGTTTTTCTATTAATAAAAAAAATTAATTATTTTCTCCTACTTCTATAAAAATGGGTCAATTTAACGTAGAATTAAGTTTCTCTGACATAAAAAAATTTATCGTTAGATATGTGAGGTACCGTGACTGTCCATGTGTAATATTCGTTTGGAGGACATGGGCTTAAATTTCATCGACTTGGCTTAAAATTTAAACAGAATGCATCAACTTTGATGTTTTACATATTTAAGACAAAATAATTAAAAAAAATTATGTTTTACATAAAAATAGTAAATTCAGATAATAAAATATTTTAAAATATTATTTAATACAGAATCATCCAAATGTATGACTTGAATAAAATCAGACGCCCAAAAATAAAAATTATGTAAAGAGTGCGTGTTCAAGCTTGTAACCCTCAAAATCCCGCTTCTGCCATATCCCAACAAGAAACTTAACACATTTTTGAAACATATTTTTAGTTAAAATTAATTAAAAATTGCAAAAAATATATAAAATATTGCTTTTACTAATTCTAATTTAATATTTTTTAACTTTTAATAAAATTTAACTAATAGTTAAGAGTGTATTAAAAAATGTACATAAGTTTTTTCGTACGATGAGAACAATCTGTCTAGCTGGGGGGTATTGCTCCTAACAAATAAATAAAGAACTTTGATGTACAAAGTAAATAAAATGTGCTCAACAGAGGAAGACCAATTGGTGTTATGAGGTAGTAACGTTCTAAGGTGTTAAGGTTGCCCCCTTCATGTGTGAAGTGATCAGAGTCCACAAACAAATTATGCTTGATAACCGAGGGCGAACAACTGAGTTGGTGTGTGTAGAAGTGTCTTCATTGTCTTCGCAAACAGACAACTAACCTTGACTTCATTGCCATGCATAACTGAAACATTTACCCGTCACATTCCAAACGGTAACTTCTTTATTTAGTTTACCTTTTCTCGGTATTATCTCTTGATTCTTTTCCCTCATTTCATGACAAGATATTAGACCCCAAATCTTGCTCGTTCTAATAGTCTTAATTTTTTTACCCGGATCAAAAAGTTCTGTATATTATAATTCAATTTAAAGTGTTTTTTTTTACTGTATGTTTAGTTTAAAGTGCATCATCATCTTAGCTCAATAAGATTTAAAGATTAATATATTTTATTTGTTTATTTAAAAAATAAACTTTAAAAGATTTTTTCATTAAAAAATTATACCTAGTTATGTATTTACATAACACATCTTAAATCAAAGAGAAGTATATAGAAAAAAGAGGTGTGACTGTGGGTGACTAAAAGGTGAATCTAGAAAATAACAAGTAGATAATATTATTCTTTATTGTATAATAATATTTATAAATTTAAATAAGAAAAAAAGTTCAAAAGTTTATTAAATAACCAAAATAAACCTGACAAAAAAGAAATAAAAGTAGTCAATGTTTCAAGAGAACATAATTATAATGATTTTATTTATAAAAAATGTCCAATATTAGTACTCATAAGAAGTCAAAATTAAGTGGTAACATAAATTAAACTTTTTCTAAAGTTAAAATTAATTTATATATATGTATTTTAAACTCTCACGATTAACTTAAAAAATTGAAAGAGTATAAGTTAAGAATTTTATTATTTTTTATATTAATTATTTTTCTTAAATACTTATCAACAAGCTTGCTCTCATTTGAAATATTGTGTTGAACAGTAGTGGTGGAGAAAGCATGTTAGCTTTCCTGATTAGAAGAGGGGCAACATGACCCCGCGAAGCATTTAGAAATGTGAGTTATAATAAGAAATGGGTGTCCTTGTCGAATGTCCACCATGGAGGGCCCTTTTGATGAAGTAGAAAGACTTAAAGGAGCAGCATATTCTTTCTGACCTCTGACCAAGAGCATTGAGAATTTATGTTTCCCCTGCATTTTTTTGCTACTTCAACCATGCACGAGGCTAGAATTTATAAGGAATGAAAGCCCCAAGAGTTGATGAGCTAAGTAGCTTTTGACCATCCCTCAGCCTTTAATTAGCCCAAGAAATAGAATGGAAAGTCCTAGGATCTGGTGAGGAAAGAAATGAGAAATGGGAATGGTTTAAGGCGTGGGGGAATATGTTTGGGTAGTGGCACGCGAACTTATCGCCACAAATCATGAGAGAGAGATATACAGGGGGTTCTTTCAAGAATAATCATCATATGACCTCCTTCATCCTTCTGCCTATACACTTCTTAAATCAGATAAGAGATACAGGGAAAGAAAATAAGAATGTAATTCAAGAATATACATTAGATTCGTATTTCATATTTAATTTACTTCATATCCTATTCACTTAGAATTTTAATGATAATATATGAAATTAATGTAAAAATTGATGTATAAAAAATATTATATTATTGTCATTCGCATTAAATATTAGAAGGAAGAAGATTTTTGTCATTTATAATAGTTGTACCTGAATTGAATATTGATTGTTCATAAAAGATGATATTTGTGATAAAAATATGTATATATTAGTATTTTTATATTTTTTTATAAATCTTTTATGGCATGAATTATTTTATCATATATTATTTTATTTCTCTTTTTAACTCTTTTTTTATTATACAAAAAAATAGTGCCAGTTATATATTCCATTTTTGAAATACAAGAGACAGAAAGAGAGTTGAAAAGAAAAATAAAAGTAAAACATGTGATAAATAATACGACTGTAATAAGAAAAAGGATTAAAAAAATTAAGATGGAAGGTAAGTTGAAGTACTATACAGGTAATATAATTATTGTGCAAAAAGAAGAATATAGTAGTGATATAAACACAATTTGTCTTTATAAAAGGGTCTTTTACACTTCCCAAAATCTTCAAAGAGGGGCAGAAGAATATATAGAAAGAAAGAATGAGATTGAGAAATGAAAAAAGAAAAGGAAGAATAAGAGGAAGTGGCGAAGAATGGAGAGGATAAAAAAAAAGTTGTAAGCAAAACCCAAGGAATGTGTCTCCCAGTGCAGGCTCAAGGCAGGCCCGCTTTGGCGCCGGTGTCCCCGCGCGCTTTTGCTTGTTCGCTATTTTCCCTATTTCATTGTTTGTGTGTCTTCGTGTGAAAGATGGCAAACTCTACGTTCCGAAACTTCTTTCAAGACAAATAAATCACTTCGCTGACATTCTGCACTCTGTTCCCAATCTATATTTTTATCTTTCTCTTCCCACGATCATACCCTTTGACCATATAACTTTTATTTTCTAGCTAAGATTCTTAATAACATGCACTTCTTATATTAATCCTTGCACATTACCAAAAGTACCATGTTTGATATATTGTATGGCTGAGACAAGGGTCGGTCATTATAGGTCCAAATTAAGGGATGTGCCATGCAAGATGAAACGCATTTTTGTCTAATTCATTACCAAGTGTGATTCAAGAAGATCATGCAAGAAACAAATGGGATAATCATTTTTTTAAAAGGGAAGTATAAGATTGGTCACACATTGATCATCAAAGACCTCCCCCCCTAAAAAAAATTAAACCATTTTGATTTATAACTATACCCATTTAAATACAGTAGTGGCCTTCGATGGACGTTTTAAGAAAACCATGATTTGTTCCTCCAGCCAGGGCACATATAAGCCAACTATCTTATTCTCTCTTGCTAAAAGCATAATCAAATGCAAGCATGATCTAAAAAGGGTCCTAGTTAAAAATAATAATTAATGCTAGAAAGAAAGGGTACAATTAAAGGAGTTGTTTGGGATGTGTTTCATTTGTGTGTGTGTGTGTGTGTGTGTGTGAAGAATATTTCAGGTGCATGCGCAAAGACAGAAGAGCTTGATTTTATTGAGTACAAACTAAGCATGACAAACCCTAAAGTAAGTGTTGCTCCCCCTTGACATCATTCCACTCACCTTCTTCACCTTCTCATCCCGAGGCAAAACCTACCAGTATATACATTCTCTTCTTCTCCACCATTTCTATCCTCACTTCAACCTCTCATCTTCTACACTTCTCTCTCCCTTTCTTCCATTGTTCATAAAACTCGACTACTTGAATTCCTCTCATATTTCATTTTGTTACACACATTGATCATATATATCATTCTTTACTGAACCATTCCTTCTTATTTTGGTATCCATAATATATGTCATATATATGTATATGGTCTATGAGGCTCCTCTAAACCTAGTAAAATTAGCTAGTTGCATTGCACTCATCCTTGGAAAAGAAAGAAACCTCCACCTGATCATCAATCATCAACGCGAGAAGAGCGATATTGTTAGTGTGGATTACAACCATAGGATCAAATGTTGAAGCTCTATCTATATATGTAGGATATAACGACAAATTACCAAAGGCAAAACAACCCATGCCTCTGTCTTTTGTCTATTTCCCAGATTTTGATCTACCCGTGATTTAGTATGTGGAGAACCCACTTCTGTTTGCTAGGAATATAAATCTATTTATGGGTTTTGTGCTTTCCACTTTATTAGTTTTCATTTAGGCATGATGCTAGCGCATATATAGTTGCACCTGAATGCATTGATAGTGACTCCCATAAATTGATGAATTTAAATTGCGTGGTTAGTATAGTGATGTTCCTAAACACCAACCAACCTTATATCACCGTCCTCTTTCTCCAGCTCCACCATGGTCGCATTTCATATTCATGCTTTACTTACAACATGGATATTCAATAATTGTGATTAGGTGCATAATGGGACCATTGGTGATATTGTTTAATGTTAAAAAGCCTTTTTCTTCCTTTTTGGTAGATAGGCTATTAGAGAGGTAGCCATGAAAACCATTTGAAATTTTCATTAGCCCCCACTAATTATATGTATTTAGTTCAAACATATTTTGATCATATCCACACAGCAGAATGATATTGCTCAGATCATCTTTTGGTCTGTGCATGCTAGCTAGCTTTTCATCTCATATAAGAGAGAATGTATGATGATAATGTTTGGGATATGGGAAGCAGAGAAAGCGATGTTGGTGAGGTTCAATCCGAAGACGGATTTACATGTGGAAGCAGTAAAATACGATCTCAGATTGAGCCGCGCCAATATCACTTTATCATTGATGAGTTCCCTCACTTACTTTCCAGCTCATCCCAACTCATCAGATTCTCTTGTGAGATGAGAATATTTCCAATATTGATAAATCTTTTCACGACAAACATTTCCCTCTTGGGCCAATCTCCATTTCAAATTAGTTGGTGCTAGCAAATCCAGGGAGGCTCAAGTGCAATAGGATTTCCAATACATATATATACGTTATATATATATATATATATATATATATATATATATGTCACTTTCTTTCTCGTGGCACACAGGTAAGTACATATCCATACATGTTTATCTCTCTCTCTCGGTGCTGGTTTTTCTGGTTTGATTTTAAGTATGAATCACAACAAAATTTGTTGCATCTGTATGTGTGTGTGTGTGTTCTCCCTCAAGTTTTTTTTTCTCATTTACATTGATTTCAAGGTGATCAAGCAGAAAATATATGTGAGACAGAAGCTAAATGGGAGGTCAGTTGTGTAGCCATGCATATGTACTATACCATGTCTTGATTCATGATTCCAGTTTTATTTTTCTTCCTTATTTTTATTTTAGGAAGGTTAAGTATTTTTAGACACTACCCTCTTAATTTGAGTCTTATCTTCTTAAACATTTTAGTTCAGTTGGAGGTTTGTTTGGTTGAATGTCAAAAAATAATATTATTGTACATTGAATATAATTAACAAGAAGTCTACATGCACTTTTACTTTCATTTTCATCTTTTATGTGAACTTTTTGATATACTCAAAATACATTTTCAAATTCATCTTTTTCATCTGTCATTTAAGAAATAGAACATGTTTTTACATTTTTTTAGTAATTAATCATCATCTTAAACAACAGTATGTAGATAGAGAGGCTTGTGTCAGTTTGTGAAAGAAGTGTACTCAGTAGGTAAGTGAAAAACTTGGAATACAGGAATATGTATGAATATTCTTGTTGAAGTAACTAGTTTGAAGGATGAGACCCAGTCCTTTGATCAACTTCCAAAGTAAACTATTTTTATAGCAATTTGATGATTGAGCCACTGTTTAAGTTGAACTAAACACAGTATTTGTTTTAAGAATTTACTGAATTGTACAAACATAATTGGTACTTTGCACTACAATTTTTTCCCTCCTTGTTTTCGACGTTTCCTCAATTTCAACCCCAACTGTAGTTGGTGCGGATTTAGTAAATTTTTGGAATGAAATAGCATTGCTCTTTGTTTTAATTGAGCTCATTTAGGAAAATTAATTTGAAAATGAAAGCAACTCTAGTGGAAAATTAAAAATATTAATAATACACTTACAATAATTTTTAATACATCTTAACAATTTTATTAACAAAAAAAAAAAAAACTTTTTAATTACTTTTCGAAACCCTACAGGCGCGCTTCCAAACATATGCTTGGCAACTCGGCTTTACAATTGTATGTGTGCACTGCAAAGATCCTCAAGCCCAATGACAAATGATTGATCTTAATTATAAATGTTATTAGAGCAAAGTTAATTTGTATGTTTGAGTTAAGTGTTACTCGGAGGGATGTTGTTTTGTGTGGGGAATAAGTAATCATTAATAGACTCGCTAGTTGTATGGACAGTAAGACGCACATTTAAGGAGCTTGATAATCAAGCATTGCTTTTTGTACTATCAAGTCCCTCAATTAAGTCCGGATTCAAATCAGCCATATTCGTTTTATGCATGTCTACTTTTCTGTTCCTTTAATTGAAGAACTAAAATGATGTTTTGACACTCCAATATAGTTAGGCTGTTTACACCGTGGGAAAAGAGAGATATGAAAAGAGATAAAAAAAACAAAAAAGAGAGTCATTGATGTAATAAATAAAAATAGAAGAAGAGTATAAAATTAAAATGGAGTGTAAGAAATTATGATTAGTTAACAAATATTACATCAATTTGTCACATTATGCATTAAAACAAAACTCATTCTTTTGAAAATAATTCATAATTCATTTTTTATATTTTTTCTCAAAAGCTAAGATTCTTATATCTTCAATTTAAAAATAATAATAAAATAGTCTTTAGGTTTTTTATTTTTAAAAGTACAATATTATTATCATGATTTTTTTATTGAAAGGTGATTTTTCCTTAAAAAAATGCATAAACAAGCGAGCTTTAAATGCATGCTTGAAGGTTCACAAATAAAAATGCATGCTTGAATTTACTTATTTTTAAAAAAATATTTTTTAATTTCTTAATTTGTTGAAAAAACAATTATTTTCTAAAAAAATAAGAGAAGTTGAATTTGGCATTGAGATCCTTGAGGAAGGGTAATCTTGTCTTGGGGTTTTTTGGTGAGGAGGAAGTGTAATTCTTGTAGTTTCTCATCATGCATGTGGGATCTGCGGTCCATTACCAGCCAATTACATTCATGAAATCGCGCTTCGCTTTTAAATGCAAGTTGTGCTTTGCATCTGAAGCAATACGAGCTTGCCATTGTATAACCAATAATAGCAAAAAACCATTTTCTTCACTCTGACCATTGCATATCTCCGAAGAAGAAAAGATATATATGTTCATGTGATTGGCATATTGGGTTAGCTCAATTTTTCCCGGGAAATTGTGGATTAATATTCAAGTTAAATTATAATATTAAACTCCAAATTGAGTTTTCATTCTTGTGAAACTGGTACACTGTATTCTGCTACGGGCTTTGGCGTGTGTATAATGATATTTAGAAGAGTAATGTTATTCTTACAAAAAATTTCTATAAATAATTTTTATATACTTCCATTTTCTTTTATTTCTGTGCATTACATATCTATCTTATCTTGTAGTTCCTTCTCTTCTCTTTTTATTTATTTCTTTTATATAAAATTATTGTAAGAATACTATTAATATATCTAGGAAGTCATGGTCAAGTACAGTCCAAAGTTGAGGATGCAAGTTGATCATGCTTTATTCCAACTAAAAATGTAGGGCACGGTATTTTTTTTTTCTTCTTAATTTGGAGCTTATATTATAAGATGATAAACATTTTTGGTAGAATAACAAGATTTTGCTTGAAATATAATGATTTTTATAAAAGTTCCTACTAGTGTGCAAAACCCTATTCAATATTCAAACCTTAAGAATGATCAATCAAAAAGTGCGACCCGGTGTAGGATTCCCACGAAGCCTTATCCTGCAAGTGAATCCTCCAGGATTTAATTTCTTCACTTCTGAATCACAAGAGAACAACCTTCGCCTGATTAATCATCTTGAAATTTGATCTTATCTTAAAACCCAGAAATGGTTTAGTTATATGTTATTTACTCATTAGAATAAATTAAACTAGATCGACCCAAAACGTGAAGATAGTTTCTTACTATGGAAGTTCTTGCAGAAAGTCATAATCATGCATGCACGGGTCTAATTTTGGCTCAAAATGATAACTTTAAGATTCCAATGAATTTACTGGGAACTAAACATCAAGATAGTCTTTTTAAAAAATAGGTACTTTGTTACATTTATGTGGTACGTGTACTAGAAGATATGGACTATCTTACAACAACAAATGAATGATGCAATGTTCTGACACTTTTTCCTTAAAGGGGGTAAAAAGGAAGAACAGTAATAATAGATAAGGAGTTTTGCCCATTGAACTATATAAACAGATGCTCATTGCTTAAAAAAAGCAAGGGGAATCTGGCATCATTATGTTACCCTTTTCCCATCGTGTGTTTGATAGCTGTGTAAGCCTGTAAGGTCTCTTACTGCTTCAAGGTCCAAAACCCAGTAGCTAACTATTAATTTGATGCTTATTATAATCATTTTTTTAAAATTTCCTTGGCATTGTAGGCCAAGAGGACTATATATTGTGAATGCAAGAAGGACACGGTGTTAAAAATGGACCGTACAAAGGCTTTTGCTTTATCCTAATAGTGACAAGATAAGGTCAAAGATAAGCTAGATATTTTGTCCAATTGAATCACAATATGCATGCTGTAATATTAGGTAATGTGTTTTGGTCCTAAACCATGCCTACTTCTGATTTAAGTACCCACCTGTTATATAATTGCCCACTGAATCTTCTTGCCACTATCTTGGATTTGCACATGCTGGTATAATAAGGGGAGAGAAAAAGGTTTTCGTCGCCACATAAGTAACCACTGAGAAGGCATTATTGCTGGTTTTCTGCCTTTTACTTTTCTTGTTGCTTCCTGTCATGATATGGATTGGTATTTACTGGGTTTCTTTCTTGCAGGAAATGAATTGGATTTGTAAGTGTAGCTTTAACTACTAATGAAGGTATCACAGACTTTTGACAGGGCCCAGAACAGTGATTGGGTTGCCATTGTACTATTCATTTGTCCCCAGTTAACGAGGTTGTTTAGCTGTTTTTCACCAAGCATGCGTCCTGTCCCAGATTACTAATCTTGCCGAGGTAAATTTTGTATGTTGTAACAATCTAAAGAATCTGGCTACAAAGTACAGGATGAGGAGTACAGAGATGTCTCAATTTCTTTTACCAAAAAACAAACAACACAATGATCCACTTTGTGGTGGACACCATGTTAAGTATAAATATTGATTAAAAAAGGTCTGCACCTAACATCTTCAAGTCGCAAGACAATTGTGTATCAAAAACTTATTTGACCAAGAATTAAAGTTTGATTCTTGCTATCTCCAGTCCACTCTTCTAATTAAATTATTTTTTTAGCACAAAGTTTGAATGCTAAAATTTTCTTTTTAAGGTTACTTGTTCTATGAGAAATTTTGCAATATGAAGTTAGTTTTAGATCCATAATCATAAACTTAAATCCCATGTCATGAACGAGGAAATTGGCTACTATTAAGCCGAGAAAATTTTCTTGAACTTTCTAATTTAAGAATGGATGACTTGCCTCTGACAGAACTGTAGAGATGGTGGCAACATAGCCAATCAAAATATTAGCTTGATTGGGACACCTTTATTATCTATAATGTCAAATCAATTAAAAAAAGACTAATCATGTGCCCATGAAAAAGAATACTTAAGCCCAATCTCTCATGGGAGGGATCTTTAAAAGAAAGAAAGGTGTGAGCTTACGAAAGATTACAGCATGATTGATACTAGATTTGGCATTAAGTTTCCATACTGACGGTAAGCAGAATCTATAAATAAATACTGTTTTGATATAAAAAGGAAATTGTGTGGCTACTTCTCTTACAAAAACGAATAACTTAAAGCAAATTCAGGTGCCTTTTTCCAATGCAAATTATCAAGGAACACAACAGAATACAGTCCACAGACAATTATGCTATGCATAAAGACATATATGCTCTCCATGATAGTACCAAGTATATATCCTGATTCGGGTGGATTTTTCAGATTTTTGAACATTACCCGGTTAAGTTATATATTTATTTAGGGTCTGATAGATTGTCCAGCAACGAATATGTGTCTAACCAATTAAGGATATCGAACAACTTAACTTTATCTTGCTTAGTGGCCTTAATTTCCCAAAGTCTACTACTATCTATACGCATTGCAATGAATGATACCGAAGATGCATAATACTCTAAGGAAGCACGCATATGTTGTGTGTAAACTAGAAGTATGATTTGATTCAACCGATTTAAAGAAAGTATAAAATTCTGACCACTAATGTAGAAAATTGTTATTTCTATTTCCACTGGCAAATGCAACTGATTCAGGCTGCTCCAAAAGATTTTCTGAAATGTGAGGCCTTTCATATACATAGAGGGAATTTCTCAATTACAGAATTAGCAAATGGCAAATTTCTTTCCACATTGATGGTTAGCTCTCTAAGAAAAGAGCACAAATAAAATCAATATATCATTACTCTTCCATCATTCTTCTGGCCCTGACATATTTTAAACACCCAAAAATCATGTAAGCTTGAAATGTCCATCTCCACACAACAACAACAATAACAACAACAACAAAGGAGGCATTTCAACCTTAGTTTCAATCAATGATTGAGCCAGCAATAAAGAAGAGGATCACTTCCCATCATCGATGCTGCTTGCCAGTATTCAGGGGAGAAGCCCTGATGCTCTTTGATTGCGTGTAAGTGATCTGAGGAGTTCCATCTTTCTTCTTTCGTCTCCCTTGTTGAGACAAACGAGAGTGATAAGACAAAATTGCCAGGTCATTAAGATCCTGCAATGGAGTCAGAGCCTTCACAACTTCATCCAT
Organism: Abrus precatorius; assembly: GCF_003935025.1. NCBI lineage: Eukaryota > Viridiplantae > Streptophyta > Magnoliopsida > Fabales > Fabaceae > Abrus > Abrus precatorius. The sequence continues at coordinate 34,861,954 of NW_020874428.1, read as the reverse complement.
GTTAGGACGGGATTTGGGGTCTCTACTGAGGCAATTATAAGCTAACTGGGAAATTTTCTGCACTCCTTTTAGAGAATAATTTAGTTCCAAGCGAGGATCCACAAGTTGGTACAGTTTTCGCTTGTCGGCTAAATATGGCCTAGCCCATGAAACAAGGTTTTGTTCCCCACTTGGGCGCTTCTTGTCCATTGATCTTCTTCCTGTTAATATCTCAAGTAACACCACTCCAAAGCTATAAACATCACTTTTAGCTGTCAAGTGTCCTGGTAAAAAATAAACAGAAAATCACTTCAATGGTTAATTCTCACAGGTCTTGCACTTGAGACAGGAAATAATTTTAAAGATGTCATCAGAGTTAATTATGGTTAGTTAGTTACAGGTCACAGAGATCACATTGAATTCTAGGACATGCATATGAGATGCCAATGTTGGGAGTATTGAAGATAAAATGACATGTAAACAGAGAAAATAACAAAATAAATACAAGTCAATCATCTTTACATGATACCCAGGGGATCATCACAATCTTCTCCATGACATTTATAAATAAATTGCAGCCTCAGCAAAGGAATCAAATGCATTTTGGAATGATTGGTGTGTGCTGCTTTTACATAATGTTCTGCTTTGTGGCAGAAATTATAATCCATAATACAACGTTTAGCACAAGATATCCAGAGGCTCTAGTGGTTCTTGTCCTTTCAAGCTACTTACTGCTACATTCTTACCTGTCATGACATATTCTGGAGCAGCATAACCATAAGTTCCAACAACTCTAGTAGAAACGTGTGTCTTGTCTCCCTGAGGCCCTGCTTTTGCTAGACCAAAATCTGAAAGCTTTGCGTTGTACTCCTATATAACACTACACATTAGTAATTAATCCCCAAAAAAAAATGCTTCGAAGAAACAGATATCACTAGCCACATACTGTATCAAGCAAAATGTTTGATGTTTTAAAATCTCTATAAATGACTGGTTCTGGACCATTGTGGAGGAAGGCCAATCCTTTTGCTGCGCCAAGTGCGATCTTAACCCTGTTGGACCATGGAAGAGGTACGGTTCCTTCAAGCAGTTGGCAAAATCATTACTTTATTGTAAGATATAAGGATTAAGAGAAAGAGGACCAGAACAGAATAACTAGCAGAAAGGTATCCAGATTTATAGATCTATCATCTTCATAAAAAATATTGAAGCAACAAGAGGGAAAAGGCAAATAAAGAGTAAAAAGGACAAGTTATTAGCTGATCTGGAATATGTTTTGTAAAGAGTATAACCTATGAAAAGAGGTTATGAAAATTTCTCTAAACATCCATTAAAATCTGAAATATCTTTATCAGATACATTAAATTTCTTGTTCATTTCCTCGGAATACTGTGTTTTATTTGATAATATACAGAGGATTTCCAATATCCATAGTGTGTCTAAATTCTTGTTTTTACTTTATACAGTCATTGGCTACTGCTCATAAAACACTTCATGATATTATATGCTGGCAAAGGTCTTAAATGATATGATATTTTGGCTAGCTAATTTTAATTTTTGTAGAAAAGACAATAATCAGTTGTGAATTCAACAAGCCAGTGTTAATTGCTCCAACAAATAATTCCTATAAGGGAAAAAAGCCATAAAAAACATACACCAGCTAAGAAAGAATTATACAATGTTTGCAAAAAGTCTCAGATTAAACAAACCAGATGACTTTGTAACAATTCATTGGTTTTGGATTTATTCTCAAGCAACAGGAATGATTTGTGTAAGAAACCAATAAATTGTTACGACATAATCTCTAGATATAACACTCCGTATAATCCCATGTAGAAAGTTAAGGGTAGAAAAACTCACTTCTGAATAGATGGTTTTCTAGACTTCCACGGGTCATAAACTCATAAACAAGAAGCCGCTGATCATCTTCGATACAGTAACCAATGAGTTTCACAAGGTTAGGGTGGTGAAGCTGTCCAAGAAAGTCAACTTCAGCCTGCATTGATGAAATGCCATGTCACAATCTAATCTCCAGCATGTCCTAAACAATTGTTTACAATATTGACCTACTAACCCAAAGCAGATATTTTACTAACCACCCATTCTCTATGGCCCTGAAGACCATCTGGCTTCAAGCTTTTGACAGCCACGGTAATCCCTGACCCGGGTTTTGCCGGGGCAGTTCCGTCTTCCTCAATCCATCCTTTGAAAACATAACCAAAGCCACCCTCACCAAGAATGCTATCAGGTCTGAAATTTCCAGTAGCAGCTTTGAGTTCTTGAAATGTAAATTGAAGAAGCTGGCAAGGAGCCTTTTTTTCCTGAGGCTGTGGATCAGGATTATCAGAAGATAATCGATCTTCATTGGGAGGACATAATTCTCTATTGCTAGCATTCAGGTATCTTGTCTCAGTTGCTGCAGCAACACAAAAGAATATGAAGGCTTCCTTCATGAAATTTTAACTACTTTATTCGTGAAATAGATTATAATTGCATTTAGCTTTCGTTTTGGATCTGACAATGTATTTGAAATGAAACCATCATAACACAACGGTTAAAATAATTCACTGTTTGAAACTTGAAAAATCAGAAAACTTGCTCAAACTCTACCGGAATGAAAACCAGAAATCTTTTTGAATTTCGCAAGAGGGACTAGTTTCCTCTTTGCACCCCATGTTCCTTCAAAGGAATCATGCAGTTGGCAATGCTTTTAGTGTGTAGAGTAGGAAGAAGGAGAAAAGGGTTCTGGGAAAGCACGAGAAAGTTGAAAAAGATCCATCTTTTTAACTACACACATCATGATTAAACTTCCATAAAAATGCCTGCCACAAAAGGTCTTCTGTTTTTGTTTTTTTTTTAAAGCTTTCCCAGAAAATTCATGATTTTAAGCAAACCCAGAATCAAAGTGTTGCAGATTGAGAAGGAGGTTCAGAAACAGAGAAAACAGGGGAGAGTGATAGGAGAAATGGAGCATTCGTGAGACGGTGGCATTACAAGTAGTGGTTGAGATTCAAAAAGCGAAGAGAAATTTCCAGCACCGAAACATTTTCTACATATACCTGCATCATAAACGAGACTAGTACGAGGGATAGTGTTAGCAGAGTCTCTGGAAGCTGAAGGTTTGCACGCACCTCTAACGCCGCGTTTAAGAACAGCCCAACACCCGCACTTCTTCTGAGTCTCCATGGTCACAACTTTCATTGGCTTCTTCTCGTGAATTTGCATAGCGAAAAGGAATTAACCATGGCTGCGAGGGAAGAAGATGAGAGAGTGAGTGTGATAAGAGAGAGAAGAATAGCTGTTTGTGTTTGTGTTGGAGATTGCAGGCATCATCATCGCCATCATCGCAGTGTGTACAAAAAGAACTTTTTTCCCACCACCTTTTGTGTGGGGGATGGGAATGGGACACACTCTATCTTTCTTTCTCTCTCTCTTTCTTGCTCTGTTTTTTTTACCTGTGTTGCTTGAAAATTTAAATTACCAAAACACAACACAAAACTTCATGTCATGCCTAACAAAGTTTTAGCATTTTCGGAGACGCCCATTCATGCCTTCCACCGCCATTCATCAATGCTTTATCCCCGGCACACATTTATAAATAGAATCCATACTTTAATCATAAATTAAACCTATTTCTTAAATATCACTCTTTTTTTTTTAACCCTGTAAGCTTTTTGCATTTTGCTACTTCGCTTGACCCCCACTTTTTTTTTTTTATAACTATTTAATTATTCCCTGTTTATCTACTCAATTAAATTTCAAAGTCTTCAAATTTATACATAATACATTTGAATATGTTCAGCAAAGCATGTTGCGTGTTTAGTGTTGATATAGGCAACAAATTTTCTTGCTCAGCTACTTCCATGATTATGTTGTAATCTCCTTTAAAAATCATGAATTTTTATTAACATATTGTTTTCAGTCCTTTACCGCGTAAAACACGGTAAGATATTCTTAATAATATCTATTAGACTGTTTAGTGAAATATTTCCTCAATGTATGTATATTTATAAGAGCATTTTTTAATAGGTTAATCAAGTTAAGCCTCAATTTTAATAAAATAATAAAATTACTATTTAAATTTATTATAAATATCATGTATATAGACTTTTTTTTTAAACTCAAAGCATTGATGCAACAATCTAAAATTTTATTGTATTCACACACATTTATAGTCAATTTATTTATTATTTTTTAAATACTTTTGTCAGAAATTTTAATTTAAGTAATTGTGCAACATAAATTTTTAAAACGATAGTGTTATTTCACTAAGTTCAAATCTAATGTTATTTAATGATGATTTTTTTAAACATAAAGTTATATTTCTATTTATTATTATTTTTTTAAATAATATATATCACATCATTATATTTTTAAATTAAAATAAAATAATTTTCTTTTAATTTATATTTTTGAAATACCCATGCAATATACCAAATTATTATTATTTATGTAGAATTTGTTAATTTTAGATGAAGAAAAGAAAAGGCACGGCAATATATGATTACGACAATTTGGATTCATATTACATATTTTAAACGTGATCGTACCATTTTTTATGAAACATAATCATACCGTTTAGAGTTTGGACAATGTATTGAAACTGTATCTTGCGAAAGAATAATATGTTTTTTTTATAGGTTTGATGTTATTGTGTTTGACGGTACAATAAAAGCAATAATTCAAAAAATGTATAAGAAATATAAGAAACATGAAGATAGCATCATCCCCCACCACACCATCTGATGTTTTCAGTGAGCGTAGTTATGGATTTGTTTGATTTATTTTAAATGTGTTTGAATTAACGTTGGAATAAGGTTTATAAATATGAACATAACGTCAAAATTTACAATTAATAATATTAAAACAAACGTGATTTATGTAATATTTAAATGTAAATTTAAATATACCATTAATTGTATTTAATTGGGTTTATTCAAGTTTTAAGTTTTTTTAATTATTTTGATATGAATTGTCAAATTAAGATGATAGCAAAATTATTATATTCTTAAACTTTTCTTTTTAACGTATTTCATTTTTATATAGGATTTTGAACTTTATATTACTAGACACTAAAATTGATTATCCATAATTTATTAGTCTTAAACAATACTTAAAACAATTTTAAAAATTTGTATTATTTATAATTGATGTGTAATTTTTTTATAATATTAACTATAGATAATCATTAATATCTTTTACCAGAAATAAAATAAAGAAGTTGAAAAGTAAACATAAAGAAAGGATATAATAGCATTGGATAAGAAGGTTACAATGGATGAAAAAAGAAATAAATTTAGATGAGAAATATAAATACAAAAGTGTAAAATATATAAATTTAAAAGTTCGAAAACTAAAAAAGTTGATCGGTTGCTTCAAATTAAAAAAACAAAACTGAGAACCAAAGTGATTATAATTAATTTGTTTTTTTAAAAGAGAATTGAACTAATTAATTTAGTTTGAATATCAAGCCGTGGTATTTATTTAATCCAAGGAGCACCTCTAGCTTTTAGCATTAAATAAAATAAAAGAAGAAATAAAAATAGAGCATTTTAAAATAATGTTATGGGGTGGCTGATCAGAGCGTAAAGATTTGTTGTGGAGTTTCACCATTCATGACTATTGATTGGTGATAAGTAGAAAGCTCAAGCAACGGGTTGATTTCACAATTGCTATATTGGACTAGTTGTAGTTTCTAGAAGGATGCTTACAGATTATGGTTATTATTATTTTCTAATTATACATACGAGGGCAAAAGTTCAACGATCCAAGCTAAATAGAAGTTTTTGCCCATAAAAGACAAGGATAGGCATATTATTGGGGCTTGCAATACAACACAACAACTTATTGGTTACTGAACGAACATAGGGGACTTGCCTACATTGCTTTCACTTTCCTCTTGTTCATGTGTGGAGAGATTAATGTTAGTTGTAAGCAGCATCTTGGCACAAGAGATCCGCAAAAAGAGTGGGATATGTAAGCCATTACCAAAAGCTTATAATTAGGCGTCAATTAAGTTACACTAAATAAACAATTTAGAGTCATATTATTGCTTGGTCAAAACTAATAGAAAGATGGTCAAGAGCATATTTGAGTGCAATCCCATCACTCTTTCTCTCTCTAGACATAGGGGTGAGATAGATTCCTACATGGATGAGCAAAGGGTCTATAATAGGTGAGTTTCTCATTAAGGGGTACATTTAAGGGAGAAGGGAAAGAGTGAGTGGGGAAGAGGGGGGAAGAGGCTGCTTGGTGAGAGGTCATTTCATCAACCAACTATAAACAAAATTGTATTCTATGATGCTTGGGGTGATGAAAAGCAATTTGAGATCCTATTCTTTTTTTTTTCTACACTGTGCTTGCAACTTGACAAACCTTGTTGGAAAGGAGTGATGCCAATTGCCCCCACTAAGTTTGTGGGTCCTTATCATTGGACCCCACCCCACCATTTACTCACTAACACATAGAAGAGACACACACAGGATGAGGAAAGAAGGGGGGGTTTTGGAACAGTGACCAGTGTAAGGCACTCAAGGTCATCATATGGCCAAACAACAATTCCTGTTGTTGGCTGTTGCTGGAGGGATAAAGTTTGCAAGCCAAATAATTGGCATGAAAGAAAAAATAAAATTGCTCAGAACTATATTTTTGTAGATATAATTAAGCGCACAATAAATGTTCCTTACCTTTCGAGTTGGATTGAGTGCCAACTCCACAGCTATTGGGACATCATCTAGGGCCCAAAAATCCCAACAATACTTATTATTGCAAATACATAAAGTATAATACAATGACTAATTTATTGTCTGCTTATATATAATACTATTGCTAAAACGGTGAACCACTTGATGTAACATGGTTACGTGACTTGCGTCCAGTCAAGCATCAACATCATGCATTCAACCCAACCAATAGTGTCAGGACTCAGCACGCAAGAGATGCCATTGGTAGTAAAAGGCACATAGATAAGATATCTTAAAAGAATATGTCATTTATATCCAGATGCTTCATGCTTGTTAACTTTTCTAGCCATTGTTTCTATGCCACATAGAAAAAAGTCAGGACCAGCACCAACTTCTAACCTTCTAATTCAAGTGTAGCTGTAATATATCAATTCTACAAGGTGGAATCGCAGAAGCATTTTTTTAGTTAATTTTTAAAGTAGAAAATTTGCCACATACGCTGCTAGCATTTTATTATATGTTTATAATGTTAAGAAAAAGACGAGCATAAATCTACAAGTATCTCCAAGGGAAAAAAAATTAGTAAGGCATCTTCAGAGTTACTGTGAATTAGATCGACCAACAGTTTTCAAATGAGCTTATTCTTGTGATATTTTAAATTATTATTTGTCATCTAAACCGTTTATATTGGAAAACGATATCTGGAGTAAGATTTGCCAGGGAGGGAAGATGAAGATTCCCGTGCTAGAACAAACTAATGGACCAAAATTAATGTTCTTCAAAATTTTCCTCTACTAAGTGAGTTAATTAGTAGCTAGTAAATAACGTAAAGATGTAATTAGTTAACTAATTTTGTAGGTACCCGCTATGAGTGACTATTATTTTCACATACTCTTACTGTGAAAATTATTACATTTTAGTTTCGCCAGAACTTGTAAATTAATTTTTAACTCGAGACTTGAAAAAAATTAAGGAGAAATATTTTAAATTTCATGATTTTTGTTATTTTTGTTTTACAAATCCTTTGATTTTAAATTTAAGTATTAGTTATATGAATTAATCAATTTAATTTTATTAAATAGCGGGACACATTGGTAAGGAAATGGCAATATTAACACTAACGGTGAATTCAACATGAAGATAAAAATAGGGTGAAATACATATAATAATATGTATTGTATTTTAAGTTGTTTGGATAAGTTTTAGAAAAATATTGAAAAAATACTTCAATTTCATTTTGACACATTCCAAAGACAAGTTATTTTCAGAAGTCAGTAAAAAGAAATAATAATTTATTAAAGATAAATTAAACGCAATAAATATTTTAGATTAAAAATTTGATTGATAGGACTTGAAACATGTAAAAAGTAATGTAATTTGATCATCATAAATATTTTTAATAAAAAGAATATTGTCCTATTTTTTTCCCCTTATTCTTTCTCGGGCCAAATAGTGGGCTATCTTCCAAAAGCGTCACTGGAGCCTCATCCACTACAAAATTAGTCATAAGCCACAAAATAAAAACAAAAGGTTTAAGCACAGCCCAAAAACCAAAAAAGTTAAGCTAAGAATGAAGTGACAATTTAGAAGTTTGAAAGAAATAAAGGGTATTTCGGATTGTAATTAGGATATAAAAAAAATCAAGAGACGCTAAACTAAGGAGTTTGTTAATATATGATCATAAACACATAATAAAGACATTTAATATTTATTTCTTTTAGTAATTTAAAATATTTAAGAAATCATGTTAAATTATTTTACATTATGTTCTCTTATTACACATTTTCTGTAAAATAAAAAACACTGCTAAACCAATGCGTGTAATAGGATGGTGCCAGGTGTGTGAAATAGCGTAGTGCATAGATCACCTTACCCTATCGCTTGTTCTTCATCATCATCATCACCGTGTTGCTAGGGTTTGCACATTCATAATAAAAGACAAGAGTAGATCTTAGGAATTAAGTGGAATTCAGTGGTGGATTGCATGAACGGTTGTTGGTTGGGTATTGGAATCGGTGGTGGTGGAGGTGGCGGTGGTGGAGGATCGAACGCAGAGTGAGCAGAAGATTGAAACATGTCTGCCATCATAGTTTGTGGGAAGAGATCATCCCTATTCCAAGACCTTCCTCCCAAGAGGATCCGTTGTTCCTCTCCTCTCCTTCCTCACCTCGCCGCCTTTTTCCCTGACATGGATAACCACCTTCTCCAGAATGTTTTAGAACAATGCGATAACGACATCCACTCCGCTATCACTAGCTTAAACCACCTTCGCTTAGGAACCTCTGTTCCTTCTGATTCTGCTCTCTCTCTCAATCCCCTACTTCAATCGCAAGGCAATGGTATGCGTGTAACATAACTAGCAATTAATGATACTTGCTGATTTTTTGGGGCTTTGATGGCTATTTTGTTTTAGGTGAAGCGAAATGCGACGCCGAAGTTGTTGGTGCTGAGGATCAAGTGGCTGAACAAGATTATCCTGTAAATGGTGCCGAATGGGTAGAGCTTTTTGTTAACGAAATGATGAATGCTTCTAACGTGGATGATGCCAAAGCTCGAGCTTCCAGAGTGCTACAAGCGTTGGAGAAATCTGTTTCTGCCAGAGCAAGTGCAGAAACAGAGCAAAACTTCCACCAGGTTAAATAGGTTTTTCTAATGTAGTATGATTTTATTAAGACTTACTCAATTCAATATAATTCAATGTATTGATACTATCAAATGTTATAATTTTCGATATAAATTTAATTGATTTCTGAATATATACAATTATGGACGGCTTAAACTTCGGGTTAATTATTATACATAATGTGTGTTTCTCTGCACTGTCTTTGTCAAGGGCAATGGTATACTTATTGTTTGATTATACTTCAGGAAAATGCGATGCTGAAAGAACAAGTGGAATATCTTATTGAAGAAAATGAGATTCTGAAGCGTGCTATTAGTATTCAGCATGAACGTGAGAAAGAATATGAAGAGAGGAATCAGGAGTTGAAGAATTTGAAACAATTAGTATCCCAGTATCAGGAACAGCTAAGAACTTTAGAGGTTAACAATTATGCGTTGACAATGCACCTAAAGCAGGCTGAACAAAGTAGTTCAATCCCTGGGCGTTTTCACCCAGATGTTTTCTAATTTTTAGTCATCCTGTAACAAGTGTTAACTAGCTTGCTGCTTCTTTAATTTAAGTATTCATGAAGAAGAAACAACGCAATGGATTTCGGAAACTGAATGTGCTTGTTCATCCGAATGCGCAGTTGTCCTAGCCTTTTTTGTGCTCCACCTTTTAGTTAATGGTGGATAGTGAAGATTTATACTATTTAATGATGCGTGGATGTGGCATCATACCCTTATGACATAGATACCCGTATGATCCATCTTTTTTTTATGCCTAATTCTATATATACAATGAATTCTTACAATTTAGAGGAGAGATAGGAAGGAAGAGAGAAAAGTGTGAGATAAAATGAAAGATGTAATGAATAGAAATAGGAAAAAAAAATTGAGTTCCAGAAATGCTGTAAGTTGTATCATTGTTCCTTTTGTATTTTTTGTTTCAGCCCTAAAAGACACCTTCCGCTCCTGCTTTATTTTCGATATGGCAGATCTCGTGTAACTGATGTGAGAGTGTGTTCAAATTTATGTTTGAATTACTGTGCATACATGTTTATTTTAATATTATTAATTGTAATTTTTGCATTGGATGCTTGTTTGTCGAGCTGTATTTCTGGCATTTTCTGTCGCCACCCGTTTTTGTCAAGCTTCTAGCTACTCACAATGCGTTGTGTTTGTGCTGAAAGAAAAGGGATGTCCTTCATATATTTCCATGTCAATTTTTTTATAAATTATAAAATTTATATACAATAACATAATATAATTAATCGATACCATATAGTTGGGGACCATACAAATTTTTTTTTGAGATTGGCGAATCTATAATTTTTGCTACCGCTTCATGCTGAATTGCCTTGTGTATGATGGTGGGTTTTGACTATTTAATGATGGTGTGAAGGGTAAGGGAAGAATGATGTTTTGATTATGCGAGGTAAGGTATTGAAACCACGTAAATTGTAACCATGAAACGTAGAAACTAGAGGTATCATTAAGAGTGGTTTGTGCTTGCTTGTTCGGCTGGACTAGGAGCAAGATGGGTTGACCGTGTGCTCATGGCTTGGCTGGTCTAATTGCGTGTTTATATTAATTGTGAAAAAATTATGTCAATAATTGACTATAACTAATTATGTCAAACAAGTTTTATGTTTGAATTTGTTAAGTGAAAAATGATTTCAAGATAATTTATTTTGATTATAAAAATCATCTTTATAATAAAATTACAAGAAAGATGTGAAGTTGTTTGTAATAAAAATAATCAATTGCTGATGATAACGTGGAAAAAATATATTCAAAATATAATTTGCTAGCTTTTTAATTATAATTTTTGAAATTTTGTTCATTAAAATTTTGTTTCCTTTGTTGATATTATAGTTGACGATTATGATTATGATTATGATTATAATTATAATTCAAAGGTTTAATTATAAATGTAATTCTTATATATATATATATATATATATATATATATATATCTATATATGAAATAAGGGAAGGGATCACTTACTCAAGTAATAAGTTTTATCAATTCTATTTTGCTTAATAATTATGAGTTTTAAATTTTATCATATACGAGTTGATATAAAAAATAATGATTATATTTTAAAAACTATTTATGAAGCAATCCTTATCATTTATCAAATTTATAATAATTTTAAATTTAGTCTTTGTACTTTATATTATTTTTTGTTTAAATTCTTATACAGAAAAATATTTAAATCTTTTAAATTTAAAAAATATATTTTAATTTCTACACATGACACATCATTTCCTATTTAAGCTTCATAGTATAATTCGTTTCGATAAATGATAGAGACAAATTTATAATTTTGTTATATTTAAAAACCAAAATATATTTGTTTTATGTAAAAAAAAAAAAAAAAAAAAAGCAAGTCAGGTGTGTGAAAAAAAATAGCCTGATATAAATCATCAAACATGTTTGAATAATAATACCAACAATATTTTCTATCAAAGATATTACAAAAATTCAATAAAATCCTACGCTTAGCTGCGTTGAGAAACAGAGTTTTGTTGGTAAAATGCGATGCATGTGTTGATAACTTTTAACCAAAAGTATATTCTTTAAAATACTTTTTGTCTATAAAATAAAAAATTATATAAATGTTTATGTCACTTTATAATTATTATTATTTCAACAATTAAATATCTTAAACATTTATAATTCAATAAACTAACTTGATAAATTCTCATTAAAAACTAGTCTTTCAACTTTCTGTTAATTTATCAACTTTTGTTGTTGAATAAAGCTGAAATATATTGGAATCTTGTTTAGTACGATAGAAAAGCCTACCAAGGTCGATTAAATTGACAGCCTTTTGTCTTGTTTTATGTCTATAAAACTAAAGGGTAAAAGAAAGAAAATGAAAAAATATATATAAAATAAATGTAAGAGATAAATAAGTGAGAAAATCAAAATTTTAAAAGAAAAAATAGTATAATAATGGAGCATGTAAAAAGCAAGCGGCACTCTTTATTAATACATTGTACACTTTTGCTTTTCTAGACGCACTTTGAATAGCTGGAAAAACAAACAACCCCACCCACACTTATTGAGGAAGCATCGTTCTAATCTGTGCCTTGAAGAGTTAAAAGTTGTTCAATTTATTATGCCCAAACATGAATTTCCTCCCCTTCTACGCGAGTATTGCAATTGATCCTTTAGGAAAGAACAAAAATTTAATTTTGATGCAATGTGAGTGTAAAGTTACATTCAACCTATTCAAATACACATATGACTCTTTTATTAATTATTACAATTTTTTTTTTAAGGTTTATGTGATACTCCTAAATAAGGATGTCAATGGATAAAATATTCGATGATTAATAGCAAAATTTACCTATAATGTATAGGATATTTATTTGTTATACGAGTACGATTAAATATTCGTGAATTTTAATGAGAATGAGTGTAGGTATAGGCATTTAAGTACCTACTTCACTCCATACTTGCAAATATATATATATATATATATATATATATATTAAGATTAATATAAAAAATATATTTAATAATAAAGTAAATCAAAAAAATTATTTTGGTTTATATTTTTAATAGAAAAATTTATTTACTATTTTATATCGTTTAATTATACTAATAAAATTTAATTATTATACAATTAATATGAGATTAATTTTTTTTTAAAATATTATTTATATATGACATACATATAAAATATTTTTCATAAAAATATTTTTGTTAATAAAATTATATTGATATTTAAATCATAAATTGAATGATAAATAATAAATATATTACAAATATTTTATAAATTTTACAATTATCTATTGTTACCTTAAATTTATTATTTATTGATAATATTTAAATTTTTTTATATTTTAATTTAAAATAATATTTTTCTATGTAAAATAAAATTTTACAGTAATATTTATTGATAATATTTATGTTAAAAGAAATTTTTAAAAAGATATAAAATATAAAAAATATTATTAATTCTTATTTGTTAATTTTTTTTGGATAAAAAAATATTTTTTTTACACACACATCTATTTTTTATTATAAATTTTATTGTAACAATTTATCTTTTATTCAAATTTTTTCTTTTAAAATTTATATACATTATAAATATTTAATTTATTAAAATAATTTATTAAAAAATTTTATTTTTAACAAAATACTTTCGTATAATACATGAGTTAAAAATACTAGTATTAATATATATATATATATATATATTATTTTAATTAAATCTGTTATGTTTCTTACAATTTCAAATTCAAAAGTTTAAACAAATATTTTATGTATCCATTTTTTGTTGTCGTTTAGTACTTGAATTTTTCTATCATAACTCTACCCTCATTTTTAGTGTTTGCCTCATTAAAATCTAACAACTATAAGACGTCATTTACTAAAGGTCACCAAGTGATCACATACAAAGGGTCACCCACTATGTAGATCTATTTTGTTATTACTATAATGTTGTTGATCGATCAAATCTTATATAAAATAGAATCATCGTTGACAAATAATTTATGTGTTTAGTTTTGTTTATTATTTCTAAGAATTTTAGTTTAAAATATTATTGTATTAAAATACATTTATCATTTGTGATCTTTGAATATTTATTTTTTTATTTATGTTTGTACCTTATTCAATAACTAATTATTGAATTTTTGTATTATTATGCTACTTATATGAAGTTATATAAATATATATTTTTTTAAATATTTTTTCTCAAACAAGAACTGATAATGAGTATAAGATGGATATGTAAGTATCCAAATAATACTGATATGGAGATTAATGTTCATATCCACGTGAAGTATGGGACTGAATAAGGTATTTCTTTAAAACGCAAGTATGAAGATGAATACCATAGTATCCTACCTATACCTTACTCATTGCCATCTTTACTTCTAAAAAATATTGTTTATCTTCTTTAAATTAAATATTGTGATCTCTTTAATATTTTAAAAATTAAATAAATATTTATCTTTTTAAAATAAATTTAAAAATATATAATAATCTCTCATTTTATATAGCATCATAAAATTTATTTATTTTATTTAAATGGTAGCTTATAATTGAAAAAATTACGCGTAAAAAATTATTACACTGTTTAACTCAATGTTTCTAAAGGTAAAATAAGTTATCATAGTATGTGGTGTGTTACTTTTTAATTTATGCATAGATTGTACCGTTCTTTTTCTTAAGTAATATTTATCATACAATTTTATTATTTTATTTTATAGGATTTAGCTTTCCTGAGTAAAAATCATGTAATATTTAAATTATATTTAGTAAGACATTTCAATTAACTAAAAATTTACTTTTCCAGATGAAACTTTTTAATTAAAATATTATTATTTGATAAAGCATTTAAATGGGTAGTTACAAATGCTTTTAACATTACTATACTAATATTTTTTTTTTCAACTACTTGCCGATGCCAAAAGTGAACATCATTTTTTTACATAATTTTTTAGTAATTTTTTTATCTATTCAATTTCTTAACTTTCTTTTTTTATTTTTTATTCTTGTTACAATGAAAAGAAAGAAAGTATGTTACAAATAATAAAAATAAATAAATATCACAACATTCATTATTTTAGAAAATAATAAATTGTTAATATCGTAAAAAGAATTTAACAAAGTTATTAAATTTTTTATAATAAATGTTTAAAAATAAAATTGAATTTAAAAACATATTATGCTAATTTAAAAATGATAAATGGCTTTAAATAAATCAAAATATAAAAATTATAGTTTTTTAAAACTATAATTATTAAATTATAGTGTATTTAGTTATAATGTACTTATTTGTCATTTCTTATTTATTAGATAGTCTAATAGATGTTTTTATACAATTTCAATTCAACTAGCTAGTTTTTTAAACTTTTTATCTTTCAATTTTTAACTTTTAGTTAGTTTATCCGTAATTTTTTTCTAAAAATACCCTTAGTGCTATAAATTAATTATTAACCTGTATAAAAATCACAAATAAATCAAATAGTTGTATTGTATTTTATACGACAAAGTAAATTATAGTGCGGTTAAATTCGGTATAATAAAATGCATAATTATATATTTACTCTTATAATGTAATAATTGATTTACGACACCGAATATTATAAATTTTACAGTGGAACAGTAAGCTCATTTTTACAAAAATTTATACTAAAAATAAGTGGAGAAAAAGAGAAATATTAAACAAAAGAAGTGATGCATATAATTTTTTTAAAAGTAAATGTGTAGAGATATATTATAGACCTCTTTACTTTTCTATTCTCCAACATCAAATTGAGGTTTAGAACATGTTTGTTTTAAAATCAGATAAAACTAACCCAGAACTATTAAACACAATTAAAATATGTATATAAATTAATTTTAATTATGTACATAATATAAAGAATAATTCTTAGTATAAATAAAGCAGGCCTTAGCCTACGACTACGAGGCACCACACGGAGGAGATCAGAATAAAAGAGCCTACCATTATTAGGTAAAAATTTCAGTAAAATAACAGCCCTGTTTGAAAGATGAAACTAAGGATTGCATAACATGATTCTGCTAAATTAAATCAGGATATAGCTATCGTGTAAATCATTTCAAATTAGGACAACATGGTTGCAAATCTTGTTTCTAGAAGCCAGCTTTTTCCTTTTTAGAATTCAGAATCTTATGGCATAAGCTTTGCTCAAAGAATAATTCTAAATTCTTGTAATTTTTATATTTATAAATATATATTTTTATTTTTAAAATAATAAATGTATATAATTTTATTTGACATTTACGTTACAGAATAATATAAAAATATTAAAAAACATGTAACAAAATATTTGCTTAAAAGAGTCGCTCTCGTGTAAATTAACCTCGTAGCATGTGCGACTGGGAAACATCTCATTGTTATAAAAAGTGCATACATCTATAATTAAGATTTATATTAAAGTTTTGTTAACCTCAATTCTTAAACAAATTTATTAAAAACACTTTTGTACTGCAATGCGCAACTGCAGGTTGAATGGTTGTGGCAATTAGTACCAATATAACCACACAGATCACTTGCAAAAGGAATAAATAAATAAGAAAGAAAGATTAACAATAGTGGTCATAGCGATAGCCATAGGTAATAAAACCTGGAAAATTAATCAAGAATTCGCACTTAATAAATCAAAGCACTACTTCAATATTTCACGTATCTCTACGAAATGCCAGTGATCTCCAATACATTTATAAGAAGACGATATATATATATATATACATACACACAGTTTCAATGGTGAGTGTTTAATTTTGGGTATTATCTTGGAGTTATGATGGTGGATCTAGATTGAAGAAAGAGAGGAATATTGGAAAGATTAATTAGAAGAACTGGACTATGCGGCAAAGACAAGCTTTCCTCCGTTCATCATCATTCTCTTGAACTCGTTAAAATTGACCATACCATCTCCATCCATATCAACCTTCTTAATCATCTCTTTGCACTCTTCAATCCTCTTCCCTTCTCTTAATCCCAATGAAGTAAGCACCAAAGCTAGCTCCTCCACTGATATAAGCCCATCATTGTCTTTATCAAACACATCAAAAGCCTCTTTTAAATTAACCTCATCTTCACCTTCCTTACCAATATCACCCTCTTTCTCCTCACCCATTTGGCCACCCATACACTCACCAATCAACAAGCAAAACTCTTCAAAATCAAGCAACCCATCTCCATTGGAATCAAACTTGATAACAATATCATCAATCTCTTTATCTGTCATCAAGATTCTTATGTTCCTCAGTGATTCCCTCAGCTCTAGCATTGTTACAAATCCATCGCCGTTCTTGTCAAAAGTGGAAAACACCTTTCTCAGCTCATCTTTTCTGTAGGTACCCCTCTCCACCTTGGTCTTTGGTGAAGATGAAGTAGTAGTGATGTTGGGTTTGCAAGCGTTGTTGGGGAAGAAAATTTGAAGCCACGCACGAATCTTGTTGGTGGGTACGTAAAAGAAGACGTTTATAAGGCCCGCGATGAACAACACAGCTACCAACAGTGTAGCTAGAACCATGTTTTGGTCGAACTAGATAGATGTTACAAAACAACCAAAAGGGTAGGGATAAGGAAGAAGAGGACGAGGAAAAGAAGCAAGTAACTGGTTATTAGAACATAGTAGCCAAGATTGTACTACACACTTTGTCTGCTTTTGTATGTTTTTTGTCGTGTAGGAGAAAAAAAAAATGAAGTCTCATGTTACTCCTTAAAATTGTATTTGTGTGTCTTTTATTTTAATCACGATTTTATAAGACTAACGTTTGGCCTTGTTGTTATTCACTTTAATTGTTCTTACAATAAAAGATATGATTAAGAAAGACTCAATTGAACATTTTATAAAATTAATTATGTATGATATTTTAAAATAAAGGAGTAAAGTGAAGGATATATATAATTTCTGCCATGGATTTGCTTTAAAAAAATAAAGTTGCAAGTGTAAAGGAAGTTACGCGGGTTTGGTGGTGGTGCTCTTTTTGATCCCACAAACCGCGTGAAAGGTAATATCCAACATTTGAAGGACACAAATATTTAGCGACGTCATAACATCACAGAAAGAAAGGCAAGTGAATGTGATATTTTTTACAAATGACAAGCTTATGTTATGGCCTTTTTGCTTTTCCATTAAGCTATCCATTCAGTGGTGAGAGTAATAAGATGAGGGAATGGCAGAAACAGTTGCCACAAGTGCTCTCTCGTGTGAGGAATGATGTCTACTTTGGCACATCCAATATCATGTGCTGGAATAATAGAATCGATTTGTTGCTCTTTCTACTTCCCCACATACTCCAATCATGGTTCCACAACACAGACCACTTTGTCCAACATTTACTTTTTGCATTTTAATATTTCTGAATTATGGGTATCCTAATGTCTTTTAGATCAGAGAAAATTAAGCATAAGTCTGAATTTTAATTGATTTGTTCGCATATATTCTAACATGACCGAAACATAATCAATGATTTGAAAATATCTGTATTCTGACGAAACTAGCTAGATATAGAAAAAGTATTTTTGAATTCTTAATATATATATATATATATATATATATATATATATATATTAATTTGTCATAAGATTGAGATTTTAAGATAATCACCTAATTAAGGAATTCGATTCACTACCTTACCCAAAGGTGAAGATATCCTTGTCCCATATGCCATATGATAGGACTGAAGAACTTTAATAATAATGGGTGGTCTTACCATACAAGGGAGCCTAGACGGGTAACAAGAAAACTGAGAGGAAATAAAGGAAGGATATCTTAACTGAAAATATCTTATGGAATTAGTGTGTGCACACACTCACAAAGACACCTACTCTATATATTTTTTGAAAAACAGAGCCCAATCTTAACAAAAATAAAAGCAATATCCACGTCACTCATGGTGAGAGAAAAGACAGTAGAACCACAGAAAACTTGTATTTCCCAACACAGTTTATAATTTATTTAGGAGTTTATAAATTTTTTATTGAAACTAATAAAATTGTTTTATACAAAAACTGTAACTTTCTTAAAAAGTAGTTTTAAATAACAATTAACTTGTTAGAAAAAAATTATTAATATTCTCATCTATTTATTTATTATTTTAAAATAATCTACACAAAATAAATCCAACCCTTGTTTTTTAATTTTTTAACACAATTTAGTTAATTTTATAACTGATTTTACAAAATAGAGCTTTACTTTATATCATAAGTTCTGTTAATGTTATTTTTGAAAGTTAGATGTAAGAGGGGAGGAAATGAAAGAAAAAGGGTCAGAAGAGTTTAATTTTGTTTGAGAGTTGTTTAATTAGAAGGAAAAAATTTTGAGAGTTTTTCTAAATCTTCTAAAAACTTATTTTTTGAATTCTTCTATTTTAGGAATTTTTTTCTCTTCCATTCTTTTATGCTAGTTTACAAATAAAATTTTAATTTTTTTAAAAATAATTTGAAAAATAAAAATATTAATTTTAAATTTATTTATATAATTAAACTTCCTCTTATCCTCCTTCTAATATTAAACATTGAAATAAGAGTGATGTTTAACCTTCTCTTTTCTTCCCCTTTTTCATCTTTCTTTTTTCAAATCTTTGTCTTTTTTTCACTTCCAAACTCTTAAATAAAATCTAAAAAAGATCATTATGCTAGATATATTCGCAATATAATAAAACTAAAATTTTTAATATTTTTTTTCATCCACAAAATTCGAACCCCAAACCTGAAAAATCAAACTTGTAAAGATAATAAATATAATTTTTATTTTTTTATTAATTTTAATCTTAATTATTTTTAAATCATAAAATAGTTTTATTATTAGTGTATATATATATATATATATATATATATATATATATATATATATCACATCAATTTTTACGTGAAGACGATATTGAACGTAACATGACTTGGATATACATCATGTCTTCTTCAAAATGATAATCGGACTATTTGTAAAAAATTTATAAATATCAAAATTAGTAAAAACAACTAAATGGAAAATTATTTATACTTATAAAATTATTAAACTCTACATTTTAAATTAATATTCCAAAAAAAATGATAACTTTACTCAATTAATTCTCTTTCATTTTTCAACATTTTGTCTTCAATTTATTATTATTATTATTATATCTGTCTGCACGTAGACACACTGGGTCAAAAGCATCTTCCTTCTCTCCCAGTGAAAAATACGCAAGGTGTAAAGTAACCCACTCTCAGAGGATTCTTGAAGGGTGATGATAGAAATGAGAAGAGAGAAAAGGATTAAAGAGTAAATAAAAAACATGATACCGGATTTTATATAAAGATAAATTAATAAAAATAAGATGTAAGAAAAAAAATGATTATAAATATTTAAAGTTTTTATGTTCTTAAAATGAAAATAATTCTCATCATCACATGTCACATGCACAAGGATTTGAATCCAAGCATCTCTATTTTTCTTCAGCAAATATGTTGCCAATACGATTGAAGATATTTATAGAGAGAAAATAGAGTCCACTCTCAATTATTATATATATAAACGTACCAATAAATTTTAAATTCATTATACAAAAAATATAGTTATTTTCTCAATCATGCAAAATAAAATAATGTTGTTTTCTATACTTTTGTCATTATTCTCTTTTTTTATTTTATTTTTTTGCATGACCAGAACTTTTTTGGAAGGTTCCATCCAGAACTTAACTTTGGGCCGTTTTTACATTGAACTCGTCCTTTTGTTAGACCCAAATAGCTGCTCCTACTTCGAATATTTACGCCTTGATTTGTGTTGCAATTTTGTGTGCAATCGCACGTAATATATATTGGTACATAATAGCACATAATATTTGTACATTTTTTATGCTGTTTTATTAGTAATTTTAATTTATTCTATTTACAATTTATTAAATATAAAAATAAAATTGTAATAAAAATATAAAAATAGTTACGAGTGTCAAGAATTATAAATTTTAAGCTTGATAAAAATCTTATAAAATTTATGATTCAGTATAGACATGGATTAGATTTTTCTAAAATGAATCTATCTAGCATCTAACCGGGCCAGGAATTAAGGAGTCCTGAAAATATAGACATGGATCACTAACTATTTTTCTTATCACTTATTGGTTTGAAGTGTGATATTTGAAATTAAGCTTTTACAAAGCCCAATACACCCTAATTCTACTCGGCCCATTTAATTGCACTTTGCAGGAGACAACGAGCGATCACCCCGTGGACCAGAAAAAATAAAAACAAAAGGAGTGATCACAGATCACCCATCTCTGGTGTTTAATATCTTTAGAGTGGAATTGAACCAAAAATAATTAACATTCAGAGTAGAGAGAAATCTTCAGTCTTCAGTTATCAATCATCATTTTCAATTATAGTTAGCTTATGCTCTTCTTTGTTTCTCTCTTGGTGCCTAAGACCTGACACCTATGCTCACTAAATTTAATCCATATGATTGGCACGAAAATAACTTGGATGAGAGGTTTTAGTTTATGCCTAATAATCTTTATTCTTTGTTTGGTTTATGTGTAATTTTAATTGTCATAGATTTTTAATTATTTAAATTAAGTTTATCACTCTAAAATTTTATTTAATACTTAATAAAAATGTAGAAGAAATATAATATAAATTAAATAAAAATATTTTAGTTACGTGTTATACATATTTTAATTTAAGTTGTGCATATAATTTATTTATTAATTTATATAAATTAATGATATATTATACTTGTATTATATCTTTGTTAATTAGTAAAGTAGAATTTGTTTTAGACCACAAGTTCTCCCATTGAAAGCAGTATTGTTCGACCGAGTTTAATAGAATGTTGATATAAAAGTCTTAATGTAAACAATTAATAAATTAAAAATAAATAAATGTGAGTAATTAGAATTAAAAGGAAAAAAGTGATACATATATTGGGATAAAAAAAGTGTTTAGTTATTAGTGTCACTATCCACTTTTTTGGACGTACGGAATTATTAAAACCAAAAGAAAATGAAGGGAAGTAGATATAAAGTTATATATTTATAATATGAGAGAAAGCAAAAGTGTTGAAAGTTTTTAGCAGGGAATTTCATTTTTGGAAAGACTAGTGATTGGAGCCAGAAAGAAGTGAAAATGAAAGAAGAAAGAAAGGTTGGTCCACCATTCCTATATATTCGTTCAGTATCACAGAAAAGTATGGGAGGAAGTCCCTGCAGGGGTTGAAGTAGGAGCCCAATAACACATGTTTTCGTGGCTATATTACTACTGTTCTCCTTATGCTCCATTTCTGTAGGACTTGTGTCCTCAATCTAACCTTTCAAGTGGTGCCCACAACTGTGATTACACCAATGCAATCACCCTATAATAGTTTTTGTTTAATCAAATTTTATTAAATAAAAAGAATAGATAATTTTATATTTTTAAAAAGAGGGAAAGAAAGAGAGTTACGTTGATGCATGTGGAGAGGAAGTAGAACAGGCTGTTAAGGTGAGGCAGTGAGTGACCCCATGAGGGCGACTTGATACGGAAACAGACAATCCCACCTCTTCATCTCTCTCTATCACCCCCGTCCCGTTCTAACGTACACCTTTATTCCTCTTTCCCTTTGGGAAATGATCACATGCTCCTGCTTGCACGCTCCTTAGCATGGTCCCACTCCCATCACCATTCACCACGCGCTCCCTCAGCCCCACTGTTTTTGCTCTACTCACTTCTAGATTAGCTCTCCCACGTCACCAACCTGTTCCACCCCACGTGATATTACTTCATTTTTTTTTTCTATCTTTTTTTTTTTACAACATTAGCTATATACTTTTTTAAACATATCATTCAATATATCTATTATTTTTCATTTTTTTAATTTAAAAAATAATTATAAATAAGTGTGTTTAAAATAATTAATGATTTTTTTAACATATTTATTCTCTTTAATTTCTTTGAACCTTTGTTGTTGTTGTTTTGGGTATCAATAATATATGTATGTGTTTTAGAAGCTCCGTCTCTAGCACAATTTTTTTAAACACGTGGTTATTATAATTCCGTTGTATTCATTAATGTTATTTTTCCGAATATTAAAATTTTCATGTTTTTATGGACGCACGTAGAGAAGCTCGGGGCATCTTATAACTACTCTAATTACCATTTGATCGATCGTGTAAAAGAAACATTCAAGCAAATAATTGACAATACAAGTAACTGTAGCATTCTTATTAATTTGTTTTCATATAAAAGTAAATTTTTTATAGGCTTTCCTTTAATTTTAATGTTATTATTGTTTATGACAAAATTTTAATTAAGTTACTATAATTCTTGAATATTTTTTGAAGTTGATAGAATATACTTAAATAATAAATTCTCGGAATGCATACAACACTTGAACATAGGTATCGACAGTACTGATGTATTAAATTTATAAGTGATTATGTGAATAAATAATATAGTTATTCATAATATATGTTCTATTAGGACTTTGAAAATTATTTAAAAAAATGAGGGATTGTATTTTAAAGATATAATCTTTACATATATGTTCTATTAAGACTTTGAAAACTCTTTTAAAATGAGAAACAAACTAATTAAAGTGAATGAGTTTTAACAGGAAAAAAAGAAAGTCAATGTAGAAATGGTGGAAGTTTGACTAGGGTGAGAATATGAAATGGGAGAGTTAATATATAAATTGATATTGATACGATGGTAGGGATCCGTACCACTACATATGATTAGATGCCCCGGCTGCTCGTGCACCTGACTTGTCAAGCATAAATAAATTGACAGTGAGTCTGATTTTCATATTATCGAAAGGACTGCCATGCCCATCACCCATCACCCATGCCCCTCTCCCCAGTCTTCCTTTGGAAGATAGCTCGCCTGGGCCCTTCTTTCAATTCAATTATCGCAATACTAATAACAATTACCATCGTTTTTATTAAATGTATCTGCTAAATAATCTTTTTTCCTTATAACACGATTAGGAAAATAGTAAATATTAAATATTTTTTATCTTTTATTGTTTATATAAATTTTTAAATTATTAAAAAATAATTGTCAGATTAAAATAGTTGCTTATATAATATAATTAAATTCCCTATCTATCCCTATACCTAATTCCCTATGTCTCTCTCTCTCTCTGGTTCTGGTTCTGGTTCTGGTTCTGTGCTCCCCAGTGCTGGCGTTTGTACTCCTTTCATTCAGGCTTCAGTGTCTCTCTCAGCATTGGTCAGTCTGCTGGCACACGCTTGGGAGTGGATCCACTTCGCACAGATTCATTCATTCATTCACGCCCTTTACTTCCAAAATCACATCTTATTTTGCAGTCCCTTTACTACAAATTTCGTGCGCTCACTCTTTCGCTCTTTCTCTTTTGCTTTTTTCCCCATTCCCACTTTCTCACGTATTTGCTAAGTCCTTGTCACAATTCTCTCTCTCTCTCTCTCTCTCCCCACTTCCATGAGATACACCATAGGACCCCATCTCCCATTTTTTAACACACGCACCAAAAATAAAAAATAAATTTATCAATGATCTAAATTTTCTATTGGCAATAAATATGTCGAGTTTGTCCAGTCTTGTTTCAACAATATGTTTTGGACAGAAATTGCTCTTATACTAATTAACTCAACCTGTGTATCTATTGCATTTAGATTGACTATTGCAAGTACTAACTTTTAGTCAGAAAACAAAATTTAAATTTAATTTGAACTTGCAAATTAATATTGAAGGACAATGTTAAACATTTTTTATTTTAAGCTTACATTGAATCAGATTAGAAACATTAAATTTAGTTTGAATTCAAAATTTAAAATTCAAGCTTCGTATTTTATTATGTTGATTTAGTTGACTTAGTTATTAACACATAATAGTCATATAATAATAATAATAATAATAATAATAATAATAATAATATTGTATTATGTTGATTTAGTCAACGTAGTTGTTTTAAAAAATATTTAATTGTGTACTAAAAAGAAATACGAAAATTTGATTAGATCTGAGTTTGTTTTTTTTTTTTTTTCATTTCAGTTTCAATTGTTTAAATTAAAATTCCCAACCTAATTAAGTTATCTAAGCATATTTCAAGTAAAATAAATTTATAGTATAAATTAATTTATTTCATTTTTAATATATCCCAAACATGAAGTTTAAATTGTAAATCTAAATCCCACTTTTGTAATGAATCGAAACATGCATTTGACAATAGGAATGGAAATTTCGAACCCTTAAACAATCGTGTATCCCGATTAGCAACCTAACTAAAATATCATAATACATACCAAGTATTAATATTTTTGGTTAACTAATCAGTAATTACAATTGAAATCATGTCATGAGTTATAAATTAAGTATTGAAAATACCCATTTCAATAAATCAGACAAATTTTCGTGATCTTAATTCTACATTCACTTGTCTTCATACAGAGTTTGAAACATTTCCTGAATGCTAGAGGGTAGTTTTATTTAGATGTTAAACGACTGTCTCTATGATGTTATATTATAGTGCAAACCTCTAATTTTAATGTATTTTATTTTACATTAGGCGATGCACTCTTTTATTAGGTAGAGAGAAATAAAATAGATGGTTTAGTAAACGGTCAAATTACTGATATAATAAATGGTTTTTTTAATGTATATTCAAGAATATATAATAAATATGTATATAATCATTTTATAAAAAATTATAAAATTTAATATATTAATAATATTGAATGTCTTTGACACACATTAAAACACAACAATAATAATAAAAAAAGTTTTGTTAACTTTAACCCTTAAAAAATGAGTTTAAGTACCTATAGATAAAAAAAAAATTATGAAAAAATACATAATTATTATATTAAAGTTATAAAAATACAATAAATATTTTTTAATAAAATTTTACTATTATTGATTATTTATTTTGAGCCTTAAGGGTTGAAGTTAATAAAACATTAATAATAATAATAATAATAAGTATATACAATATTTGCTTTCATTATTCTTCTTTTTATTTAGTTATCGAAATATTTGAATTATTACAAATGATCTTTTAATTTAATAATATTTGCATCATACATTTTGATAGGAGAATGTTTGTGCTGATTGGTTAGCAAATCATGGACTGCAATTGGAGAGAGATTCGCACGAGGTTATATTAGGAAGAGCATAAACCTAATGTTACAACTCCAGGAGATCAAGGTCCCGTCATCAATGGTAGAGCTGTCTATCTAATTTCAGATTATACAACCAGACTTAACTTCTAAGGGAAATAGAAATTAAATTATAATTGTACTTAAAAATAATCACGATAATAATTTTATTATTTATCATAGACATATATGTATTTTATTATAATTTATGACAACTTTAAATGGTAATTATATTGTCATAACATAAAAATTATTTGAATAATTATACTTAAATATTTTTATTATTTAATATAATGCATGCCAGAATTAATCAATCAGACTGTTATAGAGATATGTAATTACATCTCACGCTTAGTCCTTTGATATTAAGGTGTAATATTTCTCTAATCTGAAATTTGATGGTTGCAATACAGAGAGAAAGTTAAAGTGCATTAAAAAGAAACTATTTATACATAGACATATACCCGTTTGAATGCACTTTTTCCTCCCTCACCCACATATATGAATAAAGAAATACACACCATATTTTTTCAAATAATAGCATGGCTAACTACAAACGTGTTAATTTCATGTTGATTTTTTTAGAACCACATCATCATTAAACACTCCAAGTGTTGAATTTTAAAAAATTAGGAACAAAAGCAAGAAACATTTTTGGAGGAACTTCAATCAAAATATTCTAAAAATATAAAATATATCTAAGTTATTTTTTTTATTTTAAAATATGTTCAAACATTTTAAAAAGTTTAAATATATTTTAAATTCTTATAAATTGGTTTTTTGTTTTATTTATCATCATTATTGTTAATCTTTAAAATTATTTGCTTATAATCTACATTAGGAGTTTATTAGGAAACTAAAATTATTTTCATTAAACATTATGATAAAAAATAAATAGAAATTACAAATAAAAAATAATATATTTAATTTTAAGAACCAAAAACATAAATAAATCTGAATTTTTTAATAATTATATCCAGACATATATAAGCTTTGCTTCTTTAAGAAAAAAAAATTGGAAAACACAGTTTAGATGCACATCCAAACCAGCACAAAAAAAAAGTGATTAATAAGAAATTTAATGAAATGACAATTTTATCCATAATATTGGGTCCTATGAGCCTTTATGAATAGCTGTGGCCCTAGCTAGTGTATCAGAATTTGTGAAGCTAGCTATATATTCCATCAAAACGGAGGAACTATGATTAAAAAGAACAAAACAGTTTTAGCTTCGTCAAATAAAAAAAAAGTTTTGTCTTGCAATATATGAACTCTATTTCCACTAGTGACCATAGTAGATTCCAAGTTGTGAGGATATTATCGTATATCTGACTTTGCCTCATCTGTATATATGTGGCATCTCTGCAGATCTAAGATGAACCAATTAGATGTGTTGTGGAGTATGGACCCCTTGGCATGCTATAGTAAGGGAGATGGTACAACTTTGTGACGAAAGAGAATTAGATGAATAGTATAACAATAGGGACATTGCATACATATGGTACCCCTGCTGAATGATTTCTCTGCCCCCTGAGCCCGCCTGAACTATAACATCAACTTGAAATACTAAGCATCTTCATTTAAAATCTAATATGCCAAGCATGTTCAAACATTAAGTTTCCATGCATATTATAGTATTGCTGTAGCTTGGGCCTCTCTAATTGTCTTCTGCTTATAACATTTACAGCAGTACCAAATATGATGAGTAGTTGAATAGACCTTACATAGCTCAAGGCTGTCTCTGCTTTATACATGTGCAAGCAACCGGAGTCATCATCCTTTTTCATATTATAATGCCATCATCATCACCACCATGATCATATAATAATAATAATAATTACCACAATATATTATACATATAACAAATTATATAAGTGAAAATAGGAGAGAGAAACTATGGTCTAATATACACCCTCATCATATATATATATACGGAAAACATTAATTATAAGATCCATTATTATTTTATGTGGCCTTTACATGATCGTATATATTTGCCTGAAACTTGAACTTAATTTAGAAAAAGATGTGAATTATGGAGAAAAGCGAATCTGAAAAGCTAGCGTCCGTTGGAGTGGCTGAGTGAGAGTGTGACCCGTGGGATACTGCCACTGCAAACAAGGTCATTCAATTCAAATTCAACCCTAGCTAGCTTGTCCCCAGTCTTAGTCTCAGTGGCAACCCTAAAAGCCTAAGAACTCTCCCTACTTTTAGTCTGCGATAAGGCTCAAGTGCAGAATTTGGTTCCATGCAGATAAACAATAGGACAAGCTCCAGCTGACTGCTGAGTCCAACCATGTCCCCACTAGGTTTAAACCACTTCAATTCCATATTTACTGTCCCAAAGTTGAATAATTTCTTCTCAATTCATAGCCATACTTTTCTTTCTTTTTCCCCCCCTCTCTGATCTGATGTCATTGACATGCATAATTGAGCCTTTGGCAGGCCCCCACGGAGCTCAACATCGATCCTCCTTCAATTTCATGATGAGGGCAAATCATCCAATGTGTGTTTCAGTTTTTTGCATGCATTTTCTTTCCCTTTTTTTTGACGAAAAGTTTGAGGGTAGGGAGGTTCCACATTTCCAGGTTTGGATATAAACTACAACACTTTATAACATTTCCCTTTTTTGTATTCATTTTACTCGATGATTAACTCAATCTTTTTTATTTTTATCATATCATCCATCACATCTATTCTTTCTCTCTTTTTTTTCTTACTTTTCTTTTTTTAATGAAATGTATACTCTTAAAAAAATGTCAAAGAATCTTTTTACAAAACATACTGTAGTATTTATAGACCACCTACTAATAAAATATCATTGACAAAAATCTATCCCAATACTTTTTTATAAACCTATATCGGCATACAAAATTTTAATCTTTACTTAATACGTTAATTTATAGAAGACTAATATTACTTTGCTTTGAACAATATCAATTCTACAAAATTTAAATATAATATGAAATGGAATACTTATATAAACGCACACTTAATTGCTACTATAGATTTAAACTCTAGTCGTTTACAATTTATATATTTAAGGTACGGTAAGGCCCTACCCGGAAGTTTTGTAGCTTTCCCAAATAAGTACATGCTGTGAATCGTGCACCTAAACACCGCTCAAAATATAAATGTAATTAATTTGGGTTTAATGTAAATCCACAATGAAATTTTTTTAAAAAAATTATGAAGCCTTAAGTGGTATCACTGAGCGAATGAGTGTTTTGATGATGGTTAGCTATATATGCCTATGATCATGATCATAATGGAATAGCGGGACACTAGTTTTAAATGAGTAATACACAAGGCCCAATCTTCAGGTGGGCTAGCTTGGCAATGATTCCCTACATATCACTGATATCAGCAATATTGGTTTTGTATGACTCGCTGCTACAAACACATGTTTTGCTTTGCTTAGTTTCGATCATACTTTCTTATCAACATTTCTAATTACGCAATGATTTTCGGACGTTAAACTGGTTTTGAACCTAAACAGCATCAAGGAAAACTTATCTGAAAGACCTTCGAAGAAATGCAGTGTCAAATGTTACGGTGGTGTCATGACAAAAGCTCCAAAAATCAGGCCTAACTCAAAAGCTAATTTAAAAGAGAGAGATTATTTAAAGTTTTTAGAAAATATTCTGATCATATTTTTAACTGATGTAAAACATTTTAACACACCCTAATATCATATTAGAAAATCAAATATAATACAATCTTAAAAAGTTAATACAAAGGAAAAGAAATTATCGAAGGCTTAGGAAAAATATTTTAGCTATATTATAGCCAATGTATATTATCTTTAAAGCGATTCGGTGATGTCAAATTGAATCTTTCACCACGTGAGACATATATTATCTTCGTTATATCTATCTAAAGTATCGGTATAAAAAAATATACCCTTGAGAAAGCCGTGTTCGTTGATAAAGCTTAATGACACGAAGAGCTTCAGTGATATATATGTAGGAACTACACTTAATTAAAGATCAAGTATATATACTGATATATTTTGTGGAATGTAAATCTATAGGGAGTAAAGGGTGCCGGTGTGGTAGGGTATTGGATTAAGAAACTGACACCTAATACGGAACTCTGGCTAATTAATAAATGCAAATAACCACAAAAGAGTGTGGAAAACTGGAAAAATACATGCTTGTGGGAATCAAGAAGTGAAAGATGTGACTTTGAAAAATTGTCAAGTAGTGGCTTGGATTATTCTAATGGACGCGTCATGAAACAATCCTTTTCTTTTACCTCTGTGAGTGTGTTTGTGTTCGTTCCTCTTCCATTCTATTTTTGAATTTTTTTGCTTGGGATGGTAAATTTTGTAATCATCCTATAAGTTTGCGCGACTAAAGCCAGAAGAAGAATTAATGATACATAGAGCTTATGTGTCGTGAACAATATCTTCATAAATAACCCTAATCTAAAATGAAGTTTGTTTAGTATTGGTTATAAAGTAAGAAAAATAAGGATTGGTGTTATATATCCAAAATTTAAAATTGAGGAGAGATTAAATATTTTCAGCAAGAATATACATAGCAAACAAATTAGTACGAGACGGAATTGTACTCATTTACGGCTCACAATATGTGCCATTCGTTTGAGTAAGAGTTCGACTGAATTAGCTTTCCATGGTTTCTGCGATTTCTTTAATTCAGATCTATTAACTGGCTATAGAGGTTTAATTATTTTGTTGGTGAAAGAGGTTCTAGAGTCCTTTTCTTTCAAGGAAATGGAATGATGAGTCTGAAACGTACGTCTTAGGCTCAATTTGGTTTACGGTTTAGTTTATGATAACTTTTTAATAATAAAACTTTACTTTTGAAATCTTCTTAAGGAAAGAGTTAATGCAATTTCTTTTAAGTTTAAAGTGCATAAATGAAACTTAAACAATGAGCCACTTTATATTTTATTTTAGTATCCTTTATTAATCTTTTGAAGAATGCAGAATAGGACTCGCAATCTCAGAAAGTTGATTTATAGGTCATTATAATAGAATTAAAAGAGTGTCTGCTTCCAGCTATTGAGCTTTATAGGCAACAGTGACATGACTAGCTTTTTAGAGGTAGTAATTAAGGTTTGTGTTTTTAATTCTTAAATTGTTTGGAATGGATGAATGAGATGAAAAAGTATTTTTGGATCATTAATTTCTTACTGCACGCACATTATTAAACCAAGATCCACAGAATTTCACTTGGCCATTGTTTGAAATTTTGATCAGGAAGGCATCTAGAGATTGAATAGAATTGTGGAAAATCATACGAATCTAATCGATAATTTCTTTAGCCACCAGTATGGTGCTTAAATTTCTATACCATTACGGTAAAAGGATCTGTCTTCTAAAGTAGGTAACAGTATATATAAAGTGAAAAAATAAAGTTAAATGCCTGATTTCAATTAAAGTATATGTAGACTTAGTCAACGGTATACATATTTCCTTACCTTCTTACCTTAAATATTTACTATCTTTCAACGGGTCAAATCCACTGTACAATTGTATCAAAATTATATATGACCAAAGTGTGGAGCCAATTTATCTACCAAATAAAACAGAAGATGAATAGTTTGTATATTATATCTTTAATATAGTCAATAGGATACCGAGAGAAAATGTTGGAAATTACGAGATGTGGTACCTGGTTAGGTAGATGGTATTTTTTTTTATTCTCTTAAAAAAAATGTTAACAAATTATATTTTAAAATTGAGGTGAAATCCAGAAAACTACAAATTTTAATTGGTAAAAAATAATTATTTGATTACTGCCTTCCCCCTCATAAAATATTGCATTTTTAATTTTTTTCATATCGAAGGTGGACATCCATGCGTTCGATAAGCAATTTTTTCTTGGTTTCATGGGTTATTCGATGTTCATTGATATTTTTTAAGTTTTATATTTATGTACATAAAAAGTTAAGGAACTTATCTTATGTATTTCACATTTACTTTTATGTGTACGTGTTTCATGAATGAATGAGTTTCTAAAAGGATTAATTAAAGTAGTTTAATTGTGTTAAAATGAATGTGACAATAACAATTTTTGTTTTTGTTTTTTAACAAGTTAAACTCACTATTTAAAAGAAGAGACACTTTTCCAAACATAAAATTAAAATAAAACAGTGTTCTCTTTAAATATCTAGTTTTGATAAAAGAAAATTATTTTTTAATTACTCTATTCCAATTTCCACGCATACATGTGTCCACATATATATTTATTGTTGTTTTAGCATATTATGTTACATATGTATTTATTTATTTACAGATATACCTCTGTTAAAATTATTATTGCATTTAATAGTAAACATGTTAGATAGAAATAAAATAGAACTTTTTGATACTTAAAAGGTAATATAATATTTTAATATCACATCTTGGACGATGACAATACTATTATAAGATGGGAGTTTAAAGTGATCTTGACAGTGTTATGAGTTGTAACTGTAAGGTTAAACAGTAACATAGAGTGTACTTATAAGAAATATTTCAATGCTCAAATGAGATAAAATTTTGGTTAAATTACTATAGTGAGATAACATACCTTTGGGGAGTCTGATTTTCTCTATTAATAGTTATATTGTTGTGTATTAATTTGGTAGGATCAAGACCATATATTGAGTTGATACAAACCATGTTCAGTACAAAGATTGGGTATACCTTCTCAAACTAAGGTATGAGTTAGTCTAAAAAAGATGGTATATGGATGCATACCTTTGGCTTGGGTGGGATCCAAGAGTTCTAGCATGTGATGTTAGGGGTCGAAGTGGGGTTGTGTCTTTGTGATTCATCAACATTTTGGGTGTGGTGTTTAGCTCATTTACAGTGAGCATCGAGTCTTTGTTTTTCGTGATCGTTTGAAGCTTTTGTATTAGATCCTTCTTTAATGATGTTGAGTCATCTCAAATTAGTACATATCGAAGTCTGTTTTAAAGAACTGATAGAACGATTATTAGATTAGATAAGTTAAATAATATAAGTCACTTTATAATATTTTTTATTTCACACTTCAAATTAACTTAATCTCGTCTTATTTAAATATAATTTTAATTAAAATTCAAAATAATTGAATTTCTTTTGATTTTATGGTTGAAGTCAAATTAAAAATGAATTAACAAGAAAGTAGGGTCAATTGAATAATCAACATAACTCAGACATGAATCCCTTTGTGAAGAACATGGTTTAAGTTCAAGGGAATGGTTATTGTCATTTTAAAATAAATTTTATAATTAATTTTATTTTAAAGAAGTAACAAAAAAATTTTAAAAAGAAAAAATAGACTCATTCTAAATTTAATCTCCTTTCCATCTACATTAGAAGAAGAAGATGCATCAATAATGAAAGTTCCAATTACATGATTGTTAATAACTTAATATAATTAAATTGAGTTGACCATTTTAAAAAAAAGGGTTTGAAACTGGGAAAGAGCTCAACGTCATAATTGAGGTGATAACAAGGGAGGCAGGAAAAATGAAAAACGTAACGAATGGTGTACGGTTTGTATCACAAACGAGACCACTTAGCTCGCCTTTGCCGTACGTATAATTAAGGTGTACGGGACCCCAACACGTGATTTAGCCTTAATTTATATTCTTTTTTAATAAATATTTATAAAAGTTTAAAATTCATATTTTTTTAAAAATTTCTTATTTACCTTATTTAATTTTTTAAAAATATAAATTACTTTTCATTTATATTCAAATTATTTTCTATGTTATTTTTCTAATAAGTATTTATTTAAAAATTTACTCAAACTAAGTTTTCATATTTTTTGTTTGGTCATCATCAATGTTTTTTTTTATTAAAAAAATGTTAGTGATATTTTTTCGATATATTTTTTTAGTTAAATATTTTTAAAATTTGACTAATCATTAAAATTTATTAAATATTGTATTGTAAAAATATATTATTTGTAATATTTTAAATAAATATTAATATCACTCTCTCTGAAATGCACTTTTCAATATAATTTCTGTGATTAATTTATTTTAAAAAATTAAAATACTTATTTTATAATTAATATTTAAAACCATTTTAATTTTAAAAATGAATAAAAAGGGTATATTCCAAAATAGTGTTATTATCGTCAACGCAGCCTACCAAGTAATTTAATTGCTAAGGGAAAACACTTTGGCTGTCGTCTAACTAAAGGACGTTAACTATCTATACTTGCATTATAAAATTGAATCCTTACATTCATCCATATTATTTATTGATTTTAATTTACTCTAAATTTTAAAAATTAATACACTATTAAATTTTAAAAATTAAGATAAATTAAAACTCAATATTGTTACAGTATCAGTCAATATTAATTTAAAGTTAATTTTAAAATGTTACTATATCATAACACTAAAAATTTGTTTGTATAAATATATGTTTATGAAATTATTTTATTATTTATATAATTTTAAAATTATATTTTATAATTATAATACTATTATATTTCTAAGTTATATATCTGATACTTTAGTAAATATATCAGGTTATAATTAATGTATTTACTATTTATTCTTAATCTTATGTTACTTTTCTTTTATGTGATATCCTCTCATTGAGTCATTGACTGATGATCTACTACAAAATAGATTATTGCGTCATTATATTTTAAATTGTATAATTATCACACGAATTTTAAAAGATTTGTTCTTTTTTATTTTATTTATATATTTATTGGTTTAATATTTTCAATCTTTCAAGGTCTATTTTTAACATTTTAAATATAATTTGCATTAGAAAATACATCAATTCTTATAAAAATGTATAATTTATTATATTATGGATAAAATAATACAGAATAACAAGTTTTATAATATTTAATTTATATACTATTATGGTTTGAAGAGAGATGTTTTAAATAAAAGTTCATAATTTGATTGATTAAATATGAGTAGAAAGAGTATAATTGATGAAATTTGGAATGTAATAAAAATATGAATAAATAATGAAAAAAAAGACGTTAAAATTGGTTGATGTAATTGGATATGGTAGCCCTATGATTGGGTTGCACAGATGAAATTACCAGCTACCTGCTACCTGCCAGCAACAAACAGTATGACATGTGGCCGGCAGTGAGTGCAGAAGGGAGCAATGGCGAGGCAGAAGAATATTAAAACGTACATTAATAATATAATTTCAAAATTATATATTTTCATTTATTGAATAAAAAATAATTAGAAGGGAAACACACGCTCACACACACGGACGGTAAAAACTTTCACTTCGATGGGAACCGAAAGAAACCAACCCACTTGCTCCGTACGCTACAGAAGAAAAACAAACTGAATATCAAACTGATATAACTGGTGTCTGCTGCTGATGAGGTGGACCTTACAATAACACCTCTCATGTTTTTATTTATTTATTTATTTACATTTCTTCAAGTTAATTTATTTTATTCCATTACGAAATGTGTGTGCGTCGAGTTGCTGAAGAAGTGAAGAGGGAGGACCCACTTGAGCGGGGATAGGGACCCACAATGCCGCAACCCACCCCATTAACATCCAAGCACGCACATGATCATGATGTGATGATAATATCTTATGTTATCCTTTTGTGATATTTTATGTTATGATACCATAATAATACAACTAACCCAATCGCCACTCATTCATCACCGTCACCGTCTCCATAATTACGTATAATCATTTAATCAAATCCATAAGTTAGATTAATACAATTTCTTCTTCTTTTTTATTCGCATTGCCACACCCAACCAATACTTGTCCACACTGTTATCCACCAAGTTTCAAAATATCGTAATTAATTAATATAAATATTATAAGTATTTCATTTTTAATTTCTCATTTTCTAATCAAAACCAGTCAATCAAGTAAATTCACCCCTTCAAACTTTAATCTCACATTTTTGTAGTATTCAACTTTTAAATTTGTTTTACATTTCATTCCGCCAAAATTAAAAAGAATTAGTAAAAAATTTATTTTTTAAGATTTCTAGCAGAATAAAATCAGTGAGGGGTCAATTTTACATAATTAAAAAAATTAAAAGATTAAAACCACACCAAATATAAATAAAAGGGACTAAAAGTGTAATTAAACGTAACAATATTTTATATAATCTAAATAAATTATTGTAAATAATTTAACTTATATTTATTTATTTTATAATGTAAACTAAACTGCTCAATAAAATCTCATGAAACTGCAATATAAGTCTGAATGTATGCCTGAGAACTTACAATTAATGGTTTTTAAAGGTAATAATTAAATATTTACTAAAAAAAATATCAAAACATATTAATAATATATTTTACAATTTTATTTATTGATATTTTTAATTGAAAATTTAAGATTATTTATTAATATCATTTTATAATTCATACCTGACTAATTATTCGCTGGCCATGGTTTGCATTCGAATTAGCTAGTCCAAGTTGGAGAGGTCCACGAGTAAACAAATGATTATCAAAGGTAGATTTAGAAGAATTTATAAAAACAGTTTATATTTTTTATTAAGTTTTTTAAGTTTATTTCAACAATTTTTTAATATAGTTTATTAAAATAATTTATTCTTAGTTTATATTACTAAAATTTATTATATTAATTATTTATACAATAAAAATATACTAAATTGGCATCTAATCAAATTTAAAATTACTTTAAATTAAAAATAAAAATAAGATTTTTATTATCTGGGAGAGGAAGTTGGGAGTTTTTTTTTTTTTTTTGGGGGGGGGGGGAGGGGAAGTGAATAAGGGTATGATAAAGTGTACAATAGAATTAAAACCTTACTTTTTGAAATTATTTCTCACTATTCTAGTACCAATCTTTTGAGGGGAAATAAAAAGTTGTTTAAGTTAAATTTAAAGTTGCTTGATAGTTTTATAGCTTTATTAAGCTTTTAAATTATTGTCTAAATTATATTTTACTGGATAATGTGTTTTCATACTTTAATATTTAAAATAACAAATAAGAAACAAAAGTTCTTAAAATGAGCTTTTTTAAGTTCCTTTTTGCAAAGCTTTCTTTACTAAAAAAAAAGTTTGCTTATTTAAAAAGAATTGGCTTGATTTCTTCTGTTAGGAAAGGAAATTTTAAAATAAATTAATAGTAACTTGATTATTTATTTTATTCTCCCTTGAAGAATTATATATGTTACTCTTAACTTATCTTTTTTGGCAATTCCTAAATTCAATTATTTTGATATATTTAATCATGCATTTTTTTTACATTTCATATATTTTTAAAAATATTTTTAATTAATCATACACACAGTATTTGAAATTTATTTTATTTAATGTTAAATATCTATATAATGCATGCGATATATGCTATTAACACAACCAAATTCAAAATAAATTATCATGACAGCAATATATTATATATCAATAAAACTTAAAGTATATGAAGAAGTGCTACGTCGATTCATAAACACACAATAGTCTTTCCTTTAATGACTTGTTTTAATTTTTATACTTTAAATTATTATTTTTAATTTTACATTAATTTATCACTAATATAGATTGATGATACTGCTAAAGGATTTTAAATCTTACAATTTTTTTCCTAAATCATCCGAGTACTATAATACGTGTTAATACATTTTTAAAATAAAAATGTTAAAAATCATACATTAACAACGGGTTAAATTATTATTAATGCATTGACACATGACATTTAGTATTAAAAACCCCTTTTCTTTTTTAAGCAAACCACTTGCGTGAAATGAATTATTGGAAATTAAATAAGATTTGAAAGTTATAAAATTTGTTTGATTATTATACAACCTTCTTCAGACCATATGTTTACAATCAATTGTCATAAAAATTTATTAATTTTATAGTTAATTATCAAGAAAAATTAGAGCGTTATTCCTAAATTTGAAAGTAGAAAAGTTTCATTCTTACTAATATCTGATTGAAAGAGGTTACAAATAATTTTCTCTTGTACGTTAATATTTATTTCATTTTAATATTTGTTAAAATTTTAATTTATTTTAATAAAATTTTTATCGTTAATTTATAATATAAGCCATTATTTTAAAAAAATATTCTCAAAAATTATTTATCTAAACACATTTTTTTTAACAAATTAACATTCTTAGAAAAATTATATTTGAGAAATATTTTTATTCTCTCCTTGCATGGGAATGTAAAAACATTTCTCATATCAAGCTAATTATCGCTTATATAACTGACATACATATTTTTATAAATCTAAAGATTTATCTTATATCATTATAAAAATTATTTACCAACAAAAAAAATTATCAGAAGTTAAATTTGTCTTTATTAATATTATAGTGTTCATAAAAAAATAAAAACAAATATAGTAATATAAATTTCAAAAGTTTATTATAATAGTACAATGTATAGATTAATATATAATATTTTATATATACTAACACAACTATTTATTAGCGTAATATATGATTTATCATGACTAGATTTCTCTTAAAACATGCTATATTCTCATGATGGATATCATATATATAGATAAATATTTATTAGTTGAGTAAAGTTTATGTTTATAATTAAATCTGCAGCCTTATACTTCAACAGAATTCTGATTAATTTTATGATTCCTAGCACCTGTTTTTTCGAACGTATGATTCCTGGCATCTTCAACTCTCTCCTTTGTGTTTATTATTCAATCTGAAAGATGCTGAAAGACACATTATTAATTTTGATAGGGGCCGAAAATAGGTGTAGTACTGAACAAAAAGAAGATGAAGAATTATTCTCTGACGAGCCAAACTTCTAAATGCTTATTTATTGGGGCATTAATAATTAGGTGAAAGGGAGATATTAGGGCAGGGTTTTAGAAATAAAGAACCAAATTGGTTTTTTTAATAAATAAATAAAAATA
This sequence comes from Abrus precatorius, assembly GCF_003935025.1. NCBI lineage: Eukaryota > Viridiplantae > Streptophyta > Magnoliopsida > Fabales > Fabaceae > Abrus > Abrus precatorius. Next base: position 34,823,269 of record NW_020874428.1, on the reverse strand, counting down.
AGATAGCTGTTTTTTTAAAGTTATTGTAGAACTTTTTTAAAATTATAGCAGTAATTTTAAAAAATTAGAACATTATAAAAGTCGCTGATTTCAAAAACTATTGAACGACACCCATTGTCTTCTTCTATTCACGCACCATTAAGATTTTGCTTTTGTTTTCACTTTGTGTATATTAATTTATTCATCTAGTTTATTACTTTTTATGTAAATTAAATATGTGAATAAGCTTATAGTGCTTATACTTCGTTTATTCAAATTTTATTCCTCGTAATTTTTTTTGGGTTGAGATTTTCGCCATCACCTTCAACTACTAGTCTTTTTATTTTTCATTTTATCTAGGTTTTGATACCTATATTTTTTTTATGTTAAGGTATTTACCTATTTTAGTAAATGGATACTATTGGTCCTTATATTCTTTACTTGTTAAGATATTGGTTCTTGAGGACAAAAGCATCTTAACAATAGAAACTATATGTAGGGATCCATATCGATAAGAAAAAAATATTGAACCAAAAGCTAAATTAATATGGAAATTATAGAAACCAAAATCTTATTTCAAACCTATACCTAGAGGCAAGTTTGATATTGCAAGAGAAGTGTAAAAAATATGATAGTGGTCTTATTTCTTACATTAAAGAAAACTAAACAAAAAGAATGGGAAAAATGTGAACGTTATTAAATAGCTGAATTAATGGTGGACACACTTTAGACATATTAATTTTTTGATACATCTCAAGTAGCAAAAGTGCAGATAAAAGTGGGCGCATTTTTAATTTTGAGCCAACATTTGGCATTAAAAACTCAACCACTTTGTAGTGTAGTACATCTTGATTTGTGTAAGTAGCTAGTTGTAGATGTGTAGCGCATAGCTGGAATAGCTCCAGGATATATACTCATAGAAGTGGAAAAATAGAAAGGCACTCTATATGGAAACAATCTTTAGCTCTACTTGTTTTTATCCCTTTTCTATAGTTAAGAGTTTAAATATATATATGTGTGAGCACAATAATAGTCCCTTCATTGGTCAGCCTCGTATGCCTCCATAGTGTGCATCGTCATAACAGCTCTACACGAATTATTCTCTCCATTACAAAACATCTGCATTATAGCGAAATGATTGATTATCACCTAGAATTGTAAATGTGTGGTTGTTTATTTATTTATTTATAAAACAAAGGAAAACAAATTAATACGTAGACAAAGGTTGGGGACCATAAACAACCCATACTTTAAATCTACACAAAATAAAAAAGAGATCCTGCTCACATGGTGGCATGTGAGGGGAATGGGAAGGTTTTTCAATTTACAACCTCTAATTATTTTTTTTTCTTTTGTTCCTTAAAATCTCATTTGCCTGTCAATTACATTTCTTTTCTTGATTTGTCTTTTTTGGGAAGATTATTGTTCTTTACCCATATGACGTGTTTGTATGTGACCCACTGCGCACTCACCGGGAAAGTAAGCCATTTTGTGGGTAAATTGCACCTTTGTAAGTGAAGTGAACCCTACTCTCTCACCCCTCCAACACCCTTCACACCCTCCTCTCTATAAAGCTGGTAGATTGATATTATAAATGGTAGAGTGGTCCACGAGAACTTTGTATGGGCATGGTTATTTCTCATTTCTCACCCCTCATTCCCCTTTACTTTCTTATGCTAATTCCTTCTTCCCTCTCTCAGCCCCTTTTCTCACTACAACTTTACTGCTTCAACACAACCACTGCCCTTGCTGGGATGTGAGATCTGAGCTCAATTTTCCTCTCAAGTCATGGCCATGCTTTTCCACAGCTTTCTTGAACTTCTTATGCATCTTAAAGCTCTTCAGCTCCAGGATTTTAAGCCCTAGACTAGAAGCTCAAGAAAGCTGTGGGACAATATGGCAATTCAGGCTTTTGCTGTTGCTAGCTTAGCTTATAGCTCCTTGATCTCTTCCGAGATTCCGAGTACAAGGTGAACCCAACTTTCTCTTCTCTCATCCTTATCTTTTCTTTTTTTTTTGAGTAACTCTCACAACCCTTTTCACCTTATCTTATATTTTATATACATCAGGTACGATGTATATAATATATATATATAATCTCTTTCTCTTTGACAATTTTCTGTATTATATATACATTTAACAAGTTCTTAATCCCGAGAATTTATAGCCTTGCTATGTATGAGATTCACTTTACCCGAATTTGTAGCCCGGCTACGTAATTCCGTAATTCGATCCGCTCAAATAGTTTTCTTTCTGGTTTATTTAAGGGAAAAATTGGAAAATTTATGCCCACTTTAACCCCATTTACCAGTCCTGTTTTCTGTGGGAAAATGGATAGGTTCCCTTCTAAACCACTTCTTTTTCTCTTGGATGAACAATGACAATGTGGGTTTTTTAATTTTCTTCCCTCCGATGATAGGGTTGAAAGGAAAAAACACACGCAAAAAAAAAATTATTAAATCAGATGCTACACGTTTGAGCCATGCAAGGTGAAGGGCAGTAGAAAATTGAATTTTTTTAGATAACACGAACAAAAATTTAATGTTTCCTAGTTGTCTGTAGAATTAGGTGAACTTTCCCATTAACTAATTTACTCCTAAAAATCTGATTCATTCAATCAAATGGTGAAAAAAAAAGTAATGCTCGCAGAGAAGATTCCCCACCTTTCCTTTTTATCATTAATGATGATAGTTCTTCCTGTTGCCCTTTTAGTTTAGTGAATCCACATCTTCTCCTACATTTCTGTGAAAAAGGTTAACCTTTGTCACTACATGACATCATTTTTTTAACCACTCCTCTCTCCTGACATCATTTGGCGTATTGATTTTCACCCCCCCTCACCCTCCTCTTCTCTCTCTCTTTATCTCCTTTCTCTTTCCCCCTCCTCTGGCTGCTGTCTCTTTCTCTCTAACAAAGCCAAGTTGGTGCTGAAATCTTGGGTAATTTAATTTGTGATTCTTGTTGTCTCGTGTTATTCAGCTGTCACTAGGTTAATTTTCAACCGTATTACAGTGTTACACAATTCAAATAACTGTCTTGGTCACTTACATTACTGTCTGCATTGTGGCTAGAAGCTATAAGTAGAGCCAATTTAAAACCAATTGAATTTTGATATCTGGGTGTAACAGAACTTATGAAGCTTTGTAATTGTTACCATAGAGAAAGCGCTTATTAGAGGGAGGGAATTGAATGAGGATTAACTATAATAATTCTTTTGTGTAAGGGAAGCAGGATAACACAAAAAGAAAGAACCTTTACCAAAATATAAGGCATATGTTTACACACACTAGGAACGTTTAGCCTATGAGAGTGCAACAAGTTGTGCAAAGAAGTAGGACCACCAAAAATCTGATTAAATCAGGCAGACACAGAGGCATGGCTCTTCTGTGCTTCTTCGAATTAAAAGGATATGCTTAGTATATTGATGATAAAGAGCTAGCGTGATGGTACTAAATATATGTGGAAACAGTGCACCATATATATATATATGCTATATATTGGTCCAATTTTATTTATTTTACAGCTTTCAGGGAAATAGTGAAAATTTTGAACACGGGCACACGAAACCCGTTGAGTATCCCATGAAACAGCTTTGTGAATTGTGAACACGACATCGTGTGAGTTACCAGAGAGACAGAGCTATAACTGATCATGGATGCAAGCCTTCAATGACATGAACTGAATCCTGAGCCAAATTTCCTAGTACGGAATTATTCGTGCTTTTGACACCACTGTTGAATCCACAGCCTTTATTTTATTTTATTTTATATTTCATTTAGGACGATGAAAAAAATGTGGCAGTTTATTTCTTATGCCTGATGCTAAACAGGAACGTGTCAGTGGCCATGCAGTGTAAATTGTTACTCGTTGTTCCTGTCCGGTGTCAACTCTTAATATGTTAACCTAAACTCTACTTAAGAAAATTTTAATTGCACTACTATTTTCAATGGGCCTCTAGCTTTGATGGCATGCCTTCCCCACCACTTCCCACTTCAACAAAGGTATATATAAGAATGTTTGGATTCATGCACCTAAAAAAATTATTGTAATTAAAAGCCCGAAATTTTGGTTTTGCTTTATTTTTTTCCCCCTTTAAATGATTCTGTTTATCCAATGATTTGTCGTTTATGTGAAATTAGAAAGACATTCTGCAAGGCACAAACAATTTTTAAAAAAAGATGCTGATTCTTCTTAAATATATGTATATATAAAAAAGGGAGTATACATGCTTATTTTCATGGTCTTGATTCACTAATACGCATTTAGATTATCTTATTCTGAAAAAGAAAAAAAAGACAACGTCATGGTGCAAGATTTCGGATTGTGGATCCTCCCTCGTTACATGACCAATATGTTGGAAAGAGATAGAAAAATTGTATCTTTATTATTTTAGCCAGAAACCTTCTCTATAACTTAACAATACGAGACATTTCAGGTTCTCAACTTCTTTTAAGTTATAAGATGATTTAAATTTGGAAGATAAACTTGTTTTTTAAATAATCTCATTTTTATAAGTAAAATAAATATTATTCCAAAAAATATAAAGGCATAGTTGAATATGTGTTGTAAATAATCTCATTACTTTTGGTACATGTAAAAGTCTATCCCACAACCTAATAGCTGTTGAGTATTAGAAAAAGAATTGTGACTTACACGAATTTTATTTGTAATGTAAATAGTTTTAGCAAAACTTTACTTGATTGTCACTCTCAATTTCATTGTTAATGTCATAATTATGTCTGAGAAATATATAGATAAAGAAAAAAATAAAAAGGGTCCATCTTACTAAATTAACGAAGAAGTCAACTTTAAAATGCAAGAGTGAGAACACAGACATATTCATTTTTAAGTAGTGACCATTATATATTTATTATAAATCACTGGTCGATCCAAACAATCTCTGCATTTTTTTTCTTCTCTTCAAAGATGCTTTCGTCTAACCTAGTTAGTAACGTATAGAATCTAAAGAACTCGGGTAGGAATGCAAACGCATTTGAAACCGTTAACGGTTCCATCATACTTTTAAATAAAATAAAATAAATAAATTGAAATAAGAAAATTCATTAAGACATGATCAATACAAACTAAAAGAGGTATAATATTCATAGAACATATTTTTATAGGACAAAATTTAGCGTCACTTTTTAAATATATTTAATATTATTTTAATTAAAATTAGAGTTATACTTAATAAAATTTTAACATTTAATATTATTATGAGTTATTGAGTTAAAACTCTAATTTTAATTTTAAATAATACTACAAATACATTAAAAATGGACTTAAATATGTTTATAACACTTTTGATAATACTATTTTTCTCTCTATTATATCACCCACTTCATGATTTATTCTTCCCCTATATTTCTCATAATTGTATATAATTTTGTATAATTAGTTTTATTGTACAAAAAAAAATTCTTATTCCAACTAATGCTATTCACATGACACAATTTCATAACAACTTTTCTCATACGGAAAAGGTATATCACTCCTTGAGGACTCATACATCTATTGAAATAGAATTGAATAATGCTATTTTTGTAATACCTTTTCACGTTTAAGGGGAAAGAAACGAAAAAGAGAGAGAGAGAAAATGCAAAATAAAATAAGTGAGGGTTAGAGGGACAAAAGTTACGAGAATGCATAGCAAATAACATTTAGGGGTGTCCATTGGATCGGATAAATCAAATCCAAACTAATCTAAATAAAAAAAGATTTAAACCGATATTTAACAGGTTCAATCTGATCAAACCTAACATGATTTGGTTCGGATAACAGGTTGGCATAAGTTAACCTATAGACTCGACAACATATTCGATTAACCCGTTGACTTGATTTGTATTGACTTTTTTTTTTTCAAAAAAAAAAAACCTTCACATGCAATATAGTGTATTTAAAATTGAAACTTATTTTGAATTTGTGTATTTGTATTGGAATGTTATATAATTACTTGAAATGATGTGTCAAAAATTATTCAAATAAAAAAAATTAACATTTTTTTTATTTTCTTATATGTTTTTTATTTTAGATTATTTAATCAGACAATCCGATTATCAACCAACCCGTTCGTATTTAGTTCAAATTTTTAAATTTTTTACACAAATTTAAACCAAATCAATCTATTTTGATCGGTTTGGATTATTTTTTTTCTAAATCTGAACCAAACCGACTTGCGGACACTCCTAATAACATTACTTGTAGAAATTTAGGAAGAATGGTACTTTATAAACCCATGAAACACATTTTTGGGTATTTTGTACTCCACTCCAATCAACATCAAGGTGCATATATAGGGAGGGGAAGGAAAGACGTTTACATGGTTGAACTTCAAGTGTGGAAGTAGGTAGCACCCCAGGCAAGGTTAAACTGTTATCTTAAACAACGTCCGCTCTACTATTTTGAGCAAAAGTTCTTGACGAAATTATGACCCATTTCTTAAGCCATGATCCACTAATAAGTAGCACTACACAACCAACAAAGGGTAAGGTGTATTAATTAGTTAGATATTTTTCTTCAAGGTGGTGATCAATTGTGAGCCTCATATTCAGTAGAAGGGCATAAAACTGGTTCCAATCAAATATGTAGGATAAGCATATTAAGTATAATGTCGGCAGGATCCGTTAGAATTGGCACTGTATTCATATTACACGCCCCGTGAAAGATGATTGAAGATAAATGAATCTCATTTACAGTGACCTGAATGAATGAGTAATGAAGTGACAACAATAACAATACATGCCCACCATCGCTGGTAGGGTATGCTCTTGACGTAAGTAACTCGGCGATGAACCACCCATATAAATAGATGAGGACGCCCAATGAAAATAATAACACTTTTCTCCTTTCTGATGTGAAAGTGCCAAAATAACAATAAAAGGAAACTATGTTGACCCACGATGGGAAATTAGAAATCGTACTCGTGGGCAGAACAATCATGATGATTATATTCAAGTATAAGTTTCAACTTGTGTATTATGCCTCAGGCTGTATGTGCATTTAACCTGACATACCAAGAAACTAGGCAATTAATTTCTTATATTCTTCCTTTATTTTTTTTCCTGTTTTCGCTTGAGAAAGGATGGAAAAGGATTCAAAATATTACCAAAAGAAAAATAGAAGGACTAATATTATAATGAGTGTGAAAAGTAAGTTGACTGTGACTACATAGAAGAGCAGAAAAGTATATATACACTTAATAAATGCTGGAAGAAACACATAGACACCCTTGTATCTAGTTTTCATCACTGAAAGAGAAATCTTGGCCAGAAGAATGGATTCATCATAACATTATTTGAGGGCGGTCGCTGAGAGTTAATCCAATTAATCTTGAACACTTATTCTAGATAGCTAGATCCATCGATGTATGTGATAAGCTAAAAGCTGATCAAGGGCAACAAAATTTTAATAATTTTAAAATGTGATAGTTGGTAGCCACAAGACAAAAGTGGCTCTGGTAAGACAGCAAGATCAAGAGGATTGTCTATTAATTTATTGCCTTTCTGTCGTTTAACTCTTTTCACCGATCTTCCACTCTTGCACATCACGGAGCACAAGGAAATCTAACTTTTTCAGTTTAATCTTTCTCCGAAGTAAAAACTAATGAAGAATAATTAAATCAGACAAACAAATCCCACAATCCACACCATTTGACTACAACGCATGAGGACCATCACAATTAATTAAATTAAAGGAAATAATTGTAAAGAAACCATGGCGAGTGAGAGGTATTTTTTAAGAACAGTAGTGAATATAAACAAGTAGTAATAGATCCAAAAACAAACAAAAGCAGGACAACATGTTCAATCAGTTTAAAGCATTAATCTATCATCCACGTAAAAAGAAAACAAACAAACAAAGCCATAGAATGAGGAACAAGTAAGAATATGTGTGTTAGATTAGTGGGTTACAGAAGGATTAGGATATTGATCTTGCAAATAAAGTGGCATGCTCATATGACTTTTACATTATCTTTTGAAAAAGAAAGAAAGAAGAGGTCGACTTGTTTATTGGATGGACTCATAGTGCTCGTGAATGCACCAACTAAAAGTCCTTGTAAAGTTTATGGCGCTGAAGCTTACCATTTTGTCGGATTTAAACTTGAGACACAAAAATGAAGGAAAATTATGACCATGTGGGATATTGACATTAATATCGGGATCGGCCACTTCTTTTTCAAGGCCATGCAAGATCGATTCCTTGCTCTCTATAACTTGAAAATGCCTTTACCGTTTCTAATTTCAAAATCTTTCTGGAGGAATAAAAGGGACTCTTATTTAAACTGATTCTCAACACTAGGAAGCAAGAAAAAGAAAGAAATAGTACTTGCAGGTGGTCTAAAACTCCCATTTCTTGCAGCATGGCTGTCTCGAACTTATTTGGGAAAAAGAAAACCCTAGTTTCCTTCACAAGCTGCATCTGCATTGCTTTTAGGTAGCTTTCTTTGTTCTATAGCAAAAATCACCATAATATAGTCCTGAGGGTTAATTTTTGCGAGGATCCTTATGGTTAATCTTTTCCATAAAAGCTTCACCTAACCTCTTGCTATGGTCACCAACCAATGGCTTTAAAGCATTCATAAGTTGTTGGAAGTTCCATACGAGAGATAAAGGCAGTATGGTCACCTCTCTGTGGTCCATTGTCTAACAATCTGTAACTGAAAATGTTCCTTCTAGTTAGTCCCGTGCACCGAAAACAAAAAATGTTTGTTGTGACTTGCAGATATTTTTTTATAAAGAATATCTTGATCTAGCTAGCTAGGATGAATCTAGATATACTCTCTTTTATTTTTGTAAGTCAAGATAAGAACAGTATAATTGTTCCTAGCTTGCTAATAAAATACAACAATACAGAAATTAATCGTGATTAATTAATATACATACTAATATGCTGAATCCGCAGGCTGGAATATATATTAAATTACTGAACTATCTGTAAGTTTGCCGACTAAAACAGTACAAGTACAGATCAAAGGTTTAATGAATTGAGTGAGACATGTTCCATATAGAAATCTCAATGATGACCATTGATCCACACTGTAAGTTGTAACTTTTGCCTGCATTGGAGGCTACACAATAGACATTTCAAAACAAAAGAAAAAGGCTAATAAGGTGAGCAGAAGCAGCTAACGCTGAAATTATTGTTATTATATTCAGAACAGACAGGACTAGCTAGGTAGAACACAAAAAAATATGCTCAGATCAAACGGCTACGTCCATTTGATGCATCGTCAAAAATCGATAATGTTCATGTCCAAATTAACCATCATAATCTCCAAAAATGTGTTCCCCGCTAATTGCTACATAATTTTTTTCAAAAAAAAGAGGGGCTATCGAATAATTAAAGGCAACCAAATATATAACGACCTTGAAACAAATTATGAGAAGATCCGAAATAAAGTTTGCACAGTAATTCCGCGTCAATAAAATCGTGAGTTGAAATTCCCTTCATTTTGGATCGATCGAATCAATACCTGATCAGTTTAATTCCAGAAGAAGCCATATGCTTGGGGAATCATCAACCTCATCATCATAAATCTACCCAATTGGGACAAATTTATTCTCTCATATTACTGCATCTGAGAATTCTGATCAGATGTATCTCAAGACTGAGTGCTTTAAATCTGAAAATGACTTAAATTTAAGTCAAATAACAAAGAAAAAAAACAAAGAATACATTGCAATAATTTTATCTCTACATATATATTATATATTATTGGATAGCAAGCTTCAAAGCTGAATCTCGTGGTTGAGATAAGCTAGTTCGTTGTTGACCCTATCTGTATCTTCCCACAGCTTTATTGAACCGCAAAACAAGGTGTGGGAGCAAGAGTGCCATGGCATGCATGCAAAGGAACTCTTTGGATGCAGTTCAAGAAAGCTGTGGAAGAATACAAAGAGGGCCATAATATTGAAGACTCAAGATACCCCACAAGGCACAAGCCCGAAAATATATTTCTTTTTTTCTATTTGAAAAAAAAAGGCATGGAAGCTTGATAACGTAATCAGAACCCTAATGAAGAGAAGAGAAAAGAGGTAGAGAATAGGAGTGGGAAAGCTAAGAGAGAGAGAAAAGGTGTAGGTGTAGGGGAGGAGATGGTGTGTATTTATAGGAGAATTTAGGGGTTTTTATAAAGTTTTTTATTTTAATTTAATTTTCTTTTTCCATCAATCCCTAGAAGAATATCTGGCCTAAGACTACATATTACTGAACCCCGCCTTTCTCGAACCCTAATTAAAAAGCTGACTAGTTTGATCCCATTAGAGATTAGACCACTAAAATATTTTTGTAATCAACACACTTATGTAAAGTTTTCTTTTTATTGGTGTAAAAAGTAATTTTATTTTTGTGCGGCTATGATGCACCTTTCCGGATCTAACGGTCGTTGTTACATTTGTGGGGAGCACACTGTGGGCCCACCTTCAGATCTGTCCAGTTGTTCCCACTTCCACGCGCTCCTCCCGCAATTTCAATTCACTGTTCACCTTGCAGCCGGCTAAACAAATAATTAATTGTGAACTCTTTTTATTCTTTTCCAAAAATTAAATAAAATAAGTATACCTGTTTTTGGAAAATTTTGTCACTTAAATTAACTCGTTTCGACCTCACAAAAATAAATTAATTAGCGCTCGATTAACTTGCCTAATTCATTTCTTAATGAAAATTAATCAGTAAGCTTGAGTATGTTTGGATGTTATTTAAAAAAAAGGGAAAAGGAGATAAATATTTTAGTTTAAATTTAAAGAGTTATATAATTTTTTTATATTATATTTATATATTTATAAAAATTAGTAAAATTTTTACACCTTAATTTTATACTATTTATCATTTTCTGGTTATTATTTTCTAAAATTATGAAATTAGACCATGATAAAAAAAAATTCCATTTTTCATTTTCCTTTCTCTTCCAGATTTAACTCTCAAATACATTTTTAATGTAATTTTTTATTAAAATTAATAATTTTGTTTGCAACACAGGCAATAAAATTTATTGATAAAATAAATAACAAAAATTAAATTTTAGAGAGGAATTTTAATAAAATTCAAGACGTAGTATATTTATTAATATAGTGTAGAAAATTTTAAATCTAAATGCAATTAATTAAAATTACAGTAGTCTTTAAATATAATTTATTTAAAATAATATCCTTAAGTTAGTATAGTGTATCAAAATTTAAATGATAAATTAAATATAATTTCAAAGTAACTAAAATTAAATAAAACTGCTCAAAAGGAATAAAAAAATTGTAAATAAGAAAATCAAATTGCATATACTCAATACAAAAGAAATTGTGTAATTTAAAAAATTAAAATAATTTTTATAGATGCTTTTATTCAAGAATGAGAATTCAAAATTATAATACATGAAAGAATTAATAATTTATTCTTAAATTAAAAAAGAAAATTAACTTTAAGGATAAAAATAAATTAAATTGAGTTAACCTTTAGACTTTGTTTTGAAGTTAACTCTTTAGAGAAAAGAGAGTGAAAAAAAAAGTTATGAAATATAATTCTTTATTCAAAAGATTTCACAACATATAAAAAAGAAAGTTTATAAACTCTTTTAATTATATATTTTTGTCTTTTAAATTTGAGAGTTTTATATTAACTTTCTTTTCTTTTCTTTTTTCTCTCTTCTTATTTACTCTTCAAATATTTCTCTTTTATTTTTTTCTAAACTCAAAAACAAAGTTTAAAAGTAGACTTTTTACATAACTTCGTTCTAACTTGCTTTCTAAATTTAAGATTTTAACTCGATCAATTTACTTAGTATAAAAGTTGTTTTTAAATACATGACTTTAACTTATTAAATCTTAAATTTGATTTTAAATTTTATTTAGAAGCTTATTTTTTATAAAATTATTTTAATAAAAAAATATTTTTAAATAGGTCAAGGTTTGAGTTTTTAAGTAAACCTACAAGTATTTCGTTTTAAAATGTTAACACAAAAAATATATACAACTAGAATAAATACGACAATAATAATAATAAATTATTTATATTTGACTTAAATTTTAATGTCTTGTGATTCAGTTTTTAAAAAATGTCTTCTGATTTGAGCATTCAATTGGTCAGAAGTCGATGAGCCCAATACGAGTTTGTGATGGTTCTCTTCTGTTACAACGTCGCTACGGCATCATCACACTTGTAAAAGGCACTAAAACGTTCAACTGAATATTTACAGCAATAGCTCATACCCACTATTTCACTCAGTTCTACACTGGACCGTTAATAGTTCAATAAGGTTGTCTTTTAGTTTTGAACCTTGTTTAAATAACTCAACAATTTTTATTTAGGTTAAAATTTCAAATGTTTGTTTTTTATATTTATATTTATATTTTTATTATTGGTAAAGTAAATTGCTATAAATTAAACTAACATTTTCTTCAATACTTTTAATGTATATTTCAATATTTTTTCACGTATTTTGCAAGTACACATACAATGCATAAAGTATTTTTTTAATTAAAAAAGAATGATGTAATTTTACTTTTAAAAATGATTTATTACAAATAAGGAAGATATTTAAGAATGATTATTTATTAAACTAGTGTCACTTGTAAAATTGATTACACGGGTTTGTTTCCTTCTTTAAAACATTAGCTTACATTTTCCATATCTTATTTTTATGTTTGGACAAAATACTGGTCTACAAATACGAAGAATGGAGACAGTAAATATCTTTTCGTAAAATTAAATATTTGTTTACCAAAAGAATTTTTAAAAAATGAGTAGTTTTGTCAATCAAAAGGAAAGAGAGGGAAAAAAACACCAAAACCTGTTAAAATAAAATTCACAATTTCCTTATAAAACTGTGTGAGAAAATTAAAATAAAATCCATGATTGTCACAATAGAAAGACTAGGAAACAATTTTTTCTATTAGATAAAAAAAATCAAATTGATTAAATTTTTCGTAGAGATTAAACCAAGTAGCGTATTTAACAATATTTAATATTGATAGTCTCAACAACATTTAAAAGAATTGAATTGATATGTATAATCCGAAATCCCAATCCAAGTATTTGATAAGGCGCGTGGAAAACATGTAAAGTGGATGCGGGTGTGGAAGGGGACAAGCAGTTATAAAGAATTGGAAAGGGGAAGAAAATAAGCCCCGAAACGAGGAACAGAAATTTCGGGATCACATGGCGGCACATGGGATAGAACCCCACTGCAATGGCAATGCGTGTGTTGGTGAAAGTTGATGACGGAGTCTCTAAGTCTCAACTCAAAACAACTACCGAACCAAAAGGGAGAATTAAAAGACAATGTGTGCGTTCAGTTCAGCCTATGTTATGTTGGGACCAAAATCAACTCTTCATTTCATCCCTTTCGTTGTTTATCCCATATCCTACTACTCCCCACCTTTCTTTTTGTTGCCCTCTCTCTTCCTCCTATGTCAATACACATTCAAAACTATTATTTCACCATTAGCCTTCAAATATATTTGACATTAGTTCTTATATTTCAAAAAATAAATTACCCTTCTCCTTTAAAACATACATATATTATATCAATCCTATAAATTACTTCTTTGTGAAATATTCAAAAAGCTCAACGAGTTTAGTACATTTTTCAACAAAAATAAATAAATAAATAAATACATGTTATTGTTACAAAAGTTTTAAAGATTTATGTCAGTGTCAAATAATAAAAATAAAAATAACTAAATTTCTCATCCTCAGTAAAATGTGTAAGGTATAGACAACCATGCGGCTTCAACACTATCAATTAAAAAATAAAAAATAAAACATACAAATAAAAATTATATTATAGATGAAGGATAAATTAGAAATTTTAAAATAATATAATAGATCAATATTAAATAAAATTTATTTCTAATGGTGTAAAGTTAAATTAATCACATGGTATATTTTATAATTGATTTAATTAAATGCTATGGAAGAGAGATTTGTATTTTTTTTTAATAAAGTATTTGTTTTATAATTGAGTGACCACATTAATGTCACAGTTGATGCATCTTTAAATGACTAAAATTAACAGTTTCTCTTCACATTATGATACGTTGATGCCAAGTTTTATTAGAAGGAAAATTAATGTCACGTGTATTTTTGGAAGATTAAAATGAATGTTTACCTTTTATCACAATAATATAATCACGATGTCTGATTCAGTTGGCAAACTGTAGAGCTATTAAATGCTTTAATCCGAAAAAATTTGATAAGATTAATGAACGGATGTTTTTGAAAAACCACACTCTTTTTGTTCAGTTCTTCACTTAGCCCGGCCCAAGTTTTGGTTTATGATAGGTTTACTGCAACTCGTTTCAAATTAATAGAAATTGAATATAATTTTAAAATATTAAAAATTTTAGATAAAAATAAAGCAATCCATAAATTATCTGTCATTAACTAAAAATTAAGTTGCCTTAATTATTATTATTTTGTTTTTATATTATAATTAATTACAGTTAGAAGAAACCAGCTAGCATCCTCACTAGGCTACAAGAAGTTGATCCAAAATATCATGCACAGCTTGGCCTAGTGCGAATCGAAGCGATCCAACCCCAACAAGTTATTATAGCTTTATTTTTCCTTTTTATTCTTTTCAGTTTTTGACAGAGTATTTTCATAAGTAAAATAATGAGACTAATTCTCGAATTAAAAATTAAAAATTAGACAAAACCCCTCCAAATAAAGACTTTTAAGGTTTGTAAATTTGAAAATGCGAATAAAGATCCCTTGGTTTACCTTGTTTGTTTTGGCAACGTTGAGAGTACGTTGGACAAGCTTTAATTACAAATTACAACGTGGATGATTTACCAATTAACCTTGTTATTATTTGAGCCAACTTGCATTGACTTATATAATCGAATAAATACACGTGAAGGTATGTAATTATTATTGCTATTTTGTGAATTATTAACATATTATATTTTATAATAAAAATGGTAGAATGTGGCTAGCAAGTGGAAAGGAAAACTAACCAAGATAATATGGACCTACGCATGAAATTAAAGGAATGCAGGCCCACTTAATCCTCAAACTTTTTCTATCGTTATGATGGATATTTGTCATGCTTAACCCACTACCCTATGTCAAGCTTTAAAATCCATTCATAAGTTGTTTATGAGTCAATTCATTTTATTTTTTTTATCTATTTTTTCTTTTTTATAAACGCTTGTTAAAAATTATGTTCAAATTAAATCTTCGAGTGTGATAAAATAAAATAAAATAAAATCAAAGTTTGTCATTCATTGTTCATTTTAAAAAACAATATTCACACACTCACTTCTTACACAGTAGTACACTAAAAACAAATAACGTTATCGGTTAAGTGTTGTGTCAGCATGGTCTTTCGACCCGTTTGTTTAAATTTATTAAAAAGTAATATTGAAATTGATTAAAAAAATATATGCAAAAGTAGTTACAATGAAAAATATATTATTAGTGTAAACTGGTAACATTTATATTAAATATTAATAAGAAAGACTGGTTTTAGCTTTCCATCAATCTATATTTTAGTCTACACAGTACCATAGATACGTAGATAGATATAAGGAGAACAAGTGCATGTTAGTTGTGTTCTATCTCTGAGCTTCAGGTTGCAAATTTGAGTTGCAGTTTCAGGGCATAGTTATTGTTAAGGTCTGCGATTAAAATTATAGATTTCAAAATAAGAGTGGTTAGCGTGGTGGGTTCCGCTTGTTTGGTTAAGTACACGTAATTAGCTGGCACTCACTCATTTTTGCCCAAAATTACTTTCACTGACTTTTCCTTTGATCCACATGATAAGATTTGATTTGATACAACACTAATAAATGTCATTATTAGGTCATTTCTTTCTTTTCATTTATTATTACTTCACGCTGGTTTAGTGATTTTTCTTTAAAGATATTTTTAATATGTATGTAGAAAGATATATGCTAAGAAGTTTAAATTTTAAAAATTATTAAAAATATTATTTTTTCTTATTTTAAATTTTTAATTAAATATTTAATATATTTTTTTATAAAAATTTGAGTATTTGATGGAATTTATTTAATGATTATTAGCATAATTTTTTAGGCACATTTAAGAAAATAATTTTTGAATTATTATTGCTGATTTCTAAAGAGTTTTTCTAAAATATATATAACTACTAATTAAAAATTAATGAATAAAATGTTAATAATTTACTATTGAATTTAGGTGTGTGTGTGTGTATATATATATATAAGAGCTTTTCATATCTTTGCAAAACAAATTTTGATATTTGAAATGATAATGCAAGTAAACCTTCTTGGGTTAATTCATATAAATAATTTTGGCGACATAAATTGAGAATTCCAGATTTATTTATTCACTTTACTAACTTGCATTTTAATGGGTTGGATTTGTCAGGTTATTTTTAGAAAAGAAAAATATGTTAAAATATTAAAATCCTTCTACATTTTTTTAAATTCTTACATATAAAAGGTAATAACTTAAAAGTTCAAAATTAGTTAAAGTAGTCATATTTAGTTGTGCGAAACTTTTAACTTTGTGTATGCTATTATATTTTTCGTTTAATTTATGTTATTTAAAAAAAATTAATATATGTCTGATAATACATAACGAGTATTTATATATAACAAATTTTTATTAAAATTATAAATTTGAATCCTTACTTTTCAAATTGAGGTAATTAACAAACTCCACTCTTTTATAACTAGAATATTTTCCAAATTTTTTTCTCTCTTCATTTCATAGCATCTCACACACAGCCAATGAAAGAGGGATTCTCAAAAAAAAAAAAAAAAACTTATTTAAAGATTTAGTTTAAAACTTGTATTCCTTTTATACGAGTCGAATTAAAATATTGCTATCTGATGAAAAAATGTTGCTATAATTATGATATTTTTTTCAAATTCAAATCACATAATATTTTATAATAAAATGTTATTAGATCACAAATAAGCGATTATATAAAATAAAATATTTTACTAACTGATTGATTCAACATTCAAGTGATACACCGTACATGCTTGATTCGCTTTAGACAAAGCATCGAGTTTAAATTTATATGTGGGCAAAATTTAACTCTATCCCAATGTCAAGGTTTCCAGTTCAAAAAAAAAAACATGTTATTGGTACGTCTCAAAATATAAATTGTTTACTTCGTATATTACACACACCAAAATACTAATTATATAAAAAATGTAAAAACCAATATATCTACAATTATTTAAATTAATTTTAAAATTTAAATCTAATAGATACAAGTTATTATAATAGAGGAAAAAAAAACATTTCATAATTATTTAAAATATCTTCAAAATGAATAGTTTCAAAATTCCAACAAAATTCCTGGCTTCATGATTTTTAATTTTTTTCCACCTCATTAGTGCTTGTGATTTCATTCGTAGACATTTTTATCTATCATTTTGAGCTCAGTGCTTGTGATTTCATTCGTAGACATTTTTATCTGTCATTTTGAGCTCAGCTTATTTGTAGTAACCATGCATACACACTTGCATCTAAGTAGCTAACTAAAACACACACGATTACATATGGTCTGGATAGAGAAGAAATTTAAAGTATAAAAGTTAAATAAATGAAAATGAAATTATTATATATTATTTTCTATAATTTGATTATAAATAAAAATAATAATGAAACATTAAAAAGAAACATAAGATTAATAAGATTAATGTGAAAGATCACTAACTTAAAAAAAAAAAAAGGCATACTGTGATAATTTGAACTAAGGGACGTCATAGTTTCTTTACCCACTTGAATTAATTAATCTAGTTTATCCAAAAATATATATTAATATTTACAAATAATATTTAAATGTTATCATAAGAAACATGTTTGCATGCATGTTTTGTGACAATATGCGTGTATGGCGTTTGTTCACATGGCACCATAATGTGATATCGTGTAGATATGTGTCACACACTTAAATGTTAGCACGGGACACACTTTTAACTTTATAATTAAATGTTATATCAATTTTGATAGCACAACAATGTACTAATTCTGATGTAATTTAATTTTTGGATAAATTGTTTTGGTAAATTATTTTTAAACTATATTATTTTACTTAATGTACAAAATCACAC
Source organism: Abrus precatorius (assembly GCF_003935025.1). Lineage (NCBI taxonomy): Eukaryota > Viridiplantae > Streptophyta > Magnoliopsida > Fabales > Fabaceae > Abrus > Abrus precatorius. Next base: position 34,805,243 of record NW_020874428.1, on the reverse strand, counting down.
ACTCTACAAAATCTATAAAGTAATAACATGATTACAAAAGAAGGCGGAGAGTGATATTTTGAATTAGAAAATACTATTATAGATAAAAATACAATACTTGATCATGATTCTCTTATATTAAACTAAAATGATGAGTCATATTACAGAAAAGAAAGATAAAAGGTAAAATCAACATGTTTTATATAAATAATAACGAATCTTACTAGTGTCTTTTCTCTCGAACATTGTTATTTTGTACAGAATTATTACTTATGGATAATAACGAATCTTGCTGTATGTCATATTAATATTTTTCTAAATTATAAAAAATTAGATTAATTGTGAAATTCTGTATATATCATTATTTATTATGGATTTTGTGTTAATGGTATATTCATGTATATAAAAATATTTATTTATTTAATATATAAATTATTATTTTAATTATTTATTATTATAAATATTTTTACAATATATTATAAAATTGTGATCAATAACTATTTTTATTAATTTTAATAAATAAATTATTTATATTTAAAAAAATATCAACTCAACTGTTAATTTAAAAGTTCTTATTAAACATATTAATTTTATAAAAAATAATAATAAATATTTTATTATATTATTTTAATAAATATTATATTTTTAAATATAAATAAATATTAAAATTTTAACAATATAGTTATAAATATTTAAATTGTGTGAAATTTAATATATATTTTTACAAAGATAATATAAATTTATTTAATTATATAAAAATAGTATTATTGGTTAAATTAAATAGATAATAAATTAATTATTATTAATAAATTTGTTTATCACATTTTGTAAGCAAAAACAAAGGTTGAGTAGTGGTTAGTTACGAATCCATGTACATAGAGTTCAATGTTCGGATCTCAAGTTAAGCAATTCATGCATATATATTTATAACTGAAATTGAATTAGTTCTTACTCAAACTGGCAGTTTTTGGTAGGAGTATATACAGATAACTAATCTTTCAACTCTATTTTTTCACACCCTTTCTTTATGAAATCCATCATTTGTAAACTGACAACATTGTATCCGATACAAGCTTTAGCTACTTCACTATTAGACGTGTCATTCTATTTAGTTAATTTTTTTAACTTTGGTTTGAGTTAGACTATTAGCCTTTAATTCGCAAGTATTGTTAAGAGTTTCATGACCGAAGTTAGAGTCAATGGTAAATAAAAGTTAAGTTATAATTTTCTTTCACCTCCATTATTCTACATCCTTTTTCTTCGAAATCTATGATTAGTCATGTCAATAAGACTTAATAGGAAAATAAAAAAAATTGGATAAATAAAAATCTATCAACATTAATTAAAGGGAAAAAGTCAAAACCTAAAAAAAAAAAAAACAACTATACACAGCACGATGTGTAAGAGTAAGACGTATCCGCATAGAAGCATAAATTTGGTCCCAAAAAAAGTTTACTGTTACGTGGAATTGGTCAAAGAAAAACAGAACTAAAAATTATAAAAGAAAAAAAAAAAAAAGGGCAACGACGTGGTTTAAATTCATCTGAAATCACTTCAACTTCCGTATATATCTTTCATCTACATGAGAAATCTATACATGGATAGATTGTCACAAACATTCCTCAATTAATATATTACTAAAGATAAATTTCATACATGTTGTAACATAAAACAAGTTTTAATATCCATTAACTTTGACTAGAACTAGACATATTTAACATGAGAGAGAGAATGAAAACAAAAGCTGGATCTCCTTATTAAATTTTGTTTATCTTAACTTTTAAGGTATGAAAATAGTATATTTTATTAAAAAATAAAACATTTAATCTATTAAGATTATTAAAGTGTGAATATTTTATAGAATACTTATTAATTATTATTGTCAATTCTTTAAATTCAACTCTTTAAATTATGGTTAATATTATTTTTTTAAAAATAATTAACTTTTATAACGTGTGTACAAAGATATAGCATTAACATCTATATATGGATGATATGTTTAATTTTATTAAAAATAATATAATTTTTTATATTTTATTAATTATGCATTTTTTAAAAATGTTAAACAATTAGCATCTTCTAACCTTCAAAATGGAAATTAAAAATAGAGCAAGACCATGGGAGTAGATGTGTTCCTGTACCCTTTTTTCTCAAAATGACAAAAAAAAAACATTGAGATAAAATTAATGTAGTCTTTCTATGAAACTTTGTATACAATTTTTTGTATGTTATAAATTCAAGTGCTTATTTTTATTTAAAAAATCATTAAAAGACAATTTGAATGCAATTTTTAACAAATGTTTTAAGAAAAATATTTAAAAATTAGAGAATTAAAATACATCAACTTTCTTGCCTAAATTAAAATCAATTTGTATAAGCTTAACGTGTCTGGAAATTGTCATTTAACTTCATAAATACCTACAAATTTAGTCAGTATTTTATACAAATGTTTTAAATAGAACAACTTATATTATTAATTTTAAATACAAAATTAATATGTTTATCTTTTAAGTTTAAGATTGGTTTTAATTTCATTATTCATTTTTTTCATTCAATTTGATTTTGTAGCTGTTGCATTTAAATAAATAAATTTAATTATAATGACATTAAAATCTATTAAACTTCGTAAAAAATAATAATAAATAATTATTAAAATATATCAATATCTGCCTTTTTTTTTCTCTTTTCTTTTCTCTCGTCTGTATAAATCATTGATAAATTATGAACTTTCCATTTAATCTGCTTTTGCACTTATCTGACTCCTGAGACCATACGAGGCAACAAATTACCAACGTCTGTCAATTTAACACGTGTTAAGGCCGTGGTGACTCGAAACTCGAAGGGATTAAAACAAGATAGTATAGTTAATTAACTATATAACTACTAACATGCACAGTGTCAGGGAAGCAGATACACGTGTTAAGAAAGTTTAAAATTTGTGTATTCTTATCAAATAATTTAATTAATAAATAAATATATATATATATATAGCAAAGTTGATGTGAATGTGAAAAGGAATAAAAAGACAACACACAATTACTTGGTGTTGGTTGGAATTTGGAAACACCATTCTGGGTTTTGTTTTGTCCAGCGCAGAATAAGCGTGAGGACACAGGAGGCGTGTAATGCACGTGTACAAGTTTGGCGACAATTGCATGGAAATGCATGTACTCTCTTGTCAGTGTATCACTGACACCATCTACCAAACACACATGCCCGACACGATGAAAGAAAGTTTGTCCATTTGATTTAACCCACGACTTTGTCTTTCCCATTTCCCCATTAATCAACCTCCTCCAATATCGTTTTATATTGTAACTATCTCAAGCATAATTAATTTTTAAAAATTTGTTACAAAGTTCACTAATTAGAAGTAATAATTTAATTAAAACTATTAATTTTTTAAAAATAAAATTTAATAAATTTGTATCTTTTATTCAAAATTTATTATTTATAAATACTTAAATTCAATCATAAAAAATAAAGTTTACAAAATTGTTACTATTACGGCATTAAATTAAAAAATTAATTTAGTCTTCAGTTTTTAATTTGAATCTCAATATTTTCAAAACACAAGAAATAAACCTTGAAAAAAAAAAGGATTCAACCCTAACAGATGATGGTTATGATAGAGTAAGAAAATCTAAGAATAAAAAATAATGAAATGTTAGCAAAAACAGGAACACTCCTAATCCAAGAAGATAGAAAAACAATGAGAAGGGATAGGAGATGTTCAAACCATAACTGAATACCAGGAAGTAAATATATCCTAATATATCGAAGAAACACGTTTTCATAAATTTGTAAGACATACTCGAAATTTTTTTAGAAGTATATAGAAAAAATAAAAATGATTTAGTAAGTAAAGATGATTCGGTAAAAGAATCAGTGATGTTTAAAAACTCATAAGAATTATAAAAGGAATTAAATAACTATCTAATAAATATTAGATATAACAAATTAGGTAAATACGAGTATACATAACAAAAAAGATGAAGGTAATTAAAGTTCATTTCACAACCGAAAGTTGAAATAAATATGTCTTAGTGCATTGAAATGCAACTTTTGTATGTTTTTAAGAAAGAATTTAAAGAGGTTGGGAAGAGACGAAAATTTAAAAATGTATTGTAAGAAATGATAATTAAGAAGATGACAATGACAGTAAAAAAATATTATAAAAATAATTATACAACTCATTAATTAGCATCAGGGCAAATGTAAAAAACAAAATGATCATTTTAATAATTATAAGTTTAGATTCTCAATAAAGAGTTTAAAGAATTTTTTTTAATATAAATTTATAAAAAATATTTTACAAAAAATCTTAAGTATTTTTATTTTAGAAGAAAAAATTAAGGCATCCTAAAATATTTTTATTACACTTAAAAAAATATTTTATCGCAGAGTAATAACTCAATCCATATACATTAGATTAAATCAAATTATATTATTGGAAATGCCAAATGAACTGATGATTAAGAAATAAAATTAGGAGATCTTGTTTTTAAGATAAAATGCTCAAATTTAATACATGAGTCGATTATTATAATTAACATAATTTATTGCTGCAAATTCGACTCTATTGACTATATTCCATTATTATTGTTATTATTATTATTATTATTATTTTAGTCTAGACTCTATTCCATTGGCAACTTTGGAAGCTACATTTTGTGGACCAATAGATTCATGCGTTGGATTGGGTTATATATATATATGAAAACAATTATTTTTAATGTATGTATAGAATATATTGTTAAAAAAATATATAAATTTTTAGATTTATACAATATTATATATGATAAAAAATATAAATATTTTAAATATTGTAATATTTAATCATATTAATTTTTAAAATTGTATTACAATTTATATTTTTTATAAAAATAAATTATATACATATTTTTATTATGTATAGTATTATACATATTAAACATTTTTAAGAAATAGATATTCATATTTTTAATGAATTTGAAATATTAAATATTTTTTTAATATCGAATATAACAAAAATGTTAAGAGTTTTCAGATTTGAACTCGTTGGCCCACTGCTATTGCGGTATTGGTGGGCGCTTGGCTGTTCGATGGTCCGTTGCAAACAAGAAGTTGAACAAAACAAAGTCAATGGGAAGAAACATAAGAAACTGAAAGGAGTGTTTTGTCTTTTAACATCGCATTAGTTAGGGTTTTTTCAAGGTAAACGACGGACGATGGTGAAAAAAATAAATTAAAAAGTATAATTTATCAAAACATATAACACATTTTTTCTTTTTTGTCAAAATTAAAACAACTAATTTGTATAAAATCATTAAAAGTGTTAAAATTATTTCTCTAATTATTTAACACCTTTTCATTAACTGAAGTTCAAATTAATATTATAAGTTAAATTAAAACAACTTACTTATGATGTGGTTCGCATATTTTTTATTGCAACACAATATAATTTATATTATTATTTATTGTTAATTCTTTAACTAATGTTTCAAAAGTACAATGTAATTATTATTAAACATTTTAATCAATAAATATTCTAATATACCGTCATATGTATTATATTGTAGATAATTTTAATTTAATCATTTTAAATTTTTTTAAAATCATTGGGTACCATTCTATATATATATTCAATTTTTTTAACATTTAGAAACGATGTTATTATTTAGAACTAAAAAAATTATTTATCAAATGGACCTTAATTTTCATAGTTAAAACTCATAGGCATGTAGATAAATTGAGGACGCATTTGAATAATTTACTCATTTAACTACTTATTTAATTAGCTTTTTTTAGAAATATATTTTATACAATAAATTTATTTGGATAAGTTGAAAATAACTTATTGTAACACTTTTAATTTTGTGGCCCTTGTATGAAAAAATAAGAGTTTTGGTGTAAGGTATCTTACTGTAGCTAAAATGATAGACAGTAAAGAAAATTTGTTTATTTTTTTTATTTTTTGCTGCAGTAAGGGAAGAGTTTGCTATAGCAAGAATATCGCGAATTAAGATGTATTTAAAGGTCTCCAACCTAGAAAATTGGATCATAATCCAAAAATCTTGACCTCTCCTCTGTTCTCTTTGGTTTCTCACCCTCTCTTCTCATAAATTCTCGTTTAAACCTCAATCTTCCTTCAAATCTATATTTGAGAGCTTAATTATTCAGATCCAATAAATGTTAACCCTTAAGACAATATTCTTTATCAGTACGTTGTATCTCTTCCTCAGATTTTTAAGAAAATCCGATTTGAGAGACTCATTTCCAGGTAAGAGAAGTGGTGCCAAACCCTAACTTCTTTTTTAAATTTTGATTTGAAAATACTAAATTTTCTACTAAAACTCTAATATTTTCTTAAAATCTAATGTGTATGAATAGAGAGTTTGACATGAAAACCCCATGCTTATTTTTAAAACTAACAAAATATAATTTATGACAAAAGCTCTGAACAAAACTATTTCAAAAAATATTATTATTTACTAGTAAACTTTTTTTAGATGTAACTTAAAATTTACATTTAATATTTTTGAAATAATAGATATACTGTGAATATTGGATGTTGTGAAACTTTAGGATATATGATTGTATTGATATTGAGCAAGTGTGTGTATGTTAGATTGTATGAATGAACTGAGTACGGAGGTGTCCGACTTTTAGCACATTGTATTAGCTTGTGTAGTGTGAAATTGTTTAATGATATTTCACTATTAAATGATATAATGAATATATATATATATATATATATATATATATATATATTGTTTGATAGCTGAAATATGTCAAAATAAATAAAGTTATGTTATTGATGAAAAGTGTTTAACTAATCATAAATGAAGAAAGAGTTTTGTGTATATAATGAAATGATATGACATGATGGTGGAAATATGAGAATTGTGATTATAATACATGAGCCATAATAGATTGATGAATAGAATTATGATACAGGTATTGTGGTATGTCAAATAGTGTACTCATAATACATGTATTATAATATATTAAGTTGTGCAATTAAAACTCATGTAATATGACGACATGTTGATCTATGAGAAGAATATGAAAAAGAACGAGAGTAGTTGAAAAAAATCAAGAAAATATAATGATATGAAAAATAATTACAAAGAGATACTGGAAATATAGAGCTTGAAGAAGATTTGAAAAATCTTGTGGAAATTAGGGTAATGAATGTTAATTGTAAATAGGTGCACAATGATTTGTTGAAAGTAAAAACATTCACAGGTCACACATTCATTTCTTGATGAGACTCCTGACTATATCTTTGCTAAAAGAAACTGGATCGGCACACGTGTATTTGTGTTACTGCAACTAACTAATAATTATTTATGCTATGAAGTCCTCAAAAGATCATAGGGGCTATGAATGTAGGAGTGTGACGAATATGAAGTATTATAAAAGTTGTATTATTATAATATATGCATTATAATATATCGATTGATGTTGTTATAATATATGTGTTGTAATATATCGATGTTGTAATTAGGACACATGTATTGTAACATATTAATTGACGTGGTATAATATGTGTATCATAACATATAGATTAGTATAAAAATATATACCATACATATTTATAAAGATGATTGATTGGTTATTATGTACGTGTTCCGTTGTGATAATAATTTGTATGCTCTGAGTGTTATTATTAATCATATATATATATATGATATAATATTTTCAATATTATATTTATATATATATACTTTTCTTTTGTCAAATAAGAGATTTAGTTGAGCGAGAGATAATAAAAGTGAAAAAATAAATATAATTAGTCCGTTTTAGGTCTATAATCCAATGACCTTTTGAAAAAAGGCTACTCTATAAAATTTAAAATAGTTTAAAAAATTATAATATTTTATTAAATTTATATTTTAAGTTGACAAAGTTTTGTTATTACTTTAAATATTAATTTTTGAGTTTTAAAATACTTTAATAAATTTTATTTATCATTTTAAAGTCTCAAAATTATTCCTTCAAGAATTTTAAATACTTTTGAATCTTATAAAATTTTTATAAGAAAAGTGTAAATTTTACTTTTATTCAATTCTTAAATCTATAAAATACAATAAAATTTCTCTATTTTTCTATTTTTTTTATAAAAATTTATTTATTTATTTTTATAAAAAATTGAAGACGTTTCACTTATTTTAATAAACTATACCAAATTATTTACTGAAATGAATTAAAAATAACTTATAAGAGTCATAATTTATTTATAAATTATTACAAATTTGTTCAAATGAATCTGAAGAACTTATTTTTTTATTTTTTTAAACAAAATTCATAAAGATTCACTATAAAAGAAAAATCTACATATACAAATATTATAGAATGAATATTTTAATATTTATTATAAATTTAATTAAAATATATTAATAGTAAAATATTTTATATTATTGTTTAATAATAATTTTTCAAATTGACAAGTATTATTATTTTTTATTAATTAATATAAATGTTATATTTTCGTTTTTTTTAAATGATCAACAGTACATAAATGTTTTCATTAATAGTATATTAAAATTATTTTGATATAAAAAAACTAAAGTATTTCCCAATATATATATATATATATATATATATATATATATATCCTTATAACTAATCAATTTTTATTTATTTTTTGTCTTATAATATTTATCTGGATAGTGATTTGGAACAAACAGGCCCGCAAGCAACAAAGTCTGGCCTGACAAAGTAACTTCAAATTTCAGTCCAATTATCGGCCCATTTCCTCTATTTTGTCTAACCTGGCCCAATTAAATAACATTTTTAATAGGTTCTTATTATTCTTTTTTTAACCATAGTTTAGTAGGTAGAATTGAAATTGAACAATAAGTTCAATCATAGGAAGATATAGAACAAGTAGACAACTAAATTTTGAGCTGACTTGGTTTAGGTTGAAATTTCTTGAATTTAATATAATTTTGTAGTAGATTAAATGACTCAATTTACTGGATTTGCTGTACTTTAACAGTCTCACCGTTGACTGGATTTTTTGTTTTTAATATATTTATGTGGATTTTTTTTTTATATCACGTTATACCTCCAAATTAAAAGACAATAAAAACTTTAAAAGGCCAAAGACTTCTACAACAAATTTAATAGAATTATATATATATTAAATATAAAAAGTTAATAAATTTAATTAGAACATATCGAGTGTATAATGTTCTTTATGTTATTATATTAATAAAAAAATATAAAATAATTTAAAAACTATATATATTATCATATATCATGATTGATTAGTAATATAAAAACATTAATACTCCCAATGGATAAAAACTGTACTCAAAATTAATACATAATATGTTAGCTTTAATACATACCCTAGCATAAAAACACGACAAGTGACTTGTGGATTACAGTTAAAAAAAAATGTTAAATACATCATACTTTTTAAGTATGACTGTGTTATTATACATGTATATTCAAGGGAACTACACTGTCTAAAGGATTAAGGACAATCAATTTTAAAAAATACAATCTTGATAAGGGCAACAGGTTATATGGAATCGATATAAGAAAATACATTAAATGTGCTCCTCATGTGCCATACTAGCCAACAAATCAACATACTTGTTTAAGTCCTTAAAAATGATCAATCTTAGTTGAAGTTATTTCTTCCTTGTAGGAAAGGGGAATGCTCATGGTACTTTTTTTCCCCCCTGAATTGAAAATTATTATTTTGGTCGTGTTGAAAATGATTTGAAAACCACACCATTTCGAACTATGTAGCTTGGTTTTGGTCACATCGACAATTGAGGATGACGGCAAATTGGGAATGCCTCTCGTTACCAAATTGCAAGGCCCATCCACTCTGAAAGCCTGAAACCAATGGCAAAGCCTTAATATTAATATAATAAGCTCACATGCCAAAACCTTGCCCGTCATCTTAAGCGACCTGTTTATTGTCCCAAGCCTGACTAACTTCTAAACCCAGACTTTTTAAGTGGGAATTGAATATTTGTAAGTAAAATGAAATATAAAAGAAGAGAACAGAAATCTGACCCAAAAAATTATAATTGGAAATTGAATGACGAAAAGGTGAAGAAAAAAGGATGGAATCCTAGTCAGATTGAATAGGTGGGAGAGGGCAGTTGGATGAGATTGAATTTCACAGATGCTTGAGACGAAGCATCGAGAAAAACATGTAGATATGATTGGGCTAAAAATGAGAATTATCCAAGAAAAGAAACCAAAGTAAGGGAAGAGAAGGGGGGCCCTCACCTGAGAAATAGTCCACTTCATTCGGTGGGCTATTCACTCGCACGCCCTACACGTACGGTCCTAACCCCAATGACTGAGTAAAAAACCATATTCATTAGGGGGTGGGCTATTAGCTTAGCTAAGCCACTGTGGTCCGTTCCCATTGGGAAATTTTACGTCTGAAAAAGGGTGAGAAAGGAACAAAGAATCTTCAAAAAAAAAAAAAAAAAGAGGAGGAGAAGAAGAAAAACCAATAAATTGAATTCAATAAATAATAATAATGGACCTGAAGGGTCCAAATTCTAAATCCAAAAGAATTGCCCTATTTTAAATCTTTTCAGAAACCTTATCTCCCGAACCTGTACGAACCACATACCAAATACCAGAAACCCTCGAACTCGAAGGTCCAATTAGCTTCTCGGGTTCGTTCCCAGGCCCAATCTCCATCTCCCTCCGGTGAGCCCTCCTTCTTTCTCTCTCTCCTCTGCAAAACCCTAGATCTCTCTCCGGTGAGCCCCGAAGCTCCGTTTTCGCTTCGGATCCGGCGTTTTCACCGTCAGATTTTCTTCAAATACGTATATCTGGTAGGTCACTGACCCTAACTTTTCTATTTTTCAATTTTTCAAACTTTTCCAGCCTAAGCCTATTTTTATTTTTATTTTTCCATGAATCAGTCATTTTTCTACTAGTTAAGTTTCCAATCTAGTGTTTTAAGCTTTGGTTGTCGGAATCATAACGTGATTCGGTATTTTTTCAGTTTCACGTCGTTGGATTCGGTTGTTTCCGCGATGATTTGCTTGACCTTGGCTAATTGTCAAAACTAGTTAGATCCATCTTGGATTGTGTTTTTTTGTTGGGTTTTATATGTTATTTTTATCAGTTTCTGCTGTGGGTGTCGCGTTGAAGATCTGATATTTGAGCTTTGACTTTTTAGGTTGACCATGTCTATGGTTTATGTAGGCTCTGTGAGTAGTACTTGATGGAGAATATGCTATGGACATCTTCCGCTGATGAATTCTGTTTTCTGCATATTGTTGTTAAATATTTCTTTTATAGATTGAGCTGGGCCGACTAGACCCAACTGTGGGCCCATGTCTTCTTTGGGTTCACGGCACTTGGGGATTTCACCGTATGCAGGGCCTTATGGCGCATCCAACATGTTCAATGGAGATGTAGTTAGTCAGATAGACTTATGTCACGACCCAAAAAAACAAAGATAGACTTGTGTGTAGGATGGCCATGGAACTACCCGTTAGGCCTTTTACTCTTGACAAAGTAAGATGCAAAGCGATAGTAAGATGAGGAGTTACTTTTAAACTCTTAGACCATGTTAGCAAGTGCAATACTGATATGCAGGTTTATCCATTTTATTATTAGCTCAAGGGTACAACCTCGTTTTCAAACTTCACTGGCTGTCTTGTCTGCAAGCATGGTTTACAATTCACATTTAGTTGTTTATACTATACATGCTTTATTTCAATTAATAATTGTTTTTTGGTTACTTATTTTTTGGGTTTTTAATTCCTTTGCTTCCTCCATGATTCACTATCAATGATTTTGGCTTTCCAATATAATGTATTCGTGCAGACAATTGCAATGTATGTTTATGTTAATTTGAACCAGTATATTTTGTGAGGGAGTGTTGATATCTGATAGGCTGGTGATCTTATGTTTCTTCGTATCTGTAGTACTGGATAAATGCATCTGTCTGGAATTCACCATTAATTATCTATTGTTATTTCTAGGTAAAGCAGGAAGATACATATCAAGATAAGATGGTTGCTGTTGAAGAAGACAAAGTGGTTGCAGCCCCTGATGTGAAAAATGCGCCGGTCAGTACTGATTTTCAAACTAGCAATGATGTGGCAAATTCTGAAAATCACACTGACAGTAATGTGGATAATTCTGCGTCTCAGCCCAATGAGGATCTCTCCAATTCCAAAGCTGAATCTAACAAAGGACTTCCTGCATCTGAGACCCAACCTTCTATTGGTGATGCAAATGAAGTGACATTGCCCAACCAAGAGTTGAACAACACCAAACAACGTCCTCACAGTGGGCTAGAAAATTCTGAGTCTCTACCAAACAACCAGTCAACCAATGTTGAGGACCCACACATCAATCAGCCTGTTGATTCTGAGGCACCAACCAAGAATACATCAGCCAGCTCTGAAGCTCCAGGTGACGATAAGCTTGCCAGTTCTGAAGCTACTCTTGACCAGAATCCTGCATCTGAGGCTCCGTCCAGTGATCAGTTGGTCAATTCTGAGACACTTCCAAATAATGGTGTGGTAAATTCTGAACAACAGACTAGTAATGATGTCGTTGCATCTGAAACACAGCACAGCAACAAGGTGGCTGTATCTGAAACGCATCATAGCAATGAGGTGGTTTTATCTGAAACACAGCAAAGCAATGAGGTGGTTATGTCTGAAACACAGCTTAGCAGTGATGTAGTCATGTCAGATGCACAGCCCAATACGAAGGTAGTCATGCCTGACACGCAGCTCGGCAGTGAGACAGTCATCCCTGAGACACAGCCCAATCACGACACTGTCATACAAGAAGCACAGACCGGCAACGATGTGGTCATGTCTGAATCTCTAGCTGAAAATGAGTTGGCAAATTCCGCAACAAATCCCAACACTCAGCTCTCTCATACAGAAAGTCTTTCTCATAATCATCAGTTTTCTGATCTCCATATGATTCCTGAAGATCAGCTGCCTCAACCTGAATCGCTGCCCAATTCTGATCCACTGCCTAGCTCTGAACCGCTGGCAGACAGTCATCTCACAGACATTAAACCAATACCTCATAATCATCTGGCCCAGTATGATACACTGCCAAACAATCATATGGACCATTCTGAGGTAATGCCCAACCATCAGCTAACTCACTCTGAGACACTGTCCCATGAACATCTAGCCAATTCCCAAATGTTGTCTCACTATGAGCTGGAAAATAGTGAAGCACTGCATGACAATCGACTAGTCAGTTCTCAACCACACTATGAGATAGTCAATGCTACTAATGTACCCAGCTATGAGATCGTAAATGCTGAAACTCCATTGAGTGAGGAACCTACCCCAGACACACAGCCTAACAAGAGGAGGAAAAAGAAGTCTATAGTCTGGGAACACTTCACCATAGAAACAGTCAGTGCTGGATGTAGAAGGGCATGCTGCAAGCAATGTAAGCAAAGTTTTGCCTACAGTACTGGTTCAAAAGTTGCAGGTACTAGCCACCTTAAACGCCACATTGCCAAGGGGACATGCCCAGCTCTTCTGCGTAACCAAGATCCAAATCAGTTGACACCATATACTCCACGTTCAAGGGGAAGTGGTGCTGGCAATGCTAGCAGTACACCAAAGCGACGCTACAGATCCCCTAGTACTCCTTACATTATTTTTGATCAAGATCGCTGCCGCCATGAGATTGCTAGGATGATCATTATGCATGATTATCCCCTTCATATGGTTGAGCATCCCGGATTTGTTGCATTTGTCCAAAATCTGCAGCCCCAGTTCAATATGGTGACATTTAACACTGTTCAAGGAGATTGTGTTGCAACTTACTTGATGGAAAAACAAAACCTTATGAAGTACTTTGAGGGATTACCTGGACGTGTTTGTTTGACACTAGATGTCTGGACCTCAAGCCAATCTGTAGGCTATGTGTTTATAACTGGACATTTTGTCGACAGTGATTGGAAGTTGCAGAGGAGAATTCTCAATGTTGTAATGGAACCATACCCTAATTCTGATTCAGCTCTCAGCCATGCTGTAGCTGTTTGCCTTTCTGATTGGAATTTGGAGGGAAGGCTGTTTTCTATTACTTGTAATCAGACTCTGAGTGAAGTTGCCCTTGGAAATCTCAGACCGTTACTCTCTGTGAAGAATCCACTTATACTCAATGGTCAGTTGCTAGTTGGAAATTGCATTGCACGAACTTTAAGCAATGTTGCAAATGATTTATTGAGCTCAGTGCACGGAATAGTTAAGAAAATCCGTGATAGTGTAAAATATGTGAAGACTTCTGAATCACATGAGGAAAAATTTCTGGAGCTCAAGCAGCAACTTCAGGTCCCCAGTGAAAGGAACCTTTTTATTGATGACCAAACTCAATGGAACACAACATATCAAATGCTGGTGGCAGCTTCTGAGCTAAAAGAAGTGTTTTCTTGTTTGGACACTTCTGATCCTGATTACAAGGGAGCCCCTTCTATGCAAGATTGGAAGCTGGTTGAGACCCTCTGCACATACTTGAAGCCCATTTTTGATGCAGTTAACATTCTTACCACAACAACTCATCCCACTGCAATTACCTTCTTTCATGAAGTTTGGAAATTGCAGTTGGATCTGGCTCGTGCTGTTGTGAATGAGGATCCCTTCATTAGCAACCTTACTAAACCTATGCAAGAAAAGGTAGATAAGTACTGGAAAGATTGTAGCCTGGTTTTGGCAATTGCAGTAGTTATGGATCCTCGTTTCAAGATGAAACTTGTTGAGTTCAGTTTCACAAAAGTCTATGGCGATGACGCCCATATGTATGTCAAGATCGTTGATGATGGAATTCATGAGCTATTTCATGAGTATGTTACCCTTCCCTTGCCACTTACACCAGCTTATGCAGAAGAAGGAAGTGCTGGAAGTCAGACAAAGACAGAGGGATCTCCAGGTGGAACTCTGTTGTCAGATAATGGATTGACAGATTTTGATGTTTACATCATGGAAACTACTAACCAACAAATGAAGTCTGAATTGGACCAGTACCTAGAAGAGTCACTATTGCCACGTGTTCCAGACTTTGACGTATTAGGTTGGTGGAAGCTAAACAAACTCAAGTATCCTACTCTCTCCAAGATGGCCCGGGATATACTGTCTGTTCCAGTTTCGAGTGTTCCTCCTGACTCTGTTTTTGACACAAAAGTCAAGGAGATGGATCAGTACCGAAGTTCCTTGCGGCCAGAGACGGTTGAGGCCCTTGTATGTGCCAAAGACTGGATGCATTATGGAGCAGCTGAAGCTTCCAATGCTCTAGTGAAGATGGAATTCTAGATTTTATATATTTAATTTTTGTTTAGGGGAGGATGGGAAAGCCCAAGGGAGACCCCTCAGGAGCAAAGGAAGGGGACGGAAAAGAAAAGACAACATTGTGATATTTTGATGAATCTGCACATTCTGTTTTAGGTGGTTGTACTTTGTGACGGTAGGTTATTGTATTTTACTTGTGTAGTTGTAGTTCTCTGTTAGGCTATATTCGTACATTTAAATGTGGAGATTTGGATGGTTGGACGTGAATATTTAAATTCTAGTGTACTTCTGGATTAGATGCACGAAAAGATCCCTTCCTTAAGATGATATGTCAATGTAATAATGCATGCCCCTCAGTGTGGAAACATCAGGATTCGGGAGCTGCAGATTCTTTGGATTGGGCTCATTTTACTCCATCGGGAATCCTCTTTTCTTTGAGGCATCTCGTGCATCTACTCAGGAATCCATTCCTATGGTATTGGATTATGCTTAACTGGGCGTATAAATTACCACTGTTCTTTTTAATAACCTTTTTCGTTTTTGCGACAAGTTTCCATACAAACGTTGTTGAACAGTTAGTGTTGGGTTGTTTTAGAGTGGGTAAAATCGATTTAGGTATATTTAATTTTGTATTGCTAAGCGCGATATGATGTTTATATAAAGTGAAAATAAACTGATTTATAAAGGAAATATGGTAGTTGAGAACCGAGAATGTAACATGTAGTTCTTCTCTAGATACTAATTAGTGCTTCGGAACTTAGTAAGGCTGTCACCGCTCAGACAAATTATCAACATATTTTTTAATGCACTTTTTTAATACTTTTAATTGTTAGCAATAGTTTATTAAAATTTATAAAACTGTGTGAATTTAACTTATTTTTTTTCTTGATTTAATGATTCTCCTTTATAGTTATATATTATTTAATACATGTTAGTTAATACTATTCCTGATTTTATTTATCATAAAAAAGTATCTAATCAGTATGTTATATATTAAATCAATGAATATATCGGTCTACGTAAATCAAGGGTGAGTGTTTCATATATTTAATTTAAATTTTACAATCAATAAAAGTATAAAAAGGATTTTATAATTAATGTATATAAAAAATTATATTTATTTCTTATATTTAAGGCAGAAAAATATTAGTAATGGTTTGTTACAAATGAGACTAAAGATAGTAACTAAGTGTGTTAGTGTCTTAAAAATGGTGTTTTTAACACTCGTTTAAAGATAGTGTGTACTCTTTTTTTCTTCTTTCCTTTCAAACTTAAGGTTTTGTTCAAAAATTAAGAAAAGTGTTAGTCTTTTAAATTTTATAAAAATATTATTTCACCTTTTTATTATGCCTTTTATTTAATATAATTATTTATTGTTTTGTACTTTATAAATATTAATTATTTAAATAAATTATCACATATTTATTAATTTATAAAATGATAATAAACAATTTTTAAATATGTTCAATTACATAAATTAATAACATTAAATATATTTTATTAAAATTTCAAATTATTATAATATATATTAAATTTTTTTATAATTTTAAAACAATATTTTTTTAACTCATGTAATATTATACATAAGAAGAACTTATGTATGATATTTTTATTTATTAAAAATCAAATTATTTATTTTATCTTAAATCATTGATATTATTAACTGCTATAATTTTTATGAAAATACATTACATGTGCGTTTTTATTATGTATGATATTGTATGTATTAGATAAATTTTGAAATATTAAATTAGTTTTTTTAATTTAACTTTTAGAAGTAGATTTAACCATAAATAATATTTTTTTTAAAAAGTCATTACATTAAAGTTATAAAAGAATAAAAAAAATTGTTGGAAAATTAAAAATTGATTATTAGTAATCGTTTAAAATCAAATAAAAATAAAAATTAATAATTGTTAATAATTATTCTCTTTTTCAAATATTTTTGTATATTTAATATCAGATACTCTTAATATTCTTTCCTGGACACAAGTTAACAATAGATTAAAATAAAAAATAACCTAAATCCTTTCACTCTCTTCTCCAGTGAGACCCCAACAAGAAACGAGAAGCAGGGAGGACGTTCGAATATCCATTTTCCGCAGCACGCATTGGAACCCCTTTGTACATTGTTGTTGCTGTTATCTCTCTCTTGGAGATGAAGAGTTTCAAGTGCAGTTGAACCATATCAGGTACCATGCCTTTGTAACGCTCTCTTCGCTTCCAATATAATCCATATTCCATTACTCTCACCACTCTTCTCAACCATGAGCCCTAATCTTTGCTTCAATTTCTGCTGATTCAAATATTTCATCTGTGGTGACATTAATTCTCGCTCTTTCTCGTTTACAAATCCAGTTTTCTGGGTGCTTTGATATGGAATATTTTAAATCAGTTCGCTATTTCTGTTATGCTTCTAAAAATCAGAAAGCAAAATTTTAATGGTTGATGTGTAATGATTTAATTGGGTCTCTGCTCTCCTCGGATTATTCTTTGATGGTCATTGTGTTTGTGTGCTGTGTAAGTAAGCCTTAAGTGTTCATGCCTGGTGTTGCTTAATGTTCTTGTGAAGTTGTTTGTATATTCTCGGCATGCTCTACGATAGAGCCTGTAAAATCCTGCAAAAAAAATACTTGTTCGAGAACGATGGATATAAATTACGGTGCTCTTTTCTGCACAGTTCTCTTTTGTATGTGTGTTTCAACGGTGACCCGTGTGATACACCATGGATGGCAGGTCCAAGAATACCTTGTTAGACCACATGTGCCCCCCCCCCCCCCCCCCCCCAAAAAAAAAAAAAAAAAATTTGACTAGGTGGCTAAAAAAGGCATCTCAAATGTAGAATATCTAGCAAAAGCTTGATTTATTGTAATGCTTGGATTGTAAAATTGAATGCTAAATGGTGAATGGCATTGATAGTGACTGAATTGGTTTCAAACTCAGAACACGTCTCATTTTCTAGCTGAATATTTCTTTAGAAGAGTGTCTTTTAGGATGGAGTGCATTTGAACTTATGATCTTCTCCCTTCATGCCTTTTGTTTGATGTCCCAAGCACTTTGCAAGATTGTTTTAAGAATTTCAAGGTACAGTCAATTGATGTTACAGAGTGTGCTGATTCTAAGTTTCTAATTTTCTGGTCTCGTGAACTTTTATCTTTTTCTTTTGGACATTGCTCTGTGTTTTGATCTTTGATCATCATGATACATGTAAAAAGCAGCAACTAACTAACTTTTATCTTTTAATGATGCACAACGAATTTCAATCTTTTTGACAACTTGCTGGTGCAGATTTTTCAGTTGCAAACTAGGGTTATTAAACATGAACGTCGATTATTTCAAGCAGGACATTGATGAACTTATTGGTGAATTCACTCAGGTATTATTAACTTTATTGACCAATGCTTTTACTTTATTCTTTTTTCTTTGGTAAATTCAGGGTGCTTTTTTCCCATGGTTTTGTTGTTAACAATCAATATTTACTGTTCAATTTTGGTGAGTGACAGGACGAGTCAACAACTTTGGCTGATATGAAAAGAGTATGGCTTTCTAAGAAGTTCTCCTACATTTATGAAGCTTATCCATCTAGCAACCTGGCCTTTTTTATGCAATCACTGTATGGTCATTGTATAGGTAATGTCTAGCTGGTATGGCAGCTGTGATTGTTACTCACCTTTTTTATATCTATAATTGGTAAATGGAAGCTAGTCGGTTGAGTACTTGAGTTTAGGATCTTTCTGGGTGATTTGCATGTTGAATGGTTTATTATATGCTGGAAAAAATTTCCAAAAATAAAAGGTGGTGAACCAAACAGAAATTAAATTTGTAATATATTTGTGAAAGTTTACTATTATCTAAGGATTATGAGTAATATGTCAATTTTAAGCGTATAAGTTTTATTTTATTAGACTATATAGCTTCATTTCAGTATAGAAACTCCTTTATGTTCTTTCCTATGCAGGTTACATGGTTGGTACTGCATCTCTATCACACAGATTAGGTGGCCTTTATTGCCTCTACTGTCTTTATGAGACTCAACCATTTAAACCCCCTTTTAAGGTCTATCTATCCCTTGGTATGATAATTTTCCACTTGAAAAAAAAAAAAACTATGTTTAATTAAGGTTATTTTATTTTTTTTATTGTTGCTCTTACATTGTACAGACAGTTAGTGATGTGTGTGGAGGAGTGAGATTTTTTATTTATTCATAATTGCTTTAACTTTGGCTTTGTGCTTATTTGTTTTAGTAAGCCTTCTAGACCCAAACCGGTATCTTTGTGTTTGTGATTCAGTACTCACAATTATAATATGTCATAGAATGAACATAAGTCTGCTTCCATGTGTTTAGTCTACTTTTTGTAGTTAGGATGGTAGAATATCATAAACATGCTTTTCTCGTGCATCCCCTCCAAAGGGGAACATCCCCCATTATACAGAATCTAGTCTTTCCAACTTAGAGCATTAATACCTCAACAATGTTGTGCATTAATGACAGACCCAATTTTTTTGACCTTGTCAAAGGCATAGACATGTTCGGCATGTGCTAAAGCTTTATAAATCTGGTGTTTGATCAAATTATTTATTGGTAAATGTCTCCATTGTGGTTATTAGCATGGTAGTCAAAATTGAGATTCTACATACGATCGAAGAGAAAATCAAAGATCATAACTCGTAGGATTATAACACAGATCATAAGATTCTACAAAAATGTATGTATGCAAATGAAATAGTATAAATAAGAAGAAAATAAAGACATAAGATATAATCTAAACTACATACAAAATTCTTTCAAAGTACAAACTTTAAAGGATGAATCTTAAGATCAAACTTACATTAAAGAAATTTAAATACCCAAATCAAACACATGATTTGAATCAAAGTCCATACTTTAGAAATCTATTTTATCATATCTAAAATATTTTAATGTCAGAATCAAATTCATCTTCATTTGGTTCATTATCTCCTTTATCGTCTAAATTGTCCATATTAGGAACATCACTAACAAAATGAACATGCTAGAGTAGACAAGGTTGCCAGAGCACAGTAGAGTCACTAGAGCAAAATGAGGTTGCTGGAACAGAGCACAATCACCAGATCAAAACAGGGTTGTGTGAAGTCGAACGAAATCGCAAAGCAGAGGAAACCTTTAGGGAAACAAAATCTCCTGCAATGTATGACCATAGTAGTCAATAGTGGCCATTATCACGGAGAAACGGAGCGGCAAGTTGCCACTATAGGGAGCTTGTAGCGTCGCATTTCAGTGGAGTGGCCATCGCGCCACAAATAGCAGCTAAATTGCGGGAGAATCGCAGCCACAGCGGCCGCTATTTCATCTCTGGCCAAAACCCGACTTTGCCCTTCTTTTCTTAATGTTGGACATCTTTAAATAGGAGTAATCTTGGTATTTTGCTCCCTTTTATATTTTTGATATCTTCTTCTTCCGATCAAGCCCTAAGTTTTCATTTTCATTTCTCAATTCTCCTCAGTTCTCTTTGGTTTGTTCTTCTCAATCTTCTTTCTCTGCAACATTTTCTTGCTTCCAATGTCCTTCTCCAACTTTGACGAGGTTTCTGAAGTGACAGAGTCGTTCTCCAATTATTTTCTTCATCTCGAGCAAAGTTTCTGACGTGACTTAAACGTTTTCCAGTCATCTTCATCTCCGGTTGTCTTCTTCAACTTAGGCAAAGCTTCTGATGTGATCCAAACATTTCCAGTCATTTTCTTCATCTTTGATAAAACATTTGACGAATTTGCACATTTTCTAATGATTGAGCATTTCTCTCTTTTCTTATTTCTTTCTCTGTTTTTTATTTCTCTCTGTTTGGATATTAATTTTATATTAGGTTAGAACTTTAGGATAGTGGGCATCCTGCTATAGTGTTTTTGAGGTCAGCCACTTCACGCAGCTATTCGGGATTGACAACTATGTGTATGACAGAAGAAAGCTGTCTTTATTAATATGTTGTGCAGTGTCTCTATTTCAATATATTCATTCTTTATTTTTAGTATGTTGTGCATTGTCTCAGCTTTGATGCTTCATTTTTCCCTTCTCATTTGTCACGATTCATAGTAAAAACCTAAATTTATGTCCATGTACAGGAGAATTAAAGAAACTTAGAATCCTTGTCGTAGATGCAAAAGCAAACAATATTAAAGTGGTACCTGCTTTAGTAAAAAAAATGCTGGAAAGAAACACGTTCCTTTTTGGCGCTGTCGACTTGACTGAAGGTTCTGTTACGGAGACAGTAAAACAACTCCAACAATTACAGAATGCTCGCATTCAAGTTGCATATGAAAAGTAAATCACCACATTACACCTATATCCAAGATTCTTTTCTCCTTGTCATGATACTTTGATAACGTAATTAGCTTACCAACTTATTGTTTTCACCTATTCAATGAGGATGACAGGTTATTTGATAGCACTTCAATCGACAACTATGTCCACATGGACCTTGTAAGTCTTAATATTTTGTTAATTGTAAAATGATTTAATTTTTTTAATACGTTGATTTGCCATTAGATTTCTCAACAATAAATTTATGTTAAACTTGTATTAAATTATTAATCTTCTTCGTCTAGCGTGTCATGTGGCATGGAGGCATGTACAAGGTCTGATGGTATTTACAAATGAAATGCTGTTGTGTAAAATACAAGAAGCCTTCTGAACCAACTAATAGCTCCAATTTTGAGCTGATGCTTCCGGCATTAAAATAGAAGTATGTAAAAGATTTTTTAAAAAGATCTTACCTGTTACTCAATTTTATGTTTCTAATTAGCCATATTTGAAATTTGAGGGAATGGCCATAAGGTCCATGGTCCATTTAACTTCTGTGGAGATATATGGTTTTCATCTGCATATATCTGATAATAACTTCCTTATTTCTTCCGCACCTTTATTCCTACACAATGAGATTATATTCATAAGACAGTTGACCATAATTTGTAAACAAGACTTGTGCATGAAATGTGACTCAATCCTTGCTTTCATCTGTATCTGGGTAGAATTTGATTTCGGAGACTAATGTATCTATGATGAGACATAATCTCCTAGTATGGAATATATATTGTTTTTTCATTAGTTTGTGATCTCATTGCATTGAACTAACTTTCTTTCTCCTTTCCACATGCCAGGGCTTGGAAGTTAGCCTGGACTTACTGAAGAAAAAGTCATCTGAATATGCTAAGGCCAAGAATGTAGCTATTCAAGGTGTTTTATTCGTTTCCTATTTTACTTTTACATCAGAAGGTGCCTACTGCATGGGCTTATTTTTTAAGTGATTGCTTGATGTGAAGCCAAGCTTTTTTCTTTTTCTCCTGTCGTCCTGAAAGGCCGCCACCGCCACTATGACGATAGATTGTATTGTTTCATTAAAAAAAAAGAATGACAATATTTTGTCCACTTTTTGAATCTTGAATAATTTTTGGGGGGCTGTTTGGGATGTTTTTTTGTCTGGCTGTGGCAATTTGCCTAACTCTTGGTGCTGTCATTATCTAATTCTATTCGTCTTGTTTTCTCCTTAAAGAGGCAAGCAAAATTGTAGACGTCCAAAACATAAAGCACATATCACAAGATAAGGAACTGATAGGAGACGTCGTGGAGAAGATTGCTGATGACTGGGTTGTCCAGAAACAAACATTTTATAGACAAACAGGATTGGGGGAGGATGAAGGATATGAACAGGAGCTGGAGCGTTTACTTCTAGAGCAGCATCAGGATGATGGAGTCTCTAACCAAGACTGAAGACGAACATCTGGAATCTGGTTACTTGTTATGTATGGGGGAATTCATTATTATTAGCCCTGTTTGTGTATGTATACATGAGAATATCAGAGGCGAACTTCTTTTCAGTTGTCATTACTATTTGGATTGTTGAAATACGATAAAATGGAAAATAACATGATAGAACGTATTATATTCCATTTTAATCCATAATCTCCTTTTCGTTTGCTAATGTTTCAAACAATTGTGATATTTTAATTATATTTTAACTTATTATCATGAGTAGTTTTTGGCTTCATGACCTTTTACGAGGGAAATATTTGTTAAATTTATAAGAAAAACAAGGAAATAAATTGTTTTTGGCACATGTTAAGCATTTGAAAAATGTCTCGTAAACATTAAAGTGGGACAATAATCAAAGAGGGCAACTGTTGAAAACTAGATCTCCTGTTCTCACTGTATACCAAGTCCAGCCCAGCATCCAAGGAATGCCAATTTCCCCTTCCTCTCTGTCATAAATTATATGAGCTGCTTTTTAAAAAAATAAAAATAACTAACTAACTAACTCATCGCCGTAGCTCAATCTCAATCGTGTGAACCTTGTCTCCCTCTCGGGGCAAATGATCTATGAGGAAACTCAGCAGCCCGGAATCAGCGTCATACTCAAAATCTACAGCGTCAGTTCCGAGCATGCACCTGGTGGGCCGGGCCGATGAATAAGCCCCAAACCTGCCGCACCCTTTCATCTCCAAACGAACCACGCCAACCAACTCATCATCCTTTTCGTTCACCTCGTACACCAACCCCTCCATGGCCCCACCGGCATTGAACATGTTCACAAGCCCGAGAGGAGCAAACCCGTATCCAGGAGCCAGAACCCTGACGGGCGCAACCGCGAAAACCTCGTGCTCCAGCACCTTGAGGGACACGGGCAGAGCCGCATTGTGGGGAAGAACCACCAACTGGGCGGAGTGGTGGCCGTAGAGGGCGCAGTCACCGTTCCAACCGCCGTCATCCACGACGGCCTCCGAGATGAGGTGGACATCTTGGCCCCTCACGTACCCCGTGATGGGAGCCGAATCCGTTTGGTGAAACGCGTTCTTCCTCTCGGTGGCGCTCCACGCGGCACCCTGGCAGTTATACACTCCCAGGACTCCACCGTACCTGTTCATATTCCATATCTTCAGTAGGCTCACACCGTCGCGGGCCGGGTCCGTGAACAAGCAGTCCTTGGTGGGCCTCCCAGGCAAACGGGCCCGCAGCACGGACCCATCCGGTAACACCATCTTCTTGAGTACTTGAAAGTCGTGCTTCCCGGGAGCGTCGCTGACGTAGAGGGGCCCACCGCTGATGGCCCTAGCAGAAGCGTGGTACTCCGCGGCGGGGTGAAGCGAGTGGAACATGTCCCAATCCGGAAGCATGATCTCCCCAAGGAAGATGCTATTGTACGCCACAGAGGCAATGTGGATGGTGTGAGACACGGGATCGCGCGGGTAAAAGTCATCAGAAGCCCTAACGACGGCCGTTTGCTTGGAACAGTAGAGCGCATCCGTATTGTGGCTCATGCAGGCGATGCAGCCGTTGTCGGGGAAGTTTCTAGAAATGGAGGCGTCGAGGGCGTGATGGTACTGTCGCGTGAGTTCCACCCTCCCACCTAGGCCCGCCCCAAGAGTCTCCAATATGCACTGCACGTCCACCTTAACGCCGTCTACGCCCGCCGACGCCAAATAACTGTGCAACTGGTCGTAGAAGGTGAATACCTTTTTGGGATTCACGAGGCCCAAGCCCTCAACCGCCATGGCATCGCTTTTCCACGTGGGCTCGTTCTCCACCACTCCCCTCGATACACTTGGGTACTTCATAACCGAACCGTATTCCTCCATTTCCTTCACACCGGGTCGAACTCCGCCCCAGTAACCTGTGATGGCGTGCCACACGTACACGTACTTGACCCCGTGCTTCTGCTTCGCCGTGTCCACCACGCTCTTTATCCCCAATTGTGGTTCCTCCTTGCTTTGAAATTTCGCGTTCTCTTTTATCCCCGTCAGCCTCATCAACGAATTCGAGTTTGAGTTTGAATCTGAGTTTTCTTTGTCGTCTTTGCCCACGGACTGCCAACCGTCGTCGATGATGACGAATTTGGGCGGCGTTCTGCCGCCGGCGAGGGAGTTGATTCCGGCCTCCACTCCTTCCTGAGTGACCTCCTGGTAGAACGCGTCCCACGTGCACCACCCGAAGAAATCCACGATGCCGGGAAGTTTCTTCTCGTGGCGCAACCGGAAGGTGTTGAGGTGATTCCTGACGGCGAGGAAGGCGTGGTGGATGGTGGCGAAGGGATCGGTGCCGGCGCTGATGAAGAGTGAGTGAGTGAACGAGGAGGCTTTGGTGTCAGCGTCGCCGCTCTCGAGGCAGAGCTGAAGGTGATCGTCGGTGTTCCCCTGAAGGCAGGCTCTGAAGGAGCCTTCGACGAGAGGGAGAAAAACGGTATACACGATCTGGTTGTTGGAAGTGTCAAGGTGGGACCCATCTTTGGTTTCAACCAATAAGAATTGCGTTTCCAAAGGAATGTCCCTACCTCTATCTCCCATCTTCTGGGCCATCCACCACAGCTTGAATCGGAAGCACGCCATGAATCGCACCTCTCTTAAAGTTCCCAAGGAAACCACGTGTCTGCTATCTTCCTTCTCCAGCGCCGCTCCCAGAAACACTCCCTCCACCGGCCCACTAGCTGTCGCCGACGTCTCCACCACGTTCTCCGGTATCCCTGTCAGAATCGTCCGATCCTTCACCACAAGTTTCCCCTCCGAAACCCGAACCGCAGGTTTTATCGTCATTTCTTCTGCCTCTACGCTCCTTCTCTGCGGTTAGTGAAATCAAACCAAATCCTATTTTGAAAATGAAATCGGATTCAGGTATTTATGTTTATTGTTACCTTGAATGAGAGCGGCGGAAACGCTCGATTCGAAAAATGTCTACAGATTCGAAAACATGCATAAAAAGAACGGATTGCCGTCAGCGAAATAAAGTAACGACAAGAAAAGATGGATAATATAAGATGATGAATGTGTACCAGAAATTGAGAGGTGGTTCCTATTGGATAATATTGTTGTTGAATGGAAAGTGTGTGAGGGTGGGGTAAGAAATAGGGGTTTGGTATTTATAGGAAGAGATGAAGGAGAGGAATAGCATAGATTGGTTAACATGTTCCTCCTTAGGCCTCTTCCCTTTCTTGTCAAAACAACAAACGCCATTGTCTGTTTACGATTTATTAAATATTTGTTGCTGCTTCAACCCCTTCTTCTTTTGACGTTGGATGGGGTCTCCACGTCGGATCCACGCCCATGCAATTCCACTTTCTTGCCCCCACCCACTTTACAACATGAGAAAATAAATCCCCTATGCAAAACGTGTTACCACACGTCGTTTCACGGACCTTCTATCAGATTCGGCGTTTTGGACACCTGTGCACTTTACCAAAAAAAAAAAGTGTTTTTGTTTTTAGGTCTTTCTCTGTTGCTTACGTAGAAGTAGAACCGTAGAGTATTAAGTATAGGCTTGCGAAGCTCAAATACACAACCGCGTTACTTTGGCTTGGGATGCTAGTGTTAATGTGTGGGTTAAGTAATCAGTATGTATACGCATTGTTAGGATCGGATTGTCTTGTCGTGGTAATCAAGCTAATGAAGTTTAATTTATACATAAGTTCCCAAATAATTCCCAGGCTCGTTGAAATTTGGGAGTAATAATTGGGGATTGGGCCCATTGACTATAATTATTAATTAGGGGATGCCACGAATGCCGCTGAAATGAGATATTAATATTGGTATAGAAAGGGTATTTTGAGGGTTTAGCGAAGTGAGTTGGAGCTAGCTAGCGTGTTTTGGCAGAACACAATTAGGAAATATCTTGGGAATGACAGGAGAAGACTGGGGTGGTCCATCCATCCACTTGGCCAACTGGATTGTGGGTGGATACTGAATACGGGTACACTTCGAGACTGAGTGGTCCTCTTTTAGGGACGTGGCACATGGATTCTATTAATTTTAATTATCATTTGCTGTTAGAAGTGGGGGTTTTCAATCTGGTTATGAATATATTTAGCTCAATTATTGAAATCAATGATTCACGCATGTCGGGTCATCCTCCAGAAAGGATAAGATTTTCAGTCCTGATGATCAAAGTATGTTCAAGCAATCTGCAGATATTTCTGCCTCAGCAATCCGATTTAATGTGAGATGCAATGTATTCATTCCCTGTTCTCTGCCATATCAAAAATTAGCTTCAAAATCTGTACACAGGCCGCACACAATATCGTTAGTGTCATTGTTTACATTTTAAATAATTTTTTGCAACTTATACACACACATATGTATCCCTCGTCACTAGCAACAAGATAGCACAAAAACAAAATGTAACGTCCAAACACTCTGCACCGGCCGCACACAAAATAATTATTCTGTCATTGTTTAAATTTTTTAATATTTTTTAGTAACTTTTTAACATAAATCAGCAAGAATTTCAAAAATAAAATAATAATTAAAATACAAAAAAATTGCATAATAAATAAATTTTTAATTTTTTTTCTAAAATCAAGTCATTTAAAATTTATTTATTTAACATAAAAATTATCTCATTAAAATTATGTAATATTTTAATTCTTTTTTACTTTCTAAATACATGAACTATAATAATTTTAAAATATCATACATAACCTAAGGATGCAGTCTTAAGTTGAAACAATTTAACATAAGTTTGATTCACATGTTTAATAGTGAATAAGGGTGCAATTACAAAATCATAATTAAATGCTTATTTATTTACAAAAAAAATACTTATTTGATATTTTTTTACACAATAATATATACCGTACATATAATAATAATATCTTTTAAAATAATTTTTTAATGTTATATTCAATAATTTATTAAAATAAACTGAAAAATATAAAATTATTATCATAAACTCTTCATAGTTTTTAACGATATCTAATTCAAAAAAAATTACGTATAAAATCCGTGCAATGGAATATAAAATGCATATAAATCCTTTTCTGTTGCATGATCCTTATATTTTGTACTTTTATATTTTTGTTTAAATGAAAAAAAATTTGTTTAAACAAAAATACAGTAACATAAAAATTATGTTAGTACCAAAAAATAAGAGAATTTGAATCTATATATCATAGCTTAAGTGAAAATGTAAAAATACACGACATGAAAATCATGTTCGCACCAAAACAGGGGAGATCTCGATCCATCAAGACGCTGACATAAATAAACCATTCGTCACTGGCAGCCAGCGAGGTCCGGCTTATGAATAGCATGAAAATAAAAAGTACTATTCAAACACTATAAATATTATATTTTATAAATCGTGATAATTGATCAAATGATGGCTAAGTTATCCATAAGAAGTCGCGTGCCTTGGGAAATATGTTTCTATCATTGAAATAAAAAGTTTCCAGAAATCACATGCTTCGCTCTTTCGGACCTAGACTTGACTTTGGCGCTGGGATTAGATTACGATGCTTGTGTATTTTTATTTTATTTTTTCAAGAAGAGATTCATAATAAACTTTACAAAGGAGAGGAAGTAAGAAGATTGAAGATTAAATTCATTAAATTTTCGTAAAATAAAGTTAACTTTCTTAAAAAGGTATAAATAAATTACCTTAAATTAAATTCCTCTTATTTATGATTTTAGCAATAAATTGTCATATACTGAAAAGCGTAGAAGCATGGCAGCAAGACTACAAAAAGGAAGAAAATGTGCGAATTTGAATGAGTCTAGAGCCCTGATTGTGGACGGAACATGGATTGGTGATTTTTTCGTACCGTGCTCCAAACTGTTCACTTAAGACTTGATTAGCTTTGAAAATGATGCGTGTGGAATTGTGGATGAGTCTAGAATCCAGGGATTATCAAAAATATGGATTGGTGATTTTACACCGCTCCTCCAATTTACTACTCGTTTAAGGCAACCTTGAAAATGATGGCAACTCATCGGTGGACAGCCACTAAGGAGACAGACATGTCAACGGGCATTAAGTAATTACGTTAGTCTATGTATTTATAATTACAATTACGATACAAGTTAGCTACAGGTGAAAAAGCTCCTTTCTGTCATATAGATCAATACTATGAATTGGGGGCCAAACACCAACTAGATTAACTATAAACTGACTTGTGCTAATCTTTTGCTATTAACAAATGTAGTACCATTAATAACAGCACTAAAAGCGAGTCAAATAGTTTTCATCAACATCTGCAATATAGCTTCAGAATCTCGTATCTCTTCCTGGCTTTCTTGCGAATCACCAAGCCCTTGTGAAAAGTCCGCATTAGTGTAAGTTCTGATTCCCGGGCCATGTCCTCCAGTATCACTTTCCCTTCCTTGTTGTGCTCGCCGGACTTCCTTCTGATGCTCGGTAAGTTCTAACCTCTTCTTTTTGAAACATAAAGGAGACACCTCTCTTTGGGCATCCAACACCAGTTCCACCCTCTTAGAAGTCCTGTTATGTTTTGCAGAGACCCTGTATCCCTGCAGAGCATCTGTGACTTCATCATGAGAATGACATTTTTGAAGAGGTGGTAGGCTTCTCATCTGGAGTTTTAATCTTCCATTTCTAGATAGCTTGTCCAGGACACACAGCAGACTCGAAGGGAAATCCAAAATAATTTGTTGACCAAATGTAGAATTCCAAAAGTTGATGGTAGGTTCTGAAATGGAAGGACATGGGTGATCAAGAGTTTTTTCAAACAAAGGTCCATGAAGTTTGAGTAAAGCTGAACCAAAGTTTATTGGAGGTTGACTTCTTCTTAAGCAGCTAAGAATTTCAATCCACAAAAGTTGGAGTTTGTCGTCTGTTCTTTCATGCTGCATTCCCATATTTGAGAACCACTGAAGCAGTGGACAGGAAACAATCTGCAATCAAGTATATGGATGATTACACACTCGTTTAACGTAATGAAAAAATTCAAGTAAAGGAGGTTCTCTGCAAATTAAATCCATCCTCCCCCCCCCCCCCCCGAAACCAATAAATAAATGCAATGGAGGAAGTCTAATATATCATTTTGTACAGTCTCACTTGGATGAAAAGGCCAAAAGAAAGTGACAAGAAGACTCTTTTATTCTTTAAAATTGACAAAAACATTGTTGTGGAGTACGTACTGCCTAATATATGATCCTCATTGGTATCTCCTGTTTTTCTAGCCAATTCATAATTGAGTCCTCTACCAGGGACTAATTAGAAGAAGCAGTGAAGTGCTCCTTCACCTTTGCAAATTCCAAGTTCCAGCATATAAGTATAAATGATTCGTAGAGGCTACTTTAATGAACTGTGAAGTAGGAATGGGGAAACAAACCTCCAATAAAAGAAGAATATCTTGCTTCCAGTAAAGGCAACTAATAAAGCATGCCAGTGCAGAATATAGCCTGTTATTTAGGATAAAGTTAGAGTCAAACAGAGTTACTTATTGACCAACCAACTGATCCAGCATGCATTGCAGGAAGAGACAGCTTATATTGACTGACCTTGAAGTCCCAACAAAACCAGGGAGTGGGTCTCTAACCATCTTTATCCTCAACAAATTCATATACCTGAGAAATGCCGCACAAAAAGTGATCAGTAGCAACTAAATATATGCGTCCCTTTGCTTTGTAAATGATTGATATACCCATAGCAGCTATTAGAGTACTTTAGGTGATACTCAAAAAGGTCGTATTATAATCAAAATGATACTCATAGTGACTAAGTACAACAGCAAAACACATATCAGGCAGTCATATACTTGAATAAGTTGTGATCATAATCTCAATATTTCAATAGCTTAACCATAGAAAATATAATAGATACTGACAATTTATAAAGCTATAACACAAAAGAATAGAAAAGCATCTTGAAATGTCAATGGCATTGCTTTTTTACATCTCCAACTTGACACAGGATGAGAGAAATTTCATTGTTATCAGGCTATTCAAACCCTTTATCCATGATGAAGAGGCATCTCTCCTGCCATTCAGTTTTATTTTATCCAAGGATATGAAACAGATACCCACACAGTCAGAGAAAAAAGACAGAGAGATCAGGTATTAAATAAACAACTGAAGAGGCATATTCTATACTTACAATACATGTCAAACTTACTTGACAACAAATTTCAAGCAGTTCTTTATAGTTTTATTGCATAATATTTTGCTATCACGACCAGATTTACTTCTGTCTGTTTCAGAAACTCCTTCAGAAGTCCAAATCTGTTCTAGAATGCATATCAAGAAATTGCCAGATAAATGAAGGAGGCTAATATCCATATCTTTGCATGTTAACTCAAAATCAGTGCCCCTCTCAACCATGCCAGCATTTTCATCAAGGCACCTGATTAACAACATGCACAGATCCCCAGATAAATTGGTGGCTGCTGAACATCCAAAGCCTGAAGCACTAAGAGATCCGTAAAGTGATTTCCACATTTGAATAACCAGTTCAAACCTCGGGTTTCTTTCAGGTGACGCAGAAATTTTCTCGAAAGAGGCAGTAGCATTTGACAAGGTAAATTTTGGAACTTCGGAATGTGCAACAATGGGGTAAATTAAAAGATGGCATATGGAAGAAAACACAGTCCTATCAGACAAGGCTTCCTGAAGAGACTTGCAGTTTGCATCAGACACACAGTAATCCAGACCTTGAGTTACCGTTATCCATATATTTAAGTAAATAGGTTGTACGTGTCTGTACAAGAAGCCAATACAGGTGAGCAGATTTTTCAGGGGATCACTTGAAGAAAATATAAATTTAAAATATTCACACATCCTTTGTGAAATGCAGTCTGAGTGAAGGGATTTTGTTGTTAACTTAGCCATCATTTGGAAGTACAGAGCTATCAAATAAATCAATGGAGAAACCTTATCCATATAAGAAATACAACTGACAGTCGGAAATTTTAGATGTTTATCATGATCAATTGATTGCATTTCATCAATGTGCTTTAGGTCTAAAGGAAACTTGTACAGAGGAGATCCCAAGATGGAAGGACCTAACTCCTTTGTGATGGCATCTATAAACTGAATGGAAGTACAATACACTTCAGCAT
The DNA here is from genome assembly GCF_003935025.1 of Abrus precatorius. Taxonomy (NCBI): domain Eukaryota; kingdom Viridiplantae; phylum Streptophyta; class Magnoliopsida; order Fabales; family Fabaceae; genus Abrus; species Abrus precatorius. Next base: position 34,773,202 of record NW_020874428.1, on the reverse strand, counting down.
TTTCACAGACATCTGAATATAAATCTTCACATACTTTCTTGACGAATGTTAGTAATGAGTTCAAGCACTGCATAATTCCATCATATTTAGTAGATGGACTTTCCATGTCCAGCTTGACTCCTTTCAGAATATATATAAATAACTTTAAGGCAGTATCATAAACATGACTTCTATGATCACAAGTGACAGTTGGCCTAGATGTCTGACAGATGACATAAAAGATCATACTCAGATAGAAGTCCAATTGACTGATATCCCACGGCATCCATCTAATTTCATGTTGCTTCCAAGAACATTTGCCAGATAAAGGTCCATTTTCAGAGATTATGTGGCTTACCAGACTAGTTGATTGGTAGAGGACATCCCTACACTTCGGTGAAATACTATCACGAAGCAGATCAAGGCCAAGGTTCCATAACCAGATGCTCTTGCTATCAGGTCCATTCTGAAATATTGCTTTAAGTATAGGCTCTAAAACCATTTGTGTCATTGACGGTTCATTGATAGAGGTATCAAGCTTATGTAGCAAATAACACCACGTGTTCAAGCAGGATAAGTGAACTGATGTATCACATTTACTGGACATGATACCAATCAGTGGAGTCATTATGAGCTTTATGCTTTTGGAAAATCCATTTGCTTGATTGCCACAATTGTTCCTTCCTAATGAATGTTGTTTCTGGAGAGAAATCTCCACAGCTCGTGTATTTTTCTCAGAAACTAATATCGGACAGTGAACAAGGGCATCAACAAGACCTTCCCAGGCAACCTGCACATATGACAGTAATAAGTCACAAAAGTAGCAATGAGTAAATGGTGTTAACAACTAGTGAGTGCCCTGTGCACGTATTTAAATGTCAAACAAATTTCTTTAAGCCACTGTGCGCCATGTCACTTAAAATATTGAGAAGCTTTACATCCCAGACATAACTTATCTTTGTGAATCATGGATGAGATAAAGCAGTTGCTCATAGATAGTACCAGTGTAGCAATTTGAACTTGAGGGTCAAGATCTGTAAATGTACGCTCAGGAATTTTCAGCATATCATTAACTGAAGGCCTATTCTTTAAAGCATGGGATCCAAGCATTCTGACAAACCATCCCCATGCTCGAATAGCTTGAATCTTCATACCATTATCTAGCAAATCCTTCATCCCATTGAGTAACTTTATCTTCATATCTTTGACGAGAACCTATTGAAAAATAAAAAACTATGACGACAATGAGACCAATAAGCATGTGTCTAAATCGCTACATGAACCTTACATATCAAATAGGACATGCCACGGACATGATACATCTTTGGTTTGTTCTCCAATTATTATGCCACAAAAAAATTAATTTAGATAACTGTCCACCACCAAGAAAAAATTTACGTAGCAGGGATTACAAATACCCATAACATTACAAACTTGCCTTGACAAATTATTGTAATTTGAATAATTTGTACAAGCACGTAACAACAATAGCCTTACAGCTAAAATAATAATAAAATCATGTAATGCCACTAGAGAACAGAGTCATCTCTTTGTATTGAACATCCACATAAGGTCTTGGTACCTTGGAGAGATCCAGAGAAGGAGGAATTACTGTAGAAATAATCTTCAACAGGCACCTTTCTGAAGCATCCCTCTCCCTCTTATCTGTGTTGAGAAGTCTCCTGTATATTGGAGGAGCCCATATATGGGACGAGTCTCTCATTTGCTTGCTTAATTGACCACACAAGTTCATTACAGCCTGTCATCCAAAGGTTATAAGATGAGTATCAAAATAAATTTATACGCCTAGAGATTGATGAATTCCAAGAAAACATACGCAAGGAGTCCGACCAATATAGTTAAAAATGAACGAGATGCTAGTATAACATTATCATTGTTAATATCTTTCAAGGTTATGGTGACAACTGAGAAAACATATGTTCAGTGATACTGACTTACAAAAATAATGATCTTGATCTTCTCTGTATTAGTATTTAAAAATATATCTAGTCAACTTGGTAAGCGAGTACATTCTATTAATTAAAAACGAAGAGGCAATTAGCTAATCTCTGAAACATTTCCAAAAAATGGCTAGAAGAATGAAGCTCCTTTAATTTTTGCAATCACTTTCGAAGTTTCTAAGGGAAGGGAACTGTACCTGCGTAGCTTCAAATGTTGTTGACAGAGAACCCATAGGATTATCTAGGGCGTGGACAATTACCCGTAATAAAGAATGAAAGTGAGAAACAAGAAATGATGAACCTAACTGTTGAACAGATAAACACCATACCCCTAAATTACAAGCAGACTGCAACAAAAATTAAGGAAGTTAATGTAAATATAGCACATGCAACCTAAAAAAAAACTATCCAGAACAAATAAAAACACTTATCGAGAGTAAATAGAACATCACTAGCCTTCAATTTTGTGGTCGTAATAAGTTTGGCCAATGTGCCCAATACCAAATTAGCATCATCCACTGCAAAACCAAGAGAAAATCAGCTTAACATAAAATCAAAGTCGAATACAGGGGCAAGACCAGATAGATACCTTGAAGCGTGGAAACAACGGAGGGATGATAAAGCATGAAGCCCAAACATTTCAAAGCTTGTGCAACTCTAACACGCAGTTAAATAAATTAATGAACATTCTAATTCTACAGGGAAAAAAAGTGAAAATCGTGAGAGAGTGAAGATCGATGCTCACATTTCTTCGTCGTGGTCATCGGAAATGTCGGAAAGGATGAAAGAGATAATGGATTTGGAGGAGTGAGCGAGGGATTGAACCGAAGAGGGTTGAAGACAAGAATGTTGTTGAAATTGCAAGAGGTTTGAGTATCCCGAACACTTGTTCAACTTGTCATCTGAAGAAATCAGAATATGGATTTCGTGGATTTCTTCTGACATCTTTTCTTGCAAAGAGTTATGAACGATAAAACCCTTCACATTGCTTCGTCGCCGGTGAAAGACACCTCGATTAATCTTTCGCGCCAAAACCCTGGTTTTGTGCTTTTATCTTTAGCTTTTTATTTATTTCGAAAATAAGGTCCTACTGAAAAATAAAAAATGGTCTGGAGAAACTGAGAAAGTGTTTTAGAATCTATTCATTTTTTTAATCAATTTTCAGATTTTTTTAAAAAAATACATTGAAAATAACCTTTTACTGGATATGCGCTGAATATTATGTCAGTTTTACTTTTATATCCTCATCTACTATATTAAATACAATATATTTTTATTAAAACTTTTCCTATATATCTAATAATAAATATTAAATTTTAATGGAATTAAAAATGTTTATAAAAAACAGCCCAGTGTTAATATAATTTCACTTAAAAAAATTGTTGTTCGTTTATTCTTCACTTTTATCTTTTTAGTTTAAACACCGTTTCACATCTTTTATTTTTCTTTTTCTTCACCTTCAAAGGGGTAAGATTTTATGACCAGAGAGTACCTCAAATTATGAAGTGTAACAACGTTATCTTGGTTGGTCTTTGATCTAGAAATGATGGACTCTCTAGTTGTTGAGTTGGAAAACGACCTCTACCATGAGACCACCCTCTCTACCTTGTTTGACTTCTACGACTCCTTGTCATCATGTTAAGCCTTCTTCTACCTTCGAAACTAATAACGCATGAGCACCATTAACCTTATATTGTAATGTTATAAGAATCTAAGGCTAGGTAAGAGGAGTTGGGAGAGATTAGAAAGAATTTAATCTTATTTAAAAATTGTTTAACTAGGCATAGATGGTTTTGAAAATTTTTCTAAAAACTTCAAATTTTTAAAACTCTTTAAAAGTTTATTTTTTTGAATTATAGAAGTTTTTTTTCTCTCATTCTTTCATATTACTTCTTTTTGTTATTTTTATAAAAATAAAATAAAATATTTTCTTAGTTCTTATTATAAAAAATAAATGATAAATTTAAAGTGCATTAATTACTAAATTATTTTTATAACTTCTTTTATTAGTATTATTAAATATATAAATTATTAATTACACTACTTAATATTATAGGTATTTTTGGAATAAAATACATTTTCATGAAAAACATAAAAATTTATTTACTTTTCTTAGTCATGGTGATTTAATCTTTTATTTCTTATAAAAAAATTGAAATGAGTATTTCACAAATATAATTTTTTTAACTTTTTTAAAAAAATATTAATTTTTCAAGTGATGATTTTTTTAAAAATTTTAAAATATTAATTTTAAAATTATTTATATAATTAAATTTCTTCTATCAGCCTCCCTTTTTAATATTAAATATCTAAACAAAAAAAAAATTACCTTTTTTACTCTCCTTTTCCTTTCCCTCCTTCTCCCTTTAAATTCTTTTTTTTCTTTCTCCTCCATACTCTCAAACAAAGTCTAATACTATGCTAGATTAATGTATGAGAAGCACTTTAATTTTCACTTACAATAACAAATAATATTGCATGAAATATAGGAAGATTAAGCTCGAGACCTGTACCACGAAGCTATGGAAAAATGCAATTGTGCAAAAAATTAAATAAAATAGTTTATATAATGTGCTCACGCATATTTAAGAGTTGATGTCACGTTATATTTTTTTTGGCAGATAACACGATCATAGCTAAAAAATGGAGGAAAATAAAAATGAGAAGTTAAAGATACGCGGTTAAGTTTTGAAAGCAAGTCTTTCGTTTATGCAGAAGTACCATAAAAAAATATATAAAAGTGAATTTTGGAAACCATACTTAGCACATGTCACGAGGTTTAAGTCTTTTGAACCCATTATACAAAATACTGGGAAATGAAGGGAGATGTAAATCATGAAATTTAGTGGAATGGAAAAAACAGAAGAGGGTGATCTCAAGTGTTTTTAAACAAAAATTAAAAAGTTGAAACAACAAATCATAGAAATGGAAGGAGTGCTGATTAAACTCTAGAAAAAAAAATATCACATAACTATCAGTTTTTTAATATTGCATGGGATTGAGTCATGCACAACAAAACATAAACAACAATAATAATAAGTCACATAATAAGATTGAGAATTTCGTGTTGGACTTTATTTGGGATAAGGAAAATTTTCTAAGTTAAAAATCATGTTAAAAAAAGCTACATTTTGACAAAAATGTTAAAAATTCGGAAGGAATCTAAAAATATGTCTAAATTTGAGTAGTATTATAAAGTTATCTAAGATCTTTTTGTTTCATATCAAAAAAATACATTTCAAGCTATTTCAAAAGTTTTTGTCACCTTGTTAATTTTTCTCTAAAATTGCTTAAAAATAGGACTGAAAAAAAATATTATAAGTCCACAAAATTGAAGGCTTTTTTGAGAAGTTTTTAAGAGTTTTCAAGTCACTGACACCTAAAACTACTCAAAAAACAGGACTGATAAGAAAATATTTTAAGTCCACAAAACTGATGGCCTTTTCGAGGAGTTTCCAAGTCTCTGACATCCAAAACTGTTCGAAAAGCAGGAAGTGGTCAGAAAATATTCCAAGTCCACAAAACTGATGGCCTTTTCGAGGAGTTTCTAAGTCCTTAACACTTAAAACTACTCGAAAAACAGGAAATGGTCAGAAAAATATTATAAGTCTATCAGTCTAGTTGAGCTCCAAAGTTCCTCCAGAATTGTTCAAAAAATAGAAATGAGCAAAGAAAATATTATAAGTTCACAAGACCAAGACAAGTTCTCAAAACTTCAGAATTGCTCCAAAAACAGAAATGAGTAAAGAAAATATTAAGTCCACAAGACCTAGACAAGCTCTCAAAATCCCAGAATTAGTCGAAAAGAGAAGTTAAGGAGAAATTATTCTAAGGCCATAACACTAAATGAGCCTCCTAAATTTCTTCCAGAAACACTCGAAAGATAGAAAAAACAAAAAGTCTTGATAGGTCAAGTCATTGCAAAATCCAAAAACGGTTACCAGCAGTCATTAACATTCACCACTACGCAAAGGAGATCGTGGGCGATAGCGGTTACGAAAGAAACCCCAACCAACAACACGATTACAAACAATCGTGGATAATGGACATCAACAGTTAAAAGTAGTTATTAAGAGGTGTCCGCAAAAGGAGAAGAACGACAGTGATTTTCTTGCCTATAAATACTCCAAAGCACCATTTTACAGATGACAACTTTTTGCACATTGACATCGCACCTAAAATTCTTTGCACACTGAAACCTTGCACCACACTAAACACTAGCTACCAGGAGACTCACGGTGACCGCTATCCGCTGTTGTGAAGAGTCGTACGCTTACATTCATGCACCTTTACACTCCTGCACATTTATCTTTCTGTAATCTATTTCTAGCTTCTTTGTTTGTTTTTTGTTCCTTTTTTTGCAATTTGCTTTCTATTTAGCACATTTTTGTAAAAAAACTTCTACGTTGTGATTCAGTTTTATACGTTTCATATTCACTATTCTTGTTAAATTATGTAATTTGCGACGTCAATTTTACTGTTACGTTATCAACACACTTAAAAGAACTCAAAGAGAACCTAATCCATTTCACAGATTGCTTTTGAATTATTTGTTTACAAAATTATTATTTTTCACCGTGAATAGGCTTATTGAGATATTGTGACAAATATGACCAAATTTAGTTAAGCTCATAGACAAGTAATCACGAAAGATGAAAAATAATATATATAAACAAATAAATAATATTTTTTATTGTAAATTAAAAATAACATGTTTTTTTAAGTTTAATTATTTTATTACTTAAATTTTTATTTCTATAAATATTCATTGAAAATTTTATCCAAATTAAGCTTATATATATACTATCACTTTTTAAAATAATTTTTGTTTAAAATGCCCCTTTTCCCTTACAACTGTATCAATAATAAAGTATTTATAAAATATAAAGTAAAAGCAGAGTAAAAAATATCCGATGTTTAATAAATTAAAATAAAAGAGAAATAAATGATAAAAAATTTATTTTACTTATTTAGATAGGTAAAAGAGGCTGAAAAAAAAAGTTATATTAAAATTTTGTATAAAATTTTAAAATTAATAGAAAATTATTTTTATTGTAATATTTATTCTTAATAACTTTTTAATTTTTTATATCACTTTAATATTTTGATAAGAAAAAAAAAATCAAGTACGCTTTCTCTTGTTCCCATGCCCATTTCTTCGGATTTTGAGGGATATTTTTTTATGGTGGGACCTCAAAAAAACTTCTCTCCTCTCCTTCCATGCAGCCAAGCAAGATAAGTTTTAAATTCAATATTTTTCTCCGTCCCTCTTACTTTTGCCCATCCAAACAAAGTGTGTAAGGTTATTTTTTTTATAAAGAAATTGAAATTTTAGAATATTTAAAAATTTAAATTATATTATTTAATTTTTTTATTTAAAAAAATTAAATTAAATAATTGATTTTTTTCATTGCAAATATTTATTTAGATAGATTTATTAAATTATTTAAACTTTTCAAAATTTTAAATTTATATTATATTTTAAAAAATAAATATATAAAAATTAAATTATTAAATTAATTACAACTAAATAAAAATATGAATGAAACACATAATAAATAAATAATATCAAATTTTCACTTGTTAAAGTTTATAATTATTTGATTTTATTTTATTAAAAATTATTACTAAAATTTTTATAATTTTAACTTATAAATATGTAAATTCTTTTAAAAAATAATTCATTCATTTAAAACATCTAATCCAAATGCACTCTATAAGTTAAATTTATTAAAATTCTTAATAAAATTATTTTTTATACAAAACCTATCGTTCTCATCTTATTTTAGTTATTATGGAGTATCATTCGAGATATTTTAAAAGAATTTGATAAAGTTTATTTTGTTTGAAAAAAATACTAACAATACAATCGCTAATACACTTTTAACTATCAATTAAAATTTATAAAAAAATTTATAAAAATAATCTAAATTTTAGTTTTTTTATATTTTTAAATTAATATTATTCTTATATTTTTAATAAATTTTAGTTAATATTTAAAAATATGTTATAAAAATATGTTATTAATGTTTTTCTTTTATTTAAAGAAAAAAATTGCTACCATGACCCTATGGCCTTATTCGTGCCAAAAAAAGTGAGTAAGATATTATTTTAAATATATTTTTTATTAATAATAAAAATTGATGATAAATTTTAAATTTTTTAGTTACACGAGTCTTATTTATATATTTTTAATAATTTTAACTAATTAAATAAAAATGGTGTAAGAAAAAAAGTGACATGATGGTATAGTTCTAGCATCCGTCTTTTAATATTACCGATTTATGAGTTACAAAAATGAAGAACAAAAATAAATTTCTCCCACTCTCTTTCTATCTGAACCTCTCCCGATTCGGCGAATAGGTTTTCATTTCATTCTCGCACTCTTTCCGTGTCTCTCTGCAAAATTAGATACCATCAAAGCAAGCTAAACAAAATTCCGAGGGTTTTTTCTTCGAAGTTGTTAATCATAGATTTCTCTTAACTTCGACTTTTAATGTAATTCAGATTCATTTCACTTCGCGTCTCTTCACTCAATTTTAGGGCTTTTCTTCTCTCTCTTTATCTCTTCCCCAAAACCCTTCTCACAATAGGATTTGCAATCTGATTTCTCGATCTCACCATGGAAGCTCGAGATTTACCATCGTCGTCCCCGTCGTCAGCCACCAGCCGGGATGCTTCTTCCGGCAACGACGGCAACGACGGCGTCATCACCGTCACCGTCGCCCTCGCCAAAGACGCTGCGTTGCATTTCCAGTCAGGCAAGTTCGCTGAATGCGCCGAGGTCTTGAACCAGCTTTTGCAGAAGAAACAAGGCGATCCCAAGGTAATCAATTTGCTTCACCATTTTCCATCGATACTGATCTCACCGACGTCGTTTTCCGTTTTATCTCTGTCGCTCCATGCTTCTAGTTCCTTATTGACGATTGTTCTTTCGTTCTTTTATTTTTCTTGATTCTTTCCTCGGTACTGGTTTTTATACTAATTGCCATACGGCGGGTGATGGATCTGTTTGTTCGGTTGTTTACTTTTTAAGAGGTGAATTTCAATTTCGGTGACTTGGTGGAACTTTAGCTAGTAAACACTTGCAGATGCAGTGTAGCATCTGTCGCTATAGATGCAAATGTGCTTCGGTTGAACTGGTTTGTATGGATTTCCTCGGGTAGAAAGTGAATGGGATGTATAAGTTGTGTTATGAGCGTCTTTGAGTGGATGCCTATACAAATGCATGTGCGTTACGTGATGTAAGTAACTAGTAAGAACATTAAACGTATGAAGAAACAGTTGCTGTGGATCCAAGATGGAAAGTTTGAATCACAAGAGGGAATCTTAAAGTTTGAATCACTAGAGGGATTTTTAGCTCATTTTCTGAATAAGGACAATTCTTATTTGTTCAATTATTTTGTAGCTTTGGTTCCTGTCGTTAACGTGTTTGTGGTCTAATTATGCCTAAGATAGTTACTGGTCACACCTGCGGTGCGCTAAGCTAATGCGTGAATTGAGTAACAAGATACTTGCATGAACTTATGATAATATCTTTGTTGGTGTGACTTTTTATTGAATGGTCCACAGTGTGCACCTACTGCATAGTTTGTGCAAAGCATATTTTCCCTAGTAAATTGTCCCTCTTTGTTCTTTTTTCTTTGATGGAATTAGATATGTTTTGGTCTTGATTTACACTCCTTACTTATTCCATTGTGTGTTCTCATAATTGATTAGGTATGCTGTATTATGAATAAACTAAAATAATTGAAGGGAAATTGCAGTAAGTATACCTGCGAAATTAATTTTTGTGGAAGAAATAAACTGGACTTTTATCATCATTATGCATGTGTGTGTTTTATAAAGCATGGATATGGGGTTTGTGCTTTCTACATATCACGTATCTTGTATGAATATTCAATTAAAAATTCTAATATTCAATTTGTGATTGAGTTTGTGAAATGCATTTGAGATAGCAGTTATGTCCATAGTACAATAAAATTCTATGTCATCCGTATACCTGTTATGAGCAAGGGAGGGCAATGGCTTTGATGAGTTCACAAGCGCACTAAATTGTCATATCTTTGTGTTTATTTTTTGATGTCTGAGACAATCCTTTTATACATCTTAGTTTTTAAGGTTTTAAATCCTAATATTTCAGGTCCTTCATAATATTGCGATTGCGGAATTCTTTCGAGGTGGTTGTTTGGATCCTATAAAGTTGCTTGAAGTAATTAATGGTATTAAGGTATGCTATTTTAAACTTCATTTTGTTTTGAATTTGTCCAGGGTGTCAGTTTGCACTTTGCATTAGGTGGTAGTTTTTGCTTTTCATGGTTCACATTAAGGGAAACCATTTTCATTTTCATTTTCTAACCTTTATGGATTAGAAAACTGGAATTGCATAATATTGACACCACTTGAGAGTATGATGACGATATTAACCTAGGTCATTATTTGGTCTCTTTAAATTTCATTTATGAGCCTTTATACGGATTTGTGTATATATTTTGGGGTCAATCAAAATGCTAAATTAGCAGTGGCTTGAGTCAGTGGAACATGTGTTTAAGATTGTAGAAGGCTGCCATATTTGATTCTGATGATTTCTTATGATTTTTATCTGTGTTTGGTTTCCCTTATTGGATTAAGGATGCAGATAAGTTTTAACTGCCTGTTGGACCTGATATACTATAGTTGATGACAATTTCGTTTCCTAAATTCTTTCTCCTAGGTATCTTATTTATTATATTCTTAAAGGAGGAAATCGTACACGCACATCACCGCCTCAATGATAATATTACAAGTTAGGAAACGGTGGTGAAGAAGAGTTGGCTAGGTTTTCCTCATTGGATACTCCAACTCTATAATAAAATTCAACGCAGATTAGGAAGTCTTTTTAAGCTTTCAGTATGTAGGCGTTAAGTTCTCATTTCTCTCATATTTTTTCCCCTAACAAGTGGTCAAGTGGGGATCACATTGAAGCTCAAGGTTTTAAATTTTAAAATTGATTTGTGCTGTTTTGGATCATTTGAATTGTAGCTTGAAGCTCTCATTTTTATTTGTTTGTAATTTTGTACTTATCCCTTTTTACTGGAGTTGATTCAGAGAAAAAATGATGAGCTTGCTCTGGCTTTTGGAGAACAAGGAGAAGGAGAGTCTGCTAACAATGTTGGAAATAAAGTTGTTTTGGTATCCAAAGGAAGTAATGCTTCAGCAAATCAGTCTTCAGGTGCAAATAGCACCGTGTATACAGTTGAATTTGACTCTTCTGTGGCAATGCTAAATATTGTATGTACATTTTACTTATATTAATCTCATTTATTTCTCTCACTTGTTGCTTTGATTGTATTTGTATTTTTATTATCTTTGTTGATATGTTTTTGTTATTTCAATTTCTAGGCCATTATTTGGTTCCATCTTCATGACTATGCAAAGACATTGTCAGTTTTGGAACCCCTCTTTCAAAATATTCAGCCCATAGATGAGGTATGATATATATTATTTGATGTTATTTTGTTTTAAAAATTACACTGATGTGTTAATGGCTTTGTTTTGTCCCTTTATTTTGTGTTCTCTTTTCTAAATCAGACAACAGCTCTGCATATTTGCCTTCTGCTGCTTGATGCTAGCCTTGCTTGCCATGATGCATCAAAATCAGCTGTAAGTTCTATTTGATAATTTTATTGTTGGTTTACTTTTTATCAATTGAAAGTCTTGTTGCTTAATTTATTGCTGTTAACCATGATATTCATATATTATGATTAATGAATGTATTTTTTGTTTACTTTTAAAATTGTGCATGGCTAGTTATTTTTCAATGAATGAATGAATATGTAAATATTAACGTTCTTAAATAATTTGTATTTATTTTTTAATTTGAATTTTATTTACCTTGATCAGTTGAACTATAAGCCTCTCATTTCTCTCGTGATAACTAAAATCTTTCTTCCCAAGCCATTGTTGGGCATGGCAGCTGACTGTATACAATGGTGATTTGTCCAATTAATCTGTTTCAGTCCTTCATTTGTAGCTGTTTGGATGATTTCTTTGTTGTGCATAAATCACACTCTTAATGTGTAATTCTTGGTCATCAGAGATTCAAAACAAATTTACAGGTTATAGATTTGCCATAACATTATTTATTAGGATTTGGATCGTCTCATTTCAGTTCCTAACATAAAATCCTGTCAATTTGGGTGAGATCATATGCAGGAAATGTGTAGAAGGTGTTGTATTTTAACTATTGATCTCCACAACGAGGTTATGCTTGGAGCTAAAATGAGATTCTATTTTGAAAACTCTACTCCATTATCTCTATTAACTTGGTCAAACTGAAAATTTGAGGGGTTTAGTTCACTTGATTTTGATGGTTTTCTCTGATAAAATATAATGCAAAACTTTCTTGGCATAAATTATCTCACCTTCCTATTTGGGATATCTCTATCATAAATAGGTTGTTGAGTGAATGGTTTAAAATTTTCAATGTCTCCAGTTTTTTTAGCCTGTCTAATTGTACAAGTGCACTGTTCTGAGCCGGAATCTGTTTGTGTAGGATGTGTTGACTCATCTGGAAAACAAGGTGTTTAAAACATTTGGTGTCAGTAGTGTGAATCAAGGGGATATTGGGAACACAGCACAACAACAATATATCAATCTAATTACAAAGTCTGCACCTGTTGCCATTAGTGCATCGGCTGCTGATGCATCCAGTTCTGATTTAGGGTCAAGTGCTACTGCATCTGAAAATCATCTATCCAGAGCTTTATCTGAAGATACTCTTGATTATGAAGCCATGATTTTGGATATGGGTGGACAGAATTTAGCCAGGCCAATGGGCCCATCTTCAAATGATCTTTCAAGTGCTTTGGTTGACAGGTTTTCTACTGTTGATTTAAAGCTTAAATTGCAACTTTACAAGGTTAGATTTCTGCTTCTTACTAGGAATCTGAAGCTAGCAAAACGAGAGGTCAAACTGGCTATGAACATCGCACGTGGAAGAGATTCATCAATGGCTCTTCTTTTGAAATCTCAACTTGAATATGCTCGTGGTAATCACCGCAAGGCCATAAAGCTATTGATGGCATCAAGTAATCGGACAGACACAGCATTTTCAAGCATTTTCAACAACAACCTTGGGTGCATTTATTATCAGCTTGGGAAATATCAGATGTCTTCATTATTCTTCTCAAAGGCACTAACCAATTGTTCATCCTTGCGGAAGGATCAATCATTAAAACTAGCCACTTTCTCGCAGGATAATTCTCTCCTTATAATTTATAATTGTGGTGTGCAGTACTTGGCTTGTGGGAAGCCAACACTTGCAGCCCGATGTTTTCAGAAGGCAAGTTTGGTCTTCTATAAACAACCTCTCTTGTGGCTCCGACTCTCAGAATGCTGTTTGATGGCTTTGGAAAAGGGCCTAATCAAATCAAGTCAGATTCCTTCAGAGAAGTTGGAGGTAGGAGTTTGTGTTGTTGGGATGGGAAAATGGAGGCAACTTGTGGTGGAAGATAAGATTACAGGAAATGTACGTGTGGACTCATATGAAGGGGATAATTGCTGTCCTGGTGAAGATGGACGGGTGAAGTTATCAATGTCCCTTGCTCGACAGTGCCTCTTGAACGCCCTACACTTGCTGGAGTCCAAAAATGCAAATTGTTTGAGGTCTGGTTTGCCCTCCAATTCTTCTGTGGAGGAAATTGATACAGGTGAAGTGTCGCCTTCAAAGAATTCAAATCTTAAAAATTTACATGGCATTGATTCGAAGGCATTTTCAATAGCAATAGGTTCAAGTCAGATTAATGCAAATGGGGACACAAGAGAACAAAAGGGAGGAACTAGTCAGGAACTTATTCAGAACTCCCTCTCCTATTATGAAAATGTCCGAAAAAGAGAAAATCAATTGATTAAGCAAGCTGTTCTTGCTAATTTAGCATATGTAGAGCTTGAATTGGACAATCCCATGAAGGCACTGTCAGTTTCAAAATCCCTCTTAGAAGTTCCAGAATGTTCCAGAATTTACATCTTTCTAGGCCATGTTTATGCAGCTGAGGCTCTGTGCTTGCTGAACAGACCAAAGGAAGCTGCTGAGCACTTGTCATTTTATTTGTCTGGGGAAAACAGTGTTGAATTGCCTTTCAGCCTGGAGGACTGTGAAAAATGGCAACCAGAGAGGACTGCCGAATTTGAAGATGTGAATGGAGGATCCACAGCTGCCAAGAATTCTTCTCTTGAAGGCACTCAGAGTATTGTTTTCCTCAAGCCAGAGGAGGCGCGGGCAACAATTTATGCAAATTTTGCAGCAATGTCTGCAATGCAGGGTGAATTTGAGAAAGCCAAAATATTGGTTACGCAGGCATTGTCCGTGTTACCTAACAATCCAGAAGCCACTCTTACTGCAGTTTATGTGGATCTCTTGCTCGCTAAGCCACAGGAAGCTCTGGCCAAATTAAAACGTTGTAGCCGAATTAGGTTCCTTCCTAGTGGAATAACATTGAATAAATCTTCTTGAGTGTTGTATGCTTGGGTTTTACAATTGTGCCTGGTCCTCATCTCAGCATTAGTTAGCAGGTAGCTTAATCCATCCATAGCATTTGTAACATATATAAGTTCAATTCAGAGAATAATTTTTTATGATTCGTTTCCTTATAATTCTCAAATTTAGGGGTCACTTACAGGTGGTGGCTGTGTTTTGGTTAGTTCTGGTGCCCACCTTTGAAATTTGAGGTGTAGATCTGATTCGGATTGTGTTTTACATTTTTAGAGGCTAATTTAGTTTATATTCAGGAATAGAGGTCATGTTACTCATGTGCTTATATTGAGAAAACTGAAAAGTTGATAGTTATTTTGGAATTCCATTTTGAATCCGATGGAGTCTACTGTTTCTAATCCCCCGCTGGTTCCATTATCCAGATGAATATGATCTCTTGCCTTGTGCTTTTTCCCAGTTGCTGTTTTGCTTTATATAAATGTTATGCACGGGGCAGGTGATGCTCGTAACGGGATAGATGTTTTTTTCCCTGCCTTCTTCCGGATAAATAGAAGTAATATTGTTTGGTTCTTCACTCCTGCAATGAAGCTCATCGGGTAGCAAACCCTGCAAGGATCTGAGAATCTTTCACAAGAGTCAAGCGTGGATTGGATTTTTAAATATGGATTGAAAGTGTTCATTTTGACTTAATCCCAAGTCTTGAGCCGAATTAGAAACCTTTTCGTGAATGGTAAGTGATGGCTCATGGAGCTACGAATACGTACTCGTAGTTTGAACTGATCACACAAGGTCCGTATGAACTTTACAGCAAATAGGTACAAAAAAGTTTAATACAGCGACCTTTGCGAATTCCGAGTGGAGAAAAGTTAGCCCCTTGATAGATGTAATTTGGTTTCAATAAGTTTTATTTAAAATGAAAGTAATTCAATTGCTTTATATTCCATAAACGGTTCAGCTTTTACAATTCAGCTTGGGTCTAGCTCTGCAAAGATTACCCGTGATACTGCGGAAGGGTAAAAATATCAAGTATCAGTTAAGGAATTAAAAGTGACTTTTTTTTTTTGAAAATTATAATAATATATTTTTTGTTTAATTACACTTTTTAGGCTTATATTTTAATTTGAGTAATTTTCATTTTCTTAGTTTAAATTAATTGTATTTAGGTTAACTTTTAAATCGTTCATGTTAAGTCTTTTATTCTAAAATTTCATTTAATAATTAAAAAAATATATTAGAAGTTTGATATATTGATTTGTATGAATTAGTAAGAAAAATGTATAAAATGTCTAAATAATAATAATGAATAAAACATATATAATATAATTATTTTATATATTTTTTCCTTTCAGATTTGTGTAAATTAATTATATTATATTTTTGTTAAAATTTTGTTAATTGTTGGATGAAATTTTGGAGTAAAAGATTTAATTTGAACGAAAAACTATAAATATTAATGTGAATAAATAAAATTAGAGAAATTGAAATTACACACGAGATAAAGTAAAAGAATAAAAAGTGAAACTATGTTGACCTTGTTTTCATATTTTTTGTGTGATTTTTAATATTAAAGATCTGTTTATTTATTCTTTAATCAGTGTCCTTAAGATAATGATTAACATAATTAATTGTTAATACAATATTTTACACTTGAATTGTTTTTGAAATTTACGATGTGATAAAACCTTAATTTTGTAATTGTTTTACAGTTTTTTAGTGGATGAGTCCATACTCCATACCATAGTGCAGAAATTTATAAAATGTGCATCATTTGTTATAACTTTTTATATAAAATAATTATTATAAAATATAATTTGATTTATGTTATTTGTGATATTATTTTAATTCTGTAAATATTTTACATTAAAAAAATTGGCATTCCACATTTAAATTTAGTTTAATTGTTTTCTATTGAATTTCCATTTTCATTTTAAATTATTAAATATCCATAGATATTTATTTCTTAGTAAGAACCATAAATAAACAGTTGAATACCTACGGCGGGGACGATGGCGGGGGTGGGAAAACATTACCCGCATTCGCGTCGCTCCTTTATTATTTAACGATACTTTTTTCAACGTTTGGAGTTATATGTTTTAATTTTAGTTTTGAGGTTTTTATTCTTAATGGGACATTTACTCATTACCAATGAGTAAAATGTAGAAAACAGGTTGAAAGACACACTCAAATTTTACTAAATATATATTTTAAAAAACTCGTCCAACAAATAACTGGAAAAAATAACTTTGCTAGTATATAAGTATGGTTTGAATTCTAGTAATGAATTTTAACATGAACTAGAAATATTTTATGCAAAATATTCTTATTTCAAGCAACATTAAATTAGTGTATCAACTAAGCTTAAGTTTAGTATTACAATTTATATTTATTTTTGTGTTATTTTTTAAAGTAAGATAAGATTTTCACACCAATGTTACTTTTAATGTTAGATTTTCAATATATATTTATTGAAACAAATTTTTAATTTTAAATAAAAATAACACTAAAAGTATACATAATACTGTATATAATTTTACTTTATTTTGTTTCATGATATTTCTTTTGTGACTTCTGTTTTTAGTAAAATGTTCAATTAGTAGTTATTGATGAAATTTGCTTTAAAAATTATGAGTATTTGTGGAATACCTCATAATAGAATTATTTAAATAATTGAAAGAAATGTGTTTTCATTCATAATAATTTTATTTAACTTAAATAAAATTACTTTTAAATGCTATAAAAGATAATTGTGGTTTAAATAGAAATATTACAGTTACGTTATTTATTTTCTTACATTCTTTTTAAAGTACATGTCATATGAAATTAATAAATTAAAGTACTTTTTGTAAAAAAAAATAATGTTAAAATTATTTCTTAAAAGTAATTTTAAATATCTAAAATAAAAAATTACTTAAAAACATAAATATATAATATTACTTTTTTAAAAGTAAATTAACTATTTTGATATACTTCGAATGAATTTTAAGAATTGACTTTAATAAAGTCAATCTTTGTTTTACATACGTAAAACTCCAAAACATGAGTGGATAAGGAGAGCAAAACTCTATGAATAATTTTTTCATTGGCAAAATCTAATTCAAATTTTTAATTTTAAAAAATTAAACTTCTTTGCCACTTACACCAATAAATATTAATGAATCAATGGATTTGACCTGGTTTCACATTAAAAAAAAAGTCCACAAATGTTCTATTGAGTTAGAACGAGTGGAAGTTAATATTTAGGTCGCCGACTCATGTAGTTTTTGGTTATTTAACATTGTTTTTTCTTTTGGGTGCATGTACTTTAGCTTAATTATGTTTATTATGGGAATTCTATTTGACGCTTGAAGAAAGTCTTGTACTACCCAATGTATTAAAACATTGATATTGCTTTTAAAAGTAATTTGTTGTACAGTAATTAGTAATAACTGTGTGTTTGAAACCATTAAATCAAGATGAATTACGTAACTATTTAAGTTAGAAATATTATAGTTTTGGTTTAGACTACACAGCGTAGTAATCAGTAATAATTGTGTTTTTTAAAACCCTTAAATAAACATGAATTATCAAACCATTTAAGCTAAAAATTAATATTTTTAGTTTAGATCATACAACTATATTTATTATGATTTAAAGTTAAGATGATAAGTTAATTTAAAATAATTATTTCTCAGTTAAGCTTTTACGTACATTTAAAAAAAAATTAATCTTCGCTTTAGCTATAAATAAACAATAATAAATGTCAAATCGCTTTAGATACGGGATTAGATTTGTCCTAAAGTGCAAGAATCCCATCAAATTATGAGGCGGGAAAGTTATACTAAAACGTGAAAGTTGCAATTAAGTGGGGCTAAGTGTTGCTTTTGAAGTTGGCATAATCATCACTTATGATAGAGGAAACTCTTTCTAAATAATTTGACCAAGTTAATAACATTGTATTTAAACATTATTAATGAACAATAATTAATCACTGTTAATAATCTATTAGTATATTATTGAATTCTTCTGTATTACTCTCTCCATTTTTCATATATCAGTTAAAGTTATTTTATTAAATTTTTAAAAAGTTAATTAATTTTTTTGTTTATATTAATTTATCGATTTATCCTTACATTTTTCTAATTAATTACATTTTTTGAAATTTTAAATTATTTGACGCTCAATTAACTATCACAATTTTCAACTCTATATTTCTATACCTATAAATATTTAATTTATCAAAATAATATAACATAAACTAATTATTAAGTTTTCAAATTCTTATTTTATCAAATATATTAAGTAAAACAAGTATTTAGGACTAGTAAATCCATTATTTAATCTTATAATTAGGAGGGAATAGCAAAAAGAGTTTGTAAAATTAATTTTAAACATTTTTTTCCAAAATTTTCAAACTATATACACATCTATGTTAAAAATGGTTTATCATTGAAGAATATTTTTTTATTTAATTTTGAATTTATTTTAAAAAAATACTTTCTAAAACTATTTTTTATATTATGTTCTACTAGTTAAATAAAAGATAAATCTTTAAACTGAATTTAGACAAGAATATCGCGAAATAAAGTTGCCTAAATATGTCCATGAAATGTCATGCGATTATAATAGATCACGAGAGACAGAGTGAGAGTGCTTTTGCTAAAGAGGAAAAGAAAAATTGAGGTGTCCTTTAGGACAACGTGAAGACAGTATATCACATTTTGTGAACAATAAAGCTTTTTTTTTACGCATGCCATGATTGGGTGTCCGATGATTATAGAAAAAAACCATTAAACGTGAAAAAAGAGAGAGATATACAATAAGTAATGAAATAGAAGAAAGAAAATATGTAAATGTGAAAAATCAGAATAATTTTGTGATCCTTAATAATTATAGTAACATGATATGTACAATGAAATAGGACCTAAATTCTTTCTAGTTTGTGCAAAATAAAATATCTAGTCTAATTTTTGTTTAAATAAAATTTTACTCGCTTAAATAAAAATTAAAAAAATAATAAAAAAATTTACACAAAATTTGTTTAATCGAATTTTTTTAACTTAAGTGAATTTTTAAAAAATTAATTTAAATAAATTTTATGATTTAAATGAATTTTAAGTCTTTTTTTCTCAATCTTTTACTCTCTCTCTTCTCCTCTACATATAATATTTTTTCTTCAATATCTATATTTAATTCTCCTTATTCTCTTTTTATATCTAATTTTTCTCTTCCTCTCTCAACTTCTTCTTTTCCCACTTCTACTCTACTTTCATTCTATACTAAACTTTTCTCTTCTTCTTCCCATTCTCATACTTGCACTTCTCTCTTTTCTCTATATTCACCTTATTTGATGAGAAAAATATTCTTTTTCACGATTTTCAATTTGTAAATGAGATTGGTTTCAAATAATATTTTAGAATTTGTATGCTAACAGTAAAGGACATAATTTGTCTGCTAAATGCTCTGGTTGAATTCCTTTTTATTATGTGAAAAAATTTTAAATGTTTTGCATGTATAATAATAATATTTTATGTAGTAGAATATTAAAAAAGTAAGATGCAAATTTTGCTTAAACTATAAAATTTTCTGTTAAATTTTTTTGTATTTTTTTAGTTTTTACTTAAGGAAGTAGAATTTTACTTAAGCTAATATTGAACTGGACAATATGTTTTCATCTAAATTAGAGAGAGTTCAGGTCCAGTTAAATGTAGCAGTTAGATATAAAAATAGGTTAAATTATTTGATAGTTTATAATTTAACTTTTTAAAATTTAATTTAACTTAATTTATTTAATTAATATATTTAATTAATCTAACTTATCAATTTCCATCATTTTCATGAAAGTTGCTTTCGATTTAATACTAAAAAGGTAACATTTTCCCTGAAATGAAAGTTGGAAACTTTGACAGCCCATTGAAAAGCAAAACCAGGGTTTCTTTCCGCTTTCTCTGTCCATCGGGTGGAATCATACGTCATATATTGTTGTGAATGTCACAGATTAATCCATTCATGCATTTTCGGAAAATCTATTAGGTCCCCAAATTCACATCATATCTCCTCGCCCTTTTCCCACAAATTGGTACCGATAAATCTAACCATATTTTTTTTTTAAGAATAACCATTTATTTTAAAATAGTTAATAAAGTTACGATATATATATATATATATATATATATATCTTAATAAACCAAGTAATCACATATTATATTACTCAATTATATTATTGTTTTAATGTACAAATGCACAATAATTTTGACCCTTTTTTTTAATGGAAACATTATTAGAGTATAATTTTTTACACTCATCTATGCAATAATTTAAATATTGACGAGCAAACTTAAAAATTCAGTTAACTAAGAATAACATCACCATCTATTAGTGTTTTACATTGTATATAATCACTAAAGTAAAGAATACTGTGCATTATTAATTTGGTGTTAGAATAGCATGTGTCGAAACTATTTTGATTTAACATTTTTTATATAAATATTGTGTTTATGTTAAAAGTATGAGATTGATATAACTTTTTTTATGCAAAATATATCATGTATTAACAATTTATCAAAAATTAATATAATATATTTTATTGTAAGTGTACAGTGACAATATTTATATACTCGCCAAAAAAAAAGACAATATTTAGATTAATAATATAATTTTTATTACGTAAATATTATACAAGTACAAACATTCACAACTTATTATATTTTATTTATAGTCAATAGAAGTCCCTTTTCGATCCCAGGACTAAAATCCCTTGCAATTGTTTAAAAAATTACAGAAAGTGTAGTCGTTAATCTCACAATTAAAGGTTAATATAATATATTTTCTACTAATATGCTACATTAGAATACAGTTATTTTTAGGGGTCTACATCAATACTCCATGTGAAACGCGTACGGCTATCTACGTATGTATAAACGTTCTTTCATTATAATTATTACATGTATTTTAAAAATGTATTTTACCTTAATTTTTAATTTTATTAATTTAAATGTTTATTTAATTATTTTATCATTTATATCATTCTTTACGTTTAATAATTTTTTTATCTTTCAAATTTTTTCTATATTAACTTTTATAATTTTAAATATAGAAATTAAAAGTATATTGTTTCTTAACAAATGAAAAACATCTTAAATTTAAGAAATAAGTTATTACATCATATAATTGGGCGCTTATTAGTAAATGGTTGTGGCGAGGTGTTGACTGTTCTAGTTCATTGTGGGTGTGAGTGTTGGAATCTAGATATGGAAGATTAGCTTCTTCTCTTCAACGTTCATCAGTTCACAACAGATGTTCTTTGTGGTGGCGTGATTTGCTGGAGGTTATTCATCAAGGAAATTCATGGCTGGATGAGAAGTTTGATAGAAGTGTGGGTGCAGGTTTACACACTCTTTTTTGGAGAGATAAGTGGGTAGGAGGGGTGCGATTGTGTGAAGCATTTCCGCGATTATTTGCAGTGGCGAGAAATGTTGAATCACGTGTATTGGAGAATGATTTTCATGATGGCACTAGATGGGTTTGGAATGTTAGTTGGCGAAGAGGACTCTTTCAACATGAGATCTCGAGCTTTAATCTTTTGTTGGAGCTTGTGAATGGAGTTTCTATTAAGTTACTACAAGAAGATAAATGGGTATGGAGGGCAGATTCTTCAGGTTGTTATTCAATGCAATCTGCGTATTCATAGCTATTTGAACTTTTTGGTGGTCCTAATAGTGTAGATCAGTGTACGGCAGATGCCTTGCAAAGGCTATGGAGAGGGAAGGTCCCTCTTAAGTATCTGGTTTTTTCTTGGCAATTGTTGTTGAATGCACTTCCTTGTAAAGGTTTACTGATTGATCGTAGTGTTCAAATTGATGATATAACTTGTTGTTTCTGTCATGGTTTGGAGGAACTTCCAACTCATTTATTTTTAACGTGCTCAATTTCATCTCAAATCTGATACTTTACTGCGCGTTGGCTTGGATTCTCACTGGTTTTGCCTTCAGATTTATCGACTCACTTGCTTTCTTGGGTTGGTGTTGGCTGTAGTAAAAGAGAAGGAATATGCTTATTAATTATCTGGGTAAGTACAGTGTGGTCTTTGTGGTTGCATAGAAATAGAATTATATTTTCCAATGGTGTTTTGGATGAGAGGGAAGTCTTAGATTCTATTATTCTGAGATCCTGGAAATGGTTTTCACTTGTTAGTAAGGGAGAAGCTATTATGTTAGCTGATTGGTATTTGAACTCACGAAATTGCATCTGTCTTAATTTTGCATAAATATATTTTTGCTTTTTATTTCTCTGAGTAAGTAATTTTTTGTGTATATGGGTTTTGAGTTCCTCTTGAACTCTTTTTAATAAGATTTGTTTTGCCTATAAAAAAAAATAAAATATAATGCAAGTAATTATTGTTTTAACCTATTCATGCATAATCGCTTACTTTATTTTTGAAAGTTTTAATAAAAACATTTTATCATTTACTTAATTTCATTTTGATGTTTAATTAACAATACATTTCAACATTATTTACACTAATGATATCAATATAAGTAAGTTATGTCAATGTTATGGTGATTATATATACGTCTAAGTTGAAATGGTTTGAATTATGTAGGATAAAGCATGAACTAATCTAATTACGTTATATAGATATTTCTTAATATTAATTTTACCTTTTAAAAGAACGAGATAACTTAAAAAAACTGTTTAAAAGTATACCATAGTAAAACACGTTAAACAAATCAACAAATTACCTTTGTTTAAATCACTAAATAAATAAAAAGATGTATAGAAAATTTAAATATAATTGTAAAAAATAATATAATAATATTATTAATTTGTATTTATCTAAATTGCCCATTTTTATTAGGTCTAAAAAGCTCAAAATAAAAAGTTCGATGATCAAATTAGCTTTTAAAAATCTTTAACCTTATGTGGTTCATAAGTTTAACATGTCCTAGACCTAACAGGTCATACCATAGGTCTCTAATAAGTAATTTGAACTTTTTCAGCCTTATATATCACACAATATATAATCTGAATAAAAACCTTATATATTATATATGAGTTCAAGTTTTATTTCATTTTTTGAACTTTTAATCGAGGTTGACTTATTTTGTTACCTAAAATAACATATATTCAAATAAAATAAACAAAAATAGAAAAATCAACGTCTTAAAAGATAAGTAAACTAGTATTTATTGTATTTAGATTTATCTAACTGTTTACGTTTAAAAGCAAATGTTTATAAAATATTGTTTGAAAATACATACAAGTTGAATTAACGGTGAAAGGAAATTTCATTGACTTCGTTCGAATTGAAAAACTTGCCGTTTATCTTCAACATCGATAAATGTGTTCATCGACACTACTATTATCAAATCAATTGTAAAATCAACTCACAGTAGGAAAAGTTCTTAATGATTGGTACTATTAACCTTTAACATGAAATAACAATAATTAGCTAAAAACATTTTTTTATTCTCTAACCTTTTTGTTATCATATTTTTCTTTTATTTTTAATTAAAAAATCTCTCTAATTTATTAAAAAAAACACAATTTTTCCCCTTCTAAAACCTACTTCCATAAAACCTACCAACGGATTTATTACACTTGTCTTTTACATTACATCAATGATATTTTGTCATTTAAGATGATAGCACTAACTAATGAAAGGAATTAACATTCAAAATGTCATATAAAATGAACATTTTAAAAAATAGTTTACTAATTCAATAACAAAAAATAAATCACACAAGATTAACGAATATCACTGCCTTATAGAACAAGTATAATAATTATAGTGTGAAATTTTTGGAATTTACATAATACCTTACTTTTTAAATACAAGTTATATATAAAAAATGATAAAATGAATAATTAAAATTACTTACCCATAAAAATTAAACGAACATCAAAGGGAACCCCTACGGTAAATATTTTGTAGTTTCTTAGAGACCAAAACGATATGTTTCAATGCCCATATATATGCTTAAGATTTTTCACCACATAGAAATTCGAGATTGAGCAATGGATCCCCAAATGAAACAATGTAATGCAATAATAGAAACACGAAGCTGATATTCAACAAAGCGCAAATCATATAAATATTTCAAAATGTCGTAGAGAAGCATCTTTGCTGGTACTGATTGCCTAGGATTAAAACATACATGTTACAATCTCAATGAAAAACAAATGGTTTTACAATCAATAGCAAAACGAACAACAACAATTCCAATAAAAGAGAAGAGAGATAGAATGGCTCGACATCCTCTCATGTCGATTTTGACCATATATTCCTCAATCCATGCACCTGCAAAGCAAAGGCCGTGACATCCAATGAGACAAAGACAAAGTTCACGGGTAGAAAACAGGACCATATTACTAATAGGAAATGCAAATTATCACGCATCCATAATTCCATGTGATCTACGTGGTGTCCTGACAAAATTCATAATTATATACATATGGAAGCAGCTTCAAGAAAAAGGAAGAGACAAGAGTTTAATTAGAAAGTAGTAACTTTCCAGTTTAAAATGATATTAACTCGTAAACATACTTGACATTAATGAACTGTTTAGGAAGAAATTAATATAACAATAATATATAACTTATGTGTAAATATTGCTGCTACTCTGTTTGAAATGTTTTAATTAATTCAAGTACTGTTTCAATTGGAATAGATGGGAAAGTTATTGTCTTTTGGACCTTTCTCTTGCTTGTAACATAGTCAGATAATCTATAATCCTCTAAAAAGCCTATCCTATTATGATCATGATTTCATTAAAAACCTCAAGTTTCTGGGTTACAAGCTTAACAGTAGAAGCCAAGTACAAAACCATGCATGGTTTTAGCTACTTCAGAAAAGAAGCGACCTTGTATGGCCAATGATAGGAGAACTTAACGATTGAATATTAAATACTTCCAAGTAATTTCCAAGTGAAGATTCAAGTCTCATTAGGAGAAAACTGGGTAAGGATTTGTAGAAAGAAAGAAATTTTCCATCCATGTTAACAAAATAAACCAAAAAAATAGTAGAGGCATTTTTTGAATGTGAACTCAACTGGTTTAGAGGGAGCAAGTGTAGCCAGGAGGAGGACTCTTGCCACAAGCCACAAGGAGCTGAAGAGCAAGTGGGACATAAATGTTGAGGTTGAGAAGCTTGAGCTTAAGAGTGGTGCAAAGACACACAGCAGCTTCAAGCTCAACAAGCCCTTGAAGCACAGGACAGCACTGGTTGGCAACTGGGTCTCCAACACCAATGTGAACCAACCCACCAAGCAGATCCACACAAGCACCTAACTTGAGTGTGTCAATGGGGCATGTAGCCTGTGCAGGTGATTGGGGTGGTGGGCATGGACTATTCCCTCCCTTTCCTGGTGTACTTGGTGGGTTAAGAATTGGAGGAACTGTCACTGGAGGGAGTGGAATTGGTGGAAGTGTAATAGGTGGCTTCACAATGGGAGGCACAGTCACTGGTGGCTTCACAATGGGAGGCACAGTAATAGGAGGCAAAGTCACTGGTGGTGGCTTCACAATAATGGGTGGCAATAAAGGTGTTCTGGGTGGTACTGAAGGTGTCTTTGGTGTTGTAGGTGTCTTTGGTTTTTTACCAGGCTTGTGCTTAGTGGGTTTTCCACAATAACCACAACCAAGAATGGGCGTAACAGAGGAGATGAAGAGCATGCAAATGAAGAGGTAAGCATAGATCTTTGAGGACTCCATGCTTTTGGTTATGGTTATGGTGGCTATGGTTGAAGAGTAGTATAGTAAAGAATGAATAGCTGAGGGTGATATATAGGAATTGTAACGAGGAGAAGCAAACAAAAGGGGGTTGGAACAGATCACGTGAAGATGGGGCTATACTCAAAAGGCAGCTGCCAAGTTTTGCAAGCTGGCACCTTACAAGTGCAAGTGTGTGTGTACATGAATTTCTACATGCACCATAATTTTAGCTTTTAGACCATAACACACAACCTCTTCGTGCTGGGGTGCCTTCTTCTTCTTCTTAGATCACTGCATTTGCACTGTTGATGATGCACTTATTGCCTTCAATCAAAGCAAGTGTTTGAGGGAAAAGGAAACCATGTGAAAGGACAAAGCTTTGCCAACCCATACTGTATCCTTCATATTGGTTTAAAATATATTTTTAATTATTATTATTTTTAGACCACTTAACGTTGATCCACATTTTTTGTGATTATTTATTAAATTTAAATATAAGGTATAAATATTATTATTTTTAATAATTTGTTTTTTGTTTAAAATCAGTTTTGAAGAATAAAAATTATAATTTTAATGTTTATTTTCTTTATATTGCATTAATCTGTACCGAATACACCCACCAGCTTTTAAGATCAAATCTCGCCAAAAGTTAATGAACAGTTATTTTAGATAATCTACTCCAGTGATGGCATAACATCGTATTGCATAAATGGTCCACATTGGTCCTTTTAGACAGAGAAATGCTATATATATATAAAGAGGGGTGGGGAAAAAAAAAATTTAAAAGGTGTTTGTGGAAGATATTTTACGTGATTGAAAATTTATTCTATTACTTATAAAATTTGTTTTAAAAATAAATAACAATTTTTAAACATTAATTATTAATTGAGTATTTTTATTTATTTATTTATATATTTTTTTATTTTAAAAATATTACTGTGTTTTTTTATATTTACCTTTTTACAAATTTTGTCATTATGTTTTATGAAAATATAATTAAAACATTAAAATTTACTATCAAAATAATAATACAAAGCAACTCATATTATTTCATTCTATTTAATAAAATTATTTATAATAAAAATAAAATTGAAATCTTATAATTATTTAAAAAGACGTAGTAACTGAATTTTAAATTAAAAATTAATCACATCTTTATCTTTTTTTTATATTTATCATATAGTTAATAGCTAATTTTATAAAATAATATTAATTTAATTAATTAACCTTTTAAGTCTCGGTTTTCAGCTGACACACTGTTATATCTTAATATACACTATTAAAATGTGTCATTTATTATTAAATAATTTTTTTAGAAAATATCATTACATTTATTATTATAACCGTTTAATAAAAACTAAAATTTTAGTATAATTATTTTTTTTATTAATAATATAGTTCTCTAATATAATATATATAATGATCTTATTAGTTCAAGCTAGATCGAATTCCAAAAAATAAAATAAAAAAATTAATATCTAAACTAATTGAAAATGAAAATCAATCCCATGTATTTATATAGGTTTAACAGACTCAACCCAACAAATAACTAAAATTCTAATAATTATTAGTGGAAGTAAATTAAACCAAATAATTTAAAAAGTAATGTTCTGTATATAAATATTACTCTCACCACTTTTACATTTTATTTATTTGACAAAGGAAAGGTAAAGAGTGTACATTGAAATATCTTTTTGATTTTATCATCAAAAGCATAGAAATAATAAAATAAAAATAGCGTATCCCTACTTTAATTCAACAACAATGGACAAAAATTACCGAAATCATTCTCCACATTTATAATAAAAACAAATTGTACATACGCTGAAATTGAATGGTTGAATGGTTGAAATATGGTAAATAAAATCGACAAAAGCAACAAAGAATCACTTAACTTGTAAAACAATGATGTGAAAAGTAATATAAATAAAAATGATTTTTGGTAATTCTCCATCGCGCTTTGGACAGCGCCATTTTGTCCTAAAAACAAGTTATATTTTTCTTTTTGAATAATGCTATGTTCTCCTCCTATATATTTTAACTTTTTAAATATTTTATCAAGTATTAAATTAAAATATGAATGTATTTAATATACTGATGAGAATATATAATTTTTATTTCATTAAAATAGTAAAACTTGGAAAACAGTAGTAGGACAAGATAAGACCACATACATGAACAAACAATTAACGTTTTAAACTTTTCTTTTTGCTAGACAAAAGCAAAAAGATCAAAGAAAGGAAAAATTGCAAAATAGCAAATAGCTACACTTCAGGTAGGGAGATTCTAATATCTTTCCTTTTTTTGTAATAAGAATGTTGCTTTAAAAGTATTACTTTTGCATAAGTGATTCATATTTGAATTTGAGCCGTTGATAGAAGCAGTTTAAAAATAGATGGCTAAAATTAAAAGTTAAAAAAGTTAACAAATATAAAAAGAAGTTATAAGCAAGACAGATGTAGAAGAGTAATAATGTAAAAGTGATATTTTGGATTATGTATAAACTAATTTGTATAACGTAAAATATGCGTAAAACTTTAAAATTTTCTGTATAAACCAATCTGCAAAGACTAACACATAAGTGTTTTTAAATTTTTTGCGTAATTTTGAAATTGTGTGTAATTAAGTCTAATTTATCATCCTTAAAATTTAAATATACAAATATGTGTTTATGAAAATGGAATTGCATAGAGATGAAAATGAGGTCTTTCCTCGTCGGAACTCAATATGTGGTATTTCCTCGTTCTCTTATGTGGCTTCCTCTGCTATTTTCTCTGAATCGCATGCATTGCCTTATAAATTAAAACTGAGTTTCAATCCGTATAAGAAAAAACAGGTTGAGATATGGCTGGAAAAATCTCACTGAAAAGGGAAAGGCCTCTGACAAAACAAAGAAGAAGATGAAATGTGGTTGAAAAAAAGCAAAAATGAAAAAGACACACAAAGTTTTTTTTTTTATAAAAAAATCACAACTTTTTACATTGGTTCTTAGAGAGAACTGATGTAAAAGATTATTTTTATTTACATAACTATTTTTACATCGGTTCTCTCACAGAACTAACGTAAAAAATTATCTTTTTACATAGTAATATTTCTACATCAGTTATGTTGTCCAACCAGTGTAAAAGACCTCAATCTCATCCCCAAGGTAAACTTGGATAAGTTGTACATCAATTTAATTCTATAACCGATGTAAAAATCTTTATGTACAATTTTAAAAGAATGTAATACATGACATCAGATCTGTCCTATAGGCATTGTTAAATGATGAAAGCGTGAATTTGTATGCATTACCATTTTTGACACCTTAGTTCATATCACATTTTATTGCATTGGTACACCATAAATGACTCCATCTTTGCAGAAGAAAGGTAGAAGTGTGAAAACTATTCTACCATTGATGAACACTGTCTTTTTTTTTTTTGTAAATTGTTGTACATACATTGCCTAAATCTGTTACTTTACTCACCTAGTGAGTCCATGGAACTTTTGAAAATGCAGTGCACCCAGGTAAATAAAAAACGAGATGAGAACATAGGTTAAATGAGCATCCCACACCCAAAAGATGCCTCACATAGGTCTTCCCCAAACCCCCCAGTAATTAAGGTAAAGAATGTAAGAAAAACACTTATTTCTATACCGATTTCGGAAGAGAGATGAAAAGGGGATGTTTTGTTGATGGAAATAAGAAATTATTTATAGTTATAGTAATATAAACAAGAATACTCACATGTGCCGTAGGAACATATACATAGAGAATACGATAATTTTCACCTTGCTGAAGATAGGAAGGTTTCACAAAGACCACAATATTGAAAAGGCATTAACATCATATTACCATACATTTGATGTAGATATGTTTATGAGTTAAGTTGTAAACGGTGCATGTTTTATAACATCAGTTCTGCATACAACTGATGCAAATACAGTGCAATAGTAAATTGTAAAAGGTACGCATTTTATTACATCAGTTTACCCACACAACTGATATAAATATGTTTATGACTTAATTATTAAAGGTCGTTATTTTTTGGCATCAATTAAGCAAACAACTGATGCAAATGTCTGCGACATATTTATTAAACTCTGTCTATAATTTAACATCTTTTAACTATCAAATCGTTGCAAAAACTATAAAATATTCATTATTTTTTTCATGTCTGTGACCTGCATAACCAATTTTATTGTAGTAATACAGTCATCTCCTTATTGAGGAAGGCTAAGAACATAACTACATTAATATTAATAAACCCATTGCAACTTACCGATGTTAAAATGTTTTTCTTTCAAAACATTAATTTCTACAATAAATTTTAAATCTACCCGATGCTCATAGTGATTAACCCATCAAATATATCCTTACTTTTTACATTGAATCTCTACAACCCGATGTTATTTTTATCTTAAACTTAACTTTATATATAGTTAATATTTGAAATTTCATGTTTTTAATATTGTAAACGCTTCACACTTGTTGTTCTGTTATGTAATTGTCGTTATAAACTCTCAACATCTAATTTTCAATAAACTTGATATATATATATATGACCCATATATATCAAAATAATATAAATTGAATATTTACAACTCGATGTTGTTGTTCTCTTTAACCTTACTTTATTTCACGAGTTATACCATAGAGTTGTATAAACTGGCCTTTTCACCGCTAAAGATGAAAAGAACTAATAAGAAGAGAAAGAAAACATGGAACAAGAATAAAAACATGAAATTACTAATATATCATTTCATAAATCTAACTTGAATATCCGGTATCCTATAATTTATTTTTAATCATTCGATTAAAATTAACAGTCTATAATATTTAATTACTTTTACAAAAAAAAAAAAAATGAAGATATTAGAATCTGTCCTTCAGGTAAGACAATGTCACAAGTATCCAAAAATTCTTAAACCATTAGGAGTTTTAAAAGAAAATATAAAGTGGTCTTGAATTGAAAGTGAAACTTCAATAGGCAATTTAGCGAGCCACACATGCATTGCCTTCATTATATATGTGAATGTGTTTGTGTATGTTTTGTTTAGTCACCTTCCAGTCTTTCTAGTAACGTTACATATAGGATCAAACAAACTTGTCCTAAAGCTTCTTATATATATTATTTTATTTTATTTTTAAAAATTTTGGAAAAGCATCCTATGATGATTGAAAAGTAATGCTAAAGCCACAAATGAGCCATCACCTATAAACCCTGCTTTGGAAAATACTTTTGACTTCTGGAGACACATTTGATAGTAAAATATAGGTTCATGAAAGTTTGTGATGCATATTCAACGTTCATTTATTTTACTAATATCATTTCAATCATTACTTCGCCCCAATTACACGAATCAGATGTGGAAAAAGGGTCAATTTGCATATGCGAGTTCTTTTTTTAGCCTTTACAAATTAAATTACAAATTTTTCGATTACCATTGGTTGCACCAACAAATATATATACTTTGAAGAAAGAAATAGCAACTTTTTCACTTTTAACAGGTGAACAATTGAATCACGAAGAAAAAGCACATGAATAATATTATTTCAGGAGCATCTTTTTATATTATTTTTTAATTTTTCATCACATTATTATTTATGCTATGATTTTTTTAACGTGTATAAAAAATTCTAAAAACTTATATTAAAAAATGTGTTAGTTAAGGTGCTTCTAAACTTGATTGTGTATTGAATATTTTTTTTAGATTATACTAAGATATTAAAAGATATTTATATATTTTTTTAAATACACTATAAACTCTATTACAAAAATTAACTGTTATAATTGTTTCACGTGTATAAAAACATAAAATACTTCTTCATTTTTTAGAGTACCGTAGAATTTGCTATTAAAAAATAATAAATATTTATTAAAAATTATAATATTTAATGTTATTAATATAATAAATTATGTAATACTTTGTTATTTTTAGTAATATTTTTTACTGTGTGTTTGAATAAGAAGTTAAAAATAAGTTTTTATTTAAATAAAAATTTTATTATTTTAAATTCGTACAAAAGCATCAAATTCATGCTTTATATGATAAATTTAAATTATTAAATAAGGCATATTTAATGTTTTCTAACATATATTAAACAAATTAATTTAATAAAAAGTTTAGAATATATAATTCTTATTATCTATCTTAGATACACCGTACACGTTGAAAAATTATTTATCTTATTTTGCATTTTTATTTCTTTTCTTATCCTACTATACGGCATAAAAATTATTGTAAATAGTGATTCTAATTAAAAAACATAACTCAAGGCACACAACACACCATGGCTTTCTTCCCAACCTCCTTTAATAATACGCTAATAATTAACAATATACCATTAATAAAGCTTGGCTTTTAAACACTTCCATGACTGAAGAAATTATACAATAACAAAAAGAAAGTGATCGTTACATTTTTCCCGTTAATATAGTTTTTGCAATATGTTAGAATATGAATATTATGAGTTTATGCTAATGTTATATTAAAAAAATTGTCTGTTAATTAAATATTATTTAGTTGTTGTAAAAAATTAATATACTATCGATGCATTATATTGTTACTGTAAATTTTCATTTATTATAAGATACAAAATTCTGTTAAGGATTAATTTTTAAGACAATTTCAACGATTGATTTTTTTTATTAATATATGATTTTTGTAATTTGTCTAGTTTCGTTTCACAACGGTTGTAACTTTAATGAATAAATAATTAATTTAAAAGATATATGTTTTTTTTGTATTGTTTAGAGTTAAAACCTTACATAAAAAAATACTGAATAAACTAATCTATTATACTGTAAATACACTCAATTTAAATAAAATTATTTCTAACTGAGCATATGTGTAGTTCACACAAAAAATTAAAGATGTAAGATCTGTCATAAGAGATGGAGATCTTGACAATATTTGGGTGCGTAGTTCCCTTCTTTACATCTGAAATGTCATAGCAAATATATGAGGTTAATTGGGAAATTTTAGGGTTTATAAGTTCGAGAAATATTTTCACTTTATTTATTTTGTGTTTTAAAATCAATTAAAAATTGTATTTTATTTAGTGCTTATAAAAATTTGTTTTAAAAACTATTGAAAAATTGCACTATTCTTTTATTAATTTTTAGAAATAAGAAAGCATAACAATAAAGTAATATTTATAACTATTCATAAAAATAAGAAAATAAAAAACATTTTATCAAATCAAATGATTCCTTTAACTCGGCGATAATGTCGACGAAGAAATACTAGGGCGCGAATATAAATATATGTCATCGAAGTTTAGAATATCCGCGAGAGAAGGAGGGGTGGAAGTTTTACATTGAGTAAACAAAACAAAATAAAATAATATACATATATAACTGGAAATTAAATAATATATAAATGATAAAAATTCTGAATATAATATTTTAGGAGATGTTTGGTGTATACATTTTTTTAGTTGTTGAAAATTATGTTTTTTCAGACTTAAAATTTTATGTTTTATATGTCTTAAATATTTTTTAAAATGTTAAATAATAATTTTTAAAAATATTTTGACATTGTGTTTGATTTAAATATTATTATTCTTAAAATATTAATATTTATTTTAAAAATATCTCGTTACTTTTTATGATAATTGATAACTTTTATTTATACTATTAATTAAATTTATGCTCATTTAAAATTTTTATTATAAATTAAAAAACATATAAGATAATTATAATACAAGTGTCCCAAAAATAAAAACAATATTAAATTATAATAGCAAGTTAGTAATAACATTTTTGAATAAATAATGAAAAAATTGAGATAATATAAAATAAATTTAGATTTAACTACATTGACAGGTATAATTACATTTTTATATTTTTAAAAACTTTTTATTTCATAAAAATCTTAATTTCTCACTCTGGAAATATTTTATTGAAAAATTTAATTAAAAAATATTAATAAAAATACTAGTTTTCTTGGATTTTTAAAATATTCATGCTAAATATAATAATTTAATATTTTTAACGTAAGTATTTTAGAAAAAAAAAACTTTTAATTAAACACTTTTTAAAATTTTTGGATTGGATATAGTATTTATACCGCAGAATAACTCCTGTTCCAATATTTTAGCTATTAAAGTAAATTTGTCTTTTAAATGGTAGCTAACGGTATTATAACTACAGGTTAAAACTCTTAATCAAACACTCTTTTAATTTTTTGGATTAAATACAGTATTTATGCCGATAGTATTTATAACTCGTGTCTCAATATTTTAGCTATTAAAGTAATGTGTCTTTTTTAATGGTAGCTAAAGGTATCATAACTACAAGTTAAAAATAAGCAGTATATACCTAAATTTATAATGGAAGCAATTCATGCTTAAAAGTGAAAAAAGTCTCATTTTATTTGTAATTTAATACTTAAATTTTGATTTAAATGTGATATTAAATTTACTTGTATGAGTTACTTGTAATTCATTAATAAAATATTTTTTTATAATCCAGTTTCTTTATATAATCCAACAAAACTCGTTAATTATTAAATAATCATTATGAATTTGATTACCTAAAAATAAATCCTTTTAAGAATAGCATTGTTATTTGGTACAAAATATTTGTATACCAAATATAAAAAAATTGAAATTAACTAATCAGGTTTTCGGTATATGTTGTTGCTAAAAGTGAAAAAAAATCTACTAATCACGTTAATTTGGCAACATATGTAGTACGAAATTCGTAATGATGTGTTTTCAAAAGGTTTTCCTTCTAAAAGATGCTTGTTATCGTCTAGAATGTGTTTAATCAATCATTGTATATCTAACCCATTATTTTAGCAAGGGAAAATTAACGCCATCGATCGTCGTGATAATAATAATAACGATAAATCACCTTATCTTTTTATTTATCTAATGAAAAAAATAATATTTCATCAAAGTACATTAAAATTTAGAGAAAAAAATTTATTAGAATATAACTCATTTAATAAATTATCGTTTTGAATTAAAAACGAGGAAAATAAATATAAAAGAGGGGGTGATTTTAAAGGGTAAATAGTAGAAAAATAAGAAAACTTGCAAGAATTTGAGAAGTGACCCATCTCATAAGTACCGCACAGTGCTCACAGAATAAAATAGGATTGCAAGTGCACTGATGGAAAGTGAAATAGGAAACAGTACAGCTTGGCATCCATGTGAGCACGGTGGTTAAAAGATAGAGAAAGAAAATGATTATTCAGATAGAGAGAGATGGCAGTATGTCTCTGATAGGGATGTGTGTGATATTGGTCTCTGCTTGTCCGTGATGGGATACACCTTCTTCCAATGCCTTTTAGTTTTTGTAATTTTGTAGATCCGTGAATGAGCTTTCCTTCCTCTGATGTGATATCTCTCTCACTTATCCTCAGTCTCAAACTTCATCTTTTTCCCTTC
The DNA here is from genome assembly GCF_003935025.1 of Abrus precatorius. Lineage (NCBI taxonomy): Eukaryota > Viridiplantae > Streptophyta > Magnoliopsida > Fabales > Fabaceae > Abrus > Abrus precatorius. The sequence continues at coordinate 34,737,717 of NW_020874428.1, read as the reverse complement.
CTTTCTTATCACCATTTTTCTGTACAAAAATTGTGAATGTACGTCCAAAAATGGGGTAAATGACGAGCATGTAAGAAAGAAATAATAAAAACAAGAGATGTAATAAATAATTTGATAAAAAATAAAAAAAACTGAGGTAAAGATTTGTAAGTGACAAAAAAGTGTACAAAAATCAGACTTCATTTATGTGCTATTCAGCAGTGAGCATGCATGCGCAGAAAGAGGGTATATACTATATGCAACTTGAGACATATATCATGAACTATAGTATACACATGAACAGAACAACCCCGGGTTTAAAAAGCACTAGTTTACAGTGTGTTTTGATAAGCAGGTGATGTATTTGCAATATAATTGTAAGGGCAATTTATAAGTGCTTCAATTTAAACCAAATTTTTGGATATATAATTGCTGATAGCTTTTTAACATGTCTTTTCTAATTCGTTTCAGAAAACTCAAATATAAAAACTTGTCAAAATCTTATTGATGGAGATTTTCGATGTGCTTCAATTGACGTTAAATTCATTTAAATGTAAATTTAACTTTCAAGTTAACGTGCTTTTAAGGGAGTAATTTTAAAACAAACACTGAGTATGTTAATTACTCGCTTCTTCCTCACACGCCACAAGTGATCCCGAAACAGTTATAAGCTTTTATGTAATGAGCTTTTACTAAAAAATAGGCTGTATGATAAATTGGAAGGTAACTAGACCTGTAGTTCCCCACAAAAGGATTAGAAAGTTACGCAGACGCAGAGAGTGAATTTTACTGAAAATGAAGTTAGATGTTAAAAGTTCTGTATTCTACATGTGTTCTCCGACCACAGAATAATAAAAAAGACATTGAAGCTATTAATTGGCATTTGTCGTCAGTGGTGTCACCAAAGACTCTCCATATACGGTCAGTAACATTGAAACAGATGTTTAGATTTGCAGCAAAAACTAATGGCTGTGGTTTCTTCCCTGACGCTAATGGTTTTCCGGGTGAACGCACTGATATGTGCACTGTGTAAAATTGATTATTTAGTGGTTCAGCAATGAGTATGACCATGCAATTTGATATAGTACATTTTTTTTTGGTGGGGGGTGCATGGTTATAAAATTTTCTTATAACAAGATGTAGGGTTGCAGACACATGGCTGGGTGCAAGTGGCTATAGATGATAAATTTAATAAATTTTGCTGATGTGAAATCTGTCATGTGGGCAATTGAAGTAGGGCAGGTCTTGTACAAATCTCTAGAATGAGATATGGGTTATATATATTTGGCATATCTGTGAATTATATGATTCGACTGGGGCAAAGTATCTCATCCTCTTTGAGACAACCATGGTATACGATGTGATCCTTGAGGGGAAGTGCATTTATGAAAAAATTATATATATATAGTTTTCTAGAAAGACTTTTTAAAATAAATCACTTATTTTTTACAAATATCTAATACTAAATATGCATATTTTTTAATTATTATTATTTATAAAATATAGACAGTGAATAAATAAAAATATATCGTGAATAAAAATGTAAACGAATTATTTAAATTTAGCATATTAGTGTAAGATTTAAGTAAAAGAAATAAATGAAATTTTTAAAAAATGAACAATAATAAAATTAAACAATTAGGTCTAATAATATTTCTATTAAAATTTAAAAAAGTTTGAGAAAATAATATTTTAAGTATCACACTCAGTTTTTAATGAGATTAAAGAACATGTCCGATGAATGGAGAAAAAAAATACTCTAATTTCTATATACAAAAACAAGAATAATATTTAAATTTGTATAAACTATAAAAAAATTAAACTTACGAGTTATATTATAAAGTTATATAAAAAATGTGATTAAGCATAGATTATGATATAAAATTAAAATTAAAAAAATAATTTAGTTTTGTGTTAAAAAGATTTATAATAAAAATTATATGTCTTTTATAAATGTTAAGTTAAAATATATTATTGCAAAAAAAATTATATATATTTATTAATTTAAAAAAAGCATATGATTATATATTAAATAAAGTGTTATAAAATCTTTAAAAAAGTAAGACATTTATGTAATATATATTTGAGTTAAGCAAAATATGTATAATGTGTTAACTAAAGGTATGAGAACTTCTAAAAGTAAAGTTAAAGAGTTTCTAATAAGGATAAATTTAAATAAGGTTTAACTTTGAATCTTTATTTGTTTAATTTAATCTTAGATTTTCTTATAAATGAGATAAAAAAATTAATTTTAAGTACATGTTTTTTTGTAAATAACATAGTAGTAGTTAAAAATTCAAAAATAAAAGTTAACATAAAACTTGAATCATAGAAGGAAACTTTAAAATTTAAAAGTTCTTAGAAGATAAAATATATAGGTTGTGAGTTTAGTAAAAAAATAAGATGAGAATCATATGTTGAAAATTAAAATTGAACATGATAATATGTTACAAGCTTCGAAGTACTTATGATCAATTAAAAAAATAAAAAATTAATAAAAATATTACTCATAAAATATAAGTTAAGTAATTAAAATAAAAAAATACATAAAGAGTCAAATTTTTATCAAATTAAAATTGAAATTTTATTATATTACAATATGACTAATTATTCTATACAACAATTACTGTTAGAGTTTAAAAAAACAACAAAAGAAAAAAGTGTAGTGATAAAAATGAATGAATATTAAAGTAGATAACTAATCATACAAAAAATGATAGTATATATAAAAATTTTAAAGTAATATTTATAATGAAAAAGATAATTAAAAATCTTCTAAAGTTATTTAGTACGTGTAGAAAATGCTTTTAAAGACACTGATGAAAAGATTAAATGTTACAACTTTTAGTTTAGTAGATATCTAAATTTTTTTAAAGAAAGTTATTATAAGGTACTTTTTAATAATATATTTAAAATAATTAATTTTTAAATAATTTTAATAACGTGTGATTCATGTAGTCGACATTACATAATAATTTTTTTTATTATTATTGTATTATTTTTTTTCTTAAAAGAGCTAAAAGACAAAAAATAAAAAATTACATAAAATTTATAAAAGAATGGTACAAAAATTAAGTCTATTTTAAGTGAATTTTTAGATAAATTATTATTAGAGAGGAAAATTAATATTAAAATTAAATAAAACATCTCATAAGTTAAAAACAGTTTATCTATAAAGTTTTAGAAAATTTAAATAATTTGTTTAAAAAAAATTAAAAGTTGATAATTTTAAATGAAGGAGCAATTACTTAGAAATATAAATAAATGGGTATAACAGAATATTAAATGATAATTTTAATAAAATTGATAATATCAAATTTATTCATTAATGTATGACAAAACTTTAAAGTGAAAAATAAAATAAAGTAATAAATATTATACGACCAAGAAGAAATAGTATAAAGGGTGTTAATAGATACGAAACAAAAAGGAGGAATTATAAAGATTCTTTGACACAATTGAAACTAATCGGGGCTTGTAAAGGCAAAGTCCAGCTCAAAATGCGACTAAAATTTATTAAAAAACTATAAAAATAAGGTAGATTTATTTTTATCTTAAATTTAATATTTGTTTATAATTTTTAATAAATTTTAATTAAAAATATATTAAAAAATGTATTGATAGCATTCCAATGATTAATATATATCTTGGTCAATAGGGTTGGCGTGGGCCAGAGGGGTACCCTTCGAAAGTCGAGCAATGTACTCAAATGCGTCCTCTGCTGGCAACTGCCCCAAATCGCTACCCATACACTTGTTTACCCTAAAATCCAACCTGTACGTGTCCCCTCTTGCGTCTCCTTAGTCCTCCAATGCATCATTCATCAGATCTTCAATTCATGTTCCTTTATAAAGGCTAGCTATGTCTTTGATTATATGTGTTTCTTCTAAGGTTATAAAATTAAATTTTCTATTTTTTAATAAATATTCTATGTTCTAAAAAATACGATTTAAATTTATTTATATATATATATATATATATATGTATTTGAATAATATTTAACTATTTAAAATTATTATTATTTTATTTTTAAACTAAATGAGTAATGTGATCTCTTTTTTATTTATTTATTATTATTATTATAGTTGTAAGAATTGGATTCAACGTACCAACTGGTCGAAAATTTTATAGGATGTTTGAATTCATAATTGAGTGAACATAAATTCATGCTGACTGTTAATTGCAATTTTTGTTTTCTATTTTTTAATATATTTGCAAACATTAACTGAATATACACTACCTCCTGGATTGCTTTTTGGTTAAAAGCCAAAACTTAAAACTAGCTAGATTGAATGAAGAGTTTTTTTATATAAATAATTTTTATGTCTATCATTTTTAAATATTGCTGATATAATGATATTGTTGTTACTAGTTACTACTACCTTCCCTTTGACATAGGATCTCAGGTTTAGCGCCAAATTTGGTGCCACCGAAAATGCCATGGCACACACGAGAAAGGGTAGGGGCAGAGCTTCCTTTTCAATTTACAGACTGTCCTTTACCACCATTTTTGGACACCAAATCAAATCAAAATGGACACTTTGGTTTCTATTCATCCTCGGTTTGGCATTGGTTTTGTTGCACCAAAACCAAAACCAAAACCAAATCTGTTTCACTTTTCTAACCCACCAAAACAACAGCCATTGGCAAATTAAGCCTTCAAAGTTTTCATCTTTCTTTCACTCCAACATTTACCCTTTTGAGCATCAATGGGGATATTGTATGGAATGGTGGCAAGGGGACAGGTGGTTCTGGCTGAGTTCAGCGCCTCACAGAGTAATGCTAGTGTGGTTGCCAAACAGATACTAAACAAGATCAATGAAGGAAGTAATAACAATGATAGCAATGTTTCCTTTTCCCATGATCTCTATGTTTTTCATGTCAAGAGAACAGATGGCCTCACTGTTCTTTGTATGGCTGATGATGCATTTGGAAGTAAGCTTCCTCTTATTCAATCATTTGGTTAAGAAAATATAAATTAATTATTTTCTGGTGAATCTAATACAATAATTTGGTCCAAATACTTTTACTTTTTGTTTTGGGGTGGGGTGGCTCTAATGAATTGATTCACTTGATGCTTTTATAGATGTTTGGTGCCCCTTAATTTGATGATTTCATTTAATTGTTGAATTATAAATGTTGTCAGAGTGCCTGGAATGTCTCCCTGGCCCTGCACTCATTTCAATCGTGTCTTTTGTTTGACATAGGTGGTTAGTTCACTTAGTTGATTCAAAATTTGACTTTGTGATGAAATTTCCTTTTGGTGGGAAAGGAAAGGAAAGGAAATTGAATACACTTATTAGACAATCTTGGGTATTCTTGTTTGTGGAGTGAGCTTTTTTCGTTTCTTGAAATTCTGTATATGGCAATCCCAAAATTACAGTTTTGTTATGGAAGTGTATATGAGCCTTAAAAATGTCCAATCAAGAATGTGATATGCAAGAGCATAAAATGGAAAACTGTTGGGCACCATGATTCACTCTTACGGGGCCACTTCTGCTAATGCTCGCTCCCTTCTCCTGCCATTCCTTTTTTTGGGAAATTTTGGGAAAGGACAAGCGTATACTTTACTTTTTATATTCACAAGAACTTTTATTGTAGATTTTTCGCATTGATTTGTTGGTAACTTAATTTGTAAAACTTAAAAAGAGATGATACTGATTGCTTTATCTATGGTAATTTAAAGGTGATGTAGTTGGTACTTTGACTAATAACTGATATGTTTAAGGACTGATTTTTCACACCATGCATCTCACTGCTCAAGTTAGTCAGTTTAATGACATTCATTGTTTTTATTTTACCTTGGATGATACTAGTTTTCTATAATTGGTGAAGCTGGAGAGCCTCCAGGTTCTCCACTATAAATGGGAGTACTCACTCCCCTGCATCATGAACATGTAACTTGTTTGAACCGTAAAAGAATACAACTTAAGAGTTTAGACTTCCAATACACTGTATTATGCTACTTATTTTTAAAACTGTTGAAAGCTTTTATTGCAATTGACAATCTAGTTACGATAATGATATGACACTGGCTCAATAATGTAAAATGTTTTACAATGACAACTAGATCACATTTAAACCCAATGAAATATGGGATCAAGTTGGTGAAATTGAAAAAGAATGTAATATGGGATGATGCATATTGCATGGCAACATTTTGCTGGTTGTTACATGACTGAACAACTGAAATAACTTCTGTGACATGTTTATTGGGAAGTAAGAATAAATTATTACAAAATTTTAAGTCAAACTTTTCGCTGTAAAAATATTCCTGCTTGATTTGTTGTACAGTAGAGCTTGCAATTCCTAAAAGAGCTGTAATGAATCTCCTATTTCACTCGCTGCAGGAATGGTCCCTTTTGCATTTCTTGAAGATATTCATAAAAAATTTGTGAAGACATATGGCCGTGCAATTCTTTCAGCTCCTGCCTATGCCATGAACGATGAGTTCTCAAGGGTGTTGAATCAACAGATGGATTATTACTCCAATGACCCAAATGCTGACAGATTGAACCGTCTCAAAGGGGAAATGACTCAGGCAAGTTCAATATATACATTTTCAGATTTATCTGCATGTTGATCCCAACTTGTTTGCTTTGCTCGTCTATAATTGGTTCCCTTATGCAGTTCATGTATAATTTTTTGCTCCAAATGTTTTCTATTAGCCTTGTAGACTGATCCTTTAGCAATTTTTTGGTTGAATAATTTTAATTTACCTTATGATTCTTTTGATTTTGATATATGATAAACTCAAACAAGGAATTGCATAATTTCCTAGTTTTTGTCCTATTAATATTAGCATGTAATACTAAATACTTCAAACATTTGTCATGTGATAATGATAGGTCAGAACAGTGATGATTGACAACATTGAGAAAGTGTTGGAGAGAGGTGGCCGCTTGGAACTGTTGGTAGAGAAAACTTCAGCAATGAACAGCAATTCAATTCGTTTCAAGAGGCAGTCCCGTCGTTATAAAAATAACCTTTGGTGGAGTAATGTTAGGCTAACGTAAGTATGATAATGCTATAAATTGATTTCATGTTTGAGTTAAGTTTATGCATTATGAGAACGAAAGGAAATATATTAGCATTGGACTTTTTCCTGGGTTTTCTTGAATGAGTTATTATTTATTTTTTTCATTTAGTTCCATGTCTTTCCCACTGAACAAAAGGTTTAAACAACACATTAAAGGGTTATTTTATTATGTGCTTTATTCATGAAGCCAGTCAATTTATGGAAATCTCAGGCTTTAAAATTTTCTGTTCTTTCTTACCACTATGGAGTTGCATGATCAAGCTTTTTTTTTTGTCAAAGCATAATCAAGCCTGCTTGAGCATGCATTTTGACCAGCTTTAAGATTATTATAATATGAGCATTGCTAAATGGTACGGATGAATTTAGTACGAAAAAGTGACGAATCCAACTGTTTAAAGTTTATTGGTTAACTAACAGATTAAAAATAATAGAAAAATAAAGTGTTTGATGGAAATCATGGAAGATAATTGTGTAACAGTTTTCGTCGAATTCGTCTCGTATGATTTCGAATTTCTCTTATAGTGTTTAATTTAAATTTGTATATACTATACATGCTTCAGTTCAAACAATTTATTTTTACATTTTTAATTTTAAAAATATTATTTAATGAATTTACCCTCCCTCTCTTTTCGTGCAGGGTTGCACTTATTATAATGTTCGCCGTTATCATTTATGTTATTCTGGTCTTTATCTGCCATGGTCCCTTGTTGGCTGCCTGCTGGAGATAAGCTATGAAGGTTGACTGTGAATTATTTTTGCTCTACTTTTTGACTGTCATTGTATGCTTATTAAGTTATAATGAATATAATGTATTGGGTCAACCAAAAAGGGATATAATGTATTGGGATGCATTCATTTATCAAATGTCACCAGTCTAGGCTTGTGCCTGTTTTAGAAAGTAACTTTGCATGGTGGATGACTGACTCTGCAAGTTACATTACCCTATTGACGATTCAGAAGGAACATTTTGTATTTTTTCTCTCTCCATATTTTCTTTGCATTCATTGCTATTATAATATTCCAAATGTGTCAATTTCATTTTCCCTTTTTCATATTAGTTCCATTCTTAATCATGCATTAAATTCACAAAATAAAAAGCATTAAAGGCGTGTTACCTGTTATAGTTACTCATAACTAAGGCCTTAAACTCGGTCCCGAAGTTTATGATAATACAGAAAAAAATTGTTAGTTGATGAGATACAAAAAGGTGAAATAACTTATGCAACCCATTTAGTAAACTTTTTAGAGATGCATGATTAGAGAAAAGTTACTTAAATTATTTATATAAAAAAATGATGTATTTTCGTGAAACATATAAAAATTATAAACAGAAGTATTAAGCAACTTCAAATTTATGACACAATTTCAATCTGTCCCTTACGTTCCATGTTTCTTCAACTTGTTACTAAGCTTTTAATGGATCTTTGTCCACTACCGTACTGTTTTTATGTTTCGAAGAACTTGTAGCCCAACTAGCACGAGGGGATGTTTAAAGCATGGGCGTAATGTTAACATGGAAATTTTGATTGTTTCAGAAATATTAATAATCACGACAAAAAAAATAATATTAACAATAATCTCTTTGATCATTCGGTAAAGTTTATGTGAAATTGGGGATCCTACTAAGTAATATACACGTCAACCCATTTAATGACTCTCATTTGTTGTTTAGTTAGTGTCAGGCACAAGCGTTCAGGTTCAAGTCTGTGCCACACCCCTTTTTTTGTTTCCGATGTGCATATATGTATTTTACAAGTTTGAATTTTCTATTATTGCTTGTGTATGAACGTGACATTCAATTGGAAATTAGAAAATAAAATACCGAATGCATAGAACATCATGTTTGATATATTATTTAATATTTTATTACTGAATTCATTTGTTTTCTTGTTTCACCAAATAACCTAAATTTGTTCTCTTTTAGTAATTAGTAAAACCAGCATGCAATTTTACTTGAAAATAAAAATGAATACGAAAATATATATATAACATTTCTCTACTGCACAAACTCCTTAATCACCGCAGTCAAACCAAACTTTAATCACCCTTGTTGGGTAAAATTTTCACTATAAAATTTTGAACGTATTATTCAATCATGAGTTAATGAATTTACTTTCACTATTACACTCATCGAAGTTAAATCCAAAAAGTGTTTAATTTTGATCGTACCATAAATTATTTAATCACTTTGACATCTACGTTCTGTGTTAGTGTTACTGATGATCAACTGACACAAACTTTCAAAATACAATAGTAGAAATCCTTGATTTTGTTTGCATTGTACACTCAAACAATGAATGATATTTACCCAATGCCCAACAGTAGCCTTGTACAAACACGAAATGTGTACGTGTGAATATGAATAGAAATACTTCAATTTATACGATTTTGTATTCCCTAAATACAGAACCACAGAGAAGGGGGAAATATTGAACCTTTACACCTTGCTGAATCAAGAAAAGCCTATCTAATTAAAATCATCAACAGTGAGCCAATCATTTGATTCATCTTCTGAATCCTTACCTTTTACACGGATAGCCTTCTGCCGGCCGCCTCTCTCAGAACTTTCATGCAGCTGAACCCAGCTACTAGAACCCTCTGGTGATGAACCCCTGATGTCCCGTGCCTCCTTATAGCTTGAGAATTTATCAGAGCTATCACTCCCATCGTCCTCTAGCTCACTGAATGAGACGTCCTCCTCCTGTTGAAGTTTTGTACCGGAAGTCAATGAAGTTGCATCAATATCTGTATCTTCCCATTTTTCAGAACTAATCATGTCATCAATTTCTAAACCCTTTGCTGCATTTGTAACCTCTGTCAGAATCTGGTTTTGTTCAAATGAGACATTTTCTGTTCCACTGTCCTCCCTAACTTCTTCATATGCTGTATCCACAGTCCTTGGTTTTTCACATTCTTCAGCTTGCAAATTTTTCCTCTCTTCAAGTTTCAGAAGAAGCACATCTCTTGCTTCAACAATCTAACAAAAAGGGAAAAACATATGCATGATATATCAGACATGGAGTAGAATAGATAATATCCACAAATTTATCTTCAATCACATAATTGTTGGATGCCAGAGATTAAACAATCTGAAACTCTTTAGTACAACCAAAACATCTAGAGAGAATGCTATAAAATAAACAAGGGTCACTTCAAAAGCTATTCCCTCATGTATTATATACATCACAAGCTACACTAAAAAAATAAATAAATAGAGGATCACTTCAAGTAACATATAGAAATAGAATAACCATAACTATGCATGTTCAGCATGCAATAATTTGCGGTTTTTGAAAGTTACAAATATCTACCATGAAAACTACAGCTGACATGTTTCATAGAGTACAATGACTGAATCAAGGCCTTGCTATTCAAGTGAATCAATTGAAAATAAGACAATATTGAACAAAAAATGGCTTACTTTGGGGGTTGATAGGCACTCAAAGTCGTGCTGATCTAGTCTTGGAAGTATTAACAAAAAATAGATCATCCAAAACTTTTCCACATTCATGTAACTGCAAAGGTTCAGTCTTAGAGCAACAAATTCAGGCACCAGACGTTCTATAGCCAATGCATGTTCTCTCTGAGAATTGGACATGCTGAAATCTGCTGCAACAAATCAAATTTCCATATTAAAATGTCTGTCAATCTCAACATGTACTCAAGTAGAATAAAAATAAACAAAATGGGTATTGTTTTGGTTTCTCAGACTCATGCTATCTAAAAATTCAAGTTTCAAAACCACTTTTATTCAAAGAACACTTGAATGAGAGTTAAACAAGAGATATGCTCAGAAGCACACAAGCACATAGGATGGACACAAGCTCTTTGAACATCATATTGACTGGGAATGTGAACTAGCTTCCTACAACTCTTTGAAATCAGCATTGCTGAAGGAGCATTGCCGCTTTTGTTCATAATAGAACCTTCCCCCAACAAAATTCTAAAGAGGTTCATTCCCACGAATTACCATATTGGAAGTTAAAATGACATGCATCTCAGGTATCAGACCTCTAATATTTTCTAAATAAAATTGCATTTTGTTCTATAACAGCAAGCCAGCAACAGCATTAAGGTAAATCCCGTCAGAACCCCCGAAATATGTAAGCAAGCAATAGTTAGAATTTTCCAAATTATAGGATGGCATGAGTGAAAAAAAGCTTCAATTCTTTGTAAAAATATTATAAAGTCCCTAAAATTATAGAGAAAAAAATTAACTCGTTAAGGTATTTGAAACTATCGAAACTCATGAGATCTAGCCAATTAGCCACAGACACACGCAGAGAGGCACCACCGTAAACAGCATATATAGAAATATGGTTAAACTAAGAGGAAACACACACACACACACACACACACACACAAAAACTAGCAAAGCAATCGCAAACTCCATCACAATCAGATATTATACGAATTCAATAGCGAAAAGTGAGAATCATAATCAGAACAATTACAAATGATAAAATAATATAGTTATAAATATATTGCATATTGAAGCACACTAGAAATACCATTATTATGGAGTGGCAAAGGGAATTCGGTCCAACACTCAGGCCTTGTAGAAATTTCCTTCACGAAACGAACAACATTTTCCGTAGTCCCTGGCACCGCATCATCGTTACTTCGTCGTTGATCAGGCTCCAATTGCAGCAACTGAGAAGCGAACTTGGAGATTCCGGTGACGGCTTTGTTCGTGGAGAGAAGCGAGAGAGAGCTCTTGAAGCTTCCGCCGATCTCCACCAGATCGTTCCGGATTCCGCTCAGAGTTTGCGAAGGCGAGGAATCACCGGCGGAGGAGGAAGAAGACGGCGGTGGAGCGAGAAAGTTGGCGACGCCGCGGAAAATAAGCGATAAATCGTCCTTGACACCATGACGATCGGCGGCGGCGGGTGGCGGAGTGGCCGGCGGCGAATTGGAGTGGATGACGGTGCGGTGAAGGTGAGAAGATTCTGGGTCAGGGTCGTTGGACTTGAAGAGCCAAGACATTCTCTTTCTCTCTCTACTTTTTTTAATCGCAATTTTATATATCTTTGGAATTAAAGTATTTATGCTATTTTTTTTGCATCAGCTTTGGGGATTCGAAGAAGAACGTAGCTAAGTTGAATTGGAATTGAAAGGGTTTACGGAGAAGAGAACGTGTCAGATAGATGAAGGCTTCAATCTTGGCTTTCCATGATTCATCAAAGAAGGTTTTCAGCTTAGTTAAATTAATCTCGCTTAATATATATTTATATTTATACATATAAAAAAAAATAAATGATAACGAGACAACGGATAATGATGAAAGTAGCCAATTAAAAAATTAATTTTCGAATATTATGAGTAAAGTAATAATATGATACATAAAAAATAAAGTTAAATAGTTAATTATGACATGGAAATTGAAAACTGTAAATCAGAGTAGACGCATTATGAGGCAATTGTCTCTCGTATTCACCGCACAACTACGCTTTCTTCATTGTTCCCTGTTCTTGTTTGTTTGACCCAATGCGTAACCTTCACCCTTATGTCAATTGCAACATTTTTTATTTTTTCATTTTGGGCTACGCACCATTGTTTATATTTTATTGCAATCGCATTCACTTACATTAAAAGCGTTTTCGGGAGACTTTGCTTGAAAAATACACAAAATGTAAAACAATCTAATTTATATCTTTTACTATAGTTAAAACTAGTAATTTTTCTGAGATGGTTGTGTTTGGATTGGATCAAATAATTAAAAAAATTTAAAATTTTTATTATATCAGTTAATTTTTTTAAAATATTTTATTTGAATGGAATAATTGAATTTTCTTTATTTTAAATCTTTTTGTTTGGATAAAGTAATTAAATCACTTACATTTTTTAAAAATAAAATTAATTAAAAATATAAATGAAACACACAATAAATGAAAAAAAAAAATTAAATTTAATGGTATTTTTTTTAGGATTTAAAAATATTTGATTTCAACCTATTAAAAATTCTTAGAATTTTAAATTCTTTAAAATTCAATATTCAAACAAAAAATTTTAACTCATAAAATTAAAAATTATTTCAAAAATTAAATTATTCACTTAAAATACTTCATTCAAACACACTCTAAATATTTACTTTTTATGTAAAAAATAAAATAAGGCTGTTGCATATAAGATTACAACTTCCATTAGTGAACAGGGAGAAATATTTTAATAGGAACAAATTTCTATATTAATTATTTTGAATCAGTTTTAATATGGGTTTACATGGCCATACTGAATAGCTATTTTTTCATGAATTATTTTTTCATGAATTATTGATGACAAAATGAATTTAGCTCTTATATTTGCCCAGACAAAAAAGTACAGCAAACTTGAAAAGCCATTTCATTGATAATTCTCTCTTTGTCGCATTGCATCAATATTTCAGAATAAATAAATGGGACCCCTTTATTTTATTTTGCTTGTTTCTAGAGAGATTTTTTAAGTAACATGGATAAAACTAAAATAATAACCACACAGAAAAATACCAAAATAAAATAGTAAAATACTGATTGATTATAAACCACGAGATTCAAAGGAACATATCCCCAATTACTTATCTAAAATAAAAAAAATAATTACTCTAAATATGTCTATTGTCACATTCATATGTTTATTATTATTCTTTTTAAAGTGATTTTTGTCCAAAATACTTTTTTAAACAGTAAGGGTATTTTTTCTAAAAAATTAAAATTGGAATGACAATATACATTTTTATTACCCTTATTAAAAATGTAAAAAATTAATGGGTCGTTGGATTCATATTAGTTTTTTCTATAAAGAAGAAAAAAAATTTAAAAAAATGGTGTGTAGGTAATCTATTTAATTAAATCAATTTTTATCACACAAAAAATTGCAACATAAATTTGATTATAAAATTTATTAGAATAAATTTAAATAATATTTTAATAAACTACACTAAAAAAGCTTATTAAAACAAATTAAAGATATTAGAATCATAAGTTATTTTCATCTTTTTTTTAAAGCCTTTTAAACATCTTTTAGTTGAACTGATTATCGAATACAATTTTTATTCTATAAGCTATCCTTATTATGACCCTTTTTGTTCATCCTAAAATATTTATTGGCTAGCAGCATTTTTGTGTGTGCATATTTTATCAACAGGTTGTAAATGACATGAATCGTAGTTAATTATTGTTATTACCTTACAAAATTGTTTCATTTAACGTAGTTCATAAATATTGAAATTATAATACTACAAAAAATATTTAAGGCTCACACTTATTTTCTAATTCGTAATTTTTTTATATGATAAGTTTTTCTTATTTTTAATTGAAACAAATATTTCAATTAAAATACCATAATACAATCAAATAAAATCTCCAATAATAATAAAACTATATGTAGACTTTGGGAAGAAATAACTATTGTGCGTCTACACATCTCCCGCATGTAAAAGATCGTATCACGACAAATGAACATGTAACCAATTAGGTTAAATAAACATAATTATGATTGTATTTAATAATTCATTTCAGTTGATTTCTTTATTTGATTAAATTAAATTTTTAATAAATTAACTTATTTCATTAATTTATAATATTTTAAATAAGTTAGTTAAAGTAGTGTTTAAACTAATAATAACAGTATTAGTAATAATAATTTTATTTAATATTACAGTGTTTATTTTAGTTATTGCACTGTTTACATTATGTAATTTTTAATAAAATACTTTTTTTAGACAAAAATGATGGAGTTCAAAATTAACTAGAAAATATAATAAACCAAAAAATACAAATAAAAAATATTAAAAATTATAGAAATATACCTTTTATGTCATTATATATTCATCAACCAATTCAAAATTTAATTTTATTAAATATTTATAATTCAAAAAGCTAATTTACCGACCTTCAACTAATAACTTTCAATTAAAATTAAACTTTCCAATTATCTTATTAACTAATTTTGGCCAAACATGACCTATATACACACATTTACATCACTTTTCAGTAGTTAAACATTAAATTTATTAACCAACAATTTATTTAAAATTAATCAATCAAATGTATTAAACAAATGTAGTATTTAGCCTATGAGATATAATGTGTTTAGAATTATCCAATCCAAAACAAAATATCCTTCCCGAGCCGAAGTGTCGCCTTATCACTTGTCATCGACATTGGGTGGTCAATTTTAAGAAAGCATCGGAGAGAGAGAGCAAAAAGTCTTCGTGTTTTTGGAAAAAGAGAAAAAAAAAATGTTAGCGTGTGTATGTGTGTAAAATCCACCGTTGGATTGGATTCGCCAGCAGTTTTTGAACTATGGACCCAAGTGCTACCTACTAGATAGTATGCAGTAATGAAGTACGCGGTAGAATAGCAACGTCCAATGAACACAGTGCGACCTTATTAATAAAAATAATTCTAAATCTTGCTACAGTTTATTCGTATAAAATCCCACTTAGAAAAAGAGAGATGAAAATTTACGAATGAAACAAGTTTTAGATACCTTAATTTCTAACAAATGAGAAAAAAAAAAAGTGCTACTTCACAATTTCTCCGGGGTTTAATTCACCCTTCGAGAAGAAAAGAAATGAGTACAAATTAAATATCGATAGCAACATCTTACACATGACAATGAAGAAAAATTGCTCCTGACACCAAAATGACTAATTTATCAGAATTGAAGTATTTTCATAAAACAAATTGTATATCACTCACATAATGAATATATACTGGGCACCATGTACAGGGAATGGAAACCGAAAACAATATAATCCAATTTATCAAGAACAAATTTTCTGCTAAAGCGTTAACCGTTATCAATCGGGGATAAAAGAAACTCTAAGCTGTTTGAATCAAAGCTCATTATCAATTACCTTGTACATAAAAAATCATATAATCAAAACCCTCCCTCAGCTAATTATTCAAAAAGAATTTCACTCTAGCTATCTATGGCACACACAACGTATGGTACAAATCTGTCTACTCTTCAAGTTTCCCAATCTCAGAACTGAAAGGTGAGTGTCCATGTTTTGTTTTTCCTTGAGCTTATTATGGATTTTGTTTTCCACAGGAAATGTCTATATGAGGCCTGTATATGGATTGTATGATTGAACAGGCATACCTGAGCCATAGGGGTGTACAGTGGCTCCATAAGAATTTCCAAAAGGATTAACAGATTGTTGTTGAGGGGCCATCATCACCATTTGCTGCTGCTGTTGTTGAAACATGAAAGCCTGTTGCTGGTTGGAGATAGCAGCCATCTGAACAGCAGGCGGAGCAGCCACTGTATTAGAGGCAAAAAATGGATCATGCATTGTTGGTTGCATCATAGACCCCATCGGTGCTGGCTCCCATGGATTATAGCTGACATTTTGGTTGTTTCTCCTTAGTGCATCATCATATAGGCTGTCTAGTGTAAGCTTGTCCAAACCTCCAGCCTGATTACCAAACAGGTCTCACTCATTATCAGAATAACCAAAGTAGCATGCATGCAAAGAGTTTTTGTTTGTGTTTATGCAGAGATATGCATATGAATGTTGAGAGATGGATTTACATTCACTAATTATATGAGCTAACAGAATGCTCAATTTATTGTAGAAGAATGCATACCAGCTTGCTAGCTGTTGTAGCACTCTCATTTGAACTAGGAGCAGTAACAAGTGCCAACTCCCATCCTGTAGTTCCATTTGCTTGATTAGGAACAGCAGAAGGTTGTTGATCAGCTGAAACCATCATTAACAAGACATCATATAAGTTGACACCAAGGCATGCAGTTACATCTATTCTAAATAGGAACTATCAAATGGAGCATTCTAATCTCAACTGCCAACAAAGTGCTGAAAATGGAAAACAATGCGGGAGGAAAATTCACATGATTAGCCAATAACAGAGAGATTTAATCCTAATAATATGGAACATCACTCTTCTTAAAAAGAAAACCAGCTTAGTCCACTTCTATAAACTAATTATTATTGTCAATTATTTTTAAAGGTTCACAAGTGCAGATCAGCAAGCTTTTATTCAATGTATTAGGCAAAAATGGAGGAAAAGGAAAAACAAATTACCAACAGGTACGATGGCTAAAGCTAAGGCATTCTTCTCCTCCAACTCTGAAGCAGCTGGGGCAGGATCCTCCAAATTCTAATTAGCAAGCCAAAAGAGAAATTAGTGCAGCTAAAGCAACGCTCTTATTGGTAAAAAGAAGCATTACTTGTAGAATCAGTCAATAATCCAAATTATACCAAAAACAAGGCTAGTACATGCACACACAAACACAAAATAAAGAGAGCAATTACCAACAAATCAGGTGGTGGTTGCACTGGCGGTGCTTCCACTTTCACAGGTTCAGAAGGTGGAGGTGGAGGTGGTGAGGGTGAGGGGGAACGCTCCTCCTGCTCTTCTGTTGTCTTTTTGTATTCGATAGCCAAAACTTCTTTTGGAGAGGTAATTTTGTTGTCAGCAGCCTGCTTTTAATTAATATGGAAGCACTCATTGGTAAAAACATTTTTTGCTGGATATGAATATTGCATTTCAGTGAGGACAGAAGAAACATGCCGAAGTTAAAGGATTACAACAACACGTGAATACCTAAAACAAATGGAAGGAAAAATAGTATGCAGATGACAACCATCTCCAGCTAAAATACTAATATTACTGTCTCCACAAATATATGAAAGTTAATGTTGAAAAGACAAAAGTATTGTATAAAAAATATAGCACATAAAATCATCACAGGATGTTTCATAAGGTAATGGAAGAGATTCCAAAATGTTTTGATGGGCCAAATAATAGAACTCCTCAAAAAACATGATGGAAACAAGTATAATGTATTAACTTCGAATTTTCAGTATTTACCTACCCGCCCAATTGCAACAATGATTGAACCACCTCTTTTTAAAAGAAAATGTGATCTTCGGTAACAAATGGATCATTGTTTATAACTAGTAGATAGCCAACAGGGTCTTTCCCTGGTTCTGTTTGTGCCTACCGTGTCAACTAGAAGTGCATTAAATAATACACTAGTTCTTTATGATCCATAACATAAAATAGAGTTCCTTGAAGTTCATCCATACCTGATCCTTACGAACTATTTGTCCCTGGGGAGCATCTTTGACATACTCTTCCATAGCTTGCAGAAATGATGAAGGGGGCTTCATATCATCAACTAATTAACTTAGTATATACTTCAGAAAAAATAATGAAAATTCAAGCTAATATGTCATTGGCACAAGCAAGTGATATAATATCCAACTGACCTGCTCAACTTTAACAAACTTCTCTCCACGCCCAATATCAAGATTACGGCATATTTCATAGAACTCTGACAGTCTCTCAGCCTGGATTAAAAATTTTTTTTTCGACATAACTGTCTGGATAGATAAAGTTAAGAACAGAAACAGAAAATTTTGCAAAGAGATACCTGCTGCCCAACCCTCCTGTATATATCAAGAGCTTTCAAAGCATCGTGGCGTTGCATCTCAAAAAACTGTCACAATAATCTCATAAATAAATTGAAAGTTGAACATCAAGCTTCAAATCCATGAACATAACCATATATACCTTATCAACCATGTTGACTGTGCCATCACTAATAGCTTGATAAATTTTAATGCTTTCAGAAGCAACCTATGGAATATTAATTATGTTCAGAAAGGGGGTGAAGCAAACACTACTAAAGAATATAGAATGGTTAATAATTGACCTACCATTGAGAGTGCTAACTGGATGACAAAGTTATTTACAGCTGCCCCATGTGGCTGCACCACAAAAAAGTTAAAACAAGTTGTACAATCATAAAGCTATTGACATTTTAAAATTTGTTCACTACAATCATACCCACCATTTGAGTCAAAATTCAATCTATTTTGATTTTTTTGGATCAACAGCTTACCTGGCAACCAATAACTCGAAAGAGAAGTTGTTGTAAAGCTGGCAACTGCTCAAGCAATTCTGCAGTATCCAAATCTTTGGTTCTCTGTTACAAAATTCACAATTGGTGAATTTTCTGTAGTCAAAAGTAAGTGTGTGATGAGATAGCAAAGACAGATGAGACTTTCGTGTGTCATATTATTATTATCAACTAATATTAATTAATAAACAACATTCAAATAATTCCATTACTAATACTGGAAGTAAAAAATCTGTATTCGTACACAGTAAGTTTATAAAAATGATTGAAGGAAATTACTTACAGGGCGGTCTGCCTCAATATCATACTTCAGCACACGAAAACATTCCAGCCTTTCCTCCAAAAACAAAGCATAAGTGCGTACCCATGCAGAATAATCCCATGCTGAGCAATAAAACAATGAATGACAGCTACAAAGTCAATAGACATAATCAAAAAAAGATAGTAGAATAAAAAATGAAAGACAGAGACACCATTTGGACTGGAATCATCTTTAAAATGAGCCATGTTGAGCATATGACTTCTACTTCTTCCATAATTAATGAGTTCTTCATGAAATGTAGGATCCACTTCCCTCAGAGCACGGTGAATAACAATTAAAGTTTTCAATGCAACCTAAAGGTAAACCACTTGTCAATCAACTAAACAGATGAAGCGTAAATAGATGCACACACACATGCTCAGTGGTCATTTACACAAGCAAATATAGTGCACATAAATATTGTAGCTTCAGAACCTGATCAAATGATCTCATTTTTTCAATAATACTAATACTCAAGAAAAACATTGTTGGTGGACTTCTGTTAATAGTGTTATCCATATATTTCTATTCGTCCCACTTTTATTTGGCCATAAGGTCACGAGTGATGATCATGCCACAATCTCCAGAAGTGAGGACGCATAACAATGCATGAATACGACTTAAAATGTAATGTTGCATCAACATTGGCAAAAAAGAATATAGACCAACAGATAATTAAATCGTACAAGTTGCATCACACTGAAAAAAAATTGATGTCCATGTAAAAAAATGATAATATTAACTTCAGATCACAGAGATAATCAACCCACAACCCCATTTTGCACAAGATCTATGACAAGATGTACATACTGCCCAGTTATGTGTCTTTGATAATCGCCTGGCAAGAGCATGGATGCAATAGGCAACATCAGCCCTAGGTCTTGTAGCTGAGATAGCCGAAAATATAGCTGCAACAGAGAGCATAGAAACACTTGGAATCAAAACCCTAACTTATCCAACAATTGTTCCTCCTACAATCTACAAACATGTAACAAACAAATAGCGGAAGCAAAAAATAAACAGCAAAAACAAAGAGAGTGAAATAACAAACCTCTTATATGTTTTTCCTTAGCTGGTCGTTCAACATGATTCGTGGCTCTAACTATAGCAATGTCCAATTCCTGCAATACATTAAATCCATTGGTAACAGAGACATAACACATGATCCCATCCAACAGAGTGTATGTACAAATTATTCTACCTTGTAATCACTGTTGACCTTAGCTAATGACACTGTTGTGGTGTCCTTAAGGGCTCCAAGTGCTTTTCTGAAACTTTTCTGCGTGCCACCCGACATTCTCTCCCTCGTTCAATCACAAAACTCTGCCACAACTCAAAAAATAAGATCTCGGTTATTTCCAAATCCCACTCTTTTCGTTCTAACCAACTAACCTAAAATCAAAAACAGTTTTTACTTTTTTTAATTATATTTTCTTTTTTTCTTTTTACTTAAAAAAGAATAATAATTAATTAGTGTAAGTAATGAATATCTCTTAAATTAAACTCGATATCCCTGTATTCAGATCCAACTAAGGAAACAACCCTCACCGACACTAACAAACCCCCCAAGTTCAGAATAACATCCAGAAACAGACTTCAAAATTGACAATAATAATCGAACGTGCTTCTAAATTAAACCAGTAAAGCGAAAAAGAACTGAGACACAACGAGCAAACACGGCCTTAAAATTAATTAAAAAAAAAGAAGAAGAAGTAACGCATTGTTGAGAAATGATGTGCTCACAGAATTTTGCAGGAAGCGAATCGAATAAAAGTGAAGAAGAAGAAGAAGAAGAAGAAGAAGCCCAAGTAGAAGAGTTGCTTCAGAGACACAAAAGCAAAAGCACGATCTACGACTAGAACTGGATTTGGCTGAAGCTGAAGCTGAATCGAAGAGAGAGAGAGAGAGAGAGAGAGAAAAGTCGACAAACAATATGAGCTTCGTTTGGTTGGTCGTCGGCGTCTCTGACGCTAATTTTAATTTGATTAAAATGTTGCTGTTGTTGTTGGAATAAAGAAAAACAAACCCATAAGAAAATGAAATTAAAAATCAGCACATTTTTCGCTTAATCTATGTGTCAGAAATACGGTATTGTAAGAAGTTGTACTGCTCCGTGGTTAAATTGGGATTTGATCCCCTGCTTTTGTCTCTACTTTCGCTATTCTTGGTCTCTTCTGCCACCTCACCATTTCCAACAATGCCTCCACCCTTTTACCCCTTTTTTTTACTCTCCATAATTCTTTAGGAATTAGTATATTGTATATTATATTACATTTATAAAATGTATCCGGTATTTAATTTAATAACTAAACTAGTAAATATCAATAGTTGAATTCACTTTTTTCTTGTTGATTTTGTAAAATAGTTCGTTTTCATATAAATATGCAAATGCCTGATTAAGAAAAAAAAGAATTGATTGTTGATTTATACGGAAAATATGGAATCATGTCTTGATTATTTTTAGAATATTTTAGATGATTTTATTATTTTGATTTCCTTTTTTTTTTTTTATGTATAATAACACTATTATTTTTAACCTTTTTTTTTCCCATCTTTCTTTCTTCTTATTTTGAACAATCATTAGTTAAACATCCAAACAATACTTTGGATTCTTACCAAAGGATCCTTAAATTTTGGGAGCTCTAGTAGGGATCGAAGAACAGCAATTATATGAATTATTGCTATTTGATAACCCAAAACTCGATATCTAGTTGAAGCTACTTTTCAACTTTTTGGAACCTCTCAACAAATATGTTTTTAATCTTTGAGATTGACTTCTAATTGGAGGATAATAAAACTATACCTATAACGTTTTACTTTAGTAATTTTACTGTTTCAGAATTGGAATATTTCACTAATAATTTTAATTCATTTTTTTAAAAAAATTGGGGGTGTAAAATTATAGTTTAAATCGAATTACAATTTTATTAGTTGCATAATATATAAAATAATTAACTTTAAATCATAAAAAAAATACATGTTTAGATCACTACCAATGCTATTTACAATAGAACTAAGAACTTGATCGACCTGTTTGTTTACGTTTTCTGATAGGGTCAGAGTTTATAAAAATATGTCTCTAGTTCGTGATGGACAAAGAAAATTGTTGGCCGTAACATGGCCAAAAACGCGCTAGCGATGATGGCAATTAAAGAATACCGACAATGAAAATGACCAGAGGATGCTAATGAAAACAGTGATCAAAGAATGCAAGCTAAGACAATGATTAAGGAAGATGTTGCATGGCGACAATGGTAATAAGAGGAAATCAATATTATATATTGCTAGAAGTAAGAAAATGTTTTATGCAGTGTTAAGAGTAGACACTTAAAAGGTGTCTCTTTTGATTGTAAAATTAATGCATATATAAAAAGTATTATATATATTGTCAATTTTTATTGATTTAAATAACTTTTTTAAATATGCATGCATGTGGGGAAAAAAAAAGAATTGCCAATAGCTGCTAACCTGAACTGGTAAAGGCTATATGGACATTGATCATCCCACTGAGAACCCATGACTTAATTTGGTGAATCCTTTATAAAGCCAACCCAATCTGCAAGCAGCTCTCTAACTTATTTAGGTAAGAAGAGAATAATAGCATTATCTATGCACTAAGAATCCACGAATGGGTCAAATTAAACTTGTAGAGTTTGTGACCCTGTCATGTCTTTGCTTGAGGATTGATGATGAGATCATTTCCTTTGAGGAATGGTTTAATAAGATATTGTTTAAGGCTGAATCTGAGGCAATGGAATTCCACAAACATATATATGTTTCTAAAATAAATCCCAACAATTTCTTAATTGAAAAGGAACTGAAAATCCAATCAAAATTGAAAATTGCAAGTGGCTGGATTGATAAATCTCCTAACCAACCACCCAATAATCAAACATGTCACAGCCAACCTTCCATTATGGGGACAGTTAAACTCATTTTTGATGGCACGGATTAACAAAACGGTTGATGTGGTGAAAGCATAGTGTTGGTGGGGACTTTGATGTACAAATTCTGGCAGTGGCAACTTGGATTCTTCCTCATCGCTTGGAACCGGTGATCGTAAAAGGACTGCATCAATCTTCAACCTTCCTGTTGACTTATGTTTCCAAGATTTGGTATTTGAAGAGGTAATGGCTTTAAGGTTATGTTTTGGGAATATAATTTAATGAAGCATTTATTTAATATAAAGATTTATTTTATAAATTTAATTATGGTTTTTTAAAAATTATTCTGATAAATTATATCAAAAATTTATGAAAATAAGACTCAAAGATTAATCTAAACTATAAATTATTCATCTCCTTTTAATTAAAACTTAGCTCAAAGTTAAAAAGTCATTTTGTAGTTAAATGTTGTTAAGTTGGCTTGTTTAATTAAAATAAATTAATAAGGATTCTACAATAAAAGTTGTTAAGTTGTATTAAATGAAATAAAACTATAATCTAGCATTTTACAATAAATTAGCAATATTGTTATAAACAAATAATTTATTACACTAATAAGGATAAATTTAGAAAAAAAAACACAACAAACTACAAGTTCAAACATTATTTCATTTATTATTTTTTTAAATAAAGGTTAGTGAGATAAAATCATTTAGTAAAAACTTTTATTTTAATCAAATAAACTACAAACTTACAAACTATTTCAGTTTTATAAGTTCAAATATTTCTATTCTATATCAACACTACATTTAAATTTTTTGGATGTGTCGACAATTTTTAAATTGGTTTAGTTTTATAATAAACGTCTTAACTCTAATTATAAAATATGAGTTAATTAAATTTCAAGCTTCATTTTTTTATTTTGGTCGTGCATATATAAAAGATATGTACTCGTTTAATTTACCTTAAAAAAACAACACTGATGTATTATAAGTTTTAAATTGATAATTTTATCTTTGTTAATTATATCATTCAACATATTTCTAGATAGTATTTGGCCTCCTTTTTTTAGATTAAAAATTATATAAAAGGTAAATTTAAAAGTAAAAGCTTTAAATTTAAAGTTACAATTGTTTGTTAATTTTATAGTTTTTTAAACCTAAAATGTTATCTTGAAGTTAAATCTTTTAAAGTATTGTATCCTTGGTTCTTGATATTAAATAAACCCAAACTTCCTATACTTATTTTTCTAAAAGAGACATTTTTTTGAAAAGGTTTTTCTAATTAAAAATCTACATTTTTTTTTAAAATTCATTTTCTTAGAATTTGTTAGACTTAATTTCTCTTTTTTAAGAAGAGAAGCTCAAAATAAATTAATCCAAATACTATTTCAAGCAAAAATAATTAAGTACACTTTTGATATAAGGAAATATAATTTCTATTATTTAATAAATAATTTCACACAAAATTAGATTTCAGTCCTATTCTAGTTGAGAATCTACACAAATTTGTATTGTAGTAAGCAGCTTCGGCTTGACCCCTGTCTGTAACCAAAGAAATCTACACAAATTTGATTAATAAATTATACTTAATAAATTACACTTTTAATTTTTATAATAAATATTGTGTGATTTTGACTTCTCAATGTCCTTTTTTCCCCTTCAAATTACTATGATAAAATCCTTGACCAAAATCAAGTCATTCCAACAACTTCTCTGTTTAAGACTCTTTAAGAAAGAAAATCCACGAATTAAACATATTAGCCCAAGACTTGATTGTAATGAAAGATTTGATTGTTATAATTAAATTATAATAAATTATGAAAAATAAAAAAATACGTTAAATGTTTAAAAGAAATAAAAACATAACTAAGCCATTGAGTTTTTAAAAAAAACTGATGATTTTATCCATTTTACCCGATTATTGAATTTAGCGTTACCTTGAGTGAGTTATGGTCCAAAACAATTAGGAAAAAGTGGCAGTAAAAACTGTTAACATGTGGGTATTGTGATTACCTTTTATTAATGAGTTTTTAATTTTTTATAATAATATTTTTTTCTTTTCACTATATTATTTATTGTATAACCTGTTTTTCTCTCTTCTTTTTCTATTTCTTTTCAATTTATGAAAAAAACCATAGAAATTTATTATACAAATAATATTTGTATTTACTAATTCTATATGGTATGGAAGGGATAGTTTGAGAAAAGAGAGGGCAATTTTGAGTTTCTGAAACAGTAAATATCTTTGGGATTACTCTATGGTGACTGGGTTTGTCTTGATCTTAGATTAGAAATGGAAGTTGCTTAGGAACAATTAAATCTCACTAATTAAGTTACAAGAGTAAATCACTACACGTTTTAGCTATAAATGACATTAATAACGTGATTAATAATAATAAGTTAAAAGGTTAGAAAGCCCTTTAAATAAATAAATAAAAAACTAAATCAAGTTTGTTGAAGTCTCGAAATTCTAAGCTTGAGCAGGGTTGACTGATTTTGAAATTCGGGAAAAAATATTTTTTATTTTGTTTTTTTAGAAATTTAAAAAAATTGAGAAAAAACGAAAAGAAGGAAATTAATAAAAAGTATTTAATTTAAACGAATTTAAAACTAAATTTAAGAGAGTTTATAAAACTTTATCTTTTCATTTAAATTTTTTTAAATAAAAATTATTATTACATATTTTTCATTTATTTTCTTTCGAAAACTATCTTCAGATGAAGCTTTAGCATTCTTAGAACGAAGATATTAAAGTAAAAATAATATATATTTTTAAAAATTAAATGTAATTTTATATAAATATTTCATATCTTTTATATTTTTAATAAATTTTATATTCAATAAATAAAAATTAAATCCATTTTATCATTCAAAACAACAAATATATTTAATTTTTACTAAATAATAAAATGATAATGAAAAGTATTTTATATCTTTTCGCTATTTGACCAATGAAATGTTTTTAGTTACAATAATTAAGTAAGTAATTTAGTTTTAAGATACAATATTATTTTTTTTTCATAAAAAAGTGAGAATATTATAAAAGCTACAAAAATATAATTGAATAAATATTAAGGTGCAAATATAGGTCATTGACCGTGTTCATATTCTAAACAAATACTAATAAAATATTTTAAAAATAGTTGAAGTAAGTTTATTATTAATAATAAAAAAGGAAAGCGTATCCACACTTAAAAAAGAAAAGTTATGGAGGCATGCTTTTTAAAATACAAACTTTTTCGTTTTCCCTGTTTAAATGAGACTATAAAATCACATTCTTTAAAAAAAGAAGAAAAAAAAAACTGTAGCCACACCTTTTTTTGCTTTTAACGAAAGTGGCTTTGGCGATAAACTTTTGAATTCACAGAGAATTCATCCTTTCAAAACAATTTCATGCATTATTGTGAATTTTGATTGTATCAAATGAGACTCCTATCCCTCTGCGGAATATAACAGTTAATATCAATAATTTAATTTTACATAAACGATTACATATAATAGTTTATCTAAACATCATTATAATGACATTTTGTATGATAGTTTATAATTTACTTAAAATTATTATATTTTTACACTTACCTTATTTTACATTTATATTTTTTCTCTTATTTCATGCATTATATAATTTTTATTTTCTATCTTTTTCTCCTCTCTCTCTCTCTCTCTTTCTCTCCCTAATTCCCACTCGTTGGTTGGATGTGAAGTGATGATTACTGAACTTGCCAATTATGGAAGAATCAATGTAACCCCACTGCTACTGCTACCTGTTTGAATATTATATTTGTTAAGATATTCCTTTCAACTCCATTGACTTCTGATTTTAGAACATCCAACCACGATGCTCTGTTCATCCACAATAACACATATCTACGCACCCCTTCATGCAATCACATGGGATATTTAATATTACTTCCCTTCCTTAAAACCACAATTAAGAAAAGAGACAATTAATTGGCACTGATCTATCTAATAATGTACATTACAAGAGAAAGATACAAAAACAATTGCAATATGACCGATCATTATTTATGGGTGATTTATTTTATGTTTTTTAATTCCATGTAATATGACATTTTTCATATTGATAAATAGGATTCAAAACCTATAAAACTAATTTGAAGTTTTTTTTAACCTATGAATAGACAACACGTTTGATTTGTAAGGCTTTTGTGAATACCATTTTGTAGCATTCAACAATTTTTTAAATAATGATCCAGGGCCATCCTATTAACAATAACATTAAAAATTGGTGCGAAGTTCCTATCTATTTAAAGAATAATAATCCACTTTAAAATGTGCAATAAGATCTTACTTAAATGAATGGATTTTATCTTTATGAGAAAAAAAGTTTATAAATAGTTATTCACACTGAAATTTTTAAATTTAAATACTGTAATCACCCAATTTTATTAGAAAATTTTTTCTATAAACGTTATTTTCTTTTGTTCTTAAAATCTGAATTATCAGCAAAATATTGTGTTCAGAGTTGCAGGTCAGTAGAGTCGGTAGGTTGTGCAGCTAATATGTGATGGGTGCAAGAAGGGTATTCGGTAGTTCTTTTGTGTTCATGTGTCAACGATTAGCCACGTGAATATGGAAAGTGAACCAACTAGCAAGAACTTCAAACCTTGTCCCTGTTAAATTGTTAATTCTTTATTTGTTTTTGGTATATACAACTCAATTTTGCTAACGATACGTAATAAGAATTAATGTATAATAAATTTTTATTAGATATTATAGAATATTATAAATTTTAATATATTAATAATATTACATATTATAATTTTTAATAAAAACATTATTTTTTATTTTTTATTACATGTCAGACACGCATTAAAAAAACTGTATGAAATTTTAAGAGTCAATGATGCTTCATTTGAAAGAAAGAAAAATAACTGAGCTTAAAGTTTACAAGGAACTTATATTTATTTTATTCTTGAAAAATAGTACAACATCGAACTTTTAAACTGTTGCTGAAAATCCTATCATATTCTACTTGATCTACCCCTTAAGTTTGTCCCAATCAATCCAAACGTTGATTATATTTTATAAATATAATTATACATTTTTATCATGTTATCGCTACCCACAAAAAGGAGTATAAGATTGAATAGAAAAATATAATACGTCTTGTTTACTCCAAATCTTGTTATGCCGAAAGATCGATGTATTCTTTATGATAGAATAAAATGTAGAATAACGTTTATGGTAACCTTCGGATTCATCCATGTTATTTGGAGGATACTGAGGGCGAAAAGTTTCGTCTTTTCTGAAATTTGCATGTCATGTATGGTCTTCTTTCATCGTTTGCATCCTTGCTGCCAACCAAGAAAAGACACGGCTGCGTTTAGCCATGGTTTCTTCTGTCAAGAAACACTTTTTGTTGTCATTCACAGTCTGAAGTATCTTCGTGATGGTCAAAGAATACATCATCATTCATCAAGGTATCTTAAGATAGCCGTGTTCTTTGTAACTTGTAACCAAACATCATTCCTCAACTGCTCTTTGACAACCTACTAATGAGAATTTTTGTTTTGCAACCCCCCCAACCCCTTTTCTCAAAATTCTGAAAAAAAAATTAATTTTTCAATTTATGAGACACCTTTCTGGAATTAAAATTCTGACATGTATTATACTCTTCTAGAATTTAACTTGGATGACCCATCATCATTTTTTAATGTTTAGGTTGACTGACAAATCTACCTAATCCCCCGCTAGAAATGTGGTTCAATGCTTTGTGAAAATATCTTGCTAGTGACATGCTAATTTGAGACCTTTGCATGTTCAAATTTGGGTGGCTGACCAGAAGATGTGATTAGCTATCAATTATTAAGACTCGTTCAAAATGGTAAACTAAATAGGAATCTACGACTATGCCCCTGCATACCCATGTGACTAAGAGTCCATTATATTTAGATTTCAGCCAACAGAACCGAAGCACCAGATTGCAAATTCTGTCTCTTTCAGGCTAAAAATAATAGGTATACTTTTAAAACATTAAACAAGTTTTTAAAAAATTAAAAAAGTTAATTTTTTTCATAAACTAAAACAATACTATATCATAAAAACAGTTTTTTCAAAACTTATTTAAATACATTCTAGACATAACGCCGATGCCTATTATTTCAACCAACACTCCAAAGCAGTAAAGGAGCTTGATTCCTCTTGAGCAATGTCTTGAGTTCAAGTCTTGTGAATGAAAATAATTGAAACGAGAAAAACTATAACAGTTAAAATGGATTAACTTGAGTCAATCTGAACTACTGAGAACCCAATGTAACTTCCTAATGTTGAGGGTAAACAAAAAAAAATCATCATCTAAGTATAATGCTTCGAGTAGTATGCCCTTACAAATTACAAGAGTGAAGCAAGTAGGAAGCACTGCAATTTCAGCTTAAAAAAGTAGCCCAAGTGACAAAAAAAAAGTTTTTGGGTGCAGCTATGGAAGCTATAAATATTTTTTTTATTTCTTTCTCATAAAAAAATTACAATTTCAATCTAATATACGAACCGCAAAATTTGTTTGAATAAATACTAGTGTTACAACTGCTAATGGCACAACCCATTTGCTTCTAACACCCTATAACATGTTTCAAAATTGGTTGAATCTATATTCAGGATCTCTTGACAATAGCAGTAGCAAAGAAGGGATGGTGGCAGAATGTAAAAGAAATCTTCAACTTTGGGTCAAGGGCTCCTACCCGGCAAACATTCAAGGCAATGCTGTTGCGCTCTGCTACTTGCTCTACTCTGCGCAGCTCAGCCATGGCGTCAGGGTCATTGGCAAAACTACTTTTCACCTCTTTTGCAATCCTCTGAGCTTCCTTGAAGTAATCACATATAGCCAGGGTCTGAAGAAGAAATAAACAAGTAAAAGTCTGTCTCTAAAAGCAACGCCACCTAATGATTTTCAAAAGAATACTCACAGAGAAGTTAGCATGGATAGTTGACTCCTTGTATGTCACATATGAAATGTGATCAGGAACACAAGCTTTCTGTAAAAGCTCGAATTGCTGAATAAATATCTGGAGAAAAGCCCATTCGTGAATTAAGTTGCAAAAAAGCTTGATTAAAAGAATGCATACTTAGGTAATCTGTAGTGCCCATTGTTATTGATTTGTTTGGGGTTAACCATACACATCCATCTTGAGCTACATATACAAGTTATTGTTAAGTATCAATAAGATACAGTTTATTAAATCTTTGTGGATCTTTTAGATGCTTGATTCGCAAAATGTACCTGGATACCACCATATTAGAACTCTAAATGCAGTTCAGACAATTTATTGAACGTTTGTCCTTAATTTCCAGCAAACCTATACTAACATATCCTAAATTATCTTTTCTTATCAACATGACAAGTGCATGTGTATTCAGGCAACAATTAATTAATTATCTATAAGATATATTTGCTTCATTCCAGCCTTAGCAATGTAATCATGTGGACCATGACACCATAATGATGTTAGGGGAATAATTCATTGCTGGTTCCAAAAGACAAAAGGAGGATTGGGTCCCACTTGAAAGGATTTATCATTGGAATTAATTTAGTGGAGTTTGATTAATACATGCCAAAATGAGACAAGTAAAAAACGCCTGAAAACAATCAGCCAATCGAAATTATTGCCATCAGGATAACCTTTATTATATTAAATATTAACAGTTCCTTTGTGGATGCAATTTTAGCCCTTGGACTTCAAAAAACTTTTCGAACAATATATGTTTGGCACTTAATTTTAAAAACTAAAATTCAGTGCTACATTTTAGTTTCACTGAAGACACCCTCAGCAATGTTTTAAAAGTTTTTAATACATTAGAAAGTCATATGTGGTGAAACAGAAAACTTTACCTCGTGTTCTGTATTGAAAGGGCTTTGCAGTTGAACAATTCTGTGCTCATTCCTCAAAGCAGCAAACATCTAGAAAAATAGAAAAATGATAAATACACAGTACAAGTAAATTGTCATATACATGTAGTCAATATAACCATGTTAATTTAGAAGAGAAAGACTTCAATTTGAAAAAATAGGGTACTCAGTTTTCAACTACAAACTATTAACTTCTAGAACCAACAGATCTAGGAGGAAAATTTCAAGCCATTCATGGCTAAAAAGTTAAGAAAACATATGCAGTATTACCATGCTTAGCCCTTCAGCTAGATATATTTGGCTCTGAAGAAACAAGACAGCTGCTGGAATCTGATAATCCATTTCTGCATCCTTAAAAGCATCCTTTTTTTTCTTTGCCTTTTTCTTAGCTGATCAATAGGAAGCATAGATACACATCAATGTCAGGGGCACAGAGTCAACACAAGCTTTGTCTTTTTTCTTATAACTAATGTACTATTATAAGTCCACCTATGATCCCATAACTGGGTAAACAATGAGGGTTGTATTAGGCCTTCAGCATCCATCGTAAAACTTGTCAATACTTATACATGGATCACTCATGACGATATTGTATTAGGACTAAGTTGTTACTTGAAGTAATGTGCTGTATGGTTTGAGTATAGTGTCAAATGAGCTAAAGTTGCTACATCAATGCCTAAATGTAATGTTAAATGCAAAAGTCTTCTGATTAGGTTGGACGAATGAGGATAAAGAAGTTAGTTTAGGAGTACTTGATTAAGTTTGGTTCATGAGATATTAGTACTTTGACAAAAAAGTCTTTGAAAGTGGTGAACATTGTGATTTGTAGAAATATCATATCATGTGCCCTAAAGAAATAAAATGGGTTGGAAAAAGAACGGAGTATGCATCATTGTCGATAATACTTGAAAAAATAATATAATAGAGATTAAAAAGATTGGAAATAGAATTACATCTTCAAAGTTATTAATTTGCCCAAGCTATTACTAATATCATTAATGCTAATGCTCCACAAGTTGACCCAAAAATTCTTTTGAAAATTTTTTTTGGGAGGATTTTAAATATTTGTTCAAGGCATTCTACAAGCTAAAAGGAATTTTAAAAGTGAAAACTTAAATAGTCATGTTAATTGTGAGACAAGACAATTTACAAGAATTCATGATTATTTTAATTTTAGAGTTAAATAAGAAAAGACAATTTAACCTTAATTTCTTAATAGCATATGACTTCAGGATTATGAAACCTCTTTTAAGAAGTTGGAGTCATTTATAAGAGTGGGATCTCAAGTCGATTTTTTTTAATAAATAGTCTAGATAAAAAAATTTATAAGAATTTCAAAGTGATTCCAGGAGAGAGTTTAACTATACAACATAGGGTTTTGGTAATTAATGTTTGTTTTAAGTTTGATAAAGAGAGAACTCAGTAAGTTATGGAGCCAAGAATCAAGTAATAGCTTACTTAAAGGATGATAACCAATTGACTTTTAAAATACAGTTCCCAGAAGAAAGTAACTGAAAAGTAGAAGGTAATGCCAACATCATTCAGGACGATGTGTCTACGAAGGCTGGGAAAGTTGCTAGGTTTTAAGGCAAAAGATAAGGAATCTTAATGGTGAAATAGAAGTGAACAAAAATAAAAGTGTTGTAAAGCTTTGCATGTGTGCAATAGTATAGAAAATTGAGCATAATATCAAAAAGCAAGAAATGAGACAAGATTGTGATTTTGAAACAATTAAGATTTTTTAGAAGTTCTATCAAGATCTTGAGGTCAAGAATAACAAAAGAAATATATATAAGCTTGTCAAAAATAGGAAAAAAATTCAAAGTTTGGATCAAGTTAGATGTGTCAACAATGAAAAAGGAAAAATTCATTTACAAATTAAGACATCAAAGAGATTAAAAAGAAGTTATAATTCAAGTTGTAAAAGTAAAATTAATTTTCAAGTGGACGGGTTATAATAAAGCAGTCAGCCCTAAAAGTATTCCTATTGAGGTTTGAAAATATATAAGAAAACAAGAAATTGGTTAGTTTACTTTAGGGCATGTTTAGTTTTTGAAAATGTTTTTTTTCACACTTCTAATTACAAAATTGTCACCTTATTTTTAATTTGTTTCTTGTTTTTCAAGATTTGCACAAGAAATACTAAAAATAGAAAAAGAATTATTTTCAATGTTTCCTGGACAAATATTTTTAATCAAATTTTGATATCTGAAAAGATACAAGTATAAGAGTAATTTGGTCCCATTATATAGATAAAACTTAATAGTCACGTTATGAAGTTGAGACAAGATGATTGATCAAAGAAGACACTGAGATTGCAGAAAATTAATATGATTTTATGTCAAAAAGATTTACAATAAAACTATTATGAAAGTTGATGACAAAATAGAAAAAATATTTATATATAATTTTTATTAATTGAAAAAAGCCATATGACCATATATATCAAGAGACGTTGTAAAAGGTTTTAAAAAGGAAAAAGACTTATGTAACATATATTCAAATGATACAAGACATGTATGATATGTTAATTACAAGTATAAAAACTCTTGGAGACATATTTAAAGACTTCTCTATATGAATAGTTTTACATTAAAGCTTTATTTTGAATCCTTATTTATTTAACCTAGTCTTAAATGTGCTTATTAATAATAAACAAAAAATTATCTATAAGTTTATGCTCGTTGCGGAGGCCAATCTTGGTTAAGAATCAAAAGAATAGGTCAATTCAAACTAAAGCTTTTGAAGAATATTTTGGATTTAAAGATTTTTGCTTGAATAGAAGTAAAACAAAATATATGCATTGTAATTTTAACAAGAAACAAAATAATAATCATGAGTTAGAAATTAAAATTGAAAATGAAGTAATACCATAGGTTTTCGAGTATAGGTACCTGGGACAATTCTATAGAATAATTCAAAAATTAATGAAAATCTCATTCATAAAATACAAATTAAATAGTTAAAGTGAAAAAAGATATTAAGAGTTATTTGCAATTGTAAGTATACATCTGACTGAAAGAAAACTTTTATTATGCTATTATATGATTAACTATCTTATATAATAGTAAATGTTAGGTTTTAATAGAACAACATGAAAAAAAAAATAAGAATGTCAAAATGAATGGATAGTCAAGTAATAAAGGACAAGAAAAGAAATTTTTGTATACACAAGAATATTGGAGTAACACTTATTGTAAAAAAAAAATGACAAAATTGATTAAGGTGGTTTGGATATCTACAAAGACCATTGAAAGTATCAAGGAAGAGAATAGATCACATGACTTTTAATCTAGTTAAAAGAGACGGGAAGATCCAAAAACACTTTGAAAAAGAAATTATTAAAAGAATTTAATGATAAATATCTCAAAAAGATTAGATTTTAATCATGCTCAATTGCATTTGTGATTTATATAATCAACCTTATTTAATAGGATAAGACTTGATTATTATTGTACATTAAATGTATTATTATAAAATAAAATTACTTAATCATACTGTTGTGAAAATCATCAAATAGTTGGCAAAAATAAAGTAGAGCATTCCCTCTCACACAAATGAATCACTCTTCTTAATGATTAAGTACATACCTGCATCACTGCTCATTGCCATTCGAAGATGTTTCTTCTCCGCAAGCTTGATCAGCACAGCATAAATATACCAGTATACCATGCAATAATCATGGATGGAGTAGAGTTCCAATTCAAATCCCAAATTGAGAAATCGAAAAGCTATCCAATAAGTTTGCTCTTCCACCCACGCTAGAATGTGTTGGTATATTTTGAAACATATTTTCTGCTAGAACAGAGAAATATTATAAATTAGGCTGACAAATTATAGTTCAACGACACTGATAACAGCTAATAGACAATCAACCAATTTGTGCCAACAGAAAGCACATGTGATGCAACACTCATCAGAAAACTCACTTCACTTGAGGTTAATATTACTTCTCATTTCTCAAAGGCATGTGAAAACTAATTTTTCAAGGACCACCAGTTCCAGCTAGACAATTGGTAAACTGACAAGTAACAAACCTTATTGTTTGAAATTTTTGAGGATTCTTCAAACTCCTTTTTGAGAGCCATCTCCAGCTGTAGAGTAAAGCAAGACTAGATTAACAGATTGGCTTTAAATGAATTTCTGAGCAATCATAAAATATATCTATTTACATTAACTACAGAAGCATAATCCTACACCAAATGCTGGGATATCTTGACCATTTGATCTCGTCCCCTACACCAAATTTCTACTATATTGCTTTACATTTTCTACCAAATTTCTACTTTCCTGCTGTCAAATAGGAAAAACAAACACTAGTAACATGAAAGAATCAAAAGGAGACACATTGATGCTATTCAAATTACCCCCCCCCCCCCAAAAAAAAAAAAAAAAACTAAACTAAAACTCAGAATCAGAATAAGATAATGCCAATTTTTTAAAAAAAAAATCTATTTTCTCAAAATTATAATTTCAAACAAAGAAGAATAAGAATTAAGAAGCATTCAAGAAAATCTTCCAAAAGTCTAACTTAAATTCTTAAAAGCATAAGCTACGTTATATGTAACTGAATGTAGCAATGTATAAAGTGGGACTTGTTAATAGATATATTTCTTCCTCCTCGCCCATTTCTGTGTCTACTACAATTTTACTTAGACTATATATGATTCACTAGAAAGAGGAAAATGCAACTTTTAAAATTTAAAGCATAACAAAAATATTCAAGCAGATTTTACCGCATAGGAAAGACAAAGGAGAAGTTTGTAGTATAATCTGGAAAACATGCAAAGGACACACCTGTACATATGTGACACGCCAGTCTTGCAACATTTTCCCTAGCTTACGTCTTTGCCATGCAGCATTTGTACAAAGAATTTTGAGTAAATTTATCACCAACTGCATACATAATATTTGTACAGGTTATACAAAATGCTTAATTCAACAAAACATGAGTTGTACAACTCTTTATTTTGGGGGAAAATTTCATATTTGAATGATACTGTCCTTGAGTAAGAAAAGGAT
The DNA here is from genome assembly GCF_003935025.1 of Abrus precatorius. Taxonomy (NCBI): domain Eukaryota; kingdom Viridiplantae; phylum Streptophyta; class Magnoliopsida; order Fabales; family Fabaceae; genus Abrus; species Abrus precatorius. The sequence goes on along the minus strand of NW_020874428.1, from coordinate 34,701,749 downwards.
AAAAAAAAACCTAAACAAAATTAAAAGGCAATAATTAAACCTTGCTAATTTTAGGTAACTCAAAAAGATGGTAATCATAGTCTAAAGCATGCATGTCTATACTATTTTGGGAACACATACAAGAGTGAAATGGGTTATGTAGACTGTTAATGATATGACATACCAAATGAGAAATGACTAGAATTGCATTACCTGTTCTAGTTGCACCATAAATTCATTTTTCTGAATGTCATGATTCTCTGTGACCTCAGGTAATCCAGCAGCTTTGGTGATCATAGAAAACATAGAATCCCGTCCATAGAGTTTCCCATCCTGGACCAGCAGTAGCTGATAACAAGTTTTAAGTGTTGAGGTTGGAGAGCATGATTCAAAACAATAGTAGTAAGTAAAATTCTACTAACATGCATATCTAGCATTCCTTTTAGAGGCAAGAATATAGCAACACAATGGATCAAAAGCACAAAAATATGCATCAACAATCTATTCAGAACCATGAAGACATAATATGCATTAATTTGTGTCTCTAGCATCCCATGCCAGATTCCTCCAAAATTGAAAGTGTCAAGTGTTACAAGAAATCTGGTGCTTAGCCATGAATAATAGTTCCTTTAATATTTTGATCAATAGATGCAAGCTAGAAGATGTTACTCCCGAGTACTTTGTTTGACATGGTAAAACTGTGGTGATATGTATCACAATACTCATTAACATTGTCAAACTATCATGCTATAAAAATATGTGCCCATCAACCAGCTCAAAATCACATATATAAAAAGACAACATAGTACTATAAAGCTCCCACCATGGTTCGTGTTCAGGGAAGGGTTGGATCCACAGGATCTATAGTAGGCAGTCATTTTAAGATTGACATAAGGTCGAAAACAACTTTAAAATTTTGATACATGAAGAGACAGCAAATGAAAAATGAAAAATCTAAAAGACAAAAACTTAATTAAATAGCTAGAATGTATTAAAAAATCAGTAAAGTAACTAATAACAAGATAGGAGAACACTCATCAAATCAAGGAGAATTAAGGAACATTAGAAAATCCACCTGAAGATGGGATCTTGAAATCAAATCAGGTTGAGATTTCTGGAATTTAACCACAAAGAGTAAAGCAGCCTCCAGTGATGGGTCCAATGTGTAGGCACATATAATGTCTAGATCTCGAAGAAGTTTTATAAAATACTCAAGAGCCTGGAAGAGATAAACTGGAAACATTATAATAATGACTAATAGTTCCATGCATCAAAAGTAACCCTCTAATTACTGACCTTTTCCCAGCATAGAATTTTGATTGCTCGTGGTGGTGTCGGGGCTGATAGTCTACAGTTCAAACTAGCATCAAACCCAATTGGTTGACAACCAGATGCAGTTGTATTATCTATGTTTTGCTCAGACATTCCATGAGCATTTGCTCTAAGAAATTCTGAAGATTTTCGAATGAGATCAATCTCCGAAATGCATGAAGTTATGTGCTTTCTTGCTAACTCCAAACCTCTTCCTAGGGGTCGTTTTATAGACATCAAAAGATGGTAAAAATGCTGAAAGAAAATCAATGTAGAAAAATTTCAGTCAAAGAAAGCATGCTTAGTTGACAACAACAAATAGAAATTGAAACGATAGCTTAATTGTCACAAGATAGAAGCATAAATATACCAAATAAACAACTAATAAAAGAACTGTCAAGGAAAGCCACTGGGATTAGGGTAATTGTAAGGAAGACGAAGAAGAATGATAATGATGATGAAGTGAGGAATACAGAAGGTTCCAGGTATGGGTACCAAGTTTTAAAGTCAAATGCATCACACAGTGGATATCAGCATTAGGTGTAGGACATACTCGATTTCCTTTATCAAACTAAGGGCCTATCTGTTTAAGGTTTTAAAAGAAGTGATTTTGATGTTGTGCAAAAACTGATTTATTTTTTAGAAAATTTATGTGCAGCAGAAGCTATTTTTGTCTGGTACAAATATAAAAAGAACTTTTTATTCTGAAAGATACAATTTTAGCTTGTTATTTTTCAGAAGCAGCTTTAAATAGCTTCTCAAAATAATCAGAAATCTAATTTCTTTCAGATTCTGATTTTGTTCAGAAGCTTAAACAAACACATTAAGAATTGTTAAAAGTGATTTTCTCATTAAAAGAAGTTGAAACAAATGGAATGTAAAACTATGCTAATCGAGTAAATTTAAAAGGCTAAATGATGACTTTACAATCTTTATCATCTTATAATTTGGATTGATTAAATATACAGCAAAAAGTAAATTATTTATAAATAGACACAACTTTTGTCAAATGCATAAATTATGCATGAGTATAATTTTGCATTATTTGCATAACTTAGAAGAGAATAAACATAGGATAAAACCTTACGAAAACGTAATCGGCATAACAGTGCTTTGCAATAGCCTTCTTCCAGATCAGGATTATTTTGAAGTGGCTCTATATCTGCAACCAAATAGCTCACAACTAAAGGCATAAGCATATGTTGCACCCCTTTTGTGATTGGGAGAAAAGGAAGGTTGGTTTGAATGAAACATTATGAAGCTTAAGAGGCATTTTGAGCCCCAAATGCAAATCATAATTGCCAGTGCTGTTGAAATCTCAACTTCTTATTTCTAATTTCTTTTTCTGACTTGACCGGTATACATACAGCAAAACAAATTTATAAGAGAAACATTACAAAATGATCAAATATTTAAAATGGTGCACATATCTCAAATATAGTAGATGGCACAAAAAGCAGATAAACAATATAAAATAATTTAAGAATGGCACAAAGCCAGCCACAACAGATATTGGGAACATTTTCAAACAAAAGAAAATTAACACTCTTCAAGGTTTATTAACTACGCTTATTCTTTCCCTCTAGAACATTATTACCAAGTGGCATACTCACTCCCTTCTACAAAACTATTTGAACCTCATTGTAATATTATAATATGAGGCCTCACCACCACTACTACTACAACAACAACTAAGTTTTATTTCACTGGGAGAGAAGTCGGTTACATGAATCATATAATGCCATTGAACTTGATCAAAAACCAAATCAAAAACATTATTTATCACCAAATGTCAAGGACCAAATCAAAGACATTAACTGTATCATTAACAAAGAAGAAAAATACTGCAGAATCAATTTTGCATTACCTCGAGCAAAGCTCCTACAAAGGTTTCGCACAATAAAAAGCACAACTAATTCATTCTCTCTCTTCCCCCACACTATATGAAAACATTACACATCCATTTGCTCTCCATAACTAATTACTCTCTAATTCCCATTCTGCCCCTTCTTATTTCTCCTGCTTTATGTTTTCCAAATCCAAGGCCCATAACTGAGTTGGATTGGCCTTGTCCACTAAGGTTCATGGAGCCTAACACCAAATCCCTTTTAATAATTTTCTCTAAAGTTTTTCTAGATCTCCTTTTTCCTCGTTTTACTGGAATAAAAGTCATGTCATCCATTCTTTTCATTAGTGCTTCCAGTGACCTTTGCATATGACTATTGATTAAACTACCTTAAACAATTTTCAATCATCTTTTTTTGTTATAGACGTTACTTTAATATTCTCACATGTATACTTATTTTTTATCTTATTCTTTCTTGTGTAATCACTCATCCATTTTTACAAAACAAAATGTAATGTTTTAAGTTTCAACAAGCAATTACCTTCTAAAACTCTTCTTTTAGATGATGAAGCCTTACAAGCACGCAATTGGCGAGATATTGTTTCTTCAACAGCATTTAACATTGACAAACACTTTTCATCTCCATCTCCACTTAGAGGAAGGCCATATGCCATTGTAAATAGATCCTCTTCCTGACACAAATAAATACAAGCATATTTTAGTAGGAAAAAAATGCTCTTCAAGAATATAATCTAAAAATAGATATGGCCATATGTTCAAAGAAATGTACAACTTTATAAAAAGTACAGATAGAGCATGTGTTAGGAAATCAAATATCTATTGCCACATATTGATATGTATCCGCTTAGAGGAAGGCTGCATGTCAGTGTTGATCAATAATCTACATGTGACACAAATAAATATCACAAAGTATAATCCATAAAGTGAGATCCATATACATAAATAAATAAACATAAAGAATCCCAAGTCCTAATGGTATTCCGCTCTTTCTTCCTAAAGTAATTTAATACATGGCAACAAGGCAATAAATTATCACATTCTTACAAAAGAAGAAAAACAATTACTGAATTCACTCAATAGAAGAATTAAAAAATTTCAGAAAGATAATGATACCAAAAAATGTTTCTACATAATAGAGATAAAAAAAAAAAAAGAGCTGTTGGAATACTTTACTTCATGTGTTCGTGCATCTGAGACAACTGAAAGAACTGCTTTGCAGGTTGCACGTATGACTTTACAGTAAGAGTGCAACAAGGCATGTGATGATGTCCTTTCAGGTCGTAAGAGATAGAGGCAAGAATAGACAGTTTGTGCCAATGAATGACCCTTGTGCCATGTTGCCTGCAATTCCACATGACAACTAAGAGAAGGAGAAGGGAAATATATAATTAAGACTTGTGTAGCATGGAGAATGATATTGAACACAAACAAATGTTACTGCTTGTGTATCTCTGAAAATTGTGTTTACTCAAATTCTAATGTTATATTTGACTAAAACATATACAACATTTCTTGGGGAAGGAGGGAGCTGAGAGAGAGAGGAACTAAAATAGGGAATAAAGTATTGTACAAAAATAAATAAATAAAGACTAAAGAGCATCATATCAAGATTGCACATTTGTCAGCTTAGTCTATAACAAACATGCATAAATTGATGTTTCAGTATGTTTATGACAGAGAGGAAGAATTTTTGAACCCCCTTGGGAATAATTCCATAAACCCAAAGCTATGCTTATACAGTACAAGGTAAGCCATTTGGAAGGCAGATGCAATACAGCATAAATACCTCACAAGCTAGTAGATGGTCCATGATGTCAATCACACATCCAACATCAGTAGTTTTATCAGTACTAATAGGAACTGGAGCAACACCATTCTCAATGGCTTCCTCAAGAGAGTAGTATGTACAAGCAATGCCAGAATCCATCTTTGGATCCATTATCTGAAAAATAGCAAATAAAACAGCAAATCATACAATTATACACAAGACAAGACATATGCAAAACAGTGAACAGCTTCTCTAGCTTACATACACTTCTACATATTTCTTATGCAGCAGTGAGGTAAGCTCCTAATTTTATTTCGAAGCAACCAAATTGTTTATAGGAAACTTATATGATGCAGTTTATATGATATGAAAAATAATACCTCCAAAGCAGACATGGCAGCAAATAGATTGAAGTTATCACCGTGGATGAGCTCTCCCTCTTGAAGATCTAGCAATCCAACAAGGAAAGTTGGTTCAAAAACTAACTCCAGTTAATCACAGTAAAATTGCAAAACACACCATGGCAATAGCTCCGCGCTCCCGCCCCCTTTTTATATTATTCAGTATCTTAGTTTATAAAACACAACTTTTCTAAGCAAGATGAAAAATAAAATAAAAAATGAATAGGCATTTTTAACACTACTATTTATTTATTTATTTAAAGAGGGAATTGTCAGCAACATTACATTACAAAGCAAGGAATGAGGCATTGTAATGAAAAGGCTTAAACTAAGAAAAAAGAAGCAGAGGGAAGAGAAAGGAGAACCTTGACAAGCGGCATGAAGGAGGGGAGACACATCGGCCCAAACGGAGTTATCGCAGGAGGGAATGGATGAGCCTGGAGGTACGGTGGTGGCTGCTTCATCGCTGCGATCTTCGGCCATGCCTTCAACCTCAGTTATGTGATGATTGTTTGTAAAAGGAGAAACTCAAGTGTCTTCAATTTAAGGTCTTAGGTTGTGGTTTATGTTTGTGTCTCCGCAAAGCTACATGAACATGAAGGGAGAGTGTGCGCTTAATGGAGGGTTTAGGGTATGGTATAGTGCTATGCAATATCATATATGGATCCAATCAATGCCTTTGCAATTGCATTTTCCTCTGCTTCCTATTACCGTTTTTTTTCTTCCACTTCTCATTTTTCCAATTGCTGAATTTGGTTTTATTAAATAAAAGGTTCGCTTTTACTTTTAAACCCTGTACATCTAATTTAATTTATTTATTTATTAAAATATTTTTGTTAAAAAGTCATAAACTTCAAATTTTATAAATTATTTGTCTTATCATTTAATGTGATCAAGATCCAATCTTTTTTAAAAATATGTTTAATTTTTCATTAATACAACCTTAAATGAAGCTAAAGCGGATAGAATTTTATTTTTTTTATTCATTTGCATTAATTAGATTTTGTATAAATGAAGTCAAACACAAGTAATGATAGAAAAATAATAAAATCTATAAAAAATAAAATTAATAAATAAATTATATTAAAAAAAATTTAAACACATTTAAGTGAACAAAATACTTACTTTCCTGTTTGTTTCAAGAAATAATAGTCAAACTGAATGAGAAAATAAATGAAATATAAATATATTTTATAAAACTCATATCTAATATAAATTTTTAATTATAAAAATTTAAGTAAATTTATAATAAACTTTAATATAGGATTGGATTGCATATAACGTATCACTTTACAATTAACATGGTGAAGTATTTATTTTTGCAAGAGATAATTATCAAATTTTAAATGGAAGACTAAAATAAATAACAAGTCACGCATTATTTTTTTTAACTATAGACATAATATAAATATAAATAGTAAAATATTTTTTTAAGTATAAATATAAATAAATAATTGATCCACTGGTTTATAGTATAAATCATATACTTAGAAACTAATTTAATTTAATTTTTTAATTAAATTAAAAAATTATCTATCTTCTCAGAATTCAAATAAATAATGTCACACATTTAAAATTTAATTTTAACATTAAAAAACCTTAATTAAACAACTACCTACTTTTTAATAATTAAAGTTTTAGTACATACAAATTTAAACACTTATTCTTTACAAAGTCTTTATACTGCCTTAAAGGTTTACGCTTTGCACAAACAATGTAATTGTTATATTTTTATGTTAATGACATTTTTTAGTCAAGAATAAAATATTAATCCATTCTAATAATTCAAAACAATAAAATAAAATTATTTTGTTTGATAATTTTGTATATACAATTTTTTTAAAAATCATATATACCTTCAACTGAGACTAGGTGACATTAATATACTTATAAATAAGTATATAACATAAGCTATTGCTAATTATTTTTAAAGTGAAAATTTGTTTCTCATTGTTTAAATAACACTGTTATAAATATCTACAAAGAAGGTTGACCTAAATATAAATGTATTAAATTCAAAAATACTACTAACAAAATTTTTATGTATAAATAAATATATATATATTTAAATGTGCTAATTCGTGCAGAATTTTTTACATTATCAACTAATTAGATTATATCATAGATATAATTTTTATATTAATTATTAAAAAAATTAATAATTTTTATTGACATAACAATCTATAATTAAATGATTGTGTTAAAAAAATTGTAATATAAGCATATTTTTATCAAATTATTTTTAAATCAAAATAAGATATATAAATAAATAAAATAGTACAACTATACTTATTATTCTATTATACGGAATAAAAATAAATTAAAAAAATAAATTTGTTTAAATTGACAAAGAATTGTAAGTAAAATATTTAAGTTAAAACATATCATAAAATATGATATGATATCTCAATATCTAACTTTTTAAAAATAAATCCAACTTTAGAAAAACAAAAAAATAATCTTTTAATTTAATTTTATCTATAAATGCATATTTAATTCAATAAAGTATATTGATACTTAAAATTTTAAACAAGAAATAGAATTTTAAAAAAAAATTAAAAAATATAATATTCAATGTAGAAAAAACAACATAGCTTAAGGACAATGTGAATAATTTTTTAAAAATATTATTATTCAAGAACAAAGGTTTAAATGTATAATACAATAATAACTAAGAATAGATAACATCATTTGATTGTAATTGTTATTATTCTTACTATTCCCAGTTGGTATAATATAATCATCTTGTTCTCATTAAATTTTAAGATGACTATCTGTAATCACTAAAAATAGTAATTTATAATTTGAATTTTTTATATTCATTTTTATATATTTTAAAAGAGCTCTAGAGACATCAATAAAGTAAAAATCAGCAAAAGTAAACGAAATAAATAATTTCATCAATTAGGAAGAATTTTAAAATTGATGGAACTAAAAGTGGAAGCCTGATGTTTATTTCATGTTAAACATACTCTAAAGAGTGCTTTTAGCACAATGCACATGTTTCATCAAAATTTACACATACTGGCTTGTGATCAAATCATATATCACTAAGGTAACATGATATTGAGCCTTCTAAGCCATATTGAATGAAGAATCAAATGAAAAACATCAAACGGTTTAGCTGGTCGATTCAATACAAAATGTCTTTGAACTTTGATCACCCTCTTTTGTAATTCCAAGTACTTGGCATGTGAAACACTTTTCAACATGGTCTTGATTTCAGGTATCCTATTTGATGGAATATGCAATGAAACTTTGCTCCAATCAAGAACATCACTGAAGGGAAGTTGATAATAATCGGAGACAATTACTGGGACACACCCTGCATTGATAGACTCCACAAGTCTAGGACTTGCCACTTCATAGCCACTTGGACACAAGCAAAACTTGCTTTGTCTCATGAAGCCATTATAGTCAAGGCCCTTGGGAAGATACTCATGCACTTGAATTTCTTCATCTTTGTCCTTCCAATGTTTTAGAAGTTTCTCCCTAATCTTACCATGGGCCCCTCCAGCAAAGAAAGCAAGTATTGAACGACGATTCGGGTCTAAACTAGGAATTGGTGAGCTCAACTTGTAGCCTTGCAAGTTCATTTCAGGTATTGATACGTCCCTTTCAGGCTTAAACCCTTCTGATCTGTTAGCATTACATAACACTCTTATTAAGTTCTTGAAAAGCTCTTTACCTAATTCCTCTCTTGAGATATCCGGTGCCTGCAACAAATAAAACACATAGGTACTTGATAGAACATTTGAGATATAAAGGAAATTGAAACTCAACAAATTGTTACCCAGTCATGACAAGAAGCTAGAAAATGATCCGCTCCTTTACTTCTGTTCCAGTATGGGTACATGCGAGCTATGGTGTTGGTATAATCAACGGTGATCCGCACCAATTGATCACGAGAGTAGGTGGTGAGAGGATTGTATAGATACCGCACGATTTGGGTCACACTTATGGGTAGCAAAAAAACATGGGCCTCATCTGGATGGCGGGCCGAGAATGGGCTCACTTGGTTATCAATTTCAGCCATTAAGTGTCCCTCAATGCCATAAATTGAGTTCATGGGCCCATCGTGTACCAAGGGTGGTTCTCCTTCTTTGTAAGTCCACACTTTGAATCTCTTCAACATCTCTATGTGACTTCTGAACAATTTAAGAATGTTCTATCAAGAGTTATGACTACGCCCAAAATAAGTAAAGGCTAGACAAAATGACTTACGGGCATGTTTGTATGGGACTGAACTTTGTAAAAAAAATAAATTGATATTTGGATTTTTTAACTTAAATTGATTTTGCTTTAAAATTCACTTTAAATTAATGCGGTAATATGTAGCTTTTGCATTGAATTGAACAATTTATACTAATTTTTAAACAAAATCAATCCTATTATATAATCAAATTTATTTTAACTCATTTATAAATATTCAGCCAAACACACTTAGAGGAAAGAGAATCACGTCAAGGGACAGGTAATGCCTTTTGTATTAAAACAAAAGGGGAAATTAAGTGAAGGTTGTCAGATAATTAAGTATTAGGACTAAAAATCTGATGTCTAATGAAGATGATTTCATGCCACTAATTAAGGAGCGAAATTTCAGGGCAGAATTCTGACGTTTTTGTGAAGGAGAGTGTGAAGCTAAACCTGAACCATCGTGCACGAAAAACCAAAAGAAGGAAAAAAGATTGGCCTCAAGTTATCAATAAAACCTGCATGATTGAGCTAATTAACTCATACGGAAGTATGCTTTAATTTCTCACTGATTGTTTTATGATAATTTTTTTTGCTCATCTCCTATTCTAGCATTAAATCTTATCTTTCTAAATAACCACTTTTTATTATAACTGGTTAAATTTCTCTGTCGCTTATTATTATTTTAATTAAGTTGTCTTTCATTTTCGGTACGAAAACGATGAAAACTTTTATCATGTTATGAATAATTTGGATAATATATTAGAAGATAAAAATATATAATTGAGTTACATATGAAGACCGATAAATTTATTATTTATTCTTAACGTTTTCTCTGTCACTTAAGTGTTTTTAAGAGTATTTTCTTTACAAATAAATATCACTAATAATTAATTTGTTGATAGTCGGGTGTAACTATAAAGTACAAGTGTTTGGAGGTAAATACTACATTTCTGCTTAGAATAATATGAATATATCACCTAACTTTTGCCAATATATTGTCACTAAATTTACATGAATGTATTTATAAATAAATAAATAAATTTACACGAATGTAACATTTATTTACATTCGTTATTTAAGTCTATATTTTGCATATTGTTAAGAAAACATTTATTGTTAACCTAATAACTAAACAAAAAACTTTGTACAAATAATTAACTTATCGATAACCTATGTAAATTTTAAGTGTTGATATGTCATTCAAATTAGAACCAAAAAAATCACAAAACTGGTGTTTGTGCATATATAACCTTCCATCTAGCTAATTCTACTTTCTCTTTCCTAGTGTAACGCAAACAATAATATGTAAATAAATAAACTAGACATTATCATATTAAACCGATTTGGGTGTATATTGGATGAACACAATAACACCATGAATATAGAACTGATCATTCCCTATGTAATCTTGTGTGTATATATACAAGGCACCAAGCATGGGAATAGAAAACAAGTTAAAAAAGGAAAAAATAAGCAACACGATGGTAGAAAATAAGTCTTGAATTAACCAAAACATATAAATGAAAGAGGCTAGGTCTCAAGTTTGATTAAGAAAAATATTAACTTCAATTCTCATTGAGTTTAAAAAATCAATATCTGTAAGATTTTATTAAAAAAAATTATTATACTTTTATAATTTTGATACAATAAATATATTTTTTAATAAAAAAAAATTACTTCTTTTATAGACTTTAGAGTTAGATTAACAAAAAAATTTCATTGAAGTGCAAGAGTGATAGTTACTTAACTGGTGAAAAGCATAGGCATTTCTGTAAACGGATCCTCTGGGGACAAATATCTCTTCCTTCTCTGATGTGAAGTTCTTCCATCGTATCGCTCTGCGAATAGCCACTCTAGCTTCGGCCAAGTCTTCTTCAATTTTTAATAAACTGCTATTATTCCTATTCCTCTTCTCCTTCTATGCATATACGCAAATCACAAATTTAAAAGCAATGAAATATAATTTACCAGTAATAACAAGAAAGGTAGCTAAATTAAAACATATATTGATATCATGATATGAAAAGAATATATAAACCGAACTTTTTATTTAAAGAAAAAAAAAAGACACACTTTTATGTGTTTAGTGATGGTAGCATTAACAGCACTGGATGACAAGGATGGCTTCAATGGTAGAGTTTGTTCCTCTGCGACGTCAAGAGTTTTGAGATCGTTTCTTGGTGGTAGGAGGTTAATGGAAGGCAAAAGGAGAACTACGTCGTTGTGGTTATATGTAAAGAAAGCGAGGAGGACAAGGAAGAGCAACGTTACGGAGAATACAAGCCATGAATTTGTTATCAAGGTTGCTGCCATAGGTATTGTGTCAGTTTCTTGATTTGGTAAACGATGGTTCAGTTGTTTCTTTTCCCTCTCTTGTTCTCTCTGCGTGTTCTCTATCAGCTATACCTAAGCTATGTTGTTAATGGGTAGAAAGAAAGGGATGGGAAGAGAGACATAGCATGAAGAAGATTGTTGAAAAAAGTTGACCAACTATAGCCTTTTAATTTGTAGGCCACATACTCACTTCTCATGGTTGGTTCATAATGGTTAGTCAAGATTTAATGGAACGTTTTTTGAATGGGATGGAAGAAGCACTTAATTAAGGATATGAATCACAAATATAATACTTGATTCGACAGAATTTAAAGATATAATGCATAAAATAATGTTGATATTGGAAAGTTTTGGTTGAAATGTGAGTCACAAGTGGGGAGAAAGAAAAAAGAGCAGTTGTCAATTGTGATTTACTATTCGTAATAAGTATTAATTTACCGATTTGGCGGGTAACAAGATAAAAAAATCACTCCAAATATTGGGTTAAGCTTACTTGAACAGTGTAGTTAAAGGCATTGTTAGAATATGCATAGATATCATTAAAAGAAAGACGTACTTTCTAAGATATGGTATTTCCATTGATGAACAGTAATGTTTTCTTGATTTTTAAAGTAACAAATAAATCAAAATTTTAGAAATAATCATGAAATCAAATCAAATCAAATATACAAAAATTATACTATACATCCGTTGTTTACAGTAGAAGTCAACTAGCTAGGATCAATAACTACAAACATGAAATATACCTCAACTTAGCCGAAATAATTATTAAAAAAAATTATAAAAATAAAAAGATAGCTAGCAATTATGAACCAATCAACCTAAAGTTTACCCTTCTAAGCCAGATTGAATGAAGTATCATATGCATCAGATCAAATGGCTTCGCTGGTCGATTAATTAGAAAATGCCTTCGAACTCTCAACACATTCATATGCAGTCTCAAATACTTATTTTTTGGAACACTTTGTAATATTGTCTTGATTTCTGGAATTTTCTTCACTGGAATCTCAATTGAGAATTGTCTCCAATTCAACACATCGCTAAAAGGCAGAGAGTAATTGTCAGAAATGATTACAGGCACGCATCCTGCATGAATTGCTTCCACCACTCTAGGACTAGCAACTTCATATCCACTAGGACACAAGCAGAACATGCTTTGTCCCATTAATTTGGTGTAGTTTTGACCCTTTCGAAGTTGTTCATGAACTTGGACTTCATTATCTTTATCCTTCCAATGATTTAGCAATATTGTTCGAATTGCACCATGTTCTCTGCCAGCAAAAAAAGCCAATATGTTGCGGTTGTTTGGGTGTTGGCCTAAGCTAGGTGGACCTAGCTTTCCTTTCGGTAAATACACTTCAGGGATGGACACGTCTCTATTGGGATGAAATCCTTCTGATGTGTTAGCATTGCAGAGTGCCCTGATGAAGCTTTTGAAGAGTTTTGGATTTCGAAGTGAAACTTTTGGACCCTGATTCATTCAATCAAGCATGCGATTCTAATTTATTAAAAAAGTTTAATTTTAATATATCGTTACTATAATTTTTTTTTATTATAGTCATGTATAATTTTTAAATCAATTATTATAAATGTTAATGACTCTAATGATGTCAATGATTTCTATGTTATGACACTTTACGATAATAATGCAAATTTTTTCTACACTGTTGACTTATTTTATAAATTTTAGAAAATTATATTGTTCATGCAACATTTTTTTACCGTATTTTTTACAATCATTTTTCTATCTCTTTCAATTAATTCACATATTTTTTCATATCTCTCTATCTTTTTTTACAAAATATTGTAAATAAAATAGAACTAGCATTTATCAAACAAAATGTGCTAATAACCATATTGAAGAATCTTATTTGCCAACACTAGTGGGAAAAAAATATTAATAAAACACTAAGGGCTGAAATCATTAAAAAAATTAAAAACATTATATTAAGTTTAAATGAGATACTAAGTATTATAGTATTCTCTATTAATATAATTTTTACTTAATAAAAATTAAATTATTAATATAAATATTTAAAATTTATACTGATAAGATAATGCTTTATATTAATATACATTTTATTGATTATATATATATATATAAAAATTGTCGGGACGCATTCATATTAGATATTAAACTTTAATATTTATATTACTTCTTAAATTTGTCAATCTTACATTCTATAAACAAATTTAAAAAATGTGTATAATTTTTTGTCAAATAAAAACTCCTAAGAATAGAAACCTAATAAAAACTTCTAAAAATAGAAACCTAACTATTATTTTAATTAATAAATGACATTTTTATTAAATATCAAATTGGTAATATTATTTTTAGTTAATAAAAAATTCCACATGCAACACTCCTTTGCAATTCATTTGTTCTCTCTATCTATTTACATATTTCCCTTAGCTTGGAATAACTAACAAGGAAAGAGGAGGTAAGAAAACTAAAATATAATTACGTTAAATATGCATAAGAACTTACCCAATCATGACATGAAAGTAGAACATGGTCAGCACCTTGGCTTCTGTTCCAGTAAGGATACTTATCTGCAACAACACCAATATAATCTTCCACTAACCGCTGCAGGCGAACAGGGTCGTAATCAGACCGTTGTAGGATAGGCTTGTAAACGTAGTGAACAACGTTAGCTATGCTAAAGGGAAGGAGAAAAACGTGTGCCTCATCAGGATCTCTTGCCCTGAAGGAACTCCTCTTATTATCATTATCCATTTCATCTATGAATTGCCCTTCAATAGAGTATATGCTGTTTACTGGGCCATCATGCACCAGTGGTTGCTCTCCTTCCTCGTATACCCACACCTTCATTCTCTTCTCCATCTCCATGTGGCTCCTGTTTCCAGTGTTTTACAAAAGAATCTCAGAAAACCCACTACGTACCTACATTTTCTTCTTCTCACTAATTCCACAATATTTTATGAAAGCAAGACGATATGCACATGATGCCTTTAATGGATATGAAAAATTATTTTTATCTTCTACCTAACGCTACATAATAAAAAATTAATAAATAAATATTTTTATTAAAATTTATAACATTTAATGTTATTAACATATCAAATTTTGTACTATTTTATTTTAACAAAAACTATTATATTTTTATTTTTATTTTGTGTCTTTAAAAATAAACAATTAAAAAATAGCAAGAAAAAAAATATGCATGTGGTAAATGAGTAAATTATTATTTTAGCCTCTAATTTTAATTTTTTTTTACTTTAATTTCTAATTTATTATCTGACTTTGTAACAATGATTCAATTAAATTAACATACCAAGTAAATATTTAACGTGTCACCTAATTAGTTTTGTCAAGTGCTAATGACTTCTACTAATAATCAAATATCTCAACAAGTCAATTGCAAGGACTATAATAAATTTTTAACTAAGTTAAGAATGAAATCGAAACACACATAAAATTAAGGATTAATTCAAACGAGTATTTCCTGTTTAGGATAAATAGTTTAAAAGATGAAGGTGCTTCAGAGTTTTTCAAGCTTAACTGGTGAAAAGCACGTGGATTCCAGTAAATAGATCCTTGGGGGACAAAAATTCCTTCCTTTGCTGAAGTATAGTTGCTTGACCTGATAGCTTTCTGAATTGAGGCTCGTGCTTGTGCTAGACCTTGTTCTATTTTCTCCAAACTACTCAATTTCTTCTATAAGGAAAACCAATTAAGGGAAGACACCCCAAGTACAGTAAGAGAAAATAATATCATCTATACTTGAATTTTAAAAAAAAAAAAAAAAAAAAAACTCTTGCTCTACATTTTAAGGTTGCATACCTGAACGGCACTGTGTTTAATAGTATTATTGTAGGTTTCATTTGCAGGGGTAAAATTGTAGACAAGTTGAAGTGGGTGCAACAGTGGTGGTGAGGGTGAGGTTACGTTTGTGTGGTTGTGTTCGACGGTGGAAAGGGCTGAACGAGGAGCGAATTGGATAAGATAAATTTGTTCCTTCAAGGACGAGAAGAAGATGAAGGAAGTGACAAAAACAATCACGGGAAATATAAATGCTGAAACGGGGAATCTGAAGCATTCCATTGCCTCTAAACTTTGCCAGCTTTCGCCTTATATTTTCAATGGTGTAGATAAATAATTATAAAGATTTTCCTTCTCAATAAACAAAAACCAGACATGCCGGAAAAGGTGATACTTGGGATAAATCATAAGTAATTTGTCCAAAGTGATTATCTTATCGTAATGTTAAAATTTAAATGGTCACAAATGTTTTCTTATTTTTAATTTTTAGCACGTGAGACAAATTTGGTTTGCGTACATGGCAGTCGGTGGAGTAACTAGAAAAGACAAATAAACTATACGTTTAATTTTTATGCATATATGCATTAATAAGATAAGAATATCCGTATTATTAATTAATTAAAATACATTATGATATGACAATATATAATTAAATGATAATATAAATAAGTTAAACTATCAATATATTTAAAGAGATAAATCTTCTTATGCCAGTATAAGTTTAAAAACTCTTTATTTAACTTAAATCTAACATGTTATAATTTATTACTTTATTTACCATTAAATTTAAATTAAATAAAAAATTCAGATTTAGTACAAGAGCTTTTATACTTATATTTGTGAAAAGATCCTTCCCGTATTTAAATTAAATTTATAAACTGATTAACGAAGTTTATTTGCATTTTTAACGTATGGCAAAATTTGAATATTTTGCTTCTTTCAAGTTTTTTTAAAGCAGTGAAAGTTTGTTAACATATTAACTATAACGAAAGAACATTGGCTACCAATAATTAACTTATCGACAACCAGTGTAAATTGTTATATATATATCATTCAACTTAAAAATAAATATGTGCAAGAGAAGCTTCAAAATATGAATTTATTTTTTTTTTATGCTCAATTTTTACACTGCCCATGTCAACCCCTGTTCAGCAGCAGGTCAAAATTGTAGGCCAACTGGGTCACTCCAGGCACAAGTTGCCTGTTTCATCATTTGTTTCCTTTTTTCTTTTTCCAATTTATTTTTGAATTTTTAAAATTTTTCTGACTTGGGAGGAAGATTTAAATCTTAGGGAAATAGGAAATTTAAAGTTTAGCAAGGATAAAAAACCACAGACATGAAATATATCTCAATTTTGTCGAAATAATTAATAATAAAGACTGTATAGAAATATAATGATAGCTAGTTCTTATGAAGCAATCAATCCAAAGTTTAGCCTTCTGAGCCAAATTGAGTGAAGTATCATATGTAAGAGATCGAATGGCTGTGCTGGTCGATTAATCAAAAAATGCCTTCGAACTCTCAACACATTCATATGCAGTCTCAAATACTTATTTTTGGAAATACTTTGTAATATTGTCTTGATTTCTGGTATTTTCTTCACTGGAATCTCAATTGAGAATTGTCTCCAATTCAACACATCGCTAAAAGGCAGAGAGTAATTGTCAGAAATGATTACAGGCACGCATCCTGCATGAATTGCTTCCACCACTCTAGGACTAGCAACTTCATATCCACTAGGACACAAGCAGAACATGCTTTGTCCCATTAATTTGGTGTAGTTTTGACCCTTTCGAAGTTGTTCATGAACTTGGACTTCATTATCTTTATCCTTCCAATGATTTAGCAATATTGTTCGAATTGCACCATGTTCTCTGCCAGCAAAAAAAGCCAATATGTTGCGGTTGTTTGGGTGTTGGCCTAAGCTAGGTGGACCTAGCTTTCCTTTCGGTAAATACACTTCAGGGATGGACACGTCTCTATTGGGATGAAATCCTTCTGAGGTGTTAGCATTGCAGAGTGCCCTGATGAAGCTTTTGAAGAGTTTACGATTGCCAAATGAAACTTGTGGACCCTGATTCATTCGCATGTGATTCAAGTTATATATATATATAATACCTTTCATAATTTTTTTTTCTATCTCTTTCAATCACATATCACACATTTTGATATCTTTTGATATCTTTCTATATTTCTATATCTCAGTATATCTTTCTCTCATTTTGATAAAATGTTGTACAAAAATAAAATACTAATGTTTCTCAAATAAAATATGCTATTAACCATATTGAAGACTTTTATTTACTAAAACCAATAGAAAAAATAGAGAAAGAAAAGTATTATTAAAGTACTAAAGGCTAAAATCACTAAAAATTGAGTTAGAAAGCGATTACATAAAATAGTACACACAACATTACATTCTATGTTAATATGGGTTTTAGGCCTTTTTTTATACGAAAAGAAAATAAATATAAAAATATGGAATTTTGAGAAAAATTAAAGAAATATGAAAATCTTTCAAAAACCACCAACGAAAATTTTTTATGCAAAAATTGTAAAAAATCGTCAATAGTATTTTTTTAGTTTTTAATTTATATATATATATATATATATATATATATATATATATTAAAAAAATGTCATTCAAGTTTTTAACTATTTTTATAATTTTTTATATATTTTTAAAAAAAATAGTTTGATACTTAAATCTTTATAATTGTAAATTATTTAATTTCTAAATCTCTGCACCTAGTCAAAAATTGCCTCTATATATTTTCATAATTTTTTTCAAAATCTCATATTTTAGTATATATTATTTTTAAATACCATATATAAAAAGTTAGTCCGAATGTTTATCCAATAAAATATAAATTATTAATATAAAAATTTTAAGCTAACATTAATAATACAATGCATAGTACTAATAAATAACTTTATCAATAGAGGTTAAATTTTATATATATATATATATAGAGAGAGAGAGAGAGAGAGAGAGAGAGAGAGAGAGAAGTAAAGAACTGAAGTAAGAAAACTAACTACGTGAACAATGTACATAAGAACTTACCCAATCATGACATGAAAGGAGAAAATGGTCAGCACCTTGGCTTCTATTCCAATAAGGATACCTATCTGCAATAACACCAATATAATCTTCCACTAACCAATACAGGCGGTCCCTGCGGTAATCGGAACGCTTTAGGAGAGGCTTGTAAACGTATTGAACAACGTTAACTATGCTAAAGGGAATGAGAAAAACGTGTGCCTCGTCAGGATGTCTAGCTCTGAAGTGATTCCAATTATCATTTTCCATTTCATCTATAAATTGCCCTTCAATTGCGTATATGCTGTTTGCTGGCCCATAATGCACTAATGGTTGCTCTCCTTCCTTGTATACCCACACCTTGAATGACTTAACCATCTCCATGTGGCTCCTGTTCCAGTGTTTTACAAAATAATTTGTCAGAACTTCTCCACTCTAACTCCAGTATATTTTATAAGCCAAGACGATGCACATGATGACATTAAAGGTAAGCATATGTAGAGTTGTGGTGAATGGGTAAATTTCACTTTAATTTTTAACTTGTTTAAACACATTACATATTAGTTCTGCAGTTAAGTAAGATTAGTAGTATATAATTAATGAAATTACTTATCTGGCATACAAAATTCAAACTTAATATGTTAAGTTACATGTCACACTACAAATTACTTCCTTTAAGTCTTACAGGAGTATGTTTAAATTCACACATCTCACAAAATTTTAGCATTATCATTTCTTCTCTCATTCACTTTAAACTTTATCCGTTCATATCTATTATCTCACTTTAAATTATACTAACTCAGTTGAGTTAACATACCAAGTTAGCATTTAATGTGTTACCTGAATAATTTGATTAACTGCTGTTGACTTTTACTAATAGATGTTTTAACACTTTTAAGGATTAAAGTAAAGCCGTTATTAAGTTAAAAATGGGATCAAAAAAGACTTTAAAATTAATAATTAAAATAATAATTTTCTCGTGAGAATTAATAACTAATTTAAACGACGAGGGTGCTTCAAAATTTAACAAGCTTAACTGGTGAAAAGCACGTGGATTCCAGTAAACAGATCCTTGGGAGACACTAATTCCTTCCTTTGCTGAAGTATAGTTGCTTGACCGGATAGCTTTCTGAATGGAGGCTCGCGCTTGAGCTAGACCTCTTTCTATTTTCTCCAAACTATTCAATTTCTTCTATAAGGAAAACCAAAAAGGGAAGACAACCCAATAGTACAGTAAGAGAAAATAATATCATCTATACTTGAATTTTTTTTAAAAAAAAAAAAAGATAACACTTGAACTACTTTTTAAGGTTGCATACCTGAACGGCACTACTTTGAATAGTATTATTGTAGCTTTCATTTGCAGGGGTGAAATTGTAGAAAAGCTCAAGTGGGTGCAGTGGTGAGGGTGATGGTGAGGGTGAGGGTGAGGGTGAGGGTGAAGGTGAGCTTATGTTTGTGTGGTTGTATTCAACGGTAGAAAGTACAGAACGAGGAGCGAATAGGGTGACATAATTTTGTTCCTTGAAGGGCGAGAAGAAGATGAAGAAAATGACAGAGAAAATAGCGGGAAATAAAAATGCAGAAATGGGGCATCTGGAGCATTCCATTGCCTCTAAACTTGCCTGCCTTAGCCTTATATTTCGAATAGATAAATAACTAATATATGCCTTCTTACCAAATAAATAAATAAATGGGATGTTCTGGAAATTAAAGGTGATACTTGGGACAGATCATAAGGAATTTGTCTAAAGTGATCATCTTGTCGGAATGTAAAAAATTAATGGCCAGAAGTGCTTTCTCATTTTAGATTTGGACATGGAGATAATTTGGATTGCATACCGTCGGTGGAGTACTTTCCAGAAAAGACAAATAAACCATCTAACGAGGTTTATGTGCGTTATTAACATCATTAGAAATTCGAATGTCTTGCTCCTTCCAATTTTTTTAAAGTAGTGAAATTAGGTAGTTTATTTTGACCTATTATATATAATGTATTGTTTATTAACGACTGAAATAAAAGTTGATTAATTATTTAGTAGATTTGCTTGTTCAATTAATGGATGCAATGTTATAACAATTACAAAGGACATGTTTTGTTGTCTTGTCTCTTTTGGGGGCACATCTGATGGAATAAAGTACAAGTTTTAATGGAAAAACGGAGCAATTTATGATAAGTTCAAAGTGATAGGCTATCGCTAAAATGATAAAACAATCATGTAAAGTGTTATTAAAAATATTTTAAAAAATGTCTTATAGTTAGTATTTTTCATATTATTGATGATTAATTTATTGATAATTTGGTGTAACTGAAGTATACAGGTGTTTGGAGGTAGATACAACATTTTCGCTTACAAAAATGTGAATCTATCACTTAAATTTTGCCAATATGCGCTGTCATTAAATTTACATTAATTTATTTTATCATAAATAAATAAATTTACAGCAATGTAATATTTAAACCATCAATCTAATTTTTGAATTGATGAAATTCAACAATCGTAATAAATAAAGTAACTCGATCTCCACCTTCTAAAAATACTAATTTTGTATTTTATAAAAGATAAATTTTGACTATTACTCTACAAGTATGTTAGAAAATTTTAAAAAATATTTTTTATTAAATTATGTTATTAATTTACTCTTACATATTATGATTTCAAGTCATTTTCAATATAATTTTTCATAAAAAATAATTATTGATTCTGCAATTAGTATTTTTTTTTGTTTCTAAGTAACTAATATCTTTAACAAGGCAATTAAAATTTGTTATTATATTTGATTGAATTATTTTTTATTCAATGATTTTTCTCCCACATTTCACTCAATAGGAATATCCAAAGATAAGATAATGGTAAAAAAAATTCTTGCTTTTAAAAAGACAAATAAATTAAAACTTTTAAAATAAATTTATATTATTTTAAATAAAATAAAATATAAAAAAATTATAATTAACATTTGTTGTCTACAATAGAAGACAAATAGCTATGATCAAGAACCACAAACATGATGTATACCTCAACTTTGTTGAAATAATTATTAATGAAGATGGTATAAAAAATATAAAGATAACTAGTTATTCTGAAGCAATCAACCTAAAATTTAGCCTTCTGAGCCAGATTGAGTGAAGTATCATATGCATAAGATCGAATGGTTTTGCTGGTCTATTAATCATAAAATGCCTTCGAACTCTCAACACATTCATCTGTAGTCTCAAATACCTGTTTCTTGAAACACTTTGTAATATCTTCTTGATTTCTGGTATTTTTTTTACTGGAATCTCCATTGAGAATTGTCTCCAATTAAACACATCACTAAAAGGTAGAGAGTAATTATCACAAATTATCACAGGCACACATCCTGCAAGAATTGATTCCACCACTCTAGGACTGGCAACTTCAAATCCACTAGGACACAAGCAAAACATGCTTTGACCCATTAATTTAGTGTAGTTTTGACCTTTTGGAAGACGCTCATGAACTTGGACTTCGTTATCTTTATCCTTCCAATGATTTAGCAATATTTTTCGAATTTCACCATGAACACTACCGGCGAAAAATGCCAATATGTTGCGATTGTTTGGATGTTGGCCTAGGTTTGGTGGACCGAGCTCTCCTTTGGGCAAGTACACTTCAGGAATGGACACATCTCTGTTGGGATGGAATCCTTCTGAGGTGTTAGCATTGCAAAGTACTCTAACGAAGCTTTTGAAGAGTTTAGAATTGCCATACGAAACTTTTGGACCCTGATTCATCCAATCGAACACATGATTCTAATTTGTTAAAATTTAAAAAAATATTATTCATACATTTTTATATCAGTTTTTATAATATTAATGTGTTTTTACCTCTTTCAACCAAATCACACTTTTTCTTTTCATATTTCCCCCTCTTTTTGTACAAAATACTGTAAAAAACAACAACTAGCATTCCTCAAATAGAATCTGCTATTAATTAACCATATTGAAGAATCTCATTTGTTAACACTAGCGAACAGTATGGCAAATGTACTAGAAAAATACTAATTAAGGGATAAAATCAGTAATAAAAAGGGAAAAAAATTTATATTTCAAAAAATATGACTATCCATTATGTCAATCTCTATTAGTATACTCTTTAATTCATAAAATTGAAGTTATTAGCTTTATAGTTAAAATTTGAATTAATAATATATATATATATATATAATATTATGCTGATAAATAATTATGCTGTATAAAATAATATATTCCATTTATATATATATATATATATATATATATATATATATATCATATCTCATTGCAAAAGAAACATATTCAAATAGTTTAATATTGAATTAACATCCATTGGTGTAAATCCTGTCTAATAGAAATTTAATTATTGATATAAACATTATAAACTTAAATTAATAATATGATATATATATTGGAAGTAGGAAGAGGTAAGAAGTGAAACTATGCACGTAAGAACTTACCCAATCATGACATGAAAGGAGAAAATGGTCAGCACCTTGGCTTCTATTCCAATAAGGATACTTATCAGCGACAACACCAATGTAATCTTCCACTAACCGCTGCAGGCGGATAGGTTCGTAATCGGATTGCTTTCGGATAGGCTTGTAAACGTAGTGAACAACGTTTGCAATGCTAAAGGGAATGAGAAAAACGTGTGCCTCATTAGGATGTCTAGCCCTGAAATGACTCCACTTATTATCATTATCCATTTCATCTATAAATTGGCCTTCAATAGCGTATATGTCGTTTACTGGCCCATCGTGCACTAATGGTTGCTCTCCTTCTTCGTATACCCACACCTTGAATGACTTCACCATCTCCATGTGGCTCCTGTTCCAGTGTTTTTCAAAATAATTTGTCAGAACCCACTATGTACGTTTTCTTCTTGTCACTAACTCCACTATATTTTATAAAAGCAAGATGATGCACATTATGACATTTATGGGTACTGAAAATATTGCAGGAAAAGAAAAAGTAAGCGCATGAAGAGTGAATTACAATTACAGTGAAGGAGTAAATCGCCATTCTAAATTTGAACTCTGTAAAACATTTTTATTTTAATTTCCAGTTTACATGAAACTTCATTTTAATCCTCAGCTTACTCAAACAAATAATTTATGGTTTTAGTCTTTACAATGAACTAATATTAATTAATTAACAATAGGTAATAAAACTATTTATCTGACACACTAAATCCTAACCATATTATATTATAAATGATGTTTTATAATTCTTAAAAAAATATTTATTAACACATATATTTAAATTACGTCTCTACATAAACTTAATATTATCATCTTTTCTTTTATTTAAACTTTCAATGATTCTATTATTTAACTTTCAATACTATTTTAGTTAACATACCAATTTAGCATTTAATGTATCACATAATTAATATCGTTAATTGCTATTGACTTCTACTCATAGATATCTCAACAATTCAAGGATTAAAATAGAGTTTTTATTAAATTCAAAACAGAAGTATAAAAAAAAATTCAAAATTAAGGAGTGAAATAATTATTTTCTCGTTAAGATAACTAGTCTAAAAATGACGGTGCTTCAGAAATTTTCAAGCTTAACTGGTGAAAAGCACGTGGATTCCAGTATATAGATCCCTTGGGAACAAAAAATTCTTCCTTTGCTGAAGTATAGTTGCTTGACCGGATAGCTTTCTGAATTGAGGCTCGTGCTTGAGCTAGACCTTTTTCTATTTTCTCTAAACTAGTCAAATTCGTCTATAAGGAAAACCAAAAAGGGAAGATAACGAAAGTAGAGTAAGAGAAAAGAATATATTCTATACTTGAATTGAAAGAGAAGAAAAAGAAAATATAACATTCGACCTACTTTTTAATCTTGCTTACCTGGACGGCCCTTCTTTGAACAGTGTTATTGTAGCTTTTATTTGCAGGGGTAAAGTTGTAGACAAGCTCAAGTGGGTGAAGCGGTGGTGGTGAGGGCGAGGTTACGTATGTGCGGTTCTCTTCGATAGTGGAAAGGAAGAAAGGAGAAGCGAATTGGATGGCATGGTTTTGTTCCTTCAAGGGAGAAAGGAAGATGGAGGAAATGACAAAGAAAATCACGAGACATAAAAATGCAGGAATGGGGTATCTGAAACCTTCCATTACCTCTAAATTTGCCAACCTTAGTCCTGTATTTTCAATGGTGTAGATAAATAATTGAGAAGTACCTTCTTATCAATTATCAATTAATTAATTGAGACATTCCGGAAAAGGTTATTCTTGGGAGTTGGGACAGATCATAGGGAATTTGTCCAATGTTATGTTGTCGTATATTATAAATAATTAAATGGTCAGAAATGCTTTCTTAATTTTTAGTTTTGAGCACGTGAGAGAAATTATGATTCCATATCATCGGTGGGGTAAGTAGAAAAGACAAATAAACTAATTAAAGAGATTTATATGCATTTTTAACATACCCGAAAATTTTAATATAACTTGCAAGCTTCTTTAAGCAGCGAAAGTTGGTTAATTTGACCTATTATAGTGCACTGTTCTTCAACAACCGAAATAAAAGTTGATAATTTACACGTAGGCTTACTTGTTCAATCAATAGATGCAATGTAACAACAATACGGGGACATGTCATGTTTTGTTTTGTCCCTTCGGGGGCATCCAATAGAATAAAATACAAGTTTTAACGAGAACCGGATCAACCTATCAGACTCAAAATGATAGAACCAATCGCCAAAGTGTGCTTTTACATGTTTTTTTTTTTTTTCATGTGATTGATTTATTACAGCCGTTTGAGAACAGTTAAATGTTCATGGTTTGGTTTTCTTGGACCATTGCTACAACCCGCCAACAATGGACAGAACAAAGAGGTTGGCGAGATTGCGAAAGCGGGTTACACCAATCTACACCACAGGTGCTCTTTAGCGCCGTGGCGGCGAGGTAGCACCGGAGAGTTATCGTGTGGCGGTGCTTGTTCACAACCTATAACGGCCAATGCGGGTGGCGCGCCAATGGGACCGGTGAACATGTCTTCGGAAAATTTATTACACTACAACATCTAATACGTGAAAGGAAAATGTTGTTCGTATTAATAATATGTAATTAGAAAAGGTGTACAGAGAAAAAAGTAAAAGATAAAAATAATAATATCTTGTAATACTATTTATATTATTAATTTTTTATAATTTAAATAATAAAATTCTATCTGACAAATAATATAAAATAAAATAACTCAAGACAAAATTTAAGGACTCGTTATTTTTTCTTTTTAAATATAATTTTTTGTTTTTAAAAATAAAAAAATAAAAAAACTTGTTTATTAATGTAAGTTTTAAAAATAATTTTTTATTTTCAGTTTTTAAAATTGAAAATAAAATTATTATTTAGGTATTTTTTACTTTTATTTCTCTTTCTAAAAGAAATAAAAGTTTAACTAAAAATAGTTTTAAAAACTAAATTATTTTAAAAAAATATTTTTATCTATTTTTTTAAAAAAATTATAAAGTTGTTTTAAAATGTAATTTTTAAAAATTAAAAATCAAAATTAAATCAAATAAACCTCGAGTATGTCAAATTTTAAGAGATCGTGGAATGAAATAAAACAGTATCACGAATGGAAAGTTTGAGTCTATTAATTTTATTTATTTATTTTAAAAAGAGACAAATATAATATAATATAAATACTTTTTTAGTTCAATAACTTTCCCTACTTAAAATGGGATCGTCTTTTTGCTAAAATCGGTGCTCAAATTTGTGAGTGATATTTAGATGCTCAACTACCAAGGATACCGATATATATGTTACTTGAGTTTTGTCCGCTATCAATATCAAATGAATTTTTTATATCTTATTTTAAGGTGTAAAATAAATAGAAGAAGAGAAAAACAAGGGAAAAAAATAAAGACAATAATAAAAACTGAAAATAAATATAAAAATATAAGAATTGGTACGAAATTACGTGGTGACAACTTGTCAACCGGGACCACCTGTAACGATTGAGCTCTCACTATGCTGTCTGTTTTTGGTTGGGGCCAGTCGACGCCCTTGATCAAGACAATGAAAACGACTCTGCTGGTGACGGCTATGGCGATACTGACCGTAGTTAATGATATCGATGACCACCTTGAAGAAGACATACGTGGACATGTGCCAATAAAACAATGGTAACAGTTGTTTAAAACTATTAAAAAATAAATATTTTTAAAGAATATTATTTAGTATCAATAATATTTTTTTGTTGACTTGACTCCTGAAAATATCAGGACGATGGATGAACAGCTAATAATACCTTTATCTGAGATATCAGACATTAATTTTGACGGTGGAAGAAAATTTGATCATCATCGCGATGCCTATGATATGATATTGATGGAGGTATATATTGAAATATACATGATTATTTTTCAATTTCATTCGTCAAATAAAAACGTAAAAATTGTTAATATTAGTTTGTAAACTTTATTTTTAATAACTAAAGAAGATAAATTTTATGGATTGAATTTAATAAGTTGGCTTCATTGGTCACCTGTGGTATATCGCATGACATCGAGAAAAAGTTACTCACACCAAACTTATTTTGTTAGAGTGCTATTATGATTTAGGCAAACATCAATGAAGTTATAATTAAGCAGATTGTTATATGTATTGTTGATATTATTTTTAATTAAAAATAAATTTTATTTTAATAATTTTATAGTAAAAATCATTATTAAAATCAATACATCGATATTAAAAACCACGTACCATGAAGATGAAATTTTAATTTTAATTAAAAAGTAGGCTGTAAAATTTATATTTTACGTTTTATTTTACAAGCGTAGTGAGGGAAAGAGAATGTAAAAGAATTTTTTATTTTTTGCATTATTTAAAACAATAGTTTTTAATCTCTGAAAGCAAACACGAGTACTAGTATTTGTAGTCAGAGGAATTAAATAAAAAAAGAGAGAATATATGAAATGAAATAAAGAAGAGTATAGAGTCCAAAATTGAGTATACAATATTTATTTGTATTCAATTGAAAAAAACTCTAACATAATATTAGCATCATCCTATGAACAATGATTTCACGTGTAATCTTCTTATTATAGTTATTAGTTTGAAATAAACCTTTTAAACCGGAGTGGTCGAAATATTATATGGATCAAATTAAAATGGCTTTAGTAATCTGTTTACTATAAAGCTTCGGAGGAAAGATTTTTTATATATGTAATTTAGAAAAAAAAAATGTGTTAATCATAATATGCTTTCAATTTCAAATCCTCAATAAAACTCATTATATTTGTCTTTGATGAAATATTTTGTAAAATAATATTAATTTATAGTATTCTGTCAACTACAATATTTATACAAAAAAAAAAACAACAAAAAAATCGACTCTGATTAAGCACATCACTAAAAGTAAGGATTATTTTTCAAATTATCATATCAACACACACAACGCGAGTTATTGCTTCTACTACCACCCTAGAACTTGCCACTTCATCTCCACTGGGTCATTAGCCACAAGTAGAGCTTGTTTTTAAAATCACAACTTTTTTAATATATATCTTTTACTAAAAAAATATAATAATAATTATTAATTATTTAAAAAAGATTAATCTACCTTTAATCTTGACTTTATCTCACAGTTTTTTTATAAATTGAGGCTAAAGTCAAAGTAAATATAGACTAATTACAGGACTCAGAAATAAAAAAAACGACTATTTAGGTTAAGTAAAGTACACTATGGAGTATAATTCAGTGATAGGTCTAGATATGAATAGAATTGAAAAAAAAAATATTGATACCTTCTTAATTGTGTAAATACCAAAAAAAAAAAAAAATTTTAAATACTTAATGTTAGTGTTATTAAACTTGACTCAACTTGATCGGTGAGTTGAATCGGTTAAATAAAAATTTTAAATGTTAATAATTCAAAATTTTAATAACGGCAGATATCTTATTAAATTGATTGTCGGACGAAATGATAAAAAAATTAGTTTAATTGAAAAACTAAACTTGTTTTAGATTATATATATATATATATATATATATATATATATATATATATATATGTGTGTGTGTGTGTGTGTCTCTGTGTGCTTGTGTGTAAATTTAATATTAATTTAAGTAATAACTTATTAACTCAGTATTTAGCTGAGTCAATTACCGGTTTAAATTTTATATCATTGAAATCCTTTGACATTTTTCAATTTTTTTTATATCATATGATTTATTATTTTTTATTCTAAATTCTCTTTAATTAAGTGTACACTTTAACAGATGTTTATAAGATACAAAGAAATTTTTTTGAAAAAAGAAGAAGAGGTAATCCGATAAGTAATATAATAAAAATAGACCAAAAAAAGAAAAAACGAATGTGTAAATTTTGTAGCGAAATATTATATAAATACATATTTTTTTATATCTACTATTATTTTAACCAATACAATAATACATTATATACTTATTCATATGTAATTAATAACATATTTCAAGTTAATTATTTATATATAATGTATATATTTACTTGTATAATTTAATTATAAGTTAATATCTTGGTGTTTAAAATTTTTATTTACGTATAGCTTGAAAATTTATTCCACGAGTTACTTATATTATGATTTGAATAAAAATATAAGTTCATATATTTTTTTTATTTGTGTTTGATTTCAAAAAAAAAATATTTTTTTACTTTTAACTACAAAGATATCATGTTATTTTTATTTTTTTTAAGATTTATGAAAAATATAGAGAAAATAATAATTTTTTTACTATTTTATGTGCAAATATTTGAAAACCAAAAAAAAAAAGTTATATTTTTATAATAATAAATAAAATATACTTCATGAAACCAATCAACTCCTAAACTTTCTTGGAAGGTAACAGTAACAAAAGAGATAAAAAAACACGAAGAAAAGGAAAATACACATGATGCCTGAGATGGGATCAAAGAATCAAACCGATCGATTATGGTGTTGAAATTATACTTTATTTGAAGGAAAAGTAAAATAAAGAAAAATAAAAAGTAAACAAACAATTTGTGTTTACTTATTTATATAAATAAAATAAAATAAAATAAAATAAAATAAATAGATGATATAAAAAATATACTAATTCAGCTTAATATATAAATAAAATTACTTTATTGTATTTTTTATTTTTATGTGATGAAAAATAAAGTAAAAAGATAAAAGAAAGATTCACGTTCAAATGATGAAAAAGTAGTATATCATTTCTATTTCATTTTTTCCTTTTATGCAAACACAATTAATTCATAATTTGATACTACACTGCAACTATGAGATTTGGAACAATTGTTAGTATTTTAATTAAATTAGACAACGTATCAATAAAATCATAATTTGAGACTACATTAAATATGAAATTATCAAGATAATTATTAGTTACAAAAAGTCTAACTAACGAGCTTAGATTTAATCGTAAGAATGGGGAGAGTAAAAAGCTATGCAGAATAGCTTGTTAGTCAGAAGCAAGCAATTTGAAGTTTAGCCTTCTGAGCCAGATTGAGTGAAGTATCATATGCATCATATCAAATGATTTTGATGGTCGATTAATCATAAAATGCCGACGAACTCTCAGCACATTCATGTGTAATCTCAAATACTTATTCTTCGAAACAGTTTGTAATATAGCCTTGATTTCTGGAATTTTCTCCGTCGAAATCTCTATTGAGAATTGATTCCAATTTAGCACATCACTAAATGGCAAAGAGTAATTATCACAGATTATCACGGGCACACAACCTGCATGAATTGCTTCCACCACTCTAGGACTTGCAACTTCATGCCCACTAGGGCACAAACAGAACTTGCTTTGTCCCATTAATTTTGTGTAATTTTGCCCATTTGGGAGATACTCATGAACTTGAACTTCATTATCTTTACCCTTCCAATGTTTTACCAATAATTTTCGAATTTCACCGTGGACTCCACCGGCAAAAAAAGCCAAAATAGTGCGATTGTTTGGGTGTTGGCCTAGGCTGGGTGGACCCAACTTTCCTTTTGGCAAGTACGTTTCAGGAATGGATACATCTCTGTTAGGTTGAAATCCTTCTGAAATGTTCGCATTGCAAAGTGCCCTAATAAAACTCTGAAATAATTCAGGATTGCCATATGAAACTTTTGGACCCTGTTTCAACAAATAAAGCATGTGTTTATAGTGACTTTGCTTTATCAAAATAAAATTGCTAATCACAGTTATATTATAATAAATCTACTTTACTAGCATTAAAGTGGAAGTAACATGGGAAAGAAATAGAAGTAGCAAAGTACAAACGAATATAATCATTAAAAAATTGTTATATCAAGAAATTCAATTATTTTAATTAGAATTACTTATTAAATTATTTCTTTACTCTATATTCACATTTTTTAAATATTTTTGAACAACATAAATATTTTGGGGGAATATATGCATAAGAACTTACCCAATCATGACATGAAAGCAAAAGATGGTCTGCACCTTTGCTTCTATTCCAATAAGGATACTTATCTGCAATAACACCAATGTAATCTTCCACTAACCGCTGAAGGCGAACAGGTTCATAGTCAGATTGCTTTAGGATAGGCTTGTAAACGTAGTGAACAACGTTGGCAATGCTAAATGGAAGTAGAAAAACGTGTGCCTCATCAGGATGTCTTGCCCTGAAGTGACTCCATTTATCATTGTCCATTTCGTCCATAAATTGACCTTCAATGGCGTATATGTCGTTTACTGGGCCATCATGCACTAATGGTTGCTCTCCTTCCTCGTAAACCCACACCTTCAATCTCCTCACCATCTCCATGTGGCTCCTGTTTCCAATGATTCACAAAATATTTAGATTACCAGATCCAGCTTCGTAAGTTTGCTTCTTGTCACCCACCCCAATGCATTTTAATGACAATACAGGTTTTAATGTCGGCGTTAAATATTTAAATTTTTAAGTATATTTAATAACTTACGATAAAAAGTTCACAAATGATATTTTTTAATTAAAATTTAATATTTAAGAATATTAATGTATTTAATTTTGAAATATTATTTAAAGAAATTATTACATATTTTATTGTGTGTTCTTAAACCTATATTAAGAAAATATAAAATATTTTAGCAAATTTAATATAATAAATACTTTTTAATTAAATTTTACTACTTTTAAATGTTTAAAATCACTTTAAAGACTAATGTTAACTTAATATGTAAAACATTATATAGAATATAAAATTGTACATAGTAAATTTTATTTAAAATTGCAAAATTTAATGCAATTAAATATATTGATATAATTAAAAGATAATTTATAATAAAAATTTACTACATATAATTTTTTATATTCTGTCGTGTTATACAAATTAAAAAAATTAATAAAACTAAAAATAATGTACAAGAAAAGATCAAAGGAAAATTAATACGCGCACATGCAAAATGTCAAGAATGAACTTTTAATTAATTTTAGGATCTCATTAACTAATATGCTTAAGACACTGGTTAAACAATTAAAATAAAAAGTTATTTATTAAATGATATATTAAAATTTACCAGATAATTTGCATTATAAGACATTTTTACTTTATTTTTAAAAAAATGCTGATTAACATTTATCTTAATTTAAGTGGAAAAAATGCTAATAAATGTATTAAGAACACTAGTTAAAGAATAAAAAAATATAAAAATGTAATTATATACTTATTTCTGTATTCTTTAGACATTTTAACATAACTTTTAATAAAAATATATTATTTATTAATTTTTAAATAATATTTTAAAGACACTTATTGGTCAAATTTTTAACCAAAAGATAAGACTAGCTAGCTAGATGCACGTAGAAATTTATGGCTATTGGGTGCGGAAAATATCAAAGGAAATTAATTCGCATGTAAAATGTGAAGTGGTGAGCTTGGAATTAGGAAGATGAAGATGCTTAAGAAAATTTCAAGCTTAACTGGTAAAAAGCACGTGGATTCCAGTAAATGGATCCTTTGGGCACAAAAGTGTCCCTCTTTGCTGAACTATAATTCCTTGACAATATTGCTTCCTGAATTGAGGCCCGTGCTTTTGCCAATCCTTCTTCCACTTTCTCCAAACTTGTCCATTCCTTCCATAAGAAAAAACCATAAAGGGAAGACAAACCAAGTAAATAATAAATAAGAATATCAATCTTCACATTCCTTCAGAATCTTAGACAACAACAATACGGTCATGCAATTTATATATGATATTATTTATAACATTCTTTTATGCACATGAAAACATTAAAAAAAACTACTTTAAAAAAACATTCTATAACTATAAGGTTGCATACCTTAATGACAGTGCTTTGAACAGTGTTGTTGTAGGTTTCATTTGCAGGGGTGACAGTGGAGAGAAGCTCAAGTGGGTGCAACGGTGGTGGTTTGGGTGAGGTTATGTTTGTGCGGTTGTCTTCAACAGTGGAAAGGATGAAAGGAGGAGTGAAGTGGGTAAGATGGTTTGGCTCCTTCAAAGGATAAAAGAAGATAAAAGGAATGACAAAGAAAATCACGAGAAGTAAAAATGCCGAAGTAGGGCATTTGGAGTATTCCATGTCCTCTCTAAACTTTACAGC
This sequence comes from Abrus precatorius, assembly GCF_003935025.1. NCBI lineage: Eukaryota > Viridiplantae > Streptophyta > Magnoliopsida > Fabales > Fabaceae > Abrus > Abrus precatorius. Next base: position 34,668,534 of record NW_020874428.1, on the reverse strand, counting down.
GTTAGCCTTCTTCAATGGTGTAGTTTTATAGTTGAGACTGCCCGGAAAATGTGTTAAACCAGACAGATCATATGGAATCCATAATATATAAATTATAATTATTCTTGGTTTTAAGCAAGTGAAAGAGATAATTTAATCAATTTTAGTAAACTAATTAACGGGGTAATTTGAGTTCAATTTTAATGCCAAACGGAGCAGTTTCTCCAAAGTTCAAAATAATATGTATATTTTTTTCGTGATTGAATTGTTACAATCAGTGGATATTGGACTGAATCGGTAAAATAGCATTGCTGAAAACAGTGGCCTTTAACCAATTGAAAGGTTATCTGCTATGAAATAATAAATTGGGGCAGCGTAGATGGTGGACCACCATCATTTGCCGTCAGATATAATCACAGTTTAATTAATGGATAGTTCAGATTCATTATGTTATCTGCTTTGCAAGAGGTACAACCATTTGAAAATATTACAAAGAGGTCCCTGTAATAAATGAATGATTTTTTAAGGTAGTTTATAATATTTTTTAACAAACAATATTTTAACTTTTATATACACATTAAAAAACTCATAATACAATTATCGAACACATAAACTAATTAATAAAAACTTATTTCAAGATAACATGTAATTTTAAACTTTGCTACTTATTGTAAACTTATCTGGTTCTCCTTAACAATATTACTTACACAGCTGACTTTAGCAGAAGTAATGGTTGAACTAGAAGATATTACTATTTTGCTTCTCACTGTGTTACATATCTCATTCAAAAAATAGTTAATATCATATGTTACATTATATATAATTGTCTATTTTTATATTTTTTTCGTATATAACTATTTTTTAATATAATTTTAAAATCAAAAGAACATGATTTTGTTGTTTATTTTATTGTTAAAAATCATTTCCGTTCGGGAGGCTATAGTACCTCTCTTACATATCTCCAGACCAACACAAATCCGGTCCCCACACAGTAATTAATCCTCCTATTTCCAATGAAGCTAATCTATGGTACAGTAAATTCTTATCTTTGTTCAAATACGACAACCTAGTTTTCATTTTTTTAGATTGGATATATAGGTGGTAAGATGGTGTCACTTGTAAGATAACATCGGAAACAAGTTTCATACACTAGCACTTTTTTTTTTCTTCTAATTAATTTGCAAAGAAAAAACTATATGAAATAGAATAAAATAAGTGTTGGGTATAAGGTTCAAAATTGTATTTACAGAGTTTTTATTTTCATCCGAACATCAAAAAACTCTAGCATGATTTTAGCATCTTCCAATACGAAATGGAAAAGGAGTATATGAATAATCGTTTTATTGTGAAGCTATTAACCAAAAATTTAGCCTTCTGAGCCAAAGTGAATGAAGTATCATATGTATCAAATCAAATGGCTTTGATGGCCTATTTATCACAAAATGCCTCCGAACCCTTCCTACATTCGTATACAACTCTCTATACCTAATTTTTGAAACATTTTGTAAAATAGTCTTAATTTCTGGTATTCTATCAACGGCAATTTCCATGGAAAATCGACTCCAATCAAGCACATCACTAAAAGGCAAAGAGTAATTGTCACAAATTATCACAGGAACACACCCAGCATAAATTGCTTCCACCACTCTAGGACTTGCCACTTCGTATCCGCTGGGGCACAAGCAGAACTTGCTTAGACCCATCAACTTTGTATAGTCTCGACCCTTTGGAAGGTACTCGTGAACTTGAACTTCTTTATCCTTGTTCTTCCATCGCTTCAATAATTTTTTCCGAATGTTTCCATGCGCTCCACCAGCAAAAAAGGCTAATATTGTACGTTTAGAGAGGTGTTGACCCATATTAGGTGGGCCAAGATTTCCAGCAGGTAAATACACTTCTGGAATGGACACATCCATGTTGGGCCGAAATCCTTCAGAAGTGTTGGCATTGCAAAGCACCCTGATGAAGTACTTGAAGAGTTCAGGATTGGCATATGAAATTTTTGGACCCTGAATCATCAAGAAAGCACGTGTCTTCTGGGTTTCAATTTACAAAAAAGTAACATTGTGATATCATATACAATTGTCTCTATATCTCTTATTTTTCACATTTTTATATACACACATTTCAAAAATACTCACCACAATTAAAGGGTGTACCAAAAAATGTTTCACTTTAACGTTACAAAAAACGTTTTCCCACATGTAAATCCAAAAACAAAAGGAACATAGTAAAACACAGAGACAACTAGACAAGGGTGTGTGGACTTACCCAATCATGGCATGAAACAAGAAAATGATCAGCACCTTTGCTTCTGTTCCAATAAGGATATCTATTTGCAACAATGTTAATATAATCCTCCACCAAACGTTGTAAGCGGTGAGGATGATAATCGGATCTGGACCTTCTAGGCTTGTAAACATAGCGAATGACTTTAGCTACACTGAAGGGAAGTAAGAAGAGATGGGCATCTTCAGGATTGCTAGCCTTGAATGGGCTCATGTTACTTGCATCCATTTCATCAATGAATTGGCCTTCGATGGCGTATTTATTGTTTACGGGTCCATCATGTATCAGTGGCTGCCATCCTTCCTTATATACCCAAACCTTGAATCTCTTCATCATCTCCATGTGACTCCTGATATTTCCATTTTGTATAAGATAAGATCATTTATGTTGAATTGACCCGGTATATTTGATCTTCTTTTTTCAGTAGTAACTACTTTGTTAGAAAAAGTAAATTTTGCTAAGCTGTATTAGGGGGGGAATTAGTGTATTAATATTTAACAAATAAACGAGTTTACTTTATTTCATGCAATTGTAGCTCTTGTTTAGGCTTTGGTCATAATTGGGCGTTTATTTAGAATTGACAGACGATCACAAGTTCAGAAACTAAGTGAGATCAAAATTAAACTATATGGGTGTATTGCTATATGGGGTGTATTGTGAAATTTGCATTTGATATAAATGATTTTAATAATTTGTTATCACTTCCTATGATTATGCATTATGCACTAATGCACAGCACTACATTACAAAAACAGTGACTTGTGAACTTTGATATATGGTCTTGAATCTGATCTCAAGATTATCCTTGTAAAGAATATTTGTTTTGGCATCTAAAAGTATTATGAGACTTATTGTGCACAATACACTGAAACCAAACCAAAAGAAATTAAAAAATCAGAAATTCAGAATCATTCAAGCTTAACTGGTGAAAGGAATGTGGATTCCAGTAAATTGACCCTTTTGGGACAAAAGTCTTGTTCTTAACAGTTGTGTGATTCTGGGAATGAAGTGCTTCCAGGATCAATGCTCGTGCTCTAGCTAAACCTTCTTCAATACTCTCCAAACTGGTCATATTCTTCATGCCATGAAAAGATGAAAGGACAAAAGCCATCAAATAATGAAGAGAACACCCCTTTCAAAAATTAAGCTTGCATACCTTAATCCTTGTTCGAACTGTATTGTTGTAGCTCTTATATTCAGATGTTGAGAAAAGCATATGAGGTATTTTCCCTTGTTGGGAAGGAGAATCTGAGTGGATATGAATTGTACGATCTTCATTGGAGGGAGTGAAAAGAACAAGGAAAAAATTGAGGAAGAATATTAGAAAGACTAAAGAATATAGCTGTGATTTGCGAAGTTTCATTAATTTTTTCAGAACTTGAAAATCGGCCCTAAGGTAGCTCAGCCTTGCCACCATATATAAAGTATATTTAATTGTTAATAATTGATGAATCCACATCACATCAAATAAACAGTCTACTCCTATCCCAAAGCAACGCTCTACTCTTCTTTTTATTAGCACAAAAAGCAATGTAACGATTAAATGGTGTCATCAGCTATGGCCCACCTACATAGATGCTCACGTGACCGCGTGTTCCTACATCCCTTTCGGAATCAAAAAGTTACTAAATTTTGGTAAATACATTAATAATATAAAAGGCGTTAGCTAAAATCAGAAGTGTTTTAATACCATACTCAAATTAGTAATGGCTAGGCAGTACCAAACATGTGAAGCAGAACAGTGGAATTTTATCTCCATCATTCGGATTGAACTTTGGGGCCATGATTAACTTACAATTATTAAGCTAATCATCATTACTTTGTCTACCTATATACTATTAATTCCAATTGAATCTACGTTGTTTACAGGACATAGTTACACAGGTTACTTAACCGAAAATGGTTTATGTAAGCTCTTGTGGGCTAGTACCCAAACGGGGCTAAAAAGTGGAAATGCAAGAAGAACTTTTTATACAGTAGAAGCCCTTCTTGACAAAAACAAAAAGGCTGGAAAAGCCCTTCATTGTGAAGCTATGACCCTAAAGTTCAGCCTTCTGAGCCAAACTGAGTGAAGTATCATGTGCATAACATCAAATGGTTTAGCTGGCCTATTCATCACAAAATGTTTTCGAACTCTCCTCACATTCATATACAATTTCATGTACATCCTTTCTGAAATATTTTGTAAGACCGTTTTAATCTCTGGTATTTTCTCCACTGGAATTTCTATAGAGAATTGACTCCAATTCAGCACATCACTGAAGGGCAAAGAATAGTTCTCAGAAATTATCACAGGGACACAGCCAGCATTGATTGCTTCCACAACTCTAGGACTAGACGCTTCATAGCCACTGGGGCACAAGCAGAATTTGCTTAGTCCCATTAATTCAGTATAGTTTTGGCCCTTTGGTAGGTACTCATGAACTTGTACTTGGCTATCCTTGTTCTTCCAATGCTTCAGTAGAAACTTCCTAATGTCACCATGGGCCCCACCAGAAAAGAAGGCTAATATGGTTCGGTTCATTCGGCCTTGGGCCAGATTCGATGGGCCTAGTTTTCCAACGGGCAAATTCACTTCAGGGATTGACACGTCCCTCTTGGGCTGGAATCCTTCTGAAGTGTTGGCATTGCATACGACTCTAATGAAGTTCTTGAAGAGCTCTGGATTCACGTCTGAGATTTCTGGTGCCTGAATCATCAAGTAAAGTAAAAGAATTTTGTTTTAAGGTTGCATTCACTAAAAGCACCAATTGTTATGATAATAAAATATTTATTTTCTGTCAAAGGACCCAAAAAAGGGTAAGAACAAATATTAAAAAACTCCATAATGTAAAGCAGCATATGAAATATGAATCCCCAAGTAAGGCATTTGTTCTATAGGCTTTAGTTCAATTAGAGCAATACTATAGTTCTTTTCTGACACAAGGGTCATCAAGTAGATATAGAATTTGTTCAATATCTGGATTCATAGACTTACAGTTGCATGCATATTTATGAAAAATTATTCATGTTGAAGTTAATTTCTAGATTCTTGTAAATGAAGTGATAGGAAAATATTTCTAAGAAGGGTAACCAATCGTGACAAGAAAGGAGAAAATGGTCTGCACCATTGCTTCTGTTCCAATAGGGATACTTATCTGCCACCACATCAATATAATCTTCCACCAACCGTTGCAAGCGATCACGGTAGTAATCATTTTGGGACATTATGGGCTTGTAAACATAGTGAACAACATTAGCCACGCTAAAGGGGAGGAAAAATGCATGTGCGTCATCAGGGTGCTTTGCCCTGAAGGGGCTTCTCTTACTATTATCCATTTCATCAATAAATTGACCTTCAATGGCATATATATTGTTTACCGGGCCGTCATGCACTAATGGTTGCTCTCCTTCCTCGTAGACCCACACCTTGAATCTCTTCACCATCTCCATGTGGCTCCTATTTCAAATTTATTTTAGGAAAAATGACTTTTCATAACAATACTTGTTTAGGCGTTATTGTGAACAAAGAAGATGAAACTACTTAAGAATTTTTCGAGCTTAACTTGTAAAAAGCGTCTGGGTTTCTGTAAATGGACCCTTTTGGGACAAAGTTTCCACTGTGGTTCCTAGATAGAATTGCTTCACGGATTGATGCTCGAGCTTGTGCCAAACCTTCTTCCACCATATTCAAGCTGGTCATTTTCTGCATGCAACAAATTTAGAAAAATATTTTTTTTTTAGAAAAATGGATAGTGTCACTAATCATATATAATAGCGCAAGATTAAGTTTAAGTATTAAAAATAGTATTTTAAAAAAATTCTATTTTTATAACTTTAACATAATAAATATATTTTTAATAATTAATATATATATATATATAGGAAGTTTGGCACCAAAACTTCGTGATTAATTTTTACTCACCTTAATGCTACTGTTTGCTTTATGCACAAGGCTTTTATATGCAGCATTAGCCAGAAACTGACCATGGAGTTGGAGTTGTTTTGTGATGTTGTCTTTGTCTTTTAAGCTATAAGGAGAGAGAGGAAAAATGGAGAGTTGGTTTCCTTTGAGAGGAATTAAGAAAATGAAGAGAAGAATAGAGAAAAACAGTGGGAGTAATAGAGAGACCGCGGAGGATTGAAAGGCCACCATGGCAAAATGAACATTTGTCTTCCATCAAATGCTGTAGCTGTATAATTTATATTTAATGAGTAATATCTTGTCATGTGAACATGTCTAAGAAGTTGCAGACCTAAGTTATTCTAAAACCTTCTAACGAAGTTACAGCAATAAGTATATGCAGTTGAAAGCATGTAGCATCAACCTGAAAAGTAGGTCATCGTATTCACAACCTTGCTCATCCAGCACCATAACATTTATTTGAGTGCAAGGTTGTTTAAAAGAAATTTGCATTTTACTTGCTTGAGACTATAAAATTTTGAGCAGGCATATATTTATATCAGGTGTTCTAACCAGTGTAACCTTGCTTGATGAACTCCAATAAATGCACCACTTAACCAATGAGGAGTAAAAAATAATTTTTTAAAAAAAAACCATGATAAAGGAAAATGCTTAGATGTAGAGAGAGATACTAGAAATTAATTACTAAGGAGGACATTGATTAAGTGTGTGTTTCATTCCATTTACTTTGGAAAAGTAATCATTTATTTTGTTAATTTTTTTATACATTTAAAAAATATTAAGTTAGTTTTGGGGAGAATGGAGAACATCTATGTGAATATGTAGAAAAGCTATAGAAAAGCGTGATAAACACTTGAGCTCAAAGCTCTATGGGATCACAAACTTTTTGGTATGGGAGCTTGTAGAATGTAAATTTGAGATGCAAACTGTGCGGTGTGGAAGAAAGTCCAACCTCCTAAACAAGCTCTAATGCTCTATGATCTGGGAAATAATTAAAATTATTAAGCCTTGATTTCCAAATTAAAACATAAAAGAGGTGGTTCAGATTGCCATTTTTTTATTATTCCACTGGCTAGAGGCCATGTTATTCATCAATAGCTCTAATATTTTCGGTCAAATTTTGTTCTTCAATTTAAATTTACAATGGTGTTCAAAAAATAAAATAAAGTCAAATACATATTCACCTTCATATTATTTAAAGATTACTGTTTGGTATCGTTTTTTGGATTATGTTAGGTTGGTATTGATCTGTTTTATGTCAGCAAGAATAATCAAAATAAAAGTAGCCGTTAGTCTTCCAAAAGCAAAATAAAAGTAATCGCTATTCCACAGTAAAATGAATACATTATCAAAGGTTTAGATTGTAAGAATATTAACAAAACAACGAATATCTATAATACGATTTTATTTATTTATTTATTTTGCGGTAGGCATATATTATATATGGGCAAAGTGCTTATTTGAAAAATATTTTTAAAGAATAGAGCTTTTAGCCCCTTAATATAGCAAAAATAAAATAAAATTAAAGAATAGAGCAATAAATGAACCAATATAGGTTTGACAATAATTATATTTTTTAAAGGTAAAATATTGAAAATTTCATTTTCGTTTCAAAATTGAATTTTTTATTTTTTTTGTAATGTCAACGTTTCAAAATACATTCTATTGCCTAAAAATCTTAAAATAATTCAAATTCTCGATTTAAATTGGAATTATAAGTAAACAATAATTTTAATTTATTTTTCCAATAAACCTTAGGAAAGTTATTAACTAATAAGGTAGGGCTGTCCTATCAACCCTCGAGCAAGTATTAGCCCGACATTGAAAACAAAAAATGTCATCTCATATCGCTTTTTACATCAAATGTTAAAGTGGTTAATTTTTAGTTACCTCACAGTCATACATAAAGAATTAATAATAAAAGAGATAATATAATTAAAGGAATGTAAAATGAGATATGAAGAGAAAAGGTATCCAAATATCTAAATTTCATTAAAAAAAAAAAAAAAGTGTAGGAACACCACATACAACACTAAAATATAAATTATTAAGTTGACTTTTCACCGGTGATTACACATCAAACAAAATAATTTAAAATTTCTTAAGGTATCGTGAAGAGTGTTTTACCGTAAAATTATCCAAAAAAATAAAGTTTCTGAGATAGATTCTCTGTCAATTTTATTACACGACTAGACTTATTTTTCTTGCTATTCATAATTCGATTTCTTAGGAACCGAATTCTGAGTTAGTTTTTAGTTTTTTTTATAATAAATAAATATTATTATTTAAATTATATTTATATATTATTATTTTGTTAAAATAAATATTTATAATATATTATTCTAATAAATATTTATAAATATTTTATTAGTTATATATAATAAAATAAGTTTTATTATTTGAATTTTATTTTTATTTTTATATTATTTAAAAATAAAAAATAGTAATAATATTAATTTTAAATGTTTATTAAAATTTATTTGACATATTTAAGATAATAAATTATATTTTTAGAAAATAATAATAACTAAATTTTTAAAAAATAATTAAATAATAAGTAAATTATTTTAGTTAATTTTTAAAAACTATTTAAAATATTTAAATAATAAGTATATTATTTTAGATAATAATGTTAATGTTTAAATAATTTCTACTTAAAGAATGCTAAAAATATTTTTCAAAATTGAAAAAATATATTAAATATTATTTTGTTTATTTATTTATTTAAATATGTAATTTTGACTTAATATTTTTAAATATTAATATGATAAAATGATATTTTGAATAAAAATTTTATTTTAATTAAATTATTTGTTTAAAAATGTCATTATTTAATATTATAATTTTTAATATCCTAGACTCTAAAATTATACTATTATAATTTTGAATAAATTTTATTTGAGAATAAAAAATTTATTTTTAAAAAGTAAATAAAATATTAAATTATAATTTAATTATTTATAGTTGAGACAAATATTTTAAAATTAACGTTTTTATATTATTAAGGTAACATTGATGAAGACAAAGTACATTAATAAAGATGATAACAAATTTATAACAATATTAATAATTAACTATCTCTGTAATGGTGGTCAGTTCCACAACGAGAGCAACGTCTGTGACGTGGTGGGTTTCATCGTTGTGGTTGTTGCTCTGAGATTTCAGGATGAACTTGTAGAGGATTTGAATTATCATGAAGGTCTAGTTGTTGGAATGTATTTGATGAATTATCAGGTTCATTAGCAAAATCTGGTTGGTAAAGAGACTGCATGTAAGTTTGTGCTGAAAATAGAGTTGTAAAATCAATTTCAAATAAGTTTGTAAAAAAATCCTTTAATGTTGTTGCAAACGAATGTCTTGTATTAATTATGTTTGCTTCTGGCGTAATGTTCAGAGGAATTGATGCAGTCTCGTGGTACGACAGTGTGGAAGTCGTACCCATTTCAAATGTGTTGGTAGTCCTTTGTTGTTGGTCGCTCGACCTTGGATCTTGTAATAGTTGTGGCACAGATAGAAAATAGATAGAATTAGCAATGTATCATTCCATGTATTCTTGTGTGTGGCACAATGGACCTTGAATTAGATGACCTGTTATTATCAGTTCACGTTTGTTGTTTCATATCTCGATACATTGAGCACGTCTTGTAACCTAATTTTCATCCTGTCTTCCTCTCATGTCAATTTTGTGGAGGTCATTCAAATTATTCGATGAAGAATGGACTTCTTGGATTAGATGAAACTGTAAGTTAACTTTATCTGTTTGGTGCCATTCAACAATTGTAGAACAAAAGATGGCTCAATAAAGTCATTCACACAAAACTTAACCGAGACTCAAATGAAAGGGTGACAACCATATATTTTCGCTACCCAATTAGACTTGGCCTGGGAGTTAGCAACTACATATGTGTTGAGTTGAACGATGATGAAGATGTGGAGGCACTCTTCAACATCCACGATTCAAATCAACTTTAATCAAATATAGAATTATATGTTATATGTGCTATAAACGTAATCCAACCACCACAACTTTTACATTCACCTTCACCTTACCAAACTTACGAAACCATAAATTTATCCTTTTCAACATATGATATGAATTCTGACCTTCAATCCTACACACAACTTTTAACTGGTCCATTCATGAACCTCAATGAAATACCCTCTTAACCATTTGAGCAAACCCTACTCTCTCAACCTCTTGAAGAACATGTTGTTGTGGGTCTCCCAATCGAAGTATTTGATCATTTTAGCGAGAACAAAAATGAAATCCTATCTCAACAGCAGGATGATGAAGAAGACTCTCTCTCACTTTCAAATATTCCACTATCACAATCATTACCATTATACAACCTACCTCTACATTTTCTAAACATTCCCAGTCAAATACAAGAACATGACTCTGAGTTTGGCCATGTTCTTGATCGTGAAATGGTAGTGTATTCGCCTGGAACACTATTTGTTGGCCAATGCTTCCCAACAAAAGAACAAGTCCAAGACGCCATAAATAGATTTCACATTATCAATCATTGCACTTACAAGGTGAAAATGTCAAACACAACTAGGCTTGTCGTCGAATGATTTCACAATGACTATGCCTAGAGATGTCGTGTTATATTGCGCACCAAAGAGCAACACTAAAAAATAATTAAGCTTGAAGGGTACCACACATGTGCTTCCCCAATCATTTCACAGGATCACAACAAGTTGGGATCACGAATGATTTCTCAAACCATTTGTGAAATTATTGAGACTGATCCATCTACACCCATCACAACCATCTTAGCCCACATAAAGTCCACAATTGGTTATACAATCAGCTATAAAAAGGGATGATTGGAGAAACAACATGCCATTGAAAATATCATTTATATTTTAGTCTTCCTATATCGATTTTTAATTATAAATTTTATAACACTTTTTTAGTTTGAAATTTTAGGAATTCGAAAGTCATTTTGAATTTTAATTAAATAGAGATAAGTTAGGACTTGTTTATTTTCATTTGTTAAACTTGAACTTAAAATCTCACTTGAAGTTAAAGATATTCAAGCTCCTTATCAGTTAGATAAATAGATATTGGGCAAACTTTACAGCACTTTTGACTACTTTTGACTACTGGCCATCGACATGTTAGGCATCATAGTTTCAAACAAAAAAGCGATATTCATCTCAATAGCCATACAGAAAACGTTTGAAAAAGGGAAAAAAGAGAAAACCTCACCAAAGAAAATTCTAGATACAATAAACTGAATGACAAATTTTTAAAGGGGAACAAAATCAAGACAATATTAATCAACTAATATTGAGATGAATGACTTCTAAAATCATAGCCATTTTGGACTTGTAATTAATTATCTCACACTTGTTTAAAATCCAACAATGTAATAATAATGATCCTTACCACTGCACAAAAGCTTGCGCTATTAGAATATATTTATAGGAGAAAACCCCCCCAATAAGTTGTGAAAGACACTTGATTTCATGGAACCGTGTCACACCCAAAAGAGTCACGCCAATCTAGCATTTGAAGAGTGGCTGCGTAATGTGCCAATGCCCCAACAACAACAAGAACATGAAATAGTTGATGGCTATGGCCAGCCAAGTCGAACCACCCAGGCTTCCACCTTTCCGGTATCCGAGTTACATAGAATAAAGTCCCTGTCAAGTAAGATAAGGCCATAGTACTTTCATATGCCAGTGTGACATTGCGTTTAGGATTTGACCAATTCACAAAGCATGCATGGACTGCAGGCACAATGCCAAAAAGCCCCATTGAACAGAACAACATGGCCCGGAATGCACGGTATTTGCCAGTTGAAAGTGTTGGCGATAGCATTGTTGCAATGGTGAATAGTCCCATGGCTGTGATCCCAGCAAGGTAGATGATTTGCCAGTGGGGTTCACATAGGAAAACATAGTAAATCTGAGGGAAAAATGAGGTGATGATCATCACTGCTATCCCAACATAGTCCAATCGCCACAGAAACAGGTTTAAATCATGAGAGTGACAACAAAAGAGGTGGCACATGCTGCTAGAGAAGAGGCAGAACATAGAGCCAGCCAAGAAAACAAAGAATGGCCACCTTGCTATAACCAGTGCTGTGGCTTCAAGTTGGATTGGCAAAGGTACTTGATGTTTTAAATCAAATAGTAACGTTGTTCCCTGCAAGCTCTTACAATGTCAGTCTCAAAAACACTAAATATATAATATTGTTAGGTACTTATATAAATTTGATGGCAGGATGTTTTTAACGTGATCATGAACTCACTTACCTGAAACAAATCTTTGATATTATGAGAAACATTCTTTTCCGCACTTGAAGAAAAAGACCTAAAAAGATTATATGCAAATTTACTTGACAGTTTTGGTAAAAGCTACCACAATAACTAGCTCAACAGTTCACCTAATATAAATCCCTATCCACAATGGCTAACACAAAACCACAAAAAAAAAAAAAAGGTATAAGCAAATTCTAAGCCATGAATTGGAAATTGGACAAAGTAATTTTCCCGAGTACCGTACACTGTTCTAGTTAAATTACCTGTCTATACCACAAATTACATAAAAGGTTAAACCAATCCCGCAGTTCTTGTTAATTATTTATTTTTTTCAATTTTTTTAGTTCCCAGAGTTTCTATTAATTTATAAACACTCTGACACACACACATGACACAACTGAAGAAGAACAAAGAAACAAAAGGGTTATAGAAAAACCTGGTAAAGAGTTCCAAGAGATCCACCACACGAGGCTTCATCAAATTCGCAAGGGTCAACCCAAGAAACAGAAAAAAACCAATTAAATGCCTGAAAAACAGAACCCAAAAAAGGGGGGGAGAAACAACGTTAGAGACATAAAATAAATAAAACATGATTACGAAAACAAGAGGCGAAAGCTAAGCTTACGTCCAAACATTTAACGTTTCATTATGCCAACGAAAGAGGCTGAAGAAAGCTACTTTGAGAGGCCAATTGGCTCTGTAATAACGTAAAATATATTCATTATCTTTCATGTAGTCCGGTAACTCCCAAAACGACAAGAGATTGTAGCGTTTTCCTCTGCTGCGGGCGTGTTGCAACATGTTTGTATTAGACACTGTAAAACACAAGGTTTCATCGGTTTCTTTGCATTTCCGCTTCACAACGCCTTTTGTCTGAATATAATTCATGGCCCGTTGTGACCAGATACGGTTCCAGAAAGAGCCTTGTAATGAAATGTTATGTAATTATTTGAATGTAAAAGCTAGATAGAGAGCATTTATCTCTCTGACTTTCTCTTATGGTTGCGTGGCTAATTGTTGATGCAGTAATGGAGGCTGCACAACTGCACCAACTGCAGCATTTAAGGACCCTCTCCGTAAGGTTTGGCACTATTCTGTGGGGTTTGTTAAGCCTCACACTTAATGAATACTTATAGCTGGAATAATCGGGTTGGGTTTCTTATATTTATTATTATATACTCTATCTATTTCATTCATTTATTTCTTAAGTCAATATCTAAAATTGCAAATTTAGGTCACTTGTATATCTACCTACTTCTATCTTTGAGTGTGGACTTCGGTTATCGTTTCTTCTAGACTTTACTTTAATTTTGAGTATAAAACTTACAAAAGAAGAGGAAGAGAGAGAGCGAGAGAGAGAGAGAGAAGCTTTTCTTGCGTTACCTGTTCTATATAGTTAGTTATTAGTTATGTGCACATATCGTTTTTGTAAGTTTTCTTTTTATAAATTATGAAATTTACTTGTTAATGGTTTGTGAACTTAAATTTAGTATATTGTTAATGTAAATGTTTATATATCAAACATGTAAGAAAATCATTCTTGTAAATCAATTATTCTTTTGTAGGCAATGTCGTGTGATTCAGTGATAATAACTAATAACTTTTTTACCAACTTGGTGCACATATGCTTGTAGCTTTTGGGCTTTGGCATCTACTGTTGTTGCTTGTGGGTCGTGTTTGAAGTGAGAAAGGGTAGCATTAAAAACACATTTTTTGAAATGTCTTCTCTAATTTGCTAGAACTGAATAGTGAAAGAAGGAAAAAACTTCGTATTCCTCAATCTCCGTGGCATTGTCCAAAATCCAAAGGCAAGTAATTTCTCAATTGTTGAGGAAACGATGAATACAAATTAGTATACACACCCAAATATGGATCTGGATTCTCTCAATTGTCAATTAACTGCAGAGGGGTGCAAATTTTTATCCTAACCATCTAGATGTATTAAAATTATTATTTAATAAAATTTAATATTATATCAGTATATTTTTAACGGAGAAGATTTAATGTGTTATTTGATATAATGTATGAAAATTTTAAAATATTCCCCCAAATAGCTTCGTGGAAAAGGAGCAACGGAAATTGAGGGAGGGAAAGGTAAACGGCACAACTGTCACGAGGGAGTCTCTCTGTCACAAGCCATTGATGGCTTCTCTTCTTTTTCTTTTAACCCAACGCAATAAATAACAACGATATTAATGTGGTGGCTTTGATCGTATCAAGCTAGTTATCCGCCACTTTGTTCTTTTTTTGCAACTTTTAAAGTTCTACATGCCAAACTTTTCATTGTATTATATGTTTAATAAATTTTGTATGAATTTAAAAGGTTATTAATGTATTAATATTTTTTAAAAAAAGTTATTATACGACGATCATCATATATTTTACTCGTCGTTTCATGCTCAACCAAACATTAAACTGCAGAATAGGGATATATATGTAATTGAAGACATTATTCTATTAACTTTAATGGGAATCAATTTTAAAGTTATCAAATATGCTATCAACCAGTGGTTAATTGCGCAAGTGGTATGTGTTTAATTTGATTTAAGTTTTGTGTATACATAAAGAAAATCAGTTAAATAAGCTAATTATATTTTATTGTGAATGTTCTCAGTTTAAATAGAGTTTGTTTATATGAAGAATACCTATAGTCTGAAAAACATGTTAGACGAAACAAAAATGTCCTGTTTCATTTTATTCTACTTTATTTCATTATGTTCTGTTGACACGTCAAACACAATAAAAGTTTATTTAATAAAAGTTTTGTTTTAACTGTTATTATCAGTAAAAAAAAAAAAAACAAATTTGTTCAGCATGCGATCATTCCTAGGATTGGAATACCAACCTTTTTTCTTAAAAATTTTCTAATCTAAATAAAGGGAATGGGATTATTGGTTCTTTTTTTTTTTTGCGTAGCATTAAAGGGAGATTATTCTGTTTGTTTTTGACAGACCCGTTTGACAAAACCTTTCAACATAACATTGGTGTTATCCGTGGGTTACACAGATAAATTAGAACAGAAAAGATTTTATAATATATTTAAGAAGTATTTTTAAAAAACTAAGTTAATAATAAATGAATTATTCATTAAGTAATACAATAGAGTAACAATTTAAGTTATCATGAATTATTTATTAGTTCCTTTCAAGTTAGATAAGTTCACTTAATCACCGTTTAAAATTCATTGGAAGGATAAACCCGTATATGCTTTCTCAATTATAAGAAGAGGCAGAAGAAGAAAGATGGTTGGTCCACCCACTAATTACGGTCTCCAAGTCATTATCAGTGTCAATTGTGGTAATTGCCCAGGGCATAAGAAGAGAGATTGTATAAGCATAAAAATCTTGTACTATTTTTACATGACAAAGAAAGAGACATGAGAAGAAAAAAAAGATATAAATAAATAACACATAAGATAAAAAATCATTTCTTGCACTTTTTAGCAAAAAAATTATGTTTTAATTAAAATGATAAATAAGATTAATTTTAAGCCATCACAATTTTGTTTAATATTTTAAAATTAATTTTATAAAAAAAATTATTCAATTGAGAAAGAAAAGTTAAAAAACTTAACCAAGACACAAATTACCAAATGCCAACTTCCCAAGCATTGAATTATTAAGCAAGCAAGCATCGTAGTCGTACCGCTCATGGAAAACACATGCATTATCGTAAGTACAAACACATACGTCTGCAAGTTCAGATACAGACAGATATGAATTATTCCGCCACAGGGAAATTTAGTAATGTGTGTCATGGAAAGAAATTTGTCGGTTTTGTTACATTCATCGCTGAACCATACTCAGCTATAAACGCGACGAAGCAGAAACTTCTTGATTTAGAGACACCCGAGAAAATTGCATTCACATACAGAAAAAGTAAAAACGGATGACAGAGGAAAACAAAATGCACCGAAAAAAATTTAAACATGTTCGTCTTTTTCAGTGCCCCAAAA
Organism: Abrus precatorius; assembly: GCF_003935025.1. NCBI lineage: Eukaryota > Viridiplantae > Streptophyta > Magnoliopsida > Fabales > Fabaceae > Abrus > Abrus precatorius. The sequence continues at coordinate 34,652,131 of NW_020874428.1, read as the reverse complement.
TTCCACCACTTCAGTTGCTTCAAGGAACTAAATATTGTTGCAGCTTTTTAAGCCTTGCAAATGATAAAAAATAAATAAATATCTTTTTAATTATAATATTTCGTAATATAAATATATATTAATATATTTTAATAAAATTTTATTATATATAAACTTTTATTAATTTTTTTAACTTATTTAATATTACACATTATAAAAAACTTATTAAAATTTATAACATTTAATAATATCGATACATTAGATTCAGTAATTTTTAATAATAATATAATAAAAAATCAAATGTTTATCTTGTGTTGTATTACATATATAAAAAAAAGGATATTGATATGGCTCAAGAGAACTTAACAACCTACCTTATAATAATAATTGCAGTGTGTTAATTAAGAAAGTGCTATTCATGAATAAGGAATCCCTGTAAATATGATATCCTTTATGTAGAATTTATTATAAAAAGTAGATTGACGTTGGTTGGCGGAGGCTCAGCTGCCGTCTCATTAATTGAGTGATGCGCGGGTTAACAGAACAATTAGGCAACAGGTGACCAACTCTGACTCTCAGACCTTTTAAAAATTGTGCACGCGACCATACATTATATTTGCCCTGCATTTTAGCCAAAAGACAAATTGTGAAGATGTTAAATAAACTACAACTGTCCTCTTCAACAACAACAAGAATAATAATAATATGGTGCTGTTAAATCGAACAACCCTTTCTAGCCAAAAACTGACTGCATTAACGAACTGGGCTGATCCAATATACTTCACCAAACATTAACATCCTCCTGTTCAATTACGAACATAACAATTTAAAACTATAAAACATGAAACATACTAACTTAAAATTAATGTTTTTTTTTAATACAGAGTTGGGAAAATAGTTGAAAGTTTCCTTTCATTAATAGCTCAAATTAGAAGTCAAGAGACTTGCAACTAGGGAGTCATCTGTGCCCATGTCCTAAAAAGATGCATTTGGGATCTGATTAAAGACTTTTGGCATGGCGCATCATCTTACAGCCACTCCTAGAAGTTGCTGTACGAAAACTGATAGCGCAAACTAATTTAAGTTGCTTTTAGTTGTTTGCATTGCATAGCATCATCAAACGTAAAAAAAAAACACCAAAAAAGCGAATTACAAATGAATGGGGCTAACAGATAAAAGTACATCAAATTATTTTTCTCGCATCAAACAAAATATTATAGGCCCCTTATATTAAGAATCAAGAGTGCCACGAGAATACAAAATAGAATGTACTTGGCATTCAAGGCATAATACCTTGTTCGAGAAAAAACCATCTGGTCTTTTATTCACAAAGCTCTAGCGCAATGATCATTATTACTGACCTGAATCTCCTATATTCTTGGTTCTGAAATCCTCTTGATTTTCAACTTTTTAAGCTTTTTTTTATATAGATTCGGGTGTGCTCTTACTGTAGCATAACTGAAAGGGAAAGAGTAGAGGTGTGTGTTCTAGAGGATGATGTTTGGCTTCCAGCGATACTGTGACCACGAGAGGAAGGGATAATATGACAAAAAGAAACAAGGCGTGCACACACACACATGAGAAGTGACGTTTTATTTAAAACGTAATATGTAGACACAAAACCAGCAAGCAAGCAGATAAGTGCAACAAGGGGAAAATATGTTTCAGGGGGCGAGATTGTGACTGGGAGAATGATTATAGAAGATACAGAGAAGAGAGGAAGAAGAAAGCTTTATAAACATTTGTGGAGAAGTAGGTTTGAAAGAAGACAGGAAAAGGCATTCAACTAGGACAACTTTCATCCCCTGAGATATCCCACTTTTTCAATCAAAGCCTGGATATCAGCGCCGCTACTTCCCTCAGTTGCCTCAACGATGTTGGGGCTGTCCATTGGCATGACATCTGAAAGAGGGTAGTTTCTGTTATTATGGAGTTGACTGATTGCACTGCTTCCAACTCCCTTCAATATCACACTTTTGTGTAGGCCACCAAGCAGTCCTTCGTAATCAGTGTCACCACATTCTCCCACAAACACCACCATCTTTGACAGCTCAAAACCCCATCGAACATATAGGTATCTAAAGGAAAAGCACATCAAATCATCAGATGTCACAATAAACATAAGCAATAACATTGTCAATAGTCATAACAGCCCAATAGAGCAAATCACGTGAGAGAAATATTTCCTATAGATGTACAAGAGAATGGTTCAAAACTTGCATCTTCCTAGGGCATTTGCACAGACGTTGCCCAATTTCATACCAGAATGTTGCAAAGAAATACAGTAACTGTCCACCTCCGCACCCCTCCATCCCAAAGAAGAGAGAAAAGGCAACACAAATATAGATAACAATACTAATTTTTGGCATAATAGAATTCCTCGAATGATGATGATTAAACAATACCTGAGGGCTTGGGATCGAGATGCCAGTACTGGAATTACATTCAGTCTTGTCCCATTTTGACAATATATAGGATGGCAACGCAGAGCTTGGATTCTTAATAACTTACGAAGCTCCTTCACAGGGGGAGCCTGCAGAAATAAAATACAATATAACACAATAAATCAGGAAAAATAAAAATAAAAACAGCAAAAAAACCTTCATCCAGAATCTTGATAAATACAAATGGTTTTTAATACAAAGATATAAACAACTAGAATGAAAAAATTACCATTCCTGGCTTTCGGACTTTGAAAGCATAACAGTAGTCAGTAGAAAGCTGTTCGGCAGGGCTCACAATTTGCTCATCATTCTCACTCTTCTTAGCAGTTATTGAAGCTGCCCAACGCACTAGAGTCTTCCTCAACCCTTCTCCACCCCAACGGTATTCAATGTGAGAGTGGTAATACAAGTCAACCACAAATGGGCGATCTTCAGAATTGAGGGATGGATAATAGAGATCACTGCCACTGTTGCAAATATAAGCATCAAAATCATTGGGACTCAAGCCACCTGATATTAGAAATGACTGTATCTCAGTTATTGTTAATGATGTTGACAATATGAACCCTATAGAGCCTTCAGCCCTCTCCTTTTCGGCAGATTCAAAGATGGCTTTAATGGTATCAAGAAGACCCGAAGTGGTGTCACAATCCACAGCAATGACAAATAGATGTTTCCTTCTCCTTACTGGAGGAAATTTACCAGCATTTGAATTTTGATCTGATTTTTCTGTAGTCCCACCCCTGCGTATGTCCTTAGAGATGCCCTTTGACCATGACAAAACAGCATTCTCTAGTTTTGCCCCTCTATCAGCAGCATTTCCATCAGGATCCAAAGAATTGTCATTTCCACTACTCCCACTCTTCTCTCCATCCAATGAAAACTTCAGATTTAGGGACAAGTCCTGTATATCTCTCAAGGAATCACCTGGTGATTCTGATTCTGAACTTTCACCTCCATCCTCACTCCTCTGCCACTGTGGATGCCGAGGTTTGCAAGTGGCTATTTTAGACAGATAAGTCTTACAATGCTCAGGCCATGAAAATAAATGAATATTCTTCAACCCATTCTGTCTACACTTAGCCCAAAGTTGCTTGTTGCTAACAAGCTTCAAAAGGGCATCTGCTATAGACTGCTGATCATGGGGATCTACAAGCAGACCATTGTCAAGTACCTGCATTAATAACCACTCAATTGTGGAAGTTTCCAAGGGAACCTTTATGAATCAATACATAACCAATATTCAGTAAGCATACCCTATGAATATCAACAGGACCTCCATTTTCAGTGGCAACAATTGGCAAACCATGAGCAGCTGCCTGTTCAAAAAGCATGCAAGTTTATGTTTGCATTTACAAAATGAAATTAACCAATAATAAATAATTCAAGATTGAGAAGATCACCTCAATTAAGGTAAGACCAAATGGTTCAATGAAAGCTGGATTAATGAAAACTCCCTGCATAAATATTGGATCTGAATGAAATGTAAAATGACAACAGAGTTTGCATGGGAAAGAGAATTAAACAAGATATGACGAAAGTATATAGATTGGCTCACATAAGTGGAGTGTATTCAGGCACCACAAATATAGAAGAATGCATTCACACATGACTAGTATGACATGACTCATGAGAAATATATAGAAGAGGATGCATTCACACAAGATACTATGACTGTCTCATATGACTTAAAGATGGAAGAAAGAAGGGCAGATCCATGTAGGCAGCTACCCTCAAAGGATATTGCTTAAGAGCATAGTTGTTAGACTTGCACAATTTCAAATTGCATGATTTGATACAATTTGACAAGCTGGCAATATGTATTATGTGATGAATCACTAAAGGTTTTGAATCATGCAATATGAACATGAATTGGTGCGTTTCCACATTACTAATACAAATCATATGATAAAGGGATTCTTTCTTTTTTTTTTATCTTTTTTCACCTTTTCTTTCACCCGATCTCATTGAAGAAATTGAAGAGTCAAAGATTTTAAATTCCTGAATGCAAAGGAACTGGGAGCATTGCTGAAAGCACCCATTTTGATTATTTCATTGCTTCATTTTTATTCCTCTATTTTGGGCCTCACATAATCATCCACTTACTCTATGTAGAAGTTTCCATTCCTATGAAGTATAGGTTTCACATAATCACTTGCTCATACACACACTTTATCTAGCTATATAGAAAAAATATAAATAATGTGAAAGGAAGTACAAGAAAGACAAGATCCTGTCTGGGAATGACTGGTTTATTGAAAAGGACAAGAGATTAAGACTTCATTTCTTTCACACTAGTTTATTACGATTCGTTGAGTATATTTCTATCTCATACTAAGCTAGGAAATAAAAAATTGATTATCAATCTGAAATCAAGTAACAAGGAAGGATAAGGATCAACAAATTACTGAAATTTGTTTTACAAGAAAAATTTGGTAGGGGGACAGGACATATGGAATCCATTTATCAATGATTTGATGAAATATTTGAATTGTAATTTTTCTGAAACATAGGCTTTGTATTCGAGACTTTCGAGTATTTCCTTAAAGTTTTAGATGTTGAATTGTGCATATTGAAGTTTCTCATTAATGTGTTTCTAATTGGGTGATATGCTTCGATTCACAATTCATATTTCAAAAATTGAACAAATAAGTCTCAAAAGCACTTCAAAATTTAACAACTATGTTTAAGAGAAGTAGACAGTTACATCAATTTTCTTGTTTTATTTTATGTCTAAATTGACACATCATCATGAATTCCAATCAAATAGATAAAGTTACCTTTGTCTTTGCTGCTAGACGATATATGTCAGGAACTTCGGATTGTTTGTGGTGTTTAGGATATGCCACTTGCCCATACAAATCATACTTGTCAATCAGCTTAAGTACCGAAAGAAGAACAGAAGCACTTGTGCTTGACATTTCATCAATTCCATCACGGTTACCCATAATTAATGTCTGAAAAGCCAAAGAAGGGACATAATTTATCAGTCTAGCAAATGATAATAAAAAAGTGTAGACTAATCTTTCATAGTTTCATACAAGGTTGGCAAGCTCTCGAAGAGGACGACATTCTCCAAATGCTTTCACCAAGGTTGTGATGTTCTTCTTAGGATCTGGTCTTGCCAGGGCAAGTATCATAGGCTTGCGAGGGTTGATAAAGAAGCGCATTATCTAGTAATCACAAAGTTTAAATTGGCATTAAATTCCCTTTTTGTATTATTAAATTACAAACAGAATTAGGAAAGTCAATACCCATTCAATCTAACCAATTATAAAATAAAAGCATTGAACTGGCTAATTATCCAGGACACATTAAAATGAAATGAAGAAAGCATGTTTATAACCTCGGACCAAATAGGTGGATCTTGGGGGGCAGGATGGTCCAAATTCCCTTCTGGTTCCCCTTCTATATCACCATCTTGTGGAACAATATGATGGAACTCCATTCCAGGTGGAATTATCTGCAAGGTGCGATGATATTATAACATCTAATTTTACATGATATACCACTTGCAATGAAATATTACTAAAATGAAATCTTGCATCTGGAACAGAACTCCGCAATAACAGCTGTTATCAAGAAGTACTGTGCAAGCTAGAAGCCATGCTGATTGTCTTTCTAACCCAATGTATTCACGAGAAAGAAAGATACTTTGCTCCAGGTTTATTTGCATGACGACAAAATAAAAGTATTCCTTTCCCAGACAAACTAATAAGCCATACAAGTACAAAAGAAAATGAAAAAGCAAAACTCCATGTCTCGTCCCAAGTTAAAATATGAAATCAAATGACTAGAAAAGCAGAGAATATGCTGGTATATGAGCCTATCTGGGCAAAATTAAGCAAGCACCAAGACATTTTGCTTCGAGACTTAGGTTAAAAAAGGGCCCAAATCAGTCACTAAGATAGAAAAATGGACTCAGTATATCTCAATGCATAGGTATATAAACTTGAAATTTTAACTCTAGCCACCTGAAATCTACGACTCAAAATCATGGTCCTCAAGAATGGTCATTAAGAAGTAGAATCATAAAAGTTTAATTGCGATCCAGTACTTACTGCCATGCGAGGCATGAATCTCCCATAGCAGCTCACATTACGCCTGATCCTTGCCCTTAGTTTACGCTCCAATACTGGATCAAAACCATCATACAAGCGCCACTGTGCTTCTATTTCCTGTCTAGTGCTTGTTATTATTATTTCAGAAGCATCAAGGGCTAATTCCTCACCTTCTATCCTGCGCATAATCTTGTAAGTCGCATTTATTTCATCCCTTGATAGTCGACCTTGCTTTAAAAGTTGTTCCAACTTATCTCGACCAAGCGAATGGCCAGTAAAAAGCATTGGAACATTTAAAGCACCAGATAGAAGAGCAGCAGAGTCACCGGCATCTGCATAATGCCCATGGATGGCCACCGGCCAGACAGCATGCCCACTGCCAATATGTTCCCCAAGGGCTTTGGACATCTGTATAATATGATTAAGAGCTCCATCAACAAATTCAGGAATGTAAGGCCAGAGAAGTTCTTTAGGAATATATTTATCTCTTGGACCAAAGGGAATACGAATGATATAAGAACCACCACTCTCTCCCGTGTCATCTCCAAAATCATCAGCATTTCTCGGAGTCAACATTTCTGTTGGCTCCCCATAACTCCAATCTACGTCCGGCGCTGATACTTGTCTAGTCAACAAATCAACCCGATAAACTCCTGGCATTGATCCCAAGGCTCTCGCAAGTTCCACAACATACTTAACCTATTCAGCAGAGAGACACACAGAGACAGACAAACAGAAAGATTTTATTTCCCACATGAGTGGAGCCAGCACAGCAGCGTGCAATCAGGAGAGGAAAAGCAAAGACAATCTTAATACGAAACAAGATCAAACAAAAGCAATACCTGACCACCCGTATCAGAATCACGCCCTAGCTCCATATTCTCACCTCTTATTAGGCCATGAATACTGCGCACGCATACTCAATTTTAAAATCAATGAAATCAAGCACAGTAGAGATATTAAAGAGATTACACAAAGTGCACTCTGCACAATTTACAACAGTAATCATCAGCAGAGCTTGATTCAATTACGGATTAATTCACATAAAAAAGGAACCAGCCAAACTGTACCTTATGAGTACAATGTAGAGCTTCTTCCCTTTCTGACTGTTAGCCCAAGTCTCCATGGCATCGGCAGAACTGATTCTCGGCAACCTTGCTCTGTTGGCATCGCCGTGAGCCGAAACATCACTCACCGGATCTCCCTTCTCTCCTTCGGACAAATCCTCAGACATATCCGCAGTAGCTTCCCTGCGTCCTCTCTCACGCTCCAGTCGACGCTTGTTCAGTCTCTGCGCCGTCTCACTCTCCAGCTACTCAAATCCAACCAACACACCATCATCATCATCATCATCATCATCAATCAGTGAAACTAACTAACTAATAAAACAGAACCTGCTTCTTCTGGCGAGCGAGGTTCCAAATCCGCCAGCACATGTTCTCCAACCTGGTGTTCCTCTCTTGAGGACTTCTGGTGGACGAAGCCTAGCATGTGAAACAGAAACGAGTGGGAATGGAGGGAGAGAGAGGAATGAGAGAGAGTAAGAGAAGGAGAGAGTACCCGAACCCAGGAGCGATAGAGATCGGTCTCATCGAAGCCAATAACCTCCTCAACGAAGTAGCGCGTGGGACTGAACCTCCCCCTTTCTCTGAGAAGCAAAGAGGACTTAGCATCGTCGAGGCCAGGCCCAACGTCCAGTATCGCCTCCAGGTAGCTGTTCAGCCAATCGTTTCCTGCCATCTATCCCTACTCTTACTTCTTCTTCCCGTCGCTAATTCTGCTTTTAAAGAGACTTCAAGAATAAGAAGATATCATGTGACCAACCATACAAATTATTATAACGAAAAGAAAAAAAAAACGAATATTCCGAGGGAGAACTCTGGAAATTGAATTGAGTGAGAGAGAGTGATTTAGAACTGTGTTTGCGGAAGCGTCCCGGCCTTTAAGCGGTTAAAGGCGTTTTTCTCTTTTCTTTTTCGGATTTTTGTTTCGGTCCTAACAAGTCATGCCATCCCACGGATTGGATGGGATGGGACCCCCCACCATTCCTATTTCCTTCGCATTTGTCAACTGCGATTGTTTCATGCTAATTCCCAGCCCTTCTATTTTTTCATTTCTACCATTTTCATATTAGTTTATATATTTATGTCATCTTACATCCCCAAAATTCTTTTATTAGCTAACCACACAATTCAAATATTAGTTAACATTAGAGCACTTGTTTTGTTAAATTTAGCTTCAGTTTCCGTGTCAGGTGAGTTTATCATTTTTTTAATTATTTTATTAAAATCAAAAATTTATGCTTTTTAATAATAAATATTTTTATGATACATAAATATATATAAGTTATTGATATAAAGTTGTGAAATTTATAAGTAATTTTAACAAAAATTGAAAGATAAAATTAAAAATAATACGTTAAGGAATTCTAAATAAGATAGATGGTAATAAGTGAGAATCACAAATTCGAACACGAAAATGACATGGCACTCTACCGTTGTAATATATTAGTAGTTTTACAATTTAATATAAACATTTGAAATTTTTATTAAAAATTTCAATTATTTAAATTAAACTCTTCTCTAATAAAATAGGTACAAATAATAATTTTTGTCTAAATATATTTTATTAAAAGCAATACTGTTGGAGTTACAAATTTAAGAATTATAAAGTTTGATTGTAACGTTATTTGTTTCTTCTTCTTTTTTCCATTAGGATCACGTTAGTCCCTCGCTGGTCCAAGGAGTCGCCGTGAATATATTATTATTATTGTTATATAAATAAAAAAACAGAAACTGGAAGAATGGCAGACACATGGCATGCTTCTAAGTGCAAATGTTTTTTAAACGTTAATCAACAAGCATTGATAATAAAAATGTTCATATCAGCTTTTAAGCTTAATTTTAAACAATTGAAAAGAATAAGAATTTATGAAAAAGTAAGAGCTTATTTGTTTTTTTATTTTATTTTTTAAAATTAAAAATTCATGTTAACAAACAAGTATTTTGATTTAAAAAAGTTATTTTTAAAAATAAAAAACAAAATGCTTAAATATTTATTATATAAAATGTAAATTTAGAACAAATATTTTTAACAACATTTTTTTATTTTTAAAAATTAATACTAATAAGATTCCAATAATATTTAAGTTTAAAAACATTAATTAAAATTTATGAAAAATATAAATTAACAATATTTTTAATTAATTTAATTTAGTGTATTATCAACGTAAAATGTGATCATTGTCAATTAATTAAAGTTTATAACTGATATGATTTTTAAAAATATAATTATAAAAATTAATAATGTGTACTGATAAACCAATGACAATAGAAAGAATTACATTATGAATATATTTTAGTTAAATTTATTTAAAAAGAATAAACTTATGTAATTCTTTAACCAGGTATCTTCTTAAAAATAATGCTGGTGCGTGCACTTTTCGCAACTAAAATCATACGTTATCTTGAAAAAAAATTGTCAAATTATTTGAAAATACTCAAATACCCCTGGATGAACGGCAGATATTATTTTTGGCACTTCCCGAATTTTTTAGTTTGTGATCTCCATTATTAGAGTGCACCTTAATCAAATTAAGCAATCATAATTGAGCAATGTATCCAACCAATGTCCTTAACATTTTATAGTAATTGTACTATTCTTCTTTCCGGTATGTTAGGTCAGTAACAGATTGACTCTTGTGTAGCAGATTCTTTTGTTTAGGCATGCTTAGAAGACAAGAAGATATCACAACTGAAAAAAAATAAAATAAATAAAGAATGATTTAATTGGATTTTAATTCATTTAGTTTAGGCTGCCTGATTTTAATCTTTTAAGTGCTTTGAAACAATTAAGTTCATTTAATTATAAAATTAAGTAAAACTAGTTTTGTTGTTAATTTTATTTATTTAAAAAAAGTTAGGTAACCAAGAGACACACAGTCTAAACTAGAGATTAAAGGGAGAGGAATATATTTTATAATCTTTTGTTATTTTATTAAAAACTTTAGTTAAAAAGGAAGAGAATAAATGAAACTAAATTAAGGCTTGGTTTCTGATTCGTTTTATAACTTTTAAAATTTATGTTATTTCACTAATTTGTAATATTGTGTCACATTTGTTTCCTTCGTTATACTTATGGATTGCTTTTCAAACTATCCATGCGACTCCTATATATGCATCATTAACGAATTTAACAAGTAAAAACATAGATTATAATTGTATACAATCTTTAGATTACGTTAGAATTATTATTAAAAAAATATGACAAAATGTAAATAATGTCCTAAAAGCATTATCTAAAAAACAAAAAAAAAGTTGTCTTCTATTAAAAACACAACAAATATATTTTTTAATATAAGTTAATATAATACACCAATATAAGTTACATTCATTCTTACTTGGTAATAATTTAATATAATTTTTTATTCAATTATTGAATTATAATTATATATTACAAAAGTTATTTATGTTTGATTTTGATAAAATTAAACATCTATAAATTTTAATTTATACATTTTAAAAATATATAGTGTATTCATTTTGATGATTGTAAATCAAATATTAAATAATTATTGGTTTTAAAATTAAATTATTAAAAAGAAAAGTACAAGAGTGAGAGTAAATGAGTGCAAGTGCAACTCGCCTGAAACTAACAATTTTGTCACTGATGTCCATTCAGTTTAATGAGACTTCCATTCACCTTTATTATTGTCTAAATCCACTGCAAAGCTTACTAAATATGTACCACAAACCATACCATAGTTGTCGCCAACAATTACGTATGAAATAAGAGTAAACCTCATCCATTGTTTCTTTATCCAATACAATATAACTTAACATGTTGATTTGATGGTTAAAGGTGGAAAAAAATGAATAGTACTTTGTAAAGTGAATTACTGTTGATGACGAATTAATGAAAAAATGAAAAAAAAGGAGAAAAACTAAATAGTATTTATAATTGCTTGGCAGGCCCATCCATCATATTAAAAACTGATTAAATAATAAAAAGGTGAGATTGTAAATTAAAGTAAATACTAGAAAAAAAAAACTGTAAGTTTAGATCTTAAGAAACTCAGGATTAAAAAAAAGGTAAAAATAAAACAATGAAATTCATGTATATATTTGCAATTAAAAAATTATGTGAACTACAAATGAAAGTTCACGTAATATTAATATATATATATATATATAAGTTAATTAATAAAATAGAAAATTAAAATGTTAACTTTATAGATCAATGATGTGTGTGAAAACAGTTTTAAATTAAGTATTTATTTAATATTTTTAAAATGATAATTTATGTCATAACTTAATAAATAAAAAATTGAAATAAATTAAAAACAACAAGTCATATGAAAAAAGAATAAAAATAGATTGAAAATAATTAATGAAAATTCAAAATATTTTAAACATAATCTATTTTAAATAAGCTTTGAATCCTTGTTAACGGTATGTTAATAATAGATGGGAAAAAAAACCATTATACGTTGCTGTTTTCCTGCTACTGCTAGCACGGAATTATCTCTTTTGTATAAAGTATGGATTCCATACAATGGAATACAATCATCATTGTAATTTTTTACTGAGAACCTAAAATCCATAAGCACCTTTGTTTTGAGTGCGCAAAAGAATAAAGTTGATAAGGAAAACGGAATTCGAATATGTGCCTACCGGTCACTGTCCATGCACGGGACATAGGCAAATCCTTTTAGTCTATGATTTGATGGATAAAACAAAAAGAAAAGTGAAAAAAAAATCTGATGTGTAATATAATGAATTTTATTTTTTTTCACTTTATCCAGTAATTTTAAAATAATTTTTTTATTATAAAATAAGAAAATAAAAAGTTTATTTATTTAAATTTATTAATATTAAACTCAATAGTTAATTTTAAACATCTAAAATAATAATTTTTTATTAAAAATATGTAAAACTATTATTATATTAAAATTCATCTTTCTTAGTTCTTGAGAGGCGTTGAATCAGCTGTCCGTTCCAACAAAAGAGTTGGCTCGTCAGTTCAACATGCAAACAACACGTGTAGGTTGTCATACTATTACATGTGAAAGTCCTAATCTATTAATTTTGTAGCATAAAAAAAGAACATGCAATGTGGTCAACAGGTATCAAATTAGCTCCAACCTCATGTACTTGTCTCTTGCTAGGCACATGCCATGAGACATAACTCAACTTTAGGACCAAGATGCCTCAATTTTTTTCGTCATAAAAATTTATCGTTTAAATAAAAATGTAAAAAAATTACATTTCGTTACAGGTTATAATTAGTAATTACTACAGATATGCAACAAATTTTTTTTTTCATGTTAACATGAATTTAATTGTATTTTTAAACATACATTAACTCACATTATACATGTAATAAAAGTATAAAAGTGACGTGTGATATAACTAGTAAAGTATTGACAACTCATTAAAACGATAACAACAAAAATTGAATTAAATTATAAATTAAGAAAAAAAAAAAAGCTATCATTTGCTGTTCTCCCTCCTTATGCTCTTGTTGTACCTCAGAGAATTTTCTGCCATGATTGATACAATAATTTAAGGCATTGGTTGATTATGGACGTCACGATGAAAGGTGCAACACGCTAAATAGTAGCTACTTAGATTATTGCTAAACGTTGAATCATAATCACAGTCATTGCGTTTTAATTTTACTTAAAATTGTTTTATTTTAGCTTTAAATTTTAAGTGACGTGTCACTTTATTATTAATTGTATTCAAAGATAATGTGTTGGGTACAGACAATGTTTTGGATATGTATCTACCCAAGTTTCACTCGTGACCTCAATATTAACATAGACTTATCATCATTTAGTAAAATTTATTTGTTTGTTTATTTTAAGAGATACAAAATAGATTACAGTTGAAATACTCAGACCAAGATGAATTGGGTAAGACAATATCGAATATTCTTAGTATTAAGCTAATAGCTCATATATTGAGAGTTGTGTTTTTATTTTATTTTTTTCGTCTCCCTTCAAAACTTTCTATGATTTTAAAATGAAAATTCATTTATCAAAAGAAGAGTAAAATATTAAGATAAATCAATGAAAGACTGTGTATTATGTTGACTTAATATAACAAATGTTTATAGTTATTGGTTAAGACATTTTATAAATAAAAAATTCGAAATAAAATTGAATTTTGACAATGCGATTCTGAAAATTGCTATAATGTGTTTGTGTAACGAACAGAAACACTGATTTTCGCTGCTATCACCCCAGTACGGACATCCATTTCTGTCATATTGGAGAACAAGAGGAAGTGTTAGTTCATGTGGGTTTCTTTGGTACTCAATAAATAGTTTTTAGAATGTCAAAATATGTAACTTTTGTTATTTCATTTAACCTAAATACCGTAATTGAAAAAGAAAAACATTCACTAGTTTCTTTAAGATATTAAATAAAAAATATAAAAATGTTTATTTTTGTAATTTTTTTATTTTATTATAAATATTAATATCTTTTTATCATCAACACTCTAACAATATTTGTCAACACACCCTTTAAAAATAACAGGTCAAACATTGATTTTTATTGTTTCTATATAACTTTTTTTATAAATATTTTAATAATTGACAGAACCACATACCTTTCTTTTCAAGCCAAACGACTCCTGACCCTCAAATGGATCTGATGTTCTCATAAGAAAACGGCCTTTTTTCTGTACCTATTGATAAGCCCAATGAGCAGGGAATCCAACGATCCACCACCAAAAAGTGCTTCTTCTTTTTTTTATTATTATTGACATGTAAAATTTTAGTAACATGCTAAAATTTTCACTTAAAATTATTTTTAACTAATTAATAATAAATTTTAAAATTTCAAGTTAAAAACAATAAATAAATATTAAATATGTTTTTTAAATAATTTCTATAGATTTAAAAACATGAATTTTTTTTAAAACATTTAGTTTAATTTAAAGAAGAAACAAATAATTGTATAAAATAAAATAAATTGGTAGCATTTTATGACTTATACAGATTAACTCTAAAAAAAAAACAAGGTTATATCTCGTCCTTGGCTTTGATTTATTTTTTTATTATTACATAAAATTACAAACTACAATTTACAGTGTGAGTTGTTATTGTATAAGCACCGCTAAATTTAAATAGTTTAAAGTTTTTTTCTTTTCAAATGTGTCTACAATTACACTTAAGTATTATTTCTATCTTGAAAAATAAATGTTTACATTTATAAACATTGAGCTTTTTACATAAAAGATAAGTCATATTTAAATTATTTTGACAGTTTAATATTCATGTATAATGGTTCTCTTACCTCTTGCGTGAGTTTACGTTCTGAATATATATTTCAAATATGAAATAATAATATTCTTAGCAAATTTTTTTTATAAGAGTACATAATTTATTGCACCCAAAATTTTTTTTCATCTTTATCCATTAACCTTCGACCAACTATATCCTATTTGTTTAATTACCAAGGCTCTCAAATTTGTTGAGATTTAAAGTGCATTTGAGAGCACTTAAGTTGTTTTAAAAATAGTTTCTTCACGAAAAGTGTTGTTTTAATCATTATTTAAACATGTTTGACTATGGTTAAAATTTAACTTATAATATGTGTTTGAATAAAAATTTTAAATAAATTTTTTCTATACATTTTTAATATGAATCTTTATGTAATAATTTTCATCAAAAAATTATTTAAATGAGTTAAAATATTTTACAACTTCATAAAAAAAGTAAAATGAATCATAAATAACTTTAAAATCTCATAAATTGATTTCACAAGTTCAAATAAGATTTGTAAAAGTTCAAATAACATTTTATGATTTTTTAATAAAATAAATAAATTAAGAAAAATAAAACTATAAGTTAGTGTTTTTTTTAGTTCATTGTCATTCTACGTATAAAATTAAAAAACATTTTATCTTTTAAATATTTAATATTTAAAAAGATACCTTTATTATACTCATAATAATCTTACACAGCTCAAACAAAAACGTGTTTAGTACAAAATACTTATGATTTGAAAAAAAATATATATTTTTATTATAGTACAATTTTTTTTTTTTTATTTAAATAAAAAAAATTAAAAAATATACTTCACATAATGTATTTAAATTTAAATTCATTTCGTATTATTATTTGTAATAATTATCGATGGCAGTCATTCTCTATTTTTGTGACTGATCGAAGTACACACCTGTTTAAGATAAAATGTAAACAAAAGAACAAAAAATTCAACGGTGAATATTACAAGATGAAAATGTGTATATATAAGTGGTGTTATATGTAGGGAAAAAATAAGAAGCTATAATACTTTTTCTGCACAGCAAAACAAAGAAATAATGGTTGGTGCTTAATGAAAATAAATGCATCTTATCATGCACTGAGTTGTTTTAAACTAGTTTTTACTAAAGTTTAAAATAGATCTCAAGCATTAAAGATATAAATTTAATTTATATTTGTCAATAATATAATTTTTTTACACTGTTACTCAATCATAAATTATCATATTAACAATAATTTTATTTATTATAACAATTATATAAATTTATATTTAAATAAAATGTTATTGATTGAAAATGTAAAACGTTTTCATTGACAATACATTAAAATTAAAATTAATTTTTTTTTATAAAGTGTATAAAAATATGTTTACACCAAGACACGAGTTAAATAGTTTAAATAAAAATTTTAAATGAGAAACTTCAATATGGTAAAACTAAAATTTAATATTTTTAAGTGATTAATATCATTTAATAAATGATAATAAATATTTTATGACTTGTACCGTAAGAACACGTGATTGCGAAAGTCTTACGTTAAAATATAATTACATGATGATAAAATCAAAGTTTAAGTTTTCTTTTAGTTTCTCTATAACAATTCACACATAATTTCAAATTTTCGACAGCATTTGAATTTATTTCTGCAAAATTTAACGTTATCATAATAAAGTCTTTCTATCGGTTTATTTTTATCTAAAATTAAACTTTTGCATTCAAATAATTAGAGATTATTTTAATGGTTTCAGATGAAGAAAATTTACAAATATTTGATGGAAATTAGTAACTTTTGTAAAAGGTGAAGTTAGAAGTTCATAAAAGATTTATTAAACAATTGTTAAATTTTCATAAATATATGTTTTAATTGTGTGGCTCAATTAAGCAGGAAACTGAACATTGAGCCATCAAACTAAGCCCATTATGAACGTTGAGCACCCATTCTCTCTTGTTGACTCTGGTTTTTCTCTCTCATCAACTTGTTGCATTGTTTAAGCAAACGACGCTCTTCATTTATACAATTCCAATTGGAGTTCAACCATCATATCCAATTCAGCTACGTACGTTTTTGGTTTAGAAAATTATTCTTCTGGTCTTTTAACACAAGACTTATAAATTGTCATCTATATAACTTACTGTACTAATTACCATTTCTATCACACGTGAAAACCCTGTTCAGACTCAAAAAGTTTAAACCTGATATCACTTCAATGATGAACTTTCGAAATGACAGAAATGCCCTCCACGTACTTTCCTAGCAATTCCAATTGCTTTCCACACCCAACTTCCATGCCCCGACGGTCAACCACGGCATCTTCACATTTTCTCCACCAATTTTTTATAATTATATAAATGGCAATTATAATAACACGAGCCAAATTTTTGGGTATATATATATATATATATATATTCGTTCGAATATATTACGTAGAGACGGCAATTGGTTTACGTCAGAGTCCACCGTTGCTTCTATTCTTGTCTCTCTCTCTCTCCTCTCTCCTTCTATCTCTATGCAGACTATGCTTGATATTAATGAATAATGTTGATTCTTATCTGCTAGTGCTCCTATTTGGGACATTTTGTGAAGTGTAAAACTGGGTTTGCCTCTGTTGTTTATTATTTTTATTTAATATTTTTTTTTTCATTTTTCCATAGCCGCCTCTAGTGTTTCTCTCCTTCTCTCAGTTCCTAGCTGCTTCTTTTGCACGCCCCAGGTTCCACGAAACCACCTTTCCGTTGATTGAATTCGGAAAGTTTTGTTCTTTTGTCTCATCTTCTTTTGGGGGGAATTGGGTAATTGGAAGTGTGTTCCATGTTGTTGGATTCCTAGCCAGCTTGCTCCTTTTTGTCCGATTGGGTTTTCGAGGTTTTGGAGAAATTAATGAAACAACTGTGACTCGTCCAAGGCAGACTCCTATTTTACGTTGATCTTTTGTTCTCACTGTCAGAAATTGAACTTGCCTTTTGTTGCAGAGATTCAATTCACGGTGGCCCAATTTGGTGGATTGGGATAAAAGGCTTGATCGATTGCTGGAGATATGTTGGAGTTTTTTTATGAAAAAAAAAAAACTTCAGTTTTGTCAATGTTATTGTAAATGAAGATTTGTGTCTTGCGCTAAACTATGATGCTTGATCAGGACTGTGGTGGTTTTGTTTGGTAGTTTTATACACAGGAAATGCTTTCCTATTGGACTCCACTGTTTAGTTAAGAATGTCTATCGCTGGGTTATTCTTGGTGCTGTTACTGCAACTGTCAACAATTTTTGGCTCTGCAGTTATCTTACTGTCAACGGATTGTGGCACTGATTGGGTTGCATATTCATATTCTAGTCATGGTCAGGAACTGTATTACATAAAAGGGAATGTAGTAGACAAGGTTGCTTTCTGTCAGGCACTCCAATTGTATATTGCAAATGGCTGTGATGTGAAGGACTACTTTGGAACTGTCAACTGTGTGTTGGATGAAACTTCTGGTATGGTTCTATTGGATGTTAGTTTGAGTATGGTTTGCAAATATAGTAATGCACTTTTTTTTTTCGTAGATTTCCACTTAACCTTTGTATTGGCTTTTATTGTTTGCAGTGAATTTACCTTCAAAGGCAGGGAGGAAACTTCTGCAGAAGGATGTAAGCAATAAATCCACATCACAAGGAGATTCTGAGCCTTTGTCAACCCATCAAGTTGGGCTTTATGCGGGTGGAGCTTTGTTGGTATGTTGTGCCGTTCTTTGTCCTTGTTTCTATGGGAAGAGACGGAAAGCAACTTCTCACGCTGTTCTGGCCAAGGATCCAAATTCAAGTGAGTTGATGGTTATATAAAGTTGTACCACCTTTTTTTGGACTTTGTCTGGTTAACTTCCATGCTAGACATGTGCATTCATATTTTGAATTTGGGAGAGGGATATTCTGGCATGGACACAATTTGATAAGTAATCTGTTACTACTTACTAGATTACCTTAAAATTTCAGTTTCCATTGTTGTTATATGCTTTTTATTTCTTGCATTTTTTTCAAGATTATGCTTGCGGTTACACTTGATAAGAAGTAATGAACAATTTTGCTATTGTAGTGGATTCAGCCTCCTCCTTCGAAGCCTCCGTTACTGATAAGATTCCTGATAGGATTCCGGCCAGTCCACTCAGGGTGCCACCCAGTCCGTCAAGATTCTCAATGTCTCCAAAACTCAGTAGACTTCAATCATTACATCTCAACCTAAGTCAGGTTGCAAGAGCTACCCGAAATTTCTCAGAAACATTACAAATTGGAGAAGGAGGTTTTGGAACTGTCTACAAGGCTAAGTTAGAGGATGGCCTGATTGTGGCTGTAAAACGTGCAAAAAGGGTAAGCAACTCTTCATATGTAATTTTAAAATCTCCAGCTAAGTTTAGAGTACTAAATTTCTGGATTCTGTTTTGTTAGGGAAAAAAAAAATATGTATCAATATTCAATTCTGAACTACTTTGACTATTCTACATCATTAGAAACAGTAGAAGTACTTATTTTCTCTGTGCTGACGCGCCTACGTTGTATAGGAACATTTTGATAATTTGAGAACAGAATTCAGCAGTGAAGTAGAACTTTTGGCCAAAATTGATCATCGAAACCTGGTGAAGCTACTCGGTTATATTGACAAAGGAAATGAACGCCTTCTTATTACAGAGTATGTGCCAAATGGTACTCTTAGAGAACATTTGGATGGTAAGACTATGACCTGTTATTTGCCAATATCTGTCTCTGAATATGGAATCCAATGTGGAATGTCATGTCCATATAATTGGCAGGTCTGCGTGGAAAAATCCTAGACTTTAATCAGCGCCTTGAGATTGCAATTGATGTTGCTCATGGCTTGACCTATCTGCATCTGTATGCAGGTCAGTGATTACTGTATTCTGCTTGTACTGTTCACCTACATTTTATTCTGCATACAAGCCAACTGTAAGATTGTTCTACACTATATCTTGCATAATTAGAATATAAATAAATGTTGTGAAGTCTTGAATTTTAAGATAACTAATTTAGACTGTGTTATATGCTGTTTGTTTATTGAAACAGTCTATTGAAAAGGCATCATACTCAAGTAGTAAGCATTATTACCTTTTTAGCATAATTCTATAAAATCAACCTTCTCTGCCAGCTGAATATGTCCATATATTCCTAATTGATAGATATATTTTTTTGGTTCTTGGTAAGGATAGATTATAGATATATTATTACCTTGACAATGAGTCCATTGTTAAGCATTCAGTTTTTAACTTGATTTAGCATATCTATGCAGCATAGTTTCCCTATAGTCTTAATAATATTTAAGGATCTGCCAACTGATGCCTAACCTTTGTCTTCTCTTGAAACAGAAAAGCAAATTATCCATCGAGATGTGAAATCATCCAATATTCTTCTGACAGAAAACATGCGAGCTAAAGTTGCTGATTTTGGATTTGCAAGGCTGGGTCCAGTGAACACTGATCAAACACACATTTCAACCAAAGTGAAGGGCACAGTTGGTTATTTGGATCCTGAGTATATGAAAACATACCAACTCACTCCCAAAAGTGATGTTTACTCATTTGGAATTTTGCTTTTAGAAATTGTCACAGGCCGCCGTCCGGTGGAGTTAAGGAAAACTGTTGAAGAGCGTGTTACACTTAGATGGGTAAGCTCATAATTTGTTTTAATTAAGATGGATTTTTTTATTTTTCTTTTTCATGTTTTTAACAAGTATTCATTGTCATTTTTAGCATGTTTAGAAAAGATGATATAGCATTTAAGGCATGCATCCAACACTAATCCTATAAGTTAGGGACGTCTTGATAAGAAAACTTCTTGTGTCATTTATTCTTGATGGGGATGTTTGAAATGGGTTGCAGACTTCAAACCAACAGGATTTGCATCAATGGGTGAATACAAAGGGAAAAAAAAAAAAAAAACTTGCTATAGCGTTGCATAGGCTTATGCTGCGCCATAAAAAACCTGGAATCTTTTGTGGCTTCTCCTTAGTTGATCTGATTTCAGCTTTAGAAGTACTCAAAACCTTATACTTACTTTGGTCTTATATTAATATCATGATGAAACTGAGGATGCTACTATGCTCCCATTGGGTGCAAAATTTTGTAGTTTGATTAAGCTACTGCGTTCTCCCCTTGAAGCTAGTAGTGCCTTTCCTTTTTGGACATACTTATAGGCTTTATAGCACCTTTACCAAAAAGCATTATCAATGCAATATTATCTAGTGAATTCCAACCTTTTTTTTTTCTACTTAGTAAATATTTTAGTACTAGATTAAAGACTTTGCTGTCTTTTTTCATTTTTGTAGCACTCAAATTATGCTTTCTGATCTTCTTACAGGCCTTCAGGAAGTATAACGAAGGGAGTGTGGTGGAATTGGTGGATCCTTTAATGGAAGAAGCTGTGAATGCGGATGTACTCATGAAGATGTTTGATTTGGCATTTCAATGTGCAGCTCCCATTAGAACAGATAGACCTGACATGAAATCAGTGTGTGAGCAACTATGGGCAATAAGGGCAGATTACCTCAAGAGTGCAAGGAGAGAATAAGTAAAGCTGGTGATTATATTGTGAAGTCAGTAGTTTTCTTTTAGATTTTTCTTTCTTCTTTGTCCTACCTAAAGGTGTCTCAGCCATTGTGAAATGAAGTTATATCATTTGGGTCTTCATTTAGGTGACTTTATTTATTCAACAGTGAACTGCATCATAAGTCATTCTAAAGTTTGATTAGTGGAAGGTTACTTTTGCAAGTGGCAACCAGTTTAAGCTGTCTCAGAGAACAACTGAATAAAAATAACAAATTTCGAGTGTGTTTATCTCAGCCCCAAGAAAAAAAGTGCTTTGAGCAACTTTCCATGACTTGTCACTGGAATATTTTTCTTTGTAGAGTTCACAGCGGATTTTGTAACATATAATTTTGTTAAGGAACCACCTTGGTTACGTGAATGACTGATCCAACGAAACAATAGCTTCTGATTACCTGTGGTTGTGCTAGTTTTCATACTTTAGGATGGTTGGTCATTAACTAGTGAAAAATGGCTACAAAAATTGGTAAATTGCAAAACTTGATTGTTAAATGGCTGAGTTCCAAATTGTAACAACGATATCATCATCTTCATTTCTTTCAACCATATCCTAATGGTCACACAATTAACTATTCGAGTTTTAGATTTCTTAACCAAATATTAACTATTCGAG
The DNA here is from genome assembly GCF_003935025.1 of Abrus precatorius. Classification (NCBI taxonomy): domain Eukaryota; kingdom Viridiplantae; phylum Streptophyta; class Magnoliopsida; order Fabales; family Fabaceae; genus Abrus; species Abrus precatorius. Next base: position 34,630,175 of record NW_020874428.1, on the reverse strand, counting down.
TTTTAGATTTCTTAACCAAATCTTGATGATTTAACTTTCAGCAATATTAGAAAACACGATTGTAGTATAATGTTCTCTAAGCTCGGTCAGGCTGGTTTGCTCATGAAGCACCAATCCAAACAAGCAGCCATTAGATACATAAAATCTGAATATATGGAAATTAAACTCCATTCTTTCTATGGCAGAAACGAAGAACCCACAATCAACCACTGATTAATTATTATGACGTAAAAGTGTAATGCAATTAAAGAAAAAAGGTAACTCACTTGATCAAAGGCCCGCTTTTAAGCAGCCTTTTTCTAATTCCAAAGAACAAATTTTTACGTGTATATCCTATGGCACGCATTCACATGATTATTCAATAAAGAACAGTTCAAAAAGGGCTCATATCATACATTGATTTTTGTAAATGTGACTCCAGCACTGGATTCCATGATGAAGTTGGGGGCGAAAAAATTTATGCCTTCTGCAACACTAGAATAATTAAGCTTGGTACCCTTGCTCTCATGGCCTAAAAGACAAGAATATGTAGGCGTTGCTGTTGAACTTCAAACTTGGTAGCTTTTGCTTGTACACCCAAAAAATTTTCCTAAACAAGGTTGCTAAAGTATTAATCTTTTCCACCTGTTTATTACTAGATAAGGATGCACACCCAATATATGTTCTGGCATGAAATCGTGCCGTGTCAGTATACCCACCACAGGTGATCTCTGCAGTTAGTATGCATAGAACTTAGATGAGTGTAACAGCAGAGAAAAATAATAGATTGGTGATGATAAACTAAAAGTAGCAAGAATAGAAGATTAAAGGCATAAATAAGGGGCAAATTAGATACATCAATCCATATAATAACTTTTACTACAGATTAAAAAAAAAATGGACCCAGTTAATGACCAACAGGAGGTGAAAAAGACCTGACAGGGATAAACTGTGAATGCAAGTTGGGTATATTTAACAGATATAATCAAACTTCATTTTTTAGCAAAATAAAAGAGGAAATTATTAAAAATCTTTTTTCTTCCTCACCAAAATTTCCTCTCTTATCAAAAACACATAAAACTTTAATGGCATAAATATGCTTTTAGTCCCAATAAATAACATTAAATTTGATTTAAGTCATCACAAATTTATTATTAAACTGTACTTGATACTACTTCATGATATGATGTAGCATGCATATAACCATAAAATAGCTACTATTATGAGGTGACAAATGATATAATATATCTAGATGCATGCCACATCATCAGTAAATAATGTCAGAGACTATTTTTAAAACTTAAAATTTTAGAGGATTATATTTACATAGACTAAAAACATATTTCAGCCAACTTTAATTCATGACTTAATAATAATGAATACAAACAGAACAGAACTGGAACTAAGATGTTTTTATCAGGAAAAAAAGAAACAGAATGCAGATACTCTCCAACCAAATTTGGCACCCTATTTAACCAACAATACATCTTTTAACTATCCCAAGCAAAATTGCAACAAGGCATGAGAAAATTACTTACACCGGAGATCTTAGGTACCACAAGCAGGTGTCTCAAACCAAGCTCTCGAAAAAGTGTAAGGGCCTTTCCCAGTGACATTGTTTCCACAACAGTATAAGGCGAAGCATTAGTAAATGGATGTAGATCTATGAACATGTCCATCTCTTCCTCGGTTAACTGTATATCCTCTATCTTTAGACCATTGCTTGAACCCTTTTTTGCAAAATCATCTGATGAAAACTTATGCCAGACATCATCACTTAATGCCATAGGTGAGGACAAGAAAGCTTTCTTCTTCAACAACGTGAGAAGATGGTCACGAAGGATTATGCCAAATAACACTGGAGCTTCTGAAATTGGAGGCTCATCAATAACAGGAAACCCATTATGTCCTGTAGTTTTGAGAACAAACACTATGTTACGAACCTTCTCAATGCCATTAAACATCTGAAGTGGGCCAGTGACTACATCGCTGACTGTTAGCTGCCTCATATATGGTTCAGCATGAGTTTCTAAATAAGGCAAACCTTTGGCTTTCACTATAAGGTCATATATATTTGCATTGAAAGTATCTGCTACAGTCTTAGATATCAACAGCACCATCATGATTAGGGGGAGTAATAACAAGTTATTGGTAAGTTCTAGCATAATTACACAGAGAGAAACTGTTGTCCTCATGGATCCACCAAGAAAGGAGGCAGCGCCAAGTACAGCATAAAGGCCATGGTTAAGATTGGACTGTTTGCCAACCAACATTCCAACAAAGCGTCCATAAGATGCACCAGTCACAATAACTGGCACAAAAAGACCGGCTGGAGCAACAACTCCATAGCTAAAGATACTTAGAAAAAAGCATGTGATGAAAAAGATGAGCATTGATGTGTGCTCAAACTCATCATCAGTATTCTTGCTAAATAGATTTCGGATAGCATCATCATTTGTGTTAAAAATAAGACTAGCAAGATCATTGTAGTGATGAGGAGGGCAGCTGAATTTCTTGTAGATACCAGATCGACCTATTGTAGGACAAGGCTCAGTTGGGTCAGATGGGCAAGGTCGGCATGATGTAATCCATGGCAATCCAAAAAGAAGACAGGATGTAAACATGGAAATTAAACAAGTAAGCAAAATTTTGAAAACAGTGCCCTTCCTGCAAGTGTAAATGGTGGGAAAAATGAGCTTGGCAAAAATGTTAGGAAAAGTTTAATTTTTGTCGTATCCACTTAACCAAAAGAGAAGCTTACTCGTAGATAAAATTGTATATGCGAAGAACTTTGCTCAACATCAAATTATATAAGCTGCCAAGTATCCCCCCTATAACACCAAGAATAAAAACAGGAGGAAGATCCACCAAATGATATGAAATACTTGCTGAATAAGCATCAAACATTATCAGTCCTCCTTTACCAAATAACCCACATTTACCACTTAAGCATACATCAATCATGGCACGAAGCAAAATTGCAACTACTGCTGTTGTGAAGAAAGCTCTCCAGAGAAGGGCAGTTCTCCACCTTCAGAACAGAAATTAAATATATATAAATTTATTTGAGACATTGAAGGGGAACAAAATTTTTACTTACGGAAGAGCCAACTCTATTGAGAAATTACTGAATATCAAACAAAATGGTTCAAAATAAAATTATGTTGAGTAAAGTTCAGACACAAATGAGCAGTTGAAAATCAAGAAATAACAAATGTAAAGGCAGGATCATATTTTTAATTTTTTTATTAAAATAAACATCAAGGGGAAGAGGAATTAAACCCCTTCACAACATCATTGACAAAAAAATTCATATGTCAAAAATATGATTCCAATTCTCAAGTTAAGCATCACGAAAAATTTAGAGTTTACAAGAGAAAATTTGTAATGTTTAGTAGATAGGCAAACAAACCAAGATGCCATCTCTTCAAGAACAAACAACACACCACCAACAGGGGCACGGAAGGCAGCAGCCATTCCAGCTGCTGATCCACATACTATGAGATCCCGTCGATCTCGGTCGTTCTTAAAATGATGTAACCATTTCCATGTTAACCCGTATCTCTTTGACCCACCCTGACCCAACAATGCTGCCACACATGCACCTGTATGTACCATAGGCCCTGCCTTCCCAATATTGAGAGATGATGATACTCCTGTAATGCTTCCAATAATCTGTAGATAGAACCAAAAATGAAAGTAAGTCTCTTTGTTTAGGAAGAACATTTCCTGTCTGACTGAATCTAGTAAGGGGATCCAGAGTTCTAGTTAAGAGACAATATTGTCAATGACATATTATGAGGCTGAACTCATATGTTATTGGAGAAACAGTTAATATGGTTTACAGAATTTCTACCAAGACAAGTGCTCTGTGCATTAAAGAGGAAAAAATATAGAATTGCTCATAAGTAGGCAAGACCACAAGACCCCATTGATATCAGGACTTTCTGTCACATATTTAGCATCTTTTAGATAATATGCGGATGGAATAGGTATATTTCTGCATATAGAATATCTTCTCCAATTAGACAAGCAATATACACCCTTAAGTTGATATTATCAGAACTAACATCATTTGTGTATTTGTAAACATCATTTTCACAACACAAAATTTGGGTAAATTTTACATTGCTTTGTGGCTGCTAGCACTTTATTGAATATGTTAATAAATTCTGAAATGTCTCACTATCCTGACTTCATGCAGAAATGAAAAAAAATGTCTAAACATTAAAAAAAAAAAAAAAAAGGTTATCAACATAGAATAACAAGTTAATCAGTACCACTAAATGTGGTAAGATTTACGCCACCTGTGTGGTGTGCCAATAACAATGTCAATGAATAATGATATGAACAGGAAGTAGATTCTGTTGGTTTAAACTGAAAAATGACTTCAACAATGTATTGACAATTAACAGATCAGTATAAAATGACCAATAATGGTAATCCCTTGTTCCACCTTTCATTACCAAATAGTGTTTATGTCACTAGCATGCTACACCTAGTACCTAAAAGTTTTAATATTATATATTTTTACATTGTCATTGACCTCAATCCTAAGAACTGATTTTAATATCTAAAAGGTTTTTATTAATAAAGAAAAGATTTATTACATTATAGATGTAAAGGTGTAATAAATGTTATCTTTTCCAATAAAATCCTATTATTATTAGTTATTTAAACTCCACACCAAGTGTTGAAGTCAACAGTTTTCTATATCTTAATACAAATGCTAACAATAAATTTTCTACCACATTCCTTATAATTGGTTGAAATTTAGTAGAACTTGTTCAATTATGAGAGTGCGTTGAAAAAAATATGTTGCTAACATTCCTCGATATTTTAATTGCTTTCATGGCTTATGATCAAAAGTGCTCTTGAAACACAAATCGTAGTGTCATTACTAAAGCTAGAACACGTCAACATCAAATGAAATATTTCCATCTTATGAGCAAACTTGTATCATTGTCTGTGTAAGAAGGGAAACCCCAGCACTAAATCTGCATTGAATTAATGTACTGCATACCTTAACAAACAGAGTTCGTAGAGTAAATATTCCTGGTGCATCCACGCCATTTAGGTAAGCCTTCACCTCTGGTATACCTGAACCAGTAGCAGTAGGAGCTATCAAAGCCGTGATTATAGAGGCAAAAAGCGTGAGACCCAAATTTGAAGCAAAAAATACTAGAAAGGCCAACAGAAACCTGCATGAAATTATGATCACTTGTCAGCAACTTCACATAAAAAGAGCGAACATATAACAATGCAACATACTATCACAAAACAAAAATCTAAACTTCGAAAAGTAATCATAAAGCTTTTGAATATGCATTAGCAAATTCACAAAATTCATTTGAATCCATCACACCAGAAAAGCATAGATAAATAATAAGTCAATTTTGAAACATCATGGGAACATGAAACAAATTCCTAGTGATTACTTATTTTCGAACATCATGTTGGAAGTGACGACAAACTTGATGCCAGCGAGATTCTCAACTGCGAGATTGTTGCAAAACCCAATGACAGCAACAATCACTCCAACTAGAAAGCACAAGAGCCACTTCATAACAACATACTGCAATATCTGAGCCTTCCCTCTGCTCCTCCAATCCTGCTTGAAGAACTCATTCTCGAAAATCCTACAGACCCACATAAAAAAGGGCGACATTTAATTTAGAACCGGGTAACCGAAAAGGTTTCACCTTTGAGCAAAAGCAGAAGACCCAGATGAAAAAAGAAAGAAAAAAACGAACTCGTAGTCGAGGCTCTCAATTGGGCAGACATTGGCGCCAATAATAGCAACCTGGGACGTGGAGTTGACAATGGATCTCTGCGAAGACAGCAAAGGTTGCCGAAGGAGGGACTCGGAGTCTCCATTAATTGAGTGGTTTGTGGACATGGCAGGTAGAGTGAGAACGGTGAAAAGATTCGAGCATGTGGGTTCTGACCTCGCCCAAGAAGAGCCAGTGAGTGAGAGGAGAGAGAATATGCCCCCAAATATTGTTGGGGGGAACCGAAGAGTAGTGTCTGGTTTTATTGTTTTTTTGTGCAATCGAGGTCAAATAAGGAAATTTACAATGACAACGTGGTACTCTGCCACCAAGTGTGGGGGTGGGACAACTTGCGGGCTGTGGCTTGGGGGGTGTTGGGGTCTCCCTTCGTGCCTTGTCTTTAATAATGTTCGTTACAGGAGTATGTTTCTTATTTATAGAAAAAACGGGTTAAAATTCATTTTAATAATTTTTGTGATTAAAAGAAATAAATTGTGACCGTGGATTAAAAAATATTCATTGTGTGAACAAATTATATGCATGTGATATATGCGAGCGAGGATACGGATAAAGTTTGGTTTATTAGAATACGATCCGATTCTAATTTGAATTGTTTACGAAACTATTCTAATGGCCTGGATTATATGTTTGAGGAATAAACTAAATCGATTGCCTTTTCTTTGGATGTTATTGGCATTGTATTCTGGGGGAATAGTTCATTGGCCTGTGGACTCTCTGCATTGTCACTGAACGTGGACGAGGCTAAGCTTGTATTTATGGGAAACTCCTCACGGTGTGGATTTGTCTTCTTCTTCTTTCATATTGGGGGTGTTCCTCTTCTAGTAAGGTGCTAATTTCGGTTGCCTTTTTGTCCTCTTTGCTTTAAAAGGATGAAGATACAGTATATATTAAACATGTTAGCATTTCTCTCTTTAAAATATCCTTTAATTAACAAATACAACTAATTATGTTGATATTGTTTCAACTACTATTAATATTATTATTAATTTTTTAATATAAATTAAGAAGATTTTAATTGTCATTACAGATGATTTTTTTAACTGATTACTCACATTTAATGTTAAAATAATACAAAAAGTATAAAAATATACACAAGGTAATGAGTTAAATTAAAATTATTTTTAATCATTAAACAATATTTCAGATAAAACATATTTAAAAAATCTTAAAATTCTAAAATAACAAAACTTTTGAAACAAATTTAAAAGGTTAAAACAACAAATATAAAATGAGGAAGAAATGCTAACACTAGTCTACTATTGTAATTGTTGTTATCCCTCTTCTTAGCACTTCAATAGATGAATAGTTGGAGAATTAATTAAATTTTAAAAAATGTTAAGAAACACATGAGTAGACGAGAAAGTGAAAAAAACATTTGTATGGCTTGAGTTTGATTTTTGACAATAAAATTTTAAACTAATAACTAGAAATTGTTTTAGTTTTTAAAAAAATTAAAATCCAGAGTTACGACCAATTTAAGCAAAGTTAGCTAACAGGTGTTTTATTTACTCACCGTCGTACTCATTAACGTTCGTTTATTTCAAAAAATGATACGTCAGCATCTTAGTCCGTACGATGTGCATCGATAGCTATTTGCTACCGTGACTTTGGGAACTAAAATAATAAATGATGATATGAGATTTTTCTTATTTGTAGATAATATTTAAAAATAATATATACTAAAATATATAATTTTTAGAAAATTTATCGAAATTTAATATTCAAAAGTTATAATAGTAATTTTTGGTGTATACGGAAAAAGATTTAAAAATAAAATAGGTTCAAATTATAAGGTATTAAAATGTAGCTAATTGCATTTTTTTAAAAACATTAAAAAGTTCTGAAATATAAAAAACCATCCATAATATTTTTATAAAAAATAATAAAAGTTTTTAGCAAAAAATTAACTAATGATAATTTTTTAAAAAATAATATAAAATTTAAAATGTAAAAATTGTCAATGATAGTTATTTCAGCCCAAATGTAATTTTTAAATTTTTTAAATATTTCTGTAATTTTGTCTACAATTTTATATTTTAATATTTTTTTAATAAAAAAGCCATCATATCATATATTTTAAGTTTTTATTATCATAATAATAGTTATATATATATATATATATATATATATATATAAGTTAGTTTGTTTTTTAAGCATTTTCTAATGTACGTAAATCAAAATTAAGCTATCATGTGTGAGTATTTTATTAAAGTAAAATATTAATTTCCATTTAAAAATACAAAATCTATTTAAATAATATTTGTTTATCCTAAATTTTTCAATGTAAGCGCGATAACTTTGTTTTAATGAAATGATGTTTTGCTTTGATTTTTTTTTACTTTTGTAATAGCTGTGCTTAGTTTGATTCAATCAAATTAATTGATAAGTGATGTATAGTTTTATCATAAATTTTATCTTAATTTTCAGTCTCTAAAATTTTGCAATATGACAAATTGTAAATTTAAATATCTATATATCTCTTGAGATAAAAAAAAAAAAAAAACTATTAAACTTTCATTTTAATTTGTATACAATTAGCGTTAGGTATTTTAGTTTATTGCATGTTAAAAATCTATTATTAATCTCTAATTTCTATTTATTGAACATTTTAGTTTCTAAAATTATACACCATTAGTTAACAATAAAAATTTCTTAACAATCACGTTAAGTGTCGTGCAAAAATAATGACGTGATAGATACAATAATAACTAGAGTAGTAAATATAAATAAAAAAAAACATTTTTCTCATGAATAATCTTATATTATTTTTTTCCAAATTAATTTGCCTAATTCATATTATATCATATGCGTCTCTAAAATTGATTTTGTCTTCTAACTAGAGTAAGTTAATGGCATATGGGTTATACACAAATTCAACGTGGTTGAAGTATTTTAGAACTTTATTAAATGACATGGTATAAGTGTTATTTCTCTAGTCAAAGTAATTAGATTTAGGACAGTATTTCACCGAAACTTTGATCCAAAAGAAATCATTATCATTTTAAGGGAAGAGATGTTGTGAAGGACATGACATACTAGACATGTAATACAAGTTATTATTTAATCAATTTGCCTAATTCGCACTTTATCATCTAACACCCTGCAATCCTTTGAGTATTTAGATAAATTAATCTTGGAATAAATTTTAGAGTTCTTCGTAAAAGAAATAAATAACTTTTATATTTACCACTCAACTTATTTACAATAATGTTAAATTTGTTATATCAACATTTTCACATGACATTTAATGTAATATGTTAACTATTACTTTGTGTTAATAGTATATGAGTCTATAATCTAAAATATCTGGTAAAGATATAAGTTAATAACTAACATAAATTTTTTAATATTTTAGGATTAAAATATTTAATAATAACTATCTTAGATACTAACATGAGAGTTTAGTATATAAAAAAATTTTACAATTACTTTTTACATGTAAGGATTTTCTTAATATTATACGAATAAATCATTCTCATCCTATTATGTATCATGATACACCATATTAAATTTGGCGGCACAGTTGATAGAAAGTCAAAGAAAAAAAATTAGCGACAGTAGAAAAGACAAATGACCTGATATACATTATGCATTTCAATAAAGTTATACGAGTTGTTATTTTCTTACATTTGATTTATTAATGTATGACGTGGTATTATTAATTCGATATTGTTTTTTAAAAAATGAAACACGTGTCATTATATTTAACTTTCAATGGGTCGAAATTTCAATTTAAATTATTTAAACTCACCTAGAACATTACTTCTTATTTTTCATTTAAACAAGCCATAAATGAATTTACGTTATAAAATACACAGAAAAAAAAAAACTACAATGTTCTCAGTTCTCACGACTATTGTCTTTGAAGATTTTTTTTTATAGCATGTTTTGGTCCAACTCTCTCTCTCTCTTTTAAGCAATCACCTTTTTTTAAAAAAAATATCTGTTAATTTTTTAAAAAAGTATTTACTTTTTGAAAAATAAAATTAAACCAGACACGTACTTAATCCAAATTACACTAATAACTACGAGACTAAAGTACAAAGGAAAAATATGTTAGTTTAAAAAAAAAAACAACTTAAAATAATTTTTGACATTATTTTTTTTAAAATTCCCCCCGTAAATTTAAAGTAAAACTAAAATCATTTAAATAAATTGTTACACAAGTGATGGAAACAAAGAGAAGGTCAAGGTTATGTTATATTTTAAAAAAAGACAATTTAAAGTGAAATATTTTGTTTGAAATATTTTATTTAATTTAATTTCATATCTGCTGTACTTTTTCTCCTTTAATTTGTTAAAACTATGATGGAATAAAAATCGTTCTTCATTCCATAGTCAAAATATTTAAACAAAAAGTTTAACCTACTTCATTTTATTTTACTGTACTCCAATTTATCTAATTTTACTCCACTCTGCTCTCTATTAAAAAACTAAACATATCAGTTTCCAAGCATAAATGATAAGATGCTTGACAAATAAAGTAAGAATAAAACAAACGACAGATGATTTGATAGAGCAGCACGGAAGGAGAATTTCCACTTGCCTCATTGCTCAAGTGCTTATAAATATAAGAATTTGTTAAATTTTTAAAAATATGTATATATTTATTTAAATTATACTATAAATAAATTAAATTGATTCTAATGGAGTTGTAAATTACTGTTTTAAATTTAATGATTAAATATTGACTTAAAATCTTATGAAACACATAATAAAACATATTACAATGAAGATATAATTTATATAAAAATAGATATGCATTATTAAGATAAACTGTAAAAATAATTATTATTTTAATCTGAAATAAACATTTATTAAATTCTTAAACTTCCTTTTTAACTATTTAAATCTTTTTTTTTTGGGATCAATGGGTCAAATGACCTTTTTTTTGGTCAATAAATGACCTTCTGCTTGACATAGGACCTTATCCCTTCCATCTAATTATGGGCCTCTCTAGAATTGAAACTCATACACAAAACCTCACATGTAAGAAAACGGGCCTAACCCATCTTTTGGGTTATTCCAATTCTCCCGTCTGGAAATACTGCAAAATTGTATACAATCTTAAAATTTTGCTCAAATATAGGTTAGGCTGAGCCATAATGAAAGGTCTTTTAAGGCGAGAGGAGAGTATGGCTCTCGTTTACACTTCTTGTGGGAACTGATATTTAAGATACATTATGATTTTAAATATAAATTAATTGATTTGATGTAAAAATAGTAATGTGTTTAAACGATAAGATTGTTTTCTAACTTGTGTAAATAAAATATACTTAAATGTTTCTCCATTTTGGATGAATTTACAATAGCAATTCACTGCGATGCATTATTGCTAGGGAGTGTGTGTTGCGTGTGAAAAATGAGGTGCAACCACTGTTATGGGGAGCACAACAATTTTTGTCAAGGGGTGAAAAAAACCACTTACCCGGGAGTGAAGAACAGTGTCGGTGCGTGGTGCATGAAGATAATAAGGACAAACAACCTTGCAGGGAAACAAATTTGTAACAAAGTAAGATACCAGATCTGTGAAGGTTGATTATTGCTTCACAAATAGAATATAGACATGTACTTGGGCCTACATTAATTTCATTTCCTTTTCTGTCTGCTTATGTCGTCTTCTTTATTTTTTTTAGTGGGCAATTGTAACATGAGTGAACTCTGGGTCAAGTGAGAAGTAAGCATTGGGTCTTGTCTTTAATAGTAAGCAAACATGTAAATCCATTTTATTTCTTTTTGAGATTTTAGTTTTTGTTCATTCCCTAAAACTTTAATTTACATTAAAATATTCTACATGATCATCATCTCTCATGAGAATGGAAGAACAATTTTTCAATTAAAAAAGAATGAGGGTAGATTTTAAGCTTTTATTTAAGAGATTGTATGGGAATATTTTTATTTTTTTGGGTGGGGAGTGTAAGTTTTTTATTTTAAATAAATACATTTAAAATTAATATTTTTAAAAAATATAAATTAATAAATTGACATAAATTTAATATACTAATTATGTGTTTATTATTATTATAAATAATAAATAATTTTTTAATTTAAAATTAAAAAACGTATTCTCATTTTTTTTCTTTAGAAGTTATCTATCAAACATACCCTTAAAAAAACATAATTTAATAAGATAAGGATTGATGTTAAGGAAAATGTTTATTTCTAAAGAAAGATGTCTAATGGACATTCCTCATGTCTCACAAATTTTCACATTTGCATACATGCTAGAATCACGGTGTAAGTATAAAAAGGTTTAAATGGAACCAACTATAATTAAACACCCGTGACAAATGCGTGTAAATAGCATTATTTTGTTTACTCTAGATAGTTGCAATCAACATGTATTGCTTTGAATGGAAACAATTCAACTCACTTTGTCTGAATTTTGAAGATTAGCTTGTAGCTATTGTAATTTTCTTTTCTACACCCAATAACATTGACAATGTGTAATCTGTATATAACTAGTTTCTTTTCTTGAGCCGTGTCAGATTAACAGAATAGATTATATTTATGACAAATAACAATATAAATTAATACAAAATAAAATATATTTTATTAATAATTTCGTTTTAAAGTATCTTTAATCAACGAGTTATATAGTGTTGACTTTTCAAAATTTTGATGAAATTAAACATACAGTACAAAAATACATTAAACATATGAAAGAAAAAATGTTTAAAGTATCGAAAAACTATTTCCTGTCCTGTACCGAAAATCTTAAAAAAATAATGATATTATAATATTTTATAATGCTATGATATATATCTTATATTTATCGTTTTAAAAAATTTGATATATTAATTTTAACATTAACTGTTACTATTTTGTATGAATCAGAGTGAAATGAAAGTCACCTTATCCGAACAGGCAAGACAGTGATAGGGCGATAAATGAGATTGGTGGGACGGCAGAGAAAAAGGGGGAAGAAAATAAAACAGAAAGAAAAAAGAAAGGTGAAGTCAATCCCGCAACTGAACAGTATTTACGAAGAAGAAGAACAAAGCAAAAACTCGTGTGATTTTGGGACAATTGAAAAAGGCGCGGTTACTCGCACACCGCTTCTGTCTCCCTCAACACCCAAATGAGTATTAACAATTAATAATTTTAATATTATCATAATTCAACGATTTGGATTCTCGTTGAGCTCTGAAACCCAAGCGCACAGCTCTCACGCTTTTCACACTATCGGAAAGAAAAGGATGGGTTTCGTGTTCGGAGTGGTGGTCGGAATAATAGTGGGCCTGGCCATCATTGTGGGCTTCGTTCGTGGCGAGAATGCGCGCTCGGCCCAACGATCGCAGTTGGCCACGACCATTGCCGCCTTCGCCAGAATGACGGTGGACGATTCTAGAAAGATCTTGCCTTCTCAGTTCTACCCTTCTTGGGTCGTCTTCTCTTCCAGGCAGAAGTTGAGTATTCTTCTCTTCAATCTTCGTTTCTTATTTCGTTTTTTTTTTAGTCTATGATTCACGTTTTTGTGTTATTGCTTTCAGTTAACTTGGCTTAACTCGCATCTTACCAAGATCTGGCCATATGTTAATGAGGTAACTTCGACTGTGGATTTGGTTGTGGCTTTCGCGGTAGTTGTTGTTGCTTCTTTTTTTTTTTTTTTATAATTTTTTGCATCGGTTTTATTAGGCTGCTTCTGAGCTCATTAAGACTTCGGTGGAACCTATTCTTGAAGAATATAGACCAGTGATTTTGGCTTCTCTTAAGTTCTCCAAGTTTACTCTTGGCACTGTAGCGCCACAGTTTACAGGTTGGTTTCGGTTCATTTCATTCGATCTGATTAATTTGGTCCTTTTTGTGCGATTGGTGTTTCTGTCATCGTCTGGCAATTTTCTTTCCTTTTTGGTTCAATAAAAGCTTAGATATACCTATTTAGTAGTGTTTGTCGATAGTCAGTCAACGGCTTGTTTGGTTTTTATTTTCTCTTCTTTTGTTTTCTTTCTTTGGGTTTGGATAGCAGGGGAACTGGCTTCTAGTGCGTGGTGAGAAGAGCGGAAACTGAGAAGGTGGAAAATGAAAATTAAATTATTGTACATTTGCCTTGTGAAACAAAAATGTGGATGGATTGTTGTGAGCCAAATATCCCAAAAGTTTAAGCTGAAGGCACATGCGTGGTTTTATACTTCTATATCATAAAATAGTTTTGAAAGTGGACGACAACATGATATCATCATTTTTCGCTTCAACCGGACATGTTTTGGCTTCTGCTTCCATTGCATTAAAATTATTTTTTAGCTTATCTTAGTGAGCGAATGGAAAATATTTACACAAGTGGTTCTTGTGAGTGGGGAAGGATGTTTCTCACGTTTGCTTAAAGTTTCCCCGTTTTATGCCATCTTGTTACGCTACTAACTTTAGTTTTTAAAGATCTCTACCCAAAGATTTTGCTGATCAATGTCATACATTTCTTTGGAGCTTCTAATTTGTTGATGTTCGTCTTTAGGAGTGTCTATAATTGAGGATGCAGGGGATGGTGTTACAATGGAGTTAGAAATGCAGTGGGATGGGAATCCCAGTATTATACTCGATATTAAAACTCTGCTTGGTGTTGCACTACCAGTGCAGGTATTTCTCTCAACCTTTTACTGCCACTGCATGTCCAGCTACTAGTCATTACTATTAGTTGGTTAGATGCTTTCAAATGGTCCAATTGTTTTAGTTTATCATATTTAATATTCTCTGTCCTTATCTTTGAGGGCTCCATGCCAAACAATTGTAAGACCATACTTTTCCAATCTAATTCATTTAGCTAAGAAAATGAAAGAAGTTTTAGACGTATTGGTTCTTTTATGTTTTAATGTTACCCTAACGCTGTTGATATGAGCATAGAACACCAATTAGGTGGGTGAAAGAAAAATTCTCCTCCTCCCTCGTTTGTTGTGATTGTCAGTATGCACAAAAATTACTGGAATGTTTGTTACTGAAAACTTTCTGATTGTCAGACTTCAGTCATTTGTGCATGTGTATATTAAGTCAGCAAAGGTTATTTGTTGAAAGATTATAGTTGATTTTGTGTTCTTATATTCTCCTCCTGTCTCCTTTGTCATGATTGTTAGTATGCACAAAAATTACAGGAATGTTTGTTACTGAAAGCTTTCTGATTGTCAGACTTCAGTCATTTGTGAATGTGTATATTAAATCAGCTAGGGTTATTTGTTGAAAGATTATAGTTGATTTTATGTTTTCGTATTCTCTGTTCAGGTAAAAAATATAGGATTTACAGGTGTTTTCAGGTTGATCTTTAAGCCTCTCGTTGACGAATTTCCTGGTTTTGGAGCTGTTAGCTATTCTTTAAGGCAGAAGGTATGGTATTTCTTAAATTCAGTCATTTCCCAGGTGTTTCAGTGCACCTACATTAGGACTAGGATTTCAATGGATTAGTTCATTTTTTCATGGTCAATGAGGCCAACCATCTTTTTGAGGTTCATTTTAATTAAGCTAAACTTAGGTTATATATTTTGCAAGATTTAGCCAGATAATTTATGAAAATAATTGTATTAGTCCTATGGATAGAATTCAATTGATTTTAGATTTGTATTCTCTTGCATAGTGGGTGAGCCTTTGTGCAACAGCAAGGTTGCCACCTTGTGATTTGGTGGTTACAATTAATACATGGAAACAGTCCCTCTTCTCATGGCATCTCTCTCTCGAGTGTGCTCTAATACACCCACACGCAATGTCTTCTTTTCATACATTTATATGCATGCCAGAAACATTTGCAAGCCATATTTCTACATTGAAATTAAACCTCGTGCACACACATAATATATTTTAATCATTTGAGAACATATTGACTTTCAGAAAAAGCTGGATTTTACACTAAAAGTCATTGGTGGCGACATATCAACAATCCCTGGATTACATGATGCAATTGAGGTTTGGACTACTGCCATTGTCTGTTAATGAGTCCCTTTTGCAGCTTTTCATGTTTCTTAACACCTCTCTGACAATGAAGATGTCATGTTATGTTAATCATCACAGAGTTCATTATGTTATTTGAAAGCCTTTCTGTTAGGGACCAGATATTAGACTGTAGAATTAATTAAAAAAAATCTGGGAATGGTATATTATTTAACGTAAAGGAAAGCAATACAGGAGGAAATAAACAACCCCACTGCCACAGAGCACTGCTCCTACAGAGAGATTATAGCTCCCTGCCAATAACAGAATTTCTCTATCCAAAAAAGTGATCTCTCTCTCCCCTCTTCATTCCCTAAATTCCCCCAAATCTTCATTCCCGCTTGTTTGGCAATTCTGTTACAACTTTTGCCACCTCATCTTTTCTATTCTTAGCCCATTTTCTCCTAACATACACCCTTCATGCCTTGGGCCTTTCCTCACGACCCAAGCCCACATGTCCACTCCTATCAATGCTTCCTTCTTCAAAATGAGACTTGTCCTCAAGTCTCAAATGAGGGAACTGACTTTTGATGTTGAACTCCTCTTCCCATGTTGCTTCTTCCATACCTTGTCCCTTCCACTGTATCAATTCTTGACTGACATTTGCTCCTTGTTTCTTAATAACACGTTTAGCAAGCACTGTCTCAGGTTCAGGCTGAATTTCATAATCTGTAGCCAAATCCAATGGAAGTGTCTTTTCAATATTGTAATCACCCACAGCCTTTTTGAGGAGTGAGACATGAAAAACAGGGTGTATCCTTGTTGACTCAGGTAACTGCAATTTGTATGCTACAGCTCCTATTCTTGTCAAAATCTTGAAAGGACCATAGTACCGAGGGGCTAATTTGGGATGAATCCTAGCTCCCAGAGTCAATTGACCATGAGGCCTCAATTTTAGGAAGACCTACTCTCCTACTTCAAACTGCTTGTCCTGCCTTTTATGATCTACTTGACCCTTCATGCGAGTTTGAGCTCTTTGTAATTGGTATTTCAATTGTTTGAGAGCTTCATATCTTTCTAAGAGCTCTCTGCGAACAACTTCCACTCGCACTTCTCCTGGTAAAAATCTGGTTAGCAGCGAAGGTTTCCTTCCATAAACCACCGCAAAAGGAGTGGTCCCAGTAGATGCATGAAAATTGGTATTATACTAATATTCTGCCCAAGATAGCCATTCTGCCCACAATTTTGGTTGATTAGCTATGAAGCATCTCAGAAATGTCTCCAGACAACGATTGACCACCTCCTTTTGGCCATCCGTTTGTGGATGATAGGCTGTACTCATCTTGAGGTGAGTCCCTTGCAACTTAAACAGTTCCTTCCAAAAAGTACTTACAAAAATAGGGTCCCTATCACTGATTATGGAGGCTGGAATACCATGCAAACGAACTACTTCACGTGTAAAAATTTCGGCCAGCACCCTTGCAGAATAAGGATGTTTCAAAGGTATGAAGTGGCTGTACTTGGACAGCCTGTCCACCACTACCAAGATAGCCTCATATCCCTTCGATTTAGGTAATCCCGTGATGAAATCCATAGAGATCTCTTCCCATATTTGTTCTAGAATGTTTAACGGTTGAAGCAGACCACCAAGGGCTGTAGCAAGGTATTTTTGACGTTGACACACATCACATCCCATAACAAATTGTTGAACAGTTCTCTTCATTCCGAACCAAAACAGATTGGCAGCCATCCTCCTATATGTCCTATAATACCCCAAATGTCCTCCTTGTGGAGTTTCATGAAATTCCTTTAACATCTTAGGCATATAAGCAGAGGTTGCTGACAGCACCAACCTTCCATCATAGAACAAAGTCCCTTGTTTATATATAAACCCTGGCCGAGTTTCCTGACCTTTTTGGAGGGTGGAAATAATAGACAGCAATTTCTCATCACGGTGGACCTCTTGCATAGCCTCTTGAATTTCTGTCCATCTTGGTTGATGAATCATTGATTGCAGTTCAGTATCCCCGTACATTTTGGATAGAGCATCAGCCCCGCGATTCTCCAACCCTGGTTTATACTCAATATCAAACCAATACCCCAATAACTTTGCTGCCCAATTTTGCTGATTCATATTAGTCACTCTCTGCAAGAGCAACTGCCTCAAATTCTTCTGATCAGTTCTCACTATAAACTTCCTCCCTAACAAGTAGGGTGTCCAATGCTGAATAGCCAGTACTACAGCCATTAATTCCTTTTCGTAGGCTGATTTAGTTCAGTTCCTATCCCCTAATGCTTCGCTATAGTAAGCTAAGGGTCTGCCATTCTGAGTGAGGATTGCTCCTATTCCTTGTCCGGAAGCATCACTCTCTATTACAAACTTCTGTTGAAAATTGGGAAGGGTCAACACAGGGGCAATGGTGAGTTGCTGTTTAAGCCACTCGAATGTTTCTTGTGCTTGAGGATTCCATGTGAAACCCTCTTTCTTGGTCAATTCAGTCAAAGGTCTATCCCTTTTCCCATAGTCTCGAATAAATTTGCGATAATATCCAATTAACCCGAGAAAACCCCTCACTACTTTAACATTCTTTGGGACAGGCCAGTCTTTTACACTCTTCACCTTTTTAGGGTCCACCATCACCTCATTCTTAGAAATGATATGCCCCAAATACTCCACCTCTGTTTGTCCAAAAGAGCACTTCTTTTGGTTTGCTACTAACTGATGCCGTTGCAGTGTCTCTAATACTTCACATAAATGTGTGACATGTTCCTCCCAACTGGTGCTATACACCAGTATATCATCAAAAAACACAAGCACAGTTTTTCTCAACATGGGTTTGAATATTTCATTCATTAATGATTGAAATGTAGAGGGAGCGTTCATCAAACCGAAAGGCATTACCATATATTCGTAGTGGCCTTCATGTGTGCGAAATGCTATCTTATGAATATCAGTCTCTTTGACTTGAACTTGGTGATATCCCGACTTGAGGTCAAGCTTGGAGAAAAATTGCGCCCCATACAATTCATCTAGCAATTCTTCAATTACTGGAATAGGGAACTTATCGGGAATCGTCACCTTATTCAAAGCCCGATAATCCACACACATTCGCCAAGTATTATCCTTCTTTTTACCAAAATGACAGGGCTGGAAAATGCACTTTGACTTCGCCTAATCATCCCCACTTGTAACAATTCCTTCACTTGATTCTCAATTTCGTCTTTATAGTGGTGTGGGTAATGGTATGGCCTCACATTTACTGGTCCTTGCCCTTCTATCAAGTTAATAGCGTGCTCCTTACTTCTCTTAGGGGGGAGTCTTGTGAGTTCCTTGAACACCTTATTGAAAACTTCTAGCAGCTCCTTCAGCTCCTCTTCGTGATCATACAAGTCTGTCTTATGTACTTTCACTCCAGTCGACAAAAGTACGCCCTCTATCTCACTTTTACAGCGGCCCAACAAGGTTTGTAGAGCTGTTTGTTTATCACCATGCCTCCCTTCACCTTGAATCAGTACCCATTTGTCATCTATGTGAAATTGCATAATCTGCTCACTCCAGTCTACCACCATTCGTCCTAAAGATGCTAACCAAGCCATCCCCAAAATCAAATCCACTCCCTCCAGTTCAAATACCACTGAATCTACAATGAAAGACAAAGCCCCAATCTTCAAATCTCCTCCTGAACACATACCTTGAGTTTGTGCCACGTAACCATCTCCAAGCCTAGTGTTTAGAGCTTTCGTAGTTGTAACTGGCCAGCCCATTGCATGCACCATCTTTCTAGAAACAAAATTGTGTGTGGCTCCACTGTCAATCAACACTAAAATAGGGACCCGTTGAGACGAGCTTGAACCTTCATAGTTTGGTGCCTCAGTTCCTTCACCACCACAGTGTTTCCCAACGATAGCATGCTACACTCTCCGCTCTCCTCCTCTGCCTCACCCTTGTCCGTTATAGTCACCATCTTTGCCTCCCCGTCGGCTTCCTCTTCTTCTTCTATTAGCAACACCCGCAACTGCCTATCGGGACATTGATGGTTGGGGTGGTAAGGCCCACTACACTTGTAGCATAACCCCTTTCGCCTATGCTCTGTTAGTTCTTGGTAGGATAGGTGCCGCATCCATGAACAAAGTATCCAAAATACTGATCATCGGATAAACGCGGAACCTGGACTGTGAGATGTTCAAATTCTGTGATATATTCCTCGACACTTCCATCTTGATGGATCGCAGCCAACCTTTCAAAAATATCCCCTTCACCTATGCCGCCATACCGCTCCAATAGTTCCCTCTTGAACTGCTCCCATGTAAGACTGTTTTGTTCATCCAAAAGGGACTTGAAAAAATGAATTGTAGACCCCTCCATACAAACTTGGGCTAGATTCACCTTCACTTCCGGTGGCGTACCTTGGACCTGAAAATACACTTCTACTCTGACAATCCACTCAGCAGGATCCTCCCCGTCAGACATTGGCAGTTCGACCTTCTTAATCGACTGACGAAATTCAGTCCATAGGTCATCGCAACGGTGTGAAGATTCTCGGTTAGAAGATCCTTCTCTGTTCAAAATGACACTAGAGTTAGAAAACATCTCTATTAGTTTGGCATGGTTTTTGTCGGACTTGAGCTGCATGGTTGGTAAAGCTGATTTGAGACTAGCGACTTCTGTTTCTAACGCTACAATCTTCGTTTTCATTTTCTTTGGTGGCATCCGCTTACACTACTCTCCTCACTTTCGTATCCGGCAGGTCGGACCAAATTGTTAGGGACCAGATATTAGACTGCAGAATTAATTAAAAAAAATCTGGAAATGGTATATTATTTAACTTAAAGGAAAGCAATACAGGAGGAAATAAACAACCCCACTGCCACAGAGCACCGCTCTTATAGAGAGACTCCAGCTCCCTGCCCATAACAAAATTTCTCTATCCAAAAAAGTGATCTCTCTCTCCCCTCTTCATTCCCTATATTCTCCCAAATCTTCATTCCCCCTTGTTTGGCAATTGTGTTACAACTTCTGCCACCTCATCTTTTCTATTCTTATAGCCCATTTTCTCTTAACATACACCCTCCATGCCTTGGGCCTTTCCTCACGACCCAAGCCCACATGTCCACTCCTATCACTTTCCAATATTAATGTGGAAACTTGCAACTTAATATCATTGATGTCTTCCAAGTAGATATTGGGTTTTGAACGCATTTTAATCATTATAGAAGCCATGCCACTCTTACACAGAACACCAATGTTGATCAAAGAATGAATTATATCAGCTTGAGTAGATTTTTTAATTCCATGTTATTTTATTTTTCTGATTTTCCATTTATTGAAATTTAATAGAAAATTGCTCTCAAGTAAAATGTTGTAACTGAGGTTTTGCTTTATTGACCAAATGTTTAATATATATATATTATACACAAGTTTTATCTGAATAGTTAGCTGAATTTTTATTCTTTTATATTTCCTATATCTGTTTCTGCTTCTTTCCTTTCCTCTCCTATTAGATGAATTAGCTAGTAGGTGTCTGAGATCCAGATGTTTTATAATAATTAGTATGCTTAGTAAATTATTATAGGCGGCAATTCGGGATGCTGTTGAAGATTCTATTACATGGCCCGTGAGAAAAGTCGTACCTATCTTGGCTGGAGATTACAGGTAAATCAATTAAATAAAGAAGGATCACACGAGCACACTTCAATTTCATCATTGTTGTTCTTTTTTGTTTATGCCAGCCTTTAAGTTCTTGGTCTTTCCTTTTAATTTTGGGGGAAGGGGGAGGATAGTCTGAAATTTCAATACAATATGGTTATAATTCTAACTAACTGTTATCTATGCAATATTTAAATGTGATACTGAGAAACATGTCTAGATTATAGAGAGCTAGACTGAGGTGGCCTTTGGAAATATGTACCTCCATGTTGCTTTATGTTCTGTCCACATGCCTAAACCTGTGGACCAGTCAATCTGGCAGTGTCAATTCATGTGCCTATATCAATTATAGGACAGCTTTTATTTTTCTAGTTATTACGCTAAAATTGGAGGGTATTGAGGGAGAAAAAAGAACAGTTAGAATCATAAAAATTTGTTGATATTGGTATGGAGGGCGTGGTGATTCATAATACAAATAACTACATAGAGACATCTAATATTACTCTATTCTTAAGTTACAATAACAATATTATGAGATATATTCTGCATATTCTAAAAACTTGTTGATCATGGGATTACTTTCACAATGGTCTTGACTAGTTAAATCAGAGGTTTGTCATTCTGAACCTCACTGTTTTTTCTGGTTCAGTGATCTGGAGTTGAAGCCTGTGGGGATATTAGAAGTAAAGCTTGTGCAAGCAAAGGAATTAACAAACAAGGATATCATTGGAAAATCAGATCCATATGCTGTAGTATATATACGGCCTTTACGCAACAGAATGAAGAAAAGCAAGACGATTGTAAGTTAGTTTCTTTTTCCTCTCTGTCTCTGCCTCTCTTTCTAGAACCTATATCTGATTTCAATTCTGGAAGAAATAATTAATTTTGTTTTCTCCCTCCAGAACAATGATTTGAATCCAATTTGGAACGAGCACTTTGAATTTATTGTTGAAGATGTGTCCACTCAGCACTTAACCGTCAAAGTTTATGATGCCGAAGGTTTACAGTCATCTGAATTGATTGGATGTGCTAGCATACAGCTTAGTGAACTTCAACCTGGTAAAGTAAAAGATGTGTGGTTGAAGCTGGTCAAGGATTTGGAGATTCAAAGGGATAACAAGAACAGAGGGCAGGTGAGAAATACATTTATGACTTGCTATATTAAAACTATTGATGTGTAGAAGATTCTTGGGTTAGGTGAGAATTAGGCCTTACAATAGAGTCAAAATACTCCTCTTACGAGTTAGTTTATGTCATTTATTATTGTTAAAATGTTCCACATTAGTTAAGAATAGAGTTAAAATACTCCTTATAAGGATTTGAGTAGTACTCCTCTTACGAGTTAGTTTTTTGGAGTGAATTAGGCCTAAATTTCTTAACAATTATGTTGTAAGCAATTGTTGTAAACATTTTTCTGTTGTATGTATGACATAATAAATATATTTGCTTCTTTGTTTAGTGTATTTGGAAAATTTCCCCACTAATTAAGTAAAAGCAAGCATGCTATAATTATTGTTCTTTCTGTTAGGTACATTTGGAGCTCTTGTACTGTCCCTTTGGCATGGAAAACAGCTTTACCAATCCATTTGCCCCCAACTACTCAATGACATCCTTGGAAAAGGTTCTTAAAAGTGCAACAAATGGAATAGACTCTAATGGAAACGAAAATGCTGTTACCCAGAAGAGAAAGGAGGTTATTATTAGGGGAGTCCTTTCTGTTACTGTGATATCTGCCGAAGACTTGCCTGCAACAGATTTCATGGGGAAATCTGATCCTTTTGTCATTCTTACCTTGAAGAAAGCAGAAACAAAAAACAAAACCAGGGTAAGATTTTGATGGACTAGGAACAAAAGGTAGCATATACTACTTTATAACCATTTGGAGAATCATAGAGATGGGTCTACAATTGATATTATTGATGAACTTTACTATCTCTAGTTAAGATATATTTTTCTTAATTCTTAGGGCTGGTTAAGGGCATTGGGAGAGGGTATCTATAATGTGCTTCAAAGTTTGTTAGTTGTTACCGCTTTCCCAATTTTATGGGTTAATTATCAAAATATTAGAAACTTGATCCTAAAATTCTGTTAATTTCTCAGGTTGTGAATGACAGCTTGAATCCTGTTTGGAATCAAACATTTGACTTTGTTGTCGAGGACGGATTACATGATATGCTAATTGTTGAAGTTTGGGATCACGACACATTTGGAAAGGTAAAAAATTTGCATTTTCTTGAATTATTTACTATGATTGCCTTTTTTGGCCTAATGCCTTGATGACAGTAAGTCAATCGGCTCTGAAGTTTAAATACAATTATCTGGAGTGGCAATTTTATATTTATAGCATTGAAACAACTGAATGGAGGTTCGAAATATATGGACGTGTCAATTTTATGGGCCGTCAACTATCACTTGAAATAGTGAAACTGTTAGGCACTCCTATGTTAGACAACATGAGAAATGAGTTAGGGGTAGAAGAAGAATTTAGGAGGGTAAGAAGGAAAGGGAAATATTTAGAAGCAAAGGTTGTGAATTTATGCACCCTTTTCTGCAGTGTCTTTCGGTCTTTTTTTTTTTTTGGGGGTAATTCTGTTTGCTGTGTTGGGGGTTTATCTCTTTTTCTCAGTAGTAATAAAATACCTAATTCTTATTAGCTGGTATTAAATCTTCCCATCTATGGAGCTATAGTACTGGTTATCGAATTACCTTTGAGTGTTGGAGGAATGAGCCACAAGAACAATGGAGGAGGAGATTTAGGCGTTAAGATGAAACGTGTTGGTGGTTGATCATGGTGTGCTAGGTAGGAACATTAGAGTACTTGGTGAATGAGCCAAAACTTGCGTTAAGGGTATTTTTATAATTCATTAAAAAAAAATAATAGTTTAGATTGTATGAGGGTGTTAATTTTAAAAATAATAAATTTGTTGACTTTAATTTATAGAATTGAGTTTAAGTATACAAAAGTAAAAAGTTTTTAATGAAAAAGAACATTTATTATAATAAATTTATAAAAATATATTAAATATTTCTTAATAAAATTTACTATTATTAATTATTTAAACTTAATTTTAAGAGTTGTGATTAACAATTTTTGTAACAAACATAAAATACAAGTTAAGCAATTTACTTTATTCATGTTGCAAATGTGCAAATAAACCGTCTTATTAAGGTTAGGTTGAGATAAATTTTTCAATAAATATCAGTAAAAGAAAAATATAAAGATAAAATAAAATAAATAAAATAAAATACTCTCTTAAGCTTAGTTTTTTGTACCACTAAGGCTTCTTATTCCACAACAACGAAAGCACTTTTTCACTCTTTCATGTACTAAGGGATTTCACTTGGAAAAAAAAATAAAATTCATACTAATGGATTTGGGTCCATAATCATAGTTATGGGTTCCAATGCATGAGATCTTGTGGCACTTACTGAAAAAGCCTTATTCTAATTTGTTAAAAACTTTTGTATTCAACTTTTTTTAAAAAATTGATTTATATAAATTGATTTTAATTTGTAGAAAAAGTTTAACTTATTTTATCTCTTTATTTATTTTTTAAGTAGTTGAAAAGTTTATGCAAACCTAGTTGAATTGATAAATTTTGGTATGTTCTGATATTTCTTTCCGTAACGTATGCAGGATTATATGGGCAGATGCATATTGACGCTTACAAGGGTAATATTAGAAGGGGAATATAAAGAGCGTTTTGAGCTTGATGGTGCCAAATCTGGCTATTTGAATTTGCATCTGAAGTGGATGCCACAACCAATTTACCGTGATTCTTAAGTTTACCTGCCACCTTCCTGCCCCTATATACAACTTTCTAGAGAATGTAGTTGTGGTCTTGGAAATTCCTTCCTTGATCTTCCACACACGCATCTTGTATCTTAATAGCAGTTACAGTTAGCAAATGTACATAATTGTCTCGTCAAACATGGTAAAGATATACGAATTTCGATCAGATTATCCTTATTCTATCATTTTGTCCGGTTATTGATTAGTATTAAATGCCTCATTGATGTTGGGATGTAAAATTATCGGTACATGGTTGGATAATTAATTGTCTTTTAGCTGTTCTTTTGATGCACTTATTTGTCTTAATCCGAACGAAATGCGTATCATTTATTAAAATTTCCCAATAAATATTAAAACTCTTTAAATATAGCAAGGAGTCAATCGCATCCTTGATGAATATTATCTCCAAAAATGTATATTCGGGAAATGTCATATTATTGTGTGAGTAAATGACAGTTATTTTGTTCTAATTAGAGTCTGAATACCGTTTCGTAGTTTAAAATTATGACTGACTCAAATTATACTCTCTTTTAAGAAATGCATATATTAGGTACTAACTCAAATTATACTTTCCTTCTCTTAAGAGAGACATATAATCTTGTCCTATTTTTAAAATAAATTTATTTAAATAAAAATAGAAAAATAACAAAATTTTAAGTTTTAATTGAATTTTAGAGTTAGTTAAACAAATTTCACATCTTCAATTTTCTATCCAACTTTTCTTTATGCTCAACACTTTATTTCTAACTTTCATATCCTCTTCTATATTCAACTTTCCTTTTTTCTCACTCACTATATATTCAACTCCTCTCATTCTCACCCCATAATAGAAGAGGCTCTGGATTGTTCTTTTTCTTATTTACTTTAAAATATAAAGATGGTTGTTTTTAATTTAAATAAACTCTGTCCTAATGAAATTTTATTATGTTCTATACTTTTTAAGGGTTGTTAATAGCTAATTTTTAACTTCATTATTGATTTTATATTTTAGAAGCCAAATACCTCTATTAATCGTGGGCTTCAGAATTTCATCTAAAAATTCCAATTGGAATGGAAGTTTATTTTCCATTCTTCCAAAATTTCTTCAAATAATAAAGCAGTAATTCAGAAATACAAAAAGATTGAGCTCGCAGTTTGGTCATCCCTCTACATAATGATAACGAATATCTTGGTCTCAAATTTTCTCCTGCTAAAATCATGCTTATTTATTAGCTTCGTAGAATACAAGCATACAAGCCACGTACATAGTACCTGCACTTCGCTCACTAGGAGAGTATTGAACGGTATATATTAATAGAGGGTACACTATTTATTTTTTCACGACCTCAAATATGAGTGCGCTTCAAGTACCCCATTATATGTCGACAACTTCGTCAATAACTTCCAATAGAAAGTGCTTCAGTTTTCTCCTTCTCCGATTGCTTCCCCTGCATAGCCAAAAAATGAACCATATTGCAATTATCCTTCGAATATAAACACCTGTATGATAGTATATGTGGATGCATATTTTGCACAAGCTATATAGTAATGTTAAGTAGTATAGGACATTCTTGATTCTTGTCAACCAAAATATAGTGCAGGTCACTATCATCTATTAGCGAGTTATTTGCCTTGTGCTAAACAAGCCCCAAGTTTTGACCTTCCGGGGTTTAGATTATCTATTAATCTCCAGGAGATATTTTTTCAGTGATGTCAGCTAAGGTTCGCTTATGGAGGTTTCTCTGCTACTTTCCCAACACGTGCAAAGAAGAAAATGTCACACAAACCAACCCTTAAAATTGATACCGGTAACGATTTTAAACTTCTACCATTGTTATCATCTAGAGTAAAACTCTAAGTAGCGGAGAATGTCTACTAATATTTTGTGCGTTGCCATTTGGGCAAATGCAACGACTACTTTCAATCATAGAGTTCATCACAACAGCAAGATGATGACATATTTTTCCCTGCCGCTTGAATCTTGATAGCTATGCCAAAAAAGATGAAGCGAACCTACCAGTACTGGTTATGCAATACGAAAGCGTCAGTTGGCACTTTCTTGCCGTCATCGTTGCGATTCCAGTGGTAGATAGCATGGGTCCTATTCTTTATCTCCAGTGTGGAGTGTCCATAGCTTGCTTCTCTAAATGCAGAATATTCTGGCTGTGGATCCCTAAACCTGCACGACCAAGGATGGAATTAAAAAACCTATTATGACATGACATCTTTGATCAATCATAACTACAGAAATTACCGTCCTACGAGGATTGAATCAAATTCATGAAGGATTAAATAGAAACCCAAAATAATAATAATAGGAAATAAGATAAAAATTCTGCTGTTAGATAATCCTTTTTAACGTTCTATACATGACAAATGATTTGATTAATTTACCTTGCAGCAAGACCTTCTTGATTTCCTCCATCTCCGACTGTTATGTAAACAGGTGCTGATTTGTCAGGTGTAGGATACCTCTTACCGCTTGTTATGTTGTAGTCTACATTGGAAAATCGATACTGAAAGCAGGACAAAAACATTCGACACATAAGAATCCACTAGGACATCATGATTAAACAATCATATTTCCTAAGCTAGTGATCTTAAGATACGGTGCAACTATCTGTGTTGTGCAAGGACCAAAACAAATGAGCAGAAAGCAAAAAACATACTGATCTTTCATAAGCATGGACATGACCAGCAAAGATCACGTCAACTTTGTATTCGATGAACCAGCTCTCAAAAACTGCTCGCATGCTTTCACCCTCCATAAAGTGAGCTTCATTACTGTTGTAAAGTGGCACGTGCATGATCACAATGAGCCAAGGTGTCTTCTCCCTATCAACTCGCGTCAGCTCTTCTTTAAGCCATATATATTGAGGTGTGTACTTCACTGTTATGAAAGATAACTATTAAAAATAAAAAAATAGTATACGCCTCTATCAATTGTTTTTTAATTGGAATTGGTAAATATTTGTTTTCTTCTTACATTGGTATCCTATTCCAACAGGACAATTTTGCTCGTATATAGGAAACTTTTTCTTCATATTTATTTCTTTTTTAGTAATCAATATTGTATCGACACTTTGAGCATGAAGGAGGAATATCATTTGCTATTTAGCGTGGTACTGAGGTAAGTCTTGCATAGTTTTGTCTAAAAAGGGAGAAAAAGATAAATAATATAGTTTCCAGGTTAAATATTGCGCAAAGCTTTTACAGCTATGAAACACTGGGAACCTGAAATTATGTAATAGAATATATAACTGTCAATCAACACTATGAACCTACTAACTAATTGTCTGATTCAAGATGTAAGGAAGATTACTAAGTAGATAAAGAGAAAATTAGTTACCAAATGGTGAATAGCTGGATAGCACAATTATATGAGCAGACGCGCGCCGGATTGCATACCAGAGTGGGCTGCTGCTGTTGGAGGCCAAATAAGGGGTAGTATATCGGTGAAGATAGTTCTTGAAAGGATCAACTTCACCCTGACCATGAAGATTTATTTGAGAACATTAGAGTCAAGTTTATAAATGAAACCGTTAATTCAAAGAGTATGACGTTTTCAACGTAGGCAACCAGAGAAAATTGAAGTCTTGAACTGAAACTTCAAACAGGTCAATTTAATTCTACAGTAAACCTTATGAATATTTACTTCAGCACATGCTATCAATTGGTACTCACCATTCACCAACATAGTAGGAAATGGTTTTCCTGTATGAAACAGGCATTTATTTGCCAGTTGAAATATGGGATATCTTGAACTACCCTCTTATCATCAAAATTCTAAAGAAATCGAGAGGAATTTGCTCCAAAACTAAAGAAAACGAAATGACAGCATGTAACAAAAGATATTTAGTCCAAACCATAGTTTGATGGAGCTAAATCATATTTGGTAAATGAGCGTGCATAATTCAAGAAAAGGAATAAACCAGTCCAGATGTAGTAGTACTCTACCATGTAGGGCATATACTCTACTTCGTGATTTCCAACAGACCACATCCATGGCTGATATGCTGTACTCTTTTCAACAAACCGGCCCCATGAATCCCACCGTATACCAACATCAGTGTACTTATACCTATCAGCATAAGAAAGATCTCCAAGATATAAGACAGCCTGGGCTCCACTCTGCATATAGTGCTCAAGTGTGGAAAGAGAATTAAACGTTTGGCCTAAATCACCTGCAATGCACACGCAATTATTCATTTATGAGAACCACAAAATTAAAAAAATATGGGAGTTCAAAGCAAGAGGAAATGCTGATAGACACACTGTGAAATAGAAATAGAAAGAGTCTACAATTGAGGATACAGAAATTATTTTTAAGTAGAATAAACGTCGGAAAACAGACAACTTACCAATGATTCCAAATTTGTAGGGTGTATCTGGATCAACTTTGGGAGGTGTTTCAAACCAAAATTCTCGAGAAGAATCACCACTTCCGATTCTATAGTAGTATTTAGTGTCATGCTGAAATGGGGAAATTGTTGAAACTAAATGAACACATTCTACATACAGAACGACGAGAATTATACAAGTATGTGTGATGATTTGAAAAATGAAAACATATATGTTTTGCTGTAGATTTCACTTCTCAATTTATTTTACTTTTAACATTGCAAATAGAATGCCAGTGATGGTGCTCCTAATTTGATCAACGATTACCTCAAGGCCTTCGATATGACAATGATGAATGTAGCCGGACTTGTATTCATAGAAGGTATAGTTTGTAACAGTGCCCTCTGCACTAGCTTGCAATTTATTCTCTGCTGTGCCATATTGTACAGTGCTGGACCCTGGTTTATCCATGGTCACCCATGAGATGATTACCGCTTTACCCTCATAGTCACCTTGCGTGATG
The DNA here is from genome assembly GCF_003935025.1 of Abrus precatorius. Classification (NCBI taxonomy): domain Eukaryota; kingdom Viridiplantae; phylum Streptophyta; class Magnoliopsida; order Fabales; family Fabaceae; genus Abrus; species Abrus precatorius. The sequence continues at coordinate 34,600,272 of NW_020874428.1, read as the reverse complement.
TGCACCTGCAGTGGAATTAATCAATGCAGTAAATCATCCGTATAGCCTCTTTTCAGTTCAAGTAAAAAATTTCGACCACTGGAATGGTTTTAGCGTAGCCATAGGCATCGATACTTCCACCAGTGTATATCCTCAACATTAATATTTTAGTCTAAAAAGGAGACTTGATTATTCAAAAAGAAAAGAAGTTCTTCGATGGGCTGGAGAATATTTTTTAGTTCTGTGGGTTTCTTGTAACCAATGGATAAATAAAAGGAATAACTTCAGAATCTAAAACTGTTTCACATGTCCAATTTGATTGCTGAGGAGTAGAATCTCCTGCTCCTCAGGGTTTCATTAAATAACATCAGATAATAGATAATAGATAATACAATCATCCCAGTTATTTTTGTAAGTCTTACTTGTTGAGGTGCATTATAACCCTTGGGAGCTGCAAATGCTTCATGATCGAGGGGAATGTCAACAGCTGGCCACTCTGACCTAACAAAGGAGCTAGTGATTCCTGCACTCCCATCTCTGATAGAACTCAAAAAGACAAAGGAAGCAAGAACAAAATTCAGCAACATTCCGTGCATCCTTGTATCCAGCGACATAAGTGTTACCTTCAAAAGCCTACAGAGTCCTAACTATCTGCATCCAACAATCGAATGAATGTCATTCACACTATACAGTATCGTGCCATCACTCAGCAACAGAAACTACTTGAATCAACTAAAAATAAGCTAGCATTTTCCATTAACCAGTCCAATTGTAAAACAGGAGAAAATGCACAAGCCAATTACGAATTCGCGTTCGAAGATCAACTACACACTCTCTCCACCCACTCATAATGACGCGTTATGGTTTGAATTCACAGATTTATAATTATAACAAAAGCCCGAACTAGGCAACAGCATTAGCATTGACCTATTCGAATCAAAATTCGGTCATGAGAGCACAACGAGTGCAGAATAATTAATGCTATTAATTATTATTGTCGTTATTAATATTATTTGTATGTTGTTCCATTTCGGCATTGTAGTGAATCAGGGAGAAAGAAAGCGAGAAGAGAGCAACAGCTTACCTTAGAATGAAGCATTTGCAGAGGGAGAAGAGGTTGGTCATGGAAGAAATTGAAGCGCGGTGATTTGTTATAAAGAGAAGGGAAGAGGTTAGAGACAATGACTCGCGTCCAAACTGGGACTCACACGTGGCTCTATTCCATTGGTCCAAAATCTTCACCCTCGAAATCGCATGGACATCGCGAGGGGAAATATTATATTATTTTATTTTTGTTGTTATCCTGTTTCACTTTGTCCTCGTGATTTTATGTTAGAGCTAATTCTGTCCTTGTGAATTCCAACGTGATAAACAATTTTAAAAATATCAACCTCGCCCCTTTTTATTTTCCAATCAGAATTTACCTATTTATTGTAAAATTATACTTACTTTATCATATTGGACACATGTTTCAATGTTGGGCCAACCCTTATACTTGTATGGTGGTCTCATGCTATGGGCTATCGAGTAGGCTATGGACCGTGGCTTCGTGAATAATCTCATTTGGATCATTCCCATGCACAAACGAAAAAGGAAAGCATACAAAACTCAAACTTCACGTACAAGTTATTGCAAATTTTCATTCTAGTCATATGTTTTAGTCTCTTAGTTATTTTACAAGTTAAAAATATCAAATTACTAAATATTTATAATAAGTCTTTTGATTCAAGTATTTAAATTTTAAGCTTAATTATCCAAAATTTATGAAATTTTTAGTAAATATTTTTTGTTATTCAACTATTTACTTAAATTCATTCTATATCTTTCAAATTCCTTGTCTTGCCTGTGTTTTTCCAACAAAATTTCGCATAAACAAAACTCGTTGTAATACGTCTTAAATGTGAGCGTTAAGACACATTGACACCTTGGTAGTCCATCGAGCACGATGTGTTTAAGAAATTCAAAGACATTAAACAAACTTTAGTTTCACCGTGAATCTATAATTTATTCATAAGTTTTAATATTAGAGTGGAAATCAAACACACTGACATTTCCGATGATTTCTTAAATAATCCAAAATGAGACGTGTTCAGTGTACATCAGAGAAAAACTCTTATGGAAACCAAACTATAGCCATTAATTGACTTAACACTGAGGTGACTATCCCGTTTAAATCTAGATAATGGGTCATTTGGCAAATTACTTGGTAGGAAGTTCTCTCAAAATCATAAACACGTCATAAACACCAAGAGAAAATAATTTTGCCACATCTTTGAGCTGAAACAATTTGACGGGCATATGCTTAGAATATTAATATTATTAGGAAGAATGAACGAAAATGAAAGAGATTTTTTCAGGCTGAAACAATGTTTGACCATGCGTATATGTGTTCTTGGGATTTAAGGAATCCTCTGATATTGAAAAAATAAAAAATAAAGAATCTTCACATACAACTCTATCTTTTTCAAATATATAATAATTACGGTAGACTAACGTAAGTTAGCATGTGACTCATCCACAAATTAACAAAATAACTTGTTATAGAAGATTTTTAAAATTATCATATTTATGCTTTCATCCTTTAAATGTAATACTTAAACTTATTTTGACAACTTCTAACAAGTTTAAATCATGTTCTCTTCATCATACTGAATCTATAACTTTTTCATAGGCATTCCCTTATCTTCCTTGTAGGGGGAAGAAGGCCCCGTTGCATATAATACAAGCGACACTACAATGCTTCATTAGATGCAACGTAATTTAAAACATACAGACAAGAACAAAACGTCCTCGGAGGACAAAGATTTAAGAACATGATGAGAAAGTTTATGTGAAACTTTGCTAAAACGACCCGTCTTAATCCTTCTCGGCACCATCCCATTATTGACCCCAATGTTCTTTGACACAGGTGATGATCCAGAGTTTTGTTCAGCACTCTTAGCCTCCTATACATGCTTTCTCTTCGCTTTTGGTTCTTCTGTATTTTTCTTTTCCCTGTCAGATATCTCAGAGGACTTTTAATTCCAAAAATGAGTTAGGTTTTCGTCCTTATCCTCGAAAAAAATTTATGGTATCAGAGAATCGTTGGAAGGTAAGGATGTGATTGCAAACAGGAGATTTGACAAAGATCAGAGAGGTATTGTAAATTGACCAAGTAATATTAGAAATAATAAGTTGCAAATTGTTCAAAGCTGGTATAAATTATATTTGTTGATTAACTTTATTTTTTATCTTAACTGTTATAACGAGTTAACATGTAATTACGGAGAAAGAATAAATTTACATAAATATTAATTATATTGTTTAAGTTTGAAAAATTATAAGTAAGTTATATATAATGAATTTTTATTAAAAAAAATATAATATTTAATAATATCAATATATTAAATTGTATTAAATTTTATAAAATTTATTATACATAATTTTTTATTTTAGATTTAAGCTCTAATACTTTATTAAAATTTAATTTTAGTATAGGCTCAATCCAATATTAGGAAAGATTGAAGTCACATTCCCTTATATATCATTTTGTTGTTAGCTGAAACATGGGACTTGATATCTCAATACTTTTCCCTCTAACTCAACTAGTTTTGGACTAAAATATTTTTGTTAACTTTATGTTTTTGTTAGACTTATCTACTTTAAAACTTCAATATAAGTCTAATTCATAAAGGAATGAGTGTTTAGGCTTAACTGGTCTTTATCTACTATACTCACCTCTTAATTTATTGTGTTCTAAATTTTAGAAATTAAAATTTTTAATTTTTTTTATTATCTTCAATAAAAATTTCAATTATTCATAAATACTTATTTTTATATTTGTAGAATCTCCTCATCAAAATTTTTGTAAATACCTATATTTATACTTATATATTTTTTACATTCTATAAACTTAAAATTTATCATAGATACCTATGCTTGTATTTATAAAATTCATAATACTTAATCTATTATTTATAATACTCTCAAACAAAATTTTTACTAATTACATATTTTTTTGTTTCATTAGAAAATATTTTTTTTTCTAATAAAAATTACATGATTCGTTACTCCTATTTATTTATTTATTTTCAAAATTTGAATTGTCTTCAAATACTCTCTTCCACAATTTATTCTTTAACATTAAGATATCTTTTATTAAATTCTGTCTAATATATTATCATGTATATATGATATATGTATTTTTTTAATATATTTAATCTTTACTAGTATAATATATTTGATTGATTTATAAATATATAAAATTTTTAATTTTTATGTCTTCAATCTTTATGATATATTATAATATTTTATATTTATAAAACTTGGTCCTTTAAATGTTAAATCATATATATTAAAATAAAACACATGTGCATTAGGTCACTTATCCTTTACTTTAAATGTTAAAGTAAAGGATGAGTGACAAAAGGAAAAAGCTTGAAGAGAAAAACAATAACATAAATACAATAAGTTAAATAATTAGTTGAACTCTTGAAATCATTTTGATTTGTTTGAAAAAAAACACAATAACGCAATAAATAATAAATTAAAAATAAACTAATTTAAGGTTTAATAAAATTATAAGGTGAAGGGTGAAGGCGTGGAGAGTATTCCACGGATTAGTTAGAGTAGTTGGCAATTGGGAAGTGGAAGAGCAAATAATGTGAATAAAGTAACATTGTTTTATTAGAAGTTATACTATTTAATACGTTTAATAAGTTATGTTATTTGATATATAGTAATTTTTAATAAAAACTAATACAAAATTATTAGTCTAATTTTTAAGTATACATTCAAAATTACTTGTAAAATTGGAATAATAGATTAGTAGGTGGCATAGATATATATGTAAGGCGTGTAAGAAGAGGGTGGAGTTATCAGACACAAACAAAAAGGGCGATGGAAGAGGCAACAAAAGAAGAGAGTGAGAAAATGCCACAAATTGTAGAAGTGCTGGAAGCATTGAAACAAGCCTCACACGACATACAACAACACCACTCCTCTGATTCTCCCTCCGTAAAAGCTCTTCTCGAACTTCAAACCATTCTTGCATCAGACCCTAACCTCTCTGCTCTCTCCAACCACCTTAACCGTCTCAAAACCCTAGTTCACACGCTTAACCGCTCCAACGGTCTCCGATCCTTTCTCACGCGCCCTCTCTCAACTCACTCACTCGCCCGAGTCGCCGCTTCGATCGAATCGGAAATCCAAGCCTGGATCGACCGCGAAACGCTCCACACGCTCTCCGCTTCGCTTAATAACCCTCTTGACGACGAGGACGAGTTGGTCTCGCTGTTGACTCAATTCCAGGACCGAGTCTCCCAAGGCTTCAATCGCGAGTTGCAAGACCTGGTTCTCAAGCTGAAGCTTTTCCCCTCGCTCCAATCGGTTCTTTTGGATGCCAAGTGTTCGAACCGGGTTCGCGAGCGAACCGGTTTGGCCGTGGCGGCGTTGATCCGGTTCAACAAGGACGTGTTCGTGGGTGAGGTTCTGATGGGTCCCACTGTTCGAGCCTTGCTTTCTATGGCTTCCCCTCTCTCTCTGGAGGTCTTGTGTTCCCTCATCAGGTCCATTAGGTCACCTCTTGTTGACGAGATTGAGTCCAATGGCGAAATCCTCAATGTAATTGAATTGTTGAATTCTCAGGATCTGCAATTGCGCGTGCTGGGATTCGAATGCTTGCTTGAAATTGGGTACTTTGGACGCAAGGAAGCGGTGGAAGCTATGTTGAAAGAGGGTGTGGTGAAGAAGCTGATGGAGTTGCAGAGATCGGAGAAGGGTGGGGATTTGATTGGGTTGGATCGTGCGGTTGAGAAGAAAGAAAGGGTTAGTGGGTTTTTGGAAAAACACCCTTTTGCGAGCTGTGTGGCGAGATTTGCAGTGCAATTGGAAGTGGGTGAGGGGCTGCGACAGAGAGAGAAAAGGGCTTTCAAGCCTGAGATTTTGGTGAGAGTTAAAGAGGCTTCTAGTTCTGATGCTGAAGCTGCTACCATTGTTGCTGAGGTTTTGTGGGGTTCTTCGCCTTAAGTTTGTTTTTGATTCTGTACAAATTGGATTTTAGGAACAAATAATTCAATTGGATTAATATTAGTGTAATAATTTTTTATTCTTTCTTCACTGACATTTGTATAATGTGTTGTTGTAATTTGGGTACGTGAAGAAATTAAAGGTTAAGGAGAAATACAATATTGATTTAGGGAAATGATTACTATTATTTTGTTTGTTTCGTAATGATAATCGAATCGAGAGTTTGTGGAAATGAGAAAATAAATTATGATGATACACAGTATGCCGACGATGCTTCTATGAGAATCTTGTATGTAAACAATAACTACTTTTTAAGACGCCCTTTGAGATTTGAGTAATGTCTAGTTATGTAAAATTTCGGGTCTCAACTCATCCATTTTGTTCAGAAAAGAATATGCTGAGGACAAATGGGTTAATCCAAGAGTGGCTGGGGAATGAGGATTACGAAGGGAATCGTTTATGGGATATGCGATTCTTGTGGTGGAATGGTGGGGAATGGAAATAAATAATCAGAATACGTCAGGTTGCTTGTTGAATAATCTGAATGATTAATCAGGATTTTTAATCATCTTGCCTTCCATAGGGGCCGTGTGGTAATACATAGGACAGTGTTTAGGTATGTTATTGCTGATTTTTTCTTGGTAAAATATTAGAGGTTAATGTATATTATGCAGGTGAAATTTTAATTTTGATTGGAAAATAATAATGTTATTATATCTAAATTTTTTCTTGGTAGATATATTTTTTTTTGAAATAATCTCTCAATCAAAGAGTAAAGTTCCTTAAAATGATGATTGAAATGCAGAAATGTAGTATGTTCTAGCAGTGGGGGGTAATAGATTCAGGGTGCATCTTTTTTTTGGCCCTGAGGGTACTTCTTACGACTTCGAATTCAACACATTTACACTCATAGTTACTAGTATTCTTCATCCACAAAATTATGTATTTTAAATGAGGTCTTATTTATGTTTTCGTTAGCTAAATATAAGAGTTTAGAAACTTAAAAGCAACGCTGAGCACGAAGTACAAATTAATTTTCACAGCTTCAAGTTGTTTCAATTCTTACAAAATCGATTCTCATAACTGTGAACAGAAAATCATTCACACGAGATTCTCCTTTGTTTTCCGTGGCGCCAATGTGTCCTTATTTTTACGAGTTTGCCACATTCATTCATATTTGTTACTCCTAAATTCCTAATTAAACCATTAATATGAATTAGAGTTGCGTGGAGAAATTGGCCTTTTGGGAGCCTCTAGGAATCGCTATCTTTCAAAATTGTAATGTCAAGAGCATAGAGCACGGTTCCCACTTTCATATTCATATATTAGTTGCATTCTATACAACCACATGTTGTCAAAGGCAGGTCACCATCAACCAAGTTACTTGTTCAACCTGATCTTTCTTTACTCCATTTATTCTTAAATAATGAGGCGATAAAAACACATACAACGATAAGAAATTATTTTTCATGGAGAAAGGAATTTTCAGAGAGACTTTTAAATTTTTATATTAATTAGGACTTGCTTTTTTAAGGCATACATTAGGATATCATAATAGGATAAGACGTTGATAATTTGATACAACTAAATGAAGAGAATTCCTTACTTCGAAAGTCATTTTGTAGATAGAGAAAATTAGAAAATTCATAGCCAAGTGGAAAAAGTTTAATTATTTTAATTATAAATTTTAAATGTAATATATATCAAGATATGATATTTTTAAAAAATTAAAAAAATATAAAGTTCAAAAATTGTTAATAACATTTTTTGATGCAGACGTACGAAATTTAGGGATAAAATAATGAAAATTTATAAAATATAAAAAAAATTGCTAAAAATATAGAGAAAACTAGAAAATTCGTAGTCAAGTGAAAAAAGGTTAATTATTTTAAATATAATATATACTAAAATATGATATTTTTAAAAAATACAAAAATATAAGGTTCTAAAATTGTTAATAGCATTTTTTTGGTGAAGGTTTAAGAAATTTAGAGATGAAATAATGAAAAGTTATAAAATATAAAAAATTTGCTTAAAAATAAAATATTATAAAAAGTCAAAACTTAGCCAATAATAAACTTTTAAAATACTAAAAAATATAATAATGTTTTTTTATAAAAATTGTCATTAACAAAATTTGAAAATTTTCTATATTTTCATAATTTTTTTTCATATTAGCATTTTTTTTTCGTATAAAGAAAAAGGAGCCAGTGGGGGAAAAAAAGGAGAAATTGAAGAAAGGATATTGGTGATTGGCTTTCATAAGAGGGGACCTTTGATATTGTATTTTAGAATTATTGGCAGCATCGAATATGTATTTCTGATCAGATTGCAAAACATTGCATGTCCTTCATTACACATTCTGTATGCATCCCCATGTTTGATATTTTTTTATGGCTATTGGTAAGAGTACAGCTGATTACTAAAATTAATAAAAACTATTTTTTTATTCACATTATATTAAAAATATGTTTTTATGTTTTTAATAAATGTCTTCACAATAATTATTTTAATTTTTTTATTAGAGTGGTTAAAAATATGACATACTCTACATTCACTGTTTGAATAAAAATGAGATCAACAAAGTCAGTCCTCTTAAAATAGTTAATTTATAGTTTGAGGGATTGTATATCCCCCATCCATTGCGACATTCCCTTCAACTTTGGCCATTAAAAATAGTTACTTAGGTCTATTAGTTTAGTAGATGAATGTGAAAACTCAATTAACAATAAGCATTTAAGATCCCAAGTTTTCATATCAAGTATGATAACAATATGAGTTTTTTAATACATTTATTATATTAAAATTATACAATTATAATAAATACTTTCTTTTTTAATAAAACTTTATTAGTGTAAATCTGTTTACATTATTAAAATATATCATCAGCGTAATTTTTTATATTAATTATTATTGAAATCAATAATTTTTGCTGGTTAATATACTTTTTTATAATATTAATATATTTAGATTATTTTTAAAATATTATTAAAGCATACTATTTAATCTTAAAATAAAAATTTATTATTATTTTATTTAAAAATTAATTAATTTAAATTATAATATAAAAATATCATATATATTCATACTTTTGAAAATAACATTATAAAATAAAAGATTCATATATCAGAAGTATGGATCTTCTGCGATAAAAGATAGAAGAAAGATAAATTTCTATCATTTATTTCAGATTTAAAATTAATAAATATAAAAATAATAAATCATTGAATGATAAATAAAGAAATAAATTCTGAAAATTTAAATGTAGGTGATTAAAGTCCATACATCAACAATATTTTGATGTGATTAGATGATATTCAGGAAGCTTCACCGCACTATAAATGGCGTTGGCACATCGGCTTACGTCATTGATGACTACATAAGACAAAGCGCGTTTGAATTAATCGAAAATAATCTGTGTTTGAGTATATTAAATGAAAAATTTTAAAATTATTTATCATGTTCGAATTATATAAACTGACTTTTAAGTTAAATAAAAAAATAAGATATAATTTTATGCATAATAGTTTATTTTAAATTTGAAATAATTAAACATTAAAAATAAAATAGAAAAAGTCAACTAAAAAATAAGTTGATAATATTTAATCATAAATATTAAAAAATTATCTTAAATAATATATTTATTTTATAAATAATATAATAATAAGTATAATTATTTTTAAAAAATTGTCAAATAAGAAGGGATGGATTTTTTTTCAGCTTTTTTCATATTATCAACAAAAATAATCTCATTCAAACAAACACAAAAGCAGAACATAATAAAAAAGCATGTGCTTGGATTAATTATAAAATAAATTATATTAATAATTAATTCTTAAAGATAAAATAAAAACTTAACTTAAAATAAATTGATAGCTTTTAATTAAAAATTCGAAAGCTTTACTTAAATAAGTTATTTCTTTTATAAAATATAAATGAAAATCGCAATTTTTTAAAAATAAATAAATAAGATTAAACAAAATCTTTAGCAACTTTGTACATAATTAGAAAAAGAAGAGTCAATTCAAAGTCAATCTTAGTTTCACAACCACATGAGGCCAGCCGATTGATTACAAATCCCCAACTACAATTTTGGCGCATCTGGATATTTTTCCACATGAAAAACTCACATGATAAAGCATTCTAATAATGGTTAAACCCAGTACAATTTTTGGAGTGATTCTAACAAGTAACTTATATGAGAATTTAAAATAATATAAACCTTTAAAAGAACGGAATACATTACCTTGATTTGAAATGTGAAATAAAAACAATGCAATTAAAATATAAAAAAATTCATAATAGTCCTAATAAAAATGTATTTAAAGATTTTTAACAAGAATAAAATTGGGACAGCAATAATGATTTCAGTGATTCATCTCATTTCAGGGCAACCTAGGTAAGGAAATCTACAGTAGGGGCTTCAACAAAATTAAACAATTTCATCTCTCTTTTTTTCAGCTCAACCACACTGTTGAAGTGGATTGAAATAAAACAATTTCACTCCACTAAATTTGAATCTATCATATTTCAATGATAACAAACAATTATTTTTTGGGGAGGGGAATTAAAACACATTTTAGAAGTTGAATCTTTCACACACAATATTTCACAGGCATTATTCAAACGGAATCACGTCTTCAAATTTGTGAGATCAATAGTTTACTGTGCACTCTTACCAGGTTACGGAAAGCTAGGCAATTCCCAAGTTAGACTAGCATCTCAAGGAAATGTATTCGTGAACAAAAATGATAGTTACAACTGAAAGACGTCCAATGTGTTCCTTCTGAAAATAAATAAATAAATGATTTAGAAAATAAGTAAATGTATAAAATAAAATTGCAAGTGTGTGGATCATTAATTTTTCACCTTCAATGGTAGATACAGTTCATACTTTCTTACTTTACATATTTACTTGGACAAAAATACAACTTATTCCCCTCCCACACAGCACCCTTCCACTTTCCTCTGTTCTCTCCTCCTCCCACGATAGACTAGGGAATCCCTTCAAATGTTCAAAGACTTCCAAGATATTTTGCTTCCTTCACTTTTTAATGTTATTTTCTTGTACACTTTGACCTTCTATTGGTAATTATAAATATGCAAGTAAATTTTAATTTGTTAGCATTATGGTATGTAAATTGAGCAATAGTATTATATATTATATATAACAAAATTTTAAAATTTCAATCATCCCTTCATGAGTTATACCGCTGCAGCATTTTTGGAATCGAGGGTTGTGTGCTGCAATCCAAGATTAATAATTATGTTTACAATGTAGCCAAAGCTTCATTAACATTTTCCACGTTGCCATAATTCCGGGTAGACAACGGCGAGCAATACAATCACAGGATAAAAAAAAGCCAGACATTTTTCTGTGCTTTACTGTACAGTTATGATTTCATTTTACTAGAAATGAATATCAAAGGCTGTTGAAGATCGCTGATAATAATTATTGAACTACAATCTGTAGACAAATAGGTTCACGATGCCAGCCTTACCTAAGAGATTATCGAAAACAGGCATCTGAAGTATCACGGAAAAGAAAACTCCAGCTAACCTCTTCATTAAAAAACAATTCCAATTCTAACTTTCTGTCTTGCTTTTGCAGGGTAAAAGCGGAAAATAACTATGTTCAGTATGTAGAATGCCTCACCGCATTCACGTCTTCCTTGAACAAAAAAGATATGGTTGCCAGTAAACAGCCAGAACCAACCTCAGTCAATTACTTCTTTCACCACGTTCTTATTGGCCTTTCTACGTGATAGGGCTTTGACAATCGAGAAAACTGCAACCAGGGCAATTTGCAAATGCTCAGAGCTACTCGTCTTTATACATATTTGCCCCATTTTACGACTATTTATATTAGCACTAACGGATGCCCTCAAGCTTCGACTTATCCTGAGCTCCGATTGTAAACTTCCACTCAACACAGTTTCTTTATTGAAAGAGAGAACTGTCATTGTCAAACTTAAATTGTCATTTCTTACAGGATAATCTTCCCCTCGTAAACTAGCTCCAAAACTCCCCCCATATGCCGCTTGTCCTGAACCCTCCATGCGGCCAGCATTCAAGACAAATTTTAATCTCTTCCCAACTAAAACAGTATCCTCAAGTTTTGCACCCACGTAGTACTTCTTAGCAAAAGATGTCAAAGAAACACCACAATCAGTAATATTGTGCTTTATGTTTTTCAACTTTGTGTTGCTGTGAACGGTATACACCAGATCTTTTTCAGTGGATTGCACATCAATACCCAAAGAATAAGTAGGGCCCCATGGATCAAAATATGCTGCAGCACACTCAGATTGAATACTGAAATCCTGCTTGTTCTTGTTCATCTGTCCCACAACTGAGGCATATACATTCTTCTTTACTTCTGTAGTCGTCTCCAAGTTTATACCTTCAAAGCCCACATCATGATCCCATCCTTGGGGATCAAGAACAGGTCTTACAAGCCATTCATCATTAGAAACAAGGCAACGATATCTATGGATGGGGCAATCTGAGTCAAAACTTGGCGGAACAGCCATATCCGGTAACATAACAGGTTCGGCAGGGGCCTGTTGATCATCAGGGTTATCACTCTCCAAAAACTTTTGCTTTGTTAAGAGTAGTTTCTCTCTGCGCCTACGATAGTCTTCTTTCAACTGTTTCTTTAAGTAAAGTGTCTCCCTGTAATCCATTTCATCCAGATAATCTTTTTTCAGTGGCTTGGGCAATTTTTCAAATTGAGATTTTGTCAAGATTCGTATGGATGGAAGTTGATCATACTCATTTTCTTCTTCCTTATCTGAGAGTAAAATATCCTCAATTTCATCATCAATTCCATTTAGATTGGATACGGGGCGATTGCGTAAAAGGGATGAAAGGAGATGGGGCAGAGAAGGAATTCGGGCATTGTTTGCTGGTCCCAATTCCACACTGTTCTGAAACTTCAGAAGAGAATTGACATCACCCAGAACTTTGGTACAAATGCAAAATAGCAAGAGTTGAGATCTCCAAACCTGTCCATTTGGAAGAATTTTCTCTCCCATAATATTTTTTGGGCATTGAGGATGATTCTCAACCAAAAGTACGGGGTTTTCAAGTCTAGAATCTAACACCGCCTGATGTATATGCTGCTGAATTATATTAGTACACTGAGAAATATATGACTCATAATTAATAGTATACCCATCAGGTCCTTCTGCAATAACTGAAGAAGAATGAGTCATGACAATGATGGTGTTGAACCAAATTGCTGCACCAAATACTTCAGTTACAAGTTTCAATAGTGAGAAGTCACTGTAACCAGCATTGATAAGATCAAGCCGTTCGAAGTACAAAACAATATCTGGAGGGGACTTTCTAATGAATCTCTTTACAGAAAGCATGATCCTCTTATTTCTCTTCAAATTGCCAGAGGAGGAAGGCAGGAAACCTGGGGTATCAATAAACGTTATCTTAAGCCCATTGACAGTTCCCACAATTTCTTGGATGCAATTAGTAGCAGGTTGAAAAGCATCAGTGATGGTTTTTGCTTGATCAAATATAGAATTTATGGTGGCACTTTTACCAACTCCTGTTTTACCAAGGACAAGTATTCTGCAGGAGAAATCCAATTGGGGCATACCAGAAGGCTCCTGTTGGCTTGCTATTGCTCGGGCTCTACTGCTACCATGGTTAACTCTTTTCAGATCAGATTCCTTGGCACGAATCAAAGTTGCCAGGTGCAACCGATAAAGAACCTTAGCGACCAAGAGATTTTCTTGTGATTGACCAAGGCGTTGGAGTACGCGGAAGAATCTAACTTGAAGATCCTCAACCTTTGCCAAAGTATCCTTCCGTCTTCTGTTGGCATTATGTTGATACTGACAAATTTCTGTGTCTGGCACTTGCTGAAAGGTGGAACCATGCTGATTACTCTGATTACCGTAAGAAGAGTTTGATGTGTAAGAAAGAACAGGTGATGCTACCGGACTAGTTGAGCGAGCCAAACCTAACAAAAAGCACATGCATCAGTTCAATCTATATTATACTGATGATAGACATTGTAGTCAGAAAAATCATAATTAGCACAAACATTGATTTAGAATTGATATTACACATGGAATGTGATATCATTCACTTTAGTGTTCCTTAACCATGAAAGTGTAAGAAATAAAACCCCTAGATCAACATCAGAACACCTCATCTACTTAGTGGGGAATCTTGCATCCCTAGATCTGTAGGCAAACATAATCTTTAAATATAATTGTTCACTGGACTACACATGAAGAAGAAACTGTCTAATTTTCCCAACATCAAAGAACTAAGATACAGCAAAAATCTAATAAATACATCACAACAACAATTCCAGCACAAAATAGAGGGGCATATATCAGCCCCACAGAGGCCAGAAGCCCCAACCAACTTACCTTAATATGCAATTTTTAAGTTATAGAATAAAATGGTTATTAAGAATTTAATTTTATTACTAAGATAAGAACAAGATTTTTCTTTTATACCCTGAAAGTAATCTGTTTGATGATAGAGGGGCCTTTCACTTCTCACATCATGAATTTGAATCCCACCCTTAGTCTTCTGGGATATTAGTATATATCTCTGTCTTCAAATTACCATATGTAAAGGCACTCCATTATCAACTCCACACGACTTCTATAGTTCCTTATTTCCTCCATATGCATGATGGCGGTAATCATGGCACAATGTTCCCTGCTGGATCTAAGAATTGTGATACCTACTATTAACCTCAAATGATGGCCTACACAGAAGTATGTATAGCATTATCAAATTTGAAGGTGTTACTTTTTTACTGAATAACTAATTATCTGCGGTGCAGGTCGCCATATAATATCATCTTATTTCACCGTCCACCATTTTGGTGAGGAGAAATCTGCTATGAATTAAGACTTGCAGCGAGAAGTTATCTAAGTGCATTTTCAGCGACACAAACAGCAAAATCAGGGTTGTACCTTGCTCATTAAAATCTTCATCCTGATGCTCTTCATCATAGAAACTATTACTGCCAGATAATGGTGTAGGCGAGACCAGTGATTTGGACAGCATTTGAGAGAAAATCCAATCTCTAACACCTTTCATCCTACTGCAAAACATGAAATCAAAAGTCCATAACTCCATACAACTAGAAAATGATAATTTAAAACGGTGAACCAAAGAGATAGTTTGGTTTTTCTAATAGTGGAAATAACCCCTCAAAGCATATCACAAACCCAAGTCAAAATATTTATCGCATGCAATGGGATCATCAATTGAACATCCATTTAGGAAAGGATTAGATCAATATGCATAAACACAAAAATGGGACTTAGCTAATTACTAGTCAATTTTGATAACAAAAACCCTTTTCAAACAATTCACTATTTCAGTGATGCAACTAAGGAACATGATCAGACAGCACTTGATTGGTTAATTCTGATACAACATACACAAAATTGGCACGCATAAGCAAACCGAGTTATATAGCAGAGGAAGAACAACGACTAAACCTACGGACCAAATGTCATAAAAAAATATAACATTTATTCTAATCCAACAAAAAAATAATGATTAAAAAATGCAATGAAAACGCCCTCAGATTATTGGAGGCGCTTACTTTAATATTCGGGCATCAAACACAAGGAACCGTAATACGAAAAGCGAAGACCGCAGAACAAATATTGGAACATTCAAATCCCAAGGAGCATTTTATGGTCCAGTGGCGAACCCAAGCAACAAAGAGCAAAACATTAAGAAAAGCAGATTCTCCAAAAATCGGTGAAGAAAAGGGGCGTGAGAAAACCCTAATTTACGAGAATGGGAAAGAGAGTTGAAAAGAGGATGGGGAATGAACGAAGGTGAGGGGTGTAGGAAGGAGTATGCGAAGAGAGGAAAGAAGAAAATTGGAAAATTGAGATTATGAGATAAGACAGACAGAGACTACACCCACCACCCTATTTTATTTCATTTTATTTTTAATTTCTGTGTAAACTCAGATCGAAACAAAATTGGCGCTACTCCAAGCGTCCCACTCTCACGGGTCAACAGGTGCGCTCCACCTTCTCACCAACCCATCGTTGTAATCGAAACTGTGATTAACCTAAACTTTTCAGATTTACTGTTGATGAAGACAAGCGAAATCATATATGTACAACAATAATTGTCTGCATATCCTTCCCCCACGATTGGAAATTCATCAATTCAATAAAAAACCAGAAAATTTAGAAATGTGGTAATGATTGTAGTTTGTCAAAATTTCGCAAAAGTTTTTTTTTAACTAGTTTCTTCCATCGATAAAACCACACGACATTTTAACCACTCCTAATTGTAAATTATTCTAATTTTGATTATTAAAATAAAGTAAATTACTAGTTTATCGAATGTGTTTTGAATTACTCCTTTTATTTTTCGAGATTAAGTTAATGTAATTTTTTTAAATATTCCAAAAAAAAAAACTATCACTTATAATCGTTTTATCCGAATCAATAATATTGTATAGGATACTTGTGGTTTAAATTAATTTTTTTTATTATTTTTGTACACTTTAATATTTTTAGTTTTTTTTTTTTGTTGCTGTCAGTTTACAAAATCAGTAAAAATTAATTTTTTTACAATTTTATGTTAAATAATTATAGTTTATTTAGTAGAACATATTACTATCTCTACTTTTTTACCTTGACGTTTAAGATTTTGCAAAAGAATAAAAAAAATTAATAAATAATTTTTATTAAGATTAATAAAATATAATTATATGTTATAAATGCATATTATATTTTAAAAATATTTATAATATTAAATGGTCAAATTATTGACATATATTTATTAATTAAATAAATATACCTACTTATAACAATAATGGATAAGTGTTTTGTTAACATAAATCTCATAATAAATAAGAATAAAAAAATTAATAAGTAAGGCGTATAAAAATTGAAGTTTATTATAATTAAATAAAACAAAACATTAATAATTATTTCTTATAAATAAAACAAAAATAATATTAATTATCTCATTTATCGTCTATTGTCAAACAAATGAAAAGTAAAGTTGTAAAAAATTGTAATTGTTAATTGATTTTATAAAATGGTAATGAAAAGTAATATAATAAAATTGTTAAATTATCAGCAAAATAAATGGGAGAATAATAAATAAGCAAAATAAGTTATATAATATATGAATGGTATGATAAAACGTTGAGAAATAATTTTTTATAAAATTTAAATACCAATCATCTTCTTAATTATTGTTAAAATCTTAAACATAAATGAATTTTTTTTCTATGTCATTCAACTTTTATTGTTCTTGTCACATTAATGCAGTCACCATTGTTCCATGTAAGAAGACTACTGACATGTATTTTTTTTTTAATCAAATTCTGTTATATTTTTTTTTACAAATCTTATATTTCTCTAGCAAAATATGTATTAAGCAAAAAAAAAATACATGCATTTGTTATATTGAAAACGTAAAAAATATTTAACATTTTATTCATCCAGTAACAAATAGGATTTGTAAGTATAAAAGAAAAGAAGATTTAGAATTATTTTTTTTTATCTCCATGTTTTAATACCTATACCTATGTAATTGGTAAGGCCAAACTTAAATTTTATTATTTAAATGAGTCAAACTTAAACTTTATAAGATTAACATTAATAGATCATGTGTATATATGTATTTAGATATTTATAATTTTATTTATAATATTTATTTAAAAATATAATCTAATTTTTTATGATTAAAGTGCATAAATTTATATTTTTAAAGATTTCATCTATAATCTGAAGTCATCTTCATGTATATAAATTTATATAGGTTATTATTTTATTTTACTTTTTAGTATAAAAGTATCAATGAAATACTAAATTAATTTAAAAAATTCATTAAACATTAAAGAAAATAAATAAATAAATAAAGTGATAATTAGGTTAATGAACCAAATTCGTTTGTAGGTCTTGAAACAACGGATAATTATATCCCCAAATTTTCAGTTTGTCAATAACAATTGGATTACTCAATTATTTTGCCAATGAATGTGGACTTTCAGGTTCTGATTGGCTAGGTAAGAGATTGAGAAACTTACCTATTATACGTTTTATATTTATTAGGAAGTAATTGGTGATAATATGCTATTGCATGATATGATTATCGTTATTTTAGCCGATTCCATGCGTTTGAAACTGTTATGTTGCGGGTAGCAAGATATTTGGATTCAGATGCCGTTTAATATTTACACAAGAACATTTAACCTATGATTTGTTTGATTAGCAAGCCATCTACATCTACTGGTTTCCCAAATTTGTGAATTAGTGATTCAAGTATGAAGCAAGATGTTAAAAGCTCCATAGCACTGGCTTTCAAAGCATCGCTGGGGAGAGGGAGTGGGGGACCGCAACTATCTAATATAAAGAGAAGAACTGCAAGAAAAGCAGAAGTTAGGAGGGAAAGAAGCAAACAACTTTTAAGGAATCCATACCCTCAAGTTTCCAGAACGTTGGAGTGCCTCAAAAATTCTGGCTTGTTTCTTGCTCCAACTTGAAAGTATAAATTAACTCTCATCTCCTTAAGAAATTATAGATTCGCTGGTTGTGATGCGAATAAATTATATTTTCCTTTGTTTTTGTTTCCTCATGTATAAATGGAAAAGCCATGGCATATCATTGGAATGAAAATTGATATTAACCATGGCATACCAATGATTTGGACCATCTCTTATGCCAACCATGAGTCGACCTGTTTATCAACCCGCTTTATAGTAAAGCATCTTCTGTACATAGAACATCATGTAACACTGTGCAGCCCTCACAATGTTCTCGTCAACTTGAGTAACCCAAGCATCATCACACTTGAACCATCGATTGCTTAATCGCAGATAAGTAACATAATGGCCAGCATCTAACTTACCGGAGTGAGTGACGACAGCGAACAACTCAAATTCTGAACACAACTCATTTGACGCATCAGGCTCATCCCCATCAAAAGGAAAGATTCTGTTCCCAAACCGACTCCTTAAGATTGTTGATGAGAGATACGGTGACATGTCCAGTGAAAAGGGGAACTGCAGGTAGCGATCTACCTTCCTTGACATCTTTCTTGTTGAAGAATGCTCAAATCTTTTTATATGGAAGCAAGAAACAAGGGGAAGCTTCCTTATGGACATCTGTTTCAGAGTTTCCTGCCTCACCTGACACTGCTGACAGAAAAATTTTTGATCTGATCCCAATCTCTCTGCCCTGGTAAATCTCTTCAAGCATCCCATCAGGGTAGACGTCCCACTGCCACAGTTTTGGCTTGAATTCATGCAATCAGGCTCACCATTGCAAGAATGATTGGGTGTTGCAGTGGCCGACTTGGTAGAACCCCCTTGATTTGGTTCCAAGTCCAGTGAGATGTCTATGCAAGGGTCATAAGTAGTTGATGTGAAACCACATGCCATACACATAACATCGGATCGCAAGATACCGGAGAACACCCTATGAGCAATACAACAGTCACCATTGCCTGCTCCGTCAGAGAAAATGTGGTCATTCAAAATGTTAAAATAATAAAATGATGGAAGTTTAAGAGCAGAGCTTGCATTGAAGATCTTTTACATTTCTGCAATTTCGTTTAAATTCTTCAGCATGAAAAGAAGGCAAAAGATAAATTCCTTGTAGATGGATAATTAAAATTATGAAACATGGTGGTGGGCCCTGATATTAAAAAAGAGGTGTTTTAAAGAAAATGACCATAAGATTCCTAATTGCACAACCACTTTCCTGATGTAAAAATAAACGTGTAGACATGCACAAGAGAAACAACTCATTTCCTATGCAATTTAAATTACTGAGAAATTTAGTGCGCAAAAAAATGATACACAAAATTAGTTTGGCATTCTTTTTCTTTTTTTAATATTTTCAGAAATATGGAAAATGAAATGGTAGAGAGTTGAGGCTCATAATTTGAACACACAACTGATTCTTGCACAGACGAACTCCTAAATTTGAACATGTCTAATTGAGAATAAGAACATAGAACTTATGAAACCAATGAGGCATAGCTGCAGTAGAAATGTCAGAAGAAAGAAAATGGTTGTTTTTATGAGAGACATAACACACACCAAAGTAGAAAGAACTACATCTTTCAAGGCTCAATTATTTGCCAACCTATAAGAAAACTCTGTTCTGACACATCCATGGTGGCTGGAAAACTAATGCAACCTTCTCTCAAGGATTGGACAAGCTTTGTTTAATTAAAGACTAAAACATGGCAAAAGGGGGAGTCAACATTAGCATCATTTGGTCTAGAACCTCCTATATGATGAAACGAATAGGCTAAGCATAAATTGACTTACTGGGACTCACTGGAGAGTAGCAGATAACACCATCACGACAGCAGGTTGTGGTTGAGAATTAGCCCTAAGTTTTTGAGCAATTGTCAACTCCTAGAGCAACAAGCAAGAGACCTAAACCCTCACCCTGCAGTTAAATATTATGGTAACTCTGTTACCTTAAATAGTATTTTAAATCATTTTGAAAACAGAAAGCATCAAAAGACATTGAAGACAGCAAGAAAACGGGATTTGTGTTGAAGACAACAAGAATGATCATCTTCTATAATAAGTTTGGTAGCAACTATGATTAATCTGAGCTATTCATTCACTAGTCACCTGTTGAAATGGGAACAGATTAATCTCTTACACTGTCTAAAGGATTTCCGTTCTTAACAATCTAGTTCTACTGCTCAGTACCATAGAGATCAGCATCCTATGACTTTTGAAGTTTCAAATTTTTTTCATAACAATTATGGCTAACAGTGAAATGGGATTGAGGTACGCTAACATAGATTGTGGTCATTAAAGAAGCCCTCTAGACATAGCAATGAGAGAGGATAAGAAGACACACATTGCAATAATCCCTAGATTACTTTTTACAAGATGGTATCCTCACCCTATGAATCACGACATGAATACAATGAAACAAACATGTCTTAAAGATTTGCGTAAAAACTCCAAAGAAACCAGATCTTCTCCAAAAGCTACAAACCAGTGTTATACAAGGTAGGTCTGGCAGAGTTGATTTTGTCAAGTAATTTGTTGTAGAAACCAAAGGAAACCAGTTTACAGATTCTAGTAGCTCTAGTTCAGAAATTTCAACATATCTCACAAGTTTTAATTTTATTTTGATATTTGATTTAGATTGAATATTACAGAAGATTATAGAATAAGGGACTCCATACACGAAATCCCCATCATGCCACATAATTCAAAACAAATCCCTCTCTGTCCCAACCAAAACATATTATAATAATAGTAGCAAAAACAGCAGAGAGTAATAACCACTTCAAAGAAGATGAAAAAGAACAAATGTGTCACTGTCAGAACACGTTACCTTCACTATGTGGCTTACGCCGATCCCTCTCCACCTTTTCATGGATTCCATCGAGCATGGAAATGAAAAATTCATGTGCATCCTGTTGTTCATAACTAGCAAGGTTCGCAGCATGCTGCCACCAACTGCAACGTAACACGACAACAAATCAAACAGATAAACTTTGTACAACAAAGTGGCCTTAATGAAACTGAAAATCCAAATCAGGATTTAGAAAACCATAACTACATTATTCAATTACAAGATACACGCCATCATCATAAACCTAAAAAAATCCACCACTCTGCACGCACCTGTATAAGAACCTTGCGGGGCTATAGGGTGAACGATCTCCCGAAAACACAGAAGAGAACATAGCATCCATATCACAAGCTAAGCATATTCGCCCACTCTTGTTCCCATTGTTGCCGCCACTTCTCTTCCCAGCACCGCCACCGTCACCGTCACCATTGTTCCTTTTCTGACAAAAATACCGGTTATGTCTATCACTCAAGAAGTAATTCCTCAACGGCGGCGTGTGAAGAAGCGCTTGCAACACCGAGTTCATGAAGCACGTGTTACCTAAATTGTTCAACCCGCGCAATCCGCGCGGCAAATCCAGAGGATCGGCGCCGGCGCCGTCGATCGGGCTAGAGCGACTTCCGATCAGAGCGCGTTCGCGCAGATCCGGCGCCCAAGGCCGGTAATCCACCCTACGCCGCTTCCGGAGATTCTCCGGCTGCGGCGATGGGATCGCCGGCGATCCTCCACCGCCGAGGGTTGATGCGGCGGTCTGCGCGATCACGACGGCGGCGTCAAAGTCGCGATCGTAAACCTGGTCGCGGCAGGCGCAGCAGAAGAGCTCGGCACGGTCGACATCGACGGCGATCTGGTGACCGGGCGGCATTGATGCGGCGTGCGCGGCGGCATGGGAGGAGTCGCCGGAGGCGACAGAGTGACAGGAGACGGCGGCACAGGTGATGCAAGCGTAGAGGCGGGAAGGAGCGGTGAGGCCGCAGGCGGCACAGCGAGGGACCTCGGCGGGATCGCGACGGAGGGCGGCACGACCACCGGGAGGCTTGATCCGGAGGCAGCTGTGGAGAGCGAGAAATGGCTTGGTGGAGTTGCGGCGGAACTCGGCCAAGTGGGGACAGGGTTGGGCGTTGATGTTGGAGGACATGGCTTTGCTAGGTTTGAAGATGGGATAATCAACGGCTGCGATTGGAGCAATGGGAATGAGAGAGCATATATTTGAGGTTGATGAGGTTTCCCTTTGGCTTCCCTACTCCATTCCCTATGGTTTTGTGTTCTCCTTCTTTATCCTCACTCTATTCTTTCTCCCTTCTCCCTCTCCTTTCTCGTTACTGCCACTTCTCTCTGTCTCTCTCTCCCTCTTTTTTATTTTCTTTTACATTTTTATTTTTTAGCAAATAATTTTAAAAATATAAGCTTTCCGTTACCGTAAAATATAATATTTTAAAAGTCTCCAATAAATGTAAGCTTGTTTTTATAATAAATTATGTTTTTATTTGAAAAATATCGTGAATGAAAACTAGTTATATTAATAATAATTTGCATATATTTCGTCATGTCTAATGTTGATTTAAAAATAATGTATATATTTATATTAATATGATTTAAAGCTTAGTTGATATGTGAGCTGGTGGACAACTATTTTAAAGTTAAGTTTGATTTCATGTGTGATATGTACAAATATCTAAAGTAATATATGTTAAATTTGATAAAATAAAATAAAAATGGCGACGGTTGTGGGAGGGGCATCCATGTATTTTCGAAAACATGGGAGTTATGAGGACTGCCATGTTCAGTGTTCAGATAACTCATTATTTTCCAGAGGCCGATTGGATGGCAACTTATTCCCATACATTCACTATTGGCCTCTTATTACTTTCTCCACCTGCATTAAAAAAAATTATAATATTAAATTATAATTATTTAAGTTAAAATTAAATAATTATAAAAATAATAAAAGTGTCTTATTTGTATACATAATTTTAAAATATACAATATTAAATTAATATAAAATATTATTAGTAGTTAAAATTTATTTAAAACAATGTAAATTTTGTTATTTTTTATTTATAATTTAATATATTTTTTTGTATGTTTTAATTTTTAATAAAATTTAATCAATAATTATAAATACGTTATATTAAAATGAGAAAGTGACACACGAATGGAACTCGAATCGCCTGTAGCTCTGGCTTTTGCGTTCGCTTAAGCCAATTTTGGTAAAAAATAATTTTGATTTAAGCTAAAAAAAAATTAGCTTAAGCTAATATCTCTTAAACCAAAAAAATTCGCTTAAACAAATTTAAAAAATATACTGCAGCATAAAAAAATATGTTTTCTTTTCTTAGTTACTTCAACTCTCTCTCTCTTCCTCTCTTTCCAATTCAGCCACACTCTTCTTCTCTCCCTCTCACTCAATCTATTTCTTTTCTTTTCTTTCCCATCTCTTCTTCCTTCAGCCCACCCAATCTCCTTCTCCCTCTTTCCTTATCTAGCTCTCCTCTCCTCGCCTCCCCTTCCGTTCACCCCATTTATCTCCATCCTTTTCTCTCTTCATCTAACCTTTTTTCCTTTCTTCTATTAGCCTTCTCCCGCTCTCTCTCTCCCTTGTACTTTTGTCTTCATTTTAATCTCCCTCTCAGTCTTTCTTTCTCTATTTTTCTTTTGATTTTTTTGTCATTTTTTTTAAATTAGCTTAAGCAAATTTTTTTGACTTAAATGAATTTTTTTAACTTAAGCCAAAATCTCTTTTTAACAAAATTCATTTAAGTGAAAAAATTTTACTTAAGCGAATGCAAAACTGCAGACTGCAATTCTCACCAAAATTACAGGCGATCCGGATCAACACAAATACTTGTATAATTTTTATATGATTTATTGTCATCATCGTAATACTGTTATAATAAATTGATTTTTTTAATGCGTGTAACATGAAATAAAAATAAGAAGTTATATATATAATAAATTTTGAATAAAAATTATAAATTTTAGTATAGTTAAATGTATTAATATAACTAAATGCTACAACTTTTATTATATGTATTTTATGGATCCCATTCTTTGCAGCAGTCTTGCCTCTGCAACAGAGATCATGACTTTTAGTTTTATATTCAAGGAATGTTACATACTATAATATTTTGTAGTTATTTTTAATAGAAATCATGATTGATTATGGTTATGCTGGAGTGGACGGGACGGCTATAGAAGATCTAAAATCAAAATTTATTATGTTGCACAATATTAGTCAGGTTTAAAAAATTGAAATAAAAATAAGGCATCATCTATTATGACAAATTTTAAAAGTTTACTTCTGAACATTAAAGTAAACTTTTGATTTAATCATTAGTGATGAATATTTATATTTTCTTCCATATAACTTTCTTTTTTGTCAATTTTCTTTCATATCGAATGAAAAGCACTGTGCACTGTGCACTGTGCACTGTGAAGGATTTGGGGCCATGTGGGATAATCCACCTAAACCCCTTCATAACATAACCACGTACGCTGTTTTGTCAACGATTCTGAATAATAATGTGGAGATTCAGGAGAGTATTCTGCAGTGGATTGAAGTATTTACAGGGGGAAAAACATTTTTAAGTTAAAATTAACTAATTTATGTTTTAAAAAAGTTATTTAAGAAGCTTTTAAAAAGTTAAAGAATATAGCTTATTTTAATTTAGAAGATTTATTTTATTTTATAATTATTTGTGCATGAACTTACTTAAATAGGACCTTAATAAATTATCTAACTGAAAACTATCATCATATTACTACTATATATAAATTAATGAATTATTTGCAATATTTGTTTAGTAGTGTATTTGCCAATGCCTAATTGTGGAGTGTTCTAATCGAATATTTTTACCCAACATCATTTTTTATGATGTTATCCATCATCAAGTCGCTTGATTTGGGAACCACGAAACATATCTTGAACAAAAATAAGACCTGCTAGTGATTCCCTCTACTGCACATACCTACGAACTCTTGTGAATCTTTTCTCAATCGTAGCCATACACAACTTGCTAATAACTATATATAATTTTAATAATTTAAAAAAATATATAGAGGGAGACAGTACAGTAGTTGCAGTTCCATCACATCAGCTGTAGCATGTCTTGCACAATCTAATCACATAAAAGTTAAGAAAGCTAAAAAGACTAAATTAAAATGTCTTATGCATATAGACTCCGAAACACTACATATTGACCAGAATGATGATCAGAGCATTCCTATTATTAGTAAAAGCACCAAAAGAAAAAATTCAAAATTTATGATGCTTTTTTTTATTAACATACATTGAAAATATAAGTATTAGTGATGGGAATCTTTCACTTTCGTTTGAAATTTATGATGAATACGTAATTTTAAAGGTCGTTATTTATTAAAAAAATGATGCAGCGTTTTCTGCGGTATTTGCAGATCTTCCCCAAAATAGGATTGCTCCTAACTTTGGACGATTAAATGAGCAAACAACCAATGATCCAATAGGGGAATTAAGGCTTTTAATTTCTTTTTTTTGAGAGTGACACTCACGGTAAGAACTGGCCAGAAGGAAGAAAGTGAAGTAGAAACAATGAGAAATATCAATATAATAATTATCATCGGTGACATATAAATAAAGCAAGATAGGTCTACTCAAGAAGATTGCTAATTTATCTGTCCTAATCACTAAGCTCCACTTAAATGCATTCGCTGGAAACAATTTCCTGCGAATATAATTCTCACTTTCTCTTCTTAGATGGTGGCTGTGGAGTCTCCTCCTCTTCATCTTCTTCCTCATCATCCTCTTCATCTACCCCTTCTTCATCATCTTCCTCGTCACCATCATCATCATCGTCATCTTCATCCCCGTCATCACTTCCTCCGGCACCATTAGCCTCAGCATCATCTTCAGGATCCCCTTCCTCCTCACCTTCATCACCTGAGTATTCTTCCTCTTCTCCATCATCATCCTCGTCATGTCCATCTTCATCATCATCTCCATCTTCATCATCCTCTGTTTCACTCTTGTTTTCTAGATAAGCATGTTTCCTACCACATAGGTCCTCTAAAGGAAACCTGACCAGGATTTAAGATAGAAAAAACAATAATTAATAACTATATTAACTTTAAATGAGGCATACAAGTTTATTTTTACCTTCCATCCATTGAGATCAAATTTGGACACTCGGAATTAGTGACATTAGTCAGCAGATACCCAATCTGGGAGAAAAACAAACAGGAGTAAATAAAAAATATTTATTGAATTCAATGCAACAGATTATAATAAATTCCAAGGATATTCTAGTTTAAAATCACCCAATAATGTACATATTCAAGAAAGAAACAATAGTGTAAAATTATAGCCATCCAAATACTGAAACTTGTCATCGGTTTCTTTCAATCCTTGAAGTCTAAGAAATACAATTGAACCATTGGAAAGACAGAAGAACTAATGGATAGAAAACCACAAGGGAATAAGTGGATTGTTGATATTCTGAACTGGTGCATTACGATTTCTTTTGTTACTTTGTTGTTTCCACAAGCATTAGGAGAATTCATGATTTTGTTCAGTACACTTCTTTTCTTAATGAATACTAGCTTCATCCAAAACAGAGAGTAAAAAAGAATCACAAAGAAAGCTCTTTTACCAGCCACAAAATGGAAAGCCGCTGATAATATCCAAAGACACATATTAATCAAAAACCAACCATTTAAGAGCCCACTGAAGCAAACTGACCCAACATTTGTACAAAATCTTATGCTGGAACCCCTCTACACTTCTTGTTATGAGAATGATTTGTTCAAACAAAAACAATGCATCTGATCTGATAGCATATTTACTAATAATAAACAGCAAAATAGACACACATGTTGCACAAAAAGGAGCTTGAGCAGTAAATTGGCAAACAATTCACTCACACAGTTACATGAAACACAATTGCAAACAATCCTTATAGTTAAGACATTCCTTGCTTTGACCAAACTAAGCACGGTGTTCCAATCTTGCAATAAGTGAAACAAATAAACCCTAAATTCTCAAAAGGTTACTCAGTGCTAAACGAAAAAGTAAAAATGTGGAATTAAAGGGGGGAAATGATGTGAGAAGAAGAAAAATGGTGGATTTAGAGAGAGAAATACCAAGGCGAAAGATTGGGCGGCGGCAAGAAGAGTGTCAGCGGCAAGAGCCTGGAGAAGAGAGGGTACGTCGAAGACGCTGAGAATTGGAACCTCAACCTCCATTCCCAAAACACTATCTGTGCTCAGCCTCAGAGAAGAAGAGTCAATGCCTTTGGTCTGAATCTGATTACGGATTAGGGTAAACCCCACTCTCCACCGTTTTAGGGTTTTTGTGAACCAACGAATTTGCTATTCTTATTTCTATTACCACTCCCAATTTTCTTACTTCCACGCCATATTCTAATCGTTTTTTTGTTTTTGTGCAGGAAGTGCCTGTAACAGTTTCTTGTTTACAAAACTTGATGTGTCCTTCTCTGTTATTAAGGAAAATTTGATGGTTTTCAATCGACAAATAATAATAAAATTTTATTAAAATATAATTATTATATTTTTAATGTAATAAATATATTTTTAATAAAAAAATTATTATTTTTTAATGTTTAAATTTATTAGTTCAAATATTATTTTAATAAAATCTTATTCTGAAAAAGCCTCATTTTATAGGCAAGTTAAAAATAAGAAGAGTATTAAGAACATATTTTTTTAACCCATATATTAATTAGTTGAAATTTATTAAAAGTTATAAAAGTGTGTGGATAAAATTGTTAAATTAAAAGTAAAATCACATTATTTTTTTCATTTTCAATAAATTTGAAGTAATAATAAAAATGTTTTTAAAAAAATATTCTGTTATCATTTCTATTAAAATAAATGTGATTTTGAAAACCAATCAAATAACTGGAATGATTTTAATTTTTCTTAATAAAACTTGACTTGGATGTTTTCCTATTAGCCGAATGTAATCCAACAAAGAACACGTGTGAAGTTGACGGTGATGAAGTAATAGTATGAGAGTGGGACTACATGCTACAACAAAGTGAAATAATCCTGAAAGACTCTGGATTCTTCTAGTTATAAGCATGACCCTATAGCAAATGTGTATGAAGCGCTAAATACCCGCACAAATTCACTGATGTAGAATGTTGGGCCTTTTAAAGTTGTCCCATACCAAAACTTACAACTCATCCAATCCTGAAATTTAAAATTAACAAGTAAATATTTTTCAATATTAAACATCCTTTATTAAGAATATGTTCCTGAATAGATTCATTGTTCAATTTAAAAGCTTAATGACAAGAATATATATATATATATAAACTCATTTTTATTTTTAAAATGTAAAAACAATTTTGAAAGGTTACATTTTTTGAAGAAAGGAACGGACACAAACACCTAGATAACAACATGAAATTATATATCAAAAACAAAAAAATGGATATATTAGGATTTATCTAAAAAGAGGACAAAAGATAAAGATTAGCTGCAACTCTTTCGATATGTTTCACATTATTTTTTAATTAAAATTAAAATTTCACTTTAATAATTCAAATAATAAAGGTCAATATTTAAGGTTGAGTTGAGTTATCAAAGAAAAATTTTAATTTTAATTGAGAACATAAAGAGAAATACAGCCCAAAAGCAAATATTCATTAGGGTCCTTAAAACATTAATTAAAGAAAAAAATAAAAAATATTTAAAAAATGCTATAATGTGCTCCTGACATGATTTTTAATATATCATAGTATAATTTCTAACAAAAACTATCCATTCATTATTTCTTTAATCAATATCTTTAGTGTTCTCGTCAATAAGATGGGGAAAAAACCTGAAATAAAACTTGCAGCTATAATAATGCACATTCATAATTCTGATAATAAAGTGGAGTTGACGTGTGACTGATGCAGTTTTGCAATGCATAATTGAAAATTGACAACACAACAACTAAACATAATCAGCATCACTAGCACAAGCAAGGCTGGGGTCATAGCCTGATTATGATTATGGACTCTTTATGAGGGGCAAAGTAGACGTGACCAGCAAACGAATGGTGAAAATGAGTGCCACCCTAGCTAGCAGTAGTTGAGAATATTCAAAATCAAAGTTTCAAAACAGACAATAAACAGCGTGCCTTTCAAGAATCATTATATTTTTTTTATTAGCAGATCAACAGTGTTTAAGTGTATTTTTCACAATCTCAGGCTATGGTTCAAGAATTGCATGTTCTCCACAACAGTTTAAGGAATGATTATATTCATAAATTTCCTCTTGGCAAATGCCAACCACCATTTATTTGGAGTGCCATTAGGTCTGTATGCAACGCTCAATAACCTCCCACTTGTTTCTTCCCGTATCTGCTTCAAATAATTTCTGAACAATTCTGCATTGTTGGAATCACAAGAGTTGAAATATAAGAATAATTTATATGGTCTATAAAAACAAATTATCTAAATTGCAACGTTGCATCAGACAGAGTAAACAAATCAACAGTATAAATGTTCAATGTAAGGTGTTGAGCGCAGTGTGAAATCTCAATTTTCTAATCATCTATGATGAAAAGCAAGGTAATATCACCCAGAAACATTGATTACAATAATATTTAACGGAAACCCAAAAGCTTCAGCACACTCTTCGGTCAATGGAAGTTTGTCAGGTTTTTGAAAAAATAAGTACAAAGCCACTTGAATTGGCTCTTTAAAAAGGCTTCATGATAAATATATATGACGGAATAAGAAAGCCTACATCTACTACCGGCATAAATTCAAGCTGAAAATCCTGCATGGATGCAGAAAGGAAACACATCATACTCCATTTTAGAAAGTAATTTTCTTCTTTTTATTTCGTTCAGTTGAAATCCAAGCACCAGAGCACATGAGAAACACTGCAAAATTTGGTTTACAACGGCCGTATTAAAGTCCCCAAGTAAAAGTTAGTTATTTAAAATGAACCTCTCTGAATGAGTTTTCCAAACTTGAGTTATCTATTTAGGTCCCTGAAGATCAACGCATTAGCATTTGGTATCACTCCGTTCCATGTTTATGTTCCCCAATTATCATATCAAACACCTACCTACCTCCACGCCTAGGGGTATGCAAGGAAGGAAGATAGATACTACAAGGAATGGTTCATCTTTTTGCCAAAGACTTGACATTCTTTGTTATTACATGTGTACTCAAAATTCAAAACGAAAAAGCAGTGACATAATTTGTTGTCTTTCAAAATAATGACACCCATTGAGGCATAGACACACTCAGTTTGTCATGTGATTTTAAAGTAATCTAAGTCACCAAATGTGAAGATTGTATCAAATGTTCAGTAAAATAATTAGCGAAATATAATAATTTATCACAGTTCTTGGGAGGTGGGCTTCAATTAAATAGCTTCTTAAACAACTAAAACTACCAATTAACATGTTGACAATACAATATACATGATTAAACTAAGCATATGTGAATACTCATAAGAATATCATCTAGGTGAAGGCATAGCGACCACGATTCACCTGCTTCCTTATGTGATTGAGGAAGGGGAAAAAGACCCGGAAAAGGAAAGCCAGACTCTCCAGGGACAGGAACCTTTTCAAGGCCCAGGTTGATGATTGCCTTGGTTCCTTCAGCTAAGGTTCTGCAACCTTCAAGCCTCTTGAGAGCAACGTTAATGTAAAAGGTCAAGTATATGAGAAGCTTATCAGCGGGGCTCTTGATGTCAAAGTTTCTGAAGAACACATTGGCTCGAAAGAAGGTGATGGCTTCATCTACGATATCAGTTCTGTCTACACCACATAACACACATTCTGAAAAACCCAAAAATCAAACAGAACAAAACAAAACAAAAAGCAATGAATAGAATAGAGTAGAAACCTTGATCTGAAACAGGAGCAGGTCCCTTAATGTGACTCTTGAGAGGAAGAAGAGGGCATCCACAAGCTCTACTCACTCCAACTTCATCCACAAAACTAGAGTGGTAAACCTTCCCATACAACAACCTCAACAATTATATTCAATTGGGAATCAAAATTTGACAGTAAAAATTATGAATTTTGAATAAGCATGAATTGAATTGAATCCTCGTACCATGTCTCTTTGTGGCGATGATACGAACGAGGTTTGCTAAGAAGAATTCAATTGTAAACCCCAAATGTTTCGCGAAATGATGGGAAAGATCAATCCAGGTGCGTAAATATGTAGTTGTTTGGAATGGGGAAAACAAATTGATAAATAGTATAAGAAAATCGCGAAACTTGGAGTAAATTGATGGATTAAGATACCCAAATTGTTAGAAGATGTGAAGGTGAGTGGAATCAAGATTGTGAACAAAGTAATTTGTGGAAATGGGATCTGAGAATTATGATACTTTATTACATTGTTAACACTTTTTTTTTTTTGGGCTGGTGGTGCCGTCATTATTCACACTCACTAGATAAGTAAGACAAGCTTGATAATTTAATGTGGGCCAGCCATCAACAAAGCCCAAAACTATTCAGCTCATAAGAAATTCTGTACGGCCCAGTGAGGTTCTTCACATCAAAAACAACATTTTCTTTGTTACTGATTTACGAAAAACCATTAATTGCTTTTCAATGGATTTTGTGTATTAAATTTACTTGTATCACTTTTCGCATTTTTTTATAATTAAAAAAATAATGGAAATGTAACATATTTTTGTGATTATAATAAACGAAGGTTGATATTTTCTTTTTGCATTACTTTGCATCTTACTATTTTTTTTCTAAAATAAGATATACTTAATGGCGAATAATTAATGCGAGGTTCAAACTTATGACGATTCTGCTTTTGTTAGTTACAAGTTCTTATATGCGTTGATGTGATGGATAAATAATCATATTATGTACATTTTTTATTTTAAATAATAATACAATTTTTTTAATTTTTGCAATATTGTGCTACATAAAAAATATAATAATTTTTATTAAAATATTGCTATATATAAATTTTTATGATGTAGAATAAGCAACTTGTTCTTCTCGATTTATTCTCAATAGTCCAAGGTTTCATTGCTGGTATTTATGTGTACTATTAGCAACACATCTTATGTTGTTCTCAAAATATGGTATATTATTCCCCACTTAGGTTTTGACAAGGAGAAAGACGTCAACCACACATTTTTCAGCTCATTAATTATAAATTCTATAGCAAATTTAAAATATCCCAATGTTTCTTGCAAGTAGAAGAAAAGAATGGTTCTGTAATCCAACAAGATCTAGCAATCCATTTACCCCTATATTATATACATTCAAGTACAAGAAAAAATGGTCCACATGGTTACGTCTTTGTTTCTGATTGAACTTAATTTTTTAGCTATAGATTTTATTTTAACAAGCTCGTGCAATTACATAGATGTTTTATTTTAAAATAAATAATATATATGTATAATGTATAACAGAGACCACTCATCATTTCTTATTGCCCAAGAATCTCATCATATATTAACATTAGCAGATTTTTTTAGGGCAAGACACTAAAGTAAAGTTCTTTCCGTTTACTTGTCTTTTTTTTTTTTTTTTTAAATGGCATTATAATTTTGTCAGTATTTTGATAGTGTCAAAACCTACTAGTCCTTTGATAGCGTGATGTCTAACAACTTCTCAACGTTGCATGGTATGTGCCTTCTTGTGATCGTAAATTATATTAGTAAAATAATTTTACTCTTATTTAATACTATAGAACATATTTTTACTATTAACATTTACTTTGATTGATTTCATTTTAAAATCTCACTAGCTTTCTTTATTATGAACAAATAACAAAATAATAATAAATATTTTGCGTAAACTTTGAGGTAGATATTATAAAAATTATTAAAATCTTCTTGAAAGTACTTGTAAAAAAAATATATAAATAAGATTATGATGTGTTAAAAAAATATAATTTATTGAAAAACGTACTTGGCATTAGTTTTATAAAATCATACTACATTAAAAAAAATCATTATTTAAATTAAGTTTGAAACGAAACATAAAATATTTAAATTTACAGTGTGGAAAAAAGTATCAATTAATCATATAAGAGGAAAAACTAAAAGATAGAAAAGCGAAGTTGAGCAATCTTTGTTTAATTTAATTTAATTTTTTTTGTAAAAAACTAAATTTGAATTTTTAATTTTACAATATGATGTATTGGGGAGATGCAAAACTTGAGTTAACAATAATTTTACTCCTCTATATTTTCCTCCCCACAAAATATTTGATCCAAACATAATGAGGATATAAAAATCTCTCCTTTCCTCCCCTCCAAATTCCAACCAAACAATATCTAAATGAGCATATTAATAAAAATAAAAATTTACGTCAAAATGCATATATATTGCTTAGATACACTGTCAATCTTTACCCTTTCTTTTTCGTTTTTCTATTTTAAAATTTGTCAAGTACACAACAAATTTAAACCTGGGCTGAATATGTTGAATTTTTTCTTTATGGAATGTATTATTTTTGGTCATGCTTTCAGGTTTAATATTCTTTAAGTTTGGCCAAGATTATGCGCATCATCAACTTGTGTTTTACTTTGATTCTTTACTTTAAGCTATCTTATAAGCAGCAAGCCAATCAAATTTCAAAGACAACGGATCTATATGACGCGCTTCTCACAGGATAATTGTAGACAAAATATATTGCATGGTAAACGAAGGCCGCTACATAGCCAAAATTTTGTTTATCAAGTGCTAAATATAATTCCAAAGAGCAAAAATTGAGGGAAAAAAAAATCATTTGACTGAAATGCATAGTAGAATGTTAAACCATCTTGCAGTTACAGACAACCCATTTTATAAAACCAGAGCTTGTTTACCACAATTTTGTAGCTAATGACAGTTAAACCAAGCTACAAGGATAAAGAATGATATAATTTGAAAAGCTAACTATACATGTCAATTCTAATGCAAAAAAGCTAATGTAAAAGGTGCACAATGAATGAATTAGATTAGGCTGGTAAATGATGAGGTCAACAAGTATGGAAAATTTGCTGGTTCTCGTTGCTGAGCAAGTTCATGAATGTCCCTTACGATGTCAAACACTGCTTCTGGTTGAGCTAATTTAAGTGCATTCTCTGACATTGTTTTCAGCTCATCTGATTTTGTGCTGAACCATTCAGCCACAATTCTTGCAGTTTCATTAGGACTACGAGTGAAGACACCAGCTCCATTGTTTACCACATAAGGCACATTACCCTTTTCCTGTTGTTGCCATCATGCCAGCTAAGAATCAATATAAGACACTTTAAAAAGAAAAAAAAGACTGAATAGCGTTGAGGAGAACATTTTAATCACTCACCTGTCCGGGGATATAGTCATTGAGGATTATAGGAAGCCCTCTGATCAATGCTTCTGCAATTGTACCTGGTCCAGCCTGAAAATTTCATAGAACCATTGAGCCTATGCTAGCATGTGAGGTATCACACAATGAGCAAATTGGTGTAACTTACTTTTGTTATGATGCAGTCACAGGCTCCCATCCATTTGGCCATTTGTTTCTCGAATCCTCTAACCTATTAAACCAAGAAACAAGGTTTTATCAGGTGGCATTCTATTATGCTATTCTGAAATTGGCTGTTCACTTATTCAGATATCAGAGGTTTATGAAGAGTGAAGCCACTTACCTTTACAGGAATCTTCCATTCAAGAGATTCAAGGGTAGATGCTAAGTTCTTATTACGACCACATATGATAATTAACTGTCCAATTGGTTTCTCAGCTTCTTTATCATAAAGTGATTCTCCTAGAGCCTTTGCTGTTTTCTTGACAGGACCCATTCCTTCACCACCCCCCATCAGCAAAACTGCTGGCAAGTTGGGATCCATCTCGAGTTCTTCTCTTAATTGATCCTATAGTAGTAAGACAAAATCAGTGCCATCAATGAAAGCAAAACTACACTAGTGTATGTTTGGGAAAGATAAATTTTTAAAAGTTCTCATAAAATTAAGTGACTGTGCATTCAAATTAAATTGAATCAAACATGCATTTACACCTTCAATATGCATACCTTCACAAGAACTGCCCGGGCAAAAGAAGGCCTAATGGGCAAGCCAAAAACACGGACTTGAGATTCCTCGAGACCGTCTTGTGAGGCTCTCTTGGCAACCTCCTGTGAAGGGCAGTAACATCTATTCACCCAAGGATGAAACCTGGAAGCAGAATAAAGGTTAGAATTTAGACTAAGAGCATGCAAACATTAATTAAGCAAGAAAATTTAACAAAGTGGACTTACCAAGTAGGATGGCATGTACTGAGGTCTGTGATCACTGTGACAAATATCACTTTCTTTTGCAAACCTTGCCACTTTAGAACCCACAATGGAATATGCTGCATCAAGGGATGAACACTAATGATTATATCTGGCTTGTACTCCATTAGCCCCGCCTCCACCTCCCTGCAAAATGAGAAAACGCACCAATTAGAAAAACACCACTTAATTTAGTAAAATACAAGAAAACAAATGCAATTTAAAAAATCCTTTACCCACCACAGACTAAAAAAGTAGGAAGATTTTACAGCTACAGATATGAATAGTTATTCCTATTTTGCTGAGCAAAGGGGAATAACCTTTATTGCAATTATTGACAATTGAATAATGATAAAAGAGTAAAGACCAAGTTGTCCATAAAGTCATATTCTCTTTTAACCAAAAAAGTTATATCAGATTTTGATGAAAAAACCATTGATAAAAGTTAATTATAAAAAGAGAAAAATTAGAACAGGAATGTACCTAGCATAGTAGGCAGCGATGGCAGCCAAATACACAGAGTGAATCCATCTAGGAGAAGTACTATGAAACGCAACATTCCACAGCTGCACATGCTTAACCATGAATTTATATTGCCCCTCCATGTCATTCAACGGCCACCCCGTGTACTCTTTCCAAACATCCTTAACAAATATCTGAAAATTGAAAAGGTTCAATAATCAGCACAGAAACATAAAATAACCTACACTTGATATTGGCACAAAATGAAATTACTTTTTCCAGAAAAAAAAGCCGCGCAAATAACTCCAAGAAAACAAAACGTAGCGACAAAGTCCTCGTGACCAATAAGCAAGACATGACAAAAACATACGAAGAACACAACAAAAATATCCCACACCAGAAAACTCCTGTACAAAACAAATCTTAAGAAACAAATAAACTTATTTTTTTTAAATTAAAAAAAAAAAAAAACTTGTGTAACATAATGTTATGAAAAAAATGGAAGAAAAGCAAAAACGGATCCAGAACCAACGGTCAAATATAACGGAAAAAGAAACTTAGCAAAAGATAGATTTCATTACCCTGTATTCATCACCGAATTCAATTTGAAAGGCGTCACGAATGGCCTCAGCGGAGGCTCTGTGTCCACCACCGGTATCACTCATGAGAATCAACACGTTCTTTGTTCTTTCAGCTCCAATCTCCATGAGTTCCATGCCTCCATCGCTGTCATCATCATGAACGTTGTGAGAGTCATTCCCACGCCTCTTTTGGCTGTTATTCCCGTGATATCCAAACACTTTTTCCGCTATGGACTTTCTGGGCGACCCGACAGAAACCTCCATGTCCCAGAAAATGAGGTGTTCACCTAACGGTCAAACCTCGTTCCCGCCACCACTGAAACGAGGCTTCACCGGAGAAGAGAGAGTGGAAGTGCTTGTGGTTAAGGGAAGAGAGAAAAGAGAAAGGGAATGATTGGTGCAGAGATGGCGAAATACAAGGGTGAGAGAGAAAGAAAGGTTACTAATGTTGGTGTGTTATAAGGTGTGGGTGTTGGAATTATGCCATGGAATTTTTGGAGGCTGTGTGGCTTCGGTGAATCTTAGCCGTTGGATTTTCTTCTTCCGATCGAATGTTCTTATTGGAAGATTCGAATCTTTGCGTTGTTTGAACAGTAGAGTTGAGTTGTTCTCTTCAATCAATCATTCTTGTCTTCTAGCTTTGCTCTTATGCCCTCTTGCTTTTGGGTATTTGCGTTTGCTGAAAAGGATGGGTTCTCTGGTGTTGACAACACTTGCTTCGAGCCTTCGACTCGTTTGCATTGCCCTCCCTATGTTCATGCCTCGCCATCGCTTAAAAGTAAGTCCTATTTTGGGTTGCTTATACGAAAGCTAGAAACACATTTTTTAATTAATCAAATCAGATCTTTGTCCATGCAAGTTGCTGTGCTAATGGGTAAAGAGATTGAAAGAAATTAGATACAAGGAGATGTTATTGTTGTCTCCCTCACATTTTGCATAAAATTATAAATAATAAATTTGTATTAAAAACTATAGTATTTAATCATTATTATTTATTAAGTGTTTATTTTATATTTTTTATGTGTGATTTTGTACAATTTATTAAAAATGTTAAATTTTTAGTTAAAGACAAATTTAGGTGAGCTTTTAAAAATATTTTTAATCACAACTTATTGAGATAAATTTTAATTTTTTTATTCTTATGTTAATTATCTTTCTTAAACCACGAGGTCTGATTCCGTTCGAAAACAAAATTTATAGATGGGTACAATTCGTTTATATTAATACATCTCAAAAAATACATCATATAAAATAAAAGAGACATCCAAAAGTGTCTATTCAAAATATAGAAACATCATTTATAGATAAAAATAAGATATTTTAATAACATTTATCTTTAAATTTATGACAAAAGTTGTTATTTTAAATTAAAGTATGAAAAAATTATTTGAATAAACTGTGTATTCAAATATACTCTATACCTAATTTATAATCTAGGCAAAATAATGAATTATTTTGTGAAATAGTGACTTAAAATATTCCAATTAAACAAGCAAACAATTGAATCACTTGAATTAATATGTGGTTAGTTTTAGTTTTAATTTGTTTTTGTTTAAGAATAACATTTTTTATGTACCTAGAATTTTGTTAGAGTGGGCATTGTTTGATGACGATTTTTTATGCAATTGATAATGAAATGAAAGAAGGTGTTTGTGTAGAATAAAGCGCTACTTAAATAAAATTTTGACTGGAGTGACATTAATTTTTGTAGGTTAAGTCAGTGCTCCATTGTGCCAATGTCACGTTATGCAGCTAACATTGGGGAAAATAGGTGACGTTTCATTTGCAAGAAAATTACACTTAGCGTTGTCACCTAATTCTTCAACAAGAGGTTCCACTTCTGTCATTCAATACAAGTGGATTGAATATTTTAAAGATAAATATTTTTTAAAATTGTTCAATCCATAGAAAATTTAATTTTTTTTATAACATTAACAACATATTTAAGTATAACTTTTGAATTTATTTTTATAAAAATATTAATTTTTAATTAATACAACGTTTTGTGATGATCAGTGTGTATATGTTTTTTTTAATAATGTGAGTGTAGTTTAATTAATAATTTAATTTTTAAATAATTTTTGTTTAAAAAAACTGCATATCAAACTCACTGATAAATTCAAGTAATTTTTATAGTACAAGTACAACTTTTTTTCAAAATCAATTTTTAAAAATTCAATCAATATGTTGTTCAACTTGTTTTTAAGTTTAATTTTAACATTAATGTTGACATGGTTAGTTCATTACAAAACATTGATGATAATAATAGAAGTGTAGAATATCCCATGGAATTGAGAACTTATTCAATGTATTGTGAGGGACCAAGTAGGGTCCCTTGAGTTGAAAGCTTTCAAAGCTACTTGACCATTGTTGTTAGTAATAGGTGGACTTTCAAGCACCAAAAAACAAATACACACTATGGATATTTAAACAAATATATTATTCGAAGCAAACTAGAATCATCATCAACATAAGGGAAAAAAAAAGGCTGCGATCTCGAGAAAAGATAATACCCCGTAAATAAAAGGATTGCAATGCAAACAAGTTTATGAATTTTTAATGAACGAGTTGTTATGTAAAATTTTTAAACTCAACAATTAAAAATATAATTAACATGTATAAATACATAAATTATAATATTTAACTAAATTTTATACTTGATTTTTTATTTAGCAGTTACAGGACTTTAATTTACTATTTTCAACTGTACTTCTACCTTATATGAGTTTATATACGCACGCGTTCTTTTTTAAAGTAAAAATATATAAATATTGTGCCGAGGAGAATAATAAATATATATCTTATTATTTAAATAATAAAAACAAAAAGAAAAATTTATGCAAAGTTAAATAAGAGAAATGTTACTAATATATTTTAAATATACTTTTATTTATTAAATAATATTTATTAAAAATAAAGATTTTATTTTCAATATAGAAAATTAATTAATAATAAAAGAATAAATTAAAAAATAATTAACATTGTAGATGGTGGCGTCAGCATTATGATTCAGTTTCCATCTTAAAGTTCGTCGGGCTTGGCTGGCGATGTAACCGTGTCGGACATGCCAAGCTGGAATTGCTATATTGAAGCAAACCAGTTCTGTTCATAAACAAAGGTGACGCAATACATTAGAAAATGAACATGTTTTCTCAGGACAAGCATTCTACCTTATAATCACCTAAAGAAGAGTATTTATCTTATTTTCGTAGATACTGAAATTCATGGTGTTTTATTATCGGATTCTATGTATTTCCAGACACCGATTCAAGACTACTCACCAAAGAAAAAAAGAGGGGTTCAAGAAGACTATAGGTGAGCTTTGCCCCTCTTTCTATCTCTCTTCCCCCGATTATTTAAATAATAAATAATCTTTTGTCTCACGTTTTTAACATAAAAAAAAATAAAAGTAGTATTTTTATCCGTTAAATTTTGATTTCTTCTTTTAAGTTTTCTCTTCGTTCACTATATTACTTAACTTTTAAAAAAAAATTAAATAATTTTTTTATTTTTAATTTTATTAAAAAAAATTGTTATTTTATGACATATATAATATTTATCATCTTATTTTTAAAATTTATACTTTACCCTCTTTTTTATTTTTATTTTTTAATATTTAAAATTTTATTTTTTAAGAAGATGCGGTATTGATGGCAAGAAAATAAAATTTTAAATATAAAAAAATAAAATAAAATAAAAAGATAAAGAAGTGTCAGACATCTAAAAATGAGACAACGACTAACGGTACATGTAGCACAAAACTATAAAAACTTTTAACGGAACCAACAAAAAAAAATTATTGATATTTTATTATTTTAATTAAAAATATTAAAATATATCATGAGATTAAATTATTTTCTAAATACACGTTACTTATATATTTGAATAATATTTATAATACCTTAACTGTCAGCTACAATGGAAAGAATTTTTTAAAAGTAAAAAAATATAATTATTAAATTTATTTGTTTATTTGTTAAATTTATTAAATATAATTTTTATAGATAATTTTATAGCTTTAAAAGTAAAAAATAAAATAAATTGATGGATTATATTAGTCAACCTCAGTCCCTAGACTTAAATTTACCCTACGACATCTAAATTTAATAATTATAACAGAGAAGTGACACCATTCGATAACACGTGAGGGTTAGTTCTGCAGAGGTATCAGGAATGCATTTCACGAGTCCAGGAACTTACTTAGCTTTGCCCAAGTTACAAATATCATTTTCTTCCTGTGCCTGATTACAAATATCTATTTTTTTAAAAAGCGGTAGAAATACACTTTTTTAAATATACAATTATTAGCTATATTTTATTAAAAACTATAAAAATAATAAATTAAAGAGTAAGACTTACATAATTTTTAATATATATGTAAATATAAAGGTTATAAGTATTTGGAAGTTTTCTTTTTAAGTGAATTAATTATCTTTACCGTCAGAGATAGATAGAACTAATAAATCTCATCCACTAAAAAAAGGACACCTAAATAAAAAAAAATATGAATATGATATTAAATAGTAGTATATGATGTAGCACGGTACAAGTGTGAGGCTTGTGTCATGTATCGGAGGTGAAGAAAATGAAGTAGAAATGAATCACGAAATGAATTTTGATGATTCGAAATCAAAGCTACCATAATTATGGAATTTATCAATGTAATGTTGTTAACATATTCTCTAACACACATTTTTTTAATACGCTTATAATTATTAGCTAAATTTTATAAAAAATTTACAAAAGTTATATGAATTTCACTTATTTTCACTGCTATTTAATATATTTTTGTAATTTTTAATAAATTTTAGTTAATTATTAAAAAGTATATTAAAAATTATACTGTTAACATTTTTCATTTATCGTATGGTAAAAAGAACTCGCCCATCAAGTAGGGGCAAGGAAATTTAATCTATCACCTCTGTTGCTGCTGACTCAATCTATCATAACTAATCTTATTGATCAATGTCGATAAATGATCCGACTCCTGAAAACATTGTTAAAAAAGTGAAGGTGCGCTGCTTCATGGACAGTTACTGCACTAGTTGAAAAATAAATAGAAAATCAAGATAATGATGCATTTACTTATAATTATAATGTAAAACAGCACGAAAATCTTATTTTCTATGTAGACAATTAAGATAGTTTCCCTGTTCCTGCTGGCTTGATGATGTTTCACTTGGAAATTCAGTTGCATCATGGAAAGATAAGATGTCATCACCGGTGATGGTAGAGGAAAATCCTGGCAGTGTTCCCAAGCTTGTCACAAGGGATGACCCAAAATATTTTAAAAGTCCTTTTATGTAACCGTTCATGCATTGATAAATGGATTTCAGATTGTATGGTACTAAAATATGTTTTTAGAGAATGGGATCGCTAGTTACCTATATTCCAAGTTCTTCGTAGAAATAGAAAAAATCTTGGGTTTTTCCGCAAAACTATTCCTTCCTTCGAAACAAGAATGATGGAATTCAATAAACATGCTGCATCAGTCACTCTCAAAGACCACCTTATTAAAAAAAGTGACATGTAGCTTCTGAAAAATATTACCTTTTATCCTTTTTAAAAACATGCATTACTTTTAGGTAAATAATAAATTTGTAGGCTGAAATAATACAAAAACATAACATTTCTAGAAATTAAAGCCATATTAGGAACCCACGATGGCAAGAAGAAGTGACATGCAACTTGTGATCCCAGTGGAAGACTTGTGCTACCATCTTCTTGGCAAAGGTTTTTTCTCAAGAACCACACGATGGAGCTGTGAAAAACGTACTAGCAACGAAAGATGAAGATCGAACAATTATTTCAACTAGAATGTCATTGAAATTCTCAAACATTTACAACTACTAAAACTTCTACTCCATGGCTCAGGTAACCAAAGCATTAGGCTGTCATATATGGTAATCCCCTATGCGCCTGGTGAACCAGAATTAGTATCAGAAGAAATTACACAGCTCTCTACCGAATCCACAAATCCCACAGATAATGCATAGATCTTCAGAGTCTACAAGATCTTTATCCTAGCTACCATAGTCCATTAGCAGCAAAATGACCTATCTTTAGTTTTGTTATCTCCACACTTATATGTCCCTTTACTAGCAGATGATGATCAACTTCAAGTTGTAAAATCCATCTACATGGAAACTATTCCTGTTCTTTAGAGTCTTGAGCCTGCAAGAGTAAACCTGCACACACGGAGCATGGTGGGTCACGTAGTTCTTCAAGGCTAGTTCTCTGCTCCAGACAATCTGCATGATAAACATGACCACATACTAATACTGCCACAACTGAAAGCTCACAACAAGACACCGAACTCCCCAGAAAATTAAATTTTCGACTCAGTGGCTTCTCACAAATCCCACAGACCATCTTCGCTACATCTTGTGACACTGCATCCATCCCTAAGGAACTTGACCGGATTCTCTCTGGCCTGGAAAACACCTTCTCTCTATATTCTGGAAAAATTGGAAAATGTAGAAACACTGAATGGATGAC
Source organism: Abrus precatorius (assembly GCF_003935025.1). NCBI lineage: Eukaryota > Viridiplantae > Streptophyta > Magnoliopsida > Fabales > Fabaceae > Abrus > Abrus precatorius. The sequence goes on along the minus strand of NW_020874428.1, from coordinate 34,557,151 downwards.
CAAATGGATTCTCAAACAAAATAGAATGAAACAGAAAGCATTCCCTATGATTGAAATTGAATGCTAGTATTACAACACAAAGCATCCGAACATGGGACAAAGACATCATTGACATCATATAATGAATAATATTGCCAGTGAAATTCTCCACCAAAATATCAAGAATGTAAACTAACTTTGACACTACCACAAAAATTTCAAAATTAATATTCGTATAGTGAGAATAAGTATTAGAGACACACCTGCGTGTTGTCTGGATTGTGAGTTTGGTTGAGAAGCCAACTTAAAAGAAAGTCTATCATCATATGAAGAAATACCCTTGCCACGAGAAGAAGATGCACTAGCATGATTGGCAGAGTTACGTCGAGAATACTGGTGGCCATAGTAATGGCGTGAACGTTTCAAAAATATTGAACGACCAAGATTCTGATGATGATTTGCCATAGTTGTATGCGTATTTAGTAGCTTCATAGATCCATCTGTTATATCCAATGCAGCTGGCAGAGGGTGGGCACCGGGATCGCCTGAATGTGAAGGCTTTTGGAAAGAAGCAAAGAAAGGGGACAAATGACAGAAGTCAATCTCATCAATTATGTAATATGATATCAAAAGGAAGCAATGGATGCTTGTGAATTACTTTCATACTACTTCCAAAGATAAGCAGAAGTGTACATTCTGTATCTGCACAAGTTTATTCATGTATGACCTTATCAACCGGTTATGTAAAGAAAAATGAATAAGAATGATGAAAAGCAAAAAAGCAATTAATATTGGAGGAAATTTTTATTTATCATTGAAGGAATGGAAGAAGAAAGCCAACCTCATCTGACAACAGCTCCATGTTGGAAGTGCATTGAATTGCTTCTGCAATATTGGTTTAAGACAAAAAAAAATATTGATCATTAGTAATGGCTGATCCATAATGCACGTCAAGGAATACAAACTAAGAACAAAATGCAGTAGGAAAAAAGATAAAGGGACCATTTTCTTATTTCTTCTTGATTCTCAACGCAATCAAAATGTCATTGCCAGGATTACAATTCCATTTGGTTTATAGTTTGGTAAAAATGATTTTAATGAAATTGACTTTAAATTGTTGAATGTAATTGAAGTATGTAACTAAATTAATCTAAACCGCATATAACAAACAAAGGCTAACCAATTCCCACCATAGCTCCCAACACCATAACATGTAAATTACGGCACACCACATCAAATTCCAAATTCTAATCTTTAACTGCATTTTTATGGAACATAATCTGACTCACTCATGCACCGTGATTAACATCGCGCTAAGTCTTAATCCCAGTCCACCAGTACAAATAATAGCAAAAGAATATGCAATGTGATTATGAAGTGGTGAAACTAAACCATTCTAAGATCGATTATGCTAAAGTAAAAAGAAAACTGACCATTCTTCAAAGAGCAAAGGAGGACTAATTTTCTAAGTCAATTGTACGAGGTTAAAGTAAACACAAAATCTGTTCATAAAAAGAGAGGCAAAAATGCCCATTAAATATGTCCGTTTAAATTATGATAAATAGTTCTATATCCTCTCCTCTTACAACATTTTCTTACCAACCCTCTACTCATTAAAAAATAAATATATTAATTTTTTTATTTTTATGCTATAAAGGTGTAAAACATACTTCCTTTTTTCTCATTGAATGCTTTATTTAACTTGTAGGACATCACTCTAAAATTTCCAAAGTTCTGAACAGGTGGTAAAACTAAAAACCATCTACTGGGGAAACATTAAAAGAAAAAAGGAAAAAGAAAAATCTAGATGGGTTAATCAAGCGTTTCAATTTATAACACATTTTGCAGACCTATGACGTTTTCTCATGATCAATGGAACCTTTTGAAGAGAGAGAGAGAGAGAGAGAGAGGGTACCCGGAGAAGGAGAAGGGAGATGATGATCCCTGCGAGAGTGGGTGTGATAAGAAATTCGTTTGCGTTTGCCCATAGTAATTAAATTTGGTTTTATAAAAATAGAAAAAAGGGAAATTTGCGAATGGAGTTGATGGCTGAGAAAGAGCGAGCAATTATGGAGTTTATGAAGTGCGTCTATGGTTCTGCGCAAAGGGAAAACAAAGAATGAACGGTCAATAAGAGATTTTTACAGAGAGTGTGTGTGGAGCAGTTTCTGGCTTTCTTTGGAATGAATGAAATGAAAGAGGGGAAAGGGACTGATTTGTCATTTCCACACTCCTTTAACTTGGAATTTGGAAAGCACTAACTCAATCTGTGACCGACCATCATAGATTTTTGTCATGGCACCAAATTTCACAAAGCCCTCTGTTATGTTTTTCTTATACCTTCAAATTTTATATTTAAATATTTAGTTTAAACTATTTAAAAGAGCTTTTAAGAAATTTAATAGAAGCATTTAATTTTTTAATATAATTTATCTTAATAATTTTTAATATATTTTAAGTAATTTTAGGATTAAATCGTATTATAATAACTCATTGAATAAATGTTTAGTGTGATTAAATACACGCCTTAATTATATATTTATTTAATAAATTGTGGTATAAATTTAAATATGAAATTTATTGATGAAAATTAAATAAAAATTTTATTTTAATAAGTAAACTAAAAAGAGTTTATGAGAAATGTAATTTTTTCCATATTTTTTCAAAAACGGAACTCTTAATTAAGTTATATGATATCTTTAAAATCACCCTAAAATTATTTTTAATGCATATTAATGTATGAGTGTTAATTTAATTTTAATTAAAATTAAAGTTGAATTAAAAAAATATGACAACGATACGTATATAAGTATTAATAGGCTACTGGTTTAAATAATTTATATTTTATTGTTAAAAAATATGAAGTTAAATTCTGTGTATAAAAAAATTACCTTATAAAAAAAACTTATAATTTAAATAAATTTAAACTATATATTTTTATTATAAAGTTTAAAAGTATTTTCTTCAAATACAGAACAAATAAGTTTTATTATTAAACACATGAATCAATTAATATAAGATTGTTGAAATTTACTCAATAATTTAAATTTTAAAAAATATATTACAAAATATTCTGGATAATAATTTTATTCCACTGAAATAATATTATTTTCATTTGAAGATAGACGTAATTAAAAAAAGTTATAAACAACACTCAAGTGCTGTGCTGTTACCACCCTGTGTATGTATCATCTGTATAGCAACATCATCAGAGGGTGGTGCTAATCCACCTCCTTGTCCTTCTGCTTTCCTTTATTCACACCCACTCTCCTTTCTACACTCTTTCTAATTAGGTTCTTATGCATATACAACCAAAAATATTCTTTTCTTTCACGTTTTTTTATTAGTCTTTAGTATTAGGCTCAACTCCCAAATGCATGTTTAAAAAATGTTAAGCAAAGACAAAATAATTTATTTTTAAAATTATATTATTTTTATAGTCTTTTGAGTTTTGACTTGTATTTTAAAATTTTAATTTAAGTTACGCAAAAAATATATTGGGAATAAACTCATGAACAAGTCCAAGTCTTAAGCTATGGCCTAACTTTAATGAGAAAAATCATGCTTATAATACACCTCAACAAAACTTTATAATATGACTAAAGTGGTGAGAATTAGCATATATATGCATAAAAACCAAAGTTTGAATCTTAAAATTTGAAAATCCTTACATTCTCTTCCTCTTCTCCCAATTACACAAAAAAGCTCAACATAATCTATCCTCCATAGAAACAAGCCAATTAACTATAAACATTCTAATGTTTTCTTGAGGATTAATTTTCTTCTTCTTCTTTTTTCATAAAATTCAATCTATCTTCTATGAGACTTTTTACTCATACAATTTTTTTTTCTTTTAAGTGAAAGTTTTTTTGTCTCTATTATCTTTTCCTCCTCTATCCTTTCATCTATTGGGTTTCTTTAGTCACTTTTTTTTTTGTTACAACCGAACGAACAGAGCTTTTATTTTACACCCAACATTTATTTCATAATTCCCCATTTGGTCCAAAATTTATTTTTTGTGTGCGTAAATAGAGTCTTAAGTTGCTAATAATTATTTTCCACAAGTTGATTTAACCTTTTATTAGACTATATGCTATTTGAGAAGAAGAAAAATAAAAAATTAATCCAATCTGTTTTTTACAGCTCCAATGATGTTCTCCTGTAAAGAAAAATTGTGAATATTTTTTAGAATTTTTCTTTATACATTTATTTTGGAACTTTAGGAATGCAAGACTCTTTAGAATTTAGCATGTGCTTGCACTTCTTTATTTATCTATCATATATTTATATGAAGATAATTTTACAAAAAATATCTTTCAACCAAAAAAAATGCAGTTTTGTAGGGCCCTACTTTTTATCACGGGAAAACAAAGAGAGGGGCTCATGCCCAAAAACCAGCTAAGCTCAACAAGTGTACGGTCCTACTTAACTACGCAAATTTACAAAAAGGTTTAGATGGCCCAGATCAATTTTTGGGCCAGGCCCGACACTTGCCGAAGCACCTTATTATATGCAGAGAGAACTCTTTTTTAGCCGAGCATTGAGATTCAACTAATATCACTAAAAATGAAAATCGTATAAAGTGGAAGTAAACATCAAAAGTTGCGGAAGAGTTTCAATTTTCTTTTCGTATCTTGCTAAAACATATCACAATATAGCAGTAAAATGAGGTTAATAATCATAAAAACCAAACCAGAAGTTTAAGTTTAAAACATAAAAACAAGTAACACAAGGAAGTAGACAATAGGTGAACCCTAAAAACTTGGTAGCTCTCAGCGTCAGAGTCCAGATCCAAAATACGTCGTGAAGATGGGATCAAAAGGAAAGATCCAAAAGGAGCCAAAGAGAATATCCAATTGAAGGAAATTTCGCTGCCCCATAGTTCTATGAACGTGTGACACTGTACACCAATATAGAGCTTATATAAAGAAGAACCTACTCAAACAATTCACTGGCTTTAGCTTAAAATGCGGGGACATGAAATAAAAAACAACGAAATAAACCTTCCAATTATAAAGTTTGACACGTTTAAAATTGGTAGTACAACTCTACAGTGTTTTAATTGGGAAAACATTGTTGTCATCCTCACACGAACTACTATATGTTTTTATATAAAAAGAAAGTTGCATTCTTTATTTTTATTTGTTAAACTTTGAATCATGTTAGTGTTATTTTTGAACCATCTTGGATTAGAGAAACATGGTTATTTGATACAAGCAAAGGACTAACTGACGTGAATTGAATTACCTTGGTGTGGATAAGGGTTAGGTGCCAATAAAAACCCTTCATGTCCACTCCATTTCATCACCTCGAAGCATAAAACGGCGTCCACACAAACTCTTTAAAATTATCAATAGCCACTCAATTCGTAACATGCGGACAAGCAATAACCCTTTCGCAATCTGAAAAATAAAATTAATTACTACTGATCTGTGTAATGAATTTTTAAATTTCTTATATTTCTAAGCAGTTTTTCTGACGCAAACTGTGTGGTTGGTTATCTGAAAACCAAATCTTATCCCAAAACCTCGTTGTGTACCTAAGAACCGTAAATGCCACCATCTATTTATTTATTACATGTTCATCCTACACAATAAAATAATCCCCGAACACCAAGATATGATTCACAGTTTAACTTGAACCGTTTACTTTCTCTACGGATGAAAAAAAAAACATTATCTTATATGAAATCTGTCACAACAATACGATGTGCTTCTTGTATTCCCACAGTTATTTGTTTTTAAGAATATGTATCATAAGCTTGCGTGAAAGAAATTTCTTCGTTTATTAATGCACAGTTTCACTCAGCATATTTTTAAATGGTTTTCTCACTGAGCAGTTGGGAGATATTTTAGCTCGAATTGACCATCAAGTTGGTGCTGTCAATTCAAGTTCACATCTTTCGTGAGATCCTGAGGATTATAACGCGTGTAATATCTATCGTTTCTAATAAAATGGGTTTAATATATTAATATATCATTAACGAAGCTATCAAACTAGTGATGATAAAGTTGCTCTGCAAATTCTTAACTAATATTATTGTGTGGAGGGATTAATCAGTGGTGCAATGAAATTAAACCCGTGGATACTCTTTCTAGATCAATCTGGTTCTTTTCTTTTCAAAAGGATGGAAATGTACGTTGCTTCTGAATATGACAATCATATCACAATTATTATTAATATAAATATATAATATAACAAATTTAAATAAAAGTTCAACCGTTAGTATAAATATTATAAATTTCTATTAATAATAAAATATATTATATCAATAATATGATCTGCTGGTTATATAAGTTTTAAAACATTTAACTGATATAATAGATTTCTTTAGATTTATTCACCTGTTAAATCAGCGGGTCTTTTGACATATTTCTTTTTTACTATTTATATTATATATACATTAAGAACGTATCAGAAATTATTATTATTATTTGGGTAGGTGTGAGAAGGATGTAATCCAGACATTCAAAGAATATATATGGAATCAGTCTAATGGAACGAGCAGAACATGCCACGTGGACTTTGCATGGACGGTAGATAAGTAAAAACATTTCTATAATCTATTTTATTCTATTATGTTCATATGTTATGCACTCTCTATATCTCTCCCATTACCTTATGGTTTAGTCCATAACATGGCCCTTAGTCCCAACTGATATGTCGACAAGTAATGAGGTTCCATTTCCCATGATAAGGAAAGGGATGCTAAAAGGTAAATTTAGCTCTTTCAGTACAAACACCACCATATATCTTCTTTGTCATTTCTCGTCCCTTATTCATTTTATTATTTAACACAACCCATGCTAATTACAGTTTTTAACGTTCAAATTAATAAACAATAAGTGTTTTTTAACATATTTTAATGAATGTAAATTATCCAATTAACTGAGTTAATGACTCAATCATAACATGATTGTGAAAAATTGGACCACGGATACAGCCACTGCACCATACAAATGTGCACGGATGTGGGGCACGAGACATTATTTAACTTCACACTAGAAATGGCAGTGAGATGTTCATAGAGTTTGAATGGGGGACCCAACAAGGCCAATGCATGTAAATTGATTAGTAACTATACATACAAACAATAATGTGGAATGAAATCCTTTTCTTTCGAGTTACATGGTTGGCAAGTTATTGATTAATTAATAAATGATAACCAAATAATGCTCCGACCGAGTTCATGGAATATTAGATTCGCACAATAACACATGCAATGCTGATTCAAACAACTCCTAGTGATCCCCTCGAAAACCTCCTCCAACCAAACCTTAAAAAGACGACAATAATCCTTTTCCACAAATGATGATTTTGGATCTACCTTTACCAATTTCAAAGCTAACACATATATGTGCCTTCGAAAGCTACCTTTGGTCCCATTCGGACCCTCCACCACCCATGACAGCACAATCTTAGCTTCGCTTGCTCAATCCCTATTGCCAGGTATTAATGAAGTTTGAAGCCATTTTTTAATTTTATTTCAATGAATAATATTAGTTACGTATGGTTTGGAGTATATCACACTGCAAAGTACAAACTAACTGGAAATAAAAGGAATTTAATTGAAGCAATAAACATTGTTTATATGGTTAAGCTGTCTTTGCGTGATGGGGAACACTAACCAGTGAATGAATGGTATGCAAATAATATTAGTGAAATGTTTGAGCGCTGATTTGGACGATGACTTCCTAACGCTATTGGATCATGTATCTACCTGTATGTTGACTTAAAGCCAGATTTTTTGTTCAACTCTTCTTTTTTCATTTGAAAAACTCAAATTTAGCAAAAAATAATAATAATTCTGTAGTTAGTTAACGAATTATAATACTTAATGGATGAAATTGTAACTTATAATACTTTTATTTTTAATTATAATATTATATTTATAAAATTATGTTACTTTAGCGTTCCATTCCATGGCAACAAAATTTCGTTTTTTAGAGAGTTTAAAATAAAACACTCGTTATAATATTATATTTTAAAATGTAGTATTTGATACTTGGATTTGGAGACGATTTTAACTCTTTTCTATTTAATTATTTTTGGTGATGTATGTTATTAGGTTTTATCACGTCAATAGCAAATATTGTTAGATTTGAATTACAAGGGTCATAAGTTTGAAGCTACCAAGTCCCAAATGCTTCTAAGTCATTTTCCATGTTGTTTTACATTAACAAAATTTAATTTCGTTGTTCACGTATATAAGGCCTCCCTTAAATTTTAATTATTTTTTTGTTAATTAGTTTATTGATTATTTAAATAGTATTAAATTTATTACTTTTTTATAAAACCTACGAGAGGCGAGAGTGATGGATTTTTAGTTTATAAATTAATTAATTCAATTTTATTCATTCTATATTATAAATTCGAATTCTTTTTTAAAATAAAACAATTTAACCTCTTATAATTATCAAGTCACAATTTTTTCATATTCATTTTTTTCAGTTATTATTTATTGACTTAATCAAGTTTGTATTATAAATTTGAGTTTTTATTTTTAAATAATAAAATTTTAATTAAAATATATTAATAGTGTAAATTTTTTATACCATTATTCAATCTGAATTGTCGGATTTTTATAATAATCACTTTAAAAGTTATAGTCATAATAATTTCAACTTTTACTTTTCTTAAACATAAAATCGTGATATATTATCTCAAGTCAAGGATATATTTTTTTGATAAACTAAAATTTAAGATAAAATTAATTTTAATTAATATTGATTTAAAATGTTGATATATTATACCAATAAAGACTATATGTCCTAATTATAATATTTTGTCTATAAATTTTTAATTTAATTTACATTTAATATATTAAAATTTTATTATTAATAACAATATATATATATATATATATATTTTTTTTTAAATGTAAAAGTATTGTGCGATGCACAAAAAATTGAAACATTTCCACTGCTATAAGACTAAAGTAATGATATTTGATATTGCTAGAAAATAAATCAAGAAATATTTTAAGGAATATAATTATTGTATTTTATTCAACAATTTTAATAAAATAAAATATTCATTATTAATAAAAACACCTATTATCATACTTTATTTTTTAACATATTAATTTTATCATTATTAATCAATAATAATATTTTTTATACATTTTAATTTATAAGTTGGATATATGCATATATCAGATTTATCTAAATTTTAAAATATCCAAACAATGTACTAATTTTCATACAAGTAATGCTAAAAAAAGACAACGCATCCAGGAACTTAATTGCTGAAGAACATTGAATTCTAACTTTAATTTAAATTATTTAATTTTTTGTTTAAACCCTCAAATTCTCACTTTTTGAATATTTTTAAAATATAAATCAAATAGGTTAATTTAGTTTTTTGTTTAAAACTCAACGATAAAAAATATTATTCCAGATAAAAAGTCACTACTCAAATTATAATCTTATACTGTATCTTTCAATTTTTAATAAAATTTCACCGTTTTTTTTCTTTAATTTGTATAATTATTTCACATTTTATTTTTAAAATTTAATTATTTAAATAAAAAATGTGAACTTGAGAAATTTAGATATAAAAATAAACAAGGAACCAATTTTAAAATTTCAAATAAAAGAATTTAATTAGTTAGAATTTAAAAAAAGAACTCGTAATATTAAGTTTAAAAAAAGGAAAGAAAATGTAAATAAAAAGGTCATTGTGCGAATCTAAGAAAGGGTCAATATCAGCCGTTAGCTCCTATCTGAGAGAATATAAATGGTAGGCCATATCGTAATTGCATCTTTTGTGTCATTCGAACTGAACGACAGCGAAAGTTCGTCAATCGGAATTTTATGTTTTTATTATGCATTCCCGCTAACTTCAGTTTTTAATATTAATGTTAAATATTTTTAAATAATTTTTTATTAAAATTAGTTTATTTTTTACTATAATTAATATTATTAATAATTTAAATTCAGTAATAAAAACTATGTTTTTCTTGTGTCATTGGTGGGCCCCCCCCCAAAAAAAAAGGATAATTGATTAAAATATGAAATTTGCTTTCCCAAGTAAGAAGTAAAGTGGTGGTAAGGAGAAAAGCTGATTCGGGCAGCGGATGCGTTCGAAATACGCTGCTTCAGATAGGTACCACCTCATCATCAAAACACCCAGGCTAACCAAAATAATAATAATAAATAAATATTTAATTTTTTTAATATTTTAATAATTACTTTAATAGAACGATATTTTATTCTAATTTTGTATAGATAAAATGATAATAATAATAAAAAAATCGTCAAAAAGAGAAAGAAAGAAGGAAAAAACTGGTTACATATGCACCCTCTCCTCCACAACGTACAAAGCTTGTAAACGTTAATTAAAAGCAAAATGTGTTTCTACGTGAAAAAAGTGAAAGTAAAAGTGAAAAATGCTGCGTCATGGTTGTTTACCTTTAATGGGTGAGTTTTTAAAATTTGTAACGAGTATAATATAAGTCTAGTAATATGTATTATTATATATTTTTGGTTTTCAATTTTTCATAACCTTAAAATAATTTGTGTTTTACAATATATATCCCATATACGTATACGCCCGTGTATGCAAATATTATTATTACAAAAACATACATTCACTGTTTATGCAATCATTCGATTATATTTGAAGTGGAATTTAATTACTTATTACAATAATTAATGGGTAATTTTGTTGTATTTTCTTTAATCTGTTTTAGATTTATTGATATTAAAATTTTATATGCTATCATGTATTTATTTATCGATTTATAGATGAATTGGCAAAAGTTTCACCTCCAACACGTGATTTTTCAAGTTTAAATTTCAATAAATATTTATTAATTGGTATTATTTAATATTTTATGTCAAATGTATAAAAATTATAATCTTTTAATATAAATATAAAAATACATAATAAAATTATTGACGTAAATTTCACTAAAAATACACAAAAATTTATTAGAATTTTATGTTATAACATTAACCGACAAAAACAATAAGAAACAGATGGAATTTATGGTAACTTTTTTCATTAAATGTTTTTCATTTTTCTTTTCAAATACTATTTTAAGAAAATTGATCAGAATTTTATTTTCTTTGTTAGTGACAAAATTAAAAAACGAAATGAAATGAATTAAAAAATCATTAAAATATAAAAATAAGATTACATTAAAGTAAAATAAAAAAGTATAACAAATAATGTAATATAATTAAAAAAAGGAGATGCATATTAATGATGATTAAGCAGTTATATATTAAAGTTGTGTAAAGATAAAAGGCAAGTGTAACAGCACTGCTAAGTAACAGTAATAATCCAATATTATTTTATATTATAATGAATAATGTTTGGTCAGGTTGCCAACTGTCAGGAAGGTGGTAATCCAATTTTCGAATCTCGTGGGGATTATTATACTGCACTGCCCATCACATTCTGTTTTACTCGTTCTTTTTATATGTATATAAATACTAAAGAGTGTCGTTAAGAAAAAAAATTCCACACGTTGAAATTAAATACAGGGTTGATTATTTTATATGTATTTGTTGTAAAATATATATAAAATAAAAAGTGAATTTTTAATTGTAATTACATCATGTAACCAGACTCGAATAAGATTCATTTTTTCTGGTACACAAAATTTTACAAAAGAAAGGTGGTATTCCTGTTTTGTTTTTTGGTTTCTTATGAGCCCCTGATAACACTCGTAAAATTTTTATATTTATCAATTTTTATGTGTAATTAAAGATATATAATAAAGATTAATAATAAAATTCTTTATTAACAATTATGATATTCAATATTATTAATAAACTATTTTTAATTGTATTATATAAATTTTAGTAAAAAGTTGGTATACATAATTTTTATTGTGTATATTTCAACACACATTTAAAATTGCATATTTGTTTAACTTAAAAATAAAAAATAAAAACACGGCCAAGCATGCAACTGCAAAACATTATTTTACTCCTCTAGAGAAACTCATTGAATTAAAAAAATTCACACAAAAGAAAATATTGACATAACTAGCTTTTTTTCTTTTCTTACTTGAGTTACATTTTCCATCTTTGCTTTCCGTTTATTTTTTAATGTTTCACGCGTTTATATATTTTACACGTAGTTACTGAGTTCTCACTTTATCGCGTATGATTTTTTTAAATAATAAAAATAAATTATTAAAAAAAATTTACATACATAAAAATTTAAATTAAGACTTTACTTAAGTAATATTAAACTACTTATTACTTGGATTGATTTTTTTTAATGTGTATTAATAATACATAATATATAAATAATAAGTTATCATACAATTTTTATAATATAATCAAAATTAATGTATTTATGATATTAAAATTATACTTACAAAATATTATTCGTTAATTACCTATACTGTGTCATTATAATCGTATTAAAAAAACACGGTACTAATTAACATTTTGATATAACTTTTTATACTTTAAGTCCATCATGATTTATTATATTATTGACAATCATTAATTTTATAATAATTGTTTTTAAAAAATATATTTATGATAATTTTAATTAAATAATAGGATAAAAAACTATACTGATAGTATATTAAAATTAAGATCGTTTTATATAATAATAAAATCTGAACTTTGTGACGCTGACAAATTACTCAATTCTCTTGACCTCGTATGTTTGTGCATATAAACACATACAAAGTTGAATTTAATATATTTTTTTTCATCATTTGATAAATAATGTTTAATAATATGTCTGATTAAAAAAATAATTTAATATTTTTAAAAATAAAAAAATATAAATTTATATTATATTTTATTTTTAAAAATATAAAACTGTTTTTAAAAAGGAAATTAAACATATTATAAATAAATATTTAATGTTTACTTCGTATGGAAAGCTTGAGTTTAGTGGTTGAAAAACCTCAATAACATTGAAGATTGCAAGAGAAGTATTTATATACATTGGAATTTTTTTGAACATTAGATTGAATCATTTTAAAAAATATTATCCAAATTTAACGATTTTCCTATTTTACCGGTCAAGTAATTTTGATTTTAAATTCAAACTCAATCTGTTATCAAAATAACTTGGATTTGTTTAGTTTGTTAATTTTCCTATGTTTTTTAAGTTTAAAAAAAAAAAAAATTTAGGCCAGGAATGGACACCAAAAGGATGTTGCATGGCATCACGTGCTTGAAACTCGATGCACTTCAACGAGTTTATCGCGTCCTTTCATTATAAGAAAACAGTGGATTAGCAATGAAATTAACGACCACTTAAAACCAGTATCGATTTATATCTGATTTAATGATAAAAAAAGGTAATATAACCAATAAAAGACAAACAATAATTTTTAATAATTGCTAGTAATCCAGTCACTAAGATTAAATCAGAAACCTTAGCCACTAATGCAATCATTTTAAAAGGATCTAATGCTTTTCAATACTGCACTTTTTAGTAACCTGAAATGTTTTATACCTTTGTTTAATCTTTCAAATGTTCCTCAAAGCAAGTTTAAGTTGGTCTATTACCAACGAATTACTTGTAGTTAATATTGATTAATCTCTGACAATTTTTATTCGAATTTACGAATAATCCCAACAAAAAAATTGTTTCGAGAGTAATTTCATAAAATTGAATAAGCCAAAAAAAAAAAAAAAAACTAGCGCATCAATAGTGAAAAACAAGCCCGAGTCACATACACTGGGAAAAACATTCTTAACTCATTACACGTGTTAGTGATCAATGCAGAATTAAACTCCTATAATATTTATGTAATTCAATCATCCCTATATAGAAGTTTGAATGTGCATTTTTTTAGAATATGATAAATTTGTATACGTATTTTCCTTTTTTGTACAACAATGAGTACTTTTCATTTTATGAACTCTCATATTAAATTTTAATATTATTTGATATTTTCAATTAGGGAAAAGGAGCAAGCAATAAAAAAGATGGACAATGAGTTTTCCATTCACAATTTCATACTTTATCAACATGTCCAGACAATGCATTAAACAATCTAGCCAAACACAGATATTATATAGAAAAAATTTGAATTGTTATTTTCCATAAAAAACACTAAAGGAATTTTTTTTATATAATAAACATGAGTTGTCATTTTTTTCAGAGCGAGACAACTATTACCATCATTTTATTTTTAAGATAATGTAATTTTAAAAATCATTGATATGCGAATGTGATGTATATTTTATAAGCTTTCATTTAATTTTATTTTAAATAATTAATCAGTCAAAGAAAACGTATTTCTAAAATATTAAGATATTTATAAATGAATAATAAATATTTTTTTTAACATGGTTTATGTATATTGATAAAGAAATAGTAAATTGCACAAATAAATGGATAGGGATGGGAACTGGAAAGTGAAAAGGGAGGAATTGAAAGAGCCGAGTCACCCTAGAATTAAGATCTGGCAAGTAGACAAATTAGTGAAATTACAGATATTGGTTAAAAAAAATGATATTCTGAACCACACACCATCTTCTGTGTATCTCCAGTCATCATTCCCACCCCTATCTTCTCTCTCTGTCACATATAAAACCCTCCCAATTCCAACTTCAGCACACACACATACACACCATTCCTCATTCTTATTCTCTTCTCTCATTCCTTTCAGCACCAGCCATGGGAGCAGCAATACTCCCAGATCTCGGAACCGAGATTTTGATTCCGGTTTGCGCCATCATTGGAATCGGCTTCGCCCTGTTCCAGTGGGTGCTCGTCGCTAAGGTCAAACTCTCCGCCGCCAGAGACGCTTCCCCCAACGCCGCCGGTAAAAATGGCTACAACGATTACCTCATCGAAGAAGAAGAAGGCCTAAACGACCACAACGTCGTTCTCAAATGCTCCGAAATCCAAAACGCCATTTCCGAAGGTCTCTCTCTCTCTCTCTCTCTCTTTGGGGTTCTGAGATCTACCCTCGTGTCTTGTCTTTTGTCTTTCCCTCTCTTTTTTCGAAAAATATTTTAAAAATTGAAAATTGTTGAGTCGGTGCGGTTTTAAATTTTGTGGGTAGATCTTCTTGTGGTTCTGCATGGTTTGTTTGGATTTTGATCGCAGAAGTTATTGATTTGAATTTTCCTTAATGGGTTAAAATTCTTTTATAGTTCGACTGCGAGAGCTTCTACTGTGATTTTTTTAACGTGCCATCTGTGTTCATCTCATGGATAAAATCTTATGTTTTTAACTATTAAAAGATCTATCTTGGTTATGGAATTTGGAGGTACACGTTTCAGTCCCGTTGTAAGTAATTTGCAATCAAATTGGTTTGGTGCAGTATTGTTTTCCTCTGGTTTTCTTATTCCCCTTTTTGCTTCACAAAAGTTTTTGGCTCATAAGCAAGAAAAATCGTATATGAGACCAAGTACGTGTTGTTTGATAATAAGCTGGCCTTGTGAAGTTGTTTTTTATAACATTTCATTTGCAATTGGATTTGATCTTCCGTTTTGAGCAGTGTTTGTGCTGCTTATTTACCTGTTGGTGGCTTTGTTGAAAAAGTTTGTGTGGTCTTGGATACTGCGATCTTATTTGTCTTAGACTGGAGGTTCTACGATCCTTGTTTTTGAATTTGAAGATTTTGAATTTATTAGAGACAAAAGAGGCACTCTAAATGAGTGCTTTATTAGTGGACCTTACAGTCCCTATTTCTAGACGAGTTTTTTTGACTTTTTTCCATATTTACCCTGTCATTCCCAATAATTTACAATATTTTGCCCGATAATCTCTTAGTTCTAATCAGTTTAAATTTAATGTTAATCGAGCTGCTATTGGTTGCATCCATTGTTTAGCTAGAACTCTGCATTTTACTCGACCTGTAATTTTTTGGATATGTTCTATGCTGCTGGTTCATTTATTTCTGGTGTTTGAATGTAAACAGGAGCAACCTCTTTCCTCTTTACTGAATACAAGTACGTGGGAATCTTCATGGTGGCTTTTGCCGTTTTGATATTCCTTTTCCTTGGATCTGTGGAAGGGTTCAGCACTAGCTACCAGCCTTGCACCTATGATCAGACTAAAATGTGTAAGCCAGCTCTTGCCACTGCACTATTCAGCACGGTATCTTTCCTGCTTGGTGGCATCACATCGCTTATTTCTGGATTCCTTGGAATGAAAATTGCAACTTATGCCAATGCAAGAACCACCCTGGAGGCAAGAAAGGGAGTTGGGAAGGCTTTCATTACAGCATTTAGATCTGGTGCAGTTATGGGTTTTCTCCTTGCTGCAAACGGTCTATTGGTTCTTTACATTGCCATCAACTTGTTCAAGATTTACTATGGTGATGACTGGGGTGGTCTATTTGAGGCCATCACTGGTTATGGTCTTGGTGGGTCTTCTATGGCTTTGTTTGGAAGAGTTGGTGGAGGTATCTATACTAAAGCTGCTGATGTTGGTGCTGATCTTGTCGGAAAGGTTGAAAGAAACATTCCCGAAGATGACCCTAGAAATCCAGCTGTAAGAATAGAACCCCTATAACTAGTTCCCTTATTTGATTATCAAACATTCTTTATTATTTGCCTATGTCTGAATAAATAATTGTGTACTCAGGTGATTGCTGATAATGTTGGGGATAATGTTGGGGATATAGCTGGTATGGGATCTGATCTTTTTGGTTCATACGCTGAGTCATCCTGTGCTGCTCTTGTTGTTGCTTCCATCTCTTCTTTCGGGGTGAATCATGAGTTGACTGCTATGTTATACCCTCTGCTCATCAGTTCTGTGGGCATCCTCGTCTGTTTGCTCACCACCTTATTTGCAACTGACTTTTTTGAGATTAAGGCTGTAACGGAGATTGAACCAGCTTTGAAAAAGCAGCTCATTATTTCCACTGCATTGATGACTATTGGGATTGCAATTGTTAGTTGGATTGCACTCCCGTCGTCATTCACTATCTTCAATTTTGGAGCTCAAAAGGTCGTCAAGAACTGGTAAGTTTCATAACTACTGTTAGGAATCACCTTTCTAGCGAAGCAAACTTTCAAGGATGGGTTCTTGTCTATTTATAGAATAATGAATGGTAAATTTTTTTTTGAGGACTCATACCATGGGGGATTGATTTTGGCCTGCAGGCAGCTATTCTTGTGTGTTGCTGTTGGTCTTTGGGCGGGGCTTATTATCGGATTTGTGACTGAGTACTATACTAGCAATGCGTATAGGTAAGTGATTTTGGGTCATATTTTACATTCTTACCTCTGCATCTGTACCATCAGATATTTAAGTTGACTTTACTTTTTTTCGTCTGATTTTGCAGTCCTGTACAAGATGTTGCAGACTCCTGCAGGACTGGTGCTGCAACTAATGTTATATTTGGCCTTGCCTTGGGATACAAGTCCGTTATTATTCCGATATTTGCTATTGCAATTAGTATTTTTGTTAGTTTCAGTTTTGCTGCAATGTATGGTATTGCCGTTGCTGCACTTGGAATGCTTAGTACCATAGCCACCGGACTGGCTATTGATGCATATGGTCCAATCAGTGACAATGCTGGAGGTATTGCTGAAATGGCTGGGATGAGTCACAGAATTCGAGAGAGAACTGATGCCCTTGATGCTGCAGGAAATACCACTGCCGCCATAGGGAAGGTGTGGATTGTTTTTAAAAGCTCTCTTTAGACCCAATTCATTGAGTTCATGGAAACATCACTTTTCCTGCTAGGTGCCTGATATCTTGTTGTTCTGTTTTAGGGCTTTGCGATTGGTTCGGCTGCCCTTGTGTCTCTTGCCCTGTTTGGTGCCTTTGTGAGCCGGGCTAATATTACAACAGTTGATGTGCTGACTCCAAAGGTTTTTATTGGATTGATCGTGGGTGCCATGCTTCCTTACTGGTTTTCTGCCATGACCATGAAGAGTGTGGGAAGTGCTGCTCTGAAGATGGTTGAGGAAGTACGCAGGCAATTCAATACCATTCAAGGCTTGATGGACGGAACTGCTAAGCCTGACTATGCTACATGTGTTAAGATCTCCACTGATGCTTCAATTAAAGAAATGATTCCACCTGGTGCTCTTGTCATGCTCACACCCCTTGTCGTTGGGATCCTTTTTGGTGTAGAAACTCTTTCTGGTGTCCTTGCTGGATCTCTGGTGTCTGGTGTACAGGTAATGTTTCACACACCCCCGATTTATTATTTTAGTAGTTTTCACTCAACAACTTGTTTCTCTTTGTCCTTCACTCTTTCTCCCTTTTATTATTTACTTCTAAGGCTTAATTGTGTGCCATGTTTACAGATTGCTATCTCTGCATCTAACACTGGTGGTGCTTGGGATAATGCCAAGAAGTACATTGAGGTAAATATATTGTTGGGTAGTTTGAGCTGTATTATTAATTATGTCTAATAAAATTAGTGATGTTTATTTTATGGGATATATTTGGTGTGATAGGCTGGTGCTACTGAGCATGCAAGAACCCTTGGTCCAAAAGGGTCGGATTGTCACAAGGCAGCTGTAATTGGTGACACCATTGGAGACCCATTGAAGGATACCTCTGGACCGTCACTCAACATCCTTATCAAGTTGATGGCCGTTGAGTCTCTTGTGTTTGCTCCCTTCTTTGCTACACACGGTGGCTTACTCTTCAAGATCTAAGATTTGATAGAAAAGAGCATCATCGTCCATCAATTTCCTGCAATGGCAGAACAAGGAAAAACCGTCCTTTTACTACCATGCTTTTTATTTGTTAGTCTTAACTCAGTTGTCATGTCAATTCCCCTCCCTCTTTTCCCGACCTTAAAAAAACAGTAGTATTTTGTCTCTCATATGTAGCTTTAAGATACTTAATTAGGCTGAATCCGCAGAGAAAAGTTTCCTTGTAAAGTGGAGGTTGTTGTTGATGATGATGATATTTACAATTTTCTGCTTAGCTGTTGCTTCATTAGAACAGCTAGGCTATCGATATGGTCATTTTTTATATTTCTTTACCATTTCTTTTTATTATGTTGTCTGTTTCTGTCGGTGTTTGCAATTGAACTAATTCAATTAAAACTGAAAATAATTACTAAATAGTAAAGAATGTTGGATTTAAATTTCGAAGTCATTTGTAATTCAAATAATACTTGAAATATACACATGCTTTTAAGGAAGAATTAGTATATGCTGGTATAAATTACCATAAGTTAATAAATTATAATTATTTATGTTAAATTTTACTAAAATTATCATTAAAATTATTGTTATATATTTTCTATTTTTATGTAGTTTTAAAGTTCTTAAAAGTTGTCAAGTTGTTTGTTGGTACCTATTTGAAATTTTTTATTTACTTATAAGTTAAATTCAAACATGTAGTGTGTAAATTAGTAACTATTTAACATATATTCAAAGTTAAAGTTTATTTCCATAATATTTTAATTAATTTGAACTTATTCAGTGTATTGATGAAATGATTAAAATTTGTATTTAATATGTTTTGATAAAATTATTTCTTATTTTTATATTTTGGAAATTTACATGTGAAAAAATCTAATAAAAACTAAAAGTTAATCCAATTTGCACATAAAAAGTTAATCTAACTTAAACCAAAATAAATTGAACAAATTATATAGTTTAAATTAAATTAACATAATAATAATTAAAATTGATAAATTGGATATTTTTCTACACATGTTTGGTTTAAACTCGGCAAAATAAGTTTTTTTTTTCCCCAAAAACTGAATTTTTTTTTCTTAAGATAAACTAATTTAATTTGTACACTTGTTTTCCCCTTTCGAAAACGGTTGTGCTGAAATCCTCCCCAAATACCTTCTAATTTTGATTTTCGTCTAGAAATGTCAATATGCCAATGATGCTATAGCCTGTATGCAAGAGATTATTGACGTGCCTGCCAACAATCAAACACTACAACTACATATACTAAATATAAAACAAACCTCGTGAGACATGAGTCATAAATTAATGTTGAGAGTATAATTTTAAAGTAAAATAGCTATTTTTTCATTTAATAGTGATAACCTTTACTTTTTTTCTTCAAGTAAATACCACGTTTTAAAGGAGATAAATCTTCATTTTATAATTTATGGTTTGTTTTTTAATGTTACACTTAATTCTATCATATTAGTTCTTTTAATCATTAAATTATTTTTAAAATATGAAAATATTATTACAATTAATTTTCTACAAATTTAGTTACTAAGTTAACCTTTTAAAAACTTTTATTCATCGTTAAATGTTTCAAGTTATTTCATGTTAAAACAATATTATGTTGGAAGAGAGAAAAACACATGTAAAAGTAACATTATTCGAACTTCCAAAAATAAGGTGTCTTATTATAACCTATTTATCTCTTCCATGACAAATGTTGACATGAAAAGTTCTTTACGAGGCAGTAAATTATTTCCCTAAACCAATCATATGACTTTTCAAAACAACTAAATGTAATATCTATGCGTTGCCTATGTTTATGTAAAATATTGATGTTTTAACAGTTATCTTTATTTAGTAATAAATATTTAATGTAAAAATAATTATCTAATAAACATGGCATTTTGTTACCATTCAAAATAATTTTTCATGTTAAATTATTATATATTATACGTAATAAACGTAACAGTAAATATCAATGCACATAGTGTGTATAGATAGATCCAAAGATTTGAAATTATGAGGGGTATTCGAATGTACTGTTGTAGATTTTTGAAACCTAAAAGATGGTTTGTGTAACTTAGCGATAAGCCGAACACCTGAGTTAATATCTGAAGTCTGAACTCATTCATGTTCTACGAATTCCGTGATCCTCGTTTGGTCCCTTTCACAGTTTGCGACTCGCAGCATCACCATCACCATCAGCATAACCATAACCATGCTCGGCGTTTCAACCTTTCAGCCACCGCAACTCAACCCTTCGTCACATTCCACTTTCCGGCGTCTGAAACCCCATTTTCCCTTCTCTTTCAGCCTCTCCCCTACAAACGGTGCCTCTTACCATAGACCCCTCCGCATTCACGCCATCGACGCGGCCCAACTTTTCGACTACGAATCCAAAGTGGCCCAACAGTTCCACGACGCTCAGAAACTGAAGATTGCCGTAGTAGGCTTCGGGAACTTCGGGCAGTTCCTTGCCCGAACCCTCGTCAATCAGGGCCACACCGTCTTGGCCCATTCCCGCTCCGACTACACCAAGGTGGCACGCGAACTCGGCGTAACGTTCTTCCGAAACCCTCACGACTTGTGCGAGGAACACCCCGAAGTCATCTTGCTCTGTTCCTCAATAATCTCAACGCAGCACGTGCTTCTCACGCTCCCTCTTCAGCGATTGAAGCGTAGCACATTGTTCGTCGACGTGCTTTCCGTTAAAGAGTTTCCCAAAAACCTTTTGCTGGAAATGCTTCCCTCTGATTTCGACATTCTCTGTTCGCACCCCATGTTTGGACCCGAGAGTGCCAGTAGAGGATGGAGTGGCCTTCCTTTCGTCTTCGAAAAGGTTCGAATTGGGAACGAGGAGCCCCGAATTGCACGGTGTGAGAAGTTCCTTCACGTGTTCGCGAGAGAAGGGTGTAGAATGGTGGAGATGAGTTGTGCGGATCATGATAGGTTTGCGGCGGGGTCGCAGTTCATAACGCACACTGTTGGTAGGATTTTGGAGATGTTGACGGTGGAGTCAACTCCTATTAATACGAAGGGGTATGAGTCTTTGTTGAATTTGGTGGAGAACACTTGTGGGGATAGTTTTGATCTTTACTATGGTTTGTTTATGTTTAATAAGAATTCGTTGGAGATGTTGGAGAGGTTGGATTTTGCTTTCGAGGACTTGAGGAAACAGCTCATTGGGCGTTTGCATGGTGTTGTGAGGAAGCAGTTGTTTGAGAATGCTGGAAAGGTGCAGTGTTTCCAAGATACCTATGCAGTACCGCAGGATGTTCAGAATGGATCTGCACTGGTTCTGTCCTCCAAAGATCAGAGGTGTTTATTTGTTTTTAAAGTTTACTATAATCTCAATGTTGTTTAGTACATTATATGGACATGGGTTTGGTTTTATTGTTATTATTTTTGTGGGTAGGTAGGGAGGAGTGTACGGTGAGGGTAACTTACCTTTGTTGGTCTGATTTCTGTTGTTTTGTTATCTTGAATTGGCTTAATCTTCGTGAGATGGTGTGAGGATAAATACTGTTCTTGCAATGCGTTGATTAATGAGTAATGGCCATTTACATTGCAGCAAGCACTGAAACTACTATGTTTTTGTTTTCTTTGGGGTTGCTATCTCTGATCAAGTTTAATTTATAATTGCATTTTATGCTAATATTCAGATCCTGTGATGTTGCTAAAATTGACAAATACAAGTCAAACGGGTCCAGCCAATCTGATGACAACTTAAAGCTGAAGATTGCAATTGTTGGTTTTGGCAACTTTGGTCAGTTTCTTGCTAAAACTATTGCCCGTCATGGTCATCAAGTGTTGGCATACTCTAGATCAGACTACTCTCAGGTGGCTCAGGAATTAGGGGTTTCTTATTTCAATGATGCTGATGATCTTTGTGAACAGCATCCGGAAGTGATTTTACTTTGCACTTCAATCCTTTCCACGGAGAAAGTTCTTAAATCGTTGCCTGTGCAGAGATTGAAGAGAAGTACTTTGTTTGTTGACGTACTTTCTGTCAAGGAATTTCCTAGAAACTTGTTTCTTCAACATTTGCCACCTTATTTTGATGTTCTTTGCACTCATCCTATGTTTGGACCAGAGAGTGGAAAAAATGGGTGGAAGGGTCTTCCTTTTGTTTATGATAAAGTTAGGGTGGGACGAGATGAATGTAGAACATCGCGCTGTGATCGGTTTCTTGACATTTTTTCTAGCGAAGGGTGCCGAATGGTTGAAATGTCATGTGCTGAACATGATTGTCATGCAGCTGGATCACAGTTTATCACACATACCACGGGAAGATTTTTAGAAAAGCTGAAATTGGAGGCAACACCAATTGACACAAAGGGCTATGAGACTTTGTTGAGTTTGGTGGAAAATACTGCTGGGGATAGTTTTGATCTGTACTATGGTTTGTTCTTGTATAATATAAATGCAATGGAGCAGCTAGAAAAATTCGATCTGGCGTTTGAGTCATTGAAGAAGCAGCTTTTTGACCGTCTGCATGGTGTCTACCGAAAGCAAGTATTTCAACATGAAGAAAAGCTCCATGATTTGCCCGAGAGGTCTTTGTTACCTGAGATATCTGAAGATAGTAATGCAGTATCATCTTTTTCTAATACTGTGGACACTAAATGAAAACGATTTTCCAGATTTGCCTCTCATTGGTAATTATTGTAGACGTAGCTTACTTCATTAGTAGGTTTAAATATATTTGTCATTCCAAAAATTTCATATCCAGTCTTTCTAAAAGTTATGCTGATCTGTTTAATTGAAATGAAAAAAAAAAATGATTTTGAAATTTTGGATATACATCTTTAATTGTCAGATATTTGACTTTTCAATAATTTTTACTTTCTATTTCTAGCTTCCTGGATTGGCACTTAAAGGGGAGCTCATGTGTTCATATTTTGTGTCCCATTGTTATTTATGGCTATGAATGTAGACTTGGAAGTTCTCAATCTGAAGAGAGATAATCAATGAGGAAACAGAGTTATGAATATATGAAATATGAAGAATGTTTGATCACTCTAGGAATGATTTTAGAATGAAAATATTCACTTGTTGTTGTGCATCTGAAGGCTATATAGGATCTTTTAAACTGGTATGATCATGCACATTGCTGGTGTAAAAGAATATATAAAGTTTAAACAGGAGACCGAGGAAACAATGCTAAAAATGCAAGATTTTTTCCCCTCCTTTCTTTTTGATAAAAGGCTGCTATTCATGCTTGCAGTACATGGTCACCAAGATTCTATGTGCAGTATGTATCTTGGATTTGGCAAAATTAATCTATTTGAGAGGCCAAAGTGTGCATAGTATGATTTCTATCTCCAGTTGCTTGTCTCGGTGTGCGTGTGCGCGCTCATCTCTACTTGTGTTTATTGTTCTTTTTGGAATAATTCCTCAATTATGTAGTCGTCTTTTATTTTATTTTACAGAGGGCTTTATCCCATTTTTCTTTTATCAAGCTGAACTAATGGTTCTCTTGTTTCTAGTTTGTATTCTGGTAGAAACGAATTCATGCTTTTTGATATACATTATAGCGAGTTAACTTGCCCATTTTATACCAAATTTCAGTTGCAATAGTTCTATTGCAATAGTTCTACTTCTATCTAATTATCGCTAGTTTAGGACCTTAGGTTGCCTTATATCTTTGTTCATTTGATTTCAGATACCTTGCTAAAAGCAACTCTTTACATTTTTGTGACTTTTCATAACCTTGATTAATGCAGTTTATTGCTTGTGTGTGTTCAGAGAACATTATTTGTGATTGTGATGCGAACGTGATTAACCTCCTATTGCCCTTATAATATTTTCTAAAATAAAAAAAAATTGGAGTATTTAAAGTTGTTGAAAGGAGCTACTTTAAAAATATTTTGTTTGACCTCTTTTAAGATAGGTTAGCAGATCTGTGGTCCCTGTACTGAGCGATTGCCGCAATCCGCGGGTGGCCAATGGAGATCATTTGGTAGTTTATTTTATAAGGAAGATAACATCATTGAGCTAATTGATGAGGAGGTATTGATCCAGCTATATTAGAGTGGAAGAAAATTTTCAGATCTGAGTGCTGGAGGCGTGAATTAAATACTGGTTTTGGATTTCTTTGAGTTTTATACCAACTTGTACGTTTCCATCTTGTGATACGAGTGAGGATACTGACCATGTGACCGACTGATCTACGTGGATATGAAATTCGTGGAAAAATTGCCTTGCCAAATGATGCCATGATCATGAAAATGTAATTTATTCTAGTTGAAATAATGTTTATCATCCTTCATCCGCCCACTGCATTTTAAGGGCGATTTTAAAGAGGCATATTTTATATTAGCCTGGTGCATTTTTAATTAATTTTTAGGTGGCAGTTCAATGTTCGGACTCGAGGAAAAACGTAAGATATTACTTTTTCTGTTATAACTTTTAAGGATTGACATAAAACGGATTTAAATATTAAGTAGAATAACTTAAAAGTAAGGTAATATATCATTTTAATTGGGATTTAGATTTTTTGATATCTAAATTTGTTCAAGTGAATTTTATAAAAAATAATTTTTTTAAAGTTAAAAAAATTTGCTTAAGTAAATGCAGTGAAAAAATAATTTTTATTTAAATTAATAAATATTTTTTTTTTGTGAAATTCACTTAAATAAAAATAATTTCAATTAAGCAAATTTAAATGGTAGGTTGCAGCTGAGAATTCGAATCTTTTACTTTACATTGAAATATATGACTAGGTTTCACAGCAACTAAGCCTAACATGCTTTCCACCTCTTTTAATACGTTGACTTATTAGCAGCAACATTAATGTGTTAATTCTACTTTTGTCATTGGGAATGCAAACATCAAACTTTCACTTCTGATCAGAATGATCTGTAACTTTGACCGTCTCTAATGCTATCTTTCCCTCTTGATAGCACCTGTAGTTGATGTCACCATAATTCTTAACGTTTCTGTATAACCTCGGCCGTGTCTCATCTATCAGACTTTCCACAGGTCCAATCTCGTTCTCTGGCTGTGGCTCATTAAACATTGCAACAGACATCCTCAACTTTTCTGTGTTTGTCACAACCCTGTGCATTATGCTCTTGAATATCCCATTACTCATGATCTGCAACAATGCCAAGCTGTATTAGATATTCTTCAAACTGGACACTAATTCAACCTCAAAAACTAGTTTATGAAGTATAAATAAGAAAAAACAACAAGTAAGTATTATTTTACTAGGTGAAGTTGGGTACATGGATCACAAGAAAATAAGTACATAATATTCCATTATTCATGATCTGCAACAATGCCCAACTACATTTAATGTTCTCCAAACTGAACACTAATTTCACCTCAAAAACTAGTTTATGATGGGTAAGTAAAAAAAATAACAACTAGGTCTTATATCATGAATCACAAGAAAATAAGTAAAAAATATAATTTCTATGCTAAATGAATTTCGATTAAGCATCAACCTCTAGGGTACTAAATAAGATAGAGCCTTGTTACCTGCATTTGATCGCCAAGATTGACAACAAGCGCATCAGGTAATGAGGGGACATTGGTCCATTTGTCATCTATCAAAACTTGAAGACCTTCCACCTCTTTGTCTTGCAATAGGACTGTGATTCCTGATCTATCTGTATGAGGTTTGACTCCAAGAACCAAATCAGGCCTGGAACAACGTGGATAAAAGTTGACCCTTGTGAACATTATTGGTTGTTCCCCAAACTGGTCCAAGAAGCTACCCTCTTCCAAATCCAGTGACCTTGCCATGCATCTCAAGAGATCATCCATCATTGATTTCACTTTCGTAGAAAACTCCTCTAACATTTTACTGCATATGCATAATATTGAGAATATCAAGCTCAATAATTAATTACTCTATACGAGTTTGTTATAACAATTTCTCAGATTATTGTAGTAAAAAACATTCTTAAGAAACCTTCCAACTAGCAGATAAATTTAGCATAATTCGATAATAATTATTTTAGGAATGCCAGGAGTGACTGAAATTTTATTGATTTCTTATATATGTATAATGTTACACAAGTTAAAAGAATATTATTTAACTTGTTATTATATCTCTCACTATTTTATTCATCAATATCTCACTTATCTGTTATCTTTACAAGACAAGAGTTATTACACACTTAAATTCACCATGAGAAAAGGGCAGTACCTAAAATCAGAAGGATCTTTTGGCCAAAGAGAAAGCCTTCGTTTTGCTTCGGGAAACACTCCAAGAGTTAGGCGATAGGACCAGTCAAGAACCTGCTTGTCTGAAACTATTCTATCATTCCCATACCCTTCAGATTCATTAACAGCTCGGGCATACTTCTGCTTTTCGTCTTCTGGAAGTGCAAAAAATTGTTTTGCAATTTCACGTATTTTGTCCAGATATGCACTTGACATTCCATGACCAATTGCCTGTTGGTAAGATTTATAAAACCAAGTCCAAGGAGGAAGAGTTAAACATAGAGTTATCTACATAAACCTATCTTCAAATCTTCGAAGGAGCCCTTGTTAAGATTTGCCATACCCCTCCAATTCTTAGATATGCAATTAATACAGTTTATACTACACTGCACTTATGGAGGTTGTTAATTATAATCTTAACATGGAACATATTGTAGAATTGTTTCAAGTAGATGTGACCCTTTTCCCTCAAGTCTAGAAGTGCTGACATAAGATTCAATACTATTTGGGTCTTAATAACTGTTCAATTAGCACTACCAGTTATATAGCATACAACATCTACTATCCGAAGTTGTTGTGTTTAAGGTTTTATGAAACCGTACCTGGAAGCATCCAACTGAACTAAGAGAAGATCTTAGCTTCTCTAGCTCCCCTTGTGATGAGAGGAGACTTACATCAATGATGGGTATTGGTATGACTGTAGAAGAATCGTTGGATCCAAAGCTATTTAAGTTGACTACATATTTTGAAGGTGGTTCATCACCATCCATGGACATTTCTTTGACGCTCTTGGCCACTGATTTCTCCTCCGAAACCAGTACATTTCTGGCCATCTCTTCTGTCTCTGTCTCTGTGAATTGCTAACCAACAGATGAAAGCGTTGATAAGAAAACAATAACTTCTGAGACACTGCCAATTCTTTCCTAATTTGTTTATCCGTCCAAAGCTTGGCTGTTCACCACCCCTTCAACTCCACACGTGAAAGGAAAATTTATTTTTTTGTTCAACTTCACGTCTACGTTGTGCAAAATAGTGATTTAATATACGCACATTGGTCAAATGATTATTTCTTAAAACTTTTTTACTTATACCATAAATATCTTTTCCAAGATATCCAAATCAAATAAAGATTATTATAAGTAGCAAAGTTTTTTTTTTACTATGACTAAGTTTATTGAAATTTGAATTCGAAATTGAGACAATTTTTTGTCAATAGGTTCACATGTATAATTTTTTTAAATTATTATTTTTCATACCAGAAAGTCTTTTACCAAATCTGTGCCCAGTGAGTTAACTTAGCATGTCGAATTTATTTTGTCGAGTATGCCGAGAGACCTGTTTTAATGCATTTTGAATAAATCTCAGTTCTTTTTGGTGCCAAAACTGTGAGTTTGATAATCCAATTCAAAGATTTCCACAAGCAAACGGGTTGGGCCAACACAACTGTTATCACAATATGAGTGCCAGGGTCGGCCCAAATTTGGGTGGCTTGAAACATATGGTCCGGCCCATCCTGCCCAACCGTTAACAAATCATGACAAAAAAAAGAGACCATATAATGCTTTTGAACATAAAAACGTTACGCTTTGTGCATTCCAAATCTCGAATTTGTGAGCCACAAGCACGACAACCTCCGTGGCCATCTAGTATAGCATAAATATTAGACACATGCTGCGTGTCTTGTTACGGCACGGCCAAATATTATTTCTCTGTTTGTTCCGTTTTTCTCCTTTTCTTTCTGTAACTGCAACTTGAAAAATATTTTGCCCAACATGTCCAAGCTCACGCTAAGACCAGATAGTTCCTGCTTCTTTACTCACACTAACAGAACACACTCCCACACCCCTTTTATCAGAACCTCGTTTCCACGCTTTCACTTTCAGCTCACACCTTCCAATCTCACCCTCAGGCTCCGAGTAGTTTCTAGCGCTCAACAAAATGTCAAAGAAACAAGGAGAGTGTCTAAGGCCGAGGCTCTATCAGAGCTTGAAGTGGATGACGTGGAACAGCAACCTGAGAACATGTCTGGGAATTGGCCACCTTGGAAGAATCTTCCCCAAAGATACAAGCTCATCGGCACCACATCACTCGCCTTCGTAATTTGTAACATGGATAAGGTCCTTTTCTTGTTTCTTTATTGCAACCCCTGAACCAAAAGCTGGTTCTTGATCAATATAAGCATAAATGGAAGCACTTTATTTGGACTCACAGTGACGGTTTTAATAATAATAATAATAATAAGCATCTTTTTGAGTATAATAGGCCTAAATTATGCATGGGATTTGATTTTATTTAAATGGGGTGCAGGTGAACTTGAGTGTTGCAATAATTCCAATGTCGCATCAATTTGGGTGGAATTCCTCAACAGCAGGATTGGTTCAGTCCTCATTCTTTTGGGGTTATGCATTGAGTCAATTGCCTGGGGGTTGGCTAGCCAAGATATTTGGTGGCGGGTTAGTCACCAGAATCAATACAATTGCTCTTTTTTTTTTTTCTCTATCCTTGACTAAGTTAACTCATGTAGTTATATAAAGTATGACTGCACGGGTCTGATGAGAAGTGAACTTGATGGCTTTAAATGGCTTATTTAGGTGTTGTAGGTTTTCTTTGCCAAAATAAAATGAAAACTATTTGGAGAATTAGTAGGGAATTAAGAGATCAAAGCATAAATCAAGCTGGCCACTTTAATTTGATCAATGTAGAATTGTCAAAAGAATATTGCATTTATTTCTGCTTTATATTTAATTTTCCTTTCTTTATTTAATTTATTATTTTCTACTCAGAAAATTTTGTCGTGTCTGCATTTATATTGTAGAAGGAACAGAGCAGTCAAAATGCCAAATTTGGGCATCCATTCCTTGTGTGAGATAAAGTTTGACCAACTTTGAAAGAACCAAATCTTTGAAATGCTTAGCAACAGATTCAAGCTTAAATTAAGATATCTAAAAGATGGTATTTACGGATTTACCTACTATATTATTAATCAAACCATTGACTGAACCTTCTTTTATCTATGGTCGGCAAATGTATCCATTTTTAACTTCCTTTTATTAAATGAGAGTCAATTGAGCAACTCATGTTCAAGTCTTAAAGAAAGAATAGTAATTAGACAATTACCTCATTCAGTGTTGGCACTAAACATTTCAGTTTATTTGTCAGGCTTATGATCTTATACTGCTATCTTTATGTTTCAGAAATGTTCTTGAGGTTGGAGTATTGATATGGTCAGTGGCTACAGCTCTTGTTCCATTTCTTTCTGGATATATGCCTGGGTTACTATTTTCAAGGATTTTGGTCAGTAATTTCCACAATGCATTTTTTCTCCTTACTTTGCAGATTTAATGTCTACTTATATGCATGATTCTTTGTTTTGTCTCACAAAATGTTTTTCTGTATTTATCTTTCCATGGAATTTTGTACAACTAGTGTCTATTTTGTGTTTCTTTTTGTACATTTATTGCTATTTAATAACCCTGGTTTGAACGTGTTCTTCTTCAACACTATTAAGCTCTCCTTTTCATTTCATATCTAGGTTGGGATAGGAGAAGGTGTTTCACCGTCTGCTGCTACTGATCTAATTGCAAGGCATGTAAACATCCAAATATGTTGGGGTTCAAATTGATGTTTTGTTGATTTTCATTTTCTTTTATGACTTGATTTTTTACTTATCTTCTACTTACTTTATAGTACGCATGTTAAGTTTTTAGATTATTTCCCTTTAAACTAAAACTATTTAAAGTCTTTTGGTGGAAACTGAATTTTTTTGTTGGAAAATAATAATCCAAAGCAAAATGAAGATGCAGAAGACTATGATAGTCCAAGTTCTGAATTATTATAATTCTGTTAAGAAGTTATTGGGCAGTTATTTTTTTATTAATTAATTTCACATTAAGCTGTCATAGGTTATGGTTTGATGGTTATAAGGATATATAGGGTGTGTTATAGACGCGTAGAAGGCAGTTAAGGTGTTAGATTGTGTTTTGAAGGAGGAAACTCCTTGTTAGCGGGAAACCATGTGTTTCTTGATGTTTGTATTAAAATGTGAAAAAAAAAAAAAAAAACTAGATTGTTTCTATAATTTTTTCAGAATCTGTTGTTTTTGTTTGTTGAGTCCAACGCACGAAGAAGAATAGTTTGAAGCTGGGCAAAATTGTTTTAATCATTTCACTCACTTAACTCAGATCCCTCCCAAAATTGATAAAACCTCTTGCTTTAGGATTTTAGGTTAGCTCCCTCATGAGCATGCCTTTTCTCCTTATAAGGCCATTCTTTATAAAAAAGAAGTCTTTTTGCTAACTGCAATTTGAGTGGAGAAAATTAATGTTTTGTAAAACCCAATGTCTGAGTAAAATAGTTGGTTCCTCCCTCCGCCAAGTATTTATTAAGTTAAAATTAAGGTGGCGTATATGTGTGTTTATGTTCAATTCTAGATCTTGGTCCTGTGTGTGTGTGTATTCAATTCTACTTCTTAGTCCTCTAAGTTATAGGCCAAAGGAGTTGTTCTGACAAATACTATACATTTCTTCATCCAATTATAGTATTTTTCACCTTTTTGATTGGTAAAGTTCGTTGCCATGTGCAGGTCGATACCATTGGAGGAGCGTTCACGGGCAGTAGGTTTTGTGTTTGGTGGTTTGAGTGTTGGAAGTGTCATGGGGTATGCATTTTCCAGCATGTAGTGAGATACAGATAGAAATAGGAGTCACCGATGATTGTAATTTCATTTTAATTATCTACTCTGAATTTTAATGCTGTAATGTTTGTCAGGCTTCTTTTGGCTCCACCTCTTATCCAAAATCTTGGTTGGGAATCAGTATTCTATGTATTTGGTCTCTTGGGGATTGCTTGGTAAGTAGAAATGACTAATCTTTCAGAGTTTCCACATGCCTATTAGTTTAAAGTAATGAAGTTCCTCCAGTGGGCATCTTGAGCTGCAAATATGGTTGTTTGATTAAAATTACTTCTGTCATTGCCATGAATTTTGAAGGTTTTTGGGGTTTCAAGTTCTTGAAGGAGGTGAAACACAGTTAAATGCAGAACCTCTTTCATGTGAGATCTTAATCTTCTTTTTTTTTTTTTTTTGTGCTTTCTTGATTTGAGCTAAAAAATAGATTGTTGTTAAATGAATGATGATAGATGATGCCTTTCTAGTTGAAAAAAGTTTTACAATCAATTAAGCTTCATGAGCTGTTGGAATTGATATTTGTTAAGTAAATGTCTTCTTTATCATCCAATTTGTTGGAAACATTTGCTTTTCTTTAAAAAATATTTTGGGGCTAATCTTCCTGCTTAATCCTTGGCCACAACAGAGGTGTTACTTTCACTTCTATCTCCATCCACACTGCTGTGAAATGATAGTTGATGCACCGGCTTATATTTGCTGTTGTTTTTGTCAATGCCAATCATTCTAAATTTGGCTTCTCTGAAATGGAAAGTTCAACTGAACATTGCTTTCATTCTCATGGACTAAGGAGTTAATTAATGTTAGTTTGGCACTCTTACTTTGACATGTCAATAAGTGGATTAATCCTCATAATGTATACTTTTATTTCTATGCTTCATACATCATGCGTTGAAGGTAGCTTGCATATTTGTATATAAATTGCCTTTGCTGTTCAGTTCAAGGCTTTCTCATTCTTTTTAGTGTACTAACAGTCTAACATTGAGCCTTGTGGTTTAATTGGTTGTTTTTCATTTTTGACTTTGATTGTCTCGCCGCAGCCCAAGAAACCCTGACACAGTCATGGAAAGCTTCTCTAAAAGAATTGAATAGCTCTTTGAAGGTATGGATAAAACCTTTGACAGTTTGGGAGCTCATTCTATTGTGTCAAAGTTTCAAGTGTCCTAGGAATGACATAGCAGTTCTGCTTAATAGCTGGGATTCTGATATTCTAGTATTTTATTTTTTGATACCTGTATGCCAGTGTTAGTTATTGTTGATAATAATATCCTTATCTCTTCTTCCTACAATTTAGGACTTAATAAAAGAGTTTAATTGTAGTCAAATTTAAATATAAATTCACAGGGCCTGAGAGGAATTTTCTCAAGCAATTCAACATATTCTGATGAGTTCAAGTGTTAGATATCATTTCATTTTGCATGATGTTACACTCCCTAATAGTATCTTCTTTTACTTTCTTCTTTTACAAGTTTCTACTTTTTTAACTTCAGAAATAGTAGAACCCATGTTGCTTCTCTGTGTGTTTGTAAGACTTACACTGGGTTAGATTCTTTTTCTTTACTGAATCCTTAACAATATCAGCAATGGAACTTTGTTTTGTGTGTTGCTCTAAACATACAGGATGTACCATGGAAGGCCTTCTTCCAAAATCGTGCTGTGTGGGCAATGATATATGCTCATTTCTGTGGTAGTTGGGGTCACTATAACTGTCTATCATGGCTTCCCACATTTTTTAGGTACTTATGAGCATTTAATGCTTTACCTGTTTCTACTTTATGCTTTCACTGCAACCAAGTTATCTGGAAGTTGGTTGAGACTTTTCGCACTAATGATTTGATCTTTTTTTTTTAAAAAATTCGTTTTAACATTTTCTTATTTGTGACATATTTTACGTACAGATATTTAATTAAATTATCATATCATAAATTTTATATAAAGAAGCTGGACTCACCTTTAATTTTTACACATAAGGTGGAACCAAACTTTAGTTTTGCATTTTCGAATTTTACATTGTGAGGAAAGTTCAATATGAAATTTTTGACTTTACATAATTCATGTTGCTTTAGGATGAGGCAATACAATGTTTGTCTGCTGACCATACTTTTCTGCTCCTTTTTATTAAAATATCCTCCTTTATTAATATTGATAAATTTTGGAAAGGAAAGTAATTATAAATAAGGTTTCACAGTTGTCTT
This sequence comes from Abrus precatorius, assembly GCF_003935025.1. Classification (NCBI taxonomy): domain Eukaryota; kingdom Viridiplantae; phylum Streptophyta; class Magnoliopsida; order Fabales; family Fabaceae; genus Abrus; species Abrus precatorius. The sequence continues at coordinate 34,523,570 of NW_020874428.1, read as the reverse complement.
CTGGAATCTTTGAAGTTATAAAGTTGTCTTTTTTCCTTCCTTGATCTGAATGAATGAATTTCAGCTTTGGAATTTTCTCATATGAAAGTAGTTTTGAATTTAGAATTTTATGGTGCTTTGGTGACGGTTTTAACATATTTATGCATCAAATCTGAACTTCCTTGTGGTTGAAACTGCCTGAACCATGGAAAACCTCTATAATGCCTTTTAAGAACTCAAAGTTTAGTTTGTGACTTCTCAGCATTACTTTGTACATACTGTATCGGTGCATAATGATGATTACTGATTGCCATTTTGACCATCAATTACTATTAAGCCTAGTTATGTATGAAAAATTCTTGTGAGGAATTAGACAATTTTGTGGTTTACATGATTATCAGTTCTTAAAATTAGTTTTAAATTTGTAGAGAAAATTTAGTTTTAGCCCAATGGAGAATCTAATTTGTACATCTATATGCTATGTAGTGAGGAGCTGAACCTAAATCTGACAGAAGCTGCATGGGTAAGACAATTATCTTGCTTTCTTGTTTTTGCTAACCAGTTTATTCACATCTCGAAGAGAGAAAAGTATATATATATATATATATATATAAGGGCTCAAGAATTGAACCCACAGAGTTGGTTATATTTTGCTAGAATAATCTGATTTAATTTTATTTTTTTGGTTTTCCATCCGGTTGATCCGGGTCGCGTACTTAAATGTGGTGGGTGAGTCAATCACTGAAAATTTTTTACATACACAAAAATTCAAATATAAAGCTTTACTTAAACGATACTAAGCTGCTTACCACTCGGACCAATCTCCGTTAGTAGAATAATCTTATTTATTGACCATATTTGAAGAACAATACAACTACGCTAGATTTCCTCCTAACAAGGAGTTTCCTCCTCTATAACACCACAAACTGACTCTTTAACTACTTCTCACAAGTCTGTCATACCACACCTATAACTCTAGAATTGCACACCATAAAATATAACTACCTATTACTGAATTACTCAATCTTTCTTTTATTTTTCCTAACATAAATCTTCAATGGCCTCAGGTAATCTCCTTCACATGGCCCAACAGAAATTGACCTATAAAAAATAGCAGTACTAAATTGAAAATTATGTATGTTAAATAAAATTAAGCTATTTAAACTTAATAAATTTATAGTTTTAAAGAGGAAAGGAGCATTACATGTATAAAGGGGTGGTCCAATGTGCAACGTTCTGACTTGGTGAGGGTGTGGACACTGTGGAGAGGGTAGATATATTTAGCATATCTCCACAAGCATAAAGACTGTTTCTAGGATTTTAACCCATAACCTTCTAGGTCACAAGGTAACAACCTTACCATTTTGTCAAGGTTTGCCCTTGATGAATGCAACTTTTCCTATCAATGAAGTTTTTTTTTTTTTTTCAAAATATTTCTTAAAAGTATTCTTTTGTGAGGAAAGGAAACAAGACTATGACAAGGCACTAACAAGTGGGGGTTCTTCATAATTTCAGGTGTCTATTCTTCCGCCACTGACTTCAATATTTGTGACTAATCTTGCTGCACAATTAGCTGATAACTTGATTTCAAGAGGAGTTGAAACCACTACGGTATGAGAGCTGCTGAAACATCATTAAATCACTTATTCTTGTTGTTTATTATATGAATACCGTTTGCTTATGATATTGATATCAAATGTATAAGAATGATAAGAATACTCTTTTTAATATACTTTCTTTCTATTATTACTTCACATTTATTGAAAATTACAAAAATATAAATAATAATAATTAAATTAGAAGTGAGACTACTTGATCTTTGTAATTTTTAATAAATTTTAGTCAATAATAAAAAATGTTTGAAAAAATGTGGAAGAGAATGTATTGCTAACATTTCTCATCAAATGCCTTATATTGTTGACATCATAATAATAGAGGAGTGGAATTTCATGGTTTGGAGCCATGAGTCCATGACCCTCTCTAATGCAGTAATGCTAAATTTTGCATCCAAATTGGTTGTAGACCAAATACAGGTTATGGTATAGACAAGATTATGCCTTGCTGGATGTAGAAACAGTAGATTTGAGGCTCTAGACCCAATGCAGACATGTCACTGACAGCTTACAAACTATTTGTCATATGCCTGTCTTGACCTTAATACGTAATTTCTTGGCTGCCTGAATTTCTTTTAAAAATATAAATAGGTTCGAAAGATCTGCCAATCAATTGCATTTTTGTCCCCTGCAATCTGCATGACTCTTTCCTCGCTGGATCTAGGGTTACCGCCTTGGGAAATTGTGGGTATTCTCACAGGTGGTTTAGCCCTCTCAAGCTTTGCCTTATCAGGTACTAATTAATCCATCAAATATACCCTATTTGATTCATATACTTTTCTTTGCCTTGACTGTGTATTTATCTGCTTCTGCAGGACTCTATTGTACCCATCAAGACATGTCACCAGAATATGCAAGTATACTTCTGGTATGTGTGCTTACACTTCTTGTTCTTATATCATATAATTGAAGGTTGTGAGAAGGTATTCTGGTGAAATATCCGGAAGAACAAGATCCTTGGTTGGCTAATGTTGATTCAAATGCTTGTTTGCACTAATTTCATTTTGTAGCTTCTGCATATCTGTCATTATTTTTGAGTCCCTGACATAAAGCCTAAAAATCTTAAACATTGTAGCATCATTTTCCCATCAAATTCAGAAAAGGGACACAATTATTCTCTGCATCTTAAAAACTGCATTGATTAAAATTTTCTGATTGAAGAATTTCAATCTTTCAGCTATCCAGCTCATGTTGTTAGCTTGTGAGTTATAATGTGTAAGATAAACTGTTGACGACTTCTGCCCGAATCCCAAGTTTAAAGACTATCCAATTTTCTGAACCAAAAAAATTCCTTTTCACGTAACCTGTCTAGGACTAGCTTGAAAATGCTACTTCTAGATTAAATCAACTCCATTTTTTCCTGAGAGGTTGGAGCCATATCCATACATTTTGGCAAAAGTAAAATATATATTTGATTTTAATTGCATCTAACTTTCTATTATATTGTGTCTTCTCTCAGGGTATAACTAATACAGTTGGGGCTATTCCTGGAATTGTGGGTGTTGCTCTCACTGGTTATCTTCTTGATTTAACTCATTCATGGAGTGTAAGTTGCATGAAATGTTTGGTGTTTTTCTTATTGTATGATCATGATGTGAATTTGATTTATATTTCATTTCTATGCCATGCAGTTGTCACTTTTTGCGCCATCAATCTTCTTCTATGTGACTGGTACCATCGTATGGTTGGCATTGGCCAGCAGTAAGCCTCAAAGTTTTTCTGAGCAAAACTGATCCATGTTCCAATCATTCATTATTCTGAAGAATCTGAAAACAGCCCAGAAACTTGATAAAACCTTCATTTTAGGCTGATTTTTGACATACAAATAAGAATTTAAGTACAAAGAAATGATAGTATAGGTATATTACTGTATTTATTTTTGTTCTTTTTAGGTGATCTGTATATTTTGTTTTATTATTTGTAGCTTATTGTATCCGTTTTATATTTTTAATAGATGATGCTGGTTGGTCACCAAAAAATGTATTGAGGGTATTGTAAATCTTGTGAAGTCAACAATCTGTTTTGTACCAACTTTTGGTGCTCTGATCCTTCTGTTGCAAGTTTCTAACTACAAAATGACCATATTTATGACCGTTTGAATAATCTCCAGCCATTAACATCTCACCAAACTCCCCATGCAATAGTTTTTCTTTGTATTTCGTTTTTGGCCTTATCTTTGGTGGCTCTGACAGTTCTCTTTGACCCTCATTTGTTAACAAAGGATCATGGAATATCTTTGGAAATTGAAACTTTCATTCTGAATAAACTAAAATAAAACTCCGCTAGAATAACTCATAACTCATAACAGCTTTTAAGCTATCAAGCATTAAATGTAAAGGAAAAAATGTCTAACCTTCCTAAGGCGAAATCGAATGCCACTTTTCAATTTACTCCCTCTATTTTTTATTTTTTTGTTTGACATTACAAGGCAAATAAGAAAAATAATAACTATTTAAGTATTTTTGTGAAAATTGTTTACTATTTTATTTATTATACTCTTCGTATTTCATATTAATTAATTTCTATAAAAAAATATACATTAATCAATTTCTAAGGATAAAATTAGAAAAAAGTATTAATATTTTAAAACGACAATCAAATAAAAAATAATTGTTAAAAGAAATAAAGATAGTATAAATTTAAAAACTGTCGTAAGAACAGAATGGTATGCATTGGAAAACAAAGTAAATCAAAATCCCATAGCCTTCATTAAAAAAATTAGCATCTATCACCAAGAAACTTAAAATAGAATTTTCATGTATTCTCTCTCTCTTATTTTATCAACCACCAAGTGAAACCAATTTTTGGTTTCACCTAGAGTCAATGAGCTAGCTGCAAGCTGAAAGAACAACATTTGGTATATGGGCAAATACAATAGAGAGAGGACCAACTATTATTGGCTTTGATGAGTCTACATATAGAGGCTCGAAAGGAGGAATTTCACCAGCTGAGTTTACAGTTAAAATTTTTCCATTTAGTAACATGATTTGGCTATGCAAATCCCTGTCCTTTGCTGTTAAATGATACTCTCTTCTGGAGGGTTCTCCCACACGACGGTAGGGTAACTTGTTAAATTTTAAGGCCGCTCTGACTTGAACAGTGGTGCTGTTATCCAAGTTCAGTAATAGTATTGTGATTCCTTTCTGTAAGACAGTATCAAATCAGATTCCACAAATAATATATCAACTATATAATAATACACATGATACAGAATGTCACTCACGGATTCCTTTGCACAGTGTGCATAAGCTCTTATCTTCTTTGTCCCAAAGAAGTTAGTTGATAGGACACGTCTTCCCATGAGTCGGTGGAAAAGAAGAGCACTGCAAGGAAGAAAACACAATCAGAGAATGGTTATAAAATGGCACTATGAATCTAATACCTCAAATGGAACCCCTTAATAAAACCCCTTGTTCTATTAGAAATAGGTTACTTAACCAAATGGCAAGCAATTAATGAAGTAAGCATGACACATGGGAATACAAATTCTGATAAATCATCTCAGGAATAATGATAAAATAATGCTTATGCTGCCCATTCTTAAACTACGAAATTCAATATTTGGTACCTATAATAGTCAGGATTTGGCATGAAAGTACTAGTATTTAGTAAACCATAGTTTCCTCCTATCAAACTCTGTCTGCAGTATGTTTTGGTGTCATAAATAGCTGACATACCAAGCTGATCCAGATACCTGCGCATAATATGATCATATTAGAGAAAACACTTGTAAAGAATCCATGCTGATATATTGAGAAAGCACAGGAAGTTACACTAACCAGAAGCTGTAGACAAATGCATCAGACACAAGATGATGGCCACTATTGTAAGCCCCTCCTGCCTCACCAACCCATGCTTTTACTGAGGTTCGTGGACTTCGAAGTATACTTTTGAGGCTGCTGAATGTGCTAGCCTCTCCATCCAGATAGGAAGGGTCAAGAATTTTTTCAGTTAAATGGTCATCAACTCCTGTAAATAGTAGCTTTCAGTTATAATCAAATACAAGGAAATGAGGAAAACATAAATTTTTATCCAGTTTTGTAGTAGATACCTGGCCCAAGGTTATAAATGTGGTGGGAGACCACATTTGCAGATTTACCAGATTTGGTTACAAATTCCCCAAACCAATTTGAATCAAAGAAGCCTCCAGGTGCAATGACTAGTGGCTTCGGCTCAATCCCTCTATATGCATTTTGAATTATGTTTCTCAAAGCAGCTACATCAGAAACATATTGATCTGCAGTAACACTTGCTCCAATTCCATTTCCACACAATTCATTGCCTGCCCGTAAAAAAAGACCTCCTCGGAGTTAGTTTACACACTTTACACTTCAATAAAGACGGGTTTATTCATTATGGCTAATACAACAGGACATTGATTCTGAAGAACGAAAATTGCCATTTTTCTTTCTTTTAACAAAAAACATTTGATAACTAAAGCAAAGATATTTATATAAAAAAATTAAATTTGTGGATGAATGGTTGTCATAGTGAAGTGAACTCTAGCTTGTGATAAAAGACAATCCTATTTTCAATTTTAGTCTTATTGTGCCAGCAGCACTTTCTAGTTACTACTTTGGCATTTGTAACGAGAGCAGCATACACTCACCAAGTTCCCAACCATGAATGGTGTACTTCTTTCCTACGGTGTATCGTATAAGAGATTCAGCATTAGTGTAGTTCCAAGGTCCAACAGCAGAACCAGAATTTACAGACCTTCCAGCAAGAGCATTTAATCCAAAGATAACCTTAGCCCTGAAATATACCTATCATTAATGTTAAACTTGTTAAAAACACATTTACCAAATCAACAAGATGAATCTTTTAGTCCTAAAACAAATACATGGGTAACAACTCAAAAGGGAGAACTGATTTTTACCCTGCTTTTTGGAAAAAGCTGTTTAGCTCATCCCACCTATGCATTGGTAAGCACCCTTGAGTGAAACCAAACATTTCATTAGCACTCCAAACAAAAGGAGTACAGGGTTGCCGATTATCTTCTGTCCCATATGTGACCTTATCTTGCAAAGTCCCACCTAATCTAATTTTTAAGGGTGAAAAGGCTGCAGAACATTCAAAGGAAATTATAATTTATACTTAATAAACTCTCAAACCAATCACGAATCGTCCAACAAAAGTGATGCAAAATGAAGTCAATTGCTGTGTAAACAACCAAGATGTGAATTCTCCTTACCTTTTACTGCATTCAACAAAATTTTGTTGTTGAGGTCCTGCATGAGATGAAAATTATAAGATGTAAACTCTCTCACCTTTACTAACTGTACAAGACTCTGTAAGTTTGTGACATGACTAGAACCTCTTATTAATTGCAAGCGGGGAGGGGGGTTTACACTATATTTCATCATTAAGTGGTCAGGAAATTATAATTAAAAAAAAGAACATAAAAGTTGTTTTTTAAGGAATTATTTTGCAGCTTAGCTAGAACATCCTAAGCATGCATTCTAGATTGATTCGAGCATCATGCCGAAAAGGAAAAGAACGTCACCATGCAGAGGATGTTAAACAATTTTTATTTTTTTTAAAAAAAAGCAGCAAAAACCATGTTATTATTCTGGAATATTTTGCAGGAATGAATGAAACATTTAAAAAAGTTATTTTTGACAGATTCAAGGACCAAAGAACAAAAAGAAAGGAAATATACCAGATTGAGCAGAGAAGCATGACCCCAACTGCATTTTCCATAATCACATTTCTGAGGAGGCCACCAATCCAGAGTGGCACAGACAAAATCATCATCAATCTTTCCAATAGAAGATTTCCCATGAACTAAAACAATCCCTTTCACAGCAGCACCTCCTCTTCCATACACAGCACCAACTCCAATGAAGCTTAAGCTTACCAAGTAAATCCATAAACACAGACCCAGAAGCCTTACCAGGCAACCCATTTCCTGAATCAGGTAAATTCAAGATCTTTTTGGTTTTTCACAAATGGGCTATGAAGCCATAGAGATAAAGGTGACGACTGAGGTTTTGTTACAGCAGCAGAGTTTGCTGGCAGTTGCAGACCACAAAGACGAGTTCTGATAAATTAATGACATAAAACTTCCTTCGCAGGAAAGTTATGTCTGTACAGATGGCTGTTTGAAAGACACTTCATTTCATATGTATATACTTACATTGCAGGCTAAAGCATTTGGTACTTATAAACTTGAGAATGCTTCCCTCTCCTCCTTCTGGTTTTCAAAATAACCTTTTTTTTAAGCCAATTTAATAAGTCGAAATAATATTTCGGACAGTTATTTTTAAAATAATGCATTCATTAGAGTATAATTATTTTCCATATTAGCATTAGAAAAAATTGGACAGTAAGTAAGGATTTCATGTAATCCAATCTTACTATTTGCGTCACTTATATTTATCAAGTAATATATAAAAAAAGAGTATAGATTTATTTACAGTGAGTGTATAAATTAAATAATATAAATGTTAAAAAGTTAACTTTTTTTATATATTTTTATTTATTATTTTAGTTAAATTAGGTCATTTTTTAATAATTAGATTATTTGATTTGTACAGTTAAAATAGATTTGATATAAGTTTAGTGTCATTGAATCATATATATATATATATATAAAAAGAAAGAATTTTTAATGTAGATCTAAAAATTCTTATATTTAATCTGAAATTTTTATTTAACTTAAATATAAAAGTGAGTAAAATAATAAATTATAATATGTTAAATTTAAATTAAATGAATGACTCAGATTGAATTTAAGAGTTATATATATATATATATAAAGGAAAGTAAGCTGGATATTTGAATTTTTTTTAATTACCAGGAAAAGGGATTGGTTGGAGGAAGATCACTTCTTTTTTTCTAATTTGAAATATTGATAATGGAACCTTAGAATTTGGAGATGTTTGTTGCTAGTGGGGTAAGGATCTGCTTTCCTGAAAATAAGTACCAAGATGGTTAACAGTGGACACAGAAAGTTTCTCTTTTTACAATCCGAGCGAAAACAACAAGAAGACCACTTGCATGGAAAATAGATCAATGATAGTTCACTCGGCAACTTGTGTCCTGCATTTAGTTTTTGTTATTTTATCGTTTTTGTCTTTTTTTTTTTATGAGTTTGGGATAATTAGCTTGATTAAATGCTTATTTTAAAAATTATACACAATTTTATAGCATTAATTTCATTATAAATTTTATTGAAATAAGTTTAAAAAGTTTATTTTTTAATTTTTTAAATACATTTTTAATGATATTATAGTCTAAGCATTTGACTTTCTAAGTTGAAAATAATTGCGTGTTGTAAAGATATGATGGTTCCTCTGAATTATTAGTATGTAATAGTTTTAGTTGTATTTATTAAATAAATTCTTTACTTTTTAAAAAATATGATTTATTTATTAAATTTAGGGTCTAATAAATATTTTTTTTATTTAGCTTATTCATTAATAATTTGTTATCTGAGTTACTTATATAATTTAATTGAAATATGATATGAATGAAGTGTTATTAACAATATCATATCATTTATATTTTTTTAATGAAATTTTAGGTTATAAAGGTATAATCTTTTAATTAAAATTTAAAAGCATAAAAAGAATATATTTTCAAATATTATCTATATCAAATTTATGTCATATTATATGAGTTAAATTAAGTACCATATAAGTAAATAAAAAATAATCATTATTAATAAAAAACTATATAAAAAAATAAAAATTTATATATTTAAAAGATTAAAACTTTATTTAAGTTTTATTTATTTATTTATTGGCCGGTATTGAAGTGACTTAAAAAATTCTTTATGCTTTTAATTATAGTTTTGGATAATACGTAGGCTTAAAGGGGGCTGGGGTTAACGGTTTATGTCAGTAGCTGGTAATGACATGGACTAGGGATGAACTAAGCGAGGAAAGCTTAATTGAGACTCGGCCATTGCTTTCATAGCCACTCTCCAATCTCCATTTTAGATTCAGACATTGCTTTCGTACCCACTCTTTGCTTCGTTTCCACCGGAAAACGTTTTTCTGTAAAATAATTTTAAGGAAGCTGTTAATTAAACTCCTTATCCCACTAAACTTTAAAGTTTGTAACCCAGCTGTCATTATTCAATTCACAAGTGAGACTGAGATCTAAAAAACCCTTAAACAAAATAAACTGCTTGTTTTAAATTTGTTTTGTAATATGCAGTTCATATAATTTTCTTGGTGGTTGCATGCCAAATTTCAAAGGAAACTTATAAAAGTATGGCAAATGATTAACGTGATGTCAGTATTACGTACGGAAAAAACAAATTGTCTACTAATAAATAAAATTATCTGAAAGCAAACACCTTAATGCATTTGTTTATAATTGTAGAATAGATTTAAAACTAAAACTATTTGCGTTCCTCACATGTGTCTAACACCAAATGCCTCCCTCAGCAACATACAAATTATCTGAACAATAGTTAGCTGGCATAGAATAAAGACCAATCAATAATTCAGAAACGTAATGCTTCAAAATATCAACAAAGCTAACGCCCCACGAAACACAAAGTGCTCAATTTGTGGCGTGCCCACCAAAAGTTTGTTGTTTTGCAGGATCAATGCAAAGATATAAATGTAATTAATTTGGTGGAAATTATATGCCCAAAAGTGTGCAAATTTAATCAAGTTTAGTATGTGTCACTCGCAACTATGCATGCCAGAAAATGCAGCTATCACTCCGTCACCCTTAGTTTGAGGTCAAAATCATTAATTTGTTGAGCTACTATACTTTCTCATATGCACCCCCTAAAATAAACATCTATATAACTAGAGTTGATGGATTTAATTGGTTGATGGGGGTCCATATGGTACCATATCTGCAACTTGACACTTTCAGGATTAGGATGAATGAGAAAAAGACCTAGGCAATCAACCACACATTGTTTTTTTCTTAGATTAGATAAAAAGGTATCATTGTTTGGTGAAGTATTAGTTCATTCCAATCTGACCTTGAAAGTTACAATCTAAAAAATGAATAAAATTATGGTTCATTTTCCTACTTTGCCTGTCACCCACTAAACCACATTAAGCTTCATAAATCATAAATTTACATTAACAGCAATATACAGTATCGTATCTAAAACGCATATTAATGCTTGCCGTTTTTGGAGACCCATTATTTCCCTTTCTCTAGGATCGGTTTTTTAAACCTTTGACCCAAAAGGAGAAACTTTGGGGGAACCCATGAGTTAATTAGATTTTTATTTGTGCCAGCTGCCCAGTGACCTAGGTACTAGTATATACTTTGATGTTTAGAAAAAGTAAAAAATAAAGGCCTCAATTTATTTATTTATTTTGCAAATTAAAAAAAAAAAAAAAAACTTGACTTCGAAGGAAAAATCTTTTCAACCAAAATGCTTGTCATGGCGCTCAGGGTTAACCGGTTCTAGAAGACAGCAATCATTTTTATTGACTTTCTAGTTGAGAGGGCAATTTATGCAAACACAATAGTTTTGTGTTTGAAGTTAACTTTGTTTGGAAGCATTATTCTCAACCAATACCTCGAGGAAATTAATGAATTGAAGAACTATAGACCCCAGAAATATTCAGGAAAAGGTGAAAATTTATTAAGGAAAAGTATATATCATGGCATATTTCCTTGACACATGACATAAGTTTAAAACTATGAGAAATGTTATCTTAACATAATTTGATGTTGGTTTTTAGTCTATTATTTATTATTAAATAAATTTACATGGACTTTACTGAATAAGGGGTGTGATTGACATGATTTAGTAAAAAAAAATTATACAAATTTCACCTAATAAAAAAAAAAATTACAATTTTCTTTGCTTAAGCTCTAAAGCCATTGAGCGAGACAAATTGGGGTTTTCAAGTAAAGGAAAGGGGGGTGGATACATATATACATCTTTCAACTTTGTGCTCCAATCTACATTGATATTGACTACTACTATATTAATTTAGAACTTAAGAGGGAAATTCCCGGCGATAGACTTATTTTTCAACAGGTATGTGAGCTTAGGCACTTTCTCTATTGCTCCAATATCCATTACAAAAACATGTTATGAGGGTGATGTGGTAAAGGGTAGAGTCCAAGACCAACAGTGAAACTCTGCTGAAAAAAAATTCCAAAGGTGAAACTAAAACCCCTCTTATATCTTATTTAACTCTAATTACAAGGTAGTTACAATGAATATTGAATCTAAGTTACATCACGAGCTCCATATGAAGCTCGGCACCTTTGTGATCATTTGAGAAGGTAATTGTGAGTAAAAATTATAATTGATTACGTTAGGAGACATTAAACTCTTTCCCTAAACTGATCTCCATTGACAAAAGAGAAATTTTAACTAAAAATAATGATGAAAAAATTTGATACTAACCCCTTTAAATCGTAACAACTTAACATAAATTAATGAGTAATTATTTAGCTTAAAATAAATCATACATGCCCGCAAGAGAAGACATGTCTTGTTATACATTAAATTTTAGGGAAAAATCTGAAAAAAAAAATCATTTACTTAATATAAATTTAATCGAAACTTTAAGTAGCAATATTTTTATTTTTAGATTGCTACTTAATCAGAGTAGCGGATTGTGATGGTTATGGAATAAGTATTAAAATATGGAAAGAACTTGTTAAATTTTATTATTAAACTCTTTTAAGTGAGAACTTTATTTTAGGGAGAGTAAAAAATTCATTAGGTTATCTATTAAAATTATTGATTTTTATTAGATTTAATAAAAACTATATCTTTCTCCCTGGAACATAATAATATCATATTACTTAATAATAGACTTAAGAGAATTCCAATCAAATTTCCACCCAGTCCTTTTGGATACACCTCTGCACGCTATTGAGGAATTCTAGGTACTCTTGAATCCGGATCCTGAATGTTAGGATCTTGCCTACGGCACAGATGGGGAGTGATAGTTTCTACCTAAATCACAAGTAGCATGACACCAAGGCAAATGCAGCATTTGAGTCAAATGGTATTATTAGTATTTTTTTTTCTTTGACTGATTGTGTGTGTATAGAGAGACATATAGATAAAGAAGGGATATTAATATCATTTGAAAGCGTTGTATACGCAATTTATTCTGATATTGATTGCATTGTCATGTGCCAGGAAGTTCTATTTCCCCTGTGATTGTTCAAACTCAATTTCATATTTTGATTTTGCTTCTACTGTAACGTATGAATTACATTATTCATTAATGAAAGAACCTGTTGTAAAGAGCTAAACACGGTTATACCATATATGAAATAATGAAATTGAAAATGATTGAAAAGCATAAATAAATTTAAATACTATACTTCAAATCAAATGGTGTCCTCTCTTCTGCCAAATTGACTTTGGTACGTGAGGCTTGATGGTTATTCAAATGTAGGAGATAAAATAGCTCTACAATCCGAACTGAAGCAGAATTTCACCTATTTAGTGCTGATAAAAAGAAAGACTTTAACCTATCTGGGAGCATGCAACTATTCAATGATCTATTCACTATATTGCTAAGTCTTTTTTTAGGAAAAAAAAATTGTGTCTCAGCATTCTTCCTTGAAGATTGATGACATGTTTATTTAACTTTTTTCAAACCACGTTTGTTTTTCTTTTCAAAAACAAACTTCTATACATTTTCCATTCAAAAAAGAAAAGATAGATGGCCCGATGTAATATTTCTGAAAGGATTTCTTTTTTCCAACAAACTCTCTTTGTTTTACGGTAATCTATGCAAATGGGATTTGAAATACCCTATCCCTCTTTGTGTTCCTTATTTTGTCTTTCCAATTAAAACTAGACACATCAATTCAAATATCTACATTAGTTTTCTTCCATCTAACCCCACTCTTAAAGGTCATTATCTGTGGTAAATCACCTCCCTATATTGATTCAAATTATTAGTATTGCTTATCTTTATCAGTTCAGAAAAAGAACAATATATCACTTGCTTTTATGTTTTCTGTGTTCCACTCAATTTTACCACAATGAAACTGAAAAGGACTTCAAAATTGAAAATAAAAATGAGGGTAAAAAAGAAATCCCAACTTTGATTTGGTAAACTTGGTGAAGTGCTTCTCATCGTAGTTCAATTTTGCACTTGTAGCATAATTAGTTGTGCTCCATGTTTATTACAAGTTCGATTCCAATTTCAGTGTGTCGATTACATCATGCATCTAGTTTATATATAAGATAATACTAATAACCAGCATCGCTGTTCAACCGTTAAACCCTTCAACGTTCAACCCCTTCAGCCAACAACCCCCTATCTCTGACAAATTCCATTCTCTAATGACCTTCTATCGCTTAACATTAATTTCTTTCCAAATATTGTTGCTAACAACCTCTCCTCGTTCTCTTTATTCTCTCCATTATTTACTTAACCACTTTTAATATATACTGTAATTTCTTTTTGGCATATTTTTGTATATTTATTATATTTTTTATTATAACCATCATGATTCCGCCATAAATCGCAATGAATATTTTGATACCCGATTTTTGGCTTGCCACCATACACCATTAACAACATCATCGTAACACCGAGAACATACCAATTATAACGTTTACAAAATATGATACTAATTACTAGACATCAAAAAGATGAGATGACAGGTCCAAGCTAGCAAATCTCTATCCTGCTAATTAAACTTGACTAGAAACTAGAAAGCATTACAAAGGTAGGAGGAGAACAACTAGCCTACTAGTATAATTCTCACTTCTTCTTCTTCTTAGAAGGTGGTCGTGGAGACTCCTCTTCTTCGTCATCGTCCTCTTCCTCTTCATCATCTTCCTCGTCTTCTCCATCCTCCCCATCATCATCTTCATCATCATCCTCTTCGTCGTCATCACTTCCTCCTCCACCATTGGCCTCAAGATCATCATCAGGATCTCCTTCTTCCTCGCCTTCATCACCAGAGGAGTCCTCGTAATCTCCATCATCATCATCTCCATCATTCATGTCTTCTTCATCCTCATCATCCTCTGTTTCACTAGCATCCCTGTTTTCTTCAGAAGTATGTGTCCCTTTGTACAGTTGGTCCAAAGGAAACCTAACCAAGAATTAAAACAAATCAAAACAATTGGATTATCCAAATCAAAACAACCACAGAGTAACACCAGCAAGCAAGGTATATATGTTCATTGTTACCTTCCATCCATTGGTGACACTAAATTATTGACATCTGCAAGAAGATATCCGGTCTGGGCAAAAGGAACAAACAAGAATCTTTTACTCCATGCAAATGTAATTTGTACAATGAAGAAAACGTTTTGATTTAACCTATTGAAACACAGATCAGTAACAAAGCTAATGACATATGCAAAGCAGAGGTGCATTTACACTATGATCTCATCATTGCAGTTTGATAATCTGTGCGCAGCTTCAAGCAGAGGATCAATGATGCAGAAATAGATCTTGTAAATTCCAATAAAAGTTATTGAAAGAGTTTTCTACTTGGAACGAAAAGAGAGGAACAGAAGGAGAATGGGGGACAATGACCCACTAAAAGGTTCCCTGTTTGTGAAGCTGAAACTGGAAATATACGACTAGTGATGAACAAAAGGGCACAGTAGATTTAGTAAGTACGAAGATACATCACAAATCACTCAATGCATAATTACATGGCACCAATTCTAGCAAGCAACATGTTAAGTTGTGCAACTGAGAAAGGAAAGGGGATATTGTGTTTGTTTGAAAGCAATACCTTGATGAGAAAGGAAGCAAGGGAAATGGCAGAAGGAAGGAGAGTGTGAAGCACAGCAAAAGAGGTTACGCAAGTCGTCTTCTCGTCAGAGCTCAGACTCGGAACTTCCATTGCTATACCGTGACTCAGACAAAGTGAGTGTGTATGCGGGAAATTGGTTTCTGTGCTGTTAGGGTTTTCGCATTCAAATTAATGTCGCCACACCAAATTATTTCCTTCCACGTCATCTTTCGTCCAGCTTTTAATAATTACACGAACTTACTTTAAAGCAACGTTCATTAAAGATAACTGGTAACTTATACTTTATTGATAAATACACTAAACATTTTATTTGTTTTTTTTTCCTTTTTTATCAATGTATTTTATATTAAAAATATATATAATTTATAATATTTTATATTTAAATATATATATAATATTTTTATATTATTAATTAATTAATTTTAATATTATATTAATATAATATTATATATCTTTTTAAGTTATTTAAAATAATCTTAATTATATAAACTTCTTATACAATTATAAGCTTTAAACAATAAATTCTATAATTTTAATACACAAACTTACTTTTTATTCATTTTTTTTAAATATAGTCTAAATTTTCAAATTTTAAAAATCTATGGTTCAATAATTAATACTAACAATTATATGTATATGTATATATATATATATATATATATATATATATATTATTAAAATAAAAATTTAATTAAAATATTTTTTATTGCATTTAACCAATACACTAAAATTTGTTAAGACAATTTTGAACGATTAAGTATTTTTTTTTTAAATTTAATTGAGTTAAATACACACTTATACACGTTTTATTAAGATATATATATATATATATATATATAAACACTTGAATATCTTTGTAAAATAAGATGTAAGTATGAATTTATCATTAATTTAAAATGAATTAAGATTATTAAGTACCTTAATTCTAATATGTATATAATTTTAAAATTCTTCTATCAATATTGACAAATAATTTTTTATTTTTTTAAATTGAATTTATTTCATTTAATTTTCTGTTATTAACTTGACATTTTTACTTTTTTTTATTTTTATAATTTTTAACCTTTTAATTTTTAGATTTTTTAAGTTACTTCTCTAACTATTGAAAATTGTATTTTATCTTATAAATTACAAGTCCTCCGAAAGAGATAAAATTCATTTCACAAGTTAATAATATATTAAACTATTTTTTAAATGCATATTTAATCACACAAATTAAAAATTTTAAAACATTAAATTTTTATAAAAAATGTATACTATTTAATAATATTAAATTGAATAATTTTTAAATAAAAAATTATATCTAAATTTATATTTTATGTTTTAACTCCACAATAATGCCAACGGTACTTGCTAACATTTTTTGGACCCGACCCGAGTGTGAATGATATTGGGTTAACTTAAAGGGGCCAATCCAATCCGTGAAAACTGCAAAGGAATCACTAATCATTAATCAGAGTCACAAAATGCTTAGAAGAAAGCCATCGAAAATCGAAGTAAAGATCGAAGACAGAGAAGAACTCGAGGAAGCTCGCCGCCGCAACGCCGCTGCCACTACCACCTCTGGCGCCGCCACTCTCCTCCGTCAGTTCGATCGCGCTCAAGATCCCTCTTCCAAAGCGCATCGCATTGGGCTCTCCTCCTAAAACCTTTTTGGCCATCCTCTCTCACTCCCCTTCTCAAATGGAGGTCGAAGTTAAGCTCCGTCTCGCAAACGCCCAAGCCCACCGCCACGTCACTACCCTCCTCTCTCCCTTCCACGTCACAACCCATCGCCAGCAAAACCTATTCTTTGACGGCGCCGATTCAGAGCTCTCCTCGCGCCGCGCCGTTCTTCGGCTTCGCTTCTACGACGACGACACACGCTGTGTCGTTTCGCTCAAAGCCAAGGCGGTTCTGGTCGATGGCGTGAGCCGCGTGGAGGAAGATGAGGAGGATTTGGAGCCCACAGTTGGTCGCGAGTGCGTTGCGGAGCCTGGGAAGTTGGGTTCGGTGGAGTCTAGGGTTTTGGGGAGGGTGAAGGATGAATTTGGGGTTGTGGGTGAAAGGGGTTTTGTGGGTTTGGGGGGTTTTGGGAACGTGAGGAGTGTGTATGAGTGGAAAGGTTTGAAATTGGAGGTGGATGAGACCAAGTTTGATTCTGGGACTTTGTATGAGATCGAGTGTGAGAGTGCTGATCCTGAAGGAGCTAAGAGGCTTCTCGAGGACCTCTTAAAGGAAAATGGCATTGATTATTCTTACTCTACTGCATCTAAATTTGCGATCTTTCGATCTGGGAAACTTCCCTAGTGAGTCATTTTTTATTGAGCTTGTTTTGTTTGCTGTATACTCTTTCATTTTTCGATGTGGTTCGGATGCTATTTATATTCGTAGTGATTAGTCTTCTGCATCCTGTATTAAGACATGGCTATTTTGTTTCTGGGATGTGGTATCTTGTGTTTCTAGCTCCATTATCTTTTATCTCAACAATTATAAATTTGGTTTGAACTTTGAAAGTATCCTATTTCATTTGGTCTTTTTATTATTTGCTTTCTTTACGTTTATATAATTGGGAGATTTATCTCGGACCATTACTAAATAGAAGACAGTTTTCTGATGTTTATTATTCTCTTAAGACATCAGTTTGTGGTTAGCATCATGGCAATAAAAGCACAATTATGAAATTAACAACAAGGACTTCATCCTTGGAGCCATGATCATCAATAGCTATTGCATCTTTGTGGTGGCCTAAATTCCTAATCACACCTTCACTCGTAATAACAATGGGACACGTTGGTATAAGGGTTTGAAATTGTGAGAGAGAGATCTCATAATTTATGATCTTGTAGTTAGCAGCGTAATTAAGGTTTAGATCTATCACCTATCACTTTCCTGTTAATGCTAATCTGATTTGCCTATTTCTTTTGTTTACATATGTTTGATTTATCGTATCAATGCGTCATTGTCATTAGATTGACCTGATGGTGTGCTAATCTTAGGTAACTAATGACCTTGGTAGGCATCATTGCAGCTATCTATTTTAAGAAAAAGTCTTATATTTTTGTTGATTAAGAAACGATCTTCAGCAGACTGCTGAATACAATTTATTTTAAGGTGTAGAGGCAAACAAAATTTAACAAGATTCATGGGTCTTGATGTCATTATTTGTCTTGTCGATCGATGTTCAATCTAAGGACACTTTAACAGCCATAACTAAATAAAAGAATTTTGATCTAATGGCGTAAAGCAAGAAAACTACATTCGGTAAGTTAAAGAGCCATTCGGGTCCTTCATTGTGTCTGTATGACTTATTGTAAGGAAATCAGGTGAATAAACTAGCAGGCTAATGATCGTAACACAAATGATTCCCTAGTCTACTCTTCATTATCCTTCTTTCCTCACACATTTTTCAATCTTGATATGCAAACGTTATTTTAACTGGGATAAAGAGAAGACACCCATTATTTTTTAACAAATCTTGGCTTATCTGTCTTACTTCATTATCAAGCCAACCCTGTATTTGAACTTGTCATTAGAGCATATTGTGACATTGCCGATATGATTTGTTGTGATGATGGTCTGTTTCGTAGGTCACCGTTGGTTGAATGGATAGCTAGACAGGCAAGTGCTCTGCAACTCTTACACAGAACCATTTATATCTATATTTATATTCTGACAAGCAATCCATTGATATGTCTCATTCTAATTAAAAAACTGTGTCTAAAGTAAATAAGGAGTACATATATTATTTGACATTTGTTTTGGATTTGGGTGCTACGTTATGAATGTCAATGAAGTGTATATGCGACTATCACTATGATTTTGGCAAAGCACTCAGCTCTCAAATGTTATATCCACTATTGCTTAGCAATTTGTGGTAAGTTAACTGTCTTCGGTCTTCCCTAACCGAGTGACGGTATAATATGGGTCTCTTGATTTCTTAAAGCGAACTTCCCTCTAATTGTGCTTACATATATGTTGACTTGGCAATATATGATGTTGCTTTAGTTCTAATTTTCAAGCGTAAAAGCATAATGTACATTTTAAACTAATATGAAAAATCAGCTGAACAAGGTTTACAATTATGGTGATATCCAAGATATCAGTAGTTGTAATTGCTGACTCATGAAGGGTTGCATCGTATCCTTCAACATTAATACATATGCTAGTGACGTATGTACAATCTACTCGCTCATGGAGTAATCATCTTATCGAGTCGAGCATTCGGAGTTCGTTATAAAAATAATTTAATATTCTTGTTTCCATATTTTATTTGGACTGAAAGTCATTCTTTCTTCAAGTAGAAACAAATCTCATGGAGTTTATAAGATATTCATTAGCAAAGACTAAGCAAACAAAACATTACTAAGACATTATTCCTTGTTTATTTTCGGAAGGTTTTCCATTATAGCTCTGGAGGCATTGCAAGCAATGAATGAGAAAATACTGCAACGGCAGCATTTTTAATCGGTTTGAGGAGCCTAAACAGTAAATAATAGGCAACACGGCGTTCCGTCACTCAGAGAAGGGACATCTTGAATAATAACCACTTTTTTTTATCATGATTAATATTACACAGAAATTATATATAATAACTTTTTTAAAAAAATACAACATTTAATAATATCAATGTACTTAGTTACATTATTTTTTATATATTTTTAATTATTAAATTGTATATGTGTATTTTATTTTAAAATAAATTATTTATGCATTATATGAGCTATTTACTATTTTTTTTTAAAATAAATTAATAGAGTTGTTTAGTAATAAAAAAATAGAAAACAAAATTATAAATTTTCAAAACTAACTTCTAGCTACCAAAATTTTATCTTATGTTTATCTTTATCTTTTTAAATAAATTTCAAATGTTTCTTTCATATAATTCATATTAAATTAATATAATATTATATGCTTTTTCAATCACTTAAATCATTCTAACTAATTTGACCATACAATTATAATTTCAATTAACTTATCGGATGCACGTTATACATTATATGCTCACTTAATTTTACCAAATAGAGCCTTAAACTGTATTTAATAACATGAACTTGTAGTTGATTTAAAAGCTTATAACTTTTTTTTAAACAAGCTAAAAAAACTATTTAGTAATAACATAACCAAAAAAAAAATAGTATAACTTTTAAAAAATTAGCTATTAAAAAACCTGTCGAAGTTACATTTAATTTAATAGTTATTAATATTTATTTTATTTTTATCCTTATCATTTTAAACAAAGTACACATAAGTTGAAAATCATAACTATCTCCCTCTGCATTTGATTATAATATTATATTATATTAATAATACTACATGTCTTTTTTAGAGTTTTAATAAATTTTAGTTAATTTTACCAAACATTTCTAATTCAATCAGCTATTTATAAAGCTATAAGTTTATATTTTTAGTTTTTAAAAAGAGAAAACTCTTTTAAAAATTGAAAACAAACATACCCTAGGTAACTAGTATTCATCTTAATCAGCTATCCTCGACACCTATTAAGTACCCAACCTTCTCAACCAAACCTTGGGAAGTTTGCAAATGTTGAACAACCAAGCAAATGACTTTATAGTATTAAAATACAATCGTATTTATATTGGTTCATAAAATGATCGCTGCCTCCTTGAGCCAATGTCAGTTCATTTTTCTTTTTCTACAATCAGGGTACAATAATATAATGATGCTAACTACCACAGCATATCACTGAATAATGTTGGCGAAAATTAACTAAAATAACGACAAACAAATTAAACTTTTATATGGAGAGATGGGTTCACTTGAAAGAAAATCCTGTTCTAAAAACTAAGACTGACTAGTGCATTACATTGTAGAAAAAGAAAACACTGTACCTACTACTGTTATTTTACTTCCTCCTTTTGGCAGGTGGCTGTGGAACCTCCTCTTCATCTTCCTCTTCTTCGTCTTCGTCTTCTTCCTCATCCTCATCTTCTCCTCCATCATCATCATCCTCATCACCATCATTGTCGTCATCATCACCATCCTCACCATCACTTCCTCCTGCACCATTTGCCTCAGGATCATCCTCAGGGTCAGACTCTTCCTCACCTTCATCACCTGAGAAGTCCTCATCTCCCTCATCATCTTGATCATTTGCATCCTCATCTTCTTCATCCTCATCTTCATCTGAATCAGCAGCATCCTTGTTCTTAAGGTAAGTATGTTTCCCCTTGCAGAGATCATCGAAGGGAAATCTGACAAGGAAGAATCAACATACATCAGAACTACAAAACATTCCAATCATAAAGCACAATACCTTCCAAAGAGAAGCATAAATTTATTCTCACCTTCCATCCATGGTGGTCAATTTTGACAGTACTAAATGATTGATGCCAGTCAGCAGAGATCCAGTCTGGGTTACAAACAAACATAAAGACATAATGATTTGTAGTTTGTACCCACTTCCATCTGAAAGCTAGTGCTATACTAATGGTATTTTACTTGAGGCTCATCAAAATGAACCAAAACAAACTAAGCCTGTGACATACACAAAAATCATAACATGCAACCTAATTACATTGTGGATTTATTATTGCAATATGAAGCTCTATAAATTGCTTCACAAGCAAGTAGAAATGACGCAAACTTAGCTCTAAAACACAGTTTCCAACTAGACAACAGTTTCAGGTTATAACACCAGTCTCAAGTACAAGAGTCAAGACCCAGACAAAAAGACAAAGGGAAAGCAAGTACAATGTCCATTTCTAAGCCTATAACACAGGACATAAATTTTGCACCATTTAAGAAGAAGAAACTTAAACAAAAAAGCAACAAATGCAGACATAATCTGTATGAGATGACGAGACCTCGTATTAGCAAAACTATTCTACCCCTAAAGTTAGCCAAAATATGTTGCTTGAATCAGTGGTTAATTTCTCAAAGTGCATAGATTTTAATTTGGCCAATGGAATGTTGATATGAAAACTCAGCTTCTAATGTATCATTAAGCATGGAGAAATAAAGTTTTTATGCACAGAAACAAACACACAAGGTCACAAATACACAGTACTTAAGAGAACTAAGCAGAAGAACAATCAGTGCAGAAGAAATAAGCTTAAACATAAAAAACAATAAAAATATAATAATAATCCAATGGTTTTCAAACTGAACAAATAAGAAAGAACGGAAGCACCTGAAACGCTCCAAATTAGCAAAAACAATGATAAATTACCCAAACAACAAACAAAGTACCATTCTAGCAGCTAACTGAGAAACAGTTTTTGCTCACAAATGAACAGGGCAACCTCTGCAATTAATCACACCCTGCAGCCTAGAAACTTCAAGGAAGAACAATATAAACAATAGTTTTGCTACAACCAAATCAACGCTCCATCTGTACAAAGAAGCAATGCTTCACATTATTTTCTCCTTTACCTAAAGGAAAATTTTCCCCAGGTATAAACAGCCTATTGAAGTTGACCAAAAAATATACAACGACAAGGTATCAAAATAATCTTAAATTCTTCCCACACAATGAATAAACGAATAAAGAGCAATTGAAAACCAGACCTATACAAAAATACACGTAATTTTGATGAAACCAGAATGAAACAGCATAAGATTCAAGAACAAAAATACCACTTGGTAACGCCATTAACGAGAATTACACAGCATGGTTAAGGTATATAAGTCTGAAAAATAAAAGAAGCGGGTTTGAAAGCAATACCACTATGAAAAGGCAGAGGAAAGATTTGGCAGTAGCAAGAACAGTGTCCACCGCTATGGCTTCCACAACAGAGAGTATGTGCTTGTTCTTCTCCGTGAAGCTAAGAGAATAAGAAGATAGCTCCTCCATAGTGCTAATTCCTAAACTAAAATTTGAATGAAGAAAATAATAAGTGAAATAAAACCCTAAAGAGAGAATAGCAATTATCTGAGTGAAGAAAAGAAAAGAGGTTACG
The DNA here is from genome assembly GCF_003935025.1 of Abrus precatorius. NCBI lineage: Eukaryota > Viridiplantae > Streptophyta > Magnoliopsida > Fabales > Fabaceae > Abrus > Abrus precatorius. The sequence continues at coordinate 34,500,385 of NW_020874428.1, read as the reverse complement.
TTACGTTGGAGTATCTGACTCTGACAGATACTGAGAGTAGAAGTGGAGAAGGATGCTGTTCGGTCCGGTTAGGGTAAGTAAACCCTTTGGGTTGGTCCAGTTAGGGTTTTTGTTTCCAAAATTGCTAGTCACCGCAAATTAATAAAAAAAAACAATTTTCTTACTACCACCGATTATTATACTACAATCTCTGTTTGAAAAATATATATCAATAGAATAAGTTTTTATCTTAATAAATTTATTTAAAACATATTAATAGTATATTTTTTATCTATTTATAAATTATTATATCAATACAAAATTTCTAAATAATTAATATAAAAATATCTATTTTGATCAATTAAGAATATAATTTTTTTAACTCTAATAATACATTAAAATTAAACTTTATCTTGTTCTGTATACAAACAATTAATGATGTGTTCAATTTAAAAAAAAATGACTTTAATAAATAATTGAACTAGTCTTGATAAAACAAATTATATTAAGGAAGCATCTTGTGTGTGATTTTTTTTTTTTTAGTTTAAAATAATTATGCTTTTTAAAAATTTTATTTTGTGCACATGTAGGTGATTATGGAACATATAGATTAACTAATAAGAAACTATTTTAACTTAATTTATGATCTTAAATTTAAATTTTATTAAATATAATCAAGTTAAATATTTTTCATGAAGAATTTTATCATTCTTACTTGTGTATTAAATACTTGTTTTTTTTTTATTCATAATAATCAATACATTAATTGGAACATAATTTTTTTTAACAAATAATACATGTTTAATAAAAAATATACTTTGAATTTATGTCTTATATATTTCTAAAAATATTATATAATATTTTAAGAGAATATTTCATTCTTTATTTTATTTTAAATATTATTTTTCATAAATATAGTTTTTTTATTTCTCATTCTGTTTAATCTGGATCTTAGCCTCTTATCATTCGGATTAACGTCTGTTGTATTTTTTATATATATTTTTTATTCTATATAATTAACAATTGATAAATTTATATCCATTATTAATAGAGTTTATTTTTATTTGGAAAAATAAAGTTTAAAATAAAAAATAATATAAGAAACAACTTCGACACCGACAACAATAATAATGATATTAAATGACATTGTCCCTTCATGAATGGTATGGTTAAAAAAAATATATATTATCTCTTATAACTATATCTCTTATAAAAGTGACAATAGTCATATATTATATATTTTTTTTTATCTTCACACAATATTTAAAATATCACATTTTCTATTGAAATATTTTATTTCAAAATGTAATAAAAAAAAAAGGCACGAACGCGAATGCTAAATGTTTTAGAATGTTTTTTTTTTAAATATTCATACAAAACATGAGTAATTAACATATTCAATTTAAGAATTTTAGAAAAAATTTAAAATCTTCCTACCAAACACTCCCTAAATATATATATTTAGTCTTCGTGCTAAAACATATGGTAATAAATGATATATAACTCACTTGTTTTAATTTTTTAAAATTAAATTTTTTATATTATTAAGGTTCAACATAGAGTAAAAAAGTCTCGCATCAATAATAATAATAATAAAAGTTAAATAAAATACAAATAATAAAAACATACAAGTCAAAAATTGTAATGTTTCAATTTGGATGAGATATCTAAATATGCTTATAACTGTTGATGCATCAATCACAATTCCTCATTTGTTTTTAAGGAGATTGGCTCAAACGGGGTATCGGATTTGGTGTGATATCTAAAAGTTTACTTACATAATTTGTTTTGTGTATTTTAATTTAGTATTTATATTATTTTATTTATTTTAAAAATTCAACACTTTTAGTTTAATTTATACTCATTGGCTCATTGGATGGTTAGTCAAGAGACCGTTATATATTGATTTTGGTTGTGTGAAATTATCACTTTAAAAAATGGAAGTGTTTATAATGTGTGTCTAGAGTGGATGGACAAAAATAACAGGAGAAGAAATGGTGAGGGTATTTTAAGAGAACAGAGGAAACAAGTTAAAAAAGGGTATTCGGAAAGAGTACATCAAGTGACACCAAGTGGCGAAGCGTAGACCCTCGTCATGAATTAACATATCTACATTCTTATCGAGGCTGCATTGTATTGTATTGTGCCTTTCATACCTTCGTATCGTCCTGAGAGAGGGTCAACAGGGACGCCTATGACCCAAACCCTCTCCTTCTCCCTTCTCAGAAAAACCCTAGAAATTTAATCATCATTCCCCCAAACATTCTCAATCTCAATTCCCCCTTCCAAGTCAACGCCCCAATCAATCGGATTTCTAATTTCTCGATCTATGTCATCCGAGATCGAGGTCGTTGAGGAGGTTCAATCCCGCGATCAGCAATCGACGCCGTCCGCCGGCGCCGATGAAGCCTCCGAGGATAGCCTCCGCAACGATGTCTACACGGCGGCGGCTTACGGGGATTTGGAGAAGCTGCAGCGATTGGTGGAGCAAGAGGGTTGCCCTGTCTCCGAACCCGATGGGTTGGGTTACTACGCGCTTCAGTGGGCCGCACTCAACAATCGCACTGCGGCTGCTCAGTACATCATTGAGGTTCTTTGATCGGTTTGTTGAATTTGCGTTTGCTTACTTTGCTCTTTCGAGTTTCTATCGCGCCGTTGCTTTGGTTTTGTTTGTTTCTTGAATGTGTTCGTTGTTTTAGAACTTTCTCAATTGCGGATTGGTTACTCCAAAAAAAAATAAATGTAAGAGCTAGTTGTTGTTGTTGTTTAAGGAAGAGGGAATAATTGACGTTTTGCTTGTGGTTCGGATTTGTATGTTTACCTCCGGTTGTTGGTCGTGTTTGTGTTATGGAAATGGAAATTGAATGATTTGTTTAGTTGTGTTGAAAATGAATGGATGTATCAAAATTTGTCGAGGCAGTAAGTGTGGAATTGTAGTTTGTTTCTGTTTATGTGATGTGCAAAATTGATTGGTTGGCAGCATGGGGGGGATGTAAATGCAACGGATCATCATACTGGTCAGACAGCATTACATTGGAGTGCAGTCCGGGGTGCTATCCAGGTTGCAGAGCTTTTGCTTCAGGAGGGTGCTCGAGTGGGTGCTACCGATATGAATGGATATCAGGTTAGAATGATATGATTTTCCCCCCTTTATTCGAGACATTTTGGGGTAAGGCATTTCAAGTAAGTTATTGGCCCTTAGTCGTGGTTGTCTGTATGTGGTTATGTATGTCAAATTGGTAGTTTCAGAATCTCCTGTCTCATGAAGCACGAGCATGCAGCTATAAAACGTTGACTTTACTAATTTGAATTAACTTGGATGCAGACAACGCACGTTGCTGCACAATATGGCCAGACAGCTTTTCTTTACCACGTTGTTTCAAAATGGAATGCCGACCCTGATGTTGCGGATAACGACGGAAGAAGCCCCTTGCATTGGTAATAACAAGAATTGTAATTCAACCAACCATTCTGTTGAAATGGATGTTTTCCCTTTTCTGTTTGCAACACTTTGCTCTGCATGTGAGATGAGACACTGACAAATTCTTTGTTGATTATGTGTTTTCTGGCATGTTTTTGCTGGTTTATGATGTCTTCTTTTTCTCAAGCAAACTGCAAGTGATTGTTTTGTTCTTTCAAAACAGAAAATGAACCTAAAACTGGCCCCGATTTTCCCAAATTGAAAATGAAAACATGGAAACTCTTTTGATGTTTAATTGGTCTTGAAAAATTAATCTAATATGAGAATGTTTGTTATGCACATCATGTAATTTCCACTGGGATATTGTCTTTGAAATTTTACCCATCATGATGGATAATTTTTGAATTAGTTAGCTATGTTCACTATATTTATTCTTGGAATTCTCTCAGTAATATATTGGTCATATCTTGTCCAATTCTGCTTGTGTCTTTTTTTTAAGGATGATATCATACAAAGTTACTATAATATTTTCCTTTTAGATTTTTTTCTGTAATTGATTTTTTTTAATAAATACATTGTTAATAAATTAGTTTCTTTTATGCCATTTATATATTTCACATATCTATTTTCCCTTCAAACTGAAGTTTCAAATCGTTCTGCCTAGGTGAAACATTTGTCTATTATTTCACTTTTTAAGTGCTTTTTTTTATTCTCCCCTTCTGACTTGAATTTTAGGGCTGCTTACAAAGGTTTTGCCGATTGTATACGTCTTTTGTTATTTCTTGATGCACATAGGGGACGTCAAGATAAAGAGGGTATGTTCTAACGCTCTATCATGAACTCTGTTTTTGTCCTCAAACTTTTCATGCAATGATATATACAATGGATTGGTCTTTGATTTTCAGAGCATTATTCTAGTTTATTATTTTCCTTAATTTATTCAGGTTGCACTCCTCTTCATTGGGCTGCCATTAGGGGTAACTTGGAGGCCTGCACTGTGTTAGTACAGGCTGGCAAGAAGGAAGACCTGATGGTGACTGATAATACTGGCCTTACCCCAGCACAGCTTGCTTCTGATAAGAATCACAGACAAGTTGCTTTTTTCCTTGTAGGTGTTTTATAATCAATTTAGTATTAGTGAATAGTGATACCATTTGAATGGAAGTTCCAAGTTTTCCCTCCATCTTTTCCAAATGTTCCTTCCCCCAGTGGTTTCAATAATTGGACTGGCTTTGGCTTGCTTTCCTGAAAAGCATTTGTGTTCATTGAATTTATAAGGATAGGTGCTTGAGTAGAGTTTTTATGTGTTTCCCTTATGATGAAATGTTCTTTGAGTTTTGATGTGCTAATTCTGCTTGACATCCTTTCATAATCTGGTTTTAGCAATGCATACATCCTTCTGCCACAATACACATTGACATCTGAATCGCTGATAATGATGATGTATTTGAAAATTTGAAATTCTTCTATTAAATATTCACATATCACAACATGAACCTTGTCCATTTTAAAAGTTATTGTTTAGATGAGCAAGTGATGAATATTGATTATGTTTTTGACAAAATTTACTAAAAACTTTTATGGTGTTTTAACTCAACCTTTAGAAAATATACAGCCTTGCTGTTCTGGAATTAAAAGAAGTAATTGCTGAAAGTGCATATGCTAAATAATAGAATATCTTCTTCATGTGGGTAAACACGTAGTTAGTTGGTGGTACATCTACATTTGTCTTATGGCTTATACAATTTTGCTGATTTTGAAGATACACTTTACAAATACTGCTACCTTTGTTATAATGAATGATTGCAGATTTACTGAACATTTTCTCTATGTTAGGTTCATTTATTGATCAATTATGGATAAGATGCTTTTCTTTCTTGCCAAATTTATTGTGTAGGGAAATGCCCGAAGGCTGCTTGACAAACGCTGTGATGGGAACAGCCGGCTTGGAAAAATTTCCAAATTAGGACTTGCTCCTATCCTTTGGTGCATAATTTTTGTGCTCTTGGTCACCTATATTCATTCAGTCATCTTGGGTATCTATCTTACCTTTCATGTTTGGAATCACTAATGCTTATGTGTGTGAACACTTGCATACATTTTTATCCATTTATTTGTTGGTTGTCTTACTATCATTTCTATCTTTTTGCTACTTTTTTCTGTAGCCACAAATATGCCAAAGCTGACAGCTGCAGCCGGCCTTCTTGCATGGTTTGGTGTTTTACTTGCAACTGTTGGATTGGTGATGTTTTACAGGTGTAGCAGGTAATTAATATGGACTTGAAGCGTTATAGATTCTCAAGAATATCCTCTAGGCCATTATATGTATTAGGATTAGATCTTATTTTCTGAACCTTGATTAATGTTTTATGGGTTTAAGAGACTTTTCTAGGTTTTTAGTGCTATTATGTAAAATTTCTCTGAGACTGGGATTCTTGAATGATATGACATGATTTTGAAATTAGTTGACTTCAGTTGGTTTGAACCATGCAACTATTATTTTGTAGCCATATTTAAGTTTAATCATGCTTACGCATTATTCAACTCACATGCACTGTCTATCATAGTTAATTTTTTGTTGCTGATTCTGTGATTATCTAGTTTCAGATTGTTTCTAAATGCCTGTCATATTCTTTGAAAACAGTCTTTGTTTTATTTAATTATTCTACTTTTGCTTTTGTAATCTTTCTCTGTCTATCTCTTCACAGCAAGGATCCTGGTTATATCCGTATGAATGTGCATGACACTCAGAATATGAAAGATGATGTGAGTTTTGTTCCGCCACCTAATCTCTACCTTGATACTCAGCATTCGTCCCCATGATTTTATCACTGTTATTTCATTTTGCATAGTATACAGCTCTGACAAGATTGAATGGATTATGGCAGGAGCCTCTCTTGAAGATTGGGATAAATGATCCTGCTTTGCTAGCTGGAAATTGGTCCCAGCTTTGTGCAACATGCAAGGTTCTCTTGGCTTCTTATGATTGACTTCTTTCTGTGAAGTCATTTTCACCAGTGATCATAGTCTTGCATACACAGATTACACACGCCCATCTTTCTTTGCTACGAATTATTTTGTGCACAATTTCATATTGCCTTTTCTTTAGATTGTCAGGCCTCTTCGAGCAAAACACTGTTCTACCTGTGATCGTTGTGTGGAACAATTTGATCATCATTGTCCATGGGTATCCAATTGCATTGGCAAGGTACTTCTGGATGAGTTTTTGTTTTACATGTTTTGCATTTGACTGTTAATTGAATAATGAATATATTAAGTAATTAATTTATCATTTACGTTAATGGAAAAAAGACGGGAGGAATTTAATATGTAACATTTATTTTGTTACCCTCTGGGCTCTTCCCTATTTGTGGAGCATGCCACCTCATGAACCTCAAGCATGTGGTCTGCCGTGTATTAATAAATGCTTCTCTTTATGCCAAACAAAAGTCCATCTTTGGTGATACATGCGTCATGGGGATTTTTATAGTGCAAACATTTTATATTGATCGGTCTTGAATCTTGATTGAGTAGAAGTGCTAGTGACTGTTTAGTTTAAAGCCTCAAATAAAATTATCCATTTGTCTAAGATGAATTATTAGAGTTTGTTCATAAAAATTACAATTCCATTTATATTCAGTAAATCATATTTGTAGGATAGGTTAGTTAGTCTATTAATCTTATCTCACTTTGTTCCTAGAGTTATGATGGTTACTAATCCTATCTCACTGCCATATTTTTTTCATTATCCTTAATTTTAATTAAGCAACCATTCTTTTTCTGACTGATTGAATTGATCTGATTTGACCTGGTTTTGTTACTCTTTATGATTGCAGAAGAACAAATGGGATTTCTTTGTTTTTCTTGTTCTCGAAGTTTCAGCAATGCTGGTTACTGGTGGAGTTTGTCTTGCAAGTATGTGTGTGTGCTGAGACAATTACATTGTTCATTTTCTGCAATTTAAACTGCTAATAGAAACTAAATTTCTCCGTGCAGGAGTATTAACTGATCCGATAGCTCCTCCTTCGTTTGGGGCATGGATTCAGTATGTGGGTAAGAATCACATCGGTGCAGTATCATTTCTAATTGCTGATTTTTTCCTCTTCTTCGGTGTGTTTGCTTTGACGGTTGTACAGGCTAGTCAGGTATGTCATTGAAGAAAGCCTCATTTAGCTTTTTATATATGTGTGTGTGGGTTTAGTGGTTGGGGTGAGTTGGTGCACCAGAAATTCTCTCCTCTGATCTGAAGCATGTGCCCTTTTTTTCCTTTCTTCCCCCAGATATCTCGCAATATTACAACAAATGAAATGGCAAATGCAATGCGGTATAGTTATCTCCGAGGCCCAGGTGGTAGATTCAGAAACCCGTATGATCATGGTATCAAGAAGAACTGTTCTGATTTCTTGATCAATGGGTACAATGAAGATGTGGAGTGCGTTGAAGAATTAGGTCACTCAGAGGAGGGTATAGGAATGACGCACATTGCAAGGAGCACAAACTTAATAAATGGAGGCTCGCATACTCATTCTGAATATGCAAGGGGCACTGGAAATGGCCATCATGTTATTAATGTGAATTGCAACAATACCAACTCCAAAACACATCATGGTCATATCAATGGTCATGTTCATTCTTCGCATTGTAGCCATAGTAACCATGGCAAAACCAGAAATGACAACGTTCCTTTGGGCTTAGGTCTTGGCCTTGGACGGAACACCAGAGCTGTTGCATCCTCATCATGATATCTACATGTCTGGCTGAACCTAACCTGTAATGTATCATAGGCACACATCTGGGTTAGTTTACGTTAATTCAATTTATTGTGGCTCTTTTCTACCATCCCCATGTGCAATTTTGTGGTGTTGCATTTTAGCCATCTTCTCTCCCTCGTTCTCTCTCTGTACCTTTGTAACTAGAGTCGCATTTAAAAGCTGTTAAGCCTTGAAATTAATATGAAATTCATATGTATTTTGCTAGAGGTGTTCTTCTGCCCTTTTCCCTTGACGGAGGAACGAAGTTCGATCCGATTCCTATTAATTTCTATACATACATACCCATACATAAAACTATATTTATCATCAATGTTGTATTTAAGTATTTTGTCTTCTTTCTTGTATGCGTACATATTTAAAAGGTCCCTCGTTATGAACAGTAATTTTTTTGACTACGGTATAGAGATTTGTCTTAAACCTTAGATTATTTATAAGAGCATATTAAATTATGTTAATTGTCAAATAAAATTTTAATGTTCTTTCAATTTTTCAAATATGTTCTTATAATTGGATAGAAATTAATAAAATCATAATAATTATTAAGCAGTGACTTAATTTGAATTTGTAAAGAATATAGATCATAATAAAATTTTCTAAAATTTATAAATTATTTAAAACTTTAATAAGCTCCTAAGAAATAACAAGGAATTAGCTAGAAAAAAAATTTGTAATACCGGATTATTTGACGCTGTGTCTCTTTCTGTACACTGTTGCGGCCCTTTTGTTGCTATCCGCTTTGGGGTGTCGCTGTTATCGATTGTCATTCCTTACAATGATAGGTATCTAAGACGTGGATATTATCAGTATTTTACATTCTTATCAATAAAATTGTTCTAGACATATATCCATCCTAAGGTTACACTCGAAGTTGGAGTTATTAGCGCAGATGGATTGAATATCATGAAAAATTTTGAGGTAAGGTCTCAATAAAATTTGCCGTGAATGTGTAAGTTATAACAAGTTAGATTACTTGTTGAACTAAGAGTGTAAACATGCTCAATCACTAATTAATAATTATTTCGACATTGATTTCAAGCATCATGAAGTGTGAAGGTGACTTTTCCATTTGCCAGTGCCCACTGGCAAGAGTACTTGGGAAAAAGTTGAAATGATCCATTGTTGTTTTCACTCCTTCTAAAATGTTGAACAATTATTTTAACAATTATTTTTTTAATATATATCTAAAGAAACGTGCTAATAAATCAAAATATTGATAAATATTATTAAAAATTATAATATTTAATGTTGTTGATATATTAATTTTTTTATATCATTATTTTTAATAAAAAATTATTTTATATAAGTTTTTATAGTGTCTTAGGTAAATGTTGAAAATTTAAAACTTTTTATTAAATGTTAATATTATTATTTTTAATTAATTTTAAACATTTGCAATTAATAAATTTTTATTAAAAAATATTTATTGCATTATAAATCTAAAAAATACATTTTAAATTAAAAAAGCTATTTTTGTATGTTTAAAATGAGTCCTAAAGATTGTAGTTAACAAAATCATATAAAATTTACATACAATTAGACCACTTTGGCATGAACTGTTTAATTAAAATTTCTTATAATTAATTATTCATAAGATATATATTTTTTCAATAACAATAAAGAAAAAAAATCAAAATGTACAATTTATAGACAAAATGACAAGCTATAAGGATCTCAATATTAATTTGATTATGTAGACAAAATGCTGTCAAGATTTTACTTTATAAAAATCCGGTCAGTTTCTACTTTCTACCAAGTAATATTGTGATATTTTCTGCTTCAAAACTGAATTGATTTGATCAAAAGAATACACAAATGAAATGATTAATGTCAACGAAGAACGCATATGTATCATTATTATAAATAATAAAAGAAATGAACATATTACGCATGCACCGAACAGGAAGGGAAAAGCATAATGACCAGTTTGAAAGTTCTGACTTTTAAGCCATTCCACTCTGCAGTGTAGATTACGCAGTCACCCTTTTTCAAAGTTAGGGAAAAAGTGGATTTTATATATCATTCATCATTCAATGGATTCGGATCTGAATCCAAAAACCCAATTTTGGTTTCGCCATCATGTGGTAGGAAAAAAAAATACACACTTCATTTTTTTTCTCTTAATAAATATATGGAGACATTCTTGCATTAGAAGTGACCAAATCTCGAATCTGGTCTGTGCCAATGATTTTTTAGAAATAAAATAATGCGATAAATAAAGAAAATGTAATTTTTCTCTCTCTCTAAGTTGGTATAGTTAAGAAAAGTATAAGAGAAAATAGATATATTAATTCTATAAAAATCTTGATCTCAACATTTATGCCAAAAAAACGGAGGAAAATATTTTTCTTAACCTTTTTCAAATTCTCAGATAAGCAATTCATTAACTAAAAATATGTTTAATCTTTTTTTTTTTTTTTGGGTGTGTTTTATAGTTTTATCATAAGAAACGTTTCATCGTTAATGGTGGTCTTACCTCCGTGCATTGCAGATCTGTAATTTTTATTATTATTTTGTTTATTTAATTAAAGATACTGTTTTATTTTGTAATTTTAAAATAATATTTTTATTATTTGTTCAATTATACTAAAAATACTAAATTAAAATAAAGAAAAGCTTTAATATTGTATTATAATACTTACTTTTTTAATGATATAATTTCCTATTTATGAAAACAAAACTTTCATTTCTTCTTTTTTGTATTTTTTATGCCAGACAGTTTTTTTTTTTTTTAAAGTTTGCTTACTACTTATTTTTACTCAATTTTTTCTTTCTTTCTTTCTTTTATATCTCAAACTAAAACAAAAAGTAGGAGATAAGTGTTAGTTCAAGTCTTTGTCAATTTTATATAATTTTAACTGTAATTAAATTTGAAACAAAATATTTCATATTTAGTTTTTTTAAAAATAAGTATAAACATTTAATATAAGTATTAAATTTCATATTCGCATGAGTAATTAATTCATAAAATATGTTTAATTTTTTTAGATCATTAATCATTCATAATTTATTAACAGTATAATTAAATAGTTTTTTAATTACATTGGTACTTATATTTTAACAAAGAGACTGTTGTAACTCACTGAATAAAATAAATATTGAATTATTTTTTTAGTATCTTAAAACTTTACTTGATATTAATTTAATTATTAAAAATACTAGTATTAAATGACATAAAAACACTAAATAGATAATTTAAATAGAGAATAAAGGCCTATTTAATTATTAATAAAAATACTAAATAGAGAATTTAAATGACATAAAAATAGTCTATATACTAAATTATTGTAAATCAAGAATAAAGGTCAATTTGATGTTTGAAAGACTTAGAGCATGTTTGATACAGTGATAATTAAAAGTTAAAACTACTTAAAGATTGCAAAAAATTAAATGGAATAAGTTAAATTGAGTGACCTACCATAACAGTAGGAGTTAAAATTTTAAAAATAAAAGTTAAATAAACTTATTTTAAGACACTTTGGGTAAGTTTAAATTTAAAAATATTTATATTATCGCTTTGATTAAAGATAAACCTGTCAAATGTTACATAAATAAGGAACTTGTGTCATGATGTGAATAAACTTAATTTAACCTTTTTTGTGTAAGTTAAAAACATTGTTTTATATAGTAAGTTAATATTTTTGGAAGAATTATATGTTTTTCTTTTCATTGTTCAATGAATGTAATTACTCTCTATTTAGGATAATTAAGAAAATATTATGTTATGTTTTTCTATTTTATTTGAATTATTATTTAAGATTATTAGATATGTGAGTATTTTTTATGATTTTGAAAAATTTAAAAGTATATATTTATTATTTAAAGTAATTACACAAATTGACATTTTTTTAAGGCTGAACAATATTTATATAATGTAATTTTTGACTAAGTTTTATAATATTGTGTGATTGACCATATTTAGTGAAATGTTTTTTTACTACTATAACGTAATAATGATAATTTTTAAAAAATTTATTAGAGTCTTATTAACTTCACTGTTACATCAAATAACTATTATCGAGCATAAAAAACTCTAAAAACTTGCATTTATTGCCTAATTTTTAATTATTAAAATAATTTTTTAAATATTAAAATTATAATTGCATTAATTTTAAAAAATATATTAAATTAATCAAATTTTATATTGTAAATACCTGTATTATATTTAGAAAGTGGGACATTTATTATATTTACTTTATTTCATAATTATTTTAAGTCTAAAATTGATTAAGAGTGGTGTGTGAAATATATTTGATTTATATTTTTTGTTAATTCGATTTTAAATGTTAAAAATAAATATATTATTTAATTATTTCTTATTAATTTATATAAAATTCTATTTTTTTATAATTCACAAATGCTATTAAAAAAAATCAATTATATATAAATATTTAAAATTAAAATTTATATTATTTAATTATTAAAATATATTTATTTAAAAATAAAATATATTTATTTAAAAATAAAATAGTTATATATTATATATGCTATTGACTAGTTAATTCAAAATTAATATATTAATAAAATAAACTTAAAATTTTATTATTATTTGTTGTATAAAAGACTAAAGTGGAAACGTAATATTTTAACTTAGAAACAAATCAAAATATAATTGAATATTTAAGATGCGAATGTATGACAACATGTTTTTTTTTAATAATTAGGGTTTAGGGTTGTTAGTTAAGATATTTAGACACATCAGCAGTTTTTTAAGTTTAACAAATCCATACACGTAATCATCAACTTTTATTGATGAAATATAATCTTATTTAATTACAATACAACACCGATAAAAATGTAAAAAATAAATTAAAAACTTCGTTGACTTAAATTTTACAGGAAATGTCATTTTAAAATATAATGTAAAATAGTAAAATATTTTCATTTGTCAAATAACTATTAATTAGAAAAACTTTTAGGCTAATAAGCTTATTTGCTTATATGATGTCATGTTATCCTATATAAGAATATTAACTTACACTAAATATACAATTCAAAGCTTCTCATGTTTAACCTAATTATTAGGCATAAAAAACATTATAAACTCACATGCACTATCTAAATATTAATTATTAAATTAATGTTTTAAAAAATTATATTGTAATCGCATTAATTTTTTTAAAATTTGTATATTAAATTGTTCATTTAAATTTATTTGATTGACAAAATAAACTCTCAAAATTTTATTATATTTTTTTTATAAAAGATTAAAGTGGGTAGTAAATAAATTCTCTTAACTAATTTCATATTAAAAATTAATTTAACTAATTTATAAAAATTAAATATAATTAAGTATTTAAGTTGCCCATTTTATGACAACAAACTTAAAAAAAGGAAAAACTATGTGCGAAGATGCTAGATCCTTAAGAAGGAATCAACGGTTTTAAAGAATCAATATATTTTAATTCTTATAAATATAATTAAATTAAAAATTGTAATTGTTATAAATTTTTAAATCTTTATCATTATTTAATAATGACACGTGATACATTTAATATTGTTATATTAACAATATTGTCGAAAAAAGAAGTGATGTGAAATAGTTAAATGCATGTCATATTATAAAAAATTCAATTTTAAAAATGAAAAAAATGAAAATTTGTAAACTACAAAAAAAAAAAAAGAATTATATTTACTGGAACTTAAAAATGGGGTCGATTACACAGGAAAATACGCTTAAAAGAAGATAAAAAGAATGGTGAAGAAGAAGAAGGATAGGGAATGCAGCGGAAGGAGCGGACGTGGGACCCGCATGCGTGACCCCACTCGTCACTCTCTCTTCTTATCTCCACTCTCACTCCGCTCTCACTGCCACGTGTCTTTCAGCACCATTCTCTCTGCTTCTTTTTTCCTTCTTCCTTCTTCCTTCTTCCTTCTTCCATCTTCCATCTTCTTTCTTCCTTCACGCTTCTCTCTCTCTCTCTCTCTCTCTCTCTCTCTCTCTCTCTCTCTCCCTACCATCAATACCACTCACCTTTCTCTCTCTCTCTCCTTCGTGTCCTAACAAAGGTCTCTGATCAAAGCCACCATGCAATTTTTTTGGTTTTTTCGTTTATCCATACTTTTTGTTTCGTTTTTTTTTTTTTTTCCACTAGTACTTGATCAATAAATAAAGCGTAAAACGATTCAAGTTTCTCATGAAAGAGAGGTTCACTATCCGTGTACACTTAAAATAAAAAATTAATAAAAAAAAGGAATCTCAATGAAGTAGTCATATGATCGTGCAATTTGGGATATGCAGGTGGGTTACATGATACACTGTGTGTTTCTATCTTGTAACAGAACTTCGTATGAGTAAATAGTGTTAAAAAATCTTCTGCTACCGCAAAGTTAATCAACATGGTTTTTTTTTTTTTTCTAATTGTTGTTTACTGTTAGTGTTTTGTGATGATGGCATTCTATTTGTTTGATGATAATCGTCGCCTAGTTTGCTTGATTAGTATGAACAATTTCGTAATGATTTTTCCCCCAAAACTTTAACTACTGAACTGTTAATTTATTATTTATTTCTTCATGCAGTTCTGTCCAACAGCATTTTGCTCTGAAATGGAAATTTGACTTTTTCTGTCGTATTGCATGCATCCATGATGTGATAAAGGGTATCAACAATGGGGGGTATCTGTTCTAGGAAGAGGAATCAACAAGTCATTGAAGATGATTTGCGCAGAGGGGTCTCTGGAATGTATTGTAGAAGTGGCAGCACAAAATGGTTGGGTGCAAGAAGTTTACGTTCTAGGGCTGATCATTGCCCTGGAGGGGGTACCTGCCCCTCCCTCATGGATTTATGCATAAATAAGATACGCGAGGTACATGTTTTATCCGGCTTAATTGTTTTACTCTAGTTTTTTTTTTTTTTTGTTTTCACATGGTACATGATCCTCTTGTTTTGAGTTATAACAGGATTTTCATAGATACAATTCATTTTCAATTCTTCCAAGAGACATAAGTCAGCAAATATTCAATGAATTGGTGGATTCTCATTGCCTAACGGAAGAGTCTCTTGAAGCTTTTAGAGATTGTGCTCTTCAGGTATTGAACAAGAGGCTTGGTGGAATTGGAGGTGTTGCTTAGGTTTGAGTACTCAGTACTCAAATTTCTGTTACAATAATAATGACATTACTTATCAAATACGTGTTGTGCGTGGCAGGATATTTACTTGGGTGATTATATTGGAGTGGATGATGGTTGGATGGATGTCATCTCTTCGCAAGGGTTGTCTTTACTTTCAGTTGATATTTCTGGTTCTCACGTGACAGATAATGGACTGCGACTCCTAAAGGATTGCTCAAATCTTCAAGCATTGGCTCTAAATTATTGCGACCAATTTTCAGAACACGGGCTCAAAAACATTAGTGGTATAGTTACTATTTCTTATGATTGGAATTTTCTGATCAGAATGCGTTTGTTATTTTGTGAACATAGCAAAATCACACAAATGAGACAGGCTTTGTGCTGAGGTGGGCTTTGTGCTGAGGTTAATGGTATTTAATATCAATGTTGCATTCTATCTGTATAAAAACTATAAATCATTTGTTATTGGTTTCATCATTCTCTTTCACATGAACAACCAATTCTATTGTCTTCTAGATTTTAGTATATATTACAAAAGAAAATTGGAGAAATTCATTCATGTTTAAAATAGAGTTCACCTTAATTATGATTGGGTTGATCTTTTCATGCCCCAAAAGTAATCAATGGTTATACCAGTATATCGTGATTGCATTGCCAAATATAGAGTTATTTTACATAGCTGGCACGTGGAAACTTTCTTAAAGGATGATTTTTGCTATGTAAATTTTCTCACTGTTCTTTTCTTTTGTGCCAGTGTGCGCATACTGTGGAGAAATATTCTTAGGGATCAATTATTATTATATTTCATGCAATTGTTGTGATATGAAATTATGAATAATGAAATTAAATTTTGAAATGAAACCCAAATTGAACAATATGTACTGTTGTTGGAGTTATGTGCAATCAACATAATATTAACATTATCTGTTCTGATATCAAATGCTCATGCTATTTGCGTAGGTCTTTCAAACTTAACTTCCTTGAGTATCAAGAAGAGCAGTACAGTCAAACCTGATGGAATGCGTGCTTTCTCCAACTTACTTAATTTGGAGAAGTTGGACCTTGAGAGGTGTTCAGAGATTCATGGTGGATTTGTTCATCTTAAAGGTTTCTATCGTTGCTGTCTTGCTCAGTTATAAGCTAAAAGTAAACTTATTCCTAATGTAATTGATGTTTTTATAAACCAACCTCGCATCTGGTGATCTGAAACAAATTCCATTATTTGTTAATATATAGTTAGGTGTCAGACATGAATGGCTGACTGGGTGGCCTGACGTGGAGACTTCATCAGGCTAGAAGACAAATATGATCATTATTTTTATAAACTTTATCTTAAGTTTTCCTTTCATACTGTATACACTCTCCTACCAATATATATATATATCGCAGTTATAAATGCATTTGATGAATTTACTGTGGTCTTTGGATCTATAGCTCCTGTTTGAGTAGATAGTATCAACTACTTAAAGTTACACTAGTCTTTGAAGTTGATTTTAGATGATTTTTCATCATTATTGGTTAATGGGGGTTGAGGATGTTTGGTTGGTGCTGTTGCCTGTGCTTGGTGACAATAAGTTGTAATTTCATTCAATGAACCTTGTTTTTTAGCTACAAAAAATGTTTTTTGGGGAGGCTAGGTTGACCTAGGCATTGATCCCTAGACCTTTGAGTCAAGGCAGGAAATTATTATGTAGATATTATCAAATGTTATCTTGCTTAAAGTATCCTTTTACAGAAACTTGATTTTGGAATTACTAGGTAATGAATTTAGTTCGGCTTTTGTTTAAATACAGGTTTGAAAAAGCTTGAGTCTCTTAATATTGGATGCTGTAAATGTGTTATGGATTCAGACATGATGTCTATCTCAGGTATTGATCATAAAATGGCATGACTTTTATCATAGTTATTGCATTTCAGTTTTATTTATGTTGTAAAAGGGCAGTATTATTGTTTCTCTTCATTGTGTATTATTCATGAGTTAATTATCTGAAGTAAGCTTTCGTATGATATTTATGATATCCAGTGTCTTACTTGCTTTAGTTCTTATTCCCAATGGCAAATTTGAGATGGCTAAACCAAAAATTGGGTGGGGGAATGCTTTTCTCCAATTACTTTAGTTAGGACCAAGTTTCTTAATATGGTATAAGAGATTATTTAGTTTGAACGTTGGACTGCCCATAGATGTCCAGAGCTGCCCCATAGATGTCCAATCCTATTGGGTTCACTCATGCAAATGTTCAGTTCTGTAAATTTCACGCACTAGATGTGTAGTCTTGGGCGTGAGAGAGGTGTGTTAAGATGTTCCACATTGGTTAAGAATAGAGTCAGAATACTCCTTATAAGGATTTGAATAGTCCTTCTCTTAAGAATAGAGTCAGAATACTCCTATAAGCTAACTTTTGGGAGTGAGGTAGACTTAAGTTTCTTAATAATTTTTGATATTTTCCTTTCTCAAAGTTGTCCAATCTCTTTGCAAGTCAACAAGTAGCCCCCCTTAAAGGGCTATCATGAGTGGAACACTAAAGAGAAACCATAAACAAAAATCTATTGATTATATGTTCTGCAATGAAGAAATGCCCTTGAAGATGTGGGTAATTTGCTTCAACCAAATACACCAGACAACAACTTAAACTACACAATCCATGATATTGTCTTCCGTATTTTTCAAAATAATACTCTAATATTCATTGATG
Source organism: Abrus precatorius (assembly GCF_003935025.1). Classification (NCBI taxonomy): domain Eukaryota; kingdom Viridiplantae; phylum Streptophyta; class Magnoliopsida; order Fabales; family Fabaceae; genus Abrus; species Abrus precatorius. Next base: position 34,482,452 of record NW_020874428.1, on the reverse strand, counting down.
TCTCTTTGGCTGTGGGGTTGCTATTTCTTATGTAATGTTTGGGTTAGTAAAATGCTATTGAGGTTGATCCTATTTTTCTTAATTGAGTTTTACTGGAACATGTGGTTTTGCAACTTAAATCAATAGATGCATGAAATTATTTATTCTCAATTTCTTTCTCCTCATTATTAGATGTGGGAAGCTAGGCCATGACATGTTTGAGATGACTCTCAGTGTATAATGTTTCAGGGCTTATAAATTTGAAGGATTTACAAATTTCCAACAGCAATATCACTGATCTTGGGATTACCTATTTAAGAGGTATATTCCATAGTGTTTGTCATCCGTTACAAGTTTCTTAACATGACTAGCATGCTTCTATTTTAAGAACATGAGCACATCTCTAATTGTGTCAATGTCCACTCAATAGTTAATATCATTCTCTTACTATCATCAAAATAGACTTAATTTATTGAATAAGTTCATAGCATATTTTGCTTCATATATTGTGTTATTCTGTTCTCTACTGTCTACATTACCTGGGTATTCCTCTCTGGCTCTCTGGTTTACAGGTTTGGAGAAGCTTACCACATTAAATGTTGAAGGATGCAATATCACTGCTGCATGTTTAGAGTCTATTTCTGGTGAAAAAAAAATCTCATTTTATTCTTTAAATTTCCATTTCATTTATTTATTCTTATTTTTAGACAGCAATTTTATTTTATTTTTTTTGTTTTGGAAGTCATTATGTAATGCATGAACTTTCTGTCATATTTTATTTGGAAAATTAAGGGTTTGACAAGTCCACCATGCAACCAAATGCTGCTATACCTGCTAAGACTATGTTTGAACTTGGAAACCTATATTTGCTTATCACTCCATTGCCTAAAGTTTTCTGAGCTAGTTCTTCAATTATATATTTATTTTTGGTGCAGGTTTAGCTTCCTTGGCATGCTTAAATCTCAACAGATGTGGTCTCTCTGATGATGGATTTGAGAAAATTTCTGGTAACTTATATAATGACCAAATTTGAGGACTTCCCATGTCATATTCACACTTGTTGCTCTAAAGATGACAAAGCAACAAATTTGTGGTTTTACAGTATGCATTTCCTTTCCTGCAGGTCTTAAAAGCTTGAAGAGGTTAAGTCTGGCTTTTAACTTGATCACAGATGCATGTTTAGTTCATCTGAAAGGTACATAAGCCCTTAATATCTTATAAATGTCACTATTTTTTCCACATGCTACTTCCCTAATTTGAGAAGACTCTTGATTTGTAAAATACTTCTGTGGATTTATCTCTTGAATTTTGTTTCCCTTTTTCAGATGCTGAAAACTGTTTGAGATGGACTTTTCCCTTCTTTGTTTTTTAATTCCTTTTGGTTTCAATAATTTTATGTTGGCATTCTAAGTTATCATTAGATACAGACAAAAAGGAGTCAAAGAAAATCTTTGCTACCAAAACATGAGACTGGTTATTTTAAATTTTCTTGAAGATTCCTTCATGTACTAATAGATTTTACATGGATTAATGAAATTTCTTATGTAAATGTAAAATATATATGAAGTATTAAAACTATAAGTTTTTCTAGTTGTTATCCTCAAATATCCCTTTTAACTGTACATTACTATATTTTTTGTTTTGGTACATTAATTTTATTAGTATTTTTAGGGAGTTTTTGACTGACTTTTTGGAAGCTTAAAATTTACTTTAAAGTTGATTGGTAATTTATAAAATTTAATCTTAAAAGTTGAAGTTAAATTTCTTGGGTAGTGTATTCTTGAATCTTTGGATTTGAAATAAAAAAGGTAAAAGAGGAGTAGAAGCCAAAAGCAACTAAAACTAATTTTTAGAAGTTCCTTTTTTCTATAATTTTCTCCATTAAAAAGATTGCTTTTTTAAACACTCATTTTCTTAAAATTCAATTTGACTCAGCTTCATTTAAGGTGAAGAGAAGTCCAAAAAAAGCTGAGCCTAAAACACTAGCACAATATCCTGCCACAAGTACATCTGTTTTGGAGGATGTCTTATCCTTCTCTCATACTGTACTTACTCTCTTACAAAAGGAAACAAAAGTAGAGAAGCCTAGAAATTATTAGGTCCATATTATTTAAACAGTCTTCAAATTTCTCAAAATTTTGATCATTTGGTATCTAAAGCTGTTGACTCTTTACATTCTCTAGTGCCTTTGGGATAACAACTAGCTTCATACTCCACAAGTTGGGTCATTAATGTTCTTATGGCATTGACTATCATCATCATACATGCAAGTTGCTACTTGCAACTTGTTTATCATTTTACTTTTTCCAATTGTCCTTTATATCAATAATTTTTTTGACAGGTTTAACAAATTTGGAGTATTTGAATATGGATTCTTGCAAGATAGGTGACGAAGGGCTTGCCAATTTGACAGGTTTTTACTAGATTTCACTTTTGTAGATTTGAATGGCCGTTACATTGTTCAAACTTCAAAGTTTATAAAGAATTGTTATATTTTTTTCAATATTTCTTGATCTGTGCTGGGGGATGTGTGACAAGAGGCATTGGGGCTTTATACCTTGCTGAATGGCATTACTTTGGTGATTCAAATCCACCTGTCTTGTGAGACCATAAAAGTTGGATGGAACAGAGTCATATAGAACTTGGCATAAACCAACTGGAATATTTGACTTGGATTTACAACATTACCATAGGAATTTAAGCTAGCATTTGGCCTTGACCTTGTGTTTAGAATCTAGATAACTGCAATGCTTAATGTGGTGGTACTAATTCAGTGTTGCTTGTGATTTTTCCTTTAATTAACATAATATGTTCTATCATAATGTTTTATCTGGGGGGGAAGTGTTCTGATTCTTCTGAAAATCTTATGAGATTTTAGGAATAAAATATTTTGATCTGAAGTATTACATATGGTATGAAATTTATAGTTATTTGTTCTTTCAGGACTCACTCTCTTGAAAAGCCTAGTTTTGTCTGACACTGAAATTGGGAATAGCGGGCTGCGTTACATTTCAGGTTGATAAACCCAATCCTAGATGTGGTTATCAAATAAGAATTTAAAGTCAATCTTATTGTGAATTTATTGTCAGGCGAGTTCAAATTAGATCATTGATTTGTTACTATATTTGTTGGTTAATGCTTCACTGCTACAAAATATTGAAGTGCTAGTGCTATGTCTACTATGAGGTCTTCTATATTTCATATAATATTATTCAGCACCTTCTTACCACATGTTGCCAGCTTCTAATAAGAAAATTGAAATTGTATACTTTAATCTATGATTATTGCGTTACATCTGATGCTCAGTCTTGGAATGTGACCAGACTGCTGTGTTGGAAGATAAGTTTCTGAAAACCTTTTGAGTAAGCTAAATATAAGTGTTTTTTTTTTTTTTAATTATTCTGTTTCCAATTCCCCCCTCCAGTGCTTTGATGAGATTGCTGCTTGTGACTTTTCAATTTGATTTGAACCAATCATGGTTTCATGAGTTCTTCCTTCACTGTCTAAATATGAATGTAGTTGCATCTACACACACACACACGTAGCTATCTATCTGATTGTGTGTGGTCGGAGATAGTTACAGAGTACAGATAGTACATTAAATGCATGTATTGATTATATGTTTTGTGCTTTCATCCAGGTTTAAACAAACTGGAAGATTTAAATTTGTCATTCACCTCAGTAACTGATAATGGCCTGAAAAGGCTGTCAGGATTGACACATCTTAAATCACTTAATTTGGATGCCCGACAAATTTCTGATGATGGACTTCAAAATCTTACAAGTAAGCATTTCCTTCTGTATATTCATGTATCAATTCAAAAATTTTCATAAATGTGGCACTTGGGATCTTTTTCAAATTCTTCTTTTGCTGTATGAATGGTTTTGTACATGTATAGAGTACCTTGTGGTGAGCAAGCATCAGTATTAGATCTTTCCAAGGTGCAACTCTTCTACTTAACCGTATTAGATTGTTGATTGAAATAAAGGTTTTAATTTTGACACAACCGTGTATACAGTGGATGCAATCCAAATCTGTATGCCAAATTAACCAACCATATACTGTGTTTACCCTGAGCTATCATGCTATCCTTTTGTATTTGGTGCCAGTGGTAAGATATATTGTTTTTTTACACTGTTTGATTGTCCATATTAATATGTAATTTGTGCAATCTGTAATTAATTTTGCTTCTATCAGTAGCTGCAAATCTAGCCATCTAATTGGCTCGTATGTTACAGGTCTGACTGGATTGATAACATTGGATCTCTTTGGAGCACGCATTTCAGACCCTGGAACTGCATATTTACGATGTATGTGTTTATCAATTTTAGCCTAAAGCTGATTTCCTTTGTTCATTTTGGTGTATGCTAACAGGAGATTTCTTTAACCCAACTGATGGCAAGTGGACTTTGTTAACTTGTATATAACTGAGTAGTCTACATCTGAGATGGGCATGCTTGAGTAACAATGGCTGTTCTTGGCATTTCTCCATGGTCTATTTTTTTAGGATTTTCATGTATTTATTGGGCTGCTGTATTTTGATTGTCACATGAAAATTATATAATCAGTAAAGAGAATAAGTGAATCTACATATTGTGACGTGCTTCTGTTCTTTATTATATATTTGAGGAATGCTAGCAACACACTCTTTTTAACACGCTTTTAATTATTATTATTGGTTAAAATTTATTGAAAACTAAAAAAATTATGTAAGTTTCACATTTTTCTTTTTTAAATTAATTTTTTTCTTAAACTTTTGTAGTTTTTAATAAATTTTAGCTAATAGTTAGAATTGTGTTAAAAAAAGTATGTTAGAGAGTGTGTTGCTAGCATTTTTCTTATATATTTATGTTATATGAAAACTCTAAAAAATAATTATTAACCAAATTAGGAGTGCCACTGCCAACCCAAGCAATCTTCCATCTACAACTACAAGTGGTTTCTGTTTTATAATGTTTTCCTTTGTGCTTACACATTTAATATTGAAATTTCTTCTTCCTTTAGACTTTGATGACAGTCTTATGTTTTACATGTTCTCTAGACTTGATCTAAATCTGATGGAAACTCTTGGGTGTGTATGTAATTTTCTTAAAAATTCTCTTCTTTTAGTTATTATAATGTCATCATTAACTTACCAAAATCATTAATAAATTCAGGCTTTTTCTTTTTTGGTGCCTATAGTTGAGAGTAGACAGTACAAGGACCCAATGCAAAAGCAACAATAAATGGAGACACTACTGCTCAAAAATCCCATTCAAACCAGCTTACCTTTTGATTATTTTTCATTTGATTTGGTATATCATACAAAATGAGTGCTGATTGTAATATTAAGAAATTATGAATATACATAACCTTTTGCTTAAAATAAAATTATCTTGCTGGTTTAAATTTTAGTTCCTCTTTTTTCTCATCCTGCAGCTTTCAAGAAGTTGCAATCCCTCGAAATATGTGGTGGAGGATTAACTGATGCTGGCATAAAAAATATCAGAGAAATTGTCTCCCTGACACAGCTAAACCTGTCTCAGAATTGCAACTTGACAGATAAAACTTTGGAATTGATATCTGGTATTTTCTGCTTGTCTTCATTACTTTTTATTCCCCTTGCAACTTCTTTTAGAAAATAACTGTTTGGCAGATATAATACAGACGAAAGACTGTAACCTGAATGCCTAGTCAATGATCTATTTCCGCATTCAAATTCAATGTGGCACATATAATGAACGTGTAGTTTGTATACCAATAGGACATTCAATTCAATTTTGTGCAAAAAGGTTGTTAGCTGTAAGCACCACAGGAACAAAGGCAATCCATTGATCATTGGCAGCCGAGTACCTGGATAGTCAGAATTAAATATGAAAGAGAAGAAAATTATATGGAAAATATTATTTTGTTGTATTGGTTTTTGATTCCTGTCCTTGCTCTGTAGTTGGGTGAAATAAAAGTTTGTTCTTTCTGTAACACATCTTCGTAAATCTTGTTATCTGAACACAGGAATGACTGCATTGAGGTCACTAAATGTTTCAAATTCTCGTATAACCAATGAGGGGCTGCAGTATTTGAAGCCTTTGAAGAATTTACGCTCTCTTACCTTGGAGTTTTGCAAGGTCACGGCTTCTGAAATTAAGAAGCTTCAGTCAGCTGATCTTCCAAATTTGATAAGCTTTCGGCCAGAACCAGAATAGACCAGGAGAAATAAAATTGTGTTATCTGCCTGGGGAACTATTCTCTGTACATATTTATGGCTACTGTTTGGGTAGTTATAAATAACAATTTAAGTAATAGAAGGAGTGATTCTAGAAAATGTACATACAACTGTCGTGCAAGAATGTAATTATACTCTATTTGCATGTTTGTATTTTCCCCGTCTAAGAATATTTGTACATGAATTTTTCTACACCCCCCCCCCCCCGAAAAAAAAAATCCAGCCTGGTGAGGCTATCTATATTGGATGTGCATTATGTCATAACATTCTGATGGATCCAATGAAGATGCGGACAAGAGTGACGGGGCTCATTATAGTTGTGTAAATTTATTGTTTGATAATTATATCTTCCTAGAACAGAGTTGTGTACGTTGACTGGTTTTTATTGTGTTGTGTGCTCATGAATGATAATCATGTTCCTGAGAAAATCATATTTACAATAGTGAGGCAGTTTGGACCTTGATACTTTATCATTTGACTCGTGATTGTTCACTTTACCCTGTCAATCAATTTGTCGATGCCAGTCTTTTGGCATGCGTAGTAGAGCTCTGAAGTAGTGTAACAACTTGCCTGTCACCTAGCTGCAAAACTATGCAAACAAGAACCCGAGTGGATGAATTTGATTCAAGCACATAGTCAGATGGGACCACTGGACTCTTGAGTAAAGCGCAAATTGTCACAAAAGGGTGAGACTTATGTTTGTTCATGGACTCGAACCTTCTTACAATTGCTTCCATTGGGTTTCAAATCTTTACATTACAGGTAACAGAGATTTGCAAATTAAACCACGGAACCTTTTATAGGTTGTTGCAATGTTAACCATGTTACTAAATAAAGATTTTTTGAATTGCACATAAAAAGTAAGGTGAGCGAATGTAATGACTTTTCTCAAAAACAGAAGGCATAGATAATTTTCTCTGTTCAATATACATTATTCTGATGTAAAATTACTTTAAACAAACAACTCCCATCAACACCGTGAACCAATCAGAATTAAAAGTAGTTACAATGGTAGTTGCAACTAGTAAGTTTAATACTTATACGAAGAAAACTCATTTAGAAAGACTAACTTAACAAAGAACACGCTCAAAGAGTAGTTACAAATGGATAAATAACAGAAAAGGAAAAACCAACATATATCTCCCGCTGCTTTCGATACAAATTCAGCATCCTACCAGCAACTATAAAGCTAATAATTAAAGGGAAGGCAACATGAGCAAAGGCAGAAACTAAGTAAAAGGTAATTCCCGCAACGCCATCTTCCCTATGTGTGAAGGAATCCTGTGTCCTTGGAAAAGTAAACGCAATTAAAAGAATAATTTCTCTAAGTATAATGTAGAACCCAATTTCTTAAAGTAGCAACAATGACCTGCAGAATAGACAAACCAAGGTTGTCATGAAAGATGACTATCATCAATATTATGAACAAAAGAAGCATAAGACTGAAGGAGGGTAAATAATATAAATTAGTAATGGCAGTCATGTGATAACTAAAGCTTGAGCTGTGAGCATTAAGTTGAAATCAAGTGGCGAACATCACTTCAACAAGTGTGACACAATTTCAGGTCCATAACAGAGAAATGAACCATAAACAATGTCAACAGTACAAAAAGGAAGTATTTATTTATGATACTACCACTTAAAAATGTGCAGATATCATTCATTTGAAGATACACTTACCATCTATTTCTAGACTCATTCTACACAAATAGATACATCGGTAAACCAATGAAGCAAATTATAAAATCTTATAGACATAGACAACCAAATATACTACTTAGAGAAAATCACTAAAATGATCGATATTAGTTTAGGTGTAAAATTCTCATTTACCTTCTGATGACAATAGCATTTCAGACACGGAAGCAGCCTAAGTGACTATTTAGCTCTGTCACTGTTTGAGTACTAGAAGGAAAATACGCAAACTCATGCAAGCTCAAAGGCATGATAAATTTTTGAAACTCTCCTTCTAAATAATGGTTCCAAACGAAATGATGGAACTCCACTTTGCCACTTTTTAGCTTTGTACATATCATTCCATGCCTGTACTATTTCATCAATTTTGAATGCAAGGCCTGTCAGTGAAAAAGTTTAACATATGTGAATATATATAATATATCATTACCACTTGGCTTAAAGTTTCTAATTATCTTGAAGACATACCGTCTACTGCAGTATTATTTGAACAGTGGTTCTTCAAAATTACAGCTATATCTGTTGGAGAAGCTCCAGCAAGTTCAAACTTCTCAACTGCAACTTCCAGAGATTCATGCCATATTGGTAGCCCTAATTTGAATTCTACAATTGAGCGTTCATATAGCATGGTACCCCATAGGAGATTTATTTGAGACCTCATATTTGCCTCCTGTGATGCAATTTCATCTGAGGATATATTTTTAAAAAGCCCATCCAATCCCATGGTCTGCAAATGTAATCTAACATCATTTGAATTAGAAGCTTTACACAAGTGCTGCTCTTCTGATTCTTCCCATATCTGCATTCCTTTCTCCATATTATCCTCAGCATTGTTGTAAAGCTGAAGAACCTCAGTGGAAGGCCATGTCAGTAAATCTACATTACTACTGAGTGCATGACACCAAGAAAGTTTTGCTTGCTCAAACTGCTGCTGCCCTAGTGCCAGGAAGCCTTCATAAAAATCTGACTTAACTTTAATGGCTGCTTCATATTTTTCTCCTGCTTTTGCATATTCTTTCTGTGCCCATTCATAAGAACTTTTGATTTGTTCACATACATAATCCTTTGAAGAATCTTCTGTAAAATATACTTTCTTCCTTGCCATAGACATATGCACATTTCCCCAGTTGAACAATGCTAGAGCAGTCATCTCTTGGAACTTATCTTCTGCCATGTCAAATAGGCCTTGTGCTTCTTCACTTGTAACCGTCTCCTCCAAAGCCTCAGAATAGAGCTTCATTCCAAGTTCATGAAAATCCAAATACCTGTCAGATTCAAACCCAACATGGTTCTTGAACAGTTTGGCAAACTGAATTATCCAATCCTCAACACAACAAGAGCTAATAATATCCTTTGCTTTTCTCACGCAACCATTCTCAATTGCATCATTAATGCCAACCATTTCCCCTTCCTTTACTTTAAGTTTCTCGAAAAATGGATCCTGCTGGGGAGTGGCTTCAACTATGTAGAGGCGAATAGAACCATGTGATTCTTTTTGAGCCCATCTTAATTCATCATCAGAAGTGATTGTGACCAAATCACCTTCTTGGTCCCTGTATTTGACAAGAACAGCTCCTAGGCCTGCGAACCGATCATGAATAACTTCTCTCAACTGGAAGAGGCTACAATTATTAGGCATTTCAGCGCATCTTATATCATCACCAAAAATAAGTTTTGCTGTTTTTTTAGGTACATCTTCCCTTCTACCAGTACATCTTTCCTCTATAACTTCCTTAATATCAGCCTTCTTCTCATCATTTTTTTCCTTGGCCTTCTTCTTTTTGGAACTCTTCTCTATGACTACAACACTATCCTCAGCTTGCTTTTCAAGAATTTTGTTATCAGGAGCCTTCTCTTCCTCTTTACTGCCCTTCTTCTTGCGTGTGAACTTTACTAGAGGCAAAGTAGAAGGAGGTTCAACATAATCTGGAGGCAACTCAATTATTGTATCATTTACTTGTAATCCTTTCTCCTCAAGTGCTTTTTTGACCTTGTTTGAGATTTCCAATGCCATGACATTATTTGGCTCCATCTTCACAACAGTATTGACATCTCTCAGAGCTAAATCAAGCCTATTTAAAGCCTCATAGCACCGTGCCCTCTTCAACAGAGCTTTACTATATTTGGGTGTTACATCAAGAGCCAAATCGCATTCATGAATTGCCCTAGGGTACTCACTCAGTCCCATCTGCATGTAACATGCAGCCATGTTACTTCGAAGATAGGACACATCAATATGATTTCTGGGAAGTAAATTGAGGGCTTTCTCATATTTTAGTATAGCTCCTTCAAGATCCCGCTTCTGGAACAACTTGTTCCCTTCATTCTTCAATTCTCGAGACATGGAAATAAAAACCATAGTATCATTGTCATATGCTCTAGGGTAGCTAACTCCGTCTTTACTATCTTCCCTTGTGTCTCCTAGTTGCTTCTTTTTCTTCCCCATTTTCACCCCCAACAGTACAGAAACTAATCCAAACAACCACTTCTCTTATACCACAATACTCAGCTTAAACCAGTCAAGCCAAGAAGTAAGAGAGATACCTTTTTTTATAACAACTCAGGTGCACGCACAAGATAACCAATCACAAGGCCTTCCAAAACAAAGAAAAAGAAAGACAATTTAAAAGGAAATAACTTCAGATATAATTAACTTGACAGTGTCCAAAAGCCAATGAAATGGTGGATAAGATATACAACAAACAAGTATTTATCATAACCAAGCTGGCCAACTTTATACATAGAACACGGCTCATACAAAACCCAAATGGAAGTTAAAGGACAAAATCCTTAACTGAAACAAGTTCAAAATCTCAAAGTGGTGTGACTGAAGATTGACTAGGTTGTTCTCTTTCCATAATGGGTCAAGTCGGAGAATTTGAACACATAAAACACAAATGTGTCCTTCTCTCACGATTAGGATGTGTTTATGCTAATACAAATCCTATTTCACAGAGGGAGATGGACAGCAAAAAAGGGATTGGAAGGAGAAGGAAATTCAGCTCTGGTTTTGTAAGGAAAACAAAAGACAAGAACCCAGAATTTGGCAAGAGAGAGAAACTTATCTGGGTGATGGGAAAAAGCTTCAAACTTTGCAAGGAAAACGCAAACACGATGAAACAGCAAGAAGTTGGAAGAACAAGTGGTGGTGTTATTGTCCTTTTGTAATGTAGAAGAACGGTTTTTCACATCCTTGACGTTAACGCCACAAAAGCAGAGGACAAAAGTCACATAACGTGAACTTGGTATCTCAACTGACAGAGAATCTGAAATCCCACATGCCCATACATTATTCTTTTTCTTTCCATTTTTTTATCAGTTGAAATTTTAATAAATATTCCTAACACTTTACTTAAAGAACTAAAACATATATTACAATAATACATAATTTTTTTATAATTTTTAACCCATTCAAATATAACCTATAATACAAAAATTATTCATTAAGTTTTAACTAATGTTTTAAAAATGCATAGTTAGCCGACCTTTTACACAAAAAATATTCTTCAATTATTGGACAAATGCGTTAAGAAAAAGACATACATTTTATAAAACTCACAAAATATATTGCGCTAATTCAGTTGCTGATGTGATTCCAAACCCTTTATAGTGTTTGGTGGGCCCTATTTTAAGTGTTAATGAATTAACCAGTAATTGATCACCATCATGGGAAGTGACAAGAACACAGGGGATTCATGGCGGTTAGTGTTTCACATAAAGTGTACAATTGTTCTTTTCCTCCTTCCATTTAATTTGTAGTAATAATGATTTCATGTAGTTCTCCTCCTTCCATTTAATACTTTTTTTAAAAAATATTTATTATATTTTTAACATAAACAGTTTTTAAATAAAAAATATAGTATGTTTAAATTTAGTTATATAAATTGATATTAATAACATCAAAGAATAACTAAAAAAAATAAAGACAAAATGATTGTGACATAATAACAAGACATAAAAACAAGCAAACAAAATATAATCCCATGCAATAAAGAAAAAATGTTAAACTTCTGACAAAATAAAAAAACGAATAGAGTGATAGAATTACCCACCCATGTAAACATTAACATTTAATAAACATAACACATCATTCTAATAAATAAAAAAAACAGCAAAAATTTTCGTACTCTAGTGTTTTTTTTTTCCAAGCAAAATTTATATTTCTGGACAGACATTCTCAACGCATTGGTGAGTTGATGGACACCAACTCTTTTTCAATCTCCTTGTCTCTCTTCACTGAATCTTGTAAAGAGATATATATGTTAATGTTCATTTTTTAGTATAAAATAGATAAAGGAAAGAAGAAATAAAAAAGTAGAAATATGATTAATAATATAATAAAAAATATGAATCTAATATTTCTTGGATTATTCAGTGGTGCCAAAGAAAAAGAAAAGAAATATTGGTTGGTGGATAAGGTTTTGGAACCCAACTCAGACCCCACGCATAAGAAAACATGTCAAGAAAAAAGGGAAAAGATGGGAAAAGTTGAAAGGCACATGAGTGATGAGGTGAGAAAGAGAAAAGGGAGCCAACCAAGTAAGTAAATATAGACACAGTGGTAACATTGTAACAATGTTGGTTGATAATGGATGGGACCCATCCCACCTTGTACCTCTGCATCGCGTCTGTGAAATGTGAATGCTTGCTTCCATCTAAAGTAAGTAATAACTAATAACTTCACTTAACTTCACAGTTCTATACCATTCTCCATTATACACCTTCCATTTTCCTTGTTCCACGAAAGAACCCAATATCAACTAAGATGAAGCCATGAAGCCATTCTCTAATTTTTCTATTTCTTTCTTAGATTAATATTTGGGGCCTGTATGTACTCGTAATATCATACACTCGTGTATAGTAATAAATGTACTTTGAAGAACCAAAATTGTTCAGACACTTGTGCTGTGTTCTTTTATAAGATTAGAGTTTTGTTTTCATACGTTGTGTCCACTGCTGCCTCGTGTTCTACTCAGAACAATTGCATTGGGCTAATCGTTGCATTTTTACGAGGTCAAACAAGTTGAATATGTTGTCTTTCCCAAGATTGTTGCTTTTTAGTTTATAAATTACGTTCTCATTAAAAGAGGTGAATAATTTAAAAATTTTTATTTTTTATGTTTTTTTACAAATTTTTTAATTATTAAATGAAAAAATATTAAATATTCTAAAAATTTTTAAGATGATAAATATATGCACTTATTCATTTAATATTTACTTTATAAAGATAACCAAAAAAAATATTTACTCTATAAAATAGTAGGAAAATTATTTAAAAAACTAGACAAAAGAAAAGCAAAACTCTTATCTTTATTAATTTAAATTTTTATCAACTTTATTTATTAAAAATAAGTAAATAATAATACAAAATACTTCATAAAAATTATAAATTATTTCGTATTAAAGATTACTACGAAGTTCTAAATGAGGGTTTATAATTGAATGGAATATTTTTGTATTTTAAATTTTTAAAAATAATATTAATAAGCAACAAAAGAATACAACCCAACACAAATCCTATATCTACGTGACCTTGTGTGTATAATATACTATCCTCACATTCACATAACACGATTCAAATTAGAATTATTTTTATTTGTTATTATGGAAATAACAAATCTTGACTAGATTAGTTTTATTTAATTTTAATTATTCATATATAATTAAGGTTTACTGTGTACGTGTGGAGGAGGGGTGTCGGGTAGCTAGGGGAAACATTGGTTTCTTCTCTTCCTTTTCTTTTTTATTTTTTTGCATTCCATTGAGAAAAGGTCAAAAAATAATATAACTTACATATAAATAAATGAAAATTAAAAATTACACATAGAGGGAGATGATGGAAAAATTAAATTATATATCGTTATCCGCTCATCATTTTCTAAATATTTACTTGCAAATTTTGTATCAAACAAAACTCTTGTCACTTAATTTATTAAAGTTTTGTTGTGTTCCTTGGTATTTCTTTTAATATGAAATACAATTTTTGTTTTGTGGTCTTGTTCCTTAATTTTTAACAAATCATATATGTCTTAATATTCTTGCACACTTACTGTTTATTGATTCAAACTCCACTAATGAAAATGAAATCAACAACTACATGAAATAATGGATTATAATTTATACAACACTTAAAGTCTATAGCCTTAAAAATTTTCTATTTTTTTCTCATAAAACAAAGCCACACCTTCTAAACTCTTTCTACAAATATTCAGTGCTAATAAATTGTCAAGTGAGCAATTCTTTATCAGTAGTTGTAAGTTCTAATCAAATATTTAATGGAACTCTATGATATATGATAGACCATATGTCACCTATATGATTGATCATATATCATTCTGCTAATTACATATATAAATAGATAATTATTCAACAGAATCACTTTCTTATTACTGAAGGTTGCTTGTTGCAGACTCCAACAAAGAGAAGTACTCAGTTATAGCTTCCCCTTCTATGTTAACTTCAATGTCATAGTCAGCCAAGGCATCTGATTCAGTTATATCTGCAGAAAGCTCATCTTCCATTTGCACATCTCTCTCTTCTGCTTTACTGGGATGAGATGGGCCTTGAACATCACCAATTAAGCCCTGAGTATTAACATTGTGTGGTAAAGAAGATGATGAATTTGCGTTGTAGGGAGCTGCAGGTTGCATGTTAGGATCTGCTTCAGATTGTGCAATCAGCCTTTGCATTACTTCATCTGTGGTGCCTCCGGCCTCAAAAGCAGCAACTACTGTAAATAAGAATTAGAATGCAATTAGAAATACAATTTAATTAAGCATTTATTCAATAAACGATTAATATATGAGAACTTGTCCTATAATTTAACCATAAAACTTCTTTGAATAAGCTGAAAATAGCTTATAAGAGTAAGCTAATTTCATAAGCAATTCTAAACAACTTTAGTACCTCTTGATAGTTCAAAACCCATCCGTAAAAATCTTTCAATTGCAGAATCTGTTGCTTGTTTCTGTCTCTTCCTTTTCCTTGACTCGATGCGAGTCTTCATGTTCACGAGAGTAAAAAATAAATATTGTTTAAATTATATCAAACTTTGGTAAGACATCTATTAATAAATTATAACCTGTAAAGAATAATTGGTTTCTGGATTTGTCAAATCATCCAATGATTTCTGAAAATCATTTTCATTTCTTCTAAGAGCTTCTGCAGCAAGCTCCTTCTCAAACCTGATAGAATCAAGAGTATAATGTTTGTCTAGTTTATATCATGTTCTTCAGAGCAACTTCATAGTCATAGATCATTATATGTTAACCGTATAAATGTATAACAAATGTCACAGCATAAACAATGGCACGTAATAACTACTTACTAATAAGATCTTGATCATCTTACAAGACACAAATATTTTGTTTTAAATCACAAAGTAATAGGAACAATAACAAAATAATGCTCACCCAAATGAGGTCAATTCTTTCAATCTTTCCAGATCCACAGCTTTCTTTAAGGGTGTCATCCCATACTGCTTTTGCTCCCTAATTTCATTTCTTCTCTGAATATCTTCGTTCTGTTTTTGCTCTTTCTTTTCCTCCTCCTCAATAAGAAAATCAATGGCACCCTCCACATCTTGATTGTTCATTCGTAATGCTCTCGTTGCGTCACGGTCTTTAAAGCCCATGCTCATGACAGAGGATAAGGCTTCATCCGAAACTTGCAGCTGAAATAGAGTAGTTTCCAAGGATACCAAAGACAAATAAAAAGAATATATGTTATGCTACAAACAATCTTCAACATTTAATGCTGGCTTCTTAAGGCTGTAGCAGCTTGGGCTTCACTATTTTTTTTTTCTCATAGAAATTATGTATTTTGAAAAATAATGTTAACCTTTGCCCTTAAAATTGAGTTTCAGAAGCTAATAACTGCAGTATTTTATTAGAAAGGAAATTGTTTATTACAAATTTACATCTTAATAAATGTTTTCTTTTTCAATAAAAACTTACTATTTTTAGATGTTTAAATTCAACCATAAGTGCTAAAGTTAATCATATTTTAAACAAATATGATACTCAGATTTCTTTTTACTCAACAGACCTTCTTAGTTCATTTTACCTGTTCAAATTTTGCTTTTGCAGAAGTCAGTGCTTCTCTTGAATTGTCCAATCGACCACTATGATAGGCCACCACTCCTTCAAGCAGCTCCAATCTCAAATGCCTATATACAAAGTCCAAATACTATTTACTAAAAAAAATCTTAACAATAATATGCTCAACTCAAGAAATCATTGCTAAAAGTTAATCTACGTTGAATTGAAGCTTTATGTCAATGAGATTTTCTAAGTAGGACAATTCATAAAAACAAGGGCATGTTTAAATTCATGTTTTTCAATGTGTTTTTAAATACACAAAAAATAAGTACTCACAGTGCTAGTTCTGGATAGCGGCCACCCAGTAAAAGTCTGAGGCGGAGAGAATCCTTGCCATGAGCCCGTTCAATTCCTGTCCTAGCCATTTCAAGACGCCTTCCTGCCTCTGATAACCAACTAATGTCTCGGATCATAAAGTAGCACCACACCATGTTTATTTGCAATATTGGAACGTTGTCAATTAGCTGAATGCATAGCAAGGCACAAATTGGTTCAAACTTACATAATTAGAAAATAAGATAGGATTTAGGAATCACTTTTATAATCTTGAAAGAGCAAGGTACACAATTAACTGAATTTATGACCTTATACAGGGTTATCCAAAGCACTTACCAAGAGTCTATTCCTGCGGCTTACAACTTAATAGAGTTTATTGCACTACTTTTAGGCAATTATACATAAGCAATTTATGCTTCTGGAAGTGAAGGGGTTTACAAGAGTTTGCTCCCATGATTTTGAACAGCCTACTTATTCTCATAAGTTCTGTCAAATGATCAAATGTGGATATGGATTATTATATCACTCACCTCAAGGACCTTAGGATCACATAGAGAGAATGCTTCCTGCAAAACAAAGTGGGGTTCGACTTTGTGAATTTGTCATATCAGATAATAATAAGGAAATTGCTACATCATGTGAATATCAACTTCATGGCTAAAAATTAAAAGGAAAATGCTAAACAGGTACGGATTTAGGAATTAAAAGTCGAATTTTTTTATAAAAAATATACCTCTTTTTGTTATTTTTAGTATAGTTCAATTCAACACTTTCCAAAAATTCCACCAATTTCTTAACTTCCTAAGGGCACTGATTAGCATGACCCAAATTAAAATAACCAGTTTCAGAAAAAAGAAAAATCTAAACATGATAAGACAGAGAAGAGATCATGTATGTGGCTTCATGAACCCAGGCACAGCAACACATAAAGTAAATGAATTTAAAAGACTTTGTTACCAAGATGCTCAACGATTAAACAAGTATAAATGTTAAGGATACTAAACATGATCAGGTATATTGATAGCATTATTTCCCTTTGGAGCTACACCACTCTGAAATAGCAAATTTATATAACTCTTTTGAGTTAAAAAATATGTGGAAATTTATGAGGAACTGACCTCTCCCATGGTGAGGACTTGTAGTGCATCTTTGTATTTTCCTTGTCGAATAAGACGCTTTCCATTTGCATCGAACATTAGTCCCATCATTATGGCCCTGCCAATGCCAAATGTCACCTTAATTTACTTAAAAATGGCAAGAACTTAAACACCTGTATGACAATGTGACGGCAGATAAATACCTCTGATCAGTCTCGGAACCTAAATTTACTTTCTTTCCACTTTGATCTTCAACTTCTATATTGAAGTTTTCAACAGGTAATAAACCATCTGCATGCCTTTCTGCCAGTGCAGTAGCAGCAGCCCTGTTTGCATGATGCAACTAAGTTTTAAATTGAAAAAGGCATGCAGACAAAGCATCAAAGTGAAGGCAAAATTCAAATGTTCATTTTGCAAATCAAAACTACTAGGCTTGAAAATGGTAGAGGTCAAATTTATAAAGATTGTAGCCAATATAACTTTGTTTCAGATTAAATATAGAGATGCCAACCAATATTTGCACCCCCATGAGTTACCAATCATTAGATATCATATTGGATTAATTAAGAGTTTATATTCATATCTGAATGGAGGTAATTCACATTTATTTCAACACTATTAGTTGTAGTCCTCCATAAATTGCATTCTCGAAATTGATCAAATTAAAATTTTTAAAAAGATTTAAATTAATGAACTTCAATTATGATAAGACTATATGGTGTGAATTTAAAGATTAAGGAACATTATGTGTTGAATAAACTAACTGGATTTAAATTAATTTAGAAATAATTATCAAGTTTGGAGTTAATCTATATTTAGAACACATTTGAAATAATGAGATTTAATATATTTATGAGTTTTTCTGTATTATAATATAGATAAAATAAATATTATCAATTTAAATAAGTCGAAAGTAAATTCACTCAAAATAGTATATTCAACCAACGCAAGTACATAGATTCAAATATCCCCCTTTGCTTAAGGATTATGAGTTAGTAGTAGTGGTTTCTACGGGGAGTAATCCTTTTAAGTGGGTCTTTTTACAATACAAAAATAGTCTATTCTTAAGGTTTGTTTAACCTCAATTTTAGGGATGAATTTAAGTATTCACAAATAAAAAAATTTTATAAAAAAATATATAATTATTATATTGAAGTTATAAAAATATTATAAATACTTCTCTTTTTAATAAAATTTTACTATTATTAATTGTATATTTTCAATCTTAAGAATTGAAATTAATAAAATTATATTTTTAAATATAATTGTTAATTTCTAATCTTTTTACTCAGTATATTAATTGTTAAATCTTATATATTTTTAAAAAATGAATATTTTTAAAAATATATGACATTTAATGTAATTATGTTATTTCTTTTTAAAAAAATTATATAATTTTGTATTATATATCTTTAAACACATTAAAAAATAATTTTAATATTTTTTAATTATAACTCAGTGTGAATTATCAATATTTTATCTCATTTTTTTCTTACAACATTCAATATTTACAAATATATGTGTATGCCTACACAGATATATTGCATATTATTTTACAAGTAAATAAAGCTCCATTTCTCTTTTTCTCAATCAAATTAATCAAACGAACTGATTTTTGTTTTTCCTTCTCTCTTCCATTAAAATTCTCACTTCAATTCAATCTTCTTTAAATTAAACATTATTTTATAAATAAATAAAGTTTCATCTCTTATTTTTAACTAAATTAATCAAGCGTAACTAGTTTTTAAATTTTCTTCTCTCTTCTATTAAAATTCTATCTTCAATCTGCTTTAAATTAAACATAGTGTACGCTGCCCCATTATATAGGAAAATATTTCTTGATTTAAAGTGAAAGAGATTTGTTTCTTTTTAATGAAGACATTAATTACGAAGTAAGAAATAAAAAAAAAATATTATCAATCCACCTTCTCTCGTAGTTACCATAATTTGTAGCAGATTTCAACATTATTTCTAATAAAAACTTTATAATTTTAATTACAAGTGCTAGAAAAATTCAAAGTTGGTGAGCTCAACTTCCAATAATACTTTCAGATTAAAAAGAGTGTAGAACAGAAGAATGTAAGAACACATACTTGACCCTGGCAAGCCTGAGAGAGCGTTCTTCCTCTGCCATGATCTCTTGTTTGATGGCTTTGCCTTGTTCAGCACATATAGGAGTGGCAAGAATCTTGGCGTTGTTCTTTATACCCAATTGAGTCAAATTTTGTTGGGCATCACTATCACCATCACCATCCTTAAGAATCCTGCCCCCACATATCAATTTGATGGAGTCAGGGTTGCAGTTTGATCGCTTAGCCACTTCTTCCCTCAACATGGCTACACTCCATGTATCTAGCTCTGCCTCTAGCACCCCACTCCATGTCCCACCAATCTTCAATTTCCCCATCACTTAGTTTTTAGTGTTTTCTTGTTTTTGGTTTTACCCAACATACAATGTTATAGATCACTAAAGTTCCTTATCTTCGGAGCTAAGTTTCCTAATGCGTTTAAAAAGAAAAGTAAGAAAATCAATAATGGTTAATATTAAATGAGAATGATAAATAATTAATCATGTTATTTTTATTTATGATAATTCTGATGGTTTTTTTTATTATTTAACTACTTTTTTCTATTGCTTATAATTTAATCATGATTTAGATAATATTTTTAAGTGTGAGATTAGTCTTCAGTGTCAATAATAATTATCGAGTTTTTACATACACGTGGAGCATTTTTAACTATTTGTGCTTTTAAATGGATTTAAAGCCTCCCTCAACTTTCCATATAAAGCTTGAGCTTTCAACTCATTTATTATTTTAGGTGTGCTATATATTATTTATTGATTAACTACTAATGTTAAGAATATTAAGTCAATATAAGGTTATTGATTTAGAATGTTTTTGGAATAACTTATAAAAATGATTTATAATTTATTAAAAAAATATTTATATTAATAAACTTTATAATTAAATCTATAAACAAATTAATTACTTAATAATATCATTATCATTATTATTAAATAAGTCTTTAATTAAATTTTTTTTTAGTTTAAATAAGAAAATTTTTTATTTGGGGTATGGGTTTAAAAAAAACAAAGGCATTCATGGGAGAAGAAAGAGCATCATGATCGAAAAGTTTATAGAAGAAGATAAATAACATTTTTAAGAAAAATTCAAGTCCGTGTTTAAAGTTATATAAATTAAACATTATAGTTCTTAAAATTTAAAATAATATTAGTTTTTAATTTAATAAAGTATTATTGTTTTTATATAAAAATAAAATAAACAATATTTTATAAAATCAAAAAATTTAATTTAAATAATTTTAAAAATGAGATTTTATTATTAAATATAATTTTTTATTATTTATAATATATAATGCATCTAATATATTGAATTACAATGTTATAATTTTTATTTTGTACAAATTAAAAAATTGTTAAAATAAATTTATTTTAATTAAAAATGAAATATATTATATTTTATGATGCAACTCAGTCTTATTTTTACTTTTATTATGTAAATTAAATTGAGTCAAATTAAATTATATATATAATATATTATTTATTTATTTTTATATAAAGATAATTTTTAAAAAATATATCATAACATTATGTAAATATATTATATAATATTTTTATTTATTTTAAACAAATGTTTTTCTCAATAAATTTTTTTTATCAATTACTCGACATTTTTTTAAATAAATTCACTTCATTTTTAATGGCGAATGACTCAGAAGTATCAGAGCGATGAAGAAGTTAACAAGTGAACAAGTGCCTTGTCCATGCATCATCAGCGACAGCAAGGTCTCCTAAGTTTGACGAGGATGGTTGCGCCTCTGTTATTATCAGAAGTATAAGGGAAGAACGAGTGAAGCTAAGGAGATTATGCACATTTTAAAGCTAATTGTTTTTTTAAAGAGTTGTATTTATAACTTTGATGAAATATTGATAGTTAAGTTATTCCATAATACAAGTTAAAGTTTTCTTATTAGATATAATAGCAAAAGCTCAAGAAAGACCTTAAAAAACGAAGTAAAAAAGAAAAGAGAAACAAGTTTGAAGCAAACACAGCTGAAAATCTAGTCACTGGAAGAAACCGGCATGGTTGCAGGCGGCGTTAGAACGCGGAAAGCTAAGAAATCGCAGAACGGAAACAAATTGAAATTGAACCACCAAAACCTTGCTGACTTAGTTTCCACAGTCACCCTCACTGCACATTCCTTCCTCTCAGACAACGACCTCGTTCTTCTCCCTTCCCAGTCTCTCACTCTCCAAACCCTAATCTCTTCAACTTCTCACTCTCTCTCCGCAATCCTCTCTCTCTTCCCCAAACCCTCGCACCCCCTTTCGCTCTCTTTGCCGCAACGGGATTGCTGGTTCCACCGTTTCCGTTCCGTTTCCGATTCCCAATGGCTTCACGCATTCCGCATGTCCAAGCCTTCCTTCTCCCACCTCCTCAATATCCTCTCTCCCTCCCTCTCTTCTTCCGTTCCCAATATTACCCCAGATTGTGCCCTAGGCGCTGCCATTTTCCGCTTGGCTCATGGCGCCACCTACGGCTCTGTGGCGCGCTTCTTTGGGATCTCCCCGGGGGAGGCTTGTCGAGCCTTCTTTTCGGTGTGCAAGGCGGTCACTGGTAGTTTGGGGCATTTGTTCCAGCTTCGCACTGATTCGGAGAGGGTTGTAGTGGGTTTTGGTTGGAGTTCGCTTCCCAATTGTTTTGGGGTTCTGGGGTTAGCTAGTTTTGGGATTGATAGCGATTCGTTGGGTAAAAATGGGTCTTTGATGGTTCAAGCATTGGTGGACTCTGAAGGGAGGTTCTTGGATGTGTCAGCAGGGTGGCCTAGTACGATGAAACCTGAAACCGTTTTGCATCAGAGTAAGCTCTATGTTGGGGTTGAGGAATCGAAGGAGTTGTTGCAAGGACCATCTTATAAGCTCAGTGATGGTTGTTTGGTTCCTCAGTATATATTGGGAGATTCTTGTTTTCCCCTTTTGCCTTGGCTTTTGACACCCTATAACAGGGTGAACGAGGAAGATAGTTTTGGTTCAGCTGAAAGGGCTTTCAATTGTGCACATAGTAATGCAATGGGGTTCGTTGGAGATGCATTTGGGAGGCTTCGAACTAGGTGGCAGCTTCTATCTGCTTCAAGGCGATGGAAACAAGAGTGTGTTGAGTATTTGCCGTTTGTGATTGTTACTGGTTGTTTGTTGCATAATTTTCTTATGAAGTGTAACGAGCCAATTCCTGATAAAGGAGCTAGTTCTGTGGTAAAGGAAGAGGGTCTTGCTGCTTTTGATGGAATGGTGAATGAGAGTGCTATGAGGATAAGGGATGCACTTGCTTTGCACTTGAGTAGGGTGAGCATGAGAAGATGAATGATATGGAACCAGGTGCTTATCTTTTTGTTTTTGTACAACTAATGGATTCTCTAGGCGTTTTGATTGGTGAACATGTTTGGGAATTGCTGGCAAGTGTCACTTACAAGTTGGAAACCATGTATGACTATGGGTTCGACTAAGTTGGATTCATTGGTTACTTACATAGCAATGATAGGATGTTGTCACTTGTCATTCATTGGAAACCATCCTTGGAGCTACAAACCACGGCTTGTTAGGAGTAAGTTATCAAAATTTTCTTTTTGAATGGCCGAGGTGTAACAGAGTTAAGCAAAGTGCATGAATAGAACGAAATCTGTAATCAACATAAAAATTTCAATTATAGGTTCTGGAAATTCATATTTCTTTATTGCTGATGAGTTATTTTGAAAATTTGGCACATAATAATTGAATTGTTGGCTTGCTTGCATCTTTTATTTTAAACTCGGTGAGCAAACAAACAAGCATTCAGATACAGCTAGATATTTCCAATTCTATTATGTAACAGCAGTTGATGAGGATCAATTCTATCAAGTAAAATCAATTTCGCTTCTAAATTCTAATGAGGATTTATGTATTGAATATGTGCAATTACCAACTAAGTTGATTTATAAGACACTGCAAAGCCCGCAGAAATCAGCATTGGTGTCTCCTTCACCATCCTTGTCATTTGGAGGTTGCCCCCCTCAAAAAAAGTGCAACTTTTGTGCAGTGGAGGTCCACAAAGAAAAGGGTTGCTCTCCTAACTACTTTACATCAAAGACTTGGCCTTTCAAGTCAGGCGCTGAACCTAATAAGTTGTCACTTGTGTGCCACATTAAATTCTTCCAGGGTTCTTAATCCAGAAAGATGGGGAAGGATTCTGCTCAATAATTTGTTACATAAAAGATATCCAAACACATTGTTTCAAATTGGAGAATGTGGCTTGGATTTGTCTGTTGGGTAGTTGTAAAACAGGTGTTCATTGCTCATATCATTGTCATAATTCCAAGTTTGGGTGGAATATTACCATAAATTGTTGTTCAAGTCATAAAAGCTAGGATGTTTAGCCCCGTGTATGTTGGATATTTTCTTTGAAGTGATTAGTGAAGTCTGCTTTTTTAAAACGGTGCTGTTCTTCCAAATCTTTAATATCCATAGCTTAATTGGGCCAAGAGGTAGCAAATTTGAGGATGCATTTTACCCATGCTTGGATTTTCGAAACTGGAAGAATAAATTATTAACTGGCATCTACGCTGTAAAAGCCAAAAGAGAAATAAAAATGAAACCCTGCACCAGTTACATCTTGAATCCTGCCATTTATTACATTCTTGCTAAGATCTAGCATCACCGCGGAAGAGGTATCCTTCAGCGTAGAAAGTCTTACATTTTTGCTAAATTGATGATTATCATGAACAGTTGTCTTTGATCTAAGAGGATTTCAATTCATTCTTAATCTAATTTTCAATTTATGTATGTATTCAATTGAATCATTCAAATAATAATAATAATAATCTTATTTTCAAATTTTACATGGAGATATTGTCAATGTATCCTTCCTTCAGTAATGAGAATGGCAGGGCAATGTCAGATCCTGAGCAGAGAAGTACGAAAAAGATAGGAGGGCATTAGTAGTAAACTAAAAAAAGGACAACTCTCTTCTTTTTCTTGGCGTAGGCGTAGACACTAAATATCTAAGCCTGGGTGATTCGTACTTATTTTTTTGTTAGAGTCATCTTCTTCATTTCTCTCCAAACACTTGCTTTCCCTTATTCACGCTAAACAAATATAGACTGTTGTATTCATCAAGGAAAAAAAAGACTTTAGAACGTTTTAAAGTAACAAAGAAAAAAAATATAATTAAATTTCTCATAATTAATTTAGTCATTACTTACTATAGTATTAACTCATATTACAAGCATTAACACTACTGCGTAAGATGGCCAAATAAAAACCAAGCCATGAAAAGCAAGAAATAATATCCAGAATGTGGGTATGTACAAATATCAACACATGAAGACTTAGCCCCCCAAAAAATGCTATTAGACAACAAAATTGAACACTGTACATTTCTGAGTAGACAACAGCCATTGCATGGTGTGACAGTGTCATAGCAAATCTCCATTGCTAAGGAATGAATCTTCTGCTCGTTTCCCTAGTGATGCTGCATATAACTGAATTCATTACAATAATAAGATGCATATCTCCCCCACCTTTAGTTTCTGAGGGGTGAAGATGGATGCATATTGAGCGTACTCCATCAAAATAGAAGCTTAGCTGATGAACAGTTAGTTGCACAGTTCAACAAGCAAGATATTAAACTGCCATAACATGTTGAATTGTTTTCTCTACTTTGCATAACTCTCACAAACTCGTTTGCACTTAAGTTTCCATCACGGTTAGCATCAAACACATAAAAAATTATGTCAGACACATTATCTGTAATACAGATACCACATACCTGCATGAATATACAACATAACACCGTTAGAAGTTTTTTCTCGAATAAGAAATGCTCAATAGCTTACTGCACATTTAGTTTGGCATAGGGAATATTAGTACTTGAGATGCTGCTCTCTGAAAATCAGCTTTTGTCAACACTCCATTAACTTTTCCATAACTGAATATGGCCTGAGAGAAGGGTTGCAACTTCCTGCGCAATTCTGCAAAAGCTTGAAACTCCTCAAATGTAATTCTTAAGTTTGTTAGATCCGTGTTGCTGTTTAATTTGTCGACTCTATCCAACAGTCTGTTTATGTGATTGATATCTGCTGATGCAACCAAGGACAGTGCAAAATCTTTGGCTGAAATGGTTCCTTTTTTGTTGTAATCATAATGGGAAAACTCTAACCTCAAGATCTGCAAATTAAAGTATAAGAGCACAGCTCTACAGTTGCGAAGATCTTTTGTAACATTCACAATGTTAATCATAGAAGATCTTTGCAATCTTTCAGGATGCATAATACATTGACTCCAACTAAAAATTTCGCAAAGTTATCTACATCTTTTGGTGAAGTTAGTAGAATTTTTAGCAGAGTAGAATTTGTAACATACATGACATAGCAATACATATCAATGTAACATTATAAAGTATAAAAGCCACAAATAGGTAGCAGATCTTGCAGAATGTGCTGCAAAATCACTAGATTAAGAGGCAATAGGGAACACACACACACCTCATTTTGCAGCTCTCTTAAGAATCATAGAAGATCTTTGCAATCTTTCAGGATGCATAATACATTGACTCCAACTAAAAATTTCGCAAAGTTATCTACATCTTTTGGTGAAGTTAGTAGAATTTTTAGCAGAGTAGAATTTGTAACATACATGACATAGCAATACATATCAATGTAACATTATAAAGCATAAAAGCCACAAATAGGTAGCAGATCTTGCAGAATGTGCTGCAAAATCACTAGATTAAGAGGCAATAGGGAACACACACACACCTCATCATGCAGCTCTCTTAAGAATTGAACAAATCTATCATGGTGTAAGCAAGTCATTCCATCTTTGCCAAAAAAATACTCCAAGAGGCCCCCATTTTCTACAGAAGCTTTAATGCCAAGGCGTCTTCCATCTCTGTGGTTCGCCCCTTGTCTGTTTTGGGACCTCATCAAGGCCATCACTTTCTTGAATTCTTGCCTGTCTATTTCCCTGTTGATAAACTCTTGCTAAAAGATTCAGATGTTTAAAACCCTAAAACAAAAGTCCAAATTCTTACTAGTCCTATTCTAATTGAAGATTCATGTAATTTGTATTCTGGAAGGAAAGATGATTCCTACCCGTTATTGTCAATATCAAACATTTTAAAAGCCACTGAAAAGCTGGACTCCGGTATGCTTAGGAAAGTAACAAAAAAGATGTACCTAGTGTGTCAAGAAAGACAAGTTTTTGTTATCCAAATTATATAACACTTGAACTCTGAATCAATGTGGTTCATAGCTATCTTTAAAAAAATAAAAAGGAAGTTCCCATGACAGAAAAGTTTCAAACAAATAAAAAAGACAATAAACGCTCACTCTGGAAAAGAAATGAGTCCATCATTGTTAGTGTCAAAGAGCATAAAAAATTCAGAAGGTTCACAATGCAACTGGCCAGGAATCTGCTCCCCTCTTAGAAAACCCTCTCTAACACGGTTTGATTCAGAAGAAGGAAAGACATGAACAACGGCACGCATCAAATCTGCTGGCGTCATAAAAACCTCACCACTAGGGGTTCGAACAGATGCAAAGTATTCGAAGACCTGCAGTTAAACATGGTCCTAGATAATGAAATATTCTATGGTAACAATTCCCATGTTTTTAAGTAAAAGAAAAACACGGTTGATCATTAAACAAAAACACAATTTCAAGATTGGTTACTTTTTCAGGGGGGCTCTGCAAGCGTACGCGTTTTTCATAATTGAAGAAGACTCTTCTTCTATAGCCATCTGCATCAGATGAGAAACACATGAATCTAAGTATTTGCAAGTTAAACTACAGTAATCCTATGTCCATATCCCTAATATCTATGGAATGCAAAGTTCTATCCAATCCCAACAAGCTAGTAAGTCTATTATTTATTCCGTGATACATATGACTATGGCCTTCTCACATTATTCAATGCAAAACACATGATTTAACAAAAATATACTATTCAGATCAATTTAGACATGTATCGTAATTATGTTCAACTACTCAAAAAATCAATTTTGCTCAACGTTAAACCAAGTAGGCAGTGTCGATTAAAGACTAGCTTAAGAAGAAATAATTTTCATTTGCAAACACCTTATTTAACACCCATCATGTCTCTCTATCTTTGGTCACATCCAATCATTCATTACATATATTATTTTTCTCTCTTCCATTTCAATACTTTGTAGATTCAAATAATTAAAAAAAAAAAACTAATTTTAAGCACTAAAAAAATCAATGCAATATAAAGCAGGGTGCATTAGATCATGAGGGAAACTTAAAAGGGAGGGTTACCCTTAAACAAAAACTTGGATTTGGTTTGATAGTTATCTTGAAGTTGATCCTGGCTTGCATAATCAGCGAAAGAGCGAAGAGAATTGGCACCTGGAGAAGATAAAGATGACCAATACCAAAAGCCTAAGGTGGAGCCAACAACAACAACACCAGAAGTGATTGATCTAAGAAAAGACTCCAAGTCTCCGACCCTCTTGTCACCATATCTGGACCCATCAAAGGAGCTCGATGATGACGATGTGGAGCGTTGTGATTGGTTACAGAACGGCCTTGTGTTATGCCGTAGAGAGAGGTGGAATTGGAATCTTCTGGCCCAAGAAAACATGCTAAGGTTAATAAGTTAAGAATGTGAAAATGGGACAACAGAGAGTAAATACGTATTGTGATTGAATAAGGTTGGATGAGGAATTTGAGGATGTAAAGAGAAAAGTTTGGAGATTGACAGCATAGGAGCATTGACCCAGACGTGTGTCGTACGGGTTGAACGGGAAATATGTGGGCTTTGTACTTTGACTGAGATTGTTAGTTGCTATGTTAGTTAGTGGTTCAGATTTATTAATCATTCATCAAACCCCACACAGAGCCATCGAACTTGAACCATATCTCGTACACGCTACATAATTTAAGGTTTTAATTGCTTTCACACTTTATAGATGTACCCTTTTTATGTCATTTAATCCTCTTCTATGTTACAGTGCTGACCCATTGTCTAAAACTAGCCTGCTAATTAATTAATCGTAATTTGCTGGACATTGGAAATTGTTTAGGTTATTTTTTCTCAATTATTTTTCTCTTTTCCTAAAATTAATTATAGGCTAATGAAATTATTAGGATTTTATTCTACCTTAATTTTTTTTATCAAAGCAAATGGTGTTTATTTAAGTATTAATCTAAATAACTACTCTCTGTGATTTTTTTATAAAAAATAAAATAAAATTATTTTTTTATTATAAAAAACAAATGATAAATTTAAGATGTATTAATTGTTAAATTTTTTTATATCATTCTTTTATTAGTATTATTAAATATATAAATTATTAACTACATTATTTAATATTATAGATATTTTTAGAATAAAATTTATATTTATAAAAAAATATAATTGATTTAATTATTTTTTAAATTTTAGTAATTTATTCTTTTGCTTTTTATAAAAAGACTAAAAGAAGTATATTTTTTAGTTTTCTCAATTTTCTTAGCTATTTAGTTCTCTCTCTTTCTCGTGTATAATTTGTGACGTTAAATATTGTCGATATGTAACTGTGCAACTCTCCTTGATATTTTTTCCCAATTTTGTAAAGCTGAAAGTACTCTCAATATTAGAATTATTTAATAAGAAAATTTTGAAAAAATATTTTATATTTTAAAAATTTTAAAAAAATAATTATCTATATTAAATTAACTTCTCATATAAAAAATTGTCTAAAGTATGAATATTTTTATACAATGACTTATGTCTAATTATATCTATATATAAACGTAGCTCATGTAAATAAAGTGAATGTCACATGTTAATAATATATAAAAGAGGTAAGAGTATTTTCACCTAAGTTCAAATTCTTTTGATACATCTCTATATTTTGTATGTTTTAGTTTTAAAAAGTTCAAATTTAATTTGAGATTAAAATATAAAATATTTGATTAAATTCATGTGATCATAAAGTGAAATTTATTTTTGTTTGGTTAAAAGTATAATTTTTTTTATTTTAAAGTTTGTTATAATAATTAATTACAGCCTTTTCAAAATCTAGTCAAAATGATTATATATCTTTAAGACATTGATTATGATCACTTTAAAATTTTAAGATAATTTAACTTAAAAAATTTTATCGAATATTTTTATTTACATTTATGTAAGATCAAATGCACGGATACTAAATTAGTAAATATGCACGGGAAAGTAGAAGTTTGCATTAAGGAACTACTATAATAGTACTATGCTCCCCTCTCCCCCACCTTCAGAATTTTGGTCCAATTGCCTAAATAATCAATTCACCATTAATATCTCACGTGATATCAATTGTATTCAGCCACGTTTACTCGTAGTTCTCTGTCATGTACAGCTAAGGCCTAAAATTTACAAATTGAAATAGTAAACCATCACTAGACAGATTTTTAAAAAAAACAAAAATGATGTTTAGGTGGATCAAATGGAACTAACACAAAGTGATGACGGAAAATTAAAGGGCATGGACTAGTTTGTGATTTGGTTTCTTCAGATAATTTGTTATAAGAAAACAATAGACTTTTTTTTAACTATCAAGAAAACTATGAAGAACAAAAATGAGTAACATGCATGGAAGGCATGCGTGTAATAATGTGATATCTGTTGTTAAGGAATATACGGCATGATATGCTGCCCAATATTGATTTGAAGCGTATAAGAGGATGTAAACTGCGTACTCTGCAGATAACTTGGCGTGTTCTTGGCTTCTGAAATGACTTTATATGCCAACGGTTTGCAACAGCAGTTTTACTATACCCTATCTTCTCTCATCAATTATGTATTTGCCCCACCAATTGTGACTTTATTGAACAAATTACTTAGTTGCACCATAGCAAAGACCGACATGCGATGTCTACAAAATATAAATATACAGTTACTTATTATTCCAAGTCATTTATTTGGCTTCTTTCTTTTTCCATGTTTTTTTGTATGCATTATATTGTTATCTAATTAAAGCGGCAGGTATGTGCTAATTAGTAGGCTCGTAAATTCAAGGTGTGGGTCATTTGGACTTTTTCTTGGATTATGATAGGCAAAATAGGTAGTAGGTTACCAAATTGATTTGCCTTAACTACTTCCTTTTTCTTGGGCCCCTGAATGCTTGAACCCATGTTACTCACTTAAGCCATCCACTGTCGTAATCGAACATGGTTAAGCACCATAAAGACACACTCATATTTGATTTTATTTTATTTTTTTTATCCCAATTCATGTTTACTTCCTGATGCTAAGCGGTTATTACCTACACATTACATAATATGTCTGCTGTAGGTTCTATAAAACTGGGGGGATTCAAACCTTTTGTAATATTCTTATATGTAATACCCGTGAACTTTCCTTGCGATAATGCCAAAAATTTCCGCATGACAAATTATTGGCTGTTGTCACTCTCAATCTCAACTACCATTCGAATTTCAGCAAAATGTAAAATAAATAAATAAACAGAGAAACAAACAAAAGGAAAGAAGTGCCACTGGTGTTAAAAACCAAAATAAATAGCCCATATACCCACCACATTATCATCATGCACTGACTCTCACATCTCAATGTCCACACCTCCTTATCTTTCTATCTATATACCTTATAAATCACAATGCCCACCTCAGACCTTAGCATATCTTACCATTTTGGCACAACCCCATCATCATCATCATCATCCATGGACTGGTTCTCATGGCTATCCAGAACAAGTCTTGAGCCTTCTCTCATCTATGACTATGGCCTCACCTTTGCACGCAATGAGCTTCAATTGGAAGATGCTGACTACTTCAACCATGAGTTTCTTCAGAGCATGGGCATCTCAATTGCCAAACACAGGCTAGAGATTCTCAAGCTTGTGAAGAAGGAAGAAGGATCAACACGTCCCAAGAAGCTATCTGGGGTCATCAAGAAGTGTATAAGGAAGTGCATGAACAAGTTGGTTTTTCGTGAATATGATCATCCAAAGGACATGCCCATGCCTGTGTCAGTGCCGCCACCACCTGAGACAAATTGGTATCAAGGGAAATGGAAAGGGGCTATTGTGAAGAATCAGGGAAGTGAAGATTTTAAAGAAGAGAAACCTTTTCCTTTGCCCCCAATGTATAGAAGCAAGACCATTGCACTTTCAGGACCTTTGGATGGTAGAATGCATGAGAAAATGGTCAACAACAAGGCCTTGAAGTTATCTGGGCCTCTTGATGGAAGGATGAATGAGAGAATGATAAACATAAATAGAAGCCCTTTATTGTCTAGGCCCATGGATGGAAGGTTCATAGCGACAACAAAGAGTCCAAGAGCATCAGGGCCATTGGATGCAAGACTTATGGTTGAGAATAGGAGTCCAAGACTTTCAAGGCCTTTGGATTCATCAAGGACTGAAACTGAGAGCCCAATGGGCTACAGTCCTTATAACAAGCCCAAAGCTGATTTTGATTTTGATTATGATGACGATCACACGCTATGGCCTACACTGTTTCAAGATCTGAAACCAACTTGATTACTTTTTGGGGTTTCTTCTTTTAGGTGTGCGCTTGAATGGTAAGTGATGGACTACACTTTTTTTTTTCTTTTATAGATTATTATAGTAACGTAACATCTAGCAATTATCATATGAAATGTCTTGCTTTGCTGCAACGCTCTATTGTATTCTTCTTCTCCCTGCTTCCCCAGCCACTTGTTTATACATTATTATTTCTCAACAACCGTTCACTTGACGTAGCACATTGTCTCAATGGCTGACAATTTAAGTACTACTACTCACCAAGTCACGATGGCATATTATAATGATACAGTACCTATTGTTGTTTAACAACAATAAAGGTTATTAGTTAGACAATCTGTTTATCTTTTTTATGTATATGTGAATTGAGGAAATAACAGGCTTTTTTTTTTCCTCGATGTAATAAAATACGAACATAAAATTTGAGGCTAGGAAGTGTTTTCAAGTACAGTAACAATATTTTTTTAGGGAGTTATTCAGTGCATTAATTTCATTAGAAGGAATAGAGACACTTATAAGCTCATTATGGGTGAATACGATCCCTTTGAAATCCTAACTCACTTTAAACTTAACCATAATAATACCAACTTACAGTATTTATTTATTATTTTCTTAAGTCATATCTTTTTTTCTTCTTTCTTCTTTCTATTGCTTTCAAAAGATTTATAGAACATGGCCGAATAATAAAGTGGCTGTTCGTACTGTTAGAATATTGACCTTAATTTGGTAACCGTTATAAGGTAACTACAAACTACCGTGCTGCATACTAAAAAACATGCATTCTACAGGTAAAAATACCAAAAGAAAAAACTTCATTGTACTAAACCAGTAGGGTTATACGAGTTGAAGCCAAAATTTCTTGTCTATTGTTGATCAGTCACTAGCCATATATGTATTGCAGTAATGGCAGACAAGGAAACACAAGCTCAATAGGTCTGTCTAGTGTCTAGAATAGAAACTGAGGAGTGATCTGCTTTATTTGTTATTCAACTTCACTAGGTTGGTGGCTTGATGTTTGAGGTACCCTGCAAGAACCCCCAGAATAAAGCATTTGGTAAACGGGCTTAATTCTTTTAGTCAAGATAATGCTTGCGATGATGCCCGCAACACACACACCAGCCAAAGTTAAAAAGGTGAGCTTGAAACAATTTGGACCCACACACGAAACAGTTGAAGCAATGAGGCCTGCACCATGCTGCTTCGCTGCCTCATTATCATATATGTGCCCTGCTAGAAGGGCTGAGAAAAGTAATGCGCCAAGTGGATTCCCCAAAGACATGAAGTTGAACAATAAGCCGAAGTGCTTCAACCCAAAAAGCTCTGAAACAGTGGGAATCACAATGGAAAATTGCACGCCATAGCAGACACCAAGAACTGCAATTGAAAGATAAAGTGTTCCATTGATAGCATAGGCAAACAGAAGGTACAAGATGATCATAATCACTTGCGTGCATGTCATCCAAATTGTCCGTGGCATCGTTTTCGTCCTGCAAATAGTCAAAACATTTTGTATATCACTTCATTTTAAAATAATTAAAATAAACCATAAATTGTAAGATACTTGAGTAACGTCCCATTAGAAAGTGAATGATAAAATTTTTACAAGACCCCACTATGATTAGTCGTAAGATACTAAGTTCCAGTAATTATATTTGTATCTTCCTCTAACGTTCCATATCCTCTACATAACACAATTTAAATCCCATTTCATCACACTTGCTCTACTTTTATACTGCCAAACAAAGAAAGTATAGGAGCAACCATTGTAGTGAGCAAATAACAAAGTTCTGGTCAAAAGTAGCATGGCATCTAATTATTCGAAATCATTACAATGAAACCTTAAGATTAATTGATGGACTGAACATTAATTGATGTCACTTACCTGACAAAATGCTCTGAAACAACTCCTCCACCAAGCCGACCCACAAAATTAAAAAAGCTGAAAAGTGAAAGCAAGATAGTAGTATCTTCCGCACCACGAGCAATACCAATTTGAGCCAGATTATTAAGAACAGTAACCCCAGTTCCAACACCAACAAAGTAAACAAAAAACAGCAGCCAGTAATCAGCCTTTACAACAGCCTCAGTAAACTTAAAATTTTCCCCTCGTTTAGGCCTTCTCTCCTTCCTCACTGCTCCTTCACCCTCAGCCAGAAGCATAGCCACCTCAGAAGAACCATCCGCATCATTAAAATTTCCAAGGGCATTAGCTAATGGAGATGATAACAGGGGCTGTATGTTGTCATTGCCACCTTCGGATTCAGAGGCTTTTAGTGTCATCTTTATTGGGACAGCAAGTGGAGTCATAAGAAGGAGAGCCATCACAGCCAACAAAATATATGACACACTATCACTCACAGAGAGAAAGTCACCTAGTAATGTTGTTACGAGGATATATATACCCAAGGCCACACTAGAACCTTGGATAAAAAGAAATTGCTCTTTATGTGAAGAATCTTCACCCAAAGCTGGAGTACAAGGCCGAACAAGAAACATTGTACTGAAGCATAAAACAGGAATACCAATGGCAAGGAACAAGAGGAACTTGGGAGAAGAATTATGAAGAACAACACTGTAAATCTCGGTAAAAACCGCAGCACTAAGGCCCGCATAACCCTTCAGGATTCCTGCAACTGTGCCTCTACTGACAGGGAAATTTCTCATGTTGGTTACAAGAACAGCAGTGGATAACCATGCACAACTGTTGGTGGCAATAGCAAGGGCAAGCCATAGCTGCAACACCATAGAATTTGAAAGAGATGATAATTAATTAGACCTTTTCAATACGAAGCACAAATGCCATGAAAATTTTGATCTTTTCATGCACAAATTACTATATATGGCAATCATTACAATGAATCTAATAATAATGCAATAAAATTACAAATTTTATTGATAAATGAAAAAAGAAAAAAGAAAGAAAGGAGATATTCTCCATTTCAGACAAGTTGATGCCACGATTATTACTGACTAATAATATGACATGATTCCCAAAACTTGACATAAAGATTCTGTTTGAGAAATAAAGAATAACCAACAACCATCATAAACAGACTTAAGTGAAGTTAGTTAGTTAGTTAGTTGGTTAGTTAGCCATCATCGGAGAAAAAGAGACAGTGAGTGATGTGAAAGACAAAGAAACAAACCAAGAAGTAAGGAGGCGAGGAAATAGTTTGAGAGATTGCAAGCCAAAGAAAACCGAAACCAATGAGAGAGAAGAAAGCACCGATGAAGAGGATGAGCCAAGGAGGCAACTTGTTGCAGGCAAGACCAGGAAGAATGCCAACATTTTCACCAATATCGTTGGCCACACCAAGAAGGGTAACTTGGCGCTGGTTGAAGCCCAGAACGGATTTCAAGGAGTGAGAATAGAGAGGGAAAGTGTAGCCATTTCCCGAAGCAATTTGAACCCACACAGCAGCTCCAAGACCTACCCATGGTGGTCTTGTTCCTTCCTTCAGTCTCATAGTGATTCACCTTAGCTACAGAGCAGAGGGTCTGAAATGAGAATTTAATGAGTCAGAGACTGGGTTTCAGATGATATAAATGAGTTTGTGCTGCGTGGCGTGGCTGCGGGGAAACTACTTGCTCTTAGGCCGCATGCTTGGAAAAGCGTTCCTCCAGAGAATATATGAAAATAAAAAACAAAATGAAGTGGATCTAGTTTTTAAAAGAACCTTCTCATTTAATAATTCATCAAAACTATATAGTAAATGATGTTTCAAAATATAAATTTTTATTTTAATTAAATTGATTCAATAAAATTATAGTATAATTTATTGATGAAAAACTATTCGAGGCCTGTTAACTAAGATGAAGAATTTTAATATCTATAATATTTTTATTCAACTCGAATATAAAATAATAATAATAAAATATAATTATTTTTAAGGATTCATCATCATTTTAAGTTTTTATTTTTGTGGATTTTAGAAATTTAATTTGGTTTAACATGTATTGCTTGGTATGCGAACAAAAGTCTCAAAGCTTCTTTGTGGTGCTCATGCCATGAGACTTACTTTCCTTGTCTTCAACTAATTAATAAAATATTTTATACCAAAATAAATATTAGTTTTTTCGTTAATGACTTTAAAGTGAATTGACTCCAGATTATTCAAGTAAAAGCTTGTGTTTTTGCATAGTTATCTTGGACTTTGAAGAAAAAACCTATCTTAACCTTGATTTTTATTGCAGTAATGTTCTTTAAATATGCTGAAATATCTTTTTAGTATGAAGTGTTAAAAAATGCATGATATTCAAATTAAAACTATAAAAATGATTATTTTAATTTAAAATCATAAGGATTTTTTAAATGAAGATATTTTGTTTGGATAAAAATTATTTATAATTAATACGATTATTTTTAATAGTTTCTTCCCTAGATAATTAAACTAAAAAATATATTATGCTTAAAATAGTCGCTCGTTTCAAATTATCCGGCCGTTGTAAAGAGAAAAATAAAATATTATTGGCACGTATCTGATATCTTTTCTACATTAAAGCTAACAAAATACATTTTTATATTTTTTTGACACTTTGATAATTTTTTGTTTTATTATTAATTTATAAAACTAATGAATAATTAATTTCTTCATAGTTTTATTTTAAAAAAATGTATTAAGGTTTTAAGAAACTAAGTAATATGTTTTTATAAAATTTGAAATATTCATTATTTGCTTGATTTTTGGGTAAAAAGTCAGATGTCAAATGTGAGAAGAAAGAAAGTGATGGAAGTAGACAAACGAGCAGAGTAAAAATGGTGGTTGAAAATGCAAACTTCTTTTGCTCCCAAATTGCCGAACGCACTAATATCTGCGAACATTCGTAGACTTCAACGTCGTTTCATGACTCTTTCAAACCTTCAATTTTAACACATTTTATTATTCGATTCTCTTAGTGCAACATTGCAAATAATAATGATTTTTGTATAATAATTTTTTATTAAAAAAAATACACATTTAAATATAATTTATTGTATTGATATTATTAAATATTGTAATTTTTAATAAAATTATATTATATTAAATTTATACATATTAAAATATTGTTTATTATATCTAACAAAATAACATTATTATGTATCATCTCAATTTAATATATGAGTTAGATATTAATACATTATTGATATAAAAAATTATATTGTCAACTAATTAAAATACATGATAAGTATAATTTGTAAATTAATTATTATAAAAAAAATATTTTTATTAATTTAATAAAACTTAAATATGTTTTAACTATCTCTAAGGCTTATTTTAAATTATTAACTATTAAAAAAATTATTTTAATGTTTAACTAATTTTTTTTTATTTTGTATCTAACGTTCATCTCCATTAGTTAAATAGTAATGTGACTCACAATTTGTCACATCACTTCTAATCTTTTTCCTTCATCTTTTTCTTAAATTTTTACGTTAAGAATTTATATAAAAAAATGTTTAAATATGTTTTAATTACCTCTAAATAAAGTTTATTTTAAATGACTACTTATTATTTTTTTTCATTTTAATGCCTAACTATTTTTTTTCAATTTTATACCTTACATTAACCTTCGTTAATTAAAAGATAAATAACGTGAACATTTGTTTTCAAAATGAAAAACAATGAAGAATGAAGATGAAGATAAAAAACAAAATTGATTTTTAGATAAAGGGTTCGACAATTTTTTCTTTGTATTTTAAAAATTTTCACTATAAAATAAAGATTGAGCAACTGTCCATTTACGACTTCAATATTTTCAAAGTTGAAATACTGTAGGTTTAAATCTTTATTTTTTTATTTTTTAAATTTAAAAAAATACTGGTGTAAATTCATGACGTGAAAATTTAAAGGTGGGGTGGAAAAAAAATTGAGAGAGATGTGAAAAATTGTGAGTCACGTCACCATTAACTGACTAAAGTTAACGTGAGGTACAAAATTGAAAAAAAATAGTTATACATTAAAATAAAAAAATAAGTAATAATTTGAAATAAACTCTATTTAGAGGTAATTAAAACATATTTAAGCTTTCATTTTTTATGTGAATTAGTGACATAAAAATTTAAAGATAAACTGGAGAGAAATTGGGGTGACGTGACATGTAACACCTCAATTTTAATTTTAATTAAATAATGATTTCGCAAATCGGATAACCAAATTTTCATAAAAGATTTTGAAATAAGTGAAGAGTTACAAGTTAATATCAAATAACTGCTACAGGACTAGTTCAATTACAACGTTTTTAAAATAAAATCAAAGTCCTATAGCAGTCCATCCGTCCCTTCACTGAGCCTAGTGCTGATCGTTTTGGTTACCTGAAAAATGAATGTAAGGGTGAGTACTCTACACTACCCAAAAACACACAATATACGTAGAGTCTCACCTCCAGAATATTTCCAATACACTAAACAAACACAATAATAAGCAACATTTCACATCCATAAGTATAATTCATAAACTCATGCATATACATGCCAACCACATTCACTGCAGCACTATAATAACAGATTTACACCATGAATGGTCACCGGTTACCCCCGCCTCACAAATACCACGTGGGCAGTCACGAGTCGCTCAACAAAAGTAATGGTCAGAGGTATAGTCAGGAAGAGAGTGTGTGGCCCGTGGTACACCCGTTCCACAGTCGGTGTCACCACCACTCCCTCTTCCCCAAGGTATTTCTACCGTCCTCATCTCCCACACCCCCAGTGTATCGCTGAATCATTCACAACACATTACAACGGCGCTAATACGCCCACATTCCATGCAATAGTCATGCTTACACATGGCACACAACCCACATTGCATTCAAATACACGGCACTAGACTCACATTCATTTCACATTACACGGCACAAAGTCAATATTCATCTATATTACACAACATTTACATACAATCCACACCCATCAAGTTCGAATCAACACACATAATATTTTCATATCACGACACATGGCCCACATTACATTTCTCAACAATCTCCTACCCACTAACTTAGCCACAACACAATATTAAGCAAAATAACAACAATTCATGCACAAAAAAGTAAGATAGAGTCTCCCTTATCTCGGATTGAAGTCTCACACGCTAAATCCACCAAGAAGTGTTCTTCCTCACGGATTTCGTCCTAAATACATGGAAAAACTCCATGAGAACCTAGGGAAACCACAAAAATAGAGAAAAGGGGTTGTAAAACTGAAACTCTAACCATTAAAACTCACCTCCAAGCGTTCCCCATACGGATTCAACCTTCAATCAAGCTTCCGAACAACTTTGGAGGAAATTAATTGGTGGAATAGGGCTTTGGGAATGAGAGAATCGAAGAGAGAGGGAGAAATAACTCTCCCTGAATCTTAACTCCCTTTAAATCTTTTTCTGGTCACGACACTCTCGCTACAGCGAGATATTCTCGCTGCAGCACCCACACTGCAGTGAAAATCTCAAAAGAAACTGCACTATAGTTTCTGCAGAATTTCGCTACAGCGAGACCCTCTTGCTATAGCGAGACTGCACCCAGAAATGCATCCCAAACTGTCGCTACAGTGAGACATCTCTCTCTACAGTGAGAAGACGACAGTTTTGGTCCTTCCTCCTAGGGCAGCAAGAACAGCTCAGTAACACGCCCTGCACTTAGGCACTTAGCCCATTTCAGCCTAACCAGTCATGCACACACACACACACACACACACACACACATATATATATATATATATATATATATATATACACACATATTCACAATATATATCTAAAAAAAAATACACACATGAAAATATATTGTCTAACAATTTGTTTACTTTTTTTTTTCTAAGTGAAGTAAAATGAAGTTTTTGTAAGTAATTTTTTATCTCTTCAAGTAGATGATTGTCTGAAAATTAATTATAAAATTTCTTATTTTTTATGCTTTTAAGTTATCTTAATTAATAAATAATTTTATAAATAATTTAAAAATATATATTTAATACATACTTTACAAAATATTGAAAAAGTATAAAGAAATATAGCAAAAATGTTGTTAAAATTCTCAAGTTAGGTGTGGTTGAGACCTTCATTTTTTATTGTGATCATATTTTTTTATTGCTTTTTGTACTTTTTTAAACCTTATTATATTTTATACATTTTTTAAAATAACAAAAATTTTAATTATATTTTACTTTCATAAATTCATTTTTGAAATTAAGTTTTTAAGCTTCTGTAAATTCATTTTAGAATTATTAACCATTTTTAAAATTAGAATTTACACTTCAAAAAATTAATTTGCAGAACACTTTCAAATTATAAATTTCGAAATTATTAACTATTTTAAAAAATAAATTTATGAAATCAAGATTTTACATTTTTGAAAATAAGTTTCTGATTTAAAAATATATTTTTTTATCATCATAAATGATATTTTGTAAAAAAATATTAATTTTTTTCATACATAAGAGTATGAAAAAAAAAAGAGTGTAAGAAGCAACTCCCCTTTTTGGTCAACCAAGTTATAAAGTCGAGCCCAAAGGCCCAAACAAAAAAGCCCGAATTGCAATTGCAGCACACAAAACAATAGAGCATCGGAGAAAGATCTAAGACCCAAGTTTGTGTGTAAGAAGAAAAAAAAAAAGGTCCAAATGAAGCTTGTCTCTTGGACCAAAAAGAATAAAAGAAATTCACAACGTCTTTAGGAAATACAAACTTAGTTAAGCCTACTGCTTATAAAAATGAGAGAGTATATCCAGCCCCTGTAAACTTTATTTTCTTTGTATATAGACATATATATATATATATATTGCCCTTCAATTTTATCCTTCTGTTTAAACTTCTATTTGTCTCTATACTTGATTAATTTTATAAGAAAATTCTAAACTTTAATTTTATTCTAATTACTTATTAATCTTTTTACACTTTGTAAATAGCTTGTTATAAAAATTAAATTAGAGTTACAATGTTGAATTTTTTAAACTATTTATTTATTTTAAATCTTTCTTATTCATTTATTCTTGTCGTTGTAATTTGTTATTCTAAATATCAAAACATAATAGATAATTTAAATTCAAGAAAAATAATAAAAATATAAAATTTACGTGTAATATTAATAGTTTTGAGAAAGATACAGTGTAAAAATATAAATAAGAATAATGTTAATTGTTGCATTCAGTCTTATGCATAAAAAATAATTACTTGTATATTTTTAGTTTAAAATATAAAAAATAAATATCTATTTTTAAATATATTAGTTACTATTTTTTGTATGCTTTTGTTTATTGTGAAATTTATATTAATAATATACTTATTTATTGTTTATATAAATAAATATATTTGTTCATTTATTATATAAAATATTGATTAATCTTAAAGATATTTTTAAAATAAAATAGAAAATTATGATGTATAATTTATTTTTTATTAATATAAATTAAGAATTTATTTTATGATTATGGTTTGAAGATATTTTTTAAAAAATTTAGATATTAGTTAATTTTAAAAATCAATTTAATTTATTGAAAAAGATTGAATAAAATATTTGAAGTTAAAAATTTTAAGTAAACAAAAAAAATACAAATGCACGTAATTTTTAAAGTTAAAGTATTTTTAATTTTAAAAAAATTAAAACCACATATATTCTAAACTAGATAGACCAGAAATTAAGTTAAAAATAAATTATTATTCAGTTCTTTTTCACAACTTTCTCTTTATTTAAAAAAAAAAGAAGAAGAAGCCTAACAAAACGTAAAGTATCTTATTACTTTTATGTCACTTAACTTATCCATAAGAAAAATTCCATTATTGTATGTTGTGTATGCACTCTTGAACACACACATGTATATATATATTTGTCTCTGAGTATTTGTTCACTCACATTTAATACTCTGAATTTTTTGTATATAAAAAAACATAGCTTTAAGCCTTTAACTAAATCTTACACATTCAATAAAGAAAAATAGACAAGTCGATGTTCTAAAGCTTTCGAAATTCTAAATTTCAAATAATAAGCGTGTTTGTTTACTTATCCACATCACGAAAAATGTAGTTTTTTTAACGTTGATCAAATCATCTGTTAAACTTTATTCTAATGACAAATTGAACACACATTAAAATCTATAACGCCGATTAATTAATCGCAAAATAACATCATCGCCTCTGAATTAGATGAATATTAATTTCAAGTATTTCTAGTCACAAAGTCTACAATTAGGTATGGAAAATATTAGAAAACTGTGATAGAAAATTGTTCCAAGTAAAACTTTCCCAAATCAGTATAATGCTCAGTGATGATACATTTCATTATAATACTTGGCTTCATAGTCAAATCCACAGTAACAAATTTTTGGAGCCGAAAACTAGTTCATACGCAAATGGACAAAAGAAGGGGTTCCTTTACTTACCCGCCAACTCATACTAATAATATATATCCCATCTCTTACTACTTTGATCAAAATAAATCATTTCTCTTATCCATATCTCTTGTTCTGTCAAACATAGGCCGAATAATAAGACGACAGAAACACCGTATTCGTATCCAAACATGAAGAACCCCACGCTCTTACTGCTACCTGCACATGGTCTTGTCACATAATCAACCAAACCTCCAAAAAATATAATTAAATCATTTATTCTCACTTTTATTTTAAATATTTTTTAATAATAACAGTATTTTATATAAGTTTTTTAAAGAGTTACAGTAAGTACTACAAAAAAAAGAAAAAAACAATGCATGAGGATCCGCGAGGACCCACTGCACCAATGTTTTGCAAGTTATCTGTCATGGGTTGAATTTCAAATCTAATCCTAACATATATACTAAAAATTCATGAAACATGGGTGTATCGTTCAGGTGGAATGGAATTTGAGTTTAAAGCCTTCCACTCAAAGCATCAACAGGACAGATAGAGTTTATTAGTTTCTTGTCAAAGCAATTCATCAGCAGGCATGATCAAGCCGTGAAGCATGAACCTACATTTATTGTTCAAGAGCATCTTCCTCATGTCAATTATTTTATTTTATGTATATTTTTTATCTTTTGTTTACTGTGAAAATTGTAAATTGTAAACAAATAAATTCAAGAGTAATATGAAGATTGAATTTTAAATTTTTTTAAGTTATTTTAAGCGTGTTATTTACGTAACAATAAAATTAGAGTTGTAAATATTTACAGTGTATCAAACAAAAAGAAAATTGTATGAACAAAGATATAAAATAAAATACAGAAACATAAATATGCAAGAAAATAACGTATGACTCATAACAATAACAAACACCAATGACTGTGAGTTTTTTAGTAGTTAGTGTCTGGTGCAGTGCAGGTTTTCACAGTGTAAAGAGTCGTCTTCAGTGATGTAAAGTTTTGTAGTATTTATAAGCAAATGAACCATTCTTGATCTCCTTTTTTCGCGGCTACTTTTCAGCAACTCTTCCATACGTGCTTGCCTTCAACCGCTATTGCTTATCAGTTAGGGCTTCTTCGATAATTGTTATCGCGTACGATCTTTCTTTGTATTTTGAACCTTTCATTGATAATGATCGTTAATAAATGCTTTGAACCTTGTAACTCTGTCGATATCACTTTTTGAGTTCTATCATGTCTCTTGTGAACTTAAA
The DNA here is from genome assembly GCF_003935025.1 of Abrus precatorius. Lineage (NCBI taxonomy): Eukaryota > Viridiplantae > Streptophyta > Magnoliopsida > Fabales > Fabaceae > Abrus > Abrus precatorius. The sequence continues at coordinate 34,439,011 of NW_020874428.1, read as the reverse complement.
ATATTTTCTCTTTTAAGTTCCTATTTTTTAAGTAATTTCTGAAAAAAATTTGTGAGCTCATTTACTCTTGTGGACTTAAAATAATTTCTCCCTCAATTTCTACTTTTAATCACGTGAACTTAGAAGAATTTTTCTCTCAATTTTACTTTTTGACCAATTCTGGGAGAAATTTAAGAGTTTATTCAGTCTCGTGGACTTGAAATAATTTCTCTCTCAATTTCTATTTTTGACCAATTCTGAAAAAAATCTGAAAGCTCTTTAGTCTTGTAGACTTAGAATAATTTCCCTCAGTTTCTACTTTTCGACTAATTCTCGAAGAAATTTGAGAGCTCATTGATTCTTGTGGACTTGAATAATTTCTCCCTCAATCTCTACTTTTAGACCAATTCTGGAGAAATCTGAGAGTTCATTTAGTCTCTACTTTTTAACCAATTCTAGAAGAAATCTAAGAGTTTATTCAGTCTCGTTAACTTAGAATAGTTTCCTTATCAATTCTTGTTTTTTTAGTAATTCTGAGGAAAGTTCGGGATCTTACTTAATTTTGTGAACTTAGAATATTTTTCTTGTCAATTCTTGTTTTTTGACTAACTTCTGGGTGTTAAGGACTTGAAAATCCTCAAAAAATTTCTTGAAAGACCTTCAGTTTTGTGGATTTAGAATATTTTTTTTATCAATTTTATTTTTCAAACAGTTTTAGATGTCAGAGACTTGAAAATCTTCAAAAACTCATCAAAAGACCTTCAGTCTTATGGATTTAAAATATTTTTTTTGTCAGTCCTATTTTTTTAGTAATTTTGGGTGTTAGAAACTTAAAAATCTTCAAAAAACCTTCAATCTTGTAGACTTGAAATATTTTTTTGTCAATTTTATTTTGTGAGTAGTTTTGTGCGTCTTCATATTCTATGAGAACTGCTCGAAATGTGACACTCTTGAAAAAGCTCTACGTTTCTCCAAATCTCCTTAAAAGGTAGATTGTTCAATAAAATTTTAGGACTTATATTTATGCTATTGAACTTCGAGATGTATTTTTTTTTTAAAGAACATAATTTATTTTTTACCACGAAAATCTGGTCGGAAATTTTATAAGTTAGAAACATTTGCACCAAAAATTGAAATAGATATTTATTAAGAAAATAAAAAGTATTTATATTTGTTCATAATTAGTTACTAAGCACCATGCTGTTAATAAACATGTCTGGGTATAACATTAAGTTGAATTAATTCAGAAACATTGCAAGTGTAAGCAGTAAAGAAAAAATTGACGACATGGTGACTGCATATACGACCGAATTTCAACTGGAACGACAAATGAAACGAAAAAACGGTGTTGAGAAGGACACGTCGTATTCAGAGCTCAAACCTTATCCACTTATCCAGTTTTGGTTGTTCGCTATCTATGAACACCTGCCAGGCTGCCACTGGAGTTCTAAAGGGGAACTTTGCAGTACGCGCCCAAGCCCAAACATGAAGTGCCATGACCCAAGAATGGGCCCCTCCACTTTTGTTAACCTATGGGCTGAGAAATCAGTAGTATAACCATTCACGAGCAAGAGTGAAAATAGGTAAGATTATTTGCTAAGGGTTTATGACTTGGTTTATGTCGAATTTAAGTTAAATTAAATTTATTAAATAAGTTTTTTCATAACACTTAATTGAATTGGGTCTATTGGGGATGCTTTTCTTATTTTCGAAGCATTATACTTATACACACCTTATAGTACATATACCGTTTAAGTTCCTAATTGAGAGCGTTTGGAGCAATGACATCTAGAATAATTGCACGCGTCTTTGGGTGGAGAAGACTTTGTTTCCATTAAAGTTGCTGGCTTGAATTGCAATATAATGTCACAATACACAAACTAGGAAAGTGGCGTCACAAAATAACTTTTATAATAGTCTCACAGAACAATTCATTAAAGAGGACATTTCTCTTATCCATTTATAACCGATTGACTTATATGCTCAAGAGGCTCTTGCTTATCTCAAGGGCCATTTTGTTCTGCCCCTATCACTACTATCAATACTATCCTACTCTGGATTTCAGAGTTTGATTTGCAATATTCCCAAGGTAGACTTAGACCGCTGAGTTTTATTTATTTACGTTAAATTTTGACATACTAAGTACTGCTAACATCATACAAATATTCTTAATAAATAACAACTTATACATTTTTTTTTTCCATTAAATCTATCTATTATTACACAGACAGTTTGAGAAATTAATCGCAACACGCGACATAACTTGCTGTTTATATTCGGAATCTACAAGGAAAGATTTCGTGCATCCTTCTAATATTTCTTTTATCTCGTTCCTTGATTTTTTTTTAAACTAACAGGAGAGATTTTTTTTAAGTAAGAAAAATAATTCTTGCAATGAAGGATCTTTTCGCTTTATGTTTTGCATTCGTAATTCTTAATTTGTTTATCTAATGCTAACCTCCTTTTCAAATGGGATTAGGATATTTGTTTACTTTTCATTTCGTTAGTACCTTTTGTCTGAGGATTTAGACAAAACGAATGCTATTCAAGAACTGCATTCATATTTACAAATTCGAGCAATTTCTTATAAATATATACATGCCATTAAACATTATTTGTCAATCAGCAGTTTCTTTGAATGTGGTTTTTAGTTTTTGAAATTTTCATCTCGATATGTTTTTTACATAAACTTGGTACATATAATTGACCTTCATTTCGAATGTTATAATATTTTTTATTATACTTTTTTGGACAGAAAAGTTTATACCTTTTCATAAACTTAAATATTTTGTAATTTTTATTTAGAGTAAATTTTTTTTAAAAAAAGTTAAATTTCAACTTTAATTAATTGTTAAACTTTTATAGTATAATTTCATTTTCATCTGAACTAAATCATTTTATTTTAGAATCAATCTTTTCAGATTTTAAAATTTTTTATGTTTAAATAAAAAACAAATCATATCTTTATTTAAATTGGCAAAGTATTTGTTAATTTACATACAATAATAAATAAAATTTAATACAGAATCAAAAGATTTTATTTTTCATTTTTAAGTATCAGAGTAATTTTTTAATCTCAAGATGCAGAATGAATTATGTTTCTCAAAATTTAACTTTTGTTGACCACGCTATGATTTTCTTCTGATGAGGAGGTTAAGTCATTTTCTATCTCCATTCACATGCCAGATGTCTTATTCCACAATTCTATTTATTAACTGCACCACGGTAATCATCACTTCATCCATCCAGTTTCTGGCGTAGGAATGGGATACAGCTTTGAGGTATCTATCATCATAATTCATAGCTACTGATTCGATAAGCAATTATGGTGAGTCATTGCATGATGATAAATATTGTGTTCCACTCCAAACAAAGCCTTATCCTGTTATTTGACCCAAAACCGTTCTGCTCAATGCTCATGGTCCCACCTCTGATGTAGTCATGTCCCATATCCGCTCCCCACTTGCCACCAAAAATATTCCCTGCAAAACAAACACCAAAAATAATAATTTAATACAAGAGTGCAAAGATAAAATACAACAGCGAATAAATCATAACAATTTAAAAAAAAAAAAAATGCAATACGTACAGAATACGTATTTCACTAAGTGAAGAAATACAGAAAAATACGACAGTAAAAATAAATACAGAAAGAGTAACAAGCTACGGAAGAATAGACACGAAATTCACAGCTCAAACGACAAATGGGCTCCACATAAAAGTTTATGACTAACGTTACGCCACGATGTTGTGAAAAAAATAAATAAAAATATGCGATAAAAAAGAGGGAAAAAGAAGAAGAAGGGGTAAAGCACATAGAAAAGTGCCACTGAACTGAGAAATTGAACGATGAAGATATGACGTGAACCAAAATTTTTAATTTTAAGTGAGGATTAGTTAATTATTTATAATTTTTAATCAAAATCGGTTTTCATAAAATTAGGTCCAGAAGAAGCTCCAAGAATGGCCATCAATGGCTGCCACTGATTAATATATGTTCTATATTATATACACAGACACACAGAGACGAAGCACATCATCAGTCATCAAATTTCGCTTGGATTTCGGAATATCCAGCGCAGCCGTTAGATCTTAACCTACTTCGCCGGGATCTGGCGCCGCCGCTTTCGCCACCTCCACGGTGGTCGGAAACTGATCGGAAGAGTGAAACGATGAAGGTAACCAAAGCGCAGTTCACGAGTCCTCTGCCTTAGACATGACGGAGAGCCTGCTAGGCCTCGGGTGAAAGTCCCCTCTCCTTTTCTGCTGATGCGACGAAGGGCGAATCAAAGCGGCGAGAGCTCTCTTCACGAGATCTCCTTCCACGCCGCGAATTCTCACGAGCGAGTTCGTCATCGCCGATCTGCGAGCGTTGAGGCGGTTCGGCGAGTACGGCGCCGCAACGGCATGGGAACCGAAGGCCTTCTTGTGGAGGCTGCAGCGGAAGGAGCCAGGGTGCGTGGTAGGCGAGCACATGCACGTGCGCTTCTGCTGGTGGTGGTGGGGGTGGTTACTCTGTCTGGACCCGCCGGTTCGAGGAGTCACCGAAATGGACCGGTTCGGAGAAACGGAACGGTCCAGCGAGAACCGCACGGAGGATGTGGAGGAACCGCATAGGTTGACACGCGTGGGAGAGGTTGAGCGGTTAAAGAAGGTAGTGGAGCGAGAGGAGAAGCTGGAAGTGGAAGAGGCGAAAGCTGAGGAAGAAGACGAGGGGGAGTGAAAGTGAGAATTGCAGAATCTAGGGGAAGGCGAAAGGGATCGCAGTATTGGGGTTCTTGATTTTCTAGAAGCTGCCGCCATTTTTGTCTGAAGAGAAAGTTCTTCAAAAAATAAATTAAAAAAAAAGAAATTTTTTTCTCCCTTAAAGCCGGGTTCGGCTCTCTAGTTCGGCAAACCTAGCTTTACTCAAGCTATGTATATATAGGAATTTGGAGAACACTCGGGATATTTTCTGTTTAGGGTATTTACTTGGTGGAATTATACTAGTGGCCCCTCGATTCTTCTTTTTTTATTTGCGCGTCTCTTTTTAAACGCCTTCTTGTACAAGTTTTTCTTTTCTTTCTTTTTCACACACAATAATAATTATTGTTTCTGATGCTGAAAAGTTGAGAAACAAGTAAATTAAGTAATATGCATGTAATTGTTAGGAATGAGAAGGGTAGAGTGTGAATGGAGCTAAAAAAAAGGGTAGGAATGCAAAAAGAAAATTGAGATGGAGCGTGGAGAGCTTAACCAAAAGGGGAGATGGGGTTGGGTTAGTTAACCAGAAGAGAGGACGTTGAGCCCTCAGAATTGTTGATCCAACGGCTTTCACTTTCACAAAGCTGTGGGCTGCCCATTATAATAAAAACGACAAAATAGTATAGAACCGTTTTAATTCCACTGACACCTTTTTACGTTTCCATTCCTCAAACCCTCTCTCTTTCTGCCACGTACTGTTATCACTTAATCCACTCCCACTTTAACATCACCGAACTACCCTTCCTTCTTCAGCAATTTTTCTTTTATCCGGGAATGGCATTTATCATGCATCAACTCACAGCTTCTTAAAATCCTTCTACCAACATTTTTTCATCATAAATTAAAAATTATTAATAAACTTATAATTATGTGAATTTTATTTAATGAATAAATTTAATTCATGATTTTATATTTTTAATACAATATTAAAAAAATAAATGTTATTAACTTTTTCTCAATTATATTGTTCCTTCGTTAAACGTTCTTAAATGTTTTCGTTTTTCAGAAAATACTTTTCGAATAAAATAATGCTAAAGGACAAAAACAAATGAGAATTGTTACTTTTGTTTATTTTACTTTTTCTTTTTAAGATCTAGCCAATAAATATTTTAAGAAAAATAATTAAAATATTAAATATTTTTATTTATTGTTTCTAGTTATTTAAACGTTTTTGTAATGAGTGTTAAGAGTATATGTTAAAAAATAAAAAAAATATTATTAATATATTAATTTTAATAAGATTTTATTATTTTTATAAACATTTATTATACACATATTTTTATTGCATCTTTTTAAACTCAAATAAAAAATTACTATTTATAGGAATTCTTAATTAAGAGTATTGAAAACCAACGAGCGAGGAAATCATTCCACGTTCGAATAAAAGTTTATTTTGTTAATTATATAATTTTTTTATTTTTGTTAATTTATTATTTAATTTTCAAAAGTTTAAAGAATATTTTAGAGTATATTTGTTTTCATTTTTAAAAATAATTTTTTAAAAAGCAAAAAAGTAATTTAAGAGTATGTTTTATTAAAAAAACAGTTATCTTTTTCTTAAAATAAAATTTAGTATAATTTTGTGCTATAATTAATTTTTAAAAATAGAAAACTATTTTTAAAAAGGAAATTAAAGATACTCTTAATTTTTTTCATTTTATAATTTTTTCTTTCACTCTTTATACACTATTTTTATGAATTTTTAAAAAATTAAGTTGATATTTCCCCTTGTTTTACTTTTTATTAATTTTTCTTTAGCACCTTTGCATTGTGTTTTGCATGTCATTGCAATCATCGTTTCTTAATTTTTCAGTTTCTTTAAATGTTTCTGCTCATCTTCTTGTTATTTTAAATTTTTCTTAACCTCTGTTGATGTAGATTTAGCCATTATCTAGTTAAGGTATTATTTTGAGATATTATTCTAAATTAGACAAGTAATTAACTAGATTTTATCTCGAGATTATTTTGGTTTGATTTTATTAGATTCTTTTCGTCTTTGATTAGGAAAAGTTAGTCTAATATGTTATTTTTTAGATTTAGTTAAATTTGGTTAGTTTTAGATTATGATTGAAATATATTTCATTATATTTAGTCACCCATTATTTATTAATTTTTAAATATTAACTGTTAGGAATATGAAATTCAAAACTTTTAAAATAATTTGATGTAAAAAAATTGTAAGCTTGTTAACAAATTTTATGCAAATGACTTTTTTGAGTCTGAAAAATAATAAACATTTCAGCTAAGATATTATCATTCTGATATTTTTCTTTGGGATTTTGATTTAGAGAAAGCATCCAGCTTGCGAGCTTTATCAAGGACTAATTGAAAGTCATGAAAAATAGTGATATTTTCAATTATTTAATAAATATTGATATATCATGTATCAAATAGCATACATTTACAAATCATGCTTTTTAAAAAATATTGCACATATCTCATTTTTTAGTTAATTTTTTTTATTAAACACACTCATATGAATTATTTACAAGTTTTTAATTAAAAAAATCCATTTATATAAATAAGTTGAAAAATATATTTTTTGTGTTTCACAAGTTAAATTCAATCAAACATTTAATATTTAAAATTTAAATAATTAAAATATAACCCTGTTAATTTACACAAGACTATGCAAAACTGGGGAGTATCATTTGAAGAGAAAACTGAATTTTATTTATTTTTTTAAATTTAGGCCACACCATAAAACAGATTTCAGGAATGGATATATTCCCATAAATTTCACAAAATTATATCTCTTGCCTATTTGTCACAGATCACCTTAATCCAATCCTAATGCTATAATAATTAGCCAAATATACAAGTACCCTTTTTAGTTTGTATGTGTACTTGATTGTTATAATATTCAATTTTCAAAATATTACATTCTATCTTCAATTAATTAATCTTTATACAATAATATAATGTTACTTGTAGGGAACACAACTTTTTCGTTAAAGGATGAAAACGGATAAAGGAGAAGCAAATACTACTATAGATGGTACGTATATAGACATGCTAAATTACCATAAATCTATAACACTGTCTTGATGTTCTTTATGGAAAAAGTTTTATCATTTTTCACCTCTTCTATTAAATAAAAAAAGTTAATTATTTTCTATTTAGCTCTTATCTTGCAAGTTCTCCATTTTGAAATGAAATTATAAATTTTAATTCATTCGAATTTATTGTATTTGAACATTTTTATGGTAACAAAGGCTAGTAATATATTTTTATTTATTAACTAAAATCTGATATGTCAAATTTACTTTTTTTCATTTTGGCAAAGGCAAAGCCCCTCCAGTAAAGCAATGTTTGGATAAAGTAGTCTATAGACACATGGGTCATGGCCGGGGGAGTCTTATTTAATGAATGGGTTGAACACTTTGCAAATTGGGAAACGGAAAGTTGGAGTTAGCTTAGAGCGAAGAAAGGATCACATCAAGCCTAGCCAGTTGCATAATATGACACCGAAAGCTTCCTTCTATCCATATGGTACTTGTGCCCTCTCTTTCGGTCATTTTCCAAGATTCTCAATTCAAAATAAAAAATACTACAAAACAAGAACGACACGTAGTTCCCACGGGAGTGTGACTGTGTTGTGAATTATTACTCATTAAGGATTGCGGCCAAGTACTCATTTGGGTGCCTAGCTAGGCCTTGCCCTTCAGCAGTCGCATTATGCCATTATGAGCCATCCATAATCCATAATATAAAATTAGATAGATTTTTAGTTTTGAGTTTGACACAGTCCTCAAGCAAAACCTTATAAAATTGTGGTCTCCTTGCCCATAAACGTGTTTTACGTGGATATTTTCTGCTAGTATTGGAAATTATATGTATCCATTTTTCAATTTTTATTTGAAATGTGGAGTACAATGGCTGCTCCGTGATATATTTGATGTCTCCATTCACGAATGTACCATATGTCCAAATAAAAAAAGGAATCTCCAAGTCACGGTGCCGTGTGAATTACATGCTATATATGCATATGCATCTGAATTATCTTCCGTATTTTAATGTGCAAATCCAATAATACCAAGCTTCAATGTGCTCATTATGAAAAAGAATAAAAACTGGAGAAGCAAGAGATCGTGTGAATTATTTCTCTACCAATGGGCTCTTAACCAATGAAGAAATGGAAATCTATTTTGTAGTTATGAAGCAGCCTCCATTAGTTTGTAAGATAGCACGTCTTTAATTTGATTTTAGATAGATGTAAGAAAACAGTCAGAACCACTGGGAATTGGATAGGATCTAAAAGAAAACAAGTGTTAGTGTTTATCTTAAAATTAGTTAGCAATTCTACCAAGTCAATGCTTATTTTAATACGTTCAGCGTTACTATTATACGGCACGTATGTGTGTGCGTCTCTGGAAAATCTCCTTGTTCTAATCTTTAAATCATTATACACATTGGTGGAATCCACTTCAAATTGACCCCACCAAGCTTTAGCAAGTCAGTGTTGGTAGTGGGTCAATGTGACCGAGCATTTGTTTGACTGCAGTATTACAGTTCAACGAAAGGGTTTAACTTCTTATGTTTAAAATCTATTTCAGCTTAATTCAAGTGTTCACTACCTTTCTAATTCTATGGATGTAAGAATCAACTTCTCATCAATTTTTTGAACAAGCAAATTCCCTCTTAAGTTAGAAAGAAAATCCACATTATGCATATTGCTTGCCTAAGTAGGCGATGAGTGGTGAATGGTCGCTATTCCTAGGTTCTCTGCATCTTGTAAACACATGACTGTCCATTTTCAATATCAAACTAAAAGCCCAACCTTTACTGGCGTATTCGAACCAAATTAATCAAAACCATATCACCGAAACCCACCATATATAAATAAAGCATATTGTTGATTCCCAAAACAATTATATTTATGCGTCCTTTCTTGCTACGATCTATATATGTACGAGTCTTGTGGCTAAACAAAATATAATTTAACCCAACAGACACGGAGAATTTCACACAGTTCTCACCACCATATCAGGGAACATCACAGATGCACTATTCATCATTTGGATTGTTTAACTAACATTGTCGCATACGTTAAATTTAAATCTCAAGATAGATTACCATGGTTCATTAATTAACGAATCCAAAAAACGGGGAAGCGTTTCGATTTGTTTAAAAGCATATTTAAGTTGTTACATTAATTGAAACTTAATGTCTATTTTTTTTAATTCTTCTTTTTAAGGAAGCAATAAAAATTGATGTATTTGGGCTAGAAAATAGAAAGTTCAATGCAGACATTTCAACAATAAACGTTCATCACGGTCAGCACAACTCTTTAAAGCTTCAGGTCCTTTTTTAAAAAAGAGAAGAAAATAAGTACCCTATTCAATTCATTTCGTACCCAGAAAAGTATGTCTAATTTTATGTGGCGACCATGTCAATTGTTTTTGTGTGAGGAGATTTTCAGCGCGAATTATTGGGCACTTCTCAGCTAATTATCAACTGTTAGATTGATGGAAGGCAAAGACTTTTAAGCAATTCCAATTTTCGAATCTTCTTTCAATTGCATTTACTTGACGGTCTTGAGTTGCACTGCATGAGCTGGCTTCAACCCACTTTGCGTATCATTCTAATGCTTTGTTTTTTAGACATAAAAACTGGAGGCTACAGGTTATAAATTGAAATAAATGCAAATTACAAAGAAAAAAAGATGGGGATCAAACAAAACTACTTCATTTTCTCCATCACCTTTATATTTTGCCATAATCTTTTCATTACACAGGGCGTTTAATTTGAACGAAGAAAAAATAAAGAAACATATTTTATAAAATATGTGCCGTGTATATTAAATAACGTGTGAAAAATATATATATATATATTTTAAAATTCAAAATAATATAAAATATCATTTATAATTATATATTTATATTGTCGAATTCTTTAATACTATATATTTATCGCAAATTATTTTTTTTAAAATGCGTGTAAAATTAGACTGTATTAATTAATTATAACATAATTTACAAACTTCTAATTAATTAAGATATGTTACTTAATTATATATGAGAAGCTTCTATTAATATTATATGAAACAAGTGTTTAGTTTTGGAATAGAATAAAATACATCTTTTATGAAGAATCTCATACATATTTTACACGAATCTTAAAAAACTGTTGTTTTACACGATTTTTTTTTTGTCATTACACGAATAATATTATTTTCATTATTTGATTCGGCAATCACCGTTTTGGGCCGGTTTAAATCTAAATTTGAATAGTTAAAAATGACTACTTGACAATGTTTGATTACCTTTATTTGTCTTGACTCAAAAAAAATATTGTGGACATATTAGGAGTGGGAAGATATATGAGAGAGCATAAGCCACCTTATATGTCTTGAGGAAGCACTTATGAAAGGTACGTTATTGACCAAAAAAATGAATGTTATGTTGCTCTTCCTCAAAAGAAAATTTCAAGAAAATAATGAGTTGCCAAGAGGATTTAAAGTGATCTGTCATAATCTACCACCAATAGTATTTTAATGATTTCACCGTAGTGAATAATGACTTTTATTTGGAGAGATTTAACAAAATTAATCTACCTTTAAAATAAGTAAATAAATATTTATTTAATTAGTTTAAATTGTACCGTAATTTTAACCTATTAAAATATAGAGGTGAATACACTGTTACTAATTATTTCTAAGATAATTTCACTTTAATTAATGTTTTTCGTTGCCTCGATTCTATATAGTCATAACTCATAAGAAGTAATTGGACAGAATAATATCTCCATTTGTGCGTGGTGCTTGAATGGCAGCAATAAGATTCAAATATTGAAAATGAAGCTTGAAAGGTTTAGTGAGATGTGAAATGGTCACAATACAAACGTCTCTTTGTCAACAAGGGTGGCACATGCAAGAATTTTGGAGCTTTAGATTCCCATTGTTGGTGGAGTTACACTGCGGCTAGTAATCTAGGGATGCATTTTTTCAAGCTGAAGCATCATCTTATTCTGTTAATATCTCATTGATTCCCTTTAATTTGATTATTTTAATTATCTAACTGCGGAACTTTTTCCAGAAACGTATGAAAGCCTCTCTTTTCAAATCGAAAAGATAAGGTTAATAATAAAAAAAAAATCTCAGGCTTTCCATTTTAAATGAAGGATATTGTTGAAAACAACGAGAGCTCTCCTTTTTTTTTTTCAAATAGAGAAATTATAATCACAATCTCAACATAATAATTAATGTAAAAATTTTAAAATTAAAAAAAAATTTACAACCGATGTTTAAGGACCACACAAAAGAATTATTATGTAAAATTTTTAATAATAAATAGACCTTCTCTCTTGACAATCTTACACTTTTCAAATGAAATTAATATTTGAACACTTTACAACACTATAAAACAAAAGTATAAAAATTGTCTAATTAAAATTAGAATATTTTTTATTCATGCCATATGAAATAAAGACTCAGCGTTAATGTGTGAACTTTGTATTTCTCTTCTTTACAAGACGGTGTAAAATTTGTTTTAAAATATTTTATTTTAACAAATATTTTGTGACACTTAGAGTAAATTTTAATTTCTAAACTATGTTTATAATTAAAGTCAGATGTACCATTATTGTTGAATTGGGGTGAATGATGGGGTCAGCTTTAGTGAAACTCTGATGGGGTCAGCTTTAGTGAAACTCTAATGATAAGTAATGATGCAGGAGCTTTAGTTAGTGATTCAGAATTATAAATGCACATTCTTAGTTTTTTGGTCAAAATATAACCAATGTATAACACTTGAGAGAGAATCTGTATAAATTAACTAGTACTCTAGGCAAGTTGGCATGTATAATAATATAATAATTGTATTGTTATACCTTGATCTTATCTTATTTTTACATATAATATTGGCGTCCATCTAATTCTATTTGATGTAAATATTTTTACATTTTCGATATCAACCAAAGGAATAAGCGGGAAGGCGCTTCTACATAGATAATTTGATATAACATTGCTAATTAGTCAGTCATTAGAAGTGACATCTATTTTGTCTCGAGGAAAGTAAATTAGGTAGCAAATTTCACCAATAATGTTGGTTGATCAGTCCAATTTAATAATAATTATGATCTTATCCACCATGACATTACCTATATGAACCGACTTATATATAGTTGCAGATATATCTGCCAACTGTAATCACTGTTTTTTTCTGCTTTGTTTTTGTTTTCTTAACTAAAGTTATTCGTTTGTTGATTCAGTAGGTACGTGGTGGTAGTGTGAAATTTCCAATCTAAGTAACAATTTGCCAATAGAATTGGAAATATTTTGTTGAAAAGACAAAATGAAAACCCACTTAGCTTAATCACAAATGGTTGCAGAAAGTGAAAATCAAACCAAAAAATAGCTTAAATTTTGCAACTATGAATTTACAGACACAAACGATGCAGTGGACTATACATGTAGGGAAATAAATTTTTGATAAAATATAAATAAATTAATGGAAGTCAACTGTTTATAATTTCTTCCCTCTCTCAATATATAATTTACAAACATTTAAATAATATAATATTACACTTACATTTAACGATTTCTTTTCTTTTCTTTATCACCTTACATCATCTTCATATATATTATTTTTCTTGTTTTTTTTTTCTTTTATTTATTTCTATCTCTCAAGATATATACACCCCAAAAAATATTACCAAACATTTTTATTTTTTTATTATAGTATGTTCTTAATTTCTTAAGTGGGTTTTTTTTTTTTTTTTACATAGATGTTTAATTAATCTATTCTAATATATAATTTGATTTTTTTGTACTCTAGTATTTTGATATATTTTAATTTTAAAATTTTCTATTTATTTTCTCTTCTTGTATTTTGCAAAGAATATACACTCAAAAGATGTGAAAGAAAATGTATTTTTCTTTTATATAAGACTAGATGGCACCTGTTAGTTGAAATTGCATCGAAGTGTACAAAAAAGAAGCAAAAACTAGAAGTGGTCCACCTCATCCAAACATCCTAAGTAACATGCTTGCAAGCTTAATCACGGCATAATATTTCTGAGAATTAATACAGCTACAGGGCATAAATGTTGTACAACCCATCCATCTCTTTTACAAAATATTGTAATGATAACTGCAACCCAAGAAATTCCCCTTCAAAAATTACGTTAAATTGAAAAAATAAAAAACTAAAGCATAATGCAATTACCTATCTGAAAAGAAAATAAAATAAAAAGAACGTCGTCAGAACTTAGTATAATTATTATATATGTGCAGTTTATACAAATTCCACTTCAATGTTATTTCCATTACAATCTTCCAATGGAAAACTCCGATTTCTTGTCATTCTATACCACATCACACACATGCAAAACCTAATATACACACATATATCTTCAGATTATACATACACTCTTTATTATTACCCCACAAAAAAAAGGTAAGAAAAGGGGGGGAACAAGAGAGCCCATCTTATATTCACAAATATTACATCAGAAAAAAGATGATAGTATACTAATTTGTGATCAAGAAACTGCAACAGCGTCTCCGTTACCGTTCATCAAACAAAAGCGAGAAGGTTTTGGTTGGAAAGTCTTTTTTCTATGAAGATCATGGTTAGAGGGTTTGATTATTTGCAGGAGAATTGCCTTCAATGAATTAGCTTTGGAAGCAATGGATGACGATGATTCCCAGTGACGAGTGTTGGAGGAAGGAGCTCGAGGCAGCACTCGGGGTGGCTTCTTGTGCACGCTACACCGGAAGGAGCCAGGGTGTGTGGTGGGTGAGCACAAGCACGTGCGTGATGGTGGGTTTGTGTGGGATTGTTGGGACCTTGTTGTGAACGAAGGGTTTCTTGAGGCCATAGTTAAGAAAGTATATATGTGAAGAGTCTGGTTTTCCTTTTTATGGTTTTTGAGGGAAAGTTAAAGCGAATGGGAGGTTCTTGAAGGTGGGTTCTTCTGTTATATTAGGTAAGCACTTTGATGGCCTCCTGTTTGAGTAGGAATTCTTAGTAAGTTAGCGGGTTGCTTCAGCAATTTTATAGGAAATTCTTGGGCCCTGTGTTCATTTCCAAATATATCTTTTTCATTTGCGGTGAACTCTTTCTACAAGGCTAAATTAGTCTTTCTACTTCACCAAAATTTTATATATATATATATATATATATTCCTCATTTTTACTCTATTTTTTTAATTAAAAAGTGTAAAAAAATGTGAAAATATCGATGATCTCTTTTTTTCTTCCTTGAACAAGTCCATCATTGGATATAATTAATTACATCAAGACTTGTATGCGATGGTAGATTGTCGAATCATAAAGTATTAGTCATGGCAGTGTAAAGGACTTTTCGGTCAAATAGAGTGGACTACTTGCGTTGTTGATTTTTCTTTCTTGGGCGAGAAGATTAGGTCCAAATGTTTCCCATTAAGCTTTTAAAAATACTTATTTGCCCTATTTTTGGTACCTTTTCAAGTAATGAAGCATCAAACACCATTAAGAATGAAGGTGCATGAGGGTATCTATTTAGATCATTTGCTGTATTAAACACTCTTACACTCCGACACAACAATAATAAATGTGATCCTAACCTTGGACCGATACGTTGCCAAAGTCCAATGTACCAAAAAGAGAGTTTCTTTATCAGAAAACAGATAATGTAAGGAATGAATGCATGTTAATGGATGGATCATTCCCATTTCCCATCCTAACACAGAAAGATGACAATACGCGTCCCTCAAATCACGGCATGCGGTCCCAGAGTTAGCTAGCTAGCAGTGGGGTGGATTCAAATTTGTTCCAAATATCAATCTGTAATGATTTAATTTATTCTTTAACGAATATGGGTCACAACACGTTGCATTAGGAGCTTTGTTTTAGTCCCTACCAATTTCCTGTCCAAGTTAAACTTATCTTTTACTCTTAATTTCATTATTTACTATTTATTTTTTCAACTAATATTAAACAATACAATATTTATAAGCTATTAAAATAATTTTCTATCTATTAAATTAAGTTGGGTTTTTCAGAACTAAAAAAAATCACAGGCATTCATTTTTTATGTTTTAATTTATATTTTTTTTAATTAAAAATACTATTTAATTCAGAATATTATTTTCTTATTTTGTTTCTATTTTCTTATATTTAACGTATGTTTATAAGTACTGTGTCACATAACATCAATCCATCTGTATCAATAGTTAATCTTGTTTTTTTTATATATATCAAAATAATATATTATTTTATTTTATTTCATTTCTATGCTATTTCTTTCTTTCTTTTTTATTTTTATCTTTTTCCCTCGTCCAAACATATCATATAACTCTCAACAAAGAATAGCACAGCCCTGCATTTCAGTTTTAATGTTGGATATTTCTCCCCCTATAATTCCTAATGTCCTATACTAGGAAATTGACTTGATGGGGGTAAACAGTGGCATACGGTTTTAAAAAATTCTTTTCGAGTTCGTAGTTGAACAGGGTCAAGCAAACAGGATCATTGGTTGTTTTACGGTCTGCATCAAGTCACACAAGCAAGGCCCACCTAAAGATGAATGTGTTTTTTTTTCCTTAGCGTCAAACTTGTGTCCATGATCAAATAATTTTTGGCCTATACATAGCCCATAGACATTGCCAGATAGGTCAAAAAGGGTCTTATTGAACCCCTTTAAAAAATAAATCGGGTCTTATATAGATAATATGTTGCTTGACAAAATAGATAAATAATAGCATGGTGATTTCAGATAAATTGCACCAATAATAACCATTGATTATAAAAATATAAATTGAAATTATAACTAACTTAAAAATTATTATACATATATTTATAACTAAAATATAAATTGAATGCCTTATAATATATAAGAATAATATATCAAGTATTGCATGCCGCTAACTTTTCAAATGGATTCTGACTTGTCCCCTGGTTCACTATCATATCAAAGCTCTTTACATTAACATGGGCAAGGACAACATGGCATGAAGACGATGCCGCCACTCTCTTACATAGACAATACAAAATATCAAAGAGAGCATTACAGCTACAGAAACCACAAGTGATCCAAAATAAATCCATTTAGTATATTTCCGCAGACCAGGGCAATAATTGCTGCTAATGTCTGCGAATGTTTTCCGGACAAAAGTGCAGTCTACTAAATCAATGAAAAATGGGCCATAATGATGAAATAAACCATAGGTTACATTCACTGCATCTGCTAGTTCAGTGTATATGGTGGGGGTCAAACGGCCACGACTCGTACATCGGCCAGATGAAGAAACTTGACAAATATAATTCTTCCACACCTGCATGACACAAAATCTCAATATTAAAGATTAAAAACTAATTGAAGGTTTTAAAAAATTTGAATTCAAAAATTTTGGTATCTATCTTAAGAGTTTAAATTATTGAATACTTATTTTTTAGAGTAATTAAAAAAATTTAAATGTAGATTGAATGCCCCGTAACTTATGGGTGAAATTTGCATATTGATTTATGATTTATAATCTTAAATAATCCTAACCTCAGTAGCGTTTTCCAATGTAACTTCCCCAGCTGCACACTGTCGAACTGTGAAGTCACTACTAAATGGATCGCAGAGAAGAGGCACAAGGGGACCTGATTGATTGTAATGGACGGTGTTTCCATTTGTGACAGCGGAAATGATTCCGTCAAATGATTCAACAATCTTATGTGTCACAGCCTTGCTTTGTGAAAAGGTTTCTGTTGCAGTTGCATTCTCCACGCATGGAAGAATTTCATCCAAGGCTGTATGAGCAGTAGGGTTCAGAACCCACTCATCCATGGCAACGCATGCATCGCCCATAGCGCTAGTGAAAAATATGCAATAAAGTTAGATTTCTATTAATATTTTACACATGCAACGGCAACATTGCTAAATGAAATGGAAGTAGCCATGACGGAATTGATATAATAATGACGGCTATTTACAAAAAAAAATAAAAATAAAAAAAATTCTTTTTTTAATCAAGGTGCAATTACTTACACTTTAAACTTACATTTGTTTAATTTTTTTTTACGGTTTCAAAGTTTTTTGTTATCTAATATTCCTTCAAGAATGGAAAACATAAGCATGGGTGTGAAAAAAAAAACTGTCAAAGCTTCGATCATTTAATTGAGAACAGTCAACCAGGCTCCCGATTGGCGCCAAATTCTCAGACTAATGAACGTTATCTGGAAGAACATCCATGCATAATGACATTATAAATTAAAATAAATTGGCAACAAATTTGACAAGCAAACAGGAACTTACTTATGAACAAAAAGAAATACACCACAAAGTATAAAGGTGCTGGCAACAAGAATCCATCCAATAACTACCAAACTGCAGCCATAGGACACAAACCCATGATTAATTTAAAAATCCAGAAGATAAAGAAAAGAAATTAGCTCAATGAATTCAACTTACAAGTATACAAGATACTCCAACCCAAGTACGGAAAGCACTGCAAGAAGTTTGGTCAAAATTAACACAGGCAAAAATGAGATCATTCTTTGGCAAACAATCACATAAGAGCAAGAAAACAAACATACAGAATCCGAGAAATGCAACGAAGAGCATAACAGCAGCGACAACAATAAGAGCCAGTCTCCTGCAGATATTCATAACTCATAACAAGTAATAATTAATTCGAAAAAAAAATAAAAAAAATAAATCAAAACCCACAACCTGTATGTACTGAGTGATACTTACATTCCATCTATGCCTTGGTGTATCACCGTTGAATTATCTTCAGTCTTCTTGGAGAGATCATCAGCAGCAGTGGTGATTTTCGATTTGACATGATCAATGTCCTTTCCAAGATCCAGTGGCAGAGTAACTCCATTTATAAGCTTCTTAGCTGAATCAAAATAACTTGACGCGTTCTTAAGGTTTTCAGCTACGAATTGAGCCTGACTCACAATGTAATCAAGTGTTTTCGAGGTGCTTTCACCGAGTTCCCCTTGACCACTGTACAGGACAATGCATCCACCTCTATCATAATCAAATACACACACATATATATATATATTAGACACAACATATATATTTTATTCTAAAGATAGATAGATATACGCAGAGAGAGTGATCGAGAGAGATACATTGCTGCAATGGTGCAAAGGATAAGGAAGATCAAGGAAAAAACAAGGACTGGTTTAGAATAGTCACTTGGCTCTCCGCTACAACAGCAGTAACACGAACACATGATAAGTAAAAATAGTCCAAAAATCACAAACCAAGCTACAGCCACTGCAAAGAAAGGAACTGCTGTAGAAAGAACTGACTGCACCATGGTAAGAACGATTTCATGTTAGCATATTTTGCATTAATATTATGACAATCAAGAAGAGAGGAAAAAGTGTAGTAGTAAACACTGGTTATAAAATCCGAAAAAAGGTATTATTTTGTAATTAAAAATAGCATTATACTTGATAATACAATTAATAAAGATTAGCATCAAGTGTAGATGTAAATTGTTGAACTGAAATTTAAATTTAATCGGAAATAATAATAAAAAATTAGAGTACTGTAAATTTAAAAAAAGAAGCTGAAATTCAAAGATAAAAGTTTATAATTTATTTAGTTTGAGAAAGAAAATAGAAAGAAAGACGAAGAAATGAAAAATATGAGTAAAAAGATAATAATAATAATAATAATAATAATAATAAAAAATTTTAATAGTTATTTAATGTTAAAGAAAGAAAAACAAAAAAAGGAAGTCACTTTTTAGTAAATGAGTATTTGATAAAGATGTTAATTATTATTGTTTTTTTATTTTATATTCTTGTTTATATCCCGCCATGAAAATTTTCACAAAAACCATTGTTTTTCAGGGCGCTACCAAACAATGTTGTTTCTTTTTCACAAAAATAACGCATTTGCATATAATGAGCAGGAAGAAGCGCTCTTAACGCTAGAATGGTGAATTAAAAAGAAGGATAGAGAAGAGAAGCATGCAAACACGCGTGAAAAGCGCGTGATTCAAATATGAGTTCTTAGAATGAGACTAACCGAAATATAACCGTCATTGCTGATATTCCAACCACCATTGTAAACTTGAAAGTGGTGAAAAATATCTTTGCGGCGAGTTCTTTCCTTAGCAAGCACCAGAGTCTCATTCGCCTCCGCCATTGATCTCCTCGTCGTCTTCCATGCCACCACCTCTTCAATTTCAGTGCCATCTAAAAACAGAACGCTGATTTAGAAAAAGGAAAAGGGATTAATTAATCTTGGAGAATCATGAAAGAAAGAAGAAAGGAAAGAACCTGGCGCAGCCACACGTAACGTGTTGATGAAAAAGATAAAGAGGGAGAAGAGAAGAAGAAAGAAGAAGGGGTTTGACTTTGACAAGAAGCATCGCATGGTGGTTAATAGTTTAGAGTAATGGTTATGGCGTCTTTAATTTGCAGAACAAGAATGCTACTCGTTACTCAGATTTTGCGCTATACGCTTTGGAGTTCAGAGACTACTTTAAAACACTCGTCCTGGGCACCTCCTTCATGCGTTATTACCCGCGCTATTATTCTCTCCCACGTCATATATTTTATTTTTCACTTTTTCTTTTCTTTTTTTACTACCTTTGACTGTTATAAAAATATAAATTACAATGTCATTAATTATTTTTATTTATAATATTAAATTTTATATTATAGATGAGAATTTATTATTTAAAAAATAAAATTAATTTATTTTATAACTATTCATGTATAT
The DNA here is from genome assembly GCF_003935025.1 of Abrus precatorius. Lineage (NCBI taxonomy): Eukaryota > Viridiplantae > Streptophyta > Magnoliopsida > Fabales > Fabaceae > Abrus > Abrus precatorius. The sequence continues at coordinate 34,418,624 of NW_020874428.1, read as the reverse complement.
TTTTACTATTAAAACTAATTAAAAATTATGTGTAAATTATAATATTTTTTGTTTTAATAATTTTTTAATTTTATACTAAATTTTAAAAATAAAAATTATTTATATATTTTTTAATTATCTTATATAAATTTATTTTTTTATAAATGCTTATGTTTATATGTATACAAAATTATTATCTTATAAATTTTCAAATTTTATATAAATATAAATATTTATATTTATAAAATTTAAAAAATGAATTTATTATTGGTACTACTTATAGTTTAAGCTTTCAGCTATGTTTAGTTTTATAAAAAAAACTATTACAAATTATACAATTTATCATTTTTATTTTTTCTCAAAATTGACATTATTTTCAAATATATATTCTTTCTTGCATCCGTTTTTAGTTAATTATAATAATTTTATAAAAATAAAATGCACGTGTGTGTTGTATGAACTATTAACTAGTTCTAATAAAATTTAATATTCCTTTCTTGTTAGTTTAGGAATATTTCTCTAACTATTTTTAAAAGAAAGTTCCTATGTATATAGAAAAGATAATGTAATAATTTTATTAGTTATTTTTTGAAATGGTGTTAAATGACTTTCAATTTTTTTCCTTTTTATTTAACACATCTAAAATAATCATGTAATTTCAAGTTAAATATCCATAGAAAATCGAAGAACTAGTCATGTGAAGTCAATTAATTGTTTTAGATCATAAAAATTGACTCTTTTATTTTAAAAGTTAAAATGTGAATTTGTTTAATTGTGAAACATTATTTTAACTAAAAAGTATCAAATGTGGACGGATTTAATGTGCTCATTTAATTATGTACGCGTAAAAATAATTAATTAAACAAATTTCTAAATTTAATAATTTCAAACAAGTATATAAAAATTAAAGCGTGACACTTACAATTCTCTTGAAAAATAGTAAATGGAAAAATCGCATAAAATGCAGGAGTTTAAGAGTTTATTTATTTTCTATTTTTAAAAATATTCTTTTTTAAGTAAAAAAATGAAAAATTTGTTTATTAATAAAATTTTATTTTTTTAAAATATATTTTTTAAAAATAAAAAACTAAAACAGAAAAAAAAGCTTGAAGTGTTTTAATATTTTATTACATAAAATTTAGAATTAACAGTAACTTAAATATTTTTAATTGCAATCAATATTTTTTTAAATGACATTTATACCGACTAATCAAGATACTTATTTTATATGAAATTTAAAATGCTATAAATTCTTTCGAGTACACATATCATTATCTTTTAGAAAAATGAAAATTTAGTCTGTAAAATCTAGCGCGGGATTAAAAGAAGAAAAAAAGTAGATTTAAAGATATAAATTGTATGGATGTCTTAGCAATAATAATAAAATCATATTTTCATTATTGTCAAATAATTAGTTCTACATAGTTTCCTTCAATGTATATTTTAATTAAAGGAACAACAATCTACTTTTTATGATTAAACTGAGTAAAAGAGTGACACTTCCATGCCACATAAGAATTAAAACTTTAAAGATAAAATTTAGTTGCTATATCTTAAGCATTTTTTTTATCTAAAATTTACTTACGATATCATAATTACGTGCATAATAAAAATTAACATTAAAATTAATACTGATTATCAAACTAAAACTTGATTTTTTATTAAAAGATATCTAAAATACTGTCACACACTTACAATTAAGTTTTGTTCAAAATTAATTAATTTTTAATCGTAAATTAATAAACCTAACAATACTTACAACTGAATGTTAAATGCTAAATTAACAGAGCATTACAGCAGTAATGTATATTCCATCGCAATAAATATACTTTTCAATATAAATACTTGATATATAATTCCTTGACTTAATTATACTTTTTTTTAAAACAACTTAGATCGTGTGGAATTTCAGTCTTAATTTTTTGAAGCCAGTTTTTTTTTTTAATGAAACAAATTTAAACCTTTTATCAATTTCATTCTATTTAAATTTCTTAAATTATTATTTCCATTTATATATTAGGGGACTTATGACAAATTTGAGATTTTGAATTATTTAAAACATCAAGAAGTCAAATTTAGTGAAAAATTTAGTTAAATTATTATTTCATTTTGAGTGTTGATGTTTTAGTTAATTAAATTTGAGAAGAAGAAGGTTTAAAACAATTTAATTGATTCAATTTGTAAAAAAATTAAGTCAAAGAATAAAAGAATAAAAGTTTTAAGTAAAAACACATTTATGACAGGATTAAGTTACTTAATTTGAAACATATAAAGACTTAATTGAATTTAACAAATTGAGAAACAAAACTGTTCACAATTTTAATTAAAGGATTAAAAACGTACATTTTTTTTTGTAAAAAAGAAAAGTTGGGCCTCCTGGGAAGAAGTCCAAAACACAGCCACTATTGTACATCACACACATTACTTTGGTTTTTAGTTCGATCGAACTAATAACTATCGGGGATAACTAATAACCTTATTTAATATAAAAGTGACTAATTTAATATATAATATTATGAATATTTAAATATTTCTTAAATACAATATAAAATTATGAAACATTAATTAAAAATTATTTATTTATTTAAAAAAAAACAGAACTAGGGTATAATTTTGGTAACCAAGATTGAACTGCGATGCAAGACGTGTTAATTTTACATGATTGATATTCATTATTATTATTTTTTCATATATATTTTTTAAATTTAGTTAATAATTTATTAATTAACTAAATTCAACAAAAAGACTTAGTCAACCTCATGATAATGCTGTTTTAACTTGGTTTTCCCTCGCAATTGGTATGAAATTATGACGTGAGAAATTAAATAAAATATTTTTAATGTTAAAATTTCACACAATTTTTGTTATTATATTAACATTTCAATTTATTTACAAAACTTACAATAGTAAATTTTATATAAATTTATGTTTTTATAAAAAATGAAATAAATGTTATTCTTTTACATCATAATGCCATATAAAAAATTAACATGGAAGAAAGTGATATTACCTTCCTCACTTAACACATACGCACCTCCGTATATGATAATTGCAAATGAAGCACGCAGCTTTTAACTTATCACTTCACTCACAGTTTTAGAATAAAGAGTGATCTTGAGAGTGAAAATTTTCATTATTTTGGCATTTGAACTGTGAAAATATTAGACCTTAAGATACATAAACACATCCTATATGTATTATTGTATTTACCATTTGAATCAAAGGCCGTATTGCCTGTGGCACATTCAATACGGTCACAGTGCCACTGACTTGCAGCATTCGGCAGAATTTATGTGCTTCTTTTTAGGAATGGAAATTGTTTATTCTGCCTAAAAGTAAAGGGAGAATCCATAGGTTGCTTGATTCACAAACTTGAGAAAATTAGAGTATGAACATAATTATTAGTTAAAAATATCTTTAAAGAATCAATATTGACTTGTTTCTTGCCTATAAATAGTAAGTGAGGCTGCTTTTTTTTTTTTCTCTCTCTAAATGCAATCAAGTATTATATTTTGGTATAGTTGCCTAAGTTACTTCTTAAGTTCGTTTTACTACATCAATATAATTTTTTTGTCAGCGTGTTTAAAATTAAGTTTAAATTGTATTAATAGTTTTTCAATGAAAAAAAAATATATTCACTTTTGAAATTATTTAGAATTTCTCAATCCCCAGTTATTTGATGATATTTAACTGTAAGGCGACCGTTGGTTTAAAAATAAATCTACTATGTACCCAAATGAATATCTTTGCAAAATTTGTTACATATAACTTTCTAGATTTTTTCGGCTAGTCAAAAGCATGATTCTTGACTAGGATTTAACCACAATTATTATCATCATAATATCATATAAAAATGTACAGACCATAACTTGGAATTGGGAATCACGTGATGCCATTAAGAAAAAAGCCCCGACCAAGTGATTAATTAAACATAAACTTCAATTTCGAGAGAGAGAGAGAGAGGGAGCTTTGAACAATTCAGTTCAGTCAAAATATCATATCATAGTAATTTAAAAAAAAATTAAAAATTGAAGTACTAAACTGGTAAGTGGTAATCCATTGTTTTCCTTTTTGCCTTTGTTGGAGTGCTTATTCATTAGTGTATCTAACACAGAGGAGATCTATGAGGAATGCCTTTTCTTCTACTCATGCTTGTGGCCATGTCTTCGTCCGAAACCTTATTGCTATTGGCCATGAATTTTGCACACACACTAGTCCATCCACTCCTTCTCTTCCTAACAACCTCTGTGCAAGCCATGCTCATGTTATTCTCTGACCCTGAAGATGAACTCATTGGCTCATCACTGTCCACAACAGTTGAACGAGTCATCTCCTCATCCACCATGTCTTGTGGGATCATAAAATCAGGACTTAGCTGTAGGGACTTGCATGTCCTCAAATAGGGAGAGAGGTCCTTGTAGTGTTTCAGCACAAAATCCACCTACATATGCATATATACTACACACATGAACCATTGAAATTCAAATTATCTACTACTTAATCATCAGGCATCCATATTAATCTAATACAAAAATAATCAATCTTTTATTGGGCTTGTATATTATAGCTACCCCTTTTTTGCTATATAATTCAAGTATTATGTACTCAAATTTATTTTGATGAAGTTCAATTTCAGTTCACTTGTAACAACCTATCCCAGCACACAGGAGTGAATTTTGTTTGTTTAGTGTGATATGTATGTACCTTGCATCCTAGAGAGCAATGGATAAAAGGCTCTTGGAGACTTCTATCACATGAAGTACAGTAGTTTCCTGACCCTTTGAATTGCCGGTTTTGAGGTCTTTTCTTGATGAACACCACTTTGGCACTATTGATGGTATAGGCCTAATAAAGAATTCAAACCTTTAGGAATCAGAAAAGTTGAATTGCAATCCAATTTTTCATTTAGGTAATTATTAATCAGAACTCCATCACACTAAGGGCATATTACTATTACTTTATTTAGTATATATTGATACCTGAACATTGGAGCAGTCTATGAGTTTCTGAAGATCTTCCAACCTAACAACATCATGATAAACGTAACGGCGAACCTGAAGAAGCCTGTGGAAGCGATGAGATGGCAAGCAGTGAGGACAAATACTGATGCAACAATCTAAGCAGCACACATTCTTCTCATTCTTTTTTGCATTCTCATGGTAAGAGCACCCCACAAAGAACTTTTGTGTGTAAAGAGCTTCCAACCATGCAGGCTTTTGGTATCCCTATATATTAACAATTACCAAAACAAACCTTATAAATCATATCAACCGAAAGGGTCATAAGAATTTGAATAAAAAGAGAAGAAGAAAAGAAGGGTAATTCAAATTAACCATGATCATGGAAACACTTGCAATAGAGGCTCTACACAATCTCCTTGAGCTATGATCAAGGTATGGTGTATATAATTAACAAGAGAGATAGAAAGAGAGAGAGAGAGAGAGAGAGAGAAGAGGAGGGAGATAAGAGTACTTATGGAGGTTCACAAGAGGAGTGAGGGTATATATTTATTTATTCCTTGAATAGGTAGACAACATTTTGTCTATAGGGGAAGGCTTATATCATATGAGATTATGAGAGAGACAGAGAAATAAAAGAGAGAGAGAAACCGAAAGCCATAAAGAAACAAGTTAAGATGTGAGGGGAACGTGGGCGCTGTTTCCGTGTCTCCCATTCTCTTTGGCCCCTCTAAACTATTCTCTGCTCATCTTCTTGGCTTAAGAGCTCTATTGCTAAACTAAACTACTCTCTCCTTGAACCAGCTGCAATTCTAATTATTTTTTCATATTATATAAATCTTCACCTCTTCGCTGATTCAATTTATCTTGGAAACAACCAGTTGCTAGTGGCAACTTGATTTTGGACTTTGAAATCCAGTGTAAAATTTCATTTTTTTTGTGCAACTTATGTATGGTCTTAGAGTGCTGTCATTGCTAGTTCAACTCCTACGGTCTAATTTAATTTTATAAGAGTTTTGGCTACTTTCGTGCAACCGTTTGTTAAAGGGACATTTTAATTTCTTAAATATGCGAGTTTTATATGCATATGTCTATGTATGCTGAAATTAAGTTACAAGTACGTTTTCAAATGTTTGAAAAAGTGAATGCCCATCAAATCTTTGATTAAGATAGGGGTAAGTTTGATTCACATAATATATCTCTACAAAAATAAATAAAATTAATTTTATTAATAATGTAAATGGAATCGGTTCTGCCTTATTTTTATTATTTTTAAGAAGTCGGCCAGTTGCCCAGCAGAACATTAAAATAGAATGAAAAGGGAAAGAAAAAGTTCAGACAGTTTAGTTGAGAAAGCACAACAGAACTTGGAGTCACCTTTTCTCCAAACACTATTTTTATGTTTTCTTTAATTTCCTTTGTGCTATGTTGGACTTCTGCACATCTCTGTTCATCTCAGTTTGCATAATTAATATATGCCTATTACTGTATGACTTCAAAGTTAAGCAATGAGAGCATAGAGGCACCAATCAACTCCCTACTTAGCAAGACATAGCATGAAACATAGCACCAGAAATTAAGAGCATACTTGCTTGAGAGGTGGAGGTATAGAATAAAGATTAACCTCACATTTATCTGGAGCATAAAAAAACTCTGGCCCATTTATATTGTCTATGCATACTGTATAAAATAAAGTTTATGCAAATATGTTTAATGTGACATTTTATTTATACACTTTTTTCCCATTAGATTCATATATGTTAATACAATTGTATTGTCAATTTTATTTTTCATTTTTAATTATAAATTTCAAATTTGATTCAATTCTAATTATAAATAATTTGAAGTTATTTAAGTAATAAAATAAGTTTCATCTTTTCGAATAATTATAAATTAACTACTTTCACATTTAAAGTTTTATAAGGATACAAACTTTTAGATTTTAAATAAAACTTTTTAATTCATATTGATGGACATTTATACAGTCTTAACTGGAAAAAAGTTTTATAACATTGGATGAGCGTTAAATAAATTGTATTTTATAAATTATGGTCAATATTGTGTGACATAAAGGTGAATTCAAAGTCGTTTCAGACTTTACTAAACAACAATGAATAAGAATTAGTAGAATATTTCTGTCTCATTTGATTTTGTTTTATTCCAAAATTCTAGAAACAATTAGCGCACCCTATCAAATGCTTAAATTTCTTCGTAGAGGAATGTAGAAACACATGCACAAATAGTGCGGCATTTCAAAGAGACTATAGAATACTGGGCACTTAGGTTCAATTCTAACTTTTAAATTGAAGAAAAATTAGTTCATTTGGCCATAATTCTGAGTAAGATTCTAGCTAGGTAACTAGTCATGATTATGACATGTACTTGAAAAGGCATGTTTTATGAAGATACGATCGCAGCTAGGAATTTACTGCTAGTAACAACAATTGAAAGGTTTTGTTCTTGCAACAAATCTATGAGACTAATTTGATTGTTTCATTTTTTGACACCATGGAATCGTGGCAAGTGGATAGTAGGAATTAGTGTTCATTTGTTTTAAAGTCTAATATAATTAATTTCGATTTTAAATCATTAAAATACATGTTTAAATTAATTTAAATAATAATTTTACATTAAAACATATATTACACTGTATAAAATTAATTTTAGATAATAACTTAGAAAGTGTGGTAACTACATAAATCGTGGCTAGTTTTCTCTGTTTAAATAAGACAAAACCAAATCCTAAAGAATATGAATATAGTCTTTGTCCAAACTTTCTCATCCTTCATTTTCTGACTAACTAAAACAATGACAACTGAAGAAATATACTTTCCAAACCAAATTATTCAGCCACTCACAGCAAAAAAAAAAACATGTTCTTAGTGCTATTTATGCTGTGCATATGGCACTAAAGGGATGGAAGCATCGCATAAACAGAGCCAGCTAAAATCTGAAACAAGACATGTACGATGAAATCCCATGTTTTTTGGGGAATCAAACATGGGTAACATTAACCAATCAACCACTCCACTAAACCAATCACTGTGTACTTTAATAATTATGGGTATTTCTAACCAACGTTTGACAGACAGGCACAACTCATTAAGCACTAACCAGTAAAATTAATGACAAATTATTTAAGGGCTTAATTTAGTGCTAATTTTTAGGACCTTGCTTATTGTGCCTTTAGGCTCTAACCAAGTGTTATTCTTGGGGTTTGAACGAATAGGAAATAAATCTTGCTTTCTTTCCCCTTTTACCCTTTACCTTTGCTATATGTTTTCCTAAACCCTGTTTACGTGATCCTTAGCCTTGGCATGATATCTGACAGTGCGGGGTGTCACTTTTGGAAAAACAATTTCACCAAGAAGATGAGTAAAAGAAGTTGATTCTTGATTTAACTTATCTTGAAAGTTTAGCTCGATATAGGTCCTAAGGTAGCTTTTAGCGATTATTCTAAGCCAATTTGGCACCGCATAGCAATGTATAATAAGACTCATAATGACCAGCATATATTGAGAAAGAATGTTATAACAATACATTATTTTAATGCATTTTTATTATTAAATAAAATTTATGTTGATTTTTTAATTAATATAAATTTTAGTTCCATATTAATAAGCAGATATAAATTTTATCTAATAATAAAGAGAATAAAACTTTCGTAGCAGGTTACTATTTGCTCTTTGTGATTTTGAAATTTGTGAGAACATAAAACCAACAGATTTTTTTTTGGAATAAGAAAAACAGAATTCTCTTCGTCAAGAATAAGTGCAATTTGCCTTCTGAATTTGAAGTTACTAAAATTTATATTCTTAAACTGTAAACTTTTTCAATCATATATACTAATTAACATTTACAAATTACTAACATTTCTTTTAGCACACGGATCTAAAGGTTTCAAAGTTATCACCCACCCCAAAAGAGAAATCTAAACCCCCATCATGGTGTAGCAACAAAAGTCATGATTAAAAATCTGGACTATCAGAGTTATATTGTTGTGCTATGAGATTATTCTTGTGACAAAGAGACATATATAGTGTTAAAGTGTGATGATAACATATATGAGAAAAATTATGTGCATTTACGATATTACTCAACCAAATTTAGAATCACAAATAGGAGTGTCTGTTTTACAGTAATGAGAGTAGCCAAAATGCCCTTTAATTAACATATTTCCAACTCCGATTCCTTACCACTGGATCTGCACAATGTGGTATTTTTCTTCATAATGGCTCCGAAAATAAAGTATAGAAAACTTAAAAGTTTATTAAATATTACATATTAGTGCACAAAAAACATCACAATGAACATAACCCTCGTAACTACAAATCCTTCCATAATAGCTTCAAGAAATCAGCACCGACCAACAGAAGGATGAAACTGCACCTGTACGTGCTTAATATGATATCAAATTACAAAGCAAAATATAGACAAATACGTTAGCAGAAGAAGAGAGAAGCTACCAAAATAAAAATTGATGGAATTAAGAAAAGAATTGTCACCCCCACGTGCCATGAAAAGCAGGATGGTATCATATCAGTAAAGGACCTCACGTGCAAGGGATCCAAGGACCTAACCTACAAATTTAACGGTGCACAACACCCTTTTCCTCATAATACAGTACAAGTTCTAAAGTTTGTGTATTTGGTGTGGCAGTCAAAGATCAAAAGATCCAGAAGTGACCAGAGATGATGAAAAAAGATTTTTGTACCACTAAAGAGAGACATCTTTTGATGTCTCCTTTAACTGTGGTGAGTATTTTTGAGATGTATATATACTATAAATATAATAAAAAGTAAGAAAAATATGAAAATAATTATATACAATATTACATTGAGTGTCAAATTTTAAATGTTGAAATAACAAAATATAAAGATGATGAGGTTAGATTAGAATGAAAAAGTGAGTCAGCGTGTGAGCCGCACGAGGGGATCTATCCGCAGAGGGCAGTGCAATTCTACCTCAGCCTCACTTTGCCCTTCTATTTTAATCCCATTGCCACTTCCACATGTCCTATTTTATTTCTTTCTCTTTATTTTTTAGGCCTATCTCACGTGCAGAGCCGTTTTCAAAGACCAAACCATGTATCATAATGAGCTTAGTCTCATACAAAGCTCACCCCTTAACAGCTCTTGATTATTAGTGAAATCAACACAAACCCTCCCCTCTAGAGTTAAATGATTGTGACCAAAAATCATACAGGTAAGTTATTTGTAAAGGAATAGTGTCATTTTATATTGTCATCATTAGCACTACTACTTCGCTTACCAAAAAGTTAAAACATAAAAAAGAACATATTTTAATGACATGAGGTTGGTTAATTACTTGATCAAACCATATCATGTGGGACAGCACCAAGAAAAGAAACAAGGTTAAAATTATAAGTTGGTTGAGTTGCACGATCACCTTTCTGATTCACGAAGCTACTAAAGGCTCATAATAAGTGATCCTTTTATTTCCACGGAGTTCTGAACATGGTCCACGCTGTCCAAACGTCTAATTTGCATATAATATATCTCTACAATAATAGATAAATAAAGTTGAATTTTTTAATGATGTAAATGGAATGGTTCTGCACTACCTAAGACCAAATGTGTGCACACCTCGCCCATGAATAATTCATCTTTATTAAACATGTACTTAGCATGCCATTAACATATAGTGTTTAGTTTGAGTGAAATAGAAGAGAAGAATTTTTATATTATTTTTCTTATTTAGTTTAATATTTCAGAGGGAAAAGAAGAGAGTTAACATTCTTCCTCACACAATTTTAATTCCCCTCTAAAATTAGGAGGATTTGAAGGGAAGATAAGCTTTTGGATTAATTAAACAAAATATTTCTTAATTTTAATTTCATCTGATCATCTTAAATATATAATAGATAATTTATTTTTTTCCCTTCTCCTCAGCTTTGCTCCTTTAAATCAAATGATGTTAAAAAAAACCATCTTTTATCATATTTTTTATTTGAAATTAAAAATTTATTGAAATAAAAGTATATCTTTTTAAAATTTCAATATTACATAATTATATTATTTTAATAATCAATTTTTCTCTTTTTATTGTTCTTGTATTTTAACTTTAATTGAAGAAAAAAAGGGAGAGTAAAAGAATAAAACTTGATGTCGTACATGGGCTACATAAGTATAAAGATGGCAGTTGGGTTATGCTTATGAGATTTGGTATTGTAACAACCTTAAAGGCCCAAAAACCACTTTAAGGAAGCGGATAGAATTACTGGGAAAACGTAAGGCCTGAGGATTCTGTGGATAGAAACTGTATTAACTGCTTCTGCTCTTCTTGCAACTGAAACTAAAGTGCAAACTAATGGCTACTACCATCATCAAATGCAAACCGTTGTTTCCACTTTCTCCTTTGCCTAAACAAACCACTTCATGGTTTTCCTGCAAACCCATTTTTCACCCTTTCCCTTCCTTTCCAATTTCTCCAACTGTGTATCAGCGAGGACATGTTGCAGTCTCAGTATCCTTCAACCCCCAAGGCAACTTCGATCTCTCTTTATTTGATGATGATGGTAACACCTACAGTATCATTAATCTTTTGTTTTCTTTTCCATTTTGTTATACCTTTATCATTAATTTAAATAAATAAAATGCATAAACAATAACAGGGGCAGGGCATCTTAGAAGTAGGATGGAGCTATGCCTCCTCCATCATAAGTAAAGATTTCGTTAAATATATATACATTTTATGGTATCATGCTCTTAAAATAAATTAAATTATTAAACTTTTTAGTCTAAATAGTTTCTTTTCTTATAGTTTATTGGTTTAAACTCAAGTAGTTAAAATTGAAACATCAACAGCAAAAACTAAAATTGTAAAAAAAATCAAATAGATAATTTTTTTAGACAAATAGTTGTTTATATTAAAAAATATTTGAAAATGTTGATTCTAATATAATTGTTGATGACATCAAGCATTAAAAAAAAGAACAAATGGTTTAAGTAAATATAATTTTTGTATTTAATTGTGTCATAATATTAAGATAATAAATTTTATTATTTTATATGCATATGTAAAAACTATCTTAGGATGAATTAAGAATATGTAGTGTTAAATGTCCTGCTCTAAATGTGTTCTGAGTCTTGGATTTCTCATCTAAAGCGAAAAAAAGTAAGCAAAATGAGAGAGTAAAAATGTACCGTACTTTGCAAGTCCATTTCAAATTAAGGGTCGATACTACACTTTACTTTTTCACTCTACCTAATTCCTCACTCACTTAAGAGGAACCAAATACGTGAATCTTACTAGTATGTCCTTGTAACTAGCTAGCAGAAATTATGCAACTAATATATTGTAGTGCTCCATGCATTTAATGGAATCTATTATACTATACTTGAACAGACTTTGGTTCACAGATGCTCCTAAAGTTGCACCTCCTAAGCCTCCAACAGAAGGCCGATTTGAGGTTGTCATTGACAATGATGTCATTAGTCGTCTTGACTTGTCACCTTTTCAAGCTGCAACAGGCATGAAATCCCCTTTATCTGGTAGGCAAGCTAATATGAACATTGAAATTTTGTTTAACCACTTGTGGGATATAATTAACTTTCATAGTTATATCTTGGGTGTTGCATGGTGAAATTAATGCTACAGTTAAACCAAGGGAGTATCTTGAGCGTACAATTGGCTTTACCATCAACTATACCAAAGAAGATCCTCATGATCCTCGAGAATTTTCAGAGTATCCTGATATTAGGCTATGGTTTGTGAGACTTGATGCTACTTATCCATGGTTGCCAGTTTTGTTGGACTGGAGAGCAGGTGAGCTGGCTAGGTATGCTGCAATGTTGGTTCCACATCAGGTGATGTTAAAAAGTGCATGCTTGTGTGTGAGTTCAATATGTTCATGTGTATGAAAAAGGAGGAGAACAAGTTTGATGCTAACTCGGTAAATATTTTTATGTTATGTTGCAGATGAATATGAAAATGGGAGTTGTTTTCAATCCTGAGGCATTGGAACTGTTTGTTGTGAAGAAAGTTTTTATAGTGTATTCCTGGTTGAAGCATCACAACATTCCCAAGCCTAAATTAAAGGCCAGTGATATGGCTAGAATGCTTGGATTTGGAATTGGTGATGACCTATATGACTTAGTTGAGAACCATCCCCTTGATCTATCAATTTGAGAATTAGTACCCTAAGCATAAGAATATTTATGTTGTTCTGTTGATCCAATATCTGGTGAAGTGTATCACCATTTTAAGAGTAACTAGACTTGCATAGGAGCAGTGAAATTTGTATAGCATGAGAGAGACATCAAGATTAAAAAAAAATGGTGCTAATGATCTAGTTTTTGAAAATTTAAGCAACATCAGATTAAGGGTTTGTCTAATGCTAATGCTTTCCAAGAGTTTCATAATTGGAATTCACAGAACAACTACCTGTTAGTGCAAATTTAGAGTACTCTGCGCGATGTATTTTTTTGGGTAGTCGAATGTTTCTACACTACAATTCTATTTACTCAATTCACGTATGAATATAAATTTGTGAGTGGAAATAAAGAGAAGGAAATTTGCAAATATTTGATCATGTATGTGTACACATTTCCACACATGCAATGAATTGAAATGATTCTAATATTATGGAGCCTTTGGTGCAGAGACCAACGAATTTTCCTACTTTAAATTTCTCCGACAAAACCCTGATTAATAAGCTTATTTTTAAGTGAAATGAAATAGATTTTACAGACATTTTCCTAGAAAAACAGTGCAAATTTTTTGCAATGGAAATCAACGAGGAAAATGGCTATTACGCTTGTTACAAAGGTCACACAAATTGGAGGTCAACAAATATGAAACTTGATAGATGGAAAGGTTAACTCTGTTAATTGAGTAAATGGGTATCCAAAATAACTTTAATTAACGTATAGCTAAATAGGAAAATGTAGTAACAAATGAGAAATGAGGGCCCAGACATGTGTCCAAGTTTCCGGGAATATGATTAGAGATAAGTCCATTCCATGTACCAAAAAATCCATAGTTAATTGAAATTGCTCCCCTTAGTTTACTTGCTTTCTGCACCAACATTCATCTTCCAAAAAGTTCGTTTGACCAAAACAATGAGAAAGTGAACCAAGAACTGCATCAAGTCTGCGTCAATATAAATTTATTAATCACAATAGACATTTTAAAATTGAAGTTAAAAATTTAAAAATCATATTGTGACATTAAAAAAATCTTATTTTGTATTTTTCCTTTTACCCATTTTTCATTAGAATTGATTCTTCAATGTAAATTGGAAAAGTTATATAATAAAAAATAACAAGAGAAATAAAATAAATTTAAACTAATTTATGATTGATAAATTTACAAAAAAAAAATTAGAAAAGTAAGTACAATTTCGATAGTGAAACTGTGAAGAAAATAAATTGAGATAATAATTTTATAAATATATAATTAGTATGGGTTATATTCTAATTTAATAATAAAAAAAGATGTATATGTGTATAAATTTGGACTACATCTGAGCGGATTGGTTTATAATCTTATAAAAAAAGTTAATTAGAGCCTATTAATTCCATTTAAAATTTATTTTCAATTTAATTAAACCCGGCTTGGAATAATGAGGTAATTGTTGATTTTAAGTTTTAAAATTTTTAAATAATAATATTAATTTTGAAATTTAGAACCATTTATATTATTACGTTTTTATGTTTTTAATCTCCATATTCTATCAAATATCACATTTTAATCGGTACTGAACAAATCACTCGGCACTTACTCATTTGAATTTATTTGGCAACACTACTATTACTAATAATAAGAACAAGGTCAATTAATTTATTATTTGTTATATTTTTTTAAGTAGGTCCTAATAATTTAATTTTTTAATCAAATTTTTATAGTTTTTTTTAAATAGGTCCTTAATAATTAAAATTATTACATTCTATTAAGTATCAATGACATGATTTTTTTTTTCATTTTATTTTCATAAATGTATTTCTTCAGTATTTTTTTTAAAATTGTTAAATTACATTATCGCTGAGTGATATTTTTATGTTAAATTGTTGTTAATATATTTGGATTTTGTATTCCAATAGAGACAAGTTTAAAGTAATTTTCTTTATTTTTTTTTACCGATACGTCATAATAAAATATTCATCTAAAGTTTGTCTAAAAACTTGAATTTAGTGTGGAAGAAGTTAAAGTATGTTTAATTTCTGTTTTTAAAATAGTTTTTTATTTTTAAAAAATAATTTTAACATAAATTTATATTAAAATTAATTTTTAAAAACAGAAAATAAACATGCTCTTAGCCTCTACACTTAAATTTTTAAGAGTTTTCAAAATTTTAAAGGTGAATTATTATTTTTTTCTTTTATCATACTTTAATTATTGTATATTGAATATATATATATATATGCATAAATTAAAACATAAGTCTCTAATTTAGTATATTATTATTATTGTTATAATAATAATAATAATAATAATAATAATAAAATAGTAATTGTTAAATCATAACAATAATAACAAATGATTATTTTAAAAAAAATAATAATTATCTATATTTTTTATTTTATTTGTAATTGTTAATTATAAGTGGGAATTTATTTTATTTTTTATGATTAGTCATTCATTTGAAATAAATTTTATACCATCTTTCTTACAAATTTGAATTTTTTTATATTCACACAAATGTTTTTCATTATTATATTTAACATCAAAATTTCCTATCCTGTATAGCTATGTGTGTGAAGATTTAAACACCTCTGTTAAAGGAGGAATACTTAATCAATCATGGTGACATACAAAAATCAAGAGTGACATTTCACATCTGAATCATATGCTTTGTTCTCCTTTCACCCTCCAAAGGAAATCCAAAAATATACTCGCCTAGTAATTGATTTCCTTTTACTAGAAAGATCTTACAATTAAAAACTTTTTAAACTAAATTGTCTATTATGCCCTCCATTGTTTTGCATTGGATCGCTTTTTATTATTTCAAAACATTTTTCACATTTTCTTATTTAAAAATAAAGATAAACCAGAAAATAGGTTAATTAAAATGTATATTTTTATTGTTTTACTGTGTAAAAAAATAAAATAAAAAATTGGTGGATAAATAACTTTATTATTTTCAAACTTCAATTATGACAATCGCTTTTCTCTCTCTTTGAAAACCCAATTCTCTTTTGCTTTGTCTTCCTCTTCAAATCTCAATTTTTGTGACGAACTTTCAGCAAAATAATGAAATTCAAATCACAGTATTTTTAGCCTTTTGACGACAGGAAAAATCATTAAAAAAGGGATTTTGTCCCACCTCCTCATGCCATGCAATTGTCATATATAACTCGTGCTATGTGTAGAAAGCGAAGACTTGCGAAAAGAACTAAACCTAAAGCAAAGTCTTGTCATTCACATGAGCAATAGGCTTTTTGAAGTGTTAGAATTTAGTCTAATCACAGAAATCGCATTCATACTCGTCGGTGATCCCACTACATGTCAACTTGTTGGCTGCACGTATAAATTTGTATCTCTTGGAATAGTTCATGAATTTCTAAAGTAAACAAATACAAATCAAATCCTAACACATAGTATATTGCCGTGTGAGATCTTATTGTCTTTTGTATTTGTTGGGTAATTGAGATCTTTTTTGTCGTGTCACCGTCTAAGCCCTGAGAATCACCAATTATGCCATGGCGATGCACTTTTTTGCTTTTTCTTTTTCTTAAAAGTATTTACATGCACTAGTTATACAAAAAAAGTCTGGTATTTGATTTAGCATTAGTAACTATTTTTTTTATGCAGAAGTTCTGATAAAATTACATATCAGATAGAATGTAATAATCTATTTTAATTTTTTATTAAATTGATAAAAAAAATGTTGAAGAGCTTAAGTGATTCCTTAAGTTAAGTCGTGTACTAACAGTTTATTGATTAATTTCTATTAAAATAACAGCTAAAAAAATTAAATTGCCAGTATAAATATTGCAGATCTATAATAATGATGTAATACGTTACACTACCATATAATTCTCTTTGCATATTTAATTTTATAATTAATATATATACACTCACATAATATAAATATTATATTTACTATATAACCAAAAAAAAATTGTTTAAGTGTTAAAATAAACTTGTTAATATAGTTTTTGTTATACAAAAATTAAACTATTAATATCGATTTTGAACGTCTATACTAATGAATAATGGATTATATTAACATCTGATATATCGGTAATATGTTTCATATTTATATAAATAGAATTATATATAGTATAAAATTATAATATTTATGCTATTAATTTTATTTTTGTTAGAAAAAAATTTATAAACGGAAACTGATTATTGTTGAATAATTAGTAAATGATAATTCTTTCATAATAACACTAAATGTCAGTATCATTCTAGTAGTATAAACATACATTGATAATAACAATATAGTTTCTGTTTTTTTTTTTCAAAAAATATTATATCAACATACGTACAAGACATTCCTAGCGCTTAAAGTTGTCTTTTGAAAAAATAATGATAACATTTTTTAAAGTAGGGTGGTACAAAATGTGTCTTAAAAGCAATGTTTGGCTCATGTTTAATTTTAAGCACAAACATTGGCTCATATATATAGTGTTTTGTTTCTGCCACGTACCAATATCTTGGGAGAGTGGGTCTGGTGGCAGATGGGGGGTTGAGACAGTGTTCACGCCCATGTGCTAATGCGATGTGAACAAGTCATGTGACTCTCTATATGAGGGGTCACAACATATAGGTATGGGACTGAGGGAGGCTGAAATATGACAATAATAGATCTATAAGGATATGGAGGCCAACATATAGTTTATGTATCTCACTTCTATTGACGTGTGTAAGAGAAACATAGCACCTTTTGGCTTCTGCTACAATTGAAACAACCATGAAGGGACAAGCTCACAAAAAGTTCAATAACCCCCTCTCCCTTTGCATTACTTTCTATGAAGATGCTATTTTTGTGTTCCTGTGTACTTGTCATGTTAGTTGACCAGCATTGCAACTTTATGATGTATATAGGACCTATCTAGCTCCCTCTCTTTGATCTCCTCTTTCCTTATCTTATTATTATTCATATTGAGTAACATTTTAGCCTTAATTATAGCTTCCTTGTTTGTTCAAGTTTCAAACAATATGCGGGACTTTACCCCACCATTTGTGATTACTACGTAGATGAAGCGGTAATGTGGAATGAATTTTTCATGTGTATGTGAAAAAATGATGACTATCTCTGCCCCCAGATGAAGAAATTAATTAAGACATAAAAAATGATGTCTCTCTTGATCGAAGAAGCAGTTGCACGAATTTGCTGATCTCAAATTATTTTTCCTCGCTTACTTTGTAGATGTAATTAAAATATTACAATCGTATTAAAAAGTAGAGTAGGCTTAACTAGTTGGATATAAGCTTATTAAATTTAAATACATCATGAAGTTGCTAGATGTTAGAGATATATACACTTCTAGGAGTGAAAATAA
Source organism: Abrus precatorius (assembly GCF_003935025.1). Lineage (NCBI taxonomy): Eukaryota > Viridiplantae > Streptophyta > Magnoliopsida > Fabales > Fabaceae > Abrus > Abrus precatorius. The sequence continues at coordinate 34,400,212 of NW_020874428.1, read as the reverse complement.
CACATCTCTTGCATTCATCAACTGCATTTATATCTCAACTAAAATATTACCAACCAAGCCAGGTCCTTGCCATTCTAGGCTCTAGCGACTAGCTAGCGAGTGAATGTGCCTTTCATTCAGTACAGTATACTGTATTGCATGCAATTAATTCTTGTGTTAGTGTTCATTAGAATTCTTTTGTTTTTCCTCTAATGATTTTTTACTACAAATTTTCATTATACACCTTTAATATTCACGGAATTTAATTAACTTTATAGAAACAAAAGGCATAAACTTTTGATTTAAAGCATTCAGAGAAATTATGAAAGTAATTTGGTGCTTTTTTGAACTTTAAATTGATAATTTTAATTTATATATTTATTTAATCAAGGGCCATCAGTTGATGTATATGTCCAAGAGAAAAGAAACACAGTTCAAACTTCAAAGACAAACTACTCTTCTGCTTTATCCAAGCGACGTAGAAGGAAAAACTTAATCAACGTCCACAAAATCTGGAAAATTATAATATAAATATCGAGCTGTAACTCTTATATACTCAATCAAAAACTGAACTAGCATTACCCCCCTTAAATAACATAAACACCAAATGTATAATACTTATATAATATACAAAATGGAAATCCTATACTAAATTAATGAAGAAAAATGTTATAAGATTTATTTGGTTTTGTCGTTGGAAAACCGAGTATAAACAAAGGATAACATCACTGAAGCTGGATTGTTTGGTTATGAACAGGCACGTAATCAGAAATCACGTATCAAGATTTGGTCTTTATCAAACAGAAAAGAAAGAAAGACAAAGAAAGGTGCGTACACCTTTCAATTGTTAGGCAGTCCAAATTTCTTAGTCTCAAAAATGACGTCCCTATGTCGGACTTTGTTTTCCAAAAGCAATTATATCTTGCTAAAAGAAAATTAATATATGCTTTGAATCCCTTTATTTAATTTGAATCTAGCTTGTTCCCTCGTGTTAATTTCAATATACTCTAGTGGACTACACGAAAAGTTACAAAAGGAAGAAGAAATCTATCTATTAAAGGGTTAATTAGTAGTCACAACGTCCCTTCCACATGCACTAAAAATAGCTAGGGTAGTAATCTTGCTATGCGTGCCACAAAATCCCTAATCAATTGTATCTTCTTTGCCATCTTCAATTCTAAATATTGAGAGAGAAACAACAGCCCCTGAATGAGTATACACAATTTAGAATGACGTCCGTTTTGGTGCGGTACAGAGGCAAAACGCACGTTTCCGTGATCATGGCGACATATATTCTGGAATTCCACAATAACTAAAGCATGAACCTGCAGTTTCTCGTAAATCTATTATTTTAACGAAAAAAAAGTGTCTTAAAAGTGCTAATTAAGAAATTAATAAGTAAGAGATCGAGCTTGATTTTGATATATTATTAATATAAACAAACATTAAATAATTTGTACATTGTTTATAAAAAATAGATTTTATTAAAAGTTTTATTGTTTTAATTTTTATCATGCCCTCCCTAAATGTATGATAAAAAAAATTTCTTAAATGAAATCTACGAAGCATTACATCTTAAATGGTTGTTTTTTAAAATCCATATTCGAATTTATGTATTAATCTTTAAATAAGTGTGTGTGTGTGTGTGTGTATCTATCTGCACAGGTGTTGAAGAATATTTTATTAAGTTGACATCAAACGGTTCCAAATAATAAAAACTAAACACTTACACCTATAATAATAAGCATACTTATTATGTATAAAATATTATGAATCATATAAAAAACATGTGGGGCAAATGAAGGGTTTACACTGTTATAACTATGACAAACTAAACATATTAATACGGACTCAAAAGAGATCATAACGCACATCACTTCACACTGATAGGTAAGTTCATTCTTTCAATGTAGAAAAGTAAATGCCAAGGGAATATAAATTAAGAACAGTTATATGAAAATGTGGTGGTAAATAGAATTATAATGAAAAGAAAAAAGATTACTGGAACATTGAATTTGAATAAGGAATTAGAGGGAATTTAATAAAATGAAGGTGACTCCCGATAGTCCCACATGACAAATTCTGACAATGTCGCCACCGATGTGTTTGTGTGCAGCCCAGAGTGGCAACAACACGCGTGAAGTTGCGGTGCCCACGTGGTGATTGGCCTGCCACTTCACCCCGAGATGTCGACCTCCACGTGGATTGGTCCTTTCTTTCCGTTCATATAAGGCAACTAAGCGACAAAGTCCTACGTAGGCATTACCATGATGTATCAATTATATTATCACCCCACAAACCATGACTTCCAAACGTTGTCTTTCACCTTCACTTGCTCTCATAATAATTCCAGTTTATAGTTGCGTAATCCATGCTCTTGCATGGCCTAGTGGGTTGCTACTGCGGAAACACATTGCACCAGTTGCTATAATTGTTAGTTATGTTGATGGAAACTAACCCTTCATCACTCTCTCAGTGTCAATTTTAATTAGACTGTTAATTAAGAGAACTCTTCCTATCATATTTAAGTTTCCATTAAGATGGTAGGATCAAACTGGACATCATTTCTAGTTTTTATTAGCTAATTGATTCAATTCGAAGCACATCTTAATTTTGATTGATAGGGAATTGCTGGATGCATGTGAACCAATATATATCCTACCTTGACATTTATATATGTTTTGGTCTAATAATACGTACTGTCTAGCTAGTGGTAAGTTTTCATTCAACACAAATAAAAGACTTATCAAGTTGTTACTAATTTCTTCTTCTAGTGGTGATGGGTATTGATACCTAACAATATGTTTTTTCTCTCAGAAGACTAGTAATCACGAAAATAAGATTATTTCATGACTATGGTGATAGCAGGATGAGATATTCTAACGTGAAATTGGACTCCCTAGACCTAGCTAGCTAGAGGAAGTAAAAAACTTTTGGTGATGAGAGAGAGGCTATGCTATGAAGAAGCTTGGAAAATGAGCAAATCAATAGGGTTGTTTTCTAGAAGGGAGATTTTCTAAACGAAATGAACATAGGGAAAACATGGTCTTGTACTCTTGTTGCATAAAGTGAATGAGACAGAACAAAAGGCTGGCATCGTGGAAATTTGCAAACACTGAAGCGTACATCAACGTAGAGAAGAGAAAAACAACAGTACATTCAGCCAAACTTAAATATATATATATACACACACATTATTATATGGTTCATCAATTCTTATAGTACTGTACCATTCCCCAAAGTAAATGCGCCTTTTTATGTTTCACATTTAATCCATCTTCCTGTTCTCTTTGGACTATCCATTTTCCATCTTAATTAGGTCCGTACTTTTTATTGTTTAATGCAATGAATATTGTAGTGCCTGACATTTAATAGCTCCTTTGTTGCTTAATATTTTCTATCATTTAATTTCAAAACCTTTTTAACCCCTAAACCTTGGCCTAAATGATTGTCAGATCAAATGATTAGCAACTTCCCTAATTACATGAGGTGGCATTTTGAGGGTATCACAAGACAACCAAAAAAAAGCAAGGGAAAAAAAACTACTACTTTAAGTTGAACTTCGATGAGGACCCCTATACACCACTATATATATAACAATATGTCATTCATCTATCCTTCATCCCATCAACCACTCACAATTTCCAATTCATTGCTCAATTAAGAACTTCTTCACAAGAAGAAAAACCTGAAGAAAATTCTAACTCCCCTCTTTGTTTAAGCTAGGATTCTAACCGCTCACTTCTTCCCAATACTAATTTTTCTTCAAAATGAGACCTTCTTTTGTAGTCTCTCTTCTGATTTTGTCACTCCTCCTTGCAAAAGCTCAAGGTAGCTAAAGCAATGTTTTCAAAAGCAGTTCAGTTTCACAATTAGGCCTTCTTTTTGGGTTTCTAATTATATCTCCTTCTTCTATGCAGGGATTCGTTTGGGGAAAGTGTCTTTAGCAGTTGAGCAACAGAAACAACATGTCGGTGATTCTTACTTTGTAGTTTTATGTATTCATTTCTTCATGAAGTTCAGCCTTCATTTATGCTTTCACATTTCTTTGGATGTTAATGTAAAAGTCACTTCTGACTACAGGATGAGGGAAATACTTTGTTGAAAAGAAGTAATACTGATGCTGAGGAAGTTGTTCTCTGCAGCAAAGATGAACAATGCATAGGTAGCCAGAAGAAAAGAGCCCCTAGAAAATCAAGAAAAACATACAACCAGTTACCACACATTCATGAAGATTACTATGGACCTAGATTGCATAGACCTAGACACCATTAGCTTTTAAGCCCAGAAAGTTCCTTTTTTTTTTCCTTGTTTCTAATTATAATACAAGAATTATTCAGAACCTTCAAAACTAGATTCAGTATTCCTTAATGCTTACTGAGAGTTTTGTCCCATAAACTCTTGATGGCTTCTAATTTTACAGTTATACACAAAAATTCAAGGCTTTATTCTCCTTCTCTTGGTGTGTGTGACTCAAACATGGCAAAATATATTTACTAAGCATCATCAAAGAAATTTAAGCAGTACTAACTCTCTTTTACAAATAAAAAATCCTAGTATTAAGCATCTTGAATGTTCTTATGTTCTTGCAGGAAAGATAAAGAATAGGAAACTTGTTACCACTTCAGTTTCTACAACCCAATCCATGTCAAAGGTTGGTTGAGAGATAGAATAAATTAATTAAATTATATTCTGTCATAGGTCTCAACTCAAGTGTAAACCTTGGAATTTCTTCTTTGTTTTTTCTGTTTATGACACTATATATATGCTCCATGGACAGAATGTGAAAAGTGAAGAGCACAAGGGTCATCCCTTGGTAAATGGCAATACTAGAAATGTGAATGCCAATGAAGAAGTGAAGGAAGTAAAAGTTAATACATTGACTATTTCCAAGCACAAAGATGTCCCTCAGGAGCACTATGCTGACCTTGTAGACATAGCTGAGATGGACTATTCTCCAGCAAGGAGAAAGCCTCCAATACACAACTGAGAATATGATCAACTAGAAAAACTGACAAAGTTCCGCATATTAGGATAAATAAAATATAGAAAGAGAAGTTGGACAGCATTGCAGAAATGCTGCAGTTTTTTTGGGCTTAGGAATGATTTGTACATTATATATTATTCTATCACCTTTATTGGTTATAATATATTTTAAGACATATCTTTTTTATTTGATGATTAAGTCATGAGTACATATATTAGGTATGCTTAATTTTTATGATATAAAGATTGAAGTTAAAGGAAAGTGACATCAGTGTTGTTTATATACCGAGGTGTGTCTTTTTTCAAGTAATGGGAGAGAAAACAAATCCGGGACCAATGATTGCAATCGTACCATTTATTTGTTTAGCTATTTTGTAGCTGAAAGGGCATAATATATTCATGTGTTGCTCACTTAATCTTCCCATAAAGTTCAACCTACACGACCCATGTTGAATATGGAATGAATAATCAAACTCATTCATTTAATTAACCAACGCAAGCAAGCCGAGTCCTTTAAATCAAAAAGAGAAAAATTTAAAAGAAACGCGTCTTAAAATAACCATCTTTTGTGAGCAATATATTAAGCATTTTTTGCACTAGTCTTCAATCAAATTTAAAGTTTCATTTTGACAAATTATAATAAAAGTCAACATTAAAAAACAATACTAACCATTGAAATAAAATTTTTACTTTGATTAAAAATAACCCTAAAAATATTTATAATCTCATAGATACTACACTTAAATTTTATCTTATTTTTATTATTATTTATTTAAGGGGATGCAATCTAGAGGCTACCTTGGCTTTGGTCCATTTCGGTTGTAGGGGCTATGTTCATTGTAGACAGTGGAGTGAGGAGGTACAGAGGATTAATTGAGTCATGGCCCCATTGTCTGGCCACATGCAACCAATTGGGCCCAGCATGTTTCGCATATTGATTGCAATAGTATGAAGAGTCAATCTTACATGTGGACTTACATGTTAGATGGTGGATCATTCATGTAACTTGTGGCCCATTTCGGTTCGTAGATTGCGCTGGACCACAAAAAAAATAAGATACATTTAGGTCGACGGTAACTGTTCTATACCCAAAAAATTAAATAACATCTATGGTATCTGTTGCCTGTTGAGATCATTGGAATCGTTCTTTCAATCGAGTAAGATGCATTTTTTATATCCCTTTCTCGATTATTAAAAAAAGTTACAAAAAGTGTGAATTTATTTGCTCGAAGGTAAGTTTTGTGAAACTTAGTTTGTTTAATAATTTTTTAAAGACATTAAAATAACTTAATTATATTTTTTATCCATATAAAAGTAGTATTCAACTGTACTCTGCACAAGTTAGATATAAAAATTCAATTCTCACTAATACATCATTGTTATTTTAGTATTATTATTTAAAAAAAAAAAAATCTTTCTTCGATCCCTTTCCTCATTTTCTCCGTCACTGTTTGGTCATTTCCAACATTGCCACTGTCACAAAAAATTCTCATTCTCATTCTCGTTTGAGCTTCTCATCACCACTGTCCAACCTGCTTGTAAGCGTAGAAGAAATTCTTCATCACAATCTCAATCCTCTATGTAGCCTGAGACACATGAACATTCTCCAACCTATTCTTCTTCTATACGTGCACCTTCATCGTAGCTTCCACCATTCCAGGCCCACCAACAATCATGGCATTATATGAAACCAAATCTCACTTAACAATGATTTCAAACAGCAACTACACCACCAATGAAAACAACCTCGTAAGCACCTAACGAGACCCCGCATCCCATTGGGGCTTTTCAAAATTCAAGGCGAAACTATTAATCTTATAAGAAAAGCTGATATTTGTTTGAGCCATTATGTCTTTGTCGTGTATATGAAGAACTGAGATCCATTCATGCCAGGGTCAGTATTGATCACCATCAATTTCATGTTTAGGCCAGTGTGCTTCTTCACAAAGTTCTCGTTAGCAAACTTAGTGTCGTAGATTGATTCGCCGCTGGTGCCATTTTTGGCGGTGGTGAAGTCGCCGCCCTGCACATGAAGTTAAGGATCACACGATGGAAGGTTGAACCCACCCGTGAAACGCATGCAAGGAGCTGAAATCCTAGTGTTCACCAACCCAATTAAAGAGCGATGAAAATGAGAAATAAATTTTGCTTTAGGTTCATTCTTTGCTTTGACAATTTAGAAATTGAATTATTATGAACTCTCTATCTCCAGAGCTCTTGGTTGTGTTCTCCTACGAGCGTGGCCATGAGACAAATTTCCTTCAAGAAGTTGATGTTGGTGTAAACACTTAGGTAGTCATCGGAAGAGGGTCTGGTAAGCGGTCAACAAAGGAGAGCCATTAGGGAAGGGTTTGAAGAAGACAAAGAGAGGTTTGACATGGGTATAGCTCAAAGGGTGTGGATCATTGCAGATCCGATTCCAGAGATTTTTCAGTAAATATTTAAAAAGTATTTAAGGATTTTTTTTAAATATTGATATTTAAATATGATAATTACGTAGTAGTAATGAATTAGACTAATGTTATTAAGTCATAAAGCACGATAAAATTAAATTCATATATCTTAAAAATGTTAAAAACTATATATTAATAAAACTTTTTAAACAAAGAATATAATTTAATATAAGGACTTAAAAATATCAATTTAGTGTTTTTTTTATTCAAGTTTCCGAAATAATTATCATTCCCTACTTAGTTCTCAAAACAGCAACGCCACTCACCACTATGTCCAATTTATGTAATTATATATTATTTCCTTTCATTTAATAAAAACTTTACAATTTTACATATCCATAAAATATCTAAAATAAAAATGTTAATTTATCTTTGAAATAATAAACAAAATATGTAATTTCCTTGTTATCAACTCATTAACTTGTAGTAAAAACAATAATATATGTATAGAGTAAGTGCAAATTATTTGTCTTATTTAATACTATTATTTTTAGTAAAAGAATGATAAAACTTATACGTAATTTTTAAATATCATCAATTAGAGATAATACTTATTATTTATCCACACAAATAAATGTATTTATTTATCTAATACATAAAATATCAAATTATGGGGAGGCTTGGACCAGATGTACGGGCCATGATGATAACCTCTGGGCCGTGCAAGCCTTAAACTCGTTGCTGTTTAGCCATAGGGCTGAGCGTGAGAAATCACCATCAGAAACTCCTCTCTGTTACGCAAACATAAATTTTACTTTAGTATTGTAAAGTTATTGTTCAAAAATTAAATTTGAACTAATGTAATTTATTTTTAATTTTAAAAATATACTAAAATTTATTAGCATATCTCAAACTTAAATACAAAAATTAGCAATAAATTTTTTTAAATCATTTATCATATCTACTGAAGTACGTGTTTTAAATCAAAATCATGTTTAATTTTAATCTGCCATATATGTTAGGCTAATAATTAAAGCATGTCTATATCTATTGAATTTGATTATGAAATACAGATCTAGTTTTAAAAGACATTTAGAAAATCCTATTAAAAGACATTTTAACATCACGTTAGTATTAATTATAAAATGTTTAATATTTAACAACTTTAAAATATTTAAAACTTCAATGTATTTAATGCCTTTTAATTCATTAATTACTTTTTATTTTATCTTCTGTATCAGTATTTTTAAAATTAAATAAGGGATTTTTTTAACTATAACATGATAAATATTTTTTATAAATACTTTTAATCTTATTTTCTTTATCAGTGTAATGATTTATATTTAAAAATATGTCTATTTTTAAAAATTTAAGAATTAGAACTTGTTTATTTTCTCTTTTTAAATAGAATTTTTATTTTTTAAAATTAAAAAATAGAAAAACTTGTTTGTTAATGTAAGTTTTAAAAACTATTTTAATTTTTTTTTAATTTTTAAAACTGAAAAACAGAATTGCTATTTAGGTGTTTTTTTTTTATTTTTCTGTTTTTCTTTCTAAAACTAACAAAAGTTTAACTAAAAACAGTTTTAAAAACTAAATTATCAAATAAAATTTATTTTATTTTTCTAAAAATTGTTTTATAAAATTGTTTTAAAATATAATTTTTAAAAGTTAAAAATCAAAACTAAATCAATATAACTGTTTTATAAATTTTGATTTTTTAAAAATCGTTTAACGCATTTCAATAAATTTTTTCAAAACATGTGTAAAAAATAAACAATTTTTTAATGACAATACCATTACGTAAGAATTTAACACGAGAACAATGGAAAAATAAAAAAAATCCTACAGGAAAGATAAAAAGTCAGGGAGCCTAATGCGTTAAAAACTGAGAGAGAATCATAAAACGTTAAACGTTTATTTAGTAATCCAGAAAGAGTTGAACGGTTTAAGTGGCAATACTCAAAATGTTGGAATAGTTAAAAACTGTGGGACTAAATAAAAAGAAAAAAGGAAAAAAAGCGGCGAACGAGTCATTCACCATAGGACATGTAGGATTAGAATAATCCAGTGGTGCAGGGTGTAAGATACAATCGCATGCGCTCTACCTTGATTCAGGTGAAAATCCGTTCTCGTGCGCGAGACGAGACTGAGCGGTGAAAGCGCCAAGGCTGCAACGCCCACTCCCTCCCTTCAATCCCTAATTACCCTCACTCCACTCACTTCCCTATCGCTTTTGCTCTCTCTCAGGTACTTAGATTCCCTATTCCTTCTTCTTTCTCCGCTCTTCAATTTTCTTTCCGATTTCGCGTTTCGATAACAGTTATCGTTTTCTGTTTTTCTGTTTATGATTCCCTCAATAACCGCGTTGCTGCTGTTTATTTACTATCGCTGTTCTTCGCTACTAATTGTGTTCTCAATCGCGGTTGTGTCTATGTGCGAGAGTGAAATTAGCCTCGTGAATTCGTTAGACTTGTATTTCTTATTAATCATACAAGCTTGGGTAATTTGCATGTTTTGGTCTCACAGTGGCTCCGTTTCTTGACTAGTTTGGGGTCTCATAAGTGATTTTGGTTTAATCGTGTACAAAGTTACAGGATATTCTATAACCATTGCTGTAAAGTAGTTTTGCTTTGCCCTATCTCAATGGATGCTGTTAACTGATATTTGGTTGGTGCTTTCTTTTTTCTTGAATGTTTCGGCTCATTTGGTGATTTATGAAAATGTGAGAAATTGTGGCTTATAAATTTACTTGTGTTTGCTAATAAGAAACAGGTATTGTGATGTAATCGAGTATGTAATTTTTAAAATTTTCAAAGGCAGTAACTTTTGTTCTAATAGCATAAATATTTTTGTAATTTTATTGGATTGTAGTTTCTTTTTGCAGCTGGTTTCGGTGCTATGGCTATGCTTCTTGTTTTATTGTTTATCATTAATTACTTTAGGACATCTATGCTGAGATGCCTGCCATGCTTTTCTTAAAGCAATGTTAAAGGTCTAAATGAGCCAAAACTGTACTTATCTTGCTGAAAGTGCCTACTCATGTATGGTGATTTGATTTGAACTTGAACTCTTTCCCAATATTTATGATGGCTTGGACTCACTGATGTTGGTCATTGACTTGTTTATCGTCTAATATGAGGTGGTGAATGTATAAATCTAAAATGCAATTGATTAAATGTGCTTAAATTTTAAGTCATTGTGAAAGCAGGGTAATGGAATGACAGAAGTACTTTGTATAACATTTTGGCAAAGGGTAGGAACTAGGAATACAATACTTTCCTATATATGTGTGATTCTCAGAATCCATGTTGTATTAGCTGATCTTCACATGCGAGGAGGCTTTGATACTTCTAATATTATTGACATTTAGCAAGCAAGCTGTTGTCTTGTGTGTACTTTTCCAAATATGGCAATATACATTTCTTTGTTTTTGTATTGTTCTATCAGTTTCACATTATTTGTTCTGTAATCTTCTTATGTCATGGAAGAAAAAGAAATATTGACAGAACTATGCTGGTTTATGACGTGTGTGTTTCTGTTTATGTATGTTTGTTTGTATGTATGAATATATTCATTTTATAGGGTATTACGTGGAAAATGGGAAGTAACGGTACTGAAAAGATCCCCAGCAATAACAATGCTGAAAGTTCCGAAACTACTATCGAGATAAAGATTAAAACATTGGATTCACAAACTTACACCCTCAGAGTGGATAAACAGGTATTTTTTTACAACATATAATGTTTGGTCACTTGTTTTTTCAATTTCTTGAGTAGACTATTTTAGTTTCTGTACATGTAATCTTGCTTCTTGCTCCCCCTTCAAGCAGAAACATCCTAATCCGTCCCAAAGATTGAGGGCCAGTTTGCTTTTTTAAAAGAAAATTTTCTTTAAATTTAAAAATGATAATAAATAAATGTTTTTCAAAAAATGCAAAAATCTAAAATAAAATTTATTTTAATGTTTTTCTCATAAGCTAGAAAAAGTAGTTTCTGAAAAAGAACCTGATAAAAATTATATCATTAAAAGCACCTTTTTTCAATGCTTATCCAAATGCATCCTTATTCGTTTGATGTTAACTGCATGACTGATTAAAGCATCTTGATCATTAGGCTGGCATCTTTTATTTACCTAACAACTTGGGTGAAGATCTAACTAATTGCCCCTCCATCCAACAATTTTTCCTGTTCTGTAGATGCCAGTCCCTGCTTTGAAAGAACAAATTGCTTCTGTAACCGGAGTGTTATCAGAACGGCAACGCTTAATTTGCCAAGGAAAAGTTCTAAAGGATGATCAGCTCCTGTCTGCCTATCGTATCCTGTTTCTTTCTCGTCTTTCTACTTTGTGTTCAAGGAATTTACAAAGGAAGCCAATATTACAGTTTTTGTCTTCCTTTTACTTGTCTGGCCAGGCTGTGTTTTTAGCTTTTGTAGTCATTTCTTCTTTTATATGTTTGTAAAACTATATGTGATCCTTACTGTAAGCACCTGTGGACCTTATTTTGTCATTAAACATCTTGTCATAAAAAAATTATTTTTTAGGCAAAAGGCTCTAGCACATATAAAAAAAAAAAATTTGCTTGCACCTTGATTAAGAAGTATGCGTGTGAGAGTTAAAATATATGTCAGTGGTGTAGTTTGTCTCTTGTTTCCATGTAATTTAATATTAAATATCTATCATTAATTAATTTTATGAACAAAACAATTAAGCATGCTTGTTAATCACTTAAGTTTGCAAATGCTAGGGTTTCTATTAATGCTAAATCCTATATTTGATTAAATTCAAAAGCCATGGGTTGTTACAGCCAACAAGTTTTGTTGCTGCTATTCTTCTGTCAATTGTACTTGATTCTTGTAACTATGTCCCTATCTTTTTCATATCCTTTCTTCAACATAGGTTTCTTCCCTGACACAAGTAGATGTTGAAGATGGTCACACTCTGCATCTAGTTGCAAGGCAACCTGATCTACCACCACCTGGAAGTGTGCTCCATCATTCAGGTTTGATGTGATTATGTATATTATCACTTACTATTGTAGTTAATGTGAGACTTTTGTGTTCTTGCTCTAGTTGCCCATGTTTTTTTCATTGGTTAGTAGCCTCAGTTTGCCTTTCTTCTAAAGAAGATATTTTTTGTTTGAAGTTACTTAAGGTCTGTTTGAAAGAGCTTATAGATAACTTGTGATTTTCATGAGCTCTTTTTAGCTCATTTCAATAAGCTTTTTTGTATAACTTATCAAAATAAGTTTTTCTTAGTTTATCTTAATAAATTTCATGATTAAATTTATGACATAAGTTATCATGTAAAAAAAGTTTATTAAATAAGTGTTAAATTTAGTTGTGTATCCAAACACATTTTTAATGTGTTCCTATCTTATAAAAACATGCATGGGGGAGAATAAATGTGAATTATATTCAGCTTGCTGACAAATTAGGTTTTCAAATTTAAATGTTGTGCCTGGAGAATGATGTAAGATGATTAATTAGAGTAGATAATCAGTTTAGTTCTGCAAAATTTTTACCTAAGTTTGTGTTGGAAAATATTCCTTAACATCACGCCTAATTTGTAAAGGAAGAAAATAAAGAAAGTTGCTTAATATTTAATAATTTTCCCTCTGGGGCATTTTGTTAATTACCGTTATATTTTTTTAAGGGTGTGGGGCAGATGGGATTTTGTAGTTAATCTTGTCTTGTTTTGTGGTGTACCTACATGCCCACCCAAATGATAGTTTTCCTTTGATACAAAGACATAAGGTATTTACTACTACACATCCATTTTGCAGTGACTGAAACAAATTCAAGCACAAGCCATGGTCACAGTAGTCAAATAGCCCCTGGTGTATTTATTGAAACTTTCAATTTGCCCATTCAGGGGGATGCAGTTCCTCCCGAAATCGATAGGGTATATTTAAAATCAGAAGAGAAACGGGGCACATTGAGATGTTATTTTTCATATGAAACTTTATCTTTTATCTTTTTCTTGTGCAGATTGTTTCTGCCGTTCTAGGATCTATTCGACTTCCAACTTTTGCAAGTGGCAGTGAAGGGATTGATGTCAGGGTAATTTGGCCTTCTATATCTTAGTTTTACTCTTTTGGGTATTGTGGGGCTGTGACAATTTTATGATGCATGACAAATAGTGAAACCCCCCATCCCCCTGCCAAAAAAGAAAAGGAAAGAAACCTGATAAAAAGTGTGTTATGGAGTATAGTTGATACTCAAACATACTAAAGAAGCGAACAATTAGCAGGGATAAAACATATGTTCAGAAAATGAAGAGGAAAAGGACAATGAGAGGAGAGGGTGGGAAGGGACATTGGGAGAGAGAGATGATGGAAAAGAGAAAGGTCAATGCACTTGGCTCCCAATTAGAGTATTGGGATTTAGTGGAGAGGCTGTTTCCAAGATGAAAAGAAACAGAAAACATAATATTAACAGTTTTAAGCATTCATCTGACTTACTTCAGGAGATGAATCAACTTTAGATTGTCAAAAGTGCTTATAGATATACATAGAAATGTAGAGTGATCTATCTATATATATTCTCTTTTGTTGTCTATGCTAATGATGATGTCTTACCCTCCTTTTCTGTTCCTTCTTATTTTGTCTATTTATGATTTATCTGAAAATCTTTAACATGACATCTTGGGCATATTGGATTGGATGAAGGATCATGATTCCCAAGGCTTTGGAAGAACTTTGGGTTCTGGTGGAATATTGGATTTATCTCATCCTCAACCTGAACAAGCTGGTTTGCGGTTTTCTTCTGATAGATCGCGTAATACCTTTGGACTTCCAGCAACAATATCACTAGGGTCCTTGCAGCCTTCTGTATGTGCTAGGTTTCTTATTTACTTCATTCAGATTTACATATTCTTCTAAATTTGACATTTGAGTCTTTCTCACTCTTGCTGAGTGGAAATCTAAATTTATTTATTTATATATGGTTTTGTAGGTCATTCCTGATTCTTTGACAACGTTGTCCCAGTACCTAAGTCATATAAGCCATGAATTTGATGCAATTGGTAAGCATACAATGTTGAATTTTATAGTTATCCTTGGTTGGCTCCTGCCATATGTTTGTTCTTTTAAAAAGACATGGAACACATTTTACTGGCAGTCAGAGAAGGGGGGGATAATGTCCAAGCAGCTGAGGCACGTAGGAATGAAGAAACGGGATCTGTTTCTTCACGTTCGGGTTCAACTCCAGAAGGGCTCTCATCACCCTCATCCTTGGCAGAAGTCTTGCTTTCTACCAGACGAATGATCGTTGAACAAGCTGGGGAATACCTACTTGTGCGTTTTAAAATATCTACTTAAGATTTTTCTTCTGTAGTTGAACTGACAATGTAACAATTCGATAATACCAGAAAGAAGAATTTATTCTTTCTATTTGTTGCATTCTTTTTGCAAGTAGCTTTAGGTATATAGATATTGCTTTATTATGCTAAACATAGAAATTTGCTGTGTTCATTTTATACTTCACAGCAACTCTCAAGGCAATTGGAGAATCAAGCAGATGTAACTGATCCCTTGTTGCGGTCAAGCATTCAGTCTAGGGCTTTGAGAACTGGAGTTTTGTTTTATAACCTTGGTGCGTTTTTACTTGAGCTGGGTCGCACAACCATGACATTGCGTTTGGGTCAAACCCCGGTAGGCATGACTTCCCATCCTTGACAGCTTGTTAATTAACTGTTCTGTTTGTGCTACTTACTAATTTCTCATGCAGTCTGAAGCTGTAGTTAACGGTGGGCCTGCAGTTTTTATATCTCCAAATGGTCCTAACCATATCATGGTTCAGGTTATTCTTGTTCTTTGATCTTTCTTGTCATGACAACTATCGTGCTGTTCCTTAATAAATTGCATGGTTCCAGCCCCTTCCTATTCAACCTGGGCCAAGCTTTGGTGCTGTACCTGTGGGAGCTGCACAGTCTAACTCAAGTTTAGGTGGTGGACTTGGTTCAAGTTTTCTCCCTAGGCGTATTGATATACAAATACGGCGAGGTACATTATATGTTTTTTATTTTCTTTCTAATTGCTGTTTTGCTTACTGCTCTAAATGTCTAACTTCATTTCTAATATTAGGTACCTCGACAACCCCATCCAGTACCAATCAAGAAGAACGCAATGATACGCAATCTGCTTCAATACAAAGAAATCCAGGTGAAAGTTCTGTTAATCAAACAACTTATAGGCGTCCAGATGCATCTGTTTCTGGGGAGCCAGGAGTAAGGTTAGTGCCAATTAGAACCATGGTTGCAGCTGTACCAGGACCCTTAGGTCGTCCGCCTTTGGAATCATCTGGTAATTCCATAGGGCTTTACTATCCAGTACTTGGGAGATTTCAACATGTATCTACTGGGCATGCAAATAGTGAACATGTATCTCAACAATCCAGTCAGCATCATGCTGCTCTACTTTCAACTCCTGAATCCACACTGCAAAGGCAAAGCACAGAAGATTCTGCGAGGAATGGTAATTTAACAAATGCCTTTTAACATTTGAAACAGATGATTGCTTCCTTGTATTTGAAGTTTCCAGTTTGACATGTATTTTTTCCCCTTACTGGCATGTAAATTATGCAATCCAAAAGTATTGTTTTGTAATTTGCCAAAATAGTTGGCGCTTAATTGAATTTGATCGAAGATACAGTGCTACACAGTTTGGTGTTATATTCTTTCTATTTTTAGTTCCTGTATTGCAAATTTGAGAGTAGTCTACATGATTTGTTTCAATGCAATGATTCTACATCAATAATAATTACTTGAAAGAATTGAAGTTGGAAATAGACAATGTAGGTAAAATAGTAATTGAAGAAACTGGAATTCCCTCAAATCTCTATCAAGTCTAAAGACTTTAATATACTCATTAGCATTATGGGATCAAAGGATCACATAAGAAAGAAGGCATTTCAAATGTAACGACTCAAGTTTCAATTGCAATTGCTTATATTATTCTTTCCCAAACTCTTTATCGCAATATTCCATTTAGTTCCCTAAGATATATGATCGTTAGTGATGTTTGTTGGTGGACTGATCCAACTCATTAACTATCTGAATTTACTGTATCTGGATGTGATGCCCTTCTTGACGGCTATGAGTTGTCTGCTAAAGATAGCTTCCAGATAACTTATGTGATATTGTACTTGTGAAGTATTTTATTGAAGTCAATATTTTTTATTAATTTGGTGAGAAATATTATGACTGTTGTTACTCTCACAAACCTTCTAAAGTGTATCTTTTAGAAAAACATTTTCTATAAATGTATGGCTTTTTATTCTTCAGTCCAGTTGCTTGTGTGTTTGTTTCTTTCTTTGTAGTTCCATGCCTCCATCCCTTTGTGAGCACTTAATAGATT
Source organism: Abrus precatorius (assembly GCF_003935025.1). NCBI lineage: Eukaryota > Viridiplantae > Streptophyta > Magnoliopsida > Fabales > Fabaceae > Abrus > Abrus precatorius. Next base: position 34,383,496 of record NW_020874428.1, on the reverse strand, counting down.
CCTCATATAGCCCATCACTTTGTGATCAATCAATAGGTTGCTCATGTAGTTCATATCTTTGTGAGCACTCAATTGCTGCTCATATAGCTTATGATTACTTATTTTGATGACTTCAAAATTATGGGATATATACTGTAAGGATATTCAGGACATAATTTGATTATATTTAGTTTGCCATTGGACTCTGTTTTAGGATCCTTATCAACTCCAAGCACGAGACAAGAGCCATCAAATTCTCGAGTTGTAAATATCAATATTCTGGCTGCTAGTGGGCCTCAAAACAACCAAGAATCTGAGAGACAAATACCAAGCAGTGTACTTCAGTTTTTAAGGACACTCTTTCCTGGTGGAGAAATTCATGTGGAAGATTCAAGTGTACAAGGGACAAATGCAGGTTCTACCTCAGATCACGCTGCAACATCAAGGGGTGCTGCCCAAGTCCCTGAAGCACAGCCTAATGTTAGTGACGAAGGAATTTTTTTGTCTAACATACTCCGTGAGATCATGCCAGTCATAAGTCAACAATTAGGGTCTGAGGGAAATCCTTCGGAAGATCATATGGCTCAAGATTCTGCAACCCAGGTTGGCATGATTCATTGCTTTCTTTCCCGATTCTATTGTGTAATTACATTTGCTCTTATGTCAACTTCAACTGCTGAAGCCTCTCCCACCCACCGTGAGAGCTTCTGGACTTACGCACACTTAGTATACAATTATTGAAAGTGGGAATTCCAATTTTTGTATCTAATATTCAAATCCCACTGGATCTCCCGAGGAAGTTTCTGAACATGTGTAATGTAGCAAAAACAATCAGGCAATATTATGCAGGAGAATTTCTTATTCTTTTTCCCTTGGTCAACCAGATAACATCTAGTTGTGAAAGTTAAATATTGCAATTACCCTCATATAAAAAAGAAATGAAGCTGACCGGTTTATGTATGCGCAGGTTGAAACTGATGCTGGGACATCACTCAGACGGAGTGGTTCTGAACCAAGTCCCCCAAATCCAAAACGTCAAAAGGTTTCTCTTCTACTTTTGAGTTTGTAAACTGATGTTGAGCAAGGCTTATTTAAAACCCTGGCTAGGGTTATCAGTTAGGTTCTAGGTTGAATTACATCTGCATTGCATCATAATTGTTAATAATAGACAATTACGATAGAATAGTAACAACCACCAAATCCTATTCATGGTGTAAGACTGTCAGATACAGAAATCAAATGACATCATTTTTTGTTTGTAACCAATTCTTTAAAGAGGCCATTTAATTCTAGATTCTTTTTAATGGCTCCGCTTAAGAGTCTTTCTTGTTCTACTCTTGCCTCTTTAATTGCTGGGCTATCATTCATCTGAACTTCTGTACCAGGGATGTCTAATTTCCTTCTTTACACACGTCTAAATTATCTTAGGCATGATTTTACCACCACCTCTATCACTCTAAATGTTTTTCTAACACTTCCTTTTTCTAATATATTAATATAAAACTATGCTTAAAGATTTGTCTAATTATTTGAACATTCAATATATTTTTATCACATGTATGAGATGAATATATTTAGACTTGTACAAGGTAGATTTGTACAAGAAATTTGGTTAGTCACAAGGATTAAGTTCAGAGGATCTGATTTGCTAATGTTCTTCCTTTGTCACTTCTAGTGTGTTCCATTTTCCTTACTCCCAATTTCCATTGGGCAAAGGGGTGGATACTTACAACAGGTGCCCTGGCACTCACTCAGTGACAGCTCACAACTCCAGCATGGGACTCTATGGGAGAGTGAATGTGTACTTAGGATATATGTTGCTCTCTTTGTTGGGTCGTCCTATGGTGTCTCTGATCCCATGATCGTGTGTCTGCTATTCATTAGCAGTTATACAATACTAGTCTGTCTCAGGTGGGATTTTGTTGGATCTTATCCCCCCCAGTGTAATCTTACAGTGAATCTTATCTACCATCAAATGTGGACTGAATTTAGTTTTAGAATAACATCTCAGACGAAGATAATTTGTCAACAGCCCTTACGTCGAAAATACAGATTCAATTATCGAACAAGGTTGATATTTTTATTTGCTCATATTTTAGGTAGCTTGGACTTCAAATATCTTATTGATTTTGGTAGATAACGTGATGGAACTTCATCCCCCCCCCCCCCCCCCTCACTGCATGTTTTGAATTGTTTTTTATTATTATTACGACTACAATTTTGAATAATGACACGGCTTCTTGATGCAGACGGAGTAATATAGAGGATAATGTTCGGTCGAGGAGGATTGTGAACATAGGAAACAGAATTCAGGGTGGATCTCATGATGTCAATTTGGTAGTATACGCTTGTGTAATTATCTACATCAAGCGTTATGTCACTCTCTCCTTCTGTAGACAAAATTTTAAGACTGCTGTCCGAATGTGACTTTTTGTATATTATTGGCATTGGAATTGAGCTTACCCTAAATTCAGTTCAGTTTATGCTTGGAATTGGTAATAGAAGTCAACATTTGAATCGATATTAGCTATCATATAAATATCATTTGGCGTCTTTTAAAGTTAGTCTAATTTCTTACTATAATTCCGTGAGGTTGAAACAGGACTACGTGAAACGTTTCTCAATTTTTGATTAGGAAGAATTTTAATTTCAAGAAAGCAACGATTGAGACGCGGGTATTGACATTATGTCAGTTGTAATTCCTGTAAATGTAGTTGCTACCTTCTACTACTATTGGTCTATTTTTAGTTGCAGTGTCTCGAGTCTTGACCGACTGTAAGATTTTTTCAGACAAAACTGCCTTTATGTATTAGAATTCGCATTCACTCTCAAACTCGGCTTCGCCAACCACACAAACAGCCTAATATAATTGTGAAAAATATCAATTTTAACTAGTATAGACGAGTTGAAGTATTTAAAAATAGTAATATTTCATTAAAAATTATTTATTATGTTTTTATAACTTTAATGTGATTATTGCATACTTTTTTAATACAAATTCAAAAGATGGAGATAATAAAATGTTATTTATTTTAACATTACTAATTGCAGCTTTTATATTAACATAATTTTGGAATAATTCAAATGTGGTTTCAAACATCCTAATAGAGTAGATTATGGACTTTGGACATGCGTTAGTAACCTTTCCATCGGGTAATCAAACACATGCTTAATTCATGTAACGATAAGTGAATCTGCAGGCCTTTTGAAGTTTGTTGCACTAGTCGTTGAATGCACAAATTTCTCAGCTTTAGATTATCTTGACTGCTTACTTTTAAATGAACAAAATAATGCTTCCAGTAAATTTTGTTTTCACTTGCTGATTCCCTTCAAAATATAACGACTCTCAATATGGTTAAAAGTATTCTATTTTAATATTTAAATATTTAAATGACATAAAATTAATAATAATTTAATCTTTCAGGCATAAAAAAAAAATCATATTAATTCATTTAATGAGTCTGAAGATAAAAATTTGATACCACTTTCCATTTTTAAAGGGTTAATTTACGTAAAATAGTGATGGCTTTACTAATATTTGGGGATTAACATGAGACCTGATTAAAAATTATACCAAACAACAGCTCATGTTGTTAACCTTACCTTCTTTTTCTTTTTCTTTTTTTGCCTTTGTGTGTAATTATGAGTATCTTTTAGCCATTGACAACAACGTTTTGAGTACAAGGTGCTTTTCATGAATAAAGTACAAATGCACGCGTAGACAAATTAGTTGAACAATATTATTATTATTTTTTAAAGGAGTTTGACGGAAATCAAAGCCAGTTACTGCATATACAGTTTTTTGTGTTACATTTCGTGTCACACCAATTCGTAATAATAAACATTTTCCATGTTTAAATAGACTTAGCAATGTACTTAATCGTAACTCATATACATATTTCATGCGTTAAATAAACTAGCTTACATGCTTCAACTGTGTATCTAACTCTACGTATAAAATTCAGCGTCATCTCACAGTTCATAGTGAGAATTTAATTGAGATATATTAATAATGTAAAAAAGAAATTATACTATAATTTAATTATGAATTTGTATATCGTCATTAGCTATTAACTTTTGTAAGAACTACTTTAAACTTCACATCTACAATAATCTCTAATTAGTTAATTGTATAAAAAATTTTACATTGAAAATACATTAAAACTAAACCATTATAATAATACAAAACCCTCTTAACTCAGTACTTCCCATGGTATTTTTTTGTTCAATTTATGTTTATAAAGAACTTTAATGAATTTTTACATTTTGTAATAAAAGCCATGTTTATTTTAATTCTTAAAAACATTCATTTATTTTTTTATACATTTAAAAATAAATTATTTATTTAAAAAAACTCAATCAAATATATAGTAATATAGATTCTTTTGGACACGAAGGAATATCTTGAAGGCTTCACAACAAGTAGCATATCCGGTGTAATTTTTTTGGGGATAAATTTTATAGTGCTTCTATATTTGAAAGGATACCATTACTCTTTTTATGTGAAATAATTAAAAAGAAATAAATATATTTATAAAATTTGTTTTATGAATGACATAGAACCAACGATATTATTTATTATTAAAGTTTAATTGCCAAAGAACTCACCCTATATATATTATCATCTTTTTTATTGAACAGAATTTAATAAAAATGATTTTAATAGTATTAATTCAATATGTGAATGTGTGATTAATAATATATTTTAATTTTAAATGTCAAAATTTTTAAAAATGTATATAATATATATATGTTGAATAAAAACCTTATATATGAGTTTTTAAATCATATAATTAAAACTTAATTATTTTATCGGATATCATTTTAACAAAATAAATAAAAAATATTAAATCTTAAATAATAAAAATTTTATGTTCAAACATGGTAAACTATATTAATTTTAAAATATTTAGAAATTATAAAATTTCATAACTATGTTATAATTATTAGTAATATTACAATTTTATAATAATATTACTACTTACATAAATTATCTCACCAATACAAATATATTTTATCATATTTTTATAATAATACATTTTCTATTAAATATTAAAATTATAGTTTAACATTTATTTTTATTATTTTTAATTTAGTTTACCATGCAACTATCGGATTTAAAAAAAAAACTAAAGTAAATCCTAACGATTCTTTTATATGCATAAATTTTATAACATCATTAAAACTAATTTTAACTCATTTATAATATAATTTTAATATTTACACATGGACTAATTTTTATTCTTCAAATAGAAGGATTCGGTACCCTCATACTGAAGTAATCACTTGGTGTATTTTACTTTTTTTGGTCAATGATTTTGACTTTTTACATATCAATAATTTTAAAATACGTTTAAAAATAGACAATAAAAATATATAATAATTATTTTATTATTATTATTATTAAGAATAAAAATATATTATATAGTTTAATGTATTATTATTATTAAATATTGTACATTTTAATAAAAAAAATACCATTGTTTTTTGTGTTAATATGTGAAATTGGACAGCATTGAAAAACTGTCTAAATATTAGTATACAGTTGGACAATCCTTTTAACATCCCCTCAATTTGGGCTTCAGGGAGAAGGCTTATTGGTTTTTGGGCTAAGCTGTGTAACCCACTTATTAAAGCCCAGAATTAAAATAGAGAAGCATTAGGGTTTTGAGCGCATTACTCACACACACTCTTTTGCAACTTTTGGCCGACAACTCTCTTCACCATGGCTGAACAAGTATGCATACTTCCATATCTCGTTTTCCTTTTCACCGTTTCGTTTTTTCAATAATGCTTAGGCCTCGTTTCGATCTTCTCCTGATATTTTCGTTTTCCTAATTTTTGTATTACAGACTGAGAAGGCTTTTCTTAAGCAACCAAAAGTGTTTTTAAGGTTTACCAAATGCACCTAATAATGCTTTGTTTCTTTAACTTTTTTCGTTCCAGCATTGGTGCTGAATGGTTTTTGTTGTTTTGCTGGTTTTCATAGTTCGAAGAAATCTGGGAAGGGAAAGAGACCTGGAAAAGGTGGGAATCGCTTTTGGAAATTCATTGGGCTTGGATTCAAGACTCCCAGAGAAGCCATTGAAGGTTTTTATATGTTTATCCCTCTCATCTTTTTCACTTATAAAATGTCTATGTGCAAGGTTAATCTATTTGGTTATTGCTGTGGACATGTGTTTCATATTGTAATAAAACATTAAATCTGAGGTATGTGAGGTGTTTGTAAATTAAAGTTATATACTCATCTAGTCGTCTTCGTACATGAGTCCTCTATTAGTTGTTAATTTTTGCTACACATTCTATGTTGTTAGCGGGACAAATCCTGAAACTAAGTTTGGGGTACTCAAGATAAATATACTTGAATGTGTACATATGTTATAATTTTTATCCTGGAATAAATATATCCATAGTCGTCTTCGTACATGAGTCCTCTATGTTAGCGGGACAAATCCTGAAACTAAGTTTGGGGTACCGAAGATAAATATACTTAAATGTGTACATATGTTATAATTTTTATCATGGAATAAATATATCAATAGTTAATTGTTAGAGACTAATTTCTTTTAAGACAAATATATTACCGAAATAAACGTAACGAAATTATATGATTAGATATATTTTATATATAATTTTGAAAAATTACTTTGGATGAGGAGGCTCGCCCATGGATCTGTCCCTGGTTTGCAACATTATCGTGAAAGTTTGTGTTTTCATGCTGATCTAATTGTAGTGTGTTTGGGAATCTTTGTTTATTTTTTATGGTACACGTTATAAACTTATCTCTTGTCTCCAGTGAGCTGAATCAGCTGGGGAAGATGTACATTTCCTAAAAAATGAAGTTGTCTTAAGTAAGGGCTACTTTAAGAAAGTGGCTATCTGATAAGTTGGATTGCATGTTGTTTTATTGAAATGGTTCTTAAAGAAACATGAAGCTATAACCTTTTATCTATAGGAATTAAGGATTGGGCAGTAATTTTGTATATTCACGTACTTAGTTTTTTTTATTTAACAAAAAGGATGGTCTGGTGTTGTATCATTCAAGCATTGTTGGGAAATAGGTCTAATCTACAAATAGAATAATGAGTGGAGGCTGATTGTTAAAACTCTTTTCGGCATTACCCATTTCATGCTATTATCTTTATGTAATTGTATCATTAAATATGAATTAGACTTAGTTATTTCTCTCTGTATGCAATGATGGTCATTTTTACTTCTTAACCTGGGTCTTTCTTTGATTTAATCCTTTTTTCCCATGTAGGAACCTATATTGACAAGAAATGTCCCTTCACTGGCACTGTTTCCATCCGGGGTCGTATCTTAGCTGGAACATGTCACAGTGCTAAGATGACAAGGACTATTATTGTTAGGCGAAATTATCTTCATTTTATAAAAAAGTATCAGAGGTACTATTCTGTCATACTTTGATGTCCAGTTAAATTTTTTGTACGAGTGTAGTTGTATGCTCGGAGTTTTATTTTGATTCCTCTGTTTTTACTTGTTTTGTTCAGATATGAGAAGAGGCACTCAAATATTGCTGCTCATATATCACCTTGCTTCCGTGTGAAGGAAGGAGATCATGTCATTATTGGTCAATGCAGGTTAGACTATATAGGAGATAACCTACAGTTCTTTTTTTATATACATTTTAAATAGATACTGATATCTATCCGATTCTTATTTATTCCTCTTCTGTAGGCCACTCTCAAAGACAGTGAGGTTCAATGTGTTGAAAGTGATCCCGGCTGGATCTTCTAGTGGTGCAAAGAAAGCATTTACTGGAATGTGAGCTGTGATATCTTCAATTTATTGGAGAAAAATGTTACCTTATTATTAGATCTGAGTTTTGGAATGTTGTGACAAATATGATATGATAAATTTTGAATTACTTGAGGTTTTGTTCTGAATTATGTTTAGGATGTTATACATTGTGTTTCTTGAATATATTATTACCTTTTTTTTGGCGCACTGCAGACTCGTTCTTTGTTTTCAAGTACATCTATTTAATTTGTTCCTTGAGCGTCCACGTAAAAGGATCACACGTAACCCGTGCAACTTTTTTGCTTTAAGCTCAGTCCAAAACTTCTCGACCTTGCGATTTACCTTTTTGTTTGTATAATTGGATATGAATGCTGGTTATGAAATGTCCCCGAGAATGGTTTAACCTTGCTGTTGTGTGATAACTCTACTAATAATGCTAATTTGGTTTGTTATTTTGCTTCAAATATAAGGTGCTAGTGTTTGCAGATTATGTAAACAAGTGTTTTGTTGGGAGAAATTTCTTAAAATAGTTAGTAAAATGGCAGATTATGTACCCTTCTAAACATGTTCTATTATTTTTTGAAGTTTTTTCTTTTGTTTTCAATATTCAAAAATGTTTTTTCTATATGTTGTTTGGTGATTCAATTTGATCATATTATTTAGAAAGAAAGAACATGGTGGTAATGCATTACGAGGCTTATTTGTGGAAAAAGGTACGGGCAATAATTTGGAGACTTGCAAATGTATTAAAAAAAATAGGCAATTATTCGTACATTGTTTCATATTTCATATCTGCTGGACACTTCACTTTTAACAATCCAGTTTTGTTACTGAGTATACTTAAAATAAAAGATATATTTTATTTTTATGATTTAAATAATAATGAAATAATAACATCAACCGAGTTTTATCTAAAATTAATTTTCAAAATAAATTATTCGATAAAAATTTATTAAATTATATAAAAAATATATAATTTATATTAGTATAATTTAACTCCTCTACAAAAATCTATATTTGATAATATATATATATATATATATATATATATATGAGTTTAATTTTAGAATATTGTTAGTGTACAAAAAATTTACATTGTCCATTAATTAAAATATATTACATATATGATTTTAATAGAATTTTTTTCAAAAATGATCAATTATTGTTAACATAAAAATTTATTATTAGATGATAATTTAAAAAAATTTACAATATCAATGTATTTTAATTAAATTTATATTATATTGTAATACTTTCCTGGTCCATATAATTTTTGTATGGATAGTAATTTACCTTTGTATCTAATTTTCTTAACTGAATATATTGTATATTTAGGGATGTAAATAGGTCACAAAAGATTGTACAACTTAACTTTTTTAAAGCTTAATTCAGTTTAACTTATTTAAATAATAAATTTAATTTAATTTTTTTAAAAGACTTAATTAATTAAATAAATAAAACTTAAGTTTAAAAAAATTATTAAACTTGTTAGAATAATCTATTTAAAACTAATAAAATTTATAATATATTAAAATTATAATATAATATTATATTAAATAAAAAACATTTTAAATTATAAATCCTAATTATTTTTATTGAAGTTGAAGAATATTTTTATTATATATCCTAGACCCTCTCAAGAGAAAGAGTCTTTCTTGTTAAAGTTTTTTGTGTCACAATTATTTAATAAAATAAAAATATATTTTTTTTACACACATATTTAATATATTAAACTATTTTTTTCTAACTTATTTATATAAGTCTTATTGCCTTTATAATATATCTATATAGCTAGTTTAATAGTTTATTTATATAAAAATTTAATGACTTATTTAAAAATTTTAATACCAAATAGACTATTAAAAAGGTTAATATATTAAAATAAACTTTTAAAAAAGTCATATTAAGCTTGATAAAAAGTTTATGATAAATAATAAGCTAAATATAGATTTCAAAATTATTAAATAGGTCAAACCTCTTTATAGAAAGCCTATCTTAATCTATTTTTATTCTTACTTATACTTTTAGCTCTTAAATATAAGTAAAAGTTAACTAAATTATTTTAATTCAAAAAATTACATTCTGTAATATATCTTTTAAGATTATTTGACAAAAAAATTAATATTTGTGTCAGCATTAAATGTCATTAATTGATAATTTAAATTCTTATGATAAATGAAGAAGTCATTTAACAATTTAAATGGAAGAAAATTAAATTTTAGCAACTTAATTTAAAATTACTAAAGATAATAATATCATTAAATAATGTTAAATGGGTTAATATTTAGAATCATCATAATTAAGACCGGAGAAAGTAATTGTTAGATGTAATTTTAGTGCATAAATAATTAAGTATCATTGGCATTCCGAAGAGAAAATTGCTAAATTGGTAAATCTTTGTAGCGATCAATATTTATATTGGTGAAAGGACAGTGTTGGTAACTCAGTGGGGAAATTTGACTTGACTGTGAGGGGTTGCATGCGTCTGGAACTCTGGCAATGGCATTATTGATGTCGCTGGAATAGACCCAACTTGGTGCAGTTGTGCTTGTTGATAAGAAACCACTATGTTCGTGTATGGTAGTGATACAGCTTCAGCCTCGACTACATCAATAATCAAACTGTCACCTATGTCTAGCCTAGCTTGTGACCACAGTTGCCCACATCATTTTATACACTTGCTCTTCGTAGTTTCAAAGCCTGATTTTAACTCCGTTGCTTTTAACTTTGATAACTAAGAAGAAAAAGTTAAAGAAATACGTTGAAATTATCCAATTTAAAACTCCAAATCTTGTTAGAATTTTTATTTTATTTTTGCTGTTTTAAGTCGATCATAATGTCCCACAAATGCTTGTGATGTGCTTTAAAGTACTTAACTCTCATTTCATTTCTTTCTCAACGATTAATTAGAAGAGCCTACTTTTTTGTTCAGTTTAAAATTCGTTAATTCCTTTTGTTTGGTGCTTAGTTGACTACTTTTTTGGTTCTCTTTTTTGGCCCTTTTGGTGTTGGCCATTACTTCTCAAAAATATCTCACAGTGGGGCATGGAATTTTGTAAGCCCTTCCATTGATACCAAAACGCAATTCACAGAAAACTTCAGTGAACAATGTCGTTCCACGTCCAAGTCCAAAAGGCTTGTGCATCGCTAGTGACTCAGTAATTTCTAGACAACTTCATAGTGCAAAAGAGCTCCTTCCTTTTGGGTATGCTTGACTGGACCATAATGACTTATGATACATGAACATTATGATTATGGTCCTTGATGGAATCCTAGTAGGGATAGCCACTAAATTTGTAAAGTTCATTTTCGAATTAAAAAAGAGTCATTTCACTTTGATTCTTATCTCTGATTGATATTATGAGAGATGGGGTGTCATGCAGCACCCTAGCCTATAAAATCATAGAGCTATATTTAAAGTTGGTGCTGACTTGTGACTACTGTAGAAAATTGAGAAGTATAATGTCATTAACCTATTATGTTTTCATTGAATAAATTCTGTCAGCACTAACCAATCAACTTTGTAAAACTTTGCCTTCAATTCCTTTTGCATCATTATTGGTGATTGGTAGTTAATAAAATATAGCAAAGTCCAGGCCTCTCTGGTCAACTTGTCTTTTTAACTTATTATATTACATCATTTCTATAGCTTATGGCACACACAGACACATATATACTTTCAAAGTTAATGATATATTCCAACTTTCCTAGTGCCTGATACTCGTATTTGTGTGATAAACCCGCACTCCTATTTCGTATTACCCCTAAAGTCTTACTATTTTAAAATCTAAGATGCAGACAGTTTGTTTGATTTGAGAAAAAAAAAATTTATTTTTTTCTTCACAGATATTATAAAAATATCAGTTTTTTATTTCGTTTCTAAATATCAGTATAAAAAAGGTAAAAGTAACACAAAAACTTGTTTTATATATATAGAGAGAGAGAGAGAGTTTTTTGAAAATAAAAAACAGGAAGAAAAAAAAGTTTTGTTTCGTCATCTGTCTTATTTGACATGGTAGGTTGTTTTTGTTTTAAGATTGATTGCTTAGTTTTATTATGGCCTCTGCCTGATTATTAAAAGAAAAAAAATAAAACAAAAATAACCTTGTCAACCCAAAAAAATCGTAGATTAATTAGTAGTGATTATCTTAATTTAGTGTATAATTTTAAATTTAAATTTTAGTCAATATAAGTATGTTAAATAAAAAAAAAAACTTTTGGGTTGGCTTAATCACATTCTTGTAGACAAATTGTTTAAAGATAAATTTGGCTTCTAAGTCATGAATTAAAAGCCTCCTTTAGTTAAGCAAATAGAAAAGATGATCTTGAATAGTTAGAAAAGGCTTTGGGGTTGCTTCATACCAAGGAAATTATTAGGTTATAAATGCCGTTCTCAAAGGAAAAACCTGAAATAATTTCCGGCAATTAAAAATTATGGGTGTTTATACTTTACACACCACTTTGGTAGGTTATTGCTATTTTGCTACTACAATGTTTTTAAAGAAAACGTCATGGGTCAACATTTACCTTGTTATCTATAACATTGATGGATTTCCTTCACTCCTACGCTGTTGATATTCTTTTAATTTTTTGTAACAATTTACAGAACAAAGACTTTAATTGTTCCCAATTAAGCCAGTTGGCGGATGTTGAATGTTTACTACCTAACAAGCAGAGCTAAGGGTGTCTCTAGCTGGCATAAAATCATTATAGGGAAGATAATTAATGATGGTAAAAAGAAACATTTTTTTATTAATTTTTAATTTCAATTTAAATAAAAAATATATTTATAATTTTTAAAATTTAACACTATTTTATTTACATTTTTCTCTTTTTAATATTATTTGAATCTCTCTTAGTTCTTAAATTGCATAACAAATCGGGAAAAGTATGTTATCAAAAAGATTATACCATGTTATGTTGTTACACATAAAAAAAAGTGCAATTATTCAAAAAAAAATTAAGTAAAATTTTAGTAAACTTAAAAAATGTAATTATAGATTACCCCAAACAAAACTATTTTACACAAATATTCATTCATGTTTCAATACATCATTTAAAGTTATCATATTATGAAAAGAAATATGAATCTTAAAGATTATTTTAAACAAATAAAAATATTATTTTATTAACAAAATAACTTAGAGGACTGATAACAAATGTCTTTAAAAGTTAAGAAATCCTCAACAGAATTCACTAGCTTAACAATGTTTAGCTATAACATAAAAGGAAATTTGACATTTGAAATAGCCTGGTTCAATTAGTCATAGTCAATTTTATTTATCGATGTGGATGTATTCCAACTTCTCACACTAGTTCCCTTATTTTCACGGAAAATTATCCCCACATCCCCTGCAAGAGTAATTACTAATTAGGTTCACTTTATGAAAGCCACAAAATTAATGAAAGCAAGTAGATATATGACATAGAATTTTGGTATAAATATCACAGAAGATTTTTCACATGGGATTTTATGAGAGTGCAATAAAGGCAGAAAAAGAGAAGGAAAATAATATAAAAAATAAAGGGTGTGATGACAAGATGAAAGGTAAGCATAGAAAGCGACACAATCCAAGCTTTTTTTCTGACCAACATTATAATATCAAAATCACCACCTAATAAACCCAACCAACAATTTTGGACCACGCTTTCATAGAAAAATCTGGAACTTAACGGCTCTCCCTTCTCTCTTTCACACTCCTTTCCACTCACTAATATAGTATAAACACACACACCAACATCATTTTCCCGACATATTCTAAGAATCTTCTCTCTCTCTTTCTCTCTCTTTGGTGTAAGCCACAAACAAACTTGCATCAGGTCTCTTAACATGTGGACTTGTTTGTGACTCTTACTTTGTAATTTTCATGCCTGCGAGTGCAAGTGCTAGTTGCTGAGTTGAAGTTACCACTTGCCCATAACTATTGTGACCATGTGTGTGCAAGAAGATGAGCAAGTTGATCAAGTTATTGAGAACAACCTTGATAACAGAAGGATGTCATGGCCTTTGCATTGTGATCTCTTGCATGCCCACATGGAAAACCGAGAAAAGGACGCTTTTTTTGGAGCTCCCACTAACAGGATCTTCGCTGCAAATTCATTTCCAGTAATTATTGGCTTCCCTGATCATCTTTGTCCATTTCTTCCTTCATGGGGTGTCATTTTTCTACTAGTTTGATTCTTTCCAAATAATTCATATGAAGTTTTATATGGTTGATAATCATTTCTATCTCTTATTTTGGTTTTTATCCTTTTTGTAATCTGAAAAAATATTCTCCACGATATAAGGCAAGAAATAAAGTTGTACGAAAAGCTTTTTTTTTTTATCTTCTGTTTTTTTGCTATGCAATGAGCTATTTTTAATTTATGGCTACTATTTCAATTAGTCTTCGTACACTTTAATAATACTTATTTGCTAATTCATGTTCACCTTTTTCTTTTCCTTTCTTCCTATGGTTAGTTCATGGATTCTTCTCTAATTGTCTTTTTCTCTAATTAGATTTTGGTTTGTACCCAGTATCCATCCCTATGGTTGTTCATCCTTTTCTTTGATGCTTCTTGTGTATCTTTGGTAGAAGAAAACCAGTGAATGAAATATGAGTCCTTAGGGTTACGTGATCCTGAAAATTCTCTCAGATGGGATTATCTTGGGATAACTGCTGGAACTGCTTGTGTTAGAAATTAAATAGTATTCGGGGATGTAGTGAAGATTAAATTTTGTGTACTTGGTAACATAAACGCATATGTTGATTGTGCTATCAATTGAATCAGCTTGCATTGCTGGCGTGTTAATAATGATCCTTTGTTTTGCGTTGGTATTTCTAAGATATTCTTATTTGTTAGCATAATTTGTTGGTTACTCGGTTCATAATGATTACTTTGCAGATATGACAGTTATAAACTGGTAAACTGAATACTTTTTTCAGGATTATGTTTTGTTTGTGTACTTCGTGAGAATACTTATCTGTTTCTTACCTTCATGGCTTTCTTGTGGTAGCTTATCATCTTCTGATTCTTAATTCTTTTGCTGTACAAGGCTCCTGTTATCTTAGCTCATTTACATTTTCTGCTGTGGTGCATTTTAGCTGGAAAGCATATGTGAGGATGCAGAGACTGTGGACAAAAGACAGAACCTGATGAACTTTGTCCCTACTCTTCGGTCTGGAGAGTGGTCTGATATTGGAAACCGCCCTTCCATGGAGGATACCCACATATGCATTGGAGACTTAGCAAAGAAATTTGGTAATACTGTGCTCAGCGAGGAAGCTATTTCCTTTTATGGTGTAAGCTATCTAACCGATTTTGCTATTTCCCAGTTCATAAATTTCATTTTATCCCATCCACAGTCATGTTGTATTTGTAATGATATATGGGAAAAATTCAAACATTTTCAATTCACCCCTAAATAGGAACCAGCAAGAAAGAAGAAAGTAGACAATGGTTTCTTGCATCAAGTGGTGAATAACTTAAAAGAAAGGTACCTTCTAATAAAGAGAAGTCGAGCATCCTGTTGTGTTCAGATTCAGTACGCAATGAGAAATTGTCTCATAGTTAGATATGTTTTTGCATCAGTAAAAGTGATCTCATTGCACAATGCTGTTGTTGTAGAAGTGATCTCATTACACAATGTGAATTCATTCCTTCAAATTTTACTCTCCAAAAAATTTAGCAAGGATCTATATTGAACTAGACAATGACCAGATAATATTAGATGATGTTATGAGTCAAAGTTAGTGATATATGGATTGCATTGTTTATTTATCTATTGCCGCAAATGCTGCTAATATTTAAGATTAAATACTTTAACGGGTTCACTAGATTTAGTGTTGAGAGTGTTTCCTTGTTTGAATTTTGTTGAAGGTGAGATGGGTGGGAGACTTTTCCTCATTGTTATTGTCATCCCCTTCCTCCCCCTTAGGACTTGTAGTTGTATATTTATTCCAAGTCTGACTTGACATCTTGTGAGTAAAGCAAATTATATAAGCTTGGAAATTTCACTCAGAACAAGATGATCTAAATATCTTTTTAGTCATTTTGAATAGGGGGAGAAACATGCACCCTTGTAATCAGGAATCAAGATTTAACATGTAAAGAGAAAATGGTTTGCTGGGCAGGTATTTGATGGACATGGAGGGAAGAGTGCTGCACAATTTGTTCGTGATCATCTGCCGCGGGTGATTGTTGAGGATGTTGACTTCCCTTTGGAACTTGAAAAGGTTGTCACAAGGTCATTTTTGGAGACTGATGCAGAATTTGCAAGAACATGTTCTATCGAGTCTTCCCTGTCTTCTGGTACAACCGCACTGACAGCAATTATATTTGGAAGGTGAGCGCTTGTTTCCGCTGTTTTCTGGTCTTTATAACCACAGCATAAACTTCAAAGCTCATATTTGTAAAATGACACACTGACCTTGATGTTAGATGCAGTGCCTAATAGCGCACGACTTGCATAAAGATTGAACCATAGCATCTCGCTGAATTATTTTGAATGGACATTTGATGAAGCTATTTCAGTGCTTTAAATGAGAATTTCATTATCTTGTGTATAGGACTTTACTTGTAGCCAATGCAGGAGACTGCCGTGCTGTATTGTCACGTGGTGGAGGGGCCATAGAAATGTCCACAGATCATAGGCCATTGTGCAATAAAGAAAGAATGAGAATTTTGTCCCTGGGTGGATTCATTGATGATGATTACCTGAATGGGCAGTTAGGCGTCACTCGTGCTCTAGGTGACTGGCATCTTGAAGGAATGAAGGAGATGAACGGAAAGGATGGACCATTGAGTGCTGAACCTGAACTCAAATTGATGACGTTGACCAAAGAAGATGAGTTTTTGATAATTGGCAGTGATGGTATATGGGATGTTTTTCGCAGCCAAAATGCTGTAGACTTTGCTAGAAGGAGGCTTCAAGAGCACAATGATGTGAACCAGTGTTGCAAGGAGATAACAGGAGAAGCAATAAAGAGAGGAGCAACAGACAACTTGACAGTAGTTATGATATGTTTTCACTCAGATCCACCACCTTCAGTAGTTGTAGAAAGGCCTAAATTTAGAAGAAGTATATCTGCTGAGGGACTTCAAAATATTAAATGCTTTCTAGAAGGATAGAGCATTCTTGTCTACAAGACATTATTTTTTTGGGCTAAGATTGTGTACATAAATTCATCTCTGACACTGAAAATAAGTGTTTTCCTGCTTCCTCTTGTCACTTATCCCTGAGGGGATAGAAGTAAGGAACATTAATACCATCATAAAATCGTATAATTATTTTTCCCATTGTTGTTGGGAAAGTGAGAGGCATGACTTGTCCATATTATGTACAATGTCATTTGTGTGCACATCATTGTATTGTGCTCCTACTGTTTTCTTTGTTTTACGGTGAAGCTTCTTACTGAAACTTCTATGTATATCTTTTTGTCCTTGATGGTTTTATTTTATCAAAATAGGTAAACAGGAATGATAGTACGGAGCTGAAAATTTCCAGGCCACATTTGGAACGTGACTTTCCTTTTGATTTCGATGGATAACGTGAATGGCATTACAAAAAATCATTAAACTTGCATTATTCTGTTCATGCAAATTTTCCAAAATGCTCTTATGTATGATTATCAAAGCCTCCAATCATGATAAAAATAAGATAAAATCTACGGCCTAATCACAAAGCGGTCTTGAAGGTAAACATAGAAAGCCAGCATAAATTGACGCGCCGTGAAGACTAGTCTATCACGCGAGTATAACCCGGAAATAGGTGGGCGAGTTATTTTCCAATAAGAGGTGCAAAAAAAGGTTACATCATTGACAGTTGCTGAATGGCTTGATGAAAACGAATCATGTGCTTGTACATTTGTATTAACCATCAGCTATTAGTGAGAAAGCGATATAAACATCGAGAGCTTTTTCAGCAAATCTCAATCAATGACACATTAGACACGCCTCTACCATCTGCAAAATTACGGGCCCGGACTAAATTATCAAATGTGTTTTGCGGCTTCTGTGCATTATGTGGTTTCACTGACTTCATTAAAAGTAGAATTTTGTTGAACCTATAGAGTATGCACTATGCAGGCGTTAAAAATACAATCATTGTACAATTTCCGTAATATGGCGAGGAAAAAAGAGAAACATGTTAGTACTACTACACGATCAATATCATCATAAACAAAGAATTACAGATACAAAAGACTACTCTATTTCAATAGCATAGGAAGTGACCCAGTTCGCGAAATAGCTGCGCCAAATCCTGCAACTCGCAAAGCAAAGCAAAGCACTTATAACTTAGCTTGCATCGCATATAATGGGACCGGCTTGAAGGCCCGAACTTCTGAAGAAAGGCATGAAAGGAAGATCAAATCGGACAGAAGCTTTTACACAAAATCACATCATTTGTTGATGAAGGTCCGCTGCCTGCTGTGCCAGTTCCACCACCATAGCCTCATCAAAGAACTTACTTATGCTTACATCCTCACTCATTCCCTGCAAGATTTAATGCAAGAGTATTGTGTATTAAATGCTTTGCAGTCGCAACTAAACAGAGATGCTCTTCCCCCAGATATTTCACAAATATTCGCTGTAGCATTCCTCTAACTTCAACTTTGCATGATTGTCTACAACTTTAAAGAGATATTCTTTCTATTTCACTTTTCTTTCTCACAAAAGCAAATAATTACTATAAAGGTTTCAACATAAATGTGGAATACCATTTTCATAAGACCTCTGTCTGAGGAAAAAATTTTAAATAAAAAAATAGTAGAATTTTATGAAAGTTAGTGAGTCCTAAAAATAAGAAGGAAACGGCAGTACCTTTCTACGCCTTGTCTTTACCATAAACTCACGGGCAAGATGCTGGATTGGTGCTGGTTCAAGAGGGCGCAAAACAATGTTTTTGTCCAGAGGATCTCCAGGAACAATAGCCCAATGATCAAAAACTGACAGGCAAAATGCTTGACCTTGTGTATGGTATCTCAAATCTGTCTCAAAACCAAATGATTCTATCACAGGCAGAAATGCCTGAGATAATTGGTGAACAAAGTCAGCAAATCAAATTTATGATGTACATACTCAAGCTTGTACTCGATATCTTAAAAACATGGCAGTCTGAGGAGGCAACATCCATTAAAAAAGTTTATAGGTAAATGTTAGCCACCAACCTTAACAATGTAAGCCGGTGTGCCTGGTTGAGGAACATCAGCAGTAACATGTCCACGCCTACGAGATAATACAGTGTAGATTGCAGATACACAATCTATTGGTGTTTGAATCTGATGCAAAGGCCAGAAGAATAACATCACTACCCAAGCAAGAATCAGTGAAAATAATAACATTATTGTTCTCAAGACTCTAAAATTAGAGGAAATAAAAAATAATTGTTTTATTAGTTTCCACAAAAATTCTATTATTCCTGACATATTAGATTTGATCATTAATTAAAATTAAGTGTTCAGCTTATTAGGTCATACACAGGTCTTTACACAATTGTCAATTGGTCAAAATGATAGATACCATAAATGATTACAATCAAATTTGATATGCAACCAACACTGAAGTTTAGCTAGTATGTACCTCTACGTAATATACTGGTTCCATAAGCCGGGGGGTAGCCATAAGGAAAGCTGAATAGGCCACCCGTCTTGCGGTTGGAATGATCTGGCCAGATCCCCGATGAAGTGGTTCAGGGGCAATCCTTGCATCAACAATCTTGAACTTAACATTTCTGATTGGCTCATCACACAGAGGTCCTTCTCGTGCACCCCACTGAAATCTGTCAAATGACATTAAAGCTCATAATCAATGCACAACCAATTAATCAATAAATATATAAACAATTCAAAGTATTGCATGTTTACCCCTGAACAATGGAATCCTTCACAGCATTCAGCAGACTCTTGTCAACTTCAGTTGGTAGGGTATCATCTAACAAAATATTGGGGCCCTGCATTATACTTGTAGATGTTACACAGAGCTTGGTAGAGACAGAGAAAAGTACACCCATTGAGAGATTTACCTGCTTATCAGGGCCAAATGCCCAGATAGATCGTGCAGCAAGCAGATCCCAGTCATACTTAGTCTGAAAGAATTCACCTAGTTTCTTTCTATTCCAGTCAGTGCTAACAACACCATTCTCTATGTCCTCTGCAAGACCTCTTTCTAATGGCTCAGCAATCTAAAGAATGATCAAGGTTACCATGAGTGATGAGAATAATGATCAAACTCAGATAAAAAGGTATTCTTGAACAAAGCCATTTACCTACCATAGTTATTTTATTCTTCTTGTTTGGTGTTTCGGCAAAACATTTCATTGATGAAGATTCAACAACAGTTTCACAAAATGAGACAACAGGATCTGCTACCTACAAAAGCAAAGGAAAGGATAATGTTCAGCAAAGAAACAGCTTCACCTTTAAGTCAATGTCTAACCCAAAAGAGAACCAAAAGTAAATGAGTGAAGAACTAGATAGGGGAAACAGTAGATAACCTTGACTTCTACTTCAGAATAAAGCTCTCTTAGGTCCTTCATAATTGAATCCAAGTACAGCTCACCAGTCCCCAATATAGTGTGTTCCCCAGACTCCTCAACTTTAGTAACTGCAAGAGGATAACTCTTGCTTATTTTCCTCAGGCCCTCCACCATTTTTGGCAACTCACTTGGATTCAATGGTTCAGTAGCTGTTTTTACTACTGAGAGAGTATTGAACTGAAGAGGCCTGAATATATATACATCCTCATCATAATCAACATTACAAAGGGTGGCAGTTTTCATGATTGAAGCATCCACACCTTCAATTAGAACCCAAGAACCAGGAGGAGCCTCAGCTATTGGCATCCTATCGCGAGCTTGATACACCCACAACTTTGTTACTTCTTTTATAGTCATGTCTTCCTCGTCATCTGGTGAGTATCCTTCTCCAAGAACACGTACGGTCTGTCCTGTCTGTATCTTGCCACTATAAACTCTACCAAATGCATCAAACACACTGCAATCAGATTTTGGATACAATTTAGTCACATTAACCATTAGGGGGCCAGAAGAATCGCATTGTGCCATGGCTTTGTAAATAGATGAGTCCTTAGGCCCAGTATACGTATGATCAACTTTCTTAATTGCAGCTTCCCTTGGTGAAGGTATATGCTGGACAAGCATGTCAGTGAAACCTGAAGCTGGACCAAAAACTGAGCTACAAGCCAGCCTTAGCAAGGGCCTAACATTTAATCTATAAGCTGCATTACTCAGAGTGACTCCAAGTTCAGCAAGTGTCGTCTCAACACTCTTTTTATGCTCCCCGATAACTTGGCTATATATCTTGTAAAGCGGCTCCAGCACAAACTCAACAAAAGATCGTTCCCCACCACTGGCAGGGGGTTTCTTCTTGAAGGCTCTGGTATCTGGGTGAAAATAGTAGTCTCCCCAAAGACGAGAAGCAAACTTATTAGCTTCCAAAGGAATCCCATGCAGCTTCCCATACAATTTAGCGAATGATTGCAACGTAAATGACCATCCAGCAGTGGCACTAGCAAAACAAACATTCCCAGCAACCGGATCCACAACTTGAACATCACCAGCAATTGAGGAAGCAGCAGATATGTGGGTATTAATAACTTCCAAAGTATGCCTCAGTTTATGATAAGCATCCTTGGGCGGCAATTTAAGTTCAGTTATGAGCCTGTCAACCTAAAACCAAAGCATTCAACAATAAGATCACAACTCAAACTCTCCCTTAACGTTAACAACAAGAAATCACTTACCTTATTGATTACAACAACAATAGGCAGTCTCTCCTGAATGGCATGGCGTATAGCCCTCTCAGTGTTTACCTACAAATCACAATAAGTTGAACTAAAAAACTCGATGCTTCTACAGCTGCAATCAACAAGCATTAACAAAAATGAAATCACATGTAATGCAATACCATCACTCCTTCAGCAGCGTCAACAATCAAAACAGCACCATCTGCAAGCCTCAAAGCAGCAGTCATTTCATCAGAAAAATTAACATGACCAGGTGTATCCATAATATTACACAAATAAGACTTAGAATTGCTATCTTCAAGCACAAGTGACATTGGAACAGCCTTAATCGAAATCCTCCTCTCTTGTTCATCGATCCTAGTATCAGTGTAGCGCGTGTGCTTCTCACTCTGGGAATCGAAAGTGGACATGTGGTGCGTCTGCTCCACCAGCATGTCCATGAACACAGTCTTCCCATGCTGCAAGTGCCCTACAAGAGCAACATTCCTCACGAGAGTAGGGTTCGACATGAGGCCAAGTAAGAACTGCGAGGAAACGTACGTGGAAGAGTCCTTCACTCCAACCTCGAATTTTATGTTCCTCACTGGCTTGATAATCGGTTGCTCCAGGGGTTGTTCATCTTCGTCCATAACTAGGGTTTCGACGTCTTCGCCGTAAACCTCTTCGGCGGTGGGGTAGTACTTCTTGTCCTCCGCGAGGACTACTTGGTTGTCCACCATGTCCACGTCGTTGGAGGCTGTTGTGATCCATCCGTTGCTTGGACCTTCGCCGTCCGATTGAGCGTCTGCGTCGTGGGGCTCGTCGTCGTTGTCGTCGGCGTCGGCATCTCGGTCGGAGTCTTGGTCGGAGTCGATTTCGGGGCCGATGTAGTTGCCGAACTCGTCGTATAAGCTATCGTCCATGTTGGAATGTGGAGTGTGGAAAGCGCGAGAGAAGAAGCGGGAATTGCTCTCACCGTCGTTTTGAGCAGAGAGGGGTTTTAGGGTAACGAGAAACCAAGGGACTAGACGGTGGGGGAGATCACATTTCAAATGGGCTGGCCCAGGCCCAATGGATACAGGCTACGGCCCACGGTAGGCACCATGTGAACATTCAAGAATTATAATTTTAATAATAATCAAAGTGATTTGTTGAAAGGAAAATTGATGAAACTGAATCTTTTAAATAGTTACGACACTAAAAATTGAATAATCAACGCAAAAATTATTCAAATCCGTTGTTAATAAATAGTAGAATTTAAAAAAGTTTTAACATGTTTTTATTATTTAATTTTAACTAATTATAATTCATAAAATCGTTTTTTTTTAATTTATTGAGTTTCACACATTATTTCGAGAGCGTATTACTGATTAGAGGATATTGAAAGAAATAATGGCATGACTAATACGCATGAGAGATGAACAAATTTACCAGTTGACACACAAAATTTGTATCGCTTTAGTAAAAAAAAAAAAGTCTTTTAGGTGATTTAACATTTTTATTGCTAATGTTTATCTTAAAACTAATCCAAGGAATGAGCGTTGCAATAGTATTTTGACACAAAATGAACATTAGAAACTCGTTATACAAAATTTTCTTACAATGCAGTCTTTTTTTCCATCACATGAGACATTTATCTTGCTCTCTTTTCTTTTCTTTTTCTATTTCTCTCGTGTTATAATGTTTTGTACACCCCTATTGTACCAGAAAAATATTATTAGAGATAGATCTGTTTAACTTGAAGACGAATCAATGGTCATATTAATGTTTAAACTTTATCAACAATTTGGTTTAGCTTGCGCATATCACGTTAATAGTTGAATGTGTAAAATCCAGACTCGCAAAAATGAAACCTAGCTAGAGCTCCCATTTCACAGATACATGCATTCCCAGAGAAAGATTAAAATAGACAGACTAAAAAATTGTAGTTTGGTATGAGTTCTTAAAATTTGTTGTGCCCTTCACTTCCAGAATAATAATAATCGCCGCATTATCTACCATTGTTGATCATGATGATTGTTGACAAGCATCGTTGCCCATGTTATTACGCCAGTTGTCCTCTTTCACAACATGATGCATATCACGGTATCAAACATTCCAGGTACATACAACAACTTACCATAATTAAACTCAAAAGTCAGAATCATACGTAGCACCGTTTTTATAATTTCCTACATGCAATTCGGAGATCAATATATTTAATGCAACTATATACATAGAAAGCATATCCCTTTATTTATTATTCAAGCGATATACACAACATAAAAGTATATCACACGAGAGATATATGATAAATATTGACAGTGGTGGAACTATGAAGCGTAAAGTGGCACTAAACCTACGATTTTGGCGTTGTAATGGATAAAGAGTTCAAAAGCACTAAAACATTCAACAACACATATTCATGGATACACGCGATAATTATCAATGTACTCAAGTTTATAACATCAGTGGCGATGGTGGTGTGGAGGCCCGGGTGGCCCAGGAGGCCCAGGAGGAAGTGGTCGGGGTCCAGGAGGTGGAGGTGCTGCTGCAGCTGGAGGTGGCGGAGCAGGCCCAGTATGTGGGGGCCCTGGTGGCCCGGGGTGGTGGCGTGGGCCTGGGCCACCTGGTGGTGGTGGATTGTGCATGTTGATTGCTGCTTTCTCTCTGTTCTTGAAATGATGAACAAGTGGCCTTCTACGTTATTGAAATATAGTTAGTGATGGAGGAATTTAAGCCTATGCTTTCTACAATACACTAGAGAAGTAAATGAACCCTTGTCTTCAACAATCTACTAGTCAATGTCCATGTATATTTTTGGTAGTTGGGTAACTAACATTCATAACAGGTGTGGAATTCAAACGAGTTTCAAAAACTAATTTACAATTATTTTATATATTTATTATAATATTTAATAAAAAAATTTAAAATATAATCAAATATCAATAATAAAATTACATATTTAAAAAATTTCAATCTATCTAAATTTTAAAAAAATATTATTATCATAAACATGAAATATTATTCAATAGTTAAATTAATAAAACTTAATATTTATAAAAACTTAATAGTTAGAGTCGTTGCTAAAATAACTTAATCTCAAAGGAAGAAAAAACCACATCAATGACGTGGAACACGTTTCTATCACTTGTTAAAAATGCAAAAACAAATGTTGAATAAAAAACATTTTAATTTTTTGTTTTGTTATACACTACATGTGTTTATTAAGTTTTTAATTTTATAATTCATTAACAAATATTTTTGCAGGACCATGATTAGTGTGATACAAGAACGAAAACAACACGTAGCATGCTATAACTGAGTCGGCGCACAAATATGAAGCTATTTTAAAAAGCAAGTTGTTTGATTTTGTTTAAGTAATTAATAATTATTATGTTAGTTTTTTAAAATATATATTTATTATTTTAATTAAATTA
Source organism: Abrus precatorius (assembly GCF_003935025.1). Classification (NCBI taxonomy): domain Eukaryota; kingdom Viridiplantae; phylum Streptophyta; class Magnoliopsida; order Fabales; family Fabaceae; genus Abrus; species Abrus precatorius. Next base: position 34,358,612 of record NW_020874428.1, on the reverse strand, counting down.
TTTTATTTTAATAATATACATAAATTATAAATTTGCAAATATTTATTAATTTTTTGTTAAGTCTATAACTTATTTACATCTATCTATAAATTTTACAGTATTAAATATTACATTGTATAATTTTTATAATGACAGAATTTTATTTAATATTTTTAACTCATTAAATTTTATTTAAATAAAATATTTAAATTATTTTAATAATAACATATAACTTGACAAATTTAATTTGTAATACTTTTGTTGTTAATTTTGTTTTTTATTATAATATTAAAAATATTTATTGAACATGTAATAATAATGTAAAAATTTTCATAATTAATCCTTAAATAAAATTATAAAATAATATACTAAAAAAAATATTTATTTATAAAATTATATGAATACAATTTTTTATTATAAATTAGTCATTATTATAATACAAACAAAAAGTTCAACAAATATCTAACTTAATTTGATAATAAATTATTAAATTTATGTAATAGTTTAATAACAATTATTTAATCTAAAAATTTAATATTATATAAATTTATTTATTTATTTATTAAGTAATCTTATTTATCTATAAATTTAGAGTAAAAAAAATTGTATAAATATTTTTTTAATAAATTATAATTACTTTTTAAAAATAATCAGTTCATTAATTAATATTAACTTGTTTAATCTTGTAGGTTTTTTGGTATTACGAACTTTTTATATGATAAACTTTTTTATTCTAACCCACAAAAAATTAAGTTAAATTAATTTGCATCAATTTATTTTACAACTAAATTAGCTTATTGAAGTAAATGGCTAAATATATCATTAGCGTTCATCATATGACCCAAATTATCTTTGGCCATTTAGCTATAAGGTAAACCTCGAGTTCTGAACAGTAACATAAACTTTTTTTTTTTTTTCTTTTGTGGATTGAAGAAGATAGTTTTTAAACAAGGACAAAGGGAAAAAGTAAAAAGATAAAAAAAATCAGTGATCATTTTTGTTACGTTTCTTGAATAAATTACAAAAGAAAATGCGACGTTGTACCCAATTTAATTGAAATAAAGTGACACGAATGCTTTGTTTACGGTAAAAAGAAGAAACGGACAAATATATTAATCGACAAAGTCAATGGTGTCCCGTATACAACATCGTCTTGTTTCGCACATAGGAAGTAGTATCGTGTTGTTGTTTGTCTCCAAATAACTCCATTTTGATTGAAGCTAAACAACTGTGTTTTGACCACTGTGGCAATTATTATGCTCCATTATCATCGATCTCCTAATATTGCCCACCACACCTAACCCTTATTATATAAAAGAAAACAAAAAACACAGGAGAATTTTATTTGGTATGAGCTGTTGTGGATTCAATTTGATGATTCTCCAAACTGTCTTCTCTTAATAATATTTGGCTATTTCTTTTTACTTTTCCTTCTAAGCCAAACATAGTCCAACGTAAATAAAGCACCTCATTCCTCATTTCCTCATGTTATATCCATTTTGGTCCGGTCAAAAATGTCATTAATTTTTTTTCACATTCTTCTTTAAACCTAACGGTGTCAGGTAATATACTATTTGAAACTGTTTGAATTCATTAGAAAAAAAGAAAATGGTAAAATTAAAAAGGCAAAGACGTTAAGAAAAGAAAAACACTGCATGCACTGTTTGAATTTGTTGCCTCAAATGAAAGAAAGTTGAGAAATAATTGAAATTGAAGAAAAGCTCCAAGTTGGTATGCTTTCCATTGTCATCAAGCAATAACAATAAGCGTTCACAGGCATCCACATCTCATATCTACTTGTGTTGTGTGCCTCTCATCTTCTCTTCTCTCTCCAAGACATGGGTTCGGCTTCAAGTCGACTTGGTTCTCGCCCTTCTTCTCCGAGGGTCAACCGCTTCAGTTTATCATCTCTTCTATGTGGCACCTCCACTTCTCGTTCCATTTGCCAGGTGCCCTTTTCTCTCTTTCCTTCAAATCCCTTGTTATGTCCTTTTTCCTCAATACCCATTTCGTTTTTCATGCTCATGGACATTTTTTCAATTCAAAAATTTGATTTTTATCATCTGGGGTTGATCCATCCGATCCCCTTTTTTATCTCATGGACGAGGATAAAACGTATGTAGTCTGTTGCTTTTAAACCTGGTAGCCCTTTCTTCTTTGAAATTGATGTGCAAATTTAATTTTTTGAAGGGTCAATCATTCGAACTTGGCTTATAGTTATGGATGGCTATTTTGTAAAAGTATAGGCTTTTTGATAAACTAATTGATTTCTTCTTCTTCTTTTTTGAATTGGTTGTGGTAGATCATCTTACGTACATGAACTTGTTTGCAGTTTATGGGCTGTAGTGATTATCATAGTTGATGGAGTTTTTAGAATCTGACAATTTTTTAATTGATTAATGATTAATCCGGTTTGACTCATAGCATATGAGCTTAGTCAATGAAATTATCTGCTGATGTTTATGTTATCGTTCTTTGTCGGAAATATGGGATTTAGCGTATTGTTATTGTATCTCCCAAGTTGATTTGATTGATTCAGGGAATGGTTCGAATCTCGAACATCTTGAGAAATTAAAATATCACAATTTATAAGCTTTTGAATTCAACTCTTTCTCCATTCACTGGCTGGTAGTGGCACTCCTTTACTTTCTATTGATCTGCCTAAATTTTTGGAGGCATGTAGGTGTATGATTTTATGCATCTCACATCTATACAACGATGCATATAAAAAATCATATCTGCTCTTAACTTGTTGACTACTCTCGCGAGGAAAACAATTTATGAGTATGACTTGAAATTCTATGCACAAGCCATGTTATTTCTACTGGTCTCACACATGTTGCATTAAATAAATACTCAGAGAGTGATAGATACAGGAAGTGACAATCTTATATTGTGTTTTTAGATGGAAGAACGTTCATCTGAATTTCAGGTTGATTCAGCAAGAGAATTTGATGGTGAAATTCAGAAAGACATTGAGGAATCATCTTTATCACGTACAGAAGCTAGAGTTAGCTTTGGTCCCCGTGCTGAAACTTCAACCTCCCCTGATATTAGAAATGAGTTATACGGTAATACTACTGGTGAAGGTTCTTCCTTAAATGTTTCAACAGGTAGTCAGAGAGAGCTCTTGTCTGAACGTAAGGAGCTAGTCCCTCTTTTTAAGGTAAGTGTTGGTCATAGTGGTCATGAATCATATAGTGATAGTAGCAATGCAGCTAGTACTTCATTTGTACAACAGCAGTCTTCAGATCCGGTCTCTGTAAATGTTTCTGCTAACAAGGATGCAGTCAATGATGTTGATGATCCAGTGGTTAGTGGCACCTCTCAATTCTCTCTTGAGACAACGCTTCCAAGAAGTTCAACCCCTCAAGTGCATGGGAATTCAAGTTCTGGTGAAATTTCTGTTGAGAATCAAACTAGTTCATTCATATCTATCCAGAATTCGTCTTCCAATCCCGTTGCTCAACTTTCAAACTTAGCAGCAACTTCTCAAGTTCCAGAAGATGAACTCCGTCGCGAGACAATACCTTCTGGTTTAGGTATTCTTGTGTCCAATCGTGAAAGAGGGCAGGGAAATGACAGTGTGCTTCAAGTTGATGTGGTCACTATATCTTCCAACATTTTGTCTGGGAGCAATGCTGATGCCAATGATCATGATGCCAGAAGGAATGGTAGAAGGTTATTTTGGGATGCTTTTTCACGACGTAGTTCTAGAAGGCTTGGTGATTCTCCAACCATTGTCTTCTCCACTGGAGGTGCTGATGATCCAGGATCGATGGATCGATGGATGGTTGATTTTGGTGGTGATTTGTCAAATGATGGGGTTGGAGGTGCTTCTGGATATATGGGCAGTAGAATTCACAGATGGAATGAACGAATGCAGCACTCAAGATCTGAGGTGATTCTGAAAATTATGTGTATAGAATCATTTGAATTGCTTATGTCACCTACTTGCTTTTGTTAATTGTGTTTGTGATTCCCTTAATGTTACTCAAGCTGTTTAATTGGTTTTTCTAGATCTGGGAAAGGCTTCGTGGTGGCTTTGATGAGATTGGTCGGTGGAATTCTTCATGTCCATTAGGACTCCATGCAGATGATATGTGCTCATGTGAGTCTTCCCCAATGGCTGAGGAGTCTAGCACCAGAGCAAGTATTTCAAGAATAGTCATGCTAGCTGAGGCTCTGTTTGAGGTTGCAACCTTCTCTCAAATGTCATACCTTTTCTGCTTGCTCCTAGCTTTAATTCAATTTAGCTTTCACCATTGTCCTAATTTTTTCTTGCACAATTTAAAGTTTGTCATAATCTTTTGCTTTATATTTTATGAATTTAGTTTACATTTGATTCTTGCCGTTAGTTGGTGAAATCTAACTATAATACCATCGATAGGGTAGCGTGCTTATTGGATAAGAGAGTTCTGAGTGCAGATGCTCTAATAGATTTGTTTTTCATCCTCTTTTCTACAGTCTCATATTTCCTGATCATTGGATATCTGATTTTGGATTTCATGATTAAGTTAGGCCATTTTAACTATAATTTTGGTCTGCTTTAATCAGGTGATTTCTGTAAGAAAAAAACGACTCTTATTCCTTTAATCCTTATGTAGTTATGGTAATGATTTGTAGTGCTTAGATGTCATCTAATGTTTGGAGACCTTTTAGGATGGGGTATGCCATTCCCCCTATTCTGCAAATTAAGAATGGATATACAGAAATTTCTAGTAGAATAAATGATCAAATAATTTAGGATGTTGTTCTATTTTATGTTCTAAATTGCTTTAGTTCTTGTCATCATGAACACCCAGGCTTGATTGGGTTTATCATAATATTCACCTCTGTAAAGTGGTCTTCATATTCTTAACCTTATATCCTTTTTTATTGTCTGCAGTATTTCTCATGTAATAATTTCTTTACATTTAGTAAGATGTAAAATCTAGCTGCGATTGTTTGATATTTTTAAGTGTCTTAACTCTTAATAAAATTGTACCTTAAGTGGAAAGCCTTCAACTCAGATAATAAAATGGTGGTAGGCATTGCCTTATTACGTCAGGTACAGATGTTTTGTGCGTGAAGACTTCTGCTTTTCATATAATAATTGATTTGAATCAATTGTTTTCTGGTTTCCTGTAAATTGCCTGTCTAGGCACAGTCATTTGGCTCAAAATGGCCGTGTACTTTGCTAGTGGACTAAGTATGGACCAAAACCAATTCACGCATTGCCACATTTTTCCTATGCAGGTTTTAGATGAAATCCATCGGCAACCTGTATCACTTTCTCTATCCATGGTCTCGCTCCCTGCACCTGAATCAATTGTGGACTCCTTCCCTCTGAAATCTCACAAAAAGGTTGATACAGCTGATGGAGGCAATGATACTGAACAGTAAGTCTCCTAATCCCAATTATCTTGAGCATATAGGTGGGCGTGAATATTGTCATTAGACGTGTCACTGTGCTTATGGTTAGTTAGTCATTGGATTTGCATGTTTGGGTTCACGGTAAAATGTTACAAAATCACGTTCATTTCATTGTAACGTAATTCTGCAGAAAATTTTGACATTTGGTTGCTTTTGACTAAAATTAATTTTACTTTCAAACTCCCATTTGAATTGTGATAAATTGTTCCATTTACGTTGAAAATTTATATTGTTTTGTTACAAACTTACTTTTAAGAAAAAAGTTTCAAACATAAATTCTATCACTTTAAAAGTATTTTTAAGTGAAACCAATTTTATAAAATCAAGTTCATTCAAAGTCAAGTTTAAATCCCCATAAAAACACATTAAACCACCTTTTAAACGTAAAAATTATAACTTGTAGTTTTAGAATGAATTGATGTTTGAAGTCAATCTAAACATGTTACTCAATGTCGGTGTGGTTATGATAGTTTGTTATGGCCTTGAACGCTTACATGAAAGTCGTTATTTATTTAGCCGTTCAAAGTTGTTCTTTTTTCCAATATTATTAACCAGTAATTATCATTTTGGTAGATGTTACATATGTCTGGCAGAGTATGAAGAAGGGGACCAAATACGAGTTCTTCCTTGCAATCATGAATACCACATGTCGTGTGTCGATAAGTGGCTTAAAGAAATACATGGGTACTGTCATTAGAACCAAAACTCGTCATTTTTTCTCATTCTTTTCATGTTTTGCAGTTATCATTTTATAAATAACTACTTATTCTGCTTTTCTCTTTTACAGTGTATGTCCTCTTTGTCGTGGCAATGTTTGTGGAGGGTTCACAGAGTCTTCTGCCCACTCAGAAGTGCCGTCTCATTGACATTGTATATAGGAATGTAAATATTAAAATTCAGACTAAACTCCCTCTTGGGTCCTCTAAAGATACACTTGACATCAAATTGGTCTTTCAAATATTTGTGTCATCAAAATGGTGTAAACTAATGTCACATGAGTTTACTGAAAGACTATTTTGATGTCACTTAAATTTTTTCAAGGACTATTTTGACATAACAAATCTTTGAGGTGTATCTTTGAATAGCCAAAAGTGATAATTAGAAAGTGTTTAGTTCAACTTATTCTGGAAAATAATTGCATATTTTTATTAGCTTTTGGAGAGAACTTCTAGACAATAAAAGTTTATTTTTAAAAAATAATATCTTCCCAAACAGACACTAATATTATGTTTTTTTTTTCCATTAATGAGATGAAAGGAAGCAACATGAATTGTAAAGAAACAAAAAAAGAACATGAAAAGAGGTAAGAGTAAAGAAATAAATTGGAATTTCATTTAATTTTCCTTCATTCAACCCCAACAGGGAACTTGGACATGTAAATGATTTTCGAATTTTATCCTCCCTTGTGGCAAATAAGGGGACTTGCCCACTTGATTCCTGCCTCTATTTCTCTGAAGGAATGTTTCGTTCAATTTTTTTTAAAATAAGAATCTTAAATTGTGAATAATAGACTTGTCATGCTCAATATCAATATTAAATATTTAATAAAAATAACTGTACGTTCCAATAAAAGATTCTTGTTAAGGTCGAATTTTTTTGTTAGTACTCATGAAAATATTCTGGAGGATTTTGTTAAAACATTTATAAAGTTATCAAATCATGATTCTTAGGAAATATAATTCTTAAGAAAAAAACAAGATCTTACATACGAAATGTTCCCTTGTATTCTCAATGCGCAAACATGGTGTAAGTATATATGGAATGGAAGTGTGTGGTTTTGTTTTAGTGCTTTGTCCATGGCTGAATCCATTTCATGATCATCTTACGTCAAACAGGTTTTGTTATAGTGCATGTTCTGATGATTTAGGAAACATCAAGTAATAATTATGTTGGACCATTGAAGGAGCAAAAATAATGACTAAGGAAATGAAGAGACGATTCGAAGAGTTCAACGGTACTCTCCTTGGTGGCTTTAAAAGTGTGCAATGGCTTTTTACTGGTTACAACGTTAAACTTAAACATGCTCACTTTACATGGATTCATGTGTGAAATGAATCAAGTTACAAAATGTGCAATGACGCTTTTTAAACAAACGTTAAATTTGAAAAAATTGTTAGGTGACAAAATGAAGAAGAAAGCTGATTTATCACTATAAATGTTTGAAGAATGGAAGAATAATTGATATAAAGAAAGTAGGATCATCATCGATAATTCAGACAGTAATTACTAATTACAAGTCCTAGTGGAAGAATAATTGATATAAACTTAACACGTTATACGGAAGGATTTCCTAGTGGAAGCTGATCCAGACCTCAGCTTAGTAACCATGAGAAAATGGGTTGATGTTACTGCTACGAAGTGAATTATCATGATTAACAAAAAGGTTTGGATGGATGTTTTCGTTATCCTCAAATGTTGTTGTCCACCGCTTTGAGTTGCCATGTTTCTCTCTAGCAATGTTGCGCATGTTTTCCATTTCTGCAACATGGTCTTTGAATTCTTTTTTCACCACATCCAGCACAACATCACCGTACCGGTCACACCACGATCTTCATTCAAATATAGTTGACATGTATGAAAAAACACCATAAGCAACACTAACTAAAAAACACTGATAACGGAATGAATACATATATGAAATTAAGAGAAGTTTTGTTGACTCACTTGGGAAAGTAATTTTTCAACTCGGCCTTGTCCACTGGAATTCTGGTTGAAATTGCTTCAATCTGATCACTCCTGTTTGTACACAACAAAATCAAACTGCTAGTATCAAATTTTTAATGCAAATTATGCTATAACTAAGGAAAATGTCAAGAAGATACGATTTTAAAAATTCAAAACTAGCGAACTTTTATTGAAAAATAAGTATTTATATCAAAAGTATAAAAGGGTAATAACAAATACTTATCTTTAATAAAAACTTAATATTTTCATATGCTTAAAATTAGCTTGAAGGATTGATCTTAGTAAACCCGACCAGAAAATACTTACGAAAATTTAAGATTGGGGTTTGTGCTGCTAAGTTCTGTCTGGATTCTTGCCAACTCCTTCTTTATCTTGTCCCCCAAAACCTAGTTGTAATGCACAAATATTTTGCTCAACATGTCCACAAGTAGCACAAATCTTTCTTCTTTTTTTTTTTTTTTTTTTGAAAAAGCAAACTAAAAAATTGAAATAGATGAAGGATCTAAAACCTTGTCTATGAAAAAATCAGATGGGGAACCATCAGAATGCAACTTCTTCTTTATTAACTTGGTGTCAGGTCCCTCTCCAAATGTCCTTGCAGAAGGCTGAGAGGAAGCCAAATAGGCCTCACTATCAGACCTTTCAGTAAGAGGCAAAGGAGCTGTCTCATCATCTGACTCATTTCTCTTCCATTTCTTGAACCCTTCAAACCCCCAATGTTTCTTAGCTGATTTCCCTGATCTTTGATCTGGGTCAAGGCCTTCACCATCTCCCTCTCTGTGCTCCTTATTATAAAACAAAGTCCTAAATGGTTTTCTCTTCAACTTGTCCAAACCACTACTTTCCTTCATGGGTTTTGGAGGCCCACTTTCCTCCATAAGAATTGATCTTCCTTCACTTTGTTTTCCCTTTGACTGAACATCCCAGAAGGGGTTTTCCTTTGAATGTCCCAATTCGTTTCTGGTACACGGAGAAGGTGAATCAAATATGCTCTTTTCTGTCCCATTTTTCCCTGGTTTGTAAGAAGAGACAAAGCTAAAAACCGAGGCTGCTTCTTTAATCTGCTTCATAGCTGATCCCTGATTGGATTTGCTCTTAGAACTCAAGTTCTCTTTGTTCACCTTCTCATCCTTCAAATCAATCACTGACCACTCTTCTTCTGAATTCTCTTTTAGGTCTTTAGGCCTTGCCACGATCACATCTCTTGCCTCAATCTGAGCCCCTTGAACTGCTAATCTTTGAAGCAATGGCCTTTTAGAAGAATGATACTCTTCTTCAGAAATGCACTTGGCATAAAGGAGTTCCTGGCAAGGTTAAAATTTGAAACCAACAAAGCCAAAAAAATTAAAATTGTTAGAAACCCTTTTTCTAACCTGCCCAACATCGTAATAAAAAATTATATATAACAAAATTTTAATAAAAATTATATAATCCAATATTGCACGAGTTAAACAACATTGTTGAAGTATTCTGAGCCTGAAAATTGAGGCGAATGACACTGACCTGTAGAAAGAGAAGTTTATCTCTTAATATGACAGGATGTTCTTGTTCAGGAGGAGAAGCAATAAGGGTCTCAAGCATGTGAATTCTGAAAGCTGAAACCTCAGTTTCAGGCACAATCCCTTCTTTGTGAAGACCCATCAGGTTCAACACTTGGTGGAAAGAGTCTTGCTGCCACTTAAGGTTATCTGATTGTAGCTTTGACAATTTATGCTCTGCTGCAGGTAAAGATCGTTTCTTGAAGCTGAAGGGAAGAATGGTTTTGCACAGTGAAGTGATTGAGTCATGGAGGGTTGAGTAGTAGGTGGGTGTGTAGTAGGAGTATACCATTTTGGTTGAAGGTGTTTTTGCTTTCTCTACAGAGAACGCTACTTTTGTGGCAAAAGAGTAATAATCCTTTGTGATGTTTGGAGAATTGAAAATGGTGTCGGAAATTATGGGTGCCTTGTCTGTGTTTTCAGATTTTGAATTTCGGGGCGTTGAGCTAAAACGGTCACTTCATGCTGCAAACTAGCCGTTGTGAAGAATGGGGTGAAACTGTTAAACACACGTGCCTAGCGCCAACGTCGTCGTTTCGTTCATTATTTCGATTGTTTCAACGGCATCGTTTTCGGAAAACTAAATGCATTCTTGCCCCGATATGAATTCGTTTATATTTTTAATTAAATTGTTTTGTTTAAAAATATTTATAAGCAATTATATTTAAATATAATTTAAAAATAAAAAATTAAATATTTTGAATAAATTAATTAATTACATATATAACGACATATAACAATTAAACTAATTACCTATTCATTATGATATAAAAACAATTATTATAATTTAAAATAAATATGTAAATGACACTTTAAATTTATTTATTTTGTAAATATATTACTGACTCGTTATTTATGATATTTAATAGCATTTAAATTGTATTAATTATCATTATAAATTGCTTTCAGTTTGAAATATTAAATTTATGGTCTATATTATAGTCATTTATCAATTGAGTAAATTTGTAATAACATGTTTATAATATTTTCTATTATATTTTTATATAATCTTTTAAATTTCCTCATAATATTTTATGAATATATAATGTACCAGTGTTTATTTTAAAAAATTTATTTGATTTTTTTATCAATAAATTTATCATTTTCTCATAACCATATATTATATATTTATCTTATTTTTTAACTACTATTTAGTCCAAAACGAAAATTAAATAATAACAATAATAATAATAAATTTAATAAAAAATAAATTCTATTAAATGTTATGCTGCTATTGTCAGCTGAAAAATGACACGTATTTGGAGGGGGGGGGGGGGCTAAAAACTAAAAGGAGAAAACACAGTAGAAACTTAAAGAAATGGAAATCCACATAAATAAGCCTCTTTTTTTTCCTAATAAAAGGATAGAGAGATGAATTGAATGAGTGGAATTGGTGTATGGTTCAGAAACAAAAATGAACCAAGTGGACAATCCATAGAGTACAACAATTTCATGAAAGTTAAAGAAGATTCACAAAAGACCAAACAGAGGATTTTCATTTCTTCTTCCTTCCTCCACACTCAATCACTTTACATGCTAACATTATTTGAAAACAATAAAAGGATTTTCATTTTCCTTCTAAGATGTAAATTGGTGCCACAAAGCATGAAAAAGGGATTTCCTTTTTCGGCTATAGCGTTTGTTTTCCGATTTCATATGCGCCGTGAACCTCTCATCCAATCTCCGTTTGGCTTCCATGGCGGCTCCTCCCAGATTCTCTTCTGGGCATGCCCCGTTCAACGCGCTTCTTTCCACTGAAGAGGAGGACGAAAAGGGGGTTTGGAGGTTCCTAATATACAAACAGAAAGAGCGTGACGTGGAATCGCGAGTGGGCATGGATGGTGAATAAGAGGATCCTCCTCCACTGTGATGTAACCTTCTCCTTCGAGCACATTCAACTCCTGGAAGCATTCCACTCATGACTTTGGTTTGGTTGAGAACGAAGTTGTTGTAGTTGTCTCTGCTCACACACAAAGAGAATGGAATAATAATAAGAAATGAGGGACAGCGACACGAAGAAAAGTAGATGCAAGGAAGGCACTTTGCAACATCCTCGAACTTTCGTTTTATGTTCCACTTTCCACGCACGTATCTCGAGCATAGTCAAACAAATGGAATGTAAATTCTGTAACCTAACCTAATCAATACTTCAATTAATTGTTATTATTTATTCATGGATCTTTCCATTTTATTTTTTATTTTCTCAAGTTGCTACAATTGTGTTATGAGTCGCAATTTTTAATAGGTTAATTGTTTTGCTTCGCTCAATTTCAGTCCAAAATTGACCACTCGTCTTAACATGCTTGGAATGGAAAATGATACATTAAAATTAAATATATTATTACTAGCAAATACATGTTATTTTCCTTAATTTATGATGATTCACAAACTTTTCTTTAATTTAAAATGCTTATACAAGGAACCAAAAATTTATTAGTTGTATGAAAACATAATAAAATAAATATTTTACGAACTAAAAACAAAGGGACTTTTTTTCTAGCATTAAAGGGCCTCTAATCCAATTCACATCTCAAATCAAAACATTTGTGAATATTAGGCCTGAGCCAGCCTAAACATAATTGGATGTTGACAAAAAAAAAAAAAAAAAAAAAACACTAAAAAAACAAAAGGACTAGATCATCGATACCTCTCCTAACCAATGAAATTATTTTTGTCACCGATCAAATATCTTCTTACGTACTTTGTCACTTAACCATCTTCCTATAAATTTTGCTGTGACATATCATAAATGGCATTTCCTCAAATTGATTTTAATAATATAAACTCTGCCTTTTTTAATTAATTTCAATTTAATGTAAATCTAAACTTCATTCTTAAATAAAAATATTTGCATATCTATAATAAATATATTTTTTCAATTTAATCTATAATCTTAAATTTGATACTTAGAAAATATATAATTAAGTTTTAATATTTTATTTTATTTTGCATGATTGAAATATTTATAAATGAGACCTTTTTTAGTTTCGAAATATTTATTATTTAAATTACTCCTTTGGACGAATACACTTGTGTTAAATGTTTAAAAAATATTAATGGAAATTTTATAATTTAAAAAATAGAAATTATTCTTTTTCTCGTTACATCATGTAACTTTTTTTTTGTATTTGTTATTTGATTTTACAATTTTAAATTTGAAATATAAATTTTATTATTTTTAATATACAAATTATTTATTATTTATTTAATTTTATTAATTATGATATGTTGTTTTTCAACAATTGAATATTTATTTTTAAAAAATTTATAAAATATTATACAATATACCTTTATTTTTTAAATTTCAATAATACCTGTAAAGTATTAAAAATTATTAAACAAATATATACAATTAAAATATTAAGAAAATCATTAATAGAACGCGTTTAGATAAAACGATTTTAACAACATGTTGACATTTAATTAAATATAACTTTTACGGCATCTTGAATATAAAGAAAATATTTTTTATTTTTACGTAAAATAATTATAAATATTAATATTATATTAAATATCCATAATAGAGATAAGTAATTTATCTTTAAAATATATAAATATTTTTATTTTATAAATATTTAAATAATTATAACTATTAATTTAAGATATCCTTTTGATTAAATGGTAGCATGATAAAACAATTTGAATATTGTTTGTATCAGTATATTGTTTTCAGAAACACCTTCGTTTCGATAAACTCAGTTACATTAGTTAAATTCGATCCTAATTTGGTTCATATATTGTTGATTTTTATTTTTAGAGACGAATTCAGGTGAATTCAATGATCTGATTGAAAAACAAATAACTCCTTTTATTGTAGAATATTAATAAATTTAATAATAAAAATCAGAATAAATGATATTTTGCTCATCGAGTGAATAAACAATAAAATAAAAGTGTCAAAAACAGTGTTATTTAGCTCGACTCGAGTGCTTAAGTCTAAATTGTGAGGTCTATCAAACTAATTAAAAAAAAAACTAATTTTTTTTATTGAAGTCCAAAATAAAAATAAAAATAATCAAACTTATATTTATATGTAAATAAAATAAATAAATATAAATCTAATAAAACATAAACTCGTAATTAAAAAAGAAGTAAAATTATTTTAAACTTCATATTTTAAAAAAATCCAACCGAATTAATTATATCAAACCAACTAACGGTGCTTGGCTAAGGAAAACAGTTGACACTGAATATAAATCTGGTCCCATTGATATTTAGAACCTCTCGGATAAGATTATGCACCAGAAAATACGACAATAATGAAGAAATTGAAAAGTTTAAGGGGAAAATACCTTTTTTGTGTTTCTTTATAAGTAGATGAGATTTTCATTAGGAATGGTTGAAAAGATTGAAGGACTATTTTAATGAAAATCCATTTGCTGTAGTTGAAAGGAAGAGAGTTAACCTTTTCTTTATTTTGGCCCCTTTATGAAGATTACCTTTCCTTGTCTCTGGTGAATGGTCCTTTTCCTTTGTTAGTGGTGACAAGACATGCGTATAATCTTTTACAAAAATCAATTTCCAATTTCAATATTGATTCTTCAACAATGGTGTTTTTCTTTCCCTTCCTTTTTATGCATAATATAAAATATAGCTTAGCATTTTGTTCAACAACCTACAATAAATATTTTTGCAATTTTTATTCGAACACACGTACAAATTATCAATTAATTTGATTTTGTTATCAGGAAATTGTGATTTAAATTATCACAAACTAAATGCGTGAAATGTACTTTAAAATTACAAAATTGTTCTAGTTTTGTTTTATTACACTTCAATCGTGCATTATCACAGACACGTGTGTAAGTAAATTATGCTAATATTACATAAAATGACATTGTAAAAAGCTTTAAAAAATATATCTATTTATAATAAGGTAACGCATTACTTTTTATATGTTGATTATGTAAAGTGTTTTACATCATAACGAATCATGTTTAAACATAGAAAAAAAAAACATAATTATCCTTCGTAAATAATTTATGAGTAAGTTGGATATTTGTTTCAAAGACAATGCTAACTATATATTTTATAACACATTATTTATAACATATATATTTTTTAAAATTTAATAAAAATTATAAAAGTTTCATTATTTTTTATTCATAAATTACTGTTTTTCTTGGTATTTTTTTATTTTAATTAATAATAAATAGTAGGTTATAAAAAAATATATATTACCAATATTTTTCGTATTTTGAATAGAACTATCGTTGTGTTATTACTGCATGTTTCTTAATTTATACTGTTTTTATATATAAAAAAAGTAATAAAGAGATAACTCTAGTTAAATATATTTTTTAAACATCATAAAGGGAGATGAGTATCTGGAAATCGTTTCAATTATAAAGTAATCAGATTTTAAGTCTGAGTTTAATTTCAATGCACAATTGGGATATAAGAACGTTAGTAGTATAATTTAATCAGTGTTATTCCATTTATTTAATATTTCATAGCATGTAGTTAAACTTATTAAATGAGATATGAATACAAAATAGGGTTAATAAATGCACGATTTAAATTTAAATAATTTGTATTTATTGTATCTTTATATTTAAAATTAATTAGGTAATGATAAATTTTAATAAATGTGAAAGATGCTACTTTATAATAACACAACTAAATTTAATAAAAGAGATGTTTCGTTTGTTTATGTTGGTAACAGAGTTACAGAGAGTCGTTATATTTATATAATAAAAATGACAACGTGTGTCGTCTTAAATTTGAAAATTGTGTGTATAAAATATAACTTTAAAACTGAAAATTATGTTTCAGAACTTTTTTGTTGTTGTTGAGGGAACTAGAGAATATGTAAAATCGGTTAAATATACTGTAAAGATTCGATGTGCCTATTTATAATTTATAAATTAATTAATTGAGTCGATATAAGGTTAACAATGATAGAAATATTCTATTGAAAAATATTATTTTAAAATACAATATTAATATATATTTATTAATAAATACATTTTTTAATTATTCAAACTTGACTTTAAAAATAAAACTAATAACATAAAAATATTTTTTTATAATATATTAACAAAAAACCGTTAAAAATAAAAGTATTGATCTTTTTAAAATATTCGAGGTGACTAATAAAAAAATACAATTTTAACGTGTGTCTAAAAATATAAAATAATAAATAAAATAATTTTATTAAAGCTATAATATACAATTACAGAATTTTTTTTAATTTATTAAATTTTATAATCATAAAAAATATGATAATTTTTTCTTACACATTTTATATGCATCTTTAAAAAGTTAAATAATTTTTATAATGCCTTATAAACTAAGAGAGTATTCATACATTTTTACATGTGAAATTATTATTGTAATTAATTTTACATTAAATATATATAATAGAGAGTTTAAATTATTAATTTATTTAATTTAAAATTAAATAGTTATCTATTAATTTTTAACATATTAAAAAAATTATAACTCAATTTTAAAAAATATAAAATATCATATCAAAATAACAAACACTGAAATTAATTATAAAAGACGTGGAAAGAAAAAGTTTTCCACGTTGGTAACGTTATGCTTATGCAAATGCAATCCGTTACTGCACCGAAGTGGCAACTAAATGGTACAATATTTTATCAACTGAATTGACTCAAATACCCTTCTATAGAAAGGGTTACCTTTTATAAGAGACCATTTTTTTCCGTGACCACCCACCGCAACCTTCGTATCCTTTCTCGTCATTTCCTCACTCTCCCTTTCCCTCTCACCTATTTACTACTCTCTCTCACACTCTCTCTCCATTCCAAAAGCTTCACTCATTCGCGTTCATGGCGGAAGAAGATTCCACTTCCGGATCCCCTCACTCTCTCAAGAACAGACTCAGATCCTCCCTCTGCTTATCGTGCTGCTTCCCTCACCACCGCGTGAGGCCAAGGTTCGTTCGAAGCGCATCGCTTCACAGCAAGTCCCGCTCCACCGATTTCCCCTTCCCTCACCTCAAGGACAAGTGCTGCAACTTCATCTCCCGGATCGGACGCCACCGTCGCCGCCACTCCGCCGATTTCCACTACGACCCTCTCAGTTACGCGCTGAACTTCGAAGACGACGCCGGCGACGAGAAGTCCGTAGACGACCTCAGGAGTTTCTCCGCGAGATTGCCGGCCTCTCCGCCGCCGAAGCCGTCTTCGAATTCTCCGGCAAATACTACCGTGGAAATCGTCGCTCATAGTTGATCGAAAATGTATCGGGAGATCTGATAATGTGGATACAGTTTTTTGGCGGTGCAGGCATAGCGTAACCACCGCGGTTAAAATCGCAATCAAAACGGTGCTGACGGCGTCGTTTTAAAGTAGTTTAGTTTAGTTTTGCTGTTTGTGTGTGTGTCCCCTGTTTGGCTGATAACGTCATTGTGAGATCCGCCAATGCAGCGCAATGCAAATGGGAGGAATAAGAAAAAGCAAAAAAGTGGCGATAAAAAAGAGAAAGGTGCGAAAGCGATGATAGCGTGCTTTCACTTCCTCTACCTTGTTTGTTAGTTGGATATTTTGTATAGAGCATTGAAATTTGAAAGAAACGCTTTGACGCAGAGGTAGTGGCGAACTGGTAACTGAAACTCTGACACATGACGACGCCATTGCTATTGGAATTTTGTCTCGTTCTTGTTGCAAACGGTTCCATGGAGAGAGAGACTGAGATTTACAATATTTCTTTTGGTTCAAAATACTTGTCGCACCATTTTTTAAATATTTCTTTTACATCTTTTTTCATAAGTACATCTTTTTTATTCTTTGCAATATATTAATTATTTGATTTGGATAATAAGTGAAAACTATTTTTAATGAAAATGAAAATCAACTTAAAAAAATAATGCGAATTTAGTATAAGAGAGAATTTTTTTGAACCAATTACGTTTTTGTGAAAAACAAATGTACCTAAAGGCATTTTCATATATTAATTTCGTTCAGGGGACAAGCAGTGAGGATTCATCATAAAAATACAGAATATTTTTTACGATAATTTTACAATAAAAGATGACTTTTTAGCTTAGTCTAATAGAATCCAAAGCTTGAACCAAATTAGATTAAATCGGGCCAAATTAGAATATTGTGATCTTTAATAAATTTTATTCTAATTGTTGCTTTTTACCTAATATACTTGATTAATACAAATGGTAGCAATATCCACTAAAAATATGCGTGCATTTAATGTTTTTGGTATTTGCAAAATATTTAATTAAGATCTTAACAACTTTTAATGACTTTAAAATATTTCATGAATGTTCTTTAATTGCATGAATGTTTTCCATATGTAGTTGAAAAATACTAACAACTATTCTTAAAAGCTATTTAAAGAATTTTAACTTTTTTTCAATAAAAATTATAAACTAATTACTATTTATTGCAGTGTTTAATATAACTTTATTATTACTTTTAATAAAATAAAACTTTATTTATTACTTTTCAACAAGTGTTTTAAGAACACTCCTTAACAGCTTTGGAAAAAAAAAATTCTAGACCAAATCATAATATGTATCTTTTTAAATTGCACTAGATTTAAAAGATGTATCATTGACTCATTGTTAAGCCGGAATGTTATATGATTAAGTTAACTGAAGACTGGTGGACATAACTAAGGGGACACACTTCAAATACTATAAAGTAAAATCATTGTTTACATCGACAACCTTTGAACTGTTCGAAAGAGTAGCCCTGTGAGTCCTGTACACACACAGTGACACAGGGATTAAAATGATGAGTCGAGTAGAAATAGTACTTTGATTCGTAGCACTGACACACCGCTCCATAACTCACTAGTTAAACACTGATTCTCTGAACGTGGATCACAGCTGAACAAAGTGAGACTAATGGTGAACAAGCAATTGAAAGATGATTTTTTATTTTTTTTAAAATTGTGAAAAACGATGTTTTTTAATGGATTTTTTTTTCTTGCGTGTCCAAAGGGCATATTCTAAAATGAAGTAAAAGCAGAAGAGTTTAATTAAATGTATTTACAGTATAATTCTTTTTAGGGTAAAAATCATTATTTTTATAATAATTAATTTTATATTCTTTAACATATATTAATTAGTAATATTTAATTAAAAAAATTATTTGATGCTATATAAAAAAATATTTTTAAAATAAATTATATTTATCAGTTTAATGTATATTATTCGTAATTATATAATTGAGTTAATTAAGTTAATTTTTTAAAATATTTTTATCACAGGCGTATTTGTATATATATATTTAATATTTAATTATTAAATCATGTTTATATTACTCTTTAAATAAAATAGTTATGTATTACTCTTGTTATTAAGATTAATGTAAAAAATATATTAATAGTGCATTGTGATTGATTGGTAATATAAAAATATGTAAAACTAAATTCAAAGTATAAAACATATTTTATTAAATAAGTTAAAAATTTTAAAAATGAATTTCAAACATTACGATGGATGATTGATTCCAGAACTAGACATTTGGTTATCTTTAAATAAAATCATTAGTTTAAAAAAGGACTATGTTTTTTAAATAATATTTTTTTATTTAATTATAAAAAATATATGATGAATTTGAGATATATTAATTGTTAAATTTATTTTATACTTTTTTATTAGTATTATTAAATATATAAATTATTAACTATGCTGTTTAATATTATGAATATTTTTAAAATAAAATTTATATTATGAAAAATATAATAATTTAAATTATTTTCTTTAATTTTAATAATTTAGTCTTTTATTTCTTATAAAAAATTAAGAGTAGTTATCATTCAAAATTAAAAGAATAAAGAGTTTATTAGCTTTTAAGTGTTAATATAACAATGTTTTGAAAAAAAAAAAACTATCCTACTCTTTTATTTTTATGGCATGTTTTCGAGTGTACAGTAAATAACTTCTTTTAATTATAATTCAGATTGTCTCATAATTATGGCTATATAACCGCCAAGTGCAGAGAATATTCCTCCTCTTTTATTAGGTAGAGAACATCACATGGTTCACAGTGGAGTCTGTCTCTTAACATGTGATTATCAGACTTTCTTCTCTTAATTACCCTTTTATTTACTATGTTGTGTTTTTATCGTTTATTCACAAACAAAAAGTATATAAACTTTTTCTTAAATACCTATTTCTTAAATTAAAACAAAGATTTTAATTTTCATTAATCTGAGATACTGCATCAACCCGAGAAGCATCATTTTATAGCTCTGCCAGCTCTGTTCTGTGATGCTAAATGTGAGCTATTCTGTTTTCTTCCCTCTCAGTCCATCACACCATAGGAAAGAAAGGAGAGTTAAGAAACAGATTACGCCACCCAAGACTTTTTGGGCTTCTTTTTCTGAAAAACTTAGTAGTGTGTTTGGTCCCATTACTGGGTTTGTTTATTCAAGTGCACATTTCTCCAATGTTAGGTCCAACAATGCCTAAAGTAAGATAAGCAAATTATGTGGTGGACATGTCCTATGATAAAGAATTCACGACATCACAATAAATCAATTCAATTTATAAGTCCATTTTTTTTATCACACATATTGTGTATAGTCTATTAGGATTAGACGGTAAAACTTTTTAAAAAAATTATTTCAAATCTAATTACAAGGTAAATGTAACTTGTCCTTTTAAATATATAAACATATTGCACACAAAATGCGATAATATAATTATAGTTATACCAATCAATTAATCATAATTGAAGTGTGGATTTCAGTGATAAGTGTTAATTATGGTGATACTTAACCATATAAGGTGTTGGGTAAATATCTACAAAGCTGCTATAGGGGTATATCAAAATGAAAAACTTTCCTTAATTTAGAGACAAACTCATTTATTTATTTTCATATGAAAACAATAAATTGAAGTACATTACTCTGCTGTTAATATTTGTCACTGTCTATTCCATTAGGTGCTTGCTTACCTGCCATTTTATTAGCAGGATTACTTATGTGAACAGAAAAATAGCATTTTCATTGCTTTTGCCTTTAGTCATATATTAAAAAGTTTGAAAGAACCATTAATAACTAGACGCAAATGCTCCTTTGGGTCCATGATGTGTGTGTCTCATCAAATCTCAATCCATATCTCATTGAGTTAAATGAATTCAAATTGAAAATGTCCACAGGCCAATAGATTTGGACACATCACACTGTATACATGCATGGTCATACCCCACAAAAACTAGGAAAATTCTTATTTTCAGTCTCTAAACTTTGTCCACTACTTCAACCTTTAATTGGTAAGTAAATAGAGATTAGGTGTGACTCTGTTAAATTTTCAGATTTTTATTTGGAGCGTATAGCTATAAAAACTTTATCTGGTCAGAATTGAGTGGGGATCTTTGATTAACTTTGGGAAATAGTCATTACCAAAAAATGTACAATCCTGTTATAATAACAATAAAATAACTATGGATTGCCTATCTCACTTTATTTATTCACACATGCCAAGTTTGATAAATAATCTAAGATTGTTTATGTTAATGTGACAAAGGATGTATATAAAATAAGATGAATAAATTAAGATAAATGCAGAAATATCAGCATTTTATATAGATCACTTACATAAACTTTAAACATATTAAAAAAAAAAGGCTATTTAACCTGCCTTCCTCTCACATGCCTTACAGCATTTTACTCATCACCATTGCCTACTTTTGGTTACTTTAACTATTTTTTTTTCCTCTTCGTTTGTTTGTTGCCGAAAATTAATGGTCCTAATCCCTGAAGTGCCGGTACATGAAAATGTTCATACCTTAAAAAAAAAAGCAAAATATAACTTTAGCAAAATACATAAAAATTTTCTTTTTTAATTTATTTATTTTTACTTTGTCATAGATGTCTCACTACTTACTATAAAAGTAAAAGGGTTTTGACCAAAGAAAAGAAAAAAAAATTAAATGGAATTAAATCGCGTATCTAGATATATCACCACTGTGTTTGTGCCTTATCTTTTCTTTATAATAATAATAAACTTCTTCATAAAAGTGAAAAGGGGTAAGCCGATTACGTTAGTTTGAAATGCTTTCCATCCCATGCATTCCACGTAGAGCATAATGACATTTTTTCTTAATAACTCAACTCAATCTTACAGTGTTTTTTTCTTTGTTTTATAAAAAAATTGTGGAAACATATTTTAAAAACAACCTCAGTCAAGATTCATTAGCTTCAGATATTAAATTTATATTGTGATAAAATATATATTTTTAATATAAAATGTTAAAAGTTTAACACAGTGAATAAAAATCTTTGAAAGCAATAATCAAATTTAAATAACATTACCATGATGACGAGTTTGCCGACAAAAAAGGTATCAATTTAGTCTTAATGGAGGTGCATGAACGGAAGTTAATCCTCAGTGCCACCTACACCACTTACCTTTAGGTGGAGCCCTTTCTCCACTTTCAGTAGTAATTGTCTCTCCTTGTGGCCCTTAATTAGAAAGCAAGCATCTCTTTACTCGTTGCCCCTGTGGGACTCTAATCCTATTAACTGAAGCTTGAAGAATTTTAAAATGTCACTTTCTAATAAAAATACTAACCAACCCTACCTAAAGATAGACATAACGAACAACTAACACTCACTGGATCCACGAATACTCATTCTTCATCCTTGACTGACACTTTTTAACTGTTGTTTTGCCGATAAAAGTAATTAGAAACAAACCCACTTTTTGTTATGCAAACGTTTGCATAATTGTATGTTATCCACTATCTGTGCATTCATGTGAGAGAGAGAGAGTTTCGTCTGGTAGTGAAAAAAAGATTTGGTGGGGGGAGATATGAGGGTCCTGTCTCAGTCTGACACGCTCCTTCGTAATCAATCGTGTCTCAGATTCAAACACACACGCCATGCCTCCCATCTTTTTCATCAAATCTTTTATTTTTAATAAAGTAATTATAATTAAATAAAATTACTTCTTTTAACATTTTCTAATAAAACATGCATTATTTTGAACTAATGATAAAATTAATCTTTTTATTTGATGATTAAGGGTACATATTACGGATTAAATAAAATAAAGCGATTAATGAAGGTTCGGGTTAAAGCAAAGCCTGGTCATTCGTTGTGCCGTTTTGTACCTGTCGTTTTCCCGGGAAAATACGAAAAAACGCGCCCCTTTTTTCTTTGTAGGATATACGTGCGCACTAACGGAATTGTAAAAGGGGGGATTATTCAATTTCAAACATTTAAATAAAAATAAAAAAGAAAAGGAAATAACAATTTGATTGCATAGGTTTAGTTGATGCAGAAAGGGCAGAGAGAGTGTAAATGGGTCAAATAAAAAAATTATTATATGCTGCCTTCAAAAGTCGATAGATTTTAACATGTATGAATTTAAGTTTTACATTGTTTTGACACGTATATAACGATTGCAAAGACCAGTTTCATAAATTAATAAATTAAAATATAAGTTCTTTTTAAAAATATTATGTAGTCATGTTTAAAAACTTAATTATATTAAAAGACAAAACACTGATAGTTAATATGCTGTATTTTGAAATTATTTGAAATAATAACTTTTTAAAATTATGTTACTTTAAAAATTAGTTTTTTATCAATGTATAATTTTTTTTTATTTTTCCATTTCATGCAAATATAAAAATACGCAAAAACGTAATCATTTCAACAATATAACTAATGTCAGATAAATGTGTTTAGAAACTGATGGCAATATTTTTTTTTTTTATGAATTTGCTCAAATCTGTAGTGATGGTAACATTTTTTTAATAATTTTTTTATCTATAATTATTCTTAGTAAACACGTATAATTTTTTATTATAAATTAAAAAAATTTAATTAATTTTGACAACACAATAAATATTTATGTAGAGTTTAATTTATTTGTAGCCTTTTATCTTAAAAAAGAATTAAAATATAATTTTAAAACTTAATTTTGTTTTTCAACATTAAAAATAATTATCACGCAATTATTTGTCTAATTACAATAATTGAAAAAAATATTTCAACAACAATTTAAAAAACATACGACTGTAAAAAGAATTTAATAGATATATTTAATTTTTATTGAATCCGCTTTAATATATTTAAATCCAGTAATAGCCTTAAATAAATACTAAAAAAAGCCCTTGATTTCTGGGGCAGTGAGAGTGAAAGCAATTCATTGTTTGCGCTTGTCACCGTTCCCTCTTTTTTCCATTTCGGGATTCCACAATTCTTCTATTCTCTCTCTATCATTATCTATCTAATCTATCACTCTTACTACAACCTTCAATTCAATTTCTGTTTTGATTTTTTTTCTTCCAATTTTACTAGGGTTTAATTGCACCCTCAATGCAGTAATCAATCTCACACGATACCGTTCCTTATTCATTCATTCTTTCGGATCTTAATTAATAGCTTTTTGCAGCCATGGCGTTTGATCAAAATTCCGTTCCTATGGATCTTCGTCCGTTAAACGTAGTTCCGGGGATGGCGGAGGAACCCCTCATTTCGCCGGTAACCGTCACGCCACCACCGACTCCGAATTCGGCTCGCGAGCTTTTCTACCAGCCAGCGGTCTCCGCAACGTGGCACGTTTGCTCCATTGCGCATACCAATGCGAACTCTGCTCCTTTTGGTTTTAACTACGGTGGTTCTGGTTTCGGTAATCGTGTTGTGACTGGGAATGCTATGAATTTGGGGAACTGGGTGGGGGCTAATGGATTGGATAGGGTTAGCAATGATGTAAATGGTTTTGGTGGTGCTGCTCTTCGGGGGAATAGAGTGGTTGATCAGGTTCAGGTCGGTGATGAGGGTGGGGATGATTTGGTTTCAGGGAGGAAAGTGAAGTTTTTGTGTAGTTTTGGTGGGAAGATATTGCCTAGGCCTAGTGATGGAATGTTGAGATATGTTGGAGGGCAAACGAGGATCATTAGTGTTAGGAAAGATGTTAGTTTCAATGATTTGGCGCAGAAGATGGCTGATACTTATGGCCAGCCTGTGGTTATCAAGTATCAGCTACCCGAGGAGGATCTTGATGCTTTGGTGTCTGTTTCATGCCCTGATGATGTTGAGAATATGATGGAGGAGTATGAAAAATTGGTTGAGAGATCTCCGGATGGTTCTGCAAAGTTGAGGGTTTTTCTGTTTTCGGCTTCGGAGACTGAACTTTCTGGTGGGATGCAGTTTGGGGACTTGCAAGATACCGGGCAGAAGTATTTTGATGCTGTGAATGGAATTGGTATTGCGGATGGGAATGGGGATAGTGCTGGAATCAATAGGAAGGAGAGCATCGCCAGTGCAGCTTCAACCCAGAATTCTGATTTGAGTGGGAATGAGATTATTGACGGTTCAATTGCTAGTCCAGGGGATGTCAGTGGGGCGCCTGTGTCGCCACCTAAGGAGAATGTGGCAGCTTCTCAAGACACGAGTGCAAATTTGGCAGTTTTGGAGCCCGGTGCAGCAGTTTACTCAGGTGCTTTTGCGGTTTCATCGGCCATGCCTGTGGCTAAGACTAGTCCAACACAAACTCCATATTTCCAGAAAGAGGTAGAGTTAGAAAAGTCTGTGCCTGTTACTGTATCCCAGCAGCCATATGGATTGCAGCCATCTGGAACGGAAATTTCAATACCTTCACGTTATTTGCAGCCATTT
The DNA here is from genome assembly GCF_003935025.1 of Abrus precatorius. Lineage (NCBI taxonomy): Eukaryota > Viridiplantae > Streptophyta > Magnoliopsida > Fabales > Fabaceae > Abrus > Abrus precatorius. Next base: position 34,333,428 of record NW_020874428.1, on the reverse strand, counting down.
GTTGATCCAGGCAAGGAGGTTGTGAACCATGCAGATTATGTCCAGCTGCCTTCCTCGATGGGGATGACAAATCAGCTTTTAGGGAAGACTGGGCCTGTCTTCACCCAACAGCAGTTTCATGATAATAGCCCTGGTTTAGCATTCCATCAGGTCATCCCTGGGGTACGAATGACAATGACGCAATCATCTTCTCATGTTGGTGTAAGGCCCAATGCTATTCAACCACAACCATTGGTGCAACCTCAGCAACAACGTTTGGATAAATATAATGATGAAAATGCATCAGGGATAAGGATTGTCCAGCTTCCTGCTGAACGCAGCTATAACGCATACCAGGTTCCAGTGAATCAAGTCCCATCTGTCATAGTTGGAGGTAATTATGGCTGGGTTCAGGTTCCTCCACAAGAGCATGTCGTTTTCTCTGATGGGTTATTACCTCAACAACATGTAATGATCCCTGAGAATATCCAAAGAGTCGAGGACTGTTTTATGTGTCAGACAAAACTACCTCATGCACATTCAGATCCCGTTCCTCTGGTTCAGGATCAGCGTAATAGTGGTGTGGGTCCAATTCATGATTTATCCCCAAGTCACCGTAGTTTCCCAATGGAGGACAGTATGAAAGTTCAAGCAACAAATTGGGTTATGCCTATGGTGACTGCACCCTTGAAGGAAGGCATTGTTGAACAAGGGGCTGGGACCAGGCCAAGGGTTGTTGGCAAATTGGAACCTCCAGATGGAGTAAATCGTACTGATACAACTGACCTTTCTCATAATATTGAGCCACAGACTGTAGGCGGGAGGGTCTTTAAACAAAAGCTAGAAGAATTTGATCAACCCAGGAATTCATTTTTCCAGGAAGAGATTGGAAGGACAGGTAGAGAACAGTCTCTCAATGATGGGCTCATGGGAACCGCACCACTGTCTTATCCAGAAGATGTTGTTGACCAGCACACAGTACCAACAGAAAACTGGGTTAAACATGATGTGCTTGTTGACAAAACTGTCAATAATGATATAACTGTCGTTGATGGAACAGCTAAACAAACTTCAGAGTGTATGGTTCAAGGATCTCTAAAAGAATATACTAATGAGCCTACTGGTGTTGTTTCTAAGTCAGACGTAGTAGATAATTGGATTAGAAAAGACCATCTAAAACCTATTGATGGAAGGATGGACACCTGCAAGTTATGCAATCCTGAAGTTTATGTAAGTAATGATCAATGTTTTCTCCAAAGTAGGAATGATAACTTAGATTACGACACTCGCCATTCCGTAGAGGAAGAGGTGATTCTGGATAACTTTGTCAGGTCAAAATTGATAGTTGATCCCAATCAAAATAAGATTACAGGTGTGCTGCCTTGTTCTTCTACTGAAATTTCATATGGGCACAATTCCAGGCCAGGTGAATATGAGGCCATACATGCCCCTGTTTGGGGCATTCCTGGTTCAAATCCTCAATCAAATATTGGAACCCACCAAAAGGATGACACAGCATCATCCGCAACATCACCCTCTGTCAGGTTTAGAGAAGTGCAGGATACTCCAAGCTCACTTTTCAGCAATCAGGATCCCTGGAGTATACAGCATGGTACCTTCTTTCCACCTGTCATGCCTAGCAAAGCTTTATTAAAGAAAGAAACCTCTTCTCGGAAGGATCATTTTGGTGAAAATCCGGGCAACAGTGCGGAACAAAGTTTAAAGTCACAATTGGATGATGACCTCTACCAGTCATTCAAACAAAATTTGACTTTTGAGCATGGTCGGTCTGCCAAAGGTTGTAAATTGTTAAAAGTCCTAAAATATGGTTAGGAGGGAGCTCATAGCATATACTCATTATGTTTTGATTTCTTTATTGAAGGCTCCACTGAAGACCAACAACTTCAAGCTGTTGCTGAAGATGTTGCAGCCTCTGTTCTGCACTCAAGAACTCTTTCAAATCCTGAAGAGTTTGAGGATGGCAATGCTTCAAATAATCCGATAGATGTGAAGTGCAGAGATAAAACTCAGGTAATTTTGTTTACATATTCCTCAACATTTGTATTATCTACTTTATTTTATGATTGCAGAATTAGTTGCCAAAATAAAACATTTTGTATGCCACTCTCCTGTGTTGTTTTATTAAAGTTATTTTAACATTATTTTTTTTTCTCCTTTCAGGATGTCAACAGCAAGCCACTGGAAAAGGGAAATTTTGGCTTTCCAGCAACAGGTGTTGGAAAATTACAGGTCGAATGTCTTTCATATGTTTCCTCTTTTATGCTTTTATGCTGCCAGCACAGTAGAGCTAACACCTTGCTGCTGGAACTTTACTAGGTTATAAAGAATTGTGATCTTGAAGAACTGACAGAACTCGGTTCTGGTACCTTTGGGACTGTATATCATGGAAAATGGAGGGGTTCTGATGTTGCAATCAAACGGATTACTGATAGGTGTTTTGCTGGAAAGCCTTCAGAGCAAGAGCGCATGGTCTGTATCTCATTACTAATTGTTATGATTTCCATTTTCTGCAACTCCTGTTGGTGATTGACAGACTAACTTCCCAATGGTTTGGTTCATGCATCAATCAGAGAGATGACTTCTGGAATGAGGCAATCAAGCTTGCCGACTTGCACCATCCAAATGTGGTAGCTTTCTATGGTGTTGTGCTTGATGGCCCTGGAGGTTCTGTGGCAACAGTAACCGAATATATGATTAACGGTTCTCTGAGAAATGTCTTGCAGAAGAGTGAGAGGTAATTTGTGCATGCGTATGTGCATTTTCCATGTATATGTTCATGTTGGGATATTAGTCTTTTTGCATTATCCAGGTTTAATGTTTCCATAATGCTAAATCCTTGATGCTAATGCAATCATATCAGGAATCTTGATAGGCGCAGGCGTCTTTTGATTGCAATGGATGTGGCCTTTGGTATGGAGTACTTGCATGGAAAAAACATAGTACACTTTGACTTGAAAAGTGACAACTTGCTTGTGAATCTCAGAGATCCACACCGTCCAATATGCAAGGTTTAAATGCTTGATACTGGTGTGGTCATATCAAGAATCATGTTCTGTTGCATCATATTGTATATATTCAGATATACAATTAGTTAGCACATTGCCTTCCATATATGTTTATGCTCTTGTTAATTTATTTGAGCATTGACGGGACACATCCATTATGCAACATACTTCTGCTCTGCTGTAATTGTGTAGATTAATAAAGTCTCTGGAATATGCTGAGGTGTTTCGGTTTCCCTTGAAGGACCCTGTGAGACGGATTGATCAGTTTTTTTGCTGCTTTAATCTGATATAAGGAATTTTACTCATCAAAATTTCTAAAATATGGCGAGTGATATTTTAGAATACCCCTTTTATAAGAGAATGGCTTTAGATATACCTGTCAAGTTAACCAGGCATAGGTTTGACTAGCTGGCTGTACTAAAGGTTTAGTTTGGCATCCTGTGATTGTGATGGCACAAGTGAAAATTTACATACAAAAAGGAGATTGTCATACGTCAATTAGAAATTTGGAATAGGTGCTTATAACGTTAGCGTTTGGTGGGCAATTAGTGATTGCACACCTGCACTGCAGTGGCAAGATATAGGCAACATGAGCAAAATAGAGAATATGGGTATTCATTTGTGGATGAGTATGGATGTGTAAGACTGGATTTACTCATAAGATTATCTATTGGTATGCACAAATAATTTTAGGCTAGATTTTAATGTTTATCTTCCAGGTTTGCACTTTCTAAAGTGTAGATATGACTGCGAAGAGTTAAAAGCTGGTGTTTTTGTTGAGCTGTCTTCTTTCATCATTCTGCAAATTGGATTGTGGTTCTTACACACACTCTTTAGTGAATTGTTAGTTTTAGTCCCTCTGAAAATTTTTTTTAGTCCCAATGTTTTTGCGATTTTTTAAAAAAAATTTAGTCCCTATCGCTAATGTGGTTCATGAAGAGGCTCTCGTCAATTTTTTGTTAGACCAAGTTTTTCAGAGAAACTAAAAACAAAACTTCACAAAAATGTAAAGACCAAAACAAAAATAATTCGTCCCAAGGGACTAAAACAAAAAATTTACTAAAACAGACGGATTTAAAACATATTTAAGCCATATTTTATTAACTTTGGGAACCATATAGAAATTGCATTTATACCATAAGCCATTTTGTGATTTTTTATATATTGAAAATAATTTAAGTTGCTGTGCTTTATACTTGACGAAATTGGGAGCGAAAATCTCCATAATATTTTATAGTTTAAACCTTATTCTGGTAATTTTTTCTAGATTTAAATCTTCTCGGTCGTTGTGTTTTGCACCACAAAGCAAATGACAACTACACAAATATGATCACTGTACCAAACTACTAATCCATAAACAAAACAATGTTGTCAATACTGGCTGTTCCATGAATTGGCATTGAATTTGAACAGCCATTCAGTTAATGATTCAGAATTTGTTCCATTTCTGCAACGTTAAGCACTTTTTTTTCCCTGAATTTTCTTGTAACTGATTTTAGGGTCATCAATACTTGCTTCCTGGTCAACAGAGCTCTACTTTTAGCATGGTGGAATTCATTATTGATCCTTCAGTAGTTTGCTAACTTTTTGCAATTTTACTTCTGATATTAGGTTGGTGACTTGGGTCTGTCCAAAGTAAAATGTAAAACGCTGATCTCTGGCGGTGTTAGAGGAACTCTACCATGGATGGCTCCAGAACTGCTCAACGGAAGCAGTAACCTTGTTTCAGAGAAGGTTTATTCTTTAACTTGACCTGAACGGTTGATGAATTTTGATACCTTCACATTTTGTCACTCTTTAAGCTTGTTTTTCGTGTTTTGATATTTGTTGTTTTAGGTTGATGTGTTTTCATTTGGCATTGTAATGTGGGAACTTTTGACTGGAGAAGAGCCGTATGCCGACTTGCATTATGGTGCTATTATCGGTAATATTCATGTTGAATTCATATTTATGATATAATTATCTTGCTTTCAGTTAAATTGAGAGGTTTTGCATGTGGGGTCTTCCAAATACAATTCAGGTGGTATTGTGAGCAACACTTTGCGCCCTCCTGTTCCTGAATCTTGTGATCCAGAATGGAGATTGTTGATGGAGAGGTGCTGGTCATCGGAGCCAATAGAGAGACCTACCTTCACTGATATTGCCAATGAATTACGTTCTATGGCAGCCAGGATCTCTCCTAAAGGACAAAACCAACAGTTGCAACCCTCTTCGTTGCAGACTCAAGTCCAGAAATAATTTTTGCTTTGTGTTTTTCATCCAATTGACTGACCGATGCATTATTCAATATCTATTACAGGGAAGGGAAAATTTATTAATTAGTTCAGACAGATAGTTTACTAAGGTTGTTAATAAGTGTCAGGCTTTTTTTTAGCTTTGCTGCATATTCTTCTATTACATCCAACCCTCAATGAACATTATGAAATGTGTCATTTGAGTGTGCCAAAAAAGGAAATTCATTGTCAATATTTTGATCTTTTTAAAATGCATATTGTAAAGAGTTATACCGGTTATTGTTATTATAATCCCCATTCTTCCACATCCCTAGTTTGATTGACTGATTATTGTCCATCCATTGATATTTCTTCATAAATTTCGCCTGTATAGTACGATCGAAGACGCGTCTTCATTTTGTCTTATCAAAGTGGAATGTGTCTCAAGTGTTACAAACAATTGAGAATGACGGCGTGTGGGATATGGAAAACATGAAATTGAAGTCTTATACTGTAAAAAACTAAAATATTAATTAATAGTACTTTACTTCTCCACTTCTTTTTTATTATTTATTTATTTGCAAATATCTCATTGTTGAGTAGTGTCAGCGTCTAACATGCTAGAGAAATCGCGTAATAGGTCACTTGCGATACCCCTTTTAACTTTGCTTGGAACCTTCTAAATTCAAAATTCAAATTTGTCTCCTACGGTTTCTTTGACTTTTCTTCCATTTAACACTCTCTCGTCCTATAAATGTTTTCACAATTATTAAAGCCGCCAACCTCATACATACGGAAACATGGCGGCTTATGAAGGATGGCCATTGGTGATGGAAATGGAACGAGAAGAAGATTTCGAAGAGGCCAGCGGTAGCGGTTGTGGGTGTGGATGCTTTCGCTGGAAATGGTGGCCAGGCCATGAGGAAGAAGGTAAACTCTTACTTGATCAAAAGGGTGAAGGAGAGTCATGGGTGGTAGACAAATTGAAGAAGGTGAAGGAGGTTTCAGAAGTGATTGCTGGTCCCAAGTGGAAAACTTTTATTAGAAAGATAAGTGGGTATGGCAAGAAGCAACAAAGGAACAGGTTCATGTATGATGAACACAGCTATGCTCTCAACTTCAATAGTGGGGCTCAGAGTGAGGATGAAGGCATGCCTCACAGTTTCTCCTCAAGGTTTGCTGCTCCTGGACGTCGCCAATATGAAGAATCATGAAACGTGCATGTTCTTGTTTCTAAACTTGTTTTATTTCCTAAATTTGTTTGCCTCTATATAATTTATATATATATATATATATATATATATTGTAATTATCATTCATTACGTGAAGAGCGAAAAACATTGCTTTGTTTTTTTCCTCTCTAAAATTTCACGCTTGATCTCATCCTCTTGAAAATTTATCAAAGATAAAATATACAAGTTGTAGCAAGACACCCACCAAAAATATGATTTGTGGGCAAAGTATAGTTGAAACAATCCTCTCCTTAAGATGGAAATGGAAGAGAGAGGGTTTGGATTCTTCAGGACAATAGCCACACGCAAACCATTAGTTTTGAGGATAAAGTAACACTCTGAAGACACAAAGTCAAGAAGTGATTCCATACCAAAAAGTTATGAACAGATGTATTCTCAAAGTAAACGCGTGCCTATGGGGACCCGTTCAAAATAATTTATTCTTTTCCTAAGTTTTATGCCAAATCCTTGTCCCTACCAATTCCTTTGTTGTAAGAAGGCAATTGGAAGTTGTCCCCTCATGCAACTTGCAGGCCTATGTCTGGCTATAACAAATCTTTAATTAATAACCCTTCACTTATCCCTTACTGTCACTCAAATTCCAAATCCCGAAAATAAAAAAATATTGAGATAATGCATCTCAATAAATATTAGCAATCATACATGCTTATTTATTTGAAATAGCATTACCCCAAAATCAGTTTAATAATAATAACAACATGGGATCTGCTTTTTTCCGTTAAAGTTTAGTCCTACAAAAAATCTTTTTATTACATAGTCTTTTTAATTCCCTCTTTTTTTTTTTTTTTATTTTTATGTGAATTTCACTCAAAAAAAATTTAAGATCATTTTTTCTTACTGAAACAAACATAAAAATTCATTTAATAGTAAAGAATATATTAACAAAAATTTTTATTTTGTGTGTAGATAATCGCCAATCTTTTACGAAGTAAAATATTTCCCCCCATCAGTGCAAACAAGTTGGTACATTAAAGTGAAAAACTCTTCAGAGTAAAGAGAAAAATCACTGGACAAAGTCTAACAAAAACTTTTACTAACAAACATTAGTACTTGTTTGGATTAACATTTGAATGATCATAAATTTACTTTTATTTCTAACATAATTAGTTATAATTTCTACACTTATTTTATATTTACGTGAATTTCAAAATGTTTCTACACACGTACTTAATTGGTAAACACCAAATCAATATAATACATGACCTATTAGGCGGATACAGTCCTGCTACAAGAGAAAAACTCCACAAAAACAGATATCTAAAAGTCACAACCCACTCAGAGGAGAAGGCAAAGCAATAATCAAGCTGTACCAAAATGTAGCTCTCAGAACCATGAACAAAATATTAAAATTTCACTAGAAATAGAAGCAGCTTAATTACTCATCAGATGAAGGGGCAAAAAAACCCATCTTTTTCTTCTTCTTCCGTCACCACTCTCATTTTCTTTGCTTTTTTTCTTCACTTCTACTCAGTGGATCCCGCTGGTCCCATTTATGACTGTAGGTTGAGGTCGAAAAAAGTAATAATAGCTATATATATATTCACACTCACAAATAAAATGCGTATTTATTGAATAATAACGATTTTGGTCATGCTGTGTAACCATTGTTTTTAAATTGTACATTACAAAATTAGATTGAAGTTTTAAACCACGTGAACAGTGAACCTACAAACCGCAATGTAATCATGCAAAAACTTATAGATGATCATGTCAATCTATTTAAATTGGACATTACACTCCAATTATTAGTTTCTAAATTTTAAGTTAAATAAAGTTCATTTTAATAAAAAATAATTTTAAATTATTATACATCCATAACTAATTAAGATGCGTGTCTAATATATTAATCTTAAATATAAAAGCACATATTTTTATTGAAAGGTGCAAAAAATAGTTTTTCAAAATCGAATCGAATATGAGCTTCTTATATCTTATCTCTACGCTCATGAATTGATATAATTTTAACAAAAAATAAAGAAGCTTTTTTCTTACTTTTTATCATGTTCTCTCATCTATTTCACAAGAGTTTTGTATATTGCATGTACATGCAAGTAAGGTCACAACTAAACTAAAAGCTTCAATCATATACCTGAGAACGCAGAGGTAATAGTTGTGGGTAAAATAAAACTAACACATTTGTATTGCTTGATTTGGGTATAACGTTTTAGATGGCTATTATGTTTTTAATAAGAATTCAAATTTTTAAGATTTACTTCTAGATAATTCTAATTCTTTCAATAAGAAAAAAAATGTATCAGCATGCTACCCATTAAATCGAACAGATTGTGCCTGCATCAATATCAGATATCAAGCAGCAGCAACCTCATATACAACAACTAGGGTTTCTGTAATTAAACCAACACTATTTGTCAACAGTTATTTTATCATGAATTTCCCTTTTACATCTTAGATTCCCTCGTTTCATGTTCAGGTAGGACGTACGCTAAGATCGGTGAATCCCACGAGCATGCATGAATTGGAGAATACCAATAATTTTTATTCAAAATATGCTACCCATTCACATGAAGCTCTGGTTACTGGTTTCTCCTGTACTGCTGCCATCCAAAAAATCACACTTCAAATGTAGTCACAAAAGATTAGGATTTTAAAAAAAAAGTAATCCACTTTTATTGTATATGTAGTTTCCTATTAAATTTTTAATAGAGAAATTTATCTTTATGTGTAATTTGATTACTTCCCCCATTATTTATGCTATTAAAATTGATGATAAAATTCATACAGTGTTAAAATTAATTAATCAACACGAAGGTTACAAGATAAATTGCTAAATATACTATATTTAAAAAAACATTTATTTAATGACGTGTTAATATGATATTACTTAATGAGTTTAACATATAGAGTTGTGTTATTTGACTCGAATTGTTCATGCCGACACCATATATACAAATAGTGTGGCAAGTATTAATTAAATTGAACAGAAACAAATTAGGGTGAGTATAAAAAGAGTAAAGAAGTCTTGATACGGAGCTGCATTTGTATTATTATTTTTTTCTTTTCATATATACAATTGTTAGCATAATCAAACTCTTAATAATATTAAGTAAAATATAATGTGAATAAATTGCATAAATTCAAAACATTTCAAAATTAATTAGCCGTAGGAATTATATTATTTAATTTGAAAGGAGTAACTAATAACTTACCTCTTGCGCTTGCTTTTGGAGTTGGTGGAAGATGAAGGGTTAGTATGCCAGTTCCTTTTCCTTTGATTTATGAACCAGTTATTTATCTGCTTTAATTGCAACCCTGTTTCTTGTACCAATCGAGCCTTGTCTTCCTCCTAGACCAATGTTCACATAGAATCATATTATCATATATGAAAATGCATGTGTATAAGTAATGATATTAATGTCCAAAACTTACAGTGGGGTAAGGCCACTTAGAATGTGCTTGCCACCAAGCTTTCAAAAGGGATGTGGTGTCCCCTGGGAGCTTCCCCGCTCGTCTCTTCCTTAGAATTTCTTCTCTTATGTCCACAATCTTCTCCTTGTATCCCTGAATGAGGAAGGAATAAATTATATATATGTAAAAATTATCCAAGTTCTTCCATGTGCTGATTAGAGAACAGGTAATTAACAGCTACAATATTCATATAATCTAAATTATTTCTAACACCTTAATTTTTTTAACTTTCTCTTCTTTTTCTCGTTACATTATTTTATGAGTTTTAGTAATCTCGATTCTTGAAACTGAATTTTAAAATTTAAAAGCAATAAAAAAAACCCATTTGTTATATTAGAGTTATAAAAATGTGATTAATTTTTTTAATAAAAAATATTACTTTTAAGTATTTAAACTGAAATTAATTTTTTTTAATATCTCTCTCTTCTTTTTTGCTTCACCTGGTGTTAAAAAAAAGTGTAGAATTATCTTTTATAAAGTAATTAATTTGAATGCTAGCAACATGGCTAAGTTTATGAAATACCTGTTTTAGCTCATGCTTCAACTCGTGCCTGACTCGTTCCATCAAAGATCTTTCAGTCTCAGTGGGGACAAGAGGACCAAAGCCAAGAGTTTCAGTGCCATCAATGCTTCCTTCGTATAAGTTCCCATTGCTTTCTGCCTGATCATCTTCATCGTCTGACATTGTTGCACCCGTTCCTTCACCAGGAGATACACCTGCACGTACACATGCATCATCATTTTCTACTTTAGCTCATTTCATTCTTATTTATTAATCATATATATAATCACTTTCATTTATTTTGTATGCACATAATGTACATGTCCTTGCTGAAGAACAACAAAAAATAGTCATGCATTAATTATACGTACATTGTTCCAAAATATTTGCCATTAATGGGCTATACATTCATAGATTTTACAAGACTGCAAGTTTTTTTGTTCCATGAATCAAAGAAAGTAGAATTTTTAAGGCCAGGGTTGGACAGCATAGCAACCACTTTCCCAAGTGAAGCATGAAACATAGAATCGTCATCGTGTTTGAAAACTGATCAAAATACGTCATATCCGTACATTTATATTTTTATATATTAATCTCAATTTTTAATATTAGTTTTAAATATTTAAATATATAATAAAATTATATTAAAAATATTATTTATTATACATTTACATTTCTTATATGATAAATACATTTATTTTTCATTTTTAATTGCTTTACCCTAACTCTTGGGATTGAAAGCTAACAGTTAACATTTTACTATTAAAATATATATGAACGGTGATGATAATACTGATTAAAACCTTGCATGCATTCAGTGATAGATTAATGATACTTGAACTTGAAGTTGTTCTAACTATTTGCAGTTATTTCTTTGGTTTTTACACATACACAGAAGCTAAACCATTATAACTGCTCCTTTGATCTATTCCATTTCAACACCCTCGAGGGGCAAAGCAAATTGAAAAGTGAATGCTCAAAGATCGTATTCCTTTAATGTGAAGCCCTTACCTGTTTCTCTCTCTAGCTATCAACATTTGTAAATCTCTTTACTATTATTTTACGTTGTTTCAATTTTCAACACTAGCAACACGAACCTTTATTTTTTTCGTAGTTTTCTTTCATTTACTCGTGTTTTACATATTCAATGACAGGTCAAAGACTAGAAATTGGTTTTTGTGGTTGTACACGAGGGAACCAAGAAGAACGGAAAGACAAAGTGAGTTAAACCTATAGAGAAAAACCATCCCTTAAATTGGGAGAAAATATATAGAAGAAAGGGGGACACACATATAAAAGAAGTTACTTATTTTTTACACTTTTTCTATTCAAATAAGTGTAATTTTTTCCTAATTTTTTTCTTATTTTCACTTATTTAAATAATTTTTTTATTTCATTTCTTACACTTATATAACTTTTTTATTTCATCTCTCGTTGAAGTAAACCTTTTAGATGGTATATAGGAGGAAAAATACTCTAGTTAAAGTTGATGAGAAAGAGAGAGAAAATAAAAATTTCTCACATTTATAAAGAACAAAAAAAGTTGATTTTATTAATATAAATTTTAGAAAATAATCCTAAACAACTAAACGTAAAAAAAAATATTATTAAATGGATGTATTTCTCTTTTATGTTTTTCAATGTCATAATATTGATAAAATCAATTTATTTTCAATGAAAATTTATGAAAGAAGGAAAGAAAATATGATCCAGAGTCCCACTAGTCCCCACTTTCACGAGTGGGAGGAATGAGAATATTTTAATTAGTCAAATTTTTATTCTTTTAGTTTATCTTCTTTTTTTCTTGGCCAAAGGTTAATGTATGCTATTTTATCGATTTTGCTTTGTAATTTTGTCTGGGTTCATTTTACCCACTCGTTTCCCCATTATCTCTCTGACTAGACTATTCAAAGCGTCATCAAGCCCCTCCACGTTTGGATTTGGGTTAGGCAGCCTCAACCAAGCTTTCTTCCTCCAATAACATGCTCCCATTTCCCAGATATTGGACCAGAAGTTTATTTTGTAAATAATTTTCAATTAACATCACATATAATATTTTACATCATTATCAATTATATATTATCATATCAATACAAAAATATTGATTTATAATAATTAATTTTACAATTTTATGTAAAGCATAGTTCAATTAATTAATATTATAGACATTTTATACTAACAATGCATAAAAATAAAAATCAAAAATCAAAAGTTGCAATAGATGAAATAAAAAATATGTATAACTGATATTACAAAATAAAATTTTCTTTATTTCCTTTTTGTTTACTTTTCTATTATACTTTAAAATAGTTAATTCTATTATATAGATGCAAACCTCAACACATTTAAAAAATAAACAAATCTTTGAATTAGTTTTAAAGATCATATGAATTTAACATTTTCATTGTTGAAGATTTCAAGATCTTAAGTTTGTTAATTTTTTTTAGAAAAGTTAGTTATATATTTTTGTGCTTTATTTATCGTTATTATTCTATTTAAAAATATTATTATTACTTTTATAAAAAAAACTAATGAAAGATTTTTAAAATTTAAAACTAAAATGTGTAATATATACAATTTCATGATTAATACAAAATTTTACTCTTAAATATGATTGAATGTAAGAAAAGAAAAAGATACAAATAGAAGAATGAAAGGAAATCGAGATTTCAAGATGTATTGAGTGATGAAAAAAGAAAAAAAAGAAAGAAAATAATTATATAAAGAGATAAAAAATAATATAAAAATTAAGAGAAGTGTGTGACAAAATTAAAATTAAAATATCTTCAGCAATATATGTTTTTAACATATGTGAGTGAATAAGAACACGAGACTATGAGAGTTTACGGGTCATATGGTATTATGAAAATGGCATGTTATTGTGTTGTTTTACTAAATATTTATTTGTATAAAAGTTTTCGATAGAATTTTTAACTAGATTTTAAAACATTTTCACTTAAACTAAACATATAAATAAAATATGTGATTTAAAAAAGCGATACTCAAATATATTGTATTATTTATTCACCAATTCTATTTCTAAAATTGACACTCACACCAACATAGTTTAATTGGAATAAAATATTGGACAATGTTGTTCAAAAAAAACTTTTAAATGTCGAATTTTATAATTGGAGATATAAGAAAAAGCATTAAATAGAATGCGTGATGTAATGATAAAAAACAAAGAGAAGGAAAATAAACTATAAAAAAGTATTTTCAGTATCTCATTACGCTAAAATAGTGATGACCAAGTATGAGTAGCTCTTTATAACTAGCATTCCATGATGAGAACGAGTGAAACACAGAGTTTTGGAGAAAGAACATGGTATACGCGGTGGATAGTGTGCATGGTATGCAATTCATTCATTCTTTTATTTCCTATTTCTTTTGTTCTACTTTTAGATCAAATATGAGTGCAAAAAACATGGTAACATATAGGAAGAAAAATATATGTTTATGATGTTAAAAAGTTACCGGTCAAGCTTTGTAGAGACTGTTCGAGATCCCAACAAGCCATCACTGCCTCCATGGCATGAACACGGACATGTTGTTGCAATTGTTCTTTGAAGGCACAGAGCAATAGAAGATAATGTGTCTACAACAAACAAAAAAGCCAAACTCAAAAAGGAGTTTGAGATGAACAACTAAGGGTTATAACTTGTAAAATTTCACGAACCCCAAGATGCCAAACTTACATAAATGTCTCAACAACTTTAATAAAATATTGTAGTGATTGGACATTAACATTTCTATCACACACACACATATATATACTTGCTTCACTACTCCAATCATTATGTAAAGTGGATATCAAGTCAGAATCAACGTTGAAAATCATCAACTCATAGTTGATTCATGCATTTAATAGATTCTGGCATACACTACAGGACAAATACTATAACCAGTTCATACGTACAGAATCACTAAGGTCCCATATCTTCTCATTATTGTACTTGGGCAAGCCAGACACGTACGTTAATGAGGAAGTAAAGGGTGAGAAAGCTTGAGGAGAGCTTCAACTTTGGTTCAGAACATATTCTATAAGAATTCATGAACTGAACCATTAAACAAATTTTCAGCAAAAAGAGAAAAGAAGTGAACAAGTGGGAAGACCATGACAGTATTAACAGAAAGATTCTATAAAGCACTCCTAAAGGCTATAGCGTTATTGAAGAAAGGAGCACCATGAGAACCCTCAACCGGAGCCACTCCATGACAAATCAGATTCACTCACTCACTTTTACAACCCAAATGCCTCGTACTACCGTCCATCAAAATTCATTCTAAAAAAAAAAAAAATTATTACTTTTCCTATTATCACCATTATTCTCCATTTTGTGAATTCTATATGTGCTAGCTGGTAGCAATTGTTCTTTAAACCACAAGCTCCACAAAATAAGGAAACAAAGGTATAATTAAGACCAGCAGAATAAGAATGAGAAACACTAAAAAGTTTGACATTTATGATTTAGGGTGTATATTTAAGAATGTAACTTAATTAAATATTGTTTTTATAAATTTAATTATAAGATTTATTGAAACAAGATAAAAAAAAATTACAAGACTAAATTATTTTCATAATTTTTTTCAAAAACTACTCAAGGCGCATGAACATAATAAAAACATGGGTTTTGTTTATCCCACTGTTTAAATCTGACTTTAAATACCTAAAATTATAAGTTTATTAACATTAAATTGTAATAAAAATTTATTAACATTTTCTTAAAAACATCGTGAATGTGTGAACGATTGACAAAAACGATGAAAATGATGATGCCCAAAATCAGAAAGAAAGCTTGGGAGGAAGGTGAGTTAAAAAAAGGGATTAAAGAGAGGTGAAGTTAATTAATTGAATTAAGAATCTTTGAACAAGTACTGCTCCTAGGAAGTGTATTAAAGAAGTGGGACGAGAGAACAGAAAGAATTGAAGTACAAAAGAGATGGTTTAAGTAGAGAAAGAATTAACAAACCATGAACTGATCAAGCTCCTTCTCATCAACAACAGCATTTGCAAGTGCAGAGTATTTTTCAACAACGCGCTGTGACTGCTGAAGCTGAGCATCGATCCTAGGAAGCTGGTCGACGGGTGTGGCAATTCTCAGGCACGAAACGTGAGCTGATAGAAGCTGATCGTAGAGAGGGTGTCCCAAAATGTCAGCTTTGTATCCCCTTAAATCCTCGGATTCACAATTACTTTCGTTTAGGTTCCGATCCACGCTTTTCTCGGTGCTGTCGAGAAAATTCTGCTGACGCTGATGCGCAGCGTTAACGTTGTTGAGCCATGTCGGTGGCAACCTCTGTTGCATGTCTCTATTCTCGGTTAGTTGTTGCTGCTCCGTGAAACGCTGGAACGCTATTTCGTGGTGGAGATGGTCGTGGAAAGCCATTTGCTTACTTAATCACTGATTCTCTACGAGTGTTTTCTTTTTCTCTCGCTACATTTTAATGGTTTTCTTTTAACTGAGATCCAAACGCGGTACGGATTTGAGGGTTTGCGGTGAGGAAAAGGAGGGTTTGAGAGGGAGAGGGAAGGGGTGTGGTGTTGGTGGTGGTGTTGGTGTTGGTGTTGGTGAGAGCGGTGACAGAGAAGGAAAGAAGGAAGAAGGGGTTTGGAAAAGCACTTTTTATGGAAAGACTTTTGGAAAGGTTGACGCAGCGATGGAGATCCAACGGTGGGATTGGTGATAACGTGGAGGGATTTGTGGTGAATGCTCATTGGACATTTTCTTTGATAATAGAGACAAACATAGATAAATAGCATAGATTGATCAATGATGTGGGAGGCAGCTACATGACATTATTATTGTTTAATTCCACCTTTAAAATAATAATATATTTACTCTCTTTCTAAACAACACACTGTGTCAATGCTCAATGGTCTACTCTGTCTCGCTTCATTAATTATTTCTTCCTCAAAAATTTATTTTTTTATATAAAAATATATTATGAGATATCATTTGTAAAACGTTCAAAATTAAATAATTCAACTCTTTCTTTTTAAAATGTGTATGGGAGAGTCAAGTTGGAAAGAAGGGTAAATTTTAAATTTTAAATTAAGAGTGTTATGCAATATTTTAAATGAAGAGATATTGATTTAAGGGTATAATTTAAGTAGGCATGAGAAGAGAAATGGGCAATGATAGAAAATGTTATAGGCATATGAAAAAGGGGTGATTGATTGTATGTAGATAAGGATAGGAAGGAAGGGGGAAAGGCAAAACGTTGGAGAGCTTTTGGCGTGTTGGTGGGAGATATTTACTTTACTAGTTAGTGCAGTGTTTGGGGAAAACCTTTTTATTGTTGGAAGTGACAAGTTACTTTTCCAGTTTCCATCTATGCTCATAATCTCTTTAATCGAAAACGCTGAGGGAAGGCATCGTTTTCGTTGTAAAACAAATGTTTTTATGGTACAATGCTCAGTGTCTGTCAGGGTGCGCACTGCCCACTGCCCATTACTTAAAGGCCCACACTCGACGTTGCCGTTCCTCAACTTGGGCTGCCCACTACCCAACCCGAAAGCGACTTCAGCACCCACGACCGACACGTGTCGCTCCCACGATTCATGGACCACTATCTCTGCTCCAAGATTTTGGATTGCGGGCCCAACGTGCGACTGCATCAGGTTCGTACACATGCCTCCTCTGTGGGCCCCTCCAGCATGGTCAATACTCCATACCGCTGATGCATGCATCGCTATTCCCTCATCACCCGTTCACGACACACACAGAGAGGTGCCTGTTCTTATACGATCAAATCTTGAGCTTCGCTTATGATTTTTATAATTATGTCCCTTTGTGGGTATGTTTAGTGAATTTAAGTTAAATTGTTCCCGTAATTACGTATATTCATGACGCCTTTTCAGGAATGAATACGGGCCAGAAAATAAAGAAAAAGGTGCCTGCAGTTGAGGTGGACACACACGAAACACGATTCATGCCAATGGTTTAGTGGTCCCGATCATTAAAATATTAAATGCAAAATCAGTTAGATTGTGGTTGGGTCTCATATGGGCTTTCCTAAATGGTTTAGCCCAAATTCTGGGATTCAGTAAGCCCACTTGACTTTAAACTCTTCGACAAAAACAATGAATCGACAGATTCTTTATGTTTTACAATACCAAGTTATCAACCATCCTTGGTCATTATTGAAGTGTTTGAGGGCCTCAAAAGACTTGTTAATAACCTTGCATAGGGAAAAAGAGAGGACAGGGTCATAGGCAAATTATTAGTATATCACCTAAGCCTACTTAGTAGACAACACAAGATAAAAACAAAAGATAAGACGTAAGAGACAGATAAAATAAGATAGATTATTATCTTATTTTTATATTTGATGTATCATGTCTTAGTGAAGCAGTACATTTACATAGATGATTCGGGATACGAGTGGTAACTAGCAAAAGCCTTTCCTCTCGCCTACTCTGCCATAAAAATCTTAGTGTGTGTATTAGACGACTTCATATAAATTGGTGTGTGTAAAATTATACGCTCAAAACTCTTTGAAATTTAGGAAAAATTATGGTAAGAAGCCACCAAAGAAAGATGACAGTTGTTAAAATGTTCCGCATGGATTAAGAATAGTCAAAATAATTTAAGTCTTTTTTTTTTTTCAAATAGTGGTGATGATAAATAGAAGCTAATTAAGCAACTTGAAAAATTGGGAATGTGAATCTTTTGCAGTGCACCAAATCCAATGTTATTCTCTATCATTCATTATTATATTTATTATAGTGAAGCTTCTTAGATGGTACGTTTGTGCGTGCTTTTGTAGACTTGGGCAACCCGAAGATCAGTGGCTTCTAGGTGCCAAAGAGTGGACTAGTGGTGGAGGAACTGAAGATATCTAATGTTTTTTCCTAGGTAGCCTTGGCCGTTTGTAGGAGTTTTAGTTTTAGTTTGAGTTCACTCTTGCATTGGCTTGTTCATACTAATTTCATGTTTTAACATACCCTGCGTCATCATTGGGAAAATTCCCATAAACTTTCTAGCATTCTTTTTATCACTTAGAGGCTAGACATACAGGTTTTTTTGGGTCCAATATTCACTATTTCATTTCTGTCACTGGTGTGGGCTTTGTGATATCACTATGGAACAGTTGTGTGCAAATAACAAAGTCCCTTTTCTTGGCAGAAAATATGCAAGACAGAAAGCACCACGTATGAACATAACAAAAAAATAAAAATTATAAAATATACTTGCCAACTTACTATTTTAAAGTTGAATTAAAATGCTTCTCAGCAAACACTTCAAAAGATATATTCCCCCATGCCCGAGTTGTATTTCATTTAACTATATTTTGATAATAATTTAATTAAATATTTATTTACTAATTTTTTATCATGCAAAAGTTTATATTATAAATTTAATCATAAAATTTATTAAAATGAATTAGAAAACAAATAAAAAGAACTTCACTTTAAATAAGTTTAAATAAACTCTTTCATATAAGCTTTATTTTAATAATTTTTATCAAGTTTATTGAATTACACTAAATAGAGCTCGGGGGAATAATGAGCTTAATTCTTAAGTAAAAAAATTTAGCTTCGTGTAAGTTCTTCCCCACCTCTTCCTTCCCTTGTTAATCATATTCATTTATCCATCCTCTGGATATTTTATATAAACATACGTCGAAATGCAATTATCAGAGAGCGGGCCTAGCATTGTACATATATTTCATGATATCAAACTGAAAATGCAATTATTGGGGGGAGCCTGATTATACCATCTCCTTGTGATTCAAGTATATGGTAGGGTGTTATAACGGTTCTGTCTAATACCAATAAGATTATGAACTCATAGTAGCTTCATAAATGTTTTAGTGCACAAAAGTAAAACGATAGGAAGTTCAGAGTTATTTGAAGATTGCAATTAAAAGCTTGTAGCAGTTTGACTACTTCACTATATGGTGTTTGAAATAATTTATTTTTGTAAACTTAGACCATTTTTCTTAAAAGAGATTCTATCTTTGAAAAAGTAGTTTATGTCATGTATTTTGAATTTAGACGTAACTATGAGCACACTCCTCCCATTTAATGTGTAAGACACAAAAGAATTAATGTTGTATCCCCCTTTCTACTCTTTCTCAGTTGAGTTTAGTTCATAGTTGAATTAAATATTTAAAGAAAAAGTTTTAGTGCTGTAATGGTCTTACATAACTCAAGCAACATTGCCTTCTAGTGAAGAATATTTGGTCTAAACCAAAAAGTTGAATTTAGTTCAGCCGTTATAATCCTTTTCCTTAATTTGTACCATAACTTTTCTCTGTGATGTCTACAGTGAAAATTTCTCCTGTTGTATTAGCACTTGAAAGTATTTGGTATGAAGTGACAAGCAAGTGTGTTCTCAGGAGATTCAAAGTATATGTCCTTTCTAAATTCGTGTTCTGGATCATGCCAGGAACCTTGAAATTGAGATTTTGTCACAGACAACACAGCAGTAATAAGTCACTACTCATCAATAATATTTGGTGGAACGAATTTAAAATAGATTATAAAGGAGTTTCTTTTGATTTGTGTATAATGCTGTACCAATGAAGCTATCTGCATTGGTTTACAGTAATTTCAGTGTGATTTCAGAAGGCAAAGAAAAAGCAAAGCAGAATTACAATCTTTGCATGAAATTGAACACAATTAAGAAAATAAAAAATTCAGCTAGAAGGAACTTCTGCACTCACTCCTTGATTTTATAATCACAAGGAGTATGGATGGCTTGAAAACAGAAGTAACAAATAAAATAACTTCTCACTTTCTAACCATTTTCTTCTAACCATATATAGAGGCACCTTCCTTGTTTGTCATTGTATGGTTTTAGAAAGAAAAGATTGGGAGGAGAACTTGAAAGCTGTTGTATGCATAGAAAATTCAGCCCATGATGTTTTCTTGTTAAATGAGACATATCTTTGTTGAGGGCATGCTTTGGAGCAAATACCATTCAAGTTGTGCAATGCACATCCACAATTTTTATGGTATGGCCTCCGGTCAATCTCCATGTCATGCAATGATAAACTTCCTTCAAAAACACACCGAAACATCATGTGAGATGCTCCTGTGGCCATTTTCCCCTCTTTCTTCCTCACTTGTAAGGCAAGTATGTTACAATCTATTAGTGATGTTGCCATGCTTTCTCAAGCACGTATATATATAAATATATAGCATGTAGTGTATGGGACAGCATGAAGAAATCAAGAGGAGAAAGGTAAATTTGTATTTATTCTTTCCCGTAAATTTCGAGAAAAGTTTAGTCTTGAGGCTTCAAGCTAAAGTGGACACTTAAAACTATACATACATAACTAGGGAAGTAGACAAGCTAGCGATTTGGCCTCTCTTTTGTGTGTTTTTCAAACCCATCTACCTCACTTTGTCTTGTAATATACCTTTGCTATTTCATTCTAACTATAAAATTCTCCAAAATATTAACTTTATACGCTGAGGTAGGCGGTGTCTTCTAAGTGGCAAAAGTTCTATCTTTAACTTTACTCAATTACCTAGTCAAAATGTGGCACTTAAATTTCTAATTTTTAGATTCTGTTATTGGGTTGTGATATTGGTTTGATGATTGACTCTCCCCTTCTGTGTGTCCAAATGAATAGCTAGTCATAATGGGAAATGTTAAAAAGGTATGAGTTTTAACTCTCCCAGGATGAGTCAGAAATCAGGATCTTTCAGTACATTACTATATATAAAGAAAACTTTAAGCATCAGACTGCATCATACTTATGAATTGGAGCTGATTTATGGTGGAATTGTTGATATTCAGTGTCTATGTAGATTGGTAAAGTTGGGAGAAAAATGTCAATTACATTAGCTAAATTAAAATTAGACTAAGCTTACATGTTACACTCTGCATATTGTAAAAATAAATACTGTATTCATGTCTATTATTCAAGGTGGTATTGCGTCACAGAACATTCCACAATATCTAGTGTTTCTCAGGCGTTCCCGAATAACCGGATTTGAACCAAATTAAATTTGGTCAAGTAGGAAAATTATTATTACCTTTTGTTATCATGTACGATATCAATTAAAAGGAAAGGAAGGATCTGCTTGAAACTTGTTTACGTTTTTTGGTAAAGAAAAGTAGTTGGAATGACTTGTTATATTAATCTAAGCATCTTTTGTTTCTATGACTATAGTCCAAGTTGAGCAAGTTGGGTGCTTCTTCTCTCATTTGTGTAAGATCATGTGCTGTCATCAAAAGTGGCATTTTCTTTTCCCTTTCAAAATGTGGAACAAATGCCATAGAAGCATAACAGCGACTAAATTCTCAATCCAGCTGCATTCTGGATTTTTCTGCGTTTTGATTGATCACATTCACAGTTCACATGTAGGACCTTGCCTCTTTATCCTTTTGTCATCTATCTTACTTGGAAAAGGAGGTCTTTGTTGACCCATATTTTACAGATTAGATATTTAATTTGGAATATTAAAAAATTGCAATTCTTTCCCTTTTGAAAAAACAAAATTATGCATTAAATTCATTGTTCCTATTTGAAAGTGCTAGCCAGCATCTGACCATCCCATGTGATAAACTGATCTGACGGTGTGAAGATTCTTCAAGCTATAAAAAGACAGCAATTTATAAATTTCATCAATAATTAGAATAAACTCGTCAATTAATTAAAAAGTTCTATTGTCTCACATCTTATAAAATAATATTGATTATGATTATTATAATTGATCATGCTGATATTAAGAACCCCGAAACTATGTCAAGATCCTTTCTTGGATCACAGTTTCGAACGCTGCTTTTGGTTGATGGTGAAATCAAAACCAAATTGACAAATCACTTGTTCGTAAACTACAGTTCAGGTTGCATGGGTGCTTCATTCGATCATCAAGAAACATTTACAGGACTGGCCCAACTTCTTTGTAAGAATCAATATTCTATACCCAATTTAGGGGCTTACAAAAGATTTTCTATTTTCATTTTTTAATTATAAATCTATCACCTTATTTTTATTTTATTTTGTATTTATAAAAGATTTGAAAATAAAAAAGGTGAAAACAGAAGCAAGAGAACTGGGTTATTTGAAAGGAAATGGTTAGCAACCCAGTCTCCCAAACTCAATCAACCGAAGATCAATGGAATTGAAACATGTGCAATACATCTACGCTAAAAGATTATTAAGAACATCATATATATATATATAAAGAAATTCAATTAGCATAATTACATTTTCCAAGAAACGGAATCGTCTAATATACACAAGGCAAGAAGCGATCAAGTTTACTCCCTAAGGTCCATGAATTATAACATAAAACATCATGACAAACCTTTCGACAAATCAACTTAGCAAATTAGAAAAAAAAAAGGTACCTAAACATGAATCAAACTATTAAAAAATAAAAAATAAAACTAGAGGATAAAAACAAAATATATATATATATATAAAGCAAATTTTTTTTCCTTATGCTCCTGCAACCTCAATGGATCAAGGCCTGCCCCCATTTACAACTTGAGAAGGAGAAGAAGAAGAAGAAAGAGAATGAGCAGAAGCAGCCAAGACCAAGCTGCCATCACTCCACGCCCTCTTCATAGGGTATGACACATTGTTACAACTTAGCAACTTGTGGGTACAGTTCTTAAGAGACTTGTTATGGAGGGCACAACCACAGTTACGGTGATAAGGTCGACGCTCAACACAATTGTCATAGCAAGATATGCACCCTTCATAAACTGACCTGAAAACCCCATCTGGGACTGCACCAGTGGCCATGTCTCTAGCTTTTCTTAGCTACCTTGATGATGCCAACGTGCACCCTCTTTTTTCTAGGTGTTAAGGCCTTAAAACACAATCGTGGGCATTTATATAATACCCTGCGCTGGTAGTTAATTTAATATATATAGTGTATGCCAGTATGGACCTAAGTTAGTTGTGAGTAAATTAACGGCATGCAAATTAATTCATTGAAGCGTGTCTTGTTGGTCAGTTCATGGTACACATGATGTTAGGATGGGTCATTATAATCTAGTAGTTTGTAGCTAACTGTTAGTAGAAATGAAAAACCAAAATTGGGTAATGTTACCCACAAGACACTCTTAGGTTACCTATTCAATGCCCTTTCTTTTTCTTATTGCCTTCCCCAAATAAAACAATTTTCACTTTGAACTTTTTTTTTTTGGTATTTGGTTAACTAAAATCAATTTGGCCTCTTTTTTCTCGCTTTAGGAATATGGAATTATGTATGGCCCCAAAAGTGACATGTTTGTTTTCATTCTTGTTGTAGTGTTTGAGTTTTACACGTTATGGCTTTAGTTGCACTTTTTCTATGGGTCGTAATTTTGGAGTTCTTCGTGATTAGCGCATTCGGGCAACGACGAGGTGGTAATGTCACTGTTACTTGGTCGTGCACCCAATTTATACTATTGTGCGCATTTCTCTGACTTCTCTTGTCAAATAAATAGTTTCACCTTAAGTAGATTAACGAAATTAAAATATTATATTACAAATTGTAATAATTTTTTATTTAACTTTTTAGATATAATATTTTATTAATGCATTCAAAATAAAATTATTTACTCTAAAAAATAATTTTGACAACTTCTGATTCTTCTTGATAATATCCGATGGTTTTGTATTTTAGTGGAAAGGGAGCACAATATGAAGATAAATGTGGAATAAAAGAACTTAAAATTATTCATCAGGTCAGGTTTATCAGTTTTTATATTTTTAAAAACCAAACTAATTCTTCAAACCATTAACTTCTGCTAATTTGGAATAATTCATTTCAAACTCCCTTATACTCCCTTTAAAAAGTCAAGAATTTTGCTCATTTAAGATAAATGTGCATTCTCTTTATTATTCTACATATTAAATAAATAAATAAAACTAGCTTCCCAATAATGCTAGTTTTCTCAATTCCAAACTATAAATGGGAATGAGATGTAGCCTTGATTGCTTGAGTGTGTGATTAAACTATGTATTACTTCTTGTCGAGGAATTAGGAAGACTGGTTTGAATTAGTTTTAGAAAAAACTTCTCAATGAGGAATGATTAATGCAGTGCTTGTAGGAAAAGCATGCCATAATATTTATTTTTTCACGAATTTCAACAACTTTCACCTACAAAAAATGATGGCTTACTAGGAAGAGGAAGCACAAGAAATGCATTTTCTGGTCAATTGGATAACTAAAGTTAACTGTGTTAACTAAGCGATTATGGCATGTGGAATAGGAACATTAACTTTTAGCTAAGAAACCAAGAAAATTGGAGGCATTTTATTCGAAATTTTGATTATCATATGGACGAAAGAGTATGATAACATGTACAAAGTTAACTCGAAATAAAAAGTTAAAAGATCATATTAAAATTTTAAATTAAGGTTAAACAATAAAAATAATTTTATTAACACCTAATTAAACCGTCAAATTATTATAATCTTATACATAAATGAAGAGTATAATGTACTTACAATTTTAGTTTTTGTTTTGTTTATTAATCATTAAACGAGTAATAATATGTGTTATTATAATAATTATATTCACATTTAAAGTTTAAATATTTGAATAAATCATGAGATGTACTTATAATTTTGGAATTTAAGTCTTCTAAAAATAAGAAATGTATTTTGAAAAGATAATGCACAACGTTGTAAAACCACGATTATCTACAAAATAAGCTATTAAAGCATGATTATTATTTTTAATTAGTATTATAATTATATTTTAAAAATAATAAAAAATGAGTTAAATTTAGTAATTAGAAACTTTAAATTTTATTCAAATATGTTTTCTTGGGGCACACGTTCAGCCCAGTCAAAGTCAAACTGAAAAAATATTTTTTTTCTTTTTTGTTTTGGTCAAATATATTTTTCTTATTGTTTCTAATTTGTGGGATGGGATTGAATTGGGCCTAAACAGTAGACCCAACTACGTAACGTATGGTATAATTGAATTGGAAGGGGAATATTCGATTGGGTCGGGTTAAACCCGGAAAGACACGGTGGGTGGGTACTGCAATTCCTTCTCCTTCTCCTTGTCCTTCTGGTTCAGCAATTGTTCATCACTTCAACCAATCATGGGCGGTGGAAGAGGAAAATCAAAGGGAAGAGGAAGATCCAACAACAACACTGGAAGTGGCAACAACAATCCTAAATATCGGAAAAGAGGCTCAACCGTTAAGGAAGCATTCTTTATCGAAGGGGGTTTCTTGTCTGATTGGAATCTCTCGTCCCCAACACAAAATTCAGGTCCTCCCTTTGTCTTTTTCTGTTTGCTTCCCCAGAAATGTAAACCAAAATTTTATTTTATTTTATCAAATAGTTTTTTTTTTATATTTCTTTATTGTAAAATATGATAATTGAATCTGAGTAAATGATTTAGTTCTGCAACTTTTTTATGCTTCTGAGCTACCAAATAGGACCTGTTTTTTTTCCATATTATAGTTATTATTAATTAATTTGGAATCCTTCTATGCTTTGTTTTGGTTTAGATTTTCTTTTGCATTTGGGTTGCAGGTAGAAGTGGTGGTAGCTCCGATAACAAATCCGGGACCCAACGTAGAGTAGAAGCCTCTGCAAGATCTTTGGGAGCTACTATTGGATACAATTATCCTTCACTTGATGTTCAGGTTTGTCATTCCCAACAAAACTGCTTATATTTATGGATTTTCCATATAAAATGGAAGTATTTGCTTATCTACTTTGTTCATAATGTTTTTATTTGTTCTGCCTTTGCTCTCATAGTACATGCCGGTGTGAATTTAATTAAGGTTATGATCACGAAGGGAGAATTTTATTCATATAAGGTGAATGACATGTTGGGACTCTCTAGGCTACAACCTAAATTGTCCTCAGCGATACTTCAATGTGGGCTGTGAAACAATTTTTTCTTTGTCTTCATAAGCGAGCAAAATGAATCATGCTTCTTAATCAAATAGATACTATATTTGAACTCTTGCAATGTGTATCCACAAGTTTGTGAGTACATTACTCATCCACGCAAGTATCCTGGAGGAATATGTTGTCCGTATCAACTTCTTGATAAATAGCTGAAAATTATATTGTTCATCTTTGAATTTATCCTTCAGCATAGTTTCATCAAATGTCTCTGGTAGAGCATGCATTTAATTTTTATAAAAGATCTGATGAACTATGTCTATAGTTGCTTCACTTCATAGTAACTTGCATTTAATGGCATATTACCAGGAGGACTCATGTGCTGGGAATGGGAACAGCGGTGAAGATAGTAATATAAATCAGATGCAACCTTTTGTTTTGTTGGACTCCAAGCAGAATCAAATGATTGCTCATATAGACCAAACACCTCCCTCAAAACCCAACAATGTGAAATATACTTACAGTTATGATCCAGATTTTGTTTTGGGTGATAGCTCTCATAGAGGATTAGGTTTCCCTGCTGAACATGACAAAACCCGAAGTGGCATTGGCACATCGTCTGAACAGATGCCCCAATCAACTCCTGTTTTAGATTCATCATCATTTGAGAAGGATATTGGTTCTGATGAGGGTATGAATTGTGAGTTAAGCAATAAGATGACAGAAAACTTGCCATCAAAAGTGTCTGCTGAGAGAAATTCAGGGTTTCTGTCAATTGGAGGTCTCAAGTTGTACACTCAGGACATCTCAGATAATGAAAGTGAAGAAGATAATGATGAAGAATCAGCGGATGAGGACAGCTATGCATCTTCTGAGCCAGAAGAATTACTTGGATCATCTGGAAGCAATGATTGTCAAGACACTTCTGACAGTGATTCAGACATTGATGAAGAGGTTGCAGAAGATTATATGGAAGGAGTTGGTGGTAGTGACAACATCATTGATGCAAAATGGTTGCTAAAGCCTGTTTTGGATGAGTCAGATGATGATAGTTCTTCTAGCAGTTGCTATGACGAGGCTTTGAAGAAGTTGGGTGGCTTTGCCCTTCAAGAAGCCTCCAGGGAATATGGCATGAAGAAAGCACAACCATGGAAGAAACGCTCTGTAGATTCTGGAACTTTAGCTTTGGATGACCTAATGCTGGAAAAGGATCCAAGAACTGTTTCTGCTAGAAAGAAGCATGTTCCTCGATTCCCTCACTCATGGCCTCTGCATACTCAAAAGAGTAAAGCTTCCAAAAAAATTCATGGTACCACTATTATGCATCCAGTCATGTTAAAGATCCATTGTTGTTCTCTTAGTTCTAAGTTTTAATATTAGTAAATCTATTTGTCCTATTGAATTTACATTCTACTTTTTGATCCTCGAAAGCATTGAGTTTGCCAGTCAAGTGATATTATTGTCACAATTCTCACAAATCTCGTTGCATTAGTATTATTATTACATGTAAGCTTTTAAATCCTTGGTTTAATAACTGGTTGGAACATATAGTCCATGGAGTTTGATGCAGGGAATGGTTGTGTGTGTGTGACTGTGTATATGCATTCATTATTTCTTTAAATTTGATGAGGTAGTGTAGAATTCCAGCTGCTTCACTTTCCTAATGCAGATTCTATACAGGTGAAAAAAAGAAACTTCGTAAAGAAAAGATTTCTGCCAAGCGCAGAGAAAGAATGCTGCATCGTGGGGTTGATCTTGAGAAAATTAATTCGGTATGGGATACAAAATTAGTTATTTTGCATCTTTGACGATATACCCTAATTATTTCTTTCTGCACTATTTCCAGGATAATTTTCTTTTGCTTCACCTTTCCCCTTTTATTTTTCAAAAGCACATTAATTTTCAATACACCTCTAAATATGTCTAGATTATAAAAAAAATTTCCCTTTTGTTTTATAAATTGTACATATGAGCATCTTGTATTTGATTCTACAAGCTTTTCACATACATCCAGTGAATCTTCACTTAAGCCTTTTGCCTGCAATTTTTCTCTCTTATCATGTAGAAGCATATTGAAGACCTTTCACTGATCATATTTGATAATTATGGTTAAAAAAGTTATATGATAACAATTATTATGGATTTGGGCATTATTTTATATCTCTAGGAGTGGGACTGGTTGCATGTATTTCTGGCTGGTATCATATTTTGCATGTGTGAGTGTGTGTGTTGCATTGCCTACACAGTAGCTGTATGAAGTGTATACCTTTGAAAGCATGTCAAACTCAAATGGAAGAATCATTAAAGAGAAATTGCATGAGCACCTAAATTCACGCTATTCTTTTGTGGCACTTGTCACTTTGTATTATTAATATAATCAGAAATTACCAGCATTCATGGTTTATTAGGATTTTAAATTTGTACTCTGCAAGATGACACCAGATCAAGATGAATTATGATAGTTTCTGTTATCTGTATTTGAAACCTACTTGATAATATGCAATATTGTAGAACTCATCCCCCTCTCCCCCTTCCAGTATGATTAGAATGAGTTATGAGTATCCAGTAGTCACCCTACCCAAGTCTTGTGATCTATTGCTGTATACTATTAAATCATATCTTTTTTTGTTGGGTGTAACTTCATCTTTTCAAAGTTTATGAATATTCAATCTGCTCTTGACACTCATCTCATTATAACATTTTTTGGATTCTAGAAATTAGAGCAGATTGTTTTGGAGGAAGTGGATATGTTCGCTTTTCAGCCTATGCATTCTCGGGATTGTTCACAGGTGTGCATCATTTCCTTGTCTATATTCCTTTTCTCTCTCATGGATGTCCTAAGTGGCTTACTATTGCTTATTAAAGTAAATGAGCACACCTATAAGCTCTCATCATTGTATTCCACATCTGTCCATTGTTTGTGTCAAATAGATTTTTTTCATAAAAAAATTGGGGTTTGTATGAAAATTAATCATGAATGATTCAATGCTTGAATCATGGAGTAATCTTGAGTGATTTTGGGAAGTCACATTACTGACATAAAAAGCTTGGAACATTTGAACAGTTTGGGTTGGTAAAACTGTTTTATGTATCCTGCTCCAGTGTTGATTCAAATATTAATGACTCTGAAAACTTCTATGCATTTGCCACTACCGTTGATTTTGTTAGAGAACAATTGTGTGTCGTTTGTTTTTGCTTTTCTATAACAGCTGGGTTCTGGAATGGCTCTCATATCGATCTTGGTTCTCAATGAATACAGGTACAACGATTAGCAGCAATTTATCAATTGCGTAGTAACAGCCAAGGTTCTGGCAAAAAAAGGTGATAATGATCTTCCCACATTTATAGAATTGAATGTTAAGTGTCTGAAAACTTAATAAATTTAGTCTGGATTTGTGGATTCAGATTTGTGACTGTGACGCGAACACAGTCTACGTCCATGCCATCTTCAACTGGTAGACAGCGCTTGGAAAAGGTTCTATGGTGCACTAATTACATATTGAAATTTATTTCTGCGCTGCATAACAATTAGGCTTTACCTCTTGTTTTAATCCCTGTCCTTGCAATACAGAGGGACCCATCCTCCTCTCATCTTTTTTCCACTCTTCCTGTCCAATACAATTGAAACTTTGAGATCTTTATTTGAAGCTTTTACTCTTTCAACCGTTGGACATTTATTTCAAAACATGAGATTTTTTTAATTTTTACATTACACGTCGTTACATATTTGGAATTATCTGCACTTTAAGTTGCACTATAGCTGAGACTGACTGTTCCATGAACTTCAGTTAATGGGAGTTGAAGGTGACGATGCTGATTTTTCTGTCGCTGGCAATATAAATAACAAATCTGGGAGCGGAGACAGAAGAGTGGGAAAGAAAAATGCTAAAAGGAATGATATTAGACAGCAAGAACTTCAATCTTCCCTGAACAAGACATCAAAGTACTCAGCCAGCCAAGGCAGCAGTAAAGCAAAGGACAAGAAAGGGAGAGGACAAAAGGGTTCATATGCTAATCAGCCTGTGTCATTTATATCAAGTGGCATAATCCATTCAGAAACTGTACAGGTTACAGATGCTGGTTCTGATGAGATTGATACTACTAATAAGAAGAAGGGAGTCACCAGCTCTGCTAATATTGGTTCATTTGAGGAACACACTACTGGTTTTGGTTCAAAAATGATGGCAAAAATGGGATACATGGAGGGAGGAGGATTGGGAAAAGATGGTCAAGGTATGGCACAGCCCATTGAGGTTATTCGAAGGCCTAAATCACTTGGTTTGGGTGTGGAATTCTCCACCAACCTTGCTGAGCCTGCTACTGAGCCAGCTAGGAACAAGTCTTCAAAAATTGGTGCTTTTGAAAAGCATACCAAAGGCTTTGGATCCAAGATGATGGCAAAGATGGGATTTGTTGATGGCGCAGGATTGGGTAGAGAATCACAAGGCATTACTACTCCATTGACCGCTGTTAGACTACCTAAGTCTCGAGGACTAGGTGCCAAAGGTTAATTTAGATATCATTTGTTTTTCTCATTTCCTGTCGAAATTGTACATTGACTTAAATATCACAATTCTCCTTTGTAGTACCGTGTATGACTCCCTGGAATTACTACTTTAAAATGTAATATTTCATTTTTCTATGAAAGAAATGAGAAAACTCAGTCATGCGTAGGACAAGTAAAGCAAGCGTTTTATGTTGGAACATTGTGGTGCCATAATCGGTACAGAATCATGTTAATTGATCTCATGAGTTGGATTTCACAATTTGTCGACGATTCTGATTAAGGACCTTTCATGAAATGCCAATTTCTTTATTCCCTTTTTCCTCTTTTTGATAAGGGAAAAAAAATTCAGTATTCCTCGAATACACATTTTTTCTCTTTATATAGCCATACCTAGCTTTATTATTTTACTTAGTTTATTTTTTAAAATTAAAAGTAAAGAGAAAATTATCAAATCAATAAATATAATTTAAGATAGTGTGTATTATAGTAGAATAAAAATTTACTCTTGATAAGGGCCTATTTCTTTATACAGTTGATTATATAATCCCTAGACACCTTCAATAATAATTGACATAATAGCAAACGCGGGACATGGTATTCAGACTCATCATTGGATGCCAATGAACTTTGGAGTCATCAAAATTTGTGCGACTGTGAAATTGGTAAGGCCCACTAAGCCCATGGATTCAAATTGAGGAATGTGAGTTATTACGACCACATCGGTTCTCAAATTATGAAAATTATTGGACACCATGAAATTTTGTGTAATAAGGCATTGTCTTACAAACTTTTGTTTCTTTAATGCTTAGGTTAATCTCTCGTTATCATAGGCCCCTTATGCCTTTCAAATTCAATTTAAACCTGTCTTTTTTTCATTATTAAATTAGAGAAAATAATTGAAAACTTAATTTGCAAAATGGTAGCACTCGGCCGTTTGATTATCATTTTCAATGGTAATTGGGCAAGATGGCATTGTATTTGATATATCCAACTCAACAGACAGCAAAATCTAGAATATTCCATGTATGGAATTTAATTATTTAATCCACAGTGATGATCTGTTTTATTAGCACTACTACATATTTATAGCGTAATTTTATGTTAATTGAATGAATTAGGTCTAAGTTCATTCTCCATTGCCGGTATGGAAGCACTATACACCCTGGTCAGATTTGATAACAGGGTGTCACGTTTACCTAAGGCGCAATGGAGTTTAAACGCATGCGTTTTTGTCACTTTGTTTCCATGTTCTGGTATTCTCCCATTTAGATGTAGTTAAGTTATCTGCATGCTAAAGCTTCGGATTGCCAACCCTCTACGTTAGTGTCACTTCAAAGACATGTATAAAATAAAGGGGTGTTCAGAATCACGAAGTCACAACCTTAACCCTCTTCTGTAACTTTAATCACAATTTTTTATGCTAATTGTATGTTATTACGTGCTAAATAATTGCGAACCTAACAAGGTTTTACGCACTAATTTTCATTAGTGCTTGTTTCTTTGGTATAATGTCAACATTAAGGTTGAAATTTATAAATTCTTTAAATTATTGATTACTACTTTACTAGTGTAATCAAAGACAAATTATCACTAAGTTTCACCATCTAATAATTTATGACCAGCAAAGTTCATGCTTGTTTTATTTTAGAAATACTGGTGTGTGATCCCGTGTGGCACGGGTTAAATTTAATAAAAATTACATTTAAAATTATAAAAATATTAAATTTTATTTTAATCTCATAATTTAATTAGTATTAAAAATAAATATTATATTCATAAAAAATTGAAAATTAATTATATATTAATGATATAATTGACTTGTTTTATTTATCACGTCAATATATTGTTGTGTAAAATTTAACTAACATTTATTCTTAGAATTTATATATTAATATGAATTTTTATGGAAAAAACAGATATGAATATATTTTATATAAATTTGTACGATTTAGATATAAATGTGTTTTAATTTAAATTCAGACTTTACTCAAATATATTTATGTTTTTATTTTAATTTCATTCCACCTAATGTAAATAATTAATAAGAAATCGCTACATTAATTATTAAGATGAAAAAGATATTGTACCTTTCTTAAGAGCACCAATGAATAATAATTTGGTCGTGAAATTATAATAATATTCATGTTTGCTTTATTTTAGAAAACAATATCTTCTGCATTGAATGATTCTCTTGATAATAATCAGTGCTGTGGCAATGGCAAGCGATGCCAAAGGCATTGCTAGATCAAATGTGTTGATTGATAGAATATTAAGTATAAACAATGAATTTGGTGAAAACGATTAATTCAATTTTTTTGGAAACTATGGGCACACAGTTTATCAACTTTGTGACAAAATATAAGAGATTTGAATTATTTTAAATTAAAAAAGGCTATAGATTATTAAATTTAATTAATAAGTCTTGGAATTAATTATGATAAATATTTATTTAATAATTTTTTATTTTTTATTTTTCTTTCTGAAACAAAATTATATCATATTACTACTTAACAATTAATCATGTTACTTATATAACATGGAAAGATGCAAACTTAAATACAAGGCCATTGTATATGTTTGCTACTAATACTGCAATTGAACAACAACAAATACAAAATGTCGGTGATAACCGACATAAATTTTTATGGCAAAACCGTAAATTCAGATGCATTTTTTATACAATATTTAAAAATGAAATATACTGAAATTTTGAGAAAATTACGAAACTAAGAAAACTCTAGCGATTTTAAAATGAAGTTTGTAATTTTAAAAATCCCCATCAATTTTTATATAAAATTAGTCAATTTTATGGAATTTAAAAATTATCAGTAGCAAGTTGAGTTTTCATGTTTGTAATTAAAAAAATTATATTTCAGTACATGACATTTTTTAAATCTAATATATTAAAAAAACCGCATTTTAAGCAATTTATTATGAAAAATGCATTCATGTCTAACCAAGAAAAGAAAAACTAAAACGCGTTAGAACAACAACTTAAAATTTAAAAATAATAAACATTTTATTAACTATTTAATGCAAGAATTGCTGTTCACGATTCTGCCACTGAGTGTGCGAGTTGAGTGAGAATAGTACGATACTATCAGAAAAGGTATGAATTAATAAATAAATTGAAGGGTATTATGGTGATTTGAGAAAAAAAAAAAAAACGTGAATGCTGATGAGATGAAAGTAGTGAAAGAGAAGCACTAGAAAGGGAAAGGGAAGAGAAGGAGAAAGAACTAAGAAGCACATAATTATAAATGTGCATTTCCCCGGCTTCAACGCCTTCGTTCCACCGTTTCGCTTTTTGCTTCCATCAATTTTAGATTCCCAGTGTTCCTTTTTATGCCCTCAAACTCATTTTTCACGCAGATCTTCTTTCTCCACCCTCAGGTGAGTGTAATTCATGTGCATTTGAATCGTTTCTTCATTTCTGTTGCTACATTTCATCTTTCTCAGTTGTTTTCTGTTGTGCCTTTCTTATTTTTAAACTGCATTGTCCCTGAACTGAGAAACTAGTTAGAGCTTCCCCTTCCTTGTACTTCTTTTTTCCTTCACATTTTCCCTATCTGGGTCTTTCAGATCTGACGCAAAACCTTTCAAAAATGGAGTCTTTTCATCAATTTAGAATGTGGGTGTTGGTTGTTTTCTGCTTAATGTTTCAATCAGGAAATGGGTTTTACCTCCCTGGTAGTTACCCTCACAAGTATGCGGTTGGGGATGAGTTGTGGGTGAAGGTGAATTCTCTGACTTCAATTGATACAGAAATACCCTTTAGCTATTATAGTTTACCCTTTTGCCAACCTGAGGGTGGTGTCAAGGACAGTGCTGAGAATCTTGGGGAGCTTCTCATGGGGGATCGGATCGAGAACTCACCTTACAGGTTCAAGATGTACACCAATGAGTCTGAGATATTCTTGTGTCAAGTGGATAAGCTGTCTGCAGATCAGTTCAAGATCTTGACCAAGAGAATTGATGAGATGTATCAGGTTAATCTCATACTTGATAATTTACCTGCCATTCGGTTTACTAAGAAAGAGGAGTACTTTCTAAGGTGGACTGGATACCCTGTTGGTATCAAGATTCAGGATGTGTATTATTTGTTTAACCATCTCAGGTTTAATGTCCTTGTCCATAAATATGAGGAGACCAATGTGGCTCGTGTTATGGGGACCGGTGATGCGGCTGAGATGATTCCACCGATTGGTAAGGAGGGATCTGACAAGCTTGGATACATGGTTGTTGGGTTTGAGGTGATTCCTTGCAGTGTTATGCATAATGCCGAGTCGGCTAAAGGCTTGAAAATGTATAACAAATACCCGTCGCCTATCAAATGTGATCCGTCCACTGTTGCAATGCCTGTTAAGGAAGGCCAGCCTATTGCATTTACCTATGAGGTCACCTTTGAGGAGAGTGATATCAAGTGGCCATCTAGATGGGATGCCTACTTGAAGATGGAGGGAGCCAAAGTCCATTGGTTCTCCATCCTCAATTCGCTTATGGTGATCACTTTTCTTGCTGGTATTGTTCTGGTTATCTTCCTGAGAACTGTTAGGAGGGATCTGACCCGTTATGAGGAGCTTGACAAGGAGGCTCAAGCACAGATGAATGAAGAGTTATCTGGTTGGAAGCTTGTTGTGGGGGATGTTTTCCGCGCCCCAACGAATTCTGCTTTGTTGTGTATAATGGTTGGGGATGGAGTCCAGATTCTTGGGATGGCTGTTGTGACAATATTGTTTGCTGCACTTGGATTCATGTCTCCGGCCTCCCGCGGAACACTCATCACAGGTATGCTGTTTTTCTATATGATACTTGGTGTTGCTGCTGGTTATGTAGCAGTTCGGCTATGGAGGACAATTGGCTATGGGGATCAGAAGGGATGGATTTCAGTTGCGTGGAAGGCTGCTTGTTTCTTCCCTGGTATTGCCTTTTTGATCCTCACAACCTTGAACTTCCTATTGTGGGGAAGCCACAGCACAGGAGCCATTCCATTTTCACTCTTTGTTATACTCATTTTGCTTTGGTTCTGCATTTCTGTTCCCCTTACCCTTGTTGGTGGGTTCTTTGGGGCTAGGGCACCTCACATTGAGTATCCTGTTCGAACCAATCAAATTCCTCGAGAAATCCCCCAGCAGCGGTACCCATCATGGCTTTTGGTTCTTGGTGCCGGTACCCTTCCATTTGGTACCCTGTTTATTGAGCTCTTCTTTATCATGTCCAGTATTTGGATGGGTCGTGTTTACTATGTATTTGGGTTTCTCTTTATTGTTTTGATCCTTCTTGTGGTGGTGTGCGCCGAGGTATCTTTAGTTCTAACCTACATGCACCTTTGTGTGGAGGACTGGAGATGGTGGTGGAAATCATTCTTTGCCTCCGGTTCTGTTGCTATATACATCTTTTTGTACTCCATAAACTATCTTGTATTTGATCTCAAGAATCTGAGTGGACCTGTTTCTGCAACTCTTTACTTGGGATATTCCCTCTTCATGGTTCTAGCAATCATGTTGACCACTGGCACGATTGGGTTCCTCTCTTCATTCTGGTTCGTGTATTACTTGTTCTCTTCAGTCAAGTTGGATTGAAGACTTCAGAGTAAAATCTTAGCTCTACAGAAACAGTTTTTATAAGGATGACCCTTTGCAGATGTTAAATTTTTATGTTACTTTACTTCAGTTCATTTTACTAGGAACATAGTACATTTTATAACAAAATAATTTTATCCAGTTTTGCTTAATTCATTGTTAGTTTTAATATAATTGCATGATAAGTTGGAATTCTGAAGTTTATAGCAGTTGGGGGATGTAATTCAGATAATCAGACCTTCATGGCCTTGCATGCAAAAATTACAATGTCATATTTCATTTTATTCTTACTATCGGTTTACATTTTACTGATTTTTTTACTTTACCAGTTATACCACTACTCTCCGAAGGATAGAGAGAGAGATATATTTCATGCACTAGTCATTTTATACAATGGCAGTATTTCACACAACAACGGTTCTGCATCAATGGTTATTGGGCCAGCTCATATGAGATACTTACTGTGGATGGAAAAAAACTCTAACTCAAATTTTAGAAATATAATCAATCACGGGCAACTAGCTGTATTCTACACCTTAATGAGAATTATATGAACTTTATTGAGAGGTTTATTCCATCACATGGTACGACTTGTCGAGTTGCATAAATTTTTAAGTGCTTGCTAGAGTGATCTTAAACTTGAGACACATTGAATAATCTCTTTAGATTATACTAAAATATTAAAGAATATTCATATTTTTTAAATAAATTATTAACTTTATTATTAAAATGAACGGTTATAATTATTCTATATATACAAGAGTATAGAATATTTCTTTATTTTATAAGGAATCGTAGAATTTATCACTTTCGAACTTTATAAGCAAAATTGATTAGGCTTAAAAAGTTTTTGACCCCACCATAATCAATTACCATTAGCTGATTTAATTTTACTGCATTCTGAACGTTAACTTTTTTTACAATATTGTTCAATAATATAAAGCTAACTCGTTAAAAAGTTTGCTTATCATAACAAGTTTAAATTTAAAACAATTTACCTTAATATTACCGCCGGATGAAAAAACAGTTACTTTAAAAACGTGTCAAATATAAACTCAAATGAATAATGCTATCTTCTATATTTTTTAAATATTATTACTTATGGTCACACTCTTTTCACGCGTCATTAATAATTTATTATATTAATTATATTTACGCCATTGACTTTGATTACAGAATATACAAAAGTTAAAAAAAAGTACGAACACCAACTCCGAAAACATTATTGCCAATAAAAAGTGATTTCAAGAAACTTTCTATTTGAATAATTCTGGCATTCGTGTCTCGTTAGTTATATCAATAGTTATTAGTACTAGTAGTCTTGCATTTAGTATTGTCAATTTAATTATATTTAACATTTCATATAGATAATTTTGTTAATTTAATTATATTTGTAGACTTAATCAAAGTTTATAAAAGTTATAAAGTTTCCATTAAAAAAAGAAAGTATTAATTATGCATTGATTTTACAAAATAACGATAAAAAATGAACAAAACAAAATAGTTAAAGCAAAAATAAACAAAGAGAATATTTACTTAATAAATTAATAAAAAGTATTAAAAAAAAATACAACAAAGCTGTCATTTAAAATGATAACGATGCTGTGGCCCAACTCGATACCTCTTGTGCTGTGCTCCAACTGGGATGGCAGATGTTTGAATCAAATTTGGGGAGAAGACAAAATTTACGAACAGCTATCTCAAAGCTTTTGCAGAAAGATTTTTGGCAGGCACACCGAGTCCAGACTACTCACGTTTCTTTCTTACCCGTTGATCAACAAATTGGACCCAAATTATATTATTAAATTTAGTTTCACTAATAACCCAAGTTCAGTTTGCATCAATGCCAAACCCATTTAGAAAGTCACTGAACAACTATGGCCTTTTTTTTTTTTTTTTTTTTTTTTTTTTTTTGTAAATCAATAGAGTATTAAGTTATAGAGTATGTCAAAGACTAATGCTAGCATTAAGTTATAGAGTATGTCAAAGACTAAACAGGCCGCTAATGGCCAATTTAGTTTCCCATGCCCCTACCTCCTTGAAAAGATCAATTGAAAAACAATGCATGCTCTAACTAGGAATCAAAATTACCCACACCCAAGTAAAATAGCCAGAGAAGAGGAAAGAAGAAACACGCATACCTCGATACTTCAACTACGGTTTCCAGAAAGGAACTAAAACTACAAACAGCAGGAGTTCTAAAAACTATTAACTGTTACAGAATTCAATTCCCTCAATGCACAAGATCAAATAGGAATTTAAAACAGAAAGAACAATAGAGGATAATAAAACGAGAAACCAAACTGTTTTTTGCTTGTGAGATCAAAATAGATAAAGGTTCACAGGAGGTAGAGTAGAGGAGTCCCCTAGCGAACAGGTCAAGTACTTCTGCTCCAGCATATTCAATTTAAAAAGCCAATTTGGGAAATAAAAACACCACACTAAACATGAAAGAGATCTTATGACTACTCCAAAAACACCAGACAGTTAAAACTCACTAATCACTCCACGGAATCAAACACGTAACCAAAATAAGTATACCTTGCGATTAATATCTAGAAATCAGTGCATTCAGCATTTGAAACCCCCCTGGAAATATTCAAGCAGTTCACATGCATTTCAATTTGACATATGATCCATGAAAGGATAATAATACATCAACAGCAAACGACATAACCACGGATTTCAATAGAAAAACACCAACCCACGCAGTAAAGGGACAACAAAGGCTGAAAATCAAATGTCTAAAACGCGTGACGCAGAAGAGAAATCAAAATCAAAATGACTAAGTCACAAAAAAAAGTGAACCAAATACTAGAAACTTCATTGTAATACTAATAAATTTCACTACTACAAGGTTACGATAACAGGAAGTCGAGCAGCGTACAAGCACAGCCTAGAAGACACAACACACATCAAACTTGCTTCTACTATGCGAAAACAACACCTACACAATCTAAACCATTCATCACCTAGACAGATTCACGTATATCAGACTGTGGAAATATACAGTACATCCATTCCCATCCCAATCCTTTTGTCTCCAACAAAGTTAAACTAACTAACTAAGTTTGCTCCCTTGCAGGAACAGAATACCAAATCTTCATCCCTACAATCTTCGCCTTCGTAATTTCTTCAATTGCTCGTACCCTACGGCTATCCTCTTGAAAAAATAAAGGAAGCGCGTCAGAGACCAATCGAGCAAACCCATTAATCATCTACTAGGTAAGAGAAGTACTCAGACTCCAAACAACGAAATCGTTCATTCCATATCAAGCCGCAGCAACCGCCTCAAGTCACTGGTGGCCGCGCCGTTCCTCCCTAAAAATCCAGGAACCGGAACGGAACTCGGATGCGGAGACGCAACGAACGCCGAACCGGCATAGATTCCTTCCTTTGAATCCGAAACCCTAATCTGTTTCTGCAAGGTTAACGGATCCGGGCCCAACCGATCCGTCGAGCCCAATAACAGATCGAGGCCCACCTCGCTATTAACCCTAAGATTACTATTCTCCGAGGGAACAGCGAGCACTTGGTCGTCATTCTCCAGGGTCAATTTCTCGCCTCTCTTGAGGATCTTAACTTGTCCCATGACAAGATTAGCGGCAGCCGGACTTTTCACAGCCGATCTATCGGCCGGCCGTCTCCGATCGCGATCGTGATAATTGGCCTGAAAGGCGGCGATCGGACTCCGCTTTCGATGGCGGTTATGGGAGGGCGAGGAATTGAAATTAGGGTTCGGGTAAGAATTTCTTCGAGATCGGGCGTGTGACGTGGCGATAGCTAAGGCATCGTTTGGAAGGAACCGGCCTTGAAGGCAATCGTGGGAACGTAGAACAGCTGTTCCCATTTCTAGAGAGAGAAAATGCGGAAATGTTTTACGAAGAGAGAGAGAAAGAGTTTTTTATTTCACT
Organism: Abrus precatorius; assembly: GCF_003935025.1. Lineage (NCBI taxonomy): Eukaryota > Viridiplantae > Streptophyta > Magnoliopsida > Fabales > Fabaceae > Abrus > Abrus precatorius. The sequence continues at coordinate 34,293,248 of NW_020874428.1, read as the reverse complement.
TGAATGCGAATGTAAGAAGGGACGATTGGTTATTTATAGAAGAAACTGTCAGATTAGGAATTTGAATTATTTTGTGAGTCACGTGACCACGAACCGCCCTTACCGGATGGTTAGGTTTTCGGTTACCCCAGCGGGCTCTGATTGGATATTTGACAGGGTCAAGTTTGTACCTTTCAGACCGAAATTACATTGGCACCCTTGTCACGGACACGTGTCGACCTTCTTAAATGATGGATCGTTAGGCGGTTCCGGTAAGAAAACTCCTTTCAAGGTGCACGGGATCCCCGCTGTGACTGCATATAAATATTTGCATTATTTACAGGTGTCGGCTTCTAAGTACTCTAGCTTATTAAAATAAAATTAAAAGAAAAATTCACTTTACATCCGTGAGTTTTAAGAATGTGGAACACTGTATTTTAGAAATTGTATAACAAATACAAAAAATTCTTTGATTACTTAGATGTCTAGTTTTTTGTTTTTAAATAGAAATATCTTTTATTTTTTAATCTCTTTTTTTTTCTAGTAATAATAAATATTTTTTAGGAATATTTTTAAAAAAAATTGATGTTTGAATAAAAAAAATAGCTTTTTTATATTTTAAAAAGTATAAGATGTTAAACTATATATTTAAAAAAAAAGTGCACATTATCAAATGTATAAAAATATAAGATTAATGTTTTCTTAAAATTAATACAAATCCTAAAAAATAATTTTAAATGTTATAAAAATAAAGATGGAGTTTAATTAATTTATAAATATTTTTATACAACATATTTATTATGTATGAAGTTTGTGGACACTGATCAAATAACCAAAATTATTAAAACTACGACAATGCACTCGTCATATAACTTTTAATAAAAAATTATTTATTGTTTTAAATATTCAAATACGAAAGTACTAATTAAAAAAAACATTAAATTATAATACTTTAAAACAAAGATAGTAACGTTACCTTCGTCTGAGCTATCAAGGACAATTGGAAACGTACTTAGATAGGAGGAAATAGGAATTATAAAAAAAAAGGATATTGATTAAATAAATAAAAGTAGGAGCTAAGGGAATATAAAAAGTTGTATACTTATTTAGGATCTATAATTTTTTTTAAAGAATAAAAAAATTAGACATAAAATTATTTATTGTATGTATTTTGCTATTTTTAAATTGTTTAAAAATAACACGTAATGTTCATAAAATTAAAATGTATTGTGTTAAAAATAAAATAGACGTTTTAAAAAACTTTATTAATTATTTAAAACTGGATTAAATATTAAATATTTTAACAAAATATGCTAAATGTAAAAAACACTCATTAGAATAATGTAATTTTTATTAATTTATTGTTTTTAAATTTATTAACAAATGTTCTTAAAATACCAATTTACGCTGAAATTAGGGATATTTACACTGTATAGATCATTATAGTTATGACCTGTCTTATATCTTTAATATTTTATATTACAGTTTATTTAAAGAGCTTACTGTAAATTTGAAGAGACATGGTATTTTTTTATAATTAATAATTATAAATTTTCTATTAAAAATTATATTTTTAAAATAAATTATTAATTTTATTATTTAATAATTTAAAATTAATAGTGATAATTATTTTACACGTAAAAAATATTAAATGTTATTTTAATTTATAAAATATCGTAAAATTATTTTAAATTTTCTTTTATTAGTGTAATATAAATACTTCTTTAGATATAAAATTCGAAAAGAAGAATTCTTGCGCATTGTTGCAGTAATATTTTTTATATCCTTTAATAATAATTTTGGATAGAATATAATTTCATCAAGTCATTTACTTGGTTATTAAATAGGCAGAAATAGTAAAATAATCATATTAAGAACATTGTTATACACCAACGATGAGTCACACCCAACTCATAATCTGGTCTGAATTATCTTTTTGAATGAAGATGCAAGCACCCCTTTCGGTCTGGTAGGGTTGGTCTGCCCTGAGTCACATTGATCATGACATTATTCTCAATTATTCTTCTAACTTGTTATGCCAATAATCCTTCACCCAAAGATTCCTCATATCTTACACGGCAATCAGGAATGGTTGCAGTGGTTGGGTCATATCACCCAATTATATCTCACCTACACCTCAATCATACAAATAAAACATTATTAGTCAGTCCATGTAACATATTTTCACCTTTTTGTTTATCTGTAAAAAAATTTACCTATTTAAGCGTTCAGATATTTTTATGAGTTTGATTTTAATGTTGGAGAAATTTTTTTATACTATTAATCAATTAAAATACGTCATAAATATAAACTTTATATTAAGCAGAAATTAATATTTTTCACAGAACAAATATTTTATAATTTAATGAGAGTATAATTTATAATTATTTTTTATTTCATTACTTGCATCGCAATCTCAATTTATGTTGTTTGGTTATATAATTTGAAGCATAGTTTAACAAACACTTTTTTTTTGCATACGTACTTAACAAAATGCCATAATCTTTTTCTTCAATCAACCTTCAATAGTATCTCTAACATCTTTTTGCCTAATCAATTGTTTAATGTCGCCTCCAAAGCTTTATGATATACGCACTTTGAAAATTCACTACAAATAATGGTGTGCTAATAGTTTTAAATTGTAACAATATAAACTGATTTCTCTTGAACACTTTATGATATGAAATTCAAATAGCGTGATAAAACCCAAATTGCCAAATTGAAAATGATCATGACACTAATGAATAATAACGATATTTGTGCATTATTTTCGTATTTTACAACGATGCTTGCTTTTTCTTTTTTTTAAGGTTTTATTTCTTAACTATGGGCCAACGATTGATTAGTTGTGTGTAATAATCAATTGTTACCTTTTTTTTTAAAGGTTTTACACAATGAGTTACATATTGTTGTTTTAAGAGGATTGTTATCAAAGTTTACTTCAATTATTAACTATATATATAATAATTATTGAATGTAAAAGTACTATATTCATACCAAGTGTAAGAAAATGATTCATGGATAGAATATAAGAGACTAACAAAACTTTTTTCAACTATATTCTTAGATTAAATAACAGAGAACCATGGGAGAAAAATATGCAATAGTATTGCAATTGTTGTAAAAAAAAAGTTTTTGTCTTATAATGACAGGATAAGAAAAACAATCTTAATACTCTAGTTGTTTTGAACATCCAAATTACTTACACTATTTTAATATCTCTTTACAATTTGCTCCCATTGCACTTCGAATTCGTAAGAAAGAGGGTTTTTATCGAGCAGAGACTCTGGCACTCTGCTATCTTGCAAATTATTAGTTTTTATTTTTTTATTAAAAAAACCCATAACAAAGATTAAGTTATTTTTATTACGAGACCTGTATAGACAATGAAGTGGATTCAATTTTTTATTTTGCACAAAAACAACTTATCAAATGAGAGAGCAAGGAAATATACGAAAAAAAAGAAGTAAAGAAAAGATAAAAAAACTCTAGAATCATCTATCTTCAATTTATGTCTCTGTCGTCATATTTACCAGTCAAAATAAATAGCCATCCCAGCCATAAAGCTACAAATTTATTAAAAAAAAAACATTACACTTTTGGAAGAGGTAAAATTTATGATCATGCAAATTAGATCTGAAAGGGAATAAGTTAAAATGGCATATTAAAAGGTGAAAAGTACATAAAGAAATAGACGAGGAAGAAATATTGGGAAATAAGTTATTTAACATTTTTTTAAATCGGAATACCCATTGATTCAAATATTTTCAAGTCCCTTTTATACAAAGCTTTATTATATTTTTTTAACAATATGTTTTTTAAATTATAATCGAGATTAATTTCATTGTTTGTATAAATATTTTTACACTATCAACAATTAGAATATATTATAAATATAATTTTTATATTAATTATTATAATTTTTTTTTTGCTGAAATGAAAATTTATAAATGAGTGATAGTGTATTTTTTAAAATTATTAGTATTCTTAAATTAAATTTTTATAAAAAATAAATAATATATATATATATATATATCATCTTGAAATATAAGATATATTTAATATTTTTATTTAATAATTAATTTTTAGATGTAAAAAATAAAATTAAAAATTATTCGCCTGTATATTATTTTACAAGAGATATCTTCTCGTTGATCACACATTTAATGGTATATTAAATGATCGTTGAAAGCAAACCAATGAAAATTTCTCATAAACTCTTTCAGTGATGTAACTGACAAAAATGTCCTTAAAAAAACTTATCTATAAGACAACAAATTATTTATCTTATGTTATGTATACATGTAAGATACATTGTAAAAAGAAAAGCATTACTAGCCAATAAAAACAATAATGTACAAAAGGTTATATACGAGCATCATTTTACAATTATCAAATGACTTGTTATTTATTTCACTTCACAAGAGTTGTAAAATTATAAATATAAAAACATGGTTATCAAATCTAGCTTTTTTTGTTTTCTTAAAAGAACATCTCCAAGGGCTTTCTCTTAACTTTTCTTACGAGGATTTATTTTATGGAATTAGATTAGCCCAAGAAAAGGAACCACAGTAAACGGTGGGTATAATACAGGTTTTAATTTCGTTTGACTTTACCTTCATTTTGTCTATATTTTGAGAAAAGACCAAATTTTATGTAAATTAAGAAATTTAGAGACTATGGGTCTCTTTGGATTTTCCTTGGCCGAACAGAGCGCACTTTACTAAGCAAATTTGTGGTTAAAATAATTTATACACGCTTTACAAAACACATATAACAAATTTATTATTTTTTACTTAAAAAACCAGAGTTAAAAATCAATATAAACACAGCTTAAGCTGCTGCATAAAACGAATCTTTTAAAAATAAAAAGAAAAACAAAATACTATTTTTGAACTTCAAATTATACATTTACTCTTATTTATTAACTTAATTAATTTAAAATCGACGATGAATTTATGGTTATTTTCTTAAACGAGATCAATTTCTAATTACGAACTGAAAAAAAGAAAGCCGGTGAGGGGGAAGTGTCCAACTGGCGACGGGACGGTGCAAATGAGTGGTCCAGCGCATTGGCGTCGCATTATGACAATATTTTTGACGGTCAACTCAACTCAAACAGTTCCAACCTCACTCTCCCCAACGCCAGTGGGACCCAATCAGTTCAACCAAACTAACTTCGCCTACGTGTCCTAATCCCATCATTTAATTACTACTTAGCACTTAACCGGAGAAATTAAGGCAAAATGATAATGAAATAAGGGTGCAGAGTCTGACAATTGAGAAGGATCATTCACATCAGCGTGTGTGGTGTGTAGTGTAGCAGGCCAGACAGCTCCATAGCATAAAGCGTGTGATGGACGCAGTCGCAGCAGGTTCGGTGCTGAACAAGTCCGGAAGCGGAGGTTCGGAGCGCAGCGACGATAACGGCAGAGGGATATTTGAGTACTTCGGTTGGGTTTACCACTTAGGAGTCAACTCCATTGGCCATGAGTACTGTCATCTCCGTTTCCTTTTTATTAGGGGAAAGTATGTCGCCATGTACAAGCGTGATCCTCACGAATACCCTGCCGTTGTATGTTTCTTCTTCTTTTCTCTCTTTTTTTCTTTTCGATGTTGCTCAATGCTCAGCTCAGCAACCTTCTGGAATTGTACTTCGCTTACTATTCGAATCCGATTTGGAATTTTGCGCGCTTTATTTTTTTTATTGCTGTTTTTACCTTTAAAATAGAATTAAGTGAAATACAGGAAGTTGATTTAAGTTTGTTATGGTGAATTTTGATGCTCATTTGAAATCGGAAATTATTTGAATTTGGATTCGAATTTGTGTGCTTAATGTGACCTAATGCTCTTTTTACTTTCAAAAGAAAATAAAGTAAAATACAATAAGTTTACTATGATGAAATACAGGAAGTTGATTTAAGTTTGTTATGGTGAATTTTGATGCTCATTTGAAATCGGAAATTATTTGAATTTGGATTCGAATTTGTGTGCTTAATGTGACCTAATGCTCTTTTTACTTTCAAAAGAAAATAAAGTAAAATACAATAAGTTTACTATGATGAATGTTGCTACTAATTTGAAATCGATAATTCTTTTGGACGGAGAATTGGGGATTTCGCAGTTTGATAAATTAGTTTGTGGTGTCGGTGGGAGAACGGAGATGCATGTGTATGAATGGTGATTATATTCTCCCGATGAAAAATGATTGAGGCTTATGCTGCGTCCAGTCTGCTAAAACTTGAAAGAAGTCATTGGAATTTGGAAATAGAGATCACAAGCAGGATCGAGGAATAATCGATCGATGCAGGGTTTACCTAAATATCACCGGAAAGTATTTATGCTTTAATTCCAAATTGCATAATATTAATCAAACACCTTTATGTTTTCTTTGTGCTGAAGATACTGCCGAACTAACAGTAGCTGGTCTTTATGTATCACTGCTCCTTTTCTAGATCTATGATCCCTAAACAAATTGAAGTTAATTATTTTTTTTTATTTGTTTACTTTTCAAATGTGGGTCATGATGCCATTTCACTTGCTAATTTTCTGTTTCTCCTTTCTTCATTTTCTAATATTAGTTAAATATTTAATGTTAAAACTTTCCTCTATGCAGAAACCCATCAGGCAGGGAGTTGTGGGGCCCACACTTATGGTGGAGGAGCTAGGTCGTCGAAAGGTCAACGATGGGGTAAAATCCTATTTGTATTTGCAAATTTAAACTGATTGTGCTTTAGTTTTGATGGAATATTCTCTCTGAGATTCATCTCATAACAATTTTTTGTGATTTATGTACATGTTTAATTACATTCTAAATTTCGTGGAAACTGAATTTTTTTGTTTTTTTTTTCTCCAGGATCTTTATGTTTTAAGGTTTTACAATCGGTTAGATGAGACTAAAAAGGGAGAAGTAAGTTATAGTTTTGATTTTCTTATTCTAATAATTATTGGTACTGATCGAACGCTACATGCCATGCAGCAGCATGCTTTTGTATAACAGCTTAGGAAGAATTCAGGATTGGTCTTGTAACTTGTTACACTACTGAATACTGATTATAAAACAGTAGCATAAACTCCCATCCTTCTTAGCTCGCATAAATTGCATACTAATCTATCATAACATTTTAAGAAAATATGATTTTAGTTACTAAAAAAAATTATTAGAAAGAAAAAAAAACACCAATTCCCTTCCAAAGCGCTATATGCATAATAATTCTTTTTTCTATTTTTAACTAAGATTGCTGTAAATTACTTCTCTCCCATTGCATTTTTCAGGTTTAATCCTAGGGTAGTAATTCGTTAATATCCCCACAAACAATAATTACCAATCCCCCAAAACCATGAGGAGTTGTTCAGTTGTCAAACTGTGGGGATGTTTGGTATATAAAATCTTTTTTCACTCTTGAGAATTATGTTTTCTAGGAATCATGATATTTGGGAGTGTTATAAATGTGTTTGGTATGCTTAAAAAATTCTTGGAAGTATTTTCATGAGTATGGTAAAACTTTTCCAGCTTTATGGAAACCTTAGATTCTCACCTCTTTGAGAATATTTTGCTGGCAAACATAGTTTAAAAAAAATTCTTAGCAATGTCGGTTTCCTAGGAACATTTTTTAAAATGTTCATCGCTAACATGAGAATGTACATCTCCAACTTAAAATTCTTCTGTAACTTAGAATTTTCCTACTAAGCACTATACAGGGGTTCAGAGCTCATTGGATGTCAATGCCTAAGTGAGAAAGGATTAGTTTTACACTGTGGTCTTACCCAAAAAATAAGTACCATATCCCACAGTAGAAGTCCTAAGCAGGACCTCTTGATAAAAGTAGTTACAATGAAGAAACAATAGCTACTTAGAGGGTTTCTTTGAGACAATTTTAATCAATAACCACTTCATGTTATTATGTTTCTTTCATAATAAACATTTTCAACTAGGGTTTCTTATTTGGAATTCTTCCTTGATTTCATTGTAGGCATTCTATTTATTGCCTTACCTCACTTCTTGTGGGGAGTGTCATCGAAATGATTTACCAAGTTCCCGGAAATAAAACTTAGTGTAAATTATCAGTTTCTATATAGTTTCTTGATTCAACAATGCACTAGCATGCAACTTTGTCTATATTGGATAATGAACCCCTACATGGCATGTATGCTATAGTTTTTTTTTTCCCCTCTTTTTAGTATAAAAATAATTTTTTTCATGTACAATTTCTTCAAGATTGCTTGTGCTACAGCTGGGGAAGCTCGGGGATGGATGGAAGCATTTGATCATGCTAAGCAACAGGTACGAGAAAATAACTGGAAAGTTGCAGTTATATTGCATTTGTTATTGATTTAAGTGATTGTTATTTGTTACAACCCAAGCCTAATTGAGATTGAAAGTTTATTTCTGGGGCAGGGGTTTTGGATTGTAGTTCCTATTATGAAACTTTCTATCATATAGGTTTTCCATTTATGCAAAGAATATTATAGGAGTTGTTTTGCTTCTGAAATAATTGAGTTTTAAAACTATATGTTATTTAACATAATTTGCATATGATTTTAATTTACTGGATATATGCTCTTTGTAGGCTGAGTATGAGCTGTCAAGAGGAGGTAGTGCAAGAGACAAACTAAACATGGAGGCCGAGTATGGCTTTTCCCTCCCATCTGAAATGCATAATATCTGATACAATAACATTATTTAAATGATCTTGTGGGTCATACTGATTAATAAATAATTAATAATGATTTTTTGTTTCATACATTTTAGCAGGAGGTTCCATTGTTTTTGATCCTTGCAATTATCTGTCATTTTCTTCTTTTTTTCCTTTATTTTTTTCTTATAAAATCTATGAATAATGATAGTTTGAAATACTTTCAAACAATATTGCTTACTGTTGGATATTACTGTTCAGCTTATATTTGTCAGTTATGCTTAATGAAAGCCGTGCATAGTTGTTGGGATTGTCATTAGGTGTTCTGCCCAAGCTGCTGTTTTATTAGGTAATTTATCATAAATTGACATATCATTTCACTTGATGTTGTGGAAGGATCAATCTTGAAGGACATCGGCCTAGAGTGAGACGGTATGCCCATGGGTTGAGGAAGCTTATAAGAATTGGCCAAGGTAAAATTAAAAATTGATCAATAGTAATTCTCATCATGCGTACTTTTGAGGCATCAACATGCTTAATTTATTTGATAATTTGTACATTGGCGGGCTACACATTTTACCTGTTATGCATAGCATCTTAGGAAAGTGCAGAGGAGTATCTATTTTGTTTCCTATTTCAAAAGTAAATACAAATTTTAGAACATTGATATGCATGAGAAGTTGTGGAGTGATAGTTGTAAAAGCCTGATTTTGAATCAATGTTGGTTGTCATTTTGCAAGGAATCCCCTGCTTCTTTTCTAGTTTCTATGATTATGTTGGTGCTGCATTAGCATTTTCAATCTTATATTCTTGTTAACTTTTGCTTTTACACTCTGAAAGGCCCAGAGATGCTGATTCGGCAATCATCAAAGTTGGCAGCCACTAGGCCAGATGGGTTTGAAGGTGACAGTGGAGATGCAGTTGAAGCACATCAATGGAAATGTGTTCTTACCATGGCTGGTACTTTATTTTTCTTCTGTCACATGCATAATTTTGCAGCCTATTAAAAGGCAGAGTTTTTCTGCTCTAGTACTCTTTTTTGTTTTAGTGATTTTTTTTATGTTGCTAATTTTCTTTTTAATTTGGAGGATCAAGAAACTGTAATAAAGACCCTCTTTCTGAGTGCTGTGTATACTGAGTATGTAACTAAAGGCCCTTCTTTAATGATTACATCTACTTTTAGGTTTGAATAGATGATGATGTGGAGGCCAGAGTCCTCTGAAGTCTGAACAAATAATAGGACTGTATGGTAATGCATTCCTGAGTGTATCGAGGGATAAAATTTTGGAGGGTATAATCTTCCCCTCTTGTAGTCTTTTACCGTACACAAAAATTTCATTTATCAGAAAAAGAAAAGTAAAATGAGTCTACAGAGGAAGAAAATTGTTGAAATCCTATATAAACCAAGTGGAACTTATAAAGGCTTAAGAATCTTGCAAGCTAATTTTTAGGATTGAATTAGGTTTATTCCAAATTCAAGATGGTATTAGAATCTATGATAAATCTATATTGGGCCACTAAAAACCAGCTTGTCTCTATGGATTTTCTAGTGCAATTAACTTGGCTTTTGGGCTTTCCAAGTGTAATATATTTGGTCTCACAACTTTACTAGTGCAATATATACACACACACGCACACATGCATCTTGGATTTGAAGGAATGTGTTAACATTCCACATTGACTACAAATATGACCAAAGTAGACCTTATAAAGTTTAGGCAATCTTCACTTTATGAGCTAACTTGTGGAGTTGAGTTTGGCCTATCTCAAATTCAAGAAAAATCATTACTATATTGGGATAAGGCTTCTTGAGTACTGTTGTACATTTTGTTCTCTGCATGATTTGACTGTTAGGCTGTTTTATCACAAACAAGAATGCTTTTACTTGTGGTCTTTCTTGTAATTCTTGTTTATAATAGTTTTGAAAGAAAATATTATAGTTGGATCTATCCTTATTGTTCTAGTTTTTTGGTTTGTGGTTTCAGGTATTAGAATTTTTGAGGATGTTTCTAATCACAAGGTACCATACAATTTACTTCTTAGAGTGGGGGAGGTCCTAGGCAGTACTTATTATTAGCATATTTCTTGGAAACTAGTTAGCTCCCTGTTCATGTTTGTTATTCTAACAGGAGTTATAAGAGTATAATACTTGTCTGAGCTGATCCATTTATTACACAATACTTGATTTTATGTTGATATTTGCTTGTAATACCACCTCACCTAGTGGGATAAGACTTGGTTGTTGTTGTTGTATTTGCTTGTAATAATTGAGCAGCATAAGTTACTTGGCAATGTTTGACACACAACCATCTTTTTAATTTTTGCTTTGATTCAACCGAACTGAACTGAATACATCACAAGGTTCTGATACATCTATATAGTTGAGACTTGAGATGACAGCTATCATCTCTAACTGAACTATTTGCTAACTGGAAAAACTAATAGTTCAGACTGCAGAGCTAACAATACAGTAGAAAACATTTAGAACAAGTAGAGCAGTAATAGTCCCAAAATGGTTAAAAGGTTTCTTTTGGTGCGTGGGTCTATGTATGTGATAGAGCTACAAGTGCAAGGTTATTGTTAAGTAGTATAAAAAGTTATTGTCTTTACAGGAACTGTATTGTTATGTATCGGAGAAATATAATTTAACTACCTAAATATAGTCAATTAATAATATTTATAAAATAAAGAAAAAATAGGAAGGACAAAGAATTAAAAAAGGAAATTATTTTAAAAGGAGATAAATTCAAATTCTTACCATCTTCTAGGGAGTTGTTTCATCGCAAATTAGAATTGACAAACTTAAACAAATTAAGTTATATATTTATTTTTTAATTTATCTTGAAGGCTAATTACTCTAAGATAATTAGTTCTTCAAAAAAACCTAGCTTACTTTCAAATTTCAGAATTTTAAATTCAGTTTTGGAGCTTCTAAGGTTGAGATTCACCATTCAGTTCTTCACTTAGGAACATAAAAAATTAAATCAAGAAATCAAGGTTGACAAAAGATCATAAAATATTCATTATATTGTATTATCCTAATTTGGATTATTTCTAAATCCTAAAATGAAAAAACCAGTCATGTTTGGATTACAAGCCAAGAAAAAAAATTTAAACATAATGAGAAAAAGCCAAAACAATAATAGATTAAACTAAAAAAGACGAGGAATTCTAATCTTTATCCTTAGAAGTGTGTTCTTGTAGATTCTATAAAAGTCCTTACAAAATCTTGTTCCAAAAAGTTTTTACTTTTGCTTCAATCTTTTTGGTTCTCAATGACGACTTCTCTCGTAGCATGTAATTTCAATGTCTTTACTCTTCTGTCAACAATTGTCTCATTTTCTTCTTTTTTTAGGATTTTTATAAGCGAGTCTTCAATTTTTCTCTTTTTGGAGAGAAAGACAGCCGAAATAATTTTTAATATTTGCTGTAAGCATTGCAAAGATAGTTGTGTCTTGCAGCACATTCTGGTTGTATTCACTGTTGCCATGCCCTTTTTCTAGTTCCTTTATATCATATAGGAACACAGGCGGAAAGGCTTTTTCTTCCAATTTTTAGCTCCAAAACTGAGTTTCATTTTTTTCATTCCAATCTCCTGATTATCCAAATTTCATCTTCAAAATTCACTCTCCTACATGAAAAACATGTAAAACAAATAAAATGTCTAATGGAACTCAATCTAAGTGCAAGATTATGCATGATTTATGTCGAAATACAAGCCAAAAACTAATACATGAATTGTACACATCATTATGTCCTCTACCCACATCTGTTGCTTGTTGTTATAATTGCTAATTGCCAAGAACAATATTTTTAACTCAATTTAGTTAATCAAACAGGCCTCATCGCTAAAACTGTAGGAAAATTTTGCTATTCCCTTAGGGATTTAAAGGAATGAGGTTCTACATATGCTGGTTCATTATGATAGGACAGATGAATGAGTCTAATTTCGGCTTCAACACTTTTTGTGCTTTGTAGAATGGCAAGGGTGTCCTTGCAAAGTCTGTTGGTGTTATTGATGCTACTGCAGATACTGTTTTTGAAGTGCTTTTGAACACTGAACAACAAAAAAGATATGAGTAAGTTGCTTTTAAAACTTGCTTGAGAGTATTGATAACATATTGGGGAAATTAATCTTTATATCTCTTTTTTGCAGGTGGGATATGTTGATGTGTGACTTGGAGTTAGTAGATTCTTATGATGGACACTATGATGTTGTTTATGGGACATATGATTCTAAGTATCTAACCCGGTAATCTATTGATATTAACCTGTTCAAATTTCCAAAATTAAAATATTATTGTAACTGGATTGTTGCAATGGTATACTCTGTTCTGTAAAATTCATTATTGATGATTCTATAATTTCTCATTTGTGTGGATTTTTTCATTGATAGAGGTTTTTTATTTCTGACTAATATGATTTTCATATTGACTTCGGTTTTCATTCTGTAAAATTTTTCACATTAGACATGTGCTAACTTTTTGTGTGTGTATGTGCGTCTGTATTTGGCAGTCCGTGCTATAGTTATAAGTGGTGATAATTTAGTTGTCAAATAGCTACAATTTCATGACATCTCTATCTTCTCTCCTTATTACTTTCTTTTTGCATCTAAATATTGTTAATCATGTTTTTCTTTTTAAAATGTTCATTGAATTGCATTTTAAACTTAACCCAGGTGGCACTCAAAGCAGGATTTTGTCTTCTCTAGGCAATGGTTTCGTGGGCAAGATGGAACATACAGTAAGAATATGGTTATTATGATCATGTCCTTGGAGCTTCTGTCATGGTCAAGAATTATTTCTTTTACTTTCATTGCTAGTATAGTGGTATTATGTATTTCATCTGCCTGTTGAATTGTCAAAAGACTGAAGTTCTTGCGTAATACTTATCAAACTGCAATGATGCTCTACAAATGAACTTTTCCTTATTATGTATGGATCACATACGTATTTTTTAATTTTATGCAAACTTGTTTTAATTTTGTACTACAGAATTTTGGTATTATGGTGTTTGTTGTAACCATGATTTATATGATCATCTGAAGTGATTTTTGGATTTGTTTTCTGTTTTAGTTAATATCATGCAGTATTTCCACTTAGTCAGACAATATATGCTAAAATATTCTATGTATTTAATTCATGCAGCTATTTTGCAATTTCCAGCTATACATAAGAAAAAGCTTCAGAGATCTGGATATCGACGTGCAAAAATTAATCGTAAGTAGCAATTATTTGCATCAAATCTTTGGAATAGGAATTGGCTAGAATAGTGGTGCATGGCATTTTCTTTCAGGAGTTGAAGTCATTTATATGAATATGAAGTTTCAACCTTTTCAAAAGCAACATAGAGTAGTTGGTATTAACATATATTTGTTCTTTTTCTTATTTGTACACTGGTCTACCTTTTTCTTTGCCTTGACATTATTTGTTGGTGTTGAAGTCCCATATCAACCAAACCACAAATATGACCAAATAAAAACTTATAATACTAAAATAATTCTCACCTTACGAACTAACTTTTGAAGTTGAGTAATGTCTTAGTTCAAATCTAAAATGTTTTTAGAGTCCATCATAGATCTGATATTGGATCACCCTTGACTGAAAAAAAAAAAAAACTTATCCCACTGATTTTTCAAGTGCAATCAACCTGACCATTTGGTTTTTTCAGCATAACCTTCTTGGTCCTATGACTTTCCCAATGCAATATTAGAAAAAGAAAATCAGTCCTATAATACTCGTGCTGAATGTTCAATTTTTGGCATGAGAGGGTATGTTGAAGTCCAACATTAACTATGGATACGGCCAGATAAGTATTTATAAAGGGTAAATAGTTATCACTTTACCAGCTAGCTTTTGTGTTTGAGTCTCAAATCTAAGAGTAAGAATATTAGGATTCATATTGTTTAAGGAATCCTAGGTGTTGTTTGGTTTGAGAAAATATTTTGTTTTTATTTTGTTTTTAACTTTAATTACAAAAATATCATTTTTTTTTCACCTTGTTTCTTGTTTTTAAAGGTTTTTTTTTTTTTTTTTCTATTTCTTATGTAAACTTTTAAAAATATAAAATAAAGTAAAAACAACATAGCATATTTGTGATTACAAGTGCAGAAAAAAGAAAGAAATCTTAAAATAAAGGGACCCTTATTATGTTATTATGACTCCCGAGTTATTGGACCAAGTTTGTACTAGTTGTAGTACACTAGTACTTGATGTAGGATTTAATTTAAATGATAACTTGCTTATTAGCTAGTGTTTTATATTGGAATGCATCTCATATCATCACATTCAGATATCATTACTTGTCCTTTAAAGTATTATTCGAAGTCGCAATATTTCTTTTCCATCTTACTGCCTCCTAATCAGAACTATGTATTTCTTCCTTTTTGTGTATTTCAAATTATTCAAGAAACTCGACTGATTAATCTGACATATTGTTTTGGCTTGAAAATTTGTCGTTTACCTGCTTGAATTCAACAGCTTATTTTTATAAGTTGTTTGCTTATGGTATTAGAAAAATGCTAATTACACTCTTTTCGGCACACTCTACCATTGGGTGAAATTCATGTGGATTCCACCGTCTATTTAATGATATCCATTTATTATTTAGTGGTATCCTCATTAATTTCACCTGATGGCATAAAGCGTATTGAAAAAAGTGTTAGTGTGTTGTTAGCATTCTTCTATGATATAAACTGTCTCTTAATCTTTCTTTACATTTAGAACTCTCAGGAAACTTATTAGGAAAGAAAAAAATATGATCACTAACTTAGTTATTTTTGGCCATTTACCATTTACTAATTTGGCCTCGTATATGTTGGATTTTGGCTGCAGCATCTACTTGGGAGATTAGAAATTTGAATACACCTATGGCATCAAATAGCCCAAGATGTCTAGTAACACACACGTTGGAGATACACCCAGCATCCTGGCATCGATGGAAGAACAACAAGTGCTCAAAATTTGAGAGGAGCATTCCTTATGCATTATTGTGCCAAGTGGCAGGTTAAGTGTTTGGATTCTTATCTTATACATTTTGCTGACTTGCCTAGAATCACTGGCAGTTCTGATCATCAAAAGTATGTGGTCCAAACTACTTGCTTCTAGTTATCTATGCATCTTAACTTCGCCTCTCATAGTTTTGATACAGTTCTGAAGTCTTTCTAGAACTTCCTCATTTGGTGTGAGAAAAGTAGTGCTGTTAATTGTGACATATTCATAGTTATGGTCGACATGATTCTGACATAAAATCACCAGTTGCCTTCTTTATTTATTCCTTTGGCTTAATTGCACTTTTGGAGCTTAACTTTAATGTATGTACAATTTTGGTCCTTTTAGTTTTAATTACTTACATTTATTCTATTTAATTTTTTAAATGCTTAAATCATGTCCTCTAATCTAAAATTTTATCCAATAATTAATAAAAATATGATGAAAGCATAACATTTTATTGCTTTATACATATAAAAATATATATAAAAATATTTAAATAAAATATAAAATAAAATTTATCAATTTAATTAGAGTCTTAATTTTGAGGTGTACTTAATTTGAACATTTGAAAAATTAGAAGAACTAAATCTGAGCAATTAAAATTTGGGAGATCAAAATTACACATACTAAAAATGCTATTAAGCCTATTCCTTTTGTTAGAGGGGGTTGGGTTTGGGAGAACTAGGAAACAGGTGAAAGAAATTGCGAGGAGAAAAAGTTTCTTATTGGTGGTGCAGGATGGGATTCATAGTAAAGTAAATGCTGGGATATTCACTTCTGGTTTGGGAATAGATCTGATCCCATTTTATCAGTTAGCTAATGAATTTGGAATCACATCAGAGAGGAAGGTAGTGAAGGCACTATTCAAGAAGTGATTTGTAAATGACTACTAAAATTTCATTTTGCAAAGTATTAAACACCTGAAAATATAATTTCAGATGTGACAATAAAATTAGTGGTGCAAAAAGGAAAAATGAGTGGTGAAGATTATTTTTTTCACCTCCCTTTTATGCTTTTTGCAACACCCTTATTGTGACTTTTGGAATTTAATTTTCAAAAGTATGTTTAATACACCGAAATTATTTTTTGGAAGTCATTTTACAATTACTTTTGGAATTTAATTTTTGAAAGTGATTTTATACCTTCTAAAAATTTAATTTTAGAAATTATTTTAAATCACTCTCGATAATTAAATTTTAGGAGTTATTTTGAATCACTCTCAGAAAATTAAATTTCTCTAGCCACAATAACAAGGGTGATGCAAATAGCAATCCACAAAAAGTAATCTCCATAAGTTAATCCAAAGACATGCAAGTCGCATGACCACTTAATACTTTATTGGCCCAAATAATATTGAGTCTAAATCTCATTTTAAAAGTCACATGCTTGTTACATGACCCTTATTACATAGAAAAACACTTTATTCTTAGTAAAACAGAATAAAAAACATAAAAATAACAATAAACAAACTGCCAAAGCATCAGTTTATCTAGAAGGGTACTACTGCACAAACAAAAAAAGTTGGTAGCCCTCTCTGCCCTTAAATTATCTGCCACTGTAAAGAAAGGTATCTTGAACTTCAAGATACTTCTCATTCATGTGTAATCGATACAAAAAAAATTAGGTTATCTGATCATCCTTTAAATAGTAAAACTGCTTATTTCTGTTGATCTTTAGTTTCTCAGGATTCTGGATGTGGGTGGAACTCTAGTTTTTTTGAAAATCTGGGAGTCTTTTTCACCATATTTTATTTTTCTTCTCTTTGGTTCTCAGCTTATGGTATGTTTCTAGGGATCTCTCTTTTTCATGTTGTGAAAAATTAAGGGAAGTTTGATTAGTTTAGTTAGCTTACTGTTGGAAGCCATAGTTTTTCACTTTGTTTATTTCTCAAATCCTCTTTCTAAGCCATGAAATTACCCTTTTAATAAAATATTCTTTTCTATTTCAAAACATGAAAATAAAGGTTTTTGTCACAAACTCTTGGTATGCTGTGTATTGTCATGTTGAACGCTCAGTAAAAGTGCAACTCCAGGCATTTAATATATGTTATTATATAATGGTTCAGGTCTGAAGGAATACATTGCAGCCAATCCAGTACTCTACTGTGAAACTACCACCACAATTGTTCATTCCAAAATCTCTGATGCTTCCATTTCCAGTACTGAATATGAGGATGAAATGAAGGATGAGTTTTATGATGCAATTGCTGCTGATTCATCATCATCAGATGAAGAAAGTGATGATGATGATGAGAAACTTGATCTGAAGGTTTTCTTGATTCTACTTATCAACTACAAAAATATTCTACATAGAAATAAATGATATTTGTGTGACAGATTTGAAATGAAGAAAATGTATTCTTTTTTGTTAATTTCTATAGTTTAATTACCCTATTCAATTTATCAGGAGCCGAGAATCAGACTAAAGAATATTTCATGGGCAATCACAACCTTAGCTCTGACGCGAACAGCAGGTCAGCTTTTCCTTTGTTGCTTGTTAAATTCTAGGGGAAAAGGAGGCGAAGTTATTATAATTTTTGTTGTAGCTGTATTTATAGACTACAATGAACATTTGCTTATTCAACATGAACACGGATCACTTTTCAAACACCAAGAATGGACTCGATAACACCTTGAGGAGGGGCAAATTTTCAATATTTCCTTCCACAGTTACTATTCCTATAAATCCTAATTTAACAGTTTTCTCTTATTTGTATCTCATAAAGAAATTTAAATATGAAAAAGAAACCTTGCATGAGTACATAATCTTGGAAGGCTGAAAATTTTTTCTCTACCAGATCAAGAAAAATTGATCAGCCCCTAATAACCTTTAACAATTATAAACAGAACCAATTCTGACTTATAAGCAAAGTGAAAGCAGAGCCAATGTCATTCAGAAGAGTCCCATCGAAAGTTGTGAACTTGTACAATGGAAATGATTGACACCTCCCAATGGATATGTTTCTAATACCATGTTTTAATAGTGCTTTAGGGAGAGATACCATGAAAGCAGAGAAGAGGTGAGGTAGAGAAAGCATAAAAACAAAAGTGCCCTTTCATTTGGGTGCATAACAAGTAAGACATGGTAGTATATTATATTCCTTAACAGATTATATATTAGCATCTCTCTTATTTTATATTTTAAAAATAAAGAACCCGAAACAAATTAGAACATGAAGACAAAATTATTGAGGAGGTGCACATAAAAAAAAATCTGTCTAGGATGCAAAGGGACTAGGTTACTCTTTCGATCTTATGTACTTTCTTTTGCACTTCCATTCCTTTGTTCTTTTTGATATGTTGTCTGAGTTCTGTGGATTCTTGATCCTCTTGAATTTTATATTCCTTAGGAAGTTATGAGCCCTTTCAAGTTTCCTATATGACTGCACCCTCACAGTTTACTCAAATATTCTATATTTTATACCTGTCAGATATAAAATCATTCATATGCTTTTACCTTAACAGCTTAAACTTTTGGGTGATTTGGTTTATGACAGCATATCAAAGACTCTCTAACCATGCATGTAGTCTAGAGTTTGATCCTTGTTACCTCCACTCTTCTATAAGTTAAATTTTAGCATTAAGTGGATTCGGCCTATAAAGGGATCTTTGCGTGTGGGGATTTGTTAGTGTTAAGATGTCTCACATTGACATCTAGGAATACAACCAGAATATTGCTTATAAGGGATAGGATAGTCCTTCTCCTATCACCTATCTTTTGAGAGTGAATTAGGTCTAAATTTCTTAATATGGTGTTAAAGTTTATTCAATTTAAATGTTGGGCTGCATATAGATGTACAGTCCTGTTGAGCCACTCGTGCAAATATCCAGTTCTACAAACTTAACACACTAGATGTCCAATCTTGATCTTGA
The DNA here is from genome assembly GCF_003935025.1 of Abrus precatorius. Lineage (NCBI taxonomy): Eukaryota > Viridiplantae > Streptophyta > Magnoliopsida > Fabales > Fabaceae > Abrus > Abrus precatorius. The sequence continues at coordinate 34,273,769 of NW_020874428.1, read as the reverse complement.
GCTTGAGGGAGGGTTTTAAGATGTCCCACATTGGTTCTAAGAATAGAGATAGAATATTTCATATAAGAGCTAAGGTAATTTTTCTCTTATGAGCTAGCTTTTAGGAGTGATTTAGGCCCAAATTACTTAAAAGTTAGATATAAAACTATTCATGGGCTTTCACATTACAGCTTAAGCTTTTTGGAGTGTTAGTTCTTGGTAATATTTATACTCTATCCTTATCTCTAGTCTATAGGTAAAATAGAAAACTGGTAATGATAAAAAAGAATACAGCTTTCTTTCATTTATCTGTAACTGGTTACAGTTACATGTAGCTTCTTAATTCTCAATTTCATTCAGAATTTCAATCTAATATACTTGGTTATTGCATGCAGCTCCTGATCTAAGTGAGGAATTGGACCCTCATGTAACTCCTGTCACAATTCCTAGTGACTTACATGGTTCTTTGTGCAAAGGAAAGGACGATAATGACACAAACTGTTGGACTTCTCCTAACGGGAAAGGATTTATGATTAGAGGAAAGAACTATCTTAAAGATAGTTCTAAGGTGAGTTTAGCATTTAAATAATTAAATCCTTTGGTTGAGAAAAAAGGACAAAAACCTTTTCTTCTTTAATTGAATTATGAGCAATGCTGTAGTGTAGTGTGCATGTGCTTCAATATGCTTCAAATTTCCTGTTATATCTGTCCTTGCAATGGAGGGATATTACATGTTTTTAGAGTATTGGTCATTCAAACTCTACCCTTTTTTGTGAAATTCAATGGTCAATATCTCTCAATTTTAGAATTACATTTTTTGGACAAAGATATTTATCTACTTTTGTGTAGTTTTGATGCATATGTTTCTTTCTTTTGTTCTGGCTGAATGTCATGGACACAATTTGTCATGCAGGTAGTTGGAGGAGATCCTCTTCTCAGGCTTGTAGCAGTTGATTGGTTTAAAGTTGATAAATCTATAGATAGAATTTCACTGGACCCTAGATGTTTGGTTCAGGTAACATTCAATTTCTTTGGTTTTATATCTTTCAATTTTCATATCGATTAATGTAGAGTTGGGGGGAAAGATACTCAGACTGCTTTTGACAAGTTCATTAAAAAATGTTCCAAACCATCAATTAACTCAAGCTTTTAAGTTCGCATGTTCCTGCTGCTGCACAAATTTGATTTCTTGGAAATTAAGTGCAAGATCAGTGACTCTGATATACAAAAATAAATAAATCATTATTCCAATGGAGCTCTTATATATACCTAATTGTTCAGTTTGCCATTGTTTTTTATAAAACTTGTTGACACAGGTCAAAGATTATTTTGGTATAGTTTGGCAGGTTTTGCTAATTATGTAACATATCATGTGTCTCCTGTATGTTTGTGCTTCTTTGTTGTCCTTTGCTACTCTTTGTTGACCACAGAATATATTCTACTTCTTTCCCACCTGCTATTTGAGTTGGTTCTGGATCATTTTCTTCTTATTCACTAAGATGTATCTTTTCTGCAAATTCTAGATAATGTTGTTGATCTTAAAGTTTTTTAGTCCAGTGTATAATAAAGCTTACATTGTTGAAATTATTTATGTATTTTATGTTTATATTCTGGAATCCATAAGCTGGAGATTTGAGATTGCTAATTTCCTTTATCATTACACTGTCTAATCCCTTCCTTCTAATTTCAGTCAGAGGCTGGGAAAAAGCTTCCATTTATCCTTGTCATTAATCTCCAGGTATAAATGTTATTGCTTGTTTTTGACACACACATATAGGTAAAATTAAGGTTATTAAGAGCCTGTTTGATTCTGCTTTATTTGAGAAAAAATATTCTACCACTCAAAGGATATCATAAAGTAACCATTGTTTGTTTTGAAAATTGATTTTGGAATGTGTAAGTTAAACCAAACAAACACTAAATGTATGAAGAGTTAAAAACCATTCACAGGTCCTCCTTGACTATTCAGTGATTCTTTGAAATGGTAACAAAGCATGGTTGGCCAACTGTTATACTATCCATTTTACAAATGACAATGATAATTCTGTTCAAGCGTTGAGTCTAAGGTAATTGTTTGGCAAATTTTAAGCTCCCTAAGCCTTAATATAAGCGGTCATGTAGCAGTTTTATTTTTTAGTTTCAAATAAAAGAGTTCACAAAAAGAGATAGTAAAGAAATATAAAAGAAAGAAATCCCTCCAAAGCAATCAGAAAGATAAATTTCGGTTTGGTCCTTGCTTAATGGCTTAACACTAGACCAAGTGATTCTTCAGCCTTTCACATACTCTTTCTGGTTAAACCTATTTAGAGAGAGTCTACTGCAGGCATATTATTGCTTCTGACATTGAATGAAGAGTTGAGTAACTTCAAAAGGATTTCAGTGTCAAGGTTCCCAACTCTGACTGAGGAACACATTTGAAGGTTTCACTGGGTTTCTTGTTTAACTTAAGGAAGCATAAATGTGAAGCTAAAAGCTGAAAAGTAGTTCAATTGAAATCATGAATATTCTTTAATATGCGCTTCTTTGTTTTTAATTAGTCTATCTCTGAATTCACAATGTCAAAATTCATTGTTTCAAGAGATCTTCATCATTGATTTACGAGTTGCATTGGAGAATTTGTTTATGCTGTAGCTCAGTTTCTCAATGAAGTTCTTTTTTAATGTCATTGATTTCAGGTTCCTGCCAAACCAAACTATAGTCTGGTTCTATATTATGCAGCTGACAGACCGATAAATAAAAATTCTCTATTAGCTAAATTTGTTGATGGAAGTGATGCGTTTCGGGACTCTAGATTTAAACTTATTCCAAGTATAGTTGAGGTGTGTGATTCTCGATGAAATGTTGTGTATTTATTCTCTGTTTGATAGCCGGTGGCATTAATCAGCTAATAGTTTTCATTGGATAATCAGCTAATAGTTTTCATTGGATACAGGGATATTGGATGGTCAAGAGAGCTGTTGGAACCAAAGCTTGCCTCTTAGGGAAAGCTGTGACTTGTAAATACTTTAGACAAGATAATTTTTTGGAGGTAATGCTACCTTTAGCATTTTTGCCCCTGTTTGGCTATTCGGGTTAGATTATGATAAATTGATTTTGTTGTGTAATTAGAAATTTGGAATGTCAAGTTAAGAAGTAAAACTTGTTTATGTTGGTTCTCAAATTTAATGAAAAAATTTTTGAAGTAAAGTTTCTGCCTTATTTCTATGTAAACTAGAAGATCATTGGTACTATTACCTGTTCTCTTCTATTAATTATTGTTTCAGAATATTGCATTTTCTTCCCTATTGTTTGTTCATGTTTGTTGATGATGTTCATATGCAATTTTACACTTCAATTTTTAGAGTTCATTTTCCAATTTTGTTGCTTTCAAATAATTTATTATATTGTATATAAGGATTATGATGCTCTGGGCGTACATCTTTCACTTCCTTACTTTATACCGATTTTCACCTTAGGAAGCTAACTGTTTTGAAGTATGAAGATAGGCACGAACAGTTTCACATTAATGGTTGCTTTCTAGGAGATTAAATTGGGTCGGGTTTGACAAAAAATATTGGACCCAATTAAAATATAATGGATTGGATTGGGTTGATTTTTCACATTTTTTGATATGTAACCCAAATCAATCCTACCTGATCATTTGGCTCAGGTACATAAAAAATAAAAATATTTTTATAATCTATAAAATTAAAAAGTTATCAAATTAAATTAAAATAATCTATCAATATTTATATAAAATTATTGATTTATGCTTGAATAATAGTGCTTTTTAATCCAAAATCACATTTAAAAAACACATCAAAATATTAAAATATGGATATTATGAAGTATTTTAATATTTTATATGTAATCAGGTTGAGTCTGTCTGATTCATCGGGTTTCAAAAAGGCTAACCCAATACCAAATGATCAGGTTTGCCTCTTTAAGACTAGATTATACCTGCCTGACCTGTTAATTTTAGTTTGGATTAGGTTGAGTTAGTCAGGTTGATCGGGTTTACCCAACCTGTTAATACCCTTACTTTCTAGTCATTCACTTCTTAATATTTTCTCATCTTTGTGATCCAAGTTAATCCTTGACGACAAAAATATAAAGTAACACAACTCACTCTTTCTTTCAAAACCCGAACTTTTGATAGGACGTGTGGGGGAGGATGGGTTTGGGTATTGTTATAGATCTAAGGATTTTGTAGCCTATCTAGTCCCTGAATACAATCAATCCAAAATGAGAAGCATCGAATGTAAATTTTAGGTGTTCTGTAAATTCAATGACCCATTGCTCATCAACTGCTGGCTCTTGCTTATGAAACCTGACATTCATTCTGAATTTTTAATTTGAAGTTAATAGTCATTGAAGATTCCTAATTCAACGTTGTTGAAATTGTGCAATATTAAGTTCATTGGTTATAAAATAGAGCTTCATTCTACATCTAACACTATTGTAATTTTCATATTTTCTATTAAATTACATTTTCATGGTAATTTTCTGTATTATGCAGATTGACGTGGACATTGGATCATCCTCTGTAGCAAGGAGTGTCATTGGCCTTGTCCTGGGATATGTTACAAGCCTAGTAGTTGACCTTGCCATTTTGATAGAGGTTTGTGCCGCCTTCTTTCCTTATTCCTTTTGGTGCAGGCTTGATATTTGGCCAGAATAAAAAGGCTATCATTTTATGGAACTGTGCTATTTATACAATTCTCCGTTGTATTTGGTTGGGGAGGGATGCTCATGTTGTTTAAAGTAAATTTTAGTTAAGAACATGCGAAGAGGTTGGATTTCTTATCCTCACTAATAAATTTTCTCTCTTTCTAAAGTATGGTCTTCTTTTATCAATTTCACATACACACGGGCATACTACTACGATTTATGCTAAAGATGTCGTAGCCCCGTTTACAATAACATGAATCACATATGAGTGACAGAGAGGTTTGCAAAACGGAATATTTCTATAGAAGGAAGGCGGTGAGCTGATTATATTAACATCACTTTCAAACAGAATAAGCAATTAAAGGAAAATACTTTGAGGTCTACTAGTTTCTTTTTATCAGGAACAGCGAAGGAATCTACTCCTCGACATTTTTTTCTTACATTGACTGCCAGTGCATTCACTTCTAAAAATTGAAAAGGTCATCACTTGTGCATCTCAATTCTCATGTATCTAAGATATTTACTGATATGCTATATTTGCAGGCAAAAGAAGAGGCGGAGCTGCCAGAGTACATTCTTGGAACTGTCCGATTAAACCGTTTGAAACTTGAATCGGCTGTAACATTGGAGGTTTAAAGTAGAACTGCCAATAATATTGCATCACCTAGTTCCGTTCCATTGTTATGACTAAAATTTACACCTGGGATTCAAATAAAAAATAATAATCTGAATGAGCTTTCTCAGATATTGTTCCTTAATAGGTGACAAGGTTGTACAGGCCTTCCTTTCTTCTAGAAGAAATGAAATGCAATATTTAAGTCGCTGAGCATCTAAAAACCTTTCTCTTCACTATATTTATGACAACCAGGAAACCTCTTGCTAAATGTGTTTAGACTTCGATCCTCTTCTTTTCTTTGGCATGGGCTTTGATTCAATTGAACTGCTTTTCTACCGACCGAAAATTGAATTATTGTTTATATCACTTTTTTTTTGGGCTATTTGCACTAATAATTTGTCACTTTCATAATTTAATTTCTAGCTAGTATAAAATTACTTCGAGAAATCATTTTTACAAATGATTTGCAAGTGAATGCAACAATAAATTTCTGGAAGGCCTAAAAATTACTTTCGGAATTTAATTTTTATTAGTGATTTGTAATTTACTTAAAAAAATTATTTTCTAGAATATATTAAAATATAGTTTTGAAAAAAAATTGAAAGAAAAAAAAAGGTAGTGTAAGTAGTAACAAATAGGTGGTGCAAAAAGGAATCCCTGAATATTTTGTAACAAGTGGTTGAACCTGTTGGACTGAAGGTGATCAAGTCTGGTTATTATTTTTAACACTGCCTCTTTTTACTAATTACACCACCCTATTTTCACTAATGTTATTCCAAAATATCCTTCTTATTCTTCAATCGTCTCCTGGAATAGTAGGCTTCGACACAAATATCATTTACTGGCAATGAAATTCTAAATTTTGAATTTTGATGATGCTGGCAGTTTTGATTTAAACAATTACCAAGAAGAATAGAACAATAGCCATATTGCATGTGATTTCAGGAGAGCAGAAAGTCAACTAGAAATCGGAGGCTTTGATTCTTACAAACGTTGGCCATTAGGTCCAACTCCAAGAAACCCAGAACACCCGCCTTCAGATCTTGTAATAAAGCTTCCAGAAAACGACAAAAATCCTTGAAAGGGCAACAACATCGGTTTTCACACATCGCTTCCACATTTTTCTTTGTTTTTTGGAATTTAGAGTTGGAAATTGTATTTCAAGAATATTATACTTGATGTTTCGGAAATATAATTTTATATAATTTTGTAATTTAATTTTTGAAATTTTGACAAAAGAAAAAAAAAAAGTCTCAGAGTTCTTCATCGAGAGACCAATAAAAACTTGTGCAGTTACGTTTTTACAGTGTTCTCACATGGATAATGTAAACAGTCTCCACGACCAATGGTCCAATGATGAGAAGCAAGCGTGTGGGAAAAAAAAACCAAAAAACAAAAAGAAGTAAGCGTGTTGTTGCTCACCAAAAATATTTTAAAAATTACAAACTTATAATGCAAAAGACTAAAATATATAAAGATGAAATTAAAAAAAATAACTAGTTTTACAAATGAAAACTAAGAAAAGATTATTTGTTTTAGTTGAGAAAAAACGTTGTATAACATTTGCATTGAAAGAATTGTAGTATTCCCTTTTTCATGAAAAAAACAAAACAAAACGAAGACCCGTATAAATTTTAGGTGCAAAATTACTTTTGTGGAATCTATTATGGATTCTAAATTATTAGATTATGTAATTTAGATATTAAGGAGAAAATATGTATAAAATATTTTAGAATTTTAATTATATACTTTTTATATCAAATAGAATAAATTTCAAATGATATCTCTTAAAAATAATTTAAAAACACATTTGTCAGGTTTAACTTTTTATAATTATTATTTATAACTCATTTTATACTTTACTTTCTCTTAAATAACCTTTTATTATTAAATTCATGTTCTCCAAAAATTCTAAAATCAATTTTTTTACTTTTATTATGTGAATTTCGATTTTATTATTTGCAAATAATAGGCATCAATGTTAATTGTATGATATTTTTTAATTCTTAATGCTATTATCTATCTTGTTCATTTAAAATAAATATTTAATAAGGTTGATCTCTTTCTTTATTTTTATCACATAATTCACATTACTCGTTAAAAAAATTATTTTTCTTAGGGATACTTTATTGAAAATTTTATAATAAAATTAATAATTCTATATTGCCATCTCATAAAATTATCTTGAAAGTACATATTGAGATTATTTTTTTTAGTGCCATCACATAAATTTCCGCATAATGTAGTTAGCGCTAAACTTTTTTGGTTAAAAAGCAACACAATACTTTTATTCTTTTACTACAAAAAAGTTTGATGAAGCGCCATTTTAGCCCCACATAACTGTTTACACCATATTTATTTGAAAAAATAAAATAAAAATCTAAAATAGAAAGTAGTGATCTAAGAGATAAGCTAATAATAACTTCACTGGTTTGAATGAATGGAGTCGATTACATTAATTATTTCTATGGAGGTTTCGCCAATTATTCCTTCCTTCGTCAGCGTGAAATGTGTGAACAAATCAGAAAAATATTACTTTTTTTTTATTTTGCTTTGAAAAGAAAAAAACATCGCATGTGATGCACATCAACAACAATAAAGAAGTCTCACTACTCATAAAGAAAAAAAAATCTTTTTGTATAATAAATTATTTATTTTTATTATATATATTTTTTAAATAATTGACAATAAATTTTATTTTTCTTCTTTTTTTCATTCTATTCTTTTCCGCATGCTGGTATAGTTTATTTAAAAGAACACTGTTCCTTTATTTATTTTTTCCTCATTGTTATTAGTATTACTAGTAAGCTGATCTTTTATGACAGTTAAGAAAATTATTATCAAGTATACAAATTAGTAATGACAAATTATTTTAATTTAACACATTATATTATTATCGACTTTTATAATTATATATATATATATATATATATATATATATAGTTATATATATAACAATTTATTTTTCAGTCCTTTCAATTTGATTGAAACAATTTAAAAACAATAATACTAACAAAATTAATACATTTAATTAAAGCTTTAATATTATCTACTCTTATGTGTTAAATGTCTTTGATGTTGTGTATTTTACAAACACTCGTAGCTTAAATAGAAAAATAGTTTAAGCTATCCTACTAAAGATGTTATCATTTAATTTTTTTAAATGTCAAATTCTATAATAATAAAATTTAACTTTAGATTACATAATCATAAATCTGAAAAACTGATTAATAATTATGTAAAAAAAATACTTCTTTTTTTGTGATAAAAAAATTAATAACAGAGAAGAGAACTTCAATACCATACTAATTAGCTCATTTTAATAAAATTTAAAAATATTTTTATGATATATTTAGAGATTTTTAAATATTAAAACAATTACTAACAAAATATTTTCGTCAACCTGACAAAAATTGAGTTTAGATATATAAACTACCATCTCTCTCGTATATGAGTTGGCGAGATAATAAATTTTTTTTTATAAAAAAACTTCAAATAAATTTAGATTTTTATAATTGTTATCAATTTAGAGAAACAATTCATATAATATTTTAAATCCAAATTAGTTAAAATGATCCCTAAGTATCAAAAGTCCTAAAAAACCTATGAATTTATAAAAAATTTTAAATATTAATTATCTTAAAGAAAAGATATAGAAAATGATCAAAAGTTATAATTATTCATACTTTTCTATTATTAGTAAAATTAGTAAGTTACTGTAAGAAATTAAATTTATCAGGTTCAACTATGTTTTAAGGCAAACTAAGTTAAAATTGGGTTTAAGTGACCTATTCTATGTGTTTAAGAAGCCCCTTTCCTTAGTATATTTTCTAAAGCTGAATTTTCTTAGTTAATGGTTTCCTAGATTTAAAAAAAATATATAAAAAAAGAAAAGGGCATAGATAGATAGTTATATAATTATATTATTTTTAAAAATATATTTTATTTTGTATAATTATAAAAGAAGTGACGCGGAAGAGGCGAGTGGAGAAAGAACGTGCGTGGAAACAAATAACAACAGTAACTTTATACGAATGAACGAATCAATGTGGGTCACAAAAAAAAAAGTAATCGAAGTCAGTAAACGTGCTCACTAAGGTGCCTCATTTCCACTTCTCTGTATGCTCTCTCCAAATACGGCAATTTCGCAATCGAAGCTAAAGTAAACAAACAACCCTCACTCTTTCTCTTTTCTCGTTTACAACCGAGAAGACAGCAAACGTTTTGATCACACTTTGTGTGTCTCCGGCAATGCCGGACGGAGAATCTTTCACCGTGGGTCTCTCTTTGAGTCTTTCCGAAGTCAATAATCACGATGACTCAGTCAAGAAAGATCCCAATAAAATTGCAAGAAAGTAAGAATCTTTTGCCCCCCCCCCCCCCCGGTTGCCTCCCATCATTTTCTACATTGAGTTACATTTATTTTTCAAGTGGGTATGTGGGTTTTGGTCATTTCTTGGTGGTGTCTGCTCACTGTTAGTGGGTGGGTTGTTCCTTGTTTGGCTGGTGAGAAATGGAGTACAGTAAAGAGTATTTTTTTCCTTTGAAAATTCTTCTGAAAATGTAACTGGTGGATTGAATTGTGTCAGCAAGCCTTGTAGTTTATGCAAGATTGTAGATTCTTGCTTCTGTGAATGTTTCCAGAAAAATGTTGCTAATGTGTGATCATCAGAAGTTGAAGTCTGATGTTGGCGGTGGTTATCTTTCTTCTTATTGCTCACTTGTTTTCTGAAACTCGAAGGAACCAAGTATCTTATGAATGTTTTGGTCTTTTGGAAGGTATCAGTTGGAGTTGTGCAAAAAAGCTATGGAGGAAAATATAATTGTGTATTTGGGGACAGGATGTGGAAAGACCCACATTGCCGTGCTTCTCATGCATGAGATGGGTCATTTGATTCGTAAACCCCAGAAGAATGTATGTGTCTTTCTTGCCCCTACTGTGGCTTTAGTTCATCAGGTGAGCTGCTCTCATATTCTTGCATGTGCAATAAGAACTGGCTTTTGTATCTTTAGTTGTAATCATTGCGATTTGGACAGTCTCAATTCCTCTTCAATATTTTTTAACAAAGCATTGCTTGAATGCTAGAATTACAATTCTTAGCAATCTACTTGTTGTGTGAATTAAGCGTGGTTGTTGTGTGAATCTTATGAATTGATTTTGTATATGGTAATCTCCCCCTGAACCTTAGTTTAACTGTTTTCACCATGCTGGTGATTTCCATTATGTGTTTTCTGAAGCCTATTTTATATTTATCCATAGCAAGCAAAGGTTATAGAAGACTCCACTGATTTTAAGGTTGGGACTTACTGCGGGAGTTCCAAGCGCTTGAAACGTCATCAAGATTGGGAGCAGGAGATTAGACAATATGAGGTGTTAATGCCAGTTAAATCATGTTGAAATTAATTATGTTCTTTAATTTATTTTATTGTATATTCAGACGTGTTACTTTTGTGGCAACTTTAAGTAAAAGCTATTGAAAGAAGGTGATAATCAATTAAACTCTATAGAGGCAGAATAAAAAAAATTCAAATTCATTTTGGCTCCAGCTGTTTTAGAATCTCAAAATCTACATAGTTAAATTTTTAATTCGGGGGAGCTTGTTGTTTCTAAAATAGTACATTGTGTTCTTGTCCTTTTCCCTTCAGGTGCTTGTTATGACCCCACAAATATTGCTTCACAACTTATCCCATTGTTTCATCACGATGGAGATGATTGCACTTCTGATATTTGATGAATGCCATCATGCTCAAGTCAAAAGCAACCATGCTTATGCAGTAATCATGAAAGTATGCTGTACTTATGCTGAACTTCAGGCATTCATTATGGAAATTGCTACATGATTTTCTGCATAAAATCTTTCCATTTCCATAGCTTTAATTTTTTACAATTTTTAATTTGGCAATTTGTTAGGTCTTCTACAAATACAAAGATAATTCTACAAAGGTTCCCCGTATATTTGGCATGACTGCTTCCCCCATTGTAGGAAAAGGTAAAGTAATAAAGCTTATCTTAAAAATATAGAGTATTAACGAGAGCCAAGATATTTTCCTGTTTCAATTACGTATTAATACTGTTGAAATTATAGGGTTTAGGTGTGAAAGGAGTAAAAAAGAAAATAGAGACTCTGGATATTGAATTGATTATGATGCAATGTGATACAAAGTACAAAGCACATACCTCTGTTTCTACTAGGAATTAGATTATGTACTAGGCTCCTACGTCCCAACTCTAATCAAATAAGCAACAAAAAGCTTACTAAATATGCAGATACATTCACTGAGAATAAGATAGGAATCCTAAACAGATCATTTACGTAAAAATTTAGGTAGCAAAATTTTTCCACTTTATTATACTCGGCATCATTCTCTACATATTATGTAGATATTCTAACTGGTACAAGCTTTACTCATCTACCTATTTCTTTCTTATTTCTTGCATTAACATTTAGTAAGATCTGAACCAACAACCTACACTTGCAGGAACTTGTCCTTTAGGCTTTAGCTATGGAAAGAGGGCGTGTGATATCTGTCTTGTGAAGTCTCTAAGGGATTGTGCTAGATATCTGAATTTGATGCTATCGATTTTAAAGTGGATGCTTGTGAAAGTGTTTTTCGAGAAAAATATAATGCTTATATTTTTCAAAAGCTTTCTAGGAAAGTCACAGTAATTTTATCTTTTTTAACTTGAAAATGAACTAATTCAGCACACATTGAAAGATTTTATTTTATTTAAAAGGGAAATTGTCACACATAGGAAGATCTGGACTTGAGAAGTCAATTTGGTAAGTTCACCAAAGATTTGCCCTGCCATCAACATTCAACAGGCAAATTTTTTAAATATTGTTTGTTGTGATATTATGCAAGGCACAATTTGATGTGCCTATGTACAGTGTGTAAATGATATGGATATGGTACACCTATATATGTGTCCCTGCTGTACATTCAAAATGATCATAAATTTCTGCGAGGAGGCTGAAAAGAGATTGACTGTAGATGATCTTATCTGCTTATAGTTGAACTGGAAACCATTGGTTAACTTTGAAAGGTTAAAATGTGTTAAGGAAAAGGAAATTATATGAGGCAGAGGACCATTTTCTTGAGTTTGAGATGAGGGGTAGAGTTGTGTGAGGGAAGGGGACATCCTATTGTCACTGACATTCTATATAAATTAATTTTCAAGTATTGACAAGATTTTTTTTAAAGTAGACTTTAACATGTCACTTTACTTTTCAATACTTGGACCTTTGTGTATATTTTTTTCTAGGACAAGGTTCATATGATCCTATGAAGTGCTATTTATATGATATACATGTATATGCAGTTTTAAATATACTGGTTGATGTTCTATTTATAGTATATAACTTTTATTTTATATTTGAAAAAGACTAACTGTTCTGTGCTTTATTTTCTGGGATGTTGATGTTCCATCATAATCATATAAATGTTTTGCCTTTCTTACGTCCCATCTTTTGTCAGTTCTTCAAGGGTGTTTAACACCCTAACGTTTGCCTACATTGTTGGTAATTTATCCTTTCTTTCTTTTCTTATTGTTTATGCATCTTTCAATAAGGATATTTGCTGAATACTTATAGTGTAGTTTATTCCTAATATGTAAAATCCTCTTCATATTTTTGACCTTGTTGGATTATTTTCATTTTCAGGTGCTTCTAGTGAAGCAAATCTAGTGAAAAGCATCAATAGTCTTGAACGTTTGCTTGATGCTAAGGTAGGATTTGTTTAGTATTGTATGTCAAAATACTTAAATTTGTGAACAGCATTTGTTACTTATGCAAAATATTTTGGGCCAAACTTTTGCTTTCCTACCTGTCCAAGAAAACAAAATGCTTTTTCTATTAAGTATTGGCTATGAACCTATTGATGCAATGGATGAAGTTGATATATTGATCTTGTGTTTGCTGGGATATGGTTTGTGGAAATGTAGCATTTGAACTCTATAAATGTCTGAATTCTTCTGAATTCCTTATAGTTATTGTTAAAAAATTTGGGTTTAACTCACTTCTAAAAATTATCTTGTAAGAGGAGGACTACTTTAACCTTTATAAAGAGTATTTTGGTCCTATTCCTCGCCAATGTAGGACATTTTAACACCCTCCCCTCATGCCTAGGACTGGGCATCTGGTGCATGAAGTTTGCAAGATTAAATATTTGCGGGTGACTCAACAAGATTGGACATCTGTGAGTAGCTTAACAATTAAACTGAATAAGTTTTAAACTATGTTAAGCAATTTGGGCTTAATTCACTCCTAAAAGTTAGCTCATGGAGAAAGATAACACAAACTCTTATAAGGAGTATTTTGACTCTATTTCTAGCTAACTTGAAACATCTTACCTTATATGCAAAGTGTATGGTTCTTGGGAATAATTACCTACTTGTGTTGGATAGATGCTGGGCTTGGTTACTCTTTAACTTCTAGATCTCTTTTGAAGGTATACTCAGTTGAAGACAAGGAATTGCAAGCTTTTGTGACCACTCCTATGATTAACATATATCATTATGGTTCAACTGCAAATGCAGAAACTAGTTTGTACTCAAAAATTGAGGAGATTAAATGCCAGGTGCACTTTTTACTGTGAGATCTTTCGATAGTTTGATAAACAAGGTGGTTTAGTGACCACTGCATTATTTTATTTTAACAGTGTGTAGCAACCATTGGTAAGAGTATAGAAGATCACCAGAAACGAATGAACACGAAGAAACTTCTGAACCGGATGCATGATAATGTGCTTTTCTGTCTGGGGAATCTTGGCATTTGGGGAGCATTGCAAGTAAGATTCTTGTATTTGGTTATGTCTTTTTTTCTTGTCAAGGATTATAAGTCTTGGAATCATTTGACTAGATTATTTAGTTAGTAAGTCTCTAAAAGAATCTATAAATAATAATACATCAAAGAAATAAAATTGTCATAATTTGTTCTTTTTTGTTGGCCCCTCTCCCTATCAAAGAAGAAAAAACCAAGGATGCAAAATATGCCTAGAGTAGGCTGTGGAGTTTCTCAGCAATGATGTTTAGCTTAAGTAAGTTAAACACAGTAGCCGATTCTACATTGATTCATGAAGATGGATGATGTAAAATGATGTTTTGTTTCTTAAAGACAATGTTTAGGCACCAATGCAGTTTGAAAATGATTGTAGATGTGATATTTGAAGATACAGGGATGTTCTTTGGAATTCATTTTGATAAGTCTTCTCTATACATTTTTCCCTGGGTTTTGGTGTATTTTCTACTTTTTGCTTTTTGTTATAGATCTCTGGATATATATGCTTTTTACTTTTTCCATTCCTGTGGTTTTCCGTCTGTTTAGTTGATATTGGGAAATGATTTTATAGGTTAGAAAGGCTGTCACTTTCACTATCTTAATTTTTATTTTTTCCCTTCTCTAAAATATGTGTTCACCTTCCAAGGCTAGTCGTATTCTTCTGAGTGGTGATCATTCTGAAAGGCATGAATTAGTGGAGGCAGAAGGAAACTCAAGTGATGACTCTCTGTGCGATAAATATCTTGTTCAAGCAGCTGAACTCTTTGCTTCACAATGTGTGATAGGTATTTTGACATTGCTTGATGTTCTTTTAATATTGTCATTGCTGTTACTGGATTTTCTGACTGTTGCTTCTGACAATTCATTTATAAATCCATTTACTGTCACATTTGCTTCCATTGTGCATGATAGGCTAGCATTAGTCTAACAATTAATTAGTCATTTTCATTATTGTGAATTTTTATGATATGTTTGAAAACAGAGTTCAGTTGTCACAAGATGTAGGCTTCATTTTTATTGCAGCTAACCATACTGGTCTTTTGTAGGTGACTGTGTATCTGATCTGTCTTCTGTGGAAGTATTAAAAGAGCCCTGTTTTTCAACCAAGCTTTTACGCCTCGTTGGGATACTGTCCAACTTTAGGTTGGTAATCATATCTCAGTCTGACAAGACTATGCTGTTTAAACCATTCCTTTCATGTGTTTTCATATATCATGTGTCTCATTTATATTTGGTTATGAAACTAATGTATTTGGACAAATTCTGATTACATGTTCCAATTCCAGGTTGCAAAAAAACATGAAATGTATAATTTTTGTGAATAGAATTGTGACTGCTAGATCCCTGTCATACATACTACAGAAGCTCAAGCTTCTAAGACAATGGAAGAGTGATTTTCTAGTAGGAGTCCATTCTGGACTGAAGAGTATGTCACGAAAGACCATGAACGTCATTGTTGAGAAGTTTCGCTCTGGAGAGGTAAATATTGTTATTGGATTTCTATCGTTAATTTTTAAACATGTTATTGAATTTCAGTGTGTATGCATGTATAAATTGTTAATTGTCATAGAAGTCTAGAAGATTCTATGAATTTTGTTGATTGTTATTTATAATGAGAAAACAGTTTTTGTCCTTACTTTAGCCCCTTGTTCTGGAGATGGTCACACTATAAAATCATGGCTGGCCCTGGATACTGTTGATAGAAGTGGACACATTGGCAACCTAGTTTTCGTTTTTTATGGTTCTGAGGAGGTCTTGACTATTGTTTTATTCTTATATATTGATACTGATTCTGGTGTTTCATGTGTGGGTGTTTGTTTGGGGGATATTTGGATTGAATGTTATACATAGATGAAGAGTGCTTGAATTCAGAAAATCAGTTATGCCTAATTTTATTTTTATTTTTTTGCATTTAGTTCATGGGTGGTGTTCTTGATGGTTAAATTTATTTGGAATTATGCTTTTACTTATCTGGAAATGTAGCTCTCCAATATTATTTCCAAGTTTTGTATCCTTCTCCTAGGTTGCCTCACCTTGCAGTTTTGTCCTTTTAATATCTTTCTTTTTTAATGTTTATTTTATTTAATTTATCTTTTGGCATAATATTATTTTATTTAATTTATTTGGACTTATGCTTTTATTTATTTCATGTGTGTGTGTTGTATGTATATTCTTGGGCACATATAGAGATCATGGATCCTTCTTTAGACAAGTTATGTTGACCTCCAAGGTTTGATGAAATTCCATGATGCACGGATGTTGGATACAGATACACGGATATTGTACATGGTACAAATATGGATATGAGATTTGACAATTTTCAATAATCTAAGATACTGGTACAATAATATAATTTTTAAAAAAATGTTGTAAGAAATTATGATTTTATCTTAATAGTACATGACAAACTTAACTTAAGAGATAAAGATACATTTATTTCAGAACATAACATCAATGGAGCAAAAGATCTGGAGATGATTCAAACTGTAGAAAACATCTCTGGTAAAAGAAATTGTCAAACTCAAATTAGTGCGCTGAATGTTTCAAACTACTCATTGCCATCCTGATTGCTTGCCCAACTCATTTAAGGGGAAGAAAACCCCAATCTAGACTGAAAAACTCCATTTTGGGAAAATAATTAGGGAACGAATTGACTATGTATATATCCATTAATTATCAACTTGTTATATTGAAACTGGACTGGAGTGAGCATTAAATCAATGAAGGCAACGGTTCATTATTCATTTGCTTAATAAAAGACATAACAACAACAATTGAACTGATAAATAAATATAATTTATACTTGTAGAGATAAAGACATAAATACAATTTAAAATGTAACAATATAAATGATTTGCAGAAGGCCTGAACAACAGCAGGAAGACTAAGCCTAAATACCTGGAGATGAAGTTCTTAAATTTGGGTTGGACTTAACCCTAAAAACCTGCTTAAGAGAGGAGGATTGCCCAAGCAGTGTTGTTAAAATGAAAAAACCACGACTAGTTGGTGTTGGTTGGTTCTCACAGTTTATACCCAGTTTTTAACAGTTCAATGACTGGTTTTCAGATTACCTTTTTGAGAGACTGAGTCCAAGCTGAACCGGAAAAGGGACTAGTTCCTGGCTGAACCAATCATCATGAATGAAAACATTTAGAGAACAGTTTTCAGATTCTTTCTTACACTCTCCCCTTGAGCTTTACAACATGGTATTGAGCCTGAGTTTGTACAACTCTGGTGATTATTCTCACCTCCAAGGAGGGGCTCCAGTCATCTTTTCCCATTCCACTCCCATGTAGCATCATCAAAAGAACTTTCCTAATTTGCAAGCAACAAGTTAAAGCAGTGATGATAGACCATCAACTTCATTGATCTATGGTGAATCCAGAGATCCCACCATATTCTATCTCTGGTACTGATTGCTATAGTGGCAATGTAAACAATGATTATCTCTGGTGGAAGCAACAGGATCAGCTCCTGTTCTCATGGCTCCTTTCCTTTCTTTGAGTCTCTTTACTAGTTGGCTGCACACAATTTATTTATTTATTTATTTTTTTTTCATTCATGTTAGCAGCTTTCCAAATGCAGTAAACTGGCTGTCATTTTTCTAATTTTCTATTATTGCACTAATGTGACATTAAATGTATTGAAAGAATGTAAAATGTCCTTTACCCTGTAAAACTTTGAAACAGCTGGGAGCTACTGGGGATTTTTGTGATCTGCATGTGCTTTTTCAACCATTATTGTAAGATTTTAAGGTGGTGAATGACATACATAACTGGTTAAAAAGCTCAGTGCTAGTAATATGACTATGTTTTTGCTGGTAACAGTTGAATCTATTGGTTGCAACCAAAGTGGGTGAAGAAGGACTTGACATTCAGACATGTTGCCTTGTCATACGATTTGATCTTCCGGAAACTGTTGCCAGCTTTATACAGTCAAGAGGCCGTGCACGTATGCCTCAGTCAGAATATGCATTTTTGGTGGACAGGTATCCTTGCATTCTAATATATTTTAGAATTAATTTTGCAAATCCCCATCCATTTGTTTTCTTTTGAAATCTTGTTGCAGTCGCAATAAGAAGGAACTAGCCATAATCAATGGATTTGAGAAAGATGAATACAGAATGAATATGCAAATTAGTGTTCGAACATCCAATGAGACATACATCGTCCCTGAGGAAAGGATATTCAGAGTTGATTCATCTGGTGCTTCTGTCAGTTCTGGATATAGTATCTCATTGCTTCACCAGTATTGTTCAAAGCTTCCACATGATGAGTATGAGTTTATTTAAACCTTGACTTTTGTTTGATCCAAATTATATGCTCAACCATGGAGTTTCATGGAAATAAAGTACAAATCTTGTGTTTTAAAATGTTATCTCTCCTTTCAGGTACTTTGATCCCAAGCCAATTTTTTCTTACTTCAATGATTTAGGGGGAATTGTCTGCCACATAACATTGCCTTCCAATGCACCTATACACCAAATTGTTGGTGCACCACAGTTGTCTATGGAGGCTTCCAAAAGAGATGCTAGCTTGAAAGCAATAGAAGAACTGTATAAATTAAGTGCTTTAAGTGATTGTCTCTTGCCAAAGCCAAATGATGTAGAGCCAGAGGAGCAGGTTTCAGGATCTTGTGATGAAGATGAATGTGAAGGTCAAACTTCAGCTGCTCTTTGATAAGCCTTGCTTTCATTGCCTTTGACTAGGTTGCCAGAAATGTACTGTATAAATTATATTTTGAAATCAAGTGTTGAGCATGTTTATTTGTCAATAAGCATATTAAGGAGAATGACTAGTTCAGCATGCCGCCATGCTGATCATTTTTAGGCTTTTAAAACTCTACATAATCCCTTTTTGGTAATTATTATTGCAACATACCTTTCTATGGACAGTTTAGTGTTAATCCACTCTCAGTGTTTAAACTTCTGCACCATCATCCAATCATGTGTTGCCACATCATTAATAGTTTTTTTCTCTCTCAAGTAGTTATTGTCAGTGTTTCTAATCTTGCACGGGGAAGCTTTTAATTTGTTTTCAGTTGTAGTACAACTATCGTGTTGATTACTATCAATTTATGCTTCTAGAACAATATCATAATGTTGTGTGCACTATATTCACTTTTCTTTATTTGCAGATGCCATATCAAGAGGAGAATTACATGAGATGCTAATTCCTTCTGCCATTAGACAGTCATGGATAAACAAGGATACAATCGTCAGTCTCAATTCTTACTACATAAAATTTTGTCCCTGTCCAAAGGATAGGGTCTATAAAGAGTTTGGTCTATTTGTCATGACTTTTCTTCCAATGGAGGCTGAGAACCTGGAACTTGATCTCCATCTTGCTCGTGGTAGATCTGTAATGACAAGTTTTGTTCCATTTGGAGTTGTAGAATTTGACAAAGATGAGGTAAATAACTGTATTTTTTTTTTATTTGGGAAGGTGGGGGGGGGGGGGGAGAAAAATTTAAATTAATGCTTGGAGTTTTCTAACCTGCAGATTAAGATGGCAGAGAATTTTCAAGAAATGTTCCTCAAAATTATTCTGGATAGATCAGAATTTGTTTCTGAGTTTGTAGACTTAGGTAAGGGTGCTGAATCTCACACAAGCACATCAACCTTCTACCTTTTGCTTCCAGTTGAATTGCAAGAAAATGAAAATGTCATGAAAGTTGATTGGAAGACAGTGAAGAGATGCCTTTGTTCACCAATTTTTAGGCATCCAGCAGATCCTACGGATAAAAAAGTTTTCCCTTTGGATATTCACCTGCAACTTGCCAATGGTTACAAAAGTGTAAGAGATGTCAAGAATAGTTTAGTTTATGCCCCTCATAAGAAGGTCTTTTATTTTGTCACGGATATTGTCAATAAAAAGAATGGATTTAGTCCTTATAGGGATTCAGGCACTTCAAGGTCAAGCTATGTGGACCATTTCATCGAAAAGTAGGTATCTGTTTATTATTTCAGATTTATCCTTGTTTCATTTTGGTTTTGCATCCCTAATTCTTTTTAAGTTGATAATATAACCATTCATATTCATTGGAGACATTTTAAAATTGCTGATTAACTGATTGGACAAAAAAATGGGAATGTGTATGTATATATAAGTTGGAATATCATGTATTTACGATATTTGACGAAAAACATGCATGCTTCAATGTCAGCTTTTCCATTCACCTCAAATGCCCAGAACAACCACTTCTGCATGCAAAACGACTATTCAATTTGCACAACCTGCTACACAACCGAAAGCATGAGGATACAGGTACTGCATGGGATATGTTATTTTTAGCATTAGAGTCAAATTGACTAAGACATTTAAATTTAGTTCTTATGACTAATTTTTTATGCTAGTGGAATGTCTATGCATTGTCTTTTTTCCACATTTTAGGTCCGTTAGGTTGTTTCAAGGTGTGCAAAGAGTTACAAATAACGCTATAAATCCTTGCTAAATAGTTTAAGCATTTTGGTTTAATGTTATTAAGATCATATGGTGAGCTGGGAGGTCATAAAAATCTGAGGAACACAAAGTGTGGGACCCATGATCTGAATCATCCTTTAAATGAGCAAAATAGGAGCCAATAGGGTTGGGATGTCTCTTACACACCCTCATGCACCGATAAAGGGGTGTTCTCAGGTGCGGCAGGCTTTAGGTAGTGCATGGAGAGGCAGACAGTAGCAAACTTCAGAGGTTGGGTGATTGTTGGTGATAGAAACTTGCCAAAAAGAGACGTGGTAGGTTCAGGTTGCTGATATTGATGCACAGTGAGGAAGAATTTGCTGCTGCAGTGTATGCAGCGGAGTTAGGGTTTTTTTTTTTTTTTTTTGGGAGAAATGGACCAGATTCTGCTTTCATACCAACTTAGGGATTCTAAGAACAACCTGATTAGGGATAAAATTGGGTGTTTGAAATAACACGGCCTCTATATATAATAATGTTAGTATTAATTATAAATTACAATGATATACCAATATTCAATCCAATAGTGGTTCTTAAAATTGCTTCTAATTGATTCTACCATATATTCATGATACAATAACATAAACGTGTATCTAACAGCGTCTACACTTCTTTATGCTTTGACATTAGCAATTTGAAAAAAGTGCATTGACTATTTTCAAGTTTGTATCTTAATTTTGGATTTATCTTGTATTCTGATAATACTTCAGACACTTCTTGAAATGATTGTAGCTTTTAACTGTCAATGACAGAACCACATGAGCAGGAGGAATACTTAATTTATTTGCCTCCTGAGGTATGTGAACTGAAAATAATAGGATTTTCGAAGGATATCGGTAGTTCCATATCTTTGCTGCCCTCAATTATGCATCGTCTGGGAAACTTTTTGGTGGCTATTGAACTCAAGGACGTGCTATCCTCTTCCTTTCCAGAGGCAGCTGAAATTAGTGCCCTTAGAGTAAGCCCTTATTATATTCAATATATTTTTTTATATATATAAGTAGTGTATTCTTTTATCTAACAACATGCCAATGATGATATGGTACAGATAAATTTTGTAGTTTATATCAACTAACAATTGTGAACAAATACTAGGTTCTTGAGGCTCTCACCACTGAAAAGTGTCAGGAACGATTTTCCCTTGAAAGACTTGAAGTGCTTGGTGATGCTTTCCTTAAGTTTGCTGTTGCGCGTCATTTTTTTCTCATGCATGATAGCTTTCATGAAGGAGACCTTACAAAAAGGCGATCAAATGTTGTAAATAATTCCAATTTGTTTAAGTTGGCTATTAAGCGTAATTTGCAGGTAAAGTTATACCAACACATCCCATCTTCATTTCCTTAGTAAGAAAGTATAATTTTTATTCATTGGTCTTTTATTACATTTAAATGATACTCATGGGAACTTATTTCAATAACTAGATATAATTAAATAAGATATATACTAAAATTATCTTGGCAATGAAAAACATATTTTGCATGAGTTGAATCTGCCTTTAATTCCTAACCCAACATTATCATTTTAGGAGATAGACACAGGACTTTGTACTGGGGGACCCCCATTTCTTGCTAAAATATTGTGATCATGTTGAGAACTAAAATGAGAGGAACCAACTCCTATTTATGAAGTTAATTCATGCATTTGACGGAGGCTTTCCTGGATGGATTAATGATGGATTGTTGGGTAATTAAAGGGACCTTGTGCATAGGCAAAGGACTGCAATTTGCTAGCATTGAGCTAAAATGATTCTCCCAAATCCTATTTTATGAATTAACTTTATGCATTTGGACATAAGATAGGACTGAAAATTGGTGGTAGTAGGCTGACATTGACAAGATCATCCCGAAGAGCAATTTGGATTTGGATCCAAGCACTTGCTTTAAGGTTGATGGGTTTTTGGTAGATTAAACAAGAATGTACGAGAGGTTTAATTTTAAAAAGTAAGAATTTTATATTTCTGCAATTCAAGAAACACTATTTGAGAAGTGTTGATAGAGAAGGAAGCGAAAAGGCATAGGATGAATATGTATATTTGAATACATAGCAGAACTCTCTATTTATAATAATAAGGCACAATAAATATATGATTTTAAGTTATCTAAAATTAAACTAATTTTATTCTCACCCTATTACTTTATTTACAGTTTATCTCATTACTTCTCCTAAAGCTGGAGTAATATGAGAACCCCTCAAAGACTTTGCAGAGACATTTACCTACAATTCACAAATCAAATACCAATATTTTTAGAATAGATCTTCTCTCTAATGAAGTGGCACTATGGAGGCACAGGCGAACACCAGATAGGCATCACCAACAAAGACTAGCAGATTGCTTATTGATGAAAGACTGTCTGCTGGTTACACCATTCCTACTACTGCTGAATCAAACAAAATTGCGATTCTGATTAAAATTCTTTTTTTTAGGAGTTGGGGAATCTAGGCCTAATCTATTAGAATAGGTCTTGGCTGATTTGGCTGGTAAAAGCCTAAAAACTTAACTTTCAAGGTCAAAACCATTCCACTTGAAAACCAACCATCAAAGAAAGTCAAAGACTGGTGTGTATCCAAGCTTTGATGAGGATGGGTTGGCTGACATTGAGTTGTGCAAGCAATGACAACCCTAATCTACTGGTTGGTGATCGGATAAGTTGCCAAAAAAGTGGATGACGATGGTGAACAATGCCAACTAGAAAAGATAGATGACTGGATAAGAAACCAGAAACTGGAAACTAAACACTGTTTTTGAAAAAAAAAAATATGCCAATGAGCAGGTCACCAGGAATGCATGGATTAGGATTGCCCTATTGTCGGGTTCTAAATACAATGCTGAAAGAGGTGAAAAGTGAAAACCAGAAGGCATAAGATGAATTTGTGTGTTTGAATACACAATAAAGCTCTATTTATAATAATAAGGTAAATCAAATGCATGATTTGCAATTATCTAAATTCATACTAATTACATTATTATCCTATTTACGATAATCTCAACAAGAAGAATATTCCCCTCAGCTTCATGGCTAGAATTCAATAAGAAAGACAAGCAACTTGCTAGATAAAACTTGGATATTAATTTTGAACTAAATTTGAAAGACAGTCTTTAGATCCCTTACAGAAGATAAGAAGAAAACTATACTTGGAAGGCAGAAACTCAATCTGGTTATGGCACTGCGTGCTTATATAGATGGACATGACATACAAGGATACAAGCTAAAAAAAGCAAAGGCTATCCAAAAGCAACTTTGTATTAAATTTTACTACTTTTGGCATATTTTGTAAACAAAAAAATTATCTCAGGCAGGATGTAGGATTCCTACTAATTACCCAATAAGGAATTCTTAAACCTCTAGGCAATAACAAATAACACATGGATAACATAAATCATACAGAACTGAGGGTGGAAGATACTGAAGTACTCCTAGCACTGAAATATTGAAATTAACTGAACAATAACTTAGTAAGGCTAATAACCTTGATAAAGGTTTTCTATCTTGCTGTTATGTTTTAGAATGTGTATATACATATATATATATGTCATATTATTTTATTCTTGTCTGGCCCATTAGGTCCATGGGCCATGATGTAAATATATGCTGTCTTGTACTCTTTCATTTTTTATCAATAGAAAAACTTTTCTCTCCACTTTCATAGAATGCATCTTTTTATTTACTGACTCAAGTCATATCACTATCTGCCTGCTCTCCCTTCCAGGTCTATATATGTGATCAGGCATTTGATCCTGTCCAGTTCTATGCATTAGGCCGCTGTTGCCCAAGAGTTTGTAGCAAGGAAACTGAAGACAGTATACACTTCTGTTTAAGTTCTGTTAAGGAGCAAAGAAGAGCAACTGAAACCCGATGTAATAAAAATCACCATTGGTTACATAGGAAAACAATTGCTGATGTGGTTGAAGCTCTGGTTGGAGCATTCCTAGTTGACAGTGGTTTTAAAGCTGCAATTTCCTTTCTTAAATGGATTGGCATACAAGTTGATTTTGAAGCATCACAGGTGGTTAATATTTGCACAGGAAGTGCTGGCTATTTCCCCCTTTCTTCTGATGTAGACATTCCTTCTCTTGAAGGTAAGTTAGGATATGACTTTGTTCATAAGGGTCTGCTGCTCCAGGCTTTTGTACATCCCTCTTACAATAAGCATGGGGGAGGCTGTTATCAAGTAAGTTTTATTTATTTTTTCACTTCCAATGTTCTGGCTTTGGTCTCTCTAATTTTAAGCCTCGGGAATTCGAGTGAGACATTTTATCTTTAATTTTTTAAACCTGATTATTATTTGCAGCGATTGGAGTTTCTTGGAGATGCTGTCTTGGATTATTTGATTACTTCATATCTATACTCAGCTTATCCCAAACTGAAGCCTGGTCAATTGACAGATTTGAGATCATTGTCTGTTAACAATAAGGCATTTGCTTGTGTAGCACTAGACCGTAGTTTTGACAAATTTCTTTTATGTGATTCAAGTAGCCTGTCTGACGCAATAAAAAAGTATGGGGACTACATTAGAAGACCTGTATCAGGTAGTGGCACTAACGAAGGGCCAACATGTCCTAAGGTATATATTATGACCTTTTTATGATGATGCAATATACCTAGATGCATTTACTACTATTACTATATTTTAAATACATTTAACGATCTAAGATGAAGGTCCTAATGTATTATGTCTGTATCCTTTTCAAAGTTTGATTTGTGTATTTGACTAGTAATAATGCTACTAACATTTGCACACATGTCACCTCACATCATGTGCACCTACTGTCCCACAAGATGTGTACCAAATATCATTCTATTACTTGGAAACCATAAGAGCAAACTAATGGAATATGGGAAGAGCACCCAAGGACAGGCTTTGCATGGGAAGACAGAAGAAGAAAAAAGAAAGACCATCCAAATGAATGCCAGTGTTTTTGCAAAATATCCATGACATATTGGGTGGGAAAGAAAAGCCAAGGAGGATGATGTGTCACAGTCAAGTGAACAGATTTTATTACTTTATTGAGATGAGATGACAAATTTATTTGTGTCTTCTGCTCCATGCTTTGGGTTATCGACATGAGTAGCTCTTATAGAAATATTAGGAGCCTTTTCATTGTCTGATCCAAATAGCTCATAAGTTTTTCACAGGTTTCTAATTCTTTGTAATTTTGCATCAAAAGGTATATGAGGTCTAAACTTACACCATTTGTTTCTTCAGGCCCTGGGTGATTTAGTAGAATCTTGTGTTGGTGCTGTTCTTCTTGATTCAGGGTTCAATTTGAACAAGGTTTGGACGGTTATGACTTCATTCTTGGACCCAATCATAAAGTTCTCATCAAACTTGCAGCTCAGTCCTATTAGGGATTTGCAAGAACTTCGCCAATCTCATGGTTTGAAGTTGCAGTTTCTGGAATCAAAGCTGACTAAAACATTTTCAGTTGAAGCCAAAGTGACTGGAAATGGTGTATGTGAAAGAGCTCAGGGAACTGGCCAAAATAAAAAGGAGGCTTCTAGAATTGCTTCACAGCGACTTTTTTCAAACTTAAAGGTAAAAAAAAGTGTGCTTAGTTTTATTTTCTGCGTTAGAATTTGTATTTCTTTACTGCACAGTGGCACCACAGGTGAATATATTACTTTGTAGTTCAAGTAAACAAGGATAGTTAAATTTTTAACTTTTCTGCTGATGTGTTGAAATTTATTGTGCTCATCTTCTTTAAAATTTCAATTGTTCTAGTCGTTTGTTGATGTATGAGATACAAATAAAACAGTGTTCAAGTCTATGTTATTCTTTGTTTCTTCATTTGGAGCTTAAGACTCTCATCTTGCATATCACTTTTTCATGATCAAGTTCAGAATAGTGGAATAGTACCTCTTTTGCCAGAACTGAGAAACGGACTTGAGCATGGGTTAGTAACGTCTTAAATTTTGTACTGCAGACTGTAGTTCTTTTAAATTGAATTGCTATACCAGATAGATTGTGTCACTTAAGTATTCCAGTGGACCATGGACAAGCATCGTTCTAAATTCTTTTTCCTTTATATTCTCTGTTAGTCAGCTGGTGT
This sequence comes from Abrus precatorius, assembly GCF_003935025.1. Taxonomy (NCBI): domain Eukaryota; kingdom Viridiplantae; phylum Streptophyta; class Magnoliopsida; order Fabales; family Fabaceae; genus Abrus; species Abrus precatorius. The sequence goes on along the minus strand of NW_020874428.1, from coordinate 34,247,237 downwards.
ATTTGTTTGCTTTCGTTGTGAAGCTTTGCCCTTTAGATAAATTAGTCTGGGATAATGGAAAACAGTATCCTCAAAGCCCATTCTTGTGCCTAAACACAATTGTAGTTGTTTTTCAGTTTTTCAACAACCATTTTTTTGTAGCTTTCTAGAAGAAAATAAGCAAATAAGAGGGACTAGGGCGGTTCAGATTTACCCGCATCAGCATATTATTGAAAATCATCGCCATATCTGATTCTTCCTTTTGTCATTGACAAACTTCTTGTAGAGAGAAATCCGTATATGGTGTGTCAGTGGCTAGCACTACACGGAGAGGTCTTGCTAATATAAAAGGAAGAATAGTGCAACTATCTGTCAGAATACAATTAGTGAAGATGTATAATAATAGCTGTTGAGAAGAATCCCTCCTAATTATTATGATTTACTGTTGTCATTATATTTGTAATTATTTGTCTTTATTTCTAAGATTATTAGAAGATAATCTAGAATATTATCTCATGCAAATATTAGGATTAGACTCCTATATATACATGTAAATTATAATGTATATTGACTCAATACAATTCAGAATTACAAGTATAGCTGTAGACAAAAATAATTATGACAGAACCGAAGCACTAATGTAATATCTCAACATTCCTTAACTTGGTGAATTTCTTCTTCGACTTGCAATAGGTTGAATGCAAATTCCATATGCCTAGTTGATCAGAAACTTGAAATACATTATTTTTTTTATTTTTTTTTTCCTTACTGAAAGAAATGAATTTTATTGAATATTCAAGATATTCAAGAGACCTTGTTCTCTCCCTCCTCAGTACAAGCCCTTTCCGAAATGACAGATAGATCACTCTCTCAGTCTCCTCTTACTTAACGGTAGCATGTTTTGTTTCTTCTAATAATCCTCCTCTTATGAACTAGCTTTTAGGAATGAGTTAAGTTCAAGTTTTTTAACATGATATCAGAGCTTATCTAGTTTAAATTTCGGATTGCCCACAGATGTCCAGTCCTATTGGATCATCCTTGCATATGTTTAATAATTCTTCTCCTATAAGCTAGATTTTGAGAGTGAATTAGACCCAAGTTTTTTAACAATTCCCACTAGCCAACTAACTAATTCAGGCTAACTAACTGATATGTTGTAACTACCTACCAATGAAGCCTAGATACTTAGTACGACATGGATACAATAAGGAGACGGAAAAAATTTAAAATTTAAGATACGATACGGCATAGTTATTTTAATATGAATTTAAAGAAATAACATACTTTATACATACATAAAATATTTATAAATAGATATTAATAATTAATTTATATTAATGTGTTCCATTTATATATCAATGATCACATTTTATCAAAAAAATACATGCGATCATATCTTTTCCTTGTCTGAGTAATTAAGTCAAATTGTTTCTTCTACTTTGAACACATAAAAAAATTACATACTTTTAAGTTAGAATTCTACACAAGAATTGGTAGTTCTATTCAAAAGAAATATAGAACTATCACAAAAAAAATGTCTTGTCTTTATAATATTTGATTCTAAAGTTGTCACACTCATTTCCTCTATCCCTATCATCTATAAAAAGCATAACTTCTAAGTCTAGTCCATTTAGAGATAATTCAGCCAATTAAAGAAATTCAACACCATTATCAAGTGGATCATGTACATCTCCACTAATATTTCACATCCTTGTCTCTCCTTTAATATACTTTTTTAGACAAAAGATGACGGTTGAAATGCACATAAACTAAATTCTCAGCTCTTTTTGGATCCATTTTGTTTCTCTTCAAAAAATGAATGAACGAGTATGTACTCAAATTCCTCTCATAGCAAGACGAGGAATAAGACTGTACAAGAAGCCTTTAAGGCAAGTTTTTGAAGTAAAGGGGTAGAAGATCCATGCATTACCCACCAAGATTTTGGGTCCAATGTCCACCTATCTTCAATGGAATCAAAAGAAGCAAAATTACCTGTACAAGATGAGAAATTTGAGAATTCAAGAAAAACATTTTTTCTTATCTCAGCATTAGGAAAATATCTCTTCAAACATTTGTTCTTTTCTCTCGAAACTTCATCATCTTAATGTGGAAGAACTCTATTTGGAGCTTCCCTAAGCCATTTTTCACTATAATACCTATATAAGATTAAAAGATTTGTTATAGTATGACTTTTATTTCTCAAGAGACAGTAACTAAAATAAAATTTACCTTGAGTTCAATAAATGTGTCAAACAATAAAGTGGAGTACAATTCTTGCTCTCAATGTTGTTAAGATCGGGATCTTACCTAAAATTGGAAGAGAGGTAAAAAATCGTAAATCGTGAAATCGTAAAATCCTTCTGAATGTGTAAAATTATACTTTAAACATATATATAAACAAGGAAAATTACATAGATAAAAAATTAATATCTAAATTACCTAATTTAGTTAAATATAAACTTAAAAATCTTAGATTTAAGATTCAATATAACACATAATTAGTTAAACTATCCATGCTGAGGTGAGAGAACACATAATAGAAAATAAATAGAAGAATATTTTTGAAAAATTAAAAAGATCAACAAGTTATCTAACTTATAGTACTTTGCAATAAATAATACGAAAATATTAACTCTATTTAACAGTGTTTGGATTTATAGTTAAATAGGTGAAACTTAGATGTTTATAATATTCAATAGGTTTTTTTTATAAAATATGATATTCATTAATTTTTAAAAAATTATTAAAAAAATTAATTTTATAACATTTTACATATAAGTTAATGTCTTATCACACTATTTTATTTTAATATATAATATATTATTAATAAGTTGAAAATTAATTTTAATAAAAGTATTTTTGGGTAATAACACTATTAAAATGTTTATTTAAATTAACCTCACTTACAGATTTATATTGAAAGGTGTATTTATAACAAGACATAAAACTTCATCTCTACTACCAAATGCAAAACAAAACTGAAAAAGTAGCTCACGAAAGAAAAAACATGAACCACCAATTGAAACAGGCAAACAGCAGATCAAGAAACACCAAAACAGAAAATGCGAACCACTCTCGAAGAGAATACCTATGCCCAAGGAACGCGAACACAATGCCTAGAGAATGTTGATGTTACAAAATCAGAACCTAAATAGAGAGAAGATGAGAGGTTGGGTGTCGAGAAGTTCTCCAATGGTGACACAGTTAAATGTAAACAAAATGGAAGGATGGGTGTCGCGGAAGAGAGATTGGGTTGCGCAAAGACAAGATAAGAGAGAGTGGAAAAAATTTGGAAAAAAATAAACTAAATAAGTTTTTTAAAATCGGGTCAAAAAAACCTGACCCTGTAACCCAACCCAGAAATCGACCCAAAAAACTTGCGCCTGTGATCGGATTAGATCGCCTATCCTGCGATCCTGAAGGAAAAGATCGGAATCTCATCCGATCTTTCATATTAGTGATCCCAAATCCAATTAAGATCGTGCAAGGGGTTTAAGATTGTAAAATTGTATGATCTCACGATTTTAATTGCAATTTTAACATTGCTTGCTCCACCTAAAATTTAGTATATTATGGACCACATCAAAAAAATTAGAAACCTCATTTGCTTCCTTTTCCTCATGCCTATATATGATTGATTGTCTTCACTTTTTCGATCATGTAATCCCACATTTCATAGACCGAATAAAGAGTGGAAGCATTTGTGTCACATTTTCTAAGCATGCTATATATAGGATTTGTGAAAGAAAGAATATAGTTTAATTTATCCCACCATATATCATTTAAAACAAGTTCTTTCACATGGGCAGCTTTACCAACATCATCTTCTCTATAACTATTCCATTAGTCACTAATGACTATATTTTGCAAAGCATGTTTCAACAACTTCAATCTTTTTTTAGCATGACAACCATTGATGCAAAATGAGTTTCAGCAACAAAAAATAATTTTAAGAGATGAAAACTCATTAAAAATAGTCAATCTTATAGAGTGAGTCATTATAAAAGTCTTGATAAAAGATGCATCATCAACTAGGAGAGTAATCCAATGACACTCATTGAAAATATTTTCATTTCCATCAATATTTCTAGCTGCACATATGCTTTTCAATGCTAGCTTCTAGGTAATGTTTTCGACACAAGGAGTCCAAAACACATGATAAAACTAAGTATCAATTAACATCCCAACTACCTTACAAATAAGAGCATTATCAGTTATGAACTTATGATTTGAACATCATTTTTTGGCCCTACTTCATTAATTACATCATTTATTATGCTGGCCATGTAGTGTTTGTTCTTATACTCCTTAGAACCATCAATAGTCTTTCTAAATATTGGCCCTCCTTCACTTACAGCCATGTAATTTATGGGCCTTCTTTGAAGGTCTGTCCATCCATCAGAAGCTAATGTAACTCTTTTTATAAGCCATAAAAATTTTATATGTTAGAGCAACCTTTTAATATGAGATCTTATTGTAAAAGACTAGTTCTTAAAACATTATAACTATGAGGAAGGAAATCACTAAGGTTATGATTGACAGCAAATGAATAAGAACTAACATAATAAGGATTTCTAGCAAGATAAAATGATAAGTTAGCTGATTAAAACATTCTTGCTATTCTGCTCTAAGTTGATTCCTTTCATCAACATTGAAAGCCCTTTCTAGTGTATTACTTCCTATTTTTCTTCTTTTCTAGGATAAGGTTGCTGGAGCTAAAGGTAGTGGAATAGTATTAGGCTTAATTTTATTCTCAGCTTCTTCACAAATTCTTTTCAAATCAGTCAAGTACTCAGCAATGACCTTAGGACAAAGAGCAACACCAGTACCGGGTATTCTAATTAAATGTGCTTTCACTCTTGAGTATGAACTTTTGACCACTTTCTCACAAAAATTACAACTCCATATCCTATTGCCTCCTCCATCTTTTAGCTTATCCTTTATAGTGACAAATGCCAAAGTAGAGCATGATAATCTTGAAGTTTTATTGAAACAAAGTTACTTGGAATTCTAAAATTAGATTTAGTATCATAACTCATTTTTTGTCAATAAACACAGCTGTTGAAAAATACAAGAATAACATTTTTACTTTATTGTTCTAAAATGAATAGAAAAGAGAAGACTAGAAAAGAGAAAGTTTGTGAGATTTTACCGCAACTGCAATAGAGTAACAACGTTTAAAATTGTTGCTGAAGTCTAAAGAAGAGGAACAAAGTTCTGAACTGTTGTTGCAATGAAGCCTTAAGAGTGACGAAGACGGTGCTTGAGGTTGCCAACGTTGCTTTGACTGCCATTGAACACACCCACTATTGCCGTCAAAACAGAAATCAGTCACCCACTATCACAAATTGGAGAATCGACATCTCATGAACTTGCTCAACCAGAATCGACCTCTCAAAACACTCTGAATCACCTTGTTTTTGCAATAGTTTTCATTTTCTCAAGAGAATCCTGACTTGAAGAAGTCCTAGTTGAGTTTTGATTTTGGGTGAGGTTCTGGTTGGGGCATTCCTATCTTGTTAAGAATGAAAGAAATGGGGAAATGGGAGAAGAAAGATTAAAATGCCCTGTTTCAATAATAAATTTACTAAGCCATTACTATTTTAAGCCGACCGTATCGGAGCCGTATTAGATGATTTAAAGCCGTATCTCAGCCGTATCTAAGCTGTATCCTGTTTGAAATTAATTTTTAATAATAAATTAAATTACGCATACTTTTGGGATACGTATCTAGACATATCGTACACGTATGGGTATCGGATATGTGTCCGACACGGGTACTTTGAGTGTTTTCACGTATCTAGTCTTCATAGCTAACTACTAATGAGGGTTACAAAACACCAGTCCTGGACTGCTGTTGTGATATAAAAAACATTTACAGAGATGCACATTTTCTTCCTTTGACTACAAGTCTAGTCTCTATGAGCTATTTTGTTTGAATTTAACAGTCTTGGGTTTGGATGTGCAGGCTCAAGGCTGGAAACTGAAGTCAAAAACTTTGAAAGAAGTTCTGGAATCAACTTCTAAAACTGAACCAAAACTTATTGGCTATGATGAAACACCCATTAATGTAACAGATACCAGTTCTGTCAGGCAGATAATGGTCAATGCAGACATGTGCAACAAGTTTAGCCCAGAAGTCGATATATGCTCCCCATGTGTGAAACCTTTTGGCCTACAGCTTCAATCTTCTGCTGAGGGAAAGCTTAGTCTAACAATTGAAAATCATGATGGTGGAAGTGACTCATCAAGGACAGGTAAAATAAAAATTATAGTAATTTCATTGAGCCGGTTTGTCTATGTTAAACCTCAATATTGTTTCACATTTTTTGCACCAAGGAACAGCAAGATCACGATTGTATGAATTATGTGCTGCTTTTTGCTGGAAACCTCCTACATTTGAATGCTGCAAGGAAGAGGGACCAGATCACCTGAAAATGTGAGTCCCTTTTTTTTTTTTTTTAAATTTAATCTGTATTAAAATATGTATCTTCACCCAGATTTTATTATTTTTTTAAGCTTTGCTATTCCTGCATTAAGCAATTTAGCCTGTGATGTGACTGGCATAGTGAATGACATTTCTGTTTTGGGTAAATTATACTTTCCTCCCTTGATATATGTTGAAATTACACTTCCGTCTTCCACTTATTTTAATACACTCTCTCCTTAGGGATGAAATGTTGTTCACTTTAGTCCATTTTAATGCAAACAAAACTCCTGAGGTAAACAATGAATAAGCCTTCCAATAACATTTTCCCTTTCTCTACAACTTTCAGTGTTACCAATAACTAATATTGAATACCCTATTATAGTTTAGAACTTCAAAAAATTAAGTGAAGTTTTAAACATCCCTACGCTTGTGATGAATGGATGATGATAATTTATAGTTGAAATTCTTAATCTTTATCGTTGACCTTTACTATACAACAACTCTCAAGTTCACTTTAGTTTACGTGTAACTTTCAGTGCCTTCCTTATTTTGTTTTCTTTTTAACACGACATTAAGGATTCTATGTTGAATGTTGAATATATTTGTTTTGTTCATTGTTCCATTTTTAGATTCACTTGCAAGGTGACCTTGGAGATGGAAGAGAACCCAGATATGATTTTTGAGTTCATTGGAGAACCAAAGTCAAAGAAGAAAGATGCATCAGAGAGTGCTGCTGAGGGTGCGTTTTGGTACCTGCAACAGGAAGGTTACATGCTGAGTGGTAATTGACATGCTGCTGAACAACTATCATGTGACATAAATCTAGAAGGTAAAATGTATTAATTATTGAGGGTGTCATTTCAAATTTCTGAATGCTCCTCATTGTTATAGGTAATCATATAATCTAGAAGGTAAAATAATACAGGTTTAGTAAAACCCAGGGGTCCCCAAATGTTAATCTGTTGTAAAATATGATTTACGTTGTGTCTAAGTTACACCTATCACTGTATGTGTAATGTCCTTCAACTTTAAAATGTAAATAATGCTCCTGAAACATTGTATTTGCTCATGGCACTTTTTTTTTTAATTGTCAATTTTTACTTTTAATTAAAAAAATTTCATCTTTTCATTTTGTGTTCAGTTCACCTAACAAAAAGTTGTTTTCATTGGTTCTTATACATTTTTACAACGTAATAAACCCTAAATTGCACAGTGAAGGAAGAACTCCCCAATGAATAATTTTTAGATGATCTGAAATCATATAATCTTGGCCAGTTATGTAGTGATGCATTTTTTTCCTTTTATAAAGTATAAAATATATTCAAATGGTGCAATATTAGTGACTAAAATCAAACGACCAAATCACCTAACAATTCTCTTCCCCCCACCATCACCAATAGGTGAAACCAAGCTATGGTGTCAAGCTAAAATAAATGTGGAGAAACACTATTAGAGTGAGATTACTTCAATGCTTTGAAATAAACTTTTTTGTTAATTCATCGAAGGAAAAAAGGGTCAATTCAGAAGCGTGCCCTAGATTGATTTTTAAAAAAATTACTTAATTTTTTTTACGTAAAGTAATTTAATTTGTTTTGATTAGTTAATTTTATTTTGTTTTAAGTTTCTTATTAAAATTTATTTTATAAAAATATAAACAAACGATTCAGATAATTTAATTAAATATATTTAGTGCAAGTTTTGAATAAATGCATTAAAATATAATTTCGAATGTACCTTGCATCCTCAGTGAGCGTGTATGAAATGAGTCAATTTGGTGTTCTGCATGTTGTATTTGTGAGATGAGCTTTCGGCTAAGAGAAGTGTTATATTGTAAGTACGAACTAATTGAATACAATTTGGCAATGAAGCACGTTTCGTATTGGGTCAAATTGTTGTAGCCTGAGTGCTAATGCCCGTGTACGTAAAAGAAAGGGGCAAATTTATTCGTTTTCATTCTCTATTTTTTAAAACCAAATTAAAGATTGTAAATTATATTTTTTTTTCATTTTATACTAATTCAAACAATTAAATAGTTTCACTTCTTTCTTCTTCTTTTTTTGTATTTTTTTAAATTTCTTTTATCGAAGCAAAGTGCTAATGTTTTATTTTTTCAAATGAGAAATAAACTTGAGTTTAGAGTACTACTGGAGTTTGACCGAAAGTCAGACACTTTATGGTTTTTTTTTATTTTGAAATTACAAAAATATGATTTTTTTAAAATTCCATAAATATGAAAACAAGTTTAATGGCGAGTTTTGACAAAAAAACATTAATAACGTACTTTTGATATTTTAAAAACATTTTATTATAATTTGTCTTAAAAAAAATTTATATACTTTATAATTTGTTGTTCTTTTATCTCTAAATTTTAAAAATATCATATTTTATATATATTTCTAAATATCATATTAAAAAATTAATCCAAAAAGAGAAAGGTGTGAACCAAGAAGGAAAAGCACCACAAATAAAAATAGGAAATAATTTTTTTAATAAAAAATCAATCTTATAATTTTCACAGGTTCGAATAGCAAGATATTTTTTTTAAAAAAAAACCAACCTAAATAAATCGCTAATTATCAAAACTACTGTTCTACGTAAAATGAAAATTTTAAAAGGTTAAATTATAATATTTGTTCTTAAAAAATTGTAATTTTTTATTTTGATCCATCATTTTAAATAATTTTTAAATGAGTATTCTATAATATGTTTTATATAAATTAGTCTTTTTGTTTGTTTTTCTCATTTAACACTTTTAAATATAATGTATTTTTTTTATCTAATCCTTCATTTTACGGTGATCAAATAAAAATTTATAATATTTTGTAAGTATTAAATAAAAAAAAAAGTGATATAGAGAGAGAGACTAAATAAAACATTTTATAATATTAAAAAAGATTACATGAAAAACAATCACAAAATAATAATTTAAATTTTAAGATATTAAAACTTAAACAAGTCATTTTAAAACGAAAAATTTATTTTTATAACTCACCTTTGTTTTTGAAAGAAATGTCTTTCTACTCCGTCAAGACACGTGGCACGGCAACAGTGGCATCCGCGCTATATTTTCCCGCCATAGCTTTCCCGCCAAAAGCATCCTCCTTCTTCTTAGTCCCTTCCGTCGATCCAAAAACCCGAAACCCTAACCTTTCTCTGAGAATCGGTGAAGATGTCAGGTTGGGACGAAGGAGCCGTCTATTACAGTGACCAAACGCACTCCTTGGACGACGGCACCGCTGTGGATGCCGCCACCGCCTCCAACCACTCTCTCCTCCAAAAGTTCAAGGAATTCATCCGAAACTTCGAGACCGATAACAATGTCTTCCCTTACAGAGAGAGCCTCCTTCACAACCCTAAGTTCCTCCTCATCGACATGGAAGATCTCGATGCCTTTGACCCCGACCTTCCCGCTAAACTCCGTTCTTCCCCCGCCGATTTCTTGCCATTGGTACTTTCTCTTTTCTCTTGTTTTCTCTCTCTCTCTCTTCTACCGCTATTGTCTTCATTTTCATATTTATTTTTGCTTTTGTAGTTCGAGACCGCCGCGGCGCAGGTTCTGGTGAGTTTGAAGACGAAGGTGGCTGGGGATACCGGAGTTATGGAGGATCCGGTGACTGGCGATGTTCAGATTTTGCTTACCTCTAAGGAGGATCCAGTGTCGATGAGATCGCTAGGGGTAAGTGGAACTGATACAGAGTTCAATTGTGATGGTTTGGATTTCTGTGATTGTGGTTTAATTTAGGATATTTATGGTTGCCTTAGGATTTCATAGTGGTGTCTTCTTTTCACAGGCTCAGTACATATCAAAGCTTGTTAAAATTGCTGGGATTACTATTGCTGCTTCAAGGACGAAGGCGAAGGCAACTTATGTAAACTTGATATGTAAAAATTGCAAGAAGGGGAAGCAAGTTCCGTGCCGGCCCGGACTTGGGGGAGCGATTGTTCCTCGATCTTGTGATCATATTCCTCAGGTTTAGTTCATATTCATTATTTTGCGTTTGTTTGGTTTGGCATGCTTTGCTGTTTTTTTCTTTATTTTGGGAATATCTCTTACAAGATAAGTTGCTTTTGTAGCCTGGAGAAGAACCTTGCCCAATTGATCCATGGCTTGTGGTTCCTGACAAGAGCAAGTATGTTGATCAACAAACATTGAAGCTGCAAGAAAATCCAGAGGTAGCGATATGAGTTTGATTAAGAAAACGACTCTTGGAATGATAATTATGTCTGACATTTTTATGTGGCTATTGAAGGATGTTCCAACAGGAGAGCTTCCTAGAAATCTGCTTCTGTCTGTTGATCGTCATCTTGTTCAAACAGTAGTACCCGGCTCAAGATTGACTATCATTGGAATCTATAGCATCTACCAGGCCTCCAGCTCTTCTACATCGTGAGATTCATCACCATTTGGTTTTCACCTTTAAATATCTTCATTATTCACATTTACATTTGTAATTGATGCTTATATCTTCAAATATCCTGTGTTATATGCAGCAACAAAGGAGCAGTTGCAGTTAGACAGCCGTATATTAGAGTTGTAGGAATAGAAGAAACAAACGAGGCCAAGTCCCGAGGTCCAGCTGCATTTACACCAGAAGAGGTCAGTAGTGAAACTTGTAAAAATCATAAATTGACTGCTTCTCCATTGCTTTATACCTTGTCAGTTGCCTCCAAGCGTTCTGTGGTTCCTGTGAAATTTTATTTCAAATGAAACTTAATAACTGTCAATGCTTTTCCCTCCAAATACTGCATACCATCTATTTCCCAGCTCTCTTATAGGCAGTATCTTACTTTTCCTGCTTCCGTTTTTAAAAATCTAAACTGAATTTTCACTCCTACTGAATATTATAGTCCCCTACAAATGACTGTATTGCTTGCAGATAGAAGAATTCAAAAAATTTGCTTCCGAACCTGACGCTTATAAAAATATATGCTCCAAGATTGCTCCATCTATATTTGGGCATGACGATGTGAAAAGGGCCGTAGCCTGTCTTCTGTTTGGAGGATCAAGAAAGGTACACCGATGTCTTTGAGTAATCATCTAGGTTATTGGGGAATGACAAAATCCATACAAGACAGCTGATTATATGGTCAATTTTTTTGCAAGCAGAATTTGCCAGATGGAGTCAAGTTAAGAGGTGATATCAATGTATTGCTTCTAGGAGATCCATCTACAGCAAAGTCACAGGTTAGTTGTTGCATTTTTATATGCGGATTATTTTCTAGTTTTTGTGACAGTTGAGTTGTTAAAAAGTAAAAACCACTGTGCCACTGCCACTTGAAATATGGTTAGTTTTGCATACAGCAACCAAAGGAGTACTCGGTCACGCTTAACACTATAGCTTGTATTACATGAGTTGATTGTTACCTTTGGCAGTTTCTGAAGTTTGTTGAAAAGACTGCTCCTGTTGCTGTTTATACTTCTGGAAAAGGCTCATCAGCTGCTGGCCTCACAGCTTCTGTAATCAGAGATAGCAGCACAGTAAGTTCTTCACCACCTACGTTGTTTGTGTTAGATAGTGATTAGTGAATTTCTATTTCCTCTGCTTGTTGAGATGCAATCATAACCTAGACCTCTACCTATCATTAGAGAAGTCTCTGATTCTTGTTCTGTGCAATTCAGCGTGAGTTTTATCTTGAAGGAGGGGCCATGGTCTTAGCAGATGGAGGTGTTGTTTGCATCGATGAGTTTGACAAGATGAGACCTGAAGATAGGTATTGTAAAGTGTCTAGTATTTCATTTTTTGCAACATTGTTGGTTTATGGTGAAATTCACATGGTTTCTCTGACATAGGGTTGCCATTCATGAGGCTATGGAACAGCAAACTATATCCATAGCCAAAGCCGGAATAACAACTGTTCTTAATTCAAGGACTTCAGTTCTTGCTGCTGCTAACCCTCCATCAGGACGTTATGACGATCTTAAGGTCAACTGCCATATAATCCTTTCATCTTTCAGTTTCTGACAAAGAATACTTTCATTACAACTTTACAAGAGACTAACAGGAGCCACAAATGTTTCTGCAGACGGCACAGGATAACATTGATTTGCAGACAACTATTCTTTCTAGGTTTGATTTAATCTTCATAGTGAAAGACGTCAGAATGTACAGTCAAGACAAGGTAACTTTGACTGTTCTGTATTTCTGTTGAGTGTATGGTGCTTTCTTTTGCTTCCTTTGAGTGCACTTTGTCCATCCTATGAAGTCTTGCTAGGTCAAATTTGTTGTCTCTGTGTTATATATGACATTAACATTTGTACGCTGTATCTTTTTTTTTTTTTTTTGGTAACAGTTATATAGTTTTACAGACCATGCGGAAATGTTTTACATAAGGCTTGATTTTTAATATTCCTCAAATCTGTGGCGGTTTGATGTTTACAGATAATAGCCAGTCATATCATCAAGGTCCATGCATCAGCTAATGCAACCATGGGTGAGAGCAGGATATCTAAAGAAGAGAATTGGTTGAAGAGGTATGCATTATCTATCAACTTAGCCATAGACTTTTCATGCAGTACTTTCAATCATTTGATAGAATGAACTTTAAGTTGTTATCTGACAGGTATTTACAATATTGTCGAACTGAATGCCACCCTCGTCTTTCGGAATCTGCAGCAGCATTGTTGCAGAATAATTATGTGAAAATCAGACAGGTATTCATGAATGTGTTATCAATTAGAGTATACAAATTTTGTATTGGCCTTTAGTTTAGAATTAAGTGTAAAATGACATTGGAGACCCATTGAATGCTGATTCGATGTAATGGACCTACTTTAAGAAACATAATTTACTTTATTTAAAAAAAAACACAGGATATGAGGCAGCAAGCAAATGAAACGGGCGAAGCTGCAGCAATACCAATTACTGTAAGGCAGCTGGAAGCTATTGTTAGGTTGAGTGAGGCGCTTGCAAAGATGAAACTGTAAGCATAAGTATTTAATATGCCATCATTGGGAGGCTTATAGTGCACTACTAACAACCTAAACAAACCTCATAAAATATATCCAGGTGTAAACAATTATTTTAGTTCAAATTGAATCATTGATCACCTGACCATGACTTCTCAAAATTCTCTTTTTAGTTCTTGATTTTGCAAAACAATATTCACTTTAATTCTTTTTTTTATATTAGACAACAGTGGAAAATTAAGTGAAAAAGGACCTAACGGCTTATTCAAATTTAAGGACTAAAAAGTGAGGATTTTGTAGAATTAAGGATTAAAGTGACCAACGCATACAATTTTGAGAAATAAAATGTTTTTATTCATCCATGGCCGGCAGTAGCAATTCAATAATTTAGTATGGGCAGGCTAACAGAGTGAAGCCTTCCAGACCTATATTTTGGGTTGGAAGATAATTCCAGTATTCCATCATTGCATGTGAATTCCTTAAATATGCTTTTCCGAGCCAAAATTAGCAAATTTTGTTAAATTTATCACCCTTCGTTTTTCCCTCTAGGAGTAGCTTTTTTGTTTATTCTTTTGACGGTCCATTCATCTTTCTTTTGACGAAATGTACCTTGATGATTAACTCCTGCACTAGATCTCATCTTGCTACTGAGGAGAATGTGCAAGAAGCAATAAGGCTTTTCACTGTGTCCACAATGGATGCAGCTAGGTCGGGAGTAAACCAACAAATAAATCTTACGCCTGATATGGCAAATGAGATAAAGGTTTGTCTTGCATTGATATCGTTTGTATTTTTCCATCTAGTTTCATATCCTGACGAATAAATTGTTTGCATTATGAGCAGCAAGCAGAAAGTCAGATAAAGAGAAGAATTGGGATTGGAAACCACATATCAGAAAGAAGGTTGATTGATGACCTCAGCAGAATGGGGATGAACGAATCTATTGTAAGTATTAAATTGCCACCAACTGAAAAGACAGTCTCATAGCTCATAAACTCGTAATTAATCTTGTGGGTCAAACTTTTAAAAGATGTACGGTTCAAACTGTGACGCTAGACTAGAATGAGTTGCCTCTTTTAGAAACTTGTTAGCGTCGTTTACATCACAAGCACACACAAACAACCAAAATCTTAGCAAGACTGTCATTGAATCGCATTCTTACAGTTGCAACTGGCAAGTGCCATTGACTAAATTTGACTTGCGTCTTTTGGAGGAACCATAAAGCTGCTAAAACTCGGTTGCAAACTGAAGCAGTCATTAACTCATTTGGCTTCCGTTTTTTCTTTTTTTTTTTGACTCGGGACAAATGTCTGTTATCAGACTTTGTTAGCAAGAGTAGGTAATATTCTTATTGTCGGGATTCATTCATATAATACATTTGGCAGGTGAGACGAGCTCTTGTAATCATGCACCAGAGAGATGAAGTAGAGTACAAGCGGGAAAGGCGTGTTATATTTAGGAAAGCTTGATACATCAATTTATCGATTATTAGGCAACACAAGGGCTATTGATTGTTCTGTTCATGTAATTTTTTCTTTCTCAAGGTTTTTCCTCTGTAAGTTTCGATGTTAGCTTTTTGCTTCTATATTGCAAATCCTGTGCATTCCAATTGTGCGCTCCATCTAACGTTAACCTTATGAATTTATAAGCATTTTTTAATTTTGCACACTGCATAAACTCAATGAGTTATTTTTTCAAAGCAAATTGTCTATGAATATTATTATTGGCAAAAAAAAAAATCGTTATTTTTTACTTCAGGGATAAGCCGCGCTAATTGTGGATCAAATATTTCTTGGGATGATATTTTTACAATTTTTATCAAACAGTAAACACTAATTTGCTACAGTTTTTATTATAAATATTAATTGATAATTTTGTTGTAAAGAAGTGAAATATTATAAGGCAAAGTTAGGTAAAACATTTTTCGATAAATTCTAAGCTAATTATTTTTTTAAAAGACGAGAAAACATTACAGATTGGGTTTCTAATTGGAGGGTATTTTACCTTTTAAAAACATAAGAAAAAGGTCATAATCACCTTGCTTTTGATTTTTGAGGTGCTTAACCAATATGATGGCGAGTTTTTATTTTAAAATTACATTTTCTCTTTGAGATGAACTATATTTTGCTATTTTTTTTATGTGAAATATTTTTAATGGTGGTGACTTATCAATTAGCCTCAAGCATTTTTTTTTCCCTACAATTTTTATTATCACCAATAATTAACTTTGAACACTCATTTAATCCTTTAGAATATGAAATAAAACTTTAAATTAGTTTTCACACAATCCTCATTTCATCTTTAAATTTTAATAATCAATATTCAAAACTAGCTGTTTGAAAATCATAACCATGAAAAATTAAAAAAAATTACATTAGAATAACTAAGTTCATATTTATTTTAGAAAAAGGAAATATAATTTTTAAAAGGAATTTTCCATTATATATTCATAAACATAATACTAAGTTAATAAAAACAATTAAAAAATATTATATTAATCCATAAAAGTCATTCAGTATTTTTAACTGTTTAAAATATTTAATATAATATATTTAATATTTGTACACCATATGACCTCACAAGAAAATCCCTCTACAAAATTAGGTAGATAATTTAATTCAAGGATTATTTAGTTTAATATTTATAAAGATATCTGTGAACAGTTATTAATTCATTTTATTATTAGTTAACTTTTTTGTAAATTTTATGAAGAAATACGTTTAAATTTAGCAAAATTTAGATAAGAGTAAAGTATTGCGTCTAATTGAAAAACAAATATATATTCAGAGAAGACACGCTAACTCATGTTAAAAAGTGCTGCTATTTTTAAATATGATCTTTAGCTCTTACTATTGAATATAGGCGTAAAATTATTGCAGTACGGTGAGAACTTGCTGTGTCAAATACTACAGATAATCACGATCAGAACAAGGACACCCAAATTTGAACAAATTGTTCCGTTGCTTTTTATTTTTCTTTTGACGGTTCAATATGTCGTTTAAAAGATTGTCTCTCACTAATTTACAGTATCAGGATAAATAAATATACGGGGAGAAATACAAGAAACAGGTGGGGTTAAAAAGGCGATTAACAACCCTCCCGGAGACCAAATTTTTGTCGCTAACCAAATTATAACCCAAATATATGTGCACGAAACTTATAAATGTTTTTTTTTAGTGTTTCTTTAATTAAAAATAAAACTATTTCGGTAACTGGCATAATAAAAAAAATCATATTTAATATTGGCAAAAATTGCCAAAATAAAATTATTAATTTAAAGTAAAGTATAATGCTAAAAGAACTTAAAGACGTGTCCTTAAATTTCAATGCGTAAATCCTAACAGCAATCATAAGGGCTCAGTTCTAGATCCGCATGTAGATAGTATATCAGTATGACGGGTACAAGTGACAATCCACGAATCATGACTAATGATAACTTGATGATACTTTACACAAAAAATTCGGAAGAGAAGAAACTACGGAAGTTTCATTTCATAACAGAAGTGCATATTAAATTAACATCCTAGCGCGACGTCCAAATATAGACCTGGCCCCCACTAGTAGCTCCTGCTAGCATCCCAAGCTCATGAGAGTGTGTATCGAATCTGCACGGAATCGCAGAAATGTGTGGACTTTGTAGAGTCTTAACAATTCTCCTTCGAACTGCCGAAACAACATCAACTCCTCTTTTCATATTTCCGACGAAGAGATATGAGTCATCCCAACCCCATTTTGCTCTGCTACCACAAAACCAAGTTCACAAAAGTCAAATGCTTTCTCAAAATAAGTTGGCACTTGATAATGTATTACAAGTTTGCAGTGCATCACAAATTCGTATTAACTACACAAGTTTCAGCTTATGCCGATTAAAATAAATTCATCTACTTATGAAGAATGGAAGCTTAATTGTTATGAAAAAAATTTAAAATAAATTCGGAAGAGTTTAAAACTTCAGATACTTCCCCAGAAACCATACCTGAATGAAGAAAGCCATCTGCCAGTCTGATTATTATGATCAACAGTGACTGCATCCTCCAAGTTAACTCCACTGTAAATACCAATTGTATCGTCCATGCTACATCAAGAGATTATATTAATCCCATCCAGTCAAAATCACGATTAGGTAAAACCAGGTTTAATACAGTTGGATAATAATGATAAAAAATTGGAATCAAGCTAACAAGCACTGCAGAAGTTAGCGAATCATGACAAGTAAAAGACTATGCGAGTCCCAAGTAAGCATACCCACACCATACCATATTTTCAGTATTGGAAAATAGTACTTTTAAAAAATGGAACAAACTCCACACCTTGTAGTTGCCAGGCTACACCCAGATGGAGAGAAGTAAGCAGATTGCACAGCTCTTTTGTGGGTAAATGTCCTCAAGGCTGTGAGCTTATCCCCATCGATATATCTAAAGTCCCAGGTACAGGCAGTTCCATCAGAGGAACTAGTAGCGACAATGTGAGGGTTTTTGCTGTTGAAATCTATTGTATTAATCCTACTTTCATGCAAAACCCACTGGGACGAACGTTTTCCAATCCTGTTATCCCAAACAGTCAAACCTCCACCACCTTCACCAAAATACAGGCAGTTTGCCTCATTTGTTGGTTGAGAAAGAGAATATATAGTTTCATCACTATCAAGCACAAGATCAAAGATTTCCTTCTCAGCATCCATTAGCCGAACAAACCCATCATAACATGATGTATATATCTGCATATAAAATGTTTGATCATAGCATCATACAATTCTGCAACTGAATAAATGCAAATCAGATAAAACAAAGTGGGAGAATGCTGATTGATTTATATACACTATGAACAGGGGGCACAAATTATTCAACCAGAGTTATGTCTGGCTGGTGTAAATGGTAAATCATAAGCGTATAATTATATTCAACCCAATTAAAATTATAAGCTCGAGAAGGTGACAATTGACTGTAATTTTGCAAAAATTACATTCACCCACGAGCTCCTGAACATATATGATATATCAAAAAAGGCATAAAGCATGTGCGGTGATTAGGATGGGAGAGGAGCAAAAGGTGATTCTGCTTCTATCAAATAAAGCTTACTTTCCTCCTTTGCATCCACTTTAACCTCAAATGTGCCCTCCCTCCAAAGAATAGGAAGAAAAACATGTACTGTTAATATGCATTATCTATCTATGATAATTAGACCAAAAGAGTGCATTTACAGCCAAACCAGCACCAGAAAATATTTGCCAAGTAATAATGTAGTTAACTTTTTTAAGGTAAATAATAATGGGTAAAAATTATAATAAACTTGAGAAATCGACAGTAAAGGTTGAGAATCAAGAACCTTGGACAAGGAATGTGATTGAACCAAGATCCCAGAAATGGGAGCTCGGTGGGGACGGTATAAATAAACATCACTTTCTCCAACATTCCAAAACCCAATATTCCCAAGCTTGTTACCCGCCATAATCATTTTCACGCTACTGGAAGGGAAAAATCGCACATTCGTTATCCTTCCAGGAACAACCCGTGCTATATTCTCAGGATCCAAAGACAAAGATTCCCTTTCCAAGTCAAGGAAAGCCTCATTGTTCCCTTTTTTTTCACCCTTGCCACTAACCAATTGTTCTGGAGAGGTATCCTCTTGGGCCATACTCACAAGTGATTCAACGAAGGAGCGATGACAGTGAGTACCATCTTGAGCATCAACCATGGAAAGAGGACCCAAAGTTAGGGTTTTGGTTGGGGATGAGTGAGTGAGAGTGACAGTATCTGAGTGAAGGGCTTTGGAATCGGGTGGAATGCCCCTTGTTCGCAGGGAACGCCTAATCACGATTGGGGTTTCAATTTTGGCCTTCTTTTCTGATTTCAGTGAGTATGATTTGTTTGCGACACTGACAACACAATAATTATTAATTCCCAATGCCATCAACAACAACACCAATGTTAAATTACGGAAAGTTTCTACAATAGAAAAGTGAAATGAGAGAGAAGGGATACCTTGACGAACGCTTGGAAAGTTGAGTGGCTTTGGAATGGATTTTGAGGGCAGCGATCATTTCATGGTTGCGGCGAATGTTGTCGAGTCGCTTGCGTTCGTACTCCGTCAGTTTCTGAGGCGCCATTGAAGAGAGAGAAATTAGGGATTTGGTTTCGAATCACTGTATGTTATTGTGAATGCGAATAAGAAGGAACTTTACGCGGGAACTCGCGATGGCGGGAAACTAAATAATATATATTTAACTATAATTATTAGTCTTCAAATTAAGTATAATTATAGGTAAATTATTATCTGCCAAGATCAATTTAGTGAAAAATATAAATTTATTATATTTTTCTAACGTGTGATTAAAGTATATAATAAGAATTTATATATAATAAATTCTTATTAAAAATTATATTATATCACTAAATTTAATATATTAACAAAATTAAATAACAAAATTTGTAATAAAATTTTATTATTTGTTATTTTTTATAATATAATTTTAAACACGTTAAAAAAATTGATTTATTATTATTTTTAAACAATATTTTAATTTTCATGATTTACAAATATGTTCTATGCAGAATCAATTATTGGCTTTTTAATGGAAAAGCAAGTAGACAGTTCATTTTAAATTTACCATTTTAAAATAGTTTTATCTAAAACGCTATCGCACATTCTTATTTTAGTTTTTCTGTTAAAGGCTAAAACAAATTAAGTCATATATAATTAATTTTAGTTAAATGATCAAATATTAATACAAAAAAAGAATAAGAAAAATTGGTAAAAGAAAAAAAAAAAAAACAAGAAGAGAGCATAGTCATGCTGGAGACCAATATTCTTTTTTTCCAATATAATATTATTTTTTCTTTATTCATTGGTATATGATAAAAACTAGTTACAACGTATGCCTTCTGGCATGACATTATTGTGCCGCCTCTATTCATAGGAAAAGCCAAAGATGTATCGTTTTCTCTGCTCCATTAAGCTTTGATCCCATGTTCTTTGAAAGCCCATGAATAATTCCTATTCCTTAAAATTCTTTTAGAGTGTGTAGTGTTGTTGGATGGTATCAATGTCAATACCCTTCAACTTAACCACAGATTCAACATGTCCCTTGAGGGTGTGGAGCTCTCTTAGCCTGCAAAATTTGACACACCAAAATAAGTATATATACATATAATATACTATATTGAAATTCACCAAACACCTTTTTCCGCTAATCTATAATTATCACATCATATATCATTCATGCATGCTTATATATAAAGGTTTAAGTGTGGCAATTGAACCTGGCAGCCTCAGCACGTCTCTTAGCTTGCTCAGCAATTTCAGATTGTTCATGGTGGTTGGTCTTAGGGGTTTCTTGAACTTGGAGACCATGAAGTGTGCGCTGAGCCACTGCCCACTGAGCTTCCCTTTCTCCCTTTCCATAGTCCTTCTTTGTTGTGAAAGCAGTCTACAAAATGATCACATTGAAGTGAGTTAGAACAACAAAGTTTTTAAGATGAAAGTTTGGTGATTTGAGAATGTTTCTAAACCTTGTTCTCAAGCATGTTGTCCCAAGCTCTGCCTGACAATCCAAAACGGATGAGGAACTTGAGAACGTCAAGAGGAATGTAGGTAATAATGCTAAAGACCCAGATTATTGCTGCCCATCCCCATCCAACTCCATGGATTCTGGCAAAGTCCCAGTGTGCATACACGGCAATGATAGTGGCCACCTAAGTTTAATGATAGTACTTTACCAAGTTAAAACTAGACATTTTTATTTGCATTCATGGTTTGTTAAGGAACATGGTTTGAAAAAATCACTTACCAATTGTGCAGCAAGGAAGGCTGTAATAAGCAAAATGCCAGGGCGTTCAACGTAAGACCAGCTCCTAGATCTTGTCACAAAGATGAGTGCTTGACTAATAATACTCACTTGAAGGTAAAGAGCTGAGTTAAGTTGCTCCTCACTGTCTGAAATTGCCTTGACACCAAAATGACTCTAAAAGAAAGAGAGAAAATATAATTACATGTCATGCAACAATTCTGTGATGACTGTATATTCAACTCAACTGATAGATATAATCTTAGCTTGAATTACTTACGGGGAAGAAATCAGTATCATGAATCAAATAGAAGAAGATAGTAGTGATGATGGCCATGTAAACTCCAAGAACAACTCCAGTAGCAAAGATTTCTTTAAGCTTCCATGAGTCAGGCACAGGAGAAGGCTTCACCCTATCCTTGGAGATGGTCATGATGGTTCCATCGTTCAAAATGGCAATGATCAGGACCATGAAAGGTGAGAAGTCAAACTTCCATATTAGAGCAACGAGCAAGAACCCAAACACAATACGAATAGTGATGGAAACAGCATAAATGGTGTAGTTCTTCATCCTTTGGAATATGGCCCTGCTGGTCAACACGGCACTCACAATCACACTAAGTCCAGGCTCAGTCAAAACAATGTCTGAGGCACTTCTGGCAGCATCAGTTGCATCAGCCACAGCAATGCCAATGTCTGCCTTCTTCAATGCCGGGGCATCATTCACACCATCTCCAGTCATTCCACAGATGTGATTTCTATCCTGCAACCTCTTCACAATCTCATACTTGTGTTCTGCATAGCACATGTAATGATAAATCAGCGTGAGTTGATCTTATGCAATATTATTTTTTTCTTATGAAATTTACTTTAGGACAAAATTTAGGTGCAATTTCTGAGGAAGATTTATTGTTGTTTTCTAATTAGAATAAGATTTTCGTCTCGGTCATATATGATAACATAAATGCAAACATTTTAAGAAGTGAAATTTTGATTCTAATTAGAAAGTAACGGCATAAGTATCCTTAGAAAAGTGTATCATGAATTATATTCATCTCATTACCAGGGAAGACTCCAGCAAATCCATCAGCCTTTTCAATGAGTTCATCAACTGGGATTGTTGCAATGCTAGGATCCTTGCTATCACCAAGAAGAGAGGATGAAGGGTACATGTTGGTACCCATTCCAAGCCTGCGAGCGGTTTCTTTGCCAATGGCAAGTTGATCACCAGTGATCATCTTAACATTGACACCAAGGTCAAGAGCTCTGCGAATAGTCTCTGCACTATCATGCCTTGGAGGGTCGAAGAGAGGTAGAAGGCCCAAAAATTCCCATGAGTCTCCTGCGCTTTCCTTGGTCTTTTCTGAAACAGTCTGTTAACAAGGTGCAAATGTTTGTAAGTGAATTCCCTCATTTTGATTTATATCAATAAATTGACACTCTTATATTAAATACTTTATTCACCTGGCGTGCAACACCCAATGAACGCAGACCACGGTTAGCAAAGTCATCAATGATTTTATGGGACTTTTTCAAAGCCTCTCCCTTGAGCTCACACAGATCAATAATCTGATATATAAAATGGGTAGTCAAATATCAAAAGTTACATATCATTTATGTATTTTAATAATAGTTTTTTCATTGTGATTATGATGTTATATTAATAATTTGATATACATATTGATAATGATAAATGCGTTACTTGCTCAGGGGCACCCTTGCTACTTCTGTGCCAGTTGCTTTTGTCATCAATGTAAGTAATAGCTGTGCGCTTATCCACAGGATTGAAGGGTAAGAAATGCACCTCAGTGATTCCTGCTCTTGCCTAAGATGTCACAATAGAGCCCAGATGACAAAGTTTAGGCCATTTTGCATGCTTTATGTTAACACAAAACAAGAATATGGTTCATAAAAGATTATCAGTTTGAAATTTAATACCTCCTTGGGGTCGCCCAACATCCCAACAATTGAAGCATCAATGGCATCCTGATTTTCAGTTCTAGAAGCCCTGGCAGCATACAAGACAAGGGTGTCCTTGTCCATGCCACTAGGGAAAACCTGCATTCACGGACAATCTTGATCAAAACAAAACGAAAGCTTTGGCGCAAAGGCGTCTTCATTCTTGTTTAGTGATCTTGTATGCCTAGACTAAATTAATATAAAATTAATTTAAGTAAGAAAAAACAAGGTTATTTTAATAAATTCCATTGTAAATATATGGTTCCTAATTGATGGGGGCATCACATCATACTTGCCTAGATGCCAAAGTTATTATACCATTACCAAACATAAAATCTTGAATATATCTATGCATGGCATCTACCATATATGTACGTAAAACTGAAAGATATTGATTCATCATCATATTTAGGTCAAATAAAATCATTTATATTGGTCACTCACCTCAATCAAGCTCTTGTCCACAGTAAGCTTGTTAAGGGTAAGAGTTCCAGTCTTGTCACTGCAGAGAACATCCATGCCAGCCATTTCTTCAATGGCTGTCATCCTCTTTGTGATGGCTCCTTGCTCAGACAAGCGATGAGAGCCAATAGCCATGGTCACAGACAAGACTGTTGGCATGGCAATTGGGATACCTCCAATGAGAAGGACCAACAAATTGTCAATACCGTCTCTATAAGCCCTTCGTTGGATAGGGTACATCACAATAATCTCAATCAACATTCCCACAGCAATTGAACAAATACAGAAGTTTCCAATGGATGTCAACACCTAATAGAAGCCAATCAAACATCCAATATTAATCCAAAGTTGTCTCAATTAAGAAGCACTTACTAGTAGAAATAGCTTAAGAAAGACACATACCTTTTGGAAATGACCAACATTGTTTGTGCTGTCCACAAGATGTGCAGCCTTGCCAAAGAAGGTATGGACACCAGTGGCAATGACAACAGCTTCTATCTCTCCTTGTTTACAGGTGGAACCAGAGAAAACCTCATCACCAGGGTGCTTAGTAACTGGCAAGGACTCACCAGTAAGGGCAGCTTGGTCAATCTTGAGGGGATCTCCTTCCAAGAGACGGGCATCTGCGGGCACAATATCTCCCAACTTAATGCTGATCAAATCTCCTGGCACCAACATTTCTGCTTCTTGCTCACTCCATTTTCCATCCCTCAACACCTGTGTAGAAACAATGGTTACTTTCTTTAAGCTGGTAACGTGTTTATAAGATAAAATTTAGGTCCAATATTTAAGTATTTTTAATTTGTTCTCAATCAAAATTAAAGTTTTGTTATAATAAAAAGTTTACATTTAAAGTTTCTGTGGATTATTCTGGTAAAATTATTCTAATTTTGATTCGAAAATAACATGCTTAAAAAATTGCACTTAAATTTTGTCAAAATTTATACTGGAACCGTACATGAAAACGAATGAACAAATGTCATGTTACCTTGGTTTTAGGTGCAAGACCAGCCATTAAAGCTGCTGCAGCATTGCCTGCATTGTTTTCCTCAATGAAACTAATGGTTGAGTTAATGATGAGCAACACAACAATACCAGCAAAATCTTGCCAGTCCGGTGGCTTGCCCTGATTCATTTACTTGTTTTTGTTAGATGAAGTCATTATTAGAGATGAAAACACATATGAACATAGAAAGGTGAGAGATTTGTACGTACCCCTCCATTGGCCAACGCAATGGCCATGATAGCAGCAGCCTCCATGACCCATGAAAGTGGATTCCACATAAAACCCAAGAATTTAAGGAGCTTGCTTTCCTTTTTCTCTTCTAGCTTGTTAGGACCAAAAACTTGAAGCCTTTTCTCTCCTTCAGCGGTTGTCAGACCCTCTCTAGTGCATTTTAGCTGCTTAAAAACTTCCTCAATAGGAATGTTTTCCTACACATAGTCATACAATGTAACAACTTGTCACATATACATCCATGCTAATAACAAAGTTCATAATACAAAAAGAAAAAAAAAAAAAAGCATGATCACTATGAGTTTCTATTTTTTTTTTCTTACAAGATCAACATTCTCATTCTTTAGGTCGTCAAATGATATGTCAGAGGCCATAGTGTGAAAGATGAACGTGTCTCCTTTCTAGTTCCTAATGTTTTAGAATTAAAAAAAAAAAATCTCTTTTCTTTCGATAAGCTCCGCGAGCCCCCTCCTAGGCCCCTTCAACCATAAGTGGCCTGGAAGGGTAGAAAGATGAAGGATCAAGATGAAAATGAAGTAGAGATATTGGAACAAGAAAGTGACAGTTAGTGAAGGCCTTGTTTTCTCACGTTTTTATAGTAAAACTTGGAGACAAGATACGTACGTAACGCAAGGTACATGCACAATGCTATTATTGTCAACCACTAACTTCCTCGTTTAGTTCCTTTTCCTTGGGAGTGTTTGTTACATGGCTTTTGTGGCCACCCAAACTCCCAGGGGTTGCATGTCAGATGCATATTTCGTTTGCAAACTGTCCACTCAATTTTCTTCGTTGTATTTGTAATATATATAGGATTATCAACTACTTTTTGACAGTAAAAGAAATATGTCAACTAATTTGTTGGATTTTTTTTGTTAATGTCATAGTTCCTTTTTTTTTTTTAATTGAACTTTGATATTTTATTAAAACTTAGGATTTTTAGTATATGATGAATCACATCTAATAAAGTGAATGGACTTAAGTTTGAGTGCTCTTTTTATCTAAAATGTCTTACCCATTATTTTTTTGACTTTACCTTCTTTTTTTTTATTTAAGCGTTTTAATTCTGTTTTTGGATCATATTAAGATTTTTAGAATAATAACCTGATTTAAGAGTGAATAGGCTAGAAGTTTGAGTGATATTTCTTAAACAATTTTAAAATATATAGTCTTTAATTTGTTGTTAGCATGGATTCGGTAGGTTTATTAAATCCAGAATTCATGAAACCGATTACGAGCCATTAAATTTATTGGGGTTCTATTGGAAATGGAAATCGCAATTATGATTTCACCAGGTTGCAGGTTGTATAATAAACATAACCATTCCCTTGTACCAGCCACTTGGGTTGGGAGGAAACTTAAGTTGTATACCAATTATAATTTTAAGATTTTTTTCTAGAAGATTTAAAAAAGACACTATTATATACATTATTCCGGATAATAGAAAAAAAAATGAAAGATATATTCTTTATAAAGATAAATGTACTTACGATGTTTTATAGAACAACTGTAGAGAAAGAGAAATGAAATATACACAAATATATTTCAACGAAAACAACATTTACATTATTTTTAATATAATTTCTCATAAATTAAAATATTTACAATTAT
The DNA here is from genome assembly GCF_003935025.1 of Abrus precatorius. NCBI lineage: Eukaryota > Viridiplantae > Streptophyta > Magnoliopsida > Fabales > Fabaceae > Abrus > Abrus precatorius. Next base: position 34,220,869 of record NW_020874428.1, on the reverse strand, counting down.
TTATGAAAAAAATAATATTTTAATTTAATCTCCATATTTATTTTAAGATATCAGTACTAAATTATTATTAAAGAGTTAACAAATAATAAAATCGAGTATTAATTTTTACTCAAATTTTTGACATTTAATAAATTAAGTTAAAAACATTTTAAAGTTTTGATTGTATTTAATGTTTAGTTTAACTTTAAATTAAAGTTTTAATGGAAGTTTTACTATAATATTTGTTTTCATGTGTGTGTGTGTGTGTTTTATGATAATTGTAAATACTTTGTATGAAGTTATGAAAGTCTTGTAGATGATCTGTTAAAGATTTGACAAAAATACTAACAACAATACTTTTCACAAAAATACTAACAACAATATTTTTAATGAAATAAACAAAAAAATGGCACATCTTTAATTAAATTTGTAATAATAAGTGCACATGCAATAGATCTAAGGCGAAAGTCTTTGTTACATTTTTAAATATATAAGATTAATGGTGTGTGATAATTTTGAATGAGGTTTAATTAACTTTTGCTTTGCATTATAAAACTCGAAAATAATAACGATATTTTAGAATGACAAGCAATTTGCGTTTCTCTTTTAGGACATCCAGTAGAGTGAATGAATCAAGTCACTAAATTTTCAATTTGAATTATAACAACACTTTTTTATTTTACAATTGTGTTTGGCCACGACAATCGTAGTTCTTAATGTTCCAATTTGTACCTGGTGCTTCATAAAAATTCATATAAGATAATAACGATAACAATGATAGCATGTGATTCTAGGTAGAGGTGATTGATGTATGGGCCTGATATGTTTAAGTAATTTGCTTAGTGACCATTCTCAATGGTCCTTTTTAGCTTGTGTTTCTCCTCATCTTAGCAAGTCAAATTCTATTATTCTATTCATTTCTTTGAATTCTTCAACCATATCTACCATGACAGTCCACATGAACAATTTAACACTAAAATTAAATAGATGTTGGTCCCTTTCATAATTTCACGCAGGGAGTTAAATATTTTCATAATTTCACAAAACATTGAATGATTGAAATTGAAAGAATGAAACATAATTTCGTTCAATCCCTCAAGGAGTTTAAGATGTTGTGATTTTGAAGGAAAAACCAAATGCATATATAAAGAACACTTGTATAATTTCATTTTATAGCAACTGTCTTAGACAACATATAAATAAATAATATATCATTATAAAGTTAGGCAAATACTAATCAATCTTACAAGGACACTTATTAAGAATTAAAAGTAATTTTTTTATTAAAAATGTGGCAATGCATTTTTCTGGTAATTTTAATGCAGTCCAAGTGTAATTGTTTATTTTAAAAAATATTTTTTAATTCTTTAACTAATGTATTAATATACCGGTTAATTGGACCTACAAATTTAAATTGCAAAAATATAATTGAAAACGACTTGCCGTGTGTATATCAAATGTTAGTGAAAAAAACTATAATTAAAAGGTAGAAAATGAGGATAAGGTCGACTTTTGCTGTTCAGAAAAAACGAAATTAAAGAAACAACATTTTGTTATCCACTTTTGCTGTTCCAAAAACATTTCCTGAACACATGTACCAACAGTACAACTTTATGAGTCACTTTCTATGGAATTATCAATTCCTAAAACCATTTTTCAAAAAATAAATATATTTAAAATGTAATTATATATTAAGATTTATTTCAATATAAAGCTTTTACGTACAATTGATAAAAAATGTTCGCGCACAAAAGTAGAAAGGATAGGAAATTTTCAGCAATTGACCGTGCATGGTTGACTGTAAAATATTGGAGACAGGTACCGCTTATTATATCCTCTTCTTTTAATTTTGTGCAAAATCGTATGTTGACATTTTTGCAGAATATTAACTGCACCAAATATTGCTGGTAAGGATCCAAAGTGAATTTTTTTTTTATTTTTTGCTAATCCAAGGTGAAAATATTGGAGACAAGTGAATGAATATTTGTATATTTTTACCCAAAAAGATTGGCACTAGGATATCAAAATTACAACCTTTCTATAGAAGAATGATTTTCAAAATCTATTTATTAAATAAAAAAAATCATGCAAATATTGTTCTTTTAAATATGATTGATAAAAATATGCCTACGCACAAAAATTGACACGTCCAACCGAGAGGAAAAATAATAGTTCGACATATTTCATTTCACGCCTTCATATATACCAACGCAAGAAAATAGTACCATACACTCAAAATTATTTACTTGCTGTAATACACCAAAGGGCATCGAAAATTTAGACACCATGCTTAACCACAGCCAATTTTCTTATCGGCGCCGGACTGCAAAGCCATGCGGCAGGCTAGAATTTATGATGCAAGATTTATTAATTTTCGCATAGGAAAATACTAAGAACACTCGTTAAAAAAAATTAGAGAAATATATAGAAAATATCACAATGCTCTCCAAAATTTTTTTAATACTTATAATTTAAATTTTAGTAACAAATTATTATTTATTGTTTCTTTAATCAACACTGTTAAATCACTGATTAACATCATCCTTTGGCAAAATCTGCCCTAAAATAAGTTAAACGTAAAACTAGGATCCCGATATGGCGGGATATGGAACATTCAGTCCATCTTTCTTAAGCCAATCTTATAAAAATGATGAGAAGCACGTTAGGATTCGATTTAGCAAATTTTACGCCCATGAAGGGAGAGTTCTGGTTGGTCACTCACAGATACGCAGGCATGACATTCGAGATGCGAAAGAAGAGAGTTGAAATTGAAATCACTAGCAACATGTTGGAGATGGGAGGTGAAAGGGAGAGAATCTCTTCCAAATACAAATCAACCTCTCGCAGGTCGAGACTGAGTTTAGAGTTTAGTGTTTTGCAAGCAAATTGTTGTGTGCATTAATCTCAGTAGACAACTTACCCAACTTCCTATACTCCATATACCTGCTTATTCAAGATGACAGAACCCCGAGAATCACATTCCTCTTGAAGTTCACAAATGGCATACACAATCCCATCCTCACTTCAAAGACCGCTCAAGATCTCACTTTCCTTTAAACAAATTTCCTAAAGTGAGACAGTGCCAAACTAATTAATCCAAAACATTTTGCCTATGATTAAGGTATTACAGTCTAGGGTCATGAAGATTGATCTACAACAGCTCCAATAACTCCATTGTGGGCTCTATGCTTAATGCCTTAAACCCTACATCCCACAAACACGTAGAACTAGAATATCTGTATATGTTTGGTTTGCCTTGTTTCAAAGAAATACAACCTTATTTTTTTTATCAATCTTTCTTTCTTTTCAAAAATAAGGTATCATTTCCTTTTAAAAAAACAGAGGTTACCTAACATGTTACTGAGGATTTTGCTATAATCAACGTGGAATAAGGTCGCCAGAAAACAACACCAATCAAAATTTAAAATCATTAGGGAAAAGGCACGGCAACAAATTAAAACCTCCATAATAGTTTCACATAAATAGAAAAAAAAACATAAAAAAATTACTGTGAAATGAGAAAGAAAGGACGGGAAAAACATTCTAAAGTTACAATGTTTCCATCTCGCGTATTACATCCACCTCAAAATCCGAGTTTGGTGCGGCGCCAGTGCCTACGCTTAGCATTATACCTAAACACACATACAAAACAATAATTGGATGGTGTGAATGAATAATCAACACACAACAATAAGAAATTCGGAGGAATTTGTAGGATCCTAACCTGATGGTGTTGTCGGTCCTCATACGAATCCAGTAAGGGATGGGCCTGTTCTGCCTCATCTTCTTGGCAAGCTTCTTCTTGATCCTGAACGTCTTGTGGGATGGCTACGCATCAAATCAATAGTGTCATGTCACAGTCGAAAAACTAATAAGTTTCTGCAAACATAAGCAACCGTGGAAATTTTTTTTTTTTTCTTACCATTTTCTCTGTCGACGATTCCACACAACACAAGCCGCAGCAACTCTTTCGAAATGAAGAGAAACCCTAGGTTTGAGTATTTTACAGAATCACGCACAGTCGTATGGATTGGACCGGGTTCTGTACTTTACTACTTATGGGCTATATGAGGCCCGTTAGCCAGTTAACATCTTACAATCATCCAGATTATTTTTAGGGACGCCTTTTTTTTTTTTTCACACTTAAATTAAAAAAATTTCAGTCAAAATTTTAAATTTTAAATTTTCTTAATTTTTTAATAGTGTACAATTTTTTCTAGTTTTTTTCTTCGAAAATATCATTTACGTAAATTTTAAATTTTCATAAATCATTTTTAAAAGTGTAAAATTTTAAATCTGAAATTTTATTTTTAAAAATAGAATTTTAATTGTGTAAATTTATTTTTAAAAAGAAGTAATAATATAATAAATATTTTTTTAGAAGTGTACAACAATTATTTTAATAAATTAATTCTATGAAATTGTAAAATCTTAATTTACAAAACATTAAAATATCTAATAATTCCATGAATTAGTTTATAAAAGTGAAAAATTTTAACTTAAAAAATTTAATATCATACGTGTACAATATTATTTCAAATATTTATTTATTGAAATGGTTAATAATTTCATAAATTAATTTTTTAATGTGTAAAAATTTAATTTTAAAATTATTTTTCTGAGATGTAGGATTCTAATTTAAAAATTTTATTTTAAAAATGATTAATATTTTTATAAATTAATTTTTAAAAATAATTAATAATTTTATAAATTGATTTTTGAAAGTGTAAATTTTTAATTTAAATTTTATTTTTAAATTCATAGACAATTGTATAAATTAATTATTTGAAAGAAATTCAATGTTATTTTCTTATGATAAACTTAATTTTATAAAATATTTAAAATTATGAAAGTCTTTAGACAATACATTAGTAATACTCAAAATATGCTTGAAATAAAGTGATAATAAAAAAATGACGAAACTTAAAATAGTAAAAGTATACTGTTAAAAAAGAGTAAAATTTTAAAATATATATATTTCAAATTTGAAAATAATAATAATAATAATAATAATCAAACTTATTGTTAAATATATCTTAAAATTATGCAAAAAATCTTTAATAATAAATTTATCAAACTCGTCTTAGTATACAACGCATAAAAAAGTAAAAATGTTATTTTTGTATTTTATTATTGCTTACTTTTTCTTAATAAGCAGATTACATAATTTATAAAAGAGTGTTTACATAAAATTTTCTTTAAACGTATATTTTTAAATGAGATAGGATTTTTTTTACATTCAATCTTAACGTTTCATTTAACTTATATTTAATAAGTTATAATTTATTACTTCACTTACTTTTAAATATAAGTTAAATAAAAAGTTCAAATATAAAAATTTTTAAACTTCTGCTAGCATAAGAAAATCCTTCTCTTTTTTAAATTACTACAAAATAATTTTTTAAAAATTTATAAACAGTAAATAATATTTTGACTAAAGTTTATATAACTTTTTTCAGTTTGGAAAGTAATAGTGAGTATTTTTATAGAATAAAACTGAAATTTAAGGATACAAAATTAAATTTTAATTTTGATGCATTATTATATAAAAAAGCATGTTATTAATTAATTATAATATATTGCATGTATGGTATTTTTTCTTGAACTCAAACCAATCTAATTACACTCAAACAAATTTACATTTTATACATTTTGACCCTTATATAAAATAAAATTATAACAAAAAAATTGTCGTTTGTTATCAGTATCATAATGTTATAAAATAATTAATTTGTTTGATAATATTTTTACTTTAGATATTACCTGTACGATATAGAAGTGTGTGAATTGTGAAATAATTACATTAATAATTTTTTATTCAAATATTAATGATAAATAAATTATATTAAACTTGATAAACATGTATAATTTTACAATTTTAATGATCACATAATAAAATTGTGAACCCCTTGTAACATTTATGCAATTAAAAAAAATACAATTGAGATAATGTTGAGAAATGGAAAAAAAAAATAAGTAGTCTGAAAATAATTATTAAAAAATTTTGAAATAATAGAAAATTCACAACTCATAAAGTAGCCAAAAAAAATGAGAAAGCAAAAATACACGATGAAATATTAAATAAACAGAAGATTCACTCAGACTCGACAAGGACAAAAAATCACAATAAATAAAAAATAAAAACAAATATTACATGAGTATTTCACAACCATAAATGTTAAAACATACCATTTTAAAATAAATTTATTCTAACTACTCTGCCAAAAGTCTAATCATGCTTAAAATAAAAGTTTATAAATTTATACTATTAAAAATAATATCATTTCAATCTCAAATACTATAAAAAAGTACGCATTTAACTTGATTAAATAATATTAATTTTATAAAACATCACGAGTAAATATGAATATAATGCTATAAAAGTAACTCATAAAAAATCGAAGTCCAAAATAGTTATATCTTATTAATTTTCTCCCAAGGGCAACTTATTCCTTAGGGGTAACTCAATCTAACATAGTCCTGAAAAACCTAGATGATGATCCCAATGTTGCGACACTCGAGGCTGAAAAGAATGTTGCAGGCAGATAATGCTTATGTTTTAAACTATTTACCTTTCTCAAAAAGAGATCATAAGAAATAAGAAAAAGAAGAAGAAGTTATATTCATACTTCCTATACAATCATGGGTAATGGAGTCAACTACAGGAGATACAGCATTGAAACTAATCCTGTTAGGTTCATCATAATTAGTTATCGGAAACATTAACAATTTAGCAGTGATTGAACAAATTCTTCCAAGTAGATACAGCATAGAAGAATGATATTTATGTCAAGACTCAAATATATCATTGTTATTTTAAAAACCTGAGAATATATGAATAAACATATGCTTTTTAATTAAAGTAATATGATAGTGAGCCATCACGTGGCATGTGAAACTAACAAAAAAATAAATTTCCCCGGTCATTATTCAAATTCAAAACAACGTGAAGTTGGGAAGCGTCTAAACTATACTTACTCTTACAAGCGACCTCTAGCAACCATCTCATGCAGAAGTTTCTCTGCCTTAAAGAGAGCTCAGATAATTAAATTATTCGCGATTTGCACAAACCATCGAACAAGAGAATTGTAAACTGTATTTGGAACACACTTTTGCAATGCATTTCTTTAAAAAGAGTAGTGGCTTCATCCACTTTTTTATTCTTACATAATCCACTACGGTGTAGGGGTACTCCATTTCGGATCATGTTGTTGAATACATATCTGGCCTTCTTTACTTGGTTAACTAAGCAATAACCATCCATTAAAGAAGTACCATCAGGTTTCACGCCATCTTTTATCACAGCCAACACATTTTTAGCATCAACCAAAATATGTTACAGGTATAAGCATCTGGGTCGATGCTTTTCAATACCATTTCATTTCATTTCATTGACCAAATCAAGTGCTTCATCTAGTTGACCCAAAATGTAAAAGCCATGTGACAACGTTCCGTAACTAACTTGTTCCATGTTTTACTACCTTGTCATGCAAATGCACTGAAAAAGTGAAAGGACAGTGTAGAAATTATTAGTCTTAACAAGTGACCCCAAAATATTGTTAAATTGAATGATAGGTGGAGAAGGACTCACGGTGAGCATGCGATTGAACAAGGCAACAGCGTCATCAATTTTGCGAATAGATGGGGGCCAAGAGTGAGTGTGAAGCTTTGCAGAACAAGAGAGAGGAAAAGGGGGAAACTTTATAAGGTGAGGGAGAGAACATACCTTGACCTTACGAATGACATCTTCAGATTATCCCAAAATTGAATTCAAAGCGGAAGAGTGGATTTAGACACTGGGAGGTTAGAATGGATGCATGGATGACCCGTGTGCTGCCGCTGCTTTTCTTTGGTTTAACAGAGAGACTGAAACATGATAAGAAGAAACAAATAAATATAACGAGTAAAAGATTTTAAATTTGTTACACTAATTACAACAGAGAATAATATTTATATTATAATTATAAAAATTAATTATTATTATTATTAATATAATTTGATCAATAAAATAATAATGTTAGTATATTTAACTTAAACTTAAAGTAACAAGTAGCATAAAAAAATTAAATAATATAAATTTTATTTGCTAGAGTTTATAAAAATAATTTTTATTTTATTTTAATAAATTATATCTATTAAAATAATTTTTTTAGTTTTTTTATTAAATATGATCAAATATATTGTATAATTTTTTGTATAAAAATAATCATTTAATGAGTTATTCAATATAACTTATTAAAATAAGCACTTTTAATTTATTTAAAATAATTTATCATCTAACTAACATAATTTTTATTTTATTTTTGTATTGTTTGAAAAATGTATAAAATATTTTAAATTCAAGTATTGTCAAAGACATGATTAATCATAAAATGTATAATAATTAATAATACATTAAATTAAAAATAAATAAATATCAGTGCAATTTCTTATAAAAATAATCAGTTAAAACAATGAAAATAATATTTAAAATATTAATCAAATAATAAAATTTTAATTCAAATAATACAATGTAATTCATAAAAAATTGTAATAATAAAATAAATGACACAAATAAATATATTAAGAATATTAATTCAAAGTTAGTTAATATTTTCAAACTCTTCTATTCAATATATATTAAATAATTTTAACTATTTTTTTTATAAAATCTACAATATCTTGTATAATTAAAACGATTTGGTATTTTTTTTTTATACATGAAATAATTTTTACCGTTAATTCTATATAAATAAATAATAGAATTAGTGATTTAATTTAAAAAATATTAATATTTTGTTATCTTTAAATTATTAAAAGAGTCATATTTGTTGATTAAAAAAGTATAGAATAACTTTTTAAATTTACGGTTATTACAGCGAGAATTTTAACTATTTCAATATAATATTTCTTTATATATATATATATATAAAAGAAAAGGAAAAATAAAGATAAAGGGGTAGCAGCACCATTTCCAAAGCTATAAAACCCCAGTTAAACCTTCAATCTGTGATGGTTGCTCATTTTGGTCATTCTCTGTGAATAGGGTTTCTACTTTCAATAACAATTTGGAGGGCTTTCGATTCGATTCGTTTAGATTCGGTCTCTCAAAGTTTTTACAGTATTTGATTTCACATTTTGCGAAGATGCCTCGACCCAAAAGAAAAGCGGCCCCACCAATCACTTCTTCTGATGTTGATTCTTCTCTTCGTACTGGTACTTCCATTTATCGTTTCCTCCCACCCGATTGGTGCCCGCGATAATCGAATCCAAAAATTCAGTAAAAGAACAATGAATATTCACATCTTTAATTAATTTATAATTTTTTAATTATTTTTTTGCTGTGATGAAGTGCTGAAGTTGGCGAATTTTGATCTTGCTCGATCTTTGTACTGATTGAGGTTAAATCCATATAAATGGGTTGTATTTATTCTTCATGATGTCGGAGGCCTAACTGTTTGTTTACTTCGTGGATATGCACATTAAACGCTTTTAAAATTCAAAGCGTGAAAAGAAAGGGTTTTGGTGTTATGTAATATGATTCAAACACCCTTTATTCAGTTTCATTGTTTACAGTTCATTAGTGAGAAAAGGGTGATGCTGGTGTTGGGATTCTATATTATTTTGGGGTTTGTTTCCATGGATGACCGAAGAAGATACTATTTTGCTATTTATGAACCATTTACATGTGATGTGATTATATTTTAATAAAAATGTAATGTGAATTGTGATAGACGCAGATAATGGTTTTATAGGAATGTCCAATCGTGGTCTTTATTATTTGCAGTGTGCATTTTAACTTGGACCTTTTTAGTATGTATCTTCTGTTTTCTGGTAACAGATATCCGCAAGCACAGAATTTTGGCCGGTAGCATGTTTCTTACATGGTAGTATATAGAATCTGAAATTGTAAAGTCACACTACACCTGTGCTGACATGAGATTGCCCGATATTCATACTAATCATATCACTGTGGTTTAAAATCCGGAGAATATATAGTAAGGCTGCTTGCCTGTTATCTGGCACTCTTCTTTGCAGCTTAAGCTTACTACAATAATATGGTACCATTTATCAAGACAGCCTCAATGTGTGTGGCTACTAACTAATATAATCTAAGAGCAGTTTTAGCTTAATACTTTCCTGTAGAATGTTTGATCTATTTATGGAGGCCATTATTAAAATACTACGGATTCTATAGAGTATTGAGTATCAACATTAAAAAGAACTCTGGAAATATGATTCAATGTTTCAGAATGTATATTGTCCTGAACCATGAACCTAGATTATGTATAACTGTTTTGTAAGCCTTCTGATATTGTTGTGTAGATTTTTGTTTTTACTTGCTTTACTCTTTTCTTGTAATGCTGACCATAATTTATTGAGTTCTTGATAGTAGTTATTTCCTTTCATGTTATTATTTCAGAACCAAAGAAATCAACAACAAAGCAATTCGATCGAATAGATAACCTGTTTGAATCATATGCAAATAAGTCAATGGGTTTGATTGAGTAAGTATGCACTTGTTGAAATCATTGGCCCCTTCCCCTAATTTTAGTGCATAACATTCTTCAGTTGTTGTTTGATCTGGTTTAGGATTGGGGACTTATTGTGCTTAAATTATATTGAATTGCTTAATTGGAACTTGCTTGTGCTTACATAAAACACCTTTATTTGTCCCATTTTTTGTGTTTGTTTATAGTGGTATACTAATAAGAAACTGTCCAGGTCTAATAATTATTTAATGAAATTAGCTAATGAATTAGACACATAATCTTCAGAAAACTGCAAAGGGGTCCATGTTGAGGTCCAATATTTTTTCTTTATATTTGAAGTTTGCTCTGTGCCCCTATCCCCATTAAAGTTTATGTGACTCTTGATGGAATTCTTTATACCTTTTGTTTGATTGGTCAGCCCAGATGGGATTGAAGCACTGTGTAAAGATGTGAATGTGGAGCATACAGATGTTAGAATGCTGATACTTGCTTGGTACGTAATGGAATGCATTAACTTTTCCCTTGCCTCTACCTAACTGATCTTTTAACCTTTATAAATGTATGATCTTATCTTATCAGGAAAATGAAAGCTGAAAAGCAAGGTTATTTTTCCAAGGTTGGTATAGAAAATTACTGCTTTACAATCTATTTTCAGCAATACAGTTCTGAAAATATTGAGATTCACAAGCGTTCATGCCTTATTAATTCCCCATTGTTTATTCTGTGGACACACTCACAGACATAGAACCCTCTGCTTAGTACTTATGTATTGACATATATCTATATACACTGTATTAGTATATTTCATTGTATATACTCACGTTTATCCTTTCTTTATTAAGTTGATGTATCTTGTGAGCCCACAAGAATGAAGAAAGGTTCAACCTCTCATGTTGAAAAAACAAAGAGCCTTTCACTAAAAGACAACTGATTTATTTATTTAATTTGTGAGTGGCTCATAATGGAATCAAGATGAATGAAATAGATAAGTAAACACCGTGTGAGTTTCCAGCATGCTGTTATACTGGTATTATATCCGTATTTTATCTGCAGTACAATCTAGAGTAGGTTTCTTTACTTAGGAAGAGCTAAAGGATTTAATAGTGTTGCTCTACAATTAACATTTTTTGTACTGAGTTCATGACATCACCATGTACTCTTGACAATAGTACTAAAAAATGAGAGGAGAGGGGTGTGGATAAGGACAGATGGATCTGCTATATGCAGTAGCAAGTAGCCACTTAATGTCCTTTAGCCTATGCATCATATAAAAAATTCTAGCTTCAAGGAATTGATAAAATTGATTTTGTGAAGGACACCTAATGGGGAATCATTTTTCATACTGAGAACTGAGAAGACTCTAATAAAAATAAAATTTTAGGCATTGGTAATAAAGAAATCATTGTGGTGGTTAGTGGTTTTCATACTGTCTGAGTTTTACCAACTTAGAGGTTCATGTCCATATATGTCAGAAGTCGGCTTGTCCACAATTATTGGTGCAGTAGTTGATTTGCTTTAGGGGGTCTATACTTAAAGAAGGCAGGCAACATCCTTTCAAAGTTGGTGGAAAGTATGAATTGCATGTGAAAAAATAATCTTTTAGAATTAAGTTCTGCATTTCTGCTTAATTCCTTTGGGACAAGATTTGGCTTCATTGTACAGTGGTTTTGGTGTTTCAAGTGGAAATTTTTAGGAGATATTTAAGTATGATTGGAAGTTTGAATGATTTTGTATTTTGATGTTTCTTTTGGTCTTTCTTTGACCTTTTATATACTTCTATTTATTTGGACCGAGGGGACATTGGAAGTGGAGGATTGAATTTCCAACAACATCATATGATCATAACATCCAAATCTTCAAGATTTGGGACCGTGCCTATTGAGCTTATGAGTTCTTTGCTGTGCACTTGTATGATCTATCCTTCATATTCATACTGTTTACTGTAATACCAAATTCCATCCAGTACATAGAACTTTCTTTTATACCAATAACTGGCTGAATCATGGACTGAGATATCCTTCTTATTTGATCATCTTTGAGGGTCATTCTAAAAATAGTTAAATAGTTTTTCATTTTTAAAATAATGAAAATCCTGTCACTATCTTTTGTGCGTGCGAAAGCAATGGACTCTTACACTGGTTATACACCATCCATGCATCTTTTGTTGAGAGAGCTTAAATTTCCTCATCATAATATTACTTAGCTTTTGGATATGTCTATCATAAATTCTTTTTGCTCTCTAAATAGGACGAGTGGCGAAGAGGCCTCAAATGTTTAGGAGCCGACACACTCCCTAAATTAAGAAAGGCTATTAACGGACTTAAGAAAGAGGTATTTTATTTTCTGTTATAAATTACTTAGCAAAATTTTCTTGCATTCTTATTGAGATTAACCATTAACTATCGATATCCTTCAAGAAGATTTTTCACACTATTTATTTCCTTTGTGTCTTGGTTAGGTGACAGTACCAGAGTGCTTTGAGGATTTTTATTCCTATGCATTTCAATACTGCCTAACAGGTAAGATTAGTATTGGTGGGTTTTGATTTCAATAATAATTTGGATTTGTTGTTTTGCATTGCGGCTTTCCTATTCTTGCTTATCTCTGTGTTGAACTGCTTGAACATTGGATAATACTTTCAGAAGATAAGCAAAGGAGTGTAGATATTGATACCATTTGTGAGCTGTTGAATGTTGTTCTGAAACTTGAATTCCCTACTCAAGTCAATTTACTAATTGAGTATCTAAAGGTGAGCAGGCGTTTATAGTTATAGTAATTTGTTTTAATATTCTGTTGTTAACTTATGCTTCCTTAGCTCTTTGTGCTTAAACTTTTTGGTTGAATGTAAAGATTTGTGATAACAATGACTTCCAATGATTTGAAGCTATAACTTGTTAGATTTTAAAGAATGTCAATATGTTATTTTCTTGTATTTAGTTATTGTCCTGCCCTAAAATTATGGTTGTTTCTTTTATAGATAGTTTTGTTTTTCATTTGCTGTTTATGAATTAAAAGTTTTGTACAGCCTTGAAATATTTTTGCATGGAAGGTCTATAATACAAAATCAAGTGATGATGATTACCCTTGTATGATGCACTCTAAAGTTATATTACCTTTGCGTTTTGAACTAACTCAACTCCAAAAGTTAGCTCATTAGATGATGATTGTTTTAACCTTTATAAGATCTACTTTAGACATATTTGCAGTCAATAGGAGATCTCAACACACTATCTCACTCAAAATTGGGTATCTGAGATGTGGAAAATGCAATTTTTTTAAAATTGCACTGCTAAGGTTGCAAGACCAGATAAATTTAAACTTTATGGTGCCTTTTTTTTTTTTTTTCTTAGTCAAGGATGGCTTAATATTGAAGCTATAATAAGCTTTGTTACCATTTTAAGTTTAAACTTTGTCCTAATTTAACTCCAAAAACTAGTTCATAAGGTGAGGGTTGTTTTAGCCTTATAAGTTTTATTTTGGTCATATTTATTGTTGATGTGGGATCTCAACAAATTTTGTTGCTTAGTTGGAAGATGTTGTTCAAAAGACTTTAAATGCCATATACATTAAATTATTTTTTGATGGTTGAAATAATTGATTGGCAGATCCAGAATGACTACAGGGCTCTAAACATGGATCACTGGAGAAATTTTTATCGTTTTTTTAAGGAGGTAATGCTGTTGTTTTCATTTTTTTGCTTATGCTGCATTGAAGATTTTATATTATATATATTTCTTCACTTTTGGTTGACTTTACTGTCTGATTGTGAGATTAATTGGAGTATTGGTAACTATTATAGGCTCTTGGCCAATTCTGAAGTCCTTAGTAAAATTTAAAAGATAAAAATGTTAGCTTAATCCTCTAGAGGAAAAATTCTTTCTAGGAATATTTTTCCTCGTTTTTGTTCTTTTCATATTTACTTCTATGGTGTCTAGAATTGGTTGCATTAGTTATTTCTGTCAATCAGTAAATGTAATGTAAATCATAAGAAAATTCATCTTGCAAAAAGCATAAGCCTGTCATGTTCAGCCTGCCTTTCCAGCAGTCTCATGATTTGTGATTTTAGTTTACTTAATGTTTTCTTGCCCTCCGAATTTTTAATGAACACAAGTTCATCTTGCTTATCTACTCTATGGGTGTAAATGAGTTGAGTTAGGTAAAACACTTGAAATTTAGGCTTAACTTGTGAGAAAAAAAAAAGGTTGTGCCCAATTTTGACTTATTTAAACAAATCAATTTAAAATTTAGGGTTGATTAGTTAAAAAATAAGAAGCTTACTCTGCTTATTTGACTTGTTCGTAGATTGATTATTTTCTTTTCCCTTTATTGGATCTCTTTTCAAGTACATTAATTTAGTATTTTATAGACTTTTTTCATTTTAGAAGATGAAGTGAAATAGGAAGAGAAAGAGTGTAAAAAAATCTTTGAACATTGAAATTGGGTAATTATAATATTTTAGATAAAATTATTATTTATTAAGTAATAGAAATATAAAAATAACTGTTATACACCCAACATGTTATTTAAAATTAACATTAGGTGTTATTACACACATGCGTGTGCAATAGCTATTCAGTAGCTTTTAATGTCAAACTTGTAAAGTTTCAACTTTGCTTTTCTCAAGTACAAGAGCAAGTTTGAGTTTGTTGTTTGTTTAGTATAACAAAACTGGTAAAATATTTAATGAATTTAACTTGCATAATTTAAGAAAATATCAGCTCATTTACACGTGGCCCTGGCTACTGTGAATAATGTCTAATTGTTTATGACGTGTATTTATGTTGTTTGTATAAATTGTACATTTGATTGGTGAAAGTTGGTTCATTTTTAAGAGTAGCACGCAGATAAAAATATTTGACTTTGTTGCTGCCAGGTAAGCTTTGTTGATCTTGGAAGTTATGACTCCAGTCAAGCATGGCCCGTGATCCTCGACAATTTTGTTGAATGGTTAAAAGAAAAAGAAGAGAAAGTATAGCCCTCGCCTTTCTGAAGTTCCAGTTCAATTTTACTCTGCCAACACCGAACCAGAATACTGTTTGAAGCGGATATACAATTGTATATGGCTGTTCTGAGTAATCCATTTGCAGTTTTTCTGCAGAAATTGTTATTATTAATCCTCTGTAACAACTTTCACAGTGTTAACTGTCAAAGCTATATTAAGTTTTCCTGACCTGAAGATATTGTTTTAAGCAATTTTGTTTCTTACTGCTCAATTTTTAACATCTATTTGTGTATTAACCATTTCAGTAACCAAGCTTAATTCCTGAATGTTTTATTTATTTTTGATGGTCTCAACTAGAACTAAAGCTACAATCTGGATGTGTGGGAGAGTAATCAAACAACTTTCCCCTGATGTGTTCAAGGTATCAGTACCTTAGTTGTTAAACCTTTTATGGTGGCTGTTTATACAAATGAGTTTTCGATTTTTATACTCAGAATCAACGGCCAAGTAATGTTCGATAAGTCGTAGTAACCATACTGATAGGGTTTGGTTTCCCATTTAATTACTCAACCCAGATTGAGTTATTATAGTGAAATGTTAATAATATACTTTTTAACACTCTTTTAAACATTTTTTTTTATTATTCTTAACATTTATTAAAAATTATAAAGTTATATAAGTAATATTTTTAATTTAATGAGTCTTATTTATAATTTTTAGTAAATTTTAATTAAAAATTCAGAATATGTTGGGAATATATATATATATATATATATATTTCTTTTTTTTCAGAATATCCAAGAACATGTTAGTAGAACTCTCAAGATTTTGTCATGTATAATTTTGTTCAAATTCTAAGCGGAGAATTGATTAATTCATTCCCAAGAATTGAAGCTTAGAAGGGAGATTATTCATAATAAATTTGACTTTTCATTTTAAAATGAGTCATTTATGTATCTTTTATTTTGTTTTTCACATAATCGCGTGTTTATTCCTTTCTGCAAGTTTTGTGTTTTGAATTTTTATATCAAACAAATAATATTTTTCTTCTTTAATTAATATTCAATTAGCCCAAAATTATTTTGCTTAATTTCTTTAATTAGTATTTATTTTAATTTAAATCAAACATAATGTGGTATTTATAAATGTATTAAAACAATATTTATTAATTAAACCGATTTTATTTTATTAAAAATTTCAAATGTATATTTTTACATTTGATTATATACTTTTATTATAAGTAAGATAATATTTTCTTGTTTCAAGGAGAATTCAAGTATGTATTTTATATTTTATCTAAATTTATAATATTGTGTAATATGTGGAATATTTTTTAATTAAATAAATGTTTGATAAAATGTTATGAATTAACTTTCTGGATTTGGGATATGTAATGATATTCCTTAACCTTAATATCAAGGACAGCCTAGCTTGTCTCGCTCCACTAACTTGACTTGGTCTAAAGTTAATTTTAATGGATTTAAATTTTTAAAATTGAGTCGTGTTTTGAAAATAAATTCATAGTATGTTTCAGTTTATTCCAACCCAACTTGATGTTTAATATGTTTTTAAAAAATTATACTTTTCATAATTATGCATTGATAATAAAAAATCATTGGTTAATGAATATTAATGTACATAATATGAAATTATATTTGTATTATTTATTTATTAAATTGAAGAAGATCCAAACCAATCAATCTTATAAGACTATATATGACCTAACTTTGAACTAGGCTGAATACACCATCTAGAGTCTAATTAGGTGCCTCTACTTCCCATACCTTCAACTAAACAAAAAACAAATCATATTAAGTTATTTTAGAATATTCATATGACAGCATTCCTATATCTTGATTAGTGAATCACTTGCGGTTGAGCTTGAGCCCTATATTAAAAACATGCTGTCAATAAAAGTGATGAGTAAGCTTATCTCGCTAACATAAAACGTTTTTTTATATATTACTTAAAGTAGTATTCGAACTTACAACTTATTATAATATTTAATACTTTTATTATTGTCACTTTAATAGATTTCTCTTTGATCACAATAATATCATTATTCTATTTTGAATTGTTAGATGATACGTTTATTTTGCTTATTAATTTGGGACATCATGATAAAATATAATTCAAACGATGCTAAATATTTATTTCAATCGTTACATTTTTACACTATTAATTTTAATTACTAACGAAATATTTAGTTTACAATAAACTAGTAAACTCAAAACTACAATTACCTGGAAATATATTTTTCACAAATTTAAAAAACCATATATACATATATATCATATAATTTTGTCCTTTTAAATTATTTTATATTTGTTAATTGAATCAATAGCTACCCTTTTTTTATTACTTTCTGTTAGAAAATAAATTTTAAAATTTCAGCTAGTTTTTTAATTAAATTTGCTAAACATAGCCAAAAGCTTTTATAAAAAAAAATAAAATAAAATACTCGTAGGACTGAACAAAGAATCACGAAGTACACTCACAATTCACAATGTAATTGAAAATTTTTTACATAGCATGAAGCTTATGTTTTATTCAAAATGTGAAAAATATTTGGTGTGCTGAATGCTGGTCTTCTTGTGGGTGGGTCTATAAAAATACTTAATTGCTGATATTGAATATGAAGTACGATGTTCCCCTACATCATGAAAAATAATGATAATGCAAACATGAAAGTCAGCTTTTAGCTCACTCCTCCAGTATCATTCATTCTTAGTATCCACGCCTTCGAAGCTGCATTTTGTCAATCAAATAGCACTAATTAGATCACTAAGTAGTGTTTTAAATTCTCTTTAACTCTTAAAAAAAATTCAACTTTTCCCCTTTTTGTGGTGTGCTTGCATGAGTCTGCAAGAAAGGAACAAATCATTTTTTTTTTATTGAAAACAGTGTGTATGAAGTTAACAACGAAAGAGACAATCTGAATTTTTAACAGTTTTAATTTGTTTGTTAGCAAGTACTTAAGGTCCGTGTTAAAAAATATTTTATTAAGAAATATGATATTTAATATTATTCATATATATATATATATATATATAATAAAAAGTTATTATATATACATTCTTATTGTATGCCATTTAACCCATTATAAATATAATTTGTTAATCACATGAGTTTATCTTTTCATGACTAAATGAAAAGATACAGAGACAACATTTTTTAAAATATAATTTTAAATATATATATATACATTCTTATTCTAAAGATTGGTTTTAATGACTAAATGTATATCTAAAAGCTACAGATACAACAAATGGATATCATATCGTTTAATAATCAATGTTAACTAATATTGCTTAGCTATGATAATTAAAAAAAAAAATTCTTAATCGTAAATGGCTTCACTGATTGGAAAAAATATCGTTTAAAAATTAGATATAATTGGTTTACCTTTTGTCGAGATTTTCCAATCGATAGTATCAAGACCAGCAGCCCAAAAGAAATATCCACGAAGCGAAAGAGCTTGAGCAAACCCAACCTTAACCGCCACCGTAAACGGGTCATCGTACCCGACCCAATAACTCCCACTATACGAATAAACCGACGCCGTATCCACGTCATACACGACCTTCACACCCGTTTCGTTATTAAAATCCAACACTTGAAAGAACGCCATTGCACCATCCAACCCGGGACCCGACCCGACAGATGGCGCCCCGATTCCATGCACACTTGGGTCCCGTAACTGCCACGTCCTCCCATAAAGTGCCAAACCCATCACCATCTTCTGCGGAAGGGTCCCGCCCCGGATCCACGAATACAACCCGTAACTCACACTTATATTACTTTTCGGGTCAAAAAGCCCAGACGGAGGCCCAGTATGGTTGCTCCACGGCCCATGAAGATCGTAGCTCATAACGTTAACCCAATCCACGTTCTTGTTAATTGAATCCACGGGGTACGTCGTCAACGACGTGGTGTCGGACAGGAAGAAATCGACGGCGAAGTACACGGCGGCGGTGAGGAGAAGCGGTGGCCGGCAGGTGGCGGAGGCTTCGGCGGAGATTGCGGCGCGCCACTCTGCGAAGAGTAGGCCGAGGTTGTTCATTTCGTCAGGGGTTTGAGGGAATTCCCAGTCGAGGTCAACACCATGGAAACCGAAGGTTCGTGCAACGTTGATGGTGGAGTTGATGAAGATTGCGCGCGTGGTGAAGTTAGAGGCAATGAGAGAGAAGAGGGTGACGTCGGAGTTGGAGCCGCCGATGGAGATGAGGGTGGTGACGGAAGGGGTTTTGGCTTGGAGGGTGGGGGTGAAGGTGGTGAGGGTTGTGGCTGTGGCGTTGGTAATGTGGAGTTGGTAGGTCACGTTGTTGGGTTGGAGAAAAGCGTAGTAGACGTGAGTGAAGAGTGATGTGTTTATGGCTGAAGGAGGGAAAAGTGGTTGTTCAAGCCAATATAAGCCTTTTATGGAAGCAATGCATGTTGTGGTGGTTGTGGTTATGGTCATGAGAGTTACTAAGAAAATGAAGTTTAGCAGGTTGAGGTTTGCCATGAAGACTTCTTAGCTTTGGGTTTTGGTTTTTGATTTTGCTTATAGGCTTGGATGGAACGTGTGTAGTAATATTACTAAGGTTTTATAGTGTTTGTGTAACATTCTCATGTGTGGAGGTTGGATGTCCTTGTTTGCTAAAAGCTGTCATCGTGATCTTTGATTATTGGTTGCTTTTGGTTCAAATTTTAGAGTTATTTGGAAATTTGTTATACATTTGACTTTGATTAGGTGAGTGTGGGAATCTTAATCAGATTGTAACCACAGCCGTCTATCATACATTAATTACAAAATTTTCTGTTATGTGTTGATGGGTGTGCATGCATAATCAGAATCATTAAATATATTGTGTTTTCGAGATAAGAGATTCTTTTCTTTTTTTTTTAAATTTTAGAATTTTGATAGGGGTACTCATGGCCGCATCATATAAGCTGCTTTAATTATTGGGAAAATGTAAGGTATCCAAAGAGAATGTTTATGGATTCTCTTGCCCTTTGAGCAAACTATGAGCGAGCGGCTGTGTTTCTGTACTGAATATGAATATCTTGCTGGATTTTATTTTCGAAGTCAAACGGCTTAAATGATTTATATAATATGTTTGGAAAAAACTTATGCTTCATTCGGATCAAGAACTCATCGATGGGATGATACTTTGCCGTACTAAGTGATTAATTTATTGAAAAAACATCTTTTTAGTAAAGAATGTAAAATGTATCGTTGGTTTGGAAGCTTACAAAATGCAAGGTAATCATACTCTTACCAAAAATCTGACATAAATTTTTATAATTCAAGAGAGAGATAAAAAGAAGAAGATTAATTTATAAGACATATAAGTGATGCGATGTAATAAAAAAATTAAATTATAACAAATTTTGTGAAAAATTATTATATATATCATTACTCAAAATACAATTAAGGTAAATGAAATGCGAAGAAAAACATAATTTTCAAGATTATTTTTCTGGTTTGATATCTTGAAAAAGGAGAAGAATTCACCTATAAATCTCACCTATCCCTTTTGCTCTTCAGTCTGGTGAAAGAGAGAAACAAAATGTAGCGTCTATTTGTTTTTCAATTGTAATAAGAAAAAATTACATTTTAAGACATATTTTACCAAGATAAATATTTTTCGTTTTCTACAAAGTGAAGTTACCGGAGTTTTTCAAAGAGGCTGTAAGGTATATGAAATGATGAAAATGGCCCAATTTTATCTATATTCTATTATATTACAGAAATATAAATATTATTTAGCATAGTTACTTTATTCTTTCTCTTTTATTTAATCTAAATAATAAAAGAAACTTATATTCCCCCCCCCCCACCTTAATTTGATCTTCTAATCCAAATGATGCTGATAATTAGGCTGTGTCCAAATTCTTATTTATCTGAAGAATTTTGCATTTGACGTGTATATTTGCAGTGTTCTCTTTTTCATTTGAAGGAAGAGAAAGGTGGGTGGGGCTAAAATTTTGGTCCCATTTATGGGGTAGCTTGTCCTTCTAAAGCTGAAGGGGGTCATTGAATAATAGAAATTTAGTATACGCATTGTGATTTGGGGATGAGAGCCATTCCTAAATATAAGCCACAAGTCAGCAAGCAAGGTTCTTAAATTAAATTGCTCCTACAAATACATATCAAGATACATGGATCCTTGCCGATACAATTAAAATATTTATTTATTTTAAAAAAATGTTAATCTCAGTAGATTGAAAATAAACAAATGATAAAAATAATTTTTTATTAAAAAACATTTATTATACTTTTATAACTTCAATATAAGTCCTACATAACCCTTTTCTAAATACAAACCATTTATTCCCTAGCTGGATTACAACGTGCCTTGGAATTGACCATCGCTCGAGTCAGCTTGTCAATGGAGTTCTGTTTAAGCCAAAATTTCAAAACGAAGTACTACCTCTATTCTTATTTATCTATTTGATTAAAATTAATTTTTCAGTAACATAGTTTACACTTAGTAATGTTGATGTTTAACCATTTATATCTTAAAAGTATTTTCGACCGAATAAATATTAGGGTAAATTATATTTGAATCTCCTACGGTTTGTATAAAAAATACTTTTAAAATTAGGATAAATTATACCTTAATCTCTAATGATTTGCTCAAAACTACTTTGTCTTCTGTGTTGGGGAGTTTGTGAGTTTACTGTCTCATTAACACATTACCATCTCGATATATTTTTTATTTTTTTCATAATCAGCACGTCCTAAATAATAAGATTATTATTTATTTGACATCACAGTTTAATAATATTTTTTTAATATAATTCTATACAAATTACACAAAAATAATATTATATAGACACACAAATTATGTATAATTATACATACCAAGAGTGCTTAAAAATTATACTTTTATTTTACTTAATTTAATTGAATATAAATCACTACATTATATTTAGTGACACTGCATTTGTTACAAAACATATACATATTAAAATTGTTTCCAGTATTCATTTCTCTTAATTTTTTTTGTCTAAGTTGTGAAATAAGTTGACAAAAAAAAATGGTAATGTGTAATGTCAATTTTATAAAATACCAACAAAAGCTTAATAATATTTCCCCATTTTCATATATTTTCATATTCTTTTTTACTGGAATTTATATATACAATCATTTTATAATTTTCAGATATCATCTCACATTCTTGAATAATAGCAGTTAATCATGTAACTGGTTAATCCACATCTTATATACTCTGCTGGAGTTCCAAGGCTAAGTTTCTAGTTTCCCGCTCCGAAGGAACAAAGTCAAATAAAAAATTAACCTGAAATGATTCGATTCATAGTTAAGTACTAGAATGTCCTGCTCCATACCACCCATCATCTTGGTGCCAGTTGAGAAATTGTAACATCATTGATTGAAGAGAGTTTGATCCCGCTGTGAGATGTTTCTTCCTCATCTTCATGTTTTTTAGCTGAAAAAGCAGGCATTTTGGGAGTGCCAATAGCAGCAGCTTCATTCTTGAGCAGTGAATCAACTTCCAACATGGAAGGTCTATCTGCAGAGTTGTCTTGAACACACAAAAGGGCCACCTGCATGCATCTCATGATTTTACATGGTGATGCTGTATCATCCAATGATTGGTCAAAAAACTCCACACCTCTGTCTTCTATCCACAGTTCATATGCCTGAAAAATAGGAAGCTATTTTCATGAATTGTACATCCCATTATCCCCATTAAGAAAAATTTAGCATCAAGCAAACCAAGAATAAACATAAAAAGGATAGAGTAGTCATAGAAAATATATTTTAAGTACTTACATATTCCAAAAGGTTCATGTTTTCATGTGTGCCATAATAACATGATGTCCTCTTTCCACTTATGATTTGCAAGAGAAGAACTCCAAAGCTATAAACATCGTACTTTGTTGAGTATATGCCTTTTCTCACATACTCAGGAGGTACATACCCACTACAAAGTCAAGGGTAATGATTAGAGATATGAAGGAGCAACCATAACATGTCACCAATGCAAATTTACTCACTATGTTCCAACAATCCTGCTTGTGTTTGCTTCAAGGTCATATTTCCTGAACATCCTAGCCATACCAAAATCTGATATCTTTGGATTCATCTCATGGTCTAACAAAACATTACTCGCTTTAAGATCTCGATGGATAATAGTAAAATTTGAGTACTCTTGGAGGTAAAGAAGGCCTTGAGTAACCCCTTCAATGATATTGATACGCTTGTTCCAATCTAGAAGAATTGATTTCCTTGGATCTGCATCAAGTTCAATTCTTGTTATTAGTCACTGAAATGTATATCTGAAAAAATTGCACAATCTAGAATGATTGCTAGTTTGAACTTTGAAGTTTAACTGAGTTTAGTAGCAGGTTAAGATGCCTAGAAGAATCCGACATACCAATTTAACTGGCAAATCACAATCAATTATGTTATTTGTTTTAATTTTTTTAAAAAATAATGCAGGATAAGTAATGTAACTTACCAAAGAGGAAATGATCTAAGCTTTTGTTTGGCAGGTATTCATAGATCAGAATCTTCTCCTCCTTTTTTGTGCAGTAACCTAGAAGTCTCACTAAGTTCACATGTTGTAGTCTTGCTGTAAGTGTAATCTCATTTCTGAACTCTTCAATGCCTTGACTAGAGGTCTCTGAGAGTCTTTTTACAGCTATTTCCTGTCCCTTCCGTAATCTTCCCTAACAAAATCAAATCATAACTTAGTCATCCGAGAATTACTTGACTGGACTCTTTGATTAGTAGTTTGCACCGGGGAACAGGAAGTTTTTAGTATTGTATCCTTTATCAATTATCAATAGAAAACAAGGCACAACTACCAACTGTGTATCCACTTCAAATTCAAGCGCTTTAGTATTGAGAGTAAGCAGCCTCTAAGGTAAAATGACTTTCGAGACTCTGATTGTGAAAAGAGGCTATAGTTTCTTTGGTTCAATTGCACAACTTTGGTCACCTAAAACCCAAAGTAGTTGAAGTTTCTGGTCTGCATTATTGGGAGTTGAGTAAATAGATTCATTTTCCTGTGAAATTTATTGATCAGGACCGATGGTATATGCATAAGGCTCCCACCTGGTTCGATTTGTGAAAGGTGGATGTATGCAGCCTTAGTCTCGCAACCAGAGAGATTGTTTCAGGATTTGAACCTTTTTGGCCTCTACGTCATAAGGCAACAACCTTAACATTTTATCAAGGTTCAACCGTTCATCTTGATCAATGGTAAGTAAATAAAAGTTGTATAAGGTGTAGTTCTGACTCATGCATTATATTAAATTTTAGTGTTTCATGTTAACAAAATTGCTGGATATGATACTGTACCGGACATGATGCAGCTAGAGGAGTTTTGCATGAAGAACTTCAATAATGATGAATATTTCCAAATGTTACCTTGTATACTGCACCAAATCCACCCTCTCCAAGCTTATTATCTTTTGAGAAGTTATTTGTCGCCACTTTAATTGTGAGATAACTGAACACTTTGAGATCAGAAGCGTTGCTTTCGAGATCTTCTTCGGCTTCTGATAAATATCTCAGCTTATATACTATTCTTGTAATAGTGGCTACTACTCCTGCCAAGATGGTAGGAAATAAATAAAAGGAAAAAAGTACATATGCCAATCTCTTGATGTGTAACAAGATGTTATCACTCTTAGAAAAAGGGAATCACATCCTTACCTCTGTAATAGAAGAAAAATACTATTCCCAATAGAAGCGTGACAATCAGAATTGTAAGCAGAACAATTATCAGCAACCTACTCATATGATGATGATGTTCATCTACTTCTTGAGCTGAAAGATGGTGTTGCAAACGAAGTGATGCATGTGTTATTCCAGAGATTAAGAAGAATATTGCATGCATAACAACATAAATATGATAATCATGGTGGCCACCTCAACCAATCATTAATGTGTTTCAAGAGCATGGAAATTAACACCAAATCATCTAAAATTAGACTAGGGGTCAAGGGTAGAGAAAGATCTTCATAATTTCAGAAGCAGTCTACCAGTATGCACAACATTTCAAGTTAGATATTTTCAATAGAAAAAAGAAGCAAGAAGTGGACTCAGTCCAATTCCAAAGAATGATTTACTTAACCTGAAGGTGGTAAACTTGGTTTATGTTTCTGTCACTCACCTGCCCTTGAAAGGACCCAATTTTCGTCATTGCCCACTTGGAACACGCTGTAACCAAGTAGTCCATTTTCCTTTGCATAAGACACTTTGGCCCTGATTACTTCCACATCATCAAAATTAACCCAAGTGATGGATGCAACAGTGAACTGATTCACCTCAAAAGTAGCATTGTGACGTGAAACAGCTCCATCTCCAAAGCTTCTAATGTAACTCTTTATAAACTTATAACCCATGGAACCATCCATTGTGATGGCAGGTCCTGATGCAGGTGCTCCAACATCATTGTTTCCTCTAGGGTTCACAAGTTGCCAAGCATATCCATGATAAGGCAAGCCAATCAACAACTTGTTCGAAGAAAACCCCCTCCTCCTCCACTCTTTAATACCAGAATCGGTGTTATCCCAACGAGATGGACCATGCAAAGCTGCATGAAAACCCGTGAAATTCTCCTTCCTAGGAAGATAGTAATCATATGCCACAAAATGCACCCAATCCAAGTTCTTCTGCATAGAACCAAAAGGGTAACTCCTTGAGTCTGACGCTCTAAGGTAATGACCTGCCATCACTAACATCAACTCAGGTTTGCTAGAGTTTCTTGCCTCAAAATTTATTGCATCACGCCACTCCTTCAAAAGGGCTGCAAAATTTTCAAGGTCTGAACCTCGTTGTCTTGGCCATGCCCCATAAAGGTCTATGCCATGAAAACCACATAGCCTTGCTTTTCTGATGGAAGAATCAATGAAAGACTTTCTATAAACAGATTGGTTTAGCATTGAGGAAAAGACTAAAGTGTCCTCTCGGCCACCCCAGATGGAAAGAAGCGTTGAAACAGATGGGTTTTGGAGTTTCACTGTGTTGGTGAAAGTTAAAAACTTGTGTTCTTCGGAAGAGTTGATAAAGATGTTGTAGTTGGTGGAATTTATGAAAGCGAAAGCGCATAAGAGGTGAGTGAAAAGCGTGGCTTTTATGTCTGAAGCAGAAATTTCGTTCCCAGAATAGTAATAACCAGCTTTGACCCACGAAGGGGTATCTGCAAAAGAGTGAGAATTGAGAGGGAGGAAGATAAGGAGGACAAGGAAATGGAAGAAAGCATTGAAATGTGAAGCCATCGTATTAATGTGAAGTGGTGTCTCAATCTTCGGAGACAAATGTTTATTTATTTGTGTTGCCATGTGCTGACACTAGCTACCACCGCTCTCTTTTCTTCCATTTTCGTTGAAATCAGAAACATTTACCTTACTCTGCCAACGATGAAGAATGCTACGCAACACGATTCTAGTATAAATATAAAGAACACCATAACGATGGTTCTAGAGTGTGTCTTCTGTCTATTATTATCAGTTACAGTTATAGAGTGAATACGTGCTAAATACGTCCACGTAACCTTCCAAATTCAACCAAAGCAAAAGAAAATATGCTAAGTTGTTTATGTTATTATTAATAGTATTATTTAACATGGCTAATATTACACATAGGATAATAATTCTTTTATTAAAAAATGTAATATTTAAAAGTATTATCTATTTAATTCCATTAAATTTATAATTTTAAATAAAAATTTATTATATACATCACATGTTCATGTATAAATTATACATTATTATTCATCACATGATTAACACAACATAATTTTTTTTTTCACGTACTACTTGTTTGGTATGGCGTTTCGGTAATGATAATGGATTATCAGTTTGAATAAAAATTGAATTTTACTTTGACGAGTTTAAAATTTGTGGTGTACTTGTCATTTTTTGGTTATAAGTTGTGCTCTGTTTATTTTTTCTTACAGTTTTTGTTGAAATAGTAAATTTTAATTTTAGTACGAAAAAGAATAATAAAGTTTCACTAATTCACACATTATTATGGAATTCATGACTATGTTCCAATTTGCATTGGGTGCTCATCTTTCTTGAAGCTCAAACCTCAAATGCAAATTTTCTCAAATCAGGAATATTGATTGCAGAAAGAATTACAATTGGACAATTTGATTGGTACACGAAAGTTGTTAAAGAAAATTTGCATCCACCTTGCTTTTCCAGGAAATGCATAAATTTCCATTGTTAATTCGTAGGAAAATATCTCTCTCAATTTCCATTTTCTATAAAGTATGTTGACTCCATACCTGTTGAAAGCTCCTTTGACTTCTCCAAGTACTATTTGGAATTTTATTATATTATATTTTATAAAATACATATTAAATAAAAAATAAACATTTATTATCTTAAAATGTATAAAATTATTTAATATTTTATACTTACATAAACATATTTATAGATATATAAAATAAAGAAATTTAGAATTATTCTATTCTTTGTACGGAAACTGATTTTTTTGCGGTCAATGACTTGAATTGCCCAACTTTGCCCCAACTCTTTTTGCACCTCAGTTGGGAACAGCTCTTGAATCTTCAAAACAAAAGGAAAAGAATACTTACAAATATTGTTTTTAATTAAACTTTATTATTAACTTTTTGTTAGTACAATTAAGCCCTTTTATGTTATACTTGATGACATAACTCAACAATTGTGCGTCAGTCATTAATTTAAGAGTCTGCTTCACGTCTGAAATTAAGGATACGACAGAGTCATTATGAGAGCTATTGATTCAACTTTTATGATAGGGACAGGGAAGTCTTTTTAAAGTTAGAATTTGATTTTATTTTTTTAAAGTTAAAGGTTACGAGATGTCGGTAAATTTAAAAAATCATTCAAGTTAAATTAAAGTTTATTTTATAATTTATATAATTACACAAACAATTGTATCCGACGACAAGATACTACTCGGTCTTTAACTATAAAAAAAAGGAACTGAATATCTCCTCAGTCAAGATAAGTTGAATACTTTTTTACTCAGAATTAAAGATAATTAACTCAATTAAGAGAAATAATCAAATTATTATCTACTCTAATTAAAGGGTCAAGATTAAGACTGACTCGACAAGCTCATTAGCCCATAATATTTTCTATAAAAGAAAAGTAAGAAGTATAAATAAAGGGTAGACTTTTGAATATTTAATAGTATTTACTGCTCAGAATCAAAACCTGATTTTCAGCATCAAAGTGCTTTTTGCAGGTACCTTCTCTATATCAGCAACGTACGGAAGGACGTCATCCTATCCAAATAAAAATTCAAAGATTAGTATTTCCTTAATAGGAATAATAATTATTTTAATTTTAAAATTTAAATTATTATCTTAAAATGATCGATTTCGTATTTAGATATTAAAATTGTGCTTTACTTGAAAAACAAAAGTTGTGTCTCTCCTATTTCTACATTTAACAAGCTTTGACAAAAAATACATGTCATGTATATTATAAACTTTTTCTTCATATCTATATTGATAAATGAAAAACATATTCAGTTTCATTTGTTTCATATTATTGCAATTTGATTCTTATTCATTTTAGTAAAAAAAATAATTGAGAATTCAGTATATTTATTCATCATTCGTACTCGTTAAGTAATATAGTACACTACAGAAATATCTTGGTAATATTTTTACTATTTTCTATAACTATTCGTTTCTATTTATGTTATCTCATACTTGTAATTATTCATTTTCATTCATTCAAATAAATATTTTTATATTTGAGTGGAATCAGAATTGAATTTAAAATTTTAATTTTACATACTTTTTACATAATTTTACATACTTAATATATATATTCACACGAATCAATTTGAATTCTGAAAATTCGAATTAATATTGATCTGAACCATAATTTCAATTCCACCATTAATACCAACCATGAAATAAATTTCAACTTAAATTTTAAGGTTAAAAGTTACACACAAAGTAAGGTTGATCACTAGAAAACAAGGAGGCATGCTCAGGACTTGCATGGTGAAGGTCTTGGTCTTTTTACTAGTAAATAGTAAGATGTTACATCACTTTTGAAAAATGATTTCAAAGTGTTGACTCATTCTGAACGTATTTAATTTCCAATTTCCATTTACCAACCATCACTCCGAGATTTAATTTTACTTGTAAGTAGTAATATGTTACAACACATTTGAAAATTGATTTCAAAGTATTGATATAAATGGTAACATTTTGTTCCAATGTACCCAAAAAAATGGTAACACTTGTTCGACTTACGTATGCTTCATGCAATTGAATCGAATAACATTTAAAGAGAGGCCAAATAAAATAAAGTTTCACAAATTTGCAGCATTTGTCTTAAATATTTAAGTTGCCAATTAATTGTACGTAGAAATAATTTAGAATCAAATTAAAAGATATGTATTCAAAGAAGACCGAGTGAGTTGCTTTTCGTGTGTGGTGTCGAGATATTAATTTTTACATTAGCAACAAATCAAATATTATATAAGCAAGAGAATTTAAATCTAAAATTTTTAAAGACATTTTAGAAAAGTGAATCTCTTAAGCTTAAGTTCAAATACTTGTCTTTTTCAAATATCGAGTATAATCCATATTAAAATCTTAATAAGTAGTGTGCTAGGATGATTTCCTTCTTTGTATCCTATCATTTAATAAGAAGTTTCTTAGTTTATTTCTATTAAAACAATGGAAAAATTGTGATATATATATTTTTTCCCCTCTATCTAATGGTGCGGCTCTAGAACAGCGTTTGGTAAAGAGGTAAGAATGAGATAAAACAAAATATTAGGGATCTTTATTTTATGTTTGGTGCATTTTAAAAATGGAACAAAACAGGACATAATTATTTATCTGAAAAAGGATAGAATGAATAATATACACATATTTTTAACAAAATGACACCAATTTCTTTTTATTTTAATAGTTTTGTTAGCATTAATTCCTAAAATTAATTTTAAACATCTAAATGACAAACAAAAATCTAAATAAAAGAAAATATTTACCATACTTTTGTGATTTTTATATAATAAATATTTTTCCATAATTGAATAAATGGGTGGATGATGCCAAAATATTATTTATTTTGTTTAATATGAAAAATATAGAAATGGTCCTCGAAAACAAAATATTTATTCATGAACTCTGTAGGTTGCAGTTCGAAATCTGATGGCAATGATTTTTCAAAGGGAATTTCCAATGCTTTAATTTAATACAGAAAGAAATCTTTTAAAACATTACAAAATGTAACTGCAGAGATTTCGTATCACGTACTGATGTATACCTGGTGTCCATTATTGATGAAATTTTACAATGAGATTTTAACTTTTTTCAACTTCATAATCTATTACCGGAAAAAAAATTAAAAAGACTACATACAACATGACATACAAGCATTTATCTCTTCAATTTACCTTATTTTTATTACATCGGTAACCTTATTATATAATAGCATAAGCCTCTGAGCTGACTCTTTGACCCCTCATATTTAAGATCCCCAAGCATTTGAAGCTGCAAGTATAATTAAGCATCGGTTAATTAGAAAGTTGAAAGATCAAAGAACTGAAATTATGCAGATATGGTGTGTGTGTGTGTATGTATAAGATACAAGATCTAACTGCTGTAACATCACCTAGTTATTCTAATGGGATATATTTTTCTTTAAAAATATTTTATGTTGAATTTGATATTAACGTCTCAATGCTCACTTTTTCTCCCATTTTTTGATGAAATCTCAAAATGACAAAAAAAATCTACACATTCATGCACTTCACATACACACCAAATAAATCACAGAAACATTGAAATGTCCTAAAGAAATCCCACCTTTAAATTTACATTCTCTTTTGAAAAAATAGTCATCCACTCTTATTTTAATGAAGAATCGTATACTTCTGTTTATGCCACTATCTTTACAGTATATAAATATCATATCTTCTCAAGAAATTACCCTTACATGTCACTATAAGAAATTAGATAAATGTATGGACCGGCAAAACGCTATTTGATTTTCGTCAGTTCCCTTGATTTCATTTTTCTTCTCAGTTCAATCTCTTATTTGAATCAAAGGTCAATTCATGTAATCGAAGAAATGTTCAAGTCAATCGACTACGGATAGACACACCCAAGTCTTGAAGCTAACTAATAAAGTAATAAACAACGCAACGTGGACATGTGTATGATAGAAGCCGTTGCTTATGATGTTAACATATAAAATGGAAGTTTTTATGGTACCACACCCATAACCATAAAATTCCAATTTTTTATATTAGAAATATACTATAGACAAGAAGAAAATAGAGCAACTAAAGCTACGAATGATGTTTGTCCTATTTAATTGCAAGAAAATGGGGATGTATATTTTATATATTGCAGAACAAAAAAACAAACCTTATTACTCACCAGTTTTAGAAAGTGTCCAGGAATCATCATCGGCGCCAATATGCCAAGTAAAATATCCGATCAACCCTTTTCCTTTAGCATAATTGACCTTTGCAGTGACACTGGAAGTATCATCATAACCAATCCACGTTGTCCCAGAATAACAATAATCTGTGACAAACGTGGAGTTATACACAGTCTGTGCCATCTCATTGCTTATGAATTTCTTAATATCTCCATACCCAATATCCCCATCACCAGAAGTTGCACCATTGGCAGGAGCAAACAATCCATGTTCATTACCATTCACCAAACGCCAAGAATAGCCATAAAACGGCAACCCAAGTGCAATATGGTTCGCGGGCAATCCTAGTTGAATCCATTTGGTGATCCCTTGATCTCCACTGAATTGGCCTTGTGGGTTTTCCAAAGGTGCAGGTGGTTGTGTCAATGTTGGGTACCCATTTGGTGTGAAAAGGTCATAGACCATCACGTTGGCCCAGTCCAAGTAATTTGCAATTTCTTCAACTGGGTAATATTCCAATGGAGATATCTGATCAGAACCAGCCACCGCTGCAGATAACAACAATGTAGTGTTGCCAGTGTTGTTGGATTCTTCAGCAACAGCTTCACTCCATTCCTTAAGGAGTAAACCAAAGTTGGTTTTGTCTGTGTCAGAAGAAGGGTACTCCCAATCAAGATCAAGACCGTGGAAGTTGTTGCTTCTGGCTACACGAATTGAAGAGTCTATGAAGGATTTTCGGGTGCTGGCTTGGCTAGCCATTTTAGCAAAAGCTGATGCTAGTGAAGGGCCTCCACCACCACCTATGGATAGAAGGGTTTTCACTGAAGGGTTCTTCTGTTGGAGAGTTTGGGTGAAGGTTGAGAACAAGGGTGCATTGGAGGAAGAAATGGTGACTTTGTTGGTGTTGGTGTCAAGGTCTGCAAAGGCACAGAAGAGGTGAGTGAAATAGGTTGGATCAATGTCTGAAACCGCAGGGCCAGCATCAGAGAACCAATACCCTCCTTTCACTGTGGCTTGTCCTGAGGAGAAACTTGGTTGGAACATGACAAGGATGGCGGAAACCAGAAATGAAAAGCTTTTGAGGCTGACCATTGTGTTGTTCTTCATTTCCTTGAGGGGTGTGTGGTGAATTCGTGTGTTTGATTATAGCTTCTCTATTATATATATATATATATATATATATATATATATATATATATATATATGATATATCTTCATGCTAGATATGTAATTCAATGGCTTTGATGAGAAGACTGTTCTTTAGATTGGTACGAGGAAAATTGAAGCTTGGTCCATTTCTTTAATGCTAATTGTCTCGTCCACATATATTTAAGGGAATAGATTTGGCAATTCAAACAAGCTAAAGATAAGGTTCTTGATGGCAACAACAAATGAAAAAAAAGAAATGCGTGTTCTATGGATACTCTTCTGCAAGTTATACAGACAGTCAAAGGTGTGAAGCAAGCGTGCAGAAGTTAAGAATTAAAATAACGAGTAAATTAATTCCTCCAAGATTATTTACTCTTGGACTTCACAAAAATCTTACATTAATTTCTAATTTTACAAAACAAAAATTATTTTAGTCCCTTTTTATATAACATGATAATAAAAAATAAGTAAATAAAATGAAAATGAGTAAGGTTTAAAATTTAAGATTGAAAGTGATATTTTCATAAATTTAAGAATTAAATTAATTGACGTTTATAGTTTTAATGATTGAAATGAGTATTTATTCCTTAAAAAAATAGACATGCTTCTTTTCCCTTTTCTTTTGAAAAAAATTATAAGCTTTCATATATCTTTTATATTCAAAGTAAAAATTTCTAGTTCATTATATTTCTTTTTTTTTTTTTTAGAGACGAGGGGTAATTTGTTAGAAAAAAAATTATAGGATACAGAATTAGATACAAATAGGATAGAATAATAGTTGTGTAAGTTTTTATTTTAGTTTTCATTTGATATGTGTTCAGATATATAATTTATTTAAGTTACTATTTAATAATTTTTTAAAACGATGGTTTATAAAATTATTCTAAAAAATATTAAAATGAATTAAAAAGAGATCATGAAAATTATAATCGTTTTTATAAATTAGTCTTTGATATGTATTAAAATAATAAATTAAAATTTATAAAAAAAAAGAAAAAATTTATGTTGCTAGAAGATTGGAATAAGTCAACGCGCCAATTGCGGTGTGAAGTGGCGGCTGATTGAACGCGCCAATTCCATGTCAAGGATTTTTGCAGCTTCTTGTTTGTTCCCATCATTAAAAGAACTGGAAAACTAGAGTTAGAAGATATTATATCACTTTATTCATAGGAAATTTTTTATTTTTACCACTTTATAAGACATTTTTAAGTGTTTTATTTATGATTGTGGTATATTATTTAGATGTGTGTATACAAAAATTAAAAAATATAAAAAAAATTATATACAATATTATATTTGATATGAAATTTCAATGATTGAAATATTGAATCTATTAGCAGTCAATGAAAAACTTGAGATGTAAATAGACCGGCACACGTTGTGTATATTTGAAACAATGGCATTATATGTATGTTGCGTGCAAGTAATTAAGCTCCTATGTTAATAATAACAATAAAAACTCTTCTCCTATTCAGTAGCTGTTGTGGCATTTATATATGGTGTGAGCTGTGATTTTTTAAGATCGGCCATTTAAGACGCAACCATTAACCAAGTTCATTCACAACTAATTTTTATAAGATACTTAAGGATTGACTGAGAACCTAGTTATTGAAAAAACAAAAGGGATACATTTTTTTTTATTTTAAAAAAATTACAATGGATATAATCATAAACATAAACATGTTTATGAGTTTATGTTTTTGTGTAGTGTAATATATATATATACATGTGCATCAAGAAAATACCAAATTGAGAATGTTAATAGTTAAACTAGATTCACTTAAAGAAATGACAATCTAATATAGTATCAAATATGGAGCTACATAAAGTAATAAGACTTATGTAATGTGTAGTTTTGAATAGACTTCAATCTATATTACTATTCATTTTGACCATGTTTGAGATGACCCAATATTGTATAGCTCAATCGTATCACCATATTTTTATATTTCACAAATAATAATTTTATTGGCACCTTATGCATCATCTACAAGGTCAAAACACACACTTACGTCTAATGAACACGTTGACATACATGTAAAATGACAAAGTTCTTAAATATCATAATTCATGTACGCATTTTATTATATTCTACCATCATTTTGAACAATTTTTTTTATAATTCCATACATTAGGCCCTTAAAATTTTATTAATTAATAATAATTTAAAAAAAGAATTTGAAAAAAGTTATTAATTAAATGATAGATAACATTAAGAGTATATCCAAGAGAATGACAATGAACAATAGTAAAAAGGAGAAGAAAAATAAACTAGATTTGTACACGATAGTTAAAAAAATGTTGCCATGAATAAGAAATTGTAATAACATGATGAGACCTTGGACTAGAGAGCCGAACTAATGTGTTTGAGCTCTATGTTCTCTTACCCAATAAAATCAGTTAACCCAATCCAATCTAACTTTCAATTTTGGTAATTGGTAGACAATCTAACTTTCGTTTAACAAAATAAATAAATATTTATAGCAATTAATCCCACCTCCATATTTCATATACCCTCTTGTGGACAATCCAACGTAATTAAAGTCATTTGTGATCATCGAAAATTTGAAATGAGACATCATAGAAATTCTCGAAATTAATTTAGTAATACATATTACCTTACTTTATCCATAAAAAAAAAACTCCAAGCTATAAACAAAAGAATTAAAAAAAGAAAATATTAAATTGATGCTTGTCTTGTTTATTTCTATAAAATAATTAACATATAGTAAATATTTTGTTATACAGATCTTAACAATATTCATCAAAGTCCAACTCTATTTAAAAACTAATATTCTATTTTTCATTTTTCAATGACCATGTTGAGCGCATGTGTCCACGTGTCTTCGAT
The DNA here is from genome assembly GCF_003935025.1 of Abrus precatorius. NCBI lineage: Eukaryota > Viridiplantae > Streptophyta > Magnoliopsida > Fabales > Fabaceae > Abrus > Abrus precatorius. Next base: position 34,185,096 of record NW_020874428.1, on the reverse strand, counting down.
GTTTTCGTTCTTGAGGTATTGTGTGAACCCGAAGCTCAATCTCTCTCGCTCTTCAATGGCAACGTCTACTGTTCTAATCGCCATCGTCGGTGATGTGGTAAATTAGCCTCTCCTTCACTGTGCCAATTTTCAAACACAATTTTTACTTCACACTTTCCTAATTTTGGTTTTCTGAAGCATGATTGCTGGAACTTCGAACTAGATTCGAAAGCACTCGAGTTCTTGCAGGTACTCTTATCCATATTTTCTTTTTTGTTCTCTGTTGATGGAAACCCTTTGCTTACATTTATAATATTCTAATTCTGCTTCCAATCTACGTGCCATTTTATTCATCCTTGTGGGGTGTGTGGTCTATGTTCGCTTTCATTTTCCCTAACCCGAAATTGTATGCATTGTATGTGTGAACCTTAAATAATCATAAAATTTGATAATTATGATAAAAGGTTGATTTAATGATCAAATTGTAATTTTGATTCCCCCCATCCAAGAGGGGAAAATGAGGCTTTGTTAGAAAATCTTAAACTTTTGTGAAATACGCCTTTCAAGTACTACAGAGGAAAATAGTTGTTCCTTGATTGCTTTTTATTTTATTTTGACCTTGGTTCTTAATAGAGGATTAGTTTTTTTTTTTTTTAACCTTTTTTAGACATTTTGTTATGCTGAAGTAATGCATGCAGGATTCTTTTAAGAAGCATTTTTAAACGTAATCATAAAAATTTGAAAGATGCTGAAATGAACTGGCAAGTAGTTATTCAATGTAGAAATGGTGGAAAAGAAAGTTTTATAAGATTAAAGCTTGGATAAGAGATTTGAGAACAGAATGAGAAAGAAAAAAATTGAAGCAATTAAAAGAAGAGGAATCAATAAAATGATGAGAAAATTGTGATATTGCATATTCACCTGTCATTAATTTCTATTAAGATGATGTTTTATAAAATAAGTGCGTAATTTATAATGCTATAAACTTGTTTACCAATTTTCTTTTCGTTGTTGAGTGATTGATTTTTGTGGAATTAAGGTTCAACTTCCTCATATATATTCCTTCCACATTCGTTTCAATGTCTATACTGGATAATATTACTTTCACCCTTAATGTTCAATTTCCCAAAATTAGCTGCTCCAATTTTACCTGTTCCAAAGAAATTGATAGTGCATGCAGTCATGCAAACAGTTGCAATAGAGAAGCCACCAGATATTGAAGTTGTGTCATTTGTGTATAAATTTCCTAATTGATTTAAATTTAATCATGTATTGTTTTATGCAGTGAATTTTCTTGGTGTTAATTTATATTGTGTTGTCTTTTTCTTTAATTTATATGAACTTATTTAATAAGCATGCAAATGTGTATCTGACCTATCAATCTAATCTTGTCCTATGTTGAAGTGCAGCCAGATTTGGTTCTGTTTACAGGCAAGTTTCATTGTTTCTGCTGAATGCTGACCAATCTAATGCACTATGGTGATTTTTCTTAAATGCATTTAAGTGCCTTTGCTTCCTTATGGCCTATTCTTTTTGGTATGGAAATTGCTGGTGTCAACCTATGAAAAATCAGTGTCCATATCGAAAATTGAATACCATGGCATTGATATTTTGTATGTCTAAATAAACTAGGAGTGTTCCTTGTTTTTATGATTTGCATTGATAACCAGAGACCTGAAGAAGTCAGCATGTTAATGCATGCCAAGTTAACTGTATGATGATTAATTTATTATCTTTGTTACTGCTTCCATCCTCTTTTCAATTGTCCTGTATTGAATTTTGTTAGGTGATTTTGGAGATGAAAATGTTGAAGTTGTTCAGAGTGTAGCAAATCTTGAATTTCCTAAAGCAGTTATTTTGGGAAACCATGATTCCTGGTTTACTACACAGTTCTCGAGAAGGTGAAGTTTACCTCTGGTTTAGTGGAAAGAAAATGGTTGGAGAGGAAACAAAAATTGAAATTTAAATTGAAGAGAAAATGGGAGGAGAATAAATTTTGAATTTTTGTTTCTAAAAGTCAACTCTACACTCCTTTTTCTATCCTTTTTTTCTTCATTTTCTCTTCAACCAAACTAAACAAAATGTATTATTATTTGGGTTTTCTTTCATCTCATCTATTCAAAACAATGTGTTTGTTCTGGAATCATTCTGCGTCAATATGTGGCTACATTTACTTTGTGGAAAGGTTGATGTTGTTAGATTCTGCTACAAGACATGACATGACAAAATATCATTTTAAAAAAGGATGGGATGCAAGAACAATAAATTTACAATGTGAACAATGTATCTTTCCCACTCACCACCACAAAAATAAAAAAATAAAAATAGTATGTCAATCCCATCCATACAGTCTTTTAGGGAAAACAAGTTTTATAATATGTCAATTTTTCAATTTGTTTGAAGTTTGTTTTCTGCCTAGTAGGTGATAGTTGCAAATGCTGATTTGTAGTCCAGTTGTAAACTAACTCTTTGATTCAAATGTTAGTGAGAAGGATAAAGTTCAGCTTCAACTGGAATGGTAAGCGTGTTGTTGTTGTTGTTGTTATTATTATTATTATCTATAAGGAGTCAGTTCATTCTAGAGAAAATTTTCACTGGTCTACTAATGTGACCTTGTGCATGTGTCCACATTTCATACTTACCTTATATATGTATTCTTGAGTCTTGACGAAGACATATTTTTTATGGCATCTGTATAATGTTTTGGGTGAAGGAATAAGTTCATAAGTTTTTCAAAAGGAAATGGGCTATTTTTCACAGCCCATTAAAGGTTTAAAGTTAATTTATAATTTTTAATATATCTATAATGAATTTTTATTGTGCAAGAAACTTGTCAAGTAGAGAGCAGTTACCAATTACTAAAGTGGAAAGTTGACTACTTAAATGCCTAATTTGGCAAATATCTCGATTTAGTTTTCTCTTCTCTTTATAATAATTTAATAGAGAGCCTTAGAAAATTTATTGATTAATGAATCTATCAATGTAAAACTCAGCCTTGGTAGGGAGCACGTGGCTTATCAACGTTCAGACTTTCCTTTGATAAAAGTAAGTGTCCTTGGCGGACGGCCATTTTCTTGCGGGGGTAAAACATTATTCCGGAAAAAGCTTCTGTCCGCAAGGTGTGTATTATAATGAAAGCAATTATAGACAATTCAATTCTCAGAAAGCTCAAAAATCCATTTAATGTTTTTAGCTTTCCGACTTAGCTTCCACTGCCTACAAAAGAGTTAAGTTCACCTTGTTGCTCTAATTAAGTGATCACTTTGAAAGAATTTTGTAGAATTGGTCCGACAGTTAGTCACTGGCTCACTGCATTATCCTTTTATGCTTCTTGTCTAAGTTCTAACAGTCAACTCGTGTTGCCTCATTTAGTTATCCACGATTTTCACAATGCATTGGCTACAGAAAAAGTAAAGTTAGATGGCCTTAATGACTTGTCAATCAAGGAGATCATGTTATGTGGTTTTACTGTTATTGTTGCCATTGTAGCTTGAAATCAATTTATCAATTTTGAGCTGTCTTAGATATGGTGTCAAATGCATGGATGAGAGTGCAAAGAGTATTCAGAAAGCTGCTCTTGGCACGCCAGAGGGTCATTTTCTTATATTACTTGCACATAATGGACCCACAGGTGCAACACAGCATCCCAAATTTAATATCAGCTTTGCTGGTACTAGTCAATCACATCTGATACAAAGAGTAATGCCTGAATTTTAACTTTGTGTAGGCCTTGGTTCTGGTTTAAATGACATCTGTGGAAAAGATTGGGAATTTGGGAGTGATGGTGATCATGGTGACCCAGGTAATATATACTTCAGAGCTTGGATTGTTATCAAAAGTATTATCTCCTTTTGTGGTTCTGGCAGAGAATTTTTTTCCCATGTCAACTCTAGTTTTTTTTTTTCCATATTAATGCTAAATAACTGGGTTCTTTCATTTCAAATGTTTGTGTATGTTGTTCGCATATATCAAATTATAGTAGTGATTCTGCTAGCCTTTTGTAAATTTTGGTGGACCTATACCTTACGATGCTAAGATGATGAGGATCATGCAAACGTAGCCAAAATGTGATACTGTTTTTAACCTATTTTAGTATGTTTTTTTAACAGATCTAGCACATGCAATATCATTGCTAAAAGAGAACAATCAAAGATCTATTCCATTGGTTGTGTTCGGTCACATGCACAAAGAGCTGGCATATGGCAATGGCTTTAGGAAAATGATAGTGGTTGGCACTGATAACACCATATACTTAAATGGGGCCGTTGTTCCAAGGGTCAAAAGATCAGGTGATGAAGACAAGAGAGGCTTAGACGCTGAAAGTGCTTTTTCCTCACCAGAGGCAAAAGGTACAAGAGCCTTTACTTTAGTTGAGATTTCTGAAGGAAGAGTTGCTAAGATTGCAGAAAGTTGGGTCTCAGTTGTCAAAGATAGGACCACGTTAGAAGAAGAGCACATATTATTTGAAGGCAGATAGGATCCTCATCCTTCACGTTTAGGATTCTGCTACAGTCACATGGATTTTAATGCATAGATAAAAACAGCCGGGATGAAATATGCTTTGATACTCATTATTTATCCAGATGAATCCCGTGTTTAATGTTAATACTACCGTTTAGACTTGACGTATACTTTGATACTATTCCTTATCAAAATGGTGATTTTTACTTGCATCGGTTCTTCATTCAATGTGGCAATTCAAATGTAAATGGTTCGTGTCATTTTCTGTTTAGCAGAGAGGATATCTATTTGTTTTGATTGTCCTTTCTCATTTGGATACATTTTGAATGATGTGGATTGGTCCATTGGATTATCCAGGCTGTTTCATCTGCGTCATGGTGCCTATTCTTTTTAACCTGGCCCTGTCTCATGTGGCGCCATTTTATTGTCCAAACTTTACTTTGTTTTGCAAGCACTGTGCACGGATTATGCAGTTGATAGGTTTGGAGTAGATCATTTTCACGTTTGCCTTTTGCTGGACCCAATGACAAATTGCCCTGCTTTGGCAGATGGTTGTGATCCCATAAGGTCACGAAATGCCTCTCATGATTTTAAGCTCCAAAGTAAAGGATAAAGAGGCTGTGACACTGAAGGTTGACCAAACTTTTAATGATTTGATGCTGTCAGTTTCATCCTTTTTTTTTTCTTTTTCTTTTGATAGGTTACGAAAAAGCTTCACATACATGAAAGAAATGACCCATTTCCTAGATTTCCTCGATTAACCATGCTATTAGTGAATGACATATTGCACGAATACCATTTACTACCATATTCTGTAGATTCCTTTCTGTTGTGAACACTAGCCTGTCTTGCATAGCTTAGAATCTCCCTTCCGACCAAATAATCTATTTTATAGCTTGCCATTCTGTAAATGTGTGCAGTAATATTATTCGCCACTGTCTTTTCTCTCTTGCTTTCCGAAGGTTTGGTGCACCGAATTCCAAGTAGTCTATGGGCTTTTTTTGACTCATTCTGTTGCTTTACAGCCATTGGATAAGAGAAAATAAAGTGAAAAGGAGAACTCAAAGTAACTCTAAGCACTTTCCTTAGTAAACATTGACATTGATTCTGACCGTGCTAAAAATTGCTAATGACTTGGTTGTAAAATTTTGGGGCATCCTTTTATAGTGATTAAATACCCATTTTAGTACTTTAAATTGTAAGTATAAATTGCGTTAATAGTTAACTTCATAAAAACTTCACTTTAGTTTTATTTTTTCAAAATCATTTACTTTAGTTTTTTCAGTTATTTTTTTTATTGTTTTTGTATATAAGAAAAATGATTAAAATAAATGTCATTTTGTAATGTCAAGAACTAAATTAATTTTTTTATAAAATAAAAGACTAAAGTAATTGACATTCACAGTTTAAAGAAATAAAATGGGCATTTACTCATTTTATAATTGTATGATGAATGGTACTGCAAATGTCCCACTCTGTTGGCCTTATTTTAGTGGCCATACATATTTGATAGAGAACTCTGACTCAATTTCTCCTCATCAATTTTGAGAGAGCATTAACATTATTCCTTCATTTATCAAGATACCTACTTTTCTATCTAAGAGGTCCTACCTCTTAAAGATTGGTCAATTAAGTTTCTCGTCACCTACCTATCTAGCTTTCCTACCATAAAGCCGACATTTTGGTCTATCTAACACTTCCATTTTTTTGACAAGTCATTCATTTTCTATAACCCAATTCTAACTTACCCTACCATCTTATTAAAGGGAGGTTAAAATTTGCTAGCAGCATAAAATGCCCACTAAAGTCGTACTTCGTTTTGCCTCGTCATAATCAGATAATTGCTATTAGATTTCAGAATTTCGTGCATAGTTTTTTTACCATTAATTTTTACTTTTGCTGTTGAGAGCTGAGCTAAAGTCACAATTAACCCCTAGCAACGTTTTATTTTGGTAAAAGTATTATTTCTTGATAAAAGATGAACCAAAATTACCACCTAAGTCTAGATTATGTATTGATAAGTAATCTGTTCTCTCCATTGACTGAAGTTTGAACTTTCGAAAAGATAATGATTGGAAGGTGTATAAGTCTGAGTTATTTCATTTTATCTTCACATATCATTATAGAACAAATAAGACATGATTGTGATTGATATCTTATTTCTTGCACCCATTATTGGTTTCATTTCTCTTAAGATATTATATATTGTGAAATTACATAAAATCATTAAAAAAACTAATTTTGTGGAGGATGTAATAGTGTGAACAAATTTGTAAAACAGTTTTTTTTTTTTTTTTGGTATAAATAATGGTACTGAGGATAAGAATGAAATTGACAACCAATTAGTGTTCTCCTTGCCGGTTGCAAGTGGTTAGCTCACTCCATTCCACTTTATTAATATCAAGTTCCATTGAATGCGGATCCATCACTTGTGAAACTTTTTAGTTTGGGACTGGGCATAGCAGCCTTTTATGGATATAGATGTTACTTATATAGTTGGTAGTTTAAATGGTAGTATTAAATTTAAAAAAATTTAATAACTAAAATTAGTTTTTAATATCAACTTTTAAATTTAAATTTTTTTATTTATTAAACCAAATTCATTGAGTAATATTGATGAATTTGATGATGACGGCATAGTAGTATTAATATCTGGGACAACATTAATAATATTATCAACCCTAGAAATAAGTTCAGAATTTACTAGTTACTATAAAAGTTTAGAGAGATAAAAATGTAAAAAGTTTTAAAAATATTTCTCCTTTAATATTTTAACAAATTATAGACATGTATGCATAAAAAATGAAATTATTCTATGTAAAATCAAGTTTGTTAACATCTTATGTTAAGTTACCATGATAGGGTTACCTTGGTAATTATGAACATAGGAGTTCCAATGAAGAATATGGTCAACTATCTTTCTGCCACACTTTGCCCTCTTTCTTAGAAGATCCTCTGCTACCTTTGACCGAATCTGGACCCTCTATTATGTCTTCATCTTAACCACTGACATTTGTTTTTAGGGTTAAAATAAGTGAACAGAAATAAATAAATAAATCACTTTTTTTTAAGTGTACCGTTTAGGCCTTAGTTCTAATATAATGTGCGTAAATAATAAAAAATAATATATTTTTATTAGAGAATGTACCATGACTGAAATAACCTCATTCACGTTTTGACCTTAAATTAAATCCTACTAACGAACTACCTTATATATATATTATCAAATGCTAACTTAAAATCAAATGTAAAAAATTCACCTCAAATTGGTCTATAACCTTTTAAATAACATGTTTTGATTGAATTTACTGCGTAAGCTGTTTTTGGTCAACATTGTGTAAGCTGTCTAAAAAGTTCAAATTTGTTGTTTTCTGGTACTAAGTTGTAATGTACGCATGGATTGTTATGCGACCTTTTATATTTCACAATATTTGAAGTAAAGAATTTAGTTTCATCATTTAAAAGAAGAAAACAATTAAATATAAGCAAATAAAATTAAAAACATCAAAATCATTATACGTTAATGTATACGAAAAAAGTGTGATTAAGCATATCAAATAATAATATAAAAAATTTAATTTAAACATTTAAAAAATTTGATAAAATATATGTAAGCAATTAAAATTAAAGAAATCAAAATTATATACACATTAAATTATTGAAACTAAAAGTATTGTTAAGTATATTAATTTTTATCAAACGTAGTGTTAGTTATAAAATATCGTGTATATATATATATACTTTGAAGCCATAAATTTTAGTAATATAATAATTCAATTAAATGAGATCATAAAAAAATTATTCTATTAACGTATTTAAATTAATTTAATTTTTTTATCAATTAATTTAGTATGAGTTATTGTTTGGCTTTATTAGTTTTTTCTTCTCTAAAACAAATTGAAATTACTTGATTTCGTTTTTTATTTTTAATTTTTCTAAAAAAAAGTATTCATAAAATACAATTTTTTCACAAAATAACTCCTTCTATTATTATTATTATTATTTCATTTAATTATAATAAATATACCATTTTTTTTTCTTATTTTTTTGACGGATCAACTAGAAATTTTATGCTATTTATGAGGATTAAATTAAAAAAAAATTATGATACTTAAAAAGAATTGAAAAAATTATACTAAATTTGGTATATTGAGAATATAGAATATTTTTAATAATCGAATTATTTGTTGGTATACTATATTATATTATTAATATAAATTTATAATATTTATACCAATATTTTATTTATTTATTAACTATTCTACAAAAATTAATCTATTATTAAATTATTAAAATTTTTTATAAAAATTTGATAATATATAGAAGAAAAATCATAAAAAAATTTCAAAAAGATTTTATTTGAAAAAAAAAAAGTAAAAAAAAATTGTATGAAGGTAAATAATGAATCAAGTCCTTGTGGTTTTGATCCGATTAGGAAGAAAATGAAACGAAATAACGGATAGTTGCATAGGAAAATGTGATCCTGTTCTGTATTGTCGTATTACAATTCCATACCCAACCCAAGCATTGTTCATAAATGAGATGGACCCATAACTCAAGGGCAATATTGACTTTTCACCCATCTCTCCCCAACGGAGGCCATAATTGTACTTTTATTAACTCCTTCCATATCAAAATTTACATTTCATTAGAGCTCACTTCACCAGATATTTTTTAATATTAATTAGTATTCAAAGAGTATTAATTAGGAAATTTAAAATAAAACATTTTATTAAAAAATATACTTACTCATTTTTTAAATATATTATAACAATTTTTATTAATAAATTATTATTTTAAAAAATTAATTAGCAAAACCTATATTTTTTTTTATAAACAACACTTATATTAAAATTAAGAATTATTTTTTTCAAACAAATAAATTTTAGAATATATAAATTATCTAAAACTAAAAATCCAAAAGTATATCTTAAAAATTATCTAAAAATAAAATGAATTTTTAAGTTATTTTTTATTACTAAATTAATCTCACGAATAATATAATATATATATATAATAATTATTTTGGTATAAATTTTTTACATATTTAAAATTTTACTATAAAATTAAATATGACTTAAACTATCTATTAATTTAATTTAATTCAATTATATATATATATATATATATATATATATATATCTTGCTAATAAGATCTATAAAAATAATGGAGATAGAATAAATAAACCAAAAACTTTTGTGAAACATGTATATTAAAATTTTGAATTTTGATAAGAAGATGAATTAGAATATTTATAATTTTAAAAAAAATGATTGGATTATGTAATAATTAGGGGGATGATATTGGAATTGATGAGGATGAAAGGGAAAGAGGAGGGAGAGATGAATGGTGGTGGGAAGCAGCAGTTCCAGCTCACCCGCTTAGGTCGGATCCATTTTCTGCCACTCTTCACTTTCCTCCTTCGGTTTCGTCAGAAGCCACTTCCAACATCCAACACCCAACACCCAACACCCAACACCCAACACCCAACACCTTTCTATCGTCCCAAGTAAACAACTTTCCTTTGCAACATCCTCTTTCTCTTTCTCAAAAAACCCCAACCAAATATAAATTATTTAATTATCAATTAAATAAAACCATCACTTTCTTTTTTCGTTTTTTCTTTTTTCTTTTTTACATGGAATTAGAAACAGGATAAGAACAACGGCCCAGAAATTCTTCACCTCTCTCTCCGGCGTCGTGGTTTTGGTGATGCTGGAATAAAAAAACACTGGAGAAAGCGCGTGCATTTGGTGAATGATAAATGGGGAATGTGACGGGAACAGTGGCTGCCAAATTCGCGTTTTTCCCGCCAGAGCCACCAACGTACGAGGTTTACAGAGAGGAGGATGGGAGGGTGGTGTTGTCGGGTGTCGCCGCCGACAAAAACGTCGACGTTCATATTCTTGACACAAAGGGTGGCAACAAGATCGTTGCCACCTTGTGGAAACACCCTTTTCCCAGGTTCACCTTCTTGTACTCTCATGGAAATGCCGCTGACTTGGGTCAGATGCACGAGCTCTTCATCGAGCTCAGAGCTCACCTTCGTGTCAATATCATGAGGTTCTTCTTTCCCTTTAAACTCTCTCTTCTTTCCCATGTTGCATGCGTTGCCTTGGACATGGTTTTTATCTTTACTATTTCATTGAAATAAAAAATGATAATCGTGTCCTGATCTCGTACAAAACTTATTGGATTATTTGCTGGTGTTTTTACTTTGTGTGTAAACTTATGCGTAGCATTTTTTAAAAAAATAATATTTTTTCATCGGTCATGATGTTTTATTTTGCTAGCCTTGTCAGCTTATAGTGATTTTGAGAGTGGGAGCAAAACCCCTTTCTGAATCTTTCTTTGTACCTTTTTGTTTTTTGTATTTGCAGCTATGACTATTCAGGGTATGGAGCATCTACAGGTAAGGTAAGTAACTAGCCTGATTTCTTTTACCCCCTTTATTCTTCTCGCTGTTTCCAAATAAAGTTATTCATTCATGATGAAGCAAGGAAATCAAAATTCCATCTGAATTCTGTTTTTCTCCAAATATGTCAGCATATCTAATTTTAACTGATGTATCTCTTCAACTGTGATAGCCATCTGAGTTCAACACTTATTACGACATAGAGGCTGTATATAATTGTTTGAAGAGTGAATATGGAGTCAAGCAAGAAGATTTGATTTTGTATGGTCAATCGGTTGGAAGTGGACCCACACTACACTTGGCTTCGAAGTTGCAGAAGTTGAGAGGGGTTGTTCTTCACAGTGCAATCCTTTCTGGGATAAGGGTCTTGTACCCTGTCAAGATGACATTTTGGTTTGACATATTTAAAGTAAGTTTTGCCTGTGTTCTTCATGATTTTTTGTCCGCTAAAGATTTTAGCAGAGTTTTGTAGTAACAAAAATCTCTTTTATCATTTCAGAATATAGACAAAATTCGGCATGTCAACTGTCCAGTGTTCGTTATACATGTAAGTGTATATTTCCCTTTGTTTATAATCAGCTTCTGCAGTTCTGTTTCTTGTTGTGGTTAAACTTGATAAACAGCTTCTTTCTTGAACTTCTGTCCCGAAGTGATTGTCATATGAGTTCTTATTTTGATTGCCTGGTGATGAGTTGTTCATATGGAGGCTTGGGTGAGTTCTGGATTAAAAACATAATTGTGCAGATTATTTAAATTGATTCATTTAAAAAAAAAAAAAAAAGATTGCAAGTGTTCAATTATCTCAATGTTTGATTGCAAATGTCACACAATGCAAAGTGTCAAAAGTACTTAAGAGATTCTGATGTCTTGAATCTTCACCTAATATTAGGTTATTTCAGGAAGCTGATTTAGTTAGACTTTTATTTTCTAATTTTCTCCCACTAGAAGATGCAATATGAACAAAAAATCCAGCATGTTTAGGAAGCCTGGTGGTGTTTGCATCCAAGGGATCATTTTCCTTTTATCAACAAGTATCGAATATTCTTGACTATTGACATGTATTGATGTTGTTGCATTATACTTTCTGCCTTTTTGAAGAAAGTCTTCATTCTTCAAATTTAGTTAGCAAAATGATGAACTTTTGTCTCAGCCTGCTCACCTTCTTAAGCCAGATGAATTATTGATGCTAGGTGCAAAAATAGACTTTAGGTTCTGGAGTAAAAACTGAAACCATAAACACTTGGTATTACTTTTTTTTCTCACACTTTAGTTGAAGTAACGAGCAGTCTGCAGTTTAAATTCTGATATAAATATGTAAATGGTGTTCGGTATGGCAACGTATGCTCAGTGGAAAATTTATAACTTGATATTCAGATTATGTCATAGGATAAGAATACTGAGGAATGTTAATACGTATTGTATCTTCTGTTGTATTGCAACTTTGTATCCATGTAAGCATAGGTATATGAAATGTGCCATTTCCAAATACTTCTCCTATTATGTTTTTAAGCTGTTTTATTTCCTTAGTTTGTCTTTATGCTGGTTGTGCCCCACTGATATAGAACCTAGAAGTAGCTTGCACCTGTTGTCCTAATGAGAATGTTTAGCAAATCTTTGAAATTTCTCTGCTTTTGCATCTCCCATTTCTATTGTTAATAATAAGTACTTAACAACATTTTTGGTGCTTGTGTGTTTGTGTTTTGGCATGCAAACCTTGTTGATTGTCTAATGTTCAGTAATAGATACCTTTTTCCACGCGTTTAATGAAACAGCTACATTGTGAACAGCTAAAATTGATATATCTTTATTGCAAAAGAAATCATGGTACATTGGAAGGAACAGTAAATAATTTTTTTTATATCCATATCTTGAAGCCAACAACATAACCATTGTGGAGATTTCAGAATATCATTACATGCTTGCATTCATTTTGGTTTTTCTTAACTTGTTGCCTCATTCATTAGTCAAGACCAACTGGCCAAGCAGCGTATAGCATAGTAGTCATCGTGTAAAAGGAGCCAAATTTGAGGAAGAAAATTAGATATTGTTAGGAACTCAGTGATGATTTTCTTCAACTTCTATGTTGTTTAGTGTTGACTAGTGTCATCGTTCAAAAATTCAGTTCTCCATTTGTTGCTTAGCGGACATGGACATTTGTCTCCCTTGTATTGTGTAACCTTTTTTAATTTAATTCCCGGTGCTTATAATAATTTATTAATTTTGTTTGTATGCTAATGGATTATGTCCAGGGAACAAATGATGATATTGTTGATTGGTCTCATGGAAAGCGATTATGGGAACTCTCCAAGGAAAAATATGATCCCTTGTGGGTTAAGGGTGGGGGGCATTGCAACCTTGAAACATTCCCGGAATACATCAAGTACTTGCGCAAGTTCATTAATGCAATGGAGAAACTCTCAATCACAAAACAGACAAACAAACAACTCACTCAAAATCCTAGTATTACTGAATCCAGACATAACAAATGCTTAAGATTTGGCAAAAAATAGCTCCATCTTTTTAAGGTTTTGGTTTGGATGTAGGAAATCAGAATCATGGTTTGATTCAAGGCTGAGCCCGACCACAATAGTAACCATGCTACTTTGATTCATAGATTCATGATTTGGCAGCTAATCAATACATTAGAATTAAAGAATGTCTAATACCCTAACACCCCTTTTGATCAAAATCCTGTTTGAGATAGCCATAGCCCAGAATTCCCAAGTGGTGCTTGCAGTAGTTAATTATGATGTATTTGATTTGGATTTCTGCCAAAAGTTGTCGAGTTTATGTATAGACCACATCATTCTCGGTAAATTAATTTAAATGAAAAAATTTACACTTTTAAATGGAAAATAAGCACTCTAATGAAAACACGTGAGTTAATTTAAAAACACATCTCAATCACTTTAAATGATTCAAAATCAATTGTGGTCATTGTCTCCGATTTCTTTGGGCAAATTATGTAGATATTGGGGGACCCTAATAATTTAGTATAAAAGTGGGAACATGGCTCAAAATTACCCAGTAGTTAACTGAACCAATCGAGAATCAAGTGGGCCTCCATGGCAGTAGCAACAGCTTGTTGGTTTGGAAATCATTATTTTTGTGTGCTGTCGAATTTGAAGCCATAGAACATGTAATGCTCACTTTTGGTGAAATAATACTTGAAAACTACGACGTAACATGGCATAGTGCATGATTTGTTAATCATCAGAGGTAATATATATATTGAGCCAAAAAAATTAAAGACTATCGGACATAACACTATTCATACATAGTACCCAAACAAAGAGAAAATGAGAGAAGAAAACATAGATATTATCGAAACAAACAAGACTCTGAATGATACTAACGAAGGAAACGACACCAGTTATAGCTTTCCATGTTCTTAATTTTTGTCGCCACTTCATCCTTCATCCCTTGTAAATTAATGAAGAGTTCATATATTGCCTAATTGATAAAGTTGAACCTTTTTCTCCAATTAAGTGGAGATTGATGTGCATACCCATGCCATCTATGGTGGAGACGATAAGGGAAGAGTTTATATTTATTTATTAACGAAGTGACACTCTTTTTTTTCATTAATCTGTTATAAAATGAATTCATGGCATTTAAACACACACACACAAACACATACGTAGAATTCATTCTCTTAAAAGTGATTGAATCTTTTTTTTTAAAAAAAGAATGCTTGTATTATTATTAACATTTTAATTGTTTGAAATTCAAAGTATTTTAAGTAGTTGTGCATATCTTGTTTATAATCTCAAATATATTTTGATTTTACAACAATTTTATCAAAATTTAAAAGTCTTCATAAATTACACGAATATTTTTCTTGTGTAAGGTTGTCAAGAGTTAAGACAATCATATGTAATGCACTATTTTTTTACAATTATTTTTTAAACATAGCTAAAAATATTTTGAATGCATATAATAATCATGTTTGAGTAAAAATTAGTGTGTGTGGATTTTCATAAAAAGCCCCAAACCATTGTTTAACGTTTTTGTTTTTGTTTTTTCGTAAACCTTCACTTATAGCACGATTCATAGTTTATCAACTTAAATCTAAGCATGCTTTTACCCAATAAATAAAAAATATTTATGGTAATTTATTGGTAAAAGCCTAAAACTAACGTGCCTGTTCAGTCGTTGACAAACGATTTATTTTTATCAAATGCCTTTCTTTTTAATATTTTGATATGTTTCGTTTTTTAAATCATTTTCATTCTGCTTTTCCAAAATATTTTCTGTTGTTGTTGATATTATTATTATTATTATTATTATTATTATTATTATTATTATTATTATTATGTTCTCTAAATGATCTGTTGCAAAAAATTTCATATTATTGGGGGCAGCTGTGAAGAGATATCGCTATGTCCGTATGCACAGCCCAAATGATGTTGGACTCAATTATTTTCAACTAGGGATGCTTGTAAAAAAATGGTACAAAAGTAACAAAATATATAACGTAAAAAAAGAGAGTAAAATTCCATCTATTTAAATTCATGTAATTTATAAAATATAATTAACTTTAATTTGACTGTAGATAGAATCTCAATCTTAAAATAACTATGACAAAAGTCAAATTTTTAATGATGGACATTATATAATTAAATGACAATGTAAAAGCTTCTACAATATAAATATATTCTAATTACATTTTTTTTATTATTGCTTGAAATTTATCAAGCTGTATGAAAATATATAATTCTCACTTCCCTTTAAAAATTCTTAGTAAATTTTAATTAATAACAATGATATGTTTAAAAAATGTATAGAAAATTTAAATAAATTCTGTCTTCGTTTTTTTTTTAAAAATTTCTTGCCTTTAATTATTTTAGTCCTTTTTTTATTCCTGCCTCTCGGTTTTAGTTTGTCTATTTTTTAGTCTCTATTTTTTTTTCAGTTTTTATTCCCCATGTATTATTATATATTATAAAAAATAATAAGAGACTAAAAAAAATATTAGGAACTAAAAGCAAAATACTAAAAACAAGATGAAACTAATAGACAATAATTAAAAACTACAAACAAGACAGATTAAAGAAAAACAAGACTGGAAAGTTATCAACTTTCTTAGTATTTGATGTTTCAGCCACAGCTCCCTGTTCTAAGGGTGCATATATATCCGACTATAGGCCATGCTTCTTTTAATGTCTAAATTTGATTCCAAAATGTCAGAATAAATTTAGTGTTGCCCAACATTTTGAGGGTGCCCTGTCTAATACCATAAAGGGCCCATCGAAATGAAGCCAAAAAAATTAAAAAAATAGAACATGAATATATAACTCCTATATTGAACCAAAAAAAAAGAAGAAGAAGAAGAAAACTCCTGTTTATTTTATTTTCAGTTCTGTTATTTAATTAATTGAAATTAATGTTACATATAACTTTTTTATATTTGTATAAATATTAAAAAAACAAAGAAGCGATTAGAAAATTTCAACAAACATTTGTCCATTTCTTAAGTTTATGAGGGGAAGTTTTATTCCTCACTTTAGATTATTAATTAAATATAAAGTCAGTAAAATGAATCAGTTTACTTTAACTATTTTAAATATATTCATCAAAATTTAAGATTTAGATTAACAAAGTTATGATTCAAATAAATTTGAACCTTTTATCTCATATTAATAACAGATTTAATACTGGCTGGTCTGCTCAAGTTTGGCCTACTTACATAATTTATTTATTGATATAAAAGTTCAAATAACTTTATAATTTTGTTAGTTGAACATACCTAGCTAGCCAAGTTGAAAAACTGAAAGTAACAACTCTAGTTAGATTTAAAAGAATTATTATAATTTTTTTATTTGTTTACTTTTATTAAAAAAAATGATCTCTTTTGTTAAATCTAAGTTAACATTAACTGTTATTTTTAATTATGTTTCTATCTCTTGGTCATAGACAAAAGAATGAAACTATTATAGAAATCTCTGAATCTTAAACTCTTAATTATTTAAAATTTTCTGTAAACCAGTGTTAATTAACATTGAGAAAATTAATAATATTAATTGTAAAACTAGTGTTAAGTTGAAGACTAATATGGTAAAAAAGAAGAAGTGGTGAAGGGATAGTAGTAGAAGTGGGAAGATGATGGCAATGGGGCCAGGAAAGTGCATATGGATTGAGGTGATATGAAAAAAAGATTTGTCCTGACTCATGGGTGCTTCCTCATCCCCTTCACAGCCAATCATAGTTTGTAACGTTAAGGGGTCTCAGATTCCCCACCTTCATCTGTTCCTTAGGACCGCCATTTGTACCTCTTCATTCCTATCCTGTTTCATTTTTCCACATTAACGAACAACACCATCATTTTCTTTTCTTTCTTTCCCATGCAAAAAAATATATATCAAGTTGAGATTAAAAGACTTCTTTTTTAACTCGTACTTAAAACATCTTATGTGAAAATAAAAGTTACATAACTTTTGCAGGGTAGCAATATAGTAATCTAACTCCAATTTATTTAGTTTGCTAATTTTTTTCCTACCCTTTTGATCTTTTGAGTTTGGGTTCGAATAGAATAGCTATGGGCAGTGATTTTTAGACTGTAATCCTCAATCATTCAGCACTGTACCACAGTATGAGCCTCCCCACAGTGCCACTGCCACTGCCACCAAATGAAAATCCTAGTAAAAATGTTACCACGTCCTGTATCATGGGTAGCATGGTACAACTACTATGACCGTGCCTTAATCATTATTCACGGTTCTATGTTTTTGTCAACATTATTAACTGGTAATGAAAAAATATAAGAAAACAAAGTTTTAGTTTTAAAATTCATTTTGTGAGGAAAAAATGATTTATTTTGTGAATTCTTTTCTGTTCATTCAAATAAGTAAAGTTTAGTTTTTTTTACTGCTTTCCCTTTTATTTATTTATTTTCCTTCTGCTCATTTATATTTATCCACATAGCACGTGTTTTTATTTTCTGGTGCCTAGGTTTCAGTCTTTCTTTTTATTAGTCTTGCATGTATAATTGGTGTATGGACTCAGAATTGATTTTGAAATAAATAAAGATTGCTATTAAAGAAAAAAACTCTTTAGGAAACTATATATAGATATGATACTAGCCTTGAACATCAGATACGTTAAACTCAAACCAATATTTATAATTTGATAAAGACTGAAAAATTTTGCATTCTTTGAAGCTAGTTGTCTTTACTTTATATTTTGTCTCGCCATCAATTACAATATTTAGTCTTTCTTCTCTTTTCCAAGAGAAAAGAAAGGTGGGTCACTGGAAGCTTCAATTACAAGTGGAAACGTGGCGAGAGATCTTAAGGAAAAAGATTCATTATTCTGATTCTGAGAGAGAAAGAAAAATCATAAATATGTTGGGAGGGAGTGTGGTCTCTGTCTCAATGTGTATCCATTCATGTCTCACTTATTCAGTCAGTTTGCCACTTAGAATTAATTCCATATAAGTTCTTTTTTCTCTCTCTCACTTGTCACTTAATATTAGTTTTATTAATTATTTAATAAAAAATAATTTATCAATAATTAGGTGATGATTAATCTTGAAATTATTTTAGTTATAACAGCTGAGAGAAGTATTTTAAAAAAAAAGTACCAATTGGTTTTGATATTTTAAAATAACAAATAGTTTGAGATAAATGAAAGAGTAAACATCTAAATTTGTCCCTAAAAAAAGTTGTGAAACTCAATTTAGTCTTTTAAAAAAAAGCCATCAAATAGTCTTTAAACTTTTTCTTTGTGAGACATGTTAGTCCTTCTTTTAAAATAACTTTGTTTAACTTAACAGAGATACTTACTGATTGGGATAACCTCGTAAGCTTTTTACCTTGTAAACTGAATTTTTAAAAGCTTTTTTTTTAGCTAAAGTGTCATTTCAGTCTACATTAGAATAAGATAAAAATAAAAGCTTTAAACATTATACATTCCCTTTCAATTACATATATGATGGTTTGTAAACCCTTAAGTTAATCCAAATCTCCATGATTTGCTTATTAAATTTACTCAAATTCAGTATGAACTCCAAATTATCAAACTTTCAATCAAACATAAGCTTTTAGTTCCCAGAATTATGATTATTATTGAGGGAGATGACAACTGGACCCATCATACTAAGGTACGTTGAAGTTGGTTTGGATTCATTGTCTATTGCAAAACTGTTTTTTCTGCTGAGGTCTGTCTGAGGGTACATTGAGACTATTTAATCACATTTATTTTTTGAGGATTAAATTGAGTTTAGTAATTTTCTCAAAGATATTGGCTCAAAAATTAGTTTTTTAATAAAATATTTTACAAGATAAATGTTATTTATGTCGTCTCATCTAGTTTACATGCCCCCATAATGAAGGGATTAATGGGTCTCACAAAAAAATTTTCAAAAATTATTTTAATCAAATATTTTTAAGGACTAATTTAAGTATTTACTTCAAATTTGCACTTAGTATTGATATACACACATGTTAATAAAATAATTAGTACCTTTATTAATTAGTATAATAAAAAATTAATTTTACTAGAATACTACCCTGTTAAAAGCATTTAAGTTGTTACAGTATGATAACTAATTTTAAAGTTATTTTAGTTGTTAGTTGAAAAAAAATATTTTTAATAAATAAATATTATTAAAAAAAATCATAAATATTTTGTTGATATACTAAAGTGACAAATAATTCAAGACAAATAAAAAGTATTCGAGTGACATCTAACATGAAATAATGAGTTGTGTTTTAATGTATAAATTGGGATGATATTAATTTAAACATGCATTTTAATATTTATTTAGTATGTTTTAGGAAAATGTTTGTTTCAAAATTTATATTTATATTTATAATTTCTAAAATGTTGAGTTCAGTGTATTGTATTTGTACATCTGTTTCAATTTTTTGTGACAAGCATTTTTATCTATAGAATATTCTTAGAAGTATATATTTTCAACATTATTCTCGCCAATTCATTTCAATAGAGAGATATGGGTATATTTAATTTTCATGAAAATGATTGAAGTCTTATGAAAATGGATAATGGCTTGTTATAGTAAGTAATAAGAGTGGGAAAAAAACTCTACTTTTATAAGTATTTTTTCATATTTGATATTCTCTGGGATATGTTTTTAAATAATACAAAATACCAAATGTAAATATAATATAATTTTTTTAAATATTATTTTTAGACATCTTGTTTCTAAGAATGTAAAATCATTCTCCAAAATAAACACACACTTAATAAAGTGAGAAAAGTGAGAAGATATATTATTGTTAAAAATAAATGTAAGTTGAGATTACTTTGTAGCATTAATTTGAGCACTAACAAATAACATATGTGATATTTTAATTCTCAATCACACATATTTTAAATCTTAACCTTGTTCCACGGAAGAGGAGTGATGATCATGAATTCAATCCAATTTGTCAACTTGATCAACTTAATTTGATCCAAACTAAAAATATACAGAGTTGATTCAATTATTTGTTAGATAGGATACAAATAATTATTTATTTAGTCTGATATCAACTTACGCATTAAAGTTCAAATCACATTTCTTTCTCACTTCTTCTTCTTCTTTTTTCTATTTTTTATTAATATATATGTACAATTAAATTACACTGGAAGTTATAATTATTTTTAAGGCATCAATATATAATTTTTATTGATTTAATTGTTAAATTATAATTATATATTATTATTTTAATTATTTATGTCAATATAAAAATGTAAAAATAGAGTTTTTATTATATATATATATATATATATATATAGAGAGAGAGAGAGAGAGAGAGAGAGAGAGAGAGAGTTTTTAAAGTTTATATCAAATTTTATCATAAATTTTATGTTAAAATGAAAATTTAGAAACATATATTATTTCACTTTAAATTAAAATAATTTTTATTAAATTAAAACAAAATAAAAATTAAATTTGTAAATTTTTCTAAATTCTTGTTGAATTCATAAGTTATTTTTTTATATCTTTGATCTTTTATGCATTTTTTTTTCAACATATTACTTTTATTTGAATGACTTAATTCAAACCCCTAAACAGTAAATGACTTAACATATTTGATAAATGTTGATTTTTCTTGTTAGATTAATATGTTTATTATGATTTAAAAAATATTTACAAAAACAAAAATATTTATAAAAATATTATAACGTAAAATTTTTCATAGTTAATACCTAAACAGTATTCTAAAATATGCTAAAAATACTGTTTATAAGATTATATAAATAAAATTATTACTATAATTTAATAATTATCAATAATACAAACAGAAATTAAAAAAAACATTTAACTTCATTAGATATATTTTTTTCCTTAGCAACTTCATTTGATACTAAATTATTATAATTTTTAATATTATTTGATAATAATAATTCATTTTAAATATTAATATTATATCAATTTAATTATTCTTTAATTTTTTAAATAACCTTATTTGTCTATAAGTTTGTAGTTAAAAGTATGTTATATAAAAAAATATTTTTAATAAATTATCCTATAAAATAGTATATGACTGTCTTATTAAAAACTGAAATAAAATAAAAAAAATTATATGTAATTAATTTGTGCATTAAGGTTAGTTCATGTAACTCTATAGACTTTTTATATAATGAATTTTTTAGTATTAACTTGGATGAGTTAGAACAAAATTAATTAGAATTCACCTTTGATAGGTTGAGTGAGCTTTCATATGCAGTTAAGGTAGTGTGTATATATTAATTATTGTTCTCTTTTAAGTGACTTTGATTTAAAATATATATTTTTTTTTCCAATTTACATACTTTTTTTAAAAATTGGAATGAAAAACAAGAAACATTCTCAGGAAAAAAAAAGTTTCCTTCTAACAACATTAACCAAGGAAATGGATACCTTAAAAATGCTTAAAATCTTGGACTTTAATAAAAGAAACACTATCATTCTAGATTTTATATTTGAAAGTGTAAGTCACTCAAATTTATTAAAATTCACATTTATATACTTTAAAAATTATGAAAAAAAATACATTAATAATATTTTTTAATACAATTTTTCAACTAAAACTTTTGAGTGTTGGTTAATATTTACCTATTTCAGTTAATAAAAATTACAGACCCATATGCGATAAGTGCAAATTAAATATTATTTTTTAAAAAAATTAAATGAATAGATTGGTCTATTAGCTTTTATTTTTATTTTGTTTTAATCTTCTAATTTTTTAATTTTATTCTAGCCTTTTAACTTTTATTTTTATTTTGAATAAATCATTTTATGTTAAAAAGTTAACTTATTCTTTGTTTTTTTTTATTATATATCATTAAGCTACCACCACCACAAACTATAATCTCTCATCATTATCACACAAACACAGTTAGCAAATCATCATTATATCAATATTGCAAGTCACCACAATTAACATCTCAAGTCATTACTTGACTTACTACCGGCACAATCTATATGTGGTGTAATAATCATGTGGTGAATTTTTCACCATTTCAAATGAACCATACTTTCAAAAATCAACTCCTACAAATTTTGCTTCCTTTTACAAATCTCATTGTGAGAGTCATCACATGTATCATTGCACTACATGCAAATTGTTGGTGACAATGTTCATTGATGTTGGTTAATTATTGGTTATAATGCTTATAAGTTTCAATGAACACAAATAGTGGTTGATGATAGTTAACACAATGACAGTGACGACTATGGTTGATAGTTTCGTAAATTTAAAACTGTGCTGAGTGATATTGTATGACAAAATAAAAAAAAAAAAGAAAAAAATAGAAGAAGAAGACACAAAATGGTAAAAATGAAACAATATTTAATATAACACAAACAAAGTTGACAGAGTTAACTTAATAAAAAAAATAACTTATTTAAAACAAAAATAAAATTTAAAGAATAAAAATAAAGAAAAAAAAATAAAAGATCAAAATAAAATAAAGATAAAAGTTAATAAATCAATTTATTAATTTAATTTTTTATTATATGTTCAAGAATATACAATAAAAATTTATATGCAGTAACATTTATTAAAAATTATATAATATCATGTTATTGAATACATTATTACGTGCAGTTAAACACAGATTTCATAAAAGGAACCGTTTAATTGTAAACAAATCTCATCATAATTTCTTTGGGAGTTGACCATAATGTCTTGGTGCGGAAACTTGGGTAATTATGTGCAATTAAAGGCCATGAAACCTCAATAAAGCCGAAAACAGCATCGTACTAACATGAAAAACACATTGATCAAAACAAGGAACATGATTAAAATCCTATGCACAATTAATGTTGGGCTATATAAGAAGTGTAGGGTAGACTTTTGTGGTATTAAAATAAAAACTTGGAAACCCAAGGATTGAATCTGCTTTGTACTAGAATCAATCTCCTAGAAGGTGTAAAGGAGCAGGGTTTTTGTTCCATTGGCAGAATATAAAAAGGGTAACTAAGTTGCATTATTGTATTCAGCATTCACAACACCGATTAACAAATAATTAAAGACACAGACTTTTTCTGTTGTGTTGCAAGAAAAGGTTAAAGACAGAGAGCAGAGCAATGCCATTGGCAGCAGAGAAAGAGACTTTCACTGAAACACTAAAGAATAAAGATTTTTGTGTTTTGTATTCTTTTGGTTGAATTCAATTCAATTGAAACTTTTCGGCAGTCACTGTCATTGTCCATTTGTACAGGTTTCGTTAACCTCTCTTAACTTCCAGGCTTTTTCATCTTCGGTTTCTCTTTCTTCTTCTCGGCATTGTTTGTTTCTTGGCCCATAGAGACCCTCAAAACGAGTTTCTGTTATCAAGTTTGGAACTTTTGGCTCTGTGGTTTGTGTGTTCACTGATCAGTGCTTGATTTCTCATCTGGGTATTTTGGTTCTGGCTTAAGATGATGGTGGGAAACGGTTTGGTGAATGATGATGTCGCCGGCGACCGTTTTCCAGTGGGTATGCGTGTTCTTGCCGTTGATGACGACCGAACTTGTCTCAAAGTGTTGGAGAACCTACTTCGCCAATGCAAGTATAATGGTTCGTCACCTTTCTGTTTTATTGCATGTTTCTTCTTGTTTTTCTCTTTTCATGTGATGGATGCCATCAACATATAATTCCTGTGACAATTTTCTTTGTTATTCAGTGTTTCTTTCTTTGCAAGACTACCATGTTCTTTATTATTCTCCTAAAATTGAAAATTTTCTTTTGAAATCTTGAAATTCTTAAAAAATGGTTTTCTTGCGTTACCACATTACTGTTAAGAACTATAAAACCCGCCATTTTGATTTAGTGTTTGTTGTTGAGTGAATTGATCTACTTTGACACTCTTTTGTCTTATACTGAGTAAATCTCACTCACATCTGATTTATGGTTGTTGCAGTTACTACAACCACTCAGTCAATTAAGGCGCTAGAAATATTGAGGAAAAACAGAAACAAGTTTGACCTTGTTATCAGTGATGTGAATATGCCAGACATGGATGGGTTTAAGCTCCTTGAGCTAGTGGGACTTGAAATGGACCTACCTGTTATCAGTAAGCTCAAGCACTATTTTTCTTTACATTATTCAACTGGAGTTTTACTTCAACCTATTCCAAGATAATTGGTAAACTCTTGCTCTTTTTAATTTATTGATTTAATTTGTGTGTGTGTGATCTAGTGTTGTCAGGATATGGTGATAAAGAGAGGGTGATGAAAGGTGTTATGCATGGTGCATGTGACTATCTAATGAAACCGGTTCGAATTGAAGAGTTACAGAACATATGGCAACATGTAGTGCGAAGGAAGATTGATTGCAAGGATAAGACTAAGTTTGTAAATGAGGAGAAAGCCTGCAATATGGCTAGAGAAGGTAGTCAAGCCATTGCATCAGAAAATAATGCTGACCAGAATAAAAAACTGAGTCTTAAAAGGAAGGAACACAGTGAGGTTGAGGTAGAGGTAGAGGAAGATGATGATCAAGAGAATGAGGAACCATTAAATCAGAAGAAGCCTCGTTTAGTTTGGGCCGCTGAGTTGCATAGCAAATTTGTTGCTGCTGTTAATCAGCTGGGAATTGATAGTAAGTTTCCAATTTTTCTTTCCTTGAAAACATGGAACTTAAATGTGTATATTTGACACCTTAATATGGATGTTATTGTTACTAACACGAGGTTTCTTCAACTGTTATTGCAGAGGCATTCCCCAAGAGAATACTTGACTTGATGAATGTTGAAGGGCTTACAAGGGAAAACGTAGCAAGCCATCTGCAGGTATAAATTCTAAATTTCTTACTTATGATTGGTCCATTTGGTTTCAATTTTGGCCGCAAAGCCAAGGTTGAAGGGGCTAAGTTGCATGTTAAAAATTGAATAACGGTAATTTATTACAAATGAGGTGCTTAATGAATCAAGAACCCACCCTATTTTAATTCTAGATCCTGTGTTGTGATATTACCTAGCACGTAAGCTTGCTTTCATTTTGTATTGCAGAAATACAGACTGAGTCTCAAAAAGCCAACTCAACAGGCTAACATGGTTGTTGCATTGGGTAGTAGTGATCCTTACCTGCAGATGGGTTCATTAGAAGGATATGTAGATTTTTGCACTTCATCTAGATCAGGAAGAATGCTAAGCACCACACTACCATCATACGCATCTGGTGGAATGTTTCACAGGCTAAACACCCCATCTGGCTTGAACATGAGAGGACTTACTTCTTCTGCACTCGTTCGGCCTGTTCGGTCTCAAAACATTAACAGCAGCTCCGTAGAAACACTTGGAAACATGCAACAGTCCATGTTTTCTGCAAAACAGACCTCAAATTTATTACAAGCCATTCCAACATCAATTGAGGTTAACCAATTTCAGCAAAACAACTGTACAACTGGTATTAGGAAGTCAAGTCCAATTGATGGTTCCAGTGGATTTACAACAGTTTCCTGTGGTTTCTCAGACAGTAGAACTAATGTTAGTAATGCAAATAATTCTCTACCTGGCCTCTCAAATAATCATTTACTATTGCAAGGAAATTCCCAATCAACACACAATTCAAAAGCCTTCAGAAACCACTCTTCTCTTGGAGCTGCTTCTGTGAACACACAATCTTTTGACCCTGGCATCTGTAGTTCCTCCAAGATGTTAGATTATAATCGGTGTAACAAAAACTGGCAAACTGAAACTCAAATATCCGACTTTTCTGTCAATGCTTCTACAGTCAGTGAGGTTTTCAATAATGATCAACTACCTCAAAATAACTTAAACTTTTCATCATCCACTTTTCATAGTGGGAACAGTCCAGTTGATTTTTCTTCCACTAGTGCTATTGATGTTCCTTTGGAGGATGCTAGAGGTAAGCTGCAATACCAAGAAGGCTTACTTGGGAATATCTTAATGGCTTCATGTTACACTCAGCATCAAAGCTGGGAAGCAGATAAGGTGGTTTCCAACAAAGACACTACTTCTACCATAAATTCTCTTGTTTCTCCTAATGGAGACACAATGTCCTTGGGGCATAGTTTAGGCCAAAATAATATTGTTTGCAGCAAGAGAATTGATGCACCTTTTGTTGGCCAACTGAATGGGGTTAATCCATCAATCACACAGTCCATTGAAGAGGAGAAACTCTATTCAATGAAGTCAAATGATGCCTCCGATTTGCAGCAAATGAAGTCCCAAGAAGGACTCATTCAGAATAGTTTTGGATCCTTGGATGACATAATGAGTGAAATTGTCAAACTGGTATGATCAAATATCCTTGTAATTCTTCAATTTTTAAGAGAAAAGCAAGTTGCTTTTTTATCTTGCTTTAATCCATGTTTGGACATGCGTTGAATTCATGGTATACGTGCGTTCAAGACTCTAAAAGCTATACTATTTGTAGCGTTAATGCACGCATGTCCATGGTTAGAAAACGCCAAACCAAACACATTTATGGTTTTCTGATCGCAAGAGCATCACCAAAACTGGTTTGCTGCTGTCACATAAATTGTCATTAGATGCTTAAAGCATATAACGGTTGTTTTATTTGCATCATTCATGTAAAGCTGTTTATGATGCAGGATCAAAATGCGATGATGTTGATTGATGCAGAAATGGAATTTGATGCTTACCCTGTTGGATCATGCTTTTGATTCCTTCAGATTCAACAAGAATCCAGGAGCATCAAAATCGTTTAAGCTACTCTCCTGTTGTGGAGTCGTTTCATCGTGTAATTTCGCATTGATGTAATTTCCTGTTTCACTAATGGACATAGTAGTGCTAACTAATCTAATTTGTTCCTTCTCTTTTTCATGCTTGTAAAGTAACTGCATCAAATTCCTCCACTTTTTAATGATACTTTAAGATAAAATAAACAATAATGAGTTAACTTCTTAGTCATTGGGTTCCCTTATGATTATTCAAGTAAGTGAAAGATTTAGATGAAAATTGCTTTACGATTAATTCTTACTATAAGAAGGTGGCAAGACTGAAATGTGGTACTACTCATTTATACTAATTTCAACAAAATTCTATTTTCATGAACTACTTTATGATCACAGTGAGTAACGAATCACTTGGTCACTTTTAGGATATCATGAAGGACTCGTTCCACTCAGTATCTCAAGCTACCTATTGTTTTGTGGTACATAAAGTACAAGTAATTAAAAATGTATGCAGTTATCTTATTTGGCTGTAAACTTAGAGCTGTTAATATTTTCATCATAAAGGAGTGATTAGGACAGAATGGGAACTGTGGCATCTACATTGGTTATTCCCTAATGGTACAGTAACCCAAATGTATAGCACCATTCTGTAACCATTCTGAGATTTACATATCTGCAAGCTTTCTATTTTAAAAGATTTTTATAAGAAATAATGATAATTTTTTTATATATATTTATATACGAAAAACATAAAAAGAAAATAGTGACAATTTTATAATTAAACGTGAAAACAGAAAATGAAACAAAACATGTTAATAAAAAACAAACCACCCGTAAACTTGAAGTTTTCACTTAGCCATCTAAAAATAATTCAACAAAATGCAGCATGCCACTTTTCAATGTTTTGATATTGTTTCACAAAGGCCTTTATAACTAATGGAAACAGTAAGCACATGAGTTTTTATATCTTATTTTAATATTGGAAGCACATGCGCCTTGATAGGGAAGGGTGAAACATAAGTTGGTAACAACACATTAACATCAAACCCAAGTTGGACTTGGATCCTCTCTGACTGGCTGCATCATCCAGAAGGAGAGAGAAAGAGACAAGAGTTTCACCCAGTTATCCCATGTCTCTTCCATTCACTCGCATCGGCAAGAAGAGCCTTACACAAGAAGGAACATAAATTCCTTAATAGACAGCAATTATATAGTCATGGCATTACAGGTAGATTTGATCAGCAAGAAATAAATCTTGAATTTTTAATAAATAAAGTGCGGTTCATATGGATTCCCCAAATTCTTAACACATGGAATTGGCTGTACCTGTATGTCCCTTAATCAGAATAGCTGAAGTCCTTTACATGAATTCTCTTTCATTTTCACAAAATTTGGATGAGATTCATGTTTAATAGCATGTATGATGAGGAATCGTGCCTTATAGTTAATGGTAAGAACTAGAAGTGAGTTTCACAAATTTAACCTGGCTTTTCATTTTTTGCTAACATTTTAAGTTGTGTTACACTTGGATTTTATTGGGATCACGATCATGGAAATACAGTGCTGATTTAGCTTTAATGGTTAAATCATGAGGCAGTGAATCATGCTCAGGTAAAGCTGGTGGCAGATATTTCATATGCACCAACTGTTGGATCTTTTTTCAACTTATTTGCCGTGGATTGCTATGATATAATCCTTGTTCCAATGTAATGAATATGACTATAAGCCATGTGAAGGGGCTTGGATTATCCTTGATCCGCATGTATTGTTGCTTAGACTGGCAGGTATGAAGCACAAATCCTTGAACAATGCAGGGTGTGTTCATGTAATTGTTATATTACAGGCGATACTTCAAAAAGTATCTGGACCTTCCAGAATGTGGGGGAACATGGTAAAATGGATTCACTTTCCTATATGTTTAATCCAGTTTTCACAATTTTTACTCCATATAAATCCTCAAGACCAACTTCTCCAAATGCATCCACAACTTAAACATGCTTAAAATGTACATCGATGCCCAGAATGATTTCTAACAAGCCTCACAGAGCAAAATTATATGGCAGGTAATACAAATCGCAGCACTCCAATGATCAACGAAAAAAATACGGTTTTTCGTATGTATGCAACACAATAGAAATCAACAATTAACAAAATTTATTAGAAATTGAAGCATTTGATCGTGCATTGAATCATGTCATGTGATTTCTAATAAAGCCTTATTGTATATGGGATCTCGCTGTGTGCCCTTTGCTACATTAGAAAAACCGTAAATAATAACCAATGCATCCCTATTCCCTGCCTAACAGAAAGATTTTCCATCATTTTGCGTTTTCTCTGCATTCCTTAATTTTCCTTTTTCTTCACTCAGTGTCCGAGACAAGCAATCAAAGCACATAATCTACAATTACATAAACAGGAGAACAAAAACTCAAATTAAAATTAAAAAAAAACACAGACATATTAAATCAAAATCAAAGCAACATTAACACTTACAATAACAATCAGCTATTGAGCAACACCTTGCTCCTCAAGATTCTTAATGTGTGCCTTAAGAACCATAACAAGTTCTCTAGCAGGAGCTTGAAGAGTGCTTACAAGAGCAGAAGCAGGGGTTTTCAAAGACCCCAACAAGGTAGCATAAATCTCAGCACGTGTGGGCAAGGTTTCGAGTTTCTTGAACTCATCAGGACCATAAAACTTACCCTCAAAAACCGCACCAGTGAAATCATTGTCTTCGAGTTTCTTCTCCTTCTGGAAGTCTCTATAGGGTTTAATAGCCGCAGGTATCTCCTCGGAGTGAACGAAAAGCCACACATTCATTCCCTTCATGCAAGGCTTCAGTGTTTCCCATTCCGTTCCCTCCAAAGCCTTGAAAACCAGCGTGTTCTTCGCCACTATAAGCTTCGTCGTGTCAGGTAGAGTCTTCCGAAGCTCCTGAAACTGCTTCACAGTGAACCCTTTGTAGTTTATGCCAGCTAGTAGGTAGCAATTCTCCAATTGCTTTCTCACACTGTCCACTGTTTCTTCCTTCTTCGTGCGTGAAATTGCGGCGTGGATTGAAGGGAAGTGGCCGGTTTTGAAGGTGGGTATTGGTTTTCGCGAGGAGGGAACGTTGAATGGGTTAATGGGTCTGTTTAGGAGTTGAAAAGTTTGGGTTTTGGTGGATGGAAGAGTGAAGCTGGTTAGAGCGGCTGTCGCTTCCATGGTGATGGGAATTGAGAAGAAGTTGGCACTGTGTGTTGAAGTTGCCTTATCTTATCGTTTCCATCATTGGGTGAGGGTGGAGTGGTGCCCGAGTTTCAATTTTCGGGTATCCGTACCCGAGTTTCTTTACCAATCACGTTTGAACACTTGGCTTGTTTCAAACAAGTGATGTTGTGTAACCACTTTTCTAAAATTGTAAGGGTCTTACAATTTTTTTTATCTTCATCGTTTAGCATAATTTTCAATGTGATATATGTTAGTGACCCCTTACAAAATGTTAAATTGTCAAGTTAAGCGAGAAATAGGCATTAAAATATGTCATATTTTATTAAGAAGGGAGTGATATAATTGTTGGACTAAAGTGTAATATTAATGTCCTTTTTCTCATTTTCATTCTTACATAGTTACATTCTCAGGAACCATCAAACTAGAAAATATTATTCTTACCATCTATAATGCAACAGCTGCAGCTGAAGAGATTGTCCCTAGCCAAGGCATTTAAAGGACATAATTAGACCCCAAGAAAAAAAAAACAATAGTTGCACATTACTTCTCCACCATGGATGCAATTTTCACTTCAGAAGTGTCTTTATACTTACAATGGTTACCCAACTACAAGAAAAAGTTTTAAATGTGTCTCCCTCACTTGATTCAATACATAATCACACATTTTACCCTATACATAGAAAATCCGAAGAAAAGTGTGCCCAAATTTGCTTCAGCATTTGAAATCCTAACGATTGCTTTAATTCCACGATATCAAATCTTACCATATTTTCTTTTATATGGTAGCTTTGATGACCTTGAAGAAGAGTTTACATTAGGTCTTCTATCATTGCTTCTTGCCATGGACGCATGCATCCCTAACAAAGAAAGAAAGAAAGTCAGCAACCTCAACTATAAGATTTCCACAACCAACAACTTGTAAATGAGAATGTAAGGATGAAAATGGAGAAAGAAACATCACTTTAGTCCAACAATCATATAACTCTCTTCTTAATGAAATACAACATCATTTTGATGTTTAGAAAAATCAATATTCCATAAGCTATATCCTATTAGAAACTAAATTAAATGATGAAGATAATACGGAGAATTAACATGAGGATTAAAAATGTTAAAGACAACTATACAATACTAACAATTTTAAAGATATAATCTTCATTATAATTAACTAACTTGTATTCACATCATGATTCTTAAAATTTGTATACTTACTACACCAAAAATATAAAATAAAAGTTCATGAAATTATTAATTAAATTTTATTTCTTTTATATGCTTAGTTAGTATAGAGTTAAGGAATTAAATAAAATATCTAAATGAAAGAAAAGGAAGAAAAAAATCTGAGTTAAGTATATTTAGCAAAAACAGTACTTTAATATTTTTTATTTTGACACTTTAACTTTAAAATATATATGTTAACTAAATCATTTAAATAAGATGAAGAGAAAAATAACAATGATGATGACAATAATTAAGAAAAAAATTTAAAATAATAATTATTAGAATTAAATAAACTTAACAAAAGATTACTTACTTCATTGACATTTACAAATTAGATCACTAAAATAAAATAAAAAATTAAAGGATCAAAGTTAAAAAATAAAATTAAAAGATTAAAGTATTAAGAGACTGTTCGATTTTGAATAATATTTTTATTTATTTTTAATTATAAAATTATCAATTTTTTATTATATTTTCTGTTCTTAATTATTTGTATAAGAAACTATTTTTTATTTTTTTATTTCCTATACAAATATGTAAATATAAGAATAAAATGACAATTTTGTAATTTAAAGTAAAAATAAAAGATAAAAATGATACAAAATTTATAAATCAAATTAACTCTGAATATCTTAGTATATTTTAATTTCAAACAACTAAAGTACAAAATTAACAGAACAAATATATACTTAAAAAATAAATATTTAAAATTATTATGAAAAAAGTGGATATAAACACTATCTAATTTAGAGAGAGAAAAAATTAGAAATATCTTTTGTGGTGTATTCTTTCAATTTCTTTACTCTCTCTAAATTAAACAAGGTAAAAATTAATTCTCAAATTTTAAATAAAATATGAAAATAGATTATAAATTTATATACAGGTTTTATGAATTGTAATAGAAATTATGTTTATAAAATTATTATAATTGGTGAGAAGATGCAATTAAGAATTATTTTATAAATATAGGCTTACGTCAAATGTTTAACTTTAAATTTTTACTTTTTAGATGTGCTTATTAGAAACATATAAAGAATTATTTCTTATTATTTAATTTTTAAAAATGACATAATTTTGATAGAAAATTTGATTGTAGACGTTTACTTTAAACTTAAGCTTTTGAGACAAGCATTAGAATCAATTTTTTTTTTAAGTAAAAAAGAAAGAGTATATACACTATAATTTTAGGTAAAAATGAAATGAAAAGAAGTTGAAGATTAAAATTGAAATGACATAAGTAATAAGTTTCTAAATTTAACTATTTTGAATTTATTTTATAGAATGATGGATAAATTAATTATATTATACACATACTACAAGTTAAGTGATTAAATAAAAAAAAATATTAAAATTTATTTGTGAGTACAAAGCATTTATTAATATAAAA
The DNA here is from genome assembly GCF_003935025.1 of Abrus precatorius. Lineage (NCBI taxonomy): Eukaryota > Viridiplantae > Streptophyta > Magnoliopsida > Fabales > Fabaceae > Abrus > Abrus precatorius. The sequence goes on along the minus strand of NW_020874428.1, from coordinate 34,152,346 downwards.
AAAAAATTGAACTACAATACAATAACTATTTTAAATAGTAGTAAATGTTAGATTTTAAAATACCTACATAAGAAAAATAAATCTAAGTATATTAAAAATAGATAATTAATCTTATTAAAAAAATACGATGAGGTATATTTGCTTATAAGAGAAATTAAGACAATACCTACTTAGAAGATAAAACATGATGCTTTAGATATATGGCAAGACTATCAATTAAGGTGTCTATGAATAAAATTGATTGATTGTAGAGCCTTTAGTCTTTAAAAAAAAAAAAAGTATAAAGAAAAATGAAAAGATTTATAAAAAGAATCTATTAATAAATAATCTTTAAAATTTTGATTTTGACAAACTCCAAGTATACCTAACCTCATTTAGTAAACTAATTTTATTATTATTATACACGTAAACTCTTTAAAACACTTTTAAATTTGTATTTCTTTGCAAGCTCCTTTTTAATAACAATATTTTGACTTAAAAAAAAAATATTATTCTTCACAATTTTTAAGAGTTAAATACTAACTCTAATAACACGACACTTATTTCTCATAAGAATTAATAATTTGAAAATTTTAATAATTTTTTTAATTAATTAATTTTAAAGATAAATTACTATCTCAAATTTAGATTAATAATATATATCTATATTCTATATATATAGAATAGAAAGAATAATTAAAAAATTTAAAAGAAAATAATTTGTTTATTAAATAAACGAATTATTCACAATTAATATAATAATTTTAATATAAGATAGTTAAATATTATTTATGAAAAATAGAATAAATAATATTAATAAATACTAAAATTAAATAAAAATAAAAAAATTTAAAAAAGAAAGATTTAAAATCCAAGATCTAAAAATATATCTTTCTATGACACCAGTAATAAGTACTTATGGTTCGGATATTAAAAAATACATATATTTTGTAATGGTAAATTCTATTGTACTCTAGAAAATAAGAGAGTATTCTATGCTATACTTTTGTATACATAAAACAATTATAACAGTTAATTTTAATGATAAAGTTAGTAATATATTTAAAAAATATATAAATATTTTTTAATATTTTAGTATAATTTAGAGAAAACATTAAATACATCTTCAAGCTTAAGAAAACCGCAACAAACACCTTTTATAATTAATTGATCAAAATATAAGGCATTATTGTAATGGAGGGTAAGGAGAATTTTGAGTTTAAATAATTTAAAAAAAATAAAAAATGATTAAAAGACTAAAATGTTTTACCTGTATAATTTTAAAAAATATTTAATGGCATTTCAAAATAAATTAAGTAAATTTGTAAAATGAATGTTTAATTAAAAAGAAACGTGTGTAACCATATCATGAATTCATCTCAGTGATTTAAATTTCTCTATCTATAAAAAATGGACACAAAAAATAATACTATATTTGAACTAATTTTTTAAAATCCACCCAAAATTTCAAGTGCTGGCTTCTTGACACTGTCATGAATATGGATAATATTTTTAATAATTGTTATTACAAATATTGCGAAAAATGGTAATCTTTTTCCCTAAAGTCACTTGTGACTTCATTTTCAAGCAATTTGATTGAAACTGACACAATGGTCCATTCTTTATTTCTTGCACTCTAAGCATTGTCTCTTTGCTTTCAAGTTTGTGATTCGAGTACAAATAATTTCGCATTTTCCAATCAGCCCATTTTTCTTTTTTGCAAAAGGGAAACAGAGGGGAATGAAAATTTAACATTATGGATTAAATAAAAAAACAAACTATATAAAACAAAATAATTATATATATATATATATATTTAAAATTAAAATATTTATAAATTTAATTTCAGTATAGGTTATATTTTAAATATTAAAATTTAAAATTCGTTATGAATTTTAAATATTTGATTTTTTTAACACCCTCTTATGTATTAAAAAATTATTAGTTAATATTGTCAAAGATACATATTAATTATTTGTAATGACATTTATTGTTATATCCGTCATTTATTTTCATTTGATTATTTCCTTTTAAGAAATAATAGTATCAAAATAAAATGGAAAGCTAATATTAATATTAAACAGGTGACTAAGTACTCACCAAAAAAAAGTTAATATTAATATTAAAGATTGATTTGTACAAATAAAAATAGGTGAAAATTAAAATGTAAAGAATTCCCTAATTTTGTATATGCTATATATGTATAATTTTATAATAATTTCATCTTTAATTGTTCAATCATTACTGTATTTTTAAGGAAAAGAAATTGAAGAGCTTGGATCTCTGTAAGTAATTATTTTGGCAAAAAATGGCCATACTTTGGATTTGGTAAATAAGTAACTAATTACGGTAATTTTATCAGACTAGAAACAATGTTTTTTTACTGTGTAAAAAAAACAGTAAATATTTTCTTTTTAATTTTTATTAAAAGTAATTATGTTCGAGCCGATAAATTTGACAGAATTTTTTTAATTGAATTATGTTAAATAAATTTGTCTAATTAATTAAAGTTCACAAAAAATTATAATTATAATTTAATAATTATGATTTATATATTTATATTTTATAAAAAATTATTTAACAAATAAAAGTGAAATAAATGTTCTGGTGTGTTCTTATCACTCCACTTGGATGAGTAGCGTGAATGAATGACATTCATTGTACACGTGTAAGGCCTACGTTTGTCCACGACAACCTTAACGCGCTCACAAAGTCCCAATCCATCGCTAAAACGAGCACAAACATAAACCCTTGTAATTGTAGTTGCAGAGCCGAACTCAGAGACACACTAGAAAAAAGCGAACCCCTTTTGTGTTGTGTGAAGCGTAAGGCATTAGCAGCGACAATGGCAAACAAAGAGATGAATGTTGTGAAAGGTTTGGACTTGAAAAGGTACATGGGTCGTTGGTACGAGATAGCGTGTTTCCCTTCAAGGTTTCAACCCAGTGATGGCATGGACACGAGAGCTACCTACACTCTCAACGATGATGGCACAGTCCATGTTCTGAATGAGACTTGGAGTGGTGGCAAAAGAAGCTTCATTGAAGGAACTGCTTATAAGGCTGATCCCAATAGTGATGAGGCCAAACTCAAGGTCAGGTTCTATGTTCCCCCGTTCTTACCCATTATCCCTGTAACTGGGGATTACTGGGTTTTGTTCATTGATCATGATTATCAATATGCTGTCATTGGACAACCTAGCAGGAGGTACCTTTGGGTAAGCATTGCAATCCCTTTTAATTTTCATGTTAAATTATTCTCTGTTTCAATTATCATCATTGGTTATGAATGTTGTCTGATTGTGTTTGCGGGGTTGGAGGAAGAAAGGCGAAGCTATCAAGTCTTTGCATATCAAAATTCCTCACTGTTTTATCGGTTAATTAGGTTGATTTTTCACTTGCTTGGATTTTTGTGTATAATTTTGGGGCGCTTTGATTAAAAAATGTATCGGAATATAGATTTACATTGGGTAAGTCTAAAAAGGTGAACTTGATGGTGTTTTGTAGGTTAGGTGTAAAATGCATTTGTTTGTTTTGTGAGTAGCTTCTTTATGAATTGTTTATATTTCTTACCATGAATTGGGATCTTCTAGATATTATCCAGGAAGAACCATGTAGATGAAGAGACCTACAATGAGCTTGTTCAGAAAGCTAAGGATGAGGGGTATGATGTGAGCAAGCTTCACAAGACTCCACATAGTGATTCTCCACCAGATGAAGAAGGTCCTCAGGACACTAAAGGCATTTGGTGGATCAAATCCCTTCTGGGGAAATAGGTGTGGACAATATATAATTAGGCTAAATGTGAAGGGGTATTTCATATTGTTAATAAAGGTCAGGATCGGAGCAATTTAGTTTGGTGTATTGGCTTGTTCTGTAAATAGACTAAGATGAAATGATATGAACTTTTTTAAAGGTGATGTTTGAAGGGTTAATTGTGTTTGTTCTTATTGTTTTGTTGAGAATCCAATGTCAGTTTTCCACTTTGTTTACTTTATCTTTTTCTTAGTTGAATTTTCTGGCCAAGCTATGGGGTTTTCATGAATTACCCTTTATCTTGACACAACTTTTGTTGTTACAACATTAAGGGTATGGGCATTCCATTTCTGTCATTGGGGAATGTATTAAGGTTGCAAAAAATATTCTAGCAAAGAAAAAAGAGGAAATTGTGTGGATATCATAAATGATGAATAGTCGATTAACAAAAACTTACAGCAGTGGATGAAATGGAAGAGAATCTTGAGTCTGTAGCCAAAAAATAACTGTGATTCAAGTTTGGGAGGAAATAAAACGGCACAATTATAAGACTTGTGATGGAGTTTGGGAGTAAAGTTAGTGATAAATAAATAAATATAATGTTGTAGAAAGGAGAACATTGCGTTGGATGTGTGGATATGTCAAAAAAGATATAATTAAGAATGAATGTCTTGAAGACCAAGTTGGGCTATTATTTATTGAATAAAAATTATAGAATGTTGTCTGTGGTTATTTGGACATATCTAGTCAAGGCAAGTAGAAGTAAAGTAGAGTAGAATAGATAAAGGGTAACTTATCATTTGAAGAAGAGGGAAATCGAGTGAAGCATGATGGAAATCTAAGGGGCTATGTGATTTTCAGAAACTTTTAATTATAAAATTGTTACATTATTATATACTATTTTAAAAAAATTTAAAAATAAGAAATAGAGTAAGAATAAAGTGACAACATTGTGGTTAAAATTGAAATCACATAATGATGAAATAAAAATATTTATATATGACACGACACATGCTTGAGTAATAACAACAGTCACAGTCCAAAGGTTTGAATACTGAAAACATGAAGAAAGAGCAACACATTGCATGCATTTATAGATTGGAAAAGTCATCAGATTATTGAGTGAAAAAATAAATGAAGGAATTCATTGAGAAACATTATTTTAATAAGTTGTACTTAAAAAATGGCTTATGAGAGTCGTAATCTATTTTCAAGTGGAACATGCAGCTAGAAAGAGAATATGAAATCCTCGAAAACATAATTTAGCAAAATATGTCAGGTTATAATCAAAAGAAAGGATAAAATGCAGCAATGCATTGAAATCTCTACGCCACACCATTAGCGTAGCACCAAAGTTGAGAAGAAGAGACACAGCCCAAAAAAAATGCACCAAAGAATTATATATATATATATATATATATATATATATATAAAATACTTTATTATTTCATGGTTGGAGAACAAAGACACAGGTCACTAACGACCATAAAAAGATATACATTTTTAGTGAATAGTGTCACTACTTATATAATATTTGTGACTACTTTAGTGACGAGTGTAAAAGTAGTGCATCCGATCTCTTCCTCTTTATATTTATTTGCACCTTTCAATTATGTTAAAGAAAATTAATTTTGTGTCAAAAACTAGCATATCTTTCAATTTTTTTTAAAAAAAACATTTAAGATTTTGATTCAAATTTAGGATAAAGTTTTTATTGATTTTAAAATATCTTAATTTATTAATTTTAAACTTTATTTTATTTCATGTATGTATTTTTTTAATAAAATTTAAATTGGTTGCATTTTAACACTATTAACTAATTAGAATATAACATTGATATGATTTTTATGTTAATTATTATACAAATCAATATTTTTTTATTGATAAGACAATTCATGGTTAAATTAGTATGTAATATATATCCTTTAAAATTTCAATATTTTATTTACACACCTCGAAATGTTATATAGCATAAAAAAAACTCAAATATTATATGTGAAAGAGTAAAAGGTATAACATTATAAATAAATGAAATTATTAATTAATAAATATTTTATGAACAAATTTAATCTCTATTTAAGATTAAAATATATAATAAAATAAATTTTATAATTTATCAAATTTAATATAGTTTTAATTGATATTTATTTTATAGTTTTTTTTAAGTAAAGAAACATGAACTTGAAATAACTAAAAAGTTTATTAAGGAAAATTAAGTGAAGAAATTAAATTGAAAATATTTTTAAATATTAGAAGAAAAATATGTAACAACTCTAGTTGAAATTTTTTATATTATTTATAGATTATTACATTTGTACATGAAATATTATATAAAAGATAATCAAGTATTAGAACAAAAATTACAAGAAGTGCCATTGAATCTCTTGGTCTCAAGGCAATAAGTTTAAGGTTCAATTCCCAATGTTTAATTGTTGACATATTAAACATATAACTCATAGTTACATAAGATAAAAGGCTTGAAAATTGTTAGCAGTGAAATATAATAAATAAATAAAATTAATTTTTCACTAGTTTAACAGTGACTTGACTTAAAATAACGATTGATGATAATTTAAAATATTGTTATAAAACTATTGTAATATTTAATATATTTAAAATAAATACAATTTCTTACTTCACCGAAATGCTCATGCGAATGATTTAAAAAGTCATCCTAAATGTGCAATCGAATTTGAAGATGGACAATTGACATTGGTCTAATTGACTCTGGAAAGAGCGATTAATGTGCGAAACCTAAATTTTTTACGGATTACTTTTATGGAAAAGTATTTAAAGAAATAATATAACAATGCCTTACATTTTAGAAATCAAATTTGAGGTTTTATTCTAAAATTATAAGCAGCAAAATCCTATTCCCTACGTTGATGCTCATGAACATTTCTTCGATGAGTCTAAAATAATCTTTAGGATTAGTCTGATCATGATATATTTTTCATAAAAAGCATAGATAAAAAAATAACAGATATAAGTTAACATAAAAACACGTTCTTTCATAATTCTATAATTTTAAGTGTCATAAACCACCAATGCTCTCGAAATGAATTCATTGCATGGCCCTTAAGTGTCAGAACTATATATGCCGTAATATCTTATCTGTATCCCACGATTAAAAAATAAACAACAAATCACAAAATGTTGGTGTTAGGTAACAATTAAAACAAGGGTAACCAAAATCAGCAAATAATGGAAATTGGATTCCAAAAAAGACGATGTTGTTGGTTGTCCTTTGTAAGGAAATCCTGACCAGCTATTTATGTGGGGATGTGTGTGGAAATAAATAGAAAAAAAAATCTTAATTGTGAGTCAATCTTATTCACCAATTCACCTCCTTTTTTTCCCATCACATTCCCTTGAGGGTTTTGCCCAAAAATCTGCCATAGGGAATGCCTGTTTCATCCATCAAGATATGAGCATCAGTTTTTGGGTATGCACGATATGATCGATTACTTCTTTGTTTCAAGTTTCCCTTTTGATGATGTTTTGGTTTTGGCATCAATCAAGTTGAAACTACATTATCATCAACTTTTTTTCTTTTCCTTTTAATTTCTAGACGCTGTTCTTTTGAATGATGGTCAGATAATTTGTAAAAGAGGTTAAAAAATGAGAATAAAGTTGAATTGTTCAATTTGCTATGCACCATCCTAACATAAAAGAAATTAAGAACAAGGGTCTTTGAAACCATTATATCATCACAGGAAAAAAAAAACACGTAGGAATTTTAATGCAGAATGAACGTTAGAATTAAAGGCTTGATGATGATACCTAGAAGTTCATTTTGTAACTAATAAGACCTCATGTTTTCAAATATGAGTTACTGTTCTTTGTAATTCGAAATGCGTGTTTTGATTGACATGAAGTTTGAATTGTGACAGGAAAAGAACAAAATGTTCAGAACCTTGTTTCTGATTTCCTTGCTATTTCACGCAACAAAAGCCCAAAATCCTGCGCTTCCAAATCGACCCACGGGTCCTGTCCCTGTGAAGAAATGGTCAACATTAAGTGGTTGGTATCCAAAACACTTCTTTTATTTTTCTGATATGCAGAAAATTATTGGGTAGTTTAAGATCATAAGACCACTCATATTACATAGTCAGTCAGAAATTTATAACACTTTTATTTGGATTTTGACAATGTTGTGATTCTTAATTTAACGTGCAGGCGATGAGCCTCTTCTAATAGCCCGTGGTGGTTTTTCGGGACTCTTCCCAGAAGGAAGTACTAACGCAATTGATCTATCACAAGACAGCATTTTCTTGTGCAATCTTCAACTGACAAGAGATAACGGAGCCTTTTGTGTCACTGGCCCTACGCTTGACAATGCAACAAACATAGAAATGTTGGATCCTAAGGTAAAAACCTACAATGTCGATGGGAGGGATGTGCAAGGACACTTTGCTGTGGATTACACTTACGATCAGATTGCCCAAAATGTAACAAGTGAGTATCACTCTTCATGCATTTGTAATGAATCACCCAAAATTAAAAAAACAAATACAAGAAAATTTATTTATTTATTATATTTAATTGCTGACATCTTTTATGTCTCTTGCCTTTTATTTAATTAAGATGTTATATGTTTAATGAGTCATTTATTTATCTAAATGCTAATACTTTCTCAGTTACTTACTTTGTGTAATCAATTTGCTACTTGCATGACTTTAGAATTAAACCTTAGACTTATTAACTTGAGAATAAGAGACTAACCATTTGTTACGTGTTTTTCTAAATTTTTTTTAAAATCCTTTTAATTTAATTTCTTCACTTAATTTTTCTTTATCAACTTTTCAATTATTTCATGTTTTTATAATGATGACTTATAATTTAATCATTATTATAAAATAATATTAATGATGAAATAAAACTTAGCCGCAAGTATTATATATGTATTTAGTGACAAATTTTACACTTGCTACTAAATTTTAGTAACTAAAAATTATAGTCTCAATGCTTACAAATACCCAACATAAACGGAAATATGGCCCAGTTTGAGCTTATTTGGTAACTGAAGGTTTGCTCTTCGCTTTGTATTCTGCAGTGAATCAGGCCATATTTTCTCGACCCAGTTTTTATGATGGCACTTCACCAGTTCCTGATGTTGATACTCTACTGAGCGGTAAAGAGGCACCAAGGTTTTGGTTGAATGTTCAGGTTCTCTCTCTCTCTCTCTCTCTCTCTCTCTCTCACACACACACACACACACTGCAGGATCTCCCGATAAAATTGGAAATTCTCAAGCCTCATGGAACATTCCTTGTTTTCTTTCTTTTACTGTGTTATTACATATTGAGCGTTTCTTGCAGTATGCAGCATTCTACATCCAGCAAAGAGTACAGCTGGAAAATACTGTTCTAGACTTATTACGAAGCTATCAGATAGAGTTTGTTTCATCTTCAGATATCGGTTTCTTAAGGAGCATCAATGGGAAAACAAACAAGGGAACTAAGGTAATCTTTCAGCTTCTTAATGCTAATGATGTTGAACCTTCAACCAAGCAGCCATACGGCACTATTGTGAAGGATCTTGCCACAATCAAGTCATATGCATCGGGCATAATGGTCCCTAAAGAATACATACAGCAAGTTAATCCAGACAAATACCTAGGACTTCACACAACACTTGTAGCTGATGCCCATAAAGTAGGACTAGAAGTTTATGCTTCTGGTTTCGCAAATGATATCTTTGCTAGTTATAGTTATAACTACGATCCTACCACTGAGTACCTCCAATTTTTAGACCAAGGAGACTCTGTTGATGGTGTTGTTACTGATTTTCCAGCGACAGCTTCCAATGCCATCCGTAAGATGACAGATTTTCAACCTAAATTCATGATCTTTTCTCAGTTGTAAATCTCCTCTTCTACCTTTCTCACACTTTTGTTGTTTTGCAGTATGCTTCGCACGCAACAATACCTTACCCAGAAAAGGTATATTATTAAGCTTAGATTTTCTGTTAAAGTGAAAAAAGTGTGTAAGTTTTTTTCTAATTTGAAGTAAAATACTATTTAATTTAATCAATCTTAAATTAAAGGTTAAATATACTCTTAACTAAATCCATCAATATAATCCTAGATAATACATGAAAAATTGACGAATACCAAATCTATAACTCGCTACATTTGCTTTTGCAGGGCCAACTTTGATCATAAGCAATAATGGAGCAAGCGGTGTTTATCCAGGCAGCACTGATCTTGCATATCAACAAGCAATAGATGATGGTGCGGACATTATAGATTGCTCAGTTCAAATGACAAAAGATGGAATTGCTTTCTGCTCAAGTACCGCAGACCTAACTACAGATACAACTGCATTGACTAAATTCGTGTCTCGATCTTCCACTATTCCAGAAATTCAACCAAGAAGTGGAATTTTTTCTTTTGACCTTACATGGAGTGAGATTCAGACATTAAAACGTAAATAATTCTGTAGACCTTCAATAGTTCACGCGCTTAGATTCAACCTTTATAATTTCAACAATGAACTTCTGTTACAAATTTCTTGTTTCAGCTCAAATTTCTAGCTTGAAAGGCAACGATTTCCAAAGGAACCCAGCAAACAAAAATAGCGGTAAATTTGTTACCCTCCCAGAATTTTTGGAATTAGCTAAGTCGAAGGCAGTACCTGGCATTTTGATAAACGTACCAGTGAGTACCATCCCCAACTACCCTTGTAATGCTTCTATTCGAAAAATTCTTATTAATGCTAACTCTTTTTATTTGCCTCAGAATGCTGCCTATCTTGCATCCAAAAAGAATCTTGACATTGTAGGTTCTGTTATTGCTGCTTTAAGCAATGCAACCTTTGACAAACAAACCACACAACAAGTCTTGATTCAATCAGATGACAGCTCAGTCCTATCAAAGTTTAAAGACATCCCATCTTACAAAAGGGTGATGCTATTTAATGATATAATAGAGGATGTACCAACACAAACAGTGGACGAGATTAAGAAATATGCAGATGGAGTGAATCTCCACAAAAACTCAGTCATCAAAGCATCTGATTCCTTCTTAATAGGAGTAACAAATGTTGTAAAACAGTTGAAAGGGGCAAACCTCACAGTCTTTGTCTACACTCTCAAAAATGAATACACAACCCTGGCATTCGACTATTGGTCAGATCCTATTGTTGAAGTTGCTACTTACATCCAAACTGCTAAGGTCGATGGATTCATCACCGATTTTCCAGCCACTGCAAATAGATTCATGAGTGAGTGATTCCAATATCAACAACTCCCAGCAAATATAATTTCATTGCACGAGTAAAACATTATTTTTTATTAGCATAAGTTCAAACTCCCATCTAAATTTTTGAAATTTGCAGGAACTCCATGTAGCGATCCACTCACGGATCCTACTATTTTACCAGCGCAGCCTGGGGATCTAATAAAAACTGTTCCAGTTGACTTACAACCACCAGCACCGGCACCCGTTCCTCCCCTTACAGTTGAAAAAATTGATGACCCACCTCTTCCCGAAGTGACTAACCCAAATAAAGCTAATGCTGGTGCTTCCCCTACCGTTGCACCGTCTTCAGGTGCCAGTGCAAATGTTGTTGGCTATGCTCTCTCCTTAGTTGTCATTTTGGTGTTTACTCTGCATTCCTTTGGCCATTAATGTCTTTAACCTAGCATTATTAGGGATCGCACAATTACCTTAATCTTCGTGTTATATATTCTCTGGAACGCTCACGACATTGGTTCTCCAAAAATAGCTGGGGCACGGTCTCAATTAGGCAAGGCGCCTTTGCCACCGCTTTTGTGCTGGGATTTTGGAAAGGTCTCAAAGCATCTCGGAACACCAAAGATTGTGCAGATTTCTACACTCCCTCTAAAGTCGAGGAAAACAATGAGTATATTTGTAAGACAAATTCAGATTCCTTGATAACCGAACCGTTAAAAAATGTTATTGAGATATACAATTGTTATTTTATCTCATCCTTCTGTCTTAGCTGATGGACCCCGGACCCGTAAATATTATGGTGCGCTCAATGTCTCTAGAAACTGAAAATATAAAAAAAATAAAAATAAAATAAAATAAAATAATATATATGAAAACGTAAAGCGAATCAAACTGGAAGATCTACCAACGTGACAGGTTCGACAATAAAACCTAAACCTCATCTAACAGGGCAACTAATTGACATATTTCTAACAAGTTGCAAACAGGCATTATGTATTACCACGGCACGGTAACGTGTTCATAGTTCATGTAAGCACGCGATGTGTCACTCGCTACACTATCACACGACATTCTAATTTCCTTTATCCCGTGCTGATATAAAAAAGTTAACTAAACATTGTTTAGAATGTATTGGATATTTACTACTTTAATTTTTTGTCTGATAAGTTACAATTGTAAGAGCATAATCATTTAAGTTTTCAGACTGCACCTAATGATTTTATACTTTGCTTGTCTGAGTTTTATTTTAGCTTTTAATTTGATATGTTGCAAGCATAAATCAGGCTACTCAATGGAGTGGTTGGAAGAAATAAAAATAAAAAAAGTGTACGTACCTACCAAAATGATTATTGGTAGTCAAGCTAGCATTTTACCATTATTAAACTTCAAAACAATTATATATATGCGTAGATGCAGCTATTATAATTGCTATTAGAGTCTTGTCCTGTTTGCTAGTTTTCTCCTGCATGTGTTTTTGGAGAAAGATGCAAGTAAAATGAAAACAAAAGCTCAATTCTTAGCTAAAGCCTTGATAATCAAAGATATAAGGTTGATATTGGCGATGAAACTTGATAGAATCTATATATTCTTGATTTTAATAAAGTAATGTGTATCGAAGTTACCATAATGGCAAGAGAAATATTAACCATTGAAGTTATTACGTAACATTGAACATAAAATTTCACGATATGATTTAGCTTGCTTTTCATCAGTTCAATATTCGTTTATATCAAAGCAATTTGCAGTTAAATTAAAAACAGGATAGAATGTTACATGAGTTTCCTCTCAACAATGCTTTAACCATGTGCTATAATTCATCCCTATACACACAAAAAAGGAACCCAAAGTCAGCTTTAACCAAATTAGCAGAAAAATTAACAAAGAACCATCATGCACACAAGATTTTGATACTAGGAAATCTGGTCCTGAGTTTAAATCAGGGTTTCTGGGTTGAAGAAAAGAAAAAAAAAATGAAGCAAGGTAGAACAAAACAAATCAACGCAACGTTCGTTAGACGATGTGTGGAATGAAAGACAGAAAACAGCACTGAATGTAACTGAATAACACTTTTTCCATCTTTCATTCCAAACACCTCTACCAAACATTGGATTAAGATAACGCCAGCCACGAAAAGAACTTCGATTATTGGTTCGGTGAGGCTCAGATTAGGCACGAGGATGGGATCGGTCATCGAAAAGCAACGCCGCCATGAATGGCTGCAACGAAATAAAAAAAGCTCCATCCAAATTCTCCGATCAAGTTGCCACGCCACCGGCGACCGACGTTTTACGGCGACCGACCCATCGGTTCCACACTCCGAAACCATCTTCACAGCCTCTTAGGGTTCGAGTGAGGGAGAGAGAGAGAGAAAGAGGATCAAAGAAAAAAAACGAAAAGAAAAAGGGTCCAAATCACAACAGAAACAAGTCACCGAGACAAAGAGAGAGATAGAGAGAGAGAAAAGAGAGAGAGAGAGAGAGAGAGAGATAATAATTAATATTATTATTATTATTATTTTTCTTTTTGGTCTGCATGAGAGACTGGGGTTTCTTTGAAGCATCAGAAACAGATTCTGAGAGGGAGTGTGGTTGCAGCAGAAACCCTAATCTGCTCCAACGCTTTCAATGGCTGAGGTTTATATAGGCGACACAATGATTTTTTTTTCTCTTTTCCAATTCTACCCCTACGTCCACGGCAAGGTAATGGGTAACTCTGGCTTTTGCTTTTAGTCATATTATTTTGTTTTTGGTCAATTGTCATAGTTTAATGGTTTTTTTTTTATAAATAAATTAAAAAATTATTAGTTATTCTTCAAATGTACTGAAAAGAATAAAATTACATAAATGTCTTAGAAGTCTATACAATCGAAGTTGATTCTAATAATTATTTTTAAGACATTTAGATAATTTTTTTTCAGAACATTCAGAAAATAATTAATATTTTTAATTTATTTTATGAAAAAAAGTCTAGTTTAATTTATATTTGTACTCCAAAAACACTTACGGAAAATGTCAAGGGAGATGTTTTCGAATCCAGATTCTCTGCGGTTAATTTTTCTTGCAGTCACTAATGTTAGCTATTGATTTGACCCCAAAAAAAAAATCTTAGTTATTGATAAATAAATTTTAAAAATCAAATATTAATAAAAAATATATGATGAATGGTGAAATATGAGACTACATATCCTGCAGTTATTTTTTCGACTGCAAGAGATTCAAATTCGATATTTTTCTGCACTCTTTTTATGTTTTTTATACTCTTTATTGAAAAAGAAACACTTTCTTTGATTTTTTCCTTGTAATTGACAAAAATACATAATATTTTTTTGTAATTTTTTTAAAGAAATACCCTTTATTACCAAAATAGAAATTCCAGCATCAGTGATCATAGAAACCTCATAGCAATGCAATAGTGATCATGTTTTTTCAATGTTCATTCATGGTTTTCGTTATTTTGTCTTTTCTATATTTTAAATATCAGAATTTGCATATAAATCCCAGAAACATAATTCCAATTTTTATTTTATATTTAGTATATTTATTTTTCAATCATTTAAATCAAGTCTTTTACTTTAAACTGTATTTAATAATTAATAAAAATATAATTAAACTGTGATATATGTCTTGATTTATATAAATCAATAAAAGATATAAAATATTATAAGAAATAATAAATAAAATATAATAAAAGTCTTTTTTATTTAATATATTTTCTTTACAAATTTAAATAAATTAATAATGTATTTTATCTTTGTTATATTTTTTAATGAGTCAAAATTATTTTATTAAGTATAGTTAAATGATTTTTTAAATATTTTATCCGGACTTTCATTGATTATATTTTAACCTAGTCAAAATTGTTTTGTTTTACTCACAATAAAAAGTTTAAAAAAAAAAAAAAGGGTTTAAAATAAGGGTCAGATTTACCATTTTCGCTTTACTCCCTGCTAAAGCCACCTTAAAAACGAAACCGGAAGTGCTCATATATCTATCAGTTCTAGGGTTCTGATCATTCCCTTCAATCCCCAATTCCCCGACACAAACCCTAGAAAAATCCAAATGCATCCAAAATCGCACCAAATCATGGTCCAATCACTGGACCTTCGAATTCGCTCTCAATCCATAACCAATCATGAAACCCTTTCCGATCTCAAACGCTCTCTCTTTCCCCAATTCCAATCATCGTACTACTTCACCCTCAATGGCAAGCCTCTCTCCGATCACACCCCTCTCCCCCAAATCCCCCCTCTCTCCACCCTCACCCTCCGTCACCGACTCCTTGGCGGGGGCGGAGACGGCGGCGCAACCGGCGCCGAGTCCCGCGACTGTTACCTTAACATGTACGCTGACAAGAAACCCGACAAGGTGGACCCCAACGAACAGAGACTCTCCAAGTGGCTGAATTGCGCTCTCTCGAACGAACCCTTGAGGGAACCATGCGTGATTGACAAGCTTGGAAACATTTTCAACAAGGAATCGTTGGTGGAAGCGTTGTTGGGGAAGAGGCTTCCGAAGGAGTTTGGGCACATTAAGGGTTTGAAAGACATGATCAATATTCACCTTTCTTCGATTCCCGGTGTGGATGATGGGGCAAAGTTTCAGTGTCCCGTTGCTGGGCTTGAATTCAATGGAAAGTATAAATTTTTGGCTCTTAGGAATTGTGGGCATGTTTTGAGTGCCAAGGCTTTGAAGGAGGTTAAGTCCTCTTCTTGTTTGGTTTGTCATAAGGAATATGATGAGGTTGATAAGGTTGTCATCAATGGGAGTGAAGAAGAGGTTAAGGTTTTGAGGGAGAGGATGGAGGAGGAGAAGGCGAAGACTAAGGAGAAGAAGAGTAAGAGGGTTAAGGGTGATGATGGTGTGAGTTTGGAAGGGTACTCAAGCTTGAGTGGTAACAAGCATGGTGTTGATGTTAAGGCTTTGGCTAAGGTGGAAGGGAATCGGAAGGTTGCTAATGGCAATGTTGGTTTGAATGGTGTTGTTTCTGCAAAGCGTTTCAAGGCTATTGATGTGGCTCCGGCAAATGCTACCAAGGATGTGTATGCATCCATTTTCACTTCGTCCAAGAAGTCTGAATTTAAAGAAACATATTCTTGTAGATCGCTGCCACTTGGTAGAAACTGATTGTGGTGTTGTCTAGTTTACTAGTGTCTACTGTTTTATTGTTGTTGAATGGACTGAATTTTACTGGCTGTAGAAAAGATTGACTTTTCCTGTGATGTCTTAACTTGTTTCATTACCAACTTATCATTATGGTTAATTTGTTGTAAAGGGTTTTTGTAAATATCTATATATTTGGCCTCTTCTTCAAGATGTTTCTCCTGATGGAGACACAATGTCCTTGGGGCATAGTTTAGGCCAAAATAATATTGTTTGCAGCAAGAGAATTGATGCTCCTTTTGTTGGCCAACTGAATGGGGTTAATCCATCAATTACACAGTCCATTGAAGATGAGAAACTCTATTCAATGAAGTCAAATGATGCCTCCGATTTGCAGCAAATGAAGTCCCAAGAAGGACTCATTCAGAATAGTTTTGGATCCTTGGATGACATAATGAGTGAAATTGTCAAACTGGTATGATAAAATATCCTTCTTGTAATTCTTCAATTTTTAAGAGAAAAACAAGTTGCCTTTTTTAATCTTGCTTTAATCCATGTCTGGACATGCGTTGAATTCATGGTATACGTGCGTTTAAGACTTTAAAAGCTATACTATTTGTAGCGTTAATGCACGCACGCATGTCCATGGTTAGAAAACGCCAAACCAAACACGTTTATGGTTTTCTGATCGCAAGAGCATCACCAAAACTGGTTTGCTGCTGTCACATAAATTGTCATTAGATGCTTAAAGCATATAACGGTTGTTTTATTTGCATCATTCATGAAAAGCTGTTTATGATGCAGGATCAAATGCGATGATGTTGATTGATGCATAAATGGAATTTGATGCTTACCCTGTTGGATCATGCTTTTGATTCCTTCAGATTCAACAAGAATGCAGGAGCATCAAAATCGTTTGAGCTACTCTCCTGTTGTGGAGTCGTTTCATCGTGTAATTTCGCATTGATGTAATTTCCTGTTTCAGTGATGGACATAGTAGTGCTAACTAATCTAATTTGTTCCTTCTCTTTTTCATGCTTGTAAAGTAACTGCATCAAATTCCTCCCCTTTTTAATGATATTTTAAGATAAAATAAGCAATAAATGAGTTAACTTCTTAGTCATTGGGTTCCCTTATGATTATTCAATAAGTGAAAGATTTAGATGAAAATTGCTTTACGATTGATTCTTACTATAAGAAGGTGGCAAGACTGAAATGTGGTACTACTCATTTATACTAATTTCAACAAAATTCTATTTTCATACTTTATGATCACAGTGAGTAACGAATCACTTGGTCACTTTTAGGATATCATGAAGGACTCTTTCGACTCAGTATCTCAAGCTACCCATTGTTTTGTGGTACATAAAGTACAAGTAATTGAAAATGTATGCAGTTATCTTATTTGGCTGTAAACTTAGAGCTGTTAATATTTTCATCATAAAGGAGTGATTAGGACAGAATGGGAACTGTAGCATCTACATTGGTTATTCCCTAATGGTACAGTAACCCAAATGTGTAGCACCATTCTGTAACCATTCTGAGATTTGTTGGAATAAGTAAACATAACTGCAAGCAACAGATAAGGGCTCTATGGGTTCATAAAACATTCTATTTTCATTTTTATTTCAGCTTTTAATTACAAAATTAACACCTTATTTTTATTTTATTTTCTATTTTAAAATAGTTTTATAAGAAATAATGATAAATATTTTTTCTATTTATATACAAAAAACATAAAAAGAAAATAGTGACAATTTTATAATTAAACGTGAAAACAGAAAACGAAACAAAACATGTTAATCAAAATCAAAGCAACCGTAAAATTGAAGTTTTCACTTAGCTATCTAAAAATAATTCAACAAACACACTGAAGTCAAGTTATTTTGTTTCGAGTAAATAATAATTACATACAATTATGGCCGTATACTCTTCTTGCATCACAATTTCTTCAGAATGATCCCTAGTATTCAACACATTACATGATATAAATCTCCATTGAAAATTTGTTTTTAAGCGATTAATTTCTTCCTTCTTTCCCAATATTTCTAGGAGAAATGCAGCATGCCACTTTTCAATGTTTTGATATTGTTTCACAAAGGCCTTTTCAATATGAAAAATCTCCAACAACTGAATCATAAAAAAAGAATGCAGTTGATATGTAGAATAATAATTTTATCCTTCTTAGCTAAAGCCTGAATGCCGCCCCGCAAAATATGATTCTTGGATACTCTTAAAACATGTTTTATGCAAGATACATGAACAAAGGTTACAGACTGAATTGTCACAAATGACATTGCGCATAACTGATTCCAGAACTTATCCTGTCTTGACAAGAATGTGAAAAATAGGAGTTAACTAATATCTGCTCGGTCAAGCATATCCACCAAAGTCATCCTCCTCGGAAACCTTGGTGGAAGCCTCAAGATCAAGGAATCTTCTATCTCAATGGGCAAATGAGTCGCCACAATCACAATTCCTCCCTGCTTCCTATGTTCCGCAATAATATACTCTAGTAACTTTACACCTTCATCATCTAATGCAACTGAAGGCTCATCTAGCAACCAAATGGGGCGATCAATTGCCAGCAACCTGGCAAGTTGCAGTCTTTTCCGCTGGCCCATGGATAGCATCCTTGGCTTTTCCTTGGCCAATTTTCCTAGTCCCATCAACTCAAGTGCAGGCATAGCCTTCCCTTGCTTGCCTTCAAGAACTTCAAACCATTGAACGTTGTCAAGAACTGTAAAATTTTCTGTAATAGCATCTTTGAGAGAAAGCCAGTTAAGCTGGAGCTTATACTGATGGAATATTCCAGATTCTTGAATGTTATGGCCATTCCAAAGGATTTCACCAGCAGAAGGACGAGAAAACCCGGCTAACATGCGCAGGAAAGTTGTCTTTCCAGAGCCATTTGCACCTGTTAGCATAAGTGCTCCTCCGTCATGAAGAGAGACGTTCACATGACGCAGAACTTGCTGCGCATTTCTCATGCAAGAGACATTGTTAAGGAGGAGACGAGGGAATGGGGGTCTTCTAATAGACATCAAGTTTAACAATTGAATAATGTTAACTACTGCCAATATACGCAAATTCAGATATGCTTTCAGAATCAGATCCTTTGATTTATATGCTCATGATGCAATTAGCACAAGTTGCGGTATGTGGGGCACAAGTTTACTGTAAAACAAGGAAAATAAAGACCGATAGTAAAGAGAGATATTTTTTCTAGTTTCTGAAGGGTGAAGGTGACTTAATATACAAAACATAACTATAATGATGCACAAACACCACAAAAACACTGCAAAGAAACCTCTGATGTTCACTTTTTACACTTTCTAATCTCTCTAATTTTTTTCTCTTTCTAATTTTTTTCTTCCTCTAACCGATTTTCCCCTTCACATAATATTCCAAGCATTTTACATCTATAGTTTTAAACTGCAAATCAAATCCATATCAAGCCACAAGCAATAGTATCTATTTGTTTCTATATTGCACTGACCAGTCAAATTCCACTATCAGAAGTATAACATATGCAACTCAAACAGTAGGTAAAACCACTGTATGTCTTTCAGTTTTATATTTTAATTTAATAACATAAAACTACCATATATTTCATGAAAGAAGCACACATACTAGACTGACATTTCATCAAACATAAGGTGTACAACTAAATGATGATATCAATGTAATAATCAATATTGAATAAAAAATATAATAAGTGTCAAATATCAAATATAAAGGATGAAAGAAACCCATAGCAGCATCTATATTTTCAGGAAAAAAAAAGCAAACAAATGTGAAAAAAAGAGGCAAGACAGAGTGAAAAGTTTACAGTTTCAAATTGCTGTTGATCTTGAGTTTTCTCGCATCCAATTTCGTGCTTCACTGGTAACTGGCGTGTGTTGAGGTCGTTAGGGAGAGTTTGTTTGTTTAGCTGATGAAAAAAAGTGAAACAAAGTTGCTGAGAAAATCACCCACGCCAGAGGGGCACAGAGTAGGCGAGACGATGGAAAAGAATAAAACAACGAAAATTACATACGAAAAAAAGTCTCAAAATGTTTTTTTAGGAACAGATTATTACTTTAATATGTATTTTTGTAATTTTTTCAATCTTATTTTTAACTTAATAAATCGTCTTACTTCAGTCACTAGAGTAAATATATTTAATTTGATGTCTACAATTAGTTAATATTAATAATAAAATAAAAAATATTTATTTAACATATTAATTTTTAATTTAACACGTTAAGTAATATACTGTTCTCAAAAGATACAGTGTGAATTTTATATTTTAACACATTAAGCTTATAACTTATAATTTGATATGTAATATTTATATTAATAAAATATTTAAAATAAATCATGAGAAAATTATTTAAAATTTACGTGTATGTATAATTTATTTAAAAGTGTTAAGATAAAATGAAAAAAGCTAATAAAATATATAAATTATAAACTTAATGATATTTTTAAAAAAGAACGATAAATTATAAAATATATAAAGTATTTATATAAAAAAGAGCGAAATCGAGTTTTCATAAATTATAGATAATTAAGAATATCCTTTGCAGAGAGTGAAGCAGTGGTGCATTGTTGGTGGAACAAGGTGGATGCGTCTTCCAGTTCCTCCCCAACACCTCAAAGTGTTGAAAGAGATAGTTCACTACACGCGCCACAGAGACCTTGAAAGTGGTCGAGCACTGCACGCTCGGATCCTCAGAAACGGTTCTTTCTCTTCAACCTACATCGCTAATTCCCTCCTGTTGCTCTACGCTAAGTGTGGTCACTTATCAAAAGCGAACATCGTATTCGACAACATCGTTCAAAAGGACGTTGTCACATGGAATTGTCTCATCAATGCTTTCTCTCAACAACATCCTCACTCTCTATCTTCCTTCGTATTCCACCTCTTTCGCCGCATGATCACGGCTCACAATACCCTCCCCAACGCCCACACCTTCACCGGCGTCTTCACTGCCGCCTCCAATCTCTCCGACGTTCTCGCCGGCCGCCAAGCTCACTCCCTCGCCATCAAAACTGCGTGCTCCGATGACGTCTTTGTCGCAAGTTCCCTCCTTAATGTTTACTGTAAAACGGGTTTTGTTTTAGAAGCTCGCAAGCTGTTTGATGAAATGCCCGAGAGGAATACCGTTTCTTGGTCTACCATGATATCTGGGTATGCTTCTCAGGAGCTCGCTGATGAGGCTGTTGGGCTCTTTGAACTCATGCGTCGTGAAGAAGAAGAGGATGTGAATGAGTTTTTGCTCACTGGTGTTCTTAGTGCCTTGACGAGTTGCGAGTTTCTGGACACTGGGAGGCTGGTTCATTCTCTTGCCATGAAAAATGGGTTGCTTTGCATTGTGTCTGTGGGCAATGCTCTTGTGACAATGTATGCAAAATGTGGGAGATTGGAGGATGCGCTTAGGACTTTTGACTTGTCAGGGAATAAGAATTCGATCACGTGGTCGGCTATGGTTACTGGTTTTGCACAGTGTGGGGATGGTGATAAAGCTTTGAAGTTATTTTATGAAATGCACCACTCTGGAGTGTTGCCTAGTGAGTTTACTCTTGTTGGGGTGATCAATGCTTGTAGTGATCTTTGTGCTGTCGTAGAAGGGAAACAGATGCATGGTTATTCTTTGAAGCTGGGGTATGAGTTGCACTTGTACATTTTGTCGGCTTTGGTGGACATGTATGCAAAATGTGGTAGTATAGAGGATGCTCGTAAAGGTTTTGAATATATACATCAACCTGATGTTGTTCTTTGGACTTCAATCATAACAGGGTATGTGCAAAATGGGGATTATGAAGGTGCTTTAAATCTGTATGGGAAAATGCAGATGGAAGGAGTTATCCCCAATGACCTAACTATGGCGAGTGTCCTAAAGGCTTGTTCCACCCTAGCAGCTATAGATCAGGGAAAGCAAATGCATGCCCTGATTATTAAATATGGTTTCAACTTGGAAGTACCAATTGGAAGTGCTCTTTCTGCCATGTATGCAAAGTGTGGAAGTTTGGATGACGGGTATCATATTTTTTGGAGGATGCCTGCCAGAGATGTAATTTCCTGGAATGGAATGATATCTGGGCTTTCTCAAAATGGTCGTGGTAATGAAGCCTTGGAGTTGTTTGAGAAGATGTGCTCGGAGGGAACAAAGCCTGATCATGTCACGTTTGTGAATATTTTATCTGCTTGTAGTCATATGGGACTGGTGGACAAAGGGTGGGTTTATTTCAAGATGATGTTTGATGAGT
Source organism: Abrus precatorius (assembly GCF_003935025.1). Classification (NCBI taxonomy): domain Eukaryota; kingdom Viridiplantae; phylum Streptophyta; class Magnoliopsida; order Fabales; family Fabaceae; genus Abrus; species Abrus precatorius. The sequence goes on along the minus strand of NW_020874428.1, from coordinate 34,130,060 downwards.
TTAACATTGCTCCAACAGTAGAGCATTATGCTTGCATGGTTGATATCTTGAGCCGTGCTGGTAAACTCAATGAAGCAATAGAGTTCATTGAATCAGCAACCGTTGATCATGATCTGTGTTTGTGGCGCATATTATTAGGGGCCTGCAAGAACTATCGTAACTATGAACTTGGTGCTTATGCTGGAGAGAAACTAATGGAGTTAGGCTCACCAGAATCATCTGCTTATGTATTGTTATCAAGTATATATACAGCCTTAGGAAAGTGGGAAGATGTGGAACGTGTAAGGAGGATGATGAAGGCCCGAGGGGTGAGTAAAGAACCTGGTTGTAGCTGGATTGAGTTGAAGAATTTGGTTCATGTATTTGTTGTTGGAGACAATATGCATCCACAAGTTGATGAAATACGGTCAGAGTTAAAACTCTTAACCAAGTTGATGAAAGATGAAGGATATCAGCCTCTTTCTGATTCATTGCCATCTAAAACTATCAGAGATGATTTGAACGGTATTATTTGATAAATGCTCCCATTCTTTACCATTTAATGTTTCCAATTGATCAATAGAGCGATTTTTCTTTTGTTTAATGGGTTGGGGTAGGCTTTATTTCCTACTGTTAGAAAAGGCATCTCAGTGACTATTGAGAATTTAGATGAATACGAAGTGCATCTGAACAAACATCTTCTGGTCTTTAAACTTATTTGCATCACCTGCTTGCCTTTTCTTTTTGATATATTGGCTTTAACTGAGACTGTTTCAGCTTTTATTCTGATTCTTTTTTTTTTCCACGTTATTTTCATTTTACTTTATGTATGCAGATCAAGAAGGCAGCCACGAGATACAACTTAGGGTTTGTGGTGGCTTATAGCAACGTTGGGTAGTCAATCTCATGCACAATGTGAGGCTTATTGTTCTTTTTTATATTCAGAAAACTCTCTTTTACGGTCGGTCACCCTTTTACATCAATTCTTTGATTGGGATTTTGTGATAAGATTACTTTAAATATTTTTTAAGCAATTTATCCTTTTTCATGTTTTTGTTTTACTGTATTCTTCCGTTCATTTGATCACTGTTTTTCTTAGATATAGAAATAAGTTTCTTTATGTTAAAGATTTTATGTTACCATTGCTTCCTCCTATCTGAAATCCCGGAAATTTTTACCACACTCTTGTTTTCTATCATTTGGTAACAATACATTCTTTTCTCCTTTCACAAATCACATATTAGTGGTCTATTTTTCAGGATGGCATTTTTGTCACTAGGTGTTGCAATTAGAGCGTTGGTGTTGCTGTCTTGTGCTTTTTGCTGGTTGATCACCTATGAGAGGATAAGAAGGAAGGTAGTTGACGGGCCAATGGTTTAAATTTCAAAATCTAGCCCGAAGCTAAAATGTTCAAGCTGTGACTGATATGTGCAAATGATTAGTTCATTAATCATATGGAGCAAAAACTGACGTGAACCAGAAGTAGTCATTGCATCCACGTGGGGGAAACTAAGTGGAGCAGCAACAAGCCGACGAATCATACTTGCTTAAATTCCAATCCTATATTGTTGGCAATATCTTTCACTCCAAGGTGTTCTTTTGGATTGTTTAACTTGCTTTTGCATAGGAATGCCCAAGAGCAGTAATTTGAGGAAATCCTGGCGGAGGTGAGAGGAAAGAATTCTTTGCGGCACCCTCCATCCTTCTCCTTCATTGCAGAAATATTTACTTATAAATGTAATTACATGGTTTAGAAAAAAGTTAATCCTAGAATTTTGGTTCTTGTAACCAGGTCTGATATGATTTTCTGAATTGTTGGTTCTTTCAAATTTATTTTGCCATGCGCATCCAATTCTCATTTTACAAAAATTGTTTCTGGTATTAACATGAGATTATGGGACAATTGGGCACACTTGCATCTCAAAAGTATATAACTAAAACTATACAAATAAGGTATTTAGATTTGACAAGTGTTAACATGCGTGAATTTCTTTCTTTTTCTTAGTTTTGCAACTTTCAATAAATTTTAACGTACAATATAAAGTACGACAGAAAGAGTATCACTGGAACTCCTTTTAGATTTTGATAAAAATATTATTGCAAGTATTAAGTAAAATGATTCTTTCAAACATCATCATAAGTGATTGGTATCAACATTATTTTTTTAGTATCATATTTTGAGTTCAAAAATTCTTCCTTAAAAATAATAGTATAAAATATTTTTAATTTAGTATAGGGTTTGTTTGGAAGAATTTAAGAAAATAGTTTATGAATCATTAATTTTGTTTTGGCTTATTTCAAAATATTCTTTGTATAATTTATTAAAATAAACTATTCTTAGCATATTTCAATAAATTTTATTATTAAATTTATGACACAAGTATTGGTTTTGAAAAGAACTTACTTTGATATAATACAGCAAGATTTAAAATTTAAAATGCAATTATAATTAAGTAATAATATGATGAAAGAAATAAAAGAAGTATTGAATAAAAACAAAAGGTTTAAATAAGTTATCGATAGTTGAAATATGATTTTTTTATATTTTAATCTCTATAATAATTTTATTTGACTTTATTTAGGGTCTAAAACTATATTATTTTTATAATTCTGAGGACAAGAGTCTAATAAAATTTTTAAAGAGAAAAAAGCAAAAATTGTGATATTTTTAAAATAATAATTTATTCAAGTAAAAAAAAAATGCTCAAGATATGAGAGTCGTGTGACTCAATAAAAAGGAAAATATAATATTTAAAATCAATCTCATTTAAGAAGGAAGAGGTAAATTTATAATATAAGAATGAGTTTCATTCTTTTTGTCTCCGGAAAGATGATTTATTCAATATAAGATGATTATTCTCTTTGTCAATAATTTCTATTTCTATTTCTTGTTGTTTTCTCATATATTCAATTTTGGGTTGAGACCCAAATGCAATTGAATTTGGGGGCCCAAAATGTAAGGAGTCTGTGGAGGCATGCTTTGTTTCTGGAACCGCAATGAAATGAGGGTTTAACGTTGTTCCTATCTTTCTCAAACGCACTTTCTCGTTTTGAAGTTCCATCTTCAGCAAGCATTGTCTCACTTTCAAACCTTCTCCTCCTTCTGCTCGCGCAATACTTCGTCTGGGTACTTTCCTTTATTGTCTTATGCGCCCTTCATTTCTTAAAATACAGTCTTTTGGTGCCATTTGTTTCCCTCTCCCCAAAGTGGATGTGGATTGTGGAAATTAGTAAAATCTCATGCTTCATGAATACATGTGCCCATTGATCTTTGGATGTTTCCCATCTATTTTTAATTGAAAAGTTTCGGTCTTTTTTGGACCATTTTATAGTTTATTAATTTCTTGTGTGCCTTCTGATGGTGTGCTTCCTTGATGGCTAATTCTATGTTGTTTTATTGTGTGAAAATCAACAAATAAATTTGACATAAATAATGTACATGCTAGAATAAATTGGAGACTTATAACAATTGGCGAGCAAATAATAGATGTTGTAGCTTATGTGTTAATTCTTTGTTGCTCTAGTTTGCAAGTTGCAAAACAAGAGGAAATGCCAAAGAACTAGAGGTAATGTTGGTTAGATAAGTTCATTAAAACTTGATGAAATGGAAATTGCATCTGAAGTTATATCGAGAAACTAGAAATGTTCTGAAAGAATCTCTAATATAGTGTAGGATTTGTTCATTTCTGTATTAATAAATAAGATTTTTGTTTAGGTTTGTGCATCATGCTGGTGTCATTGGTATGGCCATAGTTGTTCTGGCCTGGCCAGTGACTCTTGAGTCTTGACCCGGTTTCTTTTCCAGGTTGTTGAACATTTCGGGTTTTTAAACATTGCCTTCTACCAGTCATTTTCTTATCACTTCTAAAAAATGGAAAACTCAGATACACCGCTGACAAGTTCATCCCTGCCTCCACCGCCTCCAGTAGCTACAGAAGAGCCCGAGCCCAAAAAGTTGAAGATGTCTACCACTACTTCTGATGATGAAGAATGCATAACTGCCACAGAAACCAAGAAAAGGTACAAGCGTCGTAAGATTGCGATTTTCTTTGCGTACTGTGGTGTTGGCTATCAGGGTATGCAGAAAAACCCTGGTGCAAAGACCATTGAAGGTGATCTTGAAGAAGCCTTATATGTGTCTGGAGCTGTCCCTGAACAGGATCGTGGAATTCCTAAAAGATATGACTGGGCTCGCTCAGCTAGAACTGATAAAGGAGTTAGTGCTGTTGGTCAGGTTGTGTCAGGCCGGTTCTATATTGATCCACCTGGCCTTGTTGACCGCCTTAATTCAAACCTTCCCTCTCAGATAAGGATCTTTGGTTACAAGCGAGTGACAGCTTCTTTTAATGCCAAGAAGTTCTGTGACCGGAGGAGGTATGTCTATCTCATTCCAGTGTTTGCTCTGGATCCAAGTTGTCATCGTGATAGAGAGACTGTCCTGGCTAGTTTGGGATCTGAAAATGAGCTTGTTAAGTGTTTGGAGTGTTCTGAGAGAGGCCGGAAGGTGGTAGGATTAGTTGGTAATCGTAAGCAAAATCTGGAACTAGAAGCTGAAGCTATGGATGTTGAGGCTGGTGCTATGCTTAACTCTGGAGTTACAGAGGGTGCAGAGGTTGCTTTGAAACAAGATGGTAGTAGTAATTTAAACGAGGAATCCAGTAATGAGGGTAAGGTTTTTGTTGATGACATGGACTCTAAATCTGGTCTTGAGACTCTAGTTTCTGTTCAGCATGAGCATACTCCTTTAAATGGTGAATCCGGAAATAATTCTGGCATTCTTGAGGAAGAAAAAGTGAATGGAGAGGATAAGCCTACCAACAGAAGTGGATTTGTTTATGGTGAGAAGGAGAGGGAGAGATTTAATAAGATTTTGAAACATTTTGTGGGGACTCATAACTTCCATAACTTCACGACCAGAACAAAGGCTGAGGACCCCGCTGCTCGACGTTACATCATTTCATTTGATGCAAACACTATTGTTGTAGTTGAGGGCATGGAATTTGTAAAGTGTGAAGTGGTGGGACAGAGCTTCATGCTTCATCAGATACGGAAGATGATTGGGCTGGCAGTGGCAATCATGAGAAATTGTGCACTGGAGTCACTTATTGATACAGCTTTGCAGCAGTGAGTACTGCTTCTGTAGTTCATGTTATCTATAAATTTCTATTTGAAACGCAGCATGATTCTTGTTTAATGTAATATTTCTTTTCTTTTTTATTTTCCTAAATGCAGGGATGTTAACATTAATGTGCCTACTGCCCCTGAGGTTGGATTATATTTGGATGAGTGCTTCTTTGCTTCATATAACCAAAAGTGGAAAGATAGCCATGAGGAGTTGTCAATGAAAGCCTACGAGAAAGAAGCTGAGGACTTCAAGATGAAGAACATTTATTCTCATATTGCTTCCACAGAACAGAAGGATGGAACTGTCGCTCTATGGTTGCATTCTTTGAACCACAGAAATTACCCTGATTTGCGCTGTGTAAACAACGAAGCCATCACTGATATCAAGAGAGATGAAATTGAAGTTGTGATTGAGTGAGCTGTTTTCCTGCCGTTCAGTGTGAACTACTTATTTCCAATTGAGACTTTTCACTACTTCTGATTGGTCATTGTTTGCCTAACATCACTGCTTTGCATCATATAGAATATACACAAGATGTGATATGTTTGCATGTCCATCACTCGGAATAGATACTAAGAGAAATGGAAGAATTTTTTGGTTATATTTTTTTGTTATTTTAAATTTATTTCGTTTTGTGTAACATGATTTTTTACTTATTCAAAACTTGACGGAGCAATAGCCATTTGCATGTGCTGTGAAAAGAGATCCATTGTGAAAATACGCCTGATGACATATATTTTGTATCCTCAAACATAATTCAGCTTATATGACTCTTGTGGATTTTGTTTGTTTTTTGGGTCTACTTCTATTTAAAGCACTTGAAAATTTCATCTTCCAATTGCGTAATACACAGTCTGTTGCAATGTTGACGGGTGATTTATATCGGTGCGTGTGCATAAAGAAGGGCCAGGAAGTTTATATTCATGGATTATAGGTGAATTGTTAATGTTTGATCAAGAACGCAACAGTCAATTATGTCATTCATTAAGCTAAACTAAATTTCGTTAATTTTGTTGTTAATGTTAATTAAGCACGCATGGAAACTGATAGTAATTCTATGGATCTCTCTATCTTCCGAGTGTTACATAAGCAAGATTAAGCTGATGTTTATACTTTATTGGTGGAGTTATATTATTATTATTATTATTAAGATATTTGTAATGCTGTATACCATATAGAAAGATATGAAACTTTAACCGTTGCTCATGAAAAGTAATCTAGATTTTTCACTGTCGTAATTCAAATACGGGATCATACACAATATTTAAACGCAAAAAACCAAGTAGAGGATATTCAGTTTAAATGGCTGGTTGGATTCCATTTCTCATCTACAAAGAAGGTAGCACTAATACAGAAGTATTTAACCTGAACGTCGCAGGTTCGGGAGTTCAACCCAGATGATCTGTCCACACATACATATTAACTACAGCATGATGACACTAGGAATGAGAATAGATTAGATTTGTATAAATTTAATTATGTAAATTGAATTTTAAGCTAATTTATATTACTTTTTTAAAAACTGAATTAAAACTAGTTTTTAAATTTAGATATAGTTTAAAACTGATTTTAATAATATATTTTCTTAGCATATATATATATATATATATATATATATAATACAAACATTGTAGATATCACATGCACCTACACAAAATGAATAACGCTTATTGCTTTTTTCAAACAAACTGTTCAGCATAAAAACTGGTTTTTTTAGCATTAAAATTGATTTTATTAAATGAGATCCAAAATTTATCTCAACAATAAAAAAATGGGTTGAATGTGTAATTTTTTAAAATAATTCAAATTTTTAAATCTTATTTATTTTATAGATTGATCATTAAATCTGAATTTTTTCACACCGTAGACACAACCAATGTATAATCAGAAATATAGGAGAACGATGAGCACAACTTATAAAATCTACCAAATATATAGATGTTTACAAAACTCCTTTAAAACAAATTAACCATAATGATCAGCTGGTAATGAAACAAGTAAAGATATCACGGGAAAAGTCAATCTTTTCTACAGCCAGTAAAATTCAGTCCATCCAACAACAATAAAACAGCAGACAGTAGTGAACCAGACAGCACCACAATCAGTTTCTACCAAGTGGCAGCGATCTACAAGAATATGTTTCTTTAAATTCAGACTTCTTGGACGAAGTGAAAATGGATGCATACACATCCTTGGTAGCATTTGCCGGAGCCACATCAATAGCCTTGAAACGCTTTGCAGAAACAACACCACTCAAACCAACATTGCCATTAGCTACCTTCCCATTGCCTTCCACCTTAGCCAAAGCCTTAACATCAACCCCATGCCTGTTACCACTCAACCTTGAGTACCCTTCCAAACTCACACCATCATCACCCTTAACCCTCTTATTCTTCTTCTCCTTAGTCTTGGCCTTCTCCTCCTCCATCCTCTCCCTCAAAACCTTAACCTCTTCTTCACTCCCATTGATGACAACCTTATCAACCTCATCATATTCCTTATGACAAACCAAACAAGAAGAGGACTTAACCTCCTTCAAAGCCTTGGCACTCAAAACATGCCCACAATTCCTAAGAGCCAAAAATTTATACTTTCCATTGAATTCAAGCCCAGCAACGGGACACTGAAACTTTGCCCCATCATCCACACCGGGAATCGAAGAAAGGTGAATATTGATCATGTCTTTCAAACCCTTAATGTGCCCAAACTCCTTCGGAAGCTTCTTCCCCAACAACGCTTCCACCAACGATTCCTTGTTGAAAATGTTTCCAAGCTTGTCAATCACGCAGGGTTCCCTCAAGGGTTCGTTCGAGAGAGCGCAATTCAGCCACTTGGAGAGTCTCTGTTCGTTGGGGTCCACCTTGTCGGGTTTCTTGTCAGCGTACATGTTAAGGTAACAGTCGCGGGACTCGGCGCCGGTTGCGCCGCCGTCTCCGCCGCCGCCAAGGAGTCGGTGACGGAGGGTGAGGGTGTAGAGAGGGGGGATTTGGGGGAGAGAGGTATGATCGGAGAGAGGCTTGCCATTGAGGGTGAAGTAGAACGATGATTGGAATTGGGGAAAGAGAGAGCGTTTGAGATCGGAAAGAGTTTCATGATTGGTTATGGATTGAGAGCGAATTCGAAGGTCCAGTGATTGGACCATGATTTGGTGCGGTTTTGGATGCATTTGGGTTTCTTTATAGGGTTTGTGTTGTGGAATTGGGGATTGAAGGCAATGATCGGAACCCTAGAACTGATAGATATATGAGCCTTCCGGTTTCGATTTTCACGGTGGCTTTGGCAGGGTAAGTAAAGCGAAAAATGGTAAACCTGACCCTTTATTTATATAGTTTTTATTTTATTTTATTAGTCGGTGGATGTTGGAGTATAATTTCTAGGTTTTTCTTCAATTACAGTGTTGATGATAAGGATATAGAAAACTATTATGACCATGTTTTTTTAAACTCTTTTTTTTTTACTTTTTATTGTGAGTAAAACAAAACAGTTTTGACTAGGTTAAAATATAATCAATGAAAGCCCGGATAAATTTTTTAAAAAATCATTTAACTATACTTAATAAAACAATTTTGACTCATTAAATTTAATCTTCGTTTTTTTTATTATATTATACATTAATATTATGATGCACTTGGAATTTGGGAGTGATACCAGGTTGATCTATTATTACTACTACTATTATTATTATTATTATCATCATCAAGCTCAAACCTAAATTTAATTCCCGTTATTTGCAATTATAGGGTTTTTTGCCTGTATAGGGTTAAATCAAAAATACTTTATCTGTATGGGGTTCTTTGACAAAAAATTTCCTGTCTAAGGTGATTTGTGAGTGTCGTAAAAAATGTTGGCGACACATGATCAAGTATCGGCTGAAAGAATGGCGACACAGCCCGACTATTGAGAGCGGTTCAAAAGGAACCGCTTTCTAATATAGACATCTTAGAGCGGTTACTTTCAAACCGCTCTCATAAATCAATTTTAGAGAGCGGTTAGAAAGTAACCGCTATAAGAAGTGCATTTTAGAGAGCGGTTGTTATTGAACCGCTCTAAGAAGTCATGTTAGAGAGTCCATTTTAAAATTATTTTTACAACACCAAACACCTAATTTCATAATTCTTCAGTGAATTTTCCTTAATTACTTAATTCATAATCCTTTCGTGGGATAAGTGATGGAAGATTCGGTTGCTGGGACATTGTTTTCAGGCGAGAAGGTGATAGTTCAACATTTACCGCAGGAAGAAAACAAAAATAAATAAAAATGGCTGGACCATCAACCATTAACAGCATTTTGTTCCTGTTGCTAAGATGAATACAAAGAAAGCCGTAAGAACAACATTTACTAAGATGAAGAAACACAACGAATACGAAGAAACACCACCACGAACACTCTTTTCTAGTCGTCTGTCTCTAAAATATTTTAAAATAATATTTTACATGACTTTTGAGAGCGGTTCGAATCGAACCACTCTCAAAAGTCCATTTTAGAGAGCAGTTCCATAACAACCGCTCTCTAAAATGAACTTCTTAGAGCGGTTACTTTCTAACGCTCTCTAAAATTGATTTATGAAAGCGGTTTGAAAGTAACCGCTCTAAGATGTCTATATTAGAGAGCGGTTCCTTTTGAACCGCTCTCAGTAGTCGGGCTGTGTCGCCATTCTTTCAGCCGATGCTTGATCATGTGTCGCCAACATTTTTTACGACACTCACAAATCATCCTAGACAGGAAATTTGTTGTCAAAGAACCCCATACAGATAAAATGTTTTTGATTTAACCCTATACAGGCAAAAAAACCTGCAATTATACTTCCACTGTTATATTGTCTGATCCGTTTGTCTTCTATTTTCTTTATTTGTTATTTAAGCAATTTAATACAAAAAAAAAAGGCAACATATCAATCTATTGAACCCACTATTTGAAATTTAATCAACCTACTTAATTTTATTTTTGGTTGGCAAATTGAGGTGAATGAATTTACTTTATCGAAATTAGGAATTTCTTTAAAAAATGTTCTTGTTTGATAATTTTTTACACTACCTCATACCCTTCATTTTAAGTAAAAAGTAAGAAAAGAAAATTTTATAATTTCGTTTTCTTTCCCTAACTTCTCACCATAAAAAGAAATGTTGGGTGGTATTGAAAAAAGTGAAGTTAAAATGTCAAAATTATTAATTTTTTTTCTTGGGTCACGATCAAAATTATTCTTTTAATCAAGATTAATGAGAGGTAGGCCAACTTGGGCCGTGATATCTGTTCATCCCTCATGAGAAAGACTCATGAAAGTTGTTCCTCGAACCTTGGTTAGCTAGCTATGTTTCATGACAAAAAAAATACTAGCTATGTTTTCACCGGCGTCACCCGAATTTTTTGGTTCACCGAGAGAGAGAGTAACCCTAACTTAATTAGTTTGGAACTTTTTTTTTGGGTCCAAACATATATTTTTATTTTATCTCTCTTTATTCAATTTTTTTATAGTTGAAGGAGCAAAAGCCCAAACGTAGAAAAACTACGATAGGATTCGGGGTATGAAAGCCCAAGACTAAAGAAGGGCCCAAGCTGGAGGAGGGCAGTAAAGAATATGAACTCTAATTCTTGCTGAATGCTTGACCGAATAATAATAATTTTTGCTGAAATGGTCCAATTTGTTTACCAATCAGCACATGCATTCTCTTCATTAGACTACAATTAATCTCAATTTTGGCACAGGAAATTAGATGAATTGGTGAATTTCATTTAATCATAGTTTAAAAAAGTTGTAAAAAAATACTGTGAATATATGTCTCGATTCTCTTATAATGTTTTTCAGCCATGATTTGAATGCTAATAAAATTGATCATAATTTCACCACCAAAACAAACATGTACTCTCCGAATAGAGCCTCAATGAACGATGAAATGTGATGGTGGTAGGGCATGCAATTATTTGAGAGTGGTCCTAACCATAAATCACCAAAGCAATGGAATGAGAGTGGCTGTGACCATGAGCCACGCATTCAGTGATAAAACTAGTGGCTCTTGCTCCAACTTGGAAGAGTCCTCCATGCAAGAAGGTAGGGCTTACCTCTCTATCAATTTCTACCACCCAATTCCCCAACAACCCCCTTCTTTTCTTGTCAGCTTCTGTGTGGTGTTGAATTCAATCCCACCTTCCCTTATCTTTATTTCTAAAGTAAGACTATATGCTTCCAATTTTATTCAAAATTTCCTACATATCACTTTGCTTTAAGTGAAGCATACTTTGTTGGTATTTAAAGATGATAAGCACAAACCATTCCATGTAAGTTTGGGGGAATGAGTATATCTCAAGTTAAGTATATTTACTCAAACTTGAATTTAAAATCACATTAACTGAAATAATTATGTATCAGTTAATTCATGTGTTCAATAATTTTTCTCATTAATCTTTGATTACAAATTGTGTATGATTTTTTAATGTCAATTTGTCACTACCACTTTCGTCTAATTAAAAAGCTCTTTGCTTGTAAACAAGTCTTCGAAATTAAATATATACAGCACAGATGCCTCTAACTTGAGTGAACTAAAGTTTGTTTTCTTATAAAATGATATGTTAAAGTAGACAAATTAAATTATCATTGTATCTAATGATATATATTAAAGAGTTATATATAACAAGTTTTTATTAAAAATAATGACTCTAATATATTACTAACATTAAGCATACATTAAAAAAAATCAAATTATCATATAAATTATGTTGTTATGAACAAATTAAAAACAAAGTCACACTTCATGTTGTATCTAATTAATCTTTAGTTTTGCATTAATGACTAAGGACATTAAAACATTTAGATTTTACATGTTTCTTCCGAAAATTAAGTAGTTATATTTTCACCAAGTAGTGACATTAAAATCGTTGGTTGGCAGTTGGGAGTTCTCAACATTCACAGGCCAACTTGGTGGAGGGTTGGCACATTCCTTAATATGTTGCATACGTGTTAGGTAGAAAGTTCAGATTTTCATCCCCAGATTTAGCTCGTGTGTAAATAATCTTAGGAAATTTTCCTTGCCCTTAGATTAGTCAATGTCCTAGTTTATTTCCTAGATTTTAGATCACTCTATTGTATATTAACCTCTGCACTGTAACAGTTCTGAATCCATAAAGTACCTTCATTCATACATTTTTTCCAATTTCCCATTTAACATGATGTCTTCATGGACATCATGCATCAGCTTCAAAAGTGGGAATGGTTTGGCTCTGAATAAGGTGCCAACAAAGAAGAGAGATAAAATTTTCCGACAGTTATCTTTCATTCCACCACAACATATCAACTGCATCCGATGCACATTAACTTTGGACTATGTCGAATGTTCTGCAGTAAAAGGTGTCTTTTGTAGGGTTTGCTTATTTATTCACCTTTCATGATCATTAGCATCGTTACATTCCATATTGTTTTTCCATTATGAATGTAGCATTTAGAACACTAACTTTTAGAATTGACGATATTAATTTGAATACAAACATTGACAAATATTATCAAAAGTGCAAGGGCTTCTTTATATAGTTTTGTAATAAATATTTATTTATATTTTTAAAAATACATTATATATTAAAATAAACTTTGTTGACAAAGTAATAAAATACTTTTTATATCTTACAAAATTTTATAAATTTAATCTACTTAGAATCAACTCTTAATGGTTGTAAAAAGCAACTTCACATGTATATATAGTCGCATGAGGCATAGGACAATACTATAAACTACTTAGAAAACTTCAACCAAACGAAGCTAGAAAAGAGCATTCAAAGAATGCTTCCGCTTTTCACAATCGCATTAATTATATGTTTGGCCACTTAATCGTCGTGAAAAATACATTTCTGATGTTACACTAATTAAGTACTACCTTCATCTGTACGTTCTTCTTCCTTTTCTTCCCCTGTTTAGGTTGGGTCACTGTTAAGTAACCACTATATTATTTAAATTTTTTAGTTTTTGAAAAAAATAATAATGCAAATTGAAGTATACTGGTTATACATATATTGAGTAGTGTTCAAGAATTTTTGGAACATTTTTCTTAACTTGGCCATTATGTATCAATCTTTCAGGCTATACATCCTCAACTTCCACCCCTGGTGAGTCCCACTCCTACTTTCCCTTTATCTGTATGACAAATAGATAATGATCTTTCTCTACAAAATATAAGACCAATCTTATGTCGTTATCAACAAAACTTGTAGCTCTAATGACTCCCCGTTTAATCAGCACCACATAAAAGTGCACAGTAAATAAGCTCAATATCTTATTAAACAATTGATCTTTCTTCTCACACGTGGAATTAAAACAGTGGAGAGGTACACGAATTAATTCAACTCACTCCTCACAGCTTTCTGTGCAAGCTATTGAATTTACCACATTTAACTTGAATCAATTCCTTTGTACTAATATACTGATTGAGTAAAAGATTCTTTCTGCACACTAACACTTTCTTACTCTCATACCCACACTACATCACACCAAACCCTTTTCTTATCATCCAGTCTCCTCCTCCAAGAGAAAAGGAAGATAACTAATTTTTTTTTTAATATGCCATGAAGAACACATAATAAAAAATTGGTAAATATTTAAAAAAAGAATTACTGTTTTGTGACAAAATGGCACGACATGATGATATTTTAATTACCACCACATATGACAAGTTTGAAGATGGGACAAAGGTGAGTAAGATAATTAAGGCTCACTTGGCAAACTCAGAACCACCTAACCAACTCTGGCATGTCCCAAGTAACAGGACAAAACAAAACGATGCGTGGCTTACCTTCTCTTATACATAAACGACGCATGTTGTCACACAACACCACCAAACCATCACCCAGAAAATTAAACCAACCATACTACACCAGACACTCTTCCTAACCTTCAATTCAGCTCTCCCACTTTCTCTCAGCATTATAAAAAAGTGCTTTTTAACTGGGTTTTTGGCATTTTAGTTATCTTTCTTAACATGGCTGGGACTGGACTGTTTGCAGAGATTTTGGATGGAGAAGTGTACAAGTACTATGTTGATGGAGAATGGAAGAAATCTTCTTCTGGGAAAAGTGTTTCTATCATCAATCCCACTACCAGAAAGACACAATACAAAGTTCAAGGTAGTTAATTAACTGTAAAATATGTAACACGTTATCATCACATCTTTTTTACTATTGCATTTGAAGTCCTTGATTTCAGTGTAACCAATAAGTCACTAACAGCTTATAACTGTGTCTGATGGCTCTAAAAATGATGTTCATGCAGCTTGTTCACAAGAGGAGGTTAATAAGGTAATGGATTCAGCAAAATCTGCACAAAAATCATGGGCAAAGACCCCACTGTGGAAGCGAGCTGAACTTCTTCACAAGGCAGCTGCTATCCTTAAAGAGCACAAAGCTCCAATTGCGGAGTGTTTGGTGAAAGAAATAGCAAAGCCAGCCAAAGATGCAGTTACAGAGGTGCATGTTGTGTTAAATCCATGTGTTTTGTTAAACAAGCCAAGTTGATGGTTATACTGTGATTTTGAATCATCAAGATAACTGATTTTTTATTCTTGCATGTAGGTTGTAAGATCCGGTGATTTGGTTTCTTACTGTGCTGAAGAAGGGGTCAGGATTCTAGGAGAGGGAAAGTTCTTGGTATCGGATAGCTTTCCTGGAAATGAAAGGACGAAATATTGTCTCACATCCAAGGTCTATTTCAGCACTTTTTATAATATATATGTTACTTCACAAGTTACAATTTATTTATTAGTGACTTGTCATAATTCATGGTTATAAAAAGTACATTTTAACATAAAAATTTTTGGGAATTTAAGTGTGAATTTCAGGTCAATAAGTGGGTAACTGAAGTCTAGTATTAGAGGGATAAAAAATAAAATAAACTGAGTGAGGACTTTGTAAGCTAAAGGATCCTTGAAAATCGGGTGTTTTTAAGAAATGGTATAGAAGCAATAAATAGTAAATACCAAAGAGGTTTTCCTATAATCAGAACGTCTTGTCTTAATACAAGTACCTAAGTTTTGAAGAGATGGTTGTTTCAGTTCTTTCTGAACAGTTACAAACACACTTAATCCTCTGAAGTATACCCTCAGTTTGGAAGAGCCAAATTCCTATTTCATCTGTGACGTTCTTCGCTTCTAATTCATGATTTTTCTTTCCTTAAAATTGAAGAATCTGGTTTAGGTGAAAATTTCTTATGTACGGGCATATGTACACTTGAAAAAAATCAGCAATTTTATTTGTTAAAAATCATACACCTTCGTACTAAAGAAAAACTAAAGACCCAAAATTTCTCTCTAGAATGAGTTGGGACTATTATTAACTCTTATATGGATGATTTCTTTCTATTACTTTGGCTCATCCATCCAAGATTCTTGAATCTTTGACAAACATGACTGAATTCTGCCAAAATTTTCTGGCTGTGTAGCATTCATTACTCTTTCAATTCATATCTGTTTGAACCGTTTTTTTACTCAAGTTCGTGCTTTCGAGTGATTCTCTAATCAAAATTTTGTTTCTGTATCATTTATTATGATCTGTTGCATAATTAGGAAACTGGAATAAACCAAGATTCAAGAGTCTACGCGTAGTTATTAAAGTAATCCTAAGCACTTGAGACATGTACGATGTATTTAAAATCAATGGATAACTAGCCGTAAGAATAATTTATAAAATAAGGGAGGTAGGCATAAATTTTCAATCAAGAGAAGTATAAGGGTAATTAGCACAAAACTCAAGAGAGTTCTATGTAATTAGCCCTTGTACTTATGATCAAGATAAAGCAGTCCTTGCTTGCAGAACACGACCCAGAAAATTATGGAAAAATTCTTTAGTCGTTTCAGAACAGATAATCATCTACAAAAACTGGAAAATAAATATGATAAAAAAATTATTAACTCATAATTACAACCAGACACATTATCAAAACCCTGAGTACATTCAGCAGGGTTCTTAGTAACTTCTAATGACTAACTGACTAGCAAACAAAATGATCATAATGAGCTTAGTTCTTATGTGTTAAAAATTCCATTTGAATTTCAGGTTCCATTAGGAGTGATTTTAGCCATTCCACCTTTTAACTATCCTGTAAATCTGGCTGTCTCCAAAATCGCTCCTGCTCTAATTGCTGGAAACTCCATTGTGCTCAAGCCCCCAACTCAGGTAACCACACAGCTATTCCATTTCAGAATCTTTATTACTCCTTCTATTTCCTTCCCTCCTTTTCTTTACTACTCCTTCTAAATGGTTGTTAAATGATAAATTTCAGGGAGCTGTTTCTGCTTTGCACATGGTTCATTGCTTTCACTTGGCCGGTTTTCCCAAAGGCCTAATCAACTGTGTCACTGGCAAAGGCTCAGAAATTGGTGATTTCCTTACAATGCATCCAGGAGTGAACTGTATAAGGTGACTATTTTTTCCCTTTTAGATGATGTTGCGATAGTATGGTACATCTAAGCCTCAATTTCCCATGTGCAAGTACCTTTTCTCTACTTACTTATAACTCTGCTATCTGTCAGTTTCACTGGTGGAGATACTGGCATTGCAATTTCAAAGAAGGCAGGGATGATTCCTCTGCAAATGGAGTTGGGAGGAAAAGATGCCTGCATTGTACTTGAAGATGCTGACCTGGATTTGGTTGCTGCAAACATCATAAAAGGAGGTTTTTCATACAGGTGAATGGCGTATCTGAATTAGTGCTTCTGGGGCACCTTTTATACTTTGATTTGATAGAATGCCAGTATTGAGACAGATATCCTTCTCCACACCTAGCATGCATTGTGAGATATTGCTGCTTATATCAGACTAATTTACAATATAAAATGAATGTTGCATTGTCAGAATTCACATGGAACTAGAAACTATATGCATATACTTCCAATTCGGCTTCATGTGCTTCTTTTGTGATGGATAATGGGCTAATTGTAAAATTGTAATCCAGATATAATGTCTGAAAAGATAACACTACTGTTAAGGAATATGTCCACATACCTGAATCATTATTGTTCATTGTTTTTACAATAAAAGTGGTCAGAGGTGCACTGCTGTTAAGGTTGTCCTGGTAATGGAGTCTGTTGCTGATGCTTTGGTTGAGAAGGTTAATGCTAAGGTGGCAAAATTAAGTGTTGGGCCACCAGAGAATAACTGTGATATCACTCCAGTCGTGTCAGAATCATCAGCCAATTTCATTGAAGGCCTTGTAATGGATGCTAAGGAGAAAGGAGCAACATTCTGCCAAGAGTACAAAAGAGAAGGGAATCTCATTTGGCCTTTGTTACTGGATAATGTAAGGCCAGACATGAGAATTGCATGGGAAGAGCCATTTGGACCAGTTTTGCCTGTAATTAGGATCAATTCTGTTGAAGAAGGGATCCATCATTGTAATGCTAGCAACTTTGGACTTCAGGTAAAATTATAGCCCTCTGGCTTGAACATTCATGTTATTGGCTCTTCTAAAGTGAAAAAGTGCTCTAAATTTAGCTGCTCTAAAGTGATGATGAAGAACAATTAACATTGATATTTTTTAATCAATGAACATCAATAAGATGTTTTATTCCAATGATAGATTTGTCATTTGTGAGTGTGCAAGTAATTTGTCTCAACACATTGAATTTGTGCAGGGATGTGTCTTCACAAAGGATGTAAACAAAGCAATAATGATCAGTGATGCAATGGAAACGGGAACAGTTCAGATAAATTCTGCCCCTGCTCGCGGGCCAGATCATTTTCCCTTTCAGGTAAAAAAAAACCAATCAAATCATATTGTTCCACAATTGCTATTTCCAAAAATTGGGAAAGAACCAAAACCATGTACTACATTAACGAAAGTGTTTTTAAATCTTGATTTTATTCCTATGAATCTTCCTAATCATTAAATATGTTTATATTTTTGAAACAATAAATACACACACTTTTTCATGTAATACGTATTTTATAAACTAAGAGAAAAATTATTAGAAAGATATAGCAAAACTCAATTAACAAATATTTTTCTGACAGGGTATAAAGGACAGTGGAATTGGATCTCAAGGGATTACCAACAGCATAAACATGATGACCAAGGTCAAAACGACTGTGATCAATTTACCCAGCCCTTCTTATACCATGGGCTAGTAGTATTATAGTTAGAAACGTGCATGGGAAAAAATCAGATTACAACCATTTCCATAAATCGTAGCGAGATTACAAACAGTGTGTTTAGAGATTGCGTTATCTTTTGCAGCTGCAAGTCAGAAAGATAAATAACGAGTGTGATAGATCTGTCACGTAGCTATTTCATGTGTCTACATATCGTATTGATATTTAGCATGATATGAATCTAAATTTTATCTTGTACCTTGTCAATAAGTTAGGAATATGGGTTCCATTTAAGTTGAATGTCAAATCCAAGAAAAAAGGGAAAAAATATATTGGCTTGTCTGTTTCCAATTTGTCCTCAAACATTTTATACGAACATTTTTTCCCACGTCTGTTAAGCACACACCATGTAAGCGCAATTGTTTTTTATTCATGTCTGTTTGGTATATGGAACCGAATATATAAATAAGGTTTAAAATTAAAATTGAAATTATAAACAATTTTTTAATTAACAGCATAATTATAATTAAATTAAAGTTAACCTCACTTAGTAAAATAAGATTTGGTTATTATTGTTGTTGACATTTAAATTTTTTTTTAGAATTGAAACCACAATTTCAAGATTAATTTTATGTAATTGTGATACCACTTTAGTTAGCAATTCTCAAATCTTAATCCTTTTAATTACAGTTTTTAAAAACTATATATGACCTTGGGTAAATGAATAGTGTGATAGCAAGTTAAATATTGGAAAATAATAAATATGATAGATAATGACTTTAAAATTTTAAAAAATATTAATGCTATAGTTAAAACTTAAAATGACAAAGATAAAATTCATATGACAAGTTTTTTTAAACAAGTCCTTTTACATGTAATATAAATTATTTGGTGAACCGAAAAATAAAACAAGCATTCATTGTTTGATACATACACTTTGATTAAAACAACAGTAAAAGATATATAATATACTCTCATACACAAACCTAAATTCTTAAAATTATCTAGATTGAGAAACAAAACATAAGTATATTAACATTGGAGATTGAAAATTTTGGAATATAATTAAAAAGAAAGAATTTAATAATATTTTTCTAATATTTATTTAAAGTGTATCACTTAATATTATTTTTTATTTTATTCACCTCAGTTTTTAAGATTTAATTTGAGTAGTGAAAATGAAAAGACTAGGATGATTGTAGGAAAGAAAATACAAGAGACACGCGTCCCCACTAAATGAATGTTTGGCATTTTCTACTCTTAGTTTTGTAATATAATATTTGGTCAACGAATAAAGTTGTAAGCTTTATTAACATTGTAATTTTCAAATGAAACAAAATTCCAAGGGTTAGCCTAGTTTATTAGGAAAGCTCACAATACAGCTATAGTTTATGGAACAAATTAAAGAGGCCCCTATAAGTATTAACTAGAAAGGAAACAAGTACCCTTTGAGTGATTAAAAACAAAACGCATGCAATAAATATAAAAAGTTTCTTAAATTGTTTAGGGATTTCCATAGCATATAATATATATTTTTTGTTAGTAAGTGGGTATTGAGGTGTAAAGAGAGTCGTATCATCTGAAGGGAATTGGGGATGTGATTGCTACAGGACAAGGACATATAGCTACATCAGTAAAGCTTTATTCATCTCTAGTCTATGCAAAATTTCATGCCACGAATTCTCTCCTGATTTCAAGATTTCTGTTGTCTCTCTTTTAGATTTCATTCCATGAATCATGGGTTCAATCATTGTCCCAGCGTTTAATGACACAAGTTGAGTATACACCAGCATCTTCTTCTTCTTCTTCTTCTTATCTGATCATGTCGAATGCCAGGATTTGATTCAATTGAAATTCCAAGTTACATTGAAGTGAAGTTTATATAGTATGCATTTTTAATGACATCACCTCGTGACCATAGTTGCTTTCAATTGACATTTTGTTCACCCAAAAAACAAAAATCATGATTTGAATCTAGAGATTAGATTCTTATATATCCATTTGTTAGACCCCAAGTGTTCGTACTTTATAAAGGGTTAATGATCATCATGCATTATTAATTTTATAAATTGCACCTTATTAATGGTCATGTATGTATTAATACGTAGGCACACGCAAAATATAAAAATAAACATCAAAATTATTAGTTGCATTAACATTATTATTCACGTGACAAGAACATGCTCTCTGTTTCATACTAACATGACAAGATATTTTTAAAGAAAATGCTAAAGTGAAAGTTTTGAAATTGTGTAATAAAATTAGTATAATAATCCTATTTATATTTGCATATTAATAACATCATGCTGCGCCATATCCCATGGTACACGTGGTGAAGCACTGGGTGAGTTAAATGGATAAATAGGAAGAGCATGCGTAGTTATTGGAATGGACAGGTGCTGACTGCTGAAAAAGCTTCCAACAAATCGCATAAACTTTTAAAATTATTTTAGTGATAATTAATAATATTTTTTAAAAAATATGAGTTCACTGTTATTTTTTTAGAAAACTAAATATTATAAAAAGCCCATTACTAGAAACAATTAGATGAAAATAAAATAGAGAAAGAGAAGTGAAAACCGTACGATGACGCATTATGATTATTACTGCTTTGTTTAAGGTTATAAAATCTTCTTATTTCTATTATAGCTTTCGTTGTGTTATGTAACCCGTGATTGCATTAAGACTTGTATCAGTAATAATGCATTTGTGCAAGAAATTAAATAATTACTTATTGTGTTATATGCATTTGTAACTTTTATTGTAAAGTTAGTATTAATTACTTTATCATAAGAATTTAAATCAGAAGTTAAAAAAACTCTCACTACTGCTTTAGTGTATTAATAAATGTTAACACTATAAAAAGCATAAAGAAAATAAAAATATATTGAGTTTTAATTAAAAGCTACACTTGGCGTGAGTCATCCAGCTGTGAGAGGCTCGTGGAGAAGCTTGGACGGTTTTAAAAGAATAAAAAATGGGAAGAAATTAATCTTTGGTGTTGAGGTATTTAATGGGCTCTTCCACTACTCATCTTCTTAAAACTTGAAACTTGAAAAAATCTAATTAACTTCCATCATGCAGCCTTGTAGCAGAGAAATGCAAGGCCTTAACAACACTATTTTCAACTCTCAGATCCAATTCGACCCTTCTTCCAACGAAGATTTCCTCAAACAAATGCTCTCCAACGTTCCTTCTTCGTCATGGACCCTCGACCCTATCCCCAAGCCCTTATGGGACGCCAATTCCGATGAAACCACACCTGATAATGTCGTTTACCCCTACGACGAACACGCCAACTTGACCTCCAAGTTTCGGAACCAACAGATCACTGAAACCAAGGCTTCCGCTCTCATGCTCCACCACCACCTTCTCATGTCTTCCAATTCCTCCCTCTTCCCTATCCCCTCGCCCAACGACGCCGTTCAACCCTCCTCCTTCAAATCCCCTACTTCCGTGAGCCCACTGCACATACACTGCTACTTTCTCATGCCATTAATGTAATTTCACGTTTCATTTTTATGTCGCAGGCTGGTGAGGGTTCCATTCAAGCTCTCTACAACGGCTTTTCTGGATCTCTCCAAGGCACACCACATCCCTCTTCTAACCAAACTCAGCATTTTCAACACCCTCAGGTTTTTATTGTTTAATATTTTTTTATTAATAAAAAAATAATTGCTGATTCTGATTTTTCACGAATGAAAGGGGCAGAGTTTTGGAGCTTCGGGTTCAGGTGGGGGTGCTACCCCGGGTCAGCCGAAGCAGAGGGTTAGGGCTAGGAGAGGTCAAGCCACGGACCCACACAGCATCGCCGAGAGGGTACGTTTCTTTGACTTTTTTCCGTCAAATACGCGTTTGGATGCCGGGAAAATACAGCCCAGTAGTTTCAGGGTTCATTATACTCCTTTTCTAAGCGTACGTTTTTCAGAGAATAATAATGCCATCGTCAGTGACTCACACTGTCCTGTTTTTAGTTTTTTATAAAATTGAAAACAGAAAGTGAGAACGCCGTAATAGGACGTTTGATTTGATGGGAATTATATTGTGTGTGGCAGTTACGGAGGGAGAGAATCGCAGAGAGAATGAAAGCCTTGCAGGAACTGGTTCCCAATGCCAACAAGGTAACCCCATTTAACATTACTCCAATCGATGTTCGATTATCTTTTCTCTCATGAATTAACTGGAGTAAATTTTAGTCATATTTACTTACTATATAGTTTTGAAAATTAAACTTATTACTATATATTGTTCGTAACTCACTTTCCAACGCTCTAGTGTAGCGGCAATTCCCATTCCGTGCGTTTACATTCCAATTATAACGTTCCGTGCGTACTTGAAATGTGAAGCTGGAAAGCACTGAGGTTTTGTCCTTTGAACAAAAGTGGGCTTTGTAGAATTGTTGTTATGTGTGATGAATAATGAGGGGGCAGTTTAGTCACAGTACATGAAAATTCCATGATATAATATACTGCATCATATACATAGTGTAATGGGTCAATTCCTTGTTAAAATTTGTGCTTGGTTTATGGGATGACAGACAGACAAAGCCTCCATGCTGGATGAGATCATCGATTATGTGAAGTTCCTACAGCTCCAAGTCAAGGTCTGCTTCCCCTCTGTTTCCACAAATTTTTTAAGAAATAAAAATATGAACAGAAATGCTATTATAATCATTCATTTGCTAATCTAAATTTTTATGGTAAAAACTCGTATACCGAAAAAAAGGAAACTAGGAACATAAAATTCCGGTGGCTATCTCTATCTCTGACTTTTGTTTTAAAACAAAAATTGTCGTTGCCTGCACAATTGGATTACAGGTTTTAAGCATGAGCAGATTGGGCGGTGCAGCGGCTGTCGCCCCCCTTGTTGCTGACATGCCCTCTGAGGTAAATTCCCAAATATTTTACCACTTTAATTCCATATCTATCCCAAAAAATTATAGCCAAGGAGAAAAACGATTATAGAAGGTGAAGTTGAGGTTTTATTTCCGTCAAATTATGAAAACAAAAGGCAGTTTCCCTTCCTTCACGTGGAATATTTACCCTTCTCAACCCAAAACATGAGTAGGACATATTTTCAAAAATGATTTTATTAATTTTGGCCATTGATATTAAGTTTAAGTATTTGAAAAAAATAAATTATTTTTGTTTGTTTAGAGGTAATTTTAAAAATTGAGGTTAAAAAAAACATGTGAGAATTTCCATAAGGAGAAAAAAAATAAAAGGGAATACAAGGGCACAGCATCCATCAAACATTGTCGGGGTGACTAGTCTTCTCGCACGGTCACCCCTACTTTTCTGTTGGCTTTGGCTTATATCAATCAATCCATTCTGAAATTCTCAATCACCACAAAACGACAATCCAAAAGCAGCACGCGTGGCCACTTTCTCAGATTCCTCTCTTTCTCTATCTAACACAGTCACGTGGTGTATGCAGGGAGGCGGTGACTGCGTTCAAGGCAAAGGCAACGGCAACGGTGCGACTCAGGCTCATCCCCGGAACTCAAACGGCAACCAAACGTGCTCAAACGACAGCCTGACCATGACGGAGCAACAGGTGGCAAAGCTCATGGAGGAAGACATGGGCTCCGCCATGCAGTACCTTCAAGGCAAAGGTCTCTGCCTCATGCCCATTTCTCTCGCCACCGCCATCTCCACGGCCACGTGTCACACCAGGAACCCGTTGATCAACCCTGATGGCCCTTCCTCTCCCGGCATCTCCGCGTTGACCGTCCAGTCCGCTGCTGTCGTCAAAGACGCAGCCTCCGTTTCGAAGTCGTGATGACGCCGTTTCATTCACCTTTTCTGTCAACTACACAAAACGACGTAACTGACGGAAGACTGAAGAGCCTTAACCCAGACAGTGACGTGGATTTTCTAAAGTCTAGGAAAATAGGACGTCACTAACACGGCGTGGACTGTGACGACGTCGTATTTACCTATACTTTGACAGACGCTAACTTTGATGTTTCAACCATCCTATCACAACTCTATCAATTTAGGAATTTCCTATTCCTATTCCCTATTCCCTATTCCCTATTCCTTTTTTTCCCTTGTCTCCATTTTCCTTCTTGCAATGGTTAATCTTTTTATGTTACCTTTTCTTTTCTTCTTCCCTTCAACATTTTAAGTATGTCTGTATTTTTATTTTTTTTTCGTTTACCATACTACTTTTGTGTGCTTATTATTATATTATTATTTTCAGTCAACCTAATTATCCTTTAATAATTGGGGAATAATCAGGGATCGAACGAACTTCTTTTTCAAAAGTATTGGCAGTTTTAATCACTACTCTATTATTATACTTCAACGCTGTGAAATGAAGGATAGATTCTTTTAAATATGCATTTTATTTATACATCTTTTTACATAATCGAAAGCTAATTGCTTCGTGTTTTGGGATTCAGATTTTGGTAATTGGATTCTTTGGCAAGAGAACGAATCAAAAGGTGGCCACGTCGCGAATTAGGTTTATATCAATTGTTAACCGGCTATCATACTTTTTATTAAGTCGATTGCCGTAGTGAGCATTATATGAGAGTACAAAACTACAAATCCAATATTTTATTATCATCATTGAATTTACTAGATTACTAGACTTGACCTTTTTCTTAAAGTAAAATAACTTTAAACGTTTAATCCAACTAAAACCTTGGTGTGAATATATGTTTATAAAAAATGTTGAGGTAGAATAAAGTAGAAATTGTTAATTAGATAGGAGTGTGTGTAGAATAATACAGACGTGGGGGGAGTGGTGGGTATTTAGTCAAGAGACCTAAAAACGCTAATTAATTTAACATGAAACGAATGTTAGAATAAAATTACTAGTCAATTGCAATATTTTGATATCTTAAGAGCCTGTTTAGTTGCGTGATGGTGCTTATTAACTTAGTGCATCATTTCCTTAATTTCATGAGTTGCACTTGATCATTGGAGGATTGATCAACCAATGAAATTGTAGGTTGGTAATGCCAGAAATGCAGGTCTAAATCACCCCTCATTTATTTTATTTTAGTAACAAGTTGACCTTATTTCCCCGCGCTTTGCGGACACTATTTTTATAGAAATTGTAGGTTGAATATTTTTATATTATGTTTTATCTTTTTTCATCAATTTAAACATAATGAAAGAAAACAAAAGGTTTGTTAAAGTAAAAAGGAGAAATTGGTTTGAGGCCTATCTATCGAATTGTAATTCACAATTTTCGTTTTAACTTTCCTATGCGTAGTACAAAAAGATAGAGTAATGTGGAGGGTGTGTGTATGAAATTACTCAAATAAGAACAGCAGTTACATTCACTCAATGAAATGACAAGGTACAGCTTTCTATTAAAAATGTACAATTGGTTTGACTAGTACATTGAAGATGGTGATCATCTGTTATATTTAATGATAAGGGGTTTGATATATAGAGAGAGAGATAATATAATAAAAATGTAATGAAGCTGAGACTTTGATAGTGGGCAACAACTAATAATCGGGTCCAGCGGAGCATTGGAGTTGGGCTTATCTACATATTTCTTTTTATGTTATAAAAAGAATGAGAGAAAAGTGATAAATATAATAAATTATGTCATGTGATCAAATAAATACATAAATATATTAAATGAGTAATAATGCTGTTTTTACAATTTTTTAATATAAAAATACACGTGTTTATATTTTAAATAAGAATTGGGAGAAAAATGATATATAATAAGTGACATCATTCTTACTCCCTGTGCCAATTGGATCCAAATTTTATGCAATAAATAAATAAAAACGATGAAAATTCGGATCCAAGTTTGATTTAGTCATTTAACGCTAAATTTAAGCCAACAAAGTTAAGCTTTGTATTTTCAAATATGAATAAACTTTCGATAATCATGCACTGCATACTCCCTTGCAGTTATATTCTTACTTAACAACTTTTTCTTTATTTTTTTATTTTAAAAAATGTAAATCATTAAAAAGCTAACCATATAAAAGTGGATATTGCTATATAAAGAAAAGTAGTGTGAACTTCAAAAAAGACTGGAAACATTTTAGTCCAAAGTTAGCTTTAGATATGTTTAGAAGAGACTTTTTACTTATATTTCATTTATACTAATTAATATATTAAGTTTATGGTAATCTTATTTTATATTTTGAAAATATATTAATTTAAATTATATATTTAAAATAAAAAAAATTTCCTCCCCTCTTTCTTTTTCTCTTTAAAATCTCCTTTCCAAACACCACCTTAAAAGTACACCTTACCATTATCTAAAGTACTAATTTGCAGTTCTCGTAGAATCATAAAAGAGAAGTTCTCGTATATACTTCAAGGTTAGCTTTAAGTGAAGAGACAACTGCTTTTGGTGTCTACGATCTGTGTTCAACATCATCATCTTCTAACTCTCATACCTAATTCCTTATTGGCAGGGCAACCCTGGATAATCCAGTTTAAGTAAAATTCTAGATAGATCCTTATAAGAAAAAATAATATAAATAATAAATGAAACTTTTTACATAAATTAAAAGCAACTTATGTTTTTAAGTTTTAGAAAAATTAAATGAGAAAACTTCTAACAGTTTTAAAAAAACATATGAATACTTATATAAGAAATTTAATTTATTCTACTACTTAATTTTTTACTCTTATAAGTAATTATTGATAAATTTATTTAAACTGAGCCTAAATCACAAAAAATGTGTCAATTGTTAGATTGATGATGGGAGAAATACACAAGTCCACAGATTTTTTATGCGTAGGATGAATTTGAGAATTGGATGTCTTAAAGAAAGAAAAGGTACCAAAAAAAAAAAAAAACCAGAACAAGGAAATGTTTGAAAAGAAACAGTTGTAAATTTCAAGGGAATGCACAAATTCGAGCCAAATCCAAATAATTGTAGCAATAATGGAATTTTTAGTTTCAGCCACGACTGAATTATTTGCTACATGGCCTGGGAATGACAGTGAATTCATATGAACCCAAAAAACTATATATAGGCATAGCTAAATGTGTTCATGAACCATCATAGCATTAAATCATCAACCAGGATTTTAAGGCCCGCCATTAACCTTTTTCAAGCAGATTAGTTAGTTAATGCATAAATGAGTTTCAACTATTATGTTGTTTAAAAGTGAAACAACAGAACTGAATGAAGTCCATGATTTCTTCAAAGATGTAATATCCTTATATGATCTTTTCATATCAAAATTTCTTTATTAAGAGTTTTCTGCGCTTCCTTGAACGGTATGGGTTGATCATGTGGTCACATCTTTTTTATAAACAAAGTATTTATTAAGAAAGAAATGAGATATAAAAATGCAAGAACATAAGAAATCCTCAAAAAGCTATTAATCCATATAAGATTATTTTAAATTCAACATTGCCTCCTTTTTATTAAATACTAAAGAATGTTTGACCAAACTAAAAATAAATACAAACAACTACTACATTCATATGAACCATGTGATTAAAGCCTCAAAACAGGATATTTAGGGTCACCATATACAATATCAAGCATATATGTTAGTAAATGCAGTAAGTGACTTTGAACTATGTTGCTAAAACGAATAACCTGATGTGTCATTTCAATTCCTTTCGAATAATGCATAGATTCCCAATATTTGGTAGCCACGAGACTTTACAACACAAACCGTGCAGAGTTGAGGAAACTATAAAATTGTGGAAGTGTGTACTATTACATTATGAATAGTCAAAGTCTTGAGAGTTGAAGCAACAAATACATGCCGTCAGGTCCAAACCAATAATTATAGTCCTAGCAACAAGAGCTAAACCATCGCTCAAGAACCAAAAATACTGCAAAACATGAAAACCATTCAAGAACTTCATTCCACATCCACTCATAGAAAAACCATCATGTGATGTTCCATCTTCGACAGGGGCCAAGACAATCTTCCTAGTTTACACCCCTGCCAACATGAATAAACTCAACCTAATGAGGGTATTCTCCACTCAAGTGCACTTGACACTTAGACTTATAGATGTAACCCCTAGAGACAGATATTCTAATTGTTGTTTGAATTCAAAATAAAAATCATTCAACCAAACATCGACAGTTAGAATTCAACGTAGACAGATAGAGTGACTAACACTAAACACAAATATTTTTTATGTATAGAAATCCTTTACCACACCATGAATGTACAGGAAAAATAAAAATAAAAATCATGCACAACGTATCAGGGAAATGAGCATGACCAACTACCACTACTAGATGAACAGTTGATAAAAATTAAGCATTGGGTTTGAAAGTGTAAGGCTGTGGGAGCAACAACGGACCTCTCCTGGACCCTTTATCATCCAAAAGTCTCTGAACCCTCTTGTTCTGACAGTATTGCCTATCGAAGTGCTTCACCTGGCATAAGATTAGCATACCCAATTGAGAAAAGCATCAATTTTTACAACTACAGGATGAAGATTGAAGAACCAGAAGAAAGGGTCATCGTGTTACCCAAGAAGATCGACATTGTTTGACATATTCATCCCTACACCGCTTGCATTCTACTGGGTATAACAAGCCCACCGATGCAATCTCTGTGGGCTTCTTATCAGATTCCTTCTCGAGGCACGCGTAGAAAGCATCACGAGCCTTGCTCAAAAGCCCATCAACAATTCAACATACATACAAAAGAGAGAGAGAGAGAGAGAAGGAAAAAATCACAGAAACGCATTTACGTGAAAGGAGAGTAAGAGACCTTGTAGCAAGCTTCCCTAGCTTTTGTGAGGACATCGTGGTGAATTTTGTCAGGGTTTCCCACTGCGTAAGCTTCCAGAGCCATGAGAGAGAGAGAGAGAGAGACTGCGTATGAAGAAGGAACAACGAAGTTGCAATCCTAGCATGTATGGACTCATCAATACTGGGCTGGGCTTTAAGATTCAGCCCTAAAGATAATGTTATGTAGCCATGAGAACAGAGATGGGCTAGCCCAAGACTTTGAGCAGACCACCCCGTGGTGTTGAACAAAACTTCGTAAATAAAAGGTTGTATTTTTGGACAAAATAAAAGGATTGTATTTTTGGGACTACACTGCTTAAAGTATGTACCGGATAGGAACAACTCGGTCCTAATTACAGGGAAAGAAAATCGAGTACTTATTCGGCCTAGTTTGGCCGGATAACCTTTGTCAAGATTAAAAGGTAATTAACTCAATTAAAGATAATAATTAAGATATTATTTACTTTAAATAAAAGGCTAAAAATTAAGACTGGCTTAACAGATCCATTAGCCCATTATAGTGCCTATATAAGGAAAGTAAAAATATAGATAAAGAGTTGAGTTTTTATTATAAAAATAGCATTTATTGTTCAGAATCGAATCCTAACTTCAGCATTAGAGTGCCTTTTGCAAATACCCTCTCCTCGTTAGCGACAATCAGAGAAACGTCATCACAGCATATCAAAGACTTGAAGACCAGTGTTATCCTAGCAGAAACAAAGTATAAGGGATGCTCAGACCAAAAACCAAAAGTATAAGGGATGCATCTTAGGCTGTAAAGTACCAACTTACAATAATTGATTAAAAAAAAGAATCTTCCTAATCCCTTCAAAATTAATGAATAAAAAACTATTAAAATACTGATTAAAAGTTCATTAAAAATAAAATTAAGAATACATTATTAATACTTTTAATAATTTTTTTATTTTAATTCCTTAACTAGTGTCTTTAAAAATTTAGTTAGTTTTTTTTATTAAAAGCTAATAAAATAGAGTTTAATAATTTCATGAATTATATATGCATAGTGTTTTTTTTTCTTTTTTTGGATATCTCAACTTTGATTTTTTAATTAACATTTAGAATTCTTTACTTTTTCCTTTAAAATGTATGCCTCACTTTAAAAGTACCACATCTCATTTTTTTACCTTGGTTTTAGTAATATTGTATAAGGGTGTGTTATTTTCACTAGACATATTGGAGCTGTATTATACACCCTCCCTGTATTAAATTTTTAAACATTGTTGCAACTGATTGTCGAATAGAGTCTTTCCTAGCAATTGTCTTTATCAGAATTTGATGAAATAGTTTCTTTAATAAATACTAGTATTTGTTAAGAGATTAAAAAAAATGTTCAGTAAAAAATACAACTTTCAATACTTAGAAACTTAAAAGGTTTTGTTTTTTATTCTATACTTTTTTCTTTTGAATGGTTAACAAGTATTAATATTTGTATCGGATTTTATTTTTAATTGATATTTTTTAAAATAATAACAAAGCATTATCATTTTTATAATCTTTTGCTTGTTTAACATTTTAATGAAAACATGAAAACAATGCAATAAATTAATATGATATTTTTATAGTTATTAACAAAAATATATAATTGAAAAAAAAACAAATACTTTTTAAGTGACTTAAATTCCCCATCATCTCATAAAAGTATGAAAGTCTAATAGTGCACTGGAAAAAGATTTTAAAAAAAGGACACAAATTAACCTTGAAATAGTATCTGCCATCTGTGTTTGTCCACCAATCGACACACTTCATATATGGCTTCTCTCTCATAAAAAGTGACGATGGAATTTTTCATTCAAAATCAGAATTGGGGAGTTGACTTCGTACCTCACATTTGTATAACTTTTTTTTCCATTTCAAAGTGTATGGATTTAGCACTCAGCGATCAACTATTATTAAAATGAAAACCACGTCCTTTCTTTAAGATACATTCTTATTATATTGGTCAATTTTTTTCTTTCTCTCTTTTGTCTATCATATCCTTAAAGCAGGCGTGCACTTATCTTTATCCATGATAAACATATGAATGGACAATGGCACATTATTTTAGGGTTAGAAGTGTGATTACGTACGTGATCCTGGACATGGGCAAGCACGTTGAGCAAATATTTGTGGCGTATAATATTTGATTTTGTAGTACCATGTACCCAGTCTTCTATAGTCCTTCAACATTGATGCATTCTCAAAGAGGGTCTGTTTCCTTCCAAAGAGGGCATGTCTGCCACATTGATACCGTAATCAAATATGTCAAAGACTCAGTGCTTGGATCCTATTTTATGACCAAAGTCAAGTGGTGCACATTAGCCAAATGTGAGGAAGTTGACACAATAGACAATTCTATAAGTTGACTAAACCACGACTTTCTCATTCGAGAGATAAGTTAGTGGAGAGGATAATGGTACTCGATGTTATTAAACAAGGAAAAAATAAAATTAAAGTGGACATCCATTAAGTAATAAAAAATTATATTAAGAATCATAATAAATCTACATAATAACATTTTTAATATAAAAATTTCTTTTATTTCTTTTAAAGTGTTTTTAGAATACCAAAAAGTAATGTATAAGTTGCATTTGTTGCTGGATTTTATTCCTGACATAAAAGGTTAGTCAATGTCATATTAATATTGTTAATATTCATGAATAGTTATAAATTTAAGACAATAAATACACGCTTTTTATTTAATAATTATTTTATAAATTAAAAGAATATAACGAAATTTACATTCCATGTTTTGTATGAAAATTGCTTTGATGTAAAGGTGGTTTAGTGGGTTGACTCTTCGTTTCCCACCAACTCACTTTAAAAATTGTTGATTCATTTTTTAAAATTTAAATTAAAAAGTCAACTCATTTTATTTTATATTGCATTGTTGAGATAAGTCACTTAAATGAATGAGATGAGAAGTGAGAGTGTTAATGAATAAAAATAATAATAATAATTAATTTTAAATTAAGATTTGTCTGTATATATATATATATATAGTGCGTATCCATTGTTTAGTACATTCAAGTAAATTTTTAAAAATGATAAAAATATGTGTGACCTTAATTAAAATAGTATTTGAAATAGAAAATTATTTAAAGTATAAAGAAGATATTCACAATCAACTGGTAATAATTTAAAAAAAAAAAAATTGAGGGGGTAAATTGCTAAAATATACACAAAAGATAACTGTTGGCAGAAAAACAATAATTTAAAGTAATCTTTTTCACAATATATGTGTCTAAGATACAAAAAAAATATTAACATAAAAAAGAAATATAAAAGTCATTTTCAAATCATAGATGTTTTGAATTTCACCTAAGTGCCTCTCATTGTCCTTTTTTGGTATAAAAAAAGATATCGTTTTCAAAACAGAAGTCTAGATCATGTTATATTAATTCTTTCAACAGAATTTGATCATCATATACATTTTTTTACTTAAATATATATATATATATATATATATATATATATATATATATATATATATATATATATATATACATCCTAAACCAATCTTAAGAGTGACTTTATTTTTGGTTGTCCGTATTATTTAGGTATAATTAGAGTGTATTTTATCATACATGGTTGTGTTTTTTCTAAATCAATATACATATGTGTGTGTGAGAGAGGGAATAATTTACAGTGTTATAAGTTATATTACTTTTGCTAATATTTAATAAACTTTTAAAATATAAATTATATTTATAAAATATTATTGTTATATATAAAATGTAATATAAATTTTAATATATATGAAATAATATTTTTTTTATTAAGCTTCATCAGTTATTTAATTTAAACAAAATTTATTCAAATAATTTAAATAAAAATAAATTAAATTACAATAATATAAATTATATTATTAAATAATATAAAAATATCTGTAAATTTTTTTATTTAAATAATATATAGTTATACTTAAATAATTAATTCAATAAAAACTATAATTTATATAATTTTTTATAATATAAAAGTTGATATAATTCATAAAAATACTATTTTAATTTCAATTCTAAAATTATTAAAATGATATTCATTCTAATTTTGTATGTTATTGGATGACAATCATTTTAGTTTTTGAAAATATAAAAAAATAATTAAAATAAGTTAAAGATTAGTCAACTACTAGTTATACTTTTTGGCACCATTTTGATATATACATATATATATATATATATATATATATAATATAATTATTATTCTCACTGTTTTTTAAAATTTTATGTAAATAAATATAAAATAAATTTTATATCAAAAGATATCAAAAATATTTTATTAAATATAAATTACTATTAAAATACCGTTTTCAAAATAAAATAACAACAGTATTACTCAAGATTATAACTCACCGATTCCTCAAATGCACACGTTATTTATCAGTTCTAATGAATACAGCTTATTCTACCATTTTTCTATATTAAATTTGAAAATTTTCTCTATCCATTCTCACATTTGACTTTTATCACTACAAATTTAAGTAGAACTATTAAAGTGTGTGATTATCTAAAATTAAAATGAGTTTCACACAAGAAAAAAATAGTTTGTTTGTTTTTATTTTTAAAAATAGTTTTTTTAAATAAAAATATACTTTATTTTTTTATTTTTTTAAAATTGAAAACAAACATGCTTTTAATATCTGGAATTTTAGTGATCAAATAAGTTTGACTCTAAAAAAATAATTTTAATGTGTAATGAATGGAATTTTTGAAACGAATCATTTATGAAATAACTTTGGGCAAGAAAAATTAGTATTTAAAATTTCCGAGTTTTTTCTGAAGTTTAATTTTAGTTTATCTCCTCATTTTTTTAAAGTTTAATTTTTGACTCTTTTTTTTTTTTGTTTTATCTTTATCTCTTTTGTGAGTATTGTTTTCAAACTTTACTGTGCTAATGGATGCCGAAGTAGTTACGTAAAAGTCCAACATGTGGATAATATTTTGAACATTAGATATTAGAATTCACTAATTTAAGAGTTTTGGTCCATTGAGGAACACATCAGCATCCATTTATCCCATTTATGACACATAGATAGCATATATAGGATACCACCATTAAGTTTGGAAACAGTGGTATAAAAGGGACAAACAAAACACAAGCATAATATTAAATATATTTTTTTATATTTTTCTTTGATCAAATTTATTTTTTTAACAATGAAGTTATAAAATTTAACATTAAAAGTAAAAAAATAGCTATTAAAATGAAATTTTAATTAAAAACAAATACCACTAACTTAACTCATTGAATACGTGGTCAATGATAAATTGAAACTCAAATTTTATGTCTAGTTTGACTGCACTTATTTACCTTCGTCTATGATAACAAACGTAAAGAAAAAAGAAAAGGAAATACATCATCCAAGTGTGAATTGTTTATGTGTTGTCGTTTATGGATTGGTTATGTGCAAAAGTTGCGTAGAGTTTTGTTATAAACAACAATTTATATTCATCCATACCGTGGTTGAAGATATTCCCCACGAAAATAGTTGGAAAAAGGAGATCATAGAAAGTTGCTACCACTGTTGTTATTTGGACACAGGTCAAATATGTACACTAAGTATCCAATCCAATTTATGGTCAGGGACAAGCCTCAAGTTGAAGACTGCTTTCTTTTGTTTTTCTTTGGGGTGTTAATTGCACATAAGGTGTTAAATTTGCTTCTTGTGTCCTTGATAATTTTGACCCAAAGAGATCATGGTTAAGCAAAAGCTAAATGCATGCACTGAAGCACATAGTGGCTGATGATTAATCAAAAGAACAATAATGGGCAGACCAAATTATTGCACTTCATAATCCAATGATAAACTTTTTTCTGCCTTTTCTCCATCCCTCGTTCTCTCTATTTTTTTTTAATCAAAGAAGAAAAAGTTGAGTAATTTTAAGGAACACGACGTTTCAAAGACAAAGAGAAAAATGAGTAGAAGTGGTCGTGTGTAGTGTACTGTGATGGTGTCGCAGTCCCATCCCCAACACTCATACGACACATCGGGCCCCTTCATAATGACCGTCACAGGATTAATGAATATTTTTTTATTTTATATATTTTTAATTATTAAATACTTTTTATACTTTATAATGATAAAGATATTTTTATTTTATATTTATTTTATGAAATAATACAAAATATTTAAAAGATATATCAAACTCTATGACCAATACCACTTTTCCAATGTTGAGATCTCCAACCATCCCCAAGGACCACTCCACCACTCACAAATTAAAAATCACTCTCCACCACCACTACCTACCTTTCTATGCAATTCATTTTCTAAAGAAAAACAACGATTTTACAATTATTTTGTTTTTATGATTTAAATAAAAAAATTGATTGAATATGTGATGGGATTTAAAAATAAAAAATTATTCTAAGAACAATCCATCACATTTGTAGAAGTGATAAAGATGTATACTTAAAAAAATGCTAGTAACGTAATATTTTAAACATGCTTTTAACACAAATTTTTAAAAAATAAAATTTAATAAATATTTAATTTTTGAAAAATAATAAATGATTAATTGAGTATTATATGCATTATGACTTTGTTTAAATAAAGTTGACTTTTAAATTTCATGTAAATTCTCTCAACTTAACTAAGTTTGTTTCATGTACACCTAATTTAAAGGGGGAAAATCCAGTGAAGTAGGACATGTGTAGATATGATGTTTGTAGTGAAGGGATATAAGATTCTCGTGGTACATAAGAATTTAAAAGTTATACATAGGATACTTAAGAAATGTCAACATCGCCAGCCAATTATGTCATGCCATGTGGACTAACATCTAACTAGACAATACATATTCGGCACCTCCTTAGTGCCCTGTTCCCGTTGCCTCTGTGTCCTTAATTTGTGTCATGTGTTGTGTCCAATGTACTATTTTGTCCTCTTTGCCTCTCCTGGTCTCTTCCAGAACATGGAACCTTACAAAAAAGCACCAAAGCAAAATACCTCATCGGTTTTTATCTTCTTCCATTCACGATCATCCATCTTTCTCACTTATTCCCTTCCACCCAGATGCAGCTAACACTGTAGAGTTGCACACCAAGTCAAAAAGTTTTTTTTTTCTAAGTGAAAAAAAAATCTAAAGGGTTTTTTTTTTCTTATAATGATAAAGATTAGGTGTTGGTGGTTAGAGAAAAGGAAATGAGGGATAGAGACAGAAAGCAAGGAAGAAAGAAATTAAACAACCCTAATCTCAGTGGCTGGTTGAGTCAGTGTATGAGTGGTTGGAGTTAAGAGTGATGCACACACATATATATAACAAGGTGCAGGACAACACTTTGCCAAAAATGGGAGGTTATGAGATTTTATATCTGACTCACTCACCAGAATTCAGGAGAGAGAGAGAGAGAGAGAGAGCATTGTGAATCAACATGGATGTTTGTGATGAGAATGGTGACAAGGCTCACAAGAAATTATGCATGTTAATTGAATATTCGAAGGAGGGAACACACACTAGAGATACTGACAGAAGAGAGTGAGCACATGCTGTTGGTGATTGTATGAGGGCATACAATTGTGGGTGTGTGCTCACTTCTCTTTCTGTCAGCTTCTCATTTTCTTTTCTTTAAGTGTGTTTTCTCTCCTCATCTCTCTAACTTCCTTCTCCGTGACTATGATAATCTCATTCTCTTTTCTAACTCATGCTTCACTACTTAGTGTAATTCTTTTTTTCCATTTTTTGTTTTAAATTTCCACTCACTGTTGAGTCCCCTTTATTATGGTTGGTTCAAACTTGTCTCATCCTTCGAGCTAGTCTTCTCTCTCAGTCAATGGATGGTGTATAATTGTATAACCTTTCAAATGACTTGTATTTTATGGTCTTCTTTAATATGTTAAGTGTGCTTGTGTGACAAATAATGGAGGGCTGAAACAAGAAATAAATTTCAAGTTCAAATTTTGGTGGTAAGGGTGCACAAACTTCTATATATATTAATATGTAATTCACATATTTGCATTTTTTTTTTGCTGTTCCAGTACCGTATTCTGATCCTTATCTGTTTGAGTTTGCTCTATTTCTTTTCCCTTTTAATTCTTATAAGGTACTATTATCAGATAATAATATTATATATGTAATATCATGATTTCTGCAATTGTGATGGAGTTTCAAAGCGTGACTTTTTATGGTACTTTCCTTCATGGTGTTGGAGCACGAAATCCAAACGGAGGTCTTCAAGGTACGCCTTGATACTATTCATACTTTAACGGAAAAAAATTGTTTTTTTGGATGAAGTTTCATCAAACCCTTGTTTTTCTCTTCTTGCCTTTCTCTTCCTCTCCTTCTGCTTCTTTTCGACTATGCTGAACTTTTTTCACCCTCAAATTTGTCCACAATTGTGCACGACCCGCTTAGGTTCAGAGAAACCACGAATGGAAAATTATGGGTTTAAATTTTATGTTTTAAAGTTTTGAATTTGAAGGGTCAGAATGAGATTGCATATATCTTGGATCTGTCTCTTCGAATGCCGTTTTGTTTGTAGCCTTTGACGAGGTAAAGGAAAGCCGAAGGAGAATGCATCAGGCTTCTAAATATGGCAAGATTTGTTCTTTCCCCTCGTGTGTTGATGATATATATGCATTTGTTTTCTACTGAGGTTAAGGGAATTCAAGCTACAATCTTGAACCTTCCTTATAAAGGTTAGATTTTTCTTTTCTTCTTTATTTCTTCTAATTTTTAGTTGAGAAAACATTTCTTTTTAAGCGGTCTGTTACTTGGATTTCATCATTTATGAGTAGTGTTGTAAAATGGAATGTTCTTGAAAATTTTCAGCACAAAAGTTGGTGGGTGTTGCCAAGAACAGCGCACGAAATAACTGAAAGCACTATAATCTCAGAGGTAATTAACCATTTTTTGTATGGTATTAGTTTCAGGATTATGTCATAGATTTAATCAAGAGAGGGAAGGAAGGAGGGAGGGAGGAGAAGCAAGGTGATTGAGTGAGATGAGCTTTATCCTAGAAACTAGAAAAGTGTGTGGCATTTTTCGTTAAATATTTCAATGGCACATGCACAACATATATAGAAAAATCACTATTCATTGCATGAAAAATATGGAAATTGTTTTATTAATTTGTATCATGAATACTTGCTGCAATTAAATCATGTGGTCACACTAAAAAATGTAAACCTGAGATCTTAAATAATGCAAACTTGGAATTGAATTATATTTTGGTTAAATTTTTCACCTGAAATACTCAGTAATAGTAGTCACTTTGAACAGTCTCACAACACATACAGTTGAAAGTGAATATGATGATTTATGGCGATTCATCCTGCAAAAAATTAAAAAGTTATTATCCAAGAAATGAAGCAGGCTAGCTAGGCAGGATAAAAGTCATGTTTGCTTGGAATTTAATGGATGAATTATGTTACAGATTCCAAGTTTCTTTTTATAATTTCTTTATATTTGTTTTGTTGTTTATTCAAGTTATAGCCCACAAAGGATTTGACAATGGTAATATGAGGGAATTCTGTTCTTTAATTGTATATCAATCAAAATTGTAGTGGAAGTGTAAACGCTGATGCTTATGATCTTCTGAAGGGAGGGGAAAAGATAAAAGCACAAAAAAGGATTAAATTATATATTCATCAAAGTTCAATGCGAAACTCTTGTAAATAATCTCTTTTCTTTAGGTTGATTGCCAAGAAAAAAAAAAAAGAATGGATCAGTGGAACACTAACTATTAGCATATATAGGATGGTGGTGTTGAGAGGTGAAGCAAGTACCCCTCGGTATAATGGTAGTGTTTAGGTACCTCTTATGATGGTGACGTCATTTAACAAAGTTATGATGATAGCAGTTGGTTTATGCTTGTATGATATGCCTTAGAGTGTGAATGAAAAATGCCAGCCTAATATAAGGGAATTTAGTAAACTAGTGTCACTTAAAATTTTATGCTAATGGTAGTGAGAAGTGATTTTAGTAAAGTAGTAGTATTGCCATACAGTGCAAACTGCTTTGAACTACCAATTTGTTTCCAATGCTTAATATACATTTCTCAAGTTTTTTTTTTTTTTCTCTATTTTTGTTTCTAGATTCAACTTACACTAGCCCCTTTCTCTAATACCCTTTTGTGATAAGCTTTGTTCGGTATCTATAAATCAACAAATTCCATGCATTTGGCTTGCTCAAATATTATTGTTTATTTTAAGTGTTTGTTAGAACCTGTCTGATGTATAATTGAACATATTGAAATATGTCATTATTTCTAAGCATATAAAATTTTAAAATATTGGGTTAAAACAAGTGGGGTGTTTATGAAGAAAATTTTCTAAGCATGCTGTTAGCAAAATTACAGAGTTTCGCAAAATATCTCTTAAAATGAGGGGACCACTCTATAAGTTTTAACTATCATTATTAGTATGAAGTGTTTCTGTAATGACTTAATGCAACTTGAGAAGATTTTATTTTACAATTCTCACATTAGTTTATGATGTAATTATTAATTAGGGTTTATTATTAAGGAATTAGGGTTTAACTATTTATAAAACATTTACTATTTTATTTGAATTATAGGTTCATATCGTATTTTGTATGAGTAATTTTTTTTTTTATCTTAAGCTTGATCTGGAGCATTTGTCTTAATTTACATTTAGTATCTTAGTTGAATTTGGGTCATTTGATTATAAGCATACAAGCCATGTTATCTATCAGTCTTAAAGGTCTACTCCTAGGGGGCTGTAATATGTCTATGTGCATTACAACATCATATAAGATATGATCTCTTGAGGAAATAACTCACTATAATTAAGTTCAAAGCTTTCATTATAGAAGATAAGAAGTGCTAGCTAGGTAAGCAATTAAGCATATAGAAATAAAAGAAGAGTATCAGACTTCTATGTGAATTGCTAAGGAAAAAAAGGGGGACATTAAGTAAGTGGATCTAAAATGAATAAATTACAACGAGAAGACTAACAATTAAAACATAAAATGTACATATAAGATTTTAAACAAATGGTGCATTTTAATTTCAGGTTGGGGCTATAGCCATTTTTGTTTTGGTGTCCATGCTGTTTTAGATGTGCCTGTATGTGCTGTTAACACAACATGAGGATTCAGGCAATCTAGTATCGTTGATGATATCTTTTATACTAATAATTCCAGGATCACAATGTATAATTAGTTAATTACCAAAGAGTAGTTCTATGTAACTAAAAAATTAGTCACAATTTAGATAGATTCACAGGCAGTTGTTAGATCACACAAAGTGGTAGGGAGTACTTAATTCTTATCCACACAACAATCATTAAGCATGCTGATTTATTCTGACAAAATAGTTCAGGATAAATAGCTCTTTCCATAATGATCAAAATTAGTTCCTCTTGCACATTCATAAAAAATTGTTCCTCTTGCACAGAATTTGAATTTTGGATTGGAGAAGCCTTACCTTCTTCTAGCATTGCATTGTCATAAAAAAATGAGTTATATTATAACTTGTTTTTGCGGGAGTATTAACTGATTTGGCTTTGTTAGGATCTTCATATTTCACTTAAATACTCACTCGTTTTCAAAATTGCTTTATCTAGTAATGTTTCATGGTTGGTTTTTAACATTCAGGTCTATTGACTCATTCCTTAGGTTTAGTTGGATGAAGATACATTCATTACATTTGTGACCCATGGTGATTAGGGTTGCTTAAGTATGAGCTAAATTATATGCTCAAAAAGAAAAGGAATTAGTTGTCAATGAGCTAGCCAGTCCTAGATGCTTAAGCTATTATGTTAAAACTTATTAGCATAAAATATATTGCTAACTTAATTACTCTCTCAAAAACCTTATGGGCTTGGGACTTGGATTGTAGACAAGATCATACCAATCACTATGTTGCTTTAAAATTTACATTAGCTGAGGGAAGAGGGTTCAAAGGTTGATCTCATTACCAAATAGTTGGCTCTGATGTTATTTATTTGAAGGAACCATTCATCTCAAAAGCTTTAAATACTAAGGAAAGAATTACCAATCATTTTTGTATCTCTACTGAATAATAAAATGCTCCGCTACTAAACTTGTTCAAATGAGCCTTTTAAGACAATTTCTCATGGGTAGATTGTTACTAAAGCATATAGAGCACATTTATCAAAGGGATATAAATTGAAACAAGATGACCCAAGATAGAAACAATTCTAGAAATATCATCTGGATTTGACAAGGAATGAAGCAATAATATAAACGTCTATATATCTTACTTTAAAGTTAAATGTTTTGTTCCCTTTCCAACAAAACTGAGCAAATATTATTCTGGTGGGAAGTTATACAGGTGGTTTGTTACTATGTGCTTGAATCTAACAATGTATACTCTTGTGGTGGTTATATAGAGGAGCATAAACAATTTTTTATTAGGCTTTACATATTCCTATTTTCTTCAATTTAATTTCTGGAATGAAAAACGTTGTGAGCTTGGATTTCTTTTTGAAACATGTGTCTAAATGCCACTGCATTGAGTGTTTTTTTTTTTTTTTTTTTTTTTTTCTGTTTTATAGGCTGCAAATGAATGTTCTATTGGAAAGAGCAATTTTTTGCTTCTCAAAAATGGTGCTTTGGAATGAGTGCACAGGTGATCAAATGTGTAAACAAACATACACTTAATATGCTAAAATATACCCTATTTCAACTTATAATTGCTTGTTTCTTTTTTCTTGCAGTTATTATGCGATCAAAATGAGTTTTGAAGTCTTGTTGGCTGTTTAATTTATGCATTGCAGTTCTTTTGTTTTGAATAGTACTGCTATTGTTTGTTGTTAATGATATGTTGTAGTTATTAAGTTTCTAGAAACTATAATCTACAATGCTTCATAAACAATAGAATTTAAATTTGTAGACGTGCATTTCATTCATACATGTGATTTTTTCATCATGTTTTTTGACATTCTGTTTTGGAGGTGCACAAGGCTTTGGGTGTATATTTGCAATTTCAGTTTGTTTACTGTGTTGCTTGTGGTTTTCATAAAGGCATTTTTTATAGCACAATTCTTCTGAATTTTTCTACTTGTGCCCACATACTTGCATCGCAATAGTTTTAAGTTGCAATTCATTGTGATTAACAATCTTGCGGGAAAAATTTTTTGACAATTGCTGTTGCAATTATGATCTCACCTAGTAGGATAATGCTTGATTGTGGTTGCTGCTGCTATTACAATTATGGTCTCAATGCAACTGCTGAGACCTCAACAACTGCAAGATTGTAGCCACAATTGTGGTTGTGAACAATAATTCAAACCATTATCGAAGAAGTTTTAGTTTGTGGGCTGAAATTATTTTAATGTGATTGTGTTAAACATCTGCATTTAGGTATTCCAAGTGTGTTTGGTTTTCTACTGGAAAAGAGCCTAACGTGCATTTGTCAAGAAGTAACTACTTATTAATTGCTTTTCCGTTTACAGGCTTGGGAATTTATGCCAATGGAAATTTAAGTGTTTTGCTGCAGAATCATAATGGAAGAGTACATGTTAAGCATGATACCAAGTGGTAGGGAAAATGTTAAATCAGAAGATGCATACAAAAATGCTTCTATTCCAACTGACAATATGACAATGAGAAAAACTGGGAACTGGATTGCACAAATATGTCATAATAATAGTTTGCAGTTTTGGTTAAGATCCTTCATACCCTTGCACAGTTACATGATGCTATTATGCCTTAAGCTATCAAGTTTGGTGACTATAGTAAGATTTTCAAAGTCAATATAGTAAAAGGTTATGCTCAAGTAATCATCTTAGCTTGCATATGATGCAATAAATAAGGAGGTTCTCAGTTAGGGTTGTTGATGTGAAGAATGAACTAGACAAACCATTAATTGCTTCAGTGATTTTTTCTATAATTGTGGAAGAAAATGCACAAGTTGGTGTAGTCGTAGTGGGAGACATTGCATCGTTTTGATGACATGCAGCTGCTATCAGAATTATGGTTTTGAGCACAGCATTGGAAGTATTAGTGAAGAAAAGGCTTATCATGTTGATGATGTTATTTTATTTGACTGTGTTAGACTGACGAATAAAAATATGTCAAAGACATTCCACATGATTGACCTTGATGGAAATTAAGGTTGTATTAACTAGCAGTTGCAAAGGTGTAACTTGATTTGAAACCTGAACCAAGCATGGATGTGCTATATATTTTTATTTTTCATACTTGTCCCTCAAATAGTCTTTTCTTATAACATAACAAAATATGAATATTCTATTACAAAAGTTGGTTCATAGGATTCGTTCTTGCTATCAAGGAGATAATAATGTTGCATATAACATTATAGGTATATTTATATTGTAATTACGTATTTTGTTACACAACAAAGTTAATTTTCGTATTAAGGTTATGAAGTTTGCAGTAGCAAATATGGTTAATTCTCTAGAAACAATTCTTCCAAACTTATCAGTTAATTTGAATTTCGTTCCTCACTGCTTCTTAGAACAAAGAGAGAGAGAAGCCACGGGTGTAATTATTATTGAACTCTATGTAGCCATAGGGAAATGTATCAAACTCAGTAGCAGGCAGCACCATATAACCCTACAGTACAGTTGGGAACCACCAAATTGTCCCTTAGTTGGGACCATCTATTTTCTGATTTGTATATCATCAAATCCTCTGCACCCCAGGCATAGGTAGTAGTCACAAAGTGAATTGTCACTTGGTTGTCTTCCTGTGTATTGAAAGATAGGGAAATGTGAGAACAATTAATTATTTGTTATACTTAATCTTTTCTACAAACATTTGAGTAGCTTAATCATAAGAATTTGATCTATAAATGGGTAATATGTATAATTAAAAAAAATGCAGTCTGAGAGTTCTATAATACACGACAGAATTTTCAATTTTTCTTTCTTTATTTTAAGATGAGATGTAATATTCACAAATCAGCTCAAATTATGTCAAGAACTTAACTTGCTGTGGCACCTATCAAGCAAATTAACACAGGGAACCACCAATTAATCTTACAGCCTTCCATCAATGATGGATGTTGCTTCTAAATATGTCATTAGTATAGTCACGGCAGGTAGGTGAGGTACCCTAATCATAAGCAATAAGGAATTGAAGAACAAAACTGCAATCAATATTATCTTATACAATTCTCGGCAACAGTAGAAATTAATCATTATAACTTGCTTATATTGTAGCTTATAAGCTCTTTCGTCAGATTGACAAGACCCACAAGATGCACTTCATAGTAGGGATTGAAATCATTAATTCCTTGAGTGTGAGAACTTACTCTTCTGAAAAAGAATCTTCAACATGAACACAAACCTTTTTCGTGCTACACGCTAAATTAGCAACAACTCTAGGATTATATAATCTCTTCGTGGAAGAGGAATTAATACGCCCTTTAGTTCTCTAAATAAACGATGGCTATCATGACTTATTTTGGTATTTTGACTATGAATCCTTAAAGATAAAATTGTGAGATAAACCCTTGAATAGTTTCATGGTGATGATTAAGTAAAGTCTTAGTAAAGTAATTAAAATCGTCCTAGAGACTCGAATAACACGATTTATATATTAATCAATGATTGATGCATATTTTTGTCACAATATGTCTGCAGGTTGGCATGTGCAGTATTGAAATCATAAGAAATAAAATTGGAACAGTTTTACTGATGCAGCAGGATGGTAATAATATTTTAACACAGCAGCATAGTTTCAAGTGGTCCCTTTTTTTTTTTTCTCCTTTCCACAAGATTCTATTCTGAGATTGTGAATTTAACAAGTTCTGGAGATGCTAAGGAGATTCAGAATTTTGCAGCAGGGACAGTTCTTGACAGTGGAGAATTGTATTTATTAATGTCAGAAGAATATAATATAAAAAGCAATGTTATTAT
The DNA here is from genome assembly GCF_003935025.1 of Abrus precatorius. Classification (NCBI taxonomy): domain Eukaryota; kingdom Viridiplantae; phylum Streptophyta; class Magnoliopsida; order Fabales; family Fabaceae; genus Abrus; species Abrus precatorius. Next base: position 34,085,380 of record NW_020874428.1, on the reverse strand, counting down.
CACGACAATTTCTCGTAATAATTTTTATAGTTAAAAAAAGCATGACAAGATAAGTGATAATAGTTTAGAGAAATAAATATATAATAAATGTGTTATAAAAATTATGTAAACAAATAACATTAAACTTTAATATTAATATATTATCAGTATAAAAAATTTATGTTGTCAATTAATAAAAATATATCTTAAATGTAAATTTTAAATTAATTATTATAAAACTTAATAACTGTCACTAATATAATAATTAATAATTAGTTCATATTAACAATGTATTTTATTTAATTTCATAAAAAAATGATTCAATTAAGAAAAGAGAGTTATTTATACTCTTATTTAGTGAGGAACAGCAAGAGGAGAGGGAGAAACGAAAGATGCAATAAAAAAGAAATAATAAAAATATTGAATAAATATATGAAGAGCAAAACAGGGGTACATTATAAGATAATTCAATATACACAGCAGAACCCAAAAACAAGTCTTGCAATGACTGCTTATTATAAAGTAGAATCGCATCTACAATTTATTTAAACATGTTTTGGAAATTAGTAGGTCCCATTTTATTAAATAATGAAAATAATTAGTGTATTTATGTTAAAACTCACATAATTTTAATAAATAATAAAATATATGTAAATTATTATTAAATTGTATTATACTATTCTATAAAAATTATTTAATACTTTATTTATATACATTGTAATAAACATTTTAAAAAATGTAAATCTAAGAATAATTTAATTATTTTTTATTATACAATTTTTACAATATTTAGACAAATAAGCTACGTCATATATAAATGAATTCAATGATAAAATAAAATTTAATTTTTAAAAAAATTAATAATAATAAAAGAATGAATATACGTCACCCTAATATTTGTCGTCTCTGCTCCTAATTTAACATAAATATTTTCATTGTTATTATATTTTTCTTTTTGTCAAATTATGCATGCAGTGGTTAAAAAAATTTAATAATAATTAACTCATTTCAATTTGATATGTGAACAAAAACAACACATTCATTATTGGTCTGATTTAAATAAGTTTATGTAAAAATACTGGTAAGAAAAAAAAAAGTAAAATTCATTTATAAGTTTATATTTACTTTTATAAAAAATAATTACATTTTATAAAGTATAAATGCATAAATTAATTATAATTTATAAAAAATATTTTGTTTTATTTTATTTTATTTTCTATAGCTATTTTTAAAAAATATAAATGAGACCATTATAACAAAGCTTTTCCATTTAGAGCTAAGCCTAGCTACGTAGCTAAGTCTGATAAAGGAGCAGTGACAGTTCGCATTCAAACTCTTTTCACATTTTACCCCACACTTACGTTCAATCATTGCTCTATCAATTTTAAACTGATTAAAAAAAATCACCAAATTAACAATAAAACAGTTCCTATGTCATTATTATAAGTATTTTTCATTAGAAAAGTATTTGCTTTATTTGATGTTCTTGATCTATATTTGCCTAATGAAAAGGGCGTCTATCACAGGTATCCTGACACACACATGGATGCTTTGAAGATTTGTGAAAACCATTGAAAATTGAGCCACATTCATCGATCGTATCTAAGAAATTAATTGAATCAAATAAACGTGTTGAATGTTTTTATCCTAACTAATGTCTTATTCACAGAGATAGCTTATTTCAATCCTTTATGACAAACTCTAACGTTGGAAATTTTTATTTTTTTTTACATATAAAGATGTAATTAAAAATGTGTAACAAGACTAGATTCATATTTTAATCTAATATCGATTTAGCATACTTTAGAGTTGCAAAATTCCCTTTATGTGGATGGTCCTCCAAACCTTCACCATAGATAAAAGAGACGTGATGAAAAGGGAGGGAGGAGATAAGAGAAGAAAGGAAGTACTCAATACACACACTTTAACTTGAAACAGAGTAAATCATAGTTTGAAGCCTGAATTGACAGAACTACATACTTCCTTCCAGGTGAAACGTCCATTTCAAATAAGGCAGAGAGAGAATAGAGCCGTGAAAAACACTACTCTCTTTACGTTTTGAAAACAATTGAAAGCAATTTATTTCGGTGTTCAAGATCGATCATGCATGTCCTTGTGTATCCAACTGCTAAACTCTTATAATCAATTATAACTAGTAATCTTTTACTTATTTAAATGAAAGAATTTAAATATTTTATGAAGGTAGCTATTTTACTGTGTTCAATTATTGAAACGCAGATCCAAAAGTAATCCAACTTTTTTATGGAACATATCTTCCAATGATCTCAAGCCTAGAGTGATAACCATCGTTCCTGAACCCTGATTTTGTTTCATTTATTGACCAAGTCAATAGTCACACCAAGCTCTCACTGGTCCCCCCTCCGAATCATAATCACAGTTACTTCCAATAAAGACATGAAAAGTGGGTCTCTCGTCTTCTATTAATTATTATCTCAATTTAAGCACTTTAAGTTGTTTTGTTGCTCAAGTTAAAGAGCTTTAGATAGCTTGGTGAAACTCAATAACTCTAAAAAATTGATTTTAAAATATTAATATATTTTAATAATCTAAATGAATAGACAGCAATGAACGAAAAAAAAAGTAACTTCGAACAAAGCCAAGCCAGCATGGCCCACAAGTCCAATTACACATCAATTCACACACAAACATGACAAAATCAACCAATATACCGAATCACGAACAACTCCACTGATGATTCCGATTCTTGAGCTCTTTTCCACGCTGGGCTGAGGCAATCGCCATTTTGGGGTGACACAGATACAAAGGCATAACTAAAAAAGAGAGAGCAATACTAATTACACAACGAATCCAAACTAAACAGAAAACTCGAATTAAGTTCCTAAACAGCATAACACAACAACATAATCATCATATTCAAGCACTAGCAGGCGTTGAATTCTCAGGGGAAGTCCATAGAATATCTTTGAGAGCAGGACGAAGCTCTTTGCTACAGAACTGGTTATACTCCAAGGTGTCACCCTTGTCCTTCTTCACCTCCACCACAAGAAACGACGGCGTAACGGCGTAAATATCCGCCGCAATCGCCAACTTGCCCTTCCTCCCACGCTCCTGCCCCTGAAGCCTCACCTTGTTCTCACTGCTCTTCACATCAAACTTCACCGCCTTAGCCACCTCTTCCAACCTCGATATCACACTGCTCGCTGTCCCCGCGGTGGCGAACCTCATCTCCTCCCTCTCCTCTCTCTTCTTCTCCTCAAACAACGGTGACAAATCGAACCCTTCCGACAACGAGATTATGTGAAACGCGTTCATACTCTTTGGCCTCTCTCTTTCCAACTTCTCCTCCAACTCAAACTCCTCCTCCTCCTTCGCCCTCACCATGCTCTTCTTAAACCAAGAACACTCCATCACCTTGGATATGCTTATTCGGGTATTCGGATTCGGGTCCAGAAGCTTCGTCACGAGCCTTCTAGCTTCCAAGGAAAACCAAGGAGGACACTTGAAGTCACCCCTGTAAATCTTCTTATACATAGCCACCAAATTATCGTCCTGAAAGGGTAAAAACCCAGCAAGAAGCACGTACAGTATCACCCCACACGACCATATATCAGCCTTGGCACCGTCGTAACCCTTCTTCGCTATCACCTCAGGTGACACGTACGCCGGCGTCCCGCACGTGGTGTGCAACAACCCGTCTTGCCTCAGATGTTCAGCAAACGTGCTGAGTCCGAAGTCGGAGACTTTAAGGTTGCCGTGTTCGTCTAGAAGTAAATTCTCGGGCTTGAGGTCGCGGTGGTAAACGCCGCGGCTGTGGCAGAAATCGACGGCGGAGATTAACTGCTGGAAATACACTCTGGCCACGTCTTCCTTCAACCGGCCTTTGGAAACCTTGTTGAAGAGCTCCCCGCCACGGACGAGTTCCATGGCGATGTAGATCTTGGACTTGCTAGCCATGACTTCGTGGAGTTGAACGATGTTTGGGTGCTTGACCATCTTCATGACCGAAATCTCTCTCTTGATCTGCTCCATCATCCCAACCTTGATCACCTTCTCCTTCCCAACCACCTTCATGGCAACGTGTTTCCCCGTCTGCAGGTTCCGCGCGTGATACACCTTGGCGAATGTTCCGTGGCCCAACACGCGCCCTAGCTCGTACTTGCCGTGGAGCAAAGTGGAGTGAGGGTCGCTACTGGCTTTGTCACACATGATCACCGACAACACTATGTACTATACAATTAGTAATAACTATGTATGTGAAAGAGAAAGATGAGGGAAATGGATATGGAAGGGTTCACCCGTCTTCGACGTGTTTGCGGTGGCAGTTTCTGCCGGCGATTCTGCGCTTGGCAGAGGCACCTGCCTCAGATGGAGTGAGCCAATGCCTTCTCATCTCTATGCATTCCCCACTTAGCGGTCACACGCAGACAAAGATGTGTGTGTGTAATGTAATGGGTATTGAAGTGAATCAATAATTGTGCACAACTCAATTCGATTCCCAAATGCAGTGCAGCGCCTTCCGGTTTCGTTCCCTTTTTTCAATTTATAGCGCTTCCGGGTTGATCCCACGGTTGGTAATGTATCTACCTCATCATGGACACGTGTATGACCGTCGTTGTTCTTCATTCTAGAGCTTGTCTTTTCCTATTCGCCGACTCCACCATGCACAGGAGAATCTGCTCAAGCCCATTGGATTGGATCCATTGTATATTTCTTTTGTACTTTTCCTAATGCCTGTAACAATAACTTTTAAAATATTAAATTAATTATTTAAAATCTGAATCAAAAACATTAAATATTTAAAAATGAAAAAACATTGGTTATACTAAATTATAAAGGGTAATAATAATAATGTTTATAAGTTATTTAAATTGAACTCTAATAATGATGTTATGATATTGTTAAAATGAAAAGGTTACATTAATTGAATGCAGCAGACTTGCTCTGAAACCACACATGAAAACAGGGAAGACAGAATGCGATTGCATATAATGTGGCTGATATTATGTTACGGTGTTTGCAGGACTAGTGGGGCATACGGTGGAGCCTCCTCTTAGGACCCACACGCAAAACAATAATAATATGTGCCTGCTCCCCACATTAATATTTTTTAACATTATTAATATCTTTTTTCTTTATTTATAAAAAAATCTTAATTACTGAGATGATACATTGCAATTCGCTTCTGTATTCCTTTGTCAAGTCAATTAATGCACGTCGAAAGAGAAATAGTAAATATTTTTAAAATATAAGACACTAATCCAAGTTTAAATAACCTAAAATATAATTTAATTTCATACTTAGGATATATTAATAACCTAATCCTAAACACTTAAAAAAAACAACTTTGAGAATTCAACGTACTTGTACTTGAACAGCTAATCATTAAATTGTGGTCACGTTTTAAAGTTGCTACTGTATTCCTCATTTAGTTATAGATAGCAAATTTTGATTTTTGTTTTTAAATTATAAATGTCAAAATAAGTCTGGGGATGTTATTTGGGGCAGTGGCTGCTGCTAATAATAACATGTATTATATACATAGGACAAATAAGACACGAGCTGCTCACGTGAACAATTTCTTATTTACTCCAAAAGTTATAAAATTCAAATATCAGAAATTTGTGTATAACTTTATTTCAATGTTAAAAACAAGTTTAGCGAGGGTTTATGTAATTAAAGGTAAATAAATAAAATTAAGTAGAAGACAATTTTATGTAATTAAATGTTTTATATTTTCAATATGTTGAATAAACTAAAAATATTATAAGAATATATATATATTACTATTGTTTTCTGTGGTTATAATGTTTCCATCAATAACATAGTCAAATCCGAATGATTGGTTTCTTCTTCATTACTCAAAAGGAAAAGAACGCAAATTTTGTTCAACTTGGCTTTATATAGCTTGTTACTTTGTTTTCTCCACTGTACATATTCATTTTTAATGTATTTTAAATTTGTGAGTTCTAATTTTTTAAATGAACGCTTTTTTTAAAATATTTTGAAACAGATACTTATTTTAGAACTAGCTAAGTGATTTTTTACATTATGTATTTATTTTTTAATTTAATATTACTTTATATATAAATTTTATTAATATAATAGAATAATAATATTTATAATATTTATTTTTAAATTTTAAATTAATTATATAATACAATTATAATTAATTATTTTAAAAATAACTTAATAATACTTGAATAATTTTAAAAAAATTACTAATGCTTATATATATATATATATATATAAATTTTTTTACGTAAATTTAAAAACTCTTATATTCAATTTGAATTATTTATTTAACTTAAATCTAATTATTAGTAAAATAATAAATTATACTTTATTAAATTTGAATTAAATAAAAAATCTAAATTAAATGTAAATTTTTTTAAATTTATACTTATATAAAAAAATTTATGTATATATACTTCAATGTTAGTCTAAAACTTTTTAAATTATTTTTATCCGTACGTTCATTACTAACAATGAAAACTGACGTAATTGTCACTTGTCTTTATTATTTATTATACTGATAATATATTGTATTGTTAGTATAAATTTACAATGTTTATATTAATGATTTAAATTTTATAAGAAAATAACTTTTACTAATAATTATAAATTTGATATAAATTGTTAATAAATAGCATTTTTTTCATAATGTCACACATCAATCCTATATAACTGCATGTGCATTCCACCATGTCCACAGCAAACACGTACTAAGAAAATTACGACATTAAGATAATTAATTTGTTTTAATTATCTCTAAGACAGTGGAGCTGTTTGTATTGTAGTTATGAAGAGATGTTATCAATAATAATAATAGCATCTGTAACCAAAGTTTTCTGGACGATATGGGATCTGAAATTGTATGGGCACCGATTGAGATGCCACATTGCCATGTGAAAATGATAAACTCAACGACATCTTTGGTTGTCTTCATAGTCATCTTCTGTCCGAATAACGGTTATGTTTTTATGGTGTTTTCTTTGTTTGAGTGACCAGTCGTTGAGACTCTCCTTTCCCAGCACTTGTTATCCTCACATGCATTGCTTAGTGCAATCGCCATCTTCATTACTGTTACTTTGATTTTCGTCCTATGTACCTACCAAGAATTTAAGTTTAAAGGTTCCATGCCATAATTTACAAAGATAAAGGGTGGCCCCAATAAAAATAAAACGAAAAAAGTGATTCTTCCCATTCTAAATTTATACACATTATATATTTGGGCATATGAATATGACACTTTGGCATATGTTATTGCACATAAAGTTGTGTGCCAAAAAATTCAGAAAAAGGTTGATGCTTCTTAATTAACTATAACCGCGGAAAAGGAATGAGGTCCACATTAAAAACAATGAAAAATAAAATCCTTCAATGCTTGTTTTCTAGTTAATAATTAAGCTAACCATGATAACAAAATAATATCACTGTTAGATCTTGTAATTAACATTTATAATGGAAACTAGCTATAATAATATGATTGAACTTTATTTTTCTTTTCTTTTTTGTGAAGGAATTCAAAGTGGACAACGATGAAATCCACTAAGATGATATCGTAACCCCACCCTTTTGGACAATAATCATTGTTGTGGTATATATTTCATTTTCTCAACTGCAATATAAACATAAATTCACGTTACAAGTAATTGAATGATTTTGTTCGAAATGAGGTTATTAGAACCTGAACCCACTAAAGCTCTTTCAAAAAACAAGCGTTGCTTTTATTGATTGCAAACTTCTAATTGTGTCAAAGGGTGAAGTGTCTCATTAGTGAATAGAGGTAACATGGGATGTTTATATTACAAGAAATTGTATGAGGACCTAATGCAGTAGTTACCAAAGTCACTTGGTCCACCATGTTGGTCCCATATATGCTTACAAACTATTTGTCATGTTGACTGCATTCATCACTTTGCTGATTGATGGTCCAAATTACTAGTTGTAAAATAAAGCTTGGAGAATCATTTCCAAGCAACATCTCACTTCACAACCCCACAGAAAATAAAACAAAAAAAAGGAAACTTGGGATTCCAAAGTTGTTTTATGTTTGTTTAGCATTTAAGATCAATTTTACTCTTTATACCATATATTTTGGTATGCAACATGAGATTGAGATTAATTAAACATACATCTTAATAACCATTGTGATCCTGCATTAGGGCCAGAGTCTTAAACAGGGAAAGTCTTTACATTCTAAGAATATTTATAGAAAATTTTTGTTTATCTCACTTTAAGAAGATTGGTAAGGGCTTAAATTTATATTTATTAAAAGCAAAATCTTATCTTATTTCATAGAATTAATTTTTTTAGATAGTTTGTTGATTTTTTTTGTTTACAACTTCAAAATTATAATGTGGTAAAAATGATAAAAGATATAAAAGTTTTTGCCTGAACAAAGGTTTCAAACATGTTATAAAAATTGAGTTATAATTTTTGCAACGGTAACACAGAATAGTTTTCTTTTTGTTGCTATTTATAGTTATCACATGCTTTGAAAAAATTATAACATGTATCATTATAATTTTGATTTGATATATGAATAGACATCAAGTGAGAATGATCATAGAATTACATCCCAACCTCTTCGGCCTATTGAATTGTTCTTCATTTCTCGTGTATTTGGATTATGATACTCAATTCAACTCTTCTGGTTTAGTAAATCCAACTCTTCTGAACTCAAATGAGCAAGGTGAGTGGAATTTAGCAGTGTGTGATCTAGGTCAAGAACCAAGTAGAGCTTTTTACGACATAACAAACTCTTCATGTCTGTATCACGCAATCTTGAAATTTCCTCATCATGAAGTCTCAGTCCCTGCAAATACAATTTTTTCCACCATATTTACTAAACTATTATTTAGTTAAATTCAGTAGATTGGCTAGGTTATGTCCACCAGCTCAACCATCTTGCTAACCAAATCATAAAAATGAAAATAAGATTTCTATATAAAAGATTAGGGGATGTTATATATATCCACCACCATCAAACTCTGGTGGAGCCTATAATCTGTTGATTCAACAGCATACTTATATATGAATGCTCCAGAACAACATATTGTAATTCTTATAGGGATTTCAATATGGAGAAGTATATCCCAAATGAGTGGTGCTACAAGGTCACCACTACACCTTTGGTCAGGATAGATAACAACCATTAAACAAAGAAATAACTATTTAACATGTTACGACTTATTTCAAGTTAATCTAACAGTTATGCAGCAGCAGCAACTATACAAAACTAAACTTGTAATTCCACCAGATAACCATCTGAAACAATGTATACCTTATGTATGTACCCAAATGTCACACCAGATTCCCCATCCAACTTTTGCCCACAACGTATACACATATTTCCAAATGAGCCAGGATGCGTACATAGATCTGCCTCCATGGATGCCTCTGCAACAACTACAGGAAGGAAAAGCTACAACACTTTCAGGGCTAAAAGATAAAGCTGTATAAGTTCAACCAGTGAAATAGTTCAAGAGTGCTTTATAGATAGTAAAACTAAAAACATTATCACCCCGTTTGTTAAAAAATGGTTTTCTTGCTCTAAAATAGAAGCTGTGTATGAATAAATTCTTGATTCACACGCAACTTTACATGTGTGGGAAGGATTCTGATTCCCAGCAAAGATAAGGAGAAAAAAAATTCAAAATTACCTAAATTTTGTTCATTGATTCCTTTTGAAGTAGTCCCCTCGCTTTCCTCGACGCTTTCTAATTTACGTCTTTTAATTCTGCATTAATTCATAAATTAAAGTACAACATAGTGAAATCTGACCAAAACCATGAAGCAAGAAAAAAATCATAGCATCATCTTTCAGAATGACATCTGCAACATAAATGCACCAAAAGCATGAACCCAAAAATATCAGTCTCTCCCTCAGGTTTAGGCAAATTGGTTCACAATTCCACAGACCACCAGTAAAAATAAGTTTTCATGCAAGTATGCAACATTGGAGAAATTTAAACCAAAGCACAGATAAAGCACGCTTAATGTGAATAATTAAAAAAAAGGCATAACTAATAGTAACATACACGCAATAACATCGTTGACAGCAAAAGAAGGATGCCTTTATCTATAATATAAGCAATGGCCTAAATGTAATTAAAACCTCTCATTATGATCTTCTCTGATTTTAGAAACAAACCAATCCTAAAAACTTGTCAAATCTTGGTAATGATCCAGGATAAAAGAAAATCAAATTAAATGCAGCTAACAAGCAACTACCAAAACTATAATCAAAGTCTGAAGTTTGAATCACCATGGTTTCCTACAAAAACAAAGAGAACCGAGATATGTCCAACTAGCTATATGGATCCAATTGAACACTGTTTCACACTACCAAAAACCAAATTTTCAATAAAACCATTTATTTAAGCACCATAATACTCTTTATCAAAAGAATGTTTAGTCCTCTAAGGCTTTAAGGAATCATGATCTGATATTTCAGTTTGCATTAAATGTTAAATAAGATAAGAGTTTATCCTACTCTTCTCTTATTATGTTCCTATCCAACACTCATATTCTCTCATGTTCTATCATTTTCTATTCTATCATATCTACTGAACAGGCCCTAAACTCTAATGAATCACAATATGATACATGAACATGTCACATCACATAAAATTCAACATATTTGTAATTTGTGAAATCACAATTGGCAACAGCTTCTTAACTCATACCAAAACGCATATAAAAGTAGGGAAAAGGTAATAAAGAAGACCTTAGACTCTCAAACTCATCTTGGTTTTGAGGTTGTTTATCTGTAGATGAGTCGGGTGAGTTTGCATCTAGTGCAGCATCGAGATATGCAATGAAATCATCACTGCTGGATGAATGCACGGGAGAATCGGTGACAACACTCATCTGTATCATTGTCATACAACAAAATCAAATTAGGAAGGTTCAATAACAGAGTGAGAGATGGCATGCATCAAAAGCACTGCCAAATTAGAACCAGATTTACCAATGGCAATAAGAGCATTGATCTTCAACAGTACATGCTTTGGCCAGAGAAAAAAGACAAGTGGCAAGTCAGCTTTACTCTGTGTAACATAGTAAATCATACGCCACCTCCAGCTACCCTTACAAATAGATAGTAACTAAATGACTATTGAGGGGCTAGCTACTCCATTACAACACCATTTAATATCATTTAATATTTTAATCCTACTCACACACCATACATACAATTGCAACATTCAATTCCATTTAATCACTCAGATATTGATGTTGTTGATAAGCATGAAAATTAACATTGGTTAATTCAACTATTCAAGTATCCAGCATATTTGACCCAGATGAATACATTATAATACATGTTATTATTGTATTGAGAAAATGATAGAACATGAGAAATGAAGAACAATTCAATAGGCCGAAGAGGTTGGGATGTAATTCTATGATCATTCTCACTTGATGTCTATTCATATATCAAATCAATATCATAGATGGTTATTTACTTCAAAACCCAGCTCAAATATCAAATTCTCAATTGTGTATAAACAATCAAAATTTACAAGCAAACCAAAAGTTGCAACTAATTAAAAGACAAAACTACAAAAATCTCAAGCAAAAGATCATCCAATGGTAGAATTACAAGAGTTAATAATCATACCCCCCACATTGGCCTACCATATCACATAATAGGGTATATAGGGTACCTTTAGCACTTTCCATGTGACATACACCACTTAGATTTCATCGATTGATGTTGATGTCGGTGTAGGATTCATCTTTAATATATGGTCACATAACCTTCAGAAAAAATCATCAAATATGACTTAAACAATAAAAGAGTGTTGAAGAATTAATTTAATCTATATTAATAAATAAAAATTACATTTTGATATACGGTTTAATTTTCAATTCTTACATTCAAAATCCTACTCCAAGCATATTAAACTTATTAATGTTTTATTACATTGTTACATAAACACAAATATTTTTAAAATTTTAATTTTATTTTGATTTATAATTTAGAGTTACAATTTATAATAAAATTTAATACTTTTAATAATTTTTCACATTTATTTTATTTTAATCTTTTTATTTAATAAGTTTTATTTCTTAAATAAAATAAACAGTCACTAAAAGAATTATATATTAGTATAAAAAAATGAAATATAATCTCATAAAAAATTACAAAAGTAAAATCAAAATATTCAATTCAATTCAAACCTCAAAAAATTAGTTTAGTTTGATTAAATTTTATGTTGATCTCAAACTAATTTAAATTGAACTACAAGTTTAATTGAAAATTTTAAACAGATATTTTTTACAAAATCAATCCAAACCGAGTTGCGTAGATCGACATAAGAATAACAATTACGTGTGAGCGCTAAGAAAGAAGTTGGGGAGATGTTAATGGGAAATAAATTTTGAAAAGAATAGTAGAAAATTGGAGGTACACATAACTTGAGTAGTGAACTCTGTTTAGGCTAAGCTTATAACATTGATTAATTGGTTTAGGTATATCCTTCACCGTCGAGGTTCCTCCTTAATAAATGGGTACATTTGCATAGTAATGCAAAGTTTAGGTTCATTTTGCTGTATGAAGAATGGTGAATAGTGGAGCATGAGAATCTCCCATGTGCATGTTTTGATTTGTTCAGGCACAACGCACATGTTGGGAAAGTTTATCTTACTTGTGCTTATCTCTTCAATGTATGTTTTATCTCTTACAAAAGAAAAAATCTCTGTCTGCTATGCACTACCTAGAAAGGTAATGGCCCCAAACAGTTATGTTCTCAGCTTTGTTTTGATTACTGTCTTGTGTCCAGATTTTTCTTATTTTTCAATAATATATGATGGTATTTCTCAAATAAAGAGGACCATCGTCCATCCAATACTACCAAAAAGAGCAGAAAAAACGCATCCAGAATGAAACTAGTATTCGAGTGTGATATGTCTATATATCCCCATTTAAAACTACATTTTATTGACAAAAAAAAACTATTTTAACAAAATTATTATTTTTTAATGTATAGATCTTTTATTGAAAATTTTACTAAAAAGAAAAATATTTTTAATATGGATCACCACGCTAGTACACATACATATATAATAAGGCAGATGGGATTGGGTATGCCAATCAGATTTGCTAGTTTTGTGTTACGAAAATGAGATACCGATACCAACAATGAAAAACAAAATATACATAGATTGTCATGGCATAGTTCATCCAGCTTTTGGCTTCCAATAAATGTTACATTCTGGCAGTGGAAGCACAAAATCAAACTATCTTTGACTTGGCTAATGCTTTCATATTTCTAAATAAGAACTATGACAAATTTACTTCATTACTAACCCTACAATCTGGTACACCTAGTATATCGTTGTTCATGGGCAATAATCCCATTCAAGATGTCTTGGCATACATTTCTACTTAAATATCGGTTTTTTTCTTCTACTCAAAATGTGTGATGATTGCTCACAATCAGAAGATAGTCAGTTAGGCATGAAATATCCTTTCAAAGCCTTGGGCCACTATAACGTGTAAACAAGCTATGAACATGGAGCAAAGTGTTTGATACTACAACAAAACGTGACTATTTTTTTTTAAGAATGAAGTTCTCCTCAGGCTGCTTTTGCCAAAAATAATTTGCAGCCTCTATCCACCGGGGATGAACCAGAAACTTCTTCTCTTTCACTGCCCACCTGGACTTCTCAGTTCCAGCATCAGTGGCAACTATATGTGTCACAGAGGGATCAATTTCTGTCAAACAAGTGGCTCCCATCTGCTCTGCCATCTTGCGCAAAGATGGCAATGCACCATGAAAAATACGGCTGAAAACGATCACGCATCCGCTTAAAACTTCACTTCTAAGTGACGACAAAACCTTGAAAAAAAATGGACTGGGCGTAAGGACAATATTAATAGAATCTCACATTAGGATTCCAAAATTAACTAAATATTTCCACTAACATAGAACAAGAGCAAATAAGACGAACAAATATGAACAATATAACTACCTGCCTCACATCTCGATCAACAAGGTCTACTTGAAGTTTCTACAAAAGGTTCCCACCACACAATTTTAGAATAATATCAGAAATAAGCAAACATGTTATCAGGATGACATGATGAGGAATGCCATACATCAAAGAATGTGCAATGGACTCGCTCGAGCACTTTGAGAATTTTTGCAAGTGCTCCATCAGTTTCATTTTCATCACTCTTCAGTTCGGCAAGGGATTTGCAATTGAAACCAAACTGGCGACAACTTGAAGCAAAAAAATGGTATCTTTCCATCAGTATAAGATTATCTTTATGCTTCATCCATGCCTGCAACATTTTCATACATCCCAATAAAAGGAGATGATTTTAGTTCATAAATTCCTAAATAACGAAGAATGACACCTGAAATATAGAGAATGAACTTTAAAGGGATAATTAGATTTAATTTAGAAAAAAGAAAAGCCCACTGTTAACCAACATAATCAGGCAAAACATTACACTAGGTCTTTCACAAGAGAAAGACAAGTCAAGACAGTAGTAGTAGTTCAAGCATTGTAAGATTAATTGTGCTTAGTAAAAAATTTCCACAGAAGTTGTCTTCAAAGCCTAAGGGGTTTCCATTCTGCAACACCTTTAGACACATCAAATATTCAACCATAAACTCATAAAGATAGAATCATAGAAAGAACAAAAAGTTCAACCATAACGAAAATGAAAACCAGTTTAACTAGATATGTTAAAATAGCCTGATCTCAAACCTATGAATGAATATTAATAAGCATCTAAGCATAAATGAAAACAGAAATATTTTATTTCCAAAAATAAATACACAATTCAACAGACACCACTAAATGAAAATGAGTTCAGCCATATTTTCTAATCTCTCTTATAATTTATAGAAAGAAACTTTGCAAAGTAAAACTGATTTGAACACAACTAAACTTACAAGATAATACTTTTTTTCAAAAATATAAAGTTTGAAATGTTCAATGACAATTTGATGTAGTCATCTTTGTAAAATGATTTCAAAAGAACTCTAGAAACAGGGTGCTGGCAAACCTATCCTTACAAGTTCAAACTAATAGCCATTCTAGCACCACCAAATGCAAATGCAAGTAAAACTAATTTCTTACTCCTTATGTCCTATCACTCATGAATTGGGTAGAACTTTTGTATTCATATTATACAATCATATTTCATTTATTTCACCCAATTTGAAACATAATCATTTAGAAGTAGCTTGACCAAAGTTGTGAATCCCAGAAGACTGCTTTTAATGGATGAATGAAAAGCTCAATTCTTTCAATGCTATTTAGCAATTGAACAACAATAATTTTCTTCCATTATAACTAAATTAATTATAAACAAGAAATTGACTTTATAGCATCTGAGCCAAAACATAATCTTGCTCATAATAAAGAAAAATATTCTAAAATGACTTCTAAGTAAAATAACTACCATCAAACCAAAATTCCAGTTAAGTATTTCAGCAGTAAAAGTCAGAAACTAGCAATGCACTCACGTGTTCGGTATCATCAAGAATTAGGACAGCACTTTCCTGCCCTAATACAACATCGAGACCCTTCTGATGCTTTTGAGTCCCATCATCTCGAGAAATAACCTTAGCATTGAAGTATTCTCCCTGAGGATCAAGTAGCTTAGCCATTTCTAGTGCATAAGGCCGGTCACCCATGGTATATATGTACATCTCAAACATTTCACTCGCTTCTTTCAGAAATTGATGGACAAAGGGCCTCAATTTGGTCATCATATGCATATGCTCCAATTTGAAAAGGCTACCTTTGGAGACATCTATCATATCATTATTTATAAGTCAAGAAAGGCAGCACATATAAGAAGCCAACAAAAACCAAGATCATCAAAACGGGAAATTAAGAAAAGTTGTCAAAAAATACACACACGATGATTAAGTATACAAATGTCTAAAGACACTAATTTTACCAAAATGCAAAAAATTAAGATAGAATGCCATTCAAAGTACACTCACCAATGTAAGGGATGCTATTCTCAGGACAGCATGACTCCATTCTACATGACACACTGTTCTAGATAATGATGCTTCATGCAGAATGGACTATGCAATTGCAAGAAAAACAACGATACTTTGTCCTTTTGCAACAGAAGAAACTTGAACAAATCATTCTTTATTCAGCCAACATTTTGAAAACAGTATCAAAGACAACAACAGACCAGAATGGACTCATTCATTACCCTGCCACACTTTTACAACAGTATCCTCAGCAACTAACAAATCAAGTCCAAAAGTTATATAATGCACACATCTAGTATTTATGCAAGTCTCTTGTTATATTATAAGACAAAGTTGCACCAACAAAATAGATTATGTGATATTTGATAAAAACAACAGACAGGGGAAACACTTTCAATATTAAGAAAAACTGCTGACTGAGAAAACCAATACCAATTACCAAAAGCAAAAGCACATTGCTGATATACCTCCTAGGGAATCTGTCTGGTTTAGTAAATCCAACTCTTCTGAACTCAAATGAGCAAGGTGAGTGGAATTTAGCAGTGTGTGATCTAGGTCAAGAACCAAGTAGAGCTTTTTACGACATAACAAACTCTTCATGTCTGTATCACGCAATCTTGAAATTTCCTCATCATGAAGTCTCAGTCCCTGCAAATACAATTTTTTCCACCATATTTACTAAACTATTATTTAGTTAAATTCAGTAGATTGGCTAGGTTATGTCCACCAGCTCAACCATCTTGCTAACCAAATCATAAAAATGAAAATAAGATTTCTATATAAAAGATTAGGGGATGTTATATATATCCACCACCATCAAACTCTGGTGGAGCCTATAATCTGTTGATTCAACAGCATACTTATATATGAATGCTCCAGAACAACATATTGTAATTCTTATAGGGATTTCAATATGGAGAAGTATATCCCAAATGAGTGGTGCTACAAGGTCACCACTACACCTTTGGTCAGGATAGATAACAACCATTAAACAAAGAAATAACTATTTAACATGTTACGACTTATTTCAAGTTAATCTAACAGTTATGCAGCAGCAGCAACTATACAAAACTAAACTTGTAATTCCACCAGATAACCATCTGAAACAATGTATACCTTATGTATGTACCCAAATGTCACACCAGATTCCCCATCCAACTTTTGCCCACAACGTATACACATATTTCCAAATGAGCCAGGATGCGTACATAGATCTGCCTCCATGGATGCCTCTGCAACAACTACAGGAAGGAAAAGCTACAACACTTTCAGGGCTAAAAGATAAAGCTGTATAAGTTCAACCAGTGAAATAGTTCAAGAGTGCTTTATAGATAGTAAAACTAAAAACATTATCACCCCGTTTGTTAAAAAATGGTTTTCTTGCTCTAAAATAGAAGCTGTGTATGAATAAATTCTTGATTCACACGCAACTTTACATGTGTGGGAAGGATTCTGATTCCCAGCAAAGATAAGGAGAAAAAAAATTCAAAATTACCTAAATTTTGTTCATTGATTCCTTTTGAAGTAGTCCCCTCGCTTTCCTCGACGCTTTCTAATTTACGTCTTTTAATTCTGCATTAATTCATAAATTAAAGTACAACATAGTGAAATCTGACCAAAACCATGAAGCAAGAAAAAAATCATAGCATCATCTTTCAGAATGACATCTGCAACATAAATGCACCAAAAGCATGAACCCAAAAATATCAGTCTCTCCCTCAGGTTTAGGCAAATTGGTTCACAATTCCACAGACCACCAGTAAAAATAAGTTTTCATGCAAGTATGCAACATTGGAGAAATTTAAACCAAAGCACAGATAAAGCACGCTTAATGTGAATAATTAAAAAAAAGGCATAACTAATAGTAACATACACGCAATAACATCGTTGACAGCAAAAGAAGGATGCCTTTATCTATAATATAAGCAATGGCCTAAATGTAATTAAAACCTCTCATTATGATCTTCTCTGATTTTAGAAACAAACCAATCCTAAAAACTTGTCAAATCTTGGTAATGATCCAGGATAAAAGAAAATCAAATTAAATGCAGCTAACAAGCAACTACCAAAACTATAATCAAAGTCTGAAGTTTGAATCACCATGGTTTCCTACAAAAACAAAGAGAACCGAGATATGTCCAACTAGCTATATGGATCCAATTGAACACTGTTTCACACTACCAAAAACCAAATTTTCAATAAAACCATTTATTTAAGCACCATAATACTCTTTATCAAAAGAATGTTTAGTCCTCTAAGGCTTTAAGGAATCATGATCTGATATTTCAGTTTGCATTAAATGTTAAATAAGATAAGAGTTTATCCTACTCTTCTCTTATTATGTTCCTATCCAACACTCATATTCTCTCATGTTCTATCATTTTCTATTCTATCATATCTACTGAACAGGCCCTAAACTCTAATGAATCACAATATGATACATGAACATGTCACATCACATAAAATTCAACATATTTGTAATTTGTGAAATCACAATTGGCAACAGCTTCTTAACTCATACCAAAACGCATATAAAAGTAGGGAAAAGGTAATAAAGAAGACCTTAGACTCTCAAACTCATCTTGGTTTTGAGGTTGTTTATCTGTAGATGAGTCGGGTGAGTTTGCATCTAGTGCAGCATCGAGATATGCAATGAAATCATCACTGCTGGATGAATGCACGGGAGAATCGGTGACAACACTCATCTGTATCATTGTCATACAACAAAATCAAATTAGGAAGGTTCAATAACAGAGTGAGAGATGGCATGCATCAAAAGCACTGCCAAATTAGAACCAGATTTACCAATGGCAATAAGAGCATTGATCTTCAACAGTACATGCTTTGGCCAGAGAAAAAAGACAAGTGGCAAGTCAGCTTTACTCTGTGTAACATAGTAAATCATACGCCACCTCCAGCTACCCTTACAAATAGATAGTAACTAAATGACTATTGAGGGGCTAGCTACTCCATTACAACACCATTTAATATCATTTAATATTTTAATCCTACTCACACACCATACATACAATTGCAACATTCAATTCCATTTAATCACTCAGATATTGATGTTGTTGATAAGCATGAAAATTAACATTGGTTAATTCAACTATTCAAGTATCCAGCATATTTGACCCAGATGAATACAAGTCTATGGATACTCCAGCAGTCCAGCATGATCCTGACAAACTGAGTAACAAGACTCCCACCCAGAGGTCTTACTTTCATGTAATGTTAAGTTCAATAATTTGAAGTATGCTGTATACCTATATGTGGCCAATCAGAAGCACAAAGAGGGTGAGGCCAGATATAGCTAGTGCTATTGAAAAGATAATCTCCCCAGGATAGGAGCTAGTTTGAAGCCCCTGGCCAAGTGTACTGCAGTAAAATCAATGAAAATTTGGTATTGCATAACAAATGAGGGAGAGAAACTAAGGGGAAGGAAAAGGCAACGGAACAAGTGATTTCATCTATAGACTAAATCTGGAAATATAAAGAACGTACTTTGGCTGAAAGGCCCACTGTTTGAAGGCAAACTCTCCAAGAACATTCAGTACTTGACAGGAACTGGAATTAGATGAGCATTAATGTATTCACAAAGCCAGACCTTTCCCTCTTCTGAACTAATATAAAATTGATTTCAGTATCAAAAAGAAAGGTTACATATTGTATCTGTTGCTGTCAGTTTCGTAATACTGGAAAATAGAAAATAAAAGGAAATGCGACAGATTGTTTGAGGGACATGCACACCTCCCACCATTTTTGCACTCAAATTCTCCCTAAACCTAGCCATGTGTGCGTATTGGTATGACCCTCTGCTCTTCTCACATTCAGCCTCAAAAGCCAGTACAACTCCCTCAGTACCCTTCCAATCTCTCAATTTTACACCTTTGTAATAGGAAACAGGGCAAAAATGGACATATACCTCATCACCTTTTAGATTCAAAGTTTTCAAAGTGAGAAACCAGTAACCTAGATGTCAAACTACATAACAACTAATAGATTCTTCAAAAGGTAATGCCATTAAGTGTATTTAATAATAAGACTAGCAACCTACCTTCAGAATCAATTTTATTGCCACAGATTTTGAGAGATTGTGGAGATCTGATTAACATAAAATAAAACATAGTTCAAATAAGCAATAAAAATTGTTTGTCACAGCTTTACCAAAGAGGATAAGACCTCATAATGCCCAATTGTCCCTACTCCCTAGTCACTAAAACATATAGTTCCTCCAATGGTTTAAACATATTCAAATACTCCTTCCACAAAACTTTTCAAACAGATAACAGTAAAACAGTGTCTGGAATAATAAATAGCATAACACAAAGTACATGAAAAAATGAATTCGATGAAAGGAGCGCCTAAGGCTGAAAAATGTGTTTATTTATTTATGGAGAAAGAGAAGGGTAAAGTACCTGTGTGTGTGAGGGAAAACAACTGGATGAAGGAACTACCAAGGAAAAGTGCAACGAAACCAACGAACAGGGCTTCTGGAGAATTCAAGGGTAAAATTAGCACTTTTTTGGGGATTTTATTGGATGGGTTGGGCTTCGGATTTGGGCCTAGTCATGCAGCAGTTGCCGATGAAGGTTCACCACAACTTCACGGCGTGGTGGTCGTTTCTCGGTCTTCATGATTCAATTTTTGGTGAGGGGTGGTGGTGCTGTGATCCGGTCAATACCAGGGGGCTTTTTGGAAGAAAAACTACAAAAAAGTAATATAAATGATGGGTTGGGCTACGCTCATTGAGGCCCGTTCGCTCGCTCCATGGCTTTCTCTTTCGTGCGGTTCTTTTGTTCCTTCAGGCTTGTGCCTCTTTATGTAAATGGTCAGGAGGAAAATTTGTTATAAATGTGCTCACATTGTTTTTTATAGGTATAAATATATTTTCAATATTTATATTTTTTTGATTTTTATTTTTTAATTCTTAATTTTTTAGAATTTAACTTTGTTAGTCTCTAACAAAGATATGATTAATTAATTAAAACGTTCTCAGATTTTTTTGTCATGTTTTACTTTTTTTTGCCCTACAAAATAATTGAATTTAGAAAAATTAATTAAATAAAATGAAAAAATAAATTTCTGAGAGACTGAAATTAAATTTTACAATATAAAGATTAAAGTTATACTTGATCATTTTTAATATTACTATTTTTAGTCACACTATTTTATATTATTTTAATATATTTAATTTTAGAATGTAAAAAATATCTAAAAACAATAATTTTGAAAATTATTTTTAAATAATTTTAAAATATAATTCTGAGATTGATTATTATAAAAAATAAATTATTTAAATTAATTAGAAATAAATAAAACTTTTTAAACACTAGATACGTGACAAAAAAAAGCACCAAAATTTATATAAAGAAACAAGTGCAAAGTTTATATTTTTTTAAAAAATTTAATGTTTAAACTTTAAAAAAATTATTTTATTCGAATTAATATTTGACAAAGGTAATTTGTAATTTATTAATGTAGTCAATGTAAAAAAACTTGTAACTTTTAAAAATTAATTTTTTGAAATTTATTTTAAAAAATGTTATAATATTTCTATTGTATTTTTATCATTCATTTTTTCTAGAACAACTTATCTTTCTCATCCATTAATTTTTTTATCAATATTTTTATGATAATATTTTTATTAATAATTAATATAATATTATATATCTTTTTAAATTATTTAGTTTTCTAAATAATTTAATTTTATATATTACTTGTATAATTATAAATTTTTAACTACAAATCAGTTTCCAATTAACTTTATAGCTTGATTTTATCAAACATAGCAGATTGGCTCTACGTAATATATGCAGTACCAGTCAAGTCTGAATTACTGTTTTCTCCCAATTACTGTTTTAGTGCTTGAACCTAGTTTTCATTTCCTAAATTTAATGGATTATTCTTTGATTATTCAGGATTCAACTTAACAACTACTAATTTTTTGTGAATAGCATAAAATTCAAATTTAGTTTTTTTTTTTTTTTTTGAAAAGTCAGTATTAAATGCATGAAACAGAAGTTGCGTGCCCATTTGCTCAAATTTAAAAAAGAACCGAGGTAAAGTTCATCATTATTGATTGATGATTCAATTTTTGTGTAGTACAATATAACGGATTATTCTTTGATTGTTCAGATTCATCTCAACAATTACTCTTTGTTGATAATAGCATAAAATTCAAATTTAGTATTTATTTTTTCAAAAGTCAGTATCAAATGCATGAGACAGAAGTTACGTGTCCCATTTGCTCATTAAAAAAATGAACCGAGGTAAAGTCCGTTATAATTGATTGATTATTCAATTTTTGTACATACTAACATTTTATAATCACAACGTCTGGGGGTTCTACAACCCGCCGTCTGGCACTGAAATGTAAATTCAAAATGTCACAGAAATGTAAGCTCAAATGTTACACAACGTAAATTGCTCCCTTATATGTTACTAATATATAATTTCTTTCCTCTAGTAAGTAGTAACCGACACCAAAGGAACACTTCAACTGAAATTCTATTAGAATGTTTCAGAATCTTGTATTGTACTACTAAATATATGTCAAACTTGATTATGTGAGTCATCACTATTTCCAACCTTAACAATATTTGCAATGTTACAGCTGGGGTAGTACACATTCAATGATATTGAAGAATTTATTTCCCTTGCTTTTGGAGCCCCTAAGATATTTAAATAGCCGGAAAAAAAAAATCATAAAAGCTATACAAGAAGAATCAAGCTTTGCATTGAAGATGTGAAATCAGTGTTGCTAGCGGAGAGAACCAAGCCTAAGGGCAATATTTAAAAAAATAACAACGAATGCCCTGGTTTCCTGGAAATACTTACAATCATACAGTTTCGGAGTGGAGAGGGAAGTGGAAAATATAAACAAGTTGGCTGGTAAATAACACAACTCGTGCAAACTCCACCATCTAAAATTCACAATTATTAGATAGAATAATTAGTGTAAAGAAGGCGATGACAATCAGAAAAATATGTACCGCGAGCTATGAGTTCAAAGAGTTACCCCAGTTTTGCAGTGTAACGGAGTTATTTGCTTGGGTTCTCAATGTCAGCTACTACTACTTATGCCACTATACATGCTTCTCAAAAACGCCAGACACCAGACCCGTTCTTGTCCAGTCAAATTCCTAGTCATGCTAGAGTATATACTGATTCTCCAAGCTAGTAGGGTCTAATTATCACTTATTTGACATTGCCAGTCCGGATAGCTGTAGGTAATATTCTTTCTGATTCACACTTCTTTTTCTCACTTTCTGCTGCTTTCTTCATTTCAAGCTCGTGCTGCTTGCAGTTTTCTTCATGGGCTTTGTTAAACATTCTAGTAAAGTTGAGTAGAGTTGATACAACTGCAGAAAATTCAAAATAATTACAAGAAACAGCAGTATTTAAGTACAAGTAGAGAAAGACTCGTGATTTTTACCTCAACTGAACTACATAACAGGTTTCAATATTAGTTACCAAATAGGGGGGACGGGGGAGTGCATTTATGATTTCTTTCCATAAAAGGAATTACTTCAAAATAATAAGAGTGACAGTTTCCCCGCTTCTATTCGGAACTGGCAAGAGAAACCTTATTAAAAATTGACATTGGTAAAGATTAGTTTTAAAGCATTGAATACCAGTTCCAGAATATACTAAAGAATTGTACCTTGAAACTATTAATCCTTTGTTTCAGAAAGGATAATAAAGGCCAGTTAATATTGAAATAAAGGCCATTCATAAAAAAATATTAATATTGAAATCAGGAGTAATAGAATCAAATATTGAAATTTCACACGTGTGCAGACAAGTATATGTGAAGAATCCATGCACTTACTTATTGGAAAGTATAAATTAGTAAGGTACAAAGCTAAATATATCATTAACATAAACCAAACAGAGGGTGATCACTTAAATTAGCCATCAAGAAGGAGTGCTATACTTGAACTTTAGAAAATCACATACCTTGCTCAAATGGGCAGCGGGATGGATCTTCACCAAAATAAAGAATCAACGCATCCACATTCCTACCCTGTAAATATACACTATCCAATTAAAGCTTAGCTTTTATATGGTTTTAAAAGATCTAAATGTATCCTAGAAAGCCTACCACACTAGAATATAGTGAAGCCAATGAACGGACTTCAGCTTCAGCAGAACAGAGGAACTCTTTCAATTTCTGGGGTAAAAATGAAATAATGTTAAAGACTGGAAATACAAACCGTTTATTACATGAAAATCATGAACTTTTAGCGAACAGAAAAGTATTTCACAGTTTTATACTTCCCACATTCTCACATTAGACCAATCACAGACAAGCCTCAATGTCTGCCTCCACAGAATGGGGCTTCAAAAGAAAATGGAAATCTTTTACAGACATGATTGCAAACTCAACTGACTCCAATTAATGTAGATATATGCACATGATTCATGAATAAGATAACTATTTTGTGGAAATGTGAAACTTGAAGCAATGAAAATGAACAAAGACAATTTAAAAAAAGAAGAAAAGACGAGTTGGTGAGTCAACTACTTGAAACTTGTGAAAGACTTATAGTAGTGGCAGAGGTACGATGCTTATACTTTGCCGAAAGTTTCTGATATAGGTCCATCATTTTCCGAGGTTGATAGTTCCTGTATCACTTTCTCTAATCCTTTGTTTATAGCTTGCATCTCCTCGGCCAAATACTTCAATTGGATCTGGATTAAATTATTTAAGTCAGTGTTGGTACATTGTCTATCAATATAATGAATTGAAGAGCCTTTGAGAAGTCCAGAACCTTTGCTGCTGGCTCTAGGTTTCCAAGGTCCTTGGAGAAGTCTAAAACTTCTGGTAGCTTGTCAACTAGCACCTATGTGTAAGCATAGAATCAGATCAATGAATTAGTGTTTTCAAAGTGAAAGTACAAGAAAAGTTATCGACAATATTTCCCCAACTCAATATCAGAATTGACTCCATGGCACTGAAGAAACTCATAATCATTGAAAAAAAAAAAGGAAAGGAAAAGGAAAACAATAAGGAATAAATAGCAACATGTACCTTACAAAGATAATGCATGAGAGTCATCTTGTTGTTCCTTGCGCGCGTCTCAGTGAGTTTAAGAAGGCTATCCAATCTGAATCCAATAGCAGAACCTAAAAGACGATTGGAAAATATAAACATATGAAATTGATAAAAGGAAATGAATAATGACAAGAAATAAGATAAAATGATAATAAAAAAATCGATGCAAATTATATTCAAACTAGTGTATAAAAATTTGTATCCAAAATTTGTGTTCAAAGGAATCATTTATTTGCAAACACATTTGAATGAATAATAATAAGAAACCAATACCCTTCTAATAGCAAAACAACACATAAAAAATTGTGTTCAAAGAAATCATTTAGCATAAAGGCGATAAGTTATAGAGATTTTCTTAAAAAAGTGGTACTTTTATTTGCTGTTTAATGATACATGTTGCATCTATCTACTTCTATGTCCATTTGTTTTAACTTACCTCTGGCAGTTCCTTGGTTCAAAGCATTTCCTAAAGAAAGTATTGTTTGCATAATTCTCTTTAATTTGACAGAATTCCTGATCTGAAAAATGAAACAAAATCGTTACAATATCCATAATGTTATCTTTCATTAAAAAAAGGAAACCCTGCAAAAATATGTTTCAATAGAAAGGAAGATATCATGCCTCTTCTGCAGCAGCATTTACGACATTCAAGCTATTTCCAAGTTCAGAAACCTACATAAAAATATTAACAGGGTCAAACTAGAAATCAATTTAAATCCATTTTTTCTTGTAAGAATGCCAGAAAATAGCAACATTTCAACCTGTGCGTGGAACTGAATCTTGAATGAAAAAACTCTGAGCTTGGATTCTACTCGTGGTACTTTCATCAACTCCGTGAAGAACTATAAGAATTTGGGAAGATATAATTCATATTCATGCCAAGGGAAGGTAGAAATGCAATCTCCACCATTGAAAATAGCAGTTACAGTTACCACTATGCGAGAAATGCTAAATTTATATATTCATACAGAAGAGATCCAAAATATATCCCTAAGCCAAAAACCATAAATACTTATATACCTGTTCACATCTCCCTAACTTCTCCTTTTCCCCATTATAACCCTGTGCCAGAATAAATGAATATGAAATTTATAAGAAATAGGAGACTCGTTATAAGGTACTAGAACTTGGCATAATTATAAACCATTAACATAATTATCTCCAAACCTTTAGTAATTCCATCTCCTCTTTTGTAGGACAAAACTTTATGAGGTTCTCAACCTGATCAATGTCTAGTGCTGACTCTTCCAATGCTAGCACTGAGCTCTGTGAATATTCCAAACACGCCATTGTTAATGAATAAAAACTTGTATCATCACTTATCAAGTCAACTAGATGATTTCACATCATGAACAAAATTTGAAAAAGTAAAGAAGGGAAATGAAGTACAACTGCTTACAAATGAACACAAGTCCCAGCCATTATTCATTTATTCTAATGATACACCAAAAAGATGTTAATGGACAATTGCAACTGTACACTGCATAATTTTCCACCCTTATTTAGAAGCACTAACTACAAGCACATTATCACATTTCGTAATAGGGTTATACAGATATCTATATTAGCATTTGTGAAAGCAAATTATAATAATAATCTTTTTAAAGAAAGGCCATAAACTGTGTATAAAATAGTATCATCGAAAAGATCATTTCAACTGAACTGAACCTTCACCTTTGTAAAAAAGATCATAGTTATAAAGATTTTTAGTACAATCACTATTTGGGCATAATATATAAATGGCTTAAATATGTTTTAACTACTTCTAAATAGGACTTATTTCAAATTACTATTTATTAATTTTTTTTTCATTTTAATGTTTAACTAATTTGTTTTTATTTAATTTTGTACTCGACATTGGCCTCCATTAGTTAAATGTTGACGTGGTTCACAGTTTGTCACATCACTTTCAATCTCTCTCCTCCACTTTACTTTTAAATTTACACGTCACGAATCCATATTAGCAAAAAATTAAAAAAAAAAAAAGATTCAAGCACAAAAAACTTTAATTTTAAAACACTGCATGCTTGAATCTTATTTTTTTTGTTTTTTTAATTTTTTAAAAAATTAAAATACGAATGTAAATTCGTAATGTAAAAATTTAAAGGTGAAATAGAGAAGAGAGATTGAAAATAACATGACAAACTGTGAGTTACATTACAATTTATCTGACGGAAATTAAAGTTAAGTACAAAATTGAAAAAATGAATAGTTAGACATTAAAATGAAAAAAAAATTAATGAATAATAATTTAAAAATTTAAAATAAGTCCTATTTAGAAATAGTTAAAACATATTTAAGCTAATATAAATAGTTAGTACTCTCTTAGGTCAATGCATGTCCTGACTGAATTTTAGAACACAGCAAAATGGTTAGTTAACAATTCTACACATGTTTCATATGAAGCCTTCAACACTTCTCTTTCACTCTAGCCTTCTATCCAACACCTAGAAACTGTTCTCCTCAACAGCAATTAGATATTTCAAAATTACAGCACAAGAAATTAGTTCATATATTTTTTTTTCCATAATAAAATTACAAATTCAGTTAATTTACTAATGTCAACGCTCATTTAGTTTAAACTTAAAAAAATGAGATTATATGATACTGATACAGTTCTTTTATTGATTTTCTTTTCAAAATTTACTATTTTAAACATCTAACAAAAGCACTAAATTTCTTTTTTTAAGTTTTCCCTTAAAATTTTATAGTAAAATTTTACATGCTTACTATAAAATTTTAACATAACTTTTAATCAAAAACATTTTTCTTCTAAAATGCATTGCGCACATACAAACCAATATGAACTCTCAATATGCTACAAGAGTATGAGTTTGTAAGAAGAAATTACATTGAAATATTCAATACTTTCATGTCAAACAAAACAAAAAATGATGAAGGTGATGCGAACATTGTTTGTTTCCACTTAATACAAATCACTAATAAATTATAGAAAAAGACTTTGAATCAAAAGAACAAAGGTACCATTCAAATGGCAATCAAAACCATAGTTTTCTTATTAAATGACACTCCATATTATTTAATAGTAGTTATTCTTCTTTACTACATAGTTAAAGACAATAAAAGTAATATCAATCTTACCATTAAATCATGCAACGGCACTTTCACTTTTGAAAGCATAATTTCACAATTATATGCTCGTCTATGGTCAATCTGCAATGAGTGATAAAAACAATCTGAATCAAAATTAAAAGTATGATAATACCACTTTTTTGCCAAGGCCAGAAAATAGATATCAGTGAGAAAATGATAAATAGAATCTATTTTAGGAACTGCACTACAGTGATAAACATTCATTATTTCACACCTTCACTGTACTCAACTTATATCACTCACATTAGTCAATTTAGATGATAGTATCACCTAAAAAATTATATTTTCACATACATGCATATACATGGACAAGTCTTATATTATTTGTTTTTGTTTTAAACTTTAATTTAATTTTAAAATTTTTAAATAAGTTTAAATTTAGTTACTAGGGTAAATAAAATTGATTACTTAACAGAGAATAAAGGGGTATTTTTAAAAAAATACACATTAATAAAGAAGCATTCTTAAGAAATAATACGATAGAAAACATTCCTAAAAAATATTGTCTAACGTTAGACCAAATGTATTTTTAACATTCTTAGGAAAACAGAATTTTTAAGAAAAATAATTTCTAGAAAACTAAAAGATTTTGTACACCAACAC
Organism: Abrus precatorius; assembly: GCF_003935025.1. Taxonomy (NCBI): domain Eukaryota; kingdom Viridiplantae; phylum Streptophyta; class Magnoliopsida; order Fabales; family Fabaceae; genus Abrus; species Abrus precatorius. Next base: position 34,056,661 of record NW_020874428.1, on the reverse strand, counting down.
TTCCTTATGGTTATCTATTACCAACATAAACTGATAACCATTGGTCATAATTTACTACGAAATATCACATTTTTCGCAATTTCTTGTCACATTCGGATATAAGCAACTAGATTATATAAATATCCATAAGCAGTCTAAGTGATACTATAAACTGAAGCTAAATTACCAGCTGCACTTTATCATTTTTAGGCCCAACCGAGCTTTGGAGATTTAACTTCTTGGCAGGACCTGAACTTGGGACTGCTGCTGAGAAGAGACTCTCAAGCTCTGAAATATCAATCTCTGGGGCTCTACATTTTTAAGATAATAAAAGGAAAAGCAGGTGAGAATATGGAATGATAGAAAGCTAATCTGCACAGAAAATGAAACACTATATAGCCAATCAACATTACTTGGAAGCTTCACCAGATTTCTGTGTCTCAGCCCACAAACTTCCTTGCACAGCTCTAGATAGTTTCAACCAATGCAATGGCTTCAACTTTTTGCTGTTATTCTTAGAGTTAATTGTACGTGATAGAATTCGTCCCTTTGAGCCAGTTGCTAAACCAGATTGAGGTCCGGTTGTACCTGACACGTTATTTCCATCACCAGCCCCAAAAAGAGACAATGGAAAAGCATTGGCTGGTTTGAGACCTCCTTTACCAAAGGGAATTGGAGGAGGTGGAGCAGCTGGTGCTGTAGGAGCAGATGTGGACTTTAGCAATGAAGAACTAGAGTGACCTGAGGAAAGTGGTGGTGGAGGTGCTGGTGGTGGTGGTGCTGATGCTGCTGGCACTATGGTGGGACCTGCAGCTTTTCCAGAAAGACAAGGAGGTGGTGGAGGTGGTGGAGGCGTAAACCTAACAGGTTGCTCCTCTTTTAGAAGAGGGGGTGGGGGAGGGGGAGGGGGAGCAGGAGGAGCGTGTCTATCTCTAACCTGTGGCTCCTCATTCATGGGAGATGAAGGAGGAGTAAAGGATCCAGCGTTAACATTTAGTTCCTTCTTTGGAGGAGGTGGTGGAGGTGGAGGAGGTCCAACTCTAACTAGTTTGGGATTCTTTAGTGGAGGGGTAGGAGGTGGTGGAGGTTGTGAAGGTGAAGACTGTAGTCTTGTTCTAATAGGTAGAATCTTATTTGCATGTGTTATGGAAGAAAGTGAATGAGATGGCTGAGTTGAAGTAGTTGCTGAAATTGATGGATGGGAAGTGATGTCAGCTGGTGACTTACTGCTAAAACTAGATGACAATTGGGTCCCTGGTATAGGGCTAGAAACAAATGAATGACTTCTCTCTTGTGACTGGTGTCTTGATTGCAATGGCGAAAGGTGAGGTGGTGATTCTGTGTGAGGAGGAGAATCATGAACTTTATTAGCACACCTAGTGGAGGGAGGCCGCAAAGGAGGTGTTTGAGGGGAAAGAGAAGAATCAACAGAACGAGATAAGAGAGGATCAGATGCCTGCAGTTTTATGCCAAGATTTGTAGATTCAGTTGGACATTTACTGGATTCCAAGGTTCTTTCAGAAGAGCTGGACATCTCTTGACAGATGAAGTCAGACGTACTAGGTTGTTGTGCAGTAGCCTCAACCTTGTTGTTCCTATCCTCTTTTCTACTCATATAATTGTCTAGGGATTGCATAGTTGAGGATAAAGACTGCATGGCTTCATTCATATTCCCCTGAGGCATTCTAGAACCTGTTTTATGCAAAGTACCAGTTTCCATCTGCTGATCAGAAACTGTATCCAACATGTCGTTCATAGCCGAAGCACTTATCTGCTGGAGAACATTTAGTGCTGCATCTGCCTTGGGGCTCATCCAGTCTACATGACTAAAGATCTCTTGAACCTTAGCAAATGCTTCCATTGGCAGACCCTCCTTCTCCTCAAAGCACGATGTACCTTCCGCCATAACTGCTGCAGCAGCATCCATCTCTGAGAAAAGGATCTTAACACAAACATAAACCAAAAAAATAAATTAAATATTAGGAATAAATAACCTAAAAAAAATATTATTATAGTTGAAAACTAGTTGCACCTCAGCTCTAAAATCTTTTGGAAAGTGATCTTTAGCATCCCATAAAATGTCAATTTCGTCCCGGTTAAGCATCAAAATATTAGATCTAACAAAAGCCGTGTTGAACATGACTCGGAACATCATCTTTTCATGCTCTATGTCACCATTCAAGTTAATACTCTCAACCACAACATCACCTTGAATATGGCAATTGATGTCAATTTTAATTAGTTCACACTCTCCCTGCAACACAATAGCAAAAAATTTCATAACAATTATGCAACTCACATCAAATTCCAGATGCATCTTGCTTGCAGGAATAAATAAGTTGACCAACAGTCGCTACTAGAACGGCAAACATTTCATCATATGAAAATGTTTATTAAAACTTAAAGAGCATGGGTCTATTCTGAGGTGAATTGAAATTTGACCAGGATATCCTAATTGCTAAACATAGAGCATACGAACTTAGTTTCCCTTCCTTCTTGTAAATATTTTCCCCCTCTTTATCCTTATACATTTTTGGGATATTAATGCTAAGTGCAGCCTCTTGGATCCAGACTAAGATTCATTTTAAATAAAGCTCCCATATTTGTCAAAGAGGAGTAACAAACAATATGCCGTTCATCAATATAGGTACATCATACATGCGTAGGCCTATTCTTATTCCAACTTTCAAGCTACCGAAAAATTATTATGCATGTTTGACTCAGTAATCAGAAAACCAAATTCCAACTGCAAGTGAATGATTTAGAACTATTTCAAGTTTAAACAATCAGAAATTGTACAACACAATTTATAAAGCACTCTGCAAGTCAAAACTGCGGAAAATTAAACCAGCATTAAAGGAAGAAAATGAATGAAGTGATTTTTCCCTATTTCATTTCAGAGCCTGCTTGCCATAATTTATGAGGTTGCAAGTAATCTCAAGGACACAGCTACTCACAAGCTTCAATAATTTCTTGCAAAATAACAGTAGCAAAATAGACATTTTATCTGTTAAAAATAATGATTTTATCTGCCATGTCAGGATATTTCATGAAAATATGCAATCTGTGCATGCCTCTATAAAGTACAGGCTTCGAAATAACACCGTCAACAAACTGAAAACACCCAAAGAGGAGGCAGGAGAACTCAGAGCAAACCATTTGAAAGCATGACGTAAACTCACCTGCTTATAAGTCCGGACATTTTTGCTTCTCTTTGGAGTTGAATACAACTTTTTTGGATTTTTATCAGCACTAAAAGGATCCGGTCCATAAATTCTAAACACGGGATGACAACCACCTTCCCCATCAAAGTTTGGAAAGAATCTGAGAATGATGCAGTCCAACATGAGTGCCCTGTCCAGTGGAGGCCAATCTATGGCCACATTCCTCCTGGAAACATACTGCAGATACCGCAGTTGGGAAGGGATCGGATTCAACGGCGCCAACAAATGCAACAGCTCACTCGGAGCCTGCCTGTGAACCATATCCAAAGTCCTCTGTTCCCCACTATAAACCTTTCTATAAATCAACAATGCAGCCAACATGAAAGCCAAAACAGGCCAACCACCACGTTCACAATGCATCAACAACACATTATGCTGCCCAAGCGAGAGCCAGCTTTCACCAGACCTCAAAAAGTGATGAATGAGCTCCATTTTGAGCACAGGACAACCCTCATAGTGCCGAGGATAGTCCATTATAGTAATATCATACTCAGACATTATATGTGCCATTTGACTCTTGGTATTTTCCTCGCGGAAATTAAAAACCAGAATTGAAGCATCAGGTAAGTTCTCTCTAAGTTGACCTACTATCCCATCCATGTACAATTTGTAATTCCCTTCATCCCAAGCATCCGTCGTGAAGCAGCAATCAAAAACTACATCCACAGTGAACGTTATGTTAATTCCAATTTCCAACAACAATCAGTGCCTCCTAACAATAACAATCATAAGCTAAATTCAAATTAAACAGATTCCATTCATATCTCTTCCCCGCTTTTCCAATCAATCAATCACATACCTACTGTTCCTTGAATCATGAATTGCGAAATAATTTTTTCACAAAATGAGAATGAGAAAAAGAGAGAGAAAGTACCGTAAACTCGCTCGCAGATCTCGAGAAGGCCATCAGGTGGCTTGCGAAAGAACAATTTGCGGAGCATAGCCATGTCCGCGAAGCTTCAGATTCAAGACGAGAACCCTATCGCGCGCGATCAAATTGCGAACTAGAAATTCACGTTCCACGGAACGTAACGTCACGTAACGATCTTCCTTACGCTTTAAGAAGGAAAATCGCGCGAAGAAGCGGTTTCGAGGGAAAATGCGAGAACGAACGAAAAGCGAGTTTGGATTTATCGTTGCATCTCTTTCTCTCCCTCTTTCATATTTCTGTTTCTCTGTGAAAAAGAAAAGGAGAGAGGGTGATGGGTCCGTTGGTTTTGTTTCGTAGCTGAATTATGTTACTTCAGCTCAGATTACCAACCGACTCACAGTGACACGTCGGTGACGTGGATGCATCTCCCCACGACACGTGTATCATGGGTATCGATCACGGGTAATTTCAAGTTACCGTGGTTTTCCATTTTCGGAATTTTTTTCCATCATGTAACAGTCATTGTTTCCCGCTTCCGTACAATGGAGAGACACGTGTGTCCATCATTGCACGATTGGTGTTTGTTTCTTCCTATTGCCACTGGGATTTCCTTCTACGTGCCTCAACCCAACACTCTCGCATCAAATTTTTATTCCATTATATTACCTTTTTATATATTAAACTATAATACATTTTTTCCCATTTCAACTCACTTTTCAAAAACTATATGCATGGAACCACAAACCATAAAGTGTCACAGTATCAACAAAGCCTTTCAACTAAAAGAATCAACTGATAATCTATTTGGGCCCTCTTCATTCTCATTGTATATTTCATTTGTTCACATAACATCCTCACTAATTGTCAAAAAATTATAATTAATTCAATTGTCATTATAGTGCTCCTCCAGTGGTCCTATCAACTGAAAAATATGTAGTTGATTAAAATTAGTTTGTCATCTATAGTAATATATGTAATTTATAAAAAAAATTAATTCTTACAAATATATAATAAATACTGTAAACTTTTTATTTAACATCTCAAAATAAAACATCTTGCAGAATTTAAATTTAAAACAAAAAGTGATAAATTTTTTATGATACTTGTTTGGGATTTTTAAAAAAATATTCAATAAAAGTGCTAATTTTGATTTTCAATTGGTAACTCAAGAAAAAACAAATAAACATATACATTTTATTTATGTGTGTGTAGATTATCTTATTAAATACGCAAGAAATAGTAAATATCTCGTTTATAGTAATTTTTTAACATACTAACTGTAAGTATTCAGGCATGGCACAAAGTGTGAGCTAAACGATTTGTTCATATGAAAAGCTTTTGCCAATTAATAATTCGAGTCAATTTAGTCATACTCTTTTTAGTCCTCGGACTCTTACTTTTATTTTGAATTGTAAAGGTGTCGTAAAATAGAAGATTAGACGCCATTATTAAAAGCAATTTTCCATTTTGTATCTATGGTAAGAAAAATTAAAATGAGAAATAAAAGATCGTTAAATATTTATTTTTAAAATACTGAATAAATCAGCTTTAATGTTTTTACACTGTATATGTACGACAATTTTATACTTTTAATAAAAAAGTATCACTTTTAAATGTTTAAAATCAGTGTTAAGAGTTCATGACAAGTTTGTAAATAAAAATACGTGTGTTATTTAGCAGAATTTTATGAGATAAACGGGATTTTAAATTGGCACCGGTTAAAGCTATTTCTTGTTCTTGAAGCTTTATGAATGGTTAAAGTTAAAAAAGAAAAGAGGGAAGCTTGTTATCGTGATGTCAGAAAATGCGGAGAAAGTAACATAATAAAGAAGGGTTTCATAAAATGGGGTTAAGGCACAAACATATATATGGTTGGGTTTCATATGTGCCTTGCAAGACATTGGCTTTGGACCCCTAAACATCTCATGTGGGAATCTGGGTTTCATATGTGGTTGGGTTTCGTACAAGATTTGACCAACAAACTACAAAACACAACTACCTTAATTAAATCAGTTATTGCTATCCACACCACCGACAATTTTACAGCTCATTAGATTTTCTTGTGTCACTGTTTATGGGCTTGATATTGTTTTGTTCTATGTTTACCTGAACTCATCTTCAACTTCAACTAATTTATGCTGAATAATCGATTTTGTTGTGAGTAGAAAATATTTATTACCCCTTAATGTGTTTTTAAATTTTGTGTTTAAAGCGTCATAATCGTCAGTTTAAATTGAGAAACGATTTACACATATGGAAATGTCAAACTAACATGCCTTGGGATTTTTTTTCTTCAAATTGTAGCACGTCTTAGATTTTGGATCATCATTTTTGCATTAATCACGTCATCTTTTGTTATTGTTTTCATGATTTAGTTTTTGAAAATAAGTTTAGTATATTCCGAAAGAGAATAGAGGGAGGAGGAAACTTAAATGTTGGCCCAATATAAGAAAAATTTAACTGGACTATAACTGGAATTCAAGAAATGTGTTTTTCTTCTTTGGACCAACAAAATTTGTGCTTCTTTTATATCAGTGTTCATTGTTATTATTTTGTATGATCATTCTTTAAAAACTTACACAGAAGTCAAATCCAGGAATAATCATTTTTTATTTTTATAATATTAATTTTAATTTTTTATTATTTTAAATTTGAAAATTAATTTTTTTTAGTTTAAACTAATATATATTAGTTAATCATTACATATTTATATTGAATTATTGAATATTGAATCAACATTAATAATAGTAACGACAATAATAATAAATGACTATGGTAATAATAGTGGTAGAAGTATGTAGTAATGATTACAATAATTATAATTATGAGAATGATAATAATGATAGTGAGTAATCAAAGTAATTAAATGATAAGTAAAAACATTAGTGAGTATGATAATGAATATAGTATTAGAGGTGATAATAATGTAATTATACAGATAAAAAATACTTGTGTTGATCATAATGATAATAATTAATGATATAACATTAATAATAGTTATATTCTTAAAATAAAAAGTATTATTTATGATGCAATGACAAAGATTATGATAAGCAATTAAGTGATTAAGAAAAAAAATAATGAAAGCTTAAACTAATAGTAATAATAAGAATGGTAGGCTAATAATAACAGTGAAAATTGATGTTACTAAAAAACAACAAAAGAAAAATAATAAAAAAAAAAATAACAATAATTATGATGACAATGATAGTAAAATGACAATTATAACAAAATGATAACAACATTAGTTACATCTTAAGCAACGATAGTTGACAAGAAGCAATAATAATGATAGTAAATATAATATTAATTTTTTATAAGATAAAAAAATTAAATAATTTATTTACAACTTAAAAATTTTATTCATTAATAAAACCAAGATAAATTAATTTTACACATGAGTTAAAACTTTTTTTGTTTATATTTAATTGATTGTGTTTTGTTTCAGAATATGCATTTAAAAATAGAAAAATTGCATTTATTCTAAAATGTTTAACAATGTTTTGAGTTTTTTTTTTTTAATATTTCATATAAATTTAAAAAAAAATACAAGGATAAACATGTTTATGAGATGTCTTTACAGTTTTTGTCATGGCTACGCTTACTATGCAGTTGTCTTTTATTCTAAATATTACATTGTGCTAAATCCTTATTATACGAGGAACATCGAGCAAACAGCAATGTTTATGTCTAGTATGAATAAATGTAATTAATCTTAAGATTATTTTTTGCTTAAGTATTAGTTTGACTTTAGTGAAAATATATTTTAAATAATTTTAAATTCCTACAATGAAAAAAAAAAATCACAAAAATAAACTCTACCTTGATGGCCAACAGATTTATATCAAGTAGGTGTATTTTGTTATGATAAAATTTCAATACGATATTATATTGTATTTTTAGCATTGTTATTAGATTTAAAATAATAGTTGATATTACTAATATACACAATCAATGTCAATATTATAAAATATTAAAATATTAAAGGTTGATGGAAGTCATTAAAAAAAAAAAATAATTAACCTTTATAATGACGTGTGAATTATATTTTTTATTATTACAATAATTTTTATATATGTTTTAAGTTTGTTTTAAATTTTAAAGATAAAATTATTATTTAACATTTTTAATAATTTTAAATCTCTATATTTATATTTATAATTTATTTTTATTATTTTATATAAACTTTAATTTTTCTACATATAATTTTATTTGTATAAAATTCTACTTAGTATATTGTTTATATTATTTTAAAATAAATTATATCTTAAAATTATTATAATTTTGTTAAAATTTTAATATTTGGATACATATTGTTTGTGGTTATTAAATTTTTAAAATAAATTTATAAATTTTTAATGTTTTAAATAATTTTATTATATATATATACATTCAAAATGGAAGTGGAATGTGATGGTTGAAACTAAAACAACGTTTCGAATCATAATCGCGAAAATCACGTTTTGAAACTCCAACACGGTAGCAAGATGCATGTGAAACATGCCTAAGTGAACCAGTCAATAGAGTGATTATTATTTGGACCAAAAAGAAAAAGAAAAAGTGAGTGCGTTATTACCGTATTATAGCCTACCACAACAACAAATATGTAAATGTAAAACATTTTCTAATTGATAAAGGCGTGTAAAAATATTTGTAATATTAGTATATTAAAATTAAATTCCAATATAATTTATCATATTTTTAAAATAAATATTAATTAATATACTAAGTGTATTGATTAAAAATTGAAAATAAAATATAACTATGTATTCTCCTTAGTCAATAAAAAATATTTTTACAACATTGATTAATAAGACCTTATTTTTTAATAGAAAACTACACATTTTTTAATTTTATAATAAGCGTCTCTTAGTCACGTATTAGTGAGACTCTTTTTAAACACCTCTTTCATTTTTTTAATTATGTAAGGTTATGATATAGACAAAGGAAAATAACTAATTTCCTCGTTAATATTAAAATTGAAACTTTTAGTATATATTAGTGCGAACGCAACATCATAATAACTTTGTGAGTCAAATTAGAATTACACATATAAATAAAAAGAATTAAAAAATTATTAATATTTTAATCATTTTAAAATAATTTCGATTTTTTTATAAACCAAAACCTCATCAAACATTCAATAAAATAATTTATATTTAAATAATTTAAATTAAAGACATATTTACAAAATTATTATAATAATAAAATAAGTGTTTATCATGACTTTCAAATATATATTTTTCATATTTATTTAAATTTTTCTCTATATAATTATATTATTAATAAAAAATAATTTAGATGATAAAATATTTAAACACAAGTGAAAATATAAATTGTGATTAAACTAAGCCAACAGTGTGTGCTTAACACTGTAGCCGCAGTGTGTTGGACGGAGAACGACGCCGTCCAATAAATACATGCGGCTGTGATGGTCTGCACAACGGAGTCCACATTTGGAGGGTCCCACAAAACGACTTCGTCTTGCTCTCTCACACATATAAATCACATTGCCATCCACATCGACATTTTCGAAAAGGGAAAAAAGAAAACAAAGAAGAGCGTTATCTCTCTCAATCCCTTGTGAGCTTGATTCTTCTCTTCTGCTCACAATGGCTTGCACCCTCGCAGATTCATTATTCCTTTTCAAGGTTTTCCTCTTTTAATCTTCTTCCTTTTTCTTTCACCGTTATCCTAAATTCCAACGAAGTAGAATCTCATGCTCTGGTTTTGCAGGGCTCTCATAAGAAGCCAGTTTTCAAGACAAACATTGCTGCTGCGCAATGCTCTCCAGGTCATTATTGCCCTTACCTTACCTCAATTCAGTGCTGTCGTTTTACTATTTCCTAATGGCGTTTTAAATAATTAATCGTCGTTCTGCCACAGCCATGTTTAGTTTGAACTGTGAGGGGCTTATACGGAAAGGGTTAAGGCATCAAAGGCATTTTGTTGGTAGGAATAGAGTCACTGTTGTACGTGCTGTGGCAATTCCAGTAGAACCAGTGGAAGCTGAAAGTGCTGAGTACAGAAAACAATTAGCTGAAAACTATGGTTTCAGCCAAATTGGAGAACAGCTTCCAGATGATGTTACTTTAAAGGATGTTATTAATTCCCTTCCCAAGAAGGTGCTTCTTTCTTTTTTCTTTTAATTTTTTAAATGTAGAACCGTGTCGTGTTTTATAGCGTCATCACTGAACAGGACTTTTGTGTTAAACTGTAGTTTGCTGAGTCAGTTCTTAGGTAGTCTATTATTTTCAATGATTTGTAAATTGTGTTATTAAGTTTGGATTTTTTTTCCTTGCATAAGAATATTGAGAAAATGTTCCCAATGTCATGGTGGCGTATGTGTATATAATAGAACATCAATGATGTTGTTTGTATATGGTTCTTCCATTTTCATCCCTTGTTTTGGCATAAAATTATACCCAAATGAAAAAAAAGAAAGGAAAGGTTTGTCTTCCTTTTGTAATGTTTTCATGGTGATGAGGGTACAGTTTTTATTTAGTTATGTTTAATTTGTTAATGATGCATATTTTTCCTTTACATTTTTTTGAAGGTCTTTGAGATTGATGATGTAAAAGCATGGAAATCTGTTTTGATATCTGTCACTTCCTATGCCCTGGGGCTCTTCATGATTTCCAAAGCTCCCTGGTATCTTCTTCCTCTGGCTTGGGCATGGACTGGGACTGCAATAACAGGGGTTAGTTCAGTATGCATAGTTTTCTTTATCAACATTCGTTACTGGTTCCTCACACCTATTTCTCAGCAACTCTTTTCCCCTTAAAGATCTTGGCCAACCTTCTGATTTTGTTTTTGTAATCCTCTTTCCTCTTTTTTTTCATACAGTTCTTTGTTATAGGACATGATTGTGCTCACAAATCTTTTTCAACGAACAAATTGGTAGAAGACATTGTCGGAACTCTGGCCTTTATGCCACTGATTTATCCATATGAGCCATGGCGATTTAAGCACGACAGGCATCATGCAAAAACAAACATGTAAGCAATTTTGCCTTCTGTTTTGTTTTTCCAGGTGTATCTTGTAAATTAACTGTAGCATCAGAGGGACTGGCTAATATTTCAATTTAATAGGAAGTGCAAAACTTGATTATTTGTTTTGTTTTAATAGATAGTGGGATATTGCATCATTTTGCTCTCCATGATATTTCCCTTTCCTTTCCAATATGCATTCACACTCAGTCCCGCATGTGCTCAAAGTTAGAGGGCACTAATGCAGAAAGGATAAAATGCATGCTACATACAGTATGTATAGTGCACCTATTGAGACGTGTAATGATAACATGCTTGCTAAGGAGAAAATCCTGTGCCATGTTTTATTTACATGATGCTCACAAATACTAATATGGAATCCCCTCCTTAGGAGATATTTGGTTTTAGAAAACATTTTTTATTTTCATTTTCTGTTCTTTATTTTTTATTATAAAACAACTTTCTTATTTTTATTTTGTTTTCTATTTTCAAATATTTGTATAGTAAGTATAACTTTTATTGTTTTTTTGTACAAATATTGGAAAATAGGAAATGGAATGAAAATAAGGTTAGAATTTTGTAATTAAAAGTGAAAATAGAAAATTAGAACAAAAAAGTTTTTTGAAATCAAACAACCTCTAAGGGTCTCTCTCTATCACACTCACACTTTGAGCTTTCCACACCATAATGGGTCAAATCAGTAGCTTCACTGTTTCATTACTTTGAATTGTAAGTCATTTCTGATGCTACAGGTTGTATGAAGATACTGCTTGGCACCCTGTTTGGAAGGATGAGTTTGAATCATCTCCAACTTTGAGGAAAGTAATAATATATGGATATGGTCCTTTTCGATGTTGGATGTCTATAGCACACTGGTATGGCATACAAAGGAGTCATTTATTCTTTAAGATCACCTATGCCTTGAAATATTTTTACAGTTCCGCAAGTTCTACTTCATTTACTTAAGCAGCCTTGGATTCATATTTTATGACCTTTATTTCAAATCTTGATAATGATGTGCATCCTAACAGGTTGATGTGGCACTTTGATTTGAAGAAATTCAGACCAAATGAAGTGAATAGAGTGAAGATAAGTTTAGCTTGTGTTTTTGCCTTTATGGCAATTGGATGGCCATTAATTATTTACAAGACTGGAATAATGGGATGGATAAAATTCTGGCTGATGCCATGGTTGGGCTATCACTTCTGGGTAATTTCACTTCTATCTTGGAAATTCATATTTTGTTAAACTTCACTGAAAAATTTTACAATGATTTAATCTTATGGAATGAGAGAGCACTGTGTTCAACCTTAATAAAGCTATGCCATTTTAATTTTTAAATTTAAAAACTGTTATTTAAATTTAATTTTATCCCTCTTGAGTCCTTATAATTATTCCTGGATTCCCTAGTTATAACTAGGGATTGCAATAAGTCATGATGCTCATTAAGGTCCTATGTTGGCCTATTTTGGCCAAACCTACATAGCAAACAAACTAGGCTTGTATTGTTTATAATCTTATTTAATTAAATAGGCTAAGTTTTAGGCCCTAAAAGAAAGCTTTTTTTGCTTAACAAAGTGACCTATTTATTTATTTCCTGAATGTATACATTTTGGACAACATATAATTTTATTAAAGATTTTGTTAACCTCAGTCCTTAGTGCTGAGTTTAAACGTCTACAAATAGAAAATTTTTATAAAAAAAAATATACAATTATTATATTGAAATTATAAAAATACAATAAATACTTCTTTTTTTAATAAAATTTGCTTATCTTCAGTCCTAAACAAAACTCTTTTATTAAAGATGATATTAAAAATTAAAAAGTTTAGTTTCTTAGCCTACTTTAAGGCCTACTTGTAATATAGGTTTTCTGTCAGGATTTTATATTTTTGCAAAAAAATTTAGGCTATGCCCCAAAAAATAGCAAATGATAGTTATTAGGCAAAGATCAGGCTGGCATTTTGCTAAGCAGGTCTAACACTATTTGCACCTCCAGATAAAATATCATGCATGCCCTTTTTATTTTAAATCATTGACAAATTTTGTTTGTTACCATATATTGCAATCTTGTTGAATTATTAATATTTAGTAGTTCTGTTATCCCCCCACCCCCCAAGATACAGTGTGCCGTTGCCAAGTCTGAATTTTCTTGATATAATTAATACTCTGGCCATGTGTCTTAGAATTTAAAGTTATATAAAGAGTCCAATATCTAAGTGGTTTTTTGTTTTGCTGGCAATCACAGATGAGTACTTTTACCATGGTACATCATACTGCACCGCACATACCATTCAAATATTCAGAAGAGTGGAATGCTGCACAAGCACAGCTTAATGGAACTGTTCATTGTGATTACCCTAAATGGTAATGGAATTCCTTTTGCTCCTTTGATTGCAATTTATGTTTTCCTTTCCAATAAATTGTCACATGGAGGTGGAATATAGTGCATAATTGATGAGCTATTGTTGAATTTTATTTCATTACTTATCCGAAGATGACTGATCTTGGATTCTATGAATAATTTTTAATGATTTATCCTTCTTATCCTACCTATTCCTTATCTGTGCTCCAGTGTTATTAAAATACAAGACAAAAATTTGAAAAAATAAAACAAATGAGAATAAAGATCTTTTTCATAGGCCAACGATGTTTTCCCAGGATGAGTTCTTATTTGAGGTGAAGAAGATTTTTACATGTGCTTTGATATTGCATTACTATTATTGATTAATTATGAATCTAATTTGAAATGTTTTTTATCAACCAACAAAATTTGAAATGTGTTAATGCTTACAGTTTCCTGATATCTGTTTTAATGTCTACTGCCAGTGAATGTGTTAAATTTAAAATGCTTGATTATTCATATGTTACATTGCATCCCCTGAATTACTTATCTTATAACCCCCCCCGGCTTTCTCATTTTGTCTTAAAAAACGTTTGTATATCATAGGATTGACAAACTTTTTTCTTTTGTTGCTATTTTTTTTTTCCTGAACAGGATTGAGATCCTATGTCACGATATTAATGTCCATATTCCTCACCACATATCCCCGAGGATACCAAGCTATAATTTAAGAGCAGCCCATAAGTCTCTCCAAGAAAATTGGGGACAGGTAAGACAGAAAGTGCCGATATCGTTTTCTGCCTGTTCATGTATGGAACGAGGGTCATTGTTCAATGCATTAAACTTATATTATCAGCACTGTCAGCATAATTAACAAGTAATGGCTGGCTTTTTCTTCCTTTCTCGAGTCTCAGTCTTAAAAAAATATTAAAATTGTTAGACTATTTGCTTTGCCACTGAAGCTTCTTTTAGATATAGTCCAAATAAAAGATTTGGCAGTTTTGTTTATTCCAATAATACATATTTGTAACTTATCCCATTGGTTAAATTCTCTAGAAAATTGTCATTGTTGCTAATTATTTTTATCTTGTTTTCTTTGTGTTGGATCGACAGTATCTGAATGAGGCTAGTTGGAATTGGAGATTGATGAAGACAATCATGACAGTGTGTCATGTGTACGACAAAGGGCAAAATTATGTTGCCTTCGACGAACTTGCCCCTGAAGACTCTCACCCAATTACATTTTTGAAGGAAGCCATGCCTGATTATGCCTAATTAGGTCCACGCTGGCTTTCTTCTCATATGAAATTTTTTATGTATCAAATTAGGTTGGTATGCCGTTCAATTTCTTTTTACATGTTCGTTCTTTGTCTAATAGGGTTTTGTTTTTCCTATCACGTATAAAGAGAAAATTGCTTGCTGCTATCGATAATCATGTTACCAAGTTGCGGATTATCCAAGGCCAAGCCCCAAGAAGCATTCATTAGGTTAAAGTAGATGGGTAATCTTTACAGCGAGGTTCTTGCCAGATATACACGTTGGGAGAACATTGTATTATATATTTTAATATATAAAGTTGTCCAACGGATAAGAAAACACGTGGAGTTGCACAGTGGTTTGAGCGCAATGAATTATGCTGAGTACTGCCAATATTATTGCTGGGTATTTTTTTTTCTTTATATTGCTGACATTTAGGTCTACAGTGTCCTTCTGGTCTAGTGAAAAGTCCATATCCAACCATAACTGTTTGCAAACTTCAAAGTGGAACGATCTTCTAAACACAAACAAGTGTTTCCTCGTGGGGAGACCGAGAGAACCCAATCCATCTTTTTTTTCCCGCTAAACAACCTGAGTTTGATTAAATTAATATTTGGAACTTGGACAACGAAATTGTCTGGTTGGTTATCGTCCGTTAATCTCAAATATCTAACAATTTGAGACTTTGGGATTTATGTGTGCTTTTGATGGATTTGGTGCAGCCGAAAGAGTTCAAGGGATATTTTATGTAGTACCATTTATTGGGAAAGTAAAGTGACCTAAAAGCCGCAAACCACTCCACCCACCAGTGACGCCTTCTGGCTGAAGCGATTCCATTCAAAGCAAGTCCAAATGGCATAGCAGTTACAACTGCTCACGTGCCAAGGGAATTCAGTTCACATGATTCCCTTCGTCTTTTTAAGGTTAGTGAAGTGACTTTACTACATTTAAACCGCAATATTAGTTGGGAAAGAAAAAGGCGAAACAATGTAAGGAAGAGAATATGTCCTTTAAATAGCAAAAAAAAAAAAAAAACGGAGAGAGAGAAAAACAGGGGGCTGGTACGAACCTAGAATCTGCAAGAGATCGAAGTGATGTATGAAATCTGAGTCACAGGAAACAGAAAATATGCAATCCATATTTAGTATTATCTTTATCTGTAGATCTGCAATCCACTACACCTTTAGACTTTAGTTATAAACTACTCAATCTCGTATATACAAGTTTTAGACTCAACACTGCATCAAATGCAGGAGCATTCCGGTTGTAGCAAACTATAGATAAGTAACCGTAAACTAAGCAAGCCACAGTATAAAATAAATCATAGAATTGGTGGTGTTGGAGTCTCCCATATATCAAACACATTCTGCTCACTATGAAGGGCGAAAAGCCTATCCCCTCCAATGGAAAAGTCACAAATTGAACCACCATAGCTTCGTCTGAGCCTGGATGTCAAAACCCATTCAGGGCCACAAAACACTGAAATGCAATCATTCATGGAGGAAAAAAGCTGGCCTCCATGCAGTGCCAATTTGGGGTAACAGGGTTCCTCTGGCATCTTCCCATTCATCAACCTACTTCTTGAGCTCCACCTAATGCTTGTGGCACCAGAACTCCTCAAATCCATGAACCCCAAATCCTCAAACTCATTGACCACACAAATGGAGTTGTTGTCCTCCATTGCAATTGCATCCCTCACCCGTTTCTCATCCACAGCAAAGGGAGCCCCCACATCAGACCAACACCAAACCATCCTCTTCTCCCTGAAATCCAAAAGGCTAATGTAACAGTTGTCCTTCCTAGGAAACATAGTAGCAACCAACAAACAGTTGCTCCCTTCCAACCACTGAAGCTTATCAGCATCCCCAAGAGACCAACCGAAAGGCTCATAAAAAAAATCAATTTGACTCCCAGTTACCTGGTCCCAAACACCAACCCCATACTCATTACTTCTTCCCTTACAGCTAGAAAATATCTTATAATCCGAACTAAAACTCAAAGCACCAGCAGTGTAACTCTTCACCCGATTCTCATGACTAACTTGAAACTTATATCTAAGTTCCCCCGTGTGGGAACTAAACAACCCCATCCCACCATCACCCCTCCCAAGCCTTTCACTCACTCCAATTACTATGTTGTCGGAGTCAACCCAACCAGCATCATTAACTCGTTGATAATCAAGATTGAGAGGAGGGTGTTCCTCTAACATCCAATCATACACATGAACCATGCTACCATGAGCTACACAACAACCACCATCAGGGCCAGCCCGAATGGCTGTTCCATCACCCGGTGCTTGACCCTGCAAGGACCGCGACAACCTCAACCTGTTACCATCGAATGGACCCCACTTTGCGGCTCTAACGTGGTCCAGGACACCGTAAAAGAGGGCCTCTCTGTAGAGGAGTTTCTCGGGGATGCTGGGTGGGATGCAGAGTTCCCCGGTTCGGAGCAGATCGAGGAGAACAGCGAAGCAATCGGGGTTGCGATCCATGAATCTCTCGCTCACGTTATCAGATATCAGGTTCCAATTCTCGTCAAACATTGCCCCGAACATTGAATTGCGCCCTGCATTGGCCAGTGTTGTTGCTGTCGTTTCCATCACTCTGCCTCCTACGTTGAATTTCACCCTGTCTTTTTGAACCCCCATGATTTGATTTCTCCAAAGTTTGAAACTTTGCGAGAAAACCAGGTGGGGATGGAGATGGGGCTCGTCAATTCAGCAGGGTTGAATTGGATTGGATGAACACGGGGAACACGGGGTTTCAGGGCTGTTTGTAACTGCCACAAAATGGTAACGGAATAAATAGGAATTGAAAATATTATGGTTGAAGGGTTGATTGGAATTGAAGCAAAGATGAAGAGAGGGTGTGTGTCCCAGGATCAGAGGTTAAGTTAAGCAACAAAAAAATGATGATTTTGTGGGGAAGAAAACAAGACATGGATGGTTATTGTAAGAGACACACTCACACACGGCTTTAAAAAAAAGTGGGTTTTTAAAATTGTGGGATTTGGTGAAAGAAAGAGGAATCAAGATGATGCGTTGGAGCGGTTGGAATTCAAAACCGAATTGACTCGGTTTAATCTCTCCCTCTAAGTCACTGTTGGTCTTTCTCTCTCTGTTTTCCAATTGGAATTTTTCCCACGTCTTTCTGTCCTTTGGCTTCTTTGTTATTGGTCGTGGGACATGTAATTGAATCTTTCTCATAAAAATAATCTAACCGGGGTCCAATTAATCACACACTATGGTTCTCAGGATCACATCCAACGGCTGTAATGAAATATGAATCGTAGGAATAAAGTACACATAAGGTAGCATGGGATCATAACCCTTGTGTGCTTTGCTGAATTGTAGTAATATTTAAGGTGGCTGGTTCTCTCTGTTTTTCATACCAAGTCAACTTTCATGCGCGGTATTTGGCGTAAAGAAAGCGCGTCATGAGACTCCTAATTTCTAAATTTAAGTAGATTTTTTAGAACTCAGAATTAATACGAGTGGGACAACAGAGTTAGATTTTATGAGCGACTTATTCTGTTTACTCTTTGAATTTTGTAACTAATTATGTCAACTTACCATTTATTGACAAGTAATATGTCTATATCATTCTTTAGTTCACTTAAAGAAGGTTTTCCAAACCTAATTGGATGGCACTCTCTCTCTTGTACTGATGAGGGTAGGGGAAATTGCACCATTCGTTGTGTGACATTCGAAGTGCCAATTTTCACTAATAAAAAAATACACACCAAAAGGGTCTTTTTTTCTTTTCTTGAGATTAATTCGAATGATGATCATCTCTAATTCACGATAGATATAGAGATAAGTTTTAACGTCAGCAGTTATCAAATGAATGTTGACCTTTTCCATTTTGTCCTTTCTTGATAAGATAAGTTCAATTTGCCTAATAGGAGTGTTTTTCTATTTTAAAAGGTATATGAAAACTTATTGCTTGACAAGTTGTGAAAGTCGAGGCCTTTTCCTCAGTTTTTTGGCCTTGAATTACTCAGCTTTTTCCATATCCCCTGTCCCACCCACCCATTCAACTTCGTTGTAGCGGGCCGTGAACGGCAAAACTTTCACACTTGAGTATTCACAAAAAGAAAAAAAAAAAGAGGACAAATTAATTGAGTATTGAACACTTCTTATTTCTTAGAGCTTTAGAAGTAGTCAATACGTTCCAATTCCTATCAGACAAAAGGCTAACGGATCAAATGAATCACTGAAATTATGATTGTTTTTATTGCTGATATAAATTATAATAATAAAGATTAAAATGATTGGTTTATGTTAATTTTAAATACTAAAATAATGTTTCTATAATTGGAAAATATATTAATCGATATTTATGGGTTTAAGGTCTAATTTGATGCATTATTCTTGTAAAAAATAAAATAGGAAATAATAACGAGTTTAAATGCAAAACACTGCCCAGTGGGGAAAAATGTGGAAGAAGATTGGGTAGGTCAAGCAGCTCTTTCCTTTTCATTTTCAGTGACATTGCGAGATAAGAATAAACATGGCATGGTGGACCTTGATTCTAAGTTAATATCGTGAAAAGGTTTCAAATCAGGATTTATACAAGTAGACCCTAAACTAGATATAATATAATATTTTAAAATTACATCCAACGGCTGGCAATATAAGCCTAGCATGATTGAGTAAAATCATACACATATCCTTCAAATCATGTAAGATATTGCTACTTGCTACACATAATTTGATATCAAACAACGTTTGGTGGATATGTGATGGTCACAATCTTCTTTTCAGTAAGTGGAATGAGGGAGACACCGAATGCTTCATATCACAATTTTGGATAACAAGCTTAGGATTGGCTCCAGAGTTACATAGCTTAAAAAAGACATTACATGATTGGAAATTTTCTTAAACTCAAAGGCATCGACCATATAGTTTATCTTGGTCTTATCTTCCTCTTGGTGGGTACGACCAAACAAGTTAACGAATCCTTTATATTTGCCGCAAGCATGATACACAGATGAGGTAGCAAGAGTTAATCTGATTGGTCCAAGTGTATGGTGCATTATCATCTTTACCATCAATCACACATCTATTGCAACGTACAAGATGGACTTGCTATAATTTGGTCCATCGCAATCTCGATAAATAAGTTCCATATAATCATAATAATAATGGTCATGATAGAATTGGTTTTTACCATTAGAACTGGTTATATTATTAAGGATGAAAATTTTCCTAATTAAACCTATCCTCATAAAATAATGCATTTTGTATGATATTCTATTTGATTCTACCATAGTTATAACAGATTATCATTATTGTTGAAGCAGGGTTAGATGAACACTGGTTATTTTTTCTTTTGTGACTTTTTCATCTATGTTCCTTTTTAGATGAAATTGTTGTAGGTGAAGGGTATTGGTATGCATGGCCATTGGGGTGATTTACCAACAACTTTGTCAATTAGGTGAATTATTGGAACCAAAGAAGTTAGGTACAACTTTCTCAGTGAGCAATTGGTGTATCTTTACATGAATTCGACGTGGCAAAAAGAGAAAGTGTGATTCAGAAGTATCATTTGAATAGGGAAGAACCGCGCTCAATCTCTCAATTCTAGTTCCGATTGCACAGAGTCATCATTGGATGATAATGAATACTATGATGAAGAAGTTGTGTTGGAAACTGGGTGGTGGGATAAAAAAGTAATAGCCATTGTTGAATTCTATTACAAAAGAGCAATAAAGAGAAGGAAACTAAGGACAAAATCTGAATTGATCAAGATTGTATAATTTGTTATTATAGAACATAACTCTCATCTCAGGTCTATCAGCAATTTACATATGAATACACCTACTGATATGAAAGGATACAAATGGGAAGTGAAAGAAAATAAACTAAACTAACTAGCCGTTAAAGTCTATTAAAATAGAATAAGAGAGTAATTAATTTGTTTTACTGTTAACATGGTGCTGAGTTTCATTCAATAAATTCAACCATTCTAGTGTGTATTAAGAAGCTTTCCAACAAGTAAGACATCATCATTGTTCTTGTTCTTGCCATTTATTGTTCTGCCTCTTGCAATTTCCATTTTTGTTCTTATAATTTCTTTTTCTTGTTTCTGTTCTTGCAATTTTATGTTCTTGTAAATTCTTGAGAAGCTTTCCAACAACTAAGGCATATAATCATTAATATCATTATTATTGTTCATGCAATTTCTAATGCTTGTTCTTGCATCTTTTTATTCTTGTTCTTATTGTTCAATTTTTCATGTTCTTGTTCTTGCAATTTCTTGTTCTCATTGTTGCTGTACTTGTAATTCTTGTTCTCATTTTTGTTGTTCTTGTAATTTGTTGTACTTGCAATTTCTTCTCCATGTTCTTGCAATATGTTACTCTTGATCTTGCAAATTTTCGTGTTCTACTGCTTTTCCTTATTCCTACAATTTTTTGTTCTCGTTCTTGTAATTTTTTATACTTGCCATCTTCTTCTTCTTGCAGCTTCTTGTTCCAGTTCTTGCAACTTCTTGCAAATTTTCTCGTTCTATTTCTTTTCCCTGTTCCTACAATTTCTTTTTCCCCTTCCTGTGATTTGTGGTACTTGAAATTTCTTGTTCATGTTCTTGTAATTTCTTACTCTTGATCTTGCAATTTTTCTTGTTCTGTTTCTCTTCCTCGTTCCCACAATTTCTTGTTCTTGTTCTTGTAATTTGTGGTACTTGCAATTTCTTGTTCATGTTCTTGCAATTTTATGCTCTTGGTCTATTTCTTTTCCTTGTTTCTACAATTTCTTGTTCTTGTAATCTTTGGTACTTGCAATTTCTTCCTCTTGTTCTTGCAATTTCTTGCTCTTGATCTTGCAATTTTCTTGTTCTATTTCTTTTCCCTGTTCTACAATTTGTTCTCGATCTTGTAATTTGTGGTACTTGCAATTTCTTGCTCTTGTTCTTGCAATTTTCCTTGTTCCTCAATCTTTGTTCTCGTTCTTGTAATTTATGGTCTTTGCAATGTCTTCCTCTTGTTCTTGCAATTTCTTGCTCTTGATCTTGCAATTTCCAACAAGTGAGGCATATCATCATCATCATCATTATCATTGTTGTTGTTCTTGTAATTTCTATTCTTGCAACTTTTTATTCTTGTTCTTGAAATTTCTTGTTCTCATTGTTGCTGTCCTTGCAATTCTTGTTCTCATTAATTCTTGTAATTTGTTGTACTTGCAATTTCTTCTTCATGTTCTGCAATTTGTTACTCTTGACCTAGCAATTTTTCTTGTTCTATTTCTTTTCCTTGTTCCTACAATTTATTGTTCTCGTTCTTGTAATATTTGATACTTGCAATTTCTTTTTCTTGTTCTTGCAGCTTCTTGCTCTTGATCTTGCAATTTTTTTGTTCTATTTCTTTTCCTTGTTCTCCTTCATGTGATTTGCGGTATTTGCAATTTCTTCCTCTTGATCTTGCAATTTTTCTTGTTCTATTTCTTATCCTTGTTCCTACAAACTTTTGTTCTTGTTCCTACAATTTCTTATTCTTGCAGGCCTATGTATTTTTGTATTTTATTGTAGATCAGGAAAAAGTAAAAAGAAGAGAGCCAAAGAAGCATATTAACGCCCTTCTGCATATTTTATCCTAAAGAAGTAAGAAAATGTCTGAAGATTTTCATGATTATACCACAGGTTTCTAAGTGCATTAGATTGGTCTGGGGTGCCCGATTTATCAGTTTCCAATTGCAAACCTTTTTCTGACCTCTGAGAAGAGTTTTCAACTTCAGTTTAAAAAAAAAAAAGGTCTCTGTTATCCATATCTGTACATGCTCGATGAATGAATTTGTGTCTTTTAACTGCAGAGGCACGAAGTATTGATAATGTCCACCATTTTTGTGTTGCCCATAATGCAATTTGTGGCTTGAATTGTAATTTCATTTGTGCATAAGTTGTTGCTGAACTTATATTTTCATTTGGTGCTAAGATTATGTTTTTTCCTTTTGATGTTAAAGGATGATGCTCGGGGGTTGAAATTTTTGTTATCGATGTTTCAAATTGTTGGTTCTACTAGCATTTATATCGTGTTCCTTCTGGTGTTTTCTCGTGGTGTTGAGTTGGAGCCAGGTAAGCATTTTTTTTGCCTTGAAACGGATAAAACTAGAGGATTCAACAAGGGCACAATCACTAGCAACAACGAGATTTTATTAAACAAGCGATAATTTTTTTTTCTTGTAAAATTTGTTCATGTTGGGTCAGTAATAGCACTCCAAATCTCATAGCTGTTTCCAAATCAACTTAGTTCAAGACATCGTCATCTATGATTTCTGGAGTGAAATTCTAGGCCCAATACTTAAAAGAGCATTTGCTTCAAAATGTTGTCAGCTGTTCTTACATGTACATTTCACTAGGTTTCAATATCTTTAATGTTTGCAAAAGGCTAATTCTTCCATATCAAGTGCCTCTTAAAGTTCAAATCCATTGAGTTGACTAATTGGTAGCAGGATCCATTACAATCTTAGTTTCACATTGCATATGTGAAAATAAGCTATGGTCATTGGCATTGTCTCGTGGCCTAGGACAAGAGTACATGTTGCCCGCAAGGTTATATTTAGAATCAATTCAAATATTTAATAATGTTGATGCTTGCAGGTACATCCCAAATCATGTTGTGTTTGACAATTTGGCAATGTAGAGTTCTGAGGTCTGAAATTTGTACATCAACCGTTATAAGAGATGAATGCACTACATTGTGGTTAGGCAAAGTGGGAGACACGTAATACACTCTGGCAGAGAAGGAGGCATTAGATTTTAAAAAGTTTCGTAACAGAATTTTTAAACTTAGGAACACAAATAATTCTGTAAGTTGTACTTATACATTTTGTATGGGAAAAATAAATAATTATAAACATTATTTATTATTTAATTTCTCACGATTCTTTAATTTTCTCTTGTCCTAAACCTTTTAAAAACTAATTAAAAATGGTACACTTTTTTTTTTGTATTTTTAAATGAATCAAACAAATTAAATGCATCTTCTTTTCTTTCAAATATTTGTTTAAAAATGTCTTTGAAAAACTTCACCAATTTCTTCTTTCTTTACTTCGTCTATTAGTTGAAAGAACTTATAAAAAAAATTCAGAAGTAGTAGTTGTTTTTTGAATATTTATAAAAGATAATTTTAAAAAGATGGTGTATTAAATAAAAATGGGTGATTTTTTTTCTTTTGACATGTTAGTTTATAATTCAAATTTCTATCTTTCATTTTTTATTGAATGTTATGGATTCTCTTAGAAGTATAAATTTGTGACTCATGCTATCTTTTTGAACTATTTTAAAAAATTCTTATAAAATAAAATAAATAAATAAAACTTCTTCTAAAAATTCAAAAAAAATTATATTTATCTATTTTTAGAAGCTCTTCATTTAATTTCTCTAAAATTTAAAGAAATTAATTATTTTTAATTTATAGAATAAATTTTATTTATTATTTATATTAATTTTTTCTTTTATAAGAATTTTTTACTCAACTGAATGAGTATAGATAAGTTCTTATTAGAAAAATAAAAATAATATAAAAAATAAAATATCTCATAAATTAAAAATAATTTAAATTTTTAAAATTAAAAAAATATAAGTTGATTTTAACTTATAAATAAAATTTCATTCATTGTATTACTTAATTTTGACTCTTATAAAGACTTATTAAGAAATTTATCTAAATTAAACCTTTTTTATAAGTATTTTTATGTCATTTATTTTTGTTTACTACGATTTAAAAAGTTATTTTGTTGCTAGAGTATAGAAAGTAACGGCTATAAACCTATAATTTATCTAAAATTATACTCTGAACTCTTTATTTTAAGAGTTAATTTTAATTTTTTTATTTTTTCATTTATTTTTAATAAATAAAGTTAGTGAGAACTTAAATTAACTTCAATGAAACATATGTTAATAGTAGAGTTAGATATAATAATATTAAATTAAAATAAAGTTGTTATGATGATTTTGAAAATAAAAAAAATTAATTTTGACTAATTTAATTTGTATAATTTAGTTGACATTAGTACGAAAACTGATAATATGAAAAGTTACGGATCAAAGATATACATATTTAATCGGTTGTTTAATAATTTGAAATATAATGAAAAATAAGAAATAATAGAAAATTCCCATAACGATTTTCAAGCAATTCATTTCATACTGTTTGCTAATTTTTTAAATTTAAAGTCACTTATAAAAATTTATAAGTTATTATTTAAATAAGTTAAATTATATATTTTATTTCTATAATTAATATTTATTTATGAATTAACTTCTATAATTATGTTTTGATCTATATATAAATACTTTACTATATTTTATCATTATCATTACACCGTCACTGAGAGATTTCAAAATATGATTAAATACTCTTGAATAAAAATTAGAAAATACATAAAATCAAAATTAATTGAGAATATATATATATATAGTAACTTATTTTTTTTATAATACTTGATTATTAATTAATGAATTTTTTTTTAATTTATTTTTTTTCTAAAAAAATATTAACGTTAGCATTTTTATTACAATTATTTAATATATTTAATTTATATATAATATACTTTTATATAACATTTTAATTTCTATTGAAAATATCATCAATTTATTTTTATGATAAATTTTTATCAATTAAATGTTTATAAAAATAAAAATATTTAAAAATATTTTTTGTCTGAATTATTTTTGGTATCTTATTAATTATAATTATAATTTTTATTTAATTTATGTATTTATTAAATTAATAAATTTTATATTAATAAATATATAATTTTAAAGCATAAATAATAATATTTTTACTGAGTTTGTAATCTTTTAAAAATTCATGATTTTTTATTTGATATATTATTTTAATATTTTTAGACAATTTCACCAAAAGTTTTATTTTTCAGTTAAGATATAAATTTAATTTCGATAATTAATATCCATTTATTATATTTATTAAAAAAATTATACAAATATTTTGTTACATTTTAATCTATATTTTATAATATAATATTATAAAGTATCAATTATTAAAATTAATGTAAATAACATAGATGAAAACTTAAAAAAATTTAAATATGTAATAAAATATATTTTTTAAATAAAATGAGTTTTGTTTATAAAAATTAAATAATATATTTAATTTTTAAAATATTTATAACTTTTTAAATGGTATATAAAAATAGGTTCAAAAAGGATTATTTTGGGTGCAAAAAGCCTCCCTCCTCTTCTCGGCCATACACTCACTCATGGGCCCAGGCCCAACTGACCACTCATAGTTGGAGAGAAAAAAAAAATGATTACCTGATGGGGGTGTAGGGTTTAATAGTAGCCACCGTTCGGCCATCATTTCTCTTTCGCAGAAGCCGAAACCCTCTGCTTCTGTTTTGTTCTCTTCTCTGCATTTCCACTTTGCACTTTTTACTCTGAAATCGAAGCTTCTCGAATGGCGGAAGCTTTCTTGATCCAAACAGAGCCTCCGAATCCACCGGATCCTTCACCTTCTAACGTCCTCTTCCGGAGAAGAATCGAGTTCCACCCTGTCAAGAAGCCCTTCAAGGGTTTTTCCAATGATTTTCACATCGAAACCCTAAACCCCTCCTCCTCCGAACCTGGACCATCCGGTTCCGGCGCCTCACCGGCGGGTACTAAGAAACACGACGCTTCCGAATTCTCCGAGTTTGGCTTGGATCCGGAGCTCAGCTTCGGAATTACCTTCCGAAGAATAGTGAGTCTGTCCGTCACTTGAATTTCATTGCTTCTGTCGGTTGTTATCGTGCGTTTCACAATTTAAGATGCAAATTAGTTAACGCTTAATTTGGAATATTTGATTTTGATGCGAGCTTCTATTTTTCGTTTTGCATTCACTTTTATTGTTCTTGATTTTATTACATATAGGCTTGATTAAAGAAAAAGATGCTATTCATAATTTTCAGGGAGCTGGATTGCGAAATCTTGGAAACACATGTTTTCTCAATTCAGTACTCCAGTGTTTGACATACACAGAACCTCTAGCTGCGTATCTGCAAAGTGGCAAGCATAAGACTTCATGTGAGAAACTCTCTGCATTTTTGTTTTCCTTCCTCTTCTGTTACACTTGCCATATTTATATTCATGTAAATACTTCATTTATGGTTCACTTTTGCTTTGTTGTGTATGATGCTAAATAAGCGCAGTCGAACAGGGTTATGTTTTCATAAATTTTCCTGTTAGTTGGCAATGATGCATACATATGCATGAAGGAAATTATTGTTATATTGAATTTCTGATTGTATTTTACGATTATTTTAGGCCACATTGCTGGATTTTGTGCTCTGTGTGCTATACAGAATCATGTTAGCCGTGCACTGCAGTCAACTGGGAGAATATTGTCCCCAGAGGATCTGGTTGGGAATCTACGATGTATCCTTATGTTTTATATTTGATTTTGGAATGAGCAACAGGGCTTCTTTTTTTCCCTCTTATTGTTTAGAGACTCTTGATAAGAATAAGGCTACTATTCTAAAATATCCTGCTTCTTTCCGTCTCTCTGTGCTGTTTGTGTATGTATTCCTTTGGGCTAAGGAGAGAGTGGTTGGCTGGAAGTTTCTTTTCATTGAGCATGCATTCCTTCAAACCATTGAGTCGAGAGTCTGACAATTTCACCCCTTTCCGTGTAAACAATCAGAAATTGCATGTATCGCAGCCAAGGTAGTTAAAATCCCGATTTGAATCTTAAAATCTTACGATTTTACGATTTTGGAAGTCTCACCGATTTAAATCGTGGATAAAATCCTAATTAAGTAAAATTCTTGTAAAATCCCGATTTGAATCATAAAATCCCTCAAATTGTGGGATTTTACGATTTCACTTCGATTTTGAAAATTTCTCGCAAAGTCTATTTTGTTGAACCCTATCGTACGCCTCTTTCATATATCTCCTTTTTATGGAATCTAATTTGCCTCTAGCAGCTTTGAACCCTAACATTGTTGTCAACATTCAACAGTCCTCCTAATGCGTGCAACCTGGTCTGCAACTTAATCTATTGTTGTTCTTACATCTTTTCTGTTCTGGTCTATTTTTTATTCATGTAAATGCATTACATTCTTATGGAATAAATTATGATTTGTGAGTTCTACGTTGTTTAAGTATTTTTACTGATTTGAAGCTTTTTTCCCTTAATTTATGATATTTTATATGAATAATATGAATTTATATCATATATATGAATTTTATAAAATCTTACGATTCAATTTACGATTTTACGATTTACGATTTTCACTCTCCTTTACGATTTAAAGTAAAATCCCGATTTTAACTACCTTGATCGCAGCAAGCTGTTCTGGAAACATGGCTAAAACCACTTCTTCACATTTATTTATCTAACAATGGGTTTTGTCCTTTTGCATCTTTTTGTGAACTTCCCTGTTGACAAGAGATAATACTGTTTCTTAAGTTAGTTAGGTGATTGTTCCTTGGTTTGATCAATAAGCAGTAAGCACTGTTCCCTGCCCCCTTTCCCTCTTTTATTGGCTTGAAATTTGTACTTCCTGACATGAGGTCAGGCATATCACGGAACTTCCGAAATGCAAGGCAGGAGGATGCGCATGAGTATATGGTGAACTTACTTGAGTGCATGCATAAATGTTGCCTGCCTTCTGGAGTACCAAGTGAATCACCTAGTGCTTATGAGAAAAGTTTTGTTCATAAAATCTTCGGTGGTCGTCTCAGGAGTCAGGTAACTGTTTTTTTATTCAATGCGGAGTTTTGAAGAGTAATGTCATTACTAATCAAGTTTAGGGGCATTGATATGACAGGATCCAGATAACATATAACATCAACATGGAGATGCAACAAATTATAAAAATCATGTAACACAACATTGCTATAATGCAACATATAAGTTAGTATAAAGTGAAAATTTCCAATCTAAAGAATTCATGTTTTAAAAATGAGCCTAATTCATTATAGGCATAAGAAAATGTTAAATTTGTATTAATATTGTAGTATTCCTATCTGTATTGATATAGATGTTTTAAAAATTATATAAAAAAGATAATAAACCTGTTACTAAAACTATTTGAAGTGTGTGTGCAATTTATACACATTTGACATGGTTATGACTCAGAATTACATACTCTCTGGAGATGTCCATACTTGTAATGGATGTTTGGAAGTGATTTGGTTAATATCTAAAATATATTTTGGGAATCTATATAGAAAGCAAACAATTATACACTTTTTTACTTCAATATATGGTTACTTTATTACAACAATTGAAGTGTTCTTTGTTACTTTTCCCAGGTGAAATGCCAGCAGTGTTCTTATTGCTCCAACAAATTTGATCCCTTCTTAGATTTAAGTCTTGAAATATTCAAGGCAGATTCATTGCAAAAAGCACTTGCAAATTTCACAGCTGCAGAATGGTTGGATGGAGGGGAGAGGCAGTACCAATGTCAACGGTGCAAACAGAAAGTTAGGGCTCTCAAACAGCTAACAATTCATAAGGCGCCTTATGTACTAACAATTCATCTAAAGCGGTTCCATGCACATGATCCTGGACAGAAGATTAAAAAGAAGGTTCATTTTGGCTGTGCATTGGACTTAAAACCCTTTGTCAGTGGATCATATGTAAGCAATATATATTTTTTTTAATAATTGTATGAATTATGTTACTTTTAGCAAAATTGTTGTTATTTTAATAATAAATATATGCCTAAAATTGTGTTTGCCATTGGTTTACTATGTTAAAAAAGCCAGGCTTGGTAAAATTTTTCAGTTTCTTGTTTTGAAATACTTGCTATTTTGTTTTACTGCCATATATTTGTGTATGTAACTTCTAATAATTAATATGGTAATGTTATGCTTCTTATTGCAACCTTTTTCCATTTGGCAGGATGGAGATGTTAAGTACTCCTTATATGGGGTTCTGGTTCATTCTGGTTCCAGCACTCATTCTGGCCACTATTACTGCTATGTTCGCACTTCAAATAACATGTGGTATACCTTGGATGACAATCGGGTACTGAAAATGTGCCTTATAATTTTCTTTTTATAGTTTTATGGATTTTGCAAATCTTGGTACTAATTTTATGAATATCAATAAACTTGACAAAAGTGGCCAGTGTCTTGAGATTGGGGGGGGGGGGGATAGTAGTAAAGAAATTAATTTATAGAATACCATATCTTTACTAAGGTTTTTTAAAATACTACCTCTGGTCCTAAATATAAGATCTTTTTGACTACTTCATAAGAATTAAGAAATAGTTAATTTCATTAATGGGATTCAATTACATAAAATCTTGGATTTTTTTTAAAAAAAACTACCCATAAAATTATTGGGATTCAATTATCTTATTCCCTTTCTACCTAATTATTTATTGTCTCCATTGAGGGTGTTTTTGTAAAAAAAAAGTTATGCTAAAAACAACTTGCATGGGATCTTATAAAAAGGACCATGAAAAACTCCCCAAAAAGCTCGATATTTAGGACCAGAAAGAAGTCGTAGTTAGCTCCTTGGAAGTTGACGTTACTGCATCAATGTTTTGTTTTGTTGGGAAAATGAACTGACCTTTAGGCAACTATATCTCTTTTAGGTTACCTTCAAAATGTTGCCTGAGTTAGATTGTTTGTTCTCATAACTGGATAAATACTGTTGCTTTTATGCACATGTATGATACATGCTATGGAAATGGCCTGCATAACTTGTGAATTACTGTATTGATGATTTTCTTTGGAGGAATACTAGATAAAGCCTGACACTAGGGTGCTCTTTGTTTTGTTGTCTTATTGAAGTCAGTTATTTACCGTTCTAAACCAATCTGCACTGTTGCAACAGGTAAGTCATGTCAGTGAGCGGGAAGTTTTAAATCAGCAAGCTTACATGTTGTTTTATGTTCGAGATAGAAAAAGTATTCTTCCAAGAAAGCCTGCTGACATTGCTAAGAAGGAGAATATGAAGTCTAATGTGAATGGAAATAGAGATTCTTCTACTTCAAATCATGTCTTGAGGGAATATCCAAATGGTCTGGCAGAAAATAAATTTTGTGGTGAACCTTCTTTGACTGCAGAAGCTGAGAAAAACATTTCAAATGTTGATTCATCAAGGGCTTATTTTCTGAAGGATGCTCAGGTTCAGCAAAAAAATAGTGTCATTTTAACAGAAAGCTTGATACAAAGTAAAAAACCTGTATCTGAACTTTCTTCCAAGGCACAGGAACAGAAGGATTTCCCAGTTGGACTCTCTGTGGCTAAATCAGAACTTGGATGCTTGTCATCTTCAGATCATTGTAGAAAAGACTCAGTGAAATGTTTAGCTAAACCAGTTGGAGACAAACTTAATATGTGCAATGAGAATGCTATTTCAGAAGAGGGCAGTAAAGATTCTCTTTCAATGGTGCCAATATCCACTAATCCCCAGAATTTTGGACTCACTATTGATGGAAAATCTCAGTCTCTGGAGGTAATTCCAAGTACTTTCGGTATCCTCTTTATTCTGAATTGGTAGGGATGTCAGTTGGATGATTTGGATAAATTTTGAGTTGGATTATTATAATGGATGTGTAAAAAAAAAAAAAAAATCCAATTATTATTTGTTGTAGAAGTATTGAAAAAATCCAACCATCCATGATCTATTTATCCTTTTTCTATCAATGGATATCCAACTCATCCCTTAAAAAATCTTACATTTAAAAAAAATCCAATTGGAGTAATTGCAACACTATGGATCACACAGCTAAGGAAAAGCACCAGGAAGAAGAAATGTGCTTTCAATAGCAACATGAAGAAAAACTACTTGATCCATTTTCAGCATTTTAATAATACAATGGATTGGGAAAAAAAAACTGATGGGTCATTAAACATTGATCAATCACAATAACCCAACCCATCTAATCCATGCACACTGATTTATGGATATATTGGATTATTTTTCCACCCCCTTGAAATGTTACTATTTCAGTTTTATTAATTAATAAACTGTGAATCTCCTCTCCTCACTCAGCAAAATCTTGTGAAAAAAGTTGATGTTGCTGCACCTCATGATTCAAGCACAAAAATGGCCAACACCATTAGCCCCATAACTTCACTGGTTAATCTGAAAATCAACCATCAGGTTTCTAAACAATCCCCTTTATGCTCATTGCTTTGAACCTTGTTATTTCGATTTATTTACTTTACTTTTATATTTTAGCATGGAACTTCTGCAACTGGTTCGGTGTGTGAGGAAGCAGGTAGTACAATGCATGAAAATGCAGTTGGTTCTCAGGGACGGGCTTTTAATGAGCCAATGAATGGATCTTTGATTACAGTGTCTTGTAACCAAAAGCATGTAAAAAGATCCAAAAAGAAGTTCCTCAAGTATCAGTTATCCAGCATGCATCTTCGCCCAACCTTCCTATTCATGGCATACTTGGGCCCGAGGAAGAAGAAGAATCACAAAACAAGTAAACGTCGCAGGTTGGGTTTCAAGAATCCAAATAAAGAAAAGTTGGATAAATGCGCTTTCTCCTCAGAAGAGGCTGAACCATCTACAACTGGAAAAACTGATGTATTTCCTTGTGTATCAAGTTGTTCGGAGAGCAAGACTCCCAGGGCTAGTTTTAGACCTGGTGTTAATTTTAAATCTAATGATGAAAATAATGCTGAAGTAGAATTGAGGAAGAGAATTGATCATAACTGCACTGTGCTTGCATCAGTGACCCAATTAGAAAACATATCTGGGTGTGCTTCAGTAGTAAATCAATTTGAAGCTAGACAACCTGATAGTGGACATGGTAGTAGGAGAGATCAAATGCATAATGGTTTAATGAGCATGCTTACTCGAGGTCTGGAGGAGACAGTTGGTAAGTTTCTATTGATATTTCCCTCCCAATTTTTTGTCTCGCATAGGGTTCCACATCCTTGTGGTTTTATTCTTGCTCTGGTGCTGTGGAAGGTGGACTTGCATAGTTGTTGATATTTTGTATTTGGATTTGTACTATCATAATGGTCAAGTAATTACATATATCTGCCTGCACATTTTAGTGGATCTAAATACTGAAGTTGACTTGCAAAATATTATGTTCTGAATTTTGTGAAACATTTTATTTTGGGATCTCTTTTGGAGTAGAGGTAATATTGATTTTTGGGTTAATAGTCTACCTGTTCATGCTCTAATATTGGCTTAATTGTTTGACCTGGTGTCTCTATAGCCTATCCTATACTGCATTCAGAATATGGAATCTTGCTACTTGCCACATTGCTTACTTCTTTCAAATCTCACTCCACCAGTCATTTTTTCCTCTCTATTTTATCCATGAAACCTCAATCAATGGTCAGTGGGTCTGTCTATGCTGTGGTTGGGGCCATTAGGGACAGTGACTGCATGAGCAGCAGTGGCATTAGCCATGATACACGGTGCTTGGTTGTTCCAAATTATAATTATAATATAGGTATTTTGGGATGTAAATGCTCAATTATTTTGGAGATCTTCAAACGGAAGTGTAGTGATTGGGATATCAATGAATGCTGAAATACTTAAAAGGGGACTCTACTTGGAAAATTGTTTTCGGTGTGAATGATGTCATCTATATAATGGTTATCACTGATAAATGTAGTTGCTTCAGTTAATTTAGCTCCACATGTTATCTAAATGGGCAAATACTTGAACTACATTCCCCCTCCCCCAAGATTTTCCATTACTTTTTAAAATTTGGAACCTT
Organism: Abrus precatorius; assembly: GCF_003935025.1. Classification (NCBI taxonomy): domain Eukaryota; kingdom Viridiplantae; phylum Streptophyta; class Magnoliopsida; order Fabales; family Fabaceae; genus Abrus; species Abrus precatorius. The sequence goes on along the minus strand of NW_020874428.1, from coordinate 34,023,341 downwards.
TTGTGTGATATATAACTTGTCTGTTCTTTGTGTACAGTTGCACGTTGGGACGATGTACAATTACCATCATCTTATACCTTGGAGTCAAAGAATGACAATATCGTTAGCAGCATTGGATATGTTGGGGATGAATGGTGAGCTCAGCCATATGTTGCTTCTTTCTTCCTTTGTTTATGGGTAGTAATTTGGACTGTATTAGTTTGTGCCTTCTTGTGTTGTGACTAATTAGAGTGCATGACGACACATTTTTTCACCTTTTTGTTTTGTGAAAAATTATATTTTTCAATGATTTGTCTATGCCTAAAAAGAATTTGATTTATTGTGTTAATTAATAAGTGATTTAAATTGTACTTCAGGCGTCTTTCATATCCCATGTGTGATGTAATGATTGCCTTATAATAGTATCTGACCTTGTAAATGCACTTGTTGACCTAGTCCCATAGATAATAGTTGGTACACTGGGTTCAAATGTATAGTAAAGTGAATTGTGAGCATATTGATGTAGGCTTCGTATATACATAGATAAAATATGCCCTTCGTGCAGTTGCTGTTCTACCGAAATATTAGTTGCCAATCACAATGTTTGAAGGTTTCTGGGGGAAGGCTTAGGATTTGACACCACTTTGTGTGACTGCACTATTTTGATCCAAAACTTTGAATATATTTATAAATTTGTATCTTGCTCCAAAATTTACAGGGATGAAGAATATGATAAGGGGAAGCGGAAGAAGATAAGGGGCTACAAACATAGCTTTGGTGGGCCAAATATTTTCCAAGAGATTGCCATGGAGAAATCTAAGTTGAAAAGAGCAAAGTTGGACCAATCTAGCTCAGGGAACCTGCCATTTAGGATATGACGCCCAAAACTAACTGCCTTCTATCCGCCTGTGAGCTTCTTGTAGGCAATTATTAACGCCAAAGTGTAGTGAAGAGAGCACCTACCTTATTATTTTTTTCCAGTACAAAAATTTGTTTGCTGGATCATATTATTGTCTTTGGGCAGAGCTGCAGAGGGTTGGGTTCTTTTATGCATCCGTGTTCCTGTAGGACATTTCTCATTTCAGACTAGTATTAGCTGCATGTTTGAGAAGTGAAATGAAACCTACTGTATTTCTATTGTAGTACCTGCACGTTTGTAGCTCAGAAATTTTGTTCATGAATTTTAATTTGTTAAGACATTCTCTGTATTTCATGTTACAAAATGTCTGTATGTAGTACTGGAGTTGTATTCTGCTTTTGGTTTGAGTTTGGATTAGCTGTGAGAAAAAAAGATTGTTAAAATTTGTGTATAATTTATAGGATAATTGTGTATAAAACAACTTATGTGTAAAAAGGAATTAATACCGTGTATAATAGAGATTAAAACACCAACAACTTATAGTTGTGTAGGATAATTGTTCTATACCGTTCAGAATTAAAAGCCTGTTGGTTGTTAAAATTGCTGGTTTAGGCCTTGCAAATATTTGTGTAAATAGGGACTAAAACAAAAGAGAATACACTAAAATATTGTTTAGAACATGGATTACCTGTAAGATTTAGCGGGAGTTTTAAAATGTCAAATATTAATAATATTACATTGTTACTAAAATAAACTTTAAACTCTTAGACGCAAATTCAAATGTTATTAATTTATATTGCAAAATACAATGAATAGAACATGAAAAACCATGTGTGCAGCAATCAGAATAACTAAAAACATTACTCTTCTTTCTTCAGCTATCCACATATTTCCTTCGTACCCAACTGCATCACTACTCTCGTAACTTCCAAAGGAATTTAAACAGCATATTAGCCTATCTTTAGATATCGACAAGATTTTTTATATAACTTAATTTGTTAGAATAATTTAATAAATTTATTTTAATTTTATTATATCAGTCATTATTTTAAAAAATATAAAATAAATATTTAAATAAATAATCATCTAAATACACCGTGAAGAAGTTCAAGTTGTATGAACCATGGTTTTAAGCAATAGTATATCATGTGTACATGGTTTATTTCTCGATACTTGTTATATAAATTTATTTAATAAAATTAGTTTAAAATTTAAGTGAAAATTAAAATGCTAATAAGTTGATTTTTTTTTTTTTCAATTCAAAGTTGTTGGCTGAAAGTTGAAATTAAACATTTAATTGAGAATCAAAATGTTAGTAAATTGAAATTAAAAATAATACATAAAACTAATTTTTAAACTAAATAATAAATGTAAAATAATAAGGCTTTATTATTATTGTATTGCTCTTGTTATTTTATTATATTATATTATATTATATTATATATATATATATATATATATATATATATATATATATATATATATATATATAAAGAATGATCTTCTTACACTGGTATTAGTTTAAAAACTCTTACACTTAATCTGAACTTTTTATTTAACTTATATCTAATGGCTAGTGAAATAATAAATTATAACCCGTTAGATGTAAGTTAAATGAAAGGTTCATATTAAATATAAGAGTTTCAAAACTTACACCAATGTAAAAAGATCATGCTCATATATATATATTACTTCATAAACCCTTAAACATACACACACAAAAGCACATTTTATTTTTTTATAGAATCAAATCATTAAAAAATATAATGTAAAGCTTTTTGTATTATTTTACTTCATTTAATAAAATATTTTTGATAAGAATACACGTAATTTCAAGTTAACGTAAACTGATTAAATATATTATTTTATCATTTTATATCCATTATTTAATTCAATAATTAATTTTATTAATTATTTTAAATTTAATTAGATAACTTATTATTTTGCAGCTTTTATCTTTTGACTTCTAGCATGTTTTAAAATTTTTAATTGATTTTTTAACTTTCCATTAACTTATCCATCATATGTAAAATATAGATTAAACATATCTATATTTTACACTTTCTTGCAACTTTTAGCTAATAAATACAAATGAAACAAAAATTATTTTGTGCATTATATTCTCACTTATAAATAAAGATAAAACAAAAAATAAGGGATTGGGGTAGAATTAAGAATATGCTTCTCAGGTCTATTTGTTCTGTTCTATCTCTTATTAATCCCCTTATTATAACTAATAACTAGGATTAGTTTTACTAGAAACTAGTTAATAATGGATATTTTTTAATCAAATTTGCCTTTACTTTATTTCTAATTTAAATAAAGATACTTCAATTTAGAAAAATATTTTTAAGTTAGTCTAGGATTGGGAGGGTCCTCTTAGGATTTTCACTTTTTCTATAGAAAGTTGTCCATGGTAGACTTTTAACTAATGAGGAAAAGTTTTTTTTGTAAAATAATTGTCTCTCCCTTATGTCTTAGATGCATGGAGACTCCTGAATCTATAATTCATGTTCTTAAGAAATATTGGGTAGCCAATATTATTTAGAGTCAGATTCTTCCCCTTGACAAGTGGGTGTAGTTTTCAGTCTTGGCTTATCCAACTGGCTAGGATTCAGTATCTTTAAACAAAACTTTCCTTTGTATCCCAATTGGAACATTGTCTTTGGGTTTGTTTCTTGGTATATGTAGAAATTCAGGAATAATTTTATTTTCTAGAATAACATTCTTAATAACCAGGAGCTATTAAGCAAAATCCTCTTTGATGTTGATTATTTTCTCTTTTGTTGTAGGCCTAATCAGAAGCAGTTTGCTACTGTTTGGTGAACTACTTGCATGATGAAGTGGATGCCTCCCCTAATTGGTTACCTAAAGCTTAATACTAATGGTTCAGTACCTCATTCCTAAGGTATTGTTAACTGTGGTGGCTTAATCCATGATTCTACTAGTGCTTTCATAGTTGACTTTTTGTAAAAATCTTAATCCTTGCCATCCTACTGTTATTGAACTTTAGGGCATTTTTTGGGGCCTCCAACTGGTTATTGGAGAAACTTTCAGGTTATTTAGGTTGAATGTGACTGTAAAATAGTCATTTTCCTCCTTATTAACATGCAAAGTAATAATTACTTTTTTATTTTATAATTAGCAAAATTAGGGAGTTAATCAGAAGCATTAAGTTTGTTAGGTTCAGTCATGTGCTTAGGAAAGCTAACTAAAGTGCTGATTGGTTGACTAAGTTGAGTCATGATCTTGAAGTGTCTTCTTTCCTCTTTGATAAGACTCCTTCTTCTTTGGAGCTTCTTTTGAGGCTAGACTCTTTAGGTAGTTTAGTTTTGTTTCTTCTTAAACTGTCTGTTTAATAGAAAAAAATAAAAATAAAAAAAAGAATTAATTTAAATAAAATATTTTACTACAGTAATAAATTAAATTATTACAAAATTATTTAAAACTTATAATTTTAAAAAATATCACAAGTTAATTTTGTTCATAAAAGAGTATTTAATGATGGTTTATAAATATTTTATTATGCTTATAAGTTTAACTTTTAATTAAAGAACTCAGAAAATAAGAGTTCTTTAAACTGAATAACTTATTTAAAAGAAAAATAATGATTTAATTGAATATAGAAACTAATAATATACGTATTAAAAAAAGTCAGTACACAAGTTAGCATGCCTTCAAGAATTAAGAGCTCGAATATGTTCTATAAGGTGAAATTATAACATCATATTTTAATTATCAAGTGTCTAGTGTGTCGGAATGATGCTTGAGCATGGTGTGAAAGATTTGCTCTCAAGTTGTAGAACCTTCTCATATACTCCTTAATCTATGGCTTGCAAAAGCATATATGCGCATGGTGGTTTATTAATTTAGAAAATTTGACGACATTTTCATACATAGCAAACTCTCTCTCACATACACACAAATGAAATCATGTATTTTTCTCCCTCCACCATTGGATCTATAGAGGGTTTATCTGCCATGATATATCTACTTGTACATACCTGTGCTTTTTTCTTATATATGATGCATCTCGTGAGTCCATGAAGTGGTCCCTCTGGTGTAGGAACATTATTTATTTGACGTGGTTTGAAATATAAGTATGGTGACATGATTAAAGGAAGAGTTATGTTTGATATCATATATTATTTTACATATGTATACGAATTTTTAAAAAAATACATAAAAAATATAAAAATATCTACTTTAATGATACATGAAACGTTTTTTTAAATGAAAATGGATACTACACATAGTGTTCGCATTAAAATATTAGTGGGGATGTTATGATTATTCAAAGTAATTTTGTCGGTTGATTTCATGTTACTCATTAAGCCTCATCCCTTAATCAATGCAAATCATTAGACACTGACATGGCTTCATTTTCATCCCCTCCACTCACTGCCTATGGATTCTTAACTCTCTCTCTCTTTCACGCGCCCACACACAGACTCAAATATTTATTCGTATATTGCCCCAACTTGGAGCTTTGTTAAAAAACTAGACAGTTTCTGCGCATGTTTCATGAAGAGGCCAACTTGCCATGTGAATACTCCAATTGCCCTATATTTCTTATTAGTTAAGATTTATCTATATAAGGGAATGAACTCAGCTTAGCCTTCTAAAATCTCATGTGCTACCACTTTTCCAATTAAGGTTCAGATAAGTGGAAATTTTGAGAAAGAAGAGATTGTGGGCCACAAATCTTGATAGAAAAACATTCTAATTAACTCTAGTCAAAACTTCTAGACATTGGACAAAATCTTCTTATAAAAAGAAAAAAAGTAAAAACCATTAGATATAGCATAGATTCATTGACACCCCGAAAGCCCAGAAGGGTGTATGTACACATCTTAGAAAATGAAATGATAAATATCATGAATGATGAGATAAAATGAATATAAAAAATATATAAAAATTAAGGATGTAAACCAATAAAATTTGTTAGATATAATGCCAATATAAACTGCACTGTATAATGGGCAAAAAAGGAATGCCACTGACATATTTTATAGACAAAATTGGTCCCTTGGTATTGCTTCACGTGACAAGAGAAACTGGCCCAAGGGTTCAAAACCCTAAATTGAAATGGATTATTGTTTATATTTTCTGAGTTCTCAAACCTACTTGAGGGTCCACATGGTAAATTATCGATTACTTATATTGTCTCTGACGTATGATAATTGGCAACCTAGTGAGCATAAATTAAGGTGAAAAAAAAGACTCTCTTAGGAAAATGGGGTAGGAGGGGACTTTTTTCTATGTTCCAAAGTCAAAAATATACACTTTATTCTACCAAGAGAACTAGCTAATCCATTGAAATTATCATCATCACACATTTATTTTTATTTTGTTTTATTTTTCTTTTGAGGGGGAGGGTGTTGGGGGACCAATATAGTTGCAGTAAAGATGTTGGTAACAACCGTGAGCATTTCCTATTTTCCTTGTCCCAACAACATTAATTGCACAACAAAGATCAAGTTCCTGTAACTCACATGAAGGGAGAAAGTGAGAGAAGATAGAAAATCGAGAAGACACTCGCAAAATCAGGGTAAAAATCCTTTTTCAGTAAAAGTCAACCATTTTAGGGTACAAGATGAACATTACCATATTTATTTTGAGGGTGAAAGGATCCAAAATTCTAATTATTTCCTCATATTTTTAGTTTAGAAATATTTGATTCCAAAATACTTCAATTTAAGTTAATAAATGGGCAGCCAATTAGTTACATAGTACTATTGAATCTAGTGATTTTGAGAGGTGTACAAATGTCAGCGTTAAGGAGGAAACACCAAGACATCACATGGACAAAATAGTCTATATATTTAGTACATGTTTAGATTTGTTTACTTTTTAAGAAAATCGTGTTTTTTAAAAATCATTTTGATAAAAATTAATTATAAATTATTTTAAACTAACTCGATTAATGTAAGTACTCAATAATAAATATAGTAAATTAACTTTAAAAATAAAATAATTTAATTGAAAAATAGCATCAATACACTCGTATCACTATTTTTAATGTACATATAACATTTTTGTGTAGAGCCAACAAAAATTATGAGACTTTTTTCTTTGCATAATTATTAGAATCATATTAAGAAATACTTTGAGTATTAAATTATTAATTAAAAATTCTGTTAAAAATATATTATGAAAATAAAAAATATTTTTTAATTCAGTAGTATCCTAACTAATCAACATTTGTCTAATTATTATATAAAATTTAAGGAGGCTTTTTTTTTTTTTTCCAAGGACCAAAAAGAGAAAAGTGATAAACACCCTCACTCACTCACCGAAGAATCATTGAATTCACACCAACAAATCTTTGATATATTCACCATCACCAACCGTCACCCTCAACGATATTTCAATTCAGTTTCTTTCCATTTATGAAGCTCAAACCAACTCCACTTCACATTCAAGTTCACATTTCTTTCCTAGTACACACCACACTGCATGTTGCGCTGTCTTTGCCTCGTTTGAATGAGGAAAAGACCCTTTTGAAAATTCAGTTTCAAGACAAAAAGTCCTTAGTCCTGCAACACAACCAAAGCATCAAAGCTTTTCCCCAACCTTTGAGTCTATACAAAGACAATAGTTTGCTTCTTGCATCGGTTGTTTCTTTACTTATCCTTCTTTTTGTTGGCTTTCATTAATCCTCAAATCCAGACAAGCTTATTCACATTCTCTTGTTGTAGTCCACAATCTTTATATTACATCAGAGTGAAAAAAATTATTTTTTTACCATAAAAAGTACCACCAGTTTTGTAAGCTTGTGTCGTGTACTTTTACTCTTTCTGCTGTCTCCTTAGCTTTTGTCCTTCTTTGATGTACTATCATGCAGTAAAAATATTGTTTCCCTGTGAGATTTTCTTGCAGTAAACAACCCATCATCCATGATATGGTCATGCTGCTTTTGAAGTTCTAAGGGGGCATTTTGCAGTGGTGGTGGAGGTTTTGGGGTTGCTATTTTGCATTTTTTGTTGGACTATCAGACATCATTCTTTGATGGGTTTGGGAGTGTTCGGTTTTGTTTTGGTTTTGACTCTCTTGTTCAAGCATTTGGTGTCTCAGCAACCAAACACTGATGAGTTCTTTGTATCGGAGTTCTTGAAGAAGATGAGTTCAAGTTCAACATCTACCCAAGCCTACAACTTCTCTGCTTCTGTTTGTTCCTTGCAAGGAGTATTATGTGATGCCAATAGAGAACACGTTGTTGAGTTGAGCTTTTCTGGTATGGACCTCTCTGGAACTATACCTGATAACACCATAGGCAAGCTCAGCAAACTCCAATCTTTGGATCTTAGTTATAATAAAATCACTGGTTTGCCTTCAGATTTTTGGTGTTTAAGCTCTCTCAAGACCCTTAACCTCTCCTCCAATCAGATTTCAGGTTCATTGACTAACAACATTGGCAACTTTGGTTTACTAGAAAGCATTGACTTGTCCAGCAACGATTTTTCTGAGGAAATTCCTGAAGCTATTGGCTCCCTTGTGAGTCTGAGGGTCCTCAAACTTAACCACAACAGGTTTGCACAGAACGTACCTTCTGGAATTCTCAAGTGCCAGAATCTAGTTTCAATTGATCTTTCATCAAATCAGCTGAATGGAACACTACCAGATGGTTTTGGTGCTGCTTTTCCTAAGCTTAGGACTTTGAACCTTTCAGGGAATAATATTTATGGCCGTATTTTAGATATTTCTGGATTAAAATCTATTCTGAATCTCAACATGTCAGGGAATTCATTTCAGGGTTCTATTATGGGTTTGTTTCAGGAAAAGTTGGAGGTCCTGGACCTTAGCAGAAACCAATTTCAAGGTCACATTCCTCAGGTACAGTACAACTTTAGTAGTTACAATTGGTCTCATTTAGTTTATCTGGATTTGTCAGAGAATCAGCTTAGTGGGGAAATTTTTCAAAATTTTGATGTGTCCTTGAATCTAAAGCACCTTAACCTTGCACAAAATAGATTTAACAGGCAGAAATTCCCACAGATTGAAATGCTCCTGGGATTGGAATATCTGAACTTGTCCAAAACTAGTCTTGTTGGTCAAATTCCTGATGAAATCTCACAACTGAGTAATTTGAATGCAATTGATCTTTCTATGAATCATCTTAGTGGGAAAATTCCCTTACTGGGGAATAAGCGCCTCCAAGTTCTTGACCTTTCAAACAACAATTTGACTGGAGCAGTCCCTCTACCCGTCCTAAAGAAACTTCCATGGATGGAGAAATTCAACTTCTCGTACAATAACTTAACCCTCTGTGCTTCAGATATCAAACCTGATATCCTGAAAACAGCATTCTTTGGATCGTTGAACAGTTGTCCACTTGCTGCAAACCCAAGACTTTTCAAAAGAAGAGACACTGGACACAAGGGAATGAAGCTAGCCCTTGTGTTGTCCTTCTCAATGCTGTGTGTGCTTGCTGGCCTTTTATTTCTAGCATTTGGTTGCAGAAAGAAAACAAAAATGTGGAAAGTGAAGCAAAGTTCATACAAAGAAGAACAGAACATTTCAGGTCCCTTTTCATTCCACACTGATTCAACAACTTGGGTGGCTGATGTTAAGCAAGCAACATCAGTCCCAGTAGTAATCTTTGAGAAGCCATTATTGAATATCACATTTGCAGACCTCTTATATGCTACTTCAAACTTTGATAGAGGTACCCTTTTGGCTGAAGGAAAATTTGGTCCTGTCTATAGAGGCTTTCTGCCAGGTGGTATTCATGTGGCAGTTAAGGTCTTGGTTGTTGGTTCTACATTGACAGATGAAGAAGCTGCAAGAGAACTTGAGTTTCTTGGCAGAATAAAGCACCCAAATCTTGTTCCCTTAACTGGATATTGTGTGGCTGGTGATCAGAGAATTGCCATATATGACTACATGGAAAATGGAAACTTGCAAAACTTGCTTTATGACTTGCCACTCGGTGTACAAAGCACTGAAGACTGGAGCACAGACACATGGGATGAAGGTAACAACAATGGAATTCAAAATGCTAGCTCTGAAGGGTTGCTCACATCTTGGAGATTTCGCCACAAAATAGCCCTTGGCACGGCTCGAGCATTGGCATTTTTGCACCATGGTTGCTCACCTCCAATAATCCATAGAGCTGTTAAAGCTAGCAGTGTTTATTTGGATTATGACTTGGAGCCAAGGTTGTCTGATTTTGGGTTGGCTAAGATTTTTGGAAGTGGTTTAGATGAGGAGATTGCACGTGGCTCACCTGGTTATGTTCCACCGGAGTTTTCTCAACCAGACTTTGGCACTCCAACACCAAAATCTGATGTGTACTGTTTTGGAGTTGTTCTCTTTGAGCTAGTAACTGGAAAGAAACCAGTTGATGATGATTACCCTGATGATAAAGATGCAACTTTGGTAAGTTGGGTTAGAGGGCTTGTAAGAAAGAACAAAGCTTCAAGAGCTATTGATCCCAAAATTCGTGATACAGGATCTGATGAACAAATGGAAGAGGCTCTTAAGATTGGTTATCTTTGCACTGCTGATCTACCCTTCAAGCGACCAAGCATGCAACAGATAGTTGGACTCCTAAAGGATATTGAACCTACTTCTAGTTAGCATGATCAAAATAATCCAGGTCCTTCAATTTAATTTAATTTATCTCTTTGATTTTTCTACTTGAGAGGTTCCCTTATTACCATGCAGAAAATGTAAATCAGTTAAGTTCTTGAATTCTGCTTTTGATGTTTTTTCTTTTTGTTGCCTCATCATTTGTGGTAGATGAAGTAAACTTTGATCAATATACACTGGGAACTAGATCTTTGAACTAACATGTTATCGCAGCATTTAGTCTTTCAGCCACTTTTTTATAATTTACTTATCTTTTCCTGTATTAAAGTGAATGCCTCCAGTTTGAGATTAGTTCTATTCAATTTTGGAAGTTGAAATTAGAGGAATAAGTGAGTTTATGGCCTTTGTTTTCATGTGTACACTTGAAGATATTTTGGGACAAAATAAGCTCACGAGACTTTTTTGAAGCAATAGAATGACATTATATGCACAATTTTTTTTTAACTAACATCAGTCTTTTAAGGGTGATTTTAAGTATTTGAAATAATATTTTTTATTCAAATTATACTTATTATATTTTTATTTTTAATATAGTAAATACTTACTTTTTAAATAAATCATACTATTTTTAGATACATAAAATTAATTTTATAAATTTATGTTAACACTTTTTATAATTTTTTTTTTACATTTTTATATCTATCTCTTTATTTTTTATGACATCACTTATCATATTTATTATTATTTTTCTCTCTTGCTTTCCTATCTTTCTTCTCTCCCAAGATTACAACTACACAGGCCTTTAAGGATGTAGAAAAAAAAATGTTAAAAGAAAGACTGCCCGATAAGCAAAATTGACTTCCTGTGTATTCTTTCCAAATTAATACTTCATGTGTGACTTTTCATCGCATCATACGTGGGTTTGTTAATTCATAAGTGAGTTTGCCCCTGATTTTTTTAGTTAATTTCAAGTGATTTTGTTATATTCTCAAAAATATATTTAATTATAAGTGAAAAAAATATAACTTTTGTGTTTGATTAAGATTTTCGTACCAAGTTTTATTACAAATTTTTTGTTAAAGATAAAAAAATTTAGACAAACCCTTTTAATTTGATATCACTTTCAATCAAAAGTGATTTTATAAAATTGATTAAATTTGCATTTGTAAATATTAAAAGAAACACATGCTGATTTTACAAGTAAATCTGTTCCAGAGAAGCGTATAGTCAACGGCAAGCCAAAAGGTGCAAGAACAATAATTTTGAACCATTATTTTATAAAGTTTTTATGATTCAATTATACTTTATTTCATTTTGTGCACATTTACACTCTGATTCTACTACCTATGTTTGGTGTGATGTGTACTCAAGGGATATATATTGCCGACATATTTTTTAATAGTTATAACTCAAAAGTATTAAAAATTAAAAATAACATTAAACTAAAAATAAAAAAATATATAATTCACATAATTTTAATAATTTTTAATCAATAACCATAAATATATCAAAAAGGGTAGCATTATTCATGCCAAAAAATATGTTTTGACATTGTTGCAAGGGCAGAAAAGGTAAAGAAACAACAAGTAGGGTGTGTCATTGAGAAACAGGGGCATGTTGATAATGACTTTGGAAATGGAGTGGGGTGCATTTAATCTAAACACGCGAGAAGAACTTTCAACATTTTTTTGTCTACATATACTACATCACGCGGAGACCAAATCGATGTACAAATAAATTATTATCTGCCACGAAAAAATTATAAGATTGTTTGATACAAAAATTAATGTTTTTTGTTTTTATATGAGTGTAGCTTCCACAAAACACATAGCATGATAACATCTTGACATGCGGAGCAATGGAAGCATGATGATTGCAAATAATTTTGAATGGTCTCTTTGGTTTGGTTGGCCAGCACCCAGCATCCATCTTTTCCACCTTGAAAATCTAATCATTTGAAGTTATGAATATAATATGACCTTGCATATTAAGCTATTCTTAGGTGCAAAAAATTTAAACAGAACATTGTGTAACTAATCATAGTAGTAAAAGAGCTAGGATTTAAGCCAAGATTGAGCTTTCAATGAATAGAAGACCAAGATTTGCCATGCATGGAACAGTATTTTAATCCCTTTTCTCTTCTTCATTTTGTTCTCAGATTACTGATCATTCCAAGTAAGAAGAAGAACATGTTTTTATAGAGACACTCTGATAATTAAGTGAAAAAATAACTTTTTACTTTGTTTGGACAAGAAAAAAGAAAATAAAGAGAAAGAAGATATAGACAGTAATGCACTTCTTATTTTGTTGAAAAAATTTAAGAAATTTTTTTTAGAAACGATATTTCATGAATAAAAAACCTCTCGTTTTCTCTGCAATTTACTTTTTCCCTTGTTTTTTCTCTATGGAAACAAGCAAGGGCTGCAAGTCTATAAAATATTTGTGAATCAAAATTGATGACTTACCTGAGGAATCATCCCTTTAAAGGGGCAGAAAAAGAACTGAATCCTATGACTATATCAAGATCTCTTAAGATCATCATCACTTTAATAAGTAAATCGAGATTCACAGGATAATAGTTGAGAGCAAGAAAAAACTCATATAATGTGTAAAATACTCATAAATAAAAGGTAACTTTTATGGTGACTTAAAAATTGAGAATATTTTATGTTTTTTACGTGAAATAATTATAATGGTCAATATAATATTAAAATTATTGATTTATATTGAAATACTATATAAATATATTTTACTTTTTTAAATATTTAAATAATCACAATCTTCCATAAAAAGGATAATAACTAATGGAGCTATAATTTTTTATTTTAAAAAAAAGATTTATAATTATTTTAAATAATTCTCTTAAAATTTATTTATTTTTATATGATTTTTATTTTTTAATACATATAACATTTAATTGGATTTCTACAATATATTATTTTTTTTATTTTTTTTTGTTTTTTTATTTCATAACTCAAAATTTCATTAAAAAAATAGAAAATATGATCATGCTAATAATACGTTTTATTCGTCTTATATCTTATTCAAATTATATAATATAAATCAAAATCAAAATCAAAACCAAAACTAAACTTTGGCATTTTGTCAGTGCCAGGCTGGCTTACAGGAGAATTTTATGGGCTTTGGCCCTTTCGGCCACCTAATTACAGAAGACAGTGACATTCCCACTGTGGTCCAAGTCCAAGACTAAATATTTTTTTTTACTGCCTTGCATGAAGATTTTTTACTTATTTATCGTGTTTTAATTATAACACGAAAATAAAAGTTTAAAAAATATTTTTTTTTTATCTAAAAGTTGTGAAATTATTCAAATTTATAAGTTTTTAATAAAATTATATCTAATTAAAAAAATTATCCATTTTAGTTGGTCTTATGGGCTCTTTGTTACCGAGAAAAAAAAAATCATTACTGTATCTTACTGTTGATGAGTTGATCTTATATAAATATCTAAATTAACTGCTTACTATCATTGTTATTTTGAATTTACTTATTTATCTTTGTAATAAAAAAAAACATATATCATACACCATGTGAGAAGCTATTAAAATCAAAGAAAGTAATGATGTGAGTAAAGTTTTGGATTGGTTGGTTCTTTATTTTTTAAATTTTTTATTATATTTTAATTTTATAACCTTTAAATGTTAATTAAATAATTTTTGTTAACTATATAAATTAAACCAGAGAACAAAATGTTGATGACAATGACATAAATTAAAAGAAACAAATAACTAATAGAATTAAATATAATTAATAGAAAAATATTTAGTGGACATTCTAAAATTAAATAGTTAGAATAAAATAAGAAAAGGGTAAAAAGAAAAAGAAAAAAAAAAGGATGACAATACTAATCTTATTATCCACATTAGAACTAAATATGATCACTAAATACATCAATAAATAAACATTATTTTAGTTTATCATATAATTTTGAATCTGACTTTTAACTAATCATATTATTTGATTCAATTAATATTGTTTTTTACAAAAGGATATTTATCATTTATAAAATAAAACAAAACAAAATATTTAGTAGTTCATATAAAAATGATTAATCATTTTCATAGTTTATGACACCAAATAATAAATTATCTTTTAAACATGCGCACAATAATTGTGGCTCTTCATGTCATCACGATCTTCCCCGTGGTACATGTTATTGTTATCTGATTGATTTTTAAGCAAGATCAATAAACTAATAATTAAGCAGTTGAAAATAGAAAACAGTGAAAAAAATCTAAGATATAATGACGAGTAAAATAACATCACACTATTCAAAAACACTCTATTAAAGCTAATTTAAGTAAAGTCTTTTATCTTAAAACTTTATTCACAAATGTGCGACATGTTACTTATTTGTGTAAATTAAATAAAAAAAATAAAAATTATTTAAATAAGATAGCAAATTAAATGTATAAAATAAAATAATTTTATTTAATTATATATTTATAAAATTTCATAAAATAATACATATTAGAAAATTTTCTTTGTCATTATTTCTGGCAATATGGTCGATTCTTTGGTTGAAATTTATTTGCATAAAGATTTATATTTCCTTTCCTTTAATAAAAATACGATTATTCAGTATCAGATACCCATTATTGCTGGGTTTTTAATAGGAAACAGAACGCAAAGGTTCTTCTTGTCAACATGCATGTTCGGAGGAACGCATAAATGGCGTGGATATTATTAATATTATTCAATTCAATACGTCTACACATTATTTATTGGAAAATATAAAAATATTGGGAGATGATTGCTCACCAATCAGAATCATACATGAGGCTAATTTACAACCACCCAAAACTTTTTTGAAAATTTTGAAGATATTAATAACAAATATAATATGTGGATTATTTTTGTAGTTTACTTTTTAGGCATTATTGATATACATCATCAACTAATGAAACTACAAGTACATATGTTTTAAAATTAATTATTAGGAAAATCAATAATTACTGTTAACATAACAATTCACAACTAAACAATAACATGAAAAAGTTACAATATTCATACATTGTCTTATATATTAAGTACATAAACTTTGTAAAATAATGATAAGTTGACCATAAATACACATGATACAGTTTTACTAAAAAAAATGACAAAATTTAAAGAATATCGCCTAAATATTGTCCTTTATAATAAAATCACACAGTATCTTGAAAATGTATTAAAACTCATTGAAAACCATTTAAAATATTTTTTTAGCTATTTTATATTATAAATTTGATTATAAAATATTTTTATGGTTAAATATAATGTTTTAAAACAAAATAAAGGTGCACCTACTCACCTAGAAATATTTTAAAAGTAATTTCATATTGTTGTTTAAATAAAACATTTTTATTGAATGTGTTTTCGGTTTACTGCTCACAACCATTAAATGAATTTTTTAAACATTCGTCCGTTTATATATATTTTTTTCAGCTATTAGTTGAGAAATGATTTAACTAACACTGATGCGTAAAATACTATTTTATTTATTCTTATATTCATAATTTATGAGTACCTGTATCTCTATATCTATTTCATTACTTGTGGTTTTTTTATATGAAATAAATATCTTTTAACTTATTTTTATGAACAGATAAAATATAAATATTATTACAAAATAAAAATAAAAACAATATTGCATCAAAAAATTTAAATAATATTTATTTAAAGTTTTATTCTAAGGTTTGAATAAGAACCTCGATCTTCTAAAACGAGGTAGCATGGATAACATATTTTGACAGTTTTACTTGTAATAATATATGCTTAAATTTTGATATTTTTTATAAATAATATTTTTTAAAATATATATAAAGAATAGCAAAAATGAAGTAACCATTTTTTGGCATCAAATTAAAACAAATTCACAAAATTATAATTGTTAAGTTTGGATTCATTTTATAGATGAATATTAAGCTTGATTGTACATTTTCAATAGTGTTCCCTGTCCTGACTTTATCCCTACCAATCAACCTAACCATATATTTTTTTTCAACCCAATGAATGCGTTTGATTCGATGCTGATTGGATAAAACATGGATGGATATTATCATCTAACTTGGGTTTGGAAAATTATTTGTTAATGATAATTTGGTACACTATATAAGTGTTTTTTTTTTCATTTTACATAAAATATGAGAAAGAAGAAAGTAAAATACTAATAAATAAAATAAAATTAATAAAAGATAAAAGTTCAATAAAATTATAAAAAATTAGACATAATTAACTAATCAAGAAATAAGAATGAAACACATTTTATCATTAAAAGACTAATATTTTTAATGACTTAAGATAATACTGTACAATCTATGAATAGAATTAATGCCTTTTTTCATATATTACAACTTTTCAAAATTTAACTAAAAATACAGTGAATAATATTTTTTCATTAGTGAGTGAATTTAAATTTATAGAAAAATTATAAAAAAATAACTATTTAAACCAATATTTTTTAGTAATATAGCGTGTTAAAATTTAAAGTTAAACTTAAACTATCTTAAACTTTAGTTTATTTTTAAAAAACTTAATTTGATAAAAACATATTAATATTCATAATTTAAAATCAACCAATAAAAAACAATAACGAATTGCAAATAGAAAACTATATACTTAATATAAAAATATATGTTTATTATTTTATTTAAAATATTTTTTTATAAGATATATTTTTATTATAATTTAAAAATATAAAATATTATAAATTTTTCTAAAAAATATAATAAATTCTTAAAAACACTTTAATTTCACTAAAAAATAAGATAATTTGTGTATATTTTTCAAAAGTGTTTTTAATATTGTTTAGTAATTAAACTTATAATATTTTTTTTGTAAGAGATCTCTATTTATATTATTTCAAGTTACTAAAATAAAGCTTTAACTTTAATTATAAAAAAAAAACTTAAAGCCTATTTTTTTTCCATTTTTAAAAATTATTTTTTATAAAAAATAAAAAAATTCTTAACATAAATTTTATTTTTATTAAAAATACAATTTTTAAAAATATTTTAAAATATAAATTTTAAAAATAAAAAATCTAAACAGAACCGAAAAATCTCTTAATTTTTGTTCTTTTTTTATCACGGGGAGATTTCAAATGTAGGATGAAAGATAATGAACGGCGAGGATCAGATCTAACGAGA
This sequence comes from Abrus precatorius, assembly GCF_003935025.1. Lineage (NCBI taxonomy): Eukaryota > Viridiplantae > Streptophyta > Magnoliopsida > Fabales > Fabaceae > Abrus > Abrus precatorius. The sequence continues at coordinate 34,005,818 of NW_020874428.1, read as the reverse complement.
AAGAGGGTATTTTTGGGATTAGAATAAAAACACGGGGACCACCGCACCGAGTTCTTCTTCTTCTTAAACTTGTGCTGAGAGAGAGAGAGAGAGAGAGAGAGAGCATCAAATATCAACCATGTCGGACGAAGAACACCACTTCGATTCTCAGGCCGATGCAGGAGCCTCCAAGACGTATCCTCAGCAAGCTGGTACCATTCGCAAAAATGGCTACATAGTCATTAAGTCTCGGCCTTGCAAGGTTTTCCATTCTCTCTTTTTCCTTTGTAACGTTTCACATAAAAATCCTTTTTTTATCTCCTTTTAATTCCATACATATTATTGGGAGAAAGTATGAATGAATCGTGCTGACGAGGGTTTAACCAGAGATGAATGAAAAACTTGCATCTATTTTTATTTTTCTTTAAATATTTTTGCTACTTTAGTTACATCATGAACATTGTATTTATTTTATGATTTTAATATTTTATTGTTCATTTAATTCTATTTCTATGTGATTACATAACATGGTATAGTATAATACCCATACCCATACCTTGATTTATTTGGTTGTCATGAATTTGAGATAGTCGGTTAAGTGAACATCTCTTGTGGTTCCCTGTTTGATTCTCAATTTATCTTTACAGGTTGTAGAAGTTTCTACATCCAAAACCGGCAAGCATGGACATGCCAAGTGCCACTTTGTTGGAATTGATATTTTCAATGGGAAAAAGCTCGAAGATATTGTTCCTTCATCCCACAACTGTGATGTAATGCAATGTTGCCTTCGTTTGTATGTGTAATATTTGCTTGTGATGCGTTTCTCAGTCATTATTAATATTTTTGCAGGTTCCTCATGTGAACCGCACTGACTACCAGCTGATTGATATCTCTGAAGATGGTTTTGTGAGTTGTCTTTTGCTTTTGACACTGGAGGTTTCGTTTCAGAAAATTATGTTGTGTTGTGGTTTGTGAAATGCTTAATGGCGTCGTATGTAGCCAACTTCACATGATAAGGCTTGGTTGTTGTTGTTATGGTTTGTAAAATGAAAAATGAAAATATAAATTAATATATAACTATAAGATATAGCTACATTTTGGGAGGATCGTCACGTTACTTTCTTTCTGCTGAGGATATCGTGTTCTGAATTATGCTTAATGGAATGTTGCTCCAGAAGATAAATATAATCTTCTGGCATGCTCTCATTACATAAAGAAGTCAAATATTTCCCATAAAATCCACCCTTTTTTTTCTATTTTTACACAAAACTTCCATTCAATTCAAGCTAATATTTTTTGTGTGTACGTCGTTCAAGGTAAGATGACATTGGATGCACTTCCAACTTCATAATAATTAATAAATATAACTCTAAAGTCTTAAACCCAGTTAATTTTAAAAAGAAAGAATGCTAAATTAAGATCCCAATTGGTGTTAAAGCAAGCATGTCACCAGCAAGGAAAAACAGTTATATTATTTTGATATTTCTAGTAGTAGCAAAACATTCTGAACCACTTGGATTGGGTTTCTTTTAGGTGAGTCTGTTGACTGAGAATGGAAATACCAAGGATGATCTGAGGCTTCCCACTGATGAGGGGCTGCTTACTCAGGTGTGTTGTTAAAATCATTTTTGAAGTTGCTTTCCTTGCTTGATGTGTTTTCATGATTTTATTGTTCAGTTATGATCTATGCAGCACATGAATCGTGTGCCCTGTTAATTGATTTCTTGCTTGGTTGCTATTGTATTTAGATTAAAGATGGATTTGCTGATGGAAAAGATCTTGTGGTTTCTGTCATGTCTGCAATGGGAGAAGAGCAGATCTGTGCCCTGAAGGACATCGGTCCTAAAAATTAAAATGATGCTATGGCTGTAGCTGATAGCACGCTTTTTCTTATGTTGCTAGCAGGTAGTATATTTTCCGATGCTTGTGTGCACAATAAACTTTATAACATGGAAAATTGCCTGTGCTTGAGACTCAAAAGGCTTGGGATAGGGGAAATGGTACCAAGTTTAGCTTTTGTCCCTTGATCAAGGAACAAAATGTCTTATATGTTAATGGTTTTGTTGAGTTTTATTTATTACCCTATTACTTCTCTCTCTGCACTTATCAGCTGATAGACAGATAAATTTAGGATAATGACTGTTGTGAATTTCTTGAACACATGGTTAATCGGATGTGTTCAAAGATTTGATATGATGAAATTTTGCCATCAAAATTTGGGATTATATGCTAAAATTCAACACCTATAGCTATAATATGAATTCATAGTTTTCAATGTTTCCTAGATGACGATCACGCGTTGATGATGCAGGCTGGAACCTGTAGAAGTAATTTGAAAATATAAACAACATTTTACTTGAATATAAAGATATTTTTAAAATCAAAATGAAAAATAGTTTCATCTGCAAGTCTATACGCGTGGAGAAGCTGGTTGCTTTTAGAGTTACGCATCTTAGTTTTCAACATTAATATTTTGATTTATGGATAGTTTTGATATTTTGTAGATTTTTTCAGTAAAATATTCACCGCCTTCTCTCCCTCGTATCGTCTGCATGTTTAGCTTGAAAGTCTATTTACATTGATGCCGTTCATCTCCTTGTCACCTTGAACCCCACAGCTCTGACAAACACTGCAACAGCATCACATCCTTCTTTTATCTCTGTGGCACTACTTCACCACTGTCATTTTCATCCCCTTGCTGGCGTGTGCATTTTGCACTACCATCCTCGAACAGCCCTCAACCACCGCGTCAGCCACCAAAAAATGTTAGATACCCACTACACTACACAAGAAGTCAACTTTGCGCGCCATACAAGCCTTGTAGATGAGAAATTGTCCAAAGCTGGAAAGGCTTCTTTTTTTTTTTTTCTCCCTCAAGAATTGCAAATAATAATAATATGTTAACAAATGGAGCTCATCACCCAAGCTCATGTGGTTCGGAATTTTTGTCTAATAAAACAATCATGTGAGATGCTGGGGGGATTTGACATTCCGATTGGTGCTCTTTGTTATAGAAAGACTCTATTTCACACAGTTTAATAATTACAAGGAGTTAGGTTGTTCAATCTAAAAAGTAAGAGTCTACATTACATATGGTCAAATATATAAAGGGATAAAATGTCTTTTTTTCTTGCTTATTATCTCACAATTTAGCAAACAAATATTATAAAGATTTAATTTTTTTAGGGATGCACTTTGAGTATTTATGGTGGACAGTCAAAACTATTTTTTTGAGATGGAAAAATAAATGAAGTGGATATAACAGACATGCATTCATATATATAAGAATTAAATAATCTATTGACATGCATGACGAGCTAAGTATTTAGTAATTGTAGTAAGCTTTGTTAGTGTTAAATGGTTTGCATAAGAATATATTTTTTAAAAAAAGGAAAAAATAAATCGAAGGGGTTAAGAGAAGTAATTTGTCCGTAAAAAGATGAGGAATTTAAATCCTTTTTACCAATATTAATGGCTTTCCATCATCGGACTAGACTTTACCTTCAATGATATGAAAAAAGGTCTCACTATTGTAGCAACAAAAAGATAAGGATTTGAAAGATTCCCTTGGTTGATACCCCTAGTGGGGAAGAATTGGGACGATTTATCCTCATTTCATGAAACTTTAACGTTGTGTTTGGATTTGGAAAAATAAAAGAGAAAAAAGGGAAAAAGAGGTAGGAAAAAAAAACAAAATTATCGATTCTTACTATTTATGTGATGAAAAATAGAAAGAAGAAAAGTTTTTTTCCCGTGGGATCCAATTTAAAATTTCCCCTTCAAGTGATGAGAAGTGGGGGCGAAAAGTTGTTTTCAGAATTTTTTATTTATTTATATAAATTTAAATATTTTTTATAACATAAAAAATAATAAAGATTTATTTAGTTGAAAAAACAAAAGACTAAATTCGTATAAAATGTAAAGGCTTTTTTTATTAAATTGATATTTTTAAAAACAAATTATTAACTTTTTAAAATTAATTCTTTATCAATTTTATCATGTGACATAAGTTTCACCATCACAAAATAGATTATTACTAGTTCATTTTGTACGAAAGATTAATATTATGTTTTGTCCTACACGGGATCATGCAAATACATACTATTGAGGGAAAGCCAGTTTTGCCATATTTATGATAAAACTTATTTTTTTTTTTAAATTACATATTGTCATGATATTTGTCAAATTTATAAGATTTTGGTATGCGTTAAAATTTTATAAATTTTACAATTTTAGCAGTGAAACTTATTTTTAAAGATAAAAAATTAAAGTTTCGCCAAGTAAAACTTATGTTAGGTGACCAAATTTGTTTTAAACAATGAATTAATTTTAAATAAAGTTATAATTTTAAAAAAAGTAAATGTAAAATAAAAATAATAATTCTAATAAAAAGCATTCAACATGAATAAAAAGAAAGTTAGAAAGTACGGGGAAAAAATCAAGAAAATTATAACTACAACCAATATAATTTTTGTAAAATGCGCTGTTATTTTTATTTTTAATTTAATATTTTAACCTGTAATATACAGATATTAGTTTCATCACGAGTTCATATTTTTTTTTATATAAATTATATATATTAAATTAAAAATATTTTTATCCAATTAATTTTAAACACATTTTATTTCGCTTTTAAAGAATAAAAAAATTTGAATGAGGAGAAGTTTTGACTTTTTTTTTTCTTAAAATATTGAACAATACGTGAAAATATTATAAAAAATATTTTCTTTCCTTCCTCTCCGTTACCCTTCAACTAAGCAAAATATTAATAAATAAATAAAAAATCAAATGAGCTATAACTATAAGTTAACAAAAATGACTAGCGAAAATACCATATAACTAGTTTATACAGTTTTTTTATTATTTATGAACATTTATAATAGAGAAAATAATAGGATAGAATAAACTAAATTTATGAAGATCAACTTGTATATCTTAATTTATAGAAATATTATATGAAAAACAAAAATAAATGCGTAAAATTAATTTTAATTTGTAAAATAGTTTTAATTTAAATTTTTAAATTTTTTTCCTCTACTGATTTCTTATAAAAATTTTTATCCAAAAGAATATAATTAAACAAACTTATAATAAACCAAGCAACTCCAGAAGATAAACATTTTATAAACGTGTACTATTTAGCTTTGGAGTGATTATATTTGGTATTTTCTATCACCATCCGTAATTAATTTACTATTTACCTTTTTAATAGTTGTGAATAAGTTTTACGCTGATAATAAAATGATATTGCATAAATGGAAATTTAAACATGTTAAATTCTACTTGTTTGTGTGAGTGTATGGTGATTAATCTAGTCCCATCATTCGAGGTGTACATGTCTGTCAAATGAGATATCACAAATTGGAAAAATCAAAATAGCATATATATTGTTTCAACTTTTCATTTTAATAATTGAATTTATATAAATTTTAAAACTATAAAAATTATTTGTATATATTTAAAAATAGACATGTAATGTTATTTTTTTAAGGAAAGATAGGTAACGTGAATATTCATTGATGAAAACAAATAGTTTTAAAATAATATAAAATCTTACAAATAAACCTGTAATGTTAATAACCCATTTATTTAATTGATAAACTCCCCTTCAAAGGGTTGACTCTTTCTTGCAAAAGGGATATTCCTGCTCCTTATCGTTATCTCATTACTCCCTCCGTCCAAAAATATTAAATGCACACGTTAAAAAATTATTCATTTATTTAAATTATAAAAATTTGTACTTACCTGAATCATATTCATTAAAATAATCGAAATATATTTTTTAATAATGTTCTATCTGTTCTGTTACTAAAAGACACTTATAATAGCAATATATATATATATATATATATATATATATATTTAACACAAAGCAACGTTTTTTTTTTTTTTTTTTTAGAAAATCTCATCATCCAAACTATATGACTATTTTAGTATTCCAAACAATCTTGTAAGCATACCCTCCACGTTAGTTTCATACTTTCATTATATTAAATTATCTTATAGGTTGATACAAAATTGCAATTTAATTAAGGGCACATGTCATTATCCATTTTGATCAATTACTTTAAGTTCCAAACAACCCAAATTCAAACCCATGGTTTTAACTAAATCAACAAAATTTCTCATCGTTAATTAATTTCATCTTATAAGTTACGCGATACTAAATTATATAAGAAAAATATTAATTAATATTTTAATGATGATACTTGAATAATTAAAAATAAAAGATAATATTTAATATTATTAATATATTTAAATTATAATGTTTAATAACCTCAATAATATTTGTTAATAGAATCTAGTAGATTGCAGAACCCTGTGCTTTCATGACTATGTTTTTTCTCCCAATACTAGCTCGTGGGTGACACTTTTTTTCCTTTCATTTAATGTCTACGTTATGCTCCCACTATTTATGAAGTTACCCTTTATTCTCAAATAAATAATGAAATAAAGCTACTTGCCTTAAGATATAATATTTAGGGTAGATTCGTCGTCAACTTCAGGTGCACAGGAACTTTGTTGACTTGGTCGCAGTACTAGTAATCGCATCAAAGATATATTAATACTTATATTAAATATTTTAAATAATTTTTAACATGTTTGTTAATAATATATTATGAATCGTAATAATAAATGTCTAATGTATAATTTTAAATAATTTAATATTATTTTCTTAATTTGGAATGATATTTTTTATTTAATAATTTTAACAACATGCAAATATTATTATTAAACTTTTGAAAAGTAGAAGAACGACAAGAATTGTCCACGTAGGATTCAAGGGTCATTAATGTTCCAAAAAGCAAAGAAAAAGAAAAACGGCTCGCTGCAGCGAGTCAAAGAACCAGAAAACCATAAGCATTGACGCCGTCGATGAAACCGTTGTCCAACACAGCCTATTAACGGAGAAATGGACGACGTGTGTTACCTCGGATCAGAGCAGAAGAGAAAGAGTCTGAATTAAGAATTTTTACTTTTTTTTATTTCAAAATTTATTTCACTATTAATAGTTTATTTTTAATTATATTTTTAGTTTTCTTAATTTGGAAATATTTTATACAGCAAGACTTCTCTTTATTTGCGCAAATTTATTAATTTTATATTTATATACCGCTGTTTTTTGATTTGATATTATCTTGCTAATATAGAAAGATGCAAATTCGATGAGAATATGCAATGATATAACATTTTATAATACTTTTGTTTAATTAAAAGATTAAATTTAAAAATAAATATATTTAATATTTATCATTCTTAATTCAAATAAAATAATGTATAATTACTAATTATTAACCTTTACAATAATTACTTATAATATCTATTGGTTAGTTAATAATATGCAAAATTTTATATTTAAAGTAAATATTGTTTGTAAGTTGAAAAATTTTGAATTTATTAAAAATAAAAATTTACAATTAACTTCAAATCATTAGAATGATCTTGTTAAACGATTTTTTTTTAATATTGTTCAAAGTTCTTTATTTACTATTTTTAAACAAATGCAAACATTTGCCTTAAAGGAAAAAGAGGCACCTGAGTCAATGCAGGTCAGAGACTCAGAGACACAAACCCGCAAACTGTCTCTCACACAAACTCTGGCGTTTCGCGAAATCCGAAACGTTTCGTTTTGGAACAGAGGATAAAATTAACACTCCTCAAACCTTCCTTTTTCTCTCTGCAACCGCGTCGCCATGGCTGAGCGCCGCAGCTCCGAAGCTCTCCCAGCGGAAGCTCCGCAGCTCCATCCAAAACCAAACGATTCTCAAGATAAAGCGGAAAACACCAAGGAACGAGTCGCTGAATCGCCGTCCGCTGCTGAGTCGCAGCGCGACGAGTTACCGAGTCCTAACGACCCTCGTACGGAGTCCAATTTAGAAACCCTAGCTGCCGTTCCCTCTTTGGTTGAATCCCTTGCTGTGCAGCACCGGAGTGACGGTACGCTTTGATTTATCGTTTGTTTCAGTGTGTGACTGTGTTGTGTCTTTTTACTTTTTAATATTTATACAGATGATTTTTTATTTTCTTTTAGTGAATTGCGTGGTTGATGTGACAGATGTGCAGGGGAGCTCTACTACGCTGAGTTCGGGTGACAAAGCCGAAAGTAAGGTTAGAGAGCATTTATTATAGGAATTTTAATTATTTTGAACAATATTTTCAATCTTGTTTTAGTGCAATTGTTTGGCTTCTAAATTTCTATTTGAGTGCACATGCTATGCTTAATACTGTATTCAAGTTAAGGTGAAGGGTTTTTGGTTAACGTTCTGATTAGGGGTTTAGTGTGTAGTGTAAGTGTAACCCGTTTATTAAAGAGTTTTACTTCGTTGCTTGTTCTTACGAGTTGCTGTGTATAGATTTACTGGATCTTTGTTTCTTTGTTTTAAAGTTCCTCGTGTTTTGTGGGGAGGTTTGTTTTAATCGTAAACTTCGAATATTTTCTTTCTTATACTTTCTTCTTTGCTTTAGGTCTACAAGATGACGGTTAGTTTTGAAGGGGTAGCCGGAGAACACCATAGATAAATGTTAATTTCTGCTTTACAGATTATGAAACTTATTCTAGGCAAAGACATCTCAGCCCTCCTGTTTCCGATTTTTTGTCCCCTTAAAATGTGTAAGTAGATGCTTAGAAGCTTCGACTTAAAGAGGAGTTCAAACCTGCTCTTCTATATATACTGATGAATTGATCCAATAGAATGGAGGAATATGGTCACTTAAAAGAAAATAAGTAGTGACCATAGTCAAACAATGGGCTGCAATAATAAAAAATCAGAAAATTCTATCAAAGGTACTTGCTGCAACTAATAATTGGCTAGTTCCAAAATTGAAACTTGAAGCAGTTTATGTAATTCCTGCATGATATTTGAGAAGATTCTTAGAATACTTTTCTTATCTCTGGTATACACTACCAAGTTTTGAGTTTTAACATATCTAATATACTTAAACAAATATCTATCTAATGGTGCATTTAGTACTAAAAAAATCTATAGTCACAAACTGGTATAGATATAAACCATTCTCAAGCTTTTAGGAGAATTAGTCATTGACATGCTATTAGAGGCCCCCAGGAATTGTCTGTGATGTCCCATTTGTTCATCATTAAGTTAAAAATTTTAGTATGACTACCTGGCATGGTGGATGGTGGACCTGTGTTTTGTATGTAGCTTGTGTATTGGGTGACCAGGGTGTGTTAGAGACGGAAACCATTATTGGAATGCACTTGACAGCTTTGGCTTTGGGGGTACTTGGTCTTTGACAAGAACCAGTAAGCTTGGTTTGGTTTGTGCATTGGTGTATGGGTGTATGAACAGTTTAGATTATACAATGGTGATTTGAAAGCACAACCCACAAAACTGATTTCCTTAAATTTATAGTAGCAGTGATCATGTCCCTCCCAGATGGAAATCCAAGGTATACAGAGCAAATAGTCATGTAGTTGCTTTTCTTGAATGAACAATTCCAAACATAAAGTAATATTTTTGCAATTAAATTAAGCATCAGAAAGTTGCATGTATTGTACATCCCAGATATATTTGGTTTCTTAGCACTTAAGTAGGTCATTTCATGCTCAGGAGACAGTTGGACCTCCTGAAAAGGAAATTATTGCAAGAGGAGCAGCCCAAACACTTCAAAGTCAGACAGAAAATCAGCTTCAGGTGTCTGTGTGTTCAACTCCATTGTCTGAACGATCACCAACTTCTGTTACACAATCTTTATCATCTGTTTCTAGTCCAACTGTACGAAAACTGAAAATATCTACTACTCCAAAGGTTAATAACGTGCATGTGCCAGAAGAAGATAAAAAAAATCCTTCTGGTGGTAAAACCTTATCTGCTGTTTCTGTTGCAAGGACATCAGGATCTGATGGATACAACTGGCGGAAGTATGGTCAGAAGCAAGTGAAGAGTCCTACAGGTTCTCGAAGCTATTACAGGTGTACTCATGCAGACTGTTGTGCTAAGAAGATTGAATGCTGTGATCATTCAGGTCATGTGATAGACATTGTTTACAAAAGTGACCACAGTCATGATCCTCCGCGGAAGACTAATTCCATTAGGGAAAGTAAGTTGCAGTCTTCCAGTGAACCTACTTTGGAAAACAGTGTTACTGAGCAGCCTGTCAAAGTTCTAAAGGATCCTGATTCATCCATTTCTTCAAAAGAACTTCTACAAGAAACACCCAGCAGTGCTGATAAGAAACGGCAAAACTCATCTAATATCAGTGATAATGGTAAAGTTATTTTGGAGGAACATGAAAATGAGGCAGAGCCAAAAAAAAGGCAAGTTTGCACGTGAACTCATATTCTTTATGGAAAAAAAAAAGGGCAACAAGCCCATTTTCTTCTAATTGTGGTAGGATTTAATGATTTAATGTTCTCTCTTTGAATTTCTTAACCAGGATGAAGAAAGGTGACTTAACAGACATGGATTCTCCCGGAAAACCTGGAAAGAAGCCCAAGCTTGTTGTACATGCAGCAGGGGATGTGGGGATCTCTGGTGATGGTTACCGATGGCGCAAGTATGGACAGAAAATGGTGAAGGGGAATCCACATCCCAGGTGCATATCTATATATTGCTTTTTTTTCCCCCCCTTTCTTTTTAATTTGCCCATTCCTTAACATAATTTCATATTTTTGCCTTGACAAATTAGTATCCTTACACGATGATAGGTAAAAAGTTGCATGCTGAGTTTTTGGCTTGTTAGCACTTTGAAGAAAGACCATGATGATGATGCAAATACATTGTTTCAAGCTAGTGCCCTTTTTTTTTCCCACTCTGGCTAGTTGTTGTTTGTACATATATATTTTAATTTCACTTTTTATGTAGGAGTGCAAAATTACTGAGCTTCATCAACAACTTCCTATTGTGTTTGGGTTGAATTTTTTCATGAACTTAACAATCATAGTTGTATTTAGTTACCAAGAATAAAGGCATGTGTATTCTGTGCCTGTTTGTATTAGCCTTGCTTTTGTTTAGAATAACTAAAAAAAAAAAGTTGTTGGGAGAGTTTTTAGCTAAAAGCTGTTTTTGTGTGAAAATTAAGCTAAAACAAACATGGACCGAGCATCAAATTAATAAATGAAACAGTTTGCAAAATTTATTATTTCTGATTATCTAAAGCTAATGAAATAGGAGGCTTTGTTTAGCTGATGAATGTTGCGTTATACTAAGACCTGTCTGTCCCTTTCATCTCATGTTCCAAGAAATGTTGTACCTGTCATGGTAGCATGTACCCATTAAAACACAACTAATTGGATCTTCAAGAAAATATATATTGACTCTGTTTCCCAGTAATACCATTTCAGAATGTGGGGTTTCTGTTGGTTTTTTGTCTGCTAAGGAAACCTAAGCTCATGATATGGAGTATTAACGAGAAAACTGACATTGCTATTATCTTTAATTGCAAGTTGTTGACAGCAAAATTTGTACACAGTTAATGAAGAATTATATAGAATCTAAATCAAATATAATGTGAATGTGATCATTGGCACAACTTTGATTTTGAAATTGAACTCATTTGTGATCATTGGCACAAGTTTGGTTTTGAAATTGAAGGTCATTTACATAAATCCAGGTCATCTTTTAGGACTACTGCCATAAAATCAGTTGTTGGAAATTCAAAATTTGATTAAGTTCATTATACTATACTGTTGTACACCTTCTGACCACTATCTTGAGTGTTGACTACATTATTGGCAACTATAAATAATTTTTAGATTGATTTATCCAAAAATTTAATGATTATTGATTAGGTGAGTGTGTGAAAAAAGATTTAGTTGGAATCCATCTGTCCATGTATATATGTGTTATGGAATCAGCCCGTCAATAACTTGTAAACAGTTGGGAGATTTATCAGCCCTCCATGAAGAATATTTTTAACGGCCAGTTTGCCATTATGGAAATTTTATTAACTGACTCTAGTGAGATATTGGCAGGATCTGTTTATCAAGTGTATTTCTATCTGCATCTCTTATCAAATCTTGGAATCTTATCTAACTCACTCAAGTTTTTGACATCATGTATGGTGTCTAGATGCATCTTCTTCTGTCTCTCCTTGGTGCAACAAGTGATGATAGAAGCTTCTTATTTATATAGCTCTGTATTTTCACTTGATTTTTCTGTGCTCAAAATCAACCAGTGTCAGTAAATGGGACATATATGTGATTTTTATTGTCCAAAACCATTTGGATGTAAATATTCTCTTCAAACTTTTTATATGCTTAGTTTATGTTTGCATCATTTGCAGTAGGAATAATTATCAGTATAACTCCTTCCAAAATTGGGAGGATAAGATTTCTTAATTTCTGAAGTCAAAGATGTGTTGTTGTTGGTGTAGTCCTTTTGCTTCTCTGCTTCGTTGAGAACAGTTGCTTTGGGTCTATGTGATGCAGCAATTCTCTAAAATAAAATTTGCTAGCCATTTAGGTCCTGTTTGAAATTGTTTTCTCTATTTATTTATTAAAATTTGTTTTTAAACTTCATTTCAAAACTTATTTCAGAATAATTTTTTTTTTAAATAATAGACTGAAAAAATTGTTTTGGATGAATGACTTCTAAAATACTTCTTAAAAACAAAAAAAAAAAAGTTGGTGTGGAATAACTGACTGCCGAATATCTACAATCTTCATCCCAACATGCCTACACCAGACATGCTTGCGGAGAAGTGAAGATGAAGTCATGTTTTTTTTATAGTCTACCATTATTTACAATGATGCTGCAATACTAATCACTTATTTTAAAACTCAACGAAAAAAAATCTTCAGATTGTTGTCCGTTTTTCACCTTTTAAAGAACAAAATCTAGGAGATATAGTTTTAAAAATTAGACAAAATATGCCAAGTTGATTTTTCTGTTTATTGGACTTTTAAAATTAGAATTTGTTTTCCAAAACAGTAACCAAAAAGGCCCTTAAGCCCCCCCCCCCCCCCCCCCCCAACGATCTTAAAAAAATATGTTGATTTTTTCCTTTTGTGTTTCTTTGACTTGTTCATTGAAATTGTATTTTATTCCTTTTCTTCTTTTAAAATCTTGAATTTTCAGGAACTACTACAGATGCACTTCTGCTGGATGTCCTGTCAGAAAGCACATTGAGATCGCTGTAGATAACTCAGATGCTGTCATCATAACATACAAGGGTGTACATGACCATGACATGCCTGTGCCCAAGAAACGACATGGCCCACCAAGTGCTCCTCTTGTGGCTGCTGCAGCACCTGCCTCCATGAGCAGTTTGCAGTTGAAGAAATCCGACTCCCCGCAAAACCAGAAAGTTTCTACTCAATGGTCAGTGGATACTGAAGGAGAACTAACTGGGGAAGCCCTGGACCTTGGGGGTGAGAAAGCAATGGAGTCGGCTCGAACACTACTGAGCATAGGTTTTGAAATTAAGCCCTGCTGAATTCATCTTTTAGAAACCATGCAGCTGTAACTATATAAATTAATTGGCAGGTCTCTTGTAATTTCACTGGTTCCCATGTTTATCCTTTCTTGTTTCTTTGCTTTTCTTCCCCACGTAGGCTTCTTGTGGAACAGTTGGTGTGTATTTGCTTGTACACCCGTTCAACTTGTCTGAAACAGTTTGCTAGTAGTGGAACGAATATAGAATTGATTGGCATCATTTTATTCTCACGGTCATGGAGGGTACTGAGTAGCAATGCGCCATTATCATATCCACTCAAATGATTCGATTTAAAGATTGTGGCAGCAATTGCCCAAACGTTGTCTATTCAACAAATAGGTTTAGATGAGAATTGGACTTGGGCTCGTAGAGCAAGCATTTGTATATATTTAAATGCGTAAAACGTGCATTTCATATTTGGCGGTGCGTGGACCAAAAGATTTGAAGGTGCTATAATGTTTGTATATCATCCTAGGCCAGGGCTTATATTTCATACGGGGTTTAGGGTAAATGTATAAATTTCAGTTGTATAAATGCTTGTATAATTTTTTTACCCAAAAAAAAAAAATCCAATTGGATTTAGCATTTCCTTTTGTAACATTTCTTTTTTGTCAATTTTTCACACAATTTTGGACGAGATTGATGGTCATGTATTTTTCCCCCCCTCAAAGTAATGATTTTAATCCTTGATATTATAGATAAAATTTATCTACGATTTTACCTTTAATGTAATCAATTAGTCTAGTTTCTTCTCGTACTTTTTGATAATCCAAAAAGGTATAAATCCGGGTGGACACTAGTGTTTAGATCAAAGTTGTCATAAATTATGGTGGTTTAACCCAATGAGAAAGTAACTTTTCATTTCTACTTCAATTACGGTTTGAAATATTAAATTGTATTCAAACATAATTCAATTGAATTTAGCATTTATTAATATCTATTAGTTCAAGTGATACACGCTTGATTTTATTTAAGCAAATTTTTGAGTTCCAACCTTGTAAATGAAAAACATTTTTGCAAGGAGAGCAAGTTCCATCATGTTGTAATGTTTTTGACTTAAATATAATTGCTTCCTGTGAAAGATATATGTGATATGGATTTAAAAAATAAATAAATTTAGCATTTTCTTTTGTAATTATTTGATTGTCTTTTTAGTTTTTTCAAAATTTCACAATTTTGAATGTGATAGATGGTTATGTAAGTTTTATTTTTCCCAAAGTAATTTTAAGCATTTCAATTTTTTTTAATATTATAGATGAAATTTATTGAAGTTTTTTTTTCTAACATTCAGATATAATTAGAAGATTTACATTTGCCATGAGAAGGAATGTGACAAAAGAAGTCTTCCCAATCCAAAACAAGTCGTATGTAAAAAAAAAAATTTGCTAAATGATTAGCAACTAAGTCTACTTTTCTCTTAACGTGAACTAAATAACAACTAAGAGATTTATCTATAAAAAATTTATGATATTAGATAATATTGTTAAAATAGTAGAACCCTTCCCTCATAATCTCCATGCTTAAATAACAAGCATATTATCAATTCAAAAATGATGCTTTAAAAGCACAAATCAATGACAATATAAGCGTAGCATATCTTAAACAAATGTTTCTGCAGTCTTCACATTCATAATGGGACACATAATTTTTGTGCACAACTATTTTCTTTTTCTTGAAAGTCCTTGAATATGATGCCCATTCTAGCACCTGTATGATTAAAAGATGCATCCAATTCGCCCAATAATCAATTAGTGCATTTTGCATATAAGCATCTGGTTTTTAGGAAGAAAACCAAAATTTACATTCCCCCCAAAGCGTAGGCCTTCCGCATCCAAACTTTCCATACTTGCATAACTCATATTTCATCTAATGAACTTAGAAAACCAGCATTCCTAAATTGTGTTTTATTAGTTTTTTCAGTGTGTACTTCCAAAGCAAACAACTTACTTTTTCTTTGATGTTTTGGTGAATATTGTGGTTGATTGTCCTTGTAGTTGGTATTTGGTGGTTGATAAAACTTCGTTCCTGCATGTGCTTATAAATTATATAGTTATCTACACTCAAATTACAACTAACTTGTTTTTGAAGATTGAACATGAAGGTAAAACTACTAATTGTTTTATCTATTCGCACTTTTATTTACTCGGAATGTCGATAAACATGTTTTCTTCATTCTAATTTTGATGGAGAAAACTCGATTCAATTAAGTATTGCCCGTTATGCTTTATAATTGAGGTTTAAAATATCTTTGAATATTTTTTAATTGAGTTAGAGGTATTTAATTAATTTATTTGATTATTATAAATAATTTTAAAATTAAAATGGAGATTTTATCTTAATATTCTGTCGTAAATAAGGTACCTAAAAGAAAACATAAGGTGTTCCAACTTGCTATTTATGCATATACGAGTTTAGAAACATAATTTTTTAAAGATAAAAATACAGAAATAAATACTTTGGTATATTATTCAAACTATAGTCATTGCCTCGTGGACCATCGATTTGCAATGAATTGTGTTAAATTATCAAATGAGTATAGAAAAAGCTAATCAAATGAACATACTTACTATTTACTACCAATGCAAAATTCGAATATGCTGTTAATTTCGTTTTTCAACCTTATAATTTCTTAATATAAATTTCAACTTGACACTATTTAGGAAAAAAAAAGGAAACATTTGATAAAATTTTTATTATATTTAAAAGTTATTTTACATGTTTTGTTACACAGATAAAATATTGGCTTTTTAAAAAAAAATACAGCCTTTTTAGAATGAAATTACGCACGTTATCTAAGAATTTTTTTTTAGAAAAATATTATGAAACTCTAAATTGAAGTTGATTACAAATGACTTCAATTTCAAATCTGATTCTATTGTTGTTTCCAATTGAAGTCGACTTTAAACGATTTTAATCTTTCATAGAAGTCGACTTTAATTGACTTTCTTCCTCCATTGAAATTGATTCTAGTCGATTTAGGTTACTGATTTGGGGATCTAAAGAAGTTGATTATAATCGACTTCCATAATACACTTAAAACAATTAAAACAGACTTTTGTTGATATTTGGATACGATTATAATCGACTACTATATAGTCCATCCGTGAGAAAGGCGAAATTAGAAAGAAAAGAGTAGAGAGAAAACCGAGACTAGAGAGAAAGGAGGCTAGAGAAAGGGATTGAAGAACAGCAGAGACAACAAAAACGATAAAAGATGGATAATGATTTATATTGACTTAATTTTGTTGATCATATTGCCAGCAAGTTGTCAATACAGGTAAATTAATTTTTAAATATATTTAGTTGATTTACAATTAGTTATTTTTGTATTTAATTTCATATATTATTAATTCTGTAATTATATGTTTAGAAAGATGTATAAATGTTAATATTATGTTGTAAATTAATTATAGTTGTTTGTTATAAATATAATTATTATATTGAGGAATGCAAATAAAATTTTATAATATATTTATAATTATTATGATAATTGATTTTTGCATTGTAGTAATTTATAATTATAATAATTTTCTTATAATATTTTTATTTAAATATTGTATATATTATTTTGTTATTCTACAAGAAGCTCGAATTTTAAAAAGTATGGGTTATACTATGATGGTTCCTCAAGATTTAAGAATGGAACCATTTTTTAGACAAACTGATTTTTGGCATATTGCATAGATAGTTCTAGTATTTGATTATGTAATGACACTCATCATAAGTGCACTTATAAAACGTTGGAGGCCTAAGTCACATGCATTTTATTTTTCATACGGAGAATGTACATGTGAATGAAGTCCATGTGAGTGGTTGTATTAGAGTGTGGAAGAAATTTTATGATCAAAATATATGAGCATTGTATGGAGATTTACTTGGAGCAGTTCCTAATAAGAGAAATATAAAATGATTTTCTATAAATTTACAATGATTTATAGATATATTTGAAGTATTACCTCACAATACTGATGGACAAACTATTATTTGTTACACTAGAGCATACATAATGGTTCTATTTGGTGAGATATTGTTTCTAAATAAATTAGGATTTATGGTGCATATGAAGTGACCACCTCTTTTAACTGATTTTACTGAGATTTCAAACTATAGTTGAGGTTCTGCTGTTCTAGCATCCCTTTCGTGAGCTTTGTCATATGATGAAATACAATGTCACCGAAATTGTAGGTTATTTGTCTCTTCTACAGTCTTGGGCATGGTACAGAATACCTCAGTTAGCCCCTAGGCACCATCATCCTCTCACTTTTCCACTAGCATTGAGATACATTTATTATTGAATATATTAATTTTTGTTATTTATATTTGTTAAATTTGCACCCTAAAAACTAATTATGCTCATTTTAAGTGGAGAAGTTTTAGGTAATCGACGAGATCAGATAAGGATAAGTTATTGCGATATAGGAGGATCATTGATTCAATTAGCATTGATGGAGTAAGTTCAAAGAGGATGTATGCTACTAACTTTTGTTGACTTTTAATTTTAATTTTTGGTCTAATATTTGTTTTTGATTATTTCATTTTAGGTGGATGCCCTACAACAACAATGAGATCGAGATGATTACACCTCCTTTCATGTATGATGAGACTGATGTTTGGGCATATGTGACTGCTCTTATACAGTTTACTATGATTAAGTGGCATCCTGTTAATCGCGTGGTTCGACAATTTGGTGGAGTACAACACATATCAATCAATAAGATAAATATTGATCGGTTGCATACTAAGGATGAGAGGGGTGATATAGAGATATGGTGGCCTGATTATCACCAAACATTACACGCTACATGGGAGTCCATACGGAACGACGAGTTAAATATCCTCTAGCTGATGATGATCATCCCTTTGTCGAGTATTTCCAGTGGTATTTGTCAGTCGCTAATAGATTTTTGTCATTGAATGGAGCCCCACAGAATCTATAGCTTAAGAACTTGCCTAATGGTGTAACACTACACGCTCCCCCAATACCTGACATCACACACCTTAATGACGTTTCAGATAGACGGTCTTTTAGCCGTCGTTTGTGTGCAGGTACATGTGCTAGTAGACACTAATACTTCAATGAGGCGCATTTACCAGCCAAACCCCTAGCACATAATGTACAACCTAATACATATCCCACTGTACAGCCTACATCACACTATGTATACCACCTGACACCCATATACCCCAGCCAGTACTTCATGTTAGGACCTAGCCAACAACAATACATGTCTGACCCTTCTCAACACCAGTTCATGCTTGGCCCTAGCCAACCATATATGACTCTCAGCCAACAGTTTATGACAGGTCCTAGTTATAAGTTCATGTTTGATTCTTTTCTTACTCCAAGTCTTATGCATTATTTTGTCACAGGTCTTGGGCAATTGTCATTTACAATGTTCCACTATACTTGCCATTCAAGTGTGTCCCATCAATTGAAATCAATTTTTTGCAATATTTGAATGCCTCTATGCATGGTGGATAAGTCCAAAAAAGACGATAAAACATAAAGCAACCATAATCTATAACGTCACCAATATAGTATGGTCTAGTTTGCATTTGGACAATAGTACCTGACATATAAGACTGCAAGCCACCCAACCATCTTGGAAGTTTATTATACGATTCTTCACAATCTCCATATATCATAGCAATAGCTTTCTGTTTGGTAAGTCACACTTTTCTATATGTTGTCTTGAACCTCAACTTTGACTCGATTGATGCTTGTAGAGCTTTAATTTTTATTGTCAGATCTGCTTGGATCATGGGGTATATGCAGGCATAGAAAATATTATAATCCATCTAAGCATGTTGATTCATAGACTCTGGAAAGACACATGTGTGTGATCCTGTCAATTTTCGCACTTCCCATAACTGCAATTTCTAGCGAAAAGTGACACATATACTCCAATTACAGTCAATGCCAAATTTGACACACTTGCAATAAAATTTTATGTGGTCAGATTCATAAACTTTATACTGAACACCTCTTCGGATGTAATTTTTACCAACAAACATCACTTCATTTTTAGAGTGAAATACTTGACCAAGTGACAAATCACTATCTAGCCTTATGCTCGAACTTGAACTAGATTCACTCACATTACAATGCATTGCAGCTAAATCAATTGTTGAGTAATGACTAGGATGATGTCGAGCTTGAGATTGGGATTGAAATTGAGATCGCGATATCAAATGTTCATCCAAATTCTGCACATCACACAACTATTCATCTTCATCGTCATCAATGTCCTTTTTTTCATCATTCTCAGTATCATGTTGTGCCACAATAAAATCAAAATCTCTGACCAAGCTACCTTGTCTCATTTCCTATGGATTAAGAGATAATGAGTTTTCAATGTCTCTAACAAAGTGCTCGAAACTTGGAGAACTTTTGATACAGAAGGTGATGGATTTGAGACTGAGCCTCCAGATCTAAAATGATCACCTTGTAATTTGACAAAAAACTTTATTGTACAAGCTTCAGCAAATGAGTTAGAATAACTAAACATGTGATCGATATTCTCATCTTTTCGTATTCGCTACCTTTTATATTCTCCAATATCAACCGACATCCTGTAGAAAACCTTTGAGACTTGTATATTATTTTCCCTTATACTCCTCCAGTATTCAACTCTCCAATTGTAGCAAAGTAATTGGGGGATGGACAACTAACCAAACCTGATAGTCACTACGAAACATCTCTCCTTTAATTGTGTTTACAATCTCACCATTATAATATGTAAGCACATGAACATTATTCTCTCCCATTTTACTGAAAATGCACTCAATTGGTTGATTTTTCGAATAATTTGATGCAAACTCTGGAAGCTCTATGTTGATTTATAAGCAAAGACGAATGGAATGATATGGAAAGCGGTTGTCAAAACAGAAATCTATTAAAATCAACTTTAAAGTTAAAGAAAAATATATTAAAATCAACTTCTATGTTAAAAAGAAATATATTAAAATCGACTTATGTGTTAAAAAAAATCTATTAAAATCAATTTTTGTGTAAAAAAGAAATATATTAAAATTCATTTCTATGTTAAAGAAAAATTTATTAAAATTGACTTTTGTGTAAAATTTTTTTTTATTAAAATCAACTTTTATGTTAAAGAGAAATCTATTAAAATCGACTTTTACATATATTAAAAGTCGATTTAAATCGACTTCTATTCTGTACTAAGCCTGACCCAAATTCACATAATTCAGTTAAAGTCGACTTCTTAGTAAGTCTTAAATTATTAAAAATCGGTTAAAATAGACTTCTGGTTTAGAAGAATTCTAAATTTTAACCAAATATATAATTAATATTTAAAATTATTTTATTTACGTAAAAAAACTTTAAAATATTGATACAATATATTAAAATTTTATATTTTCTTCTCACTTTTTAAATTTTAATATTTAAAATTACTTCTAACCTAATTAATTCGATTCAATAAATGAATCTATTTAAAATAATAAAATACCTTACTAATTTAATTCTTGAACAACTTTACTTAGACGAAAAAAAAAAAGAAGATCGTTAATTGCGTCACTCAAGACTGAAGAGGTATTGTTACTCTTCCCACTCTTTGATTCTCTCACTTCATCTTCTCCCACATTTTTTATACCTTCGTTTGTTTGTTTCTTTGATCAAACCACACTCTCTCCCTTTCCCTTCAATCTTCAACGTTTCTGTTATTTCCGACTCTCCTTTTCCCTGCATTTTTCCAGGAAAATTTCTTTGCTATTTTCTGGGAAAAGAAAAGAAAAGAAAAGGCATGAATGCTGACAAGGAATGTGTGTAAGCGGCGCATTTTGAAAGCACCATCATTATCGTCAATGCAGAATGGAATCTCAGCTTTTCAAGGCTCTCTCAACCTCACTTCCAAACTCATCACTACTATACAATGCAACTCCTCTTAAACCCTAACTTTGCTCAAAAGGGTCAACCCTTTCTGCACAACTTGATCGTGCTGTGTTAGCAAGTTCTATCAACTTCAACCTGCTGATTTGGGAATTTTTGTCTGGGAGGAATGAGGTTCTGCTATCTAAATGGCTCTCAATTTGCGGTTTTGGATGGCTCTAAGTGTGTAGTAGTAGCGTGAAAATCTGAGATCTGCATCAGGTGTTAGCTAAAAATTTGATATTGATCATGGTTTCTATGGTTTCTCAAGCTTCTAAGTGATGGGTTTCAGTGAATTTTTGATGGGTAGGTGATGGATGTTTAGGTCTTAAAGAATCCTGTGAAAGGGTGAGTGGTGAAGTGAAAAAAAAATTGAGCCATAGAGAGTTTTGTGTGTCAATGTCAGGTCAGAGATTGAAGTCAATGAATGGTGGTGAGTCAGAGACAAGGCCTGTGCTTGGACCAGCTGGGAACAAGACAGGGTCTTTGACTTTGAGTTCTAGGAAAATTTCAAAGCCAATTGTTAAAGCTGAGAAAATGCGGAATGAAGTTGCTTCAACAAAAGAGAAGAAATGCTATGAAGTGTCTTTAGTTGTGGGTTCTTCTCCTTCTCCTCAGTCACATTCTGTGAGTGTTCTACGCCGGCATGAGCAGTTGTTGCATTCTGATGTGTCTCTGAATGCTTCGTGTTCTTCTGATGCATCCACTGACTCGTTTCATAGCCGTGCTTCTACTGGAAGATTGACTCGGTCTAATAGCTTAGGTTGTACAAGGAAGCGGTCTGTGTCAAAGCCTAGAAGTGTTGCTTCTGATGGTGTGTTAGAATCTCCTCCTCATGCTTCTCACTCCAAGAAGAGGTGTGCCTGGGTCACTCCCAATACTGGTTCGTTCTTCTTCTTCTTGTTTGTCTCGATAATGAAATTTGCTTTTGTTAACAATTAAATTCTTAGCGTTAATTTTAAGCAAAAGATTTTTCTTAGGAAAAGAAATATTTTTTACATTTATCTATTTTTGAGATAATAAAGGCTTCCTTTCTAAAAATAAATAAAAATAAATAACTATTTGTAGTTACTTCAAATCCGTCATGAGGGCTGATATTTCTATTCGTAGTTGGGTCATGGGGGTAAAGCTTGCCTCAAGGCACAAAAGAGCGCTTACAGAGTTACTTACAGATAACTTACTACATTGGAAGTAGGACTGAAACCTGCATTCTTGTGGGATATGGATCCGGTCCTTACCAACTCGACCAATGACTTCTTTTTCTTCTTCTTTCACTTAGAAGTCTTTTTATTCTGATTTCGAACACCATGGACCATAATTTTTTGTGTATTGATAATATGGTTTTACTACAAGCCTTTTGACTGATAGTTCAGTTCATGATTCTTTTGAATGCTGAATTCCTTTCATGAATATGTTCATTGTAGTTAATTTTGAACGTATTTGAGCTCATTTTGGCATATTGTGATTCGTGTGATTTGGATTTTAATTTCAAGATAGATTGCAGTTCTTGAAGATTGAGATTTTACTTTTAATATATAATTTCATTTGGATATCATTGTCCTCTTTTTATATATGAATTGATGTCAAATGAGAATGAAGTTTGGTTTTAAATTTGAGATATTTTAGTTCGTTTCATTTGCTTGTGCTGCAATATAGTAAGACAACATGCTTTTGTGGCCAGAATATAATATAATTATAATATGCAACGATTGTATGCCTTTTCATGGATTTTTGTTGATATTTTGAACTATTGAATAGAAAATTGGGAAGTCCAAGTGAATACATGTTATGAACCTGATATAGGTTAATAATAGTATTAGAGATGAATGTATACAAGCCATACCTTTTCCCTGAAATTCCTCTGTAATTTTTATTGTGTTTTAAGTTATGAAGTACATTGTCTTTTTTCAAAGTTTTGTTTCCTGACTATGTTTACCTGTTGATATTAGAACCATGTTACGCTACTTTCCATGATGAAGAATGGGGAATTCCAGTACATGATGACAAGTATGTGATCCACTGAAAATAATCTTGTTATGTTGGCTGCAAAAGGACTATGCCTTCTTCCATTATATTTTGCTTGACAGTCTTTATCTTGTGTAGGAAACTGTTTGAGCTTCTTGTTCTTTCGAGTGCTCTGTCTGAACTAACTTGGCCCGCTATTCTAAGCAAGCGACATGTTTTTAGGTATTACCTCTGTGGAAGTTGTGAAATTATTTTATTTTATTTCAATTATTATCCATTCTTAACGTCCAATCTGTACTGGTTGGCTGCTACCCCAACTGTAGCCCATTATTTTCTGTTTGATTGTTCGCATAAATTTTGTTAACAAAGTTTTTTTCAGGGAAGTTTTTGCAGACTTTGATCCAGTTGCTGTCTCAAAAGTTAATGAGAAGAAGATCATGGCACCAGGAACTGCTGCAAGCTCATTACTTTCTGACCTTAAATTACGTGCTATAATTGAGAATGCACGACAAATATCAAAGGTAGATTAGTTTTCTCATGACTTTTGCAACCTTCATATTGGAATATGCAAATTTACGGGTTTGATCATGATTGCTTATTAATTGCTGGACCATCCAAAGACAAGAGATTACAGGCTTGGTGGTATTTCACTGTCATCTCCTAAATCCATTGTTCTATATTGGGTGTCTCTGGATTTAATAACATGTCTAGGGAGCAAGTGATCTAGGTGGTGTGTGGTACTTATTCGTGATCTATTAATAAAGTGGAATCGTGGGGTGCCTGCATGTTTATCCTTATCAGGATATGTTAGTCAGGAAAGAAGTCAACTGCTTAAAATATTTCATGTTTGGAAGCTTTTTTTAAAAAAAAAGTAATAGCATTATTTTCTGCATCTATCTTTGGGAGAAGTGTCTAAAAAAAAAGTGAGTTTAATAATTTTCAAAGAAAAGAAAATGGAAATTATTAATTGCCAATGCAGAAAAAAGGTTGTACTTACACACTATCATTTTTTTCAAATTGCACATGGCTGTTTATATGACTGCATTTGTATTTGATGAAATAGTGGAGCCACTTGATCTTGGATGCTAAATGAAAAAATAATTTTGCAAGCAGGATAGTTTAATTCTCTTTTGATAATTCACACATTTTGTTCCCTTCTTTTAAAAAGATGAGTTGCTTTATTGTGATCTTCAGTCTAGTATTCTAACATGTATAATTACTCTCGAGCTCTCTTAAATTTTATGCAAAATCAATTGAATAACTATATTTTCGTCCCATTTTCCCCCTTGCTAATTAATTGAATGACTTAAAATTGGTCATTTGATCAGGTAGGTTAGGTGGTAAAGGTTGTGGTCCTGACCCTTATTCAATTTACATGACCCATATGGGACAACCATAATATTAATCTGCCGTACAGCCTGTGCTTCTTATTATCACAACAGTGATTTGCAACCTAATTATTTTGATTCTTTAACTAGCCAGCATGCTTAGCTGGTATGTCCTAAGTCACTTTTCCAAACATAAAACACTACAATGCCCTTTTTTTTTTACTGAACTGCCATGATTGAAGTTTGCACAATTTTCACCATGGCTATGATTATCATTGCAACTAACTTTTTGCAGGTTTTACTGATGCCAGGTCATAGATGAGTTTGGGTCGTTTGACAAGTATATTTGGAATTTTGTGAACCACAAGCCTATAGTAAGCAGATTCCGATATCCTCGACAGGTTCCTGTAAAAACACCAAAAGCTGATGTAATTAGCAAAGACCTGGTGAGAAGAGGTTTCCGTGGTGTGGGTCCCACAGTTGTATACTCCTTCATGCAGGTCGCAGGGTTAACAAATGACCACCTCATCAGTTGCTTCAGATTCCAAGAATGTGTGGCCGCAGCAGAAGGGAAGGAAGAAAATGTCATCAAGGATGATGCTCAACAAAAGGAGTGTGATAATGTGATGGAATCTGATCTGTCCATGGCCATTGATAATTTGAGTTTCTCCTCGGAGTGAATGAATGAAGGCTCAGCTTTCTGGCCTTACAGAGATCCTGGTTCTACCGGCAGTTCATCTGGTAGCGCAAGTTCATATTACTTAGGCCTTAGGTTGAGCCATGATTGAGGAGAACTTGTGTATCTATCTCATGGAATCTTTAAAAGCATAGTTGAATTAAATCAGCTGAGTACCCAACTACCCTTGCTGTTGTATGAGGCTTCTCCCGGGAGGCCTTAACAAATTGGTGTACAATTTTTTGTACAGTAACAAATATCAATGATTATAGTTTTCTTTTATCAAGTCAGTAGCAGCAGGTAATAGATAATCAGCTCTTTGTTGCTGTCTCATTCTGATTTTAGTTGTATACATGCATGCATTGTGTTGGATAGCTAGAGTTTGAATGATGAGTCTCACTTGTGATGGATGACAATGATGGAACAGTGGCTGTGTTTATTTGTCACCGTGAGAGCAGGACTACTCATTCTTGATAGATATGTTTGCTACGTTTGGATTCCACCAACAGTGGTGGGGCATTGCATGGTCTATGAAAGTGATAATTGTGATTGTGATGAATGGTGGCTCGTGACCAGCAATGTCTCCTATCTCTTTTACACCAGTTTCTTTCAATCTTACGCAAAAACTTATTGGCTTGTTTCTTTTAGTAACCAAGAGGGTAGATAGATTCCTGCACAAAGAATTTTCACATGATCACGTCATCGTAGCATCCTAGTCTGAGGTTTATTTTTCATGAATCTACTTACCCTCTTCTTTTGTTAACCTCTTAAAAAAATCAATTATTCTTGTGTTTTTCTCAAGTAATTTATATAAATGAACCAAAAAAACAAAATTCAATTATTATATTTACAGAATGTTTAAAAAAATCAATGCTGCGGAGGGGTCTCTTTTAGTCATTTACATTCTCTTAGAATAATGAGCATTTTTTTTGTCTTGTGTACATGAGCTCAGTTTTCTACGTGTGAAGACAGCTGCAGAAGCGTATAAAGGCTCAAGTCCATAAAGGTAAGGAATCTTGATTAATATTTTCCATGATGACAGCTAAATCACTTTCATTAAAATAACATATTATCTGAAAAGAAATACAACAACAACAAATATTATCAGAAAATGGATATCATATTATTGCGTCACCGAGAATAGCACCACAATCAAAGGGAAGATGTTCTCTATCTCTGGATACATAGTCATTAACCACAAGCAAAGGACAGAAAATATGCAACAAATAGATACAACTACCAACCATTACCACCATAAGAAAAATATTGCACATCCTTCATAAGATTCGAAAATGACATCATCTATCATTCAACAGAAGGCAACCTTAGCAATACACATAAGCTTATCAACACTAGACTCAAATCAATTTCAATATATTGTCTGTTGGCTATATAGTCACAACTGAGAGCATCGTTAAGAGTATTTTAAATATTTCTACAAGCAATTCAATAAGAATCGTTGCTTCTACAAGCAACCCTCTATTGTAAAAAAATCAATTTAAACAACTCTTAGTCCTGCAACAGCATTCTCTTGATGTCAATTATGACATCATGGAAAAGATGAAATTCTACAGCTTCAGTTTAACCTTTGGTGTATGGCCACGAACTCTGCTTATGGGTTACAAGATAAGACTAGCCAGTGTACCTAGAAAAAATCAAAGATAATTTTGATGAGGCCTACCTTGAGTATTTGAACCATCATCATTACCTTAAGATGGAAGGAAACATGACATGATAATTATGAGCATAATTGTGGGAGCATTATACTAGATATCTCTTCCCTTACATTGTTCTTTGGCTTCTCATTGTATGCTATCTCTGTGTTAAAAGTATGAAATTTCGAATTGCAAAATGAAATCATTAAAAAAATAATAGAATAGGAATTTATGAAGTTTACAGATATTTTTATGCCATTTTTGTTTCAGATTGTATTCAATGCCAAGGAACATTGAATAGTAGGAGGGGAAAATTTTCCTTCTCACAACCATGAACTGATAAGGCATACACACACATGTTTGATTGCGATTAGGTGCATCTAAATTAAACACACTGTTACAGAAAAAAAAAAAAGTCCATTAAAATTTTATCAGATTTAACGAAATTTATTTCAAATTTGATATAAATTTAATGAATTTTATTAAATTCAAATGATTATTTATTATAGACTTTTTATTGCAGAAATTATACAGGTGAATTCTTCAAGCAATATATTCATTCACCACTACTCTTTCTTTATTTAGAAGATGCATATATATATATATTCAACAGCTAACGATTAGCAATTCAGCGTGGTGCAGATAGAAATGTGGGTGTAGTTGTGTTGGCTCTTCAGCTCGTTGGATCAAGTTTTTTTAATTCCTTGGGACGGGTTTGAAGGTGGTTTTTTGGTCAATAAGGAGTTGAAGTTGAAGTCGTTCTTTTATTTAGTCTCATCCTTACAAAGCCATTGGACCAACCGAATTGGATTAAAGATTTCACAAAAAAAAAATTGGTCACTTACTGTGGACCCAAAAAACCAAAAAATGCTCTTTTGTTTCTGACCAAAAAATGCTTCTCTTTATATGATTTTACTTTTTTTTAGCTAATATAATTTCTCTAATTTAAAATTAACTAATTTTAGTTTCTCTCTCTTTAGTTCCTCTCTTTATATGTACTTCTAAAATTCTCATTTATTACTCAATATCTTCACAAAGTGAATAAATCGTATTATTTTAAACATTTTCCACTCAAAACAATAAATTTCACTCGTTGAATAAGTTTTTTTTTCCTTGTGTTGAATGAGTGAAAAAGACAGTGAAGAAACAGGAAATATTATAATTTTATAATAATAGTACAAATTTTAGCCTAATAAAAAATAATTTTTTAATATATTTTTTCACAATCAAGCCCCCTTCTCCCACTTGTTTTCACGACTAGAGAGGAAAAGAAAATTAAAACGGACAGATATATAATAGTAAATTACATTTTTTTTTTTTTGAGACGTGTTTACATTATATTTTTTATTAAGAGATTAACGTTTAATAAAAATATAATGTCAACGTCAAATAATACAAATAACTGAGATTTTATTGGTGATGAAAAGTATTTAGTTGCATTGGAATAGAGTTATTAAACTTGATTAATCAGGCTCTATCGATTTGAAGAAAACAAATTCCGACTTTATTAATTACATTTCTCATATTTAGATCACATATTAAAATTATTTACGTATTAGACATATGCAATATTAATTAAAGTTAACCTGAATTTAAATTAGACAAAATTCAACAATGACATTAAAAAACAGATAAGTGTGTTTACGAGGGATAACAATGTGAAAGTAATGGCGTGGTTGCGATCATCACTTCTGACAAAGCATCCATGGAAAGCATCTGAGGAACCCGAAAGAAGACAATTAACAAGAAAGTTCATTGCCTCGTTACTCAAAATAAACAAATAAAATGATTTAATAAAAAAATTGACGTAACACAAAAAAATATGTAGCCACTTGATAATTAATTACGTCATCACTGAAAATAAAAAATTTAAAATTTAAAAAATTAAATTAAAAATCTCACGAAAAATATACCAAAACATATTTAATCACAAAAATTAAAATAAAGATGGAGTGAATCAAGGCGTGAATTGATCCCAAATTCAATGTTGGATGAATTGATGTGATGGTTCATTATAAATAACATACACTCTCCCACACCTTAATGGCAGCCATTCCTACCATCTTCGTTTCTTTCACAGCCTCTTCATCTTCCCTTCTTCTCACTACACTCACTTCGCGTCTTCACTTCGCTGCATTCCATCTGCGTCATCCAACGAGGAGGCACATGTCTCACACTCTCGCACGTGCCACTCTCGGCCTCACCCACCCCGCTAATATCGAAAACACCAAGGTCAAAACTTGTTAACTCCTTTTTTTCCCTCAATCTACCGTGCCCATGTTTTGCTTAACACTGTTAATGCTTTCATCATGTGAAAAGTTCCCAACTTGCGGTTGATTGTTATGCCTAATTGGATTTGATTTGAAATGCGTTGCTCTGTGTGTGTATTTGTGTGATGCTGAAAATGCCTTTTTTGTGTGTATGAAAATTCGTGGAAGATCTCTTTTACTGCCAAGGATGTTGATGTGACAGAATGGAAAGGGGACATATTGGCAGTGGGTGTTACTGAGAAGGACTTGGGTAGAGATGCAAACTCGAGGTTTGAGAATGTGGTTTTGAACAAGATCGACTCCAAGTTGGGTGGTCTATTAGCTGAAGCCTCTTCTGAAGAGGATTTCTCGGGAAAACTTGGTCAATCAACTGTTCTTAGAATTGCAGGACTTGGATCAAAGAGGGTTGGCTTGATTGGTCTTGGACAGTCACCTTCCACTTCAGCACCTTTCAAGGGTCTTGGTGAGGCTGTTGTTGCGGCTGCTAAGTCTGCTCAAGCAAGCAATGTTGCTGTTGTGCTTGCCTCTTCTGAAGGACTATCTGCACAATCTAAGATTGGCACTGCTTATGCAATTGCGTCTGGTATTCATTTTATGGTTTATAATTGTCTGATATATGTAAAAATTTATGATTTTTATGGTTACGGTTGATGATGCATGGGATTGGAATGTGCTAGGAGCTGTGCTGGGATTGTTTGAAGATAATAGATACAAGTCAGAATCAAAGAAACCAACACTTAGATCCATTGACATTATTGGTCTTGGGACGGGACCTGAACTGGAGAAGAAACTTAAGTATGCAGGAGATGTTTCTTCTGGAATTATTTTTGGAAGGGAGCTTGTAAATTCTCCTGCCAATGTGCTCACACCAGGTTCATATGACACTTTGAATGCATATGATATGATACATTATTCCTAGTCCTTGCCATTGTTGGGTAGACAGTTAGTCATTGTCATATCTGCGAGGGATTTTTGGTTCTCTGAAAATTGATCTGTACTTGATGATTTGTTTATCTCAGGGGTGTTGGCAGAAGAGGCATCTAAGATTGCTTCCACCTACAAAGACGTTTTTACTGCTAAAATATTAAATGCCACACAATGCGAGGAATTGAAAATGGGGTCTTATCTGGGTGTTGCTGCTGCCTCAGCAAATCCTCCTCATTTTATCCATTTATGTTACAAACCTCCAAGTGGACCTGTCAATGTCAAGTTGGCTTTAGTTGGAAAAGGTTTGACTTTTGACAGGTAAGTAGTTAAACTATGTCTTTGTATTTTATCTACAACTCAACAAAAGAGCGATCAATCTGAAATGGGATTTTCCCTAGTGTATAATCCATGGTTTTGATTCTGGTATTATAATTCCAATTGGATATGAAGGTGTAAGTAACTTCATAATTGGGATTTTCCCTAGTGATCATTTGGTTTGCTTCCAGTAGTATATTATAACTTGTGTAAGAGATTGATAAATCTGAAATGGGATCTCCTTAGTGTATCATCCATGTTTTTCATTCCTGTATTATAACTTCAATTGGTTTAGAAGTTAATTTTTGTTTTCTCTGCTGACAGATACAAGGTACTGAGTAGGTTGCTTCATTGTGTACTTTCTACATGCATTGCCAATTTTCTGTCATGGCATACAAATTTTACTAGCAAGAATTCTGTACACTGCATAGGTGTCGTAAATACATGTAAAATGTGAAAAAAAAATGAATTTTAAAAATATTTAAAAAGGGTTATGTTGTTGATAAAAAATATATATTCTGACTTAACTGGAGCACTGAATATTAGGATATAGTTTTGTTTTCTTCCCATTTCTTTTCTCTCTATCTACGGAAAAAATAACAATAAAAAATATAAACTGAAATATTGGTATGAATTTTTGCAAAAAATTAAAAATGAGTTTATTTAATGAAATTATATTTTGATGTTAATATATATATATCCTGTTCTATTTAATGTTAATTGAAGAAATTTAAGTATTATAAAATAATTAAGAAAACTAAAATCTCCTTTGATTGGATAACTAATAAAAGATAACAAAAATATCAATATAACTTGATATGGGATTTCTTAAGACCTGTACTGTACCACAAAATAAGGAAGACGAGGCTACTCAAGAATTAGCATATTTATAGTATAGAGATTAACTCTCTTGAAATTAAAGAGTTTAGGATTTTTTTCTTCTTTTCTTGTTTTGATGTAACAGCTTGTAGTTTAATTTTTTTCTTACTTTTTTTATTGTGTTATCTGCATATTATTAGTGGTGGCTACAACATCAAGACTGGACCTGGCTGTTCAATTGAACTCATGAAATTTGATATGGGTGGTTCAGCCGCAGTTTTAGGCACAGCAAAAGCTCTTGGTCAAATCAAACCTCTCGGGGTGGAGGTCAGTTTTGGTTGAGACTTTTTTCACCTTGGGTCATGACTTATTCTTCCTCTGCATAGAATGATATTTGAATTGACTGATTGGCACATAGTATCTTGTGTTCTTCTATCGTTTAATGTCTTGGTGATGGGTAGAATGTGGCAAATCGACTATTTATAAAACTGATTGCAATTTTCAATCTAATATTTTTCATATTAAACCTATTTGAATATGAATGTTTGTTTTTTTTTTCTGGTGGATAATTTCCTTTGGTATGATTTGTTTGGAGATCTGGTGAATATTGTGTAGTGTCTGTTTTGTAGTAATAATAATAGTGCATGCTATGCTCGGATTGAAAAGTCCTGTATGTGCAGGTTCATTTTGTTGTTGCAGCTTGTGAGAATATGATAAGTGGGACAGGTATGAGACCTGGAGATATTGTCACAGCTTCAAATGGAAAGACTATAGAGGTGAGGATATACTATATTTTTTATTTTTAATTTGTACATTAAAATTAACTTCTTGTATATGGTACTGGCTCATATTATTTGGTGAATTTTGTTTCTATTTCCACCATTACTTTGCAGTCTTTCCACATAAGGTCCAATGTTATTACTTATGAAAATTTAATTGGTGCCTCTTGTAGTATTTTATTTGAACGGTTGAATGAAATGCATCTGGTATTTCCATTTGAGAAAAATTTACCTGGAATCATTTATAATGTTTTGGGATGTAAACATTGATTATCATTTTCATTCTATCAGTACTGCAAATCTGCTGTAGCTACATCTGATACTAATAAATATATGCATACAATGCAACTGAAAAAGTGAAAATCAATGAATTGGAGTTTTGACCTCTATGATTTGTTTAATAGAGCATGTGTAGTACTTCCTTCTTTTTGTACTAAGGATTTGATATTAGATTAACCTCTTGTGTAGGTTAACAACACAGATGCTGAGGGTAGACTTACCCTTGCAGATGCTCTGGTATATGCTTGTAACCAAGGTGTTGAAAAGGTATACATCTGTTCATTTGCATGTTTATACCTGTGGTATCCCAATAAATCATAATAGACCCAGGTTGGCTGCCCAAAAGATTTGCTTAGCATTCAATATTGTATATTTTAGTGTTTGATAGATGGGTGATTATTTTTTTTTTTAACAAGCATTGGAGAAATTGTGAAAACCATTCTAGTTTGTTCCACTGAACTAAAAATTCAAATATTTGATGAATATATACCATTATTATTTTTTTAAAATATCTGTGGGTAAGTTCAGTTCTGTATACAAAGATTGCAGAACAAATGCTGACTTGGGCTTTTTTTATTTACAAACTTCTACTCTATTGTCTTCTTATTTTTGCCTTTACTTTCAATGTACACAAGCTTAAAATTGTTTTAAGTGTATCGTTTGATTTTAGAACTGTGCTGATGGGTTGGTCAACTGTTCTTCAGATTATTGACTTGGCGACCTTAACTGGGGCCTGCGTAGTTGCTCTTGGACCCTCAATTGCAGGTAACTATAAACTAAAAATTATTGCATTGTGTATGAGTTTGAGCTTTTGTTTTATGACGTATCAATATTTTCTTTTGAGAATCTGAAAAATGCCCAATATTTTAGTGGGCACTGAAAGCACTTTTGTTGTTTGGGGAAAGAGAAGAGCTAAGCGTTAGGTCCATGAACCTAAGGGGACAAGTCCAGCCCAGCTGAGTCATGGGCCTTGGATTTGGAAAACTTTTAGTTGGAGAAATAAGAAGGGGCAGAATGGAAATTAAACAGAAAAATTAGTTACGAAAAGTAGGTTGATGTGTAATGTTTCGTATAAGGGGAGAGAAGAGAGAAGAGACGGTTATGCTTTTCTGCTGTTAGTAGTGGGCAAGGGTGTGCAAACCTTGTAGGAGCTGTGCTCTGGGTATTGCAGGAATCTTTTCTGCAGTATTTTCGTTTGTTAATAATATCTTTTACGTCTTTGATTTGGTCTCTGACATAAGCCCTGGGAGAGGCTGGACCTGAAAGATACCTGAGAAAGTCCTGATTAATATTGCAAAATGTTGTTTTTGAAGGTGTATTTACACCCAGTGATGACCTGGCAAAGGAAGTTTTTGAAGCTTCTGATGTGAGTGGGGAGAAACTATGGAGATTGCCATTAGAGGAAAGTTACTGGGAATCAATGAAATCAGGAGTGGCTGATATGGTAAACACTGGAGGTCGACAAGGTGGTGCAATTACTGCTGCTCTTTTCTTAAAACAGGTATGTGCTTAAAATCATGATATAAAATTATTTTATTTTTAAAAAATTTCTCCTCAAACTTGTCTGCACTGGAGCATGAACTGTCCTAGTTTGGATTAAAAAGGTCCATATATAAAACATTTATTTAAGGAGAATTATTGATCCTTTTCAGAAAAAAAAGGAGCATTTGTGAAGATAAAAATAGTTGCTTTTGTAGATATGGACACTGTGATTCTTGTTTGGTAGTCCTGCTGATCTGAAACAATTTACTTTTACAGTTTGTTGATGAAAAGGTTCAATGGATGCATATTGACATGGCTGGTCCAGTTTGGAATGACAAGAAGCGTTCAGCAACAGGATTCGGCATTGCTACTTTAGTGGAATGGGTTTTGAAAAACGCTTCAAATGCCAAATGAAATTTTCAAATCTTGAGTGAACACAGGATGAGATAAATTCATCTTGTGGTGTTTCTGGTTTAATGGGGTTGGCTATATGAATAAGTTGTTCAAAGGGATGGAAAATGTGGTAAGCTGAGGCATTTTTAATGTATTGAAACTTGTTTTTTTTAATACAAAAGAAACTTTTTCGGTTTTGGCATTTTTCCAGTAATTCAGTTAGCCTCATGTTTGTTTTGTTAATATTTTTTCCATCAGTTTTCATAATTCTGTTGGTTTCCCTGGTATAAAATTTGTAGCCTTTTTTTTTTTTTTTTGGGTGATCTAGAAGCATAGCTTGGAGAGAGAAAATGGATTTTTGTGATGAGATGTTTTTCAATTAGAATAGTATGGAAGATTGGAAGATAGACAAATGAGACCAGTGATTTGATCATATATTATTTTTACCCATATCGTCCTTGGTCATAAAAAAGGGAGAGACAAAATAAATGAGAGAATCCAGGACAATTTGAAGAACATCAAACTTGTAGAAATTTGACTTGAAGCTTGTCTAATCACTTTTTAAAACGATGGATTCAACCATATTCAAAAGTATTTTTGTATGTTTCTCTGGCATCTTGTGGTAATAGACGTGAAGGTTAATATTGTGATTCTATTTCTTACGACCTTCATGACTTTTGAAACTAATTCTTTTTGGCTTATTAGAATTTACTTGACAAAAGCTAATGTAACCTTGCTTTAGGGTTCATATCACTGATATGAGAATGCGTATTGGCGTAGCTTGTGACAATTGCATGAATTGTAGAAGTTCTATTCTCTTTTTTCCCTTCGATGTAAATATATACAAAGAACAGAAGGGGGAGGAGGAAAATCATTTTAAATAATTTTGTCAATACCACTAATCATCTTTAAAGCGGAGATAAAAAATTTCTTTGATAGTTATTTTTAAAAATTGTTTAAAAGATTAATTGTTATTAATTTAAGTTATATAATGGATCCATTAACATTACAAGTTAAATTTAAAAATTTAAACTATTTCATAAGGTTTTAAAGAATATAAAATTGACTAATCTAATTATATTAAATAATTTTATATTATTTTTGTAATTATATATATATATATATATATATTAAATTTTATATATTTTAAATATTTATAAGTAAATTATTTAAAATTTAAAATTTAATATTTAGTATTTTTTTTTTTTTGCTAATCAACGGGCTTAACGCCTAAAGACAAAGAAGAAACAAATTACAAGATTTAAGAAATTTAATACCTAAGTAATCCTGCCTAATATGGTGGGCTAAGAAAAAAGAGACACTAATTAAGACTTTATAGTTGAGATATTTTTTATGAGCTAACAGAACTAACTTATAACTTATACGTGTAATAGTTAGTTTCACGATATACATAAAAACACTAGATGAAAGGTAAATCTTGTAATAGGATATGAATACTTTCAACCAAACAAGCACATTAACCAACATAACTTTGATTATTTTTTATAATTTGGAGAGCTTCCTAGAGTCAGTCTCTAAAATTATATTCAAGTAACCAGTAGCTCTAAGAAATTGAAGACCATGAAAAATAGCTCATAATTCAGCATCCAAAGGAGAACAATAGTGCACTTAAAGCCCTTTAGAAAAACTCCATTAGGATTCTGAACAATACTCCCAAGAGCAACAACACTTGAACCAACCAACACAAAACCATCAACATTTAGTTTAATATAATCTTTGGGAGGAGGAGACTAATTAACAATTACAAAATCTTTCAGCCAAAAAAATGATATGGAGTCCTTGCAAAAAG
Organism: Abrus precatorius; assembly: GCF_003935025.1. Lineage (NCBI taxonomy): Eukaryota > Viridiplantae > Streptophyta > Magnoliopsida > Fabales > Fabaceae > Abrus > Abrus precatorius. The sequence continues at coordinate 33,969,855 of NW_020874428.1, read as the reverse complement.
GGACTAAATAAGAAGCAAATGATATAGATTGAGAAATCAATAATGGAGGGGGGGGAGAATAAAAGTATTATTAAAAATGAAAGAATTCCTATCTGAACATATTTTTCAAAGCAAAATACTAAAAAATAAATTTCAATGCTTAAAATTATTAACTTTTTGCTGAGATAGATTTGCAATCAACCAATTACTCAAGTCAACACTAAAAAACCTATACCAATTAATATTAGAAATTAACAAGTTTCAAATATAAGAAGTTGTAGGCAATCATGTAAAACATGCATAATCATTTTTGGCGTAGTAGAACACCTAAGGCAAAGATTAGAGTTAGAAATACCTCTATGAACTCTTTTTACATTTGTTAATAACTTACTACAGATAATTTTTTAAATAAATAAATAAATTAATCTTAGGTAAGTCAAGCTATTTCTAAGTCAATTTGAAACAATCATTATTATTACTTTTATTTATTTAAAAACATATTACATGTTAAAATAAAATAATATAATCAATTATCTATAAAACTTATTTATTTATTGATTAATTTTTCATTCTATAAAAAATTATTAAATAATATACGTATTTTAAGTTAGATGCTTATTGTTAATGAAAATTTGGTTTGAAAGTTTTCATGCAGATTTATTTTATAAAATTTAATAAAAAAACAAAATGAATAGATAGTTTATTATATTACTTTTATTTTAATATGTACTATATTTTAAAAGTATAAGTAAATATTAAATTTTAGATAATAAATTAATAAATATTTAAATTATATAAAATTTAATAATATATATATATATATATATATATATACATATATATAAATTAATAAAAAAATAAAAAAATATGTATGCAATAAATAACTATTTAATATAAGTGAATGTTAATTTTTGTTGACTTTATAAGTTTAATTTTAATGGACAGCTATGATTTTTATATTAATTATTATAAAAATATCTAGTTAATATAATAATCTATTATCAAGTGACATTTTAGTTTTTTTTTTATGTAGTTAGTATATTTAAATTAAAATTTAATTTTACAGGTAAATGTTAATTGGACATCATTTAAAGAATATAAAAAATATTATTAATACATTTTTATTGTTTTTGAATACATTTTAATATTATTATAAAATTTTTAATTTTCTAATTAATATCAAAATATTGATTAAAAAAATAAATTTACATTATTAAGTTTTATCTTTTCATACTCAATTATTTTTAAGGCATTAAAAGAAGAGTTAATTTTAATACCCCATTAACTTAAAAGTTTTTATATTATTAATTAATTAAAGCATATTATAGATATAATTTCAAAATTATTTTTATTATAAAAATAATTACTAATATAATAAATTGTGATTGAAATAGAGTATAAATAATACGTTCAAATTTAAATTTTAAAACAAAATTAAAGTTAATGAAATGTTTTAAATTGTTTTGATTAGGAATTATGATGAGGGATTCTCACGGGTCTGCATATTAAGTAGGGTGGTGAAAGGCAGAGAGGCACACCCAACAAAGCGGGTTTCTTTGGTTGGTAGTGAAGAGGTGAACATGGCATTAGGCATTACCAATTTGGCATTGCAAGAAAAAGGGTTTGCTTGGTTTGACTTTTGACCTTCCAAAATCCAAACTTCAGAGTCAGACTAAACACACACACAACCTCTTTCTTCTTTCACACCTACCATATTACTAAGAAAAAAAGAAAAAGATAAAATTCCACCTTTTTTTGCTGTCTGGCATTTTGTTGAAAGGGTGTCTTCATGAGAAAGATTAATATTTATATATGTCAGAGCATGACAACCTGTTTGAGATTTGTTCCTTCTTGAAGCATTCTTTATATTGGATCGATTAGCTATGAAGTAGAGAGAAGGGGAGGAAGAAAGAGAAGAAAAATGAGTGTGTCTTTGACTGTGATGACCTTCAATCTGCATGATGATGAACCACAAGAGAGTCCTAATTCGTGGGAGAAGAGAAGGGACTTGTGTATTAGCGTTATCACCAGTTACTCACCCATCATCCTTTGTACCCAACAAGGTTCCTTTGCTTCTTCTTTCTCCGATTTGGGTTTTGCTAGATAGTTCTTGATCCTTCTGGATGAAGCTTGCTTTGAATACACAATTTCTTGGCCACTGAAAATGCCCTTTTTTTCTTCTTGGTTTGATTTGATGATTTTTGCTTTGTTTCCCTCTCTTTGGTTCTCTCCCCTTAGAAATTGATTGATCTGGGTTCTTTTTCTTTCTTTTTTTAACAATGACATGTTTGGTTTTTTTGTTGTTTTGATCATTCTGATTTAATTTTCATCTGGATTCAGGAGTGAAAGCACAACTGGATTTTCTCCAGCAGGGTTTGCCAGGTAACTGCTTTTTTAATACGTGGTTCTTCAGCTTAGGAAAGTATTCATCTATTTCATGCATGGTTTGGGTACAAGAATATAAAGTATCTATATATGTACCATAGGCCATAGCGATGGCATTGTTAAAGGGTTACATCATATGTTGCTCTTTATGAAGATAAATATCTCAAGAAGGTGCTGTTATAAGGGAAAACATTAATGCTGTTTTTGTCTTTTATATAGGGATTATGTATTTCCTATCAAACCCTTTTTGTGCTTAGTATTAGTCTTGTTTCTAAATGGATTCTTCTAATTTGATAAAAAATACTCAGGTTATGATCAGTTTGGGATATCACGGATAGGGCCCCAGGACACTACGGATGAGCATTGTACCATCTTCTATGATAGGGAAAAGGTATGAGACTGTTTCAGTATTATCTGGTCTAATTTTCTTAACTGGTTGGAGAACTAATTGGTTTGCTAATTTTTTTCCCCTTATATTGTGTAGGTAGAGCTTCTGGAAGGTGGAACCTTTTGGTTGTCGGAGTCTCCCTCTGTACCTGGAAGCATGTCATGGGGTTCTGAAGTTCCTTGTATTGCAACATGGGCTATATCCTTACGATTTAGAAAAGAAATAATAGCTTCAGTTGTTTTCAGACAGTGTTTTACTTTTGTTACACAACCTTTGAATCACTTGGTTCCTTGACATGATGTCCACACATTTCAACTAAAAGGACTCGAGCCTCCTGGATTTTCTTTTCAGATAGTAAATACAAACATGGATGAGTTCAGTCCTCGTGCCCGTAGACGGAGTGCTTTACTCACATGGCAGCACATTGCATCCTTACCCCCAAGCCTGCCGGTTGTGTACTGTGGAGGCTTCAATACACAAAAGGAATCAACTACTGGACGCTTTCTTCTTGGACGATCGAGGTAGTTTCTTATTACATATATTACCAATTGTTAGTGGTTTATCGATCATCAATTTCAAGTTTATATCATGTTAAAGTCAGTAACTCAAGTTCATATTGCTTGTAGTGCTTGGTGCACCTATCTTTGTTATTCATTTACAGTGAATTCTGTGATAAGATACTGACTATTGTGGAGTAGTTTGTAACTTGTGAGTTTACTCTGACTGAGTGCAGAGAGCATGGTGTAGTTGGCGATATGAGGGATGCATGGCCTAGTGCTCGAGTGAGGAAAAATGTTTCCCTAATCCGCACTTATCATGGATTCAAGGGTACTATTTTTATGCTTTGACACTGCTATTCTCTTTTATAAGCATGATATGACTATGCTATTGCTGAGAGTTATCTGCTGCTGCTAGGTGACAAACAGGGAGCCCTTGAATTCCTCAAGTTAATTTTTAGAGCTCTCTGCCTCTGCTGGGATCGCCAAACACAAGATCTTCACATTGATTGGATCCTTTTCAGAGGTAGATCACTGATTCCTGTTTCTTGTGAAGTGGTGAATGATAATATTGATGGGTATTATCCATCATCTCATTTTCCTATATTTGCTGAGTTTATGCTTCCTCGCACTGTAAGAATGCTAGAATCACCTGTACAAGAAGATAACTAAAATTATATTTCTTGCTATATCTGGCTTCCTCCCTGGTTCTCTTTTTTTCCCCTTGTAGTTGTTTCCATCATGAATGTCTTTCTTAGTGGAATTTGGGATTTGTAGTAATATTAAGGGGAGGGGTATGCAGATATGCTTTATGTGGGCATATCATTATCAGCAAAATTTGTTAGCTGAATACCGCTCCCACAATTAAGGATGATGTATTGGATCATAGTCAAATTTTAATTTGCTTGTCAATTTCAGTTGTTCTAGCTGTTTCCTTCACAAATGCACTTCTAAATTTGATTGAAAAATGTTCTGATATTTGTGACATCTGCGTAGTGATCACTCTTGAATGTGGATTAAATGACACCAAAATATTGTTATTTATGATTAGATATCTGAATTTTTTCCCAACCAGATCCCCCTCATGTGGTATTGTTCAAGAGGAAGAGTTCCCTTATTTTGGTTTATATAAAAGCAAGCAAGCAAAAGCAAGGAAAAATAATATACTGTTATATCCTTATAAGAGATATACTAATTGATATGAAGACGCAATAGTGATGAATTCAAAGATTGATCATGGGAGAGTATAAAAACCAATTAGAATTTGTCACTTAAAATTTCATACCAAGCATGATTTCCCTCTAAATAAATATCACTAAAAAATGTATGATCTTAGGACAATTTAGATAATACAGTTTAAGAGACAAACTATTTTCTCTTTTATTCTCATTCATACCATGAAGCCAACGGGAGGGAGAGATCATGACACAGGTGTAGTTGGGGGAGGCCTGCGGATTCAGAACTAATCGTGGTCTTTCATGGTAATGCCAAACTTTTACAAAATAAAACAAGTAACTTTTAGGTAAAAAAAATTAATCACACTTTTAACCTATGTCTGAATTTATATTTTTAATTTAATTATTTACATATAGTTCTCCATTTTTTAATTATTGAAAGTAAGACTAGTCCTAAATTTTATCACATAATTAATAGAAATATAACAGAAGTATGACTTGTTATTAATTAAAATAAATTCACAAAATATATCATATATTTAAAAAAATTTAACTTGTTACATTTTATATATTATTTATTTATTTAAATATTTTATACATTTGCTTCTTCATTTCTCCTAACATTCTTTCCAAATTTATAAAACAAACAAGATAAAACTTCTCCTCTCCTTTCCCCTATGTTTTCTTCTAACCAAACATAAATCAATTCTTGTTGGTAAACCAGGGTTCAAATTCAAATGATCTTTAGACAAAAGACTTAGCTACTAAACAAGGCAACTTAATTCACAAGTGGCAACATGTTAACTAATACTGTAAATTGTTTAATGCTAGCATAATAATAACGCAAAATTAATTCTTAATTTATGCATAATAAAACTAATGGTAAGAGATCCGGAAGGGAAAAAGAAAAGGATGTACTCACGCATGAAAGATTATTTTTCTGATATTAGATGGAAAAATGGAAGATGATAAAACGGTGTGCACTGCTTTTTACGATGTTTTATATAAATATGAGATGACCAATATTGGTTAATTTGCATTTATTTATTTTTCTTAATTTTCATTGTTTGAACATTTATTCCGTTATACATAGATCAATAAGATGATTTTTTATGAAATTTTTTTTAGAGGTTATGTTTACTAATAAAACATTGGAATATCTGCCAAGTCTATAGTGACTAACTGTTTTTTAATTTAAGAATTAGTGCGTAATCATTGTATTCGACTTTTTCTTGCATTGAGGAAGCAGTTCATGTAACGTCTGTGCGTAAAAATAACATTCTTAAAGCATTATTTCTTACCATTATCGCTTAAATTAAATATATATATATATTTAAATTCGAGCACTGTTATTAATTATGATTAGTAAGTTTTCAAAACAATATATGAATATTATTAAACTAAATATTTTTTGAATAAAAAAAAATACTATGACTACTTAAAAAAATTTCAAATAATAATAGTTATTATTAACAAATATTCTATCAGATTAAATAGGACTAAATTAAAAGTATACATTATTTTTTAAATTAAGAAATAAATTATGAAAAAATAAAATTCTGAATTTAAATTTCATTAAAAAATTAAATACCCTATGCAATAGAAGCAATGTGGCATAATTAAGAGAAAAGAACAACTCTTAAAATATTCTTTAGTACTCGATACCTAGATTTATTAGATTTAATCGATAGAGATAGGTTGATTTGAACTTAATTCAAGGGGTACGAGAATCGAATTTCAATGCAGCCACATTTTGCTTGAAAGAGTTGATCCAAACGTCATTCTTCGCCACCAGAGCTAACCATTCCAATCCAATTAATATAATGAACATGAGTGGATGGTTTGTTTGTTAATCACCGTTAAAACTACGTGATCCATTCACTGCCGCATGTCATGGTCTCATTTCATGGTCATGGATTAGTAATGTCTCGCAAATCCTCACATTTGTGTCTCAACTACTTTTCAAAAAATAAAATTTGTATTTTGACGATCAAGGCTAAGAAAATAACAACAGAGCAGGGGACACGAACAAAACAGCGGAAGAGAAAGAGAGAGTGAAGCGTGTGTTGTATGAAAAAATGGCGAGAGAGCCTCTGGCTAGTGACCTATGGATCTCTGTGTGTATTTGCATTCTGTTCATTGCCCACCAATGTAACTGTTTTTACCTCCCTGGTGTTGCACCTGAGGATTTCTGGAAGGTCTTTACATTTCTTGTTTTCCTTCAAAATGTTTTCTTTTCAAGTATTTTAAGCGTGTTCATTCCTTGCCTCATTGAATCTCTGCTAGATCAGTGATCGGTGGTTTTGGTTATATGGCATCTCCATCCCTTCTTTACCTTGTTGGATTTAGATATTTGTGGTTTCACAATGGGGGTTCTCATGATTTTTTTTTTCTTTATTTTTCTGTTTCGGAAATTTAGTGAACTTTCCTTGGACGTGTGGGGTTCATGGGATCCAAGCTTTTATTCTTGTTATCTAAGAGTTATTTGTTCAAGTAACAATCATGACTCGATCCTCTTTGGTTCATTTTCATGGGGAAAAGTAATTGAAATTCTGTGATAAGATGAGATTTTGAGGGTGACTCAGAAATAGTGAGAGAATCCCATGTTTTCACGGCTAGTTTACTCTATGATCGATGCGACCATGCAATGCCAATGCCAGCAATGGTGGGAATTGCAGGAATTAAGCGTGTATTGTCCCTCGCATAATTATATATATTTGTCATTCTATGCTTGCAGCAAAATTTTGTATTTCCTAGACGTAGTTGACGGTTTATTGACCTGATTCAATCAATGCATAAGTGATCAGCCAAAGAAGCAGGTGATAACTTTTCCAAAATCATCACATTGTTTATTGGTGACAGGGGGATCCGTTGAGGGTGAAAGTGAACAAGCTGACTTCCACAAAAACACAACTTCCTTACTCATACTATTCACTGCCTTATTGTCAGCCAGATCGCATTGTTGACAGTGCAGAAAATCTTGGGGAAGTTCTACGGGGTGACCGCATTGAAAACTCTCCTTATGTGGTTGGTTTAAATTTTTAGGACAGGGTTGTAACTTTCTACCTTTTGTATAATGTGTTTTAACTCTAAAATATTGAAGCAATTTGATTCTTTCAGTTTAAAATGAGAGAACCACAGTTGTGCAATGTTGTGTGTCGTCTAACTCTCAATGCAAAAACGGCGAATGAGTTCAAGGAAAAGATAGATGATGAGTATCGGGTGAACATGTGAGACATCAGTACTCTTTTAAAGTTAAACTTACGCAATTTTGTGTCAATGTCTTTGTGAAAACGGATATTTTATCCTCGCATTGTTGCAGGATTTTAGACAATCTTCCTTTGGTGGTTCCTCTAAGAAGGCTCGATCAGGAAGTATATCTGCATGGCTTCCTTGTTGGTCTTAAAGGACAGTATTCTGGAGTATGTACAAGCTTGCTGAGCGCTGAACATTACTATATAACCATTGTTTTGAATTCATTCTAACTCTTGCACTCGACTCTTGACAGATCAAAGACGAAAAGTATTTTATCCACAACCACTTGGCATTTATGATTAAGTATCATAGAGATCCAGAGATAGAGTTGTCAAGGATTGTAGGATTTGAGGTTAAACCATTCAGGTTGTTTTATAATTCTTTTCCACCTGGTTGTTAAAAGTAGTTTTGTGTTAATCTCTTAATTTCCCAGTTAATAATACTTGTACGTTGAAATTATTCCTATGAGTTCAGTATAAAGCACGAATATGAAGGTGAATGGAATGAGAATACCCGCTTAACTACCTGTGATCCCCATGCAAAGAAGTTAGTCTCCAGCTCTGAATCTCCTCAAGAGGTTGAAGACAAGAAAGAAATCATTTTCACCTATGATGTTGAGTTTGAGGTTAGCTATCAAAATTCATAGCAATTGAACAGAAATAGATTTTGGTGTTGATTTAATTATTAATTTTGGAATTTTTTACCTTGCAGGCGAGTGATGTGAAGTGGGCATATCGCTGGGATACCTATCTTCTAATGGCCGATGACCAGATTCACTGGTTTTCAATTGTCAATTCTTTAATGATTGTCCTTTTCCTTTCAGGAATGGTGGCTATGATAATGATGCGGACACTTTATCGTGATATCTCGAAGTATAATCAATTAGAGACACAAGAAGAAGCCCAAGAAGAGACAGGATGGAAACTTGTCCATGGGGATGTTTTCCGGCCTCCATCAAACTCAGACTTACTCTGTGTGTATGTTGGAACAGGTGTTCAGTTTTTTGGAATGATTCTTGTCACCATGATCTTTGCTGCCCTTGGATTTCTGTCTCCCTCAAATAGAGGGGGGTTGATGACAGCTATGCTCTTGCTCTGGGTATTTATGGGACTGCTCGCTGGATATGCTTCAGCACGTCTTTATAAGATGTTCAAAGGAGCAGAATGGAAGAAAATCACTCTCAGGACAGCCTCTATGTTTCCTGCCACTGCCTTTGCTATATACTTTGTGCTAAATGCTCTAATTTGGGGGCAGAGGTCTTCCGGGGCTGTGCCATTTACAACAATGTTTTCTCTTCTTTTCTTATGGTTTGGCATCTCATTTCCACTTGTCTTTGTTGGTGGTTACGTGGGGTTTAGAAAGCCAGCAATTGAGAATCCTGTAAAGACAAACAAAATAGCTAGGCAGATTCCAGAAAAGGCTTGGTACATGAATCCTGTCTGCTCTATTCTAATAGGAGGCATACTCCCATTTGGCGCGGTCTTCATTGAGCTTTTCTTCATTCTCACATCAATCTGGTTACACCAATTTTATTATATATTTGGCTTCCTGTTCATTGTGTTCATCATCCTCATTATCACCTGTGCTGAGATCACAATTGTTCTCTGCTACTTTCAGCTGTGTAGTGAAGACTACAATTGGTGGTGGAGGTCATATCTGACTTCAGGTTCCTCTGCACTCTACCTTTTCCTATATGCCGTTTTTTATTTCTTCACAAAACTTGAGATCACAAAACCCGTATCTGGAGTACTGTATTTTGGGTACATGCTGCTGCTTTCATATGCATTTTTTGTGTTGACTGGAACAATTGGTTTCTATGCATGCTTCTGGTTCACAAGGCTGATCTATTCATCAGTGAAAATTGACTGACTCTTGTCAATTTTAAGTCATCCCTGTGGTTCCAGTTCCAAGTTGAAGCACAGAAATGTTTAGTCTCCTCAGTATAGGATGCTCTACTACAGTTCTTAATTTTAGTTCAAGTCATCAAGTGTATTTTCCAAATATCCATATTTTGTAATCTTTCTTAGTATCCTTCCCTCTTCTCGGTATACTTGAATATTCTCATTGTTTTGTATGGCACATTCATGAGCATTATTGCAATATGCCTGTCCTCAATGTCTATCTTAGAAAAAGAATGAATTCTTGCAATTAGTAGATGTAAACTTCGGTTTAGATCCTGTATTAAGAAATAAATCACTTTTGTCAATAAGAAATGTTATAAATATCCCAATCTTTCAGAGTTTTTACTTGAATGTTTCTGATAGACACATTTCATAGGAACGGATCATTGTTTCCCTTGTGCTAATTACTTGGTGCTTGTTATAAAACAAAGGTACAAGGAAGGAAATAAGATTGGGAATGTCAGAGTTGTACCTGACTAATTGACTCCCGATTTTACTTGTATGCAACCAAGACCATAAATTAGGAACACGTTAGTGCTCTAGGTAGAATAGTCAGCACAAGTATGAAACCATGATTTTGGTAAGGTTCTTTGGTCTCGATCAGCATCACCAGCCAACTTGGCTGTGCGGATGCAGGGTACATAGATATTCAAGCTAAGCTTGAACCTGGCTTGCTGTACTGACGGGCAATTGAAGGGATTTTGGCTGGACAGCATTCACCTGAAAAATAATTGCAAAATAATGAGGGAATGAGCTAGACAACAAGTAGACAAGAATATTGCAGCTTTAATATTAATAATGAGCCAGTACATAATTTGAAGTGGCTCTGAATGGAAGTGAAAAGCACATTTGAATTTTAGGAGGTATATTCTCTGCTTGCCTAGTTATTATCTTTAATTATGCTGAAAAGGATTCCAGTCGAAAACCACAAGCATATTAAATCTTACATTACTTGTGGATGACAAATAAGACAGACCTTGATTCTGCCAACCAATAACTTCAATAATAAACTTAACAGTACATCCGTTTACATGGTCGGTGGTTGGCCTAATATGACAACCAGTCGGCTTAATGTATAATACTATATAATTTACAAGGTAACAGATGAAAGAGTCATTACAACTCTTGAGACCCTCACAACTGCCATAGAATAACTGTATAATACATTGCTTACGACCTTCACAAGTTCAATCGTAATAGTCAATGGAAACAAACATTTCAAGCACTTAGTTACACATGAAAATTTTAGTCTGCATCTGCAGTAAAGTCAGGCTCAGGGGGTTTCTGTAGTTTCACTAACTCCCTGGCAGTCTTAGCAATTCGATTGCGGTGTACACCACGAAGTGTGTGTGCAGCAAACTTTGAGGCTAACAAGGCAGCACCAAAGCTGTAGGAACTGCCACCAGCATTTTCATGAGTTCCTTCTGACTCATCAGCATCTTCTTCCTTTAGACGAAGCTTCATTATTTTCTTTTTAGAATACCGACGCCATGCTGCTTGAATAAAGCATGCAGCCCAAGTCCTCCATTGTTGAGAGTAAAAACGGAAAGTGTGTTGAACCTGTCTACTGTGAAGGCGCCTAAACTGGCTGGCAACAAATTTTAATTCATCGGCAGTTAAGGCAAAAGCCTCAACCTCTGTTAATGCCTTAACTGTTCGAGTAGAAGATGGAAGATTAGAACCAGATTTAGGATCCAGGGCCCAGGTTAAAAGCTCCTCCCCACAAAAGTCAGCTTCTTTTAGAAAACTGCGGTTGAAAAATCCACTCCTCCCACCATCTGTGGTAACACTCTCCAGGCGACCACGTATGATGAAAAGCATCTCATCAACTGGATCTCCTTCCCGAACAATGTAAGTATTCTCTGTAAATAAACATGGTTTCAGCCTCTCACATATGGCATCAAGCAATCTCTCATCCATACTCTCAAATAGTGGAACCTACAAATCCATGAAAAGCAATCAATGAATTAATAAATTCAGATGTTCAAACATCAATGGATATGGTAATCTGAGAGAGAGATTTAGTCCCAAAAATCTCAGAGAGGCAGCACATGATTTTACGTCTAAAAGAATTTGAAAAGCAGATATAGAGTCAATGAGACAGAAGAATCAAATAATTATACTCATGCAAAAGGACCAAATAAGCATAACCCTGGGTAAAGAAAACATACCCTCCTCACTAAGGCCAAACAGAGATGACGCTTAATATCTCTTCTAAGATCCTTAGGTAGACTCTGAACTAAATTTTCTTCATCTACACCACGTGTTGCCAGCCACTTATATTGATCATACCGTCTCACACGCTCCCTAAGATCTTGTGGGAGCAGGCGGTGATGCATCCACTGTTCTGAATCGCGCCTTTTGACTCTCATTTCCTCGAGCCTAATGGTAAGAGACTGAAGATATGTCTGTAATCAAGCGGAAAATACAGAAACCTCAGTATTGGGTACAAAAAAATCTTCTCTTTCATACTTTGATGGACATAAATTTCAAAGCTATTTATTTACAAGGCCATTTTGTGATAACGAGAAACATTTGGAACAAACTTAAAAATATTAAGTGTTAATTGTGCATTACATGCATGTCGATGTGAATGTAAATTTGCTGGAATTTCTTAAGGCAGAATTATATCAGCTCTTGGATCTCTCTTGGCATGAACATGAGCAGTTCTCAACTGCAAAGAACATACATTGACTCTGACATAAACATTGGTAGGAAGTGTATTGGGTGAAAGTGCAAAAGCAAGAGGAGTTAGATTTCACCTTTTAATTTTACATGCATAATCAAGAATAGTTCTTCTCAGTTTCACGTGATACTCATTATTCATAATATCGTATATATAGGCTATATTGATGTCTTCCATATAAGCCAAAATGACCTGAAAAAGTTGGGGCAAATAAAATCGGTACGCAACAAAAGCATCCATGTCTTATTTTCTTTTTTCTTTTTTTATTGTTATAAAAAATGCTGAAAAGTTTAAAACAGACTAACTTTTGTTCTTTTTAATGACTGTATCCACACTATGTTAGAGCCCCCCAAAAAAGACAAGAAGATGTGTCAGACATGTGTCATCAATGTGTCATGTCAGACACGTTTGTGTCTGTGTCCATGTCTGCACTAAAGTAGTGTGTCCATGCTTAAATAGTTCTCAAAATGAATACTATATGTAGTTCATCAGTTAAGACAGAAAATTTACCAATGGCAATAATAGATTTCATCTTCAACAATACATGCTTTAGCCAGAGAAAAAAGCCAAGTGGCAAGTCAATCTTTCCTCTGCGTAACATATATCAAATCATATGCTGCCTCCAGCTGCCCTTACAAAAATATAGTAACTAAATGACTATTGATGGGCTAGCTACTCCATTACAATACCATTTAATATCATTTAATCCTACTCACACACCATATGTACAATTGCAATTGCAACATTCAATTCCATTTAATCACTCGGATATTGATATTGCTGATAAGCATGAAAATTAACATTATTAGGTAATTCAACAATTCAAGTATCCAGCACATTTGATCTAGATGAATACAAGTCTATGGATACTCCAGCAGTCCAGCATGTTCCTGACAAACTGAATACCAAGACTCCCAGCAGTCTTACTTTCATGTAATGTTAAGTTCAATGGTTTGAAGTATACCTGCATGTTGCCAATAAGAAGTGCAAAGAGGATGAGGCCGGATATAGCAAGTGCTATTGAAAAGATAACCTCCCCAGGATAGGTGCTAGTTTGAAGCCCCTGGCCAAGTGTACTGCAGTAAAATCAATGGAAAATTGGCATTGGCATTACAAATGAGAAAGAGAAAAGGAGGGGGATGAGGAGAAGGAAAAGACATGGGGACAAGTGATTTTCATCTATATACTAAATCTGAAATATAAAGCATGTACTTTGGCAGAAAGCCCTACTGTTCAAAAGCAAACTCTCCAAAAATACTCAGTATTTGACAGAAACTAGAATTAGATGAGCATTAATGTATTTACAAAACCAGATCTTTCCCTCTTCTGAACTAATATAAAACTCATATCAGTATCAAAAAGAAAGGTTACAGAAAGTATCTATTGCAGTCAGTTTCTGAAATACTGAAAAATAGAAGATAAAAAAGAAATGCAACAGATTCTTTGAGGGACATGCACACTGCCCACTGTTATTTTATTCAAATTCTCCTTAAACCTAGTTCATATCCTCCTTTCTTTCATATAGTAACTGATACCCAGCACTTACCAAATTCCTTGCCATGTGTGCATACTGGTATGAGCCTGATCAATGATAATTTTACAGGCTTACTAAAAAGGTCAGTTTTAGAACAAATCGTGAAACAAAACAAAAATGTAGGACATATAACTTATCACCTTTTAGATACAAAGTGAGAAACCAGTAACCTAGATGCCAAACTACATAACAACTAATAGATATCCTTCTAAAGGTAATGCAATTAAGTGTATTTAATGATGAGACTAGTAATCTACCTTTAGAATTAATTTTAATGCAACAAATTTTGAGATTGCAGAACCCTGATAATAAAAAAAAAGGTTAATAAATTTGAGAGATTGTGGAACCCTAATCTGATTAACACATAAAATAATTCACTTGCAATGCAATTTGTTTGTCACAGGCTCACAGCTTTATCCTGACCAGAAATCCTTGTTTAATGTAGGGTGGTCCCTAGTCACTACGACAAATAATTCCTCCAATGATTTAAAGATATTCAAATTTTCTTTCCACTAAACCTTTCAAACACACAACACTAACAAAAGGAATATTCAAGAGGTGCAACCTAAAGAGAGTTTAATTTATCCAGCAACCCAATCCATTACTAATACAACTGTAACCAACAGTGTTTCCTTCTAATTTGTCTAAACTCAATACACTTTTTGTGAGAGCCCAGAATAAAGAGGCAAGCTGTTAGGAGGAAGAAGAGAGAAAAGGAAAAGTTAGTTAGCATAGTTATTGTAGTTAGTTAGTGAAAGGAGTGAGTTGGTTAGGACAGTTATGGTAGTTAGTTAGTGATAGAAGTTAGTTAGATAGAAGGGGTTTGAGGGGTAAATAAATCACAGATGAAGATATAAAGGAAAAGGAATTTAGATTTTTTATCATGTGTAAATTGAGCTTTTGCTCTTTGGGAAAAGAGAAAACTCTTGCAAGGCAGGAATCCTTAGAGGAGAGATTTCTCTCCTATTTTCTGCTCTTTCCATTCATTTCAATAAGACTTTTTCTTTCCCATTTTTATTCTTGGGTTCATAATACAAGCCCAGGGGGAAGCTGATTCACCAAATGTCACATGGTCCAAATCCAAAAGTGTAAAAGGTCTATGCGAGGAAGAATAGAATAGAAAGGGGTAAAAAGCAAATGTGAGAGTAAGCTGGCAGAGAGAGAAGGTGGAGGTTGGGGGGTCGTTACAAGCTTGTATGTTTTGGGTGTCAATAGAGAAAGTACAGGAAGCGGGAGTATTTTTTGGGAAAATAATCATTTAATTTGTTACAAATGGAAAGCCATAGCTCTCTGTAGGAGTATTGCTCTGTGGCAATTCCAATTCTTTTCCACTGTAATTCATTTCATTTCATTTTCAATCTACATATCAGTTTTTGCTTTGTTATTGTTGAGCCACTTGTTTGTGCATAATTGATACCAGTTCTGTATCAATTTGACAAATATGCAGAAATAATATAATCACTCCATTCAGAAATACATACTTCACATAGAACATATTTGTTTCAGTCTTTCTATTAGCTGTTAGAGAATGCATGATACAAATGTCCAAAGGAAATAAAACTAATTACCTCAAATTCTGGAGCCCCCACCATAAACAGTAACAGTATTTGGAGATGAACTTCTTAGATGAAATGATGCCAGATGACATTGCTTGCGTAAAAATTCCAAAATCAAAAGGTGGAGGATCACCATCTGCAGAGCAGTTTGACTTAAGAATAGATTCACTTGTATTATTCCAGGCACTATAACCTTCCAGGTGCTGGTTCCCACAATATAGGAAGTTTTTATTGTACCCATTGTCACTACATGCCTTCTGCCAGCATGATTGATTTCGTTCAATAGCTAACAAGTACCAAAAAGCACCAACTATCTGCAAATTTATCAAAATAAATTATTGGCAAAGTTGAAACATGATAAAGCTCTATAAAAAGAATAATAACAAGTGAGATTGTATATTGCTCAAACAGAACAAGGCAAGGAAGATAGACAAAATTAAGCACCACAAAAAACAAAACAAAAGAAAAACTTACATGACTGGCAAGCATGTATAACAGCAAATAATATGCAGCACCTGCCCATGCAGTTTCGGCAAAGACACCAGCTGTTCTCTTGAGCTCTGAAGTCAATGGTACCATTCGAAGAAATCTAGGAACATACTGAAGCAAGATAATGAACATCAAGGCTTGCTTTGTTGCTAGTACCTCTGAACCTTTTGACCTATGAAGAAATGTCCAAACCACAATCTGAATACAAGAACGAATAAAAGAAAACAAAAGTATGAGTTGAGTATATAAACACCTTAAAATTGCAGATAATAAGCACAATCACTAGTTTAACACAAATATCTGTTGTATCTTCATCAATGGATGTCCACTGAGCAGTCAAACAAGAGTTTTGAACATATTAATGAATGTCCAGTAAGCAGTTGCAAATTTCAGCAGAATATTAAAAGTAAATATATGTATATATGCACTCAAAAGTCAAGTAGTCAACAGTTAATATAAATCAAAAAGAAAATCCCTATCTTTAAGAATTTAAAATCAAAGATTACAGATATGCAATGGGATTGGGGAGCTTTACTGTATATATGAGACCAATCCTTGATCCAAACACAAAAATAAACATCAAGTGGACAGCAGCCAAAACATTATTTCATGGCAATCCATCATGGAAATGGAAAATAACAGTCAGCTACAGACACTGCTAATACAGAAGGATCATAAACCAAGGAAAATAGTCATGTAGTATGAACAAAAAGAGATTGGTTGAAGATAACAACAGTTTCTTTCTTCTGACCTGCGGTATCGGCAACACAGACAGGAAATCAATGATGAAATACCGCCGCAAGTATCGCTTGGCTATCTGTGCCGAATCTATCACAAGCTCACCCCGCCCAAAGACACGAGAAGATGGAGCAATATAAGCAGTACGAAATTGGAGGGCCATGTGTATAAGATAGAAACCATCAATAACTGTTCTTAAGGTTGTAACTATTGTTGCCAACTTTTGGTCTATGCCAAGACAGTGAGATGGATCATTGATGACAGGAAGATAAAAAAACAATGGATCCACTGACACAGCCAAAATGCATGAGATAACAAAAAGCTTATTCCATAAGAGCAAAAGTTTGTCCTGAGGATCGAATATCTTCTTCTCTGATACTTTAAGATCTTCTGGGAACACAGCCCTAGATACTCCCAACCCAAGTGATCGCCCTATTGACTTCAGTCCTTCAGATCCCCTTCTCATTCCTCTTTTAAAAGACCTAGAGGTTGTGCTGTTTCCATGACCACCATGACTTAATTTATCAATACTAAATCCAGATTTCATAACCCCAGCATCAGAAGTTGAAGACAGTCTGGAATCCAAGGTATCCAACCTAGAAATTAAATATGATGAAGACACTTATAAATGACTGAATGAGTGACACAGTAAATGGTTAATTGGTTATATATCCGTTGATATATTATGGCCAAAAAAGTAAATTAAATATACTGATGCCAAAAGTTTACATCATATTGACATGATTTATCTTTGCAATAACCTAAATTTATTCTAAAATTGGAATTTAGAAATAGCAATAACTTATGCGAGCTAAGAACATGCAAATAAATATTGTTAACATTATATTACTATCTTCTCCTTCATATCTCTACCATAACCCTTTGACACAAGTATATTGGATACCTCAAAAAATTTTCCCTCTGGCCACCCATGTACTCTGACTTGTAATCAAACATCTTTCAACAGTTGATCACAAATGCACAGCCTGCAGACAGACAAAACAAAATTTAAAACAATGAACAATAGCAATAACAATCTTCAAGGTCAGATTTCAAATGGTCATTACAAGCCTCAGATTTCAAATGGTCATTACAAGCCTCAGTTACTTTCTTCTGATGTTAAACCATATACGTAAATTCACTTTATAATGTAGATTGACTGCACCAGCCTAATGAACCTAAAGTTGCCACTTGCTTGTTAAATCATTTTCCTTTAGTATGGTATTTGTGAAAGTTTTCATCCTCTAAACCAAACTGCTGTTTACTCTATAGTTCTCATTAAGTATCCCAACATAGTAAAATCAAAAGTCCATACACTTGGATAGTTCTAAAAGAAATCATCCCTTGTCCTCGAGAGTACCATTCTCTAGATGTTCCCAACACATATATTGCATCTAGTAAATTAAACTTTAGGGGAGATAAATTCATGGGAGAAATTGTCAAGTAAATGATAATGGAGTAAAAATCCTTACCCCTCAAAGATCAAAGATGTTTGGCACATGAAAAAAACAAATGTTAACAAAAAGAAAAATTAAGTGGTTCAATTCAACAATAACATTATGAGTAGTCTTCACTAAGACAACTCTCTCTCTCTCTCTCTCTCTCTCTCTCTCTCTCACTCACTCACACACACACAGAGCTTCGAATCTCTCTCTGTGAAAAACACCACGCAATCTCAAAAGTCAAGAGCGAGAGTAGACAGAGGCAGACCGAAAATCTCGCCGCCGGAAAGGTATTGTTGCGAAAGTTCATACCGGAAGTTGAAGTGAAAATTATCCAAAAAATTAACAAAATTTCCTTTACAAACACATACACACACAGACAAAACACTCCCAAAATTTCTCGGCGTAACCAAAAATAGCGGTAGGGTTAACTGCCACTAAGTTCAAGTTCAACACAACGGAAAGTAAACACTCAGCAAACTCTCTCCCACAAATTTCCAAATTAAAATTCCATCGACATGCAGTAATCCGAAGCAAACAGAACAGAAACTCTAGCACTGATTTCATTAAGATTAAAGCAATGAAAATGGAAAAGGGGGGAACGGACCTCTTCGGAGAGAAATAATGGATGTTGAACGAACAATGACGGAAGAAGAAGAAGAAGAAGAAGAAGAACACGGAGAGGCATTTAAGGCGGAATTTCGGTCTCTGAGAGATAAGTCATTGTCATAGTTGTCGAACGCATGACAAGAGAAGCGAAAAAGGAAAGGGGAAGGAAAGCAGACAAACCGTAATCACAATAACAAAATTAAAAAATAAATATTTTTATATATATGAAAAAATATCTATTTTTTCCAAACTAAATGCTGTAATAACTGCTATTGGACAAGACAATGACAAATTTATAAAATAATCTCTCGTTTGAATTTTTTCATACCAGACTCATAAAATCTCTTCTTCTTCTTTTTTGTTATCCTTTAATTTAATTCCTCTAAAATTTTAAAAAAATTTACTCTAAAAAACAACTAAAAAGGTCAACATACTTTAGAGTACAACTAGAAAAGGTCACCCTTGCTCACACACGGGTAAACGCGTCCCGTTTTTCTTGTCTTCTATATATATATATATATAGTAAATAAAAGTACACTAATAATCATAAATTTTTTAATAATTATATATATATATATATACATTATAAATTTCTTGTATTACTACTCCTTCTCCTTAAACAACAATGCTTTTGAATTTTGATGGTTATTTTTCTAATTTAATCTTGTTTTAAAAATAAACAAATTATACTAAATAAGAAAAATTAACTACAAGAGATCAAGTAATAAGAAGGTAAACAAAAATTACTCCCAAGTTATATTCTCCTGTATCTTACGTTAACGAGTTCTAATGATTGATTAAAAAATTATTATTATTTATATATTTTTAAGATAATAAATACATATATTTCTTTTTTTAACTTATTTTATTTAGTAAAAGGAGTATTGTTAGAAAAATTTATAAGAAAATATAGCAAAGTTTTATAATTTTTAGATTGAAATTGAATATATTTAATCCTTATAAAATGTAGCTAGTTTTATTTAAAATTCTGTAATGAAAATTTTCTTATTTTATCTTATTTTCTTCAAATTTTATTTTTTCATATCTATCGTTAACATCGTGTTAGATAGTTATTGGCTTAAAAACTAACGTATGCCTTGTTAAACTTTGTCTCATGGACCAACTTATATTATATATTACTAAAAAAATCTCAAGCACAAATTAGGATTTTCATCCTTGAATCACAGAAAAGATAATCTTTTCTTTAACACAACAGAAAAGTTAATAACGTGAAATCGTAAAATGCACAAATAAGAAGTAGAATTTATTTGGCAATGATGACTTAGGAACATTCAATACAGGTGCATTTAAATCCAAACTTATTGAATCTCAAAATTACCAAGAACACTGGACTTAGGGTACAGGAAACAAACATCTACCCATCAAAGAAAGACTTAAGATGAAAACGAAAAAACTTGACCTCACCATACAAATGTTGGATATAGCTAGTAAAAGAAATATTAATATGTAAATACACAATAATATTCTCTCATGTTGAGCACATCATCACTAATGAAACTCCTACCCACATTATAACTCCAATGAATCCATTATTTGAACCAAGAGCAACACCTTGATTATGCGACGAAAGTGGTGACGGTGTTGGTGACAAAGAAGGCAATGGTGATGGTGAAGGAGAGGAAGAATTAGACATTTTCTTGCTTTTCTTAGGCATGACATCCACAACCAGCTTTAACCCCATTTGGCAATGAGTTTGTGTTCCACTGATGAAGTGTTTTGGTCCTAATTTGCTAAGTAAAACATTAGTATTTCCGTCGTTGAATACTAAGTGTTGCCCCTTTGTTATGCAACGTGCGTAGTCCGTCTCATTCACTACGTGCACTGATTCTGTTCTCCTATCGTATTTAAATGCTACAAACATTCAAACAAGAATAATGAGCTTTAACCAACACAAAATGCTAACACAATTCCTCTAAGAAATAAATACTTATATTGAAATGTTATTAATATACTTTTTATAACTGATCTTTTTTAAGTTATAAATATGAACCTAGTATTTTAATTTTTCAAAAAAATAAATCTATCATAAAGATTATTTGAAGAATGTTACTAGCTTTTTAATAAAATAAAAGTTTTGTTAACTTCAATTCTTAAAGTTAAAGATAAACAACTAATAATAGTAAAATTATTAAAAAAATAAATATTTATTATATTTTTATAATTTCAATATAATTATATACTTTTTTCATTAAAATTTTTTATCTGAGAAGTTTTAAATTCAGCCCTAAAAACTAAAGTTAACAAAAACTCATAAAATAATAATAATAATAGCCAGAATGAAATCTAAGTTCATTAACTATCATCTTATTACATATACTTAATTTTCTCTACTTATCTATGTATTTGCATAAATTTTGTACAGAGAAATTGGAAAAACAAATTTTTTAATTACTTTGAAGTGTGCATGTTTTCTAATCTGTACCGAATAAATCAAAGTAAAAAGCAAAGAGTAATTACTGAGAGAATCGCCGACTCTGAATTGGTGAGTCTTGGCCCACTTGTTGAGTGAATCAGGTGAGGGAAGAGGAACCCTCCAAGAATTTTCAGTGCCTCCAACCAAATATTCTTTGGATTGGGAGCAGCAAAACAAGAGGCACATTGAGAACACAAAGACCAAAAATGGAGACGCGGGTGCTAAACACAATGCCATGGATTATTAGTGGCAGAGGGTTAATGGCCAAATGCTAGCAACCAATGGAGATATACGAAGCACTGGTTTTTGGGTTCCAAAGTAATAAATAGCCTTTGCTTTGAATGATAGCCACTTGGCAATAGGTAGAAGCAGCACATATTGGCGAAGTGGCGAGCCAACGTGCATGTCTTTTAAAGCACCTTTTCGATGTCTTTTAGGATGAATTACATACATTTATTTGACAAGTACTTGGCTAATTTTTTAGCATGAGTTAGCTTTTGAGACCAAAGTTAAGTCTAAATTTTCTAATGAAAATGATTTTAATTAAATTGAAAATTTTACATTGTTAGAATTCTCATTTTAAGTTTATTTACCCAATTTTTTTTAAAAGTGAAATGCTGACAATTAATGTATGTATTGTTTAAAATTTCATACGATGCGAGTTAACCCTTTATCAATGGAATCAAAAATAAACTTTCATCTATTCATAAATTAAAATAAAAATGTTGGCAACATTTCTAGACGAATCTATGTGACATACCTGTTCATTTTTTGAGGGGTTAACTGTGTTTTCGTTTCAAAGTAGAGGCAGCAAGTGCAGGGCGTCTTCGTTTGTGTTTGTCTTTGTGACTTAATGACAATCGTCAAGGGCACATGCTAACAATATTTTTGTGAAAAAACTATTTAGTATGTAACCTTATACGTTATTGCTTATATATAATATAACGGAGTTTAATTTTAATAAACTGTTAATATAAAAAAATTTATACTACTAATTAATTAAAAGATACAATAGATGTAACTTTTAATTAAATATCGTAGAAGTTAAAAAAATTGTCTAAACAGTAATTTGTGATTGAATAACATCATAAAAAAATACATTTTAAATAAACTTATATTAATATTCAGAGAAAAAAATCTTGTAATTTTGATAATGGAAGCTATCACACTAATAACTCGGAACTGTGTTTTGCCGATCAAGGAGCTGAAAACACAATCACCTACCGTTTGGTAATAAGATTGTCCAATCAGTTTCAAAAATTTTGATTTTAGAATGTATTAAAAAAATTAGTGGTAATAATTCTTTGCAGTTTAAATTATAATTGCAAAGAATTCTGAATCCACGAAGCTAACACTAGCGGTATTTCTTTTCATTCCAAGAAACCAACCTTTATATTGTATGGATCCCGATCATCATCTGCAGAAGATCCATACTCTTAGTTTTTATGTTTTATGTTAAAATATTTTATTATAACTTGTAAATATTTATCCTCCCCCTTTGCAAAAAATACAAATCTGTTCATGTTTTTTTTCATATTGATCATTTACGAAATGCATTAATCAACTTTTACAAAACAATGAAATAAATGATTGATACATACGACAAATTAACAATAGAGAATATGAGATAAAAGTATCATTAATGAGTATTGCCTCTGTTTAAAAGATATGGAATAATGTTGATATAAAGGTTTTTTGGTTTGTTGGGACTTTCATCGATGGGTTAAGTAACTATCGACGCCTTTGTTGACTTGTGGCGTATTGATGTTAAAATGAAGCAACCTCTATTCTCGTAAACTTTTATTAAAAAAGATATTAACAAGTAAAATATAAGTTTGTAAATAACAATATTCTATTGCATTGCATGGAGTAGATTAGAATTCTTTCTCGTAACTAGACAGTGGTCCAATCAGTATATTTTATATTTTTATTTAAAAAAAAAATTATTTAAGTAAAATTGTTAAATTTTATTTGACTGAACCTTTCAGTTAATATCAAATGAAAAAGAATCTTGATCCTCTATTACATATAATTTATTTTTTAAAGGACTATCATTTAAGGTTTATTAAGTTTAAACGTATTCAATCGTCATTTTTTGCAATTTAAATATTTTGTTTAAACTTATATATATTGTTAAAGTTTTGGCTTAATATTATATATATATATATATATTATTTTGACAATCAAGTCTTTAAGTTCCTTTTTTCTTATATAAAATCTTTAAATCCTTTTTTTTTAACTAAAATAATTAACAGTTTAATTTTTAAAAAGCTTAAAGAAAATTGAAGAATTCAATTATAACAATTAAAAAAATAAATTATAATAATTAATATTTAAGAAATTATATTCAAATAAAAATTTATTGAGACTCAAATTTCATATTAGCTATAATAAATGTATCAAACCTAAAGTTTTTTTCCCTCTCCAACTTCTGTGCATAAAAGATTAGTTTTGATCCATTATAAACAATTAAATAGTGCATAAAAGATCAGTTTTGATCCATTATAAACAATTAAATAGAATATGCAAGCTACTTATGCAATATTAATCTTTAAAAAAAATATTTGATCTCGAAATCTAACTTAAATCTATTATACGCGTGTAAAAGATAAATAGGAAGTATCACTAATTTTATTATGAGCCATGCTACATTACTTAAAGAATTTGCCAACATTTTGATTAAATATATGGATGGACGTTGAATAAAATAAAGTGATGGGGATACCCAAAAAGCAAGGAGCACACCACCGTATATTTCTAATAAGAAAAATTCGAACAAACATTGAAGTTCTCAAACAGTTTTCATTGATCTTTCCACTATAATTAAGACATTGACCAAGTCCACGATAGTGTAACCTTGCTGCGGACATCGACTGAGGGTCACCTTTGATGTGAAATCATACCAGAGTGATAATTATTACATTTTAACCGTTGAAAATGAACTCCCTTTATCAAATAAAAGTTGGAGTTACAGATACTATACATCAAGTCGTAATCAATAATCACCATATCTTTTAGCCTCGAGATGGGAAAAATCATATAACCGAGAATCACGATTTTAAGATACAGTTAAATCTTATGTATTTATTTTGCAAAAGAAAGCATTTATTATATCTCACTAAAATTATAAAAAACCTGAGATTTTATTTGTCGCACGAAATAGTTAGATATCTGCATGTTTGTGAAGGCTATTTACTTATTAAGGTGAGAAAAATTAGATGATAGTATACAGTTACACACGCTATTCTCAAGGTGGACAGAGGAAAGAAGCTTCCCAATGTAAACAAACCAAATTGCCTCCAAAGCCATAGTCACATAGTCACATATTATCATGGGGGATAATCAAGTTACTCATCAAACAGAGACATGAATGACAGGTTTAGTTTGTTCCCTCATTTAAGGAGCGTCTTCACAATTGACTTGACATTGAGTTTCTTAAGGTCAGTGTAGGACTGTCCACAGCCCACAAACATGACCGGTGCTCCAGATATGTAAACCATTGAAAGTGCAGCCCCCACCTGCCAAAAGAAAACATCGGCAGACCAATAAATTTTCATCAGGAAGATCCAAATGCCGAGTTAAAATTTAAATTCGATCCTTGCAATTTTTTAACTCGCATACCTTATCATCAATGGTGTCAAACTTTGTGAGCAAGATCCCATCTATCAATCTGGGTGTAGATGATGTTGAAAGATCGGCTAATTTCTGCAATAAAATAGATGGGTTTAATATCTGAGATATGGAAAAAACGGATACAAAAACAAAATGATAGTTGGACTGAAAATATCAAGTATATAGAACAGAACCTGGTTGAACTTCGAAAGCTGATCAACTGCATCATTACCAACCAGTGCTTCACCGACAAATAAGACCAGGTCAGGATTGTTAAGGTTGATGAGCTTCGACAGTGCTCTCATCAACGGTTCATTATCCTGAAAAGCAGCAGTGAGATGTCAAATGAGTATCTAAATGCATTGAAACAGACATCATTGGTATCCAAATATAGCCAAAACCAAGAGCTTTGATATATCCTCCTACATATTTAATAATTGTCCTATTACTTTATAAAGTAAGTATTAAATGAATGTGCATGCATTTGTTATCTTGAAAACATGAAAAGCATTCAATACTTTCTTCATTTAGTAATTCAAAAGATTTATAGGGATACAAGGTAAGAAGGTTTTGAATTCTTCTTCAATTCAATATGAGGATGGTCTTGCATTCCAAATTTCCATTTGCACAAAATAAATGCAGGGTTCATCGTAGGGAAATACTACTCATAACTGAAAAGAATAAAAAATGAGATAACAAAAAATGAGTCACCTAGTACGTTGTACACTCGCAGAATCTTTAAACTCTTGACTAGAACAATAACTGCAATAATTACCTGCATACGGCCAGCTGTATCAACTAAAACCACATCTGAACCATTGCGTGAAGCTTCCTGAATTGCTTCTTTTGCTACAATGGCAGGATCTTTTTCATAGCCTTTTTCAAATATAGGGATCTGAAAAGAGAAATTATTAGACTATATACTTCCAGTAATTGATTATGTGTGTGCATGTGCATTAATCTTTAAGCAGTAAAATCAATGTAAACCTGGAGTCTACGAGCATGAGTCCGCAGCTGTTCAACAGCTCCTGATCGAAATGTATCACAAGCAGCCATCATGACACTAATGTTGTGCTGCAGAAGCCAGTAAGCAACCTACACAATTACACATAAAATAGAATATCAACTTCTGGTTAAAAAGCAAGCCCAAGCCCACATATGGAATCTTAAATCAATAGCAGAAGAGAAATAAAATGATTTTCTACCTTAGCTAAATTAGTAGATTTTCCAACTCCATTAACACCAACAAATACAACAACATATGGTTTCCTTTGTTCCTTGGCAGCATGCACATCCCTCAATATGTCAATAGAACGCCGAGGAGTTAAAATACGAACAAGTGCTTCTTCCATTGCCGCCTGCATTGATTTTTTTAAAACATAGCATCAGTATGAACTGTTATGGAAGAGTATATATAAAGAAAAACTCAGCATCAAATGTTAATAGGGTAAAAGATAGAAACAGACATGCACTGTCGAAGATATCCTCGTAAACGAAGCTAGTTTTTTTCCTTCTAGACTTGCTGCCACTGACTCACATAGTTTCTCAGCTATTTCCTCAGCCTACAAGTGATGTAGAATGTAAACAAAGTTAGCAAGCTTGATAGGAGCAAAAAGTCACAGATGGATCACCAATTAGATATTCAAAAAGGTCACAGGTAATGCTGTTGAGGATAAATACATACCACATTCTTGGTCATGAGCCTGTCCTTCAGAGCTTTCAAAGCTGGTTCCAAGTCTGACTTCTCTAAATTGGCCTTCCCAGCAATACTGAGCACAAGGATGTACAGGAGTATTCTTATTAGTCATTTCAGTAAAAAAAAAATGGAAATTGCAAAGTAGAAGAAGACTTAAATAAGTTATTAATCCTAAAAATATCATGCTATTTATTTTAGTACCTATAAAAAAAAGAATTTTGTTAGCACTAAATCTTTAAGACTGAATTTAAACATTCACAAATAAAAAAAATTTATAAAAAAAAGTACATAATTATTATATTGAAGTTATAAAAATACAATAAATATTTTTTTTAATAAAATTTTATTATTATTAGTTTCTTATCCTCTGCTCTAAGGGATAAAATTAATAAAATTTTAAAAAAAAATTGTTCAATTCTAGTCCCTATATTAAATAGAGACTAAAATTGAATAATTTTTTTATAGGGACTAAAATAAAAAAGCATGATATTTTCAGGAATTAATAACTTATTTAAAACAAAGTTATATAATCGAAATAAAATTTTGAAATTGGTAAAGCAATGCAGCAGGTGCAGAGTTATTTGCATCTAAATAACACAGCAAGATTCAAATCATTAGAGACCAGCAAAAGGAAAGTGGAAACAGCATCCCTTGATCTTAATAAATGGAACTTAATTTAACATGACAGAGAGGGAGCATTAATAGGTGCAAGAATAACCCTTTCATGCTCAATTTGGATAAACTTATCAACGAAAACTTACGGCTATGGGAAAAGAAACTAAGGGGCTAAAATGCATCAAACTTCTTTTATAATTCAAAATCAACTTACGCATCTTAACTTTTTAGAAATGCTGTTATTTAACTTCCCTAAGGTTGTGTTTGGATAGAACATTTTAAAATTCCTATAATTCATGTATAAATTCCTATAAGTTATATATTTGGATAGTAAAAAAAGTAATTTTAAAATGCTAGAAAATTTTAATTAGATAATTTTTATGTAAAATAAAAATAATTTCAAATGACTTATTTTTTAAAAAAAATTTAAAATTATCTTCATTATGCTTAACTTTTTTTAATTTATCGTTCATAACTTCTCTCACACTTACTTCTTACTCTAAGTATCTCTCATTATTATTTTCATATTATTTTTGAATTTAAAATCCTTCGGCCTAAAAGTTGAAGTACATAATTTGATTACAATTAATTCCCTATGAAATTTTTATTCCCATCAACAGACTACATTAGAGCAATTAGATTGTCCAGGTTTCTCATGAAATGGAATCAACAATGCGGGAAACAATAAAACCTTCACATACAAAGTAGAAAATCCCACACATAGTAATATATCATTTTTTTTCAGGATGCCAAGCCCCACAGCATCAATCCCATGTTAGAAGGCAAACTACATAACATAAATCTGAATGAAGGGATATCTGCCAAATAAAGCAAACAAAATGTAGAATCCATAAAGACAAAATTCACAAAATCAGCCATCTTACCTCTGGAACATAGAGGAAAACCAACCCTTCTTTTTAGCAGCGGACTTACTGTCCTTTCCAGTGTCATCAACATCCTCCTCAACCTCACTGTCACTGCTAAGAATCTCTTCTTTATCCATCATACTCTCCCCTTGTTCCTTAGCCAAAAAATCTACCTTTCTGTCTCCATCCCCATCCACACGATCCGTAAAGTCCAGTTTGGTTTGGGGAGCCGAATCATCCCAAACCCTGTTTTTCTTAATCACCTTTTTGGGCTCTGCCTTCGCACCAACACCATCTGCCTTCTTCCCATTATTCCCCCCTTTTCCCCTAAGCTTGTGAAGCCTATTTACATCAAAAGCCCCATTTTTGGAACTTCGATTCTCTTCACCGTTATTCACATTCTTTCTATTATTATCATTATTGTTGTTATTACTACTACTCTTCAAGTTAGAATCGTTAGCAACAAACTTATTACCCTTTTTGCCATCACCGTCACTTTTCAAAGCACCATCGTCGCTCTTCTTTTCGGATCGAGGCTTATGCCCTTGCCCCTGTCCCATGGCCTGGTAGTTCCTCACAGGCATGGGATTCGATTTCTTGAAATTTTCGGAGCGAGCCTCGGCTTCAATCTTGAGCTGATTGAAAATCTCGTCAAATTCTCGGTACGCGGTTTTTTGGGGATGGTAGAGGCGCGAGAACTCGCGCTTGACGGCGGCGAGTAAATCATCGACGTAGAAGAGTTGAAGGATGCGCTGATAGACAGCGACAAAGACAAGTCCAAGATCGTTGTGAAAGGTCCATTTGAGGGAGTATGAAGCAGCAGGTGCATCGTAGTTGAAGGATGCCGCACCGGATCGCTCCTCCAAAAGACAGGATCGGATCAACGTGTCGATCGGTGATCCCTTGAGAGCGTTACTGAGTTGCTTGTAGGTCCAGAGGATCAATCCTCCTCTTGTGAATATCAGTAACTGTTCTAACATTTTGGTGAATGATCGATGAATTGAAATGAAAGTGAGAATTGATTTCTGAGTTGAGAAGAGAAAAACGAAATAGAAAATGAATGAAAATGGAGGATTTGGTAAGGTAGATGCCGAATGTGATTACGAAGTTACGGTGTGTCGACAACGATGACACGTGCTAGATTCCCGGACGCTGCAAACCGCGCACGCCGTCGTTGACCCTGTCCCAGTGTCATTCTAATCCGACGCCGTTTTGAGAATGGTTTCTTCTTCCCGTTGAAAAGTTTCAACCAAACAAAATTATTTTTTTAAATTTTTTATAAATATAGAAAATGGTGGTGTAAATGTAATTAACAATGATATTTTTGTTTCTTATTTTCAAAATAAATTTTTGTTTGGGGACAACTTTTCTATAAATAAAGGGAACGGAGGCCCAAGCGTAACGGGAAGAACAAAGCCCATTTAAAATTGTTAATATGTAGAAATAGCTGGAATTTTACTTTGAATATTACTTTTTAAACTACCTTTTTTTCATTTCTAGAATTTGGTTTTTTTAAATATAAAATTACTTCCAAAAATTCAAATTTGAAAGTGGTTATAATTTATTTTGTTTAATTTAATTTTGGAAACATATGAAATAATTTTAAATTTTCAATAAATAATTTATAAATAACTTTTCAGTTGTATTAAACGCACTTTCAAAAAATAAATTTTATAAAGAATAAAAAATATAAATATAACAGAAAATTGATGCAAAAAACGATTACCCTTTTATTTCATCTCTTCGGTTCAAGTGGCATAGCTCAGATTATGGTGTGTGACTGTGTTCGAGGCATAAGATATTTGGCCTTTTTAATATTAATTGGTTTTATTTTTCAATTAAATTTCTCAAAGCATTTAATTAGTAAAGCAACTAAAAAAATTATCTCGTAGAAACAAATATATAAGCTTACTTACACAATTTTTTATGCCTATATTTTGATTAGTGAAATGAAATAAAATAATGTTGAATTTAATTGTTTAAATTATTTAAAATAAAAATCGAATAAAAAATACTCAAACCTCATTATATTTTATTTAATTTAGCGTTATATATTCAAAGATGGTCTATAATTTAATATTCAGTTTTTATTATTATAATGCCAAGAAATGAGTAATTTAATTTCATGCTCAAATTGACACTTATTTTAAACAAATAAAGTATTATTTTGTTAAAGTTATTTTGTATCATCTGAAAAAAGTAATATTTATTAATTTTGATCATAATATTTGGTATAATTATAAACTTTCTTTAAAATATATATTACTTTAACTGGCAAGTAATATACATAAGACAAAGAGAGTATGTTTATCCAAGTGATAGGTTTATGATAAAGCGTGTTGAATCGGGCTTTTTAAAAATTGATTGCACATGGAGCTAGATTGATTTGTTAGCCATCATTTTAATAAAAGTGATTCAGCACAAACGCAGAAGATAGTGGAGATCAATTTTTGCAACGTGGATCTATGGCTGTGATTAACTTTTCTTTATTTATTTTTATTTATCTTCAACCAAATAAAAATATCGTTATTTATACTTTTTTTATATATTTTTTTTCTTCCCATTCAAACAAAACTAGGGAAAATGTTTGGGTTTTGTGCACGTACGATAATTTGAGGTGCTTTTGGATCTAATTATTAAAATAGTATGTTTGGTGAGTGTTTGAACTAATTATTACTCTTGCTCGAAAATGAAAGAGTTTTGATTGAGATGATTAAACTACTAAATTTGACATACATTTAAAAACTTGCTGTAAGAAATTTTACAATACAAATCAAAATTTGATTACCCATATCAAGTTAATTGTAACGGTGAAGGCCAAATTAAAAAAAATTATCATTAAATTGTTTTTTCCATTAAAAATTTGATAAATAAAATCAATGCATAAAAGACAAAATATATTTTTAATTATTTATTAATAAACTTTGATATAATAAATTCGAATCCTTATTCTTGAAAACAAGATTTTCGTTCGCCTTCTTCTTTTCTACATACATATTTACATGTGTTCTTCATCGTGTGTACTTATGTTACATATGCTTCCATATTAATTAAATTATTTTTATTTTTTTTCCTCTTTTAACTGATTATTCAATAAAAAATTATTTTTTTAATTGTAACGTAATTTTTTAACTATACACAATGAGATATTTGTAACTATGTTTAGTAACACAAATTTATAACTCATTTAGAAGGTTATGATTTTTTTTTTAAATGAGTTGGAAGAGTTATTTAGTGAAAAAAATATTTTTAAATGTTATATAATAAAAAAAAACAACTCACAATAGCATTTAACTTATTAAAACTAGTTTTTAATTTTTTAAATAATTTATTCTCACACAAATGTTTTAATATTTTGTTTAGTCATTTAACATATTATAAGTAATTATGTAACTAATTTTATTAAATAGATATAATTTAATCAATTATAATTAAGTTACAAGTTTAACAAGCAGAGTTGCATAAAATGACTATAGAATAATATCATATTCATTTTCATTGATTTTTTAGTTTATATTTTGCTTATAGTTAAGATAAATACTGATACAAATAACCATCTAGTATAACTTTGATCAGCATCAAATGGTATAATTGATTTGGCTTGTGCATTAAATGGTGGGATTTGGAATTTTCTTTGAAAAAGGAATTGTGCCTTGTACTTTGCATCATGTATGATTCTTTCACCCTTAGTTTAAGTCTCGAACAAAAGGAGGCGACAAGAACTAGCGTTTTCTTGTGAGCCCTGAAAATGGTAGGGAATGAAATGGGGGTGCCTCCAACCATGTCTTATGTGCAAAGGAATAAAAGGCTCTGTCCATTGAACAAAATGATGAAACCCCACCTCCTCCACTCAGCTTTTCCTTCTAATTATGACCACAACCTCACCCTGCACCAACAAAATAATATTATCTCTAATTCTGTTTATTTGTTATTTATTTATTTATATAAAATTTTAAGATAATATTAATTTGTTTATTCATATTTTTTGTTTGTATAAAATGTTTAGGATATTGTTCAAGGGTATTCATTATGATAATAAATAATAAGTTTTAAATTTTTTTTAATATATACCCAAAGACACATGTCATAAAGTTAAAAAAAATATGTTATTTAAAAAATTATTTATTTTCTCAAAATTATGCAAAGTATTACATGCATACTTTTGTTTTGTTGTAATTTAAAGCATCTAATTTAATAGAGTTTATTTGATCTTTTTAGTTATATGCTTTTAAGTCACATATTAATTTTTTTTAATTAAAAAGTACATTATAATGTACTGAAAACTGTGGAAATAAGTTTTTTTTTTATATTTTCTAATAAAAAGTATACTTTTTATTTTTTTTAAAAACTATTTGGCACTAGTTAGTATTTTTAAAATATTTATATGATTTGAGTAGGCTAAGTAAGAGTCGAAATAAAACTCACTAATAAAATAAATAAGTAAGCTTAACAATTAATTGCAATAAAATAATTAAATATTTTAATTTATGTAATTTTTTGTCTTGAAATAAATAAATATGTAAGAACAAAAATAGTATTATATTAATCATAAAAAATGCCAACGACACATTTTTTTAACATACAATATACTTTTTTTCATTGGCTTAATTTTAAATGTTAAAAATAATCAACTTATGAAATAAGTATTTTAATCTCTGAAAAAATTCAATAATATAAAAAATATTAGTTAGTTATCTAATGGATATAGTAATATCAAAATTGATTTATGACTAGAACTAACGCAATTTAGCAAGCTGGCTTGAGGAAGGTTTGAAGCTGAAAATATCTACATTGCTTAGCTACCTCACATTACATAATTTGTGAATCCAAGTTTTAAAATTCATTTGATTGAAACTTAAGAAGTGCATATGAATGAGACAATTCCACCATTTGGTTTGACCGAATAATGCTACTATTAAGGATCGATTTGTATATGCTATCTCTTTTTTTCTGGGTTGCTTTTAATATTTGAGTCAATTACAAGACTAGCCGTGCCCGGCTAAACTGGATAGATCGCTGCACATGCATACAAATTAATAGCCCTCAGAGACCACAAAAACCAACACATTATATGCAACAACAAAGAGTGTGGAATGGCTTTGAAGCCATTTTTGGTCAACAAATTAGAGATATGTTTAGTTTTATTTCACGTAATTAATTTATTATTTATGAATGTTTACTTTAATTCAATTAAGAATAACAATAATAATTTATTTTTAGTAAGTTTTTTAGAAAACAAATAAATTTAAGTTTTTCAACTAGCGCTTACTCTAAATCACAACCTAAACTCTTGTTTCTAGTATACCAAGCTAAATATAAGAAAGAAAAAGAAATTTTAGTAGTAATATAAATGAAACATATACATATATATATATATATATATATGATATTGACAGCCATTTTCAACTCAAATTGTGAGTGACCACCATCTGACTAATTTGATATTGAGGAGGTGAGGGAGGGACAACGAAAGTAATGATGTATATTCAAAAAGAGAAATGTTATGCATACAAAATATCTGTATAATTTGTTATAATTTAGAGAAATAAGAGAAAAAAAAATTACTCTAGAAAATGTCGTAAAAATATTATAGTAATTTAAAAATGTATTTGTATAAAAAAAAAATGTATTTGTATCACTTTGAACTCTTATAACTTGAATGTACTTTAAAGATTTGTATAAAAAAATAAAAATAATTGTACATAATATTATATATTATTAAATGTTAACAATTCAAATAAGGAAATTTATGCATATTATGGATGTTGCTGTCTTTGTTCTCATCGGCACGAGGTATAATCAAACTTT
The DNA here is from genome assembly GCF_003935025.1 of Abrus precatorius. Taxonomy (NCBI): domain Eukaryota; kingdom Viridiplantae; phylum Streptophyta; class Magnoliopsida; order Fabales; family Fabaceae; genus Abrus; species Abrus precatorius. The sequence goes on along the minus strand of NW_020874428.1, from coordinate 33,936,190 downwards.
CAATTGCTTTCTAGAATCATTTCCTCTCTCTCTCTCCATATTCAACTTGGCAAGTTGCCTGTAGTAATGTTACAGCATGGTCAAGTCCACCCTAATTAATAGTACCTTATAATTGAGGCATCAAAATCCTCAGCAGTTCCATGTTCTATTGCTCAGAAATATATATAATCTGTCATGCATATGATTCCAGCTACCCTCTCATCTCTCCTATCTCCCTCCATATATCTCATACAAACAACACATAGTTTAACACTAAGTAGAGATATACATATAGATAATTAAGAGAGAGTGAGAACATTATATATTCCACTTGCTCTTGAGCTTTTTAATTTGTTGTTACTAATAGTCATAGCTAGAAGGGTGCAATTAATGATGGAATTTCAAAATAAGGTCCATATCATCTCTTTGCTCTTATTAACGTTTGCATTTTCATCCATTCTTGGTGTGCCAAAAGAGCAAGAACAAGATCGAATCTCAGCACTCCCGGGGCAGCCACGTGTGGAATTTTCTCAATTCTCTGGTTATGTAACTGTGAACGAGCAACACGGACGAGCACTCTTCTACTGGCTCACTGAAGCCCCCATTTCACCGGAGAATAAGCCTCTAGTTCTCTGGCTCAATGGAGGTTAGTCTATACACAAACATATATACACACATATCTTCAACTCTCACTTTCTACCACAGTCACTAGCTTCATTCCATTACCTATGTGAATTTCATGATTTTTTTTTCTCCTCCTCGTTTTCGAGGCAGTGTTTGGTGAACCATATATTTCTGTCCACCTTTGACTGCACATTGATCAATATATTACACCAGAAAGATACGTAAATATATATAGGCAATTCATAATAAATTATAGTTGTTTTCGAGTTCTTTTGAAGTTTATGAGGATGAATAGTATTACATGCATTAGAAATCATAAAAACTACCAAAAGAATATAAGGTACAGTCAGCTCTTACAACCAAACTAATAATATCATCTCTAATTAATTTTATATCTCATCTTCACTATCTTTCTTTTTCTTTTTGTTTTTTTTTGTTATATTACAATCTCTTTTTTCTGTTCTTTCTATAGTTGTTTACCCTCTAAGCGATTTCTATAAAATATTTTACAAAGGAGATTGAACATTTCGTTATCAACACTCCCTTCCTAAAATCCATTAACATTTATAAATTGACTGTTGAAATTAAATCATTTCATACTAAATAAGGATTTTAGAGAGCCGTTAACTATTTGGTGTAATAAAAATGCATCCTCTCTACAACCATCCAGTTATAATAATAACTTATAAACCAAAATTCTTAAAACAAAGCAAGATTGCTAAAATTAATAAAATTGACATGCACCATCGAGAATTGGAGTACAAGTAACCGGCCATTTATTTTACAAACCATTATATTTTTCAAAGTTATGATGGTCTGTGTCTGTAAATTTGTAGACTGTAGTTGCTAAACTATTAAGCAAGCCCTTACACATACTGTTGCACATGTGGAGTGTGGACCGTTCCCTGAAATGGCCAACCCTATCCAGATTGGCCTATTAATGCACCCAATCAACCACTCTGGCGCACTTGACTTAATGTGTACTCTCTCTACTACCACACGGTGGGTTGTACCTCACCGCCACTGATTCTGAGGAAGAAAATTTGACAATCAACTGTTAAAACAAGTCTAGTCTTTCCACAGATGGAAAAAGCCAGAAAATAGGAAAAAATAAGATAAAATTTGAATAAAGTAATATAAATACAGTATATACATAATAAAAGTTCACATTAAATACAAGACATTAAAAATAGATACACGTTATGGAAGTGAGACTCTTATAACATTACATTTATATATATATATATAAACTAGGCTTACCCATACTCATATGCGTACTCGTGACCTTACTCTGTCTGTATCTTTTTTGTGCTTTATTCCTTCTGTTTCTTACGTTTATTCCATATTTGGACGAAACCTACTGAGAGCTTTACCGCCGAAAAACAGACAACAGCAAAACCCTACTTGTTCACCACCTTTTTGTTCACTCTTTGCATTTGACGGAGAAACAAATAGATACAACAACAACGTAACGCATAGTGAATTAACCTTTTCATTTTGTCCCTTCAGAAAGATGCTCGTCTTCTCATTCTCCATCTTTCGGTTTGTGTCTTTTTTATTTCCTTGGGATCAGACACATTCAGATCCCAGCAAATTAAGCTAAGGATTACTTGATTTTTCTTTTATTTTTTAATTTATACGTTTCACATTATATGCTTTTATTAATCTACTTAATTTGTGCTCTTATAAATGGAATGAGTTGTACGTACTATTTTTTTATGCAGTCACGTTGTGTTCGTCAATTTATAACACGTTATTGCGAAAAAAATTATTTATATACAAATGAAATTTTTTTTCTTATATTTATTATTTACCTTTATATTTTTTTTAAATTTTTTTAACGTGTGTTTAAAGATACATAATAAAAATAATATTATTTTATATCACATGATAATATTAAATATTATAATCTTTAATAAAAAGTTGTTATTTATTGATCCCTTATTAACTTAACATTTTCTTAAGAGATGTAGTAGATGCTGTGATAGAAAAAATATATAAAAAAACATAATAAATATAAAAGAAAGTGTAAAAATAGGAGTTGATTGTAATTGTACTGTACACACTGTAAGTTTTCACGTGGACAAAATAATCGTTAATATGTACTTTACTATATTTTTGTCTTTTTTGTAATCTAAACTACAGGTATATGGAAGTGATAGGTGTTTTAATTTGTTATTATTTTTAAGATCACTTAATGTAATATTTTAAAACAAAATCTTAAAAATAAAAAGCAATATCAAAATAAATATTAATAAAACATGTCTAACAAAAGTAAATAATTAGAAAAGGTCAAGAGTAGCTAGCCATGCTGCACAATGCCACTGTGGTCCTGTTAATGCCGGGGCCATGAAGTCTCCGATATTATATATTTATCTGAAACTGTATTATTGGATAGTTGTGGGTGTTATACTAGTTACTTAGGCCTTCACTGTAAGTCTCTTATTTTTAAGCTACATATTGAAAACCAATTGCTCCATTAGAAGAACATGAGCTGCAGAGAAAGGAAAAAAAATTAAAGCATTATTTCAATTTATTACATCCGAAATAGAGGAACCTTTATGTTGTATACAGGGACAAAACTCAAATATAATATTATAGGTATTTTCTGTGTTTATTTTTTAATTAAAATATATATTATTAAAGTAAAACTTTAACTTTAATATTACTACTAAAAGCATACATGATGTTTGAACCAAAATTTTATCACGTACATAATAATTACTCGTGAGGGAAAATGCATGGAGTAAATCGTTTCAGAGATAAAAGTACTCTTTCGATCATTTATCAGTTCACATGACAGGTGCATATCCATATATCAGTTCTCTAATCTAAGAATGAAAAGGACATCCGTAGAATTGCATATATTATTATGAAAACATAAAACTAGATTTGCATATCCAATGATTGAAAAAACCAGCATTTGATTTGACCCTTAAAACAATCACTGCTACACGATAATATTTGGTGGTACAGGGCCAGGTTGCTCGTCGGTAGCATATGGAGCATCAGAGGAAATTGGGCCGTTTCGGATAAATAAAACTGGCTCTTCTCTGTATCTCAACGAATATGCATGGAACAAAGGTAATGGCCATCAAAGCACCTGTCTTTTTATTCTTGAAGTGAACGCATTCTGTCATATTTTATTTAGTACACTCTTCATTGGGTAGAGTGAGAGTCACAAAATAAATCATTTAGTGTATTATAAAATGTTTGTTAAATTATATTTTTATCTCTGAAAAATCACAAATTTTTATTTAGTTTTTTTTTTCAAATTATTATTTAGTCTTTGATCAAAATTATGTTTTCGCACAGTCCCTTTGTTGGACTTTCATTTGTTTTGTCTATTAAATGTGCGTACATGATTCCAAAAAAAATATGAAACTAAATGAGAACCTTACGTATGATATTTAAGAAAATAAATACATAAGTTGAGGTATTTAGAAGAATTAGGCCTAAAATATTTTACTTCCATTTTTCACCCTTATATTGCCACCATTCAGAATAACAATATACAAGAACATAATTTTCTTTTGAAATTGGTATTCAGAAGCAAATATTCTCTTTCTTGAATCGCCTGCTGGTGTTGGCTTCTCATATACAAATACCAGCTCTGATCTCAAAACTTCAGGGGACAAAAGGACAGGTATAAATTTCATGCATTGTTGAAGTTAGTTGAATTGTCACATTATATCCATTTTCATTACCACCCTTATTCTATCTCACTAATAAACATCATAATTCCAACTTTTGTAACACAGCTCAAGATGCTCTAATTTTCCTAATTAGATGGATGTCAAGATTTCCACAATATAAATATAGGGAGTTTTACATTACTGGGGAGAGCTATGCAGGTACATACTTGCACTACCAACAACAATAGCAACTTCTAATTTTGTAAAATTTAAGCTAACATTTCGTGGTATTATTTTTTGTTTATAGGTCATTATGTCCCCCAGTTGGCTAAGAAAATCCATGATTATAATAAAATGAATCCCCTCGTTATTAATCTCAAAGGGTTCATGGTGAGTTAATTCTTTTAACTCCAACATACTCTACCTAAGGTGTCAAAATCGCATCACTTTTAAGTAATATTTTGCTTTTTGCTTGCATTATGAAAACTACAAGGTGGGAAATGCCGTGACTGATAGCTACAATGATGGGATCGGAACAGTCACATATTGGTGGAGCCATTCTTTGATATCTGATCAATCATACAAATCTATCCTTAAATATTGCAATTTCACCGCAGAAGAAACATCTAAAAAATGTGATGATGCTTGGAATTATGCGGTTACCTATGAATTTGGAAATATAGACCCATACAGTGTCTATACTCCTACTTGTACAGCATCAAACAATAATACTATCAGGCACGTGCGATTCAAGAATACAATTCTTCATACGCTTTCTGGGTATGATCCATGTACTGAAAATTATGCAGAGAAATATTATAACCTTCCTGAAGTGCAGAAAGCAATGCATGCAAATGTTACCAACATTCCTTACAATTGGACTGCTTGCAGGTTTGCTTTTTTACTATGCTTTAATTTTTTTGTTAGCAACAAAATGAATCGTGTTTTACAAATTAAAGTCAAAATACAATTTTTATAAATTCTATGAAATGAAAAGTTATAAATGCCTTTGGTTTGTTTGACAGTAATGTGCTCCTAAAATTCTGGAAAGATTCTGAAGTTTCCGTGTTGCCCATATACAAAGAGCTAATTGCCGCGGGATTGAGAATATGGGTTTTCAGGTATAGTTTTAACTTGTAAAGAGCTTTTCTTTACATGTAAAGGAACACTAACACACTGTTATTTTACAACATTAAAACGGGATCTCAAATTTAAAATGAGTTCTCATAAAGTTTTCTATAGAAATTTTGTTCATGAGTATTTGCTACCTAAGGGGTACATCAAACTGATCAACAGAACTTCATAATACCTAAATAGAAATAAAAATCTTCTACGTCTAAGCAACATAGAAAAGAAAGAAAGAAAAAGTTTTAAGCATGAAATAATTCATAAAATTGAATCAAGAATTGTATTGCGAGGAGTTTGCAATCTGTTGGTTATTGGATTGATGGTATACCAATTCGAGTAATTTTATGTATTTAACTTCAATGAAGTGAAATATATATTTTGAAAGGGGGGGGGGGGGACAAAAAAGGGTTATGATTATTGAAAACCACATCACAATAATTATATATGTAAATTTATTTTATTATAATTTTGTCATTAATTGTTTAATTAATAATTATAATTGTACATTTTTGTTTTTAAATTACCCTCATCCCCTCAGGAATCATAATCATTTTTTATGCTTTTTTTAAATAATTCTTTTCATGCGTATCTGAGACACAATAAAAATTAATAAATAATAAATTTTTATTTAAAATTATAACATTTAATATTATAAATGCATAAAATATTGTAAATTTTAATATATATATATATATATATATATATATACATGATAAAAATTAGTTTTAATAATAATTACCAGAAATACTGCTTTATTTTTACCACTTTATGTTTTCAAATATTTACATGGTAACTGTAAAAGCAATATTTAAAACATATCCAGTGTAAAATAATCATTATACACATTAATAGCAGCATGAAATATTCGGAGTCATAACCCAAAATCCTACTTTTAACAGTCATAAAACATATGAATTGTTGCATAGCACCTAGGATAACAACCTAGGACTCATGACCCAAAAACCTAATTGGAAACAGAAACATGATAAGAAGCTTATGATGACAAAATCTGAATATCATTTTTTTTTTTTGCTAAAATGCAGCGGGGACACAGATTCTGTGGTTCCAGCAACTGCCACAAGGTTTTCTCTCAACCACCTTAACCTCCCAATCAAAACTCGTTGGTATCCATGGTACTCAAGTGGACAGGTAATTGATAAAATACGAAAGCCATATGAAATTATAGAATAAAATGATGATTATTTCACATTCACACAGAAGTTTCTTTGTTTTGTCTTGGGGTTACATAGGTAGGTGGGTGGACAGAGGTGTATGAAGGACTAACTTATGCAACAGTAAGAGGAGCTGGCCATGAAGTCCCTTTGTTTCAGCCAAAGCGAGCTTATGTACTTTTCAAGTCCTTTTTGGTAGGAACGGACCTACCAAAATATTGACATAATGTAAATTGCAACATTTATTAATACATATTTCTTCCATGCACCTCGATTTATTTAACTAGCCTACGATCCCATGCAATTTGGTGGGTACAGCCAAATTTTCACATAGAGTAATCTAAATAGCAATGCTTTTCTTTTCAACATGAAATACAAATGAATCTCATTGGATAATGTGAACTCTATAATAACTAAATGTTGCAATTGGTAAAAAAATATTATGAGGGTTCAAAAGAAAGAAGAAATCTTAATGCTCTGGTCTTTTTTCTTTGTTCTATCATGCGCTTTTCTAGACCCGAATCTTCTCTCCTCTTTGAGTCAATATATAGATAGACCAGAATCTCTTTGGGCCAAAATATTAAAACAATAGCCTTGACCAGTGGAAAAAAAGAGGGGCAAAAAAGTCAAAAACTGCTTTGGCCCAAAAATAAAACAAAAAACTATATTAGTTTTAAATTCAAAAAGCGTCAAAGAAAAAACAGCAAATCAATTGAATAGATTTTATTTGAGAAGTGCTAAGACCACTATTTTTAATACATTTCCTATAAAATTTTCTAAATATATAATAGTATGAAATAAAATCATTTACTTAAGAATAAAAAACAATAAATTAAGAGAAAAACTCATGATTTTTGAGATTTTTAACAAATTTAAACCAATAACTAAAAGGGTTTGGAAAAAAAAAAAAAGTGTTTAACAGCGTATTACTATCATTTCTCATTTTAAAAAACACAAACACAAAAAGAGTGGCTTTATTAATAAAACCAAAAAGTATAACATCTGAGGAAAAAGAATAAGAAACCCTATCATTAAAGGTCCTTTTTTTTCAAATTCAACCCAAGTTGACATAGACAAAATGATAGAACATATAGAATTGATTATTCCCCACTAAACAAATAATAGTACAATGGACAAAAGAAAAGTGGAAAGTCCACCATTTCAAAGGATCCGTACACAACGGAATAAATAAGATTGGAAATTCAAAATCTCTATAAAGGGAGAAATAAGCATTTCTGACAGGGTTTTGTGTGCAAAATTGAGGTTCATCTTACAGTCATCACTTCAACCCTTCACCGAGCCCTGGTGGCACTCCTAAGCTCTGTGCAAGATCACTCATCCTTTCCTTCATGGCCTGGTCACAGCAAGAGCATGTTTTCCAAAATCAATAACCACTTACACAAATGAATTTCCACATTTCCTATTGAAAATAGAGATTTTTACCAGGACACTCTTCTGGTGTGCATCCTTGTATGCCTCAGTGATTAAAAGTGAAAGTTTCTGCCACCAAAAGATGTTTAATATTAGATTGCAGTTTAATATCTCAGGACATGAAATCTATCAATGTCATTCATAATCATTCCTACAATGTCTGACATAAATAATTTTGTGAACTAGACAAGTCAGCTGATAATTGAGACAAAAGGGAAAGTTGTTATATGCTTTCGTAAAGTGAATAATCCTAACCAAATTTTGGTATCTTTATGTAAGCAGGAGAAAACAATCAAAGAACTTAGATATAGTCTGCACATATTTGTTTGCATTTTTAAATCTCTATTGTCTACTTCTAGTTCACCAGAGCATGCAGTAGGGTATGAGATATAATCTGACAGGAAAAAACCATACGAAGTTAAAAAACCACTTGAATTGTCAACTCACTTCCGGTCCCAATTCCATAGCAGCCTCAGTAATTTGTGTTCGAATTGGTTGCTGATTCCCAGATAGTGTTACCTTAAAAATTAAACTTCATTAAAGGCAAACTAAGAAATGAAATCAAACTTACAGGCTATTATATAAGTATTGATAATTTAACCAAACACATCATGGCAATGGATAAAGTTAGAACAATAAAGAAGATATCAAGCATTCATTGTTACTTATAATGAGCCATAATAATGTTATATGACATACCCTACCTAACATAGAGCATATAATATTCATAAGATGATGCACATAAAATTCTTTCTTTCAAGTTTTAAAAAGAAAAAGAAGGGCAATTTAAGTGCCAGTTTCCAAATCTGCTCAAAAAAGCACAAAAAGGTTTCTAACACACAACTTGAGATCATGAGAGAGAAACAAAAGGAGGGAGAGAGCAAGTATTGTACCTTTATCAATTCACCCTCACAGTAACCATCAAACTCTGCTCTGCATAACACATTAGAGAAAAATAACTCCATTATGAATAGCTAGTGTAACCGAAAAAGAGAAAAACAAGAAAAGCTGTAATTGTTTGGCAAGAATGCCATACGCAGCAAGTTCTTTCTGTACTCGCACTGCTTCAACTTGGACAACCATCTGTGCTTTCTTCACGGTCTCATAAAGATTTTGCATGTTTCCAAGAATTCCTGCCTAAAATAATCCACAAACCCATAAATTATGAATGTGAGATCAGTTACATCGGATTGACAAATCCACACAGCAAACCAACGAAAGAAAGTACTGCCTCAATTTTGAATTTGATAGAGATTGTCAAAAGTGTAAGATAAATGCTTAGTGTATATACACATAACAAGAAGCCTTTTTGTCCAAGAAAGGTGTTAAATAACTGTCTGATATATTCTACCAAGTTTTAAACTTGGGTACTCAAAAAATTGTTTAAAACTTTGGCAATGCAACTTCTGCACAATACCAAGTTACCAACTACCTACCAAGATTAACATTATAATGGCATTTATCCCTTCAGAGTAACTAACCTAGCATGCTGTCCATATGCAACATCTCACACACAATTGAATGAGTTGCAAACATTTTCCCAAATATAAGAGTGATTTACTGCATTGGGAAATAGACTTATTGTGCGCAGTGATAACATCATAAATTATGCAACTTGGGGGGACAATAACTACCTTGATGTATATAGCATACAAAGATGAGACTAATCATGAAAAAGAAAAGGTGTAGATCCATACAAGCTATTGTCCTAAGGTTCCAGATCAATAATCTATATCTGATGATCATGCAGTGGAAAACATGAAGACAAATCAACCAACTCAGAAGGGAAATTCACAAATGATAGAAATAATTAATTTCAGTCAATTAATAGACCTAAGTCAAAGAGGTACTCCATCAAGGTCAGCATTTTTATTCTGGCAAAGGTAGCACAGATCTGTCAAGTATCAATATCAGGAATATAGGTCCTGACAAAGACATAATATATATGCCACATAGAAAAACTCAGAAATAGCATCCTGTTAAGCATGACAGACAATGAAGTTTACTAGTGCTTCTATGGATCAGGTATCTTAAATGCATAAAAGGAAACACAATATATTGGAAGTGGGAACATACTTGACCAAATTCAATATACTTGGATACCTTGTAATTCAAAAGAGAGTCACCATGTGTCTTTTTTGCCAATCTTCAATGCAAGATGCAGCTTAACTTATAATCTTGTGATTGATACTCTTGGTTTGCTAATTGGCTTTGAGCCAGAATAATATAGAACACACAGACACAGAATAGCATGACCCCAAACAAACAAACAATAACAAAATCTTCAACATGCAAATCTTAGCTTGGAAGGTGAATATTGTACTTTGCAAACATATAAACGAGAAAACTCTCAGCAGTAAAGTAAGCATCAAATGGGGGTGGATTAGAAACTTCATGTCATGTGCTTGAGTTAGGAATACCCAGAAACATAATATGAGAATAGAATGCTTTTATTATTGAATACTGAATTACAACCAAGAAAAGAAGATAATTCTTCTCCAAGGGTTTCCCCTTCCTACAACTAAGCCACTGCCTAATTCACAAACACTAACAAAATTGAACGAATCATTCTACCCTTCTTACCCTTGTTTATATCTAATTAACCCCTATAACTAGTTAACATTTCTAATTGATTGTAACTAATTTCTTTCCCTGATATCTAATCTAACTCCCAAAAGCTTGGGAGAATGTCTGTGAATGCATCACTTAAGATTGTCTGTGAATCCTAAGGAACTTTACCACACAACAGATTTGAGAAGTTCTCACAATGAACAAGTGCTAGTTCACATGTAATTATCTGAAGTAACAATTATCTAGCTTAAGTTAATTATCTGAAGATTAAACAAGGAAGAAAATAAACCATATAATCAAATAAACATGTCAAAGAAAAAATTATGGCCGTCGATCATTATCCTGTGAGTGATGACTGGTGAAAAATTTAAACAGACAGGAAATGTGGGATTGTGGATACAAAAGCAATGCCATCCTGTGTGTGAATTCACATGTAATATTGATGGTGAGAGAAAGCTGACTTTTCTAACCTTAGAAGGAGCATCGTCACTTTTCCCATTATTTTCTTTTTTTCCTCCAAATAGGGCATAAATTCGGAAATTTCTACGATCAGGCCCAAATTTTTTACGTCCACGCTGAGATAATATCCTCATGTCAACTACATTTGCACTGGAGTTTAGTTTACCTATATAATAATCAATGTTGAATAACTTAGTGATGACAATCTAATTTTGGCAATCCAAAGCATAAATAGATTAACCATACATATAGCCCTTATCAATTATGTCTCTTGTTTTGCTTATAGTTTCAAATCAAAGCTCAACTGATCTGACTTTGAATAATAGGAAACATTTCATGCTTTCAAACTGCGGGGAATAACAGTCGATACATGAATAAGGAAAAAGGGCATTCTAGGCCATAAGAAAAGCCCCATTGAAGACGAAGAAAACAAATACAAATCCTACAGAACACCCCCCCCCCCAAAACAAATAAAATAAAATAAAATAATAATAATAATAATTTTATTCTTTGCCTGTGAATTATAGCTTTATCACACTCGAGCAATGGCCAAAGCAAAAATCCATTATGATAAGATAAAGTGAAAAAAGTTTGCAACTTTAATGACTTTGGAAGCAAGCCAAATGAAAATGAATGGAGGGGTACACTTACAAAGAGATGTTAACGAAGGGTTAAGCTTTTTCCATTCACTTGCTCCGTGGATGCTCGATAAATGACCAGTAAGAGGAACTGTGGATGCCATGGGATTTGGCTTCCACGCGCAGGGAAGAAAAAGTTTAAAAGTGTGATTTTTTATTGAAGGGGGTGATTGATCTTAGAGAGGCCAAAAACACTGTTAGATAATGGATATTTTTTAGCTTCTATATATTGGTCTTCGAAAATTGAAGATTTGGTGACGCAATGAATGATGCTAACACAACCACTATTTCATATAACTCATAGAACAGACCAATTGTGAAGCAACAAGTAATCCTTGTCATGGGTTTGGTTATCACCTACCTAAGTGTTTGTCACTGGTTATTACCATATTGCCACGTAAAAAATTAGATGACTCGTTGTTTAATTGTTTTTCTTCTCCAACGAACTAGTTCAATTATTTTGATAATATTTTTAATTAAAATATTATTTTAGTGAAAAGATTCATGTTTAATATTATTATAAATTACTTAAATAATATTTTTGTTTTAATTAAAATATCTAAAAATATTCTTAAATCTGTATTTCAATAAAATATACTTTTACTTTTATTCTAATATTTTTACTGTTTTGTTTATTTCATTCAGAGAAATTTAAATAAATAAATAAGTCTTTTGAACATATATAATGAATTTTAATTATAAACACCTCGTGATATTAATTAGATAACAAAAGAAAGGTAATTTTCGTGTTAAATTGTAATAAAGACAACAAATTATCTAAAATAAATAAATAATTATAATGAATACATTTAAGAACTTGCCCTCAACGACTATTACTAAAATCCACGAATACATGATGAAACTCCAAAAACAAAAAGTTAACATTGAGAAATATTCAGTAAATATTTGCCATTATATTTTAAAGTAAGTGTCGTATTAATTAATACTCTAAGCTAGAGAATTGAAAACGATCATTTTTTATTATTAACATATATATTACACTGCACTGAAAATTGTAAAGGGCATGCATTAACAATCTCTTAAAAACAAATTGTTTTACTTCTTATTTTTAATTAGTATCATTATTATTTGCCGTTAAGTAATTAGAGTGTTTCTTCTTATATATTGTCAATGGTGCAAAAATATAGCATGTAAGAAAAAAAATTCAAATGAATTGTTCGTAAATATAATTTTGATAGATTGAAAACCTTTTTAGTTCGAAAAAAAAATTGTATCAAATAAAATCATATGGAAAAATGATTAAAATAAATAATATATATATATATAGATTCAAAATCATGATATCAAATTGAAATGACGATACTGCCTTTTAAATGTTTTTATTAAATTAATCTCTTTAAAATTGAAAGTCTCAAGACAATATCTATTTAATGTATATTCCGCCTTAAATTATTTTTAAAATTAAATATTTATTTGCCGGAAAATGCACTATTATATTAATAAAAAATATGAATTGTTGATAGCGTAGATATTTTAAAAATGAACAGTGTAAAAAAATTAACGTTATCGTTCAATGATATATTACCACGACAATTGTTAATGTTTGATTGTAACGTTAAATAATAAAAAGTTGATATTTTAACTAGGATTAATTAGTGAGTTGAACAGGATAAATACTAATTAAGGGAGATTCGTAATAAGACGATGCGTTGTTTTCCTTTTATGTTTTTTATCTACTAATTAATACTCTGCTTCGTAGTCTATTTCTGTTGAGAGAGAATAATAATAACTGATAATATTAATATATTATCACGAAGAATGTGTTTGTGAAAAAATGTCATGCATAATTATTAAATTTTCTCTTATTTTAACATTTTAAGCATTCTGTTAAGCGTGTTTTCATTGTTATTTTATAAAATTAATGAATAATTTTTTGTTCTTCTAATTTTATCTTTATTAATTAATACGTGTTTGATTGAAGAATGTGTTTTCTTCGTGTACAAACTTTGAAATACTTTTTGAACAGTTTTTCCAAAAGTACCGTTTGATTTTGTAACATCATCACCCGCGTATTATTTTATCTGTTTTAATTTCTTTAAAAATAAATAACTCAAGTTATAATATAAATATATCTACATTATCCACTCTTATTAATAAATTAAACGATATTTTATAAATATATATTTAAAAAAATAATTTTTTATATTAATATAAGTATAAAAACTTTTATACTTAATCTAAATTTTCATTTGATTTATATTTAAAAATTAATAAAATAATAAATTATAATTTATTACGTATAAATTAATAAAAATTTAAATTAAATTTATAAAATAAATAAAATTTAAAAATTAAGTCTATATATATACATATATAAAACTGAGAGTCTCTGATGAGGAGAGAGAAGTGAAATGTGACCGACAAAAATGTTAGAGAACGAAAAAACCAAACAACATTAACAGTCACCGGCAGCTTTATTTAACCAAACTGCTATTCTCTGGTCACATATCAGAATCTTTGTTTTGGGAGACTTCTCTTCTCTGCAACTGTTTTTGTGTTAAACTTGTTACCATGGTTGGGCTCTTGTGTTTGGTTTCACATTTTGTACCTCCAGAAGAGGCAATTCTCCATATTGCCCTTGTTACAACATCATCAGAATTCACAAGTGATCAAAGCTAGTTGGAAGCACACATTTATTTAATCAGAATAAAAGTGTATAAAGATAAGGCAAAATGATTATACCGTTTTTTAACGTATTTTTAATAATACCTAATAATAAATAAATTATTATAACTTGAGTTAAAAGTTATAGTATTTAAGATTATTGATACATTGAATTCAATTTATACATTTTAATAAAATTTTATTATACATGGTGTATTTTTAAATACATATTAAAAAATTAATAATTATTTAAAATTATAATACGTGTTAAAATACGTAAAGAAATAGGTAAGTTGTCACTTGTGTTTAAAGAAATAGTATTTTTTATTAAAAAATATTAATCACACTATTTTTAATTTATACAAAAAAGAAACTATTTAATATTTAAAGAATATAAAAAAATAAATATTATATTTTAATAAGAATTTAACATTAATAAAAATTTAAACTTATCTTTAAAAGCTAAAATTAATAAAATATACTTATTTAAAGATACTTAAATTCAGTCTTAAAAAATAAATTTAATAAAACCTTTGAAATTTTAAATGTGTGAGTGGAATCACATAAAGAAAAAAGGGTAAGCTGGTTAAAATTAGCCAATGAGATCTGAAAATCTGAGATTACAGTGGCACGGCTACACAACAGAAGAAATGAAGAGTAACGGTGGTGATGGAGCTTTCATTGAAGAGAGAAGAGGATTAGTGGGTATTAAGTAGGTAGGTTGGTGTCACTCAGAAAAGTCCTGAAAGTAGGTGCTGGTGGGATCTTTCTAATTCCATTCATGAAGATGGATGAAACATTAAATATAAAGATAGGGATTCAGTTGGACATAGAAGGCAAAGTACCTAATCCACCCCTCATATTCATATATGAATGCAAGTGCTAGAGAGAAAAGACACTCCCACAAAATAAATGAGTGTTTGGGATTTTTCTTCTTTTACTTTACATGCTTCATCATGAAAAAACCATGTTGGATTTCTCCACCCAGGACAAGGGGGTGAAAAAAAGAGAAGGGTATATGGGTAAATGCACATCAATTGACCCTTGCATATAATAATAGTAGTTGTGTGAAGTGAAATGAAAGGGGCATCTGTATCATTAGTAAAAGCCACCATGGCACCATCAGAGATTCACAACCCCAACAAACAAAAACCAAATCGACCCAACCCAACCCAACCCAACCCAACCAAACTAAACCAAAGCCTAAAAATAAGGTTGCACCCAACAACTGCTACAGCATAGCAGAGAGAAACAGCACCATTCCATCCCATTCTATGCCATCTCATTTATCCATCTATCTATCCCTTTGCCTTTTTTCCAGCCCCTAATCTATCCATCTATATCTCTCTGACCCATTCACTCTCTCTCTCTCTACACAGAGGGAAACAACAAATGGCAAATACAATGAGAGAAGAAACATGGAAACTCCACGCATCCTCCCATCAAAACCAAAGAGTCCACACCACCCAACACTCTTTCTCTCTCATCAATGGCCCAGCTGGACCAAAATTTATGTAGAAGAAAGAAAAACAAAAAAGAAAGAAAGAAAGAATGGGAAACAAAAGAAAGAGAAGTTAGATGTGTTCAAATGTCCTCCAACCAAACCCACCTTACAACTCTCTCTTTCTTTCTCTCTCTCTCTCTCATCACAACTATGTTCCCCGAATTACCCTTCTGCAAGCCCCCAAAAAATCCCATCTTCATCACTGGTCTTTCAAAAGAACAATATTTTTCACCGAGTTATGTGGGCTTTTTGGGGTTCTTTGTCTTGGTCAGAGTTTCACAGAGAAAACAGGAAAGCGAGAACCTTCTTACCTCTCTTCACCTCTCTCTTTCTTGTGCCTCTCTTTTCCTATCCCTTTCTCTCACGTTTTGTTCCATCATATACCCACCTCACCTTCTCCTATCTCTCTCTTTCTCCCTTTTGCCTTTAGTTTTATTTGGTTCTTCCCTTGTGTGGTACCTTCCTCTTCTCTGATCTGATGAAGAAGTTGAAAGGGGTTGTCACCATGGATCCTCCTTATGGTGTGTATAAGGATCAGAGAACAAGGTTGAGGCACCAGAGTCTCCTGCAGGACTATGAAGATCTGCAGAAGGTAACAACACCACCCTTGCCCTCGTTGTTTTCCTATCAAAGATTGAAATTTTCTTTCATGGTTTTCTCTGGATCTGGTTTTTCTTCTTATTTCTTTGTGGGTTTTGGTGGATTTGGGTTTGTTGTTGGGATGTTGTCGTGGAAGTTAAGGATATTTTTTGGAGGAAACAATAAAGGGGTCTTATGTTTTGATTGACATGGTTGTTGGATTGTTTGTGTGGATTTAAATTTGTGTTTCGACTTCCGATCTGTTGGGATGGTGGGTTTTCATGTTCATCCTTGCGGTATTTGATCACCTCTCGCTCTTGTTTCTTTTGATAATTCCCTCATTTCTTTACCTCCCACAAACAAATATTTGGATTTCAAAATTTTTTATTCTTATCTGCAAAATTCCTGAGCATCTGATGAAAATAAAACAACAATCGCATAGCAGGGTACTATGGCGAATTTTCTTATTTTGCTTTTCTCTTTTACATATTTTATAAAGCTTTTGAAGGCCTTTACTCTTCATGGTTTGTTAATTCCTGCCGTTTGAGTCTTTACGCCAATTATATCATATTTTCCTTAGGGTTTTTGAAATTACTAAATCCTGAATTTAGAGATTAAATAATTCTTATTGTAAACTAATCCTCTTTTTCCTTTTGGCTGCTCACTTTGTCTAAGTTTTGTCAAAATAGTTTTGTTGGTGTGTTTGTTTGTCTATTTTCTTCATGCTGGTGTTGTTTGAGTTGTTGTGCAATGTTTTTTTTTTCCCAATATGTTTTTGAGAAACTCATCTCATTGAATTTCTATTTTCTAATAATCTCAGGATACAGAGGCCATGAGAAGGAAATTGCAGGCTACGAAGCAGAAAAAGTTGCTGCTGTCAGCTGAAGTTAGGTAATGTTTCATGCTCAAAGTAGCAATGTGGCTTTTCATAGTTTGCAGTTTATTTTTATCAATAGAGCTTAGCCTCATCACTGTCACTTGTAACTGCAGATTCTTGAGGCAACGTTACAAATACTTACTAAAACATCCTATTCCAAAGTCTCAATCAAAGCAAGAACTTGTAAAGCAACAAAAACTCAAAATCCAAGCCCCCATTATCTCAAAAGGAAGGAATTACAAGAGAAAGGAATCTACGTCGCGTCCACCAACTGGTTCTCATTTGAACCCTAATGGAAGGCTTTCCAATGGGGTTGAAGTCATATTGCCAAAAACTGGCCATGTGTTTGATTTAAACCAGAATGCTAGGAGTTTTAGTAAAAAAGATGCTTCTCATCACAATTCTGCTCCTGTATTTGACTTGAATCACAGAGATATGATCCAAAGTGGCAAGGAAGCCACAAAGAAGAGTGTGACTCCGTTTTTTGACTTGAACCAGATTTCGGTAATTAACTGCGCATTCTGTGTTTACATCCATCAAGAGTCCTTGTTTTTGTTTGATTCAAGTAGACTCATTGTTTCCTTCTATTTTGGTGTCATGCAGAGAGAAGAGGAGGAATTGCAGGGCAACAGTGAGCCCATGAAGATTGAAGAACCAAAGAGAAGTATGCAACGAGTTGTGAGCGACGAGCAGCACAACGATATCAAGCTCTCGGTTTGTAGAAATGTTGGGGATGGATCAAATAGGGCTGGGAAGAGGAAGATTTCATGGCAAGACCAGGTGGCGTTGAGGGTTTGATCTATAGTGTACAATAGGCTGAATTCCTACCCTTTTGGAATGTGTGGTCTTGCTTTGATATGTAACAGATTTTTAACCTTCCCATTCTGGTTTCTGTTTCACTTTGTAAAGATAAAAAATATACCTTATAGAATCATATGTTCAATATATATTTAGATGGAATGGAGAATTTATTCCCAAAAATCATATCTTTCCCCACACAAGTTGTTTTTGGCTTGGCAAATAGACCAAAATTGGATTTGAATTCTGTGGTTGAGATGGTGGCCACGGTCCTTAGAATCTTGTGCTTGTTTCTATCACTTGGCTCAAGGGCTCTTGTGATTTTGAAGGGTAGGGACTAGGGTCTGTTGGTTTTGTTCACCATGTCTATTCATTAAATCGCTTGGCACATTTGGTATTATTTTTTAAGTTATGTAACATAAGATTCTCCGTTGTGCTCGATCATTATTCCATTTTATTATATCTCAACTTGACTTGACCGTCGTATGGAGAAAATCTAGGAATAAAAAAATATATCTACTTGACCAGGATTTAGGCTAGGATGTTGGAGTTTTGGCGCCACGACAAAATAGTTGTTGAATGTTTACATTGCATAAGTTGCTAAGAAATCTCAGAATACGTGGCCAGTTCTGATAGCATGGTTATTCACTTGCTTGAAGCCAGAAAATCTTTACATTTGAACAATTATTTAATTATATTCTTACTTTTTTGGTGTCCATGTTAACGTCCAAATATCAAACAGAACAAAGCTCACTCGCTCTTTTTGCTCTCTTTAAAGCAAGCCGTATATAACAGTTCTAATGTTGAAGCTTAACTCTGCATGGATATATTGACATGGAATGGAACCGAACCATTTAGGGTCCTAAACTGGGTTTGCGTTACAAGAAAGGAGTTAGTAAGGACTAAATTAAACAAGGATGGATATATAGCCATGGAATGAGGATGCAACCCATTAGTAAACGAGTTCCTCATGTGAGGCATACGTAGCAGTTTTAAAATGTCACATTAGTAAACGCAGTACACAAGTTGTATAATAAGTCAACAAAAAGACATACATTATGAGTTGTTTTGTCAACTCCAGAATTCGCAGTATCTTGCATGTAATCATAGTTCTTCACCTTCTTTATCTCCTTTGGGTGGATGCACTTCCTCTGAATCTGAAGATCTCTCTGCTGTCTTTGGTATTGTTTCATCATTCAAAACAGATGTCATCTTTTGGTCAGTTTCTTTGCTAACAGCATCTGTATCTTTGATCAACCCAGTATCTTGAAGTGATACTGAGGATGTGGATGGGGCACTCCCATTGTTTTTTTTAAATTTCTTTATTCGCATCAAGTGTTTTTTCCCATTTTTATGGCCTTGCATCACAATTTCTGAGCGAGTAAAAATTTGACAAATTTCACACCAAAATTCGAGCTTCTTCCTCGTCAATGCTTTTACTTTCCCTGATTCTGTACTGGTTGCTGTTTCATTTTCGTTCTCCAAACCACCTATATCTTGGCTTTTCTGCGCAGAGTGTTCCTCATTTTTAGATTCCATTACACCTTTATCAACTGTTGTGTGATTTGTGTCTGTGGAGGAAGTTACACCTTTATCTGCTTTTGCATCCAACCCTGTTTTCGTGGTAACAATGGCTTTAGTAGATTTCACACACTTTATGCTTATATTTAATGATAATGATGTCTTGGTGCTCTTACCAATCTTTGGAGTTCTGAGTGCGGCTTCTTTGGCCTTGTGCTTCCTTCCCTTAAGATGGTCATTCAAGCCTGTCTCACTTGTGGCACTAACCTGACATAGTGCACAACTCCACTCCTCCTTGGGTTTCTTCTGCAAACCAAATGGAGAATGCTCCCTGCCATAAACTGCAGGAGGTGTTATCACTTTTCGCTTTGCACCATGAGGACCAGGGTCTGGCTTAGCCTGCAATGGTTCATTTACATACACACACTGGTCAATTAAGAGCTTCAACAAATGGCATAATTCAAGCTATAGCTTCAAAACATATTTTATGTAATTCAACAACAAAAGTGCCTAACAAAACTTCTGGAATTAAAAAACAACCAATAATTGCTAAAGTCAGCTAACAACAAATTTAGAAAAATAAATAAATAAATTTTGGATGGAAGGTCCAAACTCCATTCGATATACACTCAACTAAACTTCAGTAAGGAGCATTCATGAGCAACATTGGGTTTAGCTAACTCTCCTCCCAATTTTCTTCTCACAAATCCCGCTGAGTTTAGTTAACTCACCCAATCCTCTTTTATTGCTGAATACAACTAGTTATTCCATTGTTAACAGAATAGGGTTCTAATCCCCTACTAATGCTCTACATCAAAATATAGACCGCAACACAGTATTGATTACTTACATAGTAAAATCCCCCTTTTAAAGTAGCCCGTGGAAAATCTAGCAAAGTAAAGCAGTTGCCATTTGAACATAATAATAAAACGATATGCTTGAGAAAATATGTGTGTGATAGAATGCAAGAGTCAATGAACACAGGTAACATGAAGTCCTGAATAAGGTGTTTATGGAAGGGAACACATCGTGACTTCATGCATCCTTTACTCTGATATATAGATCTAAATGTAGTCTAGTATGACCTTTGGTCATATGGTCCTTAGAAGAGTGATATATGTTCACAAATTCATCTTTTTGTGATATAAATCACTCTTGCAATAGCCTATGTGATAAGGATCCTAAAACAATACTATTAAGTTCCATCTATCAACAATAAATCATCTCATACAACGCAACCTGAGTAACCATTTGGACACTATCCATTTCCTTTGTCATTGTGGAACACGAGTAAAAACTCGCCTGCCATGGCTATAAGCACCTAATTGCCGCTTAATTCGAGAAAATGATTTCTATTTTCAGTTTTACTTTTCACTTATAATTTAAAAATGTCATTATTTTTCTTTTGTTTCTTATTTTCAAATATTTGTATGAAAGAATGAAAACAGTGTTTTATTACTTTCACTATTTTTTATATCAATCTTGGAAAACAAACACAATGAAAAGAAAGTTACATTTTTGTAATTAAGAATGAAAACAAAATCAAAATAGAAAACATTTTCTCAAACCAATAGCAAGAATTCGTGCAATATAGCTTCCTCACTCTCACTACCCATAAGTAACACCACATTGTATGGAAGACCATATTTTTTATCAGAGAGAAACCACGGAAGAATCTATCTGTCCCCTTACTCACTTTAACATCAATTGTCATTTTTAATTATTTACTACCAGTTAAGTAGTTAGTTAATTACAAGAAAGCCCACCTGTATAAATAAATAAATTACACTTTGGTTCCTTTAGATATGCTCAAATTTCACTAATCTCCCCTCTCCTTAGAGATTACCATGTGAAATAACCTCTTGGGAACAGTTTTTTCTCTCTTTGCAACTTTCAATGTCACTGATAGTTAGTTTTGAACTCATACTACCAACTTTGTGTTTTTATAAGATAAAATGAAGATTTTGGGTAAACTCCCAAAACTGATAGTAAAGGTTGTTCAATGCTTCATTTCATCTTCTAAACTTAAGAGTTACTAAGTAAGGAAGAATGTCCTCAAGAGCTCGTTCATAGATTTTTACTATCACTATCAAGAAGGACTATAGTGTAGCACATTTCCATCTCTTCAGAGAAAGAAGAGCATTTGTTGAAAATAAACAATAGGGTAGGGTAATTTGAGCACCTCTCACAGGAAGGGAGTGTAAATGAGTAGTACTGGAATATACTCTAAAATAAAGCAGCTAAATGGATCATTAATTATAATGTCAAATCACATGGTCATGAACAGATTACACTTGACTCATCAGGAATAATTACTTGTATTCTTTGACTGTGGCAATTGAATTTGTATGCATTGGTTGTTTCTTTGCTCTCTCATAAAAATGGGTATACAAACTCAACATACATAATTTCAAGAAGCACACTTGGATCAAATCAAGAACTTCACTTCCTTGTTTGAGTCAACAATAAACTCCTAATGAACAATGTCATTCAACACTACAATCAACTAATAAATTATTTGGATTTTTTTATTATATTTGTACAAGTGGGATATAGTAACTAACAATAACACTTCATATCAAAATTCCTCCAACTATAGCTCCCCTGTTTCTCTCCCAAGGCACAGTATGGCTCATCATTCATCAAAATACCTTACAAAACATACCCCAAAGCAAATAACAAGAAATTGTAGTACTGAGAAAATTTTTAAAACTCCTTTACTCATCTCAAACATGAGTTCACGGCAGCCAATGAATCAATCATTCATGAGATAGGAAATCGGCTTCATTTTAATATTCTGGTTCATTCCAATTTGTAAAATAAGGAAATATTTTTAAACCTTGCATTAAACCAATGATGGAAATCGTCTCTAAAACCAAGCTGAGCTCACTTAGATTCTGAAAGAAACCAAACCAAACTCAAAGGTTTGATTCAATTTGACTGGTATAATTGGGAGAACAAAAATACCATGAACAAACCTACCTACAAATGTTTATGCTCAATTTATATAGAGCAATTATTGATCTGGAATTTAGTATTGAAGACTTAACCATATTGAACTTTTAGAGAGGAAACAAAGGAGAGAAGCACGAAGGAGTGGCATAGTAGAAATTAATAAAGGGTTACACAATTCTAGGCATAATCAAAATACCCATCCCCTTCTTACGTCTAAATTATGGGATGGGAAATATTATAGACATAATGAAATATAGGAAAGGAATGGTAGATGCAGTGTATTACATTAAAAAAAAGTTACACGCCATGCAATTATATTATTCCATACTACCACTATTCCTATCCCATCCACAACAGTAATTATAATTAAAATGAGAAATTTAAATGAGCTTGTAATTACCACCTTCGCAATTTTACACCGCCCCCACAAAAAACAAATCAAAACTACCTTGATGAGTTTTAGAAGTTAGAAAAAGACCTCAGTCCGTGGCCATTAAACAACCAGATTGGATGCAGTGAAAGTACTAAACAAGACAAACTTGGCAAAGAAATGAAGAAGCAGAAAAAAAGATAAAGAGAGAACAAAAGGTTAAAGCAAGCACAAAACTAACCAGTATGATTACTTTATCCTTGTTATTCTGCGGAGAAGGTTTGATTTGAGTAGGTGCCACAAGTTGCGGTAATTGTGGCTGTGACCCACCATATAATGTATCAACCGGGTTCAGCCTCGGATTCAAGCACATGGAAACGTGCTCTTGAAACGATAAACTCCTTTGCATTGGGATTCCTAACCCTCTCTCCAACGCCAGTTCCCTCCTAACTTCCTCTTCCAGCTCTCGCCTCCGTGCAATCTCGCCGGCGATTATCTCTCTTCTGATTTCCTCCTTCTCTATCTCTCGCCGGATTTGCTCTTTCTCCAGCTCTCGCCTTAACGCTTCGCCGGCATTGCCCACCACCGGCATTCGGAATAGTTTTTTCGCCGGGACGTTGCCGGAAAAGCAACCTGTTTTCAACTCAAACCCCAGAAAGTGGACGATCAATCAAAGGAACAAACGTGAGAAAAGTTGAGTTTTTTCCGCAATTAACATGCAGCAGCGCAAAAGGGACATTGCCAAAAAGCGTATCGGAAACGTTACCTCTAGATGAGCGATCGGAGAAATAGGTGATGGTGGAGAGAGGGTGCGACGTTGGCGTCGGTGGGTTGTCGACAGCGCGGTACTTGAATTCCATGGAAAAAGGTTGGAACTTGAAACCTGAGAAAGAGAAGAAGTGTGTTTTGTGGGAAGAGAGTGATAGTGTGAGGGGGGGCTTGACACGCGTATTTAATGTGCGTTAATGGGAAGAAGCTTTGTTCTTGAAACCAATACTTGGTCTGTAAGTTTGGGGGATGTGGGAGAGTGATTCTGTTACTTTGTGGGTTGATGTTGATCAAATCTTTTCCCCACTCTTTCTTTCAAGTATGTCAAGAAAATTGTTTGAAATTTGAATGGGACCACAGTGGTCAGCAACCTGAGTCCATTGTCCCTTATCTCTTTATGAAACTGCTGCCATTTTATCGGGGGAATTTCTCTTACTTTGCCACAATATTCACTACACATACATTAAAACTATCTTTCACTTAGCGCAATTCTATTTAAATTATATAATATTATTATAAATTCTCTTTCTAAACATTTAACACAGTTATATTTATTAAAATTTAAACAAAAATTTTAATTAAAGTTAAAGTAACTTTTTACTAAAATTTATTAAAAGTGCTATGAATGAGATTTTATCATTAATTTTAATAATTTATTTATCTACTAAATTTATAACATTAATTACTAAGACTCATATAAAGTTATTTTCTTTACCTTTTTATATATGTCTTTTAATATTACAATACAATTAGTATGAAAACTAATTCATTTCTTCAGTTATATTAAAACAAATAGCAAATTTTTGGGTGAATAAATTTAAAAAAATAAATGAAATTTATAAATTAAAAGATAAAAATGATAGTAAATAACTTATTATTAGTAATACATGTTTTATTTTATCAGGCGTAAATAAATTAAAGTGAAAAAATATTTTAAAATTAAAGTGAAAATACTAAAAAATTCAACTTGTCAATTTAAAATTTTAGTTTATAAAAAATAAAAAAATTATTTAATTTGTTATAGTGTATCTGAATTTGAAATTTAACTTAAAGTTAAAATTTTGAGAAGGGATATCTAATTTAATTAAAAAGATATGTGATTAACAAGGGAAAAAAACTCCTAAAGGACTCAAATTTATGTTATGAGTATTATAACTCCCACATCAATTTTTCGTTTTAAAATAGTTTGATTCCATGTTACATAAATATTTTTACATTTATAAAAAATATAAATAAAATTTATAATAAATAGTAAATATTTTTATTATTAATAGTAAGTAGTTATTTATATCAAGGAGTAATGAATTACGGAGATAAGATTCTTAGATTTTAGAAGGAAATTATTGAAAAATATTCAAATAAAGAGACATCATTTTAATCGATATGAAAATTAAGTTTTTATATTAGTTAATATTATAATAATTTTAAATTTTAACTTGTGTAAAAAGGAAATATATATTCAATTTGATAAAGCATATTAAGTTAGATATTAGATTGGATTTGAAATTAAATTTAAAAGCAGTATTTAAAAAATTAAAAAAATTAACACGAGAAATAATATGTTGTTTACTGCTAAGTTTCTATATATTGTTCAAAAAATTGTAGTCAATCGAATCGATTCTATTCAACACAGCATTGACAAAAACACTTCCTTCTTCGGTTGAATGGTGTCCACGTGAACGCCAAAGTGAGAGATTTTGTAGCAATTAGATTCGTTAGATTCTTTATTTGGACTCTTATTTTGTTTTTTGTTTTGGCAACAGAAGCATATACTTGAATGGGAGAGTGGTCACTCGTATATTCTCATGATGTTGTTCGAGTATAACATCTCATATTTCATTGCATTATTTTTTTTAATATTTTGTTAATTTCAATTTTTATGACTGGGTTTAAACATATATAAATAAATAAAATTATAAAAAAAATAATAAAAAATTATTATTATTAACTGTTTATTCTTAAAATTTGAGGTTAATACAAAAAATTTATTAATTTTTTTGTTTTATTTTATCATGTCAGAAAATATATAATTATTATTATTGTTTTTATTAGGAATTTATATTTGACAATGGGATAGTCAAAACTAATTATAGTAGCTGTTATGTTTTGTTTTTTAAGTTTTAAAAGAATGCCATCTTGTTCATTTAAATGCCATAATATTGTAAAAAAAAATAAATGCCATAGATAATATGATAGAATAATCAAATTAAATATAGGTCAACGGTCAAAATATGCTCCCAAGAAGTCCTGATCAATGTCAACGTCAGCTAATGCTTAAACACTTTCAACATCAGTCTACAGTTTATTCTTGAAAAAAAATACAAACAATTCATTTTTAAAATTTATTAAAAAATATTAGAATTATATATTAAAAAATATTAGAATTATAAATATAAAAAAATACCAGCAATTTAATTTTTTAATTTTAATAAATTTAGCTAAAAAGAGTTTGTTAAATAAGTATTAGTATTATTTATTCCTCAAAAAATTTGTAAAAATCAACGTTGACGTTTCCAATGACGTGGCCAGGTAGGGCCTACGTGGGCATGAATGGAAGCTGTTGATAGATAAGACGCATTGAATCCTGCATGCGGAGGTTGGTGAATTGTGAAGCCCACTTGCGAGAGTACTGTTTGATACATACGTGATTGTTATGACCACACACAGTAGCTTTAGGCAGCGCGTGCGGATGCATGCCGCATATAACAACGGTGAAACGTTTTTATTTGGTCCAAAAATTTGATAAAATTGTTTTTTAACTCTATTATAACTTAATTAAGACATCGTAATAATAAAACAGGGTTGAATTAAATATAATTTTTAAATAAAATAATTAATCTTATCATTATTATAGTTAAGTAATAAAATTAATAAAGTATAAAACAAAAATTAAAACATATTTTATAGTATGTATATATATTAAAACAAATAATATCAATATATTATGATATCATAATATAAAAAAATTTCCTATCAAGTATTAAAATTGTAATATCAATATATATATATATATATATATATATATAATTTTTAAAAGAAAGAAGGATACCATATTGAGTAAAGATAATTAGAATTTATTTTCAAAATATAATTTCTTATTGGATATGATTTCATTTTACCAATCTCCTAACATTAATTAATTACAGTGAGTCAAAAGGGTTCACTTCATAACTTTGACCAGCTGCCTACCCTCTGGGACCTGATTCCTATTTTCAAAACTACATGATAAGTGACTTCCAGTGATGGCCTCCACCTTTGGGAAAAGTGAAAGGAATTAACATACGCTAGTAAAACTAGTGATGACGCAGTAAAAACCACCTCAGACAAAGAAATTATTTAAAATAAATAAATAAATATTTAAAAAAAAACTAAGAATACGAGACTCATTTGTTTGTTGACAAATTGAAAAGGTAAGCAACAATTAAGTATCTTTAGTGCATCTTTGAGTCATCTAAACATTTTTTGAGAGTAGCTATCATTAGCTTTTTATTGAGATTCTTTGTTATATCTTCTTCTCCTTATTCAGATTCGTGTCATCACCGTACCATCGAAACTACCTGTGTCACTCGTGTAACTATTGATGAACTAAATTATTCGTTAATAACTATGTACTATTGATTCAATCATTGTTTCCTTATTAATGTGACTCACTAAATACTAATCTCACACTAAACTATCACGTTGTCATCTTTCACTATGTTCATACAAAGTAACTTTAATATTTTTTTTAACATTTAACGCATTTTAGCTAATCATACAACTAGTTTTACCAAATAATTATAGTTCAATCATTTAATTATAAATTACAACACTTAAATTAGCTTGTTAGTTATAAGCTAAAAGTTTCATGTTACGAGTTAAACTTATAACTAACTTGTCATCAACAAACTTGCTTATTTAGAGACTATAACTTGTTTTTTCAGTTAAGGTAACTTGTACTTTTTATCCTCTTAGTTTGAGTGGAGATTCAGTTTTATCCCCATACTTTTTATTTTCAATTTAGTTATCTATTTTGTTTGCATTAAAAGTTTTCCTAAAACTTAACTTTAACTTCTAATTTTTATTGTTTTGAAAAATCATCTAGTATTTAATGTAGATAAGGGTTCACATAAAAATATCAACAAAAAAAATTATAAATGTATGATATTTGATGAGTGATAATTTTGGAGTGATTGTTAGATATTTACAATAAAAAAAAGATGAAAATAAGTAATTAGTAGAAATGATTTATTGATAAATAATTTTTTTTAACAATGATTTAAAAATTTTGGATAGTATTTTAATAATAAAATATATAAAAAAATAAAATTTTTATCCAATATACTAATATGGTACTTGATGGTATAAGTATCTTCTTTAAATTGATAACGACAATTCTTTTAATATCTTAAAAATTATAAAATATTTATGTTTTTAAAATAAATTTAATAATAATAATTACTTGCTAATATTTGTAAAAATTTGTTTAAGTTAAATTAAGAAATAATGTTAAAAATTATTTTATTTTTTAAGAAATAACTTAGACACTTAAGTTAAATAAAAAAAATTACGTCAAACTTTACTTAAATTTAAAGGACTACTGAAAAATTAGAAATAAATTATTATACATCATCACTACTTAAATCTATTTAATTAGATTTTTTTAAGATCACGGAGAAACATTTAAAATATAATTTTTTTATATAAAAAATTATTAACATGATAATTTTTTAAGTTTTAAAATTTGATATTAACATTTTGAGAAATAATGTTTAATACAAAAAATTATGAATGAAAGTAGTGTCAAAACTGTAAACAAAGAACCACCACTCATAATTTCTGTAAAACCCTAACCAATCTCTTTTTCCTCACTTGATAAATAAATAAATAACGTATTGAATTGAATATGCACACGTGTCCTTTCTGTTCTTGGTACTGTACAGCATTTTCAACTTTACTGTTTTAATAAGTGTACTAAAACAAACGTTGCTGGTTGGATATTTGGCGATCACACGTTGTTGAGTTCGCATATCTGACAAGTGAAGTCTGAAGCATCATCATCGTTACAGGGGAAGAAGATGCCGTCACGTTGTGAAATGTGCTGCGAGATAATGATCGCAGTCTTGCTCCCTCCGTTGGGTGTTTGCCTCCGCCACGGTTGTTGCAGTGTATGTTTATGCTTTTCTCTCTCCTTCTCTCTTCCCCTTGCAATTCATTACCCAAACAACCCCTTTTACCCTCTTTCTTAATTAACTATTCAAAATCAAATCCCCCCCCCCCCCCCCCCCCATCTTTTTTTTATGGCTGCGTTTGGTTAAACATTGAACAAAGTAAATTTTTGATGCTGTGAAATAAAAATAATTTTGGGCTAAAAGGCGATGAAATGATGGATCTGATATTGTATGATATGATTCAGTTCGTTGGAATTTCTTACTACTCGATTGTGATCTGTATTTATGTAGGTTGAATTCATCATCTGCTTGCTCCTCACTATATTAGGGTATATTCCTGGCATAATTTATGCCCTCTATGCCATTGTCTTCGTTGATCGTGATCAGTACTTTGATGAATACAGGCGTCCTCTCTATGCACAATACTAATCCTTTTGGGTTGGGTTTGTCCCCTTTTTTCATCTTCTTTACTGTGCGTGATTCTTCTGTAATGGACGCCGCTGAAACTGATGGATTCTTATTTCTGATTGTCATTGAGACTGGAGTTGGTCAATTTGTGATCTGCATCATTTATCTGATGGTGTTTAAGTTGAGCACAGATACTCAAAAGTATTAAAGTCTTGTGGACAATTGTCTGGTACGGTAATGTTATTGTTGATCTATGGATTTATTTGGGTGTTTATGTTATCAAATTGTGAAAAGGAAATGGGGGTTACTCATGCTGTAGAAGATAATGATAGAGGTAGAAGCCTAGAAGTGATGTTGATGGCTTGCTCGGTAGTTGATCATATGCATATAATTACTGAAATTAAGTCTATATGCTTGTTGAAATTGATAGTTAGTAAGATTTCTTGTTTTTGCTATTGAAGCTCTACAACATTTTTTTTTTTTTTTTGGCGAACTGCAGGGACTTTATAGTCCATGTTGTTCCTTGATTAGGTATAATACTTTGATAGCAAATATCTACATATGACCCTTTCTACTTTACCTTCCCTAGCTTGCAGTTATCATCCTTAAGTGAGAGTCTTACACGCATGTTATGTTTATTTATTTTGGGAGAGTTGATGGTAGGGTAGCTTCTCCAACTTTGTTTATGAGAAGGTGTTGGAGTACGAGTCTTGATAATTGAAATTTATTTTCCTCCTGTTCTCTTTCTGTGGGAGATGAAGTGGTAGTGAGTTTAGTGGATCTTTTAAATGCCTGAGTTTCAGAAATGTCTTGAGTATTTAATGATTTGAAATTGTGATGGATCTAGTTCTAAACCTCTCTTTCTTGATATGACCATGACGACTGTTTTAATTTTGGTTTCACCTTTTCACATTACTTAAGTTTGAATACATATAATTCGATGAAAAGTATAACCAAGACTTGATTACCTTCAAGGTTTATTGTTGAAATGCATTAAGTACTTCTAGTGACTGAACTTGTACAGTGATTTTCAAAATACAGACTGGGTTCTTTCAGGTAAAACTTGAAATTTAAAGACAAAGCACATGTCTACTGTTGTATTTTCTTCTCTGGTTTATCCTAATTCGTTTTTAAAAAAAGTTGTGCTTGCATTGTCATAGACAGGGTAAGATATATTGAGAAAGGATTCCAGATTGCAAAAGAAATGACTTAAGTAATGTAGGTTCAATCTAGATCCAGTTCTTAGAGTGGCTATCTTGCCTCACAAATCTGTTTCCCTCACAAATCACAACTTCTTTTGCAAATTAGAGTGAGATTATTTTTAGAATAAAGGTATCTATAGGGAAAATGGATCCTCTCCAGTGACATTTTCATTCAAGAGAATCTTGTCCCATTGAAATAACTATCTTGCCCATTTAAATAATTAGTTTATTAATATCGAAGGTCAGATTTAACACTACATCATGTGAAGTTTTTTTACAATTAAGATGATCTCGATCCGATCTCGATCCGTGTCTATAGGGTTTGATCTTGACATGCCAGCTTTCTTGCTCCTTATTTTTTCTCCTTTGGGATCATCTATGTTTGCTGAGAAATAGGAATGAGAAATAAAATAAATAAACATAAGATACGCTTCTCTTCCCCTTTCTTTGTCAAATTGAATGTGGTGTTGTCAATTTACCATACTGTATAATATTATTCTCATCATTTATGCTGAAAAGCGTTATCTTTATACTTTTGTCGATTTTTTCTTTATGGCTGGGCCCTTTCTAAGTTCTCATGTTGCTCTTATGATAGTAAACCCGTGGAATCATGATTCATGACTACCATACAAATCGATATTCAGTGCTGGAAGCATTATGTTGCTGCTCAATTCCGTTTTTTAAATAGAAAAGAATGCATTACATTCTAAGTGTGGTTTTAACTTGTTAATCTGCGCTTCTTGATTATGACAATAATGCTTTCAAGTTTGACAAATCTGACTTGGAAGACAGGTTATAGATTCAAAGTAATTAAAACAGAAAGCTGACAAATTTAAATTACAACCCATATAATCATTTAAATGTTAATCCCTACAACAAGTGTCCAATAATCCCAAAAAAGGACGTTGTCAAGAAACATGGCCCAGAACAAATAAGAACTAAAATGGAAGAAAAGTAAACTTGTATTAATCTGAATGAGTGAAAAGGTTGAATTACAAGAGGAGATAGAGGGTTTATATAGCCTATGAAATTAACTAACTACTAACAATCCTAACTAATCTCTAATAATAATTTAATTTTAATACTACATAGTCAGCATGTCATGGTAACTATCAGGAGTGGGAATGACCCAAATAGGCGGTGGATCAAGCTTATACGCACTTGGACTAAAATGGTTGAAAGTTCTATCTAGCAGGTTGAAACAAGCCCAATAATGCCCACCATATAAATAATCCAAATTCATCTCAAACCACCTATCATCTGTGAAGTAAATTGAGTTTGGTTGACATCCTGAAAAGGCTCGAACAGATATTGACATGGACTCATTAGCACCTAGACACAGAACTTGATCCGGTAAAGATCTCACCTTTTCCCACTTGATCTTTCTAAAATCAAATTTATACACACTAAAGTGCTTTGTTTGGTAAGGACAAAGCAAAGGGTGTATATCCATGGATGATAAAAGATATCCTTCATCAACAGCTGCCCCATCATCGTTTACAAAATTTCCAATATACCTTATCACCAACAGCATCTCTCCCTCTGATTTAACCAAGTATGACTTTATTGAATACAGATCTCTTGAAAATTCTGTCTCTAATTCCTCATCTATCTCCATGGTTGGCTTAACATCCAAGATCTTTCTTGGAACATGTTGACAAATATCCCATCCTTCAACTGACCGATCTTGTGCCAAAGCATAAAGATAATTGTTCTTGAACACAATGTCACAATAAGAGCGAGTAGCACCAAAAAGTTCAACCCACGTTGCAGATTTACAAAACGCAATCTTACCTTGGCAACTATATATTATGACAAGTAAGTACTCTGAATGAGAGGCAGAAGAACACATCAGTGCAGCCTTGACTACGAAGCTTTTACGTAGGAATTGGACAAAATAGGATTGTGAGAAAGCAGGGTGCATGAATGCACGAGGAAAGGGTGGCAAGTGAATTCTTGTAGAAGAAAGAGGGTTTAGAAAATAGGTTTTGCGTTCTTGTCTAGAATCACAAGCCAACCATGAGAAGAACCAACACACCAAGAACCAGAAAGACCCTTTAACATGTTGCTCCACTCATAGTGTTTGTTCTCTGACAAACTAAAGATACGACGATGAACGGTGGTTGTGGTGCCATCTTGGTCGATGTCATCGTTTGTTTGGTGGATGCTGGGAACTATGGCATAGGGAATTGAAAGGAGTGAAGTTTTTGTTGATTTGGTTTATTTGTGAAGGAGACATAAACCTTAGTTTTCATTTCTTAAATACCTGTTATTAGGATCCCCGTAAAATTTGAAATATTGATAACAAAATACTGATATTCAAATATACACTTCCCTCTTTTTTCTACTCGTAATAGGTATCGCATTTGTTACTAACCAATCATATTTATTTTGAAAAAAAAAATATAAGTTGACATCCAATATCCAATATGGATGTAATTTACTTAATTTAAATTCTAAGTATTAATATACTATATAAAATTAACATATATAACTAAAATATTAGACGTTGTAATATTAATTAAGCTTATTTAAATTTCTTATTGTAATATATATGTCATATCAATAAAGATTACATGTTTTGATTTTCATAATTTATTTTCAAAATTTTTCTCCTTATTCAATGTTATTAATATTTGAAACAAAATCTTTAAATTGATTTTTTAATTAGGCAATGATAAGCAAATCTATAGACATATTACAATTAGTACATAAATTTTGTCAACAAGCGTTTTTAACCTACTCATTAAAAAGTTAACAAATAAAAAGTTACTAAAAATTATATTATAAGCATATTAAAAATGATGATAAGAGTACGCCATAATTTAAGTAATTTTTTTTAACAAATACTTATTATGACAAAAAATAAAAAAATAATCTCATAATAAGGTAACATTTTTTAACTAGAGGACTGAGTTGCGAATGAATCTAATCCGATCAGAGAATACATAAAACAGAAGGCTCTGTAGGAGGAAAACAGAGAATGGAAATGGAAAGAAAGGAAGAAGAAACCGAGTCAGAGTGGGGCGAGTTGACTCGCGAGTGCCTCATAAACATCCTCTGTCGAATCACCCTTGAGGATCGATGGAGAGGCACTATGCTCGTTTGCAAGTCATGGTTCAGCGCCTTCAAGGAACCCTCTCTTCACTCCATCTTCAACCTCGATCCCTTCTTCGACTCGCCCCGCGAGTCGACTCACTGGTGGACCCCCGAGTTTGAAGCCAAGATCGATTCCATGCTTCGATCGGTGGCCCAATGGGCACAATCCTCTCTCACCGAGATTCGCCTCCGCCACTGCTCTGATCGCTCTCTCTCTTTGGTCGCAGAAAGGTAGCAGCTTTTTCACAAATTCCAATACCCATTTGTTTTCCAATGAAGAAACCGCGTGTATGATTCTGTTTATTATGCCCCTCCTCTTTTTTCGGAATTGGGTCTCAATTTGGTGCTTCTGATTGGATTTGAGATTTGAAAATATGCTATGATGTTTCATTAGGGTTTTGATTCTGTGATTGTAATATTTTAACTTTTCTGTTTATATGATGGTTTGTGCCTTGTATTGTGAATATAACATTTGAGGCATCATTGGATGAGAGGAAAGTAAAAACTAAGAACAAAAAGATAACGAGAAAGTTTATTTTTAAAAACAAAAATTTAAAAATTTCTTTCCTCACATTTTTCCTTTAATTCAAATTTTAATTTTCTTTTATCCAAAAGTAAGGATAGCCTTTATCTCATGTGCAACATCTGAAACATCACCTTGTTTTGTTTTTTGTTGTTTTTGAATATAATGTACTGCGTTTCAGATGCCCAAATCTTGAAGTGTTGTCAGTCAGAAGCTGCCCTCGTGTTACTGATGATTCTATCTCTAGGATAGCTTTGAGTTGTCCAAAGCTTAGGGAAATTGACATAAGCTATTGCTATGATATAACCTATGACTCTTTGGTGCTGATTGGAAGAAAGTGTCCCAACCTTAAAGTTCTGAAGAGAAATCTCATGAATTGGCTTGATCCTTCCCAACATCAAGGGATTGTTCCTGATGACTATCTAAATGCTTGTCCGCAAGATGGAGATTCTGAAGCTGCTGCCATTGCAAATTCTATGCCTCATTTAGAATGGCTTGAGATAAGGTTCTCCAAGTTGTCAGCTAAGGGCCTCAATTTTATATGTCAGGGGTGTCCTAACCTTGAGCTTTTGGATTTGTATGGGTGTGCCAACTTAACTAGTCGAGACATTGCAAATGCATCATCTAGTTTGGCGAACTTGAAAGACATTAAAAAGCCAAATTTCTATATTCCGAGGGCTGTCTTCCACACTGAAAGATATGGACATTGGAGATTGTATGATGAAAGGTTCCAAACAGATGTTTTCCGAATCTAAGCATTGATAATAAGATCAATCCAAGATGTAAATGCTGTGAGTCCATCACTCCATCTTCTTTCTGCTGATCTGTGGAGATCTTACTGGAGTTTATATGGTTACTGTCACACTCAAATATATATTGTAGAAATTATTATCATTGTCTATGTAATTATATGTTGTTTGCTTCTATGAATCTGCCATGTATTTCTGTAAAAGATCGTTATCTCAAGTTCATATACTGGATTTACCTGGTAGTGTTCTAATTATTTCTTTTTTATTTGGTATTACTTCTTGTATGTTCTTAGCCATCTACCATAACCAATTATCTCCAGAATTAATGTTCTTAAATTTAACATTTTTTTTTGTTCCCCCTTTCTTAAATAGAGGAACCTCATGGTTCCAATATTTATGTTTATGGGTATTTTTCTACTGCTAGAACTTGAAATTGGTAATCGATCGATGGATAATCGTTCAGGTGAGTTGTGATTCTGTAGTTTGAATCAGGTCACTTTTTATTCAGAGTACTAGCCAGCTGTCTATGATTTCGTTCTAGATGAAGTGATGTCTCTAGACATTGAGAGGATATTGGCACCGAGTCAGCAAGACATCCAGCTTTTTGATTTCATCCACATTATGGAAAACTTACCCAGAGGAGTTTTAAAAATGCAGTTATATATATAATTTCATATTTGAGACTACAACTTATTAAATATTAAATTATTAATGGAATAAGAGTAAATATAACATATGGGTATAATATATATATATAGTTTAAGCACGTTTTGGATACCAAGGTAATAGAAACAGACGAGCATTCCGGTCTAAGTAATTCAGAAGAAGCAAGGAGCTAAAAGCAAGCCGAAAACAAGATGCCTGAGTGCCACCAGGAATATGGATAAAGGTTTAATTGAATTGGAGTTTGATGCACTCCCAACATTGCGTGGCTTTAAGTTGCTCGGTCTTGCCTTTGCTAACCGTGAAATCCTTCTTTGTTGGGCAGCACACGATTCTGGAAATGTTCTTCTTTATGCTGTTCAGCATCCTTACGTATTCAGCTTATGGAAGCACATGCACGTACAAACCAGAGATTTTAGGACCACCAAGCAACGAAAGGAGCCTAAACGTAATCAATTTTTATTCGAACTTCTCTGTTTATTACTTTTTCTTTTTCTTATATTTTCATGTTATTTCTTGCATGAAACTCGCGTCCAAATTGGTCATTTTGACAACAAACAACTCTCTTGCATGCAGCAATGAACGATATGATTATGGAATCAAGCAAACCATGCATGCAAAGAACATTTCCAGAATCGTGTGCTGCCCAACAAAGAAGGATTTCGCGGTTAGCACAGGCAACCATATAGCTGGTGCTTTGTTCATATCTTGATTCTTGAACTTTATTGAATGTAAAATGTCAAGTGAATGTGATTGGTGGCGTTAAGGCAATAGGAAAAAGGGAAGTTGTTTGTAGAGATGCACTCGGATTACTTATCAAGTTCATTATTTATAATGACATTTGGACCTTTTGAAACTGAGGGAGGCAATTTTATTATTTTGAACTAAATTAATTTCATTGGGAAAGGATCAACGAGAAGGCTTTTACAAAATATACACACAAATGGTTGGTGTTACCTCTTCAAATGAATTTGGATTTTTTATAGTTTTAGTAGAAATTACAGCTTACAATCTATTTTTGCTTAAGCGAATAATTTGCTTAAATAAAATACACAAAAAAATAATTTTTTCTTAATTTAATAAAATTTACTTAAACAAAAATAAAAAATTTTACTTAAATGAGAGATAAGAAAGAAAAAATAAGAAGGAAAAAGAGAAAAGCAGAAAGAGGAGAGGGTGGAAAGGAAAGCGAAAGGAAGGCTAAGTGGAAAAAAAAGAAAAGGGATTTAAAAGAAGGAGATGAATAGAAAAGAAAGTAAAAGAAGAGGGAGAACTAAGAGACTAAGAGAAAAAAGAGAGATAATATCATTTTTGTTTAAATAAAAATAAAATTGTAATCTCCAGTTCTCATGCAAACTGTAAAAAATTTAAGAATGATTTCTTTTTATAAAAAAAGATACTTCAAAATATTTTATTTAATTTATTTAATAATTTTGTTAACTTAGTGTATGACTTTCTTTTGGTTTAATGAAATATTGCCAATCTTGAAATATTTGTTGAAAATTCATTCTTTTATAATTGTAGTGACGGAAAAATAAATAACCAAGGAGATCTTTTGACTTTTTTTAGTCAAGAAAATCCTTTGAATATTGGTTGAGAATTCATTCTTTTATAACTGTAGTGACAAAAAAATAATAATAATAAGGACATCCTTTGACTGTTATGTGAAGTTGAACTTGGTTGGGACATTTGCTTGTAGGTTTCAGGGCACTAGAGCCCACAAGAAAAGGTGTAATTACGAGTTAACAATAAATTTTAGTGAAATTGATAGCATTCCTCTTAAGGTTATGATATAATTTGAATTAAATTGATAAAAATATTTGTTTACTTTATACTTCATGGACGGGTTCCTTTTGGAAGTTTTTTTTTTTAAGTTCTAACACGTCTTGTGGAACATCTATTTCTTATTTTCCCCTCCGCCTAACTAGATGCATAGTGGGATTCGTTAGTCCCTGCTCTATTGGTGTGGCCATTCCTAGGCCTTATCAAATCAAAATCCAGAGAAATAAGAAGACCCTTTCGGCTGAGTGAGATTCATTTAATCCCTTTAATTTGGCTAAGACTGAGATGGTGGCAATCTAGATTTTATTCTTTTTGTTAGGAAAATGTACAGAAATGGTTACCGCCATGATCCGGTAGCATTAGATTCCAAATTTACCTCTCTTAATTTTTTGATACTATTTTAAATTTGGCCCTTGTTTTACCTTTGGTCAATAAAAGATTCAATTTTTCTTCGAGGGAATAAAAAAAAAATCCATTAAATCGATAGTGACAATACTGCAGGGTTTGTAGCATTTTGTTACCAAGAGATACCAATCAGGGAATATTTGAACTGATAAAAAAAGGAATAAAATAAAATGACATAAAATTAAGTTTTATTATTTGAATTATTTTAAAAAAAAAAAACAGGGCAAAACATGTTAAAATGTTATATTTCATTCCACCGAATATGCTCTTTTTTTAATTTCCTTAAACTGTGTTTGGGAGTTAATTTTAAAGAAAGAAAGGAAGGAAAAAGTTTGTTAGACGGTAACATCTGTTTTGGAGTTTTTATAATCTTGAAAGGGATTGAAAGTTTTAATAAACCCTACTCACCATGGAGTAAAAGATGTACACATGCAAGTCCATCCAGTAATGCACGTGAGCACGTTCTGGCTTACAATAGGTCCATTACCAGGCATCACATTCTTTTCATTTCCACCTGTAACAATTTTCCTATATGGGGCCATAAATCAGCGTACTACTCAATGAATCAATGTTTAGCGAAAAAGGCAATTAATAATATCTGGTTTAAGCTTCTGAAACGATGAGATCCCGCCAACTTGTTTTGCCAATTCACCTGTGACTCGGTCCATATAGAGCGCATATAATCCATTTCTGCTTTCTAGAAGTTCTAATGCTTTTCTTGCGTGGATAATTGATGTCACCCAATCTTCGAGGAGCACTGTAATGGATTGGTTGCCACTAAGTTTAAATTGCCAACCTTGGTTCATCTTGATAAATGATTACAGTAATTAAGCATATTTGATTGATAAGACAGAAATTGAAAGAAAATTTATAATAAAAATGAAATATAATAGTAGAGAAAATAAAATGCTGGTGCGGGCACACTCTTATTTGTTTTAGCCTTGTAAGTCACAGAAATCAAGACTCGGGATGCCATGAAATTACTTCAGTTAGGAAGAATATAGGTAGAATAGTAAACATTGGCGGAAAGTATGGAGCATACTGTTGTCAAAATATTCAGCTTTTGACCACTCTAATAAGTAATCCGCCACCAAGAACTCGATAAGCTGGATCCTGACATCCACATATAAAAATCAGATAAATATATGTCTTAAAAAACACTATTCCTTTCGACAAACCAGCATTACCAATGTGCATTTGCAAAGAACTTACATTATGAACATACATTCATGCATCTCAGGAAAGCCGTCATCAAAAGGATCAGAGAAAAGCAAACGTTCTGATAGCACCAAAATTCTTTGACAAACTGAAAGTATTACCCGCTGACCAATATAAGGCTCACTTCCAAGTTTACGGATCAAGTGCTGAATGCAAAATTGAGCATTGGTGCCTGTAAGTTGAGACCCTAGAAGATACAAATTTGAAAAAGGAGACGGCAACAAAAAGATCATCAGTCAGTAATTAGAATGATTGAGAAATAAACGATTATATTTAATGGTGAAGTTGCAGAATGAAGGTCACACATATGCGACAATTTCACACTCGTTCATGGTCTTACATATTACACTGTTTGAAAGTAGGCATACCATTTTCTGACAAGGGCGAGCACATCTGCCTAATTAAACGTGTAACTAGAACGTTGGTAATTCCTTCAACAAGTTCCAGGTTCCTTCCCATTGATAAAATATTCTTCAAAGAAACTTCAGAAAAGACATAAAATAATCATCAGTGTGGATAACAAAGAAATATGATTGCGGTTACTTGTGTAATTTTCAACTATTATTTTAGAAAAAAAAAGGTAGGAAGAGCTCTTCAATCAGTGAAAAGAGCAAAATACCTAATATAAAGTCTACCGCTTGATGCACCAGATTTGCAAACTTGTAATCACCCACCTGCAAAATACATTGAATTGACCACTTGACGAAACAAAATACATCAACTCAGCACCTCCAAAAGTATCGTTTACATTCTACCTAATAACACCAGTATTTCTACGAACTCTACAACGAACTACATTATTTAAATATCAAACGTATCCTTTGGGCCAAAAAAAATGCAAAAACTGAAAACTGACAGGTGATAGAGAGTCACACAGTTCCACAAGAAAATCAGCGGAAGCCCTAAGCTGCTCTGTTTCATCCTCCTCAACTAAACCTGTGGTTTTAGTTTCAAGTAAGAAAACAGATTTAGCACAACTCCAATCTAACTACAAATCATGAAACACACAGATAACCTCTTGAGTATTACCACACAAGCTACAAATACCATTGCTATATACCTAAAGAAAGCCGTTGCTGACTTGAAGAAGAAGAAGAAGAAGAACCTACTCTTCTCCTCATTTCCTTAAAGCGCACTACATAAAGCAAATTTTCAACGTTAATATGGAATTCAAGAGCACGGTGTCGTAACAAAGAAGAAGATAACGATGAAACCTTGTCTCAGAAACCTGCGGCGAAGGACATCACTGAATCTGCTGTGAGAGCCATTTGTATGATGCTTAGGGTTTAATTCCCCCAACTTGTCGAAGAAATAACACTTGCAAGAAGCACTCTCTGGGAAGAGATCGCAGTGCGAAGCATCTACACGACATCGAGAAACTCAGAATGAATTCGCCGATGTAGTGAATATGCGATTGTAGGAGATCGAACCTTGAGCTTCCTTCAGATCTTCTCTGAGCCTCAGAATCTCTTGCTTTCTTTCCTTAGCCTGAAAATTCAAATGCTATAAGGAAAAATGGATCGGAATCAGAAGGAAAAAGGGAAGCGTTTCGAACCTTTCGCTTCCAACGGAGAAGAGCCTCAGATTGCGAAGGAGAGTCCTTCATGTTTTTCAGAACCTTCGATCGGAGAATCGATATTGCAACCGCTAGCCTCATCGATTCATCGCTCGTTCTCGCACTTTCATCCTCTGCCATTTGTTTCAGATGAGAGTCGCAAAGAAAAAGGCGCGAAGCTTGTGAGGAGATTTAAAAGGCAATTACTGCGTCTTCTCAAGACCAAAAACAAGAATTGGTGAACGTTTAAAAAGATTTTGGATATAATATTAATTAAAATTAATTTTAAAAAGAGAGTAATTATATTTAAAACTTTTATATCGTATAAAAAAATCATAATATCAAATTATCAATTACAGATAAATTATATATTTTTTTTAACATTTCATCTGTAAGCTGAAAGAAATAAAATAAATAGCAATAGAAACAAAAAAATGATTATTATAACTTTTATGTATTTGGTTGAACAATAAAATTAGAAGAAAAGATAAAACATTGAAATGTGGTATCCAATTTCGTGAGTGCAGTTAGGCTTGAGCAATCAAATTTTCAATTGTAGAAAAATTATTGTATGATCCAATATCATCATATGTCTACGGTCTCAATTAAGCACAAAATAACACTATTATATTTTAAAATTAAAAAAATAACTGTATGTTTTTGTGACTAGCTAGGATCATAAGTGATGCTACAACCATAGGATAAATTTTTCTGATTGTAGAACTAGCTGGTTTGGGAACAATCCCAATAAATCCCGTTAGCTTTATGTATGTTTTATTTTAGGTCAAAGCTTTATGTATGTTCTAGTGATTTAGTAAGGGTAAATTGGACCCATTAATAGGTCTTGTCGCATAGCCTATTAATTACACCCACCACAATTTTCATATCCTGTTAAATTTTTTTCTCCCAAACAAATGAACATATTTCTATCTCTCCGTTCATTTCTCTCTTGATTTAATCTAAACAACTAGAAAGTATTTATTGATATGAGTTCCACTACTTTGAACCTATCTGAATAACTTTTGTTTGCAGCAATTAAATTCGGTTCCGCGGCAATGCATGACGCTTAGGTTGACAACATTTTTGGTTTTTAAAATTAATTTTAAAAAACGCGAAAATATTTTGAATTAAAATAAACCGATGAGAATGTTTGTCCACAATGAGACACATCGAACCAACAACTTACCAGAAACAGACCAAAAAAATTATATTTATACTTACTTAAAAAATAACTACACTATATTATCCATATAAAAGTAATTCTTCTGAACTCGTTTTTAAATGTTCCAAATGCAAATAATTCTTTTATTCTGAATCCTTTCAAAATCAATTCTACTAAACTATTAAACAAACATGTGCTCTGTCCACGAAAACACAGAGATTGAAAATTTCCATTATATTTTTAATTTGAATAACAAAGGACGATAATTTCCTTCTACATTATTGTGGGAACTAGAAGGGACGTACCTCCCTATCTACAGGGATGAATTAAGCGTGAGAAAATAGACATGCAGTTAGTAGAAAAATTAGTGGAAATAACGACAATGATATTTATGAACTGACCAGTTTAACAATTACTGTCAAGAAAATTAAGGAAAAAAATGAAACTAATGAAATACAAAAACATTTGGACCCCTTGGTGGATGGGCCACTCTCTTGGCACATGATTAGCCAAGTGGAAAACAAAATCCGTAGCTTTATGGTTTGACTTTTCCCTCAATAAACACCTCTACGACATCAGAAAAAAATTATACAACTCGATGGAAATACCTGATACTGGAAGCTCCACTTTTATAACATACTGTATTACAAAATGCTCTATAAAGTGCGAGCGTAAAGAGAAGGGAATTTGAAAGTAGTGAAACAAGGCAGAGAGGTTCATCCAGTTACAGAGATCAGTATTCTCGTGCAAAGTCGTCTGATTCACTTGAACAGGCTCTGGCAGGCCTCAATATCAGATGCTTGTGAATCCAACACAGCTTGTCCAGATGCAGAACTAATTACCTGCAGGGCAGAGGAAAATATTGCTTTCTGGAACCGATCATCGTCCACCTTCTTCAGTATTTCTCTCACCACCTTAAAATCCAAACCCCCAGCCAAAATTAATTTCCCTATTATCTCACCAAAATTATTTGGTGCTTTAGGTAAATCTATGCCAATATCATCCAGCAGAGAACTAAATAACATACACCCGGTTCCTATGTCTCTAGCTGAAAGAATTTTCTTCATGAACAGATACTCAAAAAGATTGGCAACAGGTTCAACGCATGGTGGACTTTTGTCTAGAGCAAGGGAAATGGCTTCCTTGACAAGCTCAGGGTAATAAGCCGGAGATTTTAGTTCCTCCACACACTGTAATGCCTCATCCAAAAGCCTAACACTGAAATACTCTTCCAGAAGAGAAACAGCTTTACGATGAAGATCAGCAGTGTTCAATTTGGCAGCTGGAGCTTGTGGCTTCTCAGA
This sequence comes from Abrus precatorius, assembly GCF_003935025.1. Taxonomy (NCBI): domain Eukaryota; kingdom Viridiplantae; phylum Streptophyta; class Magnoliopsida; order Fabales; family Fabaceae; genus Abrus; species Abrus precatorius. The sequence goes on along the minus strand of NW_020874428.1, from coordinate 33,893,336 downwards.
GGATATGGCAGAAACAGCTTTAACAGGTGAAGCAATTTGAGGAGCAGGTTCAGTACCAAAACTAAAGTTTGACGGACGAGGAGCAGGAGCACCACCTCCATGCACGAGGGCACTATTTCTCCCACTTATAAGACCACCACTACCTTGAGGTAGTAACTTTGTGTTCACAGTTGATGACTTGGAAAGGAAAGGAGACTGGCCACGTCCCCCTGTTTGCGTGCCTGACATGTCTCCTCTTGGCATTGATCTTGTCCTAGGCATCTCCCAGTTGTCATTATCAATTCCAGGCATCCCAGGCATCCTCCTGGTCCCTGGCATCCCAGGCATCAAACCCCCTGTACCAGGTCTGGCAAGGGGGAAGCCTCCAGGGTTGGTATTTCCTTGAACTCCAGAAACTGCACCACGGTTATTTCTTATACTTGCAGTGGCACCAGGACGCAGTCCAAGATTTTTTTCTGCCTCTGAATGAATTTCAGTGATGGTTTTGGCTTTCACCTACACGAGTAAACATTAATACTTGAAAAAAAAAATACCATCTATAATTGAGTCATAATATATCTCAGAAGTATATATTGTGTAAATGTACCTCTTCACGTCTTGGAATCCAGTTATTATTACGCAAATCTAGAACATCACGAACCATAAACCTCAGCCGTGGTGCAAGTTGGGGGTTGGTGCTCAATTCTTTCAACCGACTAAAGTACATATCATTTATACGCCGTGATTTTGGGCTTTCATCCAGCTGCTTACCAATAGTGTTAAAAAATTGACATATGGCTTCAACATTTTCCTCAGCCGGGCAGACCCTGCTGTCAGGAGATCCTAAAAGCTCCTGTTCCACGTATCAGTCAACCATGCATATAAGTGCATACTCGCAAACCAACAAGAAATTATATAACAGCAAAATCTCAAGTCCTGCTATAACCTGAACAATGTGATGAACAATCTTTTCAGGAACCATTTTTTGCTTCAACAGCTCACCGATTAACCGGATGTTTCCAAGGGTACGAAGCTTGACAAGTCTTTCCTTGTCCCGTCGCTCCATCTCCTGCTCAGGAGCAGTCATCTGTCTCACCTCTTCCCTCAGTTTATCTGCACCTTCAAAAGCCTCCTGGCAGATATTCAAGAGTACTCGCTTAAAAGTGACTTCTTTCCCACCAGGTACCTCAGAAGGGAATGGAGGCAGCTTTTCATTAAGATCAGAACACAACTGGGCATACATGGGGCAAAACGTTGGCTCTAACACTGCCTTATCAAATATCAGTGAAATGACTCCCTGCATTTGCCAAACAAGTCAATTAAGAAAAATGATTTAAACGGAAATATATTTTTAACAGAAAATAAGAACCTTCAATATGTCAGCTGATGTAATGCCAGCATCAATCAACTGACCCTTCAGGAGATCAAATTTCTCAGGAGTCAATTTATTCAGTATTCTGCATTAAAATGGTTAACAGTACTTAGCACATCAATATAAGGAACAACATAATTTTGAAGAATCTTAACAGAATTGCATTAGTGAAAAAGGTAAATAAGAGATGTTTAAAAAGTAGTTTAATAGTTTATACAGGAAAAATGAATAAACACAAATCTTATCACAACCCACAGTATTGACATATGATTATTATTCACAAATTTATCTCCTCTAAAGTGAATGTGCAAAGCAAGAAAGTATGACTGTATATACCCTTAATTTGAAGTGGGTTGAGCTTATGGGGTGCTTTATTTCAAGTCAATGATAGACATGATTTTACTTTCTCATTTTACATACTTGATCATTTTAGAGGATCCAAATCCATATATGATATCTAATATGGTATGATCCACAAAATGATATTGATTGCAACTTTGTTTTTACTTATTTGTCAGCACTCAAGAGTCTTTTTGACGTACTTCTATTATCAGGTGAAATTCATGAGACCTAAGAAATCAAGTGGGTGCCACCACTCATTTAGTGGGACCATTTGAAATTCACTGATAATAAAAAGCATGTAAAAAAGAGTGCATTACTAACATCTCTCATTTAGCAATCAGGGTAAACATAATAGTAATACATAGGCACACATGAGAAATCCAGAAGATACCATAGATCAAAGTCAAAAGGATATCACCACCAAACTATAAGTGCCAAAAATTAAAACATATTACCCTTTAACAGTCTTCCAGACACGATCCTTTTCAGAGAGACTTCCCCTTCTGGCTGACCATGGCACCTCAGCCTTGACTAGAGAAGTAGGTCCCCCCTGAATTAATACAGAGACAGAAGAATTACAAAGATAAAACAATTTATCAATTGTACAGTGAGTGAACCACACAGTGGACATATTTATAATAATGATGTATCAGTCTTGTTTAGTGATGATGTAAAGTGTTTTACACGAACACTGGATCAAATTTAAACTCTTAAAATATTAACTCCATAATAGATATCAAGCATTGCTGTCAATTTTTATTACCCCTTGGTTAGAAGAGATTTGTGCCCTTGCAAACTGAGAATTCAATTGGTCTTGACGATTAGCCTGATTAGTATTGCCAAACTCCCTACTCTCCTTGAGATAGTCCCAAGACCTCTCATCTGCATTAGCGGGAAGTTGCCCAGATCGGCCACGCCAGTCACGGTTATCTGGCTCAGTATATCGATTTTGAAATTGTTGTGGGGGCTGCAGAAGATATTATATACATCATTACACATAAATTGAACTTACTATTTTGAAAATGTTCATAAATAAATTCATAAAGCTGATAATATTGAATTAAACCAATCAAAAGAATGAAAATAGCAGCATCTCATAAAAACATTAGATGTTTTTCTATTCATTGAAGAGTTCCTCCTGTATGATAATTTCATTGCCAAATATAAATCAAGCCTAACCAACTTCACAAAATCAATTTACCAAACAGGATGGAGGAGAATTAGGCTCTCAGAAAGTTAACAGCATAAAATGGAGACAGAAAACACACTCACAATGTTTTCTGAGCGGCCCCAACTTTGATCTTCACCAAAAAGTTCAGCTTCAATATCTTGTTTGATCTTTAAAACATCATCAAGGATCTCAGCAGCCTATGAGTAAAAAAGGCTCAACAATCAGACAAATTATGAAAAATAAACATGAGTTTAGATGTCAAAGGAAGTATTAGTCACAAAAACAACGAAATACACAGTTTTGAAGTTAATTGTCCAGAGAGAATAGATAAAAGAGGTAAAAGAATGAAACATAAATATGCAAAACATTTATCCAGAGATTTATGGAACAACATAGATTGCTTAATGAACAAGGGACTTCCATTGAAAATTCCTGACAGCATCTATTTGGGGAACATAAGTAAATTTCAGACAAAGAATAAAACACACACACGTGGCAATATACACACAGGGACAATTAGAAAGATAAAATCAATCACTGACCATCATAGAATGTTGAGTAGACACAATTTCCTAATTAATAGGGAAAGAAACACATAGGCAGTAGGTAGATTTCAAAATAAAAAATAAGAATAATAAAACTCCTTCAGAAGAAGGATAACTAATTAACAATAACATTTAAGCAGCAAGTACATTTATTAATTACCTCTCTAAGCTGTAAAAGTTGATCTCTGGTATATCGCACACGTTCACGACCCTCAAACCGCGAATCTCCAGCCTATAAAGCCACAAGGTTTTAGATGCAAATCCCTTAACATAGTACACATTAAACCATTATCATTCAAGCATATAACTTCAAAATGAACATGTTAGAGGTAGGTGGACAAAAGTATATGCAGTGCCGTAAGAAAGGTAAAAAATTCAGCGAAAAGTTCTATGCACAAACATCACAGCTGTCAATTGTTTTTCAGCTGTATCCTTTGTGAGTTATGGTGATAAAAAATCATTGCATAAAAATTTATAAGCAAGCAAAAAATAAATCAATCAGTAATCACATAGTGTGGCTAAAGAAGAGAAAATTAATTGCAGCCTCCCAAACACTGACTCCACAGAAAGGGAAAAAGGACAGAAAACCAAGCAATACTACTCAGTGTGAAATGTAAATAAATGAATTATTTAAGAAAAACAAAAATAGACCAGGGTATCAAGCAAATGATATCAGTTTCTATGCTACAAAGAAGTTGCCACATTCACCAGAATTCTAAAATTAAGCTTCATGTATGTGGGACCTTTATGGGCAATTTGAAATTTAGTCAATCCCACCTAAAGCCCACATATTGCTTTCTGTCCATATTTACAGCAGGTACACATACTTAGTGTCCCACCAAGAATTAGGACATCCAAATTCAGGTTGCCCTTTGTCTTAAGGACCTTAACTTAAATCCTCATAGAAGTTGAACAAGCACAGTAATAACAGGAGATACATCTTTCTCTCCCTTCAAGTTTCTGCCAGTTGGTTCTTTTGAAGAGTTCTCTTTAGGTTTTGGTGTCAAACAAATTAGTTAAATACATGAAATCCAGACATATTCAAATCGATGCACTGCACAAACAAACAAAAAAACACACAAAAAAGTCTCAAGAGTGCCAATGAACGTCAACAGGTGGAAACATATTATTTCCTGAATCCAAACTTCAGCACAAGCCTCAAATTTTAAATTCAAAAGGAAAAAAAAATAAAAAAGAGCCACCATAAAGTTGATACGAGATCCAAAAAATATACATGAAAATATTTTAAAAAAACACACACACACACCATAACCTATTACAAATCAAGAAAAAAAAAAGAATAGCATGCTGGTGAACAGAATCCTTCCAACTCCATGACATCAAATAGAACACAATAGCAATATCAATATATCTCAATAAATTTGAAAAAACACATATAGCTAAAGTTTAATTAAGAAAGCGAATATTTAAGAAGAGAAAAAGGCAGATCCAGAGAAAACGAATTGATACCTTGATAGAAAATGGAGAGGATGCAGCACCATGAGGGCGCAAAAGAGGGAGATCAGCGGAAAAGGAGCCAAAAGCAGGAGAAGCAGAAGAGGTGGATGAAGAGGAGTCAAATCGAGGGCCGAGGAGCCTGCTTCCTCTACCACCACCAGGCCTCAAGCTTAGCACCGTTTGATCACCTTTCTGCATAACTCAGGATGCAATCTTGGCCGTCGATTAAACAGAGGGTAATAGATTCAGCGTCGCGGAACCACAACGAATAAACAGATAAGAGAAATAGAAGAGAAGGGAAAAGAAAGGGATAAATTGGCAGAGACAGATTGGATTGGAAGTAGGGTAGGTATTGGATATTTCTCTCTCTTCTGCCGAGTGAGAAGAGAAGAGAGAACTGCGTGGGTGAGTGAGAATGGAAGGGTGACAAAAAACCCTTCTTAGACGAGTTGTGCGCAGGGTAGCGTAGACATGCGAATTTCCAATCCCGTCCTAAATTATTTCTAATTTCTCAAAATTAGGTATACGAAAAATTAGTATTACACCCCCAACAAAAACAGCAATTTGACTTTGCAACCCATGGTCGGTGGTGAGCCAAGTAAGTTATTACCTCATTATCTTCAACAGTATTTGGAATTGTTGATACATAATTCCATCTTAACATGATCAAATCAAATCAAATCACAAATTTATGTTTTTGCCTGTTTTAAGAAATTTGATTATTTTTGTTAATTTTTTTATTTTTAATATTTTTATGATATACTTTTTACTTTTTATTTTTGTTTTATTATATTTTTCATTTAATTTTTATAAATATTATATTTCACAAAAAACATAAGAATAAATAAAATAAATGCTTGTACATTTGTAGAAATCAAATAGAAGTGACCAGCTTATAATAAAAAATATTTTAACAAGGCTCAATTAAAAATTTTAATATAAAAATTTATTTAAATTTTTGTTTTTTAAATAATAAATTATCAAATTATTTTTTTCTTAATTATGTATCATTATATACTTATATATGAGTGTAGTTTTAATATATTATTAATATAAAATATATATTATTATTTAAATAAAAATATAGTGCAAATATATTTTAAAATTAAATAATAAATTTTAAAATTTATACAGTAAGTACATTTCAATTAAAATTTTATAATATATAATAGTCTGTTTTTTTTAAATATATTTAATTATTATATACACTTCAAAACTTAAATGTAGGTGAGCTGCGCATGCAACACATGACCAATGGTAACAATAAATATGATAGGAAGATCTTTATCTTTTCTTGTTAATGGGTTTATTTTAATAATAATAATAATAATAATTTTAATATTTTTAATGGAGTTTTAAATTTTTCTAATGCAATATTTAGTTCTTATAGTTTAAATTTTGCGTAAATTTTTAAAAATTTAAATTATACATAATTCAAATTTTATTTACTAAATCGCACATGATCTGCACAAATAAATTATTTTGCATGTATCAAAGTTTTCAAAAATTTAAATACATAATTTTAAAAGTTATTTTGTTCATATAAATTATTTTAAAATTCTGTTTTTCAAATAACTCCATATCTTTTAAAATGATATATTGTAAACGAACTTTTTAATTGTCACAGTGAATATTGCATGGATAAATTTTTAAAACTGTTGATCAAATATTTTATTTTAAATAAATATTTCATACTTTATTTTTATTTGAGTAAATTTTTTCAAATATATACAGAGAGATGTGGGTAACGAAACAACCTTTACCGATTATTAAATAATGAATCGTTATTTTTGATATCATCTCAATTAATTGTAGTGTTTTGGATATTAATTAATTTGATTTATAAATTAAAATAGTTAAGTACAAACTACATACTTATGCATAAATGTGATTCTGACTGTTAAAACATTTCTACCCGTTGTGAAAATAGTCACAATAAAAACCATGACTCAAATATATTATTATTATTTTAAGAGTACATTTTTAAATGGTGTATCTGACTCAAATAAATTAATAAAAAAATACTAAATAGAATTATGTGAATTCAATGTGTGGTTCAAGTTCGCACTTCAAAAACATGAAGTCAATATGATTGTCATCGTTAGTATTGATACTTCTTAACAGGCATCTCAAGTCATGAGAGCAAAAAAGATACAGCAGATAAGAAAGATGAAGAACTGTACTACATGCTTGCTTAAACCACCTGCCAAGTGCATGACTTGCATTAAAATGAGTTTCACTTGCCCATTAGGCAAAAGTTTATCACCAGTTTGCCAAATGACTTGCATTAATATATTGTTTGGCTTGAGTCTTACCACTCTAATGAGTCAACAAGTTATCATATGTATTCTTCCAAAAATGATACATGTACCCTAGCCCTAAAAAAGAGGACTAATAACTATTGATAATTGAATGAATCATATCCTACGTGATTTAAATGCATTTATAAAATAGAACTTGATGATAAAACAAAGGAGGGATAAAATAAGAACAATGACACCCGAAACAACTCCACAAAATGCTCTCCATTATTTTAATTTATATACACACAAAAAATGTTGAAATTTTATATTTATATATTTTTATATATATAATATCAAACCAAACACCTGTTTGCTATAATTTTTTAACACACTAGACACGTTTTAATCATTAATTAATTAAAAACTGATAAAAACAATGTCGATTTTTTAAAAAATTAATTAAAGTTATAAATTTAGCCATTTTTAATAAAAATACATTCTTTATAAAACTTGACATGAGTATTTAATGCTTAACAAAAAAAACTGAGTATTTATTAAAAAATAATTAAAAGTATTTTAACTAATATATTAAATATTATAAATTATATAAATATAAATATAAGTATTTAAAATAATATAAATTTATATAAGTATATATTTTTTTATAAATATATGTATTTGTGAAATTTTTAAAGCTAAATAAAATAATAAAAAAATTATAAAGTAACAATAAGTGTTTATAAAATATATAAAATTTTAAAATAATAATAAAAATTTACAATTTACATATAATGCTCGTTAAGTTTAAATTTAAAACACATATATAGGTAATTTTATAAAATAGTTTACTTTTTAAATAATATATTTTTATTCACAATTCAAAAGTTGATTAAAAAAAATTTCATATCATTTTTGTACGTTTATTATTGTTTTTATTTAATTTATATAAACTGTTTTTATTAATATTGTATTTATAAAAATATTTAAATAATAATAAATATTTTTATTCACTGGTAAAAAAATATTTTAAAAAATGTGTATTCTTAAATTGGTGTGAGGATAAATTCTTGTGGCTCAGTTAAATCCATATTGATCTTTTATCATTGGTCTTCTATTTGGATCTTAAACCTTTTCACACGTGTTTTAAAACCATGATAGTCTGCCGCCACGTACAGTCCCTTTTTTCTCCAAGTGGACACACCTCAGCTTTCCTTCTTCTTCTTCTAAAACTCTTCAATTTCCAGATGCTACAGGAACTCACCCTAGGTCACACAGTAAGCTATGTACATACATTAAGTCATCACCTTAATTGTTTATAATTTCATTTTTAAAATTATATTTATTCTTTATGATTCATACTAATTTATGAATTCTTTTTATATTTAAAAAATTTACATTTTAATTATTATATTAGTGTTTTGTTATACTTTTATTGCTATAATATTATTAATAAAAACAAGAATTAAAATGAATAAAAATACTTATATGAATATTAAAACATAATTTTTAAATATATAAAATATTTATAAATAAATATATATTTTAAATAATTAATTATTAAAGTATAAAATACTATACATAAACTAAAAGCATTTATATTATAGTTTAACATCATTTTCAAATTATATTTAATTTTTAGTAATAAAATTTTTATTTTTATCTTTTATCTTTTATCTCATATTAAGAATATAATATAAAATAAAATATTATTATTATAATTTTAATTATATATTTATTGTAATTTATGATTTTTAAAATAATATATCAAAATTTATGAAATATTAATTTTTAATTAAAAATAATTTTTTATAATATTTTAAATATTAATTTTTATTATTACTCCTGACTTAAAATTTTATTAATTAATATTTTGTTATTTGTTGAATATTTTATCTCATAAAAAATATTTACACATATTTAGTTTTTGTTACAACTGTAATAATAAATTATATATATATAATTTTTAAAAATATTTTTTAACTTTTATTATATTTTTATATTAATTTATCATTCACTAAATTATTAAAAATTTTATTTACTTAAGTTTACAACTTTGAATAATAAATAATATAATATTTAACTAACAAATATAAATTTTAGTCTTGTAAAATTTATATTTTTTTATTTAGTACTTTATTTATAACTTTTAAAATAAATTTATAATTTTTATTTTTAATGATAATAATATTTAATTTTTACAATTGATTATTGTTTGTAAATTATTTGTTGTATTTAAAGAGTTTAATTTATTTTTTTATATTTGATCATATTTATTAAAAAATAGATATACTTTTAAGTGTCTCATTTAATGTCCATTTAATTTAAATTAAATTAAACTAATTTTATTAAATTTATTTTAATTATTAACTACAACTAATATATAAATTAATTTAAATTATATATTTTTATTTAAAACATGAAATTGAAATTTATACCACAAACAAAATAAGCCGCTAGTGCGAACTTGATCAAACCTTTTCCATGACGAAACTATATTGAGAAAACATTAAAACAAAAAACATGGTTGGACCTTTTGTCCCGCCTAGGTAGGAAGTCCACGTATTCAAACCAGATAAAGTCAATACTTCCCGATTCATCTTTTTCCTTTTCTCGAACCTTACCAAACACTCCAGAACCCTCTAGCTTCCTCTCCTTAACCTCGTAAATTCTCGTACTCTTTCTTCAATGCCCACTATAAATAACGCTTTCGTTTCTCTCTCTCCTCATTCTTACTTCATCATACAAACAACTCTGCAAGCAACACACAATAGGATTCTGAAAGCTCTGTTTTTTCTTCTACTGCGTTAGAATTATCTTAATGGCCACAAAAGAAGGCAAAGCTATAGGTATAGACCTAGGCACCACCTACAGCTGCGTGGGCGTGTGGCAAAACGACCGCGTAGAGATCATTCCCAACGATCAAGGCAACAGAACCACCCCCTCCTACGTAGCCTTCACCGACACAGAGAGGCTAATCGGAGATGCAGCAAAGAACCAAGTAGCCATGAACCCCCGGAACACCGTCTTCGACGCCAAGCGTTTAATCGGTCGAAGATACTCCGATGCGTCGGTTCAAAACGACATGAAGCTGTGGCCGTTTAAGGTGATCGCTGGCCCAGGCGACAAGCCCATGATCGTGGTAACTTACAAAGGCGAAGAGAAGACGTTTGCGGCGGAAGAGATATCTTCGATGGTTTTGATAAAGATGAGGGAGGTAGCAGAGGCGTTTCTGGGTCACGCCGTTAAAAACGCGGTGATAACGGTTCCTGCTTATTTCAACGACTCGCAGAGACAAGCAACGAAAGATGCAGGTGCTATTTCTGGTTTGAACGTGTTGAGAATCATCAACGAGCCTACCGCTGCGGCTATTGCTTATGGGTTGGACAAGAAAGCTTCGAGAAAAGGTGAACAGAACGTGCTTATCTTCGATTTGGGTGGTGGAACTTTCGATGTTTCTCTGTTAACCATCGAAGAGGGGATTTTCGAGGTGAAAGCCACTGCGGGTGATACGCATCTCGGTGGTGAAGATTTTGATAACAGAATGGTGAATCACTTTGTGTCTGAGTTCAGGAGGAAGAACAAGAAGGACATTAGTGGGAATGCAAGAGCTTTGAGGAGGTTGAGAACAGCGTGTGAGAGGGCTAAGAGGACGTTGTCTTCGACTGCACAGACAACGATTGAGATTGATTCGTTGTACGAAGGGATTGATTTCTATGCCACGATTACGAGGGCGAGGTTTGAGGAGTTGAACATGGATTTGTTCAGGAAGTGCATGGAGCCTGTGGAAAAGTGTCTCCGAGATGCCAAGATTGACAAGAGTCACGTTCACGAGGTGGTTCTTGTTGGTGGGTCCACTAGGATCCCCAAGGTTCAGCAACTCTTGCAGGATTTCTTCAATGGGAAAGAGCTTTGCAAGAGTATTAACCCTGATGAAGCTGTTGCGTATGGTGCAGCAGTGCAAGCAGCTATTTTGAGTGGTGAAGGAGATGAGAAGGTTCAGGATTTGTTGTTGTTGGATGTGACGCCTCTTAGTCTTGGGCTGGAAACTGCTGGTGGGGTTATGACAGTGTTGATTCCAAGGAACACTACGATTCCCACCAAGAAAGAGCAAATTTTCTCTACCTATTCGGATAACCAACCTGGGGTTTTGATTCAGGTGTATGAAGGAGAGAGAGCAAGAACAAAGGATAACAATCTTCTAGGAAAGTTTGAGCTTACTGGAATCCCTCCTGCTCCAAGAGGAGTGCCTCAGATCAATGTTTGTTTTGATATTGATGCTAATGGGATTTTGAATGTGTCCGCTGAGGATAAAACTGCCGGGGTGAAGAACAAGATAACGATTACGAATGATAAGGGGAGGTTGAGCAAGGAGGAGATTGAGAAGATGGTGAAGGATGCAGAGAGGTATAAGGCAGAGGATGAGGAGGTGAAGAAGAAAGTGGAGGCGAAGAACTCGCTTGAGAATTACGCGTACAACATGAGGAACACTATAAGGGATGAGAAGATTGGAGGAAAGTTGAGTCCAGAGGAAAAGCAGAAGATTGAGAAGGCAGTGGAAGATGCTATACAGTGGTTGGAGGGGAACCAGTTGGCTGAAGTGGATGAGTTTGAGGATAAGCAGAAGGAGTTGGAAGGGATTTGCAATCCCATCATTGCTAAGATGTATCAAGGTGGCGGTGCTGGGGGTGATGTGCCTATGGGTGATGACATGCCTGGTGATGGCTCTGCCTCTGGTTCTGGTGCTGGTTCTGGTGCTGGACCTAAGATTGAAGAGGTTGATTGAGCATGCTGATTTTGACTTACTATAAGGCCTAGGTTGTAGTTATTATGTATGTATGTACTCTGCTGGTTTTCTTATCTGTTTATCCAGTGATGTGAGGCTTCGTGAATCATGAATAAAGTCTTTCTCTTAAGCTAAACTGAGATTATTTAATATAGTTCGGCCATGTTCATCATCAGCTCCGTTTTCTCTCTTTTCATTGCATCCTGCATATCATGTATGCTTTTGGTGCCTCGTCTTTTCTTAAGAACTGTACATCATGCTATTTTAGTCGAATGAAATCCCATTCTTTATTTACCATTATTTTTCAATAACACTTGAATTATTAACCAATATCGTCATAAATTAGTATATAGCAATATTTGTCATCCAAAACACAAATTACAATGTTTTTCTCTCTTCGGGTTTCATCTTTCTCGTGTGTGTTTGTTACTTTCAGTTACATGTTTTTTCTTAATAGATAGCTACTGTATAGTACGAGAGATTTTAGTATCATGTCTCTAACTTCTTATTCGTTAAAAATTATTTATAATAATAGAAGAATAAGAGAATTTGGACAGAAATCCCCGTGTCATAATATACAGTTTTTGTTACTTCTCGTGCACTATGTGAAGCAATTCTCTTATTAATAATTAAAAGTATTTAATAAAAGTAAATATTGTCTAGAATCCCAAAGATTAAGAACGTTTGTAATTTGATTTAAATTAACCGAAAGATAAAAATTATTCGATCCAGTTTTGGAAAAATTGCGGTCAAATTTAGTACGAAAAGTTTGCAAAACAGTAATCATTTATTACCCAGTTAAGAAAATAAAAAATTACGGAGAGCCATCGTTCAGTACTATTTAGAATTTTCTAGATTCAATCAGTAAATAAATCAAAATAAAGTCTTAAATAATATATTATGATTTAAAATTTAACTAAATAAAATTTTAAAAAATAAAGAACATTGAAGAGAAAGTAGAAAATAAAAAACAGAATAAAAATGATATGTTGTACTTGAATAGTTTATGCAGAGTCTTTTATGTAAACTTATTTTTTGCTCGTGACTTGAAAGGAAAAAGGAAAAACTATTTAACAGTGAAGTTCCTCAAATAGTTGTATTAAAATGGAGGTAAAATAATACTTGAATATATTCATTAAATAGTTTGTTATTAATTATATTTAATTACATCAATTAAATGGAAAAAAATATAATAATGATAATGAGAAAATTAAATATATTTAACAGAAAAACCCTACTTATTTGATGTTTAAAAACTTAAGTATCAAAATACAAAATGAAAGAGTCAAATAAAAAATAAAATGGAAATAGTTGGAAGGAAAGTTTTACTTTTTATATTAATCCTACCCATTTTAAACAAAATTACGAGTATACTTGTCTTTTATATAAAAACAAAATCAAAATTACTAGTTTACATAAATTTAAAACTCATTTAAATTAACATTTTGTTTCCAGAAAAAACTAGCCTCGAGTCCTTAACATCTATTTGAAATTTCAAGGCACTGATGTGTCCTCATAGTTTAGGATAAGAAAGGGAGATATGCGCCAAAGTTGAAGCGTGAAGGGTCAGAGCGCCATCCATGGCTGGCATCAGCATCTTCCCCTTCAAACTCTTCCATACCACAATCACACCCTCACCTCTCTTCTCTTCTTCCCACTCCAAATTCTTCGGCCTTCTCCTCTCTAATCCCTATTCTCTCAAATCTCACTCTTCTCTCCCCCTTCCCGCCTACGTAACCGCCCGCTATGGCGGTGGCCCCCGCACTTCCGATTCCGGCAACTCCCGGAGACGCCACGCCGATTCCGAAGACGAACAAGCTCTCGACCTCTCCTCTCTTAAGTACTCTACTCATTCCTCCCAGTTCCTTTCCCTCTTTTCAATCTCTGTTTCAATTTCGTGCTTAAGAATGCTTTCGATTTGAAATAGGTCAGATACCGTCAGGCTTATTGATCAGAACCAGAACATGGTTTGTTCTTTTTTCTTTCTCGTATATTTATTTAACGCTGTTAATTTCGTGCTTAAGAATCACGCGTGAATAAAGCTTGAATTAAATGTTCTATAACTTTCCAATTCAGTCTGCATATATCGGAGGATGCTGAAGATGTTTTTGCTTTTGTAGGTTGGAGTAGTGTCGCTCGATGAGGCTGTTCAAATGGCTGAAGATGCAGAGCTTGATTTGGTACGATGTTTTTTCCCAGTCATTGTCGCAGCTATACTTCAATATTCCATCTATTTGTTGCCATTGAATTTCAGTTCAATTAAATAGGGTACCAATTGTTTATTATCTTATTGTCGTACTTGTACTGTTACACTATATTTCATTGTTTGTTTATGATGAGAAAAAGATGATAAATAGAAAGAGGAAGAGATTCCTATAATTTAGCTTAGACAGGTACAAGTACAATGACTAAAAGAGATAGGAAGGCATTTATTTATGGTGTTGAAAATCTAATTGTTTCGAGTCAGTAAATTTGGTGAACACTTTCTTTTGCATGTATGTTGGAACATGGGATACTGGTGACATGAATGGAAAATCTTATTTTATCTCTTTTTTTTTTTATCAGGTGATATTATCCCCGGATGCAGATCCTCCCGTTGTTAGAATAATGAATTACAGGTGTGAACTTTGTATATCCTCAGAAAAGATCATGCATTTTTGGCTCTCTCTTCCCTTTTTTCAATTTATTCTCGTTAAATCTAGTCTCAAATACTACTGGTTGATGGCTGTATAAAGTCGTCGTGTTAAGGTGTGGCTGAAACTGTGTCAGATTGTGAGTTTTGGGCATCCGTCGATAAATTTGGTAGTTAATGACCTGCCTGTATACATGTTCAACAATAATTGAAGATTAAGTAGTTTTAATTTGGTTGATAGATGAATAATAAAATTTGTCCCAGTTGCTCTTGCTTCTGGCACCTTGGGCAGCTACTTAGTGGTCCAAATTTTGAAGTTGGACATAGTGGTGGTCACGGCGGAAGTATCATTTGCACTCATTGGTCTATAATGGATGCTGAGCTCCTATATTTTTTTTTGGGATGGGAATGTTGTGAAGACATGATTGAACAACAAATAATGGGGAGATATTAACTCACACACCCGTAGATGTCATCTAAGTTTCACTTCTACTGCTTGATAAAATCAAATGAAGCTGTGTGAAAAGCTGTGTTTAGTTCTACTTCTGTTTCACAATGATTGAGCACTTATATACTTATTTTCAAGAATAATTGGACCTTGAAATTTAGTAATCCTTATATTTTTTTTTTTCTGTACAGCAAATATAGATATGAACAACAAAAGAAAAAAAGAGGACAGCAGAAGAAAAGTGCTGGTAAGCATTTATTTTCTTCTAATTTTATTTTTTCAAATTCAGAACAAACAATAAATTACTGACCAAATGATCTTTTAAATGCAGCTAATCGGATGGATTTGAAGGAGCTCAAAATGGGGTAATGTCCTAAGCTGGTTCTAGATTCTTGTTCTTTGGATTTCTTAATTTAATTTGACTAATACATAGTTATGGGCAAATGTTACTTTTATTAATATTTTTAATCAGTAAAGGGTTAGAAATGTGAAGAAGTATATCTGTTATTTCCACTCAATCTAGTCTGGCTTAGGTTAACTGTTGGTTCTCCGGAAAGGCATTATACATATTATTTCTCTGCATTACTTTCAAAAAACTAGAGGAAGAATAACTACAACCAAACCTTTTTACACTAGGTGGAATTGGTTGCATGGATCAAATGACATCGTAAATCATAATACTTTGTCTTATGTCTATTGATACATGGACAGACCATTGACTTTTAAATCTTTCTTAATGATTTTGCTTATAGTTTTTCTCAATCTCCCTCTACCTCTATGGCTCTATCGATTGGGTTACCTACATTCCATCTAATCTATTCTCCTTATTGGAGCTTTATAAGTCTAATCCATAATTCAAACTACCCAAGGCACTTTTCTACCATCTCATCTACAATAGATGCCATTCTAATTTTTTCATTCTTTATTCTTAATCTTATATTATATATAATTCCAAATGCAACATTCTCATTCTTTATCTCCTTTTTTTTGCCATTCTTTGTAATCGACCCTAGATACTTAAATTATTCAACTTGTGGTAAAGTATGCTCTCCAAGTTATACCCTTAACATTAGGGTTGTTGTCTCTTTTGCTAAACTTACACTCCATCTACTTCATCTAATGTTCTACTTAAGCAAGCAAAATCCATGAACTTTCAAAGCTAGTCTCTACATCTTTAACTTTCCATTTACCTTTTTTTACTTGATTTTCCAACTAAAACTAAAACATCTGGAAAAAGCTTGTATTGTGACATCAACTCTTAAATATTCTTTGTAACCATGTTCAAGGCTAAGGTAAAGATATGAACGCTTAAATTTGACCCTTGGTGTAGTCCTATGATTGTAGGAAAATTTGATATGATCTTATTTTGTGTTCTTTTCATTGTGATCTCATACATATCCTTGATTGTTTAAATATATGCAATACAAACTCCTTTTTTCTCACAATACCTTTCTTGTCATGTGATGCATGCCTTTTTCTAATCAATCGAGAGCGCACACAAATATTTTTTATTTCTTTGATATATCTCAGTAGCATATTGCTTTCAGGGCTGATGGGGCATAAAACTAAATTGATTTTCAAGTAATGTAAGTCTTATCTTAATCTTCACTTAGTTACCCCTTTCATAACTTCATAGAATGACTCATGAACTTTATCTCCTGCTATAGTTTGTGCAATTTTTAATGTCTCCCTTGTTCTAATAAATAGGGATTAGAGTATTACTCCTCAATTCTTCCAGTATTTACATAGACCTCTTAATCTCGTTGAACAACTTTGCAAGCTAACTCATATCTCTTCACCTAGACTCTTCCATATGTCAATGGGTATATTGCTTGCTCTAACTACTTTGCCATTTGTCATCCTCTTCAATGTTTCTTTGACCAAAGACTCGTGAATTCCACTATAGAAGGAATAATTTTGATTCTCCTTGGTTTAGCCTCAATGCATTTCACTTTATCAAAGTCTCTTGACTTTCATTTCTTACTTTTAGCAAGCTTGTAAATACATCTCTCGTCATCTGAGGAGGTCATCCCTTCCACTATAGAGCTATGATCCTATCTCTTAATCTTTTTATATCCACAACATCAATCTTTCAATACTCATCTACAATTCTACCCACCCAATTACTTGATTTAATTTTGCTAGTGTACCACAAAACCTTAGGTGTCTAATTCTTTTGTCCTTTATCCTATCCAGTTATTTTCTTGTAGGCACATAAAATTGATCCTCTTAATTATGGCGTACTATTTTGAGAAACCTGATGGAAATAAGAGAGAAAATAATCTGCATGTGTCTGGCATTTTATTGTCAATATCTTGTTTCTTGGTTGTGAACTTGGGATCAATTAAGCACGGATGCATCAAGAAGAGTTTGTTTAGTTATGCTTGCTCAAAGATAAACAGAGGAAGTTTTATGTGATGCTTCACGCTATAAAGATATATACAACTAATGTGATGATATCATTTTAATGCATAACACTTATGCTAAGATTTACTTTTTTCTTCTATTTATAACATCATAACATAAAAATTCAATTAGAGAATTTGAAGAGATTGTTTTTCATGAGACATGGTTTAGTTTGAGTTGCGTTATGCTCAATTATCTTGCTAGTAACATTTGATTGTGCCTTTTTGACTAATTCTTTGTACTTTTATTTTGACAGATACAATATAGATCAACATGATTATTCTGTGCGTTTGAAAGCTGCCCGGAAATTTTTGAAAGATGGTGACAAGGTTCCATGAATTATATTATGTCATATTAAACACATGCACATGCGCATAGACACACACAAAGGATTTATTGATATCTGATGTCCAACCAGACAAAATAATACCTTTAATCACCTTTTAAAAATATTAGTTTTTATCAATTCAACTGTTGCACATACAAATGTGTTGAGATCATTGTGATCCATTCCTGCAGGTTAAAGTCATAGTAAACCTTAAAGGTCGTGAAAATGAATTCAGAAATATTGCTATTGAGCTTATTACACGTTTTCAGAATGATGTTGGGGAGGTATGTCATGCCACTTTGCTATATTATGATCGAGTAATATATTTCTTGAGCATGAAAAACTAGGACTATAAGAAAAGTAGGTTCTGGGATGTTGTACTGGTAATTCCTGTGTGTTACACTCTCTTGCTTGGCAGTTTGCACACTAAAAAAATTCTCAGTCAGCGCTTTATTTGTTATTTCTATCTTGATTACATTTGTGCATTGGTTTTACTTTTAGTTAATTCATTTCATAGCCATCTTGAGACAATATCTGATTTTACGGTCATTGGAGACATTTCTTATTGCCTGTTTGAATTTTATATCCAAACCACACTTGGGTGGTCTGCAGATCGGAGTAGAGGAGGCTAAAAACTTCCGTGACAGGAACGTCTTCATAGTTTTGGTTCCAAATAAAGCTGCTGTGCAGAAGACTCAAGAAACACCAAAGAAAAGAGACAAGTCAGCAGCGGATGAAGTCTCCGTCAGTGTCCAATCATAACAGAAAACTTCCACGCTAGTTTCTAATTGTAGAATGGATCGTGAGTAACTTATATTGATCTGGGTTGAAATTTTCCGAGTATTGTATAGCGTTGTATAATTCATCTTCAATAATAGAATAAATATTCACGAGAATTTTAATCAGAGACAGCCTTGTCTATTCTAACAGAACTTGCAGAAGGGATATCATTAACAAGTCTTCACGAGACTAATCATAAAAGTATAATTACACATGAATAGTTTATGCTGATTTAATTTTTGAAGTTGACTGTAATATTTATCTACTTCTATTTCAATCCAATGCATGTCAAATCATACCTTCATCAAGACAAGAAGCACATGGTCCTAACAAACGCTTTAGCAGGAAACCTGTCAATTCTGGGGAATATGCTTGCCTGATATGATTAGGCCAACATGCAGCACCTCTCTGTGGGTGCTGCTTGTGTATAACTTGGTCTCGGACGGTGGTTATTCTAACTCAAGATGTAGAGGCTGCAACCTACAGACCTAACGATTTGAAGGTAGCTTAGTTTTGAAGTGCTTACGTTCGAAGAATGCTAACATGTTATATGTTTTTTACTCGCACAAGTAAACACAGCAGAGTCCTGAAAGCAACACTTTATATGTACCTTATTTTATTTTTGGTGAACATGTGTACCTTATTTTAAATTCTAATATCCTCCGCTTTATGTGCTGTGACATTAAACCTTCTTTGAGTTGGGATGTTGAGTGCACCTTTTTCTGGTTCCATACATTCCTAATATTCACGGGATATTCATATAATTTCCTATACAAAATGTTAAATAGATAAGTATATTGTTCTCGGGGATTATTATCAGACAAGCAAAAGCTGTCGAGTTACACTTGGATTTATAATATTTGTATAAGGATAATGATTTAACTAATGAGTATTGGCTAAAAAATCAATAAACAAAAAATTTCATAAAAAAAATGCAATAAAGTGTATAAAAAATTGTATATTAATAACACTTGAAATATTTTATGTTTTTAATTAGTCCTTTTTTTAATAAATATTTTGCAATAGAGTGTTTTTTAATTAGTGAATTAATAATTAGCTTTAAGAGCATTTATTTTCATTTTTTGAAAGATAAGGTAACAATATAGAAAGTGATGTAAGTATTTCAGTATATAAAAAAACCGTATCATCCTGCGTGATTCTATGAGAGGGTATCTAAATAGAGCTTTTTGATTATATTGCTTGTTGAATCGCCATAGATTCTATGCATTTATTATATCTGATTTTCTATGATTAGATGTCATTATTTTTAGAACACCAATACCTATGAGGTTACGTTGATTAATAACGGTAGGAGGGTCAGCGAAGGTACATGCATATATTTACAATGACATATTTAAAGTTAAAGACAAATATTTAAATGAAGTGATTAAACATATATTTAGAGAAAGCAATATGATTATCATATTTCCACACCATTTTCATAAAATTTTATTTTCTCATACATTTTCATGAAAAATTGTCCTTTCACATCAGTCGCGCGATCAATATTTGAATGATTCGGCTTTCTGATTTCTTGCTCATTTGTTACGTCTTGCACTATATGATTTGTGAACAACCGGAACGTAACCACACAAATCAATTTAAAGACAAATATACAAGGTGAATAATGTACCGTACCCAACCATGTCTCTTTTTGGAGCGTAGTATACTTTTGGAAGATTGAAAAATTAAAAATATTTCTTTGACATTATGCTTTTAACACTTTTTTATACTCTAAAATGGTACAAGATACTAATCGAAGACAAGTGTTTGCCACTTTTTTTATTACATTAATTATCTTATTTCATACGTTTTCCTCTTTATTACTCAAGTTTACACAAATTTGTTGTATAAAATACAATTTTTTTATGTACAAATCACTACTCATTTTAGGATAGAGTATAAAATAAGTGAAAAACAACATGTGAAAATATCAAGGTTCTTGAAAAATAAAGAAGAAAAAGAAGCAAGGAAGTGCAAGATGTACACCTCTCCAACGTGTAGTCATAGTTGGTGATAGCACGAAGAAGACGGTTGTTGATAAAAAAAAGAAAAAAGGAAGAAGCTTAGCTTCAAGGCAATGGCGACCCTGCAACCAACAGCAGCAGCCCCTCATGTGGACAAATTAGGTGAGTTGAGTAAACAATCCCTGCAAGCCTCAGTGTTCCTTCCTAAAATATAATCTCTCTCTCAAACTCACCACCCCACTTTTCTCTGTGTCACTCACTTCATTGTCCCATTCACCAAGTCACCACCAAGACATGGAAGCCAGCGCTGGTCTGGTCGCTGGTTCTCACAACCGCAACGAGCTCGTTGTCATTCATAACCATGAAGAGGTAATAGCCATGCATGAAAGTTACTAGAGAAAATTTCAGAAAATGGTGCTTGTGTTCATTTTCATAAACAGTTTATTAATATATATTGTGTCGTTTCGTTGCAGCACAAGCCTTTGAAGAACTTGGATGGTCAAGTGTGTGAGATATGTGGCGATGATGTGGGACTCACGGTGGATGGTGACTTGTTTGTGGCATGCAATGAGTGTGGTTTTCCGGTATGTCGACCATGTTATGAGTATGAAAGGAGAGAAGGGAGACAAGTTTGCCCTCAGTGTAAAACCAGATACAAACGTCTCAAAGGTAGAAAACAATTAAGCAAGTTTCAAAGCCTTTTTGGCATGCATTAATTTCCATAGATTTAGTTGTTACTAACATGTAGTTTATATGACACATTTTTAGTTAAGCAAGTTTCAATATGTCTTTTTGGCATGCATTAATTTCAATAGATTTAGTTATTACTACATGTAGTTTATGATACATTTTTAGCTAAGCAAATTTCAATGCATTTTCAGCATGCATTAATTTCAATAGATTTAATTGTTACTACATGTGTAGTTTATATGATACATTTTTAGTTAGCTAATTGTAGTATTGGGTTAAGTGGGTTGAAATGAAACAACAAACAAGGAGGGAACTGATATATCTTTCATTTGCTGTGTTTTGATTTTGCTAAGGGAGCCCACGGGTTGAGGGAGATGAAGATGAGGAAGATGATGATGATATTGAACATGAATTTAATATTGAGGAACAAAGCAAGCATAACCATTCTGCTGAGGCCATGCTGCATGGGAAGATGAGTTATGGAAGAGGTCCTGAAGATGATGAGAATGCTCATTTCCCAGCTGTTATTTCTGGGGGTCGCTCTAGGCCTGTAAGATTTGCACCAGTTATTATTATACTCTATAAAACTTCCTATATTCAATATGACTATAATAAATTTGCATGCATGCAGGTTAGTGGGGAGTTCCCAATAGCGTCTCATTATGGGGAGCAAATATTATCTTCTTCACTGCATAATCGAGTGCACCCATATCCGGGTTCTGATCCTCGTAAGATGTAGTTTATAGCCTTTTCTGTTAGACATTGATGATGGTGTTTGAAAAAATTTATCATCTTTCTATCATAATTGTCATTCTTTTCTTGGTACACTTGCAAAACGGATTATGCTGATGTTGGTTTCAGGCTCAAGTTTAAAGGCTAGTTATATAGACTTTTTCTTTGGCACTAATTTAAGTACAACTCTGAATGTTTTTCTTAGTCTACCTCAACACGGCGAAATTTATTTACAATATGTGGTGGCATGCTGTGATCAAAACAGGAAATGCAAGATGGGATGAAACCAAAGAGGATAGAGTGGATGACTGGAAATTACAACAAGGGAATTTGGGACCTGAACCTGATGAAGATCCAGATGCAGTCATGTAAGCTTACAATGCTACAATTAGGAAACTGTCATGTGGTTTTAGGCCTTTAACTTTGATATCAATGATGTGAAGAAACTAACTGATATTTTAATTTATTATATATGATGTAAATTTTTGCAGGTTAGATGAAGCAAGGCAACCACTGTCAAGGAAGGTACCAATAGCATCTAGCAAAGTGAATCCATATAGGATGGTGATTGTGGCACGGCTTGTCATTCTTGCCTTCTTCCTCAGATACAGAATTTTGAACCCAGTACATGATGCATTGGGGCTATGGCTAACTTCTATTATATGTGAAATCTGGTTTGCATTTTCATGGATCCTTGATCAGTTTCCTAAATGGTTTCCTATTGATCGAGAGACCTATCTTGATCGCCTTTCAATCAGGTAAAAAGAAACCTTAACTCTTGTTATAGTGCCATAGTTCTGTTAACTATGATATATTGCTGACCAAAATGTTGTTTATTATTAGGTATGAGCGTGAAGGTGAACCCAACATGCTTGCTCCTGTAGATGTCTTTGTTAGTACCGTGGATCCCATGAAGGAACCTCCTTTGGTTACAGCGAACACTGTTCTTTCAATCTTGGCCATGGATTACCCAGTTGATAAGATATCATGCTACATTTCTGATGATGGAGCTTCAATGTGTACATTTGAAGCCTTGTCAGAAACTGCAGAGTTTGCTAGGAAGTGGGTACCATTCTGCAAGAAATTTTCCATAGAACCTCGAGCACCAGAAATGTACTTCTGTGAGAAAATTGACTACTTACAGGACAAAGTGCAACCCACCTTTGTTAAGGAGCGTAGAGCCATGAAGGTTTGTATCATATTTATCAAAATAGTACTTGAAAACATGGAGTTTTATAGCTTATTTACTGTAAATTGTTTGTTTGTCAGAGAGAATATGAGGAGTTCAAGGTTAGGATCAATGCATTAGTGGCAAAAGCCCAGAAGGTTCCTCAAGGAGGATGGATTATGCAGGATGGGACACCATGGCCAGGAAACAATACTAAGGACCATCCTGGTATGATTCAAGTCTTTCTTGGTCACAGTGGAGGTCATGATACTGAAGGAAACCAACTTCCTCGTCTTGTTTATGTTTCTCGAGAGAAAAGGCCTGGATTCCAACACCACAAGAAAGCCGGTGCTATGAATGCTTTGGTAGAGTTTTTTATTTATCATATTTTTATTGTTTGTCATTTCACCTTTATGAGCCACGATTACTTGACTCTTGCAACAATTGCTGTAATATCCAGATTCGGGTCTCTGCTGTGCTAACAAATGCTCCTTTCATGTTGAACTTGGATTGTGATCATTATGTGAACAACAGCAAGGCTGCTAGAGAGGCCATGTGCTTCTTAATGGATCCCCAAACTGGGAAGAAGGTCTGCTATGTCCAGTTTCCTCAAAGATTTGATGGCATAGATAGGCATGATCGTTATGCCAACAGGAACACAGTTTTCTTTGATGTAAGTCACCACAAGAAACCTACATCAGCATGACAAGACATGGCCTTCTGTTTAAGCATTTGATTTTTTTTTTCTTTTTAGTAGTGTAAGCTAATATATAACTACTCCCTCTTCTTTCTGTTTCTACAGATTAACATGAAGGGTCTAGATGGTATTCAGGGTCCTGTATATGTTGGCACAGGTTGTGTATTCAGGAGGCAAGCTTTATATGGCTATAATCCTCCCAAGGATCCTAAGCGTCCCAAAATGGTAACTTGTGATTGCTGCCCATGTTTTGGAAAGCGCAAGAAGCATGCAAAGAATGAAGCAAATGGAGAGGCTGCAAGCCTAAGAGGTTCTCATACTTTTCTGATCACTAATGTAGAGACTAACTTCTATCCAAATTGATATCACTTTAACCTTTTCTAACTTGTGTTATGTCCAAATAGGAGCTGATGATGACAAAGAAGTGCTAATGTCCCAGATGAATTTTGAAAAGAAATTTGGGCAGTCATCTATTTTTGTGACATCAACCTTGATGGAAGAGGGTGGTGTGCCTCCTACCTCAAGTCCAGCAAGCCAGCTTAAAGAAGCCATTCATGTAATCAGTTGTGGATATGAAGATAAAACTGAATGGGGAATTGAGGTAACACCAACAATGACAGCTTAAAGACTCCTTGATATCTTATTGTTCACACTAGGAAAATAAACTAAATGCTATTTCGCTTTCCAAATATGCAGCTAGGTTGGATTTATGGGTCTATTACAGAGGATATTCTAACAGGTTTTAAGATGCATTGCCGTGGTTGGAGGTCTATTTATTGCATGCCAAAGAGAACTGCATTCAAGGGCACTGCTCCTATCAACTTGTCAGATAGACTTAACCAAGTTCTTCGTTGGGCCCTTGGCTCCATTGAGATCTTCTTCAGTCGCCATTGCCCTTTATGGTATGGCTATAAGGAAGGGAAGCTGAAGTGGCTAGAGAGATTTGCCTATGCAAACACAACTGTTTATCCCTTCACCTCCATACCTCTTGTTGCCTATTGTATTCTTCCTGCTGTGTGTTTACTCACTGATAAATTCATCATGCCACCGGTAACAACATTACTCCATTCCCTTCATGCTACTGAATGAGTTACACATGTCATGTTTTTGAAGTCATAACATGCCAAATTTCCATAATGTTGTTACCTTCAAAAAGCACATGATATGGATGTTCATGATCTTTTTATTAGGACTTCAATCCATAATTATATAATGGATGCCAAACTGTTTTGCTTATAATTTTTTCTATTGCTAATTGATCCAGATAAGCACTTTTGCTGGTTTGTACTTTGTTGCTCTCTTCTCTTCAATCATTGCAACGGGTCTTCTTGAGTTGAAATGGAGTGGAGTGAGCATTGAGGAATGGTGGAGAAATGAGCAATTTTGGGTCATTGGTGGTGTGTCAGCACATCTCTTTGCTGTCATACAAGGTCTTCTGAAGGTTCTGGCCGGAATTGATACCAACTTCACTGTTACATCCAAGGCAGCAGATGATGAGGAATTTGGAGAACTATACACCTTTAAGTGGACTACTCTTCTGATTCCTCCAACCACTATCTTAATAATCAACATTGTTGGGGTTGTTGCTGGAATCTCAGATGCCATAAACAATGGGTACCAATCTTGGGGACCTCTATTTGGAAAACTTTTCTTTTCTTTTTGGGTGATTGTTCATCTGTATCCTTTCCTTAAAGGTTTGATGGGCCGGCAAAACCGCACACCCACAATTGTTGTTATATGGTCAGTGCTATTGGCTTCCATTTTCTCCTTGCTTTGGGTAAGAATTGACCCATTTGTATTAAAAACTAAGGGACCTGATACTAAGTTATGTGGAATCAACTGTTGAAAGACTGGTTTTCCTTTAGTATTCTTTGTTGAACATCTTTTGAAGATGTATGTAAATTTTTGATTGTGATGTAAGGTGTGTGAATCTACAAAGTTTGAATGTACAAGGAAGAAAAAAGAGTGAAAACTGGGAAGTGCAAATGCAGTTGTCTCACCGTTGTAAATGTACTGGATGACATACTGATTACCAATTGTTTTGGCTCAAATTGCCCAAGGATTGAATGGTAAATCAAGATTATAGGTTTACCAATACATTGTTGCAAGTCAGTATATATTGTTAATATTCTATTGCAGGAGTCTAGCTCATTACTTCTGATCCAAAAGCATGCGTAAAATTTACATGGGAGTACTAATAGAATTATAACCAAAGCTTTGTCATTAGTTTTGTAACAGATTGCATATACTTCTTCATTAAAATCTTGAACAGGATTGTTAATCTGCAAAAAAAATTTCATATAATTGGCAGCAAAATGAATTCTTGACCCAGTTAGTTCATTTCAGTCATGGAAGCATCAAGTTAGTTGCATCATGATTCATGAATTTAATTTATATACAGTTAGTGTAAAAGAATTTCACAATGATATCTACCAATATTTTGACAAATCATTATTTGTTACCACCTCAGTCTCTTGGTAAAATTGTATAAAAACAGTGAATAAAATAATAATGTGTCAAAATATTATTGAACATTAGCGGAAGAGTTTTATACTGATATTGTGTACTAAATAAATTCATGCATTATTTACAATTTATGCAGAATTATGATGCCAAGAATAATTAAAAGAAGAAAAGTACGAATTAAGAATATTTAACAGTAAAGCCTAAGCCTTATTATTCATCAGGAACAGATAAAAGGCATGTTTAACTTCAATATTGTTTGAATTAAGCCACAGGTATTTGTTCACAAACATTCAATGGAATGGATCCCTTAAAACCTGGAGTAGAAAGCAGGGCGGGGAAGAACTTACTTGGGCAACAAATTGATATCTAATGATCTGGATTTCGCTCCTAGTTTCTTCGATTCCAATCATTTTTGGGTCTGGACTTCTTGTTTTATAAATAGGAAAGAGGAATAAAATAAAAAGGGGTACTTAAATGTGAACTAATAAAATCCATTTTCCTTTGTTTTCTAGTGTGCCAGGATATGAAAAGTAGGAAGTTAGGTTCATATAGAAATGAATACCTTGAATCAGAAACTTTTTACATTGCTATCATGTCAAATTCTACCAAGAAATGGCTGAAATCACCACAACCATGATGGTAACTTACGTCTTTTATGTGAAGATAGAAGGTGGCGACATACTATCCTATTGATCTATTCCCTTGTAATCATTCTGTGGTTGGGTTTGAAGTTAAAGTCAGAGAAAACGTTTTATGAGGCAACATCAAGACAGGATCAAAATATACTGAAAATGATTGGGTTCATAATTGGAAGCAAAATGAATCTGAACTTGAATTTAAAATTAACAAATGGGTACGAAACGTCTAACATCTTAGGAAGAATGTCAACTTTCCACAGTTGTTGTGTAAACGTTGTGAAACTGAAATGTGTTATACTTTTTTCATCCACAGAAGAACATTTTCTACCCTGCCCTGCGTTGAACATTGATTAGCTGCAAATTTAACTTCAAGCCAATAGTAACTCCACAACCAACGGTCTAACCAGTGGTACAATTATGTAGACAAGGGACTTAGTTTGCCATCAGTGCCGCACGTGATCAAACACACGTATCTAAGGTAAATGTAAAACGGTATGACATTCACTTTACCACATCTAGTTGCACTAACAAGAAAGCATATATCATACATGGATTTTATCTTTAATTTTTATTATTTTGATATGTGCATGGGAATCCCCAGAGTGGAGGAAGATTAAGATGCTGGGGACGTATTGATTTCGCATTCAAAATGATACAAAAAATGAAGAAGCTTGAGCAAGAAGAGAGGCAAAGGCAACAAACAAACAATTATTAAGCATTATTTCACTAAGTGAGATTAGTTACATGATTACACGAAATTATTGAACCCAGTCAAAAAAATAGAAAAAAAAAAATGCATGTAGAGATGCTGTCAGGGAAGACGAACTCGTAAGAATGCTAAATCAACACAGGTAATAATAGCGGAAGATAATAGATGCCTGGTTCCCGATATAGGGAAATTAAAGCATAGAAAATATAATATGGTTTTCCGCCCTAAAATGAAAAGGTTTTTGCCTTTGAGCTTTTAATTTCTCATTTAACTGAAATACTTGTTTTGGCAGCAACAAAGATTTTATTTGTTTGCAGCTTGCAGGTGCATTCCGAGGTTGGTATGATTGGACTTCTCCTTTATCAGTTGTGGGTCCTGCCACGCTTGCTATTTTCTCTCTTCTTTTCACGGGATAAGGATACATGAGCCCATGGCATGTACAAGGATAATACAACGATGTGTGCAGTGCGCTGCTGAACGATGATCGGTAAGCTATTATAAATCACTGATACATCGTCTTTCAGGTTAATAGAATTTGGGCTGAAAATACAAATACCGTCAGGCAGACTCAGTCCTTATAGAATGGTTCTTGTGGTCCGGCTTGCCATTCTTACATTATTAAGTACAGAAGTCTTGCACACCCAGTGCTTGATGCAAATGCACTCTGGTTAACGTCTGTAATCTGAGAAATTTGGCTTATATTATCATGAATAATCGACCCAGCTTCCAAAGTGGTTTTCCATTGATCGTTATCGTCAGACATAGTTTGATTGTCTTCCATTCAGGTCTCCTGCATTTCTCTACCAACAGTGACACAAAAGCAGTTGATATTTCATATTTGATGTTACCTACAATTGCAAGCACAGGAGTCGACACCAAGGAACCCAATGCAAAATAACTTGGGATACTACAATAATTTAGTCACTAACAACAAATTTAGGAAAAGAAGTGTTACAGGTGACATTTTTTGTTGCAATTAGTTCAATATTACTTAGCATTTATTCAACCAATGGTTTAAATAGCACGTACAGTAATTAGTTTGACTGCAATCTAGAGAAGATAATCGGTAAAGTACTTTATGACTATATAGAAGAAGAGACATGGTACTTTCTCATTTACAGAATGAATTTAAATTTGAAAAAGATTAATTAGAAGCTGTGTGACAAAATTCGGCAAAGGAGAACTTCACCTCAACTGGTTTGTATGAAGTTTGGGTGAAGGACAGTATACAAAAATACATCTTATTTAAAAAGAGAGCTAGAATTCAACTATCATTCAGTTAACTTACTTTAAAAAATGTTCTTTTCAACCGGGGTTGTGAAATGTTGTGCTTCTTAAGTGGAGGGTCACAGGAGGGGGTCCAGACTTGAGATCATATTGTTGTAAGAATATAAAACCAAAAGTTTGGAAGATGTTTCTGGCCCGTATAACTTGACTGGGGAACAATTATTTATTCAGCTTCACCAGTAGTCGCCACAAGAACATATCCCATCTTTGAAATGGTGGAATCTGTTGGCATCCCTAACTACAATTACTCTTTCTGTGATCTTGGAAATAAACTTAGTTGCAGTGTGACAATCTAAACAAACCCTAAGATTCTTGATGATCCTGATCTCGGTACCAGGTTCAGTTGCAATAAGGCCAAAAGCAATGGCTAATTTCTCACTATGAACATTAAACATGAGCTCCTTTTCTTCTTCTTCCACATCATGCAAAGCAGTGATTGTCTCTGACTGATAGCCCAGCTCCCTCATCTTGCCTGTTAACTTCTCAAGCTTTGCATAGATAGCTGTTGTTTGAGAATGAGAACGATCACTGGATACAAAGACATGCGGGGTCCCATTAACCTCAATTAGGGTACACCCTGGAGTCTTTGCCAGTTTTCTTTTCTTCACTACTTCCCGTATTGATGCAGCCTTTGGGAAGTTTCTCTCCGCTGAGTATATATTAGAAAGTAAGACATAGTATCCCACGCTCCGTGGATCCAGTTCAAATAGCCTTTCTGAAGCCACACGGGCTATGTTTGTGTCTTTGTGAATCATGCAAGCTCCAAGCAATGTACCCCACACTGCAGGACCTGGGTCAACAGGCATTTTCGTTATAAATTCTAAGGCCTTTTCTAACTGTCCAGATCGTCCCAGAATGTCCACCATGCATGCATAATGCTCAGCCAAGGGCTCAATCCTGTATTTATTGACCATTGCATGGAAAATTTCATCCCCTTCTCTCACCAAGCCAGCATGACTGCAAGCATATAAGACTGAAAGAAAAGTTACACTAGATGGTTGAAACCCTAAGTGCAACATATCATTGAAAAGCTTAAGTGCTTCATGCCCATATCCATGGAGCCCATAACCAAAAATCATAGTATTCCAAGTGACAGTGTTTTTTTCACTCATTGAGTCAAATAATTGCCAAGCCTCCAAAATGTTCCCACACTTGGCGTACATGTCAATCAAAGCAGTTGAGACATAAATGTTTGGCTCAAGATTTTTGCTTTTAATTAACTGGTGAACCCATTTGCCAAAACTCAGTGCTCCTAGTTGAGCACAAGCTGAGAGGATAGTAGTGATTGTTACCGGATTTGGAGTAAATTCAGTTGTCATCATTTCCTGAAAAAGAGAGATAGCTGTCTCTGTTAAACCATTCTGCGTATAACCTGAAATCATAGCATTCCAAGCAGCCACAGTTTTCTCTGGTGATTCATCAAACAATTGGCGCGCCACTTCTATCTCGTTGAGCCTGTTATAGACAGTAGTGAGTGCAGTTGAAACAGACGGATGCAAAATAATACCAGACTTCACACAAAAACCCTGAATACAGCAAGCCAAATGCAAATGACCAAAGGGAGAAGACACAGGAATCAACCCAACCAAAGTGCTTGAACTGACCCTCTCACCAGAAACAAGTAGTTCTCTGAAAAGATTCACCGAACATTCAATCTCACCATTGCTAGTATACCCAGAAATCATGGCATTATAAGAAACCAAATCCCGCTTACCAATCATCCCAAACAACAAACTTGCCGAATTAACATCCCCACATTTCGAAAACAATGAAATCAACCCTGTCAGCACATGACCATCAAAATGAAAACCAAGCTTCAAAGCCAAACACTGAATCCCCATCCCCACTCTCAACTCTTGCATCTCTGCAACTGCAGGAAGCACCGTAGTCACAGTGGTGGAATCCAATTGCACCCTTTGTGCAACCATGTCCCGGAACACTACAACAGAATCGCCATAACAACAATTCCTGACTAACCCAGTAATCATAGTGTTCCACAACACAGTGTCCCTCTCAGGCATTCCATCAAACACCTTTCTGGCATACCCAACGCGCGAAAACTTGCAGTACAAGTCAACGAGAGCGGAAGCGACAAAGAGGTTGGTGGCGAAGCCGTCGACGAGGGAATGAGCGTGCAACAGCATGCCGAGGTTGTCGTTGGGAGAAGCAGCAATGGCGAAGGCGTAGGTGAAGTTGTCCGGGAAGAGAGTGGTGCTTTTGCGCAAATGGGTGTAGAGAGAGATGGAAGAAGGGGATGCGTTGAGGGAGAAGCCTTTGATGACAACATTGAAGAGGAAGAGGTCGGGTTTGGGAATGGAGAAGAAGAGGGCACGTGCTTGGCGCATGGCTCCGACGTCGAAGAGCTTCTGGGTGAGCTTGGTGACGGTGGCGAGGTCGAATTGAAAGCCATTGCGAATGACCTGAGCGTGGGTTTGTGCCAAGTGAGGGAAGGTGCACGCTTTGTTGATGAGGGCCAGCAGAGTGTTGCGGCTAATGTCCATGCAGGACAGGACACCCACTTTGGCGTAGCTTTCAGAGAGTACTCAACTGCTTATATCTCTCTGTTCAAAGATAATGTCACCACATCTTTTGTATTTTCATATTCACTTTTTCTTATATTTTCTGCATGCCTTATAATATGCTTTTCTAATCTTCTATTTTACTTGGTAATGGTAACTAAAAAGTATTTTTTATAAGAGTGTGCTTTAATATTCTAAATTTTTTTTTTATAGTTAACGTAATCAAAAAATTTATATCAATAAAATGAAATACATGATAAATTTTAAAAAATATTATATATAATTTATTTAAAATTATAATTTATATTATTTGTTATATGATATTATTATTATTATTATTATTATTATTATTATCATATAACATATTGAATTTTTTATTTTATTATTTTATATTTTTTATAAATTTTTAGTTTCAATCAAAATATAATTCATATTTAAATAATTTTTATTTATTATAAATAAAAAAATTATAACATAATATAATAATAAAATTAAGAATTTAAAAAATATATTAATATAATATTATTATTTTATTTTTAAATTTTAATTTGTTTAATTTTGATTAGATCATGTTTCTATTAAAAAATTTAACTATTTTTTAACTTATTTAAATATATTATTATTACATAAATTTATTATTTAAACCCGTGTATAAATATTTTTAATTTTAAATAAAATATAAATTTATTATAAATAAAAAAATTATAACATAATATATTAATATAATAATTAAATATTAATAATAATATAATTAAAATATAAAAAATATATTAATATAATATTTTTATTTTATTTTTAAATTTTAATTTGTTTAATTTTAAT
This sequence comes from Abrus precatorius, assembly GCF_003935025.1. Taxonomy (NCBI): domain Eukaryota; kingdom Viridiplantae; phylum Streptophyta; class Magnoliopsida; order Fabales; family Fabaceae; genus Abrus; species Abrus precatorius. The sequence continues at coordinate 33,861,154 of NW_020874428.1, read as the reverse complement.
TATGTCAGGAAAATAACTGCTCTTCAATTTATTAAATATAATAATTTATTATTTAAATATGTATTTAAATATTTTTAATTAAAATTTTCATATAGGGCATTTAGACATTTTTGAAGGTACTACAAAATTTACCTTTTTTATAACCACATGTGATGAAATAAATGCAAAAACTGTAAATTTGGATGGATGACAGTATTTTCCTCCTTTGCTTTGAATTTTCTTTTCATTTCATTTGCCTGATACAAAATTACAAGTGGAAGGCTTGGGTCACCAGTGTTGACTGTTGACTATAAAGAAAAAGAAAAAGGATAATGGAATAATATAATATTCATCATATTTGGGAAACGGGGGAAAAAGAAGGCTATCACACAAAAATTTACAATGGTAAGGAACCTGAAAGATATTAGATACTAATATACTACAACACTTGGCTGCAGCCGCAAGAGACTTCTTGTTAGCTTAGAAGCAGGTCAGGCTCGTATTATGCGTGTTGGAATTTCCGAGGTTGGTTACTTATTTACCTCCATAGCTTGCTTGATTTGCATGAGATGCGTTCGAAGGCTATATTCCTCAACCTGTTTTAGCCAAAATAAAAATGAAAATTAGAAACTGATACAAGGATCATGATGAAGCATATTCCATTCCACTCATCCTTCAATTGAAGATAAAGGACTACACACATTAGCCACATATTTTCGTCGACAAGACATTCATCTAACTGGTCACAAAAATTGTGCTTATACATCCATACACTCATCACTAATTAGCAATGGGAATTTATTTCCCACTAATTTATGCTCGTACACAAAACCATAAACTTGAGAGATTTGTTGTGCATTATTGAAGTACTTAAGCCATTTATCGTGACTCTGACCTTCATAGCCGTTGCAAAAGTCAGCAGCGCTTCACATTCATCAAGCATGGCTTTCTCCTGTGCTGATACAATAGCAACTTCAGAAATTAAGTTATTCATGCCCTCCACCTATTCAGACACAAAAAATAACATGGTGTCAGCCTTAACCCTTTACAGATTTACCAATCAATCTTAAAGGAAAATCAAAAGAAAAACATACAAACAGCAAAGAAAAAAAGTTTGATACAAAATGTGTTGACCTAAAATATAGCAGGATAGATGAGTGCTAGGTGTATGAATCAAACCAGTAGAATTATTAACTCACCCGTGAAAGCAAAGGGCAGATTGCAGATCCCATTGCTTGCATGGCATCAACAGCTGAACAGATAGCAACCTTCAAATGCTCAATATCTGCCTGTAAAAGTGTAATCACATTAATGATGCTAGTGTCTCTTTGGAGGTATCAGACCAGAATAAACAAAACCCATACATACCTTTGCCCCTCCAGTTAGAGGAAGACGAAGAGTACTTGCCTCTAGGTCTTCAACAGCCCCAGACAGAGCATCAACATGATCGCTTTCAAGTACAGCCCAGTCATCAAGGTAGGCCATCTGCTTCATTGATTGTCAAAGGGCCATAATTAAAAAAATGATCACTAAGTATTGAAGGAAAGTTAAAAACAATTAAATAAGGAAAGGAAATAGCATTATATTTATTGGAAGTGAAATTACAACCTCAACTTTGAAAAGATATCACACAATATCACTATCTTCTTGATCAAAATGTTTTCTAAGCTGTAACCTAGATCAAAATGGAAATAACCTCCCAAAACTAGATCAAATAGAACAGATATACTTTTTACGCAATTATAATAATCTATTTCAACGATTAACAGGAATTACAAATAACATGTTATCGTAGTCAACATGAAGTTAACTTTTCAATGTAGGGCCCATCTCTTGCTGAGTATACGTGTGTCACTAATAAATTCAACAATAATTGTCTCTAGTTAAATTACCCAAAAAAAAAAAAAGTAATCGTGATGTATCATCAACAACAAAAGATTTAGAATGATAAATACTTTAGTCAAGAGAGAAGTGTTACTTGATCATTCAAGATATAATTCAGCTTCAGCTCAAGCTGCAGCTGCTGGAGATTGCTCCTCTTCCTAATAATCGATTCCCAGGTGGACAAAGTAGTGCGCCATACATTATACAGAGTTTGCTGCACCATCGAGCAAGTTCTTGTAAAATGATGTACCCAAATGATTTAACCAAATACAATCTTCTACATAGTGGAATGCCCACACTAACAAGAGTTTGCCAACCTGTCAAAGATAGCAAGTCATACCTCCACAGTTGCACTTTGGATGTAAAATACATCCTCTGCTCTGGCATTGACAAATCTCCATTGCAAGTATCTGTTGTAGAGAAGTCGTAATTGGTGAGCATCTTCTATGAGGGATGCACCCTTTTTCCCCTTTTTAAAATCAGCAATAAAGCTAAGCACCGAAGTTGAATTGTTGGATTGGTTGGATGGAGTGGCTGGCCTTATTCTAGATGGACTAACCCCTCTAGGAGGAGTTGATGGCCGTGACCGAGATGGACTGACACCCCTTGAACCAGAAGACGATGGCACTGAGGTCTTAATAGGTGATGGGAGCCGTGATCCCGGATTTGACAAGGACTGAGATCTGACTCCAGCAATTGCTAATCCTGTTTTATCAGATTGAGTTACAGACACAGATTTGAGAGGCCTTAATACCTGGAAGCTATCATCAACTGCTTTCACATCGCTTCCTATTCTACCACTTTCAACAAGCAACAAAAGCCTTTCAGCATCACTAGAAGTTCTGTGCAAGGGCTTACTCGCTTCACCTGGAAAAGACAATCTCCTCAACGAAGACACACCAGTTCCTGGAACACTAGAAGTTCTATTTGATGCATTAGAAGATACCTTCCCACCTATTCTACTTGGCCATCGATGCTGATCTATCAATCGAGAATGCAAACCATCAACTGGTTTCGAATTCTCAGACTGATCAGGGACATTCTTCCCTTTAAGAGGATTCCTCTTTCTCTCAGGAGTGGACTTCCGAATATTTGGTGTTTCAACCTGCTTATGCGCCACATTTGAAGCAGGGCGCAGTGTACGATCAGAAGCATTTGTCACTGGCTTCTCTTTCTTGCTAACAGGAATGGAAATGGTATCTGACTGAAAAGAAACACTCAAACTTCTCATAGTGGAAGGCCAAAGACTCTCTGGTTTGCCACCAACTACCCTTCTGGATGATGATAAATGCACATCTACGGAGGGTGTAGAAGGACTTGATGGGGAAGGAGGAGTCGCAGGCCTCTTCCTCTCCACTGATTGAGCCCTCTTGGGTAACAATTTGGATGATGATGCAGGTGTTGTTCTTGTGAGGTTTGGAGAGGGACACCGACGAGGGGTAGCCGGAGTTGGTGACTTGTACCGTGGACTAACTTCCCTTGTTGCCGAGCGCCGGGTGGTGACTGCATTGTTCTTTTCAGCCGAAACCAAGGGTGCTCTTTGGGTCTCCACGGTTCTGTGTTTCCTTAATGCTTGCTCTGATTCACATACATCCATCCACTCTATTCCAGTTACACCGCATTGATGGAAGCTTTCATATAACTAAATCAAATTCAGCATCTTTGGCAATCATGTATCAATGGAGAAAATGAACAGCACAGCATACATTATCCAGAAAGAAGATCCTTTTCTGTGAAATAAATCTGCCACGAATGAACATAAAGTAAGATACTACAGACTGGGAAACAGAAGAAAAGCAAGGAATAAACCCCCAGAGAAAAAGGAAAAGGAAAAACACGAAAAGCGCACGTCTTTACAGAGACTCAGATCTATTGAAGTGGGAATTTGAGAATCACAGGCAATTAGCGCAAGTGGGTATGTTTTATTCATACAAAAAGACCCGAATCCAACAAGATCAGGACACGGCAAGAAGAATATGGAGAGGGTAAACAACATTTGGTGTAATGGGTGAGAGGAACTCGCGGAAACTGTCTCAACGTACATTTAACGTTTTATCATGAAACGTTGGTCACGGTTAACCACTTAACTGAAGAGAAAAAAAGGTTTGAAGTGCTGGGGAAGAGGGGTCCCCTTGGAAATTGGGAATACTGGGAAGGGGAATTGGAATAATTAGAGGGTGTAGGATAAGAGAGAGGAAGTGCGTAGGGTAAGAAAGGCTTTAATTTTTCCCCTTTTGTCTCTCTCACGGGAATGCCATGGTCGGGTAGGCTGGCAATGGGTTCACTCCACATAAACCCACTCTGTCCTATAACTCCTTCTCTCTCAACTCCTTTTCATGAAAGGGAATTCAATGAAAGCGATGCCATAACTTGCAGGGCCAAAAATAAAAAAATAAAAAAAAGTATCTCATCCCTCTTACAATACTCTCCCATTCTTCCCAAACACACACACCCAACAAGTTAAACTTAAATCAACATCTAGGCTTAATTACCATACCATATAATAACTATATCATGAGTTTCCTCTCTTGAAATTTGCAGACAGAATTTTCGATGGAGCCTCTAAATTATCTTTTGTCTGTATGTAGATGCTGCACACAATATTATATATTAATTTAATTGAAGGTTGGAGTTTGAACTCATTGGTGCTATTGTTGTTTGGGAGAGATGGGTAAAGACAAAGAGGTCCACGTGCAGGGACGATCATTGTCCATCCCCATAAAACTATTGTGCAAACCTAACATGATTCAGAAACATTGCTTCCTGCAAATTTTTTTAAAATATTAAAAAATAACAAGACTGATGGTAATTCTGATTTTGACACCCTGAATTATTTTGGGGAGTAGTGTGAAGGAATATCGCTGAAATCCAAGAAAGAAAGGAAAGAAAGAAAACTTTTCTTTTTTACGTGAAAGAAACAAAGGGTTCTGATGACAGATGTCTGGATTGACAGGTTCATGTCTCTCTCACTCAAGACACGTTTAAGTGTTTCCCTGTTCATGTAATCGCGCAGAAACAATTTAAGTACCTGAGTGCATTGAATGAATATATTTCACAAATTCTTCAACAAAATTTGAACCTTTCTCTAATTTCAAGATTTTCAAGAACATGATTATTGATAATGATAATTTATTGACCAGAAAGCTTAATCAGAAACAAAAATCATAATGTGATATAGTAAATGAAGTAATCAAGATCGAGTCAAGAATTAAAAGGAAAAAGCTCCAAAATGGAAAAGTAAATTAGTCAGAACCCAATTGACTCAATTGTAACGAATTTCTCACCTTCTATTACTGATAAATAAGTTCCGATTAGATTAAAGGGACTCGAAACGCAACGCATCAATGGAACAACGAATCGACGCGAGAGAACCCTACAGAGAGAAGAAAAAAAACGAGACGAGGATTCAGATTCCGGAGACGGAAGGATCGACGGCGGGAGTCGCCGGAGTCAGTTTCGCCGGCGATGGCAGTTTCGTGATTTGGAAGCAGACAGAAAAAGCGAAGAAGAAGAGTTAAAAGAGGGGAAAATTTTTATGTTTTCGTGTTAGAGCGAAAAAGTTTCTAATGTAAAATAAAATAATAAAAATTAATAGAGAATATAAGAAAACGGTTTCAGTTGGGAAAAAAGGAGGGAGAGGTAGGGACAGTTGTTTTCGCGCCACCTACTTTTAATCGTTCTTCGTTCTTATGCAGTTAATTATTATTGTTACCATTTTATTATTTTAATATATTAAAAACTTTTTATTATTTTAATATTTTTTATTTAACTAACCTTTTATTATTTTAATTTTAAAAGTACATTACAGGTTCTATCCAATTGCTTGCAATGTGAAACCATCGTAAGAACGAGTGGTCAAATGTTCATTCGCCGATGCGTCTATCCAAACGTTGACTATTATTTTTAGTATTGACTCCATTAAAATTAGAACCTAGAAAACCTTTTTTTTTTCTTCCTTAAATGTTTAAATGCCACGTTATTTGTTTTGAGGCTTAACATCAAATACACGTTCCTTAATTCTAGGATTTAATCAATTTCATGTTACAACTAGAACTTACGAAAAAGTAGTTATGCTTTAATTAAATTTGGTTACTTAGCTTTCATCGTATTTACACGGTGATATTAATTGTTAAATATTTCTTTGGATTTGACTAAAATGGATGTAATATATAATTTCTTATATTGTATTATTTTACATTTCTTCATCTCGACGTATCCACGCCATCACCATTTAATATAGAATTTTCTTCTGTCTTTTTTTTATTTTTATAAAGATAAACTTGTAGCATGTAAATGAAAATAATATTCTATGATTGTATGTTTAAAAAATTATTGAAATATATTTTTTAACATTTTCCACATTTATATAACTGGAAAAAAAAATCAAATTTATTGATTCGGATCTGTTTGCTTAGTAGACTTAAGTTGCAAACAAAATAAATGAGACCTTACAAATAATAATGGGAAGTAGTGAACCATTTAATCAATTACAGTTTCACATATATGTGTGCCAATAATTAATACTTGAATGCGAAAGAAAGAAGGTGCCCCCCTTTTTATATTTCTTTCAATGAGTGAGAGAATATAGTTAATTAGCGTTTTGGCACCACATGACAGCATGTGTCAATTAATACAAAAACTAAAATTGTTTATTTGACACAAGCTCAGGATTTGCAGTGTTAATAGCTAAACTAAACGATAAAAAATTGAAAATAAAAAAATTAATTTACTTTAGTTTTTTTCAGTTTTTTCTTGTAAAAAATTATTAGTTTAGTTCGATTCCTAATTTTGTTTGACGAATCAGACCTAATTAAACGTGTGTATGTGTGTACATACAAACAATATAAGCTATTTATGTGTGAATATTTAGTAATTTATTTTCATTATATATTTATGAATTTTAACTGTTAAAGATAAAACGATATATGATTTTTTTTCACGTAATGATACATTATTATTGTTTGATGTAATATATTTTATTTTTCTCCTCACTTACATGAAGAGCATAATTTACTATTTTAAGTGAAAGAATGTAAATTTATAAATGTTCTATATTTTGTTAGGCATGATGGGTTTTTTTTTTATATGAAATAATAAATCTTAACAATTAATTATTTAAAAATTTAATGTATAATCGTACGATTTAGGCAAGTTAACTCAATGCTAGTCGGTTAAAGTAAAGGTAAACTGTGACTTTAGGCAAATGTTGCAGAGATATATAGTAAAAAATAACAATATTATTATATATAAAATTCTTTAAGTCAACGTGTTATGTTTATAACATTCCATTCAAGGTATTTTTATCAAGACTTTTAAAATGTATTATTGTTGGATCATGAACAAAATAAAATTTTATTTAATAGAAACTTCACTACACGAATTTTATAAATTAGTAAGTTTTCGCACACTATTAATACTATTAAATAAAATAAATTTTAAATATAAAATATTATATTTCATGACTATTTTTTAATTCAACAAATTTTATAGAATTTTAAAAATATAATCTTTTTAAACTTAATTAAATTGAAAAAAAATATTAAATATAAAATAAGTATGTATAAAATAAGTATGTAATAATAATAGTAATGATAATGATAATAATAACAATAGAGAATAAAACAACTATTATTTTAAAAATAAGAAACTCACGTTGATTATATAAAAGCACATTAACATTTACTCGAAAAATTTTGTCACTAAGTCATCATTATTATTTATTTAGCATCAGAAATTGGGTTGGTAATACTGATACATAGTTGAATTCAATTTAAAAATGTTACTTTATTTGTTGCAAATTAGCTAAGATATTTTTACCATTATTCTCTCGCTGATTTATCACATTTTTACGTTATCTAACACTAAATTGTAGGTAATCCATCGCTAAGTTTTTGGGTTTAAATAAAATTATGTTGCTAAAGTTCATTAATCAATCGCTAACATGATAAATTATTCAAAGTCCTAATAAAAGCATTATTATATCAAAACTAAATTAGCTATACAAATAGTTTTAAAAAAAAAAAAGTTGTAGCAAATCAATCCAAGTTCAACTCATCATCATCCGGATTCTCATGGTTCAGTCTAGCAATTTGACCCTGTGATGGTACATCTGTGTTCTAACACACCATTTCCAGTTTGGAAGTAAGGAAATCCTAAAAAGCAAGTAGACTACGTGTCTTGATAAACAATGACATTACTAAATTTATAACTTCCATGTTATATGTATACTTCTGTTTAAGGTTTATTACAGGAAGAACCTGTAACCTTAGAGGATGAAGGTTTTGTATTCAATAAAATAGTAAGTTCTTATTGAAAGAATAAATTTTTATTTCACTTCTGTATTCTTAATATAATAAATATTTTTTATAAAACGTTTTGACTTTAGTTTTTAAATCAACACGATGTTTTCATATATCAAACTGGGTCGCTATCAACAACAGTGAAATTTCTCTTCCTCTCATCTAAAATATCTACTTTTGTCATTTCCTGTGTCCAGAAACATCAACAGAAGTTTCCGGAATAGCTTTGTTAGTTTGATGTCTGCTTTCTCTGTTTAATTCTTCTGATTGGAAGCTAATGGTTGATCGGTGGTTTACTTAATTGCATCTGCTTTTATATTATCTTCGGTCTCTCTTTGCGTTCATCGAATCATCCTTCTCCATGATACAACTTGAGCTCAAAAACGGATTATTTTAACCATTTGACATCAACCAATTAACCACCGCCACGTCATACAACATTAATTGCACGTTTAAATGTCAAACGCTGAATGGCTAACGTAGTTTGAGTTTTGGAAGAGAATGTTCCATGAAGTTAGTCAGATCAGTTTGACAATTGGTCATCTTTTTATTTTGACCCTTTTAGAGTTTTTGTGTCGTTTTCAGAAAGAAAGTTGGAACAACATTTGTGTGCGTAACCATCAAGCACATCGCTGATATTTAGTTTTTCAAAAAAATTCTATTTATTTTTAAAGATTTATATACAAATAGAAAATATTTTTACATTCTCTTTTATAAATCTTTTTTAAAAATAAAAAAACGATTTTTTAATTACAAAATGAAAAAAATATTTTGTAAAACTAAATAATGGGAAACTTCAAAGGGCTCCTTAGCTCTCCTAACTCAACTACTAATTGAACTTTGTGATAAGGGTAACAATGACTGAATCAATGACAAGTGTAATTCTGGGACTAAGTTTATTTACTTTTATCGAATTACTGATGTTCACACTGTGACAAGTTCCAAATATACAAGACATACGAATCTTGCAATTACCTAAGATTGTTAACAGGGATTCCAGTTTTATTATTTAAATGATTAAATATTAATATATAATTAATTTTATTTCTCACTTTTTTGTCTCTATATACACATGGTAAAAATTGTGGAATGTCATATCAATCGGATATGTATCGTGGAAGCGCTTCTGCTAAATTAAATAGAATTATATTGAGAAAAGACTAACATGATTCACAAAAACAATCTTAAAAGGACTGTTTAATAGTTTTATTTTTTTAAGCAAATAAATTAGGTCAAATAATTCTTCTAAAATAAAAAATTATTAACATATTTTTAAATTAAATTATTAATTTTACTATTTATTAATATAAATTTAACAATAAAAATTGCAAGGTTTTTTTTTTTTTGGCAATTACTGTTCCACGTTGAAGTGTTTTTCGGTCCAATCAGTTCCACGGATAATATAATATTTTTGGTTCACTTTCCACTTATAATACTACTATTTGAGTAAAAACACTTCTGGGCCGAACCTCAAGGCCTAGTTTTAGTCTCTTTCTGTTCTTTTTTTTTTTGGGGGGGGGAAATTTGTTATTTATAAATTACTTGTATGTATATAAATATTTATAGCATAAAATATATTATTATAAAAACTTTAAATAAACTATATTAAAAAAAAATAGTTTTGTAGTAATATAACGGAAAGGCACATGCGACTTGTGGGGTTTTCTTTCTCTGCGATGGTCACCACCACATGCAGCGATGCCGACATGTCGACACGTATCTCTCATCTCAGCTCATGTTTTTGTTTTTATGCGTTATCTGTTTCCTTATCATTGGCCTCGCACCTTCGACAATTTTTTATTATATATCTTTTAGAACGATGATACCCATTTATTATTGGTGATTATTTATATCTGCATATTAGAAAAAAAAAATCTTTTTCATCACATTTCAAATATCGATTATAACTGTGTTTAAAAAATTTATAAACATTAATCTATGGTAAAATTACAATTGATAACGTTAAAATAAATATAAATGTATATCTATTTAAACGTAAATCTCAAACACACGCTGTATTTCTTGTATTGTCATGAGTTATGAATCAATCTCTGATTGGTAAAATTGAATTTGATTCTTGATTGCTACGTATGTGGCAATCAACTTTATTAGAAGTCCACTACCCAAACTCCTACCCAACAAAAATTAATCAATTTTTATTTTTATTTAAATAAAAATAAAATTAAACGTTCAATTTTTACAACAAAGAAGAGGGTACAAATTTTTCCATGGATATGTCATACCCCTTCCTTGTCCCCTTATTTCTCTAACTTGTCAGTTTCCTCTAGTCCTGTGTTTTCTCTTTTTCTTACTTTCCAGACTTAGATTTGCTGGTATTTAGTTAAACTTCTCAGACTTGTGTGTATTTGTTACGAGACACTATCATTACCTGCCACGTGTTAAATCCATGTGAATATTATTGAATAATTAATTATAAATTGTACAATAATTTAGAATGATGGCTATATATTGTCCTTGCCACAAAAGAAAATTGCATGATTCTAAACTCTCGCCGATTTTGTTCTTGTTTTGTTCGTCGGATCGAAGTTTGCATCGGATACCTTGTCGGTTCCAATTAATTAACAAAGAAATACCACCCCGATGCATTTGTATTAATTAAGGCCTGCTATAGATTTTTATTTTAGTCTTGATTATATGTATAAATTACTTTAATATTTTTATGTAAAATGATGATACAAAATAAATCATTTTTATCATATTAAAAGTAAAAGAAAAATTTATAAAATTAAGATTAAATTGATTAATGTTGAGGATCTAAAGTAAAGATTTACTCCTCTAACAACTATCAACTAACGATGTTATTAATTTTGTTTTACTTGGAAGGAGAGATGCAAATTATTGCCATATTCATGGAATCATTTTAATCACCAAACTAAGCTTCAGGCTATATTAATAAATTTGTTCTTGCCCCAAATGGGATATGGGTTACCATATTATGGAATCATTTATAGCACTACCTAGCAAAATGGTAACAAACCAGACATATTCACTATGCTAGACTGTGGAGACCACCATCATGCGACGAGAAAACGAAAAGTTGAAAACATGAAAGCGACAGTGAAAATTTCAATTAGAAAAATGTTATATCTTTTTACCATTTCAGTTTACAAATTATCCTTTTCGTAAAAAATATGTATATTTTCTATAAAAAGAAAAATTCTTTTTAAAGAACATATATTACTTTTATGTGAGTTGGAGTTTATAAACTGAATTTGTAGAAAGCTGTGATATTTCTCTTTTGATTGTGTTTTTGTGAGGCTTACTTACGTAATTGGTGAAAATTTTGAACTTGTATACCTTACATTATTAATTATAATTATTGTTGTTTTAAAGTTACAAAATAAAAGTGCAAAAACACCGTGGATAAGAGACATATATGTCTAACTGAATGCTCATACATCTAATAGCATGCATTTTTGGCAAAGTTTAATTTTAGTAAAATAATCGCTTATTTTATTAAAAACTCTCACTAAATTAAAAAAAACAATTATCTTTATAAAATAAATTAAATATACATTAACATGATCAAATTCGAGAGCAAGGGTTACATTTAAAAATCATTAATTAACCATAACCATTAATATAACAACATATAAAATTATTATCAAAATGTATTTTATTAATATTTATAATTAACCATTATAATTTCACACACTTCACTTTCTAAAATGCTGTTCCTTATTTTAAAAAAGTAACTAACATGATGGTTGCACACAAATCTTAAAATCTTTGAATAAGTGTCAATTAAGCTATAATCATGCATGTTTATATTTTATTGATCACTTTGTTCCGAGTGTTGGATGGTTTATTGTCTGCATCAAAAGTGGAGAGTTTGGTACTCGGAAGATTGGCAAGTGGAAGGTAACATGATCAAATCTTTCTATTCCATACCTATTGAGAGGCTTATGAAAGGATAAACTAAAATCTTACAAGTTTAGCTTAAGAATCTATCCAAAATCGGAATACGTGCCGACAAAAGTATTTAACAATTTAAAAGACGGCAGGGTTATTATGCCATGCAATAATGGGTCATTTTTGTTTAACTAAATTTTTTGTTTGAGAATTTTTAAATAGATTTTTTTTTTATAATTCTTAAATTTTTTTCCATAAATTCATTATTTTTAAAGAAAAATAAGTGTAAACGTTACCGTTATTAATTTTATTTTCAATTCATTCATTCATCATATTAGAAAAATAATATTTGTTTTCACAGCATGTACCAAATTCCACATGCAGGAAATTCTAATATAGAGAAGTCATAATGCATAATTTGTAGACAGCATGTTTTAGTCGTGAAATTAATATGACGGTCTTGTTTATGAACTCAGTAAAAAAAAGGTTTTTTAGCAGGGCCGAGGTGGCCCAGTGGGCCAAAATGGACCATTGTAGATTTGGTTGATGCGACGGTAGAAGGTAGTTTGGGCAGTTAGGGAATGACAATGCAATGGAAGAGGGGTTCATCCACTTTCTGTTGAATGTTGTTAGAGACGATGGGCAACACATCCTCCATGCTCACCCAATACGACATCGAAGAGGTTCAGCAACACTGCAATCACGCTTGTAACTTCTCTCTCTCTCTCTCTCTCTTCCCATTCTCATTTCATTTTTTTCTCGTCTTTCAATTTCTCACTCTCTTTCTCTCTCTAGTTACGCAGCAGGAGATTGTTTCTCTCTACCATCGCTTCTGTCAGCTCGATCGCAACAACTGCGGTTTCATCTCTTCCGATGAATTCCTCTCCATACCCGAATTCGCCGTCAATCCTCTCTCTCAGGTCTCTCTCTCTCTCTCTCTCTCTCTCTATATATATATATATATATATAATATATATATATATAATATATATATATATATATATATATATATATAAATTGTGAATTAATGATTCAATTTATGAATGAGGTATTACTGCTAATATGACAGAGCTTGTTGAGAATGCTTGATGGCTTGAACTTCAAGGAATTCGTCGCCTTCTTGTCTGCCTTCAGTCCCCGTGCTACCATTCACCACAAAATCGAATGTAATATTTTCAATACAATTTATTATTAAAAGCTTTTTTTTTTTCTATATTCATTCAAATTCAATGCCTAAGCATTATTCATCATTTCACTCTGCTTATTTTGTAGTTATTTTCAAAGTGTATGATTCGGACTGCAACGGAAAAGTAACCTTCCATGACATGTTGAGGGCTTTAAGGGATATGACTGGACCCTTTATGTCTGAACAACAGAGAGAGGTCGTGTTTAATTATCGCTTTCTTTTGTTTCTGCTATGTAATTTTGTTATTGTTCTCTGCATTTTATATTGGAATTTAATGCCTGTTTGGTTTTTTTTTTCTTTTGGCTACATTGAATCCTGAGTTATCCGAGTTAAGCCGAATGAACCATTTCAAGACCTGTTTAGTTTGAGAAAATGCTTTCTGTTTTTACTTCCCGTTTTCGTAAATAATTATAAAAATGCCATCTGCTTTTAACTATTTTTTTTAAAGATTTGTGTTGGAAATAAGAATCAAGTAAGTTAACTTTTTTGTAATTATTTGCAAAAATAAGAAATAAAAATACTAAATGCATTCACGAACCAAGAGGCTCTTAGCCTTTCTTTGTCATCTTCCTAGTTATCTACCAAATAAAATACTCGTGGTCACTCATCATTTTGCTCCACCTAAAGTGTTTCAAATTGCCGACCACTGCGGTCGCAATATTGCCATTGCAGTGGTGTTAGTAACTGTTTCAGACCGCAATTGCGGTGTAATTAATGTTCACTGAGAAAATTGTAACGTAACGCCGCAGCACCGCGGGTGCAGCGGGCTGCATTATCCTGCGGCAAACATTAGAGTCCTCACAAAAAGTATTATTCATTATTTTTCTTTTATTATTTAGTAGATTTAGTTAGAATTACGAAGGATTAAGAGAATTTTAGGACGGTGGTGAGCTTGTGATGAAGGAAATGAGAGATTTGGGAAGGAGTAAAAAGAGGTGTGAGATTTTAAATATGGATAATAATATGTTATAATATTTGAAAACATAAAATAAATTTACATCGCAACGGCCGCAATGGGCATTGCTGTGACCGCAATATCTGTAATTGCAGTAGCCACAACTGCAATTTAAAACATAATGGACATTTTATTGGTGGATATCAGTTTTGTTGATATTGTTACTTGACAATTGATTTCAATTGGTTATAACAGCTTCTGATGCATTCTGTTTCCTTCGTACATACAGGAAGTTTTGACACAGGTCCTTGAGGAGGCTGGCTATACAAAGGATTCTTTATTAGTTTTGTCTGACTTCATGAAGGTACTGAAACTAGCATGACTTGTTGCACTAGAATTCATAAGCTAACTTAGATAATCATTATAATAGGCAAGGGAAGGGATAGTGCATCGAGTCTTTTATTATTTTTTTAGCTTCTCCTTCATATCTACTACAATCTTACCATGTAGTTCAAAGACATAGAAAGCCTTTGATAGTTGCCTAAAACCATTATTGCACCTTGGGCCTTGAAAAGAGATTTGAGGAAGGAAATTAAGTAACAGCACAATGAGTTAATAATGTCCAGCGGAGGCTCTATTTTGTTGATTTATCCTGTTAATTATTTACAGGTAGAGTTATCTATATGGCTACATATGTATTAGCTTGCAGTGGCAAGGCCAATCTTACCACTTACCTTCCCTGCCAATGTGTTAAACCAACTGCATTATTTTCATTCGGAACATAGATCATAATTAGCGCAAAACTTATGCTTATCTTGGTCAAGGGGCATTGCATTTCCAACTCATGACTGTCCAAGGGCCATACAACAGAATTCAAGCTCATGATTATTTGAGGGCCATACATGTTCATACTCATGCGGGTTTTACACTATGCATACTAAACACTGCTGTCAGTTTGATATTTATTAATGTGCCATCTTTCATATGAAAAATATTTGACTGTCCCTTTTTGCTGGTAGATTCTTGGCAATTCGGGTTTGAAGATGGAAGCAGAGGTTCCAGTTGATTAGAATGAGGATAATACCATTGCCTTAGTGTAGAATACTATAATATACGAAAAAGAAACTCTCTCATATGCTTTCCTTTTGAGTTTTTGATGAAGGAGATTCTTGGTTTTGGTTCCAGTTGTTGAGTCTTTGATTACTGCAAAACCGAAATATGGACGATATAATTTTTAACAAATGCATTTAGAATTACGTTTTTCTATGAACTTTGATTGTTCAATAACTTTTACTTGTTTTGAACTAGATTTGGGAGGTTTTTTATTTCATGTAAATTACCTAGGATTTTGAAACAAGTTCCTACATTTTTTTTTCCTGATATTACATTTACAAATACCCAGAGCACTTATCTGGTCAAATTTTGCCGTGCAAGTGTTTAGGATATATCAAATTATCAATGTAATAGCTACTACATAATTCGCTCACTCAGAGCACTCGATAAAATAAGAACGACATTGCTACGATCTACATAACTTTCAATAGTATCATAACGTTAACAGGTTAGTTATGTTTACTTTAACGTTTAATGAATTCCAAACTTTACTGAATTATTTAGCAGGTAGGTTTATATTCATAAAGTTAAATAAAAGGTCCTTGTAATAAATTTGTAAATTTTGATTTATGTACACATATCCATTGGCCTATAGTAAATAAAATAAACAATATATTTATTAATATATAACCATTCTTAAAGGGACAACTAAAAGAAGAAAATGACTTACATATTCTTATAAATCAATACCTTCTTTGAAATCAAGATTTACCAGTAACCTTGTTCCATTGAAATTATTACATATTCTTAATGTGCTTAACAAAATTTCTTAATCAATTACTTTGAAACACGTACATTTACAATATATTTGATTCCAATATTCTTTCATATAATCATACGATTAAAAGTTTTCATCTTACATAATAGAAAAACAATAACACATGGACTATTTGAATTCTCCTTAAAAAGAAAACTCATAATTTGTTTAGCAAATTCCTTCCAAAAAATACAATATTAATGTACTTTTTGGTCTTTCCATCTCCTTGACTTTCTCTTAAATCATCTTTTTCCCCCAAATCTCCAATAACATCTAATATTTATGAAAAAATAAATAAAAAATAAATTCATTTACCATCCACTGAAAACCACGGTGAGTTATAAAACCCTTCATCCTTATAAATACCTACAAATGAGATTAGTCACATCAATTCCCTATAAAATCTATGAGAAAGGAACAAAATCAATAGATGCAATTTAATTAGAGTACTTAAGAGTAAGCACATATATATACAGAGTAAAGAGAAATTAGTTTGAACTTAATCTTTATATATATATATATACAAAAGTACCATGTAAGACTTTGCAACTGAAAAGACAATGCATTTATAATTATCTAATCATTTTATTTTATAACTATTGAATTCTATAAATGCATGATTCTATTTATTAATATCAACTTGCACATATTTGCTTGTTTAAAGATAATTTTAATCAATGCATTCATTGTATTGTGTTTCTCAAAAAGGCTTAATAATTTATGTTATAAGCATTCATTATATATGAGAATACACAAAGCTAACCTGACAAATTCGTGCAAGATTCAGTTATTTTAAAAATACTTACCCATTTGAATTTATTTTTACATTTGACCTTTGAGATCCTAAACAACACATACTAAATCTTTATATTAATTACTATCATCTACAAATACTTAAAGGGAAGGAGAGAAGTCATACCAATTTTAATTGGGAGAAATGGAGAAGACAAAATAATTAACAATAATATGAGAAATAAATTAAGTGAAATATTAAAAAATTGCTAATTAGGGCTACAAAGATATTACTTTAAAATTTTAAAGTAATTTTTAATTAAAATTATATGAATAATATTTTAAATTTCTTAACTTGAATCTTTGAATTTGTAGATAGCATTTACATATTAATAGCATAAAATTTCAAGATAGTTTAAAGAAGAAGCAGCTGTAATCACACCAAAACGAAAAATAGAATAATAGAATAGTATTTTAAAATTGAAATTTGTATATTATATCAATGTCATAAACTTTTATTCTCCCCAGAAGAAGATTACAAGTTGGTTATTAACGAATGAATCTGGCTTCAACATAAACGATGAGCAGTCAGGAAATGGAGAAAATTAAGTTTTCAAATTTCTCTGTAATAGTGGATCAACAAGAATTGAAAAGAAAAATCTGAACATTGTGTTTAAGATGCGAAAAAAAATATTCAGTATCAAGCTTCCTATAGCACCGAGAACAGAATATATTTGTCAGAATAAACTGATTCATTAGAATTTTAACACGTATCATTGCTACCAAAAGTATTATCTTTATCCATTTATAAATAGCGATAATTATAACTCACCCGAAAAAGTGAGATATTTATCAAAGATTTTGATTTATTTACGGAAATGATTTTGTTTGAGGCATGAGGAGGTGAATGGCACGCATGCGCGTGGTGGAGGGGACGAGACATCAGAACACTATTATAAATCATCAACATGGTCGTGGGAGTGGCTCATTGTAGCCGTTGGAAAGGAGTCGAAGAAACAACCTTTTGAAACCCCCAAAAAAAAAAAAAAAAGAATCGAAAAGAAGGGGCTACCTACGAGTAACGAGCAATTGCGGGTCCTACAAGGAAACCATTCATTCATCAACGCCTCCCCCTGAGTGACCCAAATTCACAACATAATAATGCCAATGCACAAACGTTAACCAACGAACCCATGATTTTGTCTATAATTCTGCAACATACCCTAAACGAAACTCACTCTCTGTCTTTTTCCTCCTCATATGGGTCTACCCCTGTATCTACCTCTCCCTCTCCCTCTGCTTGCTGTTCCTCTGCAAAACTCTAAACCCACCACCACCACACACAAAGGTTTGATTCATTTATTTTTCAACTAAATACAACCAAAACACAGAATTCTGCTTTGGAAAATTAATAAAGTAAGGTTAGAAGATAGTTTTCGCTTTCATTATATTTCCTTGTTAGAGAAAGCGTAACGGTGTTTTATATGGTTGTGCAACATGTCCCTGTGTAAGTCACCCCTTTTTTTTTACGTCTTTTTCTATATTTTATTCCCAGCCAAAGACAGGTTTCATTGCCCCAATTTGTTTGCGATTATCAGATATATATAAACTTGTTCTCCTTTACTCTTGGGATGAAACGCCATTCCTCTCTGATCAACGTTGTGTATGAAGGTAAGTATCAATAGACTCTGAAACCTCGATTTTCTTCTCCCCCAAACACCTCTTGTTAATCTTCTTAGGTTATGTGTATTTAGCAATTTACTATGCTAACATGCGTTAGAGCCATTTTGTTTTTTCAATAATGAAATTGATCCCGTACTAAAAAAGAAAAGAAGAATTCAATTTTCCAACCATTGTTTCTTTCATGCTATGGTTGTCATGAAATTGCTACCATGGATGTTCAGGAACAAGTGATTGCTTCAACATTTAATCAACTGTAGCATCACATGGTAGAAACCAACATGGCTGAAAGTGACATAACAGCCATGAAGGAGACACTGCGTGCGCAACAGCAGCTTCTGCAGAAGCTGTATGCGGAGTTGGATACGGAAAGAGAAGCCTCAGCAACTGCAGCTAGTGAAGCCATGGACATGATATTGCGTTTGCAAGGAGAGAAGGCTGCGGTGAAGATGGAGGCAAGTCACTACAAGAGAATGGCAGAGGAGAAGATTGGCCATGCTGAGGCCACTCTTGAAGTTTTTGAAGAGCTTATGTATCAGAAGGAAATGGAAATTGCTTCTCTTGAGTTTCAAGTCTTGGCTTACAAACACAAGCTTCTAACCTTGGGGTCTGATTTCAATGCCAGTGATTTTGAATTCTCTGAAGACCTTCTGTTGAGTAGAGATGATGATCAACATAATGAAGAAAATGGTCAAAGTAGCACAGTAAGAAGGCTAAATTCATTGCCCCCTATACAGTTTAAGAATACCATGAAAGCTGCCAGGAAGAGAGAAAGATCACCAAGTCCCATTCAAGTTCAAGATGTACTTCCTAAAATAGTGGAGAGCACTGACCAAGAAGTTACTTTACCAAACTTGGATTTGCCAAGAAAATCAGTAGACTGTGCATATGAAACCCTTGATGAATATTGGAAACAGATAAGAAATTTAGATGAAAAAGTGAAAGTGATCTCAGATTCTAAAGAATCAGGAGGAGAAAAATATGCCAACCTGAGAAGTAGAAGAGGGAGATCATGTTCAATATTTTCACAAGTAAACACTAAGATAACCTGTGATCAAACAGATAGAGTACTACCTACTAATTCAGATAAAGTAAATAGCCACGATGGTACACAGGATAGAAAAGCAGTTGCTAGTCCCTCCTGCTCAGTTAATGTCCATGATGTATTTGAAGTCCCACAAACAAGTGAAAAGTTTGGAATCAGTGAACATGGGAAAAGAAGGCTTGTGAAATGGATTTCAGATGCAGATAACAGATTAACAAAACCAGATTCGGTGTCTGAGGAAATCATAGAATCACATGTTAAACATGATATGGACAAGCTAAAGAGTATGCTTAACGCACATCATGAAACCAAGATACCTAGTCCCAAAGATATGAGGACCATTGTTTGGCAGAAGAAAGAAGGGATGGATGTGGATTGTAATGCTCAAGCTGAGTTTCAAAAGTTGCATCAGAGAATTGATCAGCTAGAAAGGGAGAAAACCAATGTAAGGCAAGAGATAATTCATGAAGGAGATAGGGAAGAGCATTTGAGGTTGTTGAACGACATTTACAGTCAACTCAAATTAATGCAGTCAGAGATGAGAAGCTGGAAAACCCAAAAAGCTGCACCTAAGGAGGAAATTCCTTTGGGTCCCCTTCAAGAGGTAATGTAATGCTGTGGTGCTATAGTCTTTTCTTTTGAGAAAAGAATTTTTTGTTGCCTGCAAATCATACTGAGGCCAGTTATTGTTTGATAATACCTTACATTTGATGATAAATAAGGGGGCAGGATACTTTTGGGATGAGCTTTTATTTCTTGAATTATTTGTGTTCCTCACCTTTGAAATTTCAAATTTCTATGAACAGGCAATGGTGTACTTCTGGATTTGATCAATTAAGTACAGAATGACCATCTCAGACAACCAATTAACTCAGTGCATCATTTGGTGTACTTATCGTTTGTCCACAAAGAGGATTGTGTTGTATAGGCAGGTAGAATAGAGCTTCTAAGCCGAATTTTAGTCACAGAAGAATGTATACCTTTTCATGGTTCTATATTTTACAATGAGCACTAACATGACGGTGATTTGAAATTCTTGAGTGGTTTAGATGTCGTGTTTTTTCCCCAAAAATATAAGTATGGTCTAGCAAAACTGATAGTGTATTGTATTTCTTATAGTTGAAGTGAGAAAATAAAATACTGTCGTGAGCAAGTCCTTGCTTTTGTTTTTAAAAGTGAAACTTTAATGCTTATTATCTTTTATTAACTTGATAATGATGATTATGTTACTAGTAAGAGAAAATTTAGGAGATCTCTCACGATAGATATGCCGCTCCTTTTGCTAATTCTTTGCATGAGAATAGCCATAACATTGATGATTAGCTTCACGGAATCAAGACTTAGACACGCATGTGTTCTGCTTCCTTTTTAATTTTTTTTGTTTGGGTGTCATAAAAATAAGTGGTCTCAGAGAACAAGAATGATGGCTGGAGAAATCAAGTGGATCCTTTTAACAGGAAAAAAAATATTGTTTGTAGTGGATTCATATTTTTCAAAATATTTGGTTTAGTTCCTCCTGATACAATTATGTTTTCATAAGGGCCTCAGAAGGTCCATTCCAGTTTTATCTGCAATCTAATCCAAGCCCATGTTCATTAATGTCTTATATATGTCTTGCTATTTCTATTGAAAAAAAAAAATGGAAGTTGCTTTTTATACTTTCTTTTACATCTTATTAATCATTTTTTATAACTTTTTTAAGGTTCTTAAAAGTAATTTAATATACTATTTTTTTTATAGAATAGTCTTCTTTAAAATTTTACTCTTTTTCTTTATTAATATTTTATTTTATTTTCTCATTATTCTTCTATCGTTATATTTTTTGAACGTATTTTAATTATATTACTCCCTAAGTATATTCATTATTTTGAATGTATTATACAATGCTTAAGAAAAGGTTTTCACTTCTAAAATTAGTTTTTGAAAATTATATTTTTCATATTTTGGAAATTAGTTTTCAGAATTATTAATTCTTTTCAAAAATAAATTTTTAAAATTAAGATTTTACACTTTCAAAAATAAATTTTTGGAATTAAAATTCTCCAATACTAAAAATATGTTTCTAAAATTTAAGAGGTTCATACTTTCAAAAATTAATTTTCAAAATTATTATTTATTTTTAAAAAAATTGTAATTAGAATCTATTTATGGTAAAATTTCATTAAAAAATTATAGTATTTAATACTGTGTATTGATTTTATTGAATTCTGTAATTAATAATAAAAATTTCTTATATATAATTTTTTATCGTATATAATGTTGAAGGAGTAAGAAAAAATTATTTTATTATTATAAAAAAGTACTTTAGAAAAAAGTTAATTTTTAAATTTTTTTTAATAGAGGTGTAAAAAAAAATTGTCCTGCTTTGTCTTTTGGTTTTTAGTATATTAGAGTTGTATGTCGCTATTGAAAAGTTCAGAGTTTCACCTGCTTTGAGTTTTCACGAATTAACAGGTCACCATCATGTAATGCCATAACATATTCATCATCCTCTTTTCATGCAGAAAAGATGAGAACTTTGTTTAACTATCATTTGCTCCTGCCTGAAAACTGCTAATATCCTGATGATCAACATGTTTATGCCATTTGTTCATAGTTTGTTTCTTTCGAAGAAAACTAAATTAATAACTACCGATAATATTTAGCATATAAGTCAACTGTTCAACATGTTACGCAATTAGCCTTTTTTATTTCTTCCGTTGGCAGTTTGGGGTCTTGTCATGATATGAGATGATATTTTTGTATAAATAATATAATGTGCATAGATACCTACCTGAGTCTCTATCGATGAGATTTTCTAGTAGCATGAAGAACATGAGATGCTAGGTACTGGTGCATGCACCTACCTTTATTTATTTGATTCAATTCAATGTGAGACTAAAAGAATTCTGCACTATTTTATAAACTCGTGCTTTAAAGCACACAATGAAGGAAATTGTAGCATTACATTCTTCTGTTGATATCGAATGAACCTGCGGATGAGGTGAACGAGAAGGCAGGGTATTATGAATATATAAAGGTTCGTGAATTTAAAAAACGATACCCTCTTGGAAAATCCACTGAAATTGCAATAGAAGATGCGTGATACACTTGGATTGGGCAGCGATTGTAAGATTAAATAAGTTGCTAAACAATTTATAATGAACTGTAATGCTGGTCTTTCTGTAAAGCTACCATCATGACCTTGATTACTTGGCCGATAATTGGCATTTTACCCAATAGAATTGTGTAGAAAGATCTGAAGCATCCTTCTACCATTTGGGAGGTTGTATACTTTTCAACAATTTTTTTAATTATACAAACTTTCATTTTAATCTTTAAGAATATAAGTCAGTTTAGTGCTTAACTTGTACTGTACGAAATTAGGCATGAAATTGGGCTTAGAATCAGACCTTAAATTATGAATCATGAGAATTACAAATTTTATTACTTTAATAATATTTTATTAGATAACTTAATCTTAAAATTAATCACTAAATTAAAAGTCTCAAATACTTATATTATATGTGCAAAATTTAAATTAATTTCTATTTAATACTTTATTTATATATATCAAAATTAATATAATATATAAAAAGAAATATATGAAAATAAAAACTATTTATTAACATTCTCATAATTATTTAATTTTAAAAAAAATTGACATAAATAATCAAGTTAATATATTATTATAATTCAACAGTTAAATCTATTTATAGAATTTTTATATAATTAAAATTAATATTTTAAATTTTAAAATTTTTTTATATTACAAAATTTAACATTACATTACACTTTAGAAGTACGTTATATGTTGTCCCTTCTCCACATTATTTTTACTTTTTATTTATTATTTTACTCTTTTAGCTCTCTTCCTTTACTATTAATTGCTTCCAAAAATTAAAATTTAACTTAAAAATTATTTCTTTGCCATAATTTTCTATACAACTAGAGATAGAAACAGGCTAGGGTAGGCCAGACTTTACTCTAAACAGGCCTGTCCTGTAACATAATTATTAGGGCTAAATTTGGCCTGTTACCTGTTAAAGGCTTTATTTTAGGCCTAACCTGACCTGTTTAAGTGGCCTGACCTAACCTGAAGCCTCTTAACAAAGCTTGTTAAAAAAAATTAATATTAATAAAAATATAATTATTTTATTATTAAATTAGTTTATACATTTTTCTAATTTCTATCTATTTATTTTTTAAAATTATATAAATAGTAAATATTTTAGTTTTATTTTAGAAACATATTTTGTTTATTTAAAGATATCTTATATTCAACAAATAAAGTTATAATAAATACATAAAATTGATTAAAAAAAATAACATTCACACAGTTTGTTGAATCAATTAAAAGAAAATTATATATTTTAAAAAAATAAATTTAAACTTACTGCAATATATATATATATATATATATATAATGACAATAATAATAATTATTAAATTAAAAAAATAATACTTATAAAATTTATTGAATCAGTTAAAAAAATTATTATATTTTAAAAAGTAAATAAATATCGTCATTATAAAAATTGTAGATGATAAATACTTATATTATAAAATTCATAGATGCAGAAAAATAACATATGAGAATAGGAAGAATTATTAAAATTTATATTTAAATTAAAATAACTTATATTTTTAAATTTTTATCTTAATTAAAAAATATGTGATAAAACTTAATATAAAAATTTAAACTTAATGTACTATATATATATATATATATATATATATATATATATATATATATAAAATGAAAACAATAATAACTATTAAATTAAAAAATAATTACAAAATATTTAATTTTATTTGTCTCATTAATTTGTTAATTTAAATTAACAAATAAATGTAAAATTAACTATACTATAATATTAATGTAATATAGAAAATATTACCGATACAATAAATTAAAACACATACTTATAAATTATATATAAATTGATAAATTGATTAATAATTTAATTAAAACATGTGTAAGTTATAAAAATATATATTATTATATAATTTATTTATATTATTTGCTACATGGTCTGATTTTATATATATATATATATATTATAATAATTTTTTTATTTTATTTTGTTATCATTTTTTTTATAAATTTTTACTTTCAAATAAAATATAATTCAGATTTAAGTCATCTCTATTTATTATAAATAAAAAGAATTATAACATAATATATTAATATATTAATATAATAATTAAATAATTAAATTATTAATAATAAAATTAAGAGTATAAAAAATATGTTAATATAATTTTATTATTTTATTTTTAAATTTTATTTTATTTAGTTTTGATTACGTCTTATTCTTATTCAAAGACTTAACTATTTTTTTAAATTGTTTAAATATAATAATTTATTATTAAATAAATTTATTATTTAAAAAGTGTAATCATGTATAAATATTTTTAATTTTTAATATAATATAATTTCTGTTTATTATAATTATAAATAAATAAAATTACAACATAATATATTAATTTAATAATAACAGAATTAAGAATGTTTTTATATTACAAAATTTAACATTACATTACACTTTAGAAGTACGTTATATGTTGTCCCTTCTCCACATTATTTTTACTTTTTATTTATTATTTTACTCTTTTAGCTCTCTTCTTTTACTACTAACTGCTTCCAAAAATTAAAATTCAACTTAAAAATTATTTCTTTACCCTAATTTTCTATACAACTAGAGATGGAAACAGGTCAAGTCAGGTCAGGCTTTACTCTAAACAGGTCTGTCCTGTAACATAATTATTAGGGCTGAATTTGGCATGTTACCTGTTAAAGACTTTATTTTAGGCCTAACTTGACCTGTTTAAGTAGCCTGACCTGGCCTGAAGCCTCTTAACAAAGCCTGTTAAAAAAAATTAATATTAATAAAAATATAATTATTTTATTATTAAATTAGTTTATACATTTTTCTAATTTTTATCTATTTATTTTTTAAAATTATATAAATAGTAAATATTTTAGTTTTATTTTAGAAACATATTTTGTTTATTTAAAGACATCTTATATTCAACAAATAAAGTTATAATAAATACATAAAATTGATAAAAAAAAAAATAACATTCACACAGTTTGTTGAATCAGTTAAAAAAAATTATATGTTTTAAAAAAATAAATTTAAACTTACTCCAATATATATATATATATATATATATATATATATAATGACAATAATAATAATTATTAAATTAAAAAAATAATTACAAAAAATAACACTTATAAAATTTATTGAATCAACTAAAAAAATTATTATATTTTAAAAAGTAAATAAATATCGTTATTATAAAAATTGTAGATGATAAATACTTATATTATAAAATTCATAGATGCAGAAAAATAACATATGAGAATAGGAAGAATTATTAAAATTTATATTTAAATTAAAATAACTTATATTTCTAAATTTTTATCTTAATTAAAAAATATGTGATAAAATTTAATATAAAAATTTAAACTTAATGTACTATATATATATATATATATATAAATATATATATATATATATAAATATATATATATATATAAAATAAAAACAATAATAACTATTAAATTAAAAAATAATTACAAAATATTTAATTTTATTTGTCTCATTAATTTGTTATTTTAAATTAACAAATAAATGTAAAATTAACTATACTATAATATTAATGTAATATAAAAAATATTACTGATACAATAAATTAAAACATATACTTATAAATTACATATAAATTGATAAATTGACTAATAATTTAATTAAAACATGTGCAAGTTATAAAAATATATATTATTATATAATTTATTTATATTATTTGCTACATGGTCTGATTATATATATATATATATATATATATATTATAATAAGTTTTTTATTTTATTTTGTTATCATTTTTTTTTATAAATTTTTACTTTCAAATAAAATATAATTCAGATTTAAGTAATCTCTATTTATTATAAATAAAAAGAATTATAACATAATATATTAATATAATAATTAAATAATTAAATTAATAATAATAAAATTAAGAGTATAAAAAATATGTTAATATAATTTTATTATTTTATTTTTAAATTTTATTTTATTTAGTTTTGATTACGTCTTATTCCTGGTCAAAGACTTAACTATTTTTAAATTGTTTAAATATAATAATTTATTATTAAATAAATTTATTATTTAAAAAGTGTAATCATGTATAAATATTTTTAATTTTTAATATAATGTAATTTCTGTTTATTATAATTATAAATAAATAAAATTATAACATAATATATTAATTTAATAATAACAGAATTAAGAATATAAAAATATATTATTAAATAACTTTATTATTTAAATATATTTTGATAACTCTATTTTTAAATTTTATATATATATAGGCCGATCT
The DNA here is from genome assembly GCF_003935025.1 of Abrus precatorius. Taxonomy (NCBI): domain Eukaryota; kingdom Viridiplantae; phylum Streptophyta; class Magnoliopsida; order Fabales; family Fabaceae; genus Abrus; species Abrus precatorius. The sequence goes on along the minus strand of NW_020874428.1, from coordinate 33,834,343 downwards.
GTCAGGCTTAACAGGCATTATAAACAGCTCAGACTTGACTTGTTTACTTAAACAGGCCTTAAAAAAGGCTTGAGCCTGATTTGTTTATTAAAAAGGTGAGGCCTAAACCAAGCTAGGCCACAGCCCCTGTCAGGCGGTCTGGCCTGTTTCTATCCCTATATACAACACACACATATGAATCGTGATTCCAAATCAATTGACAAAATTAGAATTAATATTCTGAACTATAATTCTAATTTCATACCTCAAAGGAATTAAAGCAAATGATGTTATAATATTTTATAAATTAGACATTAAAGTAAAAAACTTGTAAAATTAGGAGTAAGGTGATAATTATTTACAATTTTAGAGATCAAAGTGGATTTTTTTTTCGTGAGTTATGTACGTAGTATTGATCAATCTAATAGCAGCCTGACTTAGCTGAGATAATATGCCATTAATTAATATTGCAAAATGCACTGTGTCAGCAATTGGCACTGATAGGTAAAAGTAAAAGCGTAAAACAGTTTTTTTTTCAGGTTACAAATAAATCAATTACCATCGGATTAGCATTTTTTATTCTTCAGAAAGTCTGTAGCTTTTGCTCAATTTTAAGGGTCCAGACTTTATCCAAAGAACCACGCCAAACATCTTCATCGACTAATATTGTGATTATGGGTAATTAAGGTTGGAAAGATAGCACAACCTTTGAGGGCCTTGAGGCAGCATGATATTTTTTCTTTTATGAGACTCCTTCATTCTTGCTCTTCAAGTGGAGGAGTGATTAAACAACAGTGGAGACTTTTTATAAGGAACATCCTCCGTGTCCAAACTTGAGAATTCACCAACCCTCTCCTATGATCTCTAGGTTATAGCTAAGGTAACCCACTTGTCAGTTTTTGGCGTTTTCGAAACCCTAAACCCTAAATCTTTATAGTTGCTATACCGGCGGTTAGAATTGTTTTTGGTGATATTTTAGTATATTTATTGAAATTCGAACTCCAACAGAAGCAACCTTATAGAAGTTATTTTATGTGTGTTGATATAATTTATATGATAATACCTTTTAATTTAATATTTATTTAATAAAAATTATTAAATATAATAAGAAAGAGTCTTACTCACACCAACTTAGATAGATCTATCCCCTCTCTCTTTGTATATATAATGAAAAATTATTGAAAAACGTTTATTTGTTGATTTTAACAATAGAATGAAAAACTTGTCTGGTATACGTAACTACTCTCTTTTATCGCTTAGAGTCTGGTTTCAGAACGGAGGTTCTTTCATGGAACCCTTTGTGGGTATGGCAGAAAGACTATAGAAATTGTTGTAGCAATTAGCTTTAAGATTTTCTTAAGGCACGGTGATACTAACTGAAATATAATATCTGACTCAAACATCTACCATCTCTACTTTATGTTAATTTAATATTGATACGAAGTGATGGTATTCATTATGTAATCTTGCTTCTGATCTGTGTGTCATGGACAATTCGACCTACCAAAGCAAACAATCATGGTATAGCGGTTTTCTCGTGTTGAAGTGATCTATGCAATCTGAAAAGGATTCGTGAGGCTTTTTTCTATCAATACCAACTCGATAGCTATATAAAAGGTAGGCAAAAAGAGAGACATATAATCAGCTTGATCGTTTAAATAAGAGAAGTGATTGACCAATAGAAATATTGACCCGCATGTTTCACTCAACATTACAACACAATAATGTCAACACATGCTCAATAGAATTATTAAAAGAATAAATATTGTAATTTGAGATACTAAACTTCTATAAATTGATTGTGGAATGTGTAAAAAAAAAAGTTTTACATTTAAAATGGATAAAAACTAAAGTCCTGGTATGCTACAGAGTGCCACTAGTTAAAAATATTTAATATATCCTATTAAATACTTTTAATGAATCGAAAATATAAAAATTAAATAATTTTTGTTATTTTAATATAATTTTTTATTTTTGAATAAATTATTTTTATTTTTTATTCTTTATGCAATGTCATCGACTCAATTATCTTCATTGTACAAAGAATTAATCTTGGGATTGACTTCTATGGGGGGCAAGGTTGAACTAGTGAGATAGTCCTTCAACCTTCCCATTTCTTGAGCCACATCCAACATGCTTGGTCTTGTAGAAGGATTCTGCTGTGTGCATAGTAGCCCCAGCTCAATGAGTTCCAGCACAACATCTTTCCACATTTGGTTATGATGACTTGGCATGCCACTAGGAGAGCACCTTCGTAGTGCTTGTTCAACAACGTTTTCAAGCTTTTGTGGCTGTGCATATTGTCTCTTAACCCACTCATGCAAACCTTCATGGATGAGAACATCTGTGGGGCGTTTACCTGTCACAATCTCTAACAGAAGTACTCCAAAACTATAAACATCACCCTGAGTTGAAGCATGTTTTCCCATTCCATACTCTGTAGGCCAAGAAAATGGATTGAGAGAATTGTGAGTTCTACAGCACGAAACTGTTTGACAAATAGCTGTTATAACTTACAAAAGAGAGCAGTTCATTCATGCAGTCACAAACTAAAAATGTTCTTATTATCATTCTTTTTAGACCAATTCAGGTTAGAGTTTACCGGTTGGAATTGATTGTAGAAAGTAGTCCATACACCAAAATTTCTGAAAAGTGTCATTAAAAAATAACAATCATGACCATAATGTAGAAAATGTCGGATTACTATTCACGAAGTGCATACCAGGAGCTATATAGCCAACTGAGCCACATAACAAACCATGTGTTGAACTGAAAGATGTTGAGTTCCTGGTGGATGTACTCTCATCACTTTTTAGAAGCCTTGAAATTCCAAAATCAGTAACCAAAGCTGTCAGATCTTCATCAAGGAGTATATTGCTTGGCTTAAGATCACAGTGCACTACTTTCACTGGAGAGTAATGGTGCAGATAGGAGATTCCCTCAGCTACATCACTGCAGATTCTTACTAATTGAACCACATCCAACCTTTGCCTTAACTCATGGCTTGGATATAGGTGCCTCTCAAGGCTACCATTTGACATCAAGGGAAAAACAAGAGCCTTAAATTCTGGCTTACAGCAAATTGTGATGATCCTTATTAAATTTCTGTGCCTGATCTTTTTCAGGATTTGGCATTCCCTTCTAAAACTCCATGAAATCTCACCAGATGTTGTACCCAATACCTTCACAGCTACTGTTGTATTATCTCGGAGCATTCCTTTGTAGACCTGTCCAAACCGACCTGAACCAATTAGGCTTGAAGCATTGAAGTCTCCAGTGGCTTCTCTAAGTTGTCTATAAGAAATTCTTGGGTACGTGAGCTCTTTTGTTTCCTCTTCATCCTCCAAGCCACCTCTACTAACAATTGCAAATCGCTTTCTCACTTTTGACTTGGTTACCATGGAGTACCTAAAAAACATGCATAGGAGAGGGGTACCAAATAGTAACATAGGAATTAACAAGAACACCAAATGATAACTATGTTTCTTATGACAGTGTTGCATGCCTTTAAACGGGCCACAAAGACCATCATTTCCCAGGAAAGAGTCTATGGTAAGATTTGAAAATGCTCCCACATTTGAGACATTCCCTGAGAATTTGTTGAAAGAGAAATTAAGTTTCTTGAGAGAGGAAGACAACTGCAGTGACTCTGGTATTACCCCTGTCATTTGATTTGAAGACACATCAAGTGCTCGAATATAGAGCAATTGGCCTAATGAATAAGGGAGAGGGCCTTCAAAAGCATTACCAGAAAGGTTGAGGTACTCCAGTGCTATACAACTTTCCAGTTGTGGTGGGATGCTGCCAGAAAGATTATTCATGGATACATCAATGGCTAGAACCATGTCCATTTTGCTGAGTTCTAACGGTAAAGGCCCGAGCAAGTTATTGTTTGACAAATTCAAGTATAGTTTCAAGCTACTCAAGGCCGCAACCTCTGCAGGAATAAACCCTGTAATCTTGTTGTGAGACAAGTCTAAAATCTCCAAGTTGACACATTTTCCAAGACTTGGCGGGATTGTTCCAGAAAGCTGGTTGTCATAAAGTAAAAGCCTTCTTAACTGAGGGAGATTTGCAAAACTATCTGGTATTGAACCAGAAAGATTGTTTCTTGACAAATCTAGAAGACCAAGATGTTGGATGTCACCAAGGGTTGAAGGAATCTCACCAGATAGTGAATTATTTGACAAATAAATTCTCTCTAGCCTATTCATCTGGCAAAGGGTAGCAGGGATTGATCCATTTATTAGGTTACTGGACAACTTTAAGAAAGTAAGGTTTACAAGGTTTGCAATGTGTGGAGGTATAGAACCATATATGAGATTTTGTTCTAGGTGAAGTTGTTGCAGGCTGGTAGGAAGATCACCAATAATATGAGGCAACTTCCCACCAAGGTTGTTTCCCGCCAATTCAAGTTCTTGAAAGTTAGATAAATTCATCAAGGAAGCAAAGAAAGGTTCAAGGTTGGTGTTGCCAAGATGGCTAGCAAAATTGTTATATGACAAGTAGAGGAATTGTAGCAGTGGCCAATTAAGTACAATCTCAGATGGAAGCTCTCCACTCAACATATTTGACTCCAAATCAAGCCATTTAAGCTTGGTAGAGTTTGAAAGAGCTAAAGGAACTTGGCCTACAAGATGATTAGACCAAAGTAAGAGGAACCTAAGCTCTTTAAGGATACATTCATTGTTCAATGGGATTTGTCCTCCTAAGGAATTATTAGAGAGGTCTATATAACTCAATGAAGTTCCATTACAGAAAAGTGGAGGAGGAATCTCTTCCTCAAGTTGATTGCCTCCCATGTCAAGGTAGTACAGGTTGTGAAGTGAACCAAACTCGGAGGGAATGTTCCCTTCAAGAAAATTCCCAGAGAAACTGAGTTGTCCAAGCTTAACTAAATTGCCTAGTTCTTTTGGAATGTGACCCACCAAAAAGTTCTCAGAAAGATCAAGAATTTGCAAGGAAGAGATGTTAGCCAGTGCAGGGGAAATGGTGCCCCCCAGTGACCTTCCACTGAGATCAAGCTCTATGATCATGTCACTTGCATTGTTGCATCTCACACCTGACCAATCACAAACATGAACACCTGATTTTTTCCAACTCTCTAGAGCATTTTTCGGGTCTGAAACAATGCCTGACATGAATGAAATAAGTGAACTTTTTCCATTCACAAGGCCAGCACTTTCTTTCCCATGAACTCTTGCATGAACAGTGTCCACGAATAGAAATAGAAACATTGTTAGTCTAAACAAACACATCATGAACCAATATATATTTCAATCTGAAAGAAGGAAAAATAATGAATGAAACGTTGAAAACCAAAGAAGGATATACAGGAACTCAGGTGTCAGATTAGGCTCGATGTGTCTCAATAAAAAGAGGAGCACTTAGGATTTGAAGGCTAAGAAGGAAGCATTAGTGATGGAAAAATTCTGAACCTTGTGCCTAACTGCCGTTGAAGTAGCAAACGAACGTTTGGTGCCTACGATGTTTGACTTTAAAATTAACGTATGCAAACATGTGACACGCGAGCAACATTATGCGTTGTTTAGCAATAGTGATATACATTTCAGCATAACAAGCCTAACATTCATTTTCTATTAATGAATATTATATCATAAACCAATTTTGTTTTATGCACATTTGCTTCTTAGATTGAGTTCAAGTAGTGGATGGTGTGCTGTTAACAAGGATAACCTTGGTTAATAGCCATGCCTTGTTGGGGGACTATGATTGTGTGCTCACAACGTTGATATTGGTGCGTTTGTCGGTTGCAATCACATTCATACATAGTTCCATTTTTTTATGTTAGATTTCTTTTCTAATTCCTTCAATATTACACGTCCAAAAATTATATATAATAAATTTTTATTAAAAATTATAGCATTTAATAGTATTAATACATTAAATTATATTAAATTTTTAATAAAAATACTATTTATAATTTTTATTTGTGCAATATTATATAAATTAGAAAAATTATTTTAGATTGTATTTATTCATAATTTTTTCTAATTATAAATTTTAAAGATGAGTTTCAAAATATAAAAATAAAAAATATTATTAAAAATAATTTTTATTATATTAAATTTATACAAATATAATAAATAATTTTTAAAATTAAATCTTACTATTCTTATATTATTATTTGTTTAAGCTCTCTCAAAATTAAAATTATCATATATTTTATTATTAGCCTCAAAGATTGAAAGAAAAATATTGGCTTGCTTGAGCATATTCCTTTGAAGGTTATGACAAGGATGGTTCATAAAAACTAAAAGAGAAGAAAAATACTAAAATATTTTGGGTGGGGCGGTAGAAGGAAAAAATATACTAAGTTGACAAAGATGCAATGAATTAATCCATAAGCTATCATTTAGGTTGAGCAAACCCATTATGCTATTTCACAAACGTTCATCAAATCGTATTTTTTATATTGCAAATGCAAATAATACCTTAATTTTATATGGAACAATAAATAATTAACATGTATATCTGTTATAAATGAGTGGGAATTTTATTTTTTAATAATATTTTAAATTTTATAAATTATAAAAGGATCCATGAGATTTATTCCGAAATTTATGTAAATAATTTTAAAGGTCAAAATTTTCAATTTACCCAATTGTCAAATCACAAATATTAAAATTTAAGCCTTAATTTTATATAGTAATTATTTTGCGTCGCCGGTATCATATCTCGAACATTGAACTACCATCGTTGTTAATAGAATCAGAACCACTGCACCACCGCATCGCCACCATCATTGTACCCATCGTCCCATTATTCTCCTGTCACGTTAGACACTACCATTAGAGCAGCATCAATCCCAACACAAACCACACCAACTCTCACCAACCAAAAAATAGAAAGATTCAGCATGGAATATAATATGGATAATAAAGAAGAATTTTACTATCTTCTTAAACTTCAGGATGCCAAAAATTCACCTTATGTATAATTATTTTAGTGTGCCTGAGTGTGTTTCTGTTTTACTTTGAAATTATTTTTCAAATAAAATTAAGGACAAATTAAGTGAAGTATGGAAAAATATTGTTTCAAAATTCAAATAATATGGTGGGTTGCTTCTAAATATTATCCAAAAATTTTGTAGATTAGTCTCTGATAACAATTCATTACAAAATAATATTATTTACTAACTGATGTTAAAAATTCAGGATCAAGATTCAAATTTGCATGTCTCCGTTAGATTAGTAAAATTATCTTTCTTATTACTTAGTGTGTTAATATTTAATGTATTAATAGTATCATTACTACAAAATCTGCATATATACATAGACAAATTTATTGACAAATTTTTAAACTATAACAAATAGTTTTTAAAATTATAGATGAATTTATAGATAGACAAAAATAATCTATAATATTCTCTCGGTAAAAAATTATAAACAGATTTTACAATTCATCCGTAATTTACATAAGAAAAAATTCTTTAACTTACAAATAAAAAAAATTTGTCTTTAATTTACAAACGAAAAAATATGTTTGTAATTTATAGATAGAAAAATCTATCTATAACTTAAATATGAAAAAATTCATCCGTAAGTCATAGATAAAAAAAAATAAAAATCTGTCTGTGATATATTTTACTATTTTAGTTATTTTTTTGTGTTCATCACGAATAATTTGTATGATCGTTATCCAAAAGAGCATCGGTAGACAAGGAGTCGAAAAATGAATGATACATGGAGAGATAAAAACTGGTAGTACTAGAGCTGGTAGAGGAGGAAGAAAAGGTGTGGAGCTGCTTGCTCTCATGAGCTCAAAATATACATACATCTGTTGCATCTGCATATTCTATTGCTCCAGGACATCCTTTTTATCCTCAATGTCATCTTCTTCTCTATCTTCTTATCTATTTTCTTTGCCGACTTCTTTTTTCATGTATTTTTCTTACTCTTTCACCTTTCATTATTCTGCTTTTGGAATTATTCATTGAGCGTATAGACTTGAGTGTAGACCATGTTTTCCACTTCCTCATGTGCAAGAGAAGGGGCATCTCTGGTAACAGGTGTAGGGGACATAGAGTCTGCAAAATCAGTCCCCCATATCATAAATGTGACCTTTACAAAGGTCACTCACTTTCAAATGGATGCTCCAATCATTTGCAAAGGCCAAAAAATTGAAGCCGAGAGAGAAGAAAAATTATGTAAAATGAGAAAGAAAAAGGAGGAGGCACGGTTTTATATGTTTGACACATTACAAACAGAAAAATTTATATATAAATAGTTTAATGAAATTGTGCGTTTTAAAGGTTCAATCACAAACAGATTTATCTGTCTATAAAATTGTCAAATATAGTTATAGACAAAAAATCTGTCTATAAATTGCAGACGAATTTTTTTGTCTGTAATTCTCGCTCCAAAATTTCCTCCCATTTTCAAATTACAAACAGAAATATTTGTTTATAATTTATGTCTATAATACTTCACGTCAAATGACAGGCCAACTATAGACAGACTTTACAGATAGATAAAAATTTATTTGTAATATAAACAAATTTTTTTAAAAAATAAAAATATAAAAATCTATTTGTAAAGTCGTTTTATCCATCTGCAATGGCTGTCTATAAATAGTACTTTTTTAATAGTATATATAATTAATATTTTATAAAAATAAAATTGTTTAGTATTATGATATATCAAAATGTTAGTGTAAAAGTTTTTTTTTTTTTTGCTATATATGTAAAAGTATTATATTTATTTTAACAATAGAATTTCTATCAAATAAAATATATACCAAGAGAGATTAGTTAAACTATTAAAGTGTTAATATATGGTTTTATTTTTTATTTATCATTTTTTTGCATGAGTGAGACAAGAAAGAAACATTGCCCGCGTACCGATTTTTTTTAGAGCTTTTACTCTTTACATATACACTGCTATCTTCGGTTTACATGGCTGCAGGGTGTTACTCTATGTTTTAGATTTTAATAAAATAAATTGTAAGAAATGATGTTAAAAGAATTTATACAAAAAGTGATATTAAAAATATCATTTTTGTTTCAGAATGATGCTTTAGAAATAAATGTATAAGTTCATTAAAAAAAATCAGAAGAATTAATTTCACTTAAATACTTTAACGCTTTAATGGAAGTGTTTCATAGAGCCTAGTTGAAGAGGAGCTAAATTTTGATAGTATAAACCAATTTTTTCTGTTTACTTGTATTATAATGTATGAATAGTTGCGTTATATCAATATTGAAAGATAGGTGAAAGGGTAGAATTAATCATTTTGTGATGTGTCATAGCAATATTCATTTCATAGTCTCAATTATAATTTTAAATTATGTTGAGAAAATTTTGAAATGGATAGCAGACTTCATCCTTATTATATTAGTTCTCAATTGAACAATATCCATTTTATGCTTTATAATATACATTTCATTGATTTGGGCTGCAAACAGAATTATCATCTCATCATCTTATTTTGTACCTTGCAATAAGCTTTATGTTACTTGAAAAAATAATAATTTTGTTTTCTCCTATGCAATAATAAGGTTTACTCTAATCTTGTATTTGGATAAAGAAATTTTAAATCATTAAAAATTTATTTGAATATTTAAAAAATTTAACTGTAAAATTTCATATCAAGTACAAGATATTTTAAAATATATATCTTTAGAAAGAATTTAAAAAGTTTTTTTTTTATGTTTAACTTTGTGTAATTATCATTCATAATTTTTTTCATACTTGATTCATATTTTAATTATTCCTCCTTATTCATCTCATATTCTCCAAATTTTAAAAATTCTACGGAAAAAAAAGGAAAATTCTTTACAATTTTACCTTTGATCAATGCAAAAGCAAGTTTTGGTCTGTATAGAGGAACTCCACGCCCTTAAAGCCACAATATTCTTGATCAATAGCCCAATAGCATACAACTGGCCCAGTATGAGCAAAATATTGAGACTTAATCAAGGGACCCAGCTATAATCAGATGGGTTGACCCAAAAATAAAACACAAAAGCTAAAATCATGTAATTATATATATATAATTACACGAGTCTCACTATTTGACCTAAATTATTCAATAAAACACATGCAATTCACCTAATAATAAAAAAGACATCATAAAGAAAGTATTAAAAGAAGTGTCCTCTTAGCAGTCATAAAAAATTCAATATTTTAATATCTATAAAATAATTTTTTTTTCCAAGTGATTATGATAAAAAAAATATTGAAATCACGGTAAAATCGCATTGACAGTCCTTTAGCATAAAAGTTTGTATTTTCACTTTCTTAACTAGTATTAGAAGCTATTAGTTAGTGTTCTTATAATTATAACAAGAATGTGTTTAGATTTATAGAATCCCCTTCAATTACGTATCTTTTATCTTTTTCTTTTTTTGCTAATTTCAATTCCATTTTTTTAAATCCTATTAATTATAAATTTTTCATTAAATTCACATTCACATAATTTTTAAACACAATAATTAATTAAGGTCCTTGGTTTAACTAAACATATAAAGAATAAAAACATCCACTCACCATAGACTTTCTAAGTAAAATTGATTTTTCTTTTGTTTTTAATGATTAAAACCACGTTTAATTAAATCCTTGAAGAAATGGTAAAATCTCTTCTCACATCTTATGATGACGATCCTATACAGTATTAAGCCCATTTCTCCCCCCTCCAAAAAAAAAGAAGCATTCGTCCTCTTTCTTTTCCTCTGATTGTGTAATTAAGAAGAATTGAATCTCTGACATAATCTAATCTGAGTTTTGTGTCACACAATACTTATCCATCAGATTCTATGAGCATGTGGGCTGCTATAGAATCTATCAAATTACCCTTTGTATACACTAATATAAATTTTAATCTTTCGTCTAACTTAAATTTAATAGATTATAATTTGCCGATATATCTTGCGCAATGTAGATACATTTCATGTGGTGGTCCTTCTCAATCCTCATGTCACTCCTTTTAGGGTGAAACATCGCTGTCTTATACGACAAGTGTTTCCCCTTAGCACTCGATATTGATTGATGGTACTAACTCTTAATGCAACCTCCGTGAATTACTCTCTTGGCTTTTTAGTTTTGTCATCCCATGGAACATCCAATATAAGATCTACTCTTTTATCTTATTTCCTCAATTTTCATACAGAACCAATTATCACCATTCTTGTTTTCTTTTTTACAAATAGAAAACAAACATGAATCAGTAGAATAACCACATTACCGTATGAAATGTCGCATCGCAGGTAAAGTGATTGAAAAAAAAAACTGAAATCAAGCAACTTGTCTTCACCCGTAACATAAATTCTTCAAGCAAAACAAGGAGCCACTTATTGAAAGATTAGCATTCAGGATAAGTTTCAATAGAACTTAGCGGAATATGATATGGCATCACGACATTTGAGGTTAGATAAATATAATATGTCCATTATATGATTTAGAAATGTACAATGAAGTATATTTTTAAGCAACAAAATATTTGATAGGATGTGCTGATGTAGATATGCGTATGATCATATCCTCATTTTTTCACCCTCTGTTACATAGAAGGGACAAGGCCTCGGAGAGAATACTATTAACTAAATTGTGGAAGAAAGAAACTCTAAATATATAATCTATAGGAATTATTCCACAACCGTTCGAATGAACGTAGAGTTCGATGAGCGCATAACACTGTTCAAACATGGAGTAGGCAAATTGGTCAATTAGTCAGCAACTTGGTTCCATCTCACAGGATACAGTAATGGCGATGAATTATATCTTCAAATCGCCTTACTCTAGGTTGCATGGATGAGGGAAAACGCAATTCTTCTTGATGAAACTGGTGCAGTCACGCATGCTTCATTGTTGGTGTCACTTCTGTTTTTCAAATCAATCAACATTTATTTTCCTGCATCTGAAAAAAAAAACAAGTCAGTTTTATAATTTTAAAGTAATAATAGAGGATATTTATCATGTCTATGTTTTTCTTCTAAGAGATTTTAATTTTTTTTTTATATCAATGGTTTATATTTATCACGTCACTTTTAAATTTAAGATAAAAACAATATCATATAAATTTAAGTCTTCGTTTTAAAACACGAGAATCTTATTACACTTTCTCTTTTCTTGACAGGAGGGTTTAACATTAATTGGTTTTTTTTATATTTTTCAAATCTTAAATTAAAAATTTTCAGAATTTTTTTATGTAAATACTTTTTTCCTTTTAATTATTTTTTAAAGAATACATTCAATTTTTTCTTACCATAAATCTTAAATATTTATACTTTGAGCTTTTTTTAATATGATTGTGAATTTTTTTTCTTTAAATATCACCTACTTATATTATTTATTTGAATTTTGTATAATTTTTTATTATATTTTAAAATGAATGATAATTTTTTATTTACTAACAAACAAATATTTCACTTATTAGATAATGTTTATTAGTATAATAATTATTTAATAAAAATAAAATATTAGTACTTATATATACTTTAAGCGTTTACACTAGTAAATAATGAATTATACTAACATTTGATCTATTGATAATAAATACTAATATTTTTACCAAAAATATTATTTTTTGGTATAATATATCATATTATAAATATAAATTTATAATGTCTACGCTAACAATTTATCTCATTTAAAAAAACTATACTGATAAAAGCCAATTTATTATTAAATGATTAATAAATAACTTTTTTTTTAGTTATATTTTCTTTTAACTTGTATTCTTAATTATTAACTAGATTAATAAAATACTAGTGCATCGGAAGAAAGCTATTGAGTAATATATAATTATATGACATATAGTTAAGCCACAAATATGCCTTGGCAGCCTCAGAAATGAATGAGAAAGGTACTTCAATTATGTTCCATGGGTTTTAGTTAGCCATTTATTTTCCTACCTTTAATAAAAAACTTTATAAAGTCAAGTTAGTAGAATGATAAATACTCTTAAACAAAATGATATAATCTCCATCTGCTATTTATTTATGATATTGACCTTTCTTAAAAAAAAAAAAAAAAACTCGTTTAGTGAATGCTTTATAAATTGTCAAACTTTTCACTTCTAGGTTGTTTCTTTCACAACTTGGTCGAAAACGAGGTCGTTGCCAACATTGACCTTCATCCCCTGCGCCCTAGCCGTTGACCATTCAAAACAAGTAACTTTGCCAGACGCTTTAACATGCATCAATTAATTGAAAGTCGTTAATTACAATTTGGTTTCACTTGGACACGTTACTCGTCTTATTTATGTCCAAAGAAAAATAATTAGTAAAAGCTAACCTACTTTTTCAACGTTTTTGATGGATGTTGATTAAAGAATTAAAAATAAAAAATTCATATTAAAAAGTTTGATGATATGTCCCCTTTGTAATTTTTAATGAAAAATTTTAGTTATTAATGATTTTATTAATATTTTAAAATACTAATTAAAAATAAAAAAAACTATTAAATCCACACCTAGTATAATTTTTAAATCCTATCTCCGTCGTTTTTAAGGATTATTTTTATATATATAGTATATAAAAAATTATAATTTTTAAAAAATTATAAAAATAGAGAATTTAAAAATCATTGAAGATACAGAAATCAAAGATAAAACATTGAAAAAGTGATTAATTGTCAAAAATTATCAAGGACCATTTTAAAAAAATTAAAAATCGTCGATTACAATTTTTAAAATAATAATTAAATATTTAGAAAGTAACCAAAAGTTGCTAAAAGTAATTTGAAAAAAAAAACATATTTTTCTAAAAAATATATACCATTGTAATTTAAAAAATATATAAAAAGCCTGATTCTTAATAATTTTTTCTTTAATTTTTAAACTAGTTTCCTCACATGTTAACATGACTCAAATAAAAAGTGGGCCATGTGTGGAATATTTGGGCAAAGAAAAGGAAAAGTGCAAGTGCAACTCTGCGGAAACTGGGCTCCCTTGCCTTGTTCTTGTGATCTATGCTCTGATTTGTGGTGGTGAGGCATCAGATTCAGATTCGTTTGCATAAATGAAGAGACCTTTGAATCAAGCATTTGCATGTTTTGTAGCCAGCGAAGTTTCCTGGAACTTACCCTTGAGTTTCATCACGAGTCACAAACAACTACTATGTAACACAACAACAACATCATTGTGATTATCAGCTCCTTTTCAATCTGTAAAACAGAGCATTTTATTTTTAAAACATTAAAAAAATGAGGGGGCCACCTCACCCTACCATCAGCTAGCGCCAGCTGAGTGAGAGAACAAGGATTTGTATGCCAAGTGTTGAATAATTTTCTTATATTCTATCACCCCCACAACTTTTTTAAAGGAAACACGTTTTTTAAATAAGTAACTAATGATATATTTAATTTAATGTGAACCATGACTTCAATTCATTGATTCTTTTAATATATCCCATTTACCCGGCTCCACAAATTTGTGAAAGAGTTTACCCGCTAAATTGACAATTCATAGTCCTCTCTATACATTGTACAGATCAAAAATTCTTATATCACTCTCTGACTATTTATTTATTTATTTATATATTACTATAAAATTATTTTTAATATTAAATAATATATTGATCTCTTGATTCTTAGGTCTGTTCAATTTTTTTAACTTTTATTTTTTTCATTTTCATATTTTATTTTACAAAAGTGTTTTAAATATATTATTTACAAAAATATATTAACTTAGTTAAAAAACAATATTCATATTCTTTCTTCTTGTAAATTATGACAAAAATATAATATATTTCAGCAAATTTTTTGGTTAACTTTTTTTCCCTTCTTTTCTTACCACTTTATTTATGATTGTTATCTCTCAAAAACTAATCACCTCAATTACTTTAATATTAAATTTATACTACTTTGAAGTATGTACACTAACTCTTCCTCTACAAGAATAGAGCTTCAAACTTTATCAATCAAGACACTAATATTAGAAAAAGGTAAAAGATTTCTTCAACGTAATGAATAAAGGAATCAAAAAGAGAAACATGTCATATTTAAGCATTTTGAGAAGTATAAGAAAATGTAAACTTGTTATGAGGAATAGAAGTGGAAGAATCTAGTAGCGGATGGCTTAGTGGTTCTTCTACCCACAAACATTCTTTGAAATCTATCAATGTCTACTATGATTAATGAATCCAAAATTCAACTGAAAAACAAAAAAAAAAAGAGAAAAAAAATTAAATTTAAAGGGGGGAGAGATATAAATGAGAGGTAAGAAGATGAAGAGAAAAAAATAAATTAATTGGAGTTTAAAGAAAGAGGAAAAGAGTTGTAGACAACATGATGAGAGGTAAAAAATGAAGAAGGTGGGAAAGAAAAAAAAAGTTGTAGAAAAGTTTGTTAAAATACACAGTAGTTAGGCTGGAGTTAAAAAAATAAAACCTAAAATTAACATTTTTTATAAGAAATAATTTATTTGAAATGCTTTTATAAATTAAAAATTTGAAATGAAAAAGAAAAGTTAAAAGGAGTGACTAAAACAAAATTAAAAGGTAATATATCAATTTATTGACTTAGCTTATTAAAATATAAGATATTTATAAGTTTTTTTAAAAGATTTAAGAAAATAATTATTTTTAATATTATTAAATGAATAAATAAGTTAGATTTTTTTTACAAAAAATTAAAAATATTGAAACTCATAACTTTTTTTTTACATAATTAATTACTTTGTTTTAACTAAAGATGGTTTTATGAAAAATAATTTGCAAGGAATCTTATATCAAAAATCAAGTAGTTTTAGTTATAATCATAATGATGATGGCGACGAGATGGTGCTAATATTGAAAATAATATATAAAGCTTCTGTTATATCCACTGTATTTGAGAATTTCAGAGAAAAAGTTGCAGTAGCAGCTATTAACTTATCCCTTAACCTTCACTGTAATATCTTTTCCACTAACCAAATTGATAATTTAATATTGTGTAAATTTTAAAAATGGAATATAAATTATAACATATAATTATTTTTATTAATTTTAAAAAATAAAATATTTCCTTTTTATAAATAGAAGTAAAGTTAGTATATATATTAAAATTTATTTATTTCCTTAAAAATGCAATGTACGAAGACGCTGTTTAGGTTTTCATTCATTGTCAACTTTGTAGTTTGTACATTTTATATCTACTTAAATTTAAGCACGTGACTAATTTTGTCACTTAATTCATTACACCTCAAGTTGTAGATTATGGAAATGGCTAATGTGAGAAAACGATGGGTAGTTACGGACTGCGTTTATTATTTTTTATAATTATATAAATATTAAGCGTATTTTAAATAAAAAAATTACATATACTGATATACACATAGGAGTAATAATAAAATTTAAATTTTAAGTTTGTATGCGTATCAATGAATAGTGAAAGTATATCTTTTATTTATATTAATAAATATTTATAAAAATAGACTGGGTTATTTTTAATTAAGTTTTATATAAATAAATATAATTTATTTAATAAATTTAAAATTAAAATTTGATAAGCCTAATATTTTTTAAAGTTTATTTTAGTTTAATTTTTTAATGACTTATTTTATATTAAAATTTTAAATAAAAAACTATTTTATTATTTTAATTAAAAAATATATTTTATTAATTAAAAAAAATTATATATAATAAATAAGTCAAATTAACAATAAACGCAATTAAAATAGTAACTATACATATAAAATAGATCAAATAATAATAGCACAAAAAACTTTAGTATAATTCTCACTTTAACAGGATATACAGTAAAGTCATTCTTTAATTTTAATAAAAAAAATTAAAATTTATAATTTTATTTATTTTAAATTTTAATTTATTTGTATAATAATATATTATGATTTTTATATAAAATATTTAATATACTATTATAATTTTTTTAAATTTAAAATAAGTTAAATAATTTTTTTTAAGCTTATGAATTCTGATATATTTATTTAATTTAATTTAATTTTTTAAAATTAAATTAAATTTATTATTTAAATAAGTTAAATTTTAAAAAAATAAATCATAAATTTTATTAGACAATGTGACTTATTTTTATTCATAATATATATTTTTTGTATCTTTTATAATTTTAATCTTATAACTTTTCTGCTGTCTTTAAGTATTTGGCTGTATATCTCTTTGAGCATAACTGTGAATCAGCTTTCGAACTCAATTCAGTCGGTAGAATGATAAAATCATCCTCAAATAGTGATTTCATGGTTTAACGTAAGAAGTTAAACTCAAGTCTTCAATTTTCGAAATAAATTAAATTCAAGTACTGCAAAGTTTAACTTAATTTAATTTATTTTTAATTTTAAATTTAAAGAAAACTTAAGATATGTTTGGGAGAGAATTTAAAAAAAGAAGAAGAAGGAGGAGAAAGCTTATTTTATATTTTAAATAAATATATTTAAAATTAATTTTTAAAAATAAAAATATAAATTAATATAATAAAAAAATTTAATGTATTAATAATATATTTATCATTTTAAATAATATATAATTCTTTTAATATAAAATTAAAAAATAAGTTATTTTCTCTTTTTTTTCTAAAATTTTTCTCTTAAACATATTTTTAGTAAAAAAAAAAAAGACACTCATCCCGTATTATTTACGTATAATTTTGTTTTTTTGTTTATTAAATTTGTTATATAATATTTTTTAATTTATTTTTAACAATTACTTCGATTAAATTTATATGACCGAGTTTTCAATTATTTCATATTTTCAATTTTTAATATTTACATGGGTAAGTATTTGATAAAGATAAAAGATTAAAGATATATTGACGACAAGGAAGAAAGATGGGTTGGTGGATGGATAGTTAATTAAGCGGTGAAACACGTGTTTTATAATTTTAGTTATTAAAATGTTTTCTAGCTTCATTGTTTGTTGGGTTATGGCAACGGTCAATAGAAACTTACGGCAATCCAGCTGTGAACTATTACTTGGGTAAATTCTATGCAAAGTCAAAGCTAATATATATATATATATATATAAACACTTAAAACAGTATCCTTTCTCAAACGGATGAATATATTTCGTATATAATTAAAAGCTCTTCCTAACAAAGAAATAAAAAATGTATTTAAAATTATGATAAATATGCATTTAATAGTATTTTTAATTAAAACATTCTTTTAAGTTTTTAACCAGTAACTTAAATGTACTAATTATCATCTTTTAAAATTCAATTGAAATATTTACTTTAAAGGCCAGAGTAATGACACTTTAATATATACAATTAAAAAGTAATAAATATACTTTTAATTTTAATTATAAAAATTAAAATTTATTTTTAAATATATTAATTATTAAATATATTTTATATATTTATCTATTTAAAATTGTACGTTGACAAAGTATTTATTTATTATTTATACAAAGAAACATATTTATTTATTTAATATCCAGATTAATAATATAATTATTTATTATTATGCATGTTTTTTAATAATTTTTAAAATATGTTGAAAGATAAAAACAAAAAAAAAATGTTAAAAGATATACATAGAAATATATTTATTAAAAAGAATTAGATGTTATAGAATTTATGGTATCAATAACATTAAATATTATATTTTTACTAAAAATTTTATATATTTTTAATTATTTGACACATTTCTCTAAATATATATTATTATTTTTTAAAAACATAGAAAATTTATAATAAATTGTTAATATATAAAAATTAGTTACATATTATAATTTATGATATATTTAAAAATATTTTATAATATTAAAAAATTTAATTAATAATTCATATATTAGATGAAAGAATATATCCATCATTCACATTTATATAAATTTTATAATAAATAAAAACATTAAAATTTTAATAATTAATATATTTATAAATAAAAATTTATATATTTTAAAAAATATTTTATTTTATTTTATTTTATTAAAATTTATTAATTTATGTATATATATTTAATGATTTAAAATTAAGTTTATTAAAATTAAATATTCAACTTTTTAAAAAATTAATATATGAGTCACAAGAGTTAGAAATTTTAATAATAAATGCAGTTTAGATTTAAATGTGTGCATATATTGGGAATGAGTTATTTTCTTGAAGAAAGGAAAAAGAAAACAGTTATTTGTTTACACGAAGATTCGAACAAAAAATCATTTTTACGATTCAGAATAAAAGAAGATAAACTAGTAAAATATAAATAAATTGAATTAACTAAAGTTATAAAAGTCGGTGCAATGTTTCTCTATCTCTCTCCATGAGAATCTTAAATGATTACCATCACTAAAGTTAAAAGTTAACAGTTATTAAATGCAGATTACACTTTATAATTCGAGATATAAGAATTCCCACTACAGTGCTTGCTTTTTCAATCCTTCCAAACGTTCAGAGAAGAGAGAGAGAGGTTCTGCCATCGAGGGTTGCTTCCCGCAGAAGGTTCTGTGTGGAATCTATAAAACAAGTGATGGGTAATGAAGAAGAGTAAATACATAGAAAAGAGAGGAAGAAAAACAACAGTTTTTTTATTTAGTTGTGATTTCTAAGAAATCATCAAAGGAAGGTGTGGTTTCGTAACAACCTTGTTTTTCTGTTTATCCGAGATTCTGGAAAATCAAAACCCCCACGTAATCTACTCTAACCATCGTTTATCTTCTTCTTCACCACTCCAAGATTTTCGTCTTACCCTTTTCCCCCTTTTTAATTAAAAAAACAGATAAAGAAATAACTGTTTTGTGCTTATCAATTTTGTTACCTATGCGCTGTCTCTTGTTGGATTCTTACTTCCCTGCTGCATAATTTGGGTTTATTCTTCGCCGTCTTTTCTGGGTTTTGATAGTTTCGTTTCTTTTGGGGCATTTTCATTGTCGCCTCTTGATTATAAAGGGTGTTTCATTCTCGTTCTCATTGTGGTTCACGTGGGGTGCTTTTAACTAGGGTTTTTGAGAGGATCCGAGGTTAAAGTTCGTGTCTTTGGTCGAATATCTCTGTTGGTTATGTGCAAAGTTGAGCTATTGTTGCAGTCTTAAGCGTTGGATTGATTGATTTGAAATTTCATCGAAAAATTCGTTGTTTTGTTTTCTTCTGCCGATGATTGGACCCTTTTCCGGATTCGGTTTTTTGAGGATTTGTTAACTTCTTATCGAAAGATTTCTCCTTTTTTTTTTTTTAATTTTCTGGGGGTAAAGTAAAATCTTGCGTGGTTAAAAAAGGATTAAGATGAATTGCTTTGGTGGTGTCGTGTTTCAGCTATACCTGAGAGTTTGATTGGAACCCTTGTTTGGTGTTGATTGGTGTTCCTTTTGTGGTGGAAGAAGGAGGTTGTGATTGAGGGTTTGTTGTGTTGGTTGGGAGTTAGTTGTGGATAAGATGAGTTCCTGCGTTACTGGAAGTTTGGTCCATCAGGGCCAGCTACTTGTTCATATTGCGGAGAATGGACACTCCTTTGAGTTTGATTGTGATGAGAACACACTTGTTGAGGCTGTTATGAGGCATATTGAATCTGATACTGGGATTAATTTCAGTGATCAACTTGTTCTTTGTTTGGAGACGAAGCTCGAGTCGCATCGGCCCCTGTCTGCATACAAGCTTCCATCAAATGACCGAGAAGTGTTCATATTCAATAAAGTAAGGCTTCAAAACAACGCGCCGCCTCCACCACCTGAGCAACTTGATATTCCCAATCATTTGGAGCCTCCATCACCATCCTCCTCCCATGATGCCCACCCTCTTGATGATGCTTCAGATCCTGCTTTGAAGGCTTTACCTTCTTATGAGCGGCAATTCAGGTACCATTATCACCGGGGGCATGCAATTTATACTAGTACTATATTGAAATATGAGCATTGTGAGAGGCTTTTGAGAGAACAGATGGTCCAAGAAAGAGCAGTGGAGGTCGCAAGGGGTAATTTGGATCAGTACTATAGGTTGATTTGCCAAAATTACGGGGACTTCATGAGACGTTATATGCAACAACATAGGATGCACTCTGAACTTTTGGTGAATTTTGGGAAGGATGTTGAGAAACTAAGATCCATCAAACTCCACCCTGCTTTACAAACTGCTGATCGCAAATGCTTGCTGGATTTGGTCAAGGAAGAAAACTTGAGGAAGTCAGTGGAGAATTGCACCACTTCCCATAAGCAGTTTGAGAATAAAATGTCACAATTTAAGCAGACTTTTGGGGAAGCAAAGCGCCGGGTTGAAGAATTGTTCTCCAGCCGGTCTTTCTTGCCCATTAAGAGTTTAGAACAGGCAATTAAAGAACACGGGAAATATATAAATGAACAAAAGAGTATCATGCAATCCCTGAGGTTAGTTGTCCTTTATTTTCAACTATTTTTTATACAAAGCTCCTCGTTAATGTTTATCTTGACTTAGCTGTGAGTTTTGTAACTTTTGTCACTTGTATCATGAGTTTAATATTCAAATTCTGGTTCTCAACTTCTTGTATGTTGTTTTAGCAGGCCTGATTTCAAATAATTATGCGCTACTTCTGTAACTTTGTTGACACATTTCATGTTGAATATGTCATTATGAAACTTGGACAGTTGAGAATTTTCTTTCTAGTATTTAGGAGTAATTAAAAGTTCACTAGAGGAGACGCAACATGAAATAATACTTGATTCCAGATTCCTATTGATGCACTTATTGATTACTATAATTCAATTTTTACTCTGTCAAATGTTATCACATGACTTATAAATTATATTTTTATTGGGATTTATGCAGCAAAGATGTAAACACAGTAAAGAAACTGGTGGATGATTGCCTATCCTCCCAGTTGTCCTCCTCACTTCGTCCTCATGATGCAGTTTCAGCCTTGGGTCCTATGTATGATGTTCATGACAAAAATCACTTGCCTAAAATGCAGGCTTGTGATCGTGCTATTTCAAAGCTACTTGAGTTTTGCAAGGAAAACAAGAATGAGATGAACATCTTTGTGCACAATTACTTGCAAAACATAACTTACGTTTCTTATCTCATCAAAGACCAAAAACTACAATTCCCTGTTTTTAAAGAGGCAATGGCTCGTCAGGATGGCTTATTTGCAGATTTAAAGTTGTTCCATGGTATTGGTCCTGCATACAGAGCTTGCCTTGCAGAAGTAGTAAGACGAAAGGCTTCTATGAAGCTGTACATGGGTATGGCTGGGCAAATGGCTGAAAGGCTTGCTCTAAAAAGGGATGCCGAGGTCAGGAAACGGGAGGAGTTTTTGAGAGCACATAGTTCATGCATTCCTAAAGATGTATTAGCATCTATGGGATTGTATGACTCTCCTAACCATTGTGATGTTAATATAGCTCCATTTGATGGTAATTTGCTCAATATTGACATATCAGATGTGGATCGTTATGCTCCTGAATATTTAGTAGGAGTAACATCCAAGCTGGAGAAGTATGGAAGCTTTAAAGGTTCATCCTCTTTGAGTAGTAATAGCTCTCACTTGGCTGAGGCTGTTGATATTTCTGCTGACTCAAGTGAGAGAGATGATTCTGAGGACCTCCTTGATGGCAGTGAGTTGATAGAAATTGCTGGAACCTGCAAGATGGAAGTTGAGAATGCAAAGCTGAAAGCTGATCTTGCTGCTAGAATAGCTTTAATATGTTCTCTCTGCCCTGAGGTAGAGTATGAGTCACTGGATGATGAAAGGGTGGATACTATACTGAAGAAAGCCACAGAGAAGACAGCAGAAGCCTTGCATTTGAAAGATGAATATGTTAAACACGTTCAATCCATGCTTAAGATGAAGCAGATGCAGTGTGTGTCATATGAAAAACGTATTCAAGAATTGGAGCAGAAATTGTCTGATCAGTATGTGCAGGGGCAGAGGATGTCTAGTGTAAGCGATGCAGCTGACTTTCCCCTTGTTGCTGGGAAGACAGATAATTACAAGTCAGAATATGTCAGTGGTGAAGCCCACATGCCTTGCATATCTACTACTGAGCCCATGGATGAGGTTTCGTGCATCTCAAGTTCCTTGGATGCAAAACTTGGTTTATTCTCAGAACATACTGGTAAAGCATTAGATGGGGTGGATGAAAACATGTTGGATTCCTCTGGAATTCAGAACCCACAGTTGGATTCATCTATGATGGAGCCTCATCGTGAAGAAGCACAGAGTGCTGATAAAGATAATAAAGACAAGATAATTGGACAATTAGGCATGTCACTAACAAACAGTTCTACTGGTGAGAGCATGCCTGTGCCACATGATCTTGTACCTTCTGACTTGGCAGTTTGTCCAGAATTGGATTCCAAAGTAAACGATGATAAGTTGTTGGAATTGCAAAATGGACTTGCAGATAAGTCAAATCAATTGAATGAAACTGAAACAAAGCTTAAAGCTGTTATGGAGGAGGTTGCCGTGCTGAAAAGGGAGTTGGAAGCCAGTCAAAAACTACTTGATGAATCTCAGGTAACTTTTGGAATTGAATCAGACATATCATTTTAGGTTTGCAATTTAATTTTCTAAGAGTCTGCTTGCCTGATTGACCTAAACTCTATTATTTTGTCTTTATTATTAATTTCTCACTTTACAATTTTAATGTCATTTTCAAATCTTTGTCCCTCCTTTTCTCTATTGTCTTTGTTACACAAACATGCAACCTGCGGTTACTTCATCTGAAAGTGTTCAATGATTCTGTCAAAAGACCAAAAAAGAAATTAGGTCTTATTTAGGTAAACTTCTAGAGAAGTCTTTATTAAAAAAGAAAAAAACAGTATAAAAAATTAATAAAAATTCTATTATAAGTTAAAAACAACTTATCTCAAATTTTAGAGAAGTTAAATCAGAGAGTTTCTATAAAAATAGAGAAACATAAGTTGTTTCTACGAAGTTCTATTCATTTTTTTTATTAATTTTTTTTCTTCTGTGATGATTTTTCTAGAAGTTTACCCAAACTAGGCTTTTGTCATTTCTATCATCTTCCCATAGCCTATGCCATCAACACCCACATTCTGCTTATTGTATTTTAGTTTCTATAGATTCATCTAAATGATAATAGATGTATTATTAATAATGAATTTTCAAAGGCATCTGTAGTATATTGATTTTGTTGCTCAATGAAACACTGCTAAGCAGAGGTTTTGTTGACTCTTGGCAGTTGACAAGTTTGCTGTAGACAAGTTGAACTCAATGAAATTCTGTTTGGTTGAACAACAGGCATCTTTGTTAAAAAATCCAGCCAAATGAAGATTCTTAATTGATTCTTTTTTTATATTTAGTTGAGTTGTTGCATGAAGATGGATTGACATGATTGAATATTGATTAAGAAATTTGCATCTAAAATTTGTGTCTGATTAGAAGGAATCTAGGATGAACTATACGTAGTTGAAATTTATTTAATGCTTCATTAATTTACTCATTGTTGGTGCATTATTGTGCTTTCCTTTTATATTCTAATGTACTTTTCCTCTTTCATCACAGATGAATTGTGCCCACTTGGAGAATTGTCTGCATGAGGCTAGGGAGGAAGCTCAGACGCAGAAAAGTTCTGCTGACAGAAGGGCCTCAGAGTATAGTTTACTACGTGCATCTGTTATTAAAATGCGCAGCTTTTTTGAAAGACTCAAGACCTGTGTTTATTCTCCTGGTGGTGTCACTGGTTTTTCCGATTCCCTACGTAATTTGGCACAATCTTTGGCCAAGTAAGTTACGTCCATTAATCATTTAGGGTTTAAGAGGCCTTGGAAAATTTTATATTCTCCCCTCAATATAGCATCCATTCTCACTGAGATATGAGAAAAATTCTATGGTGGTAGACCGATAGTGATGAAAGTAACTTCCTCACTCTTATTCAGTCCTTGAAATAAGGCACACATTTTGGTAGTAGAGATATGCATCCGTGAAGTTTAATGTCAATGAGATCATATATAATAAAAGAATTCGTCTTGCAATAACTTTGTTCAGTCAAGACTTGATAATTTATACAATTAAGTAAAAGGCTTTGTGCCAGCTAAATATAAACAATCCCCAACAAAGCTCCTTGCTGTTTGTCATCAAATAGAGGAGAGATTCTAGACTATTGTTATGTTGTCTGCTTTCCAGTGATATTTTATATTTATTCTTTATGAATTGTGACTAGAATGATGATTGAAATTTTTTCTCTTTTCAGTTCTGCTAATGACAGAGATGATGATGATATTGCTGAGTTCCGAAAATGCATTCGTGTATTGGCCGATAAAGTTGGTTTCTTATCTAGGCACCGTGAAGAGCTGCACGAGAAGTACACACAAGTGGAGGCTGCTAATGAACAGCTTCGGAAAGAATTGGAGGAGAAAATAGAGCAGGTCAAAACATATTATAATAAACATCAACTTGAGAAGCAGGTGATTTATTGTCTTGTTTATGATAGCTCTGGGTTTCTTGTTTCTTAATTAACAGAACGTGACAATAATTTGTGTTCCTCTGAGGGGCTATTTTTCAACTACAGCTGGCTGACTTTCTTTGGAGCCAGAAAGACTACATGTCTTATGATTACATGAATGATTTTTATTGTGACTGCACATAGATGCCAGTTCTGTCATTTCAAATTCTGAACTGAGTTATATTCTGTTTGCGATTATGCTGCAGGCAAATAAAGAGAAGATTTCTTTTGGTTGCCTAGAAGCTCATGAGATTGCTGCCTTTGTGCTCACTCCAGCTGGGCATTATGAGGCAATTACTAGGAACTGCTCTAACTACTACTTATCTGATGAATCTGTAGCCCTGTTTGCAGACCATCTTCCAAGCAGACCTAACTACATTGTTGGACAAATTGTGCATATTGAACGCCAAACCGCAAAGGCACTGCCTCCTCGGCCTGAGCGTGGTAGGGCTGATAAATTGACCCCTGACAAGGGGACTGACTGGTTGACCTTGAATTCAGGATCAACTCCAAACCCATACGGTCTCCCCGTTGGCTGTGAATATTTCCTAGTGACAGTAGCCATGTTACCTGAAACCGCCATTCATTCATCGTCTCCTTCCTGATCCTGCTTCATCCTGGCAGATTAGATGTGATGGAAGTATTCAATTGTACATAAACTATATTCAAAGTTGAGATGCCCTAGTTCAACCAGTTAACCATTTGTACAGCTGATGGACCAATTCAGTTTCAATTTCTCCCCTTTGTACATATTTCTTCCTACCTTCTAAATATTGTATAATTTGTGAATATTATTTACAACTTGTTTATTTGGACAACTGGTACTTTTCTTTCTAAGTTCTCAAGTTTGATTTGGCAAGCAATATTTTCCAAATCTCTAGATTCACCAGGTCTGAGATAACAGTTTTCCCCACCCAACTCATTACCAAATATACTTAGGTGTGCACGCTTCTCAATCTGATCATCAGGAAAGCAACACCCTTTTAATATGTTAGGTACAAGGTATACGACACGTTTGGTAAAATATTGTAGAACAATTCAACCTTGAACAGATGCGTGAATGCTGCAAATCCCGGATTCTTTTATCTCGATTTTTGTTGTTATATAATTGACGACTGGGGCTACCTCTGCTGCAATGTCCAGACAGCACTCTTAAGAAAAGTAAGGATTTTTGGGAAACCCTGAGAACCATATTTAAGGAATTAACTTCTTACGAGCCACCGGAACAAACCGTGGCAACGTCTGGTTACAGAAGTAACGGAACAGCCGATACACTAGATTCATACACCCAATATTTTAAAAGGTAACACAAAATTTAGTATATTCTTACATGCAAGCAATTGTCTACCAAAGCCGGAAGGAAGAGCAGAAAATAAAGCTAGAGTAACTGTAACAATCTTTTACACACGGGCTTTACCAGGATTTTTCATTAAAATATTTTCCAAATCCCAGTGGTTCCCATGGCAAAAATATAACCTTTCACGCTTATGAAGACACAACATATCATCTATACACCTTAATCTAAGCCGTTTTGAAATTTGAAACATCAGAATAACTATCAGGCTTAACTCTCACTATCCTCTTCTAATATGTTAAACAAGAATTTTGGAAGTGATGCAATTCGAGGGAGGTGAAGAAGCAACTCTCCAAAAGGAGTCTTTCCTGGACATGCTTGGTACCAGCTTGCCACCAGAAACATCTCTCAAGTCCTCTTTAGCAGGTTTGACATCCATTCTAATTTTTTGGTTCTGCATTGATTCAAGATCATGACTAAGTTGAATATTTTTTCCATCGTCGGGTCCTTCAACAGTGCTTACCTTGTCATAATTCTGCACTGCAGCCGAGTCCTTCTGCAGAAGATTGCAGAGAGAATTGACCCTCGACATGAGTGATTTTTCATCAGACGTTGTTGTAACCTGATTGTCATTAAGCAGATGCTGTGCAATTTCTTCTAGTATTTCCTGGAACTCGGGTCTTCCTCCAGAAAAGGATGCACTCCCGGAAGTTATTTGTTCAGAAAGGCAATGTTCAATGTGGTCATTAAAATTACTCACTGACATAGAAGGGCGGAGTCCAGGCAATTTTATCTGATCCCAACTTCTTGGGCCCTTGGAATCAGTTTCAGAATTTGAACTCCCTTCAATTGCACGGTAGTCCATGACTTTTTTTTTTTTTGGTAAAAGACAAACAAAACAAGTTAATACAAAGCACAACACATGCACATAAAAGTCAGCTTTAGATATCTAAGGGTGCCAACACAAATTAATAATTAAGCCATAGAAATGACCAGTTAATTTAAGTTCATTATAAAGCCACGTACATACTGCATACACAGAATGTGTATAGTGATGAAATCCATATCATATCACATTAGAATATAAAGGAAAGATGGACATGGAAAACCTAAATGCAGATTTGCTTAGACAGCTAAATATAAGTTAAGCTAAATTGCAACATAAAAACTCTGAAGCGACATTTGTAATGGAAAACATAAAGCACAAAATATGGGATGTTTGATGCCAAATATTATTTGACATTATTCATGCTATGCTCAATCTCAATCTTGCTTCCAGTAGATGTGACAACAATGGTATTCAGCAAGTTAAGCATATTGAACTAGATGAAATTGACATGTTAAAAGTACAGTGGTAGATTTCTGATCCATCATCGATATTTTATAACCATATCACATTTGACAAATATTGGAGGAGAATTTTATATTCTTACAACAGAGTAGAGCTGCTGGCTACCACAAGCAATGTTCTAGATATTTGACTAATCAATGAAACAGCTAATGCATAATACAAGTTTCATAAAGGTTATGTCACATTTAGTTTCATCGTTGTCAACAGAACATAGTGATACTAACATGGTAGATCTATAGCAAAAACCACTACTACCGGGGTGGTGGGGGGGGGGGGGAATGTTAATTGATGAAACAAAAGGGCCAATAACCAGGGCAATCATAACAAGAGCAAGTTCTTATAGTACCTGAACTGGGGGAAGGTGCTTCACAAGGCAGATTATCCAAGGTAAGGCCAAAGTGATCATTGCACTCAATCTTAAATGATGGTGACAGGGATGAATGAGGAGATCCTATGTCCTGCAAACAAGACGGGGTAGATCCTTTACCATTGACTAGATGCAAATCCCAATCTTCTGGATTGTCAATGTTCTCAAAAAGAGCAGGTTGTGTATCGAAGTGAGGTGAATCCAAAATTATCTCTGGCTGTCGGCTTAAGAAATTAAGACGCATATCACACTGAATAAGCTCCTCAAAATGCTTGGCTAACACTCCTTGTGGAAATTGTAAAAAATGCTGCCTACAAAACCACAAGATGCAGTTTGCAAACACAAAGGCCTAGTAAATATAGGATCATAGTGCCTAAACATGTAGTACCAATCTAGTACAAATGAAAACTAAGAAATTTAACCAAATGGTTCCTTTACAATAAGAAACACTTCACAATAAATGCTTTTAAATGTACATTAAGAGTCCTCTAAAGCCAATAAATACTACGTTAAAAATGCAACTTGACCTCCCTCTCTTCCTCAATTATTTCAATAAGCTATCGTGCTGTTATTTGACATACTCAGACAAAGGTTTTATTGAATGCTGGTTATCCTTCCCAGCTTACAATAAATCAACGAAACCATAATATTTTTCATCTGTACAAATACAGTTGAGCCTAATTCCACATATGAGAGACTCTGAAAAGAACATACCTGTGCTTGCTAGCCTCTCCATCAGTAAAATCTGATGTTGCCTGCCAGAATGTATGTTTTCTGGGCTGAGGATTAGTCTCCCTGAAGAAAAGAGGCTGTCTAGCAAGCTGCAGTATACAAACTCACCAATAAATACATGCACATTGAAAGTTTATCCATGCATTGGTGTCTGCATGTAAAAGAACTATTATATTAGCTGTACAGATAACAAAATATGGGGAATAAATTACCACTACGGTCAATGAGCTAGGTCCATTATCAGGACAATTTGCCTTAAGTGACATAATATCTGACCATTGGATTTCCATTTTGCTCTTTAGCTCACCTTCAAGAATTTCCCAAACAAGCTTATGTTTAGCAAAGTAACATTTTGCCACTAAGTCACCCTCGTGTTTTGATTTATACTGCCATAAAGAGAAGCTTGAGCTAATTAATATTCATTGAAAAATATATTTTCCCAAAATACTAGTGACATGTAGTGTTTCTTGAATATACCTACCATGAACCAATTCTTAAAAATGAAGCTGGGAAATTTGAAGCCTTAAGCTTCTCGACAGAACCTCGACTCTCCTTTTTCATTCCGGAGCATAAGTTTTCATTTTGGGTATTTGCAACAAACATACTCCCTTGACAAAGCTTCATTTGTACCAAATCTAAAAGCGAAGGGCTCTTCCTCAGATGTAAACCAAGAGGGCTAGGCTCATCCAGTATGTTGTACTGCGAAGGAGAACTGGAAGATGCACCATTTGAAGCATTCCATTGCTAAATGATTTTTAAAACCATGCACAAGGAGAAAAGGAAGTTACTAAAATGAGCATTATTAAACACACAGCTTATAAAAAAATGGGGAAAAACCAGTAAAATTTTAACACAGACTTCTTTTAACCACGCTTGTGATAAAAATGCATTTTCTATGATCTCATCTGTATATTACTTCTGTCAAGAAGTAATGACTGTAAAGCCAACTCTTGATGTTAGATAGGACAGAGGCAGACACTATTAATTTTAAACCGTTAAACCCCTGCTACAAGTGTATCTATTCGAGAAAAAGAACGATAAAATAAAAATGAGCGTATTTGGACTGGGCTATTTTGACTTAATGATCACCATCCATACCAGGAGGGTGATTCCTCAATCCCCTTCTTAGGTAAGAAAGCGTTGTAATTGTAAACATATCAGAATCGAAAATTTAAGTATTGTTTTGGCTCCAGTAAAAGGGATTAGCTGATGAGTGCCCTTAATAAATCAGTAAAGGAAACAAAAAGAGAGTTAGGATCACAAGCGAAAATATCATGTTTTCAACTTGCCATAACACATCATTTGACTTCCAATGAAAAAACAGGACTTGAAGAGAGAAAAAAAAAAAAAAAAAAAGAGCCTAAGATCACATTCTTCCAAGTCATTCCACTCTTGAGCACAAACCGGTTCCTTAAATAGCCTAAGCTCACCAAAGTTGGCAAGAAAAATGAAAAAAAAAAAAAAAAAAACCTCTCGTGAAGGCGATGGAGGTTTCAAGCGCATGCTAGGAGGAGAATGGTCTTCTTCTAGCGCGTCCTCAATCTCTAACTTTACCGGCACTGCTTCAAAGTCTGAACGAAGGTTCCTTGAACCCATTAGCTGAACCAACAAGTTTTACAATGAAGTAAAAAAAAGGCAATTGGCAGTTGGCAAAAACCCTATAAAGAACACGACGAAGACGAAAGAGGAAAAGAAGAAGAGGTTTCGCAATTGGCAGTTGGCAGTTGGCAGTTGGCAGTTGGCAGTTGGCAAAAACAAAAACAAAAACAAATTGTTCGATGATTCTGAGGTGTGCTCGGCGTGCACGTGATCGAGTGTCACGTGCGAACCTGTTAATTGTCGAAAGTAACCTTTGTGTTGGTATTTGTCAGCGCGTGTGCTGGCAGACACGTATGAAACGAATTCAGAGTATGGATAATGTGGGTCCCTTCTTTCTTTCTTTCGCTTTAAGTGACGGTAGCATTTGTTGCCAATGGTTCAACTTTTGACAAGTGAACTCTTTTCTTACCTAATGCGTAAGTAATGCTTTCCCCTTCAATTTCTTGCACTCTTAATTTTACTTTTTCTAATCATTAATTACACTTTCGTAGATCGCTTTGTCATCGTTTTCCACCATTTTTGGATACATATTATCATACGACTTAAATATATATTTAACCTTTAAAAATATAATATTTTTAATTTTTTATAAAAATATTTATTTTTAAGTCTTATATTGAATAACAATTATGCAATTTTATTTTTCTATAGAAAATTAAAAGTAGATATTTTGCAATTATTAAGAATAAAAAACAAATAAAAATTATACAAAACTAGAATAAAATCATATTTTCATGGAATAAAAATACTTTTAACCCTATTCATACTATATTACGCCTACACAATACAAAGCTAATTGAAAAAAAAATGCACCCCGTTATGATTGGACTATAATCTCATTTAACATTTTGTGAATCATTATTTTCTATGAAATAATATCTACATCAAATATTATAAAAGTAATGATATTCGCATGAATAGTTTTTGTGAAAAATGTTGCAATTTTTTAAATTAAAAGAAATAAAAATATGAATACAAAAAATTGTTTTGTAAACACAATCAGAAAATAGAAATACTATTATGGTTCCGTGGGTTGTGTATCATAAAAGTGATCTTATCAATGATTATCAATCATGCACTTTACTCTTCAAAGTACATCCCATTTTAGATGACGATAATAAAAGTTAGTCAGAAAACATATATGTTGCAATATTAGCAAAAGGATTATTTGTTTTTGCACCCGGACGATCCAGTTTCAAATTATAAACCATGCTGCCCCAAATTTTACTTAAAGAAACGATGTACTCGTTAAATTATGTGGATTCTTCATGGATTTTACATAATAGTGTTTCAAAGGATTTCTTATAGAGGCATTTTGTTGACATTCCTCATTTACTCAACAAATAGACTATGATGATCACATGATTGAGCATACCTGGCTAAATAATTCCAAAGATAAATAGGAAGATGTAATAATTAAATACTACAAGTTACAATACGATGATACAAACTATTACATGATGCAGGAAGGTGTACCATTTTTTTGAGGTACTGATATCTCAATTAGAAAAAACTGCCTGTATTCATCTGAAAAATATAGTAACTTTCAGAAGAGGTAAAAGCATATTGGAGACATCACAAATCTCTAGACTAAACCTAGCTAGGATTTGCAAACACGAAATCTATGTAGCTTTTCTGTTTACTTTCAGATATGGTAAGGCTCCAATTACATTGTCATAGTCACTCCTGCTGACTGGGTGCTGTGCATGACAATAAAAAATAAGTTAGGCATGAGAAAACCAATCCCATAATTTGATACAATAGTTTATATCAAACCCGAGCCAAAACTTCAGTCATTTAAACTGCTTCAAACCAGAACAAGAAAATTTAAGAGGAAGCATAAATAACTACAGGTCAACAAATGCAACATTTTCAGCTTAATCCAGCCACATCGTTTGAGAAATCCAATTTTTGTTGGGATGGATGTGGGTTTGGTAGAAGCCCCCAGATCAAGATGAGAAGAAACCCCAACAATTGGATTTCTCTAATGAGTATAAAATTCATTTTATCTCTTACAAAGCAATCAATTCGAATGAACTACAGAGCATTAGTTCAATTGATGATTTGAATAAGCTTACCAAGTTCCATATGACATCAATCTGATGCATGCATTTCATATATAGCTATACATTAGCACTTCACATAATTTATCAGATCAAATTGTAGTTGATATTTGTTTATATTGGACAAGTCAATTGTGTATGCTTTGCTAAATTAAGATTTTGAAATGACAATAGAAAATGTGAAACTTGGAATACATTGCTCAAGGCATTTGAGAGACATAAGAGAGTGTTATTTTGGCTGTGCAAATCCTGATGCACTGATTTGGAGAATATATATAAAAAGGCAATGAATGAATGGCATGGCACCATATACAAGAGCTTTTAACAATATCCCCTAATGTTATTAAAAAAATTATATCTCCTACAGAGTGCTACAATGAGTAAGTTTCAGATTCTCATACAATAAACACAGTCCGTCTGTAAGAAACAAGAAATGCACCCTTGAAATGAACTTGGTATTTGGTGACACAATTAGGAACCTAGAAGAAAAATACATTTCAAGGACCAAACTCAATTATGTGATAATTGACGCTTCATAGGAAAGAGAGGGGGTACTTTAAAAGTTGCCTAAGACCTTTCTCCTAATAAATTGGAGCATAAGATCAACATTGCTCTCAGGCATTGACATATAGACATGAAATGCAAAAAACTACTAAGCGAAGAAGTTTCAATATCTTAATGTTCAATTTATCCTCGTAGCGTACCAAATAAAAGAGAAGGCCCTAAAACAATCCTCTAACTAACTGCACAACTATGCTTAGTGAAAATAAATATTATACAATTTAGTATTATTCTCTGACCATTTTGGAGAGTCGCAATTTGCGCTTTGTATTCTTCTTGTAAAGTAAATGCTGCTTTCCGGCTCTCCTACGCACAATTTTGCCTCGACCCGTAACCCTAAATCGTTTTGCCGAAGCCTAAAGCAATAACCAAAGCCAAATAGACATTCAAATTGCGTGAACCCAAAATCAAAAAGAGGAGTGGAAGAGAGAGAGAGAGAGAGAGAGAGAGAGAGGGACCTTGTGGGTTTTCATTTTGTAGCCTTTGGCAGATACGACGGTGAGAGGGCGAAGCCTTAGAGGAAGAGTAGAAGGAACAGTGGAGCGTTTTTGATGGAGAATTGGAGCAGAAATGCTTGCTGAGAAACTCAGTTTGAGGGAGTTGGTGTTGTTCAAAACGGGAAATCGAACTTGACCGTAAGAAGAAGAGCAAGGTAAGAGTCCCAAGGCAAACGACACCGTACCCATCTTTCAGAATCAGCTAGAGGTGAAGCAAAAATTGTAGTGGATAAAAGGTGCTGAAACAGGGAAAATGGAAAGAATGCTGTCCTCAAACTTTTCCTCTTCCTCGCTCGTGACTTGTTTTGGTTTTGGTTTTGGTTTTGGGTTCACTTACTAGGCCTTAAAATTTAATTATAATTAAAGAAGTAGTATCAACCGTCAGGATGGCCGAGTGGTCTAAGGCGCCAGACTCAAGTTCTGGTCTTCGTGAGAGGGCGTGGGTTCAAATCCCACTTCTGACAATTTCTTTCTCTATTTTACCATCACTTCTATAATTACCTCAGGCATATCCTCTCTTTTTCCTTAAATTTAGTGCATTTAATTTTCGTGTTACGTATGGATGATTAGCATTTCAATATCTAAGATCAGTGTGCCTATGGATAAATTAATATGTCGGTAAAAACTTGTGTATCAAACTTTATTTTCTCTTTTAAAAAATTTGGTTCTAAATAGCTTAACTCAACAGAGGTTTTGTTTGTTGTGACTCGTTATCGTCTATTGTTCATCTAAACCACAGAGTGATTTCAAATGACTTTCACAGTCAGTAAGGAGGAAGAGAATAATTAAGTAATCATCGCGCGATCACTAATACACATTTGAAAGTTGAATGTTCAATTTACCTGTTCAAGTTTTAAAACCAAAAGTTAGCATGGCCTATAAACGGAGGAGATAAATGAAATGTAATTAGCAACTGTATCCCTAATTCAACAATGCATTCACTTTCAAATGCTCGTGCTTTTATTTTATTGCGTAATAATTTGTTTTACATTATGGTATTTGTAATTGCATCATGTCACTCAGGTTTATAGCAAGTTGTTGAAGCAACAAATGACAATCAAAGGCACTAGAAATGCAGGACAGGAGGTAGAAAAAAAAATATTCTATAGAATTTATATATTACTTTTCCTTGTGTAGAATGATCGAACAGGAGCTAGGCTTAAAACAATCAAGGGATAATTCTATACAGAAACCTGGTTACAGCTTAGGATTGCATAGACATTCTGAATAATCAGAATATGGTTATTCAGTTCAAAATTTGAACTACATTTCAGATGATATTAGGCTTGAACGGTGGATCCTCGTTGATAATTCTCCCAAAAAACCAAAGCCAAGTTATGTCATGACTTATAAATTTTAACTCAAATCAGAGGAAACTACAACATACTTTATCCCACTGCAAAGGAAGTCATTAGAAGAAGCTGGGGAGGAAAACAAAGAGAAGCAAAAACGTGAAAGGAAAAAAGTCCTTTGGACGTATTGCTTCACTAATTCACTTAATTAAATGCTAGCATATCTGATGGGCATTGGAGACAGCATGTTTTCATATATGATGATAAATGGTATTCACACAAAGAACAACAAATAGTTTTAGTAAAAGGGGAAGTACACAGGGGACCGTTGGAGACAACGTACAACAAAAACATAAACATTACAACAATAAGTTAACTGAAAATATGACAGCTACAGCAATTGATATCAGAGTAGTCTCATCTCTAGGGCACAATAGATGATGAAGCCAATTCCTCAGGTGTCACAGGATTATGCAGCTGCAGTCACAGACAAATATCAAATAAGGTAACCTTAAAAAAGTTTGGCAGTAAACATTATTTTTCACATTTTAGTGTTCTTTTGGATTATTTGGATCAATTTATATGTCATATGCTATTATTAGATGCCATGAATGGGTCGTAAACACTGTGAATGAAACATACAAATCAGAATAATTTAAATAAAAGACTTACAGCATTTGCAACAGTGAGCCAATGAAAAGCTCGGAAGAGATCGTCATTGTGGGAAGGAACGTAGTCGTGGTTCCAATACGTGATGTCATGAAACGTTGCCTTGGTCTCCCAAGAGTGAGAGTTTTCATGGGAAGCGGGAGGCGAAGTATTCTTACCCAAGACAAAACCTAGAAAATCAATACGGACGAATTGGTTAAGAATGAAGAGTTAAAAATAGAAAAGCAAAATAGCACTTACCAGAGTAGTTGTGAGGAAGGTTGAGAGTGGTTCCTTGAAGTAACCTGCCCCTAAAATGTGCTTCTTGTAATGGGAAAGCCTCGTCGAAATTAGCAGAGGGTTTGGGTTTGAAATAGTGGGAAACAGATGCAGGACCATCGAATTTGACACAACAGGGAAGTTGATGAACGCGCCCGCTCAGATCCTCCATCTCTTTCCCATTTCTATTCAGATCTATGCTTCCCTTTCCCTTTCCCATCTCTCTCGCTTTCTTCTTCTTCACCTTTTCCAATTCTCGGTATATACTGTTTGCTAGGGAATTCGGATGGGGACGTCGAAAATTTGGAGGGAGCATTTTTTTTTTCTTATTTTTCTTCCCTCCACTTTAAATTTTCCAAACAATCAATCATTTTTATGAAAAATTGATTTATTCTCTTTCCTTTTCTTTCGAATCTTTTATTAGCTCCGAAACATAAATTTTATAAAAATTAATTAATGATGCCGCTAATTGATAATTCACAAAAATAAAAATAAGAAAACTTAAAAATGCAAAAATATTATCTAATTTCTTTTAAAACAAAAGTCGTGGAACAATGTAATTTAGAACGAATATATTAGAATGCAAATATTAGTAAAAAGGATTAAATAATCAACTGTGTTGAATTAAATATTTAAAACTTGAAATTGATTCACCTCGTTATTTATTATATCTCTCATCTTCTCTATTATTATTATTTTTTTCTATTTCTCTCTTTCTTTCCCCTCTAAATCCCAAAAGTGAGTGTAGTACAAAGATTGTCCTTTCTATATGTTTAAAAGAAAATCAAACTGAGATTAAAAAGAAAAACAGAGTAACCTTACTCCTCATTTATTTATGAAGATAGTAATTGAATTGGTAGCGCATGTCTATAAATGAAGATCAAGTTTGACTACAAAAAGCTAATTGATAGCGCATTTTCTTCTATACAACAGATTAACTATGGCATGCAATATCAACTCTGTTGCTTCCGGTGATCAGGTTAAATCAGCGTAGGAATCAAATAGTTGATAGATACAATGACATCCAGGATGGAGATCCTATCCTAGCATCAATAACTGTCAAGGAATGTATAGGTAAAACAAGTGATAGTATTGATCCAATGTACCCCTTTAAGTCACCTTCACACACGCTGCAAATTGTACAATCCCAAAATCCATTTGCACAAATGGCTTTACAAAAGGAATAGATCATTGCCGAATAGATAAGCATAAATGGTCCGTAAAAAGCTCTACTCCTTCCATCAGTAACAAAATGTTATCCCTTTCTGAACTTCAAGCCACCAAAGGTTAGAACTCTGAAGGTTATTGTCTTGTCAATATAGCTACTGCTTCCCACTCAAAACTACATATCACATCCTGCATGCCCATCGATTTAAAAAAAAAAAAAAACACCATCAAATAATTCCCGAATAAAACCAACAATATTACCTGCCCCCACTTACCGATGGATTATGTCGATCAATATCAAAGCTATTGATGGCACAAGGTTCTGCCAGCAGTTCAATGGGTTCCTCCCCTGTACAATGTAAGAACACAACATCACAAATGCACCAAATCAATCTCACTATGTAGTTCAATTGAAAAATTTTGGTTCCATGGACAAGGATGGAGATTCCACATAAATAACATAAAAAATCTAAGCCATCATGAATTGGCATTATAACATGTCACAAATTGCAATGAAAATACACACCTTGTTCAATCACCGCGAGAATTCCATCCTCTGAGCAGATCATAGAAGGTAAGATCCGGGTAGATGAGGAGTTTGATTTTATGCAGCGATCATACTGAACCTCCCAAACCTCACTTTCAGATATTGACTGCACTACACTGTTGCCAACCCCAGCTGCTGCTCCCGAAAGTATAATCGGTTGTTGTTGCCACCTAAGATCCCATGCAAAAACAGTACCTAAGGAGCCACCAGCCTGAGTATAGATATCTCCAGAAACATCAGAAGCACACAAGTAAAAGCACTAAGCACTGAACATCCCCAAACCATCAATTTCATTTAAATCCATACAAGTAATCAGATAAACTGATGTAAAAGCAACTGTTATTGCAGAGGAGAAAAACAGCCAACAGCTCTAAAATATCATTAAACAGGCCTTAAAATTTACCAAATGATGAATAAAGCACATTAGCAATATAGTATATATACATACATTTCAGATGTACAAATTTTCAACATTAGTAGGTTACTGCACCGTTAAAGGAGTTATACATTTACAAGTAAACTACTGCTGAATGTAAATAACATCCACAAAGAGGACAATTAGCTAGCCATCTTACAAGGCAAGTGTGCTTTCGTGATGGATGAATGTCAATAGAATGCACAATCCCAGAAGTCAATTTTTTATCCCTGCAACACAACATAAGTTTTTATTAGAAAACAAAACAATGAGCCCATTGGCAAATCACTAGTGATATATAACAAATTGATACTCTCAAAAATAGTTACTCACTGAATTAACACAATTCTTACCAGTTACCCTTAAACTGGGAAACCGGTCCTCCCGGTTTTCTCTGGTCCCACCATTGAAGACTGAAACCATATCCACCGGTGGCAAACTCCATCGGCGACGCCCACTTCGCCGACGTGTACGACACTAACCCCCCGCTATCAAACAACCTCCGATAATTCAAGTTGGAATTTCCGACAGTGACCAAATTGACCCTCCCATCTTCCCCAACGGTCACACACTCCACGCCACCGTCCATTAGATCAACACAAGAAGCGGGCACCGAGTGCAGAGCACCCTCGGGCACCGAAACCTCCGATTCTAGCAACGCGTCGGTGGAATCGGAGAAGAGGAAGTGGAGGGAGCCAGAGGAAGTTGAAGCCACGATTATGGTTTTCTGAAGGAACTGCGAGGTTTTAAGAGAGGAAACGCGGGAAGGTGAGACCCATGAAGATTGGGGTTCCAAGGAAAGTGGGTTCGATTTGAAAGAGTGGATTTCGATGGAAGAAACATCGGAATCGAAGTCGAATAGAGCCAAAACCGCGAATCGATCGAATGCGGATAGTGGTGGAAGCCAACGAACAGCGTCGACGTATTTGTATTGGGGAAACCTGTGGATTTCTGAACTTGCCGTCACTGCCATTGCCAGGGTTTGCTGGGTTTTTCTGCTACACCTACAACACCACCCTTCGTAAGCGTAATTTGCTTGGATCAAAACAAAAAGGGAGGAATTGTTTTTTATGACCCAAATACCCCTGAACATTAATCTTAATTACCTCGAACTAAATTACGAGGTTGCCCTTTTTTATATTTGGGGAATGGGGGTGGCTCTAACACAGTGGATAAGAGGAAATGGAAGTCATGGGTAGGAGTTGTAATGTTTTATGCCTTACTTCTTGTGTTCCTGTGAGAGAAATTGGAACGAGGTTTTGGATAATATCGGCCAGAAAGGAGGAGTTCCAAGAGAATGGCAAGTTTCAAAAACGATCCCTTTTCCCTTTGAGGGTTTCGAAATCTATTATTGCTCGCACTGCTATTGGGGTGTTTGGATTGGGGTTTATTGACGCCGGGTAAGTTTAGTTTGTTTGGTTTTCTTTCTCGTCGAGTTTATTTGATGTTTTATTGATTATAGTTCATGGGAATGTTTCAATTTTTCTTTTAGGTACAGTGGAGACTGGTCAAGGATTGGAGTGATAACGCCGCAGAGTGAGGAATTGCTTAAGGTTGCAGCTTTTCTGGTGGTTCCCTTGTGTGTCTTTCTAATTTTTTCTCTGCCTAGCGAACCAAATTCTTGAACTCTTTCTCTGGTTTTGCAAATTGAGTTTGGATGTGTACAATAATTCCAAACTTAACCGGCTACAGTAGTCGATTTAAGCTCTCAAAATGTGATTTGATATTTTATTATCTTTTGCTTTGTGGAAGATCTTATTCGCATACATTGACAATTTTTTTTTTCAATATTATATTCTTATTTTAATAAAATCAAATAAGAAAATTCATGTTCTTTTGGTAATGATGCGTTTAAAAGCCACTTCTATTAATGTTAAAATTACTTCTAAACAAATATTTTCAGTTTTAAATCAATTCACTCAAACACATTTTTGACTAAATTAATTTTACAAAATGCGTTTAATCACATGTGCATTACTGAAACATGAAAGCTACTTTTGGTAGCATCTCCACTTACGTAAATCTAACTATGAAAAAAAGAAGGTAAATTCAACCATACAATAAATCATTTTTTTTTTACTTCAAAAACTCTAACATAGGGTTTTGGAATAGCAAATCCAGAGTTTCAAAAGTTCAACAATCATCCTAAAAGCCAGTTGGGACCGAAGCAATAACTACAAACTATGTTGAAAAATATATCTTTGATCACCTATGCAAGTATCACCTAAGCTGTTGGTGTAGTTAGAAGTAGAGTAGTTTCCGTTATCAGCGTTCCTTTCCTTTCTGTTTGATCCAAAAAAAGAATATCATTATTGGTTTTCACCGGAATTCGATAGTCCGTCTTCTCCAATGCATCGAGTAAGAAAAGAATTATAGCAAGACATCGTTACATAAGTAAAAATTAAGAATGTCAGGGTGATTTGACAAATGATTTACATGTGACAAAATTTAGTCATTCAAAATTACAAATGTAGATACTTTAGTCTTTTAGTTATTTTTCTCCATGTTTAACATATATTTAGTCCCCCAAAATGTAAATGATGTATAAATTAGTCCCTAATAAGCAAACAACAAAGAAAATTTCTGCTGATGCACCACCATCAAACCCATCCACAATTCCAGTTTTTGGCTCAGTACCAATTCCGGGCATCAAAGATCAGGGTGGAATTTTATCCCCACCAGTAAACATTTCTCCTATTTTTGCAGTCAACTCCCCTAGATCACCTCATCAGTCTGCATCGGCAAGGGTGCCATTATGGTGTACGAATATCTGGTGGCTATAACAGATAAGGGAAATCGTGTTCTAAGAAATAAAACTGTACCTACTCCACATGCCAATGAATTTGTACCTGGACAACCCTGGTTCCCAATGGCTATCTTGTGCCTCCTAATGGGATACATGGCTTCCGAAAATGCTATTGCCGTATCTCCAAATAGCTTCCCCTTGTCACCCAAATCCCAATGGTATTCCAGTGTGACACAATGGATATCCTGCTTCACTAAATGATACTCTAGTGACTAAAAATGGGTTTACAATATAGCCAATCAGTTCTGAAGATCAACAAAGATGCTTCGGTAACTGACATCAAAAGTGACAAGCAGCTAGTTGAGCAAAATCCTAAAGAAGGAAAAAATCTAGGAAGTTCATCGACCTTTTAAAGCCACGGTGAAAGTAAAACTGACTTAGAAAAACAGTCAAGATGAAATTTTCAAGTTTTGAGCTTCCTTTTGTAGATGGTGATAAAAAAAATTCATGTTGAAAACATGTTTTGCTGAAGGTCACAAATTAGGTCGTAGTCCAGGAAGCAATGACTAAATTCAACGACCAAGGCATCATTTTTCAGGCCTGAAAATTTGGCAATTATATTTGTATTCACGAATCAGGTCATATGTTGATTTCGGAATGTTCCTTTCAGCATTATGCTTATCAATATACAACAGTAAACATGCCTGACTTTAATCTAATATTGAGGAAAGATAAGTATCTACGTACATTG
This sequence comes from Abrus precatorius, assembly GCF_003935025.1. Taxonomy (NCBI): domain Eukaryota; kingdom Viridiplantae; phylum Streptophyta; class Magnoliopsida; order Fabales; family Fabaceae; genus Abrus; species Abrus precatorius. The sequence continues at coordinate 33,792,773 of NW_020874428.1, read as the reverse complement.
TAAGGTACACCAAAATGTCTAATTCCTGTTGCCATTTAAGCATCCGCCCTTAAATAAGCATTTTCTGAAGACTTTCTGCACAGGTCCCCTTTAAAACCATTTTAATGGTCTTCATGGTTTTTTCTGTTATTACATTTTGTTTCAAGATTCTAATGAATGGGTTGTCTGAATTAAATCTGAATTGTTTAAAACACAGCATTACTACTCTGCTGAGAAAGTTTAACTGCACTCTCATCTGTCACGACCAGCCATTTCATGCAACAGTTATATTTGCAATTCATGCAAAAGGAAAACCAACATAATAAAATTCTAATTATTTTGCTGTCAGGAGTTTTAACAAACAGCTTATTGTTAACTGGTTAATACGCACAGGTTGGCGATCCCAGTCGGAAATCCAATATGACAAGTGTGGCAACACTATGAGCAAGTGCCCCAAGAACAACAAAAACATGAAATATTTGATGGCTGTGCCCTGCAATATCAAATGCGCCAGGCTTCCAACGCTCTGGTATTCTACTAACATAAAAGCCAACTCCAACAGCATATAGAATGGCCATAGTAAGCTCGTAACCAAGTGCAACAAATATATGGGGATGGCCCCAATGCAGGGCAAGAGCATGAGCTGCGGGAATCACACCTGAAAAGCCCATGCAAAGGAATAAAGAGGCTCTCAATGGTCGGAACCGAGGTGCAGAAAGTGAAGGTGCAAGTAGGGTAACAATAGCGAGGAGTCCAAGCACAGATATTGACCCCAAATAGAGTAACCTTGCATAAGGATTGCAGAAAAACACATAGTAAATTGGAGCAAAGAAGGAACAGACAATCATAAGAGAAATGCCAGCATAGTCTAGACGCCAGAAAAATAGACTAAAGTCTTTGGAGTGACAGGCCAGAAGATGGGAAAGAGAACTGCAAGCAAGACAACCCATTCCTCCAGCTAAGAAAATGAACCATGGCCATCGAGGAATTCTTTCTACTCCAGATCCTCTCATATCATGAAGGATGGATGGGTCTATAATGCGTCTCAAATGCAAATCCTGACAAAAAAAAAGAAGGAAACACAAGCAACAATTGATTGAATAGCCAATGAATTCTTTAGTCATCTTGTGTTTAGGTCAGAGGATAGTCCATGGTAAAGTATAGCAACAATGACATAAAAAACAATGACATAAAAGAAATTATTGTTGCTATACTTATGAGACAATGACATAATAAATAATAAATTTTGAGATTTGATAATCTTAATTTTTGTTAACATAACACAAGATAAGAAATCAATAGTAAGTTTTGATTAAAAACTTGTAGCATTTAATGACATTAATACATTGAATGATGTGATATTTTATAATTTTAATAACACAAGTTAAAAAATTTATTTTAATTTTTATATATAAATTTTTTTTAACATGTGCAATATTGTGCATAGTAAAAAGTTATGTGATAAAATTTCATAAAAGATAATAGCATTTAATATTTTATTGAATTTTATAATTTTTAATAAAAACTTCTCGTATATAACTTCTTATCCTTTGCACATCATTGCACAGCTTAAGAAACTCTTTATGTATAAAGCATTTCACTTTTTCTCATGTTAATGTTAAGAGAAGTAATAGACATAATTTAATTTAAATTGATTTTGCCACAGGTATCTGTAATAATCACTAATATTAGATGAAACAATGAATTTAAATAAAATTTACCAGGAAATCGTCACTGTAAGAGTTGTTTGTCTCCGTCATGGTGGTCGTAAACAACATGAGCGCCCTCGATGATCTGGTGGTCGCATCTCACACTCACACTAAATCAGTTCATTCTTTCTTAATCTTATAGCACACAGAAACATCAAAATGATGTGGCATCCTGCATTTACAATACCTGAGCAAATTCCATAGCTGCGTGGTTGTGCTCATCACTGCCAACACAGCAAATATGAGAAAGCCTCCTAGGTGCCTGCACAAAAAGAAAATCATGGTATAGCACACAAAATGTTGATAGAAAGAGTGAGAAGTAAAAGTTAGAATGATACGTCCAAACGTTGAGGGTTTCATTGTGCCATTGGAAGACGCTCCACAAAGCATCTTTGACTGGCCATTCACAACGGTAATAGTCGAGGATGAACTCGCTGTCTTTTAAATACTCAGGTAGCTCTTCGAACTTTACCAATCGGCGTTCGAATCTCTTCGATTTGATGTTTCGGTGACGGCTATTCATCCTCGATCGTGGTTATCGTGCAGATCTACTCTACTCGTCGCCGAATAAACCCTCCTCCATCAATTTCTGCATTCAATTTTACAATCTTCTAGATAAGATAAACTCCCAGTTAAAGTTTTTATTCCTACGGTAATAGTGTGGTAATAGTGTATTGGAATCAAGGGTTATGTGACCATGATTTGTTAAAATAATGAAATTCAATCTACATCAAGCTTTTGTCAACTAATTCGCTTTGTACATGATTGAGTCTTTGATTTGGTACATTATTTTATTTTATTTTTCTATAGGAAATTATCATAAATTATATTATGTAAACTTATATATTTATATTTTAAATATTATAAAAATGTTTTTTAATTTATATGATATTATATAAAATAAAAAATTATATATAACAAATTTTTAGTAAAAATTATAAAATTCATTGTATTAAAAATGTTAAATACTACAATTTTTAAATGAAAGTTTATGTTATATAATTTTTATTATACATAATATTATACAAATTTAAAAAAGTCTTAATAAAAATTAGTTAATTTTTAATCTAATAATGTTCCTAGTCTTAATTTCATATACATGCTACCAAAACAGTGTTTTTACGAAAGTTTTTCATAAATAGATTTTTTTTTAATTAGATGCATAAATCATATAGTGAACTTTTCATCAATTGAAAAGCTAGGAACGAACCCTTGCATGAATATGGGTGCAAGGCCTAATTGGAAAACATTAATGGCAAGTTAACTCCTTGTCAATTACTCCCACTTCATTCCCCGTTTTTTAACCTTAGTAAACAATAATATAAAATAATGAAAATTTGCAGATAATTTAATAATAATAATAATAATTATTATTATTATTATTATTATTATTATTATTATTATTGGGCTTCTTTTCGGGTGAGATGTTTACTGTCTAGGCTTTGCTAATTGCTTTAAGGAGATTCTGCTTTCTTCTGTCCTTCCCAGGTGGTAGAATTAAGCTGGCATTTTTGTTGGACAAAAAAAAAACTGGCATTTTTAGTTAATTAGATGCTGTTTGTTTTAGTGTTAAAATTTTCACTTTTATATTTTTAACAAAGAATAAACGTTTGAATTTTTTAAAACTTAAAATTACTTTAGATATTAGTTTAAATTACAATGTTAAATTTAATAATTTAAAATTAATTTATCAAAAATAATTGTACTTAGAACAGGCAGTTGGTTTATTGTTAATGAATTTTCGCTATTAGGTGTAATTTAGGTGAACCTCGGTAGCAGAGTTAGTGTTTGGAAAAATGAGCATTGTTTGCTTACCAAATTTCTACTAAACACTGAAGCATGACTAATTAATACATGCCCTTTTTTTGTGATAAATGCATGTGTCGCATACTCATTAATAATTAAGTGTGCATGGCATTTCCTGTACATCCCCATCCACTAGAGAAGTAGTAAATGGTTAAGGCAACTGTGATCTAATTCTTAGGCCCCACCAACATTAAAGTTTGTACATAACTCGCAAATTCAGAAATGGTGGAAAAGCTTGACACTCCTTAACTTAGAACCAACACAACCTTTTTAATCCTCCACATGGGGTAGTTAGACCTACATACATGGCGGAACTGCTGAGCTTTACATTATTTGGTAATTCAGTCAATGAAATAAATGGTTCAATCATATGTAGATGATGATAATTAGGTGTAACTCATTCTACCTATATTTTTAATTTTATCTTGCCTACTCTACACATATTCAACCAGCTAATGACTTAATAGAATGATAAATCAAAATTAATTAACTAATTTATAACAGTTGAATATCCATTCTCCAAACATTCATAGATATTGTTGTTATTAACTGATAAACAGTCTTAAGCTCAATGAGACGAGTCTTATCATACACATTATATATTATATATATTAACAGTCTCGTTTATGTCGAATTTGAGCAGCTATTTTAAAAACTATACATAATGAAACATACTTATTTAAGTTTACAATTAAGTACTTGCTCTACATTATCGTCATCAAGACAATTAATTAGTTGTATGGATAAATAAATGAAAATACTTAATTAATTAAAATAAGATGAAAAGTACAATTGTAGAATAGTTTGCCACCTATAGTCTAGAATATTTTCACCATGTCATTTAAACAAAAATTGTTCAGTTTTTTATGCTCACAGCACGCTTGATCCTTTAAAATAAATAAAACATATTTTAACTCAACAATAAATCTTACTTAAACCTATTGAATTTGTAAAGTCTAAGCAAAATTTTCTGTAATAACATTTGTTAAATAAGAAAAAAAATTTCCTCCTTAATTGTAGATTGCATTATTTGTATATCTGTATAAATTTTTTTTAAAAAAAATCAGTTATAAATAAAAGAAAATTGCATATCATAATTATACATTTGGTGTCACTAGTTTTATATTCAAATAATAAAACTGAAAGTCTACCATATTTTCCCTCTTATTGGTAGCCACATATTGAGCAATTTTTTATACCCCTATTAAAAATGACAGGGAGGAAACTGACATACCTTCAGCATATATATTTTTATGTTATTGTGAAAATAATGTAAACCAAAATTACTAGTTTATGAAGTACAAATCAAAGGATAAACTTACAAATTAAGATACATGTCAAAAAGATTCCAAAAATGTATTAAAGGTTATGTCACACAAATTTCGAGTGAAGACGAGAGGGAAATTTTTTAACATAGAACCAAATTTACGGACGGGCAGAAACAACCATCTTTCAGCCGGCTATTCCCATGTTTGCCAGCACAATCTATTCTGACCCCATCCTTTAGCCCATCCCTTTATAAAACCTCTTCACTTCAATCACTACCAGTACTAATTCCTACATATCTTCTATATATATAAACTTATTTTGTATGTACCATACATTAATATCATCCTACTTGTTATTTGCCGTGGTGCAACTTTTCCCATGGCCAAAACATCACAGGTAAGAAACAATGCAAGCAATAGCAATAATCTTAACACTGTCACCACCAAGGTGAAACGAAAAAGAAGTGTCCCTAGAGACTCCCCACCTCAACGAAGCTCAATATACCGAGGAGTCACTAGGTATTTGATTTGGTTGATCCCATGTAGATTTATTTCAATCTATCTCAAATCCTTCATCTTATTTAAAAGTGTTCATCATCAGGCACCGTTGGACAGGCCGATATGAAGCTCATTTGTGGGACAAGCATTGCTGGAATGAGTCACAGAACAAGAAAGGACGACAAGGTTTCATGTTCTTCTTTACAATAGTAATTATCATTTGTGATCACACGTACTTTAATTATTTAGTTAAATAATTTAATTTCTTTTTCTTTGTGACATCTCAAATATCTTATTGTGGTTCTTCCTCTTCACATACAATTTCTTCAGTCTACCTAGGTACGTATATTATATATTTGATATTTGATGATTACTATGGTCAATAGCGAAACCAAACGAATAATCCAAGTATATAGTTGTTAAGAAAGTTGTATGATCAGGTGCTTATGACAATGAAGAAGCAGCAGCACGTGCGTATGATCTAGCAGCACTGAAATACTGGGGTCAAGATACCATTATTAATTTTCCGGTACTTAATTTTATTATAAACAAGTTTTTGTTATGTTTGTGGTTTTCATTTTATATGCATCTTAGAAATGAAAAACACGCCAAATTTGTGATCCAATCGCAGTTATCAAACTACCAGAACGAAATGAAAGAAATGGAGGGTCAATCAAGGGAGGAGTATATTGGATCAATAAGGAGGTAAAGCTCAAGCCCGTCTACCATGCTTCTTTATGGTAATCAAGAAGATTTCAGTAAAAATCGTGGCTTAATGTAGATATATTTTAAAAATAAAATTGCAGGAAAAGCAGTGGTTTTTCTCGGGGAGTTTCTAAATACAGAGGCGTTGCAAGGTATGCATATATATGTAGTAACACATTTATCCTACGGACTGAGAATCAAATTAATTAACCATGTGAAGTTCATATCTGCCAATTAACTGATCTGATTCATGTCTTCGAAATCAACCATACTCCCAATCCAAAACATCATATTCTAATCAAAATTTCATGACTTGCTTTTCCATGATCAGACATCATTATAACGGAAGGTGGGAGGCTAGGATTGGCAAAGTTTTTGGCAATAAATATCTTTATCTCGGAACTTACGGTAAGCTATCATAACTATATCAAAGGTTTTGTCTTTTGATATAGTAATAAAAATTTTGTTTACTGTCAAGTTTAATTAATATCTAAAAATAATAATTTTTTATTTAAAAATAACACATTTTTATATTAAAATTCCAAAATAAAATTTCATTATTATTAATTGTTTAAACTCAACCCTAAAAATTGATATTAATATTTTTCTAATATATTTTTATTAGAGTCTTGCTAATCAATACTCTTATGACACTATTGATTAAGATATTAAAAGTAAATTTTTTTAATTAAACATTGTATTGAATTGCGTTAACAATTAAGCGAAAAGATACATTACTAACATTTTAAAAAAATCACTTCATATTTTTAAACCAGTACTCTATAACATTTATCAATATATATTATATTAGAGGTGATCAGTCCATCTAAATTTTGTACATGTCTATAAACTATTTCATTTCAAACTTTTTTCAAATCGCTTCTAGGTATAATTATTGTAGACCAAAACCACACAGAAGTCTCATTTAATAAATTGCTTCCATTCAAGACATTCAATTGGGCTATTATTTAATTAATTCATCCCCATGCTACTGGTTTGCATGTGTCATGTGTATGGCTTTGGCAGTCGTATTCAATGGGAGAGGAAGACCCACCAATTCTATCTGATTTGTTAACCTTTTCCTGTTATGTATATAATTAATGATATATCATTATCATTAATTTAAAATTAAAATTGATCATGTATTCTTAGTAAAAAAAAACTTTAAAGTGATAATCTTTCTAATTTTCTCAGCCACCCAAGAAGAAGCTGCGACGGCCTATGACCTGGCAGCTATAGAATATCGTGGACTTAATGCTGTCACCAATTTCGATCTCAGCCGTTATATTAAGCGGCTTAAGCCTATCAACAACAATAATAACCGGATTAGCATTCATCTTACTAACATAAATCATAATTGTGATACCAACTTTACCCCAAACCCCAATCAAGAGCAAGAATTCAGCTTCTTCCACAATGAGGATTCACTAAATAATATTGGAGAAGAAGCCACGTCGGTCCCAACTCAGCCTCGCCCAGCTGGTGCTACGTCAGCATTGGAGCTTCTACTTCAGTCAACCAAGTTTAAGGAAATGATGGAGATGACATCTGTGGCCAGTTTATCAACACAGCTGGAATCTGGGTTGCCAAGGTGCAAATTTCCTGATCACATACAGACCTACTTTGAGTACGAAGATTTCAATAGATATGAACAAGTGGATGACATTTTGTTCCACGATCTCAACTCCATAGTGCCAATGCTCCATTGTGACCAATTCGACTTTGAGATTTAATGTTGAAATGAGGTTTATAAATTATAATGCATGAAAAATGAAAATCTGGTATATGTTTGTTGATTTATTTGATTTGTTGTTTACCTAAGGATGAAGCTTTTAGAAGAGAGATAATCTTTGACAAATAATATAAGTAGACTTATTTTCAACTTGTGAATATGAGATGATCAGTTGTTTCTATCAATGTCATTAGTCTAATAAACATGAAGATTAATGTGTTTTGGATAAAATTGACCTTCTACGAGGTGAAGGAATGATAACTATTTTAGCTAACTCGGACCACTATCCTTTCTGGCTACATCTGAAATGGCACAATCATTACATAACGCAACCATATACTACAATTTGACATCTAACAGTTTTATTAGCGTGTCATGCACCATCATACACAACGCACACCTACAATCAACAAACGCACTTACCAATGGACAAAACGACGAAGTCTCTTACTGACTCATATATAATGATAGAATTCTCATAATTCAACCACGCTTTTGAGAGTTTTTTTATAACAACACACGTCGTTATAGCTCACTCACAACCAAATATCACCGTCAACAATTATATGAAATATCTTGTGTTGGAGAACTCTATATATACTATCCAGTATGCACCAATATATGTATCCAGTAACTTTGATTAAACAGCTATCGATTTTTAAATTCGTAAAGAAAAACAGAGAGTATATATCATTGTCGATTCCCTCAATAGAAATTAGAAATATTGAGAAACCTCTAGTTTCTTTGTTTTTTCACATATTTCACTATGCTCTGTAACTCCGTACACAGTATGATGGCAAATTATCCAAGACGTGAAAAGTTATTGCATATTCTGAAACTAACCCACCCATATTTATGCTCTTAACTAATCATCTTATTATACGATTCGTGGCCAATTTTATCATCGTGAATCAACATTTTTGACGATGTGTTATGCAAAAATTAACTGAGACTATACATACATTAATTCTGAAACGTAGAATAAATTCTTCCAAGACACGTGAGCTAATCTAGGTCTTCTACAAAGAAAGTAAAGAAGATCCCAACTTGGATGCATAAACGTAAGAGGTGCCTCAACTCTACTTTCCCTTGAGAAAGTTCCGGCATATCATTTCCCAGCATTGCTTGTTTGGCTCCGCTAACTGAATTCGACACTTCAAATCTTCCGCAAATTCTTTCTGTATTATAACAATAAGTGTCAGACTTATGGAGCAGTTTGGTTTTAACATTCTTTTTATAAAAATTACAATATCTAATATATTAAAATCACGTAATAATATTAAATGATATAATAAAATTTTATTATTTACTAAAAAATTTATTGTGTATTTAGGAGAAATGAGAATATTAAAATAAATAAATAATTTTAAAAAACAGATATATACACTAGAATATTAAAATAACACTTATATTTTAAAGCTCACAGTCTAAACAAGGGAATATATTGATGGTACCTTTATGATATCTGTATTGAGAAGGCGATCAATGAGATCAAACAGTATATCTCTGGTATACTCAGGATGACCCTGAATTCCAAGAATGTGGTCTGCAATTCCAAACATTTCGATTCGAGTTTTTTCTGAAGATGCAATCACTTGGGCACCGGGAGGAACCTCATAAACCTCGTCTTGGTGTACCTCAAAGATTGAAAGAGATGCTGACATGTCATGCTGCACTAGGTAGCTATATGGACCTACGTCTTTCACCAAATGCACTTCTCTTATGCCAATATCCCATCCCGTTTGAGATTTTCCCACCCTTCCACCCAATGCCCTGCTTATTACCTACAACCCCAAAGCCATTCCCAAAATTGTCACCAATAACATCATTTCATCATCATCAAATATACGCTGTAATACGTTGTTGGACGACATTCACCAACCAATGAGATATATCAAAGAATTAAAACTTAACAAAATGTTAAACTCTTTTTAGTGTTTTTATTAATTTAAATTAAAAATTTATATTCGCAACTTATGGTTATCTTAAATACTTTTTTTATTGGATGAGTTATCGACAAAAAGAACTCAAATAAAAATAAAGTGTAATTATTGTTGCTTTTATTTAAGTAATTATTTTTGAAAAAGTTTTATAGAATAAAAAAAGGGGGGATGAGTTATAGAGTGAAAAATATTTAATATTTAGAGAATTAAAATAAATAATGAGAAAAAACAGTCCCTACTTGTTTAGATGAATAAAAATTTAATTAAATTGTTAAAAATTATTATAAAAAAATTAAAATAGTTTAAAAGTTTATTTATTTTTTAGTAATACTTCTTTTTAATGAATTCTTTTACATATATTTTTATCTTATATAAATATTTTTTAAATATGAATATAAAAAAATAAAAACTCCCTAAGGAACACCTCTCCTCTTCCTTCACTCCATTTAAACATATAACATTTTTTACCTTTGTTTCTCTTGTGCTTTTCCTCCATCCAAATAGATCATTCAAAAGTGAAAACAGACACGGGAAAGCATAATAAACATGAGTGAAGATGTAGAAAACATACCTGGTGACCAAAGCAAATGCCAAGAACTTTCTTCTTCATGGCATCCATAATTTTCAACATGAAACAGAGTTTGAGGACCCAGTAATCATTTCCATGGGCATCGTAGGGGCTACCAGTGATCACAAACCCATCATATTTATGTAGCTCATTGAAGTCAGGGAAATCCCCCTCATAGACTCTAAACAAATCCCACTTCTCTCCTTCATCCCCAAAAGCTTGTACATAAAGGTTGTAGTATCCACCCCGTACTTTCTTTATGTAGTCTGAATCTTTTACTGCTTGTAGCAGAGCATATCTCCTACTTTCACGGTCAATTACCATCTTCAAGCTAGTTGGGCTTGAAATAAAGCGTGAATTAAGCAGCAATAGGACCCTGTTGTTTGGAATCTATAAAGCAGGAAGAGAGAAGTCAAATTGAAGCATGCTAGTTCGTATAAAGTAAACGAGCCTTTTATAGATGCACTCAGAAATGGAGCAGTATGGGGAAGCTTCCATGTGGTGGTTCCTGTGCCAAGATTCAAATTAATCTTCTTTTTAACCCTTTTTTTTTATGCTTGTACAATATTGTTATCAGAATTTTGATGTGTAATTGACGTGATACCCATTTCATGAGGCCAAAGAGTAGGGTGTCATAGAATAAAAGAAAAGTTCCCAAGAAGTAATTAACGTTATTGTATTGAATAAAAAAGGTGTTACAATTTAGTATATGTATTGATAGTAGAGAAAATGCAACTTAACATATCATATGGATACTGACTAACAAATTGATTGATAATAGAACCTAACTAACCCATTCATAATGGTTTATTAAGGAAAACATTCTTTACATTTTTAGTGCAAACTGCTGTTTATAGTTAATGTATTTTTATTTAAGTAAAATTTTATTCGTTTAAGCAAAAATTAAAAAAATATACTAACTGTAACGAAGATTTTGAGCCGAACTTTATCAATTTTTTCTAATAAAAATTTGTTAAAATAATATTTAATAATATTAATGTAACAAAGTATACTAAATTATATATAAAAAAAAATAGTATCTGTATATTTTTATTACATGTAACTTTTGCAGATTAAAAAAAATACTTTTAAAAGGTAAATATTTAATTTAGGACTGTTTCAAAAATATTTTAAAAAACGTTTTTAACAAAAGTTCAAAAATAAATTTTCATTAAAAAATATTTATTATATTAAATATATAAACTATAATAAGTATTATTTTTAATAATTTTTTAGTATTATTAATTATTGAAATGTGATAAGCCACTTTAATAATAAATAACTCAAATGATTTGACAAATTTTCACAAAAGTTGAATGAAGATAATTTTGAATCGAAGTTATTGATAATCATTCCTTTACTGTAATATCTTGATTGACGATATGCATGTATGAGAAAGAAGAGATATTAATTTATATTGACCTTATATTAATTTTTAAATTTTTATTTAAAAAGGATTATGCCAACTAAGACATTGTAATATCTATTTTTTCATTCGAATCTGACAACTGTTTTTTGGTTTTATTAGCATTCATCTGGAGAAAATAAAAGTAAGACTTTATTAAAAAATACTTATTATATAAAAATTATAATATTATTTTTGACTTAATTAGTAAATATCTTAAAAAATTAGTCCTATTGTCGTAACGACTGAGGATTAATGATAATACTATTTTTCAGTGTTATTGTTATTATTATGATTAGATATCGGGACTTTATGGTTTATTCTGAACTTAAGTTGTGCAGATCGAAATTCGGAGATATAGTGACCCACAAACAGATGCTATATTTTATAATATATTGGTATTAAGCATGAGGATGCATGTGTGAAATTTCTAGTGATTTGTTTTTCATCCTTCAAACAGTATCCAATTCTTATTCTTCGATAAATCCTTCTCAGATCTGTCCACGTGCGATGCAATACTATCCTTGAATCGCTTCTAAACTAAGCAGATTCCTTTTAACTTGTGCTCATACCTTTAAATGCATTTTTATATACCTGACGCATTAATGTTAATTTTATCATGCTAGATTATATATAATTCTACTTAAAGAATTAAGAGATGAAATTAATATGAAACTAGAGTTACAGAGACGAGTTCTAAAATATTATCACTTTTATTTAAGTAAAATAAAACATTATGACATGTAAATTTTGTTAAGACAGGCAATAATCTAAGTATAAAGATGAAATTTAGAGAACAGAGATACGTATCACAATTAACATAATTTAAGTATTTAAAAGAAAAGATGAAATTTGCAAAACACCGAATCAAAAGCAAACAAGAGAATTAACTCAGTGTAGTCATGATGGGAATGTTATGTTGAATAATAAACATACAAAACAAGATAATATTAAGAATGAATATACTAAAAATATTGGAATAACGTTTATTACGTGTCTTTAGTGCGTACAAAACATGATTCAAGCATAAACTAATCAAATGAGTTTGTCCAATCCGACAAGCCCAAATCGTCCAATGAAATATATAATTTAAAATTTATACTTTAAACTTAAAATTAAATATAAATCTTGTCAACTCAATCTAATAAAGTTAATTTGACGTGTATTAAGTTTGTAAACATTTACAAAATAAAATAAAATTTACTCATTTTGAGGACAATTTTTTATGAGTTTAAATTAAATTTGAATCTTTTTAGTCAAATCTACTACCCACTACGAGTCAAATTGAATGGGTTGAAATAATATGTTTTGTTAGCTCTATTAAGCGAAGTAAATAAATAAAAAAAACGTGTATTCAATGTTATTTGCAATAAAAAAATAATCCTTCAATTAAAAAAAATATTCTATTGCATAATTACAAGTCAAAAATATTGTATGAAATTGAATATTGATCAAATAGTTATAAGCTAGCTAGAGAATTAATTCAGCGTAATAAAAATGAGAATATTGCATTGAATGAATAATCATTTTGAAGATACGAATAGAAATCAATGCTTTGAAAAGAAGTTGAGATAATAGTTATTGTATTAAAATGTTACTTTAGGTAGTTTTAACATATAAGAGGATGCTTATAAAATTCAGGACAAAAAAAATAGATCATATGGAAGGTGCCTAGTAGCTAGGCATAGGAAGATTGACAAAATTATAAAATTGTAGGTAAAACAATTAAGAAAATACCAATGATTTGTTTATGAATATAATTTACAATAAAATATTATAATATTTTTTAATCTATATAACTAACCTTATTTAATAAAAAAATATAGTTGTTAACGTGGCTTATATATATATATATATATATATATATATATATATATATATATATATATATATTCAAATCAGTTCACGTGAGAAAATACGAAAGGTTAACAATGGGGGATGTGTCCTATTGTCACGATATTTGTGAATTTATGACAAGATTTTTAATTTACGTTGATTATTGGTATTGGAATGGTTAAGTATTAACCATAGATTTTTGTTAATATCACACAGAAAAATTAGTTATTAAGAGAGCTAATAGTAAGGAATCCCATATGTGAATAATCCAATTGATGAATTGATGGCATCATGAAGGTGATTTCAACGCTTATACGTAATCTGAGATTTTGTTCACCGAATCCTTCGGTACAAAGACTTCAGAACAGAATAAACAACACGCACAAGCATCTCAAAAGTAAATGGCAGCAAGTGGAATTTATCACTTTTTTTAAAGCTATAGCTAAGATTCACATTAAGATCGAATAATAATATTAGCAATTTATAGAATTGTTAAGGTCCATTTAAGGTTTCCGTCCGTCGTCTGCATAGTTTTCCATTATTCGTTCACATGAAGATTCTGAGCATAATAAGCAGTGATGCTAACTGCTGATCGATTTCAGCCGCTGAGCCATTTCGGTGTGATACATCAAAAATATACCAAATCATTAATTGTCAGCTCTCAAACTAAGTAATGAAGCATCGCCTATGAAAATAATTTATTTTGTTTGTATCAGCTTTCTGTTCATGGGGAAAAATACTTTTGGTTATCAAATTACTGAAAAAAAATGTTAGAGCATTTGTTTATGAAAAATGTTAGACAAAACAATTAATACAACCTTTATTTTTATATTTTTAATATAAAAATTATAAATTTGTTTGTGCTACACTTTATAAGACTACTTGTTTAGGAAAAAAAAGTAACCGAGGAATTATTATTACAACAATAGTTAATGGATGATAAATTCTTTTGATAAAAAGAATAAATGATGAATAATGGATAAAATAACAAATAGACGAGAAGAAAGCAACTCACCAAATACGACGAAGGCACGAAGGAAGTGAAGTAAATTTGACTTTTTAATAATATTGTCCATATGACAAAAGATTCTGTATAATTTGGTGAGTATCTTTTTTGTCTTTATATTTTCATCTCTTTTTTATATCAAATACAGTACAGATATGTTTATAATATCCAATGCTTTAATTTTTGACAAACCAAATTAATCAAAGACTTATAAAAAAAGTTAAACTTTATTACAAATCTTTCCTTTATTTTAAGCAAAGAGTTTATTCCTTCTGATATCCAACTTGCCTGATATTTAATCTATTTTGCTAGTATAATGTATTTAAAAAATTGCAATTTATTATCATTCCTCACCACAATTAATTTAGGGTTCGTCTGAATTTTTATGTTATTGGTCAAGGGGTACCTCTGAAAATCTGAACAATTACGGATAACTATTAGGCTGAAATTCTTGGACCACAAAGTCCATTAAAGCAGGAATGAACCAGGCCCATAGGATATCTTGAGCAAGGAGAGATCTTCAACTCAGTACTGATAGGAACTGTTTGGGCCACTAATTGCATGGGAGAGGAACAAAGGGCCCATTACAGATAGAATTTAGTTAATGACAAAAAAATAGATACTATTTAGTTAATAAACTATTTCAAAACGGGCGACGTGAGAATTGAGGAAAATTATTACTAACATTCACCGCCTCTAACTTTAACTTTTTCTTCCTTTTTGTAGAAGAATTGTGGAATTAAAAAGTGCTTTATATAAAGTCATCAGATAAATATTTGCCAATAATGACCGTTTTGTAGCATAGCAAGAGTAATGGATTCACAATTAATTTATATTTAAAATATATGTAATTGAGTTGATACACTTGCTTGTTGTTCTCAATTTAATATTTGTAATCAAGTTACTATCCAACATCGTCGGTCTCGAGTGATGTAACTGGTAACATAAAAGAATGAAATAAAGCTTTATTTTCGTTTAAACGACAAAATTTTCAATCAAGAGGATTGATTGAACAGATACCCTAGTTCACTTAAGCAAAGAACTTTCGTCCATTTACTTCATAAATAAAACTGATGTTAGTACTGCAGTGTTTGCCTAGTACTAGCTAAAGGGGCTAATGTATAAGCTGTACACGCGTTAAGATCCATCTCCATTATACGGGACTTGAGTTTCCTAATTAAAAATATAAGATTCCAATATCAAATTTATAAGAATTTGTGCTTTCCAGCTATAATAACTATATTTTCTGATATAATTCTTTCAAAGTTTTTATCAATATGTTACTTAAGTAAATAGATTGATAGTTTATAAAAAAAAAACATTTTTAAATATATTCATTATTAAATTTATTTTATTTTTATAAAGGAAGTGAAGGAGTATTTTAGAAATAGAACTCTTGTAGCCACAACCGTCAGATCAGATTCCTGTATTCAACCTTATCTTGGTTTAAGAACTGCCCTACTTTCTCTTTAGGTACCTCTCACTCTCGTTTTCTTCACCCTTTGAAAAAGCCATTTTATTTTTCTGGTGTCTGACTTTTCCTCAGACATTCTGTCTCTTGCTGTTCTCTATCATGATAGTCTCAAGCCAAAACTTTGAGCTCAGCAAAGCCTCATGTACTGCTAAGTGCATCCTCAATTATGTACTCTCTTCCCCTTCACACAAAACGTGCCAATTTTCCATCATTTTCCAGCTAATCATCTTCCTATCTTTCTCATCCCCGCATAAAACAAAACTGAATTTTGCTCCAAAATAAAGATTGCACAACTTAACCCCACACTTTTTGCCATTCCTAATTCTAACACTAGACCAAAAATTAACACACCCATCATATGTTTGTTTACAATTTCAATTTTTAAAAACTATTCATTACTAAATTCGCAATAAGACATGATTTGGGTGGAAAGAGAAGTGCTTATTGAATTACATTAGTTAATAAACATAATGTACAATACAGGGGATGGTGCATCCTCAAAAGAAAATTAAATTTATGTCTTGGATGAGAGTAATAAAAAAAATTATATACTATGAGATTAGCGATGCTAATTAGCAAGGTTAGATATAGTTTGTTTGAGAATTTATGAATTACACGTTTGGCTTAGGTAGATTGTCCAGCCATGCAAGTAAACTGCGGCAACACAAAAAGGGTAATTCATTCCCACATGTTGTGTGGAAAGAGGCAGGCACTTTTTGTTCTGTTAGCTTAGAAACGTAAAATCCGGGTTCCCTTTTACTTGTACCCTTTTATTAGGACCAAAAGACCGAAGTGCCCAATTGGGCTTGAAATGCTTGAATGGGCCCCCAATAATGAGGGAGGGTGATAATGTTTGACTTTGACTAGAGATTAAGTAGGGCAAGTTTGGCTTAGCACTTGATCATCCCAAGAAAATAGAAATCCCCAAACGAATGAGTGTTAGGTGGAGAAGCACATCCACATCTTTGTAGTCTTGGTGTTCATCTCGATAAATTTAACCTCGGCCTAGGTGCCTGTGTAGTCAGGTATAGAAAACGTGCCTTTGAAAATTGTAGTTGGAAAACCTAAGCAATGGGAATGGGGTGAAAAAACAACAAAACAAACACTGCTTCACCAACGTGCCTTTCATATTTGTTTTGCACCCTTTTACTTAATTAAGATCTTTTTTTTTAAATTTCTTCCATTTTGAAATAGGCCTCGTTTTAGAGTGTTGTAAAATAATTAAATAGATATTCAAATCTGAAAAAATGTTGTAAGAATAAATTATCTTTTTCTTAAGACCATGTTTTATTATTACTTCCTCTCTTTAAAAAAAATGTTGAACACTAACTCAGAGAAAGATAGATAAAATTCAAAAAAAAACTAAAATGAAAAATCTTAGTATGTATTATAAAATGATGAATAATTTTATATAAAATATTGTATAAGGACACTTCGTTTAGAATCAAGGGAGTAATTATGCACTTGTTATAATTCATTTTTCGTAGAATTGTGGATTTATAAGATCTTGATTTATTAAAATTGTTGTATCAAATTTGGGAATATAGATATACCGCGAAGGTCTCGTTCTTATGCTTTATTTGGTAAAGAAATGTCTTCAGTACAACTTTTGATACATTTCGTTTAATACTTTTTTTATTGATTAATATTTATAAATAAGCTTAAAAAATATTTTTAATATTTATAATTTATACCAATTTTAAGTTTGATTCTGATACTAAAAAAGTTTTAATTTTTTTTTTATCTATATGGGTTTAGCTTTAATTTTCAGTACCAACAATATGTCTAAACACACGTCTCCGTAGTGTGTAATCATTTAGACTAATGTTAAGGGTCAAAACTTAAGTATGATAAAACTATGAGAATTAAAACCAAAACAAAATTAAATATAAGGACTCCAACCTAAACTTGTAAATTTATAAGATTAAGAATAAATCTATCTAAAATTTGTTAAAAAAAATTCAAATACATAGAGATCTAATTCACAATTTTGTCAATTTTCTAAAAACTAGCTAATAAAAAAAATATTTTAATAATATTAACTTTTATAGATAACTTTAAAAGTCTAAACGATGTTAGTTTTTATTTTTAAAAACATTACATACAAATTAAAAAATTAGAATATTATTTTTCCTGTTTTAAAATACTTATACCTAATTTTAAAAGCTGTTATAATGTTTTTTAATAATAAAAAATGCATTAAAAAGAAAGGGATTGTTATGTGTTTGGTTGGATACGATATACCCTATTGACATGGCGCAAACTATACTCAACAGGAGTCTTTTATTTACTAACTCATGTAAACATAACGCTGTCTGAACATTTCTTGATATTCCAGATTAGCAGTCATCACAAATTATCTTTCTTTGGTTGTGAAATCCACTGGTCATATAAACCAGAATCTGCATTTTCAAAACCTTTGCAACAAAAAGTAACCACAAGCAAGTAACCACTGGTGATACTTCTTTAATGTTATTTGCAAAGAGGTTGAAAATTGCGACTACTTGCAAAGTTTTTCAATTTTCCTCTGCTATCGACCATTTAATTTAAGCATGGCATTGGCACAATTAGCAAGCCACTCACACAATGAATATATTCCACTTTTACTTTTAAAAGTTGTGGGACTTGCATATTATTCTTTCTTTTTTGTTAGTTAAGTTATATCTAGATTGATGGGGTAAATGAAACGGAAAAAATAAATAATAACATTAAATTTATATTTTATTGTTTAAATATGTTATGATGATTATTATTATTATTTTTCGTTAGGCTAATGAAATTAAGAAAACAAAGACCTTTTTTTTTTCTTCTTCAGTCGATTATATACTATTATTCCTTTACAATGATCACTTTTATTTAAAAAAAAAACAGAGTGATGTTTTTGGGTTATAATTAATGTTCGACAATAATTTATTTCAGCATAGTTATTTGTCATTGTTTGAAGAAAAAAACTAAACCAAACACAATCATAATTTACAAAAAATAAAAATATTTAAAATGATAATTCAGATCTAAATTCAAGTTGAAATACAATTTAATTATAACTCCATTAAACACATTCTTTATGAAAAATAAACTCACTCTACGCGCTTAAAAATACAGCAAATAATTGTAAATCATTCTATTTGTTAAGTTTGTAAATATTTTTATATTTTAGAAATAAAAAATAAATTTGTAATGCTTATTTCATAAAATAAAATAAGAAATATAACAGAACAGGAACACAGTTTAAGGCATGGCATCGATAATCCAAACATAGGCTTGTTAGTTGAAAAATAAAATAAAGAAAAAAGTGAAAAAAGAAAGGGGAAAACCCCAACTTTTATTGAAGGACAGGAGTGGAAATAGAATGATAGAAGAAGGTTAAGCGAGTAAGGAAAGAAGAGGACAGAGGTTGCTTGCGCAAATCTAGCTAATCTGGGCTTCTGGGGCAAGCAATAGAGAAAGAAAAAGATATAGATTTGAGAGGGGAAGAGAAGCTTAAGCCAAACAAAGCACAAGAACTCAACTATCTCTATGCCATGCCCAAACCGTACACAAAAAACCACAACAACCATTCATTTTCTTTTTCCCACATTTACTAGTTTCTACTATTAGCACACATTATGTTTGGACACACAATCGCAGTGCCACACAACCACACCTTGTTTCTTCAACAACAACCTTTTTAAACCTTCAACAATTTCATCTTCTCTTCAACACATGCACCGTCTTCTCATTTTTATGCAACCACCCCGCTTCTCTAAACTCTGTAAAGTGTTATTTTGTGGTTATTTTACGTGTGTGATGGTACCACTTTGGGGATGCTTTTGGCTTTGGTGGTGGCAGCTGAAGCAGTGGCAACAGCAGCAGAGAAATATGGCCACAGCTTGTGGGATCCAACAATGGTTTGTCTTTCACTCAAGAATCCCTGTAATGGGTTTTCTTAGGTTATGTGAGAGATGGGGTGAACTTCAATTCTTGCCTGTCACTGTGTTTTTCTCATGAGTGTGATGCTTTGGTGGTGATATTGGCTACATGGCTCAATCTGTTAGCTTAGTGATATTATTAGCATTGCTATTATTATTATTATTATTATTATTTGTTTACTTACTTTCTTTATTAACCCATGTTAATATGCAAGGAGTGGATATTTCAAAGCAAATATTGCTTTGCCAAAGGTTTTGATTTCTTGATATCTCAGTTTCCTGACTGATTTTTGGATTTGGGTTAAAAAAAATTAATTTTTTTGGGCTTTATGCGGTTTGAATGGAAGGCCTGGGAAAGCAAGGAAGGAAGTAGACGTTTCTTCGTTTCAGCTTTGGGTTGCTACATTTTGCAGTAAATGGGGATGCACCTAATCCTGTAGGATTTTAGTCAGTGATGCTTTAAATTTCGGGGGTCCCTTGAGGTACAGACTACAGACCCTTCAACATCCAAACACTCTTTTATTACCGTTTCAAATTTAATGTCAGTCTTTGCTTCTGTCTCTTTTGCAAATTTTATTTATTTTTCTTGGGCAATGTGGGGGCTTCGTCATATTAATAAGGGGATCAAAAAGGAAACTCATTTAAAAACAACTATAGGAGTAGATTACTAGGCTCAGTTCTGTTTAAATTTTAAACCAAATCATTATTGTAAATGATTATTTAGTCATCTATTTCGGCCAAGTTTGAGCATCCCCTCCATAAAGGGGTCATCATCATTTATCTACCTAAGCCTACCCTCTCTTTGAATGAATTTGATCTTGGAATTTGGTTTTTAATGTTGCGGTTATGGAGTAGTTATATGCCTATTTGGGTTCTTAATATTGTGGTTTTATATTATATTGTTCAATCAATGTTATTGGTGTGGTTGAGGGTGGGTGAGGTGACAATGCAACAGCATAAGTCGGGTCTTGGGTTGCAAAATACTGAAACTGCCAGTCCGAAGGAGCCTGCGTTGAGCACAATCATAGAGCATTTTTTTTTCTTGTATAGCGAACTAACGGGGCTAGAAAAACAAAAACAGGGACAAAGACAATGAAAGTTGAGCTATGGGTGACGAATGCCTCTTTAGTCTATTTGCAAGTGTCCTATCAATTGTGCTTCGAAACTCCCCTTTTTTTTCAATCCTTTTAGTTTTAGTATGCACGTGAAAGTGTGGATTGTGCAGAGCACCATTAAAAGGAATAAAGGTTAAAAATAAAAGGAATACGATTCTTCCTCGGAAGTGGACTTGTTTTGTTTTCACAACGGATCCTAAGAATTGAATTCAATTAACCAAATTGCTATTGTTGTCTAACTCAATTACATAATTTAAGAAACTTGGTCTTGATGTGAAGCAAAAAGTGAATGCAAGATGGTTTTCCTTCAGTTACCTTCTTTGGAGTAAAAGAATATGACCTGTTTTGTTAACTGTCTTTTTTATGTGTGACTTAAATTATTATAAGCAGTTCATGTGAAAGTTAACATCGCCTAACCAAACTCCTTCTCGCCTCCCAAAACTGCACATTTATCATGTGATGTGTCTGTTCTACTCTGTTGCTGGTTTTACAATGTTAACATTGACTAATGATGTTGGTTGAAGAGAAATCAGAAATCGAAGTGAACTCTGTTAACCCGTGAATTTACACAAATTATGAAGTGAAACTCTCTTAAAATTATTATAAGCAAAGTTTGATCGTAAGGAAACAAGTGGGTACGGTTGGTCGCATGATCCCATCAAATGATAAATTATATGTACTTTGTAGCTCGTCTACATAATGAGCTCGCACCCTGCTTCTCCTTTTGTTTCCATTTTGGACTTGTAATAAAGATCCATGTTGTCTCAGCATTGACAAATTTTAATTTTGGAGTCAGGTGAGGCCACGTGACTTGTAGATTGTAGCCAAAAAATGTTTGCTAGATTAATAAGAAGAAAACCAACAATTTGTATCGAGAACATCTCTGTAAATGTGCCACGACTCCATTAGAATTTTTACAGTAAGTCATGTTTGAAAATCTAAAAAATCACATTCCAAGAAAAGTTACATAATTTGTAGAGTTAAAATGAATCCATTTGTGAATGAGTTTAACGCAGAACCAATTATATTAGGGAGATCATAATTTGCTAATCATGCATGCCTTCTACTTTAGAAATTATGTACATCACCAGCTTTTCTAAGTAGCTGCAGTTTCAGGTTTAGACCGAGAGTTGGGTATTAAGAAAAGAAGGAAAATATATTCTCTATTTTACAATTTTCAAAATAAAAAATAATAGATTAATACAAAATTTCTTTTGTAATTTTTCAAATTAAAAATTCCAAACATAGAGCCCGAAGACCAGCAATCAAGAATTTTCGTTTTGCTCTCGTTGTCTAGCGTGCTGGTTATACAATGAAGTACTAGCGGAAGATGATACCTGTTATTAGTTTAACGGTTTCATTAAAATCAATGATCAAAGTTGGTGTGAAAGATATTAAAAAATATTATCTTAAAAAGTAAATTGTTTATTTTAAAATAATTTATTTCACTTGTTTTACAAGGTGGATGTTTATAAAAATATTAAATAAATTAATACAGACATTTTTTTTTAGAGAAAAATATGTATAACACATTCTATGACACTTTTTTATTAATTAAAATTTGTTTAATATCACAAATCATTTATAAGACTCATCACAGTAGAATGAGACGTGTGATTTCCCAAATTATAATAAATTTGAGTCAATAAGAGCATCTTGATTTTTTCTAGAGTTGCTTAACTTTTAAAATTATAATTTTTATATGTTATTATAAATACATGTCATTGTAAAATTATGAGAGCATTAATTTTTTTTTTAAGCAGTTACGTGATTATTATTAAACTTTTAATCTTAACTATTCGTGTATTGTTGTATGGTCTAAATTTAATGTTCTTTTCATTAAATACATTTCATATATATAAAATTTAAGCAACACTTCTCTCTAATCATACAACTTAAATATTATTTCATTTTTACTTTAAATTTTGGGGTCAAGTTGTACAACTTAGGCATTTTACTCTTAAGCAACCACACCTTATCTTAAAAATTGTTCCTTGCAACCAAACT
The DNA here is from genome assembly GCF_003935025.1 of Abrus precatorius. Classification (NCBI taxonomy): domain Eukaryota; kingdom Viridiplantae; phylum Streptophyta; class Magnoliopsida; order Fabales; family Fabaceae; genus Abrus; species Abrus precatorius. Next base: position 33,769,814 of record NW_020874428.1, on the reverse strand, counting down.
TTGTCGAAAGAGTTGCTCTAATGAAAAATTTTAAGTTGGGATTGAAAGAAGAATTTTAACATTTTAAAAAATATGAATGTAATAATGAAGGATATTTAAAATGAGAATCAATTATGACAAGGATTAAGTGATTAATATAAAAAATTAAGTATAATGGAGAAATATTTTAAATTTTTTTCTAAAAACAAGTTATTTGAAATTTATATAATTAAAATTTTGCAGCATTCTAAAACTAATTTTTTATTATCTAAATATATAAACTGTTAGAATTTTGAAATGTTCTATACAAACACAGCCTTAGAGTGTGTAAGAGAAATTTTAATCCTCTCCGGATGCAATCACATGAGAGAGTTTCTGAGGGTACTAAAAGGTATGTTAATAATATTTTTCTTTTCCAAAAGATGGAAGCAGATAAGTTATAGAAAGGTAATTAGTGAGAAAAATAAAACAACCATCAACACTGAAACATAAATGTTCATTCAATATCCGAAAGCATACTTTTATATTTGAACAAACAAGGAAAGAGTAGTATTTTTCTCACAATACGTCGTGATAGAATTATTCATAACAATCAAATACTATTGATGAAAAACCTGCAGGTGTGTGCCTGCAACAGTCCTCTTTCTTAGAAGTAACATAATACATAACATTAAATTATCAATGTAACAAACTATATTCAAGACCTAATCACTAACGCAAAGTGCAAGTTTTATGCCAGCTCTAATACTATGTTAAAAAATTTAGGCCTAACTCATTCTTAAAAGCTAATTTATAAGAGGAAGATTGTCCTAATCCTTATAAAAAGTATTCTGCTGTCTCTGTTTCTAATTAATGTGAGACATGCCTAACATAACAAAACACTAGCTGATTGCCCCGTTCTGGATCAATTACAATGCCACTGAATTCAAATTGATTCCAAACTTCATAGTAAAATGGCATTTTTCCTGTGCTCGTGCAATTTTCAGCTACGCATGAAATAAGAAACCTAACTACTACCTGCTACATTATCTTACATTTTCAGCTATTGCTTTGTCTCCTTTATTCTGGAAAATGAAAGAACAAGTCTATTTGTTACATACCTTCATTTATCTCCAATATTTTAAACAATGTTCCCTTGTTTTAATTTGAACATGATGAGGAGCAGCATTATAATTCGTAGCAACTAGCAGAGGGCCAAATTATGATGGGAAATAATAATAATAACAATAAAATACGCTGACATTATCAATTTACTGTGCTTATAGTGGAAGAGGTGAATCATACTGGTACAGCTGGTTCATCTAAAGCAACATGAAATTGAGCTGCAGGCTACAAAAGCTAAGGTCCAGAAGCAGGGCAGGCACCATTTACGGCAAAATAGAAAAAGAAACAAAAGAATTGGGAACATGTTAAATGACAGATGAAGGTGCAGCAGTACGAGTAAACCAACGGACAATGGTAATGTTTTACAGTGTTTAGAAAATAAATAAACTCTACAGTGGATATGTATAGAAAAAGTTCCTTCCAACTGACACCCATCATTTCCCAAACTTCATATCTCTCTTTCCTTTATTTTGGGGTATTTTATTGAAAAATAACACTAAACGAATATTTATTGAATAATTAAATTGATTAATTTCAATCACTTTCTAACGAGTAATGATAATTGAATCTTAAAATGTTTATGAATGTTTAAAACCAAGTGTCCAGTATGCTTGAATTAAATTTTAAGAGAGTTTAGTTCTAAATTTTCTTTTAATTTGTCAGTATACAAATATTTATATCATTAGTTAATTAAAATATACTGTAAGTATAGTTTTTATATTAATTATATTGAAAATTAATAATTTTTACTTCTATTGATATGTCAATTTATAATTCAATGATACTGTTTTAAATTAAATGTAACTCTTTTAAAATAAAAAAATGTATAAAGTGAAAGAATAAAAATTTATCTACCATTGATTAAGATTTTTTATATTTATAAATTATTTTAGTTTAAATAAAATAATAAATTTTTATTTATAATATTTTTTATTTATTTTAACATTATTAATTAAAATTTTGTGTTATTTACATTTGTATTATTTTTATGTGTTACTAAAGCAATAAGTATTTTTTTTTCATTCGCTACACATATATCATTAAATTATTTTTCAAATAAATGATATTATATGATTATTTTAAATTAAAACATTAAAAAATAGTAAATATTGTAGTTAATAATATTATCATTTTGTATATTTTAACATACATATATATATATATATATATATTAAAAATCATATTAATCAAATTTATTTATATCTTTATATTTGATATTTTGTACGTAAATTTAAAATAACTCATTTAATTTAGAGTGCGTTAAAATAACTATTTATTAAATCATTTAGTCAATAAATTGTTTTTAAAATAGTAATTTATCTCTTGAACTCAATGATAAAATTTAATAATAAACTTTTTTAAACAACTTCTTAACCTTCCATGTATTTGATAAAATGAATTGTATAAAATTTAACATGCTATGATTTTAATTGATCTAACTAAAAACACCTGTTTAATAACTAAAATGTTTAAATAACTTTATAAAAGCACCTGTAAATTTCAATAAACTTAAATTTATATGTAAATTAATAGATTTGAATTTTTAGCAAACTGATAGATTTATTGGCTAAAATTATTATGATATAAATACAATATAATATTGTAAGTCTTAGAATATGTTTGATTTCTTTTTTAAAAATAGTTTTCTGTTTTTAAAAAATAAAATACAATATAAATTTATATTAAAATTTATTTTTAAAAAAGAAATCAAATATACTCTTAGTGTTAGAATTTAAATTCTTTTTTTCGGTTTATACGAGTATTAAACGTGTATGTCTTTTTTTTAAGTGATTTTTGTTCAATTTAAGTTTTTTTTTTCGTTTTATCGATTTTTGCTTCAGTTAAATGTTTTTTTAAGTCTGATATTGGTATTTTTAAAATAGTATATCAGACTTAAAAGTTTTAAAAATAAATAAATAAATAAATAAATATTTTATTGTCATTTGAATAATTTTTTCTTTGAAAAAATCGTTTAACTTGATTTGTAAATTTGCTTGGTGTAGCCTTAGCTTGATGGAAAGAAGGTTGTAGGCGTCTTTTTTTTTTTTAAATAAACAGTTTAGTTGATTTCTACCCTAACACAAGGAATAATATAACGTTATTTTAAGTATTTTTAAGAGATTTAATTTATTATTAATTTTGTTTGTCAAGTTTTTTTTTGGGCATTTTATTGATGAGCTAATTTGGTAATAATAAATATTTAAATGAGTAATTTAACAGTATATATAATTTTAATGGATTACATTTAATTAATTTGTTAATTATTATTGGTTTAAAATAAGGGAATATAATAGATTAAAACTAAAATGTAAATAAATAAAAATATGACCATAATTTTGATTCTCATACTAACTAAACTCCACAATGGAATATAAAAAAAATGGCGAAGGCTGAATTATTGGAAAATCTAATAAAAATCCCAAGAGCGAAAAGGGTCCATTTCATGGTTAATTATTACAAAATGATTGTGATATAAGGAGGAGTCTGCAGAAAGCACAAAAGGGACCATCGAACAAAAGGACGCGATACAAAGGAGAGGTTGATGGCTGGCTGGAGCAGCTATACGCTAAGCAGATGTGACACACGTAGAAACCACAACCTCCTCCACCATCTACAAGATAGCTTTCTGGGGCGTGCGCATTGCGCCCCCTCTCCCCATAGCCGAGTAAGTCAGATACACAATGCACCTTTTCCCTGGCAAGTCCTGCTTCACCACGTTCTCGCACCAATACCCCTCCACGTCAGCATTCGACATGGCCCACCCCTCAGCACCTCCGTTGCACGTGACAGCAACCGAGAACTCAGCGGGACCAAAACACTCCACCACCCTCCTCACCACTGTTCCCAAATCAATCGACTCCGACTCCAACCCCTCCGCTTCATAGCTCGCATAACTGAACCCATCTTCCGGTGTCACGTGCACCGTTGAGAACGCCCCACCCTCTATCCCGTTCATTGAGTACCCGCACGGATGAAACTCAAAGTCGCATATCACGTGACTCGGATTAATCTCACAAACCCTGGACATTTCCGTCATTTTACCCCTTCCCCATTCCTTGTAAAACACGCGCGCCTTGTCACGATCCAACCCCGTCATGCACATTTCCACTGTGCCCAAGCCCCTGAACGCTGACGTGGCACCCTCTATGCACGCCGAGTAAATGTGCCAACTGCCGTTCGGAGAGGTGGAATCGCCCATGACATAGGCCTCGGCGTGGAGATGGGCAAAATGGTAATTTAGCACCGACACTTCGTCGATGAAACTGTTATGAGGAGCATGCTGGTCATTCGGGAAAATAAATGTCCCTCGCGAGTACTTGACGGCGAAAACAGAAAGCGAGAGTGAGGCTGCGAGTTCCAGAATGGGTTTAATAGATAGGAGAAGCCTTGTGGTGCCGCAAGTTTTGAGCACGATTTTGTATGGTTGAACGAAGAGGCTTGATTCAGAGAGCACGTAAGAGTCCAATTCGGAATTCGAGAGATGAGACACAATGGTGCAACATGCGGCTTCCAGAATAGCGTTGATTTGAGACCGAGTCAGTGCCCTAAGCCCTAGTCCCTTTGGGTCCTTGAAAATTGGTGGCTCGCTGAATGAAATCTCTATGCGCTTCTCAAACCCTTCAAATCCAATCGGAGAGGGTGGTTTGTTGACGTTGATGTCCAGAGGGACACACTCAATCATGGTAGCACGATCGAAATCTCAAATAATATTTATGTAGATAGAATAAGGCGAAATTAAAATGACAGGCAAATTAGTAGAACTATGCTCTGATATTTTATTCTCAGGATGGCTTCCTCAAGCACTGCAAAAATAAATTAACGAAGGTGAGAAATAAAATTAGGATGTTAATGGATTAAAATTGAGTGAATTGGAAAGGGAAGTTACATTGGAGTAAGCAGCGGATTGGTACTTGACGATGCCACCGTTGGGACGAACGTCTTCAATGCTGTAGCCATGGGGAACTTCGTACTGTAAGGAACTATTACTGCTACAACGGTTTGTTTTCATGCCGTCGGTCTCCATTACGACATTCACGCTGCTGCAACAAATGGATTGTTTTCGTCATAATCATAGTTTTAAAAGGTTTTTGAGAAACTCTAGTTTATTGCGAAGACCACAATGTTTTGAACAAAACTATCAGACCCTGGACGAGAGTAATTAAACTCTTTCCCAGTATAAACTTGGTTGGCGAAAACAACAAATATTTTCTTAATCCATGGTATGACTCGGTGAAAGGAAGATGTGAATTAGAACTTAACAATGAACACAAAGCAATAACACTTGAATCGAGTAGAGAACGTAGGTGAAAATTGATAGATGGCGGTGAATTAAACAAAGGGAAATGGCAAGAAGAACAGGATTCAGATAGAAGAGGCAAGCTTTGTAGCGACAGGAGAATCGTGACATACCTTAAAAATAGGCTGAGATCGCTGGCGTGACGAACATCATGAAATGAGATGATCAAAGATTAGGGACTTGTTATTTTAGTAACAAAACATGTAATTTAAATTAATTTATACATGTATTTTAATTATCTTAGACAGCTTAAAATTAATTTTATTTATAAATTTTATACAACTTTAAAACAGACAATGAAACAGCAAATGAGAAGGGACTACAACTCTACGAGTGTGAACAACGGCGTAGCGGAAGTGAACAAGTATTTATAGTTGGCTAACGGGGCTTGGGTTCTGACGTGGCGTGGCTTACTAAAATTATTACACCTTGATTGTAGAAGAATGCAGTATAAATGATAATAAATTATCATAACTAGGATATGTTTCCTTATATAATACCAGTAATATTACTCAAGAAGATATGAGAATACCTGCACAGTATGCCATAAAAAAATATAAGCTACAAAGTCGGTTAAGATTGCAAAATCTTGCCCTTAGAGAATAAATTAATAAGATTGTAATCTAAGTTTTCTAAAAAACTGATTAGTTAAGATATTTGTTCATATGCATAATATCTGTTATAACAATGTAAAACTATTCTTTTTTTCTTTAAATAACACATCTAAAATTAAATATTTCACCCTAAAATTAAGACACCTTTATTATATTTTTATTAATTATTAAATAAAACTTTGAAATAAAAATTTCAATTTAAGTATTTAAAATTTTAAAGAAATTAAATATAAATAAGTATTAAGGCGGGCTGTCCTACGATAGTCCTGCTGGGATCTCTGACTAAAAGAATAAATAAGTAAGCTTATGTAATTTTATAATTAGCATTTGTTTATATTTTAAAAATATATATTATATATTAAATAAATTAACTTGATAAAGTATTGATTAATTTATAATTTGTAAAATTATTTATAAGTTTAATTCATTAAAAATTAAATTTAGTAATTAAATTTTAAAAAGTTAATATTTATAAAAAGGTGCTTGCCATTGAGTAAAACTGTCGGGAGAAGACAGTTCTAAATGGTAATCCTTGGACAGCAATTTTTTTTATAGAGATTTTGCGAAACCCTTGTGATTACTCATTAGTAATAATCCTTCATTGACTCCACACGAACTTGTTATCCACTTGGTTTCCTCTTTGGCACAGACTCAGCATCCACTTGAAGGATATTTAAGCTCTTGAGGATTATAAATATTAGAAAAAAGGAGCATAGGTTGGAGATAGATTTGTTTTTTAATTAGTAGATCCCGCACTTTCTGAAGGACCAAAGGCAAGTGAAAGATATTGGTTCTGTTCTGTGATATACAGCTTGTCTCAAACGAAGAGGCCTTTGCCCAATGTTCATGCGTTTTTCAAATTTAATGATATACAAAATTCCAAGGCCCCTTTCCTTGTCATTGCTATTATGTTTCATATTATTATATCATGGTTTTGTTAAATTCAACTTTTAGAACTAAATTTAAGCATTTATAAATATATTTTTTTTATAAAAAATACATATTTATTTATTAAAGTTAACAAAATATACTAAATATTGTTTTAATAACATTTCACTATTATTAATTGTTTTAATATTCTAAATACAAATGTAGAACCGATTTTCGTTATTTATTTATTTTTACCATTTTACTTTTTTAACTTGAATTATTATTGTTATAAATATTATTGATTATTATTTAGTACTTGATGCATTGTTGTTTATTTTATTAAAAATATGACGCATTGTTATTGGTCTATAACTTTACATGAATTGCTGTTAATTTAATTTAAAATAAAACTGACGATTTATTAAATTTAAATTATTTTTAGTTGTGATTTTGGTCTATAACTTTACTTGGCTATCTTGTAAAAATAAATTATAAATATAAAAATTATTAGTAATACACACTTTGATACGTTTTTTTTGTTAATTTAAAAAAAAAACATTTAATTTTATAAAGCTAATTATAAAACATGTCTAAAAGAATACGTTATTAACATTTAGATTTAGGGTTTAAGGACTGTCGACAAATATTGGCTACGATATACACCTGAAGCTGACCCAAGCACACTATTAGTCACTGATTTTTCCCCTCCCATGTTATAGAATGATGATGTCTGTTTCTATCATTTCTATATTCAAATCAAATCAGGGTAACAAGATATACAAGAATGCGGATCATTTGCTCATGCGCAAAACTACTATTTGCTTTCAGCTTTCATTTTGTTGCTAGTCATACGTGAGTCACTGAGTCATAATTGTTAATTAATAATACAATTATTCATATCAAATAAAAGCATTTGCCTAACTTATGCAATTTCCTAATTCGATGAAAAAAAAATAGGGGCGTGAGCATATTTGATTCCCTCCCCACCCTATTTTTTTAACATTTTGAACTTAAAAAAGTACCGTGTGAAGAAGCTTTTCTTCTTCGCCATGTGTGACAAACGAATTGGAACATATGGTGCCATGTCCTCCTATATAATTTGACGGCTCTTCGGAGGAGAGTCACTATATCTCCTAAACGAATAAAAAGAACAATAAAGGAACAGTGTTTAACTGTTCTTCTTAACAAAATGTTTTAAATCTTCCTTTAATTAATTTTATACTTGTTCTATTACATCATCTACAATGCTTCAGTGCCCAACTTCTTCCTCCGGAGAATATGTTCATCTATTTTTGGGAGAGAACATTTTGTCTTGATCATGATCAGCAGGCCAAATCAATATCTTAAAAACATTTTTATAGATACTAATCAAGATATTGATTTTCAGTTTAAGAGATATTCTTCTGGTAAAGGGCAAATTATACAATCGCTGATTGTTCGCGATGGTGATTGAAAAATATTATTTAATTACATTTTTATATGTCAAAGTTAATGATGCCTTTTCTAAGAATATAAATCTATGACTACCTATGGAAATAATAAAATAAACAAGTAGCAGGGGCTTTTAATTATGTATATTCATCAAGAGAGAGGACGACCAAAAAGGAAACGGAGATTGATGTTTCAACCTAGTATTATAGAATATTAAAAGATAAATGTTTTGTAAAAATTAAAATGAAATAAGATGTATATAATAAAAAAATGTATACAATATTTTTCATATTTAAGTAGCACAAGTAATATTAAAAGTGAATTTAGTATAATAACGAAATTGTCGCTTATAATATTCTTAACAGTTTCGAATAAGATTATTTTTAATAAAGCATACAGCAGTTTAGAAAGGAAAAAAAATGTAAATCCTGTATATAGACAGCTTCCTAGGCACACAGATAACTACAACTTGAAAGGACTAAGAATTGTGAAGCATAATCATTGGGTCTTAGTCTTAGTTTTAGTATTTTTGTTTCCTCAAAATGTATTAGTTATCATACACTCGAATCTCCAAAAGAGCATGCAAGGGTTTGACTATTGTGGGTAATGCATACAGATTATACAATTTGAAATAAAAAGTGGTGTTATCCACATTTTCATGCCCGTGCTTTGTGGGCTTCAAATGAGTATCAACAAATGAGGGTGCACACCTTAATTTATTCTGGCTTGTCTTTTCCAGCCAGCTGCAACCCATGAATGCATTGGCACCTGAACTTTATATCTTGTATAAAACTAAGCATTTCAAGGCTAGAAAAATAAAATAAAATAAACCAAAGTATTTGAGAGAGTGGAAGGTTTTTGCATGAAATTAATGTGAACACCACAATACAAGAGCATGCCAACACTCCCCACTTCTTCATCTTTGGGACTTTGGCCTTTTAAAGCTTTTTGTCTTCGTTTGTCTGAGACTGCAATCCAATGAAGCTTTTATTGGTAGGGGACCCCTCATGGAACGTACATACAAACGATAATGACTTCCTTATCGATATTTCCTTCGTTTTTTAACCCTTTCAGGATAGAAATGAATTGTGCCACTTTTTTTAGTACTAAAATTTAAATATGTGTCAATTTTCGTGCGCATGATGTGATATATCTGTTCCTCGATCCTTCTAATTAAACAGTGTGAAAGTGATGTAACAATATTGTGCGAGATCAACACTAAGAAAGAACTTGTTGGCTTTATAATTTTATAATGTCTAGAATAATGTTATTGTTCTAATGGTTAAAATTTATTTTATTTTCTTCATTTTGCTACCACGCACAAATATGGTGAATTCCTACGAATGTTGTTTTGCGTACGCTCATGTCATGTGGATCCGGAAAATATAAAAATAATTCCCAAAAACACTCCTATTTAATAATCTCATTCTTAAAAATATTTGCATCTAATTTTAGAACGATATCACTCCGTAGAAGTAACCTTGTGTTTTTTTAATTTCATAAAATAAGCTTTCTTACATAGAAGGAAAAACTCTATAATGTAAGTAATGAGAACAATAAAACTACTGAAGTATTTTCTTTCATTTTTTTGTTATTCTTTGATGGTTTCTTTCATGGAATTGAAACTCTTTATTTGTTACTTGGTCTACAATTGATTTATTCGTGATAATTAACCTTACTGTTTCGCAGGGCTCATATCAATGTCACGCGAGCCCAGTATAGGAGCAACTTCAGATTGGAGAAGACCCAACAAAATTTGGATCGTAACCTTATGGGTTTGGGCTTATATAACATTTCAGGAACTTTCCATAGATCCCGATATCCAAACTAATTAAAAACAGTTGTTTGTTGACCCCAAAAACGAAGACTAAATTAAAGCAGGACTTAAATACTAATTAGAAAAAAATAAAAAGCGATGGACATGTTATGACAGTATGACCCCAAAAGAAGAAAAGAAAAAGCATGTCCATTATTGAATTTGAGAAGGTATTTGACCAGAAAAGCAGAAAGTTGACAAAGTTGAATGAGAACAAAGCAAACTATAATGAATTTATAATTGAAACAGTATCCAGAGATTTGATTAATCGCTCTTGAACAAATACTACTAAAATTATACATGTCGACTAAATTAAAACTCGCACGCCATTTTAAATTATATAATTTTTTAAAAATTGAAACACCGTTTCAAATGAATATATACATAAACAATTGTTGAATAAAAGAACAAAACCTACAGTTTTATGTACAGTTTACAAGAAATAAATAAATAAATAAAAAGGCAAGTTAAAACTTGTCGAAAGGATAAAGACGCTCTTATTGTTTGAATGCAAGTTAACATATCATATTGATATACCCAATTATAATGGTCAGCGTTTAGGTTGGCTTAAAGTAAAGTTCAACTTCTTGCATCAAATTAAATTTTTATATATAATTAAATATTTTTTCAAATCTTAATTCGTTTCCATATAGATAAAGCTATTTTTTATTTAATGTTTTAACATAAAATAATTATTAGATACTAAATTATATTAAAAATTCATAAAAATAAAGTCATAACTAAATTAACAAATCAAGTTTAAAATTTGAAACTCAAGTTTTAAATTTAGTTTATTACATAAACTAATTAAATTTAAACATTTTTTTCTCAAATCTAAGTTAAATTTTAAATATTCAGTTCAACTCAATTCACTTAGACTAACACTGAAATTTGATCCCCTTAAACCAATCTTGTAAAACTTGTTAAATAATCGGTTTCTTACTCCTTTCTCGACCATTAATGGTAGTGGCTCAGAAAGGAGTTCAAAATGAAATATTATAAAATGGAACAAGCGATTTTTATTATGTTGTTTTTAGTGTAATCAAACTTTATAACACGCTATAGTTTATAACTAGATGCGTATAAATCTAATACGTTAGTTTATAGCTAAGCAATAATTTGTCCTCGTTCAAATGATTGTTTTTTCTTGCTTGGTTTACTTAATTTTTCTGTTCTCTAATGTGCTATGACTTAACCTACAAATGCATGATGCACCTTTAGAATTGAGCTCGAGTTATTGGAATTAGAACCTGCGCCACTCAGCCCCAGAAATCAAGTGGGGGTGCCACCTTGTAGGAAGTGAGGTTCTTTATGCTCTAATAATTGGGATCTTGGATGAGGAAGTAAGATTTCTACCACTCGCATATATGTGTAGAATCTAATTTCACAGCCATATGTATATAAGTGCGTGCTACTGTAGTGGAATCATAAATGAAGATAAATCATATACAAATTATTTTACTAGCTTCACTGATAAATATTGAGATTAATAAAAATTATTATGCGTTTAAGATAGTTAAATATATTTATCAAATTAAGGATAATTTTATATAGATTATTTTTTAAAAATATTCCTTTCAAATTGTTCCACTCTTAAAAAAGTTAAAATTGTGTGGGAGCGATTTGGTTTCCCCTCCCATCCTTTCTCTTTATTTTAAAATATTAAACCAAAAATAACGAAAATATAACATTTTTTCTCTTTGACCCTTTCCCTGTTGTCCTTTCATTTTTCCCAACCAAATACTATAATTGTTTTTTTTAAGTTTAAACACTCTTCATAATTTAATTACTTTTATCTAATAACTTGTTTTTGCTCCCTCCCGTCTACAGATCAAAATGATTTTTTTTATATTGCACATTTCTCTTTACCAACTCTTGCACTTACTTTATAATGAGCATAACGTGAAACAGCTCCGTATAACTTTTGTTGGATTTACATTTTTTTTTATTAAACCCAAACATAACCATCGTTGTTTTTTCTTCTCTATATCAATTAATCGATCACTTTATTATCATTATTGTTCATGTATACGGATATCATTCCGTCTAGAAAACTCTATTTCACTTAATTCTAAATCTTAATATTTTGTTATATTCCAAGTACAAAGGTTTGAATCTTGGATTTAAACGTATTTAATATTTGATTGTTGATAATTATTGCACGAGGAAAATTTTCGGTTCAAAATCAGTCAAGCAAGTAGTGTCAAAGTCAAAACTGAGTGGAGGATAGGCCCGCCCAGAGCCGTCCAAGCTGATACAGATCCCATGCAAGATGCAATCATGCCAAGCAATTTAACGAAGAAAAAATAATGGTTTTTATACAATAGAAAGAAAAGTGAAAAAAAAAAAAAAAGATAAAATGGTTCTTATAATTAAAGAGAGATAAAGAAAAGTAATGAATTTAATTTCAATGTATTGACAGTATAAATTTGTTTACGTTAACATATAACGAGAAAATTAATTATCATAGAAGTTAACAATTTTAAATTATATGATAGCATATGATCGGACATACACTTTCAATATATTATAAATTAAATTTAAAATCATATAAAATTACAAGTCTTTTTTTTTTTGGTGTCACAAGGAAAATAATAAAAAAATTAAAAATAATGCTGAGGTATGGTAAACATTATTTTAGATATATATTAACAATATTTTAATAAAATTATTTCTAATTTCTTAACTGGTGTATTAAAAAATGGTTAACATTTGCTTAAATTTACTATGTGAATAAATGATGACATTTATTTATCTATGCAAAAGCAAGATGAATGTAAAAAGATAAGTTTCTAGTCCTAATGTTGAACCATGAGTTAAAGTAGTAAAGCTGAGAGAGGGGCACGGCACGGGTGGGTCACTTTTTGCTTTTCCCAATTCAAAGTACTATGGTAAATTAAAGCTTTGTAGTTTTGAACAAACAAGAGGGCAAGGAGCAAAAACAAGCATGTATTTGTGGCTTGTGGAAGGAAGATAAGGAATCAAATTCCAACACCAACAGCATGGAATGGAAGAAGAATAAACGCACTCCAATGAAGATTTTGTGTCTGTGGGAGTGGAGATTCCCACGTTACCACTTTCAGACACTCTCCACACAGTACCGCATTGCCCCATCCACAAGGCTATGAAATTCAAAATGTGTTGTTATAAGGAAATATCTTAACAGTACTCGTGCATTTATACTCGTTGTTGAGTGTTGATTTGTAATTATTAGCGTTTTATTTATCCATGACATTTTCGTAGAGTCAATAACAATTTAAACATTTTTAATTAACCAATCTTCGTTTTCTAATGAAATGAAGGTTATGTCATCGTAACGTAAAAAGCACATATAAACTAACAAAATTTGATACACATTATTGTAATTGTAGGCACTTATGTATTGGTTTGATTTGTATCTATCATAGGAATACCGATTGGCTGTAAAACTGTAACAGGACAGATTATTATTATTATTTGCTTGACTCGTTCTTGTACATATAGACTTCACTCTATGGCTATTAACACGTGATAGCACTAACATTCCCAAGTGACATGGTCATAATAGTATTTAAAACAGTACTATAAGTATTGGTTGTAGACTTGCTTTAAATGGAAATTTGAAATGAAAAGCAAAGTTAACATGGCTTGTGTTGAAATGCAATAATATTTGGGTGGCACAGGCTTTTCGCAAGAACAGTTTCATCACGATTCAGGCAGGACCCATAATAGAAATTGCGTTTTTGGGCTTGTGGTCACATCTCTAACTAATTTTTACTTTTTCATTTGCCACACACACGTACTTACTATGCTTGATTATTTTTTTTTCCTTTTAATTTGATTAATGTGTATTTTTAGTCACTTTGATTTCTTTAAAAAGTTGACTAACTCATTTCATTGTGTTACTATTAAGAAGTGATATATATATATATATATATATATATATATATATAATTAAAAAAAATATTATGATACTCTAAATGGAAAAATAGAAACTTCATTTCGAAAACCAGTTGATTATTTTGTTTTGTTGGAGTGAGGAAATTATGCAGACGTTACTTTTCAAGTACAGGCATAACCTACTTCAAAGAAAGTACCCATAAATTTCTCATTTGTTAGTCCTCATGATAAATGTTAGGCACTTAGGCCAGTTAATTATGTCAATTATATATATATATATGCTTGAAAGCCAAGTTTTGTCAAAGCTGATAAAGACAAAAAGATTTCCAAGGATCTCGCTCGCTGATGTGTTATTAGAATATTGATTAAAAAAATAAATATTGCGTGACAAGATATACTTAAAAATTATTAAAAAATATATTAATAATATTGTTTAATAAAAAACTACTCTTATATTTAATCAGTATTCTAAAAATATCAATAAGATACTTATACCTAGTATCATTAAAAATGATTAAAATGAAAATTTAAATCTCTCCTACAGATAACACAAAAATTACTTAAAGTTTCTCCTAAATCTTTTAATACAAGCATACGTTGAGGTATGTCTTATTCTTGATACGCTCTGGGAATCCAACCCACCTGAAAAAAAGATAATTAATAATTTACTGACACTGATAAGAATGCATTACAGCAATCCTATTTGACAAATGGTTTTATACCAAACCACTCACACTAATAACACTGACAGGCGAAACGTAAAGTTTGTTGGTCAATTTGCACAAACACAATCCCACCATTTCACAAAGTCATTTTTCTTTTTTATATTCCATCCCTCACAGGGTCCTCTCCAAAATCCTTATCTTATTCTTACTCTCATTTTCTTTATTTTGGCTTTCATTAGGGATTAAGAGTATATTGATTCGAAACATTTCAAAATAGTTCAATTTGATTTGTGTTTAAAAATAAATTTGAAGAAAAACAATGATTTGTCGTTTTTATTACAACAACATTTTGCACATCAAATTTCAATATTTTGAATCAATCAACGTGATTTCTTTCCCCGTTTTCTATGAAAAGAGTTATCTAAACCAGTTAACTCAAGTTTCTTCTTCTTTGTTTTCATTGTATTTTTATTGTTGCTTAGTAACAATCTAATGTCATTTTAATTAAAAGAGATAAGTATCCAAACAAAATAATTAAACTCTCTCATTTTACACACATAACATATACGATATCAAATTATTCTAAGGGTATTTTTTCCATTATTATTAGTTTATTTAATAATTTATACAAAATATAAACATAACAAAATTAACTATTAAATAATGTGATATTAACATGTTAATTGTGTATGATATATCACAATTAACATAAATTTTTTTAAATATATAATTTCATAATAATATTTTTTATTTTTAAAAATTATATTGTACATTAATATAAAATATTTTAATAAAGTGTCAATTAACTTTAAAATATATTGTACAAATACGTGTGAGAGAGACATAATTAAATTATAATAAAATATCAAATTTAATAAATTAATGTCACGACACAAGCAACTGTTTTAAAAAGTAAAATTTATTCATTCAATTGTTAATTAATTCGATGTTAGATATTTAAATGTTACAGACATATATTTTAACAATTATTTTTTATTTATATATGGAATAAATATTATACACTTTAAAAAATAAAGTAGTAAATATTTAATTTAATTTTAAAATTGCATAAAAATCATATATATTATAATTTTTTTAAAATTTAATTATAAAATAAATAAAATATATTTATGTTTAAAAATAATTATTTACACATGTACATGTGTATGATAAATTAAATATTTTGAAGTATATAATTTTATAATTTATATTTATTTGTACATAGAAAAGTATATTACAAATTAAAATAAATGTATCTTGAAAATTATTAAATTTAAGTTCAAGTAAATATAGTTATATTAAATATTTTAAAAAAACTATTACTTAAAATGATTTTGATAAATTCAAATAGAAATATTTCCACATAATTTTTTTGTGGTTTATATATAAAAAAATTTAAAACAGAATCAAGCTGGTATGAGCTTATTCATAGTTTTTTTTAAAAAAATATATAAATGGATGGTCAAACTATTTTTATTAGTTTCAATTTTCTTCGGCCTGAAATCAAACTAAACTCATTCTTAAACACCTTTTACTCAAGGAAAAGACATTTTTGCATTTCCCTTTACAAAATATAACTCACGTTATTCCCATTTTTTTTTATCACATGCAATTACGGGAAACAACAGTGTGTCTTAACAAATTTTTTTTTTCAGAAAACAATGAACACATTCCTCGACGATAACATCAAATAAAGAATGGCATTCCTTCTTACCCTGTTTCCATCCAATCTCTTTCGCTATTTTTGTCGTATTCCTTTTGGTTCTCCTACACCATTTTCCTGTTTTTTCCATTTTCTTCCGCTCCATATCTAAAAGTATAAAAAAAATTTAATAAAAAAAAAATTATAAGGATAAAAAGAGAAAAAATAAATTATTCTTTAAATTTTTTTTTTAAAACAAGGCGTGTTTTTAAATTAAATAGTTTTAGACTTTTATTATATATTGAATTGAATTATTATTTTAAAAATTTGTATCTATATATACGATACAGAGAACAGAGGCAATGAAGTTAAAAAGAAAAGAAAAAAGAAAGTGAAGAATGTGGCCTCGTAAAGGGCAACTAACTAAAGGGAAGGAAGAATGATGAGAGTGTGAAGGGTTGGATAACAAAACAGGGACCCACTACTCACCCTCATTGGTTACGCCTATCGGACGGAACAATTGGCTGCGCAGTGCAGGGAGAGAGAGAGGGAGAGAGTCTCTGTCAAATCAACACTGCCTTGTTTCGTGTTGCTTTATCAGAATCAGTACGTTTAACACCTTTTTCCTTCTCCCTCCATCTCTCAAGTCCCAACCCCTCAGTCACAATCACAATTCCTTTGACACCAACAATGCTATTTCTATTAATCACAATATCTTCAAATTATTAATCATACTTTTTCAAGATATCTTATTGTGTCATCAAAGCTTTACTTTTTAATAGTGTTTTTTAAAGTACCTAAATTTTCACCTCTTTTTTTTTTCTCAAAATTTTAAAATATAGTTTTAATTATAACAATAAATATCTCAAAATATTTTCGAGTTATTTTTTAAAACCATAATAATAATAATAATGCGGTAGAAGGAATCAATATACAGTAACTCCTTCATTTGAACTTAAAACTTCAAATCCGATGCATGTGATTGAGGTTTCGATTCTGGCGGGCTCCTTCCATCACGTTGTTGTGCCTCCAGTCCAGAGTAAAAAGCAAGCGAGGAGAAAAGAGGAAAGTAAGACGCACCACAGACCAAACCAACAAAATTATAAAAAGAAAAGAAAAAAGAAGAGAGAGAGAGAGAGAGAGAGAGAGAGAGAGAGAGAGAGAGGGGTGTGGTGATGTTACTCATGTATGTTATGTTTACCAGTCTAGTAGTAGTGTAGTGTGGTAGTACCAACAAGTAACAACCTCTCTTCTCTCCCTCACCTTTCATAACCTCCTCCTTTTAAATTATTATTATTGTTATTTTCTTCCTCTGGTTACATGACCATGCCTCTCCACTGCCTTCTCCTCCTCCTACTAATCAATACCCTCTGTTCCGCTTCCGAGCCTCGCAACCCCGAAGGTAAACAAAACATTCTCTCTTTAAGCCTTCGTTAATTCATATTAATATAATAACAAAATGGTGCAGTGGAGGCTTTGATGAACATTAAAGGAGCTCTTAATGACCCGCACGGTGTGTTGAGCAACTGGGATGAATTCTCCGTCGACGCTTGCAGCTGGGCCATGATCACTTGCTCTTCTGATTACCTTGTCATAGGCCTGTTAGTTCCTCTCTCTCACTCTCTTTCATTTCTTCCCTTACCCTCCTCATTCACTTTTTATTTTTCTACCCGCAGAGGAGCGCCTAGCCAATCGCTCTCTGGAACTCTCTCTCCTGCAATTGGAAATCTGACAAATCTTAGACAAGTGTGAGCACCGCAGCATCTCACTTCTTTTTCATTTCTATTCTCCCCTCCGTCTCCTCTTAATTATTATTTATTATTTTTATTTTATTATTTCCCTTTTCTTCTCTGTAACTGTCATCACTTGGCATAGGGACTATATAAGCTCAGACTAACTAATATGTATTTGTTGTTTGAATGTAGGTTACTACAGAATAACAATATCTCAGGCAAAATACCGCCGGAGCTTGGAACTCTTCCCAATCTTCAGACTTTGGATCTTTCTAATAACCGATTCTCTGGGGTCATTCCACCCTCCCTGAGTCAGTTGAATAGTCTTCAGTACCTGTGAGTAATTATTGTTTCCTTTATTTTAGTCTTCCATGGTTAAACAAGTGCGGGAAATTATTTAAGCAACAATTAGCTACCATCTGTTGTTTAGTTCTTAACTTACTCTACTCTCTTTTGTTGAGCTGTGTAATTTGTTATATGTATATTGAAATGCTGTTGCTAGTACTTTCTTTTATTTTTGGTTCTAATCTTCTTACGCGAATTATGTAATGTAATACTAGCTAACACTGTTTCTTTGTCCGCAACGAGAGCAGGAGGCTGAACAACAATAGTTTGTCTGGACCCTTTCCCGTGTCACTGGCGAAAACCCCACAGCTTGCTTTCTTGTGAGTGTAGTTATATCAGTTCCCTCCTCTTACACGTCAGTGTCTTGAAAATCGAAACAACTTGCCACCTGTGGATTTTGTTACTGTTTGTCATTATTTTTTTGCCAAAACTTTGATGTGCTAAGTCTATGCACTCAGGGACTTGTCTTATAACAATCTCAGTGGACCATTGCCCAAGTTCCCAGCCAGGTCATTCAAGTATGGTGGTGTCTCTTCGATTCTCTCTGTTTTGTAGATTCACGGTTGTGTTCTGTTGTTTCAAAGTGTCACTGTGCTTTTCCTTATTCACTGTTACTTTTGTTTGTAGTATTGTGGGGAACCCTTTAGTTTGTGGAAGCAGCTCTACTGAAGGTTGCTCTGGATCGACAACACTTATGCCCGTAGCATTATCTCAAGCATCATCGGAAGGTACGTCTTTTTACCTTTGTTCCTCATCTTTTCTTTATACGATCTTCTTAATCTATATTATATTTCTGATTATAGGAAATCACAAGTCCAAGAAACTAGCAATTGCACTTGGGGTCACTCTTAGTTGTGCTTCTCTCATTCTCCTTACTTTTGGATTATTTTGGTATAGAAAGAAACGACAGCATGGAGCGATTCTGTATATTGGTGGTAGGTAGCCCTGGAACGGCGGTTTTTAGATTATGTGGTGCTAGATTGCTATTATCAGGATATTTATATTTAGAATTTTGGTATTGTTGCAGATTATAAGGAAGAAGGGGTTGTTAGCTTGGGAAATCTGAAAAGTTTTACTTTCAGAGACCTCCAACATGCAACGGATAATTTCAGCTCCAAGAATATTCTTGGTGCTGGAGGCTTTGGCAATGTTTATAGGGGAAAGCTTGGAGATGGCACAATGGTGGCAGTGAAAAGGCTGAAAGATGTGAATGGTAGTGCTGGCGAATCACAGTTCCAAACAGAGCTAGAAATGATCAGCTTGGCTGTTCACCGCAATCTACTTCGCCTAATTGGATATTGTGCTACTCCTAACGAAAAACTTTTGGTTTATCCTTACATGTCTAATGGCAGTGTGGCCTCCAGGCTTAGAGGTAGATATTTCTCTGTGATCTTATAATGTGATATATTAAGTGTAGTGTTACCTTACTAGTCTTATTGCACTTAAACTTGTTTTAATCTTCAGACCTGTGCTTGTCATGTTTTGGTATTCATATTTTTGTGGTTGAAGAGCGTTGTTGACGTCGGTTCCAGATTGCAATCTATTATTATGGTTTGGGACGCGGTGGGACATTGTCTAGGATATTTTATATTTTATTTCTTTCTGTCTAGGATTTTATATTTTATTTCTTTCTTTTGTTTTTTAAAATTTTTTTAGAATGGCATACTGTTTAATGTTAAAACTTGTAATCATGCTTTCACTTTATCATGAGTGTTCAGATTCTTCATGCTCTCTTAAAAAAGTTTGCAAAATTGTTATGATTAAACTGAAATGGTCTGAATTGTATAATGATTAGGGGTGCACCTGCAAACTGTAGACGGTATCCTATCACTTGATTAAATTTAAACTCTTATTGATCTAGTTCTTGTCAGGTTTTCATGATGTTTATCCTAGGCATTGAACCTCTAATTTTGTTGGGGTGATAAATTTGATATTATTTGTTTCTCTTCGTGGCTACTGGCAAGAGAAGCTAGAAAATGGATTTTCCTTATTATATATTAAGGATTGAAAATTATTTCTTAGTGTATTCTGCAGTCTGGTCGTTGTTGGCATTCATAGTTCTGCTTATTAACAAGCATAATTTACCTATTGAATCATATTATGTTTGCATTCCTTGACATTGAAGATCGTGTATATGATATGATAGGTAAACCAGCTCTAGATTGGAACACTAGAAAGAGAATAGCAATTGGAGCTGCCAGAGGTCTTCTGTATTTGCATGAGCAATGTGATCCGAAAATAATACACAGAGATGTAAAGGCCGCTAATGTGCTTCTGGATGACTATTGTGAGGCTGTTGTTGGTGATTTTGGCCTTGCAAAACTCCTTGATCATGCTGATTCCCATGTCACCACTGCTGTCCGTGGCACTGTTGGGCACATTGCACCCGAGTACCTCTCCACTGGTCAGTCATCTGAGAAAACAGATGTATTTGGATTTGGCATTCTCTTGTTAGAGCTCATAACTGGAATGACAGCACTCGAGTTTGGGAAAACGGTGAATCAAAAAGGTGCTATGCTAGAGTGGGTAAGTCTACTCTCTGCAACTAAAACAAACTGTTCATTGCATTCTAAGGTATTTGGACGCAAATATCTGTTAGTCTAATAGCTTTAGCTTATTCAATATTTGTTTCTTCACCAGGAGTTCCTCATGCGCGACTTTTCTGTGGACATGATATTTTAATATTTTTTCTGATCTGCACTGGGCTACGACTTCTATCAAAATATCTTAATATTATTTGATCCTGATGTATTGTGTGTTTGAAAGACAGAGTTAACGTAAAGCCTATTTGAACTTATTAAAATAGTTGGACTTGTGAGCTCTTTCAGTTTATTTTAGTAAGCTTTCCAAGAAAACTTGTCAAAGTAATTCTTAACTTATTTCAACAAATTCAATGTTTAAATTCAAGGTATAAACCCTGATGTGATAAGAGTTTACCAAATAAGCACCTTAGTAAGTTGTTTATCCAAAATATTGTCTATTGAAATGGGGGAAAGGAAAATCAGAACTGAATGTTGTAGGTGTTGTCTCTTATGATATAAGTAATTTGACAAGCTTCTGTGATATGTGGTGTGCATTAGACCTTCTTGTTTTAAACTCCTTGCTGTTAATGACCCCAAACCATGTCGCACTATAGTTGAGTTGGTCTAATATAGTAGTTATTGTTGAAAAGTATGCCAAAGCATAGTTTATGTTTTCACCATCAGAAAATTTTGGTAATTTACCGCCAAGTCTGAAGTGCACGTCTAGTGGATGGCTTTCTGTGCTGCCATTACTAAATTACAGTAGGAACTTCTCATTTTTCTATTTACAGATGATGAAGTGTATGTGAAACTTCAATTTTTAAATATTTAATACGGAATTGGTAGGATATATACAGTAAATATAATTGCTATTGGTAAATCACCCCACAAAGAAAAAATGAAAATGCTTTGAGAGCTGGGGCCTGGGGGTAGTTGTTGATACAAGACAGGTGATCTACCTCCTGAAACGTATCCTTGAAATAGATATCTGAAGGTTTGCTAAAAAGAATTGTTTAGACTTCAGAGACAGGAGATAAATATTCGTCCGTATTGTGACAGGTTAGGAAAATACAGCAAGAAAAGAAGGTTGCAGAGTTGGTGGACAAGGAGCTAGGAAATAATTATGATAGAATAGAGGTGGGGGAGATGCTGCAAGTAGCTTTACTCTGTACTCAATATTTGACAGCCCATCGCCCTAAAATGTCTGAAGTGGTCCGAATGCTTGAAGGTGACGGGCTTGCTGAGAAGTGGGCATCATCACATAATTTCGGTAATCACGGCATGAACCCCAGCCACAGTAACAATAGCAATTGTTCATCTCGCCCTACCTCTGCATCAGAACATGATAATGTTCATGATCGTTCCAGCATGTTTGGCACGACAATGGATGATGATGATGAACAGTCTTTGGAATCCTATGCCATGGAACTCTCTGGTCCTAGATAAACAGTAAATGGGAAAAGAAAACAGGAAGATAAAAAAGCGAAAAAGGAGTTTTCTTGGTCATATCGCTTTAGCTTTGGTTTTTAATTTTAGGATATAATTAATCAAATCAAATGTATATATATTCTATAAAATTTTATCATTTTGGTGTTGTGAATAATTAGTGTAGTACCCGTGGAGTTGTACCTGTGCATTTTTGGATGCAAAATATATAATATAATGGGTGAAAATGTGGTATGTGGGTGGCAATACGCAAGATAGACTGTTTTGTATAGGGTGGATAGGGAACATCATCAGATTCTTTGCTCTCGAGTGTGAAGCAGGAGGCAGGAGGGTGTCTTCTGCAGAATGATATGTTGACAGTTCTGACTGAAAATGAAGATGTGCATGAATCTTTGCAGTGTCCTCTTGGGTTGTCTTGTTAATGGATGTTCAAACTTGAAAGCAAGAGTGAAGGCCACAGTCTGCGCTTTGAGCTGTTAGAGGTCATTTTCGATCAGATGCTTTGCAGGGTCACGCGTTGCTCTTTTTCTCAATTTGGTGTCTTTTCGTGTGTCCTTTTTACCGTTGTCTTGTTAACTTCGTTACTTCAGTCAGATGATGGTTTTTTTTGTTTCCCAAATGGTTGATCTTCTTTGCCTCAATACCTACTCTAAAGCATAGTTTTTCTGGCGAAATCTTTGTTACTAACATGGGTCTGTAATTTTAAAGATAAAGTCATTGTTTTTATTTAATTTGCAGGTTGTTTGAATGGTTAAAATACGAAAGTATGCTAATTGCAATTGAGGAACAAATCAAGTTTTAACTTTGGAGAATGTTATTAAAAGAACTCTTAAATCACTATATTATTTGAGATTAGTTTTATTATAACGAAGAGTATTGGTGAAAATTAAAATCGAGGAACTGAACACGTAGCAAGTCATGATGACATTCAAATACGTAATTTTGATCGTGGACAGGGGAAGCGATTCTGCGTTCTATGAATAACAACTATTTTCTCGTTAACTCAAGGGTGAAAGGATTAATATGGAAATGTTCTCATAACCTCTTACCACAGAAATTTTATTGGTTTTTATAATTTGTGCTTGAGGATATACTATAAATAATTAGTAATTGATAATTTAATTGGATTATTTAATGAGAAATAAATAATTAATTTATATAGATTTATTAAAATAATTATGTATCATAAATTTATAAAGTATTTTAAAAATATAAATAATAATAAATGATTAAATTTTTATTTATATATTAATTGAATAAATATATAAAGATAACTAATTTGTTAACATAAGTAAAAAGATATACAAATAATTTAATAATTAATATATTTTTGTTTATTTTTGTGTTTTTTCTTAACTTTTATAAAATTATATATGATAAAACGTTATAAATAGTAATATTTTATTAAAAATAATATTTAATATTTTTAATGCATTAAATTTTGTAACATCTTATAATATTTAAAAATAACTATACATAAATTTGTATTGTGTATCATTCAACCTACCCTAAAAAAATATTTTACTAAATATCATGCAAACCATTGTCTCTTTACCAAAAGTCCATTGTAAAGAGTATTTACTAAGAAATTAGTAATTTTTTAATTAAAATTTACATTAGAGTATATTAAAATTTATGATGGTGAATGTTTTTTACGTGTTTTGCTACTTTTTATTTCCTCAATTAATGTCCTTATTTTAAGGGCTAAATATAATTATTTTATTAAATTTACAAATTTTATAGAATTTAAAATTTGACACTTGATTATCTTATTTAATTTTAGTATATAATATATTATTTATATGTTGACTTAAAGTTTTCCCGGACCGGATGTGCAAAATATTATTGTTATTTATTTTATTAATTTTTGTAACTTGTAAAAAAAAAACACACAATAAAGATTTATATGCATATTTTTTTATAAACAAAATTTTTAATATAATAAAATGATATTATTAAATGCTACATTTTTTAAGAAAAAAATTATTATATTGTTTAAAAAAATAATAGTGATACAATTTATAGTGATGCTTGATGAACACTGATAGGAGTACTCCTTTGAAAGAAAAAGGAATCCCGAGAGGCGAGGGGGATAAGATATGGAGTTTTGATGATGATTGTAGGCATAGTAATGGATGAATTGAGGCAGAGAAGCTACCTGCAACTCCAAACTCCGAACCTCAATTATTAAATGGCGAACCACTCATCTTCCTCCCCTATTCTCTGCGCTTCTTTCAACCAGGACAATAGGTCTTTTTCTTTCACTTCTTTTTGCATCCTCCTTTTTTCTAAACCTATTTCGTTTTTCAATTTGCAGTTGCTTTGCCGTTGGCACCAGAGATGGTTTCAGAATTTTTGATACCAACACCGGAAGGCTTTGCTATGAACGAGGTCAATTCAATTCCATCATCACCGTTGCTTTTCTTCTTAATTTTTATTGTTTAATTATTTCTCTTTCTTTCTTGTAGCTGTTGGAGGTTTCGTTATTGTTGAGATGCTATTTAGCTCAAGTCTTCTTGCTATCGTTGGCGCTGGTGATCAGGTACGAGACAACGTTTTTATCACTTGTGTGAATCAGCTTTCTCTCTGATTGTGTATTTTTTTTTCGCTGATTCAGCCATCTTTGTCCCCTCGCCGTCTCTGTTTATTCAATACAACCACCGGAGCTCCTCTCAGAGAATTGAACTTTCTAACTTCAATACTTGCTGTTCGCTTGAATAGAAAAAGACTCGTTGTTATTTTACAAGACAAAACTTATGTTTATGAATTAAATAGTCTCACAATCCTTGATACTATCGACACAGTGCCAAATACTAAAGGTGAGTGAAACTGGAATGAATTAAATGATTTAATTCTGTCAGGAGAGTTTAATAATTGTTTTTAAAGTTAGATTATTGTGCTATTCTTCTTCGGATCATGCTAATAACTGTTATATTATGCATTTATTTTTCTGAGGCATTTTTCACCGCAGGACTTTGTGCTTTTTCGCCTTGTTTGGACGCTTGCTACCTGGCTCTTCCTGCCAGCACTGCCAAAGGATCTGCGTTGTTGTATAATGTCATGGATTGTCATTTACACTGTGAGGTTATGCATAAATTTCCTTTCTGTTTTGTGTAGTTTAATAGAATAATTGGGTTTGTTCCTATATTGTTAGTGATCCTTTTGCTTTTTGTAGCTTTCCTGTTTGGTAGCCTCAAACTAGTGAGATGATGAAAATTGTTGATATTATTCTTCATGTTTTTGAATTTTTATTATGTTGTTCACTGCCTTCATGATTCAGTATTTCTTGTCTATTTGAATGGAAAATATCTTCGTTATTTTATGGAATTTCAGAAACTAATATTGCTGTAAAATGCCTGCTTAGGCACTGTGAGATTTCCTTCTTTAGGTTGCACAGTAGGAAACACCTCAGTGATTGACTTATTTCATTATTTTACCACCTGGCAATAATACATTTTTTAAGGGTGTTAGACGCTTCTTCTTCTTAGTATCAAGTATGAACTAATATATGGCTGTTTATATCTTTTACTTATATTCATGAACATTATTATTGAAATTTGAGCGTGAATTACAGATTGAGGCTCATCGTTCACCACTGGCTGCAATGGTCCTCTCTTCTAATGGAATGTACATAGCTACAGCATCTGAGCAAGGAACCATAATCAGAGTCCATTTGGTATCAGATGCAACAAAGGTGATGAATAAAAGTCAATCTTTATGAATACTGATAGGGGGTATTAATGCTTAAATTGGATCCAGCGGATGCTATTCATAACTTTAGTGAAGAATAAAATATATTGACATGGATTGGAAAACAAGAGTAGTTACATTATATATTTCTTCTCTAACCTGGTTATGGAAGGTAAATACCCAAAGTCTCTAATAATTGAACCAACGGAATGAATATTTTCATGTTGTGTAATGCTCTTTTTATTTTGTTTTCCGTCATAATCCTATCAAGTAATTAAGACATGAGTTATACTCATTATAGTTTATATACCTTGTAGAAGCTTTTGATACTTTTAATATTATGTTACAATTTCACTGCTTATGTAGAATCTGATGAATGTGTTTTTAGCAGTCATATAGCTTTAGAAGGGGGACATATCCATCTACTATATTTTCTCTGTCATTTGGGCCATCAAAGCAGCTTCCAGATATTCTTGCAGCGTCAAGTTCTTCTGGTTCTATTCATCTTTTCACTCTTGGATTTGCTTCACATCCAAGGTGAGAATTGCAATTTAAGATATTCTCCCCCCTTTCCTATCTATTAAACTACTTCATTGTTGTACACGAGTGAACATGTCAACTCAAATGGACTAGCAAGCAGCATGACAGAAACCAAATAATGGAAAATTCAATTTTGATAATACTAAACATATTTGGTTACCATTAAGAGCCAAATGAGAAAGGTCACTCTAGATTGAATCTTTCATATGTATACTGTAAGGAATATGTGGTTGACATATTGGTGATTGCACAACAAATGTGTACGACCTGTTGTGTGACTTGTGTCCCTAGTTTCCACATAATTTGTACAAGCTTCCTTTGCACTCTAAATAATTTCTCTGTGATCTTTCTTTTCTCTTCATTATTTTTCTTCCTTCAAAATGGATTTGGAAAGTCTTCTTATGTATATTTGATGATTTCAGCAGGAGCAAGAGATCAAGTGGTTTTCTTGGATCAATAATTCCTGATGCTGTAAGTGATGTGCTGGATCCTAGTTATCATCATGTACTTCATAATGCTGTTCCTGCAGGGGTCAAAAGGTGAAGTATTTTCAGGTTATGTAGCTAGATTCATGACTTGTTGAAGGTTTTTTTTATTTTTTTATTTATTAATTGACCTATTTAAACCTTGGAACTATTTCATACTTTATTTTCCATATTCTGGATACTTTGTCTACGTTTATGAGATTTTATTGAGCGCTTAGCCAAACCTTCTTGAGGATTTCTTATTATATATTAGTAAGAATATTTGCATATTTGAAATTGTTTTGTGAAATTTGCTATTTGTCTTACAGCTATGCAGTAATTCGGAAGGTTGAAAATGTCACTGACACCTCATCAACTGAACTCTTAGCTTGTAGGTGAGTGCTTCATTATTGATCTGATGGTCTCAGTCTCTGATAGTCCTTTTTCAATTCCTTATTAGATATGCCTGTCTCCCCCTTCACTCATTCTTTGGTTTTGGCTTTTGTCCTCTTAAATTAACTTTCTGAGGATAGGTTAAATAGAGATACTGCGTATGTGGTGTAGCTTCATTTTTACCTATTGAATGTATAATTTACTTTAATGCAAAACTATGGGTTAATGCAACACTTTATATGATTTCATGGCCCTTTACATTATAGCATACGAAGAAGTGAATTTTCTTTCACGTCGTGCATGCTAGCATTTTTGTAATCCAATTGGTCAGCCACACTGACGATGATTAAGCAATCAAGACAAATATCTGGTAATGAAAGTTGTAGATTTAATAAAGGAAAGGTGATGTGAACATTATTGATTGTGCTATGGGTAGCTTCTCACCCTGAGGGTGTTTCCTATTGATACTGGTCAAATTTTGGAATCACCTTGTGTGAGTGTAGTGGTAACTTCATCGGTTCATTGTCACCTTCAATCTGAGGCTTAGGATGACAATGCAAATCTATGCTTTATTTTTTTATGGATTGAATATTTAGGATTAAGTTTTAGTTTTACTTAGTAAAAAGTATATTTCCAATGTTATTAATGCAAAGGTCTGTACAGATATTGGGTATATCTCTTCTTCCCTTCCCACGGTGTAGTAGAAACAGTTATGGACCAGAGAAGTAGATGATCCTTTCAAAGAATTGATCATTGAAGTGTGGTACCTTTTTTAGAGTTACAAGTTATATGGCCAGCTCCATGTAGCATTTAGATTTTATCATATATTATCTTTCAAGAAATGCTCTTCATAACTTCCTCTCCATGTTGCACAGAATATGTGATATCTATTTGCTAAAATTTTATGATTCTTAATTTTCCAGGGCCAATATGTCCGTGATAACTTGTAACGGCTACTTTCAGGAATACAACTTAAGCATTGATGCTCAGAATGGATTATCTTGGGCTTTGGGGCGTGAGTTCAATCTTTTGACTGTGAGCTTGGATAAGGCACCGTGAGTGGCTAAAGAATGTTTTTAGCACTTCATCTGATAACTGTAAAGCCTGAGAAATTGCACGCTACTCTTTAAACTTCCAGAGATACTGCTGCTGCCAACATGAAAGTGTTACTCGGAAACTACCAGAGCTACTGCTGCTGCAAAAAATGAAATGTTTTATTTGGAGGAAATGCGTGAGAATGTAATGGGAGCATGTTAAGAATTTTTCTGATTTGGATCTCGTAAGAAATTTTACCATATGATTAACCAATTAAACCAATAATTTACTTACCGATAACCTACCTTTTCCAATCAAATTCGTAGCTAAATGTAAATAAATTATTAGTTAAATTGGTTTATCATATGGTTAAATGTTCTGCTCAACCCAAATTAGTATTATAGATACTGAATATTTTGGTCATCCTCGAAAAATGTAGATATCAAGTTTGGAATAAACGAAAAGAAAGAATTTGGTGGCAGTTCACGCTTTACAGATTACGGTTTACCTGGGGATTTATATTGTGAGAGTACTTTATTTACATGGGATGGGAATAATAAATTTAAATTGTATAATCATATATAAATAGTAAAGATTAAAAGTTTTGGAAAGTCATATAATTGGTTTAAAATGTTATGTAACATTTTTAAAAGGTTACATTACTTATGTTTTAATTTTAGTCGTGCGAGATAAGATTTGATGATTGAAATTAGTTGTCACGTTCTTATTTCCGTTGGATAGATTTCTTGGTTTACTTTGCCAAAATCTACAACTATAATGTCCTTAACAGGCAGGAGCACAGCAGAGATTTGGAAATTCAAATTTTACCCGTGATATTAATTATTAAGTTCCGTTCTTTGTAATATTTTCTCTTCCATTGCTATCAGTTAATTATTAAGGTTGATGATAGCCGTTATGGAATTCTAGACTTTCTGGAGATGTTCTCTTCCGCTGTGTTAGTTTTTAAGCACCGTAAAAATTGAGTGTCCTGAAGTCAGTTATACCCGCTGACTATCTTTATTTTATTTTTTATAATACGTTGGCTATCCTAATTCTGTTTTTTTAGAAAAGATATATATGTTAAATGGATCAAAAACTAATAATAAGCATAGGCACCATGTTACTTTTTTTTGTTCTTTCAGCTAAACTATTAGTACCCTCCATTAGAGAGAATCATGTTTGAGTAGGTAAAATTATTGTGACAACAAAATTCTTTTCTCTAAGTATTTAATACAGTCCTGTATTACCTAATTTTAGTTATTTTATAAATGTCTCTCTTTCGAATTTGAGAATTTTTCTTTTAGAAATCCAACAGGCGAACATGCTTACAATGTATTTTAAAATTTGTCATTTTTGAATATTTTATTTCCATAAATGGAACATCATTTCTCGAAACAAATTAAAGGGCCAGATTGCAAATGTTTCACAGCTAAAAGAAACATTATTTAAAATTACTTTTTCTTCATTGTGGCGAAGGAATTTTCGTTTAAAATAAAATATCTCTTACCCAATAAATTAAGAAATGATAAGAGAGAACAAAAGGGAGTAATAACATGTTTGTATTTGCATAGCTCCGTTGGATTCAAGTTTACATGTCTTTTAATGTGAATCTACAAATACCAAGCAAAATTTAATTGATAGAATTTTCAGTAGAATTATGATATTCTTATTCTGAGAAGATACAAATTTTTTTCTAGTTAGGGCATCAATCTCATTTATCCGGCTGGGCAAGTTAAAAATCCCTCGGCAAGATTTTAACCGATGCAATGCGAAAAGAATTCGGTAACTAACCTTTCCAGTCATGTAAAAGTAGTTCAGTAACATGCATTCTAAACCAGGATTGAATTTCATCTCATGAAGTTCTTTTTACGTGAGGAGTCATCACAAGGTAATAGTCCTTCACTATTCAAGACAGGTGAATTTCCTCGTAAAGGATTTGTAACTTGCTCAAGAAATTGTAGTCATGACAACATCATTTGTTTCTACAATTGTTTCATTGGCTTTCATATTTCAGTTTCCCTTAACCACCGCCACTACAACCTCATTTGGTAGCCTAGTGATTAAACTCATACATTACCAATCAACACTGTTGTCTTCCTACAAAAAAGACACCATTTGGGATTATTATTCTCAAAAAAAGATAAAGCATGCTTTTAATGATGATTTTATGTCCAATCTTGTTCCTAGTCCCAGAAATGTTGTGTTCTTAATGAATTTTTCCATTGGTGAACCACCTGTTCCACAACTTGCTGTCATGGACACTGGCAGTAGCCTTACATGGATTAAGTGTCTCCCATGCACATCTTGTTCCCACCAATCTGTTCCAATATTTGACCCTTCAAAATCCTTCACATATGCTAGCTTGACATGCAGTGAATGCAGCAACAATTGTGATGTGAATGGTCAATGTCCATTCAATGTAGAGTATGTTGGTAGTGGCTCATCAGAAGGGAACTTTGCCAGGGAACAGTTAACTTTTGAGACCCAAGATGACAGCATAGTGAGAGTGCCTAGTTTGATATTTGGTTGTGGTCATAAGTTTAGTACATCATCCAATGGTTACCCCTACCAAGGAATCAACGGGGTGTTTGGGCTTGGTAGTGGAAGGTTTTCTTTGGTACCTAGCTTTGGTAAGAAATTCTCATATTGCATTGGCAATTTAAGAAATACTAATTATAAGTTTAACAAATTGGTCTTGGGGGACAAAGCAAATATGCAAGGTGACTCAACCACTTTGAATGTTTTCAATGGTTTGTATTACGTTAATCTAGAAGCTATAAGTATAGGAGGGCGAAAGCTTGATATAGACCCAACAGTGTTTGAAAGATCAACAAGAGATAATAACAGTGGAGTAATAATTGACTCTGGAGCAGACCACACTTGGCTTACAAAATATGGGTTTGAAGTGCTTAGCTTTGAAGTCGAAAACATTCTTGAAGGGATTTCGGTCCAAAATAAGCACAACCCTTATACGTTGTGCTATAGTGGTGTGGCTAGCCGAGATCTAAGTGGTTTTCCAGTGGTGACATTACATTTTGCTGAGGGTGCTGTTTTGGATTTGGACGCAACAAGCATGTTTGTTCAGACCACAGAGAATGAATTTTGCATGGCTTTGCTTCCAGGGAACTATTTTGGTGATGACTATGAAAGCTTTTCTTCTATTGGAATGCTGGCTCAGCAGAATTATAATGTTGGTTATGACTTGAATGGGATGCGGGTGTACTTTCAGAGGATTGATTGTGAACTTTTTGATGGGTGAGTGTAAAAAGTAGAAATATTAGTGTTGGCTCTGTCTCCGATGTTCTGTTTTCAGGTTCTAGCAATTTTCAGTCTTTCAAAATAATTCAAATCTAATTAATTTATTTGTATGTTGCCTCCATTGGATCTTGGAATGAGAATTTTATAGTACCTCCATTATAATTTCACACGAACAACTCAAGCTCTTTCTTACTATACTATTTTTTCAGAACCATCCATAGAAAAAAATTCTAAATTTGTGCCAAACCAAAAATATCTCATTGAGTTAACCGAATTTTCTTATTTTTATCACGAAATGTATCTCAACTTTATGTTGGCACACTTCACCATATACTTAAGCTAAGGTGTAACGCCCACATTGGAATTAAAGATGACAACTGTGTAGGTTAAGGGCTCAAGGCTCCATCCCTACCTTCACTGCTCTAGAGTAGTTTTGTTCCTCATCCTCATTTTCTGATTTTCGTTGGAGTTCCCAACATTACAAAAATGAGCAGTAAAGAGTATCTTTTTAAATAAAATCAACTAGTGTAAGTATCTTTTAGTATATTTAAAATTGTAAAAACATAAATTTGTATACTAAATTATATTAAATAAAAATAGTCTGCCATTTTCAATATATTAGACCGCTGAGTAAAGTATGACGGACTCTTTCATCTCCATATCTATCAAGGATTCCCAATCAATGGGGAGCATTGTCGTTACCAACTAGAATTAATTCAACACCCAAAAGGTGTAAGGGTAACGTAGTGGTCAGTCATTTTCCCCCAGAATATGATCGTCGTGCTTCACGGTTCCACAATAAATTAATAGACACGTAATTCATTTTTGACACCCATGTAGGATTTCCAACACCGAGGTTAGACTCCATTTACGCAATTCCACGTCATTCACTCTTGATATGGTCGAGTCATGTGATAAACATGACGCATCTTCCCATGTTTGACAACTCTTAATCCCAATATCCCCCAAGGTTAGCTTTTCTAAATACTTTTCTAAACTGTCTAAGCATATTTGTCCTTGTTTCCTTGTTTCATTCGTTGAATGGAGGAGCGTTAAAAAGGAATTAAATTTGTTATACATGAGAATACAACAAAGACTTTGTACCGCCTGTACTGGTAAGAACTTGGAAATTTTATGGCAACCTCCATCAATCTTGGATATTTAGGTTACATTATCTAGCTGGATGTCGTACACTCAAACTATCTAGTTCTTGTCTTGACAAACTTTGGTCTTGATGCCTTCTTCTCCATCTTTTCTCTCTTCTTGCGAGTCTTTTCATCTTCAAGCGATTCCTAATTCACATAAAAGATACGAAATTGAAGTTACTATGGTTCTTTTTATTGTCTGAAAGAAAAAATTAATCAACAAGGTGAGCATACCTCTGAACCTTGTCCCAAAAATCCTTTAATGAAGCCAAAGGATTGGTATGCTCCAAAAGCCGGTATCTGGCAAATGTCATGCAAGGAGCGATTGTGTCACTGACTTAATCTGTAGTTTGTAGTATTCTCTTTTCTAATACCTAAAGGGTTTCACGATTTCTCAAGTAAAAAATGTTCCATTATTGATTACAACTGCAACTTCTTATAGCAAATATATGGTAAATTGGAGACTAATCTCTTTTGAAACATCAGGATCACTGAAGTGATCAGGAAACAAACCCCCATCACTGGTCAATATTCTTTAGGGACCCAAACCGTGTTGGGTTTTATTAATGGATTGATAAATGACACCATTTTTTGGCAAAACTCTCTTCAGAATCCCAGTCCCTCCAACTGCAGATTGCTTGCTTTCTGGCATATTTAAAATAAGCAATATACACTTATAAGGAACTAACGCTCTCTCTCTGACAGTACTCATCCCCATGGTAAATAAACCTATGTACAACAACAAAACAAGATGGAATATACACATACACACACTGTTAATCTCTTTCGAAACATCAAGATCACTGAAGTGATCAGGAAACAAACCCTCATCATTGGTCAATATGCTTGAGGGACCCAAACCAACTGTGTTGGGTTTTATTAGTGGATTGATAAACGGCACTATTTTTTTGGCAAAACTCTTTAGCATCCCAGTCCCTCCAACTGTAGATTTCTTTCTGGCATATAAAAATAAGCAACATACACTTATAAGGAACTCGTTCTCTCTCTCTCTCTCTGTGACAGTACTCATCCCTATTGTAAATAAACCCGTGTATAACTACAATATATACATATACACACTGTCAAAGCTGATGTATAATTAATCTCTCTTTATGAAGCTAAGATTGCTTTCTTTGAAGTGGCTTCAGTGCAAAGCTAACATTAACAGCCACAAAACTTATATTCTAACAGTATACCGCATCTATGAGCAGATTATGGACCTTACCACAAGATATGTGTACCAGAATTTGCCAGAGATGATGGACATGACTTGCACAAAGCATGTTATGTAGATAACATCATGTAAATAGCTGCAAAAGACAATTGACAGTGAGTGAAAAATAACTATAAATATCATACACATACTTAGAAGATATCCAAAAATTATGGAAGAAATTGCTATTTTTTTACCTTTTCATTGCTGAGAGGGGGCTAAGCCCAACAACAAACAAACAAAAACTAAGAAGAAACATGGGGCGTGGCTATCCAAGATACATTTTCATACACATACTTAGAAGATATCCAAAAATTTAGAAAGAAATTACTATTTTTTGACCTTTTCATTGCTAAGAGGGGGCTAAGTCTAACAACAAACAAACAAAAACTAAGAAGAAACATAGGGCATGGCTATCCCAGATACATCAGCAAGGAACAGGGGAACTAGTTGAGGAGGAGGAGAAGACAACTCATTGACCAAAACTCTAATTTCGTAGCTAGTCAACTCAAGATCACAAGCATTGTCCACTCCAAAAGGGTGAGAGAAGCTAACAATCCACCCATATTAAGGCATCAAGTAATTCTCTGAACGAGTTTATTGCTGCAATTGGTCAAGCAAAAATGAGTTAACGATGGAGAGAGAAAAAACAATGGAAGCAGAACCACTCTCAACAATAATTTTCCACAAGCCTTTCCTCCCATACCAATTCCAAGCCAATCAAAATTCCCCAAAGTTATGCTCAATATGTGGAGCATAAACCAATATGGAAGGAGAAACCTTCAATCCAATTACCATCCTCACCCCTAAAAAGTCCTCCACATTCTGCATCAACAGAATTCTCCTACATGCATCATCAGTGTTAAGTTTGATCCAACCCATGCCTTGACCTTAGCTAGTGTTCTACTGTGCCCTAAAACTTTAGGCGGTATGATCCCATTCAATTCATCTATTACAGAACATAATAACACCTGAAGCAACGCATGCACTAATCTTCAGGAATATTATAATTATGTGCGAACTTTTTTTTTTTTTCTCTTGTGTCTCTATTTGTCAAGCTTAACTATATTCTGTCCATCTTCTTCAAGGGTATCTATGATCATCTAGGATGGGAGAATAAAATGGTTGCCAGCAACCAATTTGGTTCGGTAACAACTACTTCTGGATCCAAAACTTAGGTTTATTTTTTTCATTTATTAAGAAATTATTATTCGAACATTATAGTTCATATCTGAATAATTCAGGAGCTTCAAAGATTTTAAAGTAAAATATTAGCACTATTGCAGATCCACTGCCACGGAAAATTAATAACGCCACGCAAAGAAAAACATACCCACAAACTCCACCAGTAGACATATCGAAGCCGCCATCTAAAAGTTCACCATCTTCAGCGTACGTAGGGTTTGCCATCTTTGCAAGCTGTTGATAAGGAATAGCATATGCCACAGAAGTCACAAACAACCCAATCCAGTGCTTCCATGTGAACGTCGAATGGAAAATCAACATCCTTAATAGTACATACATAACCTAAAACAAAAAAATCCATAGAATTAGGTCATCAATCACTAAAATCGAAAAATAAATTGGTTCAGATAATGTTAACAAAGGAGTACATTGCACGCGATGATGGCGTAGCGAAGCCTAGCCATGTGACGCGCGTTCTCTTCCTTGCGCTTCTTAGCTCCTTGATTCGCCATCTCTCTCTCTCTCTCTCTCTCTCCCCTTCCCCAGAAGCTAGCGCTGTTCTATTCTGCTTCTGCTTCTGTTTGGTGGAACAGAACACCCCGAACTTCCACTTGGGCCAGAGGCCCATCACCACTTCATTGGGCTCTACAATACCATGTACCCAGCCCAATGGACCCATGTTTTTATTGTCAATATTTAAGGTAGATCCACGTAAGCGTAACTACCAACTCCGTGTTTGACTAAAATAATAATCGAATGGATCCAAGAATGACAAAACAACAATAATTAAATATTCCGAGTGGCGTGGAGGATTCGTATTTTTTCCCCCGAGTTTTGAGTTACTTGTCCACCAGAATATTCCATGGAGTTTAAATGCTTCATTATAGATATTAAAAATTAATATTAAAAGTGAGTACATAAATATTAAAAATCAAAACATGTTATTAAAGTAAAATTTTAATATTAATTAGATAGCAACACCAAAATAATGTTATTTTATATTTATAATTATTCATAAAATATAAAATTTTGTTCTTTACATTTTATATATTTATTATAAAATAAAGTACCTTGGAAATGCACGGGCTACTTATTAGATAATAGCACCAAACCTAAATTTAGTTCCAATATATAATCTTGACCTCTGATTCCAACTCAGAATGCCTGGACTTGTGATTTGAATCAATAGAAAAGGCGCTTTCAATGTTTGATTGCTTACTGGAATTGGTCGTTTGTAATAATCGTTAGAAAACACGTTATTCACACATTATATTTTTTAACACTTAAAATATCATATATTATGATTTTGTTATCATATGCCAATTAAAATTTTACAAATAGAGTTTTCTTAAGCACCGGAAAAGTGGGATTCTTTTATTCTTTTTTAATATTAAACATGTACCATATAAATATAATATTAAAGACGTGCACAACATAAGAAATAATAATAACCTTTAAATTTATAGAAAGCATATTAATTAACATAAAAGTATATTTTTATCACCCGACAAATTGAATAGCATTATTGGTGATGGTGGAAATAATTCATTGGACAACGTGGAAAACAACGTTCACAACAAGTTTTCAATTTGAATAGTGACCACTTAAATTTTAATACGGACAAATAATTAGTACCGTGCAACCGAAGAGTATCAGATAGCAAGATGCCCTTGCATTTCAACAAAAGACCATTTAACGCAGTTTAGATTTAAATTTTTTAAAATTATTTTAATAATTGTTTGTAAGTTATTTATATAAAATAAGATTTGTGTTTATGTATACTAAGTGAAAAGTATTTTAAGATAACATATTTTGTTTACATTCTTTAAAATTATTATTTTTTATAGTAAATTTGTATAAAGGAATATAGCATTATTGTAATAATTAAATTTACTATAATAACATGTTAATTTTTAATCGTTATTCTCTGAAATTTAATTGATTGTAAAAAGTGATATATCTTAATACTAACATTTTATACTACTATTTAACTTTATCACATTTTTAAAAAACAATATTATATGTTTCCATAAATCAGATTATAATATTAAAAAAAAATCTCATCTAGACACGCTATTAATCACTAGCAAACATAAATATGGATGAAATATAAATAAAATACTTAAAATTTGATTTGATAAATAAAAAAATATTTCATTACTTAGAATGAAAAATAATTAATTTAATAATATTAAAATGTATTGCAATATGACATGTACAAACACGCGTGTGAGAAAGAGAATGAGTGACAAAAATACGTAGGAGATCCACTTTAAGTTTAAGTTTTGTTAATTATCATAAGATACTTTTATATAAATATTAAAATTTATTAATTTATTTATTAAATTGTATAATATTAATTTATAAAATAATTATATAAAATTTTAAATAAATTAAATATTCATAAGTATATAATTTTATAATTGATATTTATTTATATTTTAAGATTTTTGCTATTATCATATATTATGACGAGTTTATATTTTTTATACGATAAAAACTTTTTTAATTTTAATATTTATAATAAAATTTAAAAATTAAAATTTATTTATTCATTTCATTCAAAAAATACATTATATATAGAGAGAAACACTAAAATGAAACAAGAGTGTAAGTAATATGTATATTAAAAGTTACAGTTGTAATCAATAAAAAAAATGCTTGACATGAAATGTTCAGAGTTGCAGTTAAAAGTAATATATATTATTTGAAGTGTGTAAAAGATATTACTTCACTAAGTTACATAAAAGTTCCACCGAAGATGTTCAATGACAATGAAATAATCAAAACGATGTCAAGGAAACCATTTTAAAAAGCTTTTGAAGAAACACTGTTTCCATAAGATTAACAATAAAAACAATAAATAAACCGAGTCTTAACATACTACACCAAACATTATACTTAAAATCCAAAACAGATTCTGCAAATTCAATTGGACCAAAGAAAGAAATGAGATTCTATAAAATTAAGAGGAAAAAAAATATTTTCCAAATAAACAAGCAGATGGGGAAAAAAGCAGAGAGGGGATAGGTAGGTCCGAGATAAGATAAAAAGGAGCACGAAAGAAACGATATTGACCATGCTGATGCCCAAAACAAAATAAAAAAACGATATCGACCCTGGCTAAACAAAAGTGGGTCCACAGCATGTGAACATTTCTAATATTTAATGATAAATGAACACACAAAAAATTTGCATATTAAGTCGAGGCAATACCGATGTTGTTGTAAGTTTTGAAGTGGCATAAAGTTGCAGCATCTTCTCTCTCTTCTCTCCAACGAACAAGCAAACGTGTGATTTTCTGGGTCAATTAAAAAAATCCAACTTGGAATCGCCAAGACTATGGTTGAGGCTATAGCTGAAACACCAGCGCTCAGAACCAAGTAGGCTCTGTAATCAATATCATCGTAATCACCATCTCTCTTTGTTCACTCAACACTCGCTTTTTTTTTTTTTTTTTATTCTTCTTGTTCCAGTTTTCTGGGAGTGTTCTTACATCATTCATTCACGTTTCTTTCTTATCTTTCTTTTTCCTAATTTCACGCTACTCGTATGATTTTCTTTCACTTTTTGTTGTCCTAATAAGCTCTGTTTTTCTCGCATCATGCATGCACATGACATTTGTTGATCCATTCCTTGTCTGAATCTTGTTACTAATTACCTTTTTTCGTTTTATAATCTGGTAAAAGTCAAAGACCTTTTCAAATCATGTATTGAGTATCTTGTGCAATTGATCTTTGGTTTCTTTGTTAGTGGGAAATTACAAATGGCTTTGATTTCAGGGGTTTTTGAATTTTGTTCGATTATAATTATAATTCTTGGTGAAAGTCATAGGCCTTGTAAATCAGATTTCAAGACTTATTTTTTTTTCTTTTAATTTAATTTTGGTTTCTTTGATTTCAGGGATTCTTGATTTTTTTTATTTTTTTTTTGTGGGCTTTATTACTCTGAAGCTTGTGGTTCTGGTTGGAGTGGTTGAAGATGAGAAGTGTGCTTCGTTCTTTAAGACAATTGCGACCAGTCCTTCAGAGGCAGGATTGTGTTTTGATCAATGATCTTGTTGCAGAAACCCCATGTCACTTTGAAAAGAGCTGTCATATTCATAGTTCAGCTTTTGATCATGCTGAGACCTACTATTTCAAAAGCCACTCGTTTAGAACAAGCACGAGAGCTCTCTCGATTGATGCTGCAAAACTCACAAATGGAGGTTCTCATCTTTTTTTCTCTCAATTTTTCTTTGGTGCTGCAAAACTCCATTTTCTTATTATGTAACTTGTATGGAATCTGTTGTTTCAAATACAGAAACAAGCAGAGCTGGGCCGCTTGTTGAGTATGAACGAAGAATTGCCAGTGGTGAACTTGTCGAGGGTGATAGTTGCCAGGTAGAGTATCCACATTTTGTTAATGCCTAATTTCATTAATGAAATTGGTTTTCCTAGCTTGTTTTATTGGTAAAATGCTGTTGGTTATATGGGGTTTTTTTCATGAAACTTTATTGGTAATTGTTCCACTTAATCTTCTTTTGATCTTTTCCTTTGTTTAAGCATTTCTTTCTTTCGTTTTTTGAACAGGTAGAGACACTGACAGAACTTCAGAGACTGTATGATGAACTTGTTGAGTCTGCTGACGCCTGCCAATTGGATCGCAATTCTGAAAAACCAGTAAGGTATGCTTTTCTTTCTTCCAGTATTTATATTGCTGTCGGCTGATATTTATGCTCAAATCTTGAAGCCCCCCTCCCCCTGTTTTCACATCATGTTTAGGCTTCTAAATTTAACTTAACTTACCCTTTTTGCAGAAGTGGGTGGCTGTGGTCTCGTCTTTTGTCACATCCTTCTTATTCACCTGTCAAAGGTTTATATCTTTATGGTGGAGTGGGTACTGGTAAAACTATGCTGATGGACCTGTTTTTTTATCAATTGTGAGTTTGAAATGAATTTCTTTTCTATTGATTTTTTTTTATCTTTTTTCATTTGCTGCTGAGAACATACAATTGAGTTGTCATACTTTTTCAACTCTCAAGTTCTCAACATAAGAAGAATTATGAGGCATTTTTAGAATATAATGTGGAAGTGTGTTCTTATGGTAACATCTTTACTGCTTTGTCTCTTGTCAGGCCCTCTAATTGGAGGAAAAAGAGGATTCATTTTCATGACTTTATGTTGAATGTACATAGCCTATTACAAGTAAGTTTACTGAACCAGTTAATTACCTCTCAAATGTTTTTTTTTTTTTTTCCTTTTTGGTTGATAAAAGAGGGCAGATCAATATTTCTAGTACTTGTTAAAGTGTAGTTTTCTTACTCAATTACTGTTGATGAAAATTGACTTGCATTTCTTTTGTCTATTTTATTGGTCAGAAATTGTTACTTATTACTATTGGGATAGTTCCGATAATTATGTAGGTTTTGAAAGAGAAATTTGTTTAAGAATCTTATACAAGAAAGGCCTCATGCTCTGAGTATTAATTAATAGTTAGTGGCATTATTCAAAATGTTGTCATCTTTGTTTAATTTCCCTACAGAATAAGAGGAAGCCTATATCAAATTTCCTATTTTTTATCCTTGTAGAAGCATAAGGGTTTGTCAGATCCACTTGATGTGGTTGCAGGAGAGATTTCTGATGAGGCTATTTTATTATGTCTTGATGAATTTATGGTAAAGTTTTCATATAATATTTATATCTTTCGATAGTAGATTGTGTGTAATTTATTTGATGCTAAATCTTGAGATTTGTTATTTGGTTTTGCATAGGTAACTGATGTAGCAGATGCATTGGTTCTAAATCGCTTGTTTAGACATTTGTTCAACAAAGGCATTGTGAGTTATATAACTGCATAGTAACCTCTCTAAACAATAATTATGGAATTGTTGCCTAATTAATTTTCCGAAGTTCATTCTTTCAATGTGCTTGGATACAAGTATAGATTCTGGTGGCCACATCAAATCGTGCTCCAGATAACCTTTACGAGGGTGGTTTGCAGAGGGATCTCTTTTTACCGTTCATTGCAGCTTTGAAGGTACACATCCAGATCTTTCCTCAGTTAGGAGTGGTGTTATATAGGCTTCAAGTCAATGTTGGCATATACCTAAGTCTTTTTAGGTTTTATCTACTGTTAAACAAATACCTTTACTGGTGCCCTCTGTTTGTGGAACATTTTCATCCATGTTTTGTAAAAGAAAGTAAAGACTCCAGGGCACATGTATTCATATTTTTCTATATGTTCATTTGTTCTCTCTTTGTAATTGCCTAATATATGTATGCTGAATTGCTGATGTAGGAAAGATGTGTAGTACATGAGATTGGTTCATCAATTGATTATCGCAAAATGACTTCGGTATGACATATGTACTCTAAAATATCTTTAATTATTTATCTCAAATTATTGGTTTTTCAATTTTTATTTTGTGTGAATTTGGACTGCAGGGTGAGCAAGGATTCTATTTGGTTGGCAGAGATTTGTCCGGCTTCCTTAAGCAAAGATTTCAACAATTGATTGGAGACAGTACAGCTACTCCTCAAGAAGTAGAAGTAATAATGGGAAGGACCCTGCATGTATGTGCTAAATTTGATATCACAGAGACAAGTATAGAACACACAAATGCTACTATTATCAATTTTAAGCTGTTCATTTTCTTCATCAGGTTCCACTGGGAGCTAATGGATGTGCCTATTTTCCTTTTGAGGAACTTTGCGATAGACCTCTTGGAACTGCAGACTATTTTGGATTATTCAGTAAGAAATTTATGTTTGAGTGAATTTTCTACATACATACTACGTACATATACATCTTCTATGCCCTATCCAAAAGGAATATGGTTCTGTTGTTTGCTGGGAATTGCAGATGGAGATTATAAAAGCAACTTTAAGTTTTGAACATGAAAAAGTCAGATAATGGTTTTGTTTTAGTGGAAACTTAGTTTATTACCATATTGGTAATTTTGGTTTCCACTTCTACTATTTGTTGTTTTTCAATGTCAAACAGAATGTTGTGTTTTTTTTTTTTTTTTGTTTTCACAGAGAAATTTCATACTCTAGCCCTGGAAGGGATTCCAAATTTTGGGCTTCACAATAAATCAGCTGCACATAGGTTTGTCACTTTGGTTGATGTAAGTCCCTTTCAATTCTAAATGGGTTGCT
This sequence comes from Abrus precatorius, assembly GCF_003935025.1. Taxonomy (NCBI): domain Eukaryota; kingdom Viridiplantae; phylum Streptophyta; class Magnoliopsida; order Fabales; family Fabaceae; genus Abrus; species Abrus precatorius. Next base: position 33,727,409 of record NW_020874428.1, on the reverse strand, counting down.
TGTGTTTAAACTTGTCTTCTGTGAGGTTGGTGTGTGTCTATTTGTGTTTGTTGCTGTATGTCTTCATATTCATATTTATTTGTCCTTGTATGTCGCCAAAAGGATGTTATCTTTTAACTAAAAAAGCTGAACAAAATACAGTATGTGTATCCAAAATATCTAACAAGCAAGAATTCTTTGATTGAAAGTCTCATACCTGAAACTTAGGCCACCATAGTGATTTCTTGGGATGAATAATCATTGTTTTCTTACCCTCTATATTTCTTTTTCCTACAGTGAGAAAATAGAATATGTAATGATGCTTTGTTTAATTGTAATTTCAGGTGATATATGAGAACAGGGCCAGACTATTATGTACAGCTGATGGGAGCCCTCAAGATCTCTTTCAAAAGGTAGTAACAATATCTGAGGCTAAACAGATGGCACCCAGAACCTCTTCAAGATCAAGGAAAAATGACGAGGCTGACCTTTGTGTGGACAATGAACTGGGGTTTGCAAAAGACCGCACAATTAGTAGGTACGCTATGTCTCCATAGAAAACAACTTATTAATTACTTTTCATGACAATTTTGATTTGGTTTTGCCGACTCAACTGATGAGAGTTGGAATCTCTCACATTAATATTATTTATATTGTCAACTTATCTAGAGCATCTAAGATAAGGAACAAACTGTAGAGATTCAGGTAGATACCACCAATACAATTGAAATTGGATGCGCTTTTACCTGGAAGGATGCTTGTATATATAATAGGTATGGAGTCAGTTGCAAAGAGGCCCCGAGTGGATGAGATTCACAGGTTGCAGGTATGGCTTTGTAGCCGCAGTCCCCAGGCTCCCCATCATTACAGCCGATTAGTCTGGTTACCAGGCCAGTTACCATCTTAGAACACGTTCTGTAGTAGCATCACTAAGATGTGAGAACAAAAAAGCAACATAAGCTTCACTAAGAAGTACGAATTAAAAAGCAACATACGTACGAGTTTATATAGTTTTCAATACAAAAACACACTTTGCGAGGCCCTTTTTCTCGAAGCACTTATTTTCAATTTTGTGAAACTCCGATTCGTGCTGTATCCAAACATACTGATAATTTAAGATACCTAGAGAAGCACTTATTCCTGTGCAAATGTGTACGTTGCCACTACTGATTTTGTGACATTAATTTGATGCAGACTGACAGAGATTAACAGCAGGGAATACTTGGAGCATCATGCTGCCATGTTAGCAGAAAAGAAAGAAAGTGTGGATCAGAATGTCCTTGAAGCTTGAAGAAGGGATTCAAAACCTCTTACCAGTTTGGTTTATCTACTATTGTTGGTAGCATATACCGATTGAAAATGGGATAAAACGAGTAATGATTGTGAACAACCAATAATTTCAAATAAAAAAATAAACGCCTTTTGCAGACCATTAGATTTTACCCCTGCACAGCGAGAGATGTGTCAGTTAGTATCAAATAGTTACTAGCATTACCCCAAAATATGGTATAATTGAGTGATACAATGCAAAAGTTCAAACAGTTGAAATGGAATGTTGGTCTTGCTAACTACATTTTTTGTTGATTAATGTTTTGCAAGGAAAAAAGTAACATGAATGCTGGTACATTCGGCTTGATAAATATATTCCTCTCGCCAGAAAGATTGTGTACCAAGCAACAATATATCTAATAGTCATAGATATGTTAATATTTTAAAGTTAAAATGCTTAACCTATAAGAAGTACATTCAGTATTTAACAATCAACCATTCATTACAAAATGGACGCGTCTACCTTTGCTGGCACCCATTTCTTCTTGTACACCATAATGGAGGCTAGGGAACTTGAATGGAAGAGTTGGTTTGAACGGGCGGCGGTACAGAATGGGGACGACTCAACAAGGAAGACATTATTGGGTTCATCAAGCTTAAATAATAATAATAACTTTAGTACCCTACACTTGTCGGTCTAAACCTGCTGCGCATACACAAATTTTGAAACTTTTGCGTCCTATAATCAACATGCTACATGGAACCTTTCTTACCCAGATCAATTGCTTCGTTTCCTTTGAGTGCTTTGATCATTGAAGTGCAGAGGTGTCTAGACCAGCAATACGTATGGTTAGATTTAGCCTGCAAAATTTTATATCGGGCCTTTATTTCGTCTTTCACTCTATTACTCCGCTATCTGAGTTTTATTATGTGGGTTCACTCTGGCAATACAAACAGGTGTTATGTATGTACGTATGGATGTCATTAAAATATACTGAACTTTATTATCGCAAGTATGAATATGCATCATAATTATTTTCTATAAATTTGTATATTTGTATATTTCTACACACGATCGTGAATTGCCAAAAAGTAGACACAATATGAGGACAAAATGCATGGCAGAGGCTAAGATAAAGAAGGAGATGGTTGTAAGTGGTTGAACTCTTCAAAAGAAACCATATAGCAGAAAGTAGTGAAAACTCCTCATCAACGTAGAGACATGGTGGGTTACAGAGGACGGTGCTGTTTTAATACCGTGTTGAAATTGTGAGGTTTCAAATATAAAAGAAGAAAAAAAGATAGAAGAGAATGAAACATTAAATTAATATGTTTGATATATTATATAAGAACCTTGAGTACAAGAGATGAGAAAATAGGAAAACCAATCTCAGAGGATAATTCAAGATCTGAAATATAGTAGTAGTATATATCATATTATATTTCCATACATTCTAACAATATTTTAGAAATATTAAGAATTTTCAATTTTATTCTGTAATTTTTTTAAAAATAAGCAATCAAATAATTATTTAACTATATCATTAACACGAGATCAACTAAATTTTTCAGCTTAATAAATAACATTTATTGTTAAAGTTAATTAATTTAACTATCTTCCGTGTCATATTAATTTTTAATAACTATTAGAGATGTGTTGCGTATTTTTTATTTTTTTTCTAGAAAATGTGTTACGTTTTATATCACATATATTAAAAAAAATAGTAAAGTCAATTCCTCATGAATGAATTTGTCACTAATTGTTTAAATTTATACATCAACGTTATTGTTTACTTTAATATCTATATACAAAATCTTATATTTTAACTCTTACATAAAAAATGTAGTGTTAAAATGCATTCTATAAAATTTAATTATTATTAATTAAAATTTATTAAAAACTATAAAAATTATAATAAATAATAAATACATTATCTAACACGACATCAATTGGACATAAATGAAAATAAAGTAAAAAAGTAAACCCTATTTAAGTTTTATTTAAAAAATAATTGTATATAAAAAAAAAAAGCTTAAATTCAAATCGGTAATTGATAACATTTACTCCTCTCACTTTAAATATTGAGTGAAGCTGAATTCTCCTACTCACATAATTGGGCAATTCCGATTTTTGAAGTTCTTACAAATTTGTCTTATTTTTTTCCGACCACCGTATTTCAGTGAAAGCAGAACGATCTGTGCTACTGAGTTTCAAGTAAAACAGATAGCCTAAGCAAGGACAGATTAGAAAGTGCTTATTGTCTGCAAAAGGATTAGAATTCTTAAAATCTATGACCCTCACAAGTACAACCCTTGCTGTTCTATGTTGCAAATACTGCACATGCGAAATTCTCAGGTTCAGTCGAGAATGAATTCGCAGTGGGACGTAGTAAGTTTCTGGTACGAGGAGCGACAAAACTACATGCTGTCATTGATAAGCAGCAGTTGCCTTCACAGTATTAGCAGTCATTGAAATGGTGAAGACTCTGCTTCTTTCAGTAATTTCAAAATACCACAAGTGCTGAAATACATTTCGTCAATCATAAACAAATAATGCAGTTAAGCCTTTACTTTTCTTGCTAAAATGAACCATAAGGAAATAAACCCTTTTCTATGTATTGGGGCTTTCATTTTTATGAATTTCTTTCTCTATTAATAATCAATTGATGCATACCAGGCAATGTCAGCAACGTCACGATGAAAAGACGAAATCAAGAACAAAAAGAATATAATCGAATGCACGTTACTGCCGCAATAACTGTCTTCCAGTTGCACCTCTCACTGGTGAATACTTACTAGAATTGCAACATCATTATTCCATGAGTTAGAACGACGGAATGTCACAAAGATTGAATGATTTCGAAGACCGTTCATCCGGTTCTGAACAAGCTTGACGGAACCTGAAAAAAAAAAGGGGATAAACAAGGAGTTATAGAATACAGGGCAGGAGGAAGCTAGAAATATATAATATTATTCATGTACTGCATGCAAATCCATCATCATCCAAAAGATGAATACTTTGCGAACTGTCAAACCACTGAGGTATTAATCAAACTAAAATACGCTAAAACTGGGTGGCATTCCCTACCGAGAGTGATTAATAAATCCTTACATCATGTTTTCATCAACTATTAACCTACTGAAAAATGGCAGCCAGTATATGTAAGGTACTAACAAGTTGACAGAATTTAGTCCCCAAAAAGTGGAACAAAGTTCAGTCATGGGAAGAAGTTAAAATACCTGGTGACTATATTACTGTAAGAACTTGGCAATTCTCCATTTATTTTACATCATTCATAACTATATAAATATTAAATTACAAGGAATGTTCTGTGTTTTTCAATGGCTAAAGTTTCAAGACAATTAAAGTTTATATCTCAACAAATCCACGATTCTGCAGAAAGAAACAGAGCTTTAAAAAATGATAAACCCAAAAACAGAAGCACGGGACAACAAAGAAGTGGATAGTCACAACTTTTATGAAGAAGAAATGGATTACCTTCACATGATGAGGCATGATTTTGACATCAAAGGGAACATGAAGCCATGCTTCAGGTGAATGCAGAAGAAAATTCTCTGGCTTACTGGTATAAACATCAGCATACTGATGAATGTTATAAGCAAAAGCGGATTCTTGTCCTGTGCTAGTGAGGAATGTTGCTCCAAAAGATCTATTAAACATCATCTTCATCTTGTTGCGTGCTTTTTGTCTTTCCTCATTAAGTTCTTCCAGAAGTGAATTGCAAGCTGCAGTTCTCAGACTATTAGCTGCTGTTGCATGCAACTTACCAAGTAGCTCCTGTATAATATGAAACTTTGCCTGCATTGTTCAACAGGATACAATGCATAAAATGTGGCAGCTTTAAAAGTAGTTGAAGAAAGCAATTATACTCAATAATCAACCAAAACGGAGAATTGTGATTTTAGAACCTTTATATAAAAACTTGTTGACTTAACCTTTTTCTCAATGATATTAAATTTAAATGTATGACACAAATCCAATGAACCATTTGTGTGGTTGTACTAACTTCCATAGGTTCCACAACAAAAGGGATTTTAAGTGGAAAACAGGGATGTGTTACCATTAAGTTACAACTTACAACTTATAAGCAAGTACACGAATAGAAGAAAAACTAACTGGAGGACGACCTAGATTTTACTTATTTTTCAAAAAAGAAGCTCTAGTTCTAGCATTTCACGGTGTAAGGGCATATTCATTTTTAATTCGTCTGTCAACTTTACAATTACGATCATGCATGTATAACATATAGCAAGGTTTAAAATGGGCTTATAGTCATGACATCGGCTCAATCTCCACCAAATTGTTAACATATTATTACTTACTACTCACGCCTTAAGGATAAGTACAGTGAAAATAAATAATTTATTGCCAATGCTCACTAAGAAAAGCTAACAAATAAGTAGATGACCATTTAAATCTAGGGAAAATAATAAACGTGTTTATAGTAATTGATAAATCTTCCTATGCAAGTAAGAACAATTTCATGAACTATTATTCCCAAGATTCTTCTGAATAATTCCTCCCCCGAGCTCTAAACACATGAATAAACTAGTTTTTAGTTGCCGAGTCTTCAATACAACCCACTTAGGGAAAGTAACAGGAAACCATCTATAGTATATGTGCTAAGAAAGTAAGAAGTTGCAAAGAGATAATGCCAGTTTGAGCAAAAATATGAAGGTACCTGCTCAAAACGGTAGCCATCTTCATTTTGGATTTGTATTTCGCTCTGCATTATTAACAAAACGCACTCCACATAAATATGTCGATGTTTCTCATGTTAACTATGACAAAAGTTCTACATGCATCAATGCCTAAAGAAGAAATATATCAATTCAAAAAAGCATTCTGCAAGCATAATTTAACTTCAAATTTGCCAAACATAATTATATCAACCAGTTATGAACTGCATAACGAACAGGTACTATGAAGATTCATATTCATCTTAAGCAACTGTGTAACCAACAGGCACTTTGAAGATTCAACTACTATGGTTCTAAACATTCACCACCATCATTACCAACACAGAAAGACAGTGAGTTCTACTTTTCTTAAGTTCAGCTGTCATATAAATGACAGTAAAAATTATTTGGCAATATACATATAATGTCATTGTCTAAGTTATCAATATAATATAATAACAACTGAATAACAAAAAAGAAAAATAATGCAGAGAATCAAGTAACCAACTCCAAAAGCCAGGCTCATAAGAGAGAAGCGCTTGCTAATGGAGCTGTGTCTTACACCCAAACAATATGGGACTCACACTCCCACTCAGCATGGGCAAGTAAGAAAGAGTGGTTCATACACAATGGCAGTGGGTAAAACAAGCTATGGTGCCACTTGATGTAGAGGATAACCCACAGTTAAAATCTAGACTAATAAGAGGGGAGAGCCTCAAATATAAATGAGTCCATATTTCACACTTTACACCCAGATGATATAGGACTCAGGTTTCTGTTTCACAAAGCACAAGTAAGTATGACTGATCCATCATGAACGCTGTTAAAGGAACAAACTTCATTGGAAGCCTGACCATACAAAATGTCTAAACTTGTTTATAGTTGCAGTAAGCAAACAAAATATAGAAGAGCATTTTCATGCCTGTTTGCCAGGGAGTTATATGAATCCCATAAAAGGAGGAATGCCTACTCTTATCTATCTATAAGATGTCATGACAGATAGTGACAAGCAAGTTTTAAAATCTACATGAAAGTGGATGGCAGACATGCCTCTAGTTCATGGATGATTGCTGCTGTGCGCCAACCTGCCTTTGAGGGCCCTCTCAAGTCACTAAATAGGTGGTCTCCAAAATATATCACCTAATGAAAATTGTGAATTTTAGCAATCTAGGGGCTCCGTGTGAAAGATTGTTTATGTCAAAATATGTATGTTCTTCATAGTTAAAACTTATTGCAAAATTTATGTAAGTAAATAGAAATACATGGTTTATCAAACATCAAATATAGCATACCTCTGGGCCATTCCACTTGGTAATTTGGAGAAAGGATTTGAGGCACCCATGATAATAAATTTTATCTGGAAGAAATTCATCAACCTTGGTAAAAGTTAATGTGTCCTTCTGTGTGTCATAACAACTGCATGGAGGAGTTGATGATACTTAAGACCCTTCCAAAGAATTGAAATTCAAGAATAGAAACTCAGATTTCAAAGAGATGGCAATAAAAACAAATGATAGGAAAAAAAGGCCAGGCAAAAGAACATGATACACATTAACTTGCCTACCTAAAGAGAGCAACTTACATATGCTAAACTTAATTTGTTTCTAAATCATATGCTCCATTTCCCCTTATAATAAAAAAATAAAAGGAATATAGCAAAATGTAAACCCAAATATCTGTACTAAAATAAATCAGAATAAGAAGAATTAAGTTGGAAAATAGAAAGCAAGCACCATATCACATAGGATACAAACCGGAATGGATGCTCAGATGTATAAAACTGTGGTTTATTGGCCTTAGCAATCACAACATCAAACAGCTCCGTCCAGGAGTCTCTACAATCCATAGAATCCTAATCAACATTCAAGAATAAACTCAAGGAAATTATGTCCAGTTATGAAAAGTGGAAAACAATCATGAACCACAAAAATTACATTTAAAACCAAGCAAGGAACTTTGAACTAAATAATTAAAAGAGACCTGACTGCCAGTGTCATTGTTAACTATATAACTAATATGTATAATGATATTTTAACATAAATCCATCATACAGCTGGTACTCCCTCAAAAACATTCAAGCTAATTTTCAAGTAAATTTCATCCTCTCATCAATGAGAGCGAGAGGAAAATATCCTAAAACATGATACTTGTACTCCAAATCACTAAATGATTGTAAGTGAAATAACTTAAGTTAGGCTGCAGAGAAAAACCAAGATATATTAAGTGGCTAGAAGTAATGACATCATGAGCAAGTAGAGAATTGATGTATGCAGACTACACAAGTAGACACAACTACTTAACAGACATAATTGATTTTACATTTTTCCCTAATCAAGAATAATTTATTAAAACTTCAAATAAAGAACAGAAGATATAGAGAGGATATGGTATCCTTCTAAATTTCTAATACAAACAGAAGAACATGCAGTTACATATTTGTTTTAGCATGTGTGTACTATCCTAGGGTCTATGGATACGTATGTCTTTACAATAATGAATAAAACCACAACTTCCCATTTCTCCAGAATTTTCTGATGAAGTTAGATTATATCTATTCTTCCTTACAAGTTACTAAAATAAAACAATGCATGTTATCATCAAGAAAACTGAAAAGTATGTATGATTGATCTCCATTCTAGACTTTTTCATAATCTGAATGTAAATGACAATCATCATATTAGTTATGAGTCTTATGACCAACTGCATTTATTATTCCACCTACACACGTGAATCAATGAGCCCAAATATGATTTCCATGCCATGTGGGCAATAATTGGGTAATACCAGTTTCCAGAATACGAAAAAAAATATACTTAACTCCAACTGGCACATGAAGACAAAAAAAACAATCCATAATACATACAAAATGCATGATATGAATTCCTGTTAATCAAATACCTCTAACATAAAACGCATCCCTCCATCCACAAAGAAATAAGGAGAGTTAGTCAACAAGAAAAGCTTCTTCCCTCGCTCCCTTAGCATCTTAAGAAAACGTAATATCTTTCCCTGAAATATTCACCCATTAAATTTAACTGAATTAAGATACTAGATCCCAAAACAAATTTCCTTCATATTGTAGACCACTTATCGCAGCATCTATTAAACACATGTAAGGACAACTTACATTTTTCACTAAGTATCTTTGTGGATCAGCAAGAATTCCTCTATGAACCAGGCCACTTCGGTGGACATGATCAATTGCACGAATAACATCTTCATAAATGTAGGAAGTGTCAAATTCTAGCTTAGCATCAACGAAGTATTGCACTATATCTGCAAGGAGACATGCCTACAGAGCAATGATGCAAACAATCAGTTCTCAACAAAAGATTTAAGGTGGGAATAGACTTCACAAGACAGCACAAGAGAGCCAAATGAAATTAAAAAAGGAATTTTAACTTGCTAGAAATATGGTAACCATGTAATATATTGTGTAAACAGGGAAATTTGTACTAAGGGACATTATGATTTGTGTAAATATTTAATTGCTATTCATTGTATTTATGACAAAACACAGATTCATTCATATGGTCAGAATTTTCAAATCTCAAAGGGATCAACTCTATTATAGGAATTTGGCCTTAAAGCTATAATTTAAGTTTTATAATTTTAAAAAATTGCTAATACACTCCTCCCTTGGTGGTAGGCATATAGCTTAACCCTTAACAGCCTGAGAGACCTGCTTACCTATGCAAAACAGATCTTACATTCAGAGTTTAACCTGAAGGAAACCAGCATTGTTGTTTTTATCAACTTAGTGTAACAGTCAACAGCAAACCAAATGGCCAATTGAAGAGGCGAGAGTAATTAAGATTGTATACACTAGATCAGGTCCCTTTAAGGCTTGCATCTAGATAAACTTTTGAAAAAAGCATTTCTAAGATGTAGCCTTTCTTTAGAGCTTCTTCGCATAAGCTACTCTTATTAGCTTATAAGAAAAGCAATAAAGCACCTAAATAATTTTTTTGATTTTTTTTTTTTTAAAAAAACTTATCTAATCATTAAAAAAAAACTGTTTTTTAATTAAAAATATAATTTTTTTCTTTGAAAAAAACCACAAACAAATTGACCATTAAATGAACAAAGTTTATTGAGTTACTTCCAGATAATTTTTGTTTCTGTTTTCTTTACATGTTATATAAGTCCTGTTCTTCATTAAATAAGATGATATAATCCTGCCTTCTGGTGCTATTCTTAATCTTTTACAGGATAGTGATAAACAAAGATCTAACTCTGCTCCACATCATATGTCTATTTCTTATGGTATACTGGGCTCAAAACACAGAAAGATACTGCAGCAGGGCCATCCTGGATGAACGCTGAATATGGTATGTGGATGACAGTCAATTATTTGTGTATATGCCTTTATGATATACCTACCCAGGAGATTTCTCCAATTACGAAAGCAGAAATTATTGTTGAATAACAGGATAACAGAGACTAACCTCACTAAAGCAGAAGAAATCCATCAAACCAACTAGTGATCGAGCTTGATCACGACCAATATGCCGTGTGCCATACATGTCACGGATTTCCCTTTGGCTTAGCTGAAAAATTAGTTCGAAGAAATTTATGTAAAAAACATTTTAACAATAATATTTCATTTAATATGCCCATTATGCAGTCTAAAAAACTCCAACATAGTTAATAAAATGTTAAAAGCCAAATACGATGCATATAAGTGCCAAATACCCTGCGTCTACCGAAGTAGCATCCATCTGGCTCAATTGAACCAAAGAAATCCAGCTTCATGAGGCACCCTTTCAACTTATCATAATATAGCCCTCTAATGGGGAAAGTTGGATCATATTTAAAACTCATGCAAATGTCCGGATACCTAAACTGAAAGAAGCAACGAGACAAGTAAGAAAGGAACCACGAACCACGGTCAGAAAAAGAAGCAGCAGAAGCACATTGGTCAGAGCTAACCTCATTAACCATGTACTCCTTGGCAAGGTCATATATCAAAGTCTGCAAATCGGACGAGTAATGCGCCAACGTGTAATCATAATCGAATCCATAAACTTGCAAATTGTCCAATCTCAAATTCTTATTCACATATATGTCTAATCCGACACACGAAAAAATGGAAAAAAAAAAAATCAATTCTCGTAAACAAAGCAATATCAAAAAGAAATTTCGAAGCAATAAACCAACCAAGGAACCTTTAGGATTCATTTTCGGCATTTCTCTGAGCGCATCGGGCATATTGATAAAACTCTGTTTAGCGGCTTCAAATTCGCGACGGAGCGCGGCTATCTCCTCACACTCAGTCTTCAATGCACAATGTTCCGACGATTCAACGACGCTGTAGCTTCGAGAGCCTATAGAAATCCCTAAAGCATGCAAGGTTTAGCTAAACAGGGTCTCACGTAATGCAACTTTTTGTGTGTGGCTATTTCTAGCACTTGTTTAGAGAAGAAAAAGAAACAAACAGGTAGAAAGCATCATATATATTACTATAAATATTTGAAAATGAGTTAAAAAGGGAAAATAAATAAAAAGACCTTGCTGGAGTGGAGAAGATGAAAGCAGCGTCGCCTGCGAGAAAGGAAAACAAAAAGAATAAGCGTTGAGTAAGTAACATAAGACTGAATGAGTGATAGTATTGAAGCGTGTGAGGAAGAGAGAGGAATACGTGAATGGAGAAACGGAGGGGAAGAAGTGAACGAATACGAAGGGAGGCCATTTGATTGGGATTCAGATTTACGTTCAAAGCTGAAGTGAAAGGCTTTGAAATTGATGCAGAGGAGAGAGTTGGTGTTGGGAGAGTCAAGCGGGAAAAGTATGAGAGGCCTGAAACTGCGGAGAGAGTGGCCTTGTTTTTACGCGCCCATTCCCAACGAATTCAGTTTTTGTCCACTTCCGGAAAAAACAGTACATGCTGCAAGGGGAAGAGAATGATCCTATCTGTAGTTTCTTCGCATTTATGCAACGTTCCTCTCAGCGTGTGTTTCAGATTCATTGGAATTTTTTTTCACTTTTTTCCTTTATTTAACTAAAAAAACTTCCTAACCAATACGATGATGTCAAGTAATTAACGAATATTACATTTTTATTAACATATATATTAAAAATTATAGAGATAAAATTTTTAATAAAAATATTTGTAATTCTTTAACATTATTAAGAACACTGGTTCAGATTACTTTTAACTAAATCTTTTCATGACCTTCAATTAAGGGTTTTTGGGTCCACAATCTCCGATTAAGCTTGGTATTTAATTTCACGAGTATTTATTTTCACTTTAATAATACTATTGTGACTTTTATTTAATTAAATTGTCTATTTGGCGAGTCATTAAATTGTGCATTTAATTTTTATATAATATATAAACATATTCTTTTAGGTTATCTTTTTTTTTATATTTTTAACTAGTTTAATAGGTGATTTTATTAAATGATTGCAATTTAATAAGCTAATAGTAAAAAAAAATTAGCTTTCAACTTTTAACTAATTTATTAGTTTATTTTGTCAACATAATATTTGTATAACTTTTTAAGCATTGGTTTGATCAATAAGAAAAACAATACCATAATAAATAAAAGAAAAAACAATAGTATTTAAGATAGAAATAATTTAAAAAGGAATACTTAAAGACATTCCCTTTCTTGGGGGTTATTGATTTTTCCGTTTTAAAATAATTACTATTTAAAGCTTTATACAATATTATTAAAATTATTAAATATATTTAATTTTGAGAAAACTAATTGCAGATGATTGAACTAGCTTTTTATTTTATTAATGTTCTTTCATTCTATTTTAAATACTTGTGCAAAATAAATACAAAATTTAAAATAACTAATATATTATTACATACGATTTAATTTTGTATGATTCTTGTTAATTTAAAACGAAATAAACTTAAAAAAGAATGTCGTGCTTAGGATTGAGGTAAACAAATGATCAATTTTCTTTCTTTGGTTTAATTAAAAAAATATGAGAAAACATAATTATACCATTGGCTTTTATATCATAATTAGTAGTAATAAGATGAGTCTTATTGTTCTAACGGAACAAAAGTTTAAAGAAACTGACCTTATGATTATTAAATAAGAAAATGACCGCGTTTTATTAATTTTTTTAATTATTTAAAAAATAAACAATATATATATGTATTAATTTTAATAAAATAAATATTTTCTATGATAAAACGCTTTTATTTGTATTTCTTTAACTAATAACAATGCTTGTAAGACTAGGATTAGCAATTGTCGTTAAGAAATCAAACTCTTTATTTAGATTTGGGTTTAAACATCTGTCACCATCTTTAATGCTTTTGCATTCAAGTATAAACTTCGAAACATAAATTATCCACTTAAAATTGTAATTTTCCTTTTTCGTTAATTACTTGTAATCCTATTTTTCTAGATTTTTTAAAGGTTAATAACATGAAAGAATTGTCACGCAGAACTGCGTGGTGATATTTAACCAGTTAACTTTGAATTAAATTTGTTTCCAAAAACTTACAATTCAAGAATTTGAAATTCAAGAATTTACTAGATATATACACCTTTGTGTTTTAGATATATATGAAAAAAAAAATTCAAGAATTTGAAATTCAAATTTACAATGCCTTTGTGTTTTTAGCTGTAGCTGGCCCATGCCCAAATGGGCTTCCTTTTCTGAAAACCTAGAATAAATGTTTTGATTTTAATACATCTACACAGTACCTTCTCTCTTTTACTAGATATATACACCTTATGTATTTTAACACTTTTCCTAAAATTGGATTTGCATATTCATTAATTAACAAACCATAAAATGTCACCACTGTACCATCTGGTTTGACTCTTGCCACAAGATACTTCTCACGAGTTTCAAACTTCCCCATTGCCAGTAAAATCTACCCATATGGATCCATCTCTTTAAAGTCTAATAGTTTCTGGACCAATAAAACAAGTTCTATAGTTTCCGTCCACTTATTTTAATGAGAAATGACGAAAGTGAGACATAGTTGAACAAATTTGATTATATGGATAGATGATATTATATATCCTGGGTAAATCGTGCCCTATATGCTGCTTCGTGCACAGCTACCATTCCGTTTTTAGGTGGTCCGTACACTTGCCGCTGTTATTATACCTCTACCACCTAAGATTCTCATTCATTCTACAACTACCAAAAGAACAAAGTTAAAAGGAAGACCAATATCAAACCAAATAAAATCCCCTCCAGGCCTTTCCATACCTGGGGATTATTTATTCTTCCTTCTCGACACAATTTCTGATGCCCAAGCTTTGCCAGTTTCAGTTTGGAACTTCCCTGCAGAAGTGTTTCTCCAATACATTATCAACACTAATTAATCATAAAAGCAAGATAACTGATACAACGTTAAGAAATGAAAAATCCATCCAACACATGGTCAACTCTTTTCTGCCCCCTCATCTTGTCTTTAGTGCTCAACTTTTACCAGCTGAACAAAATATGCAGAAGATTGAATCCATAGGACTGATCCCCAGATCAAATAAGCAACTCAGAAAGTTAAATTTTAGAATGTCATGACATTCCATCTCATGTTAGGAACCAGGTACTACTGAGGCATCACGTGTTGTTCCAAAAAAAAAGGCAAATAAAAAAATGATTAACGTGGAATACCTTTTTAATAACGAACACCACGATATTTATTAGCCCAAGTTCCATCATTCAATTTCAGACCACAGACTAATAAATCACACTTTGAAGTGCAGATTTGCATTAAAACTGGCCTAATTATGCCTCTGTAGTACCTGCCTACCTGGCCCCTATCATGAGATGGTTAATTATGCCTCAATGGTATTATACTTGCTCTATAGGTGGTGTATGCCTAGCCAATCAAGAAACATTTAAACAAATGAGTAGACGTTATAATACTAAAGAACATGAGCTAGAGTATACCAGCAGTTGACTGGAAAAATTCATCCAAATCCTTCCCTTGCTCTGCAAAAAGTCAGGAGACAACAAATTTCAGAACATGGAGAAGATTACCATATCTTATCAGATGTCCATGGGAAAAAAAAAAAAAGATTACCATAAGGATTATTACTACATGGTAACAAATCCACAAACGAAAATGGCAATCAAAACACCCACTCATTCCAGCATTTGTAGCACGAGTAAAATTTTAAACTCAAAATGCATCGTGTACCGGAATATAAAACAATTATAGATGTGCTTCTTAGGTAACCTTTTTTAATGATTTCTCTGGGAGGACAAATCTAGCATTGTTCTACAAACCACATTTTCATATATATTATATTGTTAGAATTTAGAAGTAACCAAATTCAATACTTTTCCTCATATAAGCAGGTATCAGAATAGAATCTATAATTTGTATTGAATCTAATGCAAGAGACTTACAATGCCATTATTTTTGCAATTCTATCAAAAAGGTGTAACATGACACAGATTAAGAATTGCACACTTATATGACATGAGTAAAAAATATGAATGCACAATTAAATTCAAGTCAATAATCTTCATCATCCTTATCGTAATATAATTTATCACTAGTAAGTAGTAATAGCCTATAGACAACAAATTTTAACATGTCCTAAATTTAACATCGCTAGCATAAGTTTCTTGCTAAAATATATATTAATATTGCAGAAATTTTGAAGATTGACAAACAACTCACATGATTTAACAAATACTGTACATAATTATAATAGAGTGGAAAAGTATCAAGAAAAGTAAATTTCAAAAAAATCCTCTCACCATCTTCATATTCCAAAGCTTGGAGTATCATCTCCACCTGTATGGATAACATTTATAGAATCAGAGTTAACTAATTGTGCACATGGCAAGAACGAAAGATATTTTACTTCCAGGTCTAAATGCTAAACAATCATCATAAATGAATTAAAATCATCTGCTTGACAGAACGTTAACAATATATACTATCTACTTGTTATTTTGGCTTCTTCCTATAAAGTCACAAGTTTAAATCCACAAAGGTCCAAATGTAACATATCCCAACCCCTTTGGGAAAAAGAAAAGCATATCAAATAATTACATTTAAATTAAAAATGAGGACAAGAAGATACAGAACAAAATTCCAAGGAGGGGATTCAACACCCCCACATCCCTGTTCCCTTTCCCATTCCTGTTTCTCTCCCTCAGTCCCTGGGCCCCTAAGGGGAATCCCTTGGTCCACTTAGGGAACAATCTAGTGACAGGGACTCCCATAGGCCCTAGAGGGTATAGATCACACACATACATACATATATATATATAAGTTGAAAGGTATAGCCCATATGTGCTTCATTAAAGACAACATAGCAGAAAAAGCCACAAACCTTGTCAAGGTCCTTGACAAATTTAGCTTCTGGAGAAGAATTTGTTTCATACTCCATCCACAACTCAGCTATTTCCTTTGCTTCAATATAACAATTCAATTGAAAACAAAA
Organism: Abrus precatorius; assembly: GCF_003935025.1. NCBI lineage: Eukaryota > Viridiplantae > Streptophyta > Magnoliopsida > Fabales > Fabaceae > Abrus > Abrus precatorius. The sequence goes on along the minus strand of NW_020874428.1, from coordinate 33,711,069 downwards.
AGATGTGAATTTTCTATATTCTCATGTTAACAAACTTATTTACAAAGTGTAAAAGAAGTACCTGTAGATCCTCCTCCAAGTATTTTGCACATATGATCTAGTGCTGCTTGTTCTCGTTGACTCTTTTCTGTTTTTGAAATTCCATCCATTGGTGTTATGTCTCCAACAATTGCTATTAAACAAAGCACCAAAAGGAAATGAAATCATGGCTCTGAAATCAGAAGAGACAAAAGATGACATAACAGTACTCTTTTATTAAAGCTTCTAGCAATTTGAAAGCCGAAAAACTGTTTCTAAGAACAAAATATGAGGAAAAGCTGCTTCTTTAATAAGAGCAAATATGTGTAACAACATAACAGTACTCTTTTATTAAAGCTTCTAGCAATTTGAAAGCCGAAAAACTGTTTCTAAGAACAAAATATGAGGAAAAGCTGCTTCTTTAATAAGAGCAAATATGTGTAACAATTGCATTTTGAATTTTTTAACGCAATTATCCATCAAATCACAGCTGGAATTATGTAGTCCAAATTCATTCTGTGGGCTTTTGGTCGTTCAGGCGTTTCCCAAGTTCTTGCCGAACATAACATGAAATCAGCATAATGACAAGGAGACAGGCATGTGTGTGCATGCATGTTAGTTTCTAGATCAATTATCAATTTACATCATAGAAAAACTTATTGCTGTCAGGGTTTCCATCTACAAAACCATAGCCTCATAACTAATCTATATTCAAAATTCAAACCTAAACTTGCCCTATTCACTTGGTCTCTTCCACTATTTCAATTTATTTACACTTCCCCAAATTATTACTTTCCAGAAATATTCAGCCACTTTTCCACGATACTATTCATACAGAACACTTTTATGCGCATACAAAACCATTCATACCAGACACGGACAACAGCAGAAAGCAAGCTGCAAATCAGCATACCTTCTGCAATGTCATGAACAATAGCCATTTTTATGCACCTGAAAATTAACAGACAAACAAGTTTCAGAAAACCTACCTCCCATTACATTGTTATCAGGTGCACTAAAAAAGGCGGTCGTTAATAAACATAGATACATCCGAGGAAAAAGGGAGGTGGATTTACTTGTTTCGGTCTACACCAGGGACATCTGATGCAATCAGAGCCATCAAACCCATTCGATACATATGATCGGCAATAGATTCTGGATTCTTAACATCTCGTCGTACCCAACCTGTTCTTTTTGTTGTCTATTTCGGATCGAAAAGACAGAAACCAAACAACTTAAAGGACTATAAATAAAAAGCCGAAGAAGCGAAAGACAAAATAGCACAAAACCGATCGAACTCTCGTTACATTACAGTCGCATTTCGTTAATCAGACAAAACTATATTACATTCATTACACGTACTAACAATTTAAGCACTCAAAATAAAATTTCGTCGTTCCTTTAATTTCTCCGGGACTTTTGAGAAACTTAGAAGTACATTATAAAATAAAAACTTCGTTTCAGGAGAAGTACCTTGAGGCGGTGACATATGGAGAGGAAATCGATGGCAGAGGAAGCAGAAGGAGCAGCCTCGTGAACCGCCGAAGAAGTAGTTGGAGGAAGGGCGTTGGCGGCGGTGGTGATAGCGGACGACGGCAAGGATGAAGGTGCAGTGGCCATGCGATAAACCCTAGCGAAAGGCGGTGTGGATGGTGCAACGGATTTGAATTTAGGGATGGCGGTAAAAGGAAAAGGAAGAAGCGGATGCAAAAGTAGAGTGAATCGCATCCCACTCACTAATTCTTTGGATTCACTTCTCTCTAGATTCCGTGGAAGTTGGAACTGGGAATAGTGGGAGGTAACGCCGAGGAGCATATTTTCATGAGCGGAAAGGTACCAATACTGTAATACACTTTTTTAATAAATTTTAAGTTATTAAATTAAGAATATATTTAAAGGAACTTTTTACTATCATTCCTCTTTTCATTTTCTAATAAAAATAATATAATTTTGAAAGAAAAATAATATACTTTTTTAATATATACATAAAAACATATACAAAAATTATATGTAATATTTCTTTATTAAAAATTGTAAAACTTAATATAATAATAATATTTAATGATCTAATTATCAATAAAAATGTTATTTATTAATTTTTCATTGTATGGATCTGAACACATATTAAAAATATCAAAATTTAATAATAAAAAGGTTAAGTTTGATTTTGATACAGTATTAATATAAATATTTTTATATTATCAATTAATTAAAAATTATAATTATTTTAAAAGTTATTATTATAAACATAATAATTCTTAATAATGTGATGATTTATACATATTAACAGTATAAAAATATATTGTAAATGTATTTCAAATAATTTTTAAAATAATAACATGAATTTTAGGATTAATTTTATGATTCCAAATATATTGCTCCAAGGGCATCCCTCGTCATGCACCCTGCTATGTGACAAATTCTCTTAACATCCAAGCATAAGTAGGGGGTAAAGAAGTTTCGCTTTTAGTCACTTTGGCACAAATCGCTCCCAAAGACTCCGCAAACTGGTTATCACACAGGACAAGCACAAATCTATCTCTGACTAATAATGTGCACGTGTGAAGGGAATCATAGCAGTGATAATAAAGCTCCTGCGACTAATTGTCACATGAGCATGCCTCTCCATCGTCAAATACACCCATATAAGGAGAAGATCGCATGTTCTATGTGCCTGAGATAACAGCATAAGTTGATGAAGTGGAGAAAGTTCCATCGCTAATCCATTTCCACGCCAAAGCATTATCGCCTGACGGGGGCAGAAAGCTACAAATTTTCCCGCAAGTAGAGTTAGAAAAATAATAAAATAGAGACTGGGGCCTTCCAAATACGATCTTCGTTAAGTAAGTTCCAACAGTTCTTCCCTAGGTCCTTCGTTGTTAGAGATATTGTGCAGTTTTTCGCCCCTGTGGACCTTACTCTTTGATCATGCCAAAAATCAACTAGTTTTCTTGACCAGCCTCCCCGTAACGTTCTTTTGGAACAGTTCCCAACACTTGTGATCGCGTTTATATTTCTTAAGGAGAGATTTCTCGTCTTCCAATTGCCAAGACATTGGTTCAACTTTCCCAGGATGTGGTTGGTATGTGTGTCTTTTTTACATACCCTTTGATGGTGCAGGAGGACACCTAAATATTTCCTTAGTCCTCAGTTCTTTTAATCTTGAAGGCCTGGCTAATCTGGACTTGGACACTATGATTAACGTTTCTAGAGAAGAACATTATTTTCATGTCGTTGTTAGTCCTTTTAAAGATGATCTTAGCAAAAATGATACAAAAAATAATTAAAAATTATATTAGAGTGAAAAGTGAAAATAAAAAATATTAATAATATTTTTACAGTGTTATTAATTAAAGTTTTTAAAGGTGAATTTAAATATTTTTATTAAAATTTATTTATTACACTTTTGTATTTTCAATTTAACAAATATTCATTTTTTAATAAAATATTATTGTCATATACTTAAGCTCAATTTTAAGATTTAATATTGATGAAATTGATTTTTAATAACGTTATCTGAAATAATGACTTTATAAAACACACGAAAGAGTGATATTTAATTCAGTGAATAATAAATATCACTGAAAAGAAGGCATAAGCAACCAAATTCGTGTACTCGCTAATGTTTTGTTGTGATGCAGCGAGAACACCGAAAAAAATTATATTTTCTTTGTTATTTGATGAAAATGCGAGAAATAAGTAATAAGTATTCTTTCATCTTACTTAGTTGGAAAAAAAAATGATATGGTGATAAATACACGTTATGAATAATCATTATTTTTGTGATTAATAATTAAAATAAAATATTTATTTTGAAATTTTAAATATATAAATAATACTTTAATTTTTAATTTAATTTTTATGTTTTTGTCATAGATAAAAAAAAAACACTTTTGTTGCAATACTTATGAGTTTTTTCTTCTGCACATTTTTAGTTCTTGCATTTTAGCAAATTTATTTGTTTTAGACTATTATTTTAATAAATTTTTATTTTCTCTAGCCAATATAATCAAACTAAAGATTGATATTTGACAGCATTTTAGTAAAGTAAATCAATAATAAGGATTAAAAATAAATAAAAAAACTTAAAAAAACGTCTAAAAAGTACTAGAACTACAAAATTCGCAAATTATAAAGATAAAAATATTATTTAATTATTTATTATTATTTTTTCCTTACTTTCCACTTGCATTCTTCTTTTCAAACAAGATACATTTAATATTTAAATACCTTTTTTTTTCCTTTGTATCATATTCAACCAAACGTAGTATGAATGTTGAAGTAGAAATATAATTATCTTAAGAAAATGGAAAGATAAACTGATTTTTCTACTGTTTTAATTGCAATACCTTAATCTTGTTAGCATTAGGATTGCAAGTTAAATGCTTTTTTTTTTTCGTCAACAAAGTTAAATGCTTTTAGTTTGACCTTAGGTGAGATGATTCCTTTCATTTGGTTGTTGTGGAGATGAAAAAGTGCCATAAGTGATGTATCTATATTGACGCTTTATATTTAAGTCAAATAATGCACGAGAAAAGTAGGTTTAGGTCTAAATTTTTCATTACCCAAGCATCATCATGTTTTGAGAAAGGGGTGAGATCATGATAATTGATTCACAAAAAACAAAGTCCATGCCTTTCACGTTAAGAAATGGTGCTAAGACAGGCTCACTTGTCTCAGTGAGCCAATTTAATTTGTAACGAATTACCAATTAACAGTTTGTTTGTATGCACATTCACTGTGAGTATTACTAATTATTGTTTACTAGCATAAACCCATAGTTATGTTATGGAAAAAAAAAAATTTGATTGACCTATCTAAAATTCTGCATCCAATAATTTGCTTAAAAGGCTTAATCCGTATTATGCTATTAAGTTTGCGGGTCTATTCGAATGCTTTACAACGAAGTAAAAATTTAAATAGAAATATACTCAAACTATACTTGAAAAAAAAAGCACACAAACTTTTAAAAAGACGTGTGTCAAAAAAATAAATCTACGTAGTTTCTAAATCTGAAAAAAATGAGTTAATCTTAAGGTAAAATTAAAAGCATTCAAGCTTAAATTTATGAATTTTCACCTAAACAGGAGCTAATAATGTATTTTTCATTTATATCCAAATGGTGATTTTATTGTTTACTCTTTGTATTATTGTGGGGAAAGAAACATCCAAAAAGTGAGAAGAACCAGAAGAACAAGAGACAAGACAGCTAACAATCACGGTTGAATTAGAGATTTATCGTTTATTAGAACTGAGATATTAATCGTTTCACCTGTAATGGGAAAGGATTCAACAGCTATAGAGTACAAGGAGCAGGGACAAAAATTTAACTCAATTGAGCACAGTTCTTGAAAAAGAGAAAAGAAACGAAATGAAAAACAAGAATCTATTGTAATTTTGTGTATAGCATTAAATAATGATGACCAGATTATGTCTTCTCTCACATTTCTATGCTTTCTTTCTTTCGTTTTTAGTATAGGACAACAGCGTAGTACAGATGATGAGCCACGTTTTATGTTTTCTTCTCAGTTCTTGTTTGTTTTCCATTGAATCGAACTTTAGTGGAAGGAGAAATAAATCTCAGCATTTAGAAGGAGAAATATTCCAGTGAAGTTGAGAAATAAAAATGCTCTTAATATATAAAAGATATAATTTGTTTTTGATAAATTCCCTCTTATTTCCAAATGATCGAATATAATTTTAGAATATATTACAAAACGTCGTTTTTTTTTTTTTCGTTCTCTAATTATAAAACAAAATGATCCTTTCCCTCTTTTGCCCCTTTTCCTTTTATTAATCCAAACACAGTTAACAGTTTCAACCAACCAACCGCAAAAGTTGGTCAATCAATCCAAGCTGACCTTACGCTTCGCAATCGAACTTCGTATCGGTCGGTGAATAAAGCGTCTTTTATTTAACGCACATCTCTAAGATATGCAGCTATTACTTAATAGCTATGAATAACTAGATACAATGCACAAGTTGCTTAATGCTAATAAGTATCAACATCCCAAAATATCCATATTTACGTTTAGAAAATGTTAATAAATAAGTATTTTAAGAGTATTAATTAATTTTTAAAACATGATGATAATATTTTCCTTTTGTTTTTTAAGAAAAAAAGGAGTAATCTGTGTAGCTGGTTGATTGACAAACTCACATGCGAAATGGGCCCATAGAGCATGTCGGTGGATGTGATGTAGTATCGTTGATTAAAAAAAACATGAATTAGATTAAGGAGATGCTTAACATGGGATTTTAGACAAGATACACTCCAAGCATTGAAAGTTGCAATGATTAATACGTAAATAAATGAGTCCTGCAAAGGGTCCCACTTAAAGCAAATTCGCATAACATGGACAAACTCTATGGGATTCCATTTTTCCATCATAAAAATTTTAGAAAACCGGGTCACACTCACATCAGAACAACAACAATGGCATTGGACCCACCAGAAAAGCCCAGAGCTACATAATATGTAGTATGTAGCACTGGTAATTTCCACATCCACCTAAATCCACGCCATCCATCCACCATCATGCCTCTTTTTTCCCTCAAAGTCTCAAACCACTGTCGGCAAGCTAAACTTGTGTTCTTCCTGAACCCACCATCACTGCACTCCCTTCATACTACGTAAGATACTTTACAGCTGGACAAATCCATCTTATTCCCCAAAATCCAACGGCTACAATTATCTGTCCCACGCTCCCACTACTATGTGGATCCCATCAAAGCAGTATCTCAGCCATTGCACCACTTGTCCCTGTCATCCTAGCTGTCTCCACCCTTTTTACTTGTTATTATCCAGTAAAATACTATTCTATAAAATTGATTTTGCGTAAATAATAAATAATCGCTATAAAGATGTATAAATATTTGTTTTTCATAAAAAAATTACCTTTATTTCATATTTTATGTCCTAAATAAATTAGCAATAAAATACAATCCACCTTTCTCTCTGTGAGTAATTTTGTTATTCGATTGAATTAAATTTAAACACGGGCTCAAATTGCTCGATGGTTAAAACATCGAATAAGGTTGCTATGATGAATGAACGAACAAACCAAACGAAAATTACGGTGCAACCCATTATGGCTCTAAAAAACTTTATGAGAAAGTAAAATTAAATATATAAATAATAGAAAGAAATAAATCTAAATTGAACTTTCTTTCTTTACAGAAAAGAAAATGTAAAAAAAATTAAAAATACAACAATTAATACCAAAAAAGAAAAGAAATCATCCAAGGAACAGCTGTTTTAGCTGTCCTCTTAAGTAAAGAATGTATTCTTCATTTTTTTTCTCTTTTCCTTTTCTTTTTCAGTCCCGTTTCCCTTCTTGACCAGGTTCTTTCTTTTCTTTTCTTTTCTCTTTTTCCCGATTGGTTATTTTACCTCCATATCTGTGGTTTAAAAATCCTACCAGACTAAAAAAAGAAGAAAAAAAAATACCTCCCGTAAAAAAAGGGAAACAAAAAACAAAATTAATTTACAGGTTTGCCATGATTGTAGCCGTAATACGAAAGGTACCACTTCACGAACTTTTTCAACCCGGTTTGCAAATCGGTCGTGGGCTTGTACCCGATTTCTCTCCGGGCCGAACTAATATTCGCATGGGTAAACGGTACGTCACCGTTTCCAGGCATATCCACGATATTCCTCTTCGCCTTCACCTTCAAATGACGCTCCAAGATACTCACTAGCGTAGGCACAGTAACAGGAGAAGTGTTTCCAAGGTTAAAGATCCGATACGGAGCGGGTCCCCGCTTCTTTCCACCCGACCCGGTACTCTTTTCTGCAGTATCCAACGACCCGACACATCCCTTCACAATATCATCGATGTAGGTAAAATCCCGGGCCAAGTCAACCCGATTCTTGCCCCGGTAGACGGTGATGGGTTTTCCCTGAAGAATGTTGCGCGTGAACGAGAAATAAGCCATGTCGGGTCTCCCCCAGGGTCCGTACACAGTGAAGAATCTCAAACCAGTGATGGACAAGCCATAAATGTGATTGTAGGTGTGAGTGATTTCCTCGCCGGCTTTTTTGGTAGCGGCGTAGAGACTCGCGGGTCGATCGGTGCGATCCAATTCGGAAAACGGAACCTTCTCGTTGAGGCCGTAGACGGAGCTTGAAGAGGCCCAAACAATAGCGGGTTGAGGGTTCGCAGATTTGCAGGCCTCGAGAAGCGTGACGAGGCCCGCGATGTTGCTGTGCACGTACGAATGAGGATTCTCCATGGCGTATCTAACACCGGCTTGAGCCGCGAGGTGCATCACGTGAGTGAAAGCAACCACGTCGAAAAGCTTGGCTAAGAGCTTTGCGTCGTTAACGTCGCCTTCGACGATGAAAACGCCGTGAGTATTGAGAAGCGACTTGCGCGCTTTCTTGAGAGAAGGATCGTAATAGTCGTTGAAGTTGTCGAGGCCAACGACGCCGTCTCCTCGGCGTTTTAAAGCGAGGGACACGTGTGAGCCAACAAAACCGGCTGCGCCGGTAACGAGAACCGACATGCCACCCTGTCGGTGGATCTGAGCTGAGGTGCGAACCTGTTTCTCCCACTGGATCCCGCCCCAGGAGGCGGAGAGATACCGGCTACCGGAATCTACGAAGCTCTGGAAGCTGAGGTAAGAGGCGGTGAGAGCGATAAGGAAGAGGGCCCACAAGAACATGGTGCTTGTGGAAGCGAAGCAACGATAAACTTGACGGTTCATGTTGTGTGCACGCTCGATCTTGAACTTGCCTGGGGTAGAAGGGAAGAGCTCGTCCTCCAATGACGGCATTTTCTTTCCTTAAACGTTGTTTATGTTTGTTTCTTCCTCTGTTATTGGAGAATTTGATCTTATCTTTCTTTCAGCTGAGAGAGGCGGAGGCAGAGGAGAGATTAGAAAAAAATGTTCGGCTTTTACTTAATTGATTATTTGGAAAGGGGAGGGTACAGATGCAGAGAAAACGAAAGAGGGTTAATTTTTTTCTGCACCTGCTATTAAGCGCATAGGGAGGGTAGTTATATATAGTTGTTACGCAGGAAGAAGCGACAAGTATACGCGTGAACGCGTTAAAGAACGGACAGGGTGGATGGAGATGAGAGAGAGGAAGAAAAACAGAGGAGCAGAGAGACTACACCAACAGGGATTTAGCGGGGTCTCTCTCTTTCTCTATGGACTTTTTTTAGAGAGAGAAACTCCGTTTCTTGACTCATCAGTTCTACGGGCTAGATAAAAATAGAATTTCTTCTTTTTTTAATCCACTGAAATTGTATTTTATATTTTCGTTCGTTCTTAGCTTGTTGCAGTTGCCACAATAAATGGATATCTCCAGTTTTTAATGGGAAAATGTTTTTTTTTTTTTTTTACCAATGGCGCTTTTAAACTATTGTTTTATTACTGCGAGTTATAAAGCTAATCTGATTAGCCTAATCTTGTGTAACAAAAAAGAAGACGACGCTAATCCTGTGAGGTTGAATCGCCGAAGACTGCCAAATTTATCGGATATAATCCGATAAAAATGTACGTAATTAACGGTACCTTAGTTAAAAAGAAGCTATTCGTATTTAATTTATTAAACTTTTTAATAATTTTTTATTTATTTAATTAAATGAATGTGTTTAAATTTAGTTAAACTTAGTTGCTTAAGGACTTTTTTTATATAATTGCCAGTTTCAAAATTTTAATTAAAAAACATAATTCGTAGTTTTATAATTTTTAACTAAATTTCAAATATTCTTATTAACTGCCAAGTTCTTCGTGTTTGTGCATATTGCTTTAAATTTTAATTATTGTATTTGGTTGAAAGCTATAACTATTTATTAATATTATTGTATTTACCTTTAATTTTAAGAGAACTTACTTAAAAGGATGATTGTGATTATTTTTACATCATTATCCGTATCATTAAATATTTATAAATCGAACATTTTATTCTTTTTCTATATTTAATTCAAAACTTATTATTAATACAATTATTTTTAAGATAATTAATGGTCTTAAATTTAAATTCTAAATATGCAATTACCATATTAGTCTTATTCTATTTGAATAGGATTATTTCTTGCATGCCAAAGTTTATTTTTAGGGTCTACAGTAATTTTGATCAAGTGAAAATATTCACAATATGATAAAAAAAATTTCACCTAACTTTTTTACATGTACCTTTAATAAAATTTTACATGCCCTCTTCCCAAAAATTCAAAAGTTAAGGAATAATATTATTTATTTGGTTCCCCGCGTTTCATTAAATAATTGCATTGAATAAACACTGAATCAAGACAAACTGGTTTATATATTCATGCTCTAATTTTCCCCTTCTATGTCAATGCGATGCAATCTCGACGATTTTCCGTTTATTCTCTAAACAATCAATTTCCAAGCAATCTTTTATCCGGTTTTCTTTAAATATCCATAATTTTAAGATTTAAAAATAGAATGCGAAGCGTAAACATTAAGAAATAAATGGGATTGGCAAGGAACATGAGGCCCATGACCACTGGCTGCTTACGAAAGAGCAAACCCGTGTACTGTTCCTAACTCTAGTTTTTAATAAATGATTGATCTTTTAAAGAACAAAAGTATAACATAAAAGGTTATTTTATAAATTAAGTAATTTAATTCCGTATAAAATGAATTAAAAATATAAAATTAAAAAGATTGTTTTTAATACATATCTGTCAAAGGTATAATTTAGTTTGCCCCGCGGCGGAAAAATGATTACAGGATGTTTTAGTTGATTGCCACTAACAAAGTCAAAGGGGCGAGGGTGATAGAGGAAATGAGAATGTCCACAGTTCATGCATTTGAATTTTAGTTTCGGTTTTTGTTAATATTAATAAATCGTTTTTATAAAAATATTAAATATAATTAAAACATATATTTAAATTAACTTTTTAACTATAAATTGTATGTGTATAATATTGCGTGGAACTAATTATCAAAGCGTTTTCTATTTAAAATGAAGTATCATTTTAGTAAAAGAAAAGCTATATTAAGCAACATTTTAAGACTTTAATGAAATATTGTTTTTTTATTTTAATTTGACTTTAAATGAATAATGAATGTAATACTTTTAAAATACTGTGAGTCAGAGTCTTAATAAAAATTTAATGTTACTAATTAATATATTGATTGAAATCTTTATTTTACATACAAATCTTAAATATCATTTAATTTGAAATGGAAGGAGTGTAGAATAAAGATGACAATAATCGTTGGATGCATGAAAGTGATCATTTTAATTAAACAGATTAAATTTTTTAATATCTACACCTCTCCCCTATGCTTCAGTTACACTTAATTTGTTTGTTCAAACAGAGTAACAAATTTGTCTTACTAGCCAGTTATTTTTATATTAAAAAAATATGCGTAATCCAAAGCTTCTCCTATAATCAAAGCATGCCTGCAGTAGCCATTGGTGACCTCGCTACGCGTTCTGATTATCTAGACTTATAGATGCGTGTATCGGCATATGTGTAATCAAACGGGATACATGAATTCAGTTATTTGAGTTCGGTTTACCAAATGTATGCTTTTTTATAATTAAATAAATAAGTTTAGATTTAAAATTAAATTAAACTGTTTTAATGAGTCAGACAAAAGGTTTATAAGTTTAATATTAACAATTAAATGAGTCAAACACCAATTTTATAAGTTTGATATTATTTAAATGTTATAAATTGAATTGTAACAATTATTAAAATTAAATTAAATTTATTTATTTTAATATTTTATATTTAAAATGAAGTAAAAAGTTATTATAATCAATTAAAATTTGATTTTTTTTGCGCGCTCAAATAAATTTGACACGATTATTTAAACGACTCCCAACTCACGGTATGCTAGGTTGTATGCATGAAACTGAGGCTTCATATGTACCCCAGTTCCTTTGAGTTAGTTTAGTTAATGGAGTTTGTGAATTGTGCATAAATTGTGAATATGCAAATAATTTTATGTTCTACTCTTTTTTTATTTTTCTATTCCTTCTCTCTTTCCTTTACGTAAGATTTACGAAGAGTCTCCCCTTATAAAAACCATGTGTTATAGTACTATGATTAGAGGTGTCAATTTGGGTACAGTTACTTTATCTCTGCAAATCCATGGTGAGTCAACTACTTTTCAAATTGGTAAACTGACCTGATTATGGTGCAAGTTAAAATTATGTTGACCCAATTCATTCTCCATCGAGGAGTACATGGATGAGTAAATAGAACAGCATTTTATTTTCATTATAAAAAAAAAATTCAACTTTCGAATATGGCCTTTACTATTATTTCTACCATTTATACGATAGATGTGTAAAATATTGTTAAAATCAAGCACAAGTAATGATATAATTAAAAATTAATTATCATTTGAACTTTTAAACGGATGAATAAAAAAAATGCAAAGGGGACAAATAAAAAACGAAGGAAGCACGTGTCAATATTTAATATATTTATTAAAATTGTGTTCAATATATTAAAAATAATTTTTTAAATTTTTAATTAGTGTCTTAAGGTTATATAATTAATGTTTATTGAAAGAATTACACATGCAACAAAGTAAAGTTATGGAAGATTGTTTGTTTCTGAAAAATAGCAGCGATGCACTGGCCCAAAAAAAAACAGCAAATCAACAAACGCATTACTTTCAACTGAACATCAATTTGTTAATAATATTTTGCAAATTATAAAAATTAATACTGTTGACTCTTTTAATAAAAAATGTTATTAATATTTTTATTTTAAATATAGAAATAAAGATAAAAATTTTAATTATATAATTTATTAAAAAATTGTTAGTAAATTATTTATTATATATATTTAATATATAAATTACTAATTGATCATTTAATATAATGAATATATTTTAAAGTATGATATAAATATATGGTATGGAATTATTTTTATTAAACTTTATAAATTATTCATTTATTATAAAAAGATAGAAAGTAACATTAAAAATGAATTTGTATAATTTAAATAAATTTTAAAAAGCAACATTTGTTTTTTTGACTTCATTGCCGCTTACCTTGACTAATATGCGATCCTCCATGTGCCAATTGCCAACAGAGAGAAAAAGCGGTGAGGGTGATGGTTTTGTTAGCTGGCGGATCATGGGAACATGTTCTCTTTATATATGGCTGTACCTTGGAAACTTCCACGATGCTTCTTCTACAGTTACTAAATCCAAAATAAACAAATATCCACAAGCTTTCAGGGGAGACTAAATTCATAATACAGATTTTAGGATAATATTGTTGCTTAAATTATTGGATTGAAAAAAAGGATTTTAGTAACCAATGTCTCGAGCCATTAATTAACAAATAATAAACCTAAAAATTATGACGAGAATGTATCATCACACTTATAAATACTTGTTTATTTTTATTTTGACTAACACTTATAAATATTTGCTCGTGAAATCGTCTATGTACCACCTAATTGTGTCCGACTATAGTTATAATTGTTAAGTCATGATCGAAGATATTATTTATGTAGCAATAGGAAATTTTACTTAAATTTTGCTTCGAATCAAATCCGGAAGATTCTGCGTTTTAACATGACGTTTTCTTCTCTATCCAAACGTCGTAATACTAAGAAGCCGGAAAAATATGAATACAAAATGATTATGCGTGAAATGAATATAATTTTGAGTGTAGAATTTTTATTTTATTTTTTACAAATTACGACAACTTGCTCTTACAATGTGATCATTATTCAGACATTAAGAGTCAGTAACACATTTTTTTATTTATTTTTGTCAGAACATTGATTTATTGTTTTAGTTCTGAATATATACGACTATTGAAAAAAAAAACATAATATCAAATTTCTTAATTGTCCTTTCTATTAAAATTTTGTATTAAAAACATTATTTTAACCTCCAAGTAAAATAAATTTATATTAAAAGTTTTAGCATCTATTACCGTTAGTTTTTAGGTTTGGAAAGGGTCAGAGTTAAAATATTTTTAGACTCACTGTGTGAAATATTGTATAACTTACACGTATGATTTAATACATCCCGTAAAATATTATTTAGCAGTTTTTTAAAATAAAAAATGTTTTTTATTAGGTGTAGTTCCTCCTCCTTTTAATTTTTTGGGTCCAATTACTCTGAATTAATTAGAATCCGGCCTATAGTGCAGTGCTGTTGCTTCATGGTTGCATGGGTATAGTTATAATTTGGGCCTGTAATTGGACTAGGCTTATTTTTTAAGGTTTGAAACCTTGGACAATTGTCCACTTTTGTAGTTGGCAGAAGAATATTAATATTAATAAAAAAATATTGTGTTTGATAAAAAAAAAAAAAAAAGCTATTAAGTTGAATATTTCTTCTCAATTAAATTGATCCCCACCTGTATATACATGTATGGGATTTGTTAATATAAACCTAAATTTTTTTAGGAAAAGTATGTTACCAAGTTATAGTTATGTTTTTTCTCAAAATATATCAAAGTATATTGTGCTATTATACTAACTAAGAAATTATAGATGTATAATAGTATGTATGATGGTTAACATACATCTACTTATAATTTAGAATGAGTATGTTAGTAAGCGATAACTATATATATTTTTTAGAATATAAAATACCTATCTTACTAAAATACTATTTTTAAAAAATAGGTACGGATAAGTTACCAATCTCTCTCTCGTAACACACAGGGTTATCATATTTTACAATAAGTTTTTTGTATTTTTTAAAGTTGAAACAAAAATTGTACATTTTGTTAATACAAAAAACATTTCACTTGTTAAAAATAATGATTTTAAAATTAATTTTATTTAAATATAAAACAATTAAAGGGTTCTTAAAGCATGCTTATTTTCATATCTAAATAGAGTTTTTTCTTTTGTAGTTTTTGTTTTTTAAAAAAGATTATTATTTTTTAAATATAAACAAACATATTCTTAATCTCTAGGTACTTGTGACACTTTCCTTTTCTTTAACACAGTATTTATCCCCCGGACAGAGAAAAGAAAAGGAAAACGAAGGGAAAGCTAGTTGGAATTTTGAGATGAAAATACAAACTAGTGGAGAGTCTAGAAGTGCACTCAATAAAAGGCTTTTTTCGCTCATTGGCGCAATGGACCAAGATAATTAATCGTTAATTTTTTACCTGAGATCGCAGTACGATATAGGTCTGGCAATTTTTATAAATATAATCTTATTAGTTTATAGATAACTTTTTTGTTTCTTCATAGCACTTTTTAGTGATTAAAAATTGTATTAACTTTTTATTTAATTTTTTATAATTAAAATTTTCTTAATTTAACTATGGCTTAACTTTTTAATGTTGCTTTTATACTCGTAAATTATAAATGCCTTTCCCCGGCATTACACATAAAAATTAGAAATCTTAGCTTAAGGGTGAAAACGAATTTGTAGTTAATAGAAGGACTCATAAATAATTAGGCAGGCACTCTTACATTAAGCAACAGGCACGTATGCAAAATTTGATCATCCAACGCTACAAGGATAATATTTGCACATTGTACATGGCAAGAAGAACCATGACTCACTTGTATGAAATTCCATGTAATAAACAAAAAAGAAAAAAACGCGATGGACATGCTTAAGGAAACACCAACTTATTTTTGTAAAGAGAAATTCTAGCTAGTGAACTAACATAGTGATGACACCGACATGTTCTTTTCGCGCCACGTGATCTTTATCTCATGTTGTCAACTTACACGCAGAATTTTACTTTCCATTTCCACCATCATATGATCCTGATCCAGCATGAGACCCTGCATACGAACCTGCTTCAGAACCAGCTCTAGAGGAGCCTGAACCAGCTCCAGACCCAGCATGAGATCCTGCATAGGAACCGGCTTCGGAACCTGCTCCGGATGAGCCTGACCCAGCCCCAGATCCAGCATGCGATCCTGCATAGGAACCAGCTTCAGAACCTGCTCCAGAAGACCCTGACCCTGATGAAGAACCAGAACCAGAACTTGAATAAGAGCCCGAGCCCGAGCCAGAGCCAGAGCCTGAACCCGCACCAGAGCCAGCACCACCACCACCACCAAGTCCAATTCCAACCCCAGCACCCAACCCAATTCCCACCCCACCAAGGTCCAAACCCAGGTCCTTTCTTGCCACTCTACTTTCAGACGCTATAGCATTAATTGCAACAAGCAAAGCAACAAGAGCTAAGGCCCTCATTGTAGCAGCCATTGACCCGGATCAATATGCTCACTACTAATGAAACACAAAAAGGGTATGAAACTCAGCTAATATTAGTGGTTGGAAGCTCTGGAAGAAGCATATTCAGATGCATGTTATTTATAGTTGAGGATAGATAGCTAATTAGGGAGGTCGGCATTGGCATGTGTAAAAGCAGGAGGCGTGCGTTTTGGGACACTATAGGAAGTGGGGGTGACACTTGCAGCCTTTGGCCCAGAGATAAACCACCTAAAAATTTGTAAAATTTTGAAGAAAAGTTGCTCCATTTCAATATGTTGGCTTTTATAGACGATTTATCAGTAAAAGATTATTATAAGTAAAAATCAAACCCCTTTTTAGTTATAAGGATTGAACTAGAATACTAAACTTTTTTGATCATGCTATGCACTTGAACCATCTTGTATTCACTTGGTGAAAAGTTTAAACAAAATTATATGTACCATAACACTAATTTTAATTCTAAGTGAAAGTTTATATATAGCAGAAAGATGGATGTGCAGTTTATATATTATTTGTTATTATTGGGGTGATCACTGATCAGGCCATTAATAGCAGCATATCCCCACTCACTCAAGCACAATGTATAGTGGGATACATGATTGGCACGTAATTCAAATTCAAGAAGAAAAAACTGTAAAGGACATTTTTTCCTAATTGCTAGCCACAAAAACTTATTCAAGATGTAGAGGATACTAGGAGAACAATCTAGAAAAGCCACCTTGCTTTATCTTAAAGGAAAGATCTAGTGAGACTGAAGAAGACTTTTTATTTTTATCGAAGTTTGGTGCTTGACTGGAAGTTTTCGCTGTTTTGTCAAACCCAAATCACTGTGATGTTTATAGGACTTGATCGGGCTTAACAAAAAATATAGAACAATTAATAGAATTTAATTGAATCAGATTATAGTAAAATTTGTAAAAAAATTTCGTCTAACCATCGAGTTCGAAGTACACAGAGTTAAATTTCTCTATTTATTTATTTAGCATTTAAAAAAATGAATATATGAAAAAAAATAAAATATATATATATATAGGCCATTATTTTTTATATTTTTTCACGCACAATTTTATAACTGTCTTATATTATTTTCTTAAAAATTTAAATTAGTTAATAGTATAAGAAAAATTTATTAATTATCATAAGAAATAAAGAAATATTTTTGAAAAAACATTAATATTCTCAAAAAAAAAAAATTAGAATCAAACACTATCACAATATTTCTAAGAACTATTATATTACATTATCTATAATATTTAAGACATATCAAATATATTTTTAACGTGTAGAAAAAACAAATTTTCAAAAAGTTTAATTATCAAGAAACTAAAAAAATCATACACTAAACCCACCCCAAGAGTAAAACAATCTTTTTGACTGTTTATATAATCATAAGATCAGCATTAACTTCTATCATGCACCTCGCACACTATATGTTTAATTAGTACATTTCATAACACACGTAGCAGGGGCCTTTTTTCTTCAAATTAGAAAGTAAAAAAGATGACTTCTAGGCACATACATATCTTTCATTCTCATCGCAAACGTATGGACTAGAAGAACCAAAGAAGGAAGTGTTCGGTGTAGTGTCTTTGTTATGATAAACCTATTTTATTGACAAACAAATCAGACTAGCATACATCTTGCTAGTTGCTGCTATATATATTTAGTGCAAACTTAAAGTTTCACATATATTTGCTATATGTTTAATTAGCACGTTCCATAATATGTAGTGCTTGCAGCGACCTTTCTTCATGGTTACAAAGTGGAAAAGATATATTATCCTTCCATTCTCATCGCAAACTCATGGAGAGGAAGAAATGAATTTTAAAAGCAAGTTTTTTATGTAGTGCCTTTGTTATAGATAGCAATTAGCAAATCTTTTTTAATTGACGAACAAATCAGACTACCGTATATAACATTCAAGTCGCTGCTATTTATATGAGTGCAAACTTAAAGCATCACATATATATGCTATGGGTTTAATTAGTAAATTCCATATAATATATGCAGCAGCGACCTTTTCTCTTCCAGTTAGAAAGTGGAAAATATATATTATTCTTCCGGGCACATATATCTTTCATTCTCATCGCCAACTCATGGATAAGAAATTCCCCGAAAGCAAGTTTTTGATGCAGTGTATTTGTTATAGCGAATCTTTTTTTAAAAGTGTATTGTATGAACTATTCCTCCACGATGCCTCACATAAACAAATAAGGAATCAGAATATTCACATGAATGAAGATGAAGTGACTAGCATGTTGTTTTTGAGTTAAAGGCCTATTTTCCTCCAATCTGGTATATTAGGGCAGGCGTCATTTGATGATGTTTGGGGTTTCCTTACCCAGCATGATAGCTCATATTGTTGATATCAGCAAAAACATACATTAGTACTATTATTGGTTATAGTGGGAGATGATCAGTATAATCAGAGCAAATTACCTGATTAAGGAATTATTATTTTATTTTAGTAGACAATAGACAAATATAGGCATTAATTAATCTTCATACATGAATCGCTTTTGGAAATACGTATGTCCAATGTCGATGCGGTCGTACGTGTATTCAAATTTCCTGCGTGCAACAAAGTGTAATTATAACTAGCATAAGTCTATCATGTTTTTCTGAATTTAGTTAGTAACAAAAGTCTAAACTTGGTCTAGGTATAGAAATCAAGCTAACATTTTTATCTGAATTTAACAAACTAAAGTTATGCCATATTACAAATAAAAATGGGAATCATGAAATAGCCAGGCAGACTTGGAATCAAGGAACTACTAATAGCAAATTGGCTCAAACTGAAACCCAACTGATTCATCTTCAATAGAACACACAGGATGGGGTCCACCACCTTACATGTTTATTATTTGGGTACAGAGACCATCTACTACTTAATTATTTATTACACAAAACACTTAAAAAGATCATTTTCTTTCATTTGAGTAAACCATATTTTATTCCAGCATTTCCTTAATCACCACCTCCTTCACCATAACCCCCACCATGTCCATAGCCCTCGCCATAGCCCCCACCACTACCTCCACCGTAACCGCCGCCACCTCCACCGCCTCCTCCTCCTCCACCGCCACCACCACGGCCACCGCCACCTCCCCTCCCTTGACTTCTGCCTGATCCTGATCCAGCCCGGGAACCTGCATACGAGCCTGCATAAGAACCCGCTTCAGAGCCAGACCCAGAACTGGAAGATGAAGAAGCTGAACTTGACGCTGAACTAGAACTAGAACCAGAACCGGAACCGGACCCTGCTCCAGCTCCAGCTCCGGAGCCACTGCCACCTCCTATGCCTAGGCCCAACCCTGCTCCCACTCCAATCCCCAACCCACCAAGATCCAGACCCAAGTCCTTCCTTGCCACTCTACTTTCTGATACAATAACAGACATAAAAAGAAGCAGTGCTAGTAAACAACATGACCAGGATGTAGCCATGCTGTGAAATGTAGCTTTGAAAAGTAGCGATGCAAATGTAGGTAAAGAAGCTATATATATATATATATGCAGTGTGGTGCAACTCTGATGATGCCTTCAAGGAGAGGGTTTTCGAGTATTTATAATGCCTTGTGCTGATGATTGTGTGAAACTTGTATAGAGTAAAGTGTGAACTGATAAATGGGTTATTTTATCTTTGAGACTAGAAAGTGGGGAGGTTGGCGTGGCGGTCTTGGATTTTGATGGACAAAACCTTGTGGTTGACATGGCTTCAGCTTCTTGCACGTCACATGATTGAGGACAAGTGCCAATACAGTACAAACCCATAATGGCCACTCTCACCCTAGTGGAGGAGGAAAGGCTTGTTTATTATTGTTGACTATGGTGTTTTTGCTCGTTTATAAAATAATGATTTTGTGCAGCCAGCTCATGGCCGGATATGGGTGATCAGGTATGCTTTATTTTTGCAAGAGGTGCCACTCTCCTAATATTGTGGTATCCATCATTTTTTTTATGAAAGTGTGCCACTCTCCAATTTGAATTTGAGGATTTGCTCACTTTTACTGTGTCCCTCGAGCTTATTATTAGGAGAGGGTTTAAGAATAGTTTTCTTCTCATAGCGTCATAATGGGGACAAATCAATGTCCAAATTGTTCTATTGGATTCATTAGTTGATGGCCGTACTTTTTTTTTTTCTTGAAATTCAACGAGCGGTTGAAGAATCTTAATATGTTGGAAAATGTTTTATTGATCTACGCTTGTCAGGAAAAAAAATAAAGAATTGTCTAAGTTGTCTATTTTAAGTGAATTAAAATATGAAGATATTATAAGAAATTATAAAAAAAATTATTGATAAATTTTATTTGTTTATTTAAGATTGAGATATTTGTTCTAGAAGATAAATATTAAATATTAGGCAAGCCGAAATATATAAATAAATATTGTATAATAAATAGGTGCTACAGTGAATTTCACTTTTTCATAAAAATATTGATAAATTTCTAACGACACATGACATAATTTTTTGTCAGTAAAAATTACTGCAAATTTAAATAAGTTAGTAAAATAATTTGTTATAACAAAATTTAAAAATCTATTTTTAATAAATTTAATAGATAGAGGATCTTAGAGCATATTTGATTTGATTTTTAAAAATAAATTATAGTAAAAATTTGTATTACAATTTATTTTAAAAAATTAAGAACAGTTTTAAAAAAAGCAAATCAAACATTCTTTCAATCTTTTAAATATTTAAAACAGATCAAACTCACTCAATCTTTGTTTTTGAAACAAGTTCAATAATTTATTTTATATTTTCAATGTAAAGTTCAATAATAAATTGAGTGATTCTAGTTGAAATTTATTTGATAAAAGTCTAAAAAGAGATATCTAAATTTAAAGATCTAATAAAAGTTTTGTCCAATTTTTTCTTCTCTTATTTTAATTTTTCTTTATTTTTTTCTCTTTAGTAGTATGCAAACTAATTTCCAAAATCTATCCTAAACTCTAAGTCTGCATAATCATTCTCTCTTTGGATTGTTATACTTTCAACTGTAGTCTTTATAAATTTAAAAACATCATATACTTATTCCAGTCATTTTAAAAATTAACACTTTAGTTTTATTAAAATAAGAGTAATGACTAAAAAGATTTTGTTAAATCAGAAAAAAAATATAGGGAATTCATTTGTTGTAATTTTTGCTTAAGTCACAATTGTTCACTTAAGCGAAATATAGATAATGATAAACCAACAAATTTTGTCAAAATTTGCTTAATTTAACACTCATTAACTTAAGCTGATATTTGTCACTTAAGTTAATATTGTATTGTATTACACGACTTAACAATTTATTTACCACTTAAATGAATTACCTCAAATAAGTTTTTTTTTTCTAGAATTTACACTTAAGTTAGAAAATTTGTCTCAAGCGAATGTTGCCAAAATTCTAAGATGCAAAAGTGACCCTTGTGCAAAGAAGACATGAGAAAGATTTAAAAAAGTATTGAACAATGTATCAATACAAAACCTCATTTTCATAAAGAATTCAGACGGTGAGAGTGGACATGAATGTTTTAATTCTAAAAACTATTAACTTTATAAATAGAGTTTATAGGAGAATTCTAAAGATCTAAAATGACATTCAATATTCTATTGATAAGTCTGTAATTAGGTCCTCTTTTACAGTCCATATATTCATATTCGACTTTTATTTTATTTGAATTTTATATTAATTTATATATTAATTATGCAGTTTGGTATAAAGAGGTCGCAAGTGGATTTTGGGTGCATTCTGGGCCCAAATTGATGGAAGATTAGAGCTTCGCAGCAGTCAGCACGCCCAGACTCATTCAATAAGCACGGGAGTGTTTCGAGCCTAAGCGCGGTCGTGCTCAATGTCTTGCGCAGCCGTGCTCATCTACGGGAAGCCTAATTATGAAGAATCTTTAGGGTTTTCAAACCCTATTAAAAGGGAGATCCCAGACATCGTAAAAGGAACCGTTTTTACATCTTGGCTTTAGCTCTAGAATACATCTGATCTCGTCTCTCTTGCACAGGATCATTGGCACATGCTTGGCGAGATTTGAAGCTTCAAGCGATTGTACTTAAAGACCGGAAACACATCTCACACTCTAGTTTGCTATTTCTTTTGATTATGTCTTTATTTATGATTGTTTTAGTTATTTTCTTTAGCATGAGTAATCCATAGTTAGGGTTATGAAAATTATTGTTCATGAATTTATGAAATTTTGATATTTGAATTTAAATTTGATTTCCGTTTTGTGATTATATTTTATCTTATTGTGCTTCTTTCTTAATCCTAATTAATTATATCGTTAGGCAACCTACCTCGGTTAATTAATAGATTTATAGGGTAAAACATGACAAAGGATTAGATGGACTAAACCAATATTTCTCTTTTAATTGTTATTAAATTAACAAATTTGTAGGCTCTTAAATTTTTCTTAAATTAATGTCTTGCATGACCATTGAGGATGTTAATTTAGAGAAAATAATATTAATATTGCATGACCATTGGATATTAATAGTATTCATATGAATGATTGATAATCACAAGGAAATTGAATTTAGAGTTAAATAGAAAAATAACATAAAGGATTGAATGAGAAAATCCATATGCCCTAGGTTCCTCTCCGATAAGTTTAACCAAGGCGTGCATTGTATTTCTTACTCGTAGTTTTATAATTGATTTTATAAATTCTTATTTTTAATTAATCTCGTATCTTTGAAGCTTAAATAATTGAATTAGAAAATTCTTAGTAATTGAAAATCAATTATTGTGGGACGATATTTCAGGAACTTAATTTAAGAACCCTTTATTACTTCTCGATAGGTATACTTGCCCTCCGAATATTTATCAATTTAAAAGTTATTTTTTATTATAAATTATGGTTTGAAGATCCAAAATATACAAAGGTACAGAAGGAGAAGAACAACAAAATTTTGAAGATAAAAGATAACATGTTTTAAAGATACAAAATAATAAGTTTTGAATATTCAAAATAAATTTTATAAATTTTTATGAAGGATTAAATGATAAATATATATATAAACTTGTATTAATAAGTTATATGTCAAAATTTTGAACTAAATTTTAAAATACATCTAACAATTTAAAAATATTCACTCACTCATAAATTATTTACTTTATTAACTCATGCTAGTTAAAAAATTATTATGTAATTATTTTTTTGTCATATATTATACTGATTATATGTTACACTTCATATGTATCATAAGATAATTAAAATGTCCATCCTAGTTTACTATTTTTACCTTAATTAGCAACATTCTTTATTTTATATTTTTTTCAACATTCTTTATAGTACTTTTTTTGTCAACTCCTTTGTAGAGTACTTGAGTGATAAATTTATTCAAGGATAACAGTTCTTGTTCAACCTTTTTGTTTAGTTTCATCCTTGGGCTTAGGCCCGTTACGTGACATGATGAAAGGCTCGTTGGTATACAATATAGTGTTTGGTTAATTTTAAATTAAACAATGCTTGACCAAATAAATAAATAAAAGATTAAAAATTATTTTTTAAAATTATTTAACATACATACATAATAATTTCAATTATATATTTTTATTAAAAAATATGAAAATTAAATTTATAATTCTTATGCAAATAAGTTTCTAATACATCATTCAGAGGATGGAAACAGATGACTAACCTTGATCGCATAATGACAAGTTAGGGGACTTGTTCTGATGTATATTCTTATCTTCTTTGTTCCTCTCGTAACTCCTACCTTCATTCCTTCTTGTATATTATTGTTGTTGTTTTTATTTTCTTAAATAAAATAATTTATTAAATTTGAAAAACGGCTTGCTTTAAAATTAGATAAAAGTTTAATTTAACTTGTTTAATAAATAAATATTGATAAATTAAACACAACGTGATCAAATCATAACCCTTGAGGAATCACGTTACTTATTTCCATTATCGTTACTCACTTATACCAAAATAGCATTTCTATTTGTGATCAATGAATAAAAAAAAAGTATTTTTTTAATTTATATAATCTGTATTAAAAAAGCTAATTTCACATTAAAAATGGCAAAAAATTGAACGAACCGTGTGTCTTTATATATACGTTTACCTGCGTTTTGACGGGACAAGTTTTTGTTGTGTTGATGTAAATTTGTAAGTTGGAGGAGACTTGCGCAGAGCGTAGTTGATGCCTTTCATCGGCTGAGTGAAAAGGAGAAACCATCGACCTCGCCAAATAAATATCACTTCACTGCTTTCACCGTAACCCTCTTCTCCCCCTCTTCATTACCATTTGCCTCAACATCTCTTTCATCCACCCCCCATTTTTTCCCCTTTTAATTTAAACGTTCCTTAATTTTCCATTTGCATCATTAACCTTTGGTTCCGTTGTTTATTTATTTTATTTCAATTTTGCAATGAATTGTTAGTCTCTTCGTTGTTTGCTACACACACGTACGATTTATTGTAGCCGGGTATTCCTTTGTCATTTTGATTGTTATTTATTATCTGTGCAGTTCTGGAATGTTTCTGTATGTCGACGCATAACATTTGAAAACTGTCTGTATAGCATTTAAAAGAAAAAAACACTAGGGAGATGCTGTAAAACCAATGGCTTTAAAAAGGAGTGAAAAACTATAGCTTTGTTATAGTCTGTAATGCTTGCTTTGACCTTGAGGTACTATACTAATGAAACAATCTTTGGAGAGTTGTAGGAACTGGTTTTTCAGTTTTGAAATTTTGGTTATTAGCATGGATACATGTCTTTGTGTGTCCCTTTTAATTAGAGTGGTGGGTATTTGCAATGCAGACCTTGGCAGAGTTGGTGGTATTGATGTTTGCATTATTACAGGTTCAAAATCTGATGAGTGACTGCTAGAGGCAAAGCTCCGCCATCGTTTGACGGGTGCTCTGTGCAAGATTCTGGGACGATGCGGCACGGTCCATTTCCTGGTTTCAATTCTGGTGCTTATCATCGTGCTCTGGAGTCTCGGCCTCCTCCTCAACTGTTGGAGGATAAAATTGCTGCTCAGGAAGCAGAGATAGACCGACTTGTAGGGGACAACCGTAGATTTGCGAGCACACATGTGGCGTTGAGAGAGGCGCTTGTGGGTGCAGCGCAGGAAGTGCAGAAGCTGAAGTCACACATTAGAAGCATCCAGACTGAAGGTGACATTCAGATTAGAGTCCTACTAGATAAGATTGCAAAAGGAGAGGTAGATATTAGAGCTGGTCTTGGTTTGAAGAAGGACCTACAACAGGCCCATATTGAGGCACAGAGCTTGGCAGCTTCCAGGCAGGAATTGAGTGCCCAAATTCAGCGAGCCGCTCAGGAACTGAAGAATGTCCAGAGTGATTGTAAGAGTATTCCAGATTTGCAGGCTGAACTGGACAGTTTAGTGCAAGAACACCAGAGGTTACGGTGGGTATTAAACTCTGTTGCTTGACTGCTTCCACCTATATGTAGATCAGAACTGATACTGGACACTTCAGGGTATCTCATTAATTTTGTTGTAATGTGGTTTAAATTTTTGGAAAAAATAATTGAAAATCATTTGAAGTAGTATGGTGACGTGCAGGGAAGACTTTTAAAGGCACTAGTGAGAGGAGTGGATTGAATGATTTTTAATTTGGTTAAAAAGGGTTGAGGGAGAAACAAAAGAACCTTAAATGAAGTTATTAAAATAAACATTTTGATTAATCAAATTTTTGGAAATTTGGTTTTTGACCGAAGTCAATGGCGTCGTGATTCATATAACCAGCTACACTTAATGGAAAAAGGCTTGATTGTTGTTGTTGGGGTCTAAATTGCCTTTTTGGAACTTGGTTTTTGATAGAATTTGTTTGCATCCGTTGATATGTGTAATTGATCCTGTCCATGGAAAAATGCTTTGGTTGTTGTTGGTATAATGTGAAAATGGCCAAGAACACTACATTCTGTAAGCCAAAGCTGCATCTTTTATACAGCCACTACAAAATAAGATATGAAAAATGAAAACATAAATCGCAGAAATTTATTCAAGTTGGTTTTTTTCTCCGGCAGGTACACTAAAAGAAAATTTAGGATCCACATGCTGCTGACAAGAACTATTCTTTTCACTGAACTATGTTGAGCCTGTTTGATTTGAGAAAACATTTTCACTTCAATTTTGTGTTTTCACAATTCATTAAAAAAATGTTGCATTATTTCATTATGTTTCTTGTTTTCACTTTTTCTGTACAAACATTTTATATAGATAACAAGATGAAAACAAAGTGATATTTTTGTGATTGCTTATGGAAACAGGAAATGAAAATCGAGAACTTTTTCTCAAGCCAAATAGGCCATAAGCTTGGTATGATCTGATTGGATTCAAGATATGACATGTTATATTTGAAGTGTGTATCATGAGTTGAATAATAGTTTTAAGTCTCCCGTTGTATTTTCATGATATATTTAAGGTGAGAGTTCCATATGACAGAATCAAAATGAGTTTAAAACTTGAATAAGGGATTCCTGAATCATTTGGGTAGTGTATGTATTGAAGTTGTTTTCAATATCTATCAAATCATGCCTCAAGTCTGTTTGCTATTCATGGATGTTATCATATGCCTAAAATCTTAAATATTTGTTATTCCTTTACATTGTGTTGCATATTTTCTTTGTTGCAGTTTGTTGCTCTTTATTATATATCTTTTTTCTGACAACTTTTCTTGTAATTGTTCAACTCTGGTTGGTTAATAGTGCCACATTTGAATATGAAAAAAACAAAA
Organism: Abrus precatorius; assembly: GCF_003935025.1. NCBI lineage: Eukaryota > Viridiplantae > Streptophyta > Magnoliopsida > Fabales > Fabaceae > Abrus > Abrus precatorius. The sequence goes on along the minus strand of NW_020874428.1, from coordinate 33,684,183 downwards.
ACATGGAGCTTGTGGATTACATGAAAGCAAAAGAGCAGAATCTGATAGCAATGGCAAGAGAAGTTGAAATGTTACGAGCTGAGATTTCTAATGCTGAGAAAAGAATAAATGGTAACTTTCTACTTTTAGTATGTCGAAGTATTTTCATGTGATACTTTGTATACATATTCTGATGCAGACTTACTATGTAAACAGCACCAAATCTGTGTAGGGCTGCTACCCCTGTAGACAGCAGTGGTCCCTTTCTAGATGCGTATGCAAGAGCTCATGGTCAAATGGCTGCTGGCCAAGTAGGAGAGAGTACGGTACCAATTGGTGACAGCAATGGAGTAGCTGCTGTCAATAGTTCTGGTGTCGGTGGTGCTGTTTGGGCAGGTCCATATGATCCCTCAGTTGCTCGGAGGTGAAGTTTAGCGAGTGACGGTTAATTATATGCTGCTCAATTTTAGCTTTTGCAGGTACAATACATGGGAATTGTTGGTGTTTTTCTATGTAAATTTCACAGATTGGGTGGTTTTATTTGTAGCGCCTTTCTGTTTAATATGTTCAATTTTGTTAATTGTTGAATCAAATGTGCAAAATGAAGAAGCCAAAGATCTTTGCCTCAAACGAAACTTATGGTAGAATGAATTGAAAGTCTTGTCAAGCATAACCTATGTTGTGAACTAAATGATACTGTTTTGAAGTTTTAGCTTAGTTGGCGCTATCCTATTTTCAGAGTACATATGAAACATGCTAAGGATTTATTTTCCGTCCAATATGACAAGACTGTTCGCTAATCCCTGTTGATTCCAGCTAGTGAACTCAAGTCGATGAAAAAATCTTGTCAAATGCTGGCACAAAACTGATTCCAGCTAGTCTGGTACCCGCTCTTTCGCATACATACTGGCTTAAAAATCACAATTCATAGATGCTGCCTTTCATTTGGCAATGGATGTGTGGTTTCTACTATTTTAGAGCATGTTTGTTTTCTTTTTCTTTTTTAAAATATAATATAATATAAATTTATACTGTATTTTATTTTTAAAAACAAAAAATTATTTTTAAAAGAGAAATCAAATATATTTTTAATTTTTTCTTTTCTTTTTTTTAATCATGATCACTTTCCCTCGCTTATTTTTATTGTTTGGCTCACCTAGCTCTTCATCTTCTACGGTAACATAACATTGTTATATCACTTGTCTCTCGTCATCATCTTCAAAAAGGCCTTGGTTTTTACAATTCGTATGTAGCACTAACATAATCGTGCTAGAATCCTGACTATCATAATCACTAATGAACTGATGTTGGTCTTTTCACCTTTTGTATCAATGTTAACATGAAACATATATAGGATCCATAAAGTGCACTTGTCTTTATCCCTTTTAATGAAACATAAAATAAATGAAGAGGAGATTTTTTCATTTTTGATAGGGTTAATCCTTTGAATTGAACTTAACTCGATTAAAATCGATAGAAAATATTGGATCAACTTAATTTATTAGAAATACATATCGATCTTAATACTATGTATCGTTAAATTATAAAATTTTAAAAATTCAGAAATAAAACTGAAGTATATTTATTATGTATATAAAACAAATAATGTCAATATACATAATAATACTATGTTATATATAATTAAGAGACATCTGGATTTGGCCTCAACTATATTAGGTCAAATTTAAAAATCATGCCAAAAATAAGTTCGAGTTAGGCTGAGTTAAGCAGATAGAACGAGTCATGAGCCTTAAGATCTGTTTGCGGATATGTGTTTGGGTGTAGTATCCAACATTCAGGGCCCAATTAAGGAATCCAGTTATTTTTTTTTTATAGTTTTGACTGCAAGTAAAGTTTCTAATTGGGCCTTATTTGGAGTTCCATGTCACCCACCCATTACTATTTATTTATTAAAGTTGCGCTTTTCTTTCATTTCGTTTGTTGGTCGAGTCTCACTCATGGCGGAAGTAAGTTTCAATTTCTCCGACTCTGATTCATCGCTGAATTACAACTCAGTAATTCCTTTCAATTAATTTCCACTATCATCTTGTTTTCGTTTTCTCATTTTCTCCATAAGATTCCGATTTATTATCTTTTGAGGTTTGGGATATTTATCTGTTATTAAATTTCTATTCTCTCGTTGATCTATTGAATCGTTTTACCACTGGTTATTTCTTTAAAATGAGTAAGGTAGTGGATTGCTTTTTGTTTTCCTCAACGAGGGAAATGAAGCATTTCGGATTTTATAGATTACGTTGCTTGGTGGCTAAAATTCTCATCATGTTCAACCATTAAAATTTGAAGTCGTTGTGTGAACTAATGATTGGGATTGTAGAGGGGAAAGAAAGCGAGATTTGAGGGGATGAGAACATAAATATATTAACCTTTTTTATAAATATATTGCCCTAAGATACTGGTCGAGGGATCAATAAATAAATAAATATTGAAAAACACAGTAGGGGTTGCATTGGAAATCACGGTGACTGCGTGTTGGTAATACTTTTTGTTAAAAAGAAATTTTACTTTTAATTCCTTAACAAGTGTCCTAGGAGAATTTGTTAGCAGTGTCATTCATACACACATATTGATCAACTGCATCTTTTAAAACTTCGGAATTGGGTTCCTAACTTGCTATTGTTTTTAAAAAAATCTTTCGTTGGGTCCTTTTGCATGCTTTTCAAAATATATATTATTTTTAAAAATATATAAATTGGGTTTGTGAACCCAGCCAACTGATAGAGCACCACAACGGCACCCTAATGGAAGGAGAAGGAATCCAATTGTACATTCTTAAAATTGTAGGGACTCAATTAGATATTTTTAAAGCTTTAAGGACACAGTTGCAATAGAGACCTGTTTGAACCTACAAATTAATTTAACCATAGTTTTACTGGTGTAGTTGCTTCTCCACCAGATCAAACCAAAAGGGTCTTAAGTATTACTTCTTACAAATAACCATAGTTCTCCCATTCTAGTTTGTTATTTATAAGTACATTTGGCCTATATCTTAGTTATTACACCCTTATTCCGTGCAGCAATTTAACTGCATATTTTTAGATTCTTATCCTCACATTTTGGGTTAACTGTCTAAAGTTGGTTCCCTGTAAATGGCATTATGGATCCCCCTATAACGCAAATTGCATAATTCTAATGAAGATGTGTTTTACATTCTTGCTTATCTTTCATTTCTTGAAACTACAGGGCCTGATACAAAATCATTCTCTAGCATTCTGCTGTAATATATATTATCCTGTTTTGAAATTTGAATTTTGATGTGACTGGTGCAGTATCTACCTATCTTTTTCTGTAGTTTTTTTTCCTAACATTATATTTTGTCACTTCATGCTAGATTGAGCTAAAAACAGCTCCTGCTGATTTTCGTTTTCCTACAACTAATCAAACCAGACACTGTTTCACTCGCTACATAGAGTTCCATAGGTGGATTTCCTGACATTGGCTATCTGGTTTAGCAAAAATGCTTTCTAGAATCTTTTGCTTAATATTGATTTTAATTACAGATGCCTGGCAGCAAAGGGTGAAAACTCAGGAGAATGTCAGAAGTTTGCTAAATATTACCGCTCCCTTTGCCCTGGTGAATGGGTAAGCAACCCTTAGCTTATTGGTTTACTTGGAACTGACTGCATATGGACCTAAATGTAAAGCTTGATGTCATAGCTAAAATTAATGTGATTTGTGGTGTTCAATATCTTAAAGATTGAATAATGAATCCTTAACATCAGCAAGTTTTAAACAATAGGTAAATAGCTAATTTCTTTTATTGGGATAGGAATCATTGAATTGCTAGTGCTCTTGTGTGGTCTCTATTTGTAGTGCATGTGGATTCCACTTTGCTTATTCCAGCTTTACTAATCAATGCAATTTTCCATCAATATTTCTTCAAGCTAGTATATATTATTTTAATGGAATTGTTTTCTAGCAATGATTTGCTGGTATATTATGTGGGTTTTGGATTGCTGCTATGCTATGTTGTGTGCTAGCCCTTTCTATCACAGCTGTATAAGATTAATTTTTTTCAGTTTTTTTTAGCAATTAAAAGTATTTATAGATGGCATTCTGGACTTGTCAAAAGAAGGAAAATTGGTACTCAGTAAAGTTCAGGTCATTTACCCTGAAAAGAATGGAAATTTTGTATTTTATGTTGATGAAAAAATTGGAACGTGCTTGAGAATGAATGATCTGATTGTGATCTCCAATAAAGTCATTTCTCACTTTCGATTCTCTGTTTCCTTCCCATAACTAATATTTGTGTGTCTGAAGATGGCCAAGAGATAAGGATGAGACTCTCTCAGATATAGGTCATAGACACTTCTTTGTTCTTGTGCTTGGAGGTTTGGGATTTAGGTTCTCTAAAGTGATGTGTATAAAGTAAGAAAAGTAATTTGGGATTTAGGTTCTCTAAAGTGATGTGTATAAAGTAAGAAAAGTAAGTTGTATCTACCCTTCGGGGTAATTTAATTCAAATCAAGGAAGGATACACCCCCCTACTTTCTTACTTTATGTACTTTCTCACTTTAGATACAAATGTTCTCATCTCTCCTTTTATATTATCTAATTTAATATCTGTAATCTAGACCACTTGATTATTTATTAGAGATGGTGTGGAATCGATACTATTGCATTGTTCAGATAACTGATCTGCAACTTAGTGAATGAAGTATATAAAAGCAGCCAAATTTACAGTAGCTGTTTCTCAAAAGTCATGATTTATCTGGAATTCTAAAGAGGCAAGGCTTAAACGCACAAAGGGCAAAGCAAAAGCATTGTGACTTGTCTAGTCTGCATTTATACTTGAGTATCTCCTTATAATTCAGTTTATACAATATAGCCATGCTCTTGCATTCTTGCTTCAAATGTTGTGAGCATTCATTTTGTCAATATGTGTATATTTTTCTTTTCGTAGTTTGCCTCTTCTCCCCAGGTGTTTTTCTGTGCAAGAATTTTCTCAAGCACATGACTATGTAATATGTAGTCTAGTTCTCTGGGATTTAGCTTTTAGACACAGTTTTCTTTGTCAACAAATTGATTTATATTTGTGTTCAGTGTTGACTAATCATGGCATTAAGTTGTTAGCTTGTTCTGTGAACATGGTTGCTTGAAACTAATTTCAAAGCTTTGCACCAGCAAGATTCTAGGAACATAATTTGAATTAGTGAAATTGGTTGAATGGTCTCTTTTTTTGATATATTTTTTTGGAAATATGCTTGTATATCTGTTCTTTGAACCTATGATACTTCTGCATTTGTGTGTGTATGAAGCTGTTTGTGTTTTAAAACTGATCTTAATGTTTGCAGCAGCAAGATTCTAGGTGTGTAATTTGAGTCAGTGAAAGTGGTTGAGTGATATTTTTTTAAATATATTTTTTAAAATAAGCATGGATATCAGCCCTTTGAATCTATGATACCTTACTTTTATTTGCGTGTGTAGGTGTTTGTGTATTGTGATTTTTTAAACAAATCTTAATGTTTTACACCAGCAAATATTTTTGTTATAAAATTTGAATTAGTGAAATTGGTCAAGTGGTATTTTTTTTTAATACATTTTTTTGGAAATATGTTTGTATATCAGGCTTTTGAATCGATGATATCTTGCTGTTACATATGTATGTAGATGTTTGTGTTTTTTGTTAGGATTAGGAAAGTGAATTTGCCTGGCATACGCTGTTTAATCACCAAAATGCTTGCCCGGCTAATTAATCTCTAGACATCCATAGAATTGCCAATATGTATTGGCCTCTTGTGCATAGAGAAATTATATATATATATATAATTTTATCACAAATTTCAAAGATTGGTGTTATACGGCTACAAAATATTACATTGAAATACTGTTTTTTATTTTGTAACCTCCATTGGGTGGGGGTTAGGATTTCTCTTTTTAAAATTTTGTGTGGACTGAATTGTGGCAGGTTGAAAGGTGGAATGAGCAGAGGGACAACGGCACTTTTCCAGGACCTCTTTGAAACCGGGTGGGTTGGATACTCTTCCGAGGCATGAGAAGTCTTGAACATTCTGTTGATTTATTTTCTTCAATGTATTTGATGACTTTCACCGAGTCTTGGTGGATCAATAAGGCAGTTTATCGACATTCATCATTTCACAAATTGCTGAAGCCATTTTGCTTTTGAAGTTGATATTATGGTTCTGTTTATGATATTTTCTGTGTTCAGAACTTTAGTATGCCAGCTCAATCCTTAAAAACTACACTATCATGGATTAGGCTCCTCATAATGTTTGTAAAGTGAGAAATTGCGCTTTTTTTTTATTTCAAGTTTAAGGTATGTTATTTTTTCTAACTGAGGATGACTATATTTGAATTTTTACTTTATACATTTTTGTTACTTTAAAGGTGTCAAATCTACCATTCACAGTCTCACCTTCTCTTGATTTAGGAAAAAGACAGTTGAAAAGTAGGAAAAAAGTCACTTCCATGCATCTTTGGCGCTGAAATTGGTCGAACCCTTTTTGATGAATCGAGTAAACAAAGTCTAATGACGATAGAGAGAGAATACATTCATGTTTTAGACCAATTTCAATAGTATTTTCATAATGTAGAATTTACACAATTTCATGTGGTCGTGTAACAAATTTTAAAATTGTTGAGAAGGAAAAAGTATTCGAATTCTTGGACAAGAGCATTACATAGTTACAAGTGTGTGCAAAATTATTCTTTTGCCAGCAATTATGTTTTTAATATATACTTTAAAATCTTTATTGCACTTTAGAGGATCCGCATAAGGGGTAGGAAACTAAAAGAAAAAATAACTCGGGAACCTTTAGAAGAATGTAGGACAATCTTTGTGTGAAGGTTTGACGATTGTGTTTATTTACTATCGTGCAAATATCGTTTCCTTAACGAATAGCCCATAAAATTATTCAATAGAATTGATGTCAACGGGAATCATGCCCGCTCCCTGTTGGTATGGATCAGACTTCCGACTTAAATGGTATCTGCTCTAAATTTTCTTCCTTTTAGTTGCTGCTTGGACAGAAGAGATGGAGAATGTATATGATAATATTTTTGAATGTGACAATGTTTTAGATTAACCCAAAATTTTTGGGAAGGGTTACTTGGGAGAGACGACATCTGATATACCTAGCAGCGTGTATATCCGTCATTCTTTTTCTTTTCTTTTCTTATCGATGGGGTGACCAATGCATCTAAAGATTAATATAATAAAGTAATTATGCCATTTTAAAAAAATAGAACAGCGTTGTTTCTTTTTTTTAAAAATAAATTAATAAGGCTTTTCTTTAAAAAAAAAAAAAACTTTGCCCTTGATGTTAACTTGTGTGAGAGAAAATGAATAAAATAGTAACGATTTAAAATATTTCAATGAAAAACAATTTGATCAAATGAACTTAGTTTCATTTATAAATAAAATTATTTATAACTTTCTTATTTTTTATACAGTTATCTTAAAAGAGATACTCACCTCTATTCAGAAAGACTAAATGTTTGAATTCTTTATAAGTTCTAAACTCAATTATTAACACAGTTCCAAAATGCTGAAACGTTTGAAGTGATTGAGAGGAGCATTAAAATATGATGCCGTGCCCAGACCAATTTTGCAAACTAAGTTGGTGAGATAGAGATATCTCTCTCCACTAAAACACGCCGCGCGTACAACAAAATATGAAGAAAAACACACTTTGTATTTCTAAGATATTCGACCCTCCCCATACTTAGTTTGTTGGCTCAAATGCTATCTTTGCAATTTTCAAATTAGTTATTACATATACGGCCTTGCTAACAAGCTAATGGTTTGTTTGTAGTTTTGTTACATAAGTACAGTTTTAGTCTCCTACGTTATTTTTGTAATAAAGGAGGTTTCTATATTTTTAAAATTTAATAAATATGCTCTTCTCATAATTTTTCCTTCTATTGTAAATTTTAAAAGCTTTTTTTTTATAATAAAATGTTAGATATTTTTAAAGAAATAGATATGAAATGATTTTAAAAGTTTGTAAATTTGAAAGTTAATAAAATTTAAAGAATTTCGGAAGATGTGAAATTAGAATTTAAAAAAATGATTTTTTTTAATTTTAATAAAATGTTATATTTTGATTGGTAAGTTAATAAAAATTATTGGGAAACCAAAGTCATACATTAACTATAATAAAAAAAAAACTAGTCCAAGTTAATAAATTAAGACAATCATGGTAGAAAATACGACTGAATTTTGTACGAAATATATGAATTCTAGGTGGGACCATACACGGCAGTGGTAAAATAAAAAACTGTTATCCAATTAAAAAAGAACAAGTGAGCAAAATAAAAAAATGGAGTTTGTACTCCCAAGCATTTCTTCAATTGAAAACAACCACCATACATTAAAATATACCAAATACCAGTTTGAACTCTGAAATACATATTTTTAATAATTCGGATTCTCTGGAGTCTTTACAGCATCATTACTCTGCAGTTAAAGTCTTAACCACATAGTTCAATTTTTTTGTTGTTATACAAAATTATATAAATGTTTGAAATTTTGTTAAGATATTGACCGCTAAAACTCACATGAGAGGATCCAAAGTGTAATTTTATATAACTTTTTGTTTAAATTTATTAATCAATATCCTTAAAATACTTATCCGTAAAGTCCTTGATTTCTTCGTTGATTCCTTAATCTATCAAATCTGGGGACCTTTTTAGTCTTTGATTTCTTAATTTTCTTCAACCTTATCTTATATTGTGTTGGCCACTCACTTTCTCTAGGGTTAGATACAATAATTAATCAGTTGAATTTGCTCCCCTCTCTCTCTCTTGGTTAAACTTTTCTTGCAACTTGATTTTGTTGCTGGAGTTAATTTATTTTATATATTTAAAAATTATAAATAAAAATATGATCGAAAGAACTTTATTGAAGAGAGAAAACATTAAGAAAAAAAATAATCACAAAATACTAGTTTTACCTCGGAAGATATTTTAAATTTTAATTCCATATCTCTGGTGACATGCTATCCCCAAAACACGCAGACATGTATAGTATTCTGATTGGAACGTGAATGCACTAAAAACCTTGTCTTAGTTTGAATATAACGGGCTCAAATAATAGAAACGGTGGATTTGGATCCCTGCACTTGAGATAGAGAAAGGAAAAGTTGATTCTGTGAGGCTTGTGTGTCTATAGTGGTATTTTCATTCTACAAGTTATGTTCTAATTCTTTTTGTCCAAACTATGCATTTCTGCGTTGTAAATCTTTTATTTTATCTACTAAAGAAAATGTCAATGTGTCCTTCATAGCTCAAGAGAAAATAAGGAATCCATTATAGCTGCAGCACAATTCCATGAACAGAAAAAAAGTTACATGAAGCAAAATAATTGGAACATTCCTTGTTTTTTGTCACCATTAACCAGCAGCACCAGTTAGACGTTTTCAATAATTGATATTACACTCATACAAGAGTCATCATGGGACCATAAATAAATGAAGTTCTCCAAAAATCATAGACCCAATAGACATGACTAATGCTATCTTTAATTAGGCTTCAAAGCCGGCGATAGCGCCGGCCGCCGGCAGCCAGCGGGTCTTATTGCCTCTTTTACTTGTTGGGTAAACTTCCACGTTGATTGTTGAGATTATAAGTAAAGGTCATTTTAATTTTTTATTAGTGTATTAAACATATTGATTAAAGATTAATTGTCAAAAATTAATTTTTAAACATCGCTTTCAATAAAAAAAAACATTTTTCGTTTTTTAATTAATAAATTAAGGGCAGTAATTAATGAGATTTTTTTAATTAAATAGAATTGTCATTTTGAATTTTTATTTAATAGAATAACATTCGTTTTCATTATAATAAATAATATAATTAAAAAAATACTGAAAATGAATAGTATTTTAATATTAAAAAAGAATACAAGAGGTTCATTAAATTAATAATTAAGTGACTGTTACTTAAATTTTCAAATACTGATGTAAGGGTTTACTCTTTACTTGCCTGTCTTATAGGAAAGGGAAGTATTTTCTCGCATTTCATGTGAGAAAAAGGGTGAAAAGTTATACAAAATTTTACTCACAATAATCAAATGTAAGTTGTAATGAGTTGAAGACGGTGATCTTGTATGCCTTGAATGGAACTCAGAACATCTGAAGATGTAATCTTATATTAAGAAATAAAAAAAGTTTACCGATATCTTTTTAACTATTTTATATTTATTCAAATTTAAAATAAGTATAATATTTTATTATTTTATTTTTGTGTTCATTGTTAATTTAATTATTACCATTTAACTTTTACTGTTCTGTATTTCGGGGAGCTTCTCTTCTCTAACAAAATCTTAACAGCTCAATATAAATACCAATAACTGAGATAGGTCAATAAAGAATAATTAATTAATAAGAAATAGAATAAGCAAAGTAGTTTATTTTAACTACTCAATATAAAAATTAATAGTTAAAACTTTCCTCTGGTTAAAAGAATTCAAATTCCTCCTCTAAATCTGAGTATTGCTTGATTCTTGAAAGCAGTGTACAAAAGTAACAATAAAAGAGCCAATTGGCATTCCTCTTCATTAAGTCGCATTTGAACACCTTTACACAGATATAATAGTAAAATACACATACTCATGTGGGTAACATTTTTAATCTCTGTTCTCATATCTTGTATTTATATATCTACATACATATTTATATCTGAACCTATTATTGCACTTTAAATATGAAAATATTATTTTATATTAATCATAAAATATACTAAATAAAGCATTTAATTAAATTCAAATTCAACTTCAAAATTGAAACACAGTATAGTAAGCACACATAAATGTTTAAAACAAATAAAATAATTCATTTCATGAACTGACATTTCAATACTTATACTCTCAAATATATTACGTTTTGTAAAGTTAGAAAAAAAAATTATGCAATGACATACGTGTAATTTTAATAAAAAAAAATTATTTTTAAAAATATGCATGTAACGGGCACGTGACGGATACTAACAACGTTGTAGAATTTTCTATTAAAATAATTAGTAAAAAAGTATGTTAATAAAACATAAATTTAGTTACTGTTTTAAGTACCATTTAAAATAAAAGAATTTATTCATCGAGCAAGCACTTTTATTTTAATTAAATAAACTATATGTTAGTTCAATTAATTAGTCAAATGCATACTTGAATAATATGTAATACATTAATCTCGTGCGAATTAAATTCATGGGCCCCAGGTATCTGGGCCCATTGCATCGATAACAATTAGGGAATTAATTTTTGTGAAGAAATTCGAACTTCTATATAGGAGTTTAAGACATCTCTTAATTGAAAGTATGTTCCTTTCCGAGGCGGTTCAAGTTGGTGACCTGTTCTTCTTCAACTTCCCTTTCTTCCAAAAAAGTTATCTATGTATTTAGAATTCGTGGATTATCAAAAGCGTCTCTAGTTTAATATAATAATGATACATTGACTACATAAAATCTTAACAATTTTTAGAACTAATTTTGAATATTTTCAAACAGTAATTTAAAAAAAAATTAATGTATTTTTATATAATAAATATTTTTAGTAAAAAATTTATATTTTTGAATACACAAAATCAAACTTAAAGATTAAAATTAGTAAAATCAAATCAAATAAATGCACTGTGTCATTTAGCTTCATGACAACAAAAAGTATGCAGTGTTGGATTTAGATTTAGTTGTTTTTTGTTTTTTCAGTTTGAATTGTGTATGACGGGTTTTTTTAAGCTAATTAACTTTTTAAATTCAAGTAAATTGGGTTTTTTTGTCATTTTTTTCAAGATTTAATAAATTAAATTTATTTTCTACTAGTAATTTCTGACCAAAATATCAAACTGTACCTAAAATAAAAAATTACTCTTCAAACTCTAATATTATATATTATAAAGTTGTTTCAAATTTTATCAAGTTTTTACTAAAATTTTGTATTCTAAAACGTTTAAAATAATTTCATTTAAACCCATATGTCAAATGTTCGAATAAAAAATAACAAATCGAAGATTTAAGGTAAAATAAAGTTGACAAAGATACTAAACTTACATAATTTAAAAGCTAGAAGGACCTATTTAGTTTAAAGAAAGAAAAAAATTACACATAATCTAAATGAAAGAGACCAAACATAAATTAGATTTTTAATTTCAAAAAGTGCTGATTAAGATTTAAAATATTTTTCTAATAAAGGTTTAAAAATTAAATTTAAGATTTTAAAAAGTAAAATATATCAGAAATAACTGTTTTAATATAATAGAATTTATAATATGCAATATATATGTATATACGTGGGATATTAACATTTTTCTTTTTTATCTTATTGTAACGTGACTATATATATACACGATAGATAATCTTTCAAACTAACATGTACTTCGTATAAAGTATGGGCATTTTAAATTTATTTAGTGTTTTTTAAATTAAAGTATAACGATGAGACGTATAAGATAAAAAGATATACTCAAGGTCAAAATTTGAAAAAAAAAAAAAGCAACATTAAAAAATTGAAAATAATTAATACTTAAAATATTTTAAAAGTAAATATTAAATAATGGTAAATTTATATATCATAAAAACAAAAAACAAAAAATTAATTCACATTCAATAATAAAAATATAAATATTAACAAAATTATAAATATTTAAATTTTTACCGTTTTTTTTTATTGAAAAGCACCGTTTGATTGAAAATTGTACAAATTCTTAAAGACAATAAAAGTTTTCAATTAATGGTGAATATAAGTAATTTGTTTATTAACCAAGAAAAATTCAAATCCTCTTCCAATGTTATGAAAAAAGGTAAGTTCATGGACGATTAAAAATACAATTTTGGCTTTTTGATATCCAAAAAATATCCTACACCTTATTTTTACATTATGTCTCTCTGTCCAGAGAGAAGAGACAGATATTTCTCAATCTCATTTGTTCACACATAAAATGTGCGAGACAAAAAAAATATTATTTAAAAAAAAACACTACCCCATTTATTAATTTTAATATTTGAACGTATATTTTACAAAAAAAAAAAAAAAAAAAACAGACTAAACGAGGAAGAGCACCGGAAGCAGATCAAGAAAAGAAAAAACGCGTTTAACCCCAACGTTCCTTGCTCCTTCGATGACGAAATCGCGTTTATAGCTAACGTGGCGTGTGAAATAAAATCTAAAATTCTCAACAGTTACAACTCGCAACAACCCCCACCCCATATATATACTCCAACCTTTCTCACTCTTTATATTAATTATTCATTATATATAATTATTCTTAAAACACTTTGATTCCATCACCATCATCGTCATCATCATCATCATGGTTCGTTTCAGCAACAACCTGATTGGAATCTTGAACTTCCTCACCTTCCTCCTATCGATTCCCATTCTGGTGGCTGGTGTGTGGCTCAGCAAACAAGGCAGCAGCGAATGCGAGCGATGGCTCGAGAGACCCGTCATTGCTCTCGGCGTTTTCCTCATGGTGGTTTCACTCGCCGGGCTCATCGGCGCGTGTTGTCGCGTGTCGTGGCTCCTTTGGTTCTACCTCCTTGTCATGTTCTTGCTCATTGTTCTTCTCTTCGCTTTCACCATCTTCGCTTTCGTTGTTACCAACAAAGGCGCAGGTGAAGCTTTTTCTAATAGAGGATATAAGGAGTATAGGCTTGGGGATTACTCTAATTGGTTGCAGAAGAGGGTTAATAACACCAACACGTGGAACAGGATCAAGAGTTGTTTGCAGTCTGGGAAACTCTGTTCTGAATTCCAATCTAAATTTCTCAGCGACAACGTTGATAAATTCTATACCGAGAACTTGTCTGCGCTTCAGGTTTGTTTTCTTATCTTGATTTTGTATTCCTCGACTCGATTCCTTTTCTGGGTTGTCATCAAAATTTGAACTTGTTCATGGTGGATCTGGGTTTCAATTAAAATCCTTTTTTGTTCTTGAAATTTGATATGTTTATCTGCTTAACTTTTAGTCATGGTTGGTTGTTCTTCTGAGGATTTCTTGACCATTTGCTTGTTTTAAGTTGATATATATACTTGTAAAGTTTTGTTTAAAATTGAAACACAGCCATGATGATGATTTGGTTGCCCTTTGTTCAACCCCTCCCCCCATTATTATAATTGTTATTTGCCTGCTTTTTCCTTTGAATTTGAGTTTCAATTCAAATAGATTTCTGGAAAAAAGTGAACATTCGTCGGATCAATTTTCCTGAGTAGTAAAGGTTGGGCCCTTTTAGAAAGGTGGTCTTTTTAACTTGGATTGGCTTCCATCTGAAAAGGCTGTGTTACTTTATTTTCTAATTTCCAATGCGTTTTTTTGTCGGGCTTTATGGCCTTTTCTTATATTTTATTTTTTTATAGGACTTCTCAGACGCAGGGCTAAAAGTTATTCACTTTTTACTTTTTTAACATTTTTATTGCCCTTGAACTTGCATGATTTAGCGTGCACTGCTCGTTGGGTCTCACAATGGGATCCACATCATTGGTTGCATGTCATGGTCAAAGTTTTCTTGGACAGAAAAATTGTTATTATTCCTTCATGAACTTATAAGAAAATTTCTGTACAGAAAAGTTTTCTCAGATGTTTGCATTTGGCTCAAATTGAAAATGTGAGCCAAATGCAAGCATCTGAGCTCTGTGGAATTAAATTCAGTACAAGTGTATATACAGCTTTTCTAAGCCTCTAGGGAGGATTTCTAAGCCGTTATTTAGTGAGCAGCACTTGGCTGATACAGTCATGTCCCCGCATTCATACCCCAGTAACTGTGAAAAGCATGATGAGTTCTCCACATTTGCTTCTTTTCCGTTAATATGTTAGCTAGAATTGGAACAATCTGAATTAATTCTTGAAATTGCTGTTGCCATTTCCTTGTTTTGAAGAACCCATTTTAGTATGTTTGATGTCAGTTTGCACTGAAGTAGCTGAGTGTCTCAGCTTCATTTTTGTTATCTCACTTATGGATTTGCATTTTTTGGATATTTTGTGCAGTCTGGATGTTGTAAACCTGCAGACGAGTGCCATTTTACCTATGAGAATCCAACTACATGGACTAAGGGACAGAATGCTACTTACACCAACCCTGACTGTGATGCTTGGAATAACGATCCCAACATTCTGTGCTTCAATTGCCAATCATGCAAGGCTGGCTTACTCCAAAACCTCAAGACTGACTGGAAGAAGGTGGCTATTGTGAACATCATAGTCTTGGTCTTCCTCATAATTGTCTATTCAATTGGTTGTTGTGCATTCAGGAATAACAGGAGGGACAATTGGAAGGGTCGTTAGATTCAGTATTAGCATGTAGAGCACCAAGGCCATATGGTTTATATGCAGCCTTTTTTATTTTTCTATGTATGCTGGACTGTTTTCAGTACAGTTCTTTTGCAGTTTTTTCTTTCCTAGTACCATCTGTAAGTAGATAATGCTTTTGGACACACCTCATTTCCTTCTGTACGAACACCTGATATTGTCCATATCTGAACATTCACCCTCTACCTAATTAATGGTCTAGAAGTATTTTAGATTTTTGTGTTACCCGATCAAATTATATTGATGTGTGAACTGGTGCATTTCCAAAGTGTTAATTGTCTAAAAGGGACAAAGTTATACAATGCCTAGAACAGATATTTTTTTTGGTTGCTGTCAGGCACACAAATTGACATACAATTTAGAATTAGAATTGTAATTACAATATTTTAAAAATTTTAAAATGGAATCAGAACTCATCCCTAATATAATTAAAATTCTTAAATATGTAATTAGTTTATATAGTTTATTAATTTTTTGTTTTAGTCTCTTTAATTTTGTTTCAACTTATATTTTAAATTTATTGTATTAAATGATGATATAACTAATTAAGAGATTAACACGTGATTAAAAGTATATTTGATTTATTTTTTAAAAATAATTTTTAGTTTTTAAAAATAAATTAAACATATTCTAAGTGTTTTTTTTTTTATATTTCTTCTTCTGTGTCCTCGCATGCTTCCTTTCTTCTGCTAATACTAGGTTAAGAAATTAGTTCTTTTTAATTTTGTGATCCAGGTTCATTAACAGGAATTCAACGTATTTTGAGGGTTTTTGTAATTTAAATATTTTTATATTATTACAGAATATAATATAATTATATTTAAAAAAACAATTTTTATATAAAAAAAAGTCATTATAATTACTTATAGATTCATTAATAAATCTTTAAGGATAGGATCATTGCAGGCCTAAAGCTATTTAACTTGATGTTTATTTCTAATTGATATTACTTTTAGACACTTTCCTGCACCTTTTAATTCACTTCAGTTACACTCAGTTCCATTTTTATTCAAACAAAAATAAACTCTTTGAGCGAAAATGCTAAAAATCATAAAAATATTTTATGTAAAATTAGTTTAAATGAATTTTTTTAACTTAAGAAAAGTTGAGTATTTTCTCTCAATTTTGTCTTTTCTTTTTTCTCAACCTTGACATCCAATCCTCTTTAACTTTATATTTAATTTTTTTTCTTTTATCATACTCAATTTTTCTCTTCCTCTCTCAACTCCTTTTTTTTTTTTACTTTATGTGCAACTTCTTTCTTCTTCTTCTTCTCACTCTCATCCTACCTCACATTTATCTTTTTCTCTTTCCTTCATATTCAACTCTTGATCATTCTCTCCCTCCACCATCATTCTTATATCACTTGCTCTCCTTATCTTTGTCCATCCTTAGTTTTCTCTTTTCTTCACATCTAACTTCCATATTCTTAAATGCATAAAATTCATTTCAGTCAAAATAATTCGTTTAAACAATTCTACAAAATTTGCTCAAAGTTAAAAAAATTCACTTAAACTATTTTTGAGTAAAAATATTTTATTATTTTCTAAATTTTTGTATAAACTAGTTCATTTTTATTTAAATAAAAATAAAATTGAATGTTTATATATATATATATCCGTTCGAACTGTGGATAGACTATGAGCTGTGGCTGCCGTCAGAGCCAACTAAACAAAATTTTAATTTTGAGTTGTTTTTGGGTGGAGGCGAAAGAAACTGAGTTTTGATAGTAATTTTGAATTATTGAATGGATGCATCAGCATGAGCTCATAGGCCGTGTTTTGGATAAGGAAAAGCTTGTTGTCAGCCAGTTATGAGTGAAAACTATTTTAGCTTGCGAGGTCCACTACCCATTTTTACACATTTTCCTCATTCGTCGCATTTTCGGAAACAGGCAAAATAATATTATAATTTTTTAATCCTGCGTCGTACATGGCTTAAATATGAAAGTAAATTATATATTTATTTGTATTTTTGTTGTTAGTCTTTGTAATTCTTTTATATATATTATATTTATTTGTGTTTTTCCTTGTTCCGTACAACGGGGCTACTGGATATCGTGTCAACGTTAAAGTATAAAAGTTGATATACGTTAATGCATGTTATTGTCACTTTTTTATTATTTACCGAATAGTGGTAAACAATTCCATAAAATATGGCTTTATTGATAGATATAATATATTATCACTTTTATGTAAAATATTTTAATTCTTTTTCGCTGTAGTGAATTAAAATATTCTATTTCTCACAAACAAAAATTGTTTGTAAGTAGTAGCAAAAATATGAATAAAAACTATAAAAAAAATGATAAATTTCAGACCTAAAAATAAAATTACGAGAAAATGTAAAAATTAAAAATAAAACCGTGAAAGTTTATTTTGTTTTGTTTTACATTCATTGAGGGACTAAATTAAATATTTCATTAATTTAAGGATGCAAAACGTTAAAAAAAAAGTTTAGAGGAACTAAAAATAAAAACATGAATAAATATAGAAAATAATTTTATATTTAAACCTAAAATTTGTATGTAATACATTATTTAAATTTATAAAATATTACAAGATAGAATATATTAATAATTTAAAAATTCAGCATCTAATAAGCGAATGAAAATGTTATTTAAGTTGTTAATAAGTTAATTAATAAAATTTTATAAGTTATTTAAGCTACAACATGTTAGACATATGACAAACTTGTATCTTGATCAATACCTAAATTTAAAAATATTTAAAATAAAAATTTAAATAAAATCCTAGTCCTTATCAAAGTTGTATTTAAATTTAGTTTATACAAAAATATTGTTAAGATTTTTTTAACAAATTAAGCAAGTGAAAAATTAATTATTATTTTACTCTATGTTTGTTACGTATTAAATTAGTTAACAAAGTTTCAAATCAACACTGTTATACATCAAGTATTCAATATGCTTTTAATTTAATCAATATATCATTATAATTTTTTAAAATTATGTCTCTAATTTTTTTTCTCATTTTTTTAATAAATGACGGAGAATTATATTTTATTTACTTAGTTTGTTTGAAACTGAATTCTAACAAGAAAAATTTAGAACTATTTTTAAATATACAAAAGTTTTTATAATAATAAAAAATTTACTTAATTCTCTATTTTTAAATATTATGTGTTAATTATGATAAAGTATGTTGAATAGGATAATCTCATCCAAATTACGATAATTGATATATTGACCACTTAAGATGTAATGTCAAGTTAAAACTTTAATAATCTTAGGGATACAAATTGATTGATTAAAAATGTATTTAAATCTCTATTTTAAAATCTTACGTGCTAACTAAAATAAAAATTTTGTTAACAAACTTTAGACTTAATTGATAAAAATTAATAATAAAATTAATTTTTTTATTGTTTAATTGGTTAAGGATTAAATTATAATAAAAAATTAAAATTAATTTTAAAATTAATTTTTTATAAAAATTAAAAATGTATTTAAGCCTTAAAAATATTTGTGTATGCATCAAGAATATTCCTCAACTAAAAAATGAAAATCACTCCCCTTTAAAATGGAAAATTTACATAAATATTATAATTCCTTACAAGTTTTTTATATGTACATGACTAAAAAATGAATCTCTATCTATCTATTAATTATGTTGAAGTTTGTTTGGTGTTAAAAAAAGACAAGTCAGTATCATAATAATAATAATAATAATAATAATAATAAAATAAAAAGTTTGAGTGGAAGAATATGCGCTCACATATCCCTGTATAGGACCGTCCCTGAAGATAGACATTATTGCAGTTGCCTTTCCTTCTTTGTCATTTACATAAAGTGTGGCTGAGGACAGACACATTAGTGCGTCACAGGACTTGTCCTCACATCAAGGGTCTTTGTCATGGTTGAGTCCACTCCCTCCATTCTCTTGTCTCAACATGCTCGATCACTCTATTTTTGCAGGCCTTCCTCTTGTTAAGCTTCTTATTCGTTTCAAATTTCAGTGCTAGGAATGAAATTTGTATCACAGAACAAGGATGTGCCATTTTTATTTTTTTTCCTTTAGCAAGAACGAATTGCACTTCATATTTAATGAACATGAGTCTTACTTATAATCTCAATAAATTTTAATTAATAATAAAGAGTATATTATTAATATTCTCATATATTTTAATCTCTTGGATTTGATCGGTTTGTGTAAATTTTATGCGTACAATATTAATTTATTTTTAAATAGATTTATATAATTTCTCATAATAAACAAGAAGTTGAAACTTAACGATAATAAAACACAAAATTGATTGAAAGCAATTTACAGAAATTATAACATTCATGAAAAAACGAGTGCAGCACTCCTAATTTTCCTGGCATGAAAGCGAGATGGAACGAAACAAAATTAATTCTTACATTTTGTCCTAAGACATAATGGAACGAAAGAAAGTTCTTATTTTTTGTCCTAAGACATATATACTATCACTTTTTCTTAATTACCATTTGTCGAGGCCATGATCTTGAGTTTATTTTACGTTCTCTTCATTGGAAATTTTGGTGAAA
The DNA here is from genome assembly GCF_003935025.1 of Abrus precatorius. Taxonomy (NCBI): domain Eukaryota; kingdom Viridiplantae; phylum Streptophyta; class Magnoliopsida; order Fabales; family Fabaceae; genus Abrus; species Abrus precatorius. The sequence goes on along the minus strand of NW_020874428.1, from coordinate 33,664,404 downwards.
TAAACCAAGCCAAATTTGTTTAAGCAGCCACTTGTTCCTGTTTTCGTTTCTTCAAATCTTAAGTGACAAAATTTTCACCAAAACTTCAATTGATTTATTCATCATGGTACCAGCTTGCTATCTGCTACATGTTCAGACTTCTCTGACAAAAGTGGTGCTTCCAAATCTACCCTATTACTTATCTCATCTTCCTGGAAGCTTGGTTTTGGTGCCTCATGTTTAATCTCATCAAACTCTTTCGCTTTACCCCAAAGCACAATATATAAACCAGCGATCACTCCAATAGCCCCTACCAAACTGCAAATGAATTATGCATGTCATTAGCCATACATATAAAATAAATAAAATAATTGCACTAGTATTCTGAGTTTTTCATGAACAAAGTATAATAATATTAATGAAAGGAAGGAAAATATATTACCTTCCGATATATAACTCTTCTTTTAGGAATGTTGCGGTTATAAAAGCTGTGATGACTGTTGCTAGAGGGTTGAACATGGCACAGTATAGAGGACCTCTTTCTGAGATGCACCAAGATTGAACAAAGAAGCTAACCGCAATTCCAATTCCCTATATCATAAAAATTACAAGTTGCGAACAACATCAATGTTACATTGCACAACGAATGAATACTTGTTAAACTGATGTTGATGGGCTTGTGACTTACTGCATATAAACTACATGAAATTTGTAAAGGAGAACTCAAGATCCATGATTGAAGATCCTTCTCAGAGAGCAGTGCAAATATGGCTGATTGTATAGTTGCAAAGAGACACATCCAAAAGGTTGATAATAAATGATCTGGGCAACTTGAAGCAATTGGTACCTATTGAGTTGAAGTCGATTGAATCAGATCTTCACTGAAGGACAAAAGAATCATCCAAGATTCTGGTTTTTATTTTTACCTGCAGTATCATCCAACATGACCAAAAAACACTACTTGCTAAGAGCAATAGACAACCCAGCAGCCAATCCTCACCTCCATTGGCAGTGAGATGCTTAGAAGGAAGAAACTCCACGTGTAGCAGCTTCTGTCCTTTGACCAATGCCATGGTTAAGGCTCCACTCACGCAACAAACTGTCCCTATTACTTTGGCAATGCTTCTCAAGCTTCGTAGATCAACTTTCTCAAATCTATCTCATTCAAAAACAAGGAATGTTAATCCACGTTAAGTAAACAAAACAAACTACAGCAAAAAGATACGAAGCATTAAATCATCACCATAGTCCCAGTAAAATACTGTTAATCATGCTATATGTTAGTTAAAAGCGATTCATGATTTAAATCTTGTGTTTGTCATACTTGCAGATGTCATATATATATATATATATATATATTTAGCGATAAGAGCCATTACCCAACAATCGTTGCAATTACAAAAGTTAATGCAGGTATCAGATTACTCATAGCAGTAGCTGCAGTAGAAGATGCATAATATAAACCTCTAAAATATGCATTCTGATTTGCTGTAACTCTGCAAGGGAAAAATATAAACTTCGGGTTAGTTTCATTATTATATATTATTATTGTAAAAAAAAAAACCAAAGCATTAAAATTGCGCAAGTGATTATGCCAAACTGTACCCAACAAGAGCGGTCACAAACATCAAAGAGAAGCTCCTGAATCCCAATGAAGTCTTGAATGATTGTCTCCTGATATTAAAAAACGAAAAACGCATATACATGAGTGAATGAATAAGAATGAGAATAAGCTTAAGAGAGGGAGAATCAACTAATTATTATTACCTTTGAGAAGAAAAGAACATAGGTGCCAAAGCCAAAGTGGCTATGCCTTGCCTGTAAACTACAAAGACCGTGGTACTCAACCCATCTAACAGAGCAGCTCTTGTGAAGATGGCAAGCGCTGCATAATGAACTTGTAAGCCTATCATAACCATTAGAGGAAAATGACCAGCTAAACTACCCATTGTTGGAATGGAATCTAGTGTGAAATCAAGTTAAGTTTTGACACCCTCAATACACAATACATATAAGGAGAGAGAGAGAAGGGGGATGCATCTATTTAAATTAACAACTTGGATTTTACACATCTAAATAATTTTAATATCCATTCATTATTTTTAATTATATTACGTCACATCACTTATTATTAAATTTTCTTTCACTGTACCTACCAATTTTTTCTTATATTAATGTAAATTAAAGTTAAAATCACTGCTTCCAGTTAGCAGCTGTTGTATTTAGTTAGAGAAAAAAAAATTATATATAGTAAGATTTTAATCTAGGATCTTTTACTTAAATAAATTAATTCTATATACATGTGAATATAATAGAATTTTATAACTCCTAAAATTTTTTAAGTTGAATTTAAGCAAGTAAAAATTATAAATTTTTATTACACATATGTTTGTAATATTAGAGAAAATATAATATAGTTTTTCAATTAAAAATATTTTTTATTTAAACTCAGTTTTAAATATATAAATTAAGATTAAGATCAACGGAATTATAATATTTATCTCAAAATAACTAGTTTAGTAAAAGTTAGTTTCTATTATCGACTTGTTTAAACAAATTTATCAACCATTAACTTATGATTTTTATAAATTATTTTAACAAAATATTGTATAAATTATTAAAATAAAATATTATACAATATTTTTAGTTTATGTTATGCATTAATATGCACTTTGTGTGAGTGAGACTGACATTACATACTGCTTTTCATATATATTTTTATATACTTTAAATTATTTATTAAAAATTATCAAAATGATATAAATCTCATTTTTTTTCATTTTATGTTTTTAATATATTTTAATTAATAATTAAAATAATGTTAAAAAGTGAGTTAGCATCTTTCCACAGGTCTTAAAGATTATATAGGTGGTGTGTTTCTTGTATATTAAGAAGGGAATAAACTGTCGCCCCTAAACTTTTTCCATGATAAAAGAACTACGGACTCGACAAGATAAACAAAAATGAGACAGAAACATCAACGTGGATGAATAGGTATCCAAGATAAGGTTATCTTCTAAGGATACGCGGAGATTGGGGATCACACAACGATGAAATAGACCTACACACGTTAAAATAAATTGAAATTTCGAAAAGATGTTTCTAGTAAGAAACCAATAATTCGACCTAACGCATGATGATACATCATTTTCTTCTTGAAAAAAAAAATGCATTTGTCATATATTGTGAAGTAAAAGAAAAAGAAAAGTGGTACACAATGATAAAATATATAATATACACATTGTTGTTATTTTTAGAAAAATGTCAAACTTAAGAGTGACAAATAATGGGTTCAATCATCTCCAGCAATATAGTCTCCGCAACAAAAATCCCAATTATTAAATTTATATCTAATAATAATATTTTATAATTAGTTAGTCACATATTTAATAATAAACAATATATTTTTTATGGATACAGAGGAAGGGATCCAAATTGTACAAATAACCCATAAAAGTTAGGTGAATATTGCCAATTGCCATATGGCGCAGGCGACAAAGTCCAATCAGACTCAATAAGAAGATGGGACATCCACGGCAGTGGTGGCCAAGTCAAAAATTATTGGCACAGACAGATCACAGAGAGATCTCAAGAGTTCGTGTTAATCTTTTAATTCATATGCGTAGCCACGTAGGTTTCAATTGAATAATTAACTATTTTCAGTATATGTCTCTTTCTTAAGCGGTGGCAGTTTTTAGCGTACGCTGATCAATCACATTCGGAAAGAAAAATAATAAATAAGAGAAATAAATGGTTATACTTGAATTGGGTTTGATGTAATGAGAAGCATTTGCAATGTAACCAAACCCGACAGCTAAAATCAACGAAAGTAAGTTATCTTAGAAGATGAAAGTAACTTGGGTTGTCATCAACAACTCTGACAAATTACTATATGGTTTTGAATGCAAGTAATTGATAGGGTGTGTGTTCATATTCATATATCACCCCACATGAAAAATCAGACAAAAAACAGTCAGACCAGTTGTTCACGGGTAACACACAAAGAATCAAATGCATGCACATGCTGAAACGTTGTTGCTTTGTAGTAGAATATTAGGACTAAGTCAAGGCGTCTCTATTGGTCCAGTGCTGCATCAAATAAAGTGTGTTGCGGCAGCTTGACAGCATAGCCAAACTGTTATTTCTCTCCATTATTTCATTTGCATTTAAATACCTTTTTTTTATAACTTGTTAATAAATTAAGAAAGAAAGAAATATTTTTTTATTAAATTTTGAGTTAACACAGCTTTAGATTAACAGTTAATTTTTAAGTTAACACAGCTATATATTTAATATGGAAACAGATCCTCTCGTTTGTATATTTAGAAAGGCATATGAACGGCTCATAGCTAAAGACATCATTTATCATTGAAATGTCCTTGTTCTCCATTTTAATGGAAGCTATCAACGCTTCACCAAATACGAATGAAGAAGTGGCTACTCCATTTCCATCACCTCTTTAACTCACATGATAATGGCACCGTGTCTTCTTGGGGTGCCTGTCCTGTAAAGGGGAAACTGAACGACGGAGACGATGATTGAAACCCATTGCACTCGTGACAGTGTGGGGGGGGGGGGGGAAAGCCTTTTGTCAATAACGAGATTGAACAGTGATATTTACACCACAATTTTATCATAACAATAATCTTTTGTATTGTGAATCTTCTGCTCAAGTCTTTAATTCATGCATGCCTTTATCAACTGACATAAATACCGCTACGATGGAGAAAATGAAAAGGGAATTTTTCTTGAAAAAATAATTGTTTAATGGTAGACCTTTATCTGTATTTTAAAAATATGAATGGCTAAAATGATTTCACATGATGTGCTCATGCTCAAATTCCAAATGGGAGGCCTCTGGTCTGACACCTAGTAGCAGCATTTAGCTGATTGAAGTTGACAGTAAAAAAAAATATTTTTTTTGCTAATGACAATAAAAACATTTTTAATAGATTAATTTGTTAAAGATACATTTTAATATTTTTAAATCTCTTTTTTAAGGTAGAAATAACGTTAATGAAATTTTACATTCTAATATACAATACTAATTATGTTAAGTATACTTACTTTTTGTTATTCAAAATTCCTTCTAAGTTAAATAAAAATAAATAATACAATACTGAATAAATTATTATTATTATTATATTTAAAGATTCAAGTCTGCTGATTTGTATATAATTTATATTTATTAACTTATTTGGGATTTTTGTTTTACTTATTTAAAACATCTTATTATAAAACAAACTTTCAAATGAATTTACATCTACAGTCTTTTAAAATGGCTAAAATAAATCTTAAAAACAAACTTAAATCAAATAAATATCAAATTTAGATCTTAAATTCAAAATTTACATCAAACTTAAATCTTATAAAATTTAACTCAATTCACATGTTTGGAGCTCATTTCATTGCTTTAGGTGAAAGGTTTAATATTTTCACTGAATTAGGTTAGTTTAGTCGATAATTTCCACCAAAAAAAAAAAAGGTTATCAAGATTTTGTCATATTGATAATTAGTCCAATAAAATTGATATTGTCTTGTATTTTTCTATTAGGTTTATTTACACAGATTTGTTCATCATCTATCGCACAAGCACACTAATGCAAAATGCTATTTTGGCATTGGATGACAAACTCCTCATTATAGTGTGAAAATAATTGACAGAAAAAGGAGTTTCATTTTAAAATAACTATTGTTTACAGTTTTGTATAATTTTTTATTAAAAAAACTCATTAATTCCTTGATTTTAAGAAAATATAACCACATTTAATAAAATAACTTTTCACTTAACCCTTGATAATTTTTTTAAGATGGATAGATTATTAAGAAAAAAATTAAAGATTTTTCTTTTGAGTAATTACATTTTTTTGGGTTTAAGAGCAATCCCATCTTCTTTTTGTTGGTCCAGAGGAGTAATGACATCTTCTCTTCTTTTGGTGAATAAATAGCCTTGCATGCATTTTGAATTTCGCGTGTCACGGCCCATATCGTAGACTGGTCCAATAAACTTTGAAACGTGCGTGTTCCCTCCAAAAACGGCGACTGCACTTTTTTCCGTGGGCCTTTGCGCCCCATAAAGCGTTGTTATTTGTTGGCTATTAAATAAGATTTCAGTTACCCACTCTACTAGTAGAGCCTAAAAAAAAACACAAACACTCACTCTCTTGTAATATTAAAATAAGATATTGTTTTAAATATTTAAATATTAAAATATTGAAAAACACATTAATTTATTATAAATTATTATATAATTGAACTTTTCATCATAATTATTACTTTAAAAGTAACGTGTAGGTGACTTCTATTTGCTTAAGAGTAAATCCTTACACTACCTGATTATTAAAGTTGAACTCAACATTAAATACTTATTATGGTTATTGATAAAAAATAAAATAAAAAATATAGCAAATATTAACTCGTTCTCTCGAACTATTAGTTAAATAATTAAAAATAATTTTTATGAAAGCATTATTAATGTAATTCATTGTAATTTTTAATTTACCTCAGAGTTATGTCTAATAAAAAGTAATTAATTTATAATAAAAAATTGGTATAACGATTTCAAAATATATAGCCCTGAAATGCGCATTATAATTCACAAAGAAGCATATTTTTGGATATATTCTATGAAGAATACTACTCACGTCTCGTTAAGTGCGTGCTTACAGTATGCTTCTCTTTTTCTTTTGTCTTATACGTCGTCATTAAAATTTAAGGTATTAAACCATTGGCGCAAACGTAATCATATAGAGGGACCATTGGTGAACTATTATTGGAGCAAGGGTCTTTAGGAAACCACCTCGAGAGATTTAAATTCTTCAACTAAAGAGTGATGTATTTTCGATATAGAAACTGTAAATTTCAGAGTAGAAAACTCCATTGTACCTATTGTAGTGCATACACTGATTGAATTTGCGAATGGATCCTTGTTGCAGTAAAGGCATTACTAGGCCATGAAATATCATGAATATGGAAGCCAAGAGTAATTAGTTTGAGAATAATTATCAGAAGGAGCCATTAATTACGTTTTAATACTCTAAAATAAATGACTACGTTTTAAATTTTTTAACAGTGACAACTTATCAGCATTCACTTATTGCCCTTCAATATTATTTTAAATTCCGATTACCTAATCTTCCTTCTTTATTATTACTATTATCATTAAATGGTTATGATGAAACAAAAATGTGAAGTTCCCTAAACAACTATCGAGATGTTCTCTAAAGGGGTTTGTCTAATAAATGTCACAATTTTTAAATTAAAAACCAAATAAAAACTTTAATTTTATAACTAAAATATTAGATGCTATTCATTAATATTTTTATTTTATATGTATCTTTCAAAATCCCTTTCAAAAGATGCAATAACAACTCATTCTCGAAATAATGTCTTCGACTATAAAATTACTCAATGAGTATTTTTCATTTTACCTTTTTAAGCATATATGTATAAGTTTTTCTTTCTAAAAAAAAGTCATATCTCCTTGATTTTTTAATTATAAAATTTAATAAAATAATGTCTCATTTTAAAAAGATAACAATCTTAAAAAAAAATTTCTTGAAAAATATTTTAGTAGTCTTGTTTAAAAAGAAAATTTTGTCGTCTATAATGATACATTTTTTGAGTTAAATATTTTAAAAATTTGTTAAATCCTACCTAATTTGAATATAATTTTTTTTTGTAAAAATATATAAAATAAAAGCTAAATTTATAATCTATCATGTACGATTTTATGAGATCCTATTTTATTTTATTTTTTGACTGGTTTAAAATATCAAATACTTTGATTTATTTTATGAAAATAGTACTCGATACTCTTATAAAAAAAAGTTATATATACCTTTTATTAAAAAAAAGGTATTAACATTGATTACTGGATTTTGAATAGAAAATGAGAAGTACCTTAAAAACATGAATTAATAAATATATTATTTAATTGAGAGTTGTTGTTTTAAACAAAAGGAGAGTATAAAAAAGGTGACCTACCGGTTTGTTTAGAGGCACGTGGCAGTTAACGCGGACAGAACAACAACCATGTCGATGGTAGACATGACCCATAACTTTCCTCTAACTTCATTATTAGGCGGCACCGAATCCAAGTCAAATGTTCCGAACTCTGTCATGCATTTGGACCATTCTCACCTGTCAACCAGAAACAGAGTTCCCAATCCCATGCCTTTCCCATTGCCATTGCCACTGCATCCTTCTCTCTTCTCTCTCTTTCCTCCAAAAGTACTTTTCAGGATACTTCTCTATTCATATCCACCTACTGTTTGTAACTAATATTCACGTGTGCTTCATTTTTTTAAAATCAACTTTTAACTTGCCTTTTTATTGATATTTTAAAATCTCTATTATATGAAACTTAAAATCTTTTCAAATTTATATAATTTTTTAAAAATATTTAAAAAAGTTGTAAGTAAAATGTAAATGAATAATTTGAATTTTAATAAATATTCCCTTATTTTTAATAATTTAATTTGATAAAATTATTTAAAATTAATGAATTTAGGTTTAGATTTTGATTTGATCGTGTAAATAAATTAAATTAAGCTTGTATATCTGACATTTACATTAGAAAGTTTGTTAAAAATTTGTGTTAAAGGTGTTTAGACTTTATAAGACACGCTGAGATTAATTCCGTAAGGTTTTGTTTGGACTTTAATTAATCTCAACCAACACTGCATTGTTCATGGAGTGAGACTTGGTTAACTTAATTTGTTGACTTATGAGATTTTTTCTAATATATATGTTTTATTTATAGAATTAAAAAAATTTATTAAATTATAATTAAAAAATTTAATTAAAAATTTTGTTAACTTTAATTCTTAAAATTGAAAATAAGTAGTTAATAACAATAAAATTTTATTATAACAAAAAAATATTTATTATATTTTTATAAATTTAATATAATAACTATGTATTTTTTTTATAAAATTTTTATTTGTAAATATTTAAACTCAACTTTTTAAGATTGAGGTTAAGAAAAACCTATCTATTAATCATAGCTGTATTTTATAAAAATTAATCTATTCCGATAAAATTTGTTTGTAATATAATAAAGTTAGTTTTTTAAGGATATTTTTATATACAGTACTCGAGTTTGTGACTTAAAAGAAAAACAAACGTGTACCCCCTGCATAGTTGGAAAAGTTAAAATATATTGCATAATATACATTTAAAAATAAATAACATAATATAAATATAATATCACGTGATACAAAATAGTATTGATTGAATGAATAAATTACATCATTAAAACGTGTTTTTTAAATAGATTTTAAAAAACCTCTGAAATATCAAGTTGGATTTAAACAACCACAACAGTTACGTGTAAATTTTGTTACAACTCAAATTGATTAAAATTAACATTGAACTAAACTGGATTAGTAGGACGAAACAACTCTATGACATTCTTGTTTTGGGTGAGTATATAACAAATAAAACAAACATATTATATGAAAAAAAATATGTATACTTAATTAATTGTAACCTTATTCATAAATTGTCATTGTATGTGATTTTATGTTTAATTTGTAATATTTTTTTTATTAACAAACATTTTTAAAAGTTATTTATTAAATTAGACTTTCTTAAAAACTATTTATCAATCTAAAGCTTTTTTCTTTCACATCACAATGTGTATTGCATCATGTGTGATACTATTTTTATTTGTATTTTGCTATGACATTGATATGTATATACACAAATATAAAAAAAAGTAAGAATTATATATATATATATATATATATATATATATATATTTAAAATTCAATGTTGCATTTTATGAAGGCGATATCTATCATGTATCTGCGCTGTATAAGTATCATGTAAAAATATGTGATATTAGTTTGAAATGGAAAAGAGCCACGTATCTCAATCAACAAGCATAGTGTTTTTAAAAAATATATATATATATATAATACTTTAAAATTATAAAAAATTATTTAATATTTTATCTATTAATCATCGAGAAAATTGCTAAGAGGATGACATTTTCTAATTTACCATTCAATTTCAATTTTTTTTCATTTTTTGAGGACGAAAATTAAGAATAAAATATAAATTTTATTTAATTTTAAGATAATTTGATATATTTTAATAATTTAAATTCAAATAAAATGACTCTTTTAATTTATATAAGAAATTAAAGATTCACACAAATCACAAATTTTAAGTATAATAGTATATATTTATTTTATATTATTTTTAGCTAATATTATGTTTTTATTTAAATAAAATGTATCTTTTAACGTTAACTTCTGTTTTATGAAATATCAGCAACAAATTTTAATCAGAGAACAATAAAAAATTAGTTTTATTACTACACGTAAATTTTTTTTTCTGAGAAATTAAGTCATCTAGTGTTAACTTATAGTTTGTTTTAATGTTATAATCGGAAGATGTTTTTAACGCTTCTGGTAATATTTAATGGCGACATTGAATGACCGATGTTATGGGGAGGCAAATTAAACATGTTTAAATTAATTTTTAATAAAAATTACGAACAACAATATATTTTTTATTAATTAAAGGAGATAACAGAAAATAAGAAAAAAACTCAAAAATTAAAAAAAAATGAAGGATTTTTTTTTCTTTTAATGACTCTTCTCTCTCTTCTTCAAACAAATAAGAAAATTCTTTCAATTTTTTTTATTGTCTTCCTCTCAATACACAACACCAGTTAAGAACGCAAATGTTAAACTATGACATAATATATATGAACATATATACAGGGAGTAACTCAAATAAGAATATTTAGTTACGGTAAAAAAATAAAAATTATTGAAGTATATTTAAATAGTTGAAAATAATAATAAAAAATCAACGTATTCTTTTGAATTTATAGTTCTTATGATTTTTAAATTTATATTTTTTACTGGATTCATCTCCCCCTCTCCCAGTATATATACATGTATGTGTTAGAGAAACACATTCAACGAAAGATAAATAAAAAAGTATAAATTAAGTTGTTTGAAACTTTTTATTTTAAACAATTAAAAAATTAATTTGACTTTTGAAAGTAGCTTTAATTGTTATTTTAAACATCTCAGTAATTTAATGTTAATCGAAGAAAATTTAAGCATTGATTACGATAAAAACAACAAAAAATGATTTTTTTTATTGAAAAATGTATTAAATAGAATGAATTGATTTGTATTTTTGTCATAAAGGGAGGGATGAGTGGCATTCTATCACTTGATCTACATGGGAGGTTCAAAAATTATTTTTATTTTGTATAGAATTTTATAAGACATGTGTTGACTTGTGAGAAAAATACATAGAAAGTCATTGTGCGATGAATATTTGAACATAAGTTAATATACAGTTGAATTACACAAATTAAATTATTATTATTTTATTATATCATGGAACCAATATAATGAGATACTTTTAATAAGTTTATTTTTAAGTAAGAAAGTAAATGATGTTTTTAAATATTTAAAACTAAACTTGGAGATCGTATTTTGAATTCAATGGAAGGTAAATACTCACTCCATTTTAAATTATGTTTATTTAAGTCCATGCATATACTTTTAGAAAGTTATTAATAATATTAAACACAGTGATAAAATACTCTTTTTTGCCTAAAATATTTCCATGAAAAGAGTTCAAATGTATTTATAAATTTATTAATTTTTTTTAATTTGACTTGATATATTCTTTAACTAAATAATCTATTAAATACAAAAATATTAATTTTATTTGATGTAAAAACTTATAAGACATATATTAAAAACAAGAAAGACATGTGGTTACATGGATTTTTTTTAAGACATGAATTTAAGCAATTAATTATAGTAAACTTTTAATTAAAAATATTATAATTCTACCGTTTTAAAATAATAAGCATGTCATTTCTTAATAAAAATAATTTTCTTTTAAATATTTAAACTCAATTTTAAGAATTGAAGCTAACAAAATTCATATAAAATAATTTTATCTTTAAGAATGAATATTCAAATTAAAATGGCTGGATTACTCAAATTAATATTTTCATTAGATTGATATATCACAATGAGGTACGTTTAATATGGTTGATTTTTATGGAAATAAATAATTTTTTTAAAAAAAAAATTAAAATAAATTAAGCCTATAGATTATAGTTTAAATATAAAAAAAAAAATCTTTCCATTTTAAGTTATTTTGTTTAATATAATGCACATATTTCAAGAAAATCTCTAAAAACATCAAATACGATAATAAAATAATTTTTTAGACTATTTTTTTATTAAAAGAGTTGAAGTTTATTTATAAATTAATTAAATATACAAGTAAGATATAAACGAATAAGGAAATTTTTGTAAAAAGTCAATAAATTTTTTTAAATAATAAATATTTTAAAACAACCTAAGTTTGTTAAAGTAAAAGATAATTTGAACTGAAATTATTATAGTTATCCTTAAATTAAATAAAATTTACTTTACAACGCTCTTATCATGAAAACAGAATTTTGAGCAACGCCAAACCTACCCTTATCTAAGATCTGTGAGGTACTGTGTCACCTGCCAACCATATAAGGCATTTACTGCACTCCAGATCTGCTGCATTACAGTATACAGCATCATAACGCGTGGTGTGTCTTGTCATTTACGTATATTTTAATTTTCTAAGGTCCTAATTATAATTATAATCTAATTAATAATAAAGTATTATCCAGAAAAGTATTTAGCATTGAAAGAACGTTATCTAACTTCCAACATCTTACACAAACGTACCCAAGAATCACCAAATGGATACAGTTTCCAGATTGTTCTCTGAGTTCCGAGTACTCTATTGCATGAAAAGTGAAATGAATTAGAAATGATATTGTTATGATAATGTCACGACGGCAATGAATACAAAAGTGATTATAATAAAATTCGTGTTTAAGTAGGATTTATTAATGCCGCGTATTTATATATAATAATAACAATAATTTATTAATTAATAATTTTATATCGTGAGAAGAAGACAAGTGGGAGTATAGTGCATCATAGGGCGCTTATAAATACGTGATGGGACGCGAGATTAATTTCTTCAAGTCGTGGCTCAAACTCAAAGGTAGAGTTACCAATTAAAAGAGGATAAAGGAACAGTTTCATTGCAGAAACGAACCTCTTAAACCATTGGTCGTTCTTCCTTTCTGATATTCTTTTGGGGTATTGGGATCCTCCCGGTTGCTGTTCTTTGCTGTCATCGATTTTTGGATTCTATTGTGATTAGAAAATACAGAAAAAATAGGGAGAAAAAGTATTTAGTGCCTAGTAAAAAGGTATTAGTGTTCAGCATTTACATTTGACAAGGGAAAAGTTGAAACGAATAATATATAGTATACGAGATTTTTATTTGAATATCTTAGATACTATATAGTGCAGAGAAATGGGTACTCCTTTGTCAGCTTGGCCATGGGAGAACTTTGGAATGTTCAAGGTGCAGAAAATCTAACTATGTTATGATATTAATGCTTCTTTCTTTATTATGATAATTTTACTGGTGCTGACATGGTTTATTTATGTGATCTTAAATTATTTTTCAATATGGATGTGTAGTATCTATTATATGGGCCATTTGTGGCGAAAGTCCTGTATGGATGGTTCTATGATGAGGAACACTTCAAGCTGAGCTGGTGCCTTCATTTGCTTGTACTATGTGGTCTCAGAGGTCTAATTCATGTGCTTTGGGGTTCCTATAGTCACATGCTTTTTCTTACAAGAAATCGACGGATTGTTCAAGAGGGGGTTGATTTCAAGCAGGTTGACAAAGAATGGGACTGGTAAAAATTGGAAATTGATTTGTTTCTCTCTTGGTTTTTTATTTTTAAAATTAAGTCACATTATGATGAAAATGGTTTCATACATAGATGGTTTGTATGATTAATGTGTCTCCTAATATTTTTTATTTATTTTTTCAAACAGGGACAATTTCTTGATTCTTCAAGCACTAGTTGCCTCCATGGCCTGCTTAATGTTTCCCTTTCTTCAACATCTTCCTCTCTGGAATGTAAAAGGTCTTATTGTTGCTCTGATGCTCCATGTTGGAATCTCCGAGCCACTTTTTTACTGGGTGCATAGGAGGTTCCATGGAAACTATCTTTTCACCCATTATCATTCACTTCATCATTCATCTCCAGTACCCGAGTCTTTTACTGGTGAGCATCATAGACAACCCATCTTCATTGTAAGCCTCGTTTCATAATGTCTGATTTTGGAAGTGATTGTTCGAAAGGAATATTAGTTTCAGAGATGTTTATTAATTATTATGTTCAAACTTCATATTTCGAACTACTTGTTAATCTTGTATTGGTGATTGAAAAATGACTTGTTTTGCTGCAGCTGGACATGCAACGCTTTTGGAGCATCTTATTTTGACGTTGGTCATTGGAATCCCTATCCTTGGGGCCTCTATGATGGGATATGGATCAACAAGCTTGATATATGGTTATGTTTTGACTTTTGATTTTCTGAGATGCTTGGGCCATTGCAATGTTGAAATGGTTCCGCATCAGCTGTTCGAGGCATTCCCATTTCTTAGATATGTGATATACACACCCACGTAAGTTGATCTAGAGCTGACGCATCCTTGAGTTACAAATATAACTCTCGGTTATAGGCATTACATGTTTAAGCACAAAACTTAGGTTCAATTTTTTTTAAGTGTAATTAGTGCTGTTTATTAATCAAAATTAGAGTTTTATTTCGATAATTTATAATAATATTAAATATAAATATTTTATTAAAATAATAATATAATTTTAATTAATAAATATATAAGACAATATCGAACAAATAGCACACGAGTTTTGTCTCATATTTAGTTGTCAATTTACATAAGAAAGCCCGCATTGATTTCTGTCAGCTTTTTAAGAAGACATGTGAAAACCATTTACTCTGTGACCTAAATGCAAATGAACCATGCCTAAATAGCTGTGACAATTTAGGTACTTTAGGGCATATTTAGATGTTGGAAGAGATAGAGAAGGAAACAACAAGTCAGGGAAAATGGAGTTGGAAGAAAATCAGGGGATGGCTAATTTTTATTTTATTTTTCTGGGGAAATGGTTTTCTTCCTTTTATGTGGATGTTTAAACTCTATTAAAATTAATTTTAATTATATCAACTTTGAAATTTTAGATAATTACATGAAAATCCTTATTTCCTTTTCCCTTTTTTATAAACTTTCAAACATTAGTGTTTATTCAAAGAATAATTCTAAATGCTTTTATTTCTCTCCCTCGTCATAGGGAGATGAAAAAAGGCCTAAAGCTAACAGTCTATGGTTCTCTCTTGTGAAGAGAGAAGTTCAAGCAAACAAGTGCATGGTCCACGAAAATTGAACTTTTGCCAAGTTGGAGACTTAATTTATTCGAGGGATAAACTGCAAAAGATTTTTGTCTTGAAGCTTGTTTAAATTTCAGCCGCATAATTTATTTGGCTTTCTTTCATGCTGTTGCAACTGCCAAGAGAATGACATAAGTGGACATGCATTGCATTTTCTATATAGTGGTCCACGCACAAGTTCAACTGTGATTCCAAACCTTATCTTATTCACGTCCATTTCCCATGTAGTTGCACATAATATTCACTTGCTCTCTATGCTATGCAGATATCACAATCTACACCACACTGATAAGGACACTAATTTCTGCCTCTTTATGCCTCTCTTTGACGAACTAGGCAATACCCTCAATAAAAAATCATGGCAATTACACAAAACATTAAGTTCAGGTTCAGGTAAGCTGTCCTATGATTTAATTGCTTCATTCAAATAATATATTTCATTTTAACTTAAACGCTTGATGGCTACTTAACATTGAGAATAGCACTTCACAGAAGCTGCATTCTGAGTTTTGATGTAAAATTTTTACCATTAGTTACAGATTCTCACTTTTTGCGGAAGTGTTAATATTCATTCATGTCTATGATAAAGTATCTTTTGTATGAATGCAGGAAATGGTGACAAGGTACCGCATTTTGTTTTCCTGGCCCATGTAGTTGATGTATCATCTTGTATGCATGTTCAATTTGTCCTGAGATCCTTTGCTTCATTGCCATACACAACAAGGTTTTTCTTGGTCCCAGCATTGCCCATTGCTTTTGTAGTTCTGCTAGCAATGTGGGTTTGGTCCAAGACCTTTTTGGTTAGTTTCTACTACCTCAGAGGTAGATTGCACCAAACATGGGTTGTTCCTAGATGTGGCTTTCAGGTGGGTCCATCGTACATTCATTAGTCACAAATTTGTATTCATTTTTTTTTTCCACAATGATAAAAAAGAATAAAATTTAGCAAGTATTGATTTTTTCTCCCCTTCTTTTTCAATATTCTTACAGTATTTCTTGCCATTTGCTGCTGAGGGAATCAATAAACAAATTGAACTAGCTATCCTCAGGGCTGATAAAATTGGGGTTCAAGTCATAAGCCTTGCTGCATTGAATAAGGTCTGACACATTGAACTTCTTCTCTTGCTATTTAATTTGACAAGTATAATAAAACGAACTTGATTAATTAATTGAAACCTGGCGTTCTCTGAGCATAGTTGGTGAAGGTTTGAATGCTTTGTAAGGTGGATCTCTCATACCTGACAAAACTATCGATATGATATGGTGCATCATAATTGCTGCATGGAAATGGTGGGTCACTTTGTAACTTCTGAAACTGATGAAGTATGGCTTCCCATTTTTGGTCTAGTTATACATCAAATGAAAAATAACAGAATCATTCTGGCACATGATCATCCGTTCAGGATTTCAATATCCTTGACACCTTTTCATGCGTGTTTGGTTCAACTTACTTTAAAGAAATAATTGTTTTATTTTGTATTTTTTGTTTTCTTGAGAGATTTTTGAAAAAGTAAGCAATTATTTCTCTGAAAATAAGCAATACCAAACATGTACTCGAGTTTGTCTGGCATTATAGTTTCTCGCTTCCGTATTGACTGAGTCCACTTTTCTTCAGTATTATAAGTCCATAGTGTATTGTATGATTACAATAATCAGTTATCTAATGAAACACTTGACCAAAGTATATGACAGATCAATGATTTTATCATACATTTAGCTTAGTAAAAAATATCAGAAATTTGTTATATTAACTAACTTACAAAGAAACACATGCTATCAATTACTCTCCATAAAGGGTTGGCATAACATTATCAATGTTAGGCTTGGTTGACGCTTGCATTAATTTCAAATCTTATTATTCACTGAATACAGAATGAATCCCTTAACGGGGGTGGAAAGCTTTTTGTGGACAAGCACCCAAATCTTAGGGTCCGAGTTGTTCATGGGAATACTTTAACTGCTGCTGTCATACTTAATGAGATCCCTCGAGATGTGAAAGAGGTGTTCCTAACAGGAGCTACTTCCAAGCTTGGAAGAGCAATTGCACTCTATCTTTGCCAAAAGAAAGTCAGAGTTCTGGTAAATTTTATCATAGTCCCCACTTTTCACCATTTTCACTAAATTATTGATTATACATCTCCTTCCTTTTCCTACCATCAATTTCTTGGCTTACAAAATTAATTAAGTTAAACTATAACCGGCTAATAAGCTATGCCCGTAGTTCCAACTTGCAAAGGTAAAAATGGTATGAGGGAGGTTTAATTTATTTTTGTTTCCTATTGATAAAAGGAACTAACTTTAAAAAAATAATCATTAACCATGAGAACTTTACTTTCAAGTGCTTGATTGAATTAGTGAATAGTCATGGCCATGGTGGTGATAGGATAAAAATTGAGCAGGGGCACATAAAAAAAAAGAACGAAGTAAAACAGAGTGAGAGATAGGATTCCAAAGAAAGAAAGAAAGTCAGCAGAATGCGTGTCCTCTCTTGCCTCCACCTGTATTTAGCTCCATTAGGTAGCAGTTCATTATATTTAATTTTGGATATAAGAATATACTAGATGACATGAAATTGTAGTGCTGTATATTTAATTTTGGATATACGAATATACTAGATGACATGAAATTGTAGTGCTGGGAAATGTTATCTTTCATTGTTTAATTGCTAGTGGGGTATGCAGGAGGACCCTTTTATTCAATGATTATAATTTAATGAGAGACATTGTGAACTGTAAAATATCTATATGTATACTAATTAACTCGTTGTTAGATCTATATGCCGATAACAATGATTAATTCTCATGATGCAGAAGTGTCATGATACTTTGATTTATTTAATCACAATTACTAATGGGCCGAGAGCTACTTTTGCAGATGTTAACTCTTTCAACAGACAGATTCCAGAGGATTCAAAAGGAAGCCCCTCTTGAATACCAAAGCTATCTTGTTCAAGTGACAAAATACCAAGCAGCACAAAACTGCAAGGTACTAACATATATATATATATGCCAATATCCTTCCCCCGAGTATAACGTGATTTCTTACTTATACTAACTTCAAATAAATAATCCATCACGTGTTAGTTCTGATGATTAACTTATGTATAACATGTGCATGACAAACTTTGGAAATTTTATTATGGTTATGATAATTTAAATTTATAGTAATTGCATCGTGATCTCGTGTCTTAATCCAGACGTGGATTGTTGGTAAATGGATCACACCAAGAGAGCAATACTGGGCGCCACGTGGAACCCATTTTCATCAATTTGTTGTCCCACCCATTTTATCATTCAGAAAAGATTGTACTTATGGTGATCTAGCCGCCATGAGATTACCAGAAGATGTGGAAGGGCTTGGCTGCTGTGAGGTAATCAATCAACTTCACCAATACCTTTCTCATTCATTTTTTGATGTCTCCGTTAATTGTTCATGATTTTTGTCTTGTTCTTCAGTACACGATGGAAAGGGGTGTTGTTCACGCGTGCCATGCAGGAGGGGTGGTACATAGCCTTGAAGGTTGGTCTCAACACGAAGTTGGGGCCATAGATGTTAACAGAATCGATCTTGTGTGGGAAGCAGCACACAAACATGGCCTAAGGCCAGTGTCAAGTTCCACACACACAGTAAAAGAAAATTAAGTCTTCAGTCAAAGTATAATTCTTAAGGCCATATACATTAATTAAGTATTGCATGTCACAGTGGCCATCTAAGTGTGGTTATATTCTTTGAAGTCGATGTACTACTACATTTCTAATGTTTCTTATATATATATATATATATATATATGATCACATTGACAGTGATTCGTATCATAGATTAGATGAAAGCAAGCTAAGCCAGCTCCCATCCTTATTTTGCTTCTATATATTGAAGATTTCCCTTCTATATTCATTTGTTGCATTTATTGTCGTGGAGAGGAAAATTACTAAAACATAGCCAAAGAGAAAGAAAAAAGAAAAAAAATCGGTTTCAACCTTTAAGAATAAGAGAACGTAAATTAAGGTATTAGTTCGAGAATTTAAAAAAAATTTAGAAAAAATTATTTATAAATGTTTGATCATTTAAAAATTAATGACAATAGAGAAAGTGATTTTAAGAAATTAAAAATGATTTTAATATAAATGATAATATTAATTATGTTTTAATTTATGTATTTTATAAATTCAATGTACACAAGAAAAAAAAATTAGTATTATTAATATAACTATCACTGTAATTTTTAATAAACTGTATTTATTTATTTATTTATTTATTATCGAATTTCTAAAAAATATTTGTTAGCGTGGCGATATGATCCTTTGAAATAAGCATACACATTATATTACAAAATCATATTTAATAGTCAGCACGGGTTATTTATGAATGAATGCGGTTTATATATATATATTATATGTTAATAATCACACGAGAGATAATAATAAAAGAATGACAAAATGTATTATTTTCCTATCCAAATTATGAGATCAAACCAAATTACTATGTTATTTATTAGAGTAAATTCAGTGAGTTTTTATTATTCTATGCAAATGTTGAACCATGAAACAATTTTTTATTTTATTTAATCATAAAATAGTCAAATAATATTATCAAAATTTTATTTTATTCCATGCTATTTTATTTCATCTCATCCATCATTATATATTTAAACTCTTTCCTAACAATAAAAAAAATTAGCAATTTGTTTTTTTTTTAAGTTTATCAACGTATTTTGCACTTGTTCATTATGCATGTGTATATTTTTCTAATTTTTATACAATTTTTTTAATATTAAATTTATTCTTTAAATATTTGTGATATCAAATAAGAATATTAGAGATTAAAAATAAAATAACTGTGTTTATACAATATGTACAAATACGACAAACTATTTGTAGAATGAAATTAATGTCAAATCGATACTTGAATGACCCAAATAATAGTTAAGCCTCAAAATGATTGCGGTTTTTGTTTAGTGACTCGTTTTATTTTTTTTATTTTTTAATGAATGTTTCATAATAAATATTTTTTATTATTTGTCTCCTTCCAAGTTTTTTTTTATCTACCTTTATATAAAATGATTTTAAAATATATTTTAGATACAATCTTGTATCCATTAATAGTTTGTATTCCTTCAATAGTAGTATTATTTATATGTATTATTTTAAAAAAAATATTTGTATTGTATGATTTTAAAGAATGTGAAATTTTAAAAATACTTTTAGATCTCCTTGTTGCTTGTTTTACCGGTTAAACAAATAGAATGTGAGATCGGAATAAGATTAGTCCTTTTCTTCCTTAGGCTATTTGTAATTTGATAATTGATATTATTCTTACTTGTATTAATACAAGTGAAGATTCAATTAATTGGTCTCTTTAAGTTGAATTAATTGATAAAAAAATCTGATAAATTTTTGAACCAGCGTGATATTTTTAATTCAATACAAAAATTGTTAAATCTTTAAAAGATAAGAATATTTCTATGGAAAGAGATTTATAATAGACTTCTTTGATGAAGACAAAAATTAAAGATACATCTCAATGTGATTAGTTGTAATTATTGTGATTTGGACTTTGAATTTGTGATGCATGTGTTAAATGATTGTGAGATTGTTTTTAAATTGTATAATTTTTTTTTAATTAATGAAAGAGATAGAAGTAAATTTTGTCAATTTGATACTTATTAGGTAGCTGATTTTTAATGTGCAACTTAATAAATTAAATAACTTAGATAATTGAAATATTGTATTTAGTTTTGTAGTTTGTTTCCTTTGAAACAAAAGAAATTCTAAAATTTTCAAAAAGAAATATAATTCTTTTTATCTAGTTAACTAAATATAAGGTTTTATAGTGTTAAGTGGTCAAACTAATGATTCGATATATTCAAAGTCTTATCTAAGTTTGTAGAGTTGTTAATAATTTATTTGTAATTTAATATTCTTTCAGTTAATAATTTGTATTCTTTCAATAATATTATTATTATTTAAATATGTTATTTTAAAAAAAATTGTATTATATTTTTTTTATATAATATAATTTTATTATGACTGTTTTTAGTATTTTATATTATTGTGTTTATTGTACCTTTTTAATAGTGTTTTTATTATTTTTATAAAACAAATGTTTTTATTACTTGTAATGTTTATGATGTCAATTTATCCATTTGTATTATATTTAGTATTTTCATATTATATGTCGTGATTTCATTATTTTCATAATATTTATGATTTGATAATTATTTTATTAACTCACTTTTATTTTCTTCCAACCATTTTTTCAATGTTATATTTTTAGAGTATATTTTAATTTAATTTAAATACACTAATAATATATATTTTTTACAGTATCTTCTAAACATGACTTGTGATATAAGACAGAATAATTATTTTTTATAATAATTAATACAAAAGTTATGTTTATGATTTATTTTAATTAATTAATAATGTAACAATACACAAATTATTTTTTGTACTTAAATAATTTTTTTTTATTTATAAAAGTTAGTATTTTTATAATTAATTTCTAAAAATGTAGTTAGAATTTAGTTATTAATAAAATAAGCTAATAAAAATTTAATCCTGGTTTTATTTATTAAGAGTCGTGTAACCTTAAAAAACTTAGAATGGAGGGCAAAATGGGTCGGACGCAAATTAATATTAAATTTATAATTTTAAATAGATATTAAATTTACTAACGAGATCTTCAAAACTTTGATTAAGGAATTGAGAGTATGTTGTTTTAAAATACGTTATACTGCATTAAAAATGGTAAAAAAATACCTTTGAATATTTTTATAAGAAACAAAAACTAAATCACTAAAACTAAAAAGATAATTAAGTCAATTATATTTTTTAGAAATATAAATTTTATTTCAATAATACACATAATATTAAATAATATAGTTAGTAATTTATATATTTAATAATATTAATAAAAGAATAATATAAAAAAATTTAATAATTAATTTATTTTAAATTTATTATTTATTTTTGATAATAAAGACTGAAAAAATGCTTCATCTTATAAAAAGAACTATAGGTAGTATTATATATTTTATAATTTTTTAAACTATTGCCTTCAACATTTATTTTGTGTTATTATAAATACTCTTAATTGAATATACATATTTAAAAAATGGTTATTTAATTTGTCATCGAAAGGGGTGTGACGGCAGTGAAAGGAATGTGCAGCTGCACGCAACTCCGAAACGATAGAGTAATTATTAATTGAATGTTATGGTTCGTAGCATTTGCCTTGGAAACCGCCGTATTAATAACTCATTCAATTATTATTTATGGAAAGCCAATGTCATTAGGTGGTTATTCGTTGGATTCACACAACATTTTCAACAAAGGAGGTGCAGACTGCAGAGGGATTTCCATTCACATGCAATCATGCTTTAAAATTAATTTTTTAAATACTTAAATTAAGTATTCTATTCCAAAAATTTATCTAATAAGTAGTAAAAATATAATAGAAGTGTGGCATTTAATTAATTTATATAAATTAATACGTAAAATATATTTTTAAACATGTAAAATAAAGTAAAAATCTTAATTTCAGGATAAAGTAATTTAATTTAAACATTTAAAAAATTAGAAAGATGTCAACAATTAAAATTAAAAATACTAAAATTGTATATTATATTAAAATATAAAAAATAAATATGCAATTAAGCTTTAAAATTATTACTAATAATAAGATATATATATATATATATATATATATATAGAGAGAGAGAGAGAGAGACAGAGAGAGAGAGAGAAAGAGAGAGAAGGTAAATGTAAATGTTAAAAAAACAATTATTAAGTCCTATCAATTGATTAAGTTAAAAATATAATACGTATATAAATTTTTATATTAATTATGTAATTTTAAATAAAAATAAAATAATTGTATATGATGTATTTTTTAAATTTTCAGCTAACGATAATTTTAAAAAAAAAATCTTTAATTTGTGCACAACAACACACACATTAAGAATTTATATATAATTTTTACTGTAAATTTTAATATGATAAAATGTATTGATATTAGTAATTCTTATAAATTTTTTAAAAATTATTATTTATTACCTTCTTATTATGTATTTTTTTCACATAGGTTTAAAAAATTTATTTTGATGAAAGTGATTAGAACATTGAATATATTATTTAGTTACCGTGCAAAACTTTAAAGCGTTGGAAAAAAAAAAAGAGAGTATTAATTAACAAATAAAAAATTATATTTAATTATTTAATAAAAATAAAGGAGTTAATACATTTAAAATATAAAAGATATTTAAAATCACGGGAAGACGTTATTTACAAAAACTGTATAAAAATTTTAACTTTTCAATATAAAAGCACTTTGGCAATATGTAATTGAATCCTTATTCTTAAGAGTATTATTTTTTTCAATATATTCTCTCTCAATGTGTTACATGAACTTTCCAACTTAAAGATATCAATTTTTGTTGTTTATTAATTAATAATATATTTATATAGTTTTTATTTTCAAGATTATCCCATGATTGTAATATTTTAATGTTGTATATGACCTAAGATTTTGTGTTTAAACTTAAGCCCAACTTGATAAAAAATGATAATAATGCATGAAATGAGATTAGGCCAATTTGATTTGTGGATATAATATATAAATTGTAACACTATATATAGATAAATTGTAGGCTTGAAGAGATGTGAAACTAACACTGAGACAGAGGCACATTTTATTTGAATTTTTAAAAATAAATTATATAAAATTTAAAAATAAAAGCTGGTAGATTCATAATCTGACATATAATAAATAAAACGTGTCTTAAAAATACATAAAGTCTACTTTCTTTGTTTCTTTTTTGGTGGTGAATGCCTACTTTCTAAAATATGTATAATTAATTTTTGAATTGGGCTGAGTTAGTAAGATAGGACTGGTCATGTTGTTTTCCGTATTTGCTAATTTATTGTTTTATTTTGGGCCTCCTAAATTGTTTATTGTAGTGTGGCTTATGAAATATTCTTAAGGCCCACAGGAAAAGTTGTTCAGCAATTTGGGCAGGGCCCAATAAGCTCTAACGCCGGTGTGCATGGTTAATACGCAAAGCAACAAAACGAACATGACACGTGACACTAGCGGTTCCTCGGAATCGGACACGTGTCTCGTTGTCAAAGATTGCAAACCGCCAATGTAGTAGTGTCCAACAATTCCTCCAACTCCAAGTTTGCATTTCAAGTTTCACAGAAGAAGAAGAAATGGAAAAGAGAGTGCGCCTAAGAATTCAAAAAAAGAAACCCATTAAGCGCAGCGGAAGAAAATTGTTACTGAAAAAGGTTTTTGATTATCTCAATTCTGATACTTTCATGTATGCTCCTCTCATCTCTTCTCTACCCTCTGATTTTCTATCATCCAATGCCTTTCCTTCCTCTGCTAAAGGTTTGATATTTACTCTCTTGTTTTCATTTTTTCTCTTTCTGTTTAAACTACTATGGCTTTTTCTTTCATTGTTTTCTTTGATATGATGTTTCAGTGGTGGATTTGAAAAAGCCATCAAAAGAGAGACAGTGGCTTCGGGAGTATCTCAAATCTGATGTTTATATGTATGATCCCCTGCTTCATCTTTCTCATTCACCTCAAGGTACATTTGTTTGAATATTTTTTTTTTTTGTAGTTCTCAAGTTTAATTGTCGTTGTAGAATATGAGTACGCTCTTCTTTGTTACTGTAGCTGCTATACAGTAACTTTTGAACGGTTGAAGTTTGGTAGTTGAATTGAATCAACTTGTTCAAATTGTGAAGACATCAGATTTGAGCGTTAATATGGCTTTTGATGTGTGATTGTGTTTGAAGCATGTTCATCATCATACTATTGGGTTCATTGTTCACTTTATCAATGTTGGAGGCGGGAACATAAAGTAGCATACCAATTATAAAAGTTCTTTTTTTTAATTGTTGGAATAGAAATTGAAAAGGTAAATCGTTGAGTAAGGTAAGTCATGAAAATAAAGTTTGCAGTATTAATTAGTCAGAGCTGCTTAAAAGAGGAAAAAACTCAAGGCAAGTTTATAATTGCTTGCTGCTGCCTATCATAATTGATGCCTTGTCTTGAAGGCGTTTGCATTGAGGTCCTCTCGATGATACTCCAAGATGTCATCTTTGCTTGAGACATTTCATATTTGAGCTGTGACATGCAAAAAGAAGAAAATGAAATGAGAGGATATGATAATGTTGGTGTCAAATTATTTCACTGGTTAACAATTAACACTGCATCTTTTCTAATGATATATCTCAATTTGATTGTGCCTTGTCTTCTTTTTTGTTCTCCTTGTCCTTTTTGTTTCTCTTAAAAAATTGTAGCCATCTTCCCTTCCTTATTGATTGCATTATGATTTGTGACAAACATATTGTATTGTTCATTGATTTAGTGTTGCTATGGTGAATTACAGAACCTTTGGCGCCAGACCGTGGAATGATGGGAATGGATGATTCAACTAGAAGGTTGGCAATGCAAGTTAATCAACGAACTGGTCATTTAGGAAATGCAAACCAAAGGTCTGAAAGTCATCTTCCTCCAATAGACCTCTCGGATCAGCAAACTTGGAGGCACACAGAAACTGTGAAGCATACTGTGTACCAAAGTTGTCGCTCAACTTCTGCACCAAGTAATAGTTTTTGCAGCATAAAATCCATTAATTTGCAACTTTACTTGCTTCAATTCATATCAATTATATTCGTTTATGATTTGTCAATTTTTACTGAAAATGAGATTCAGTTTAATAGTGGATGCGATATAATAATAGATTGATTTGTCTGTTGATGGAAGATTAGACCAGCTAATATTACCATTTTGATGGTTAATGTGCTGTGCCAGTTGACTTAGCGTAAGGTATCTGAGGATGTCTTTGAATGAAGAACAATTTTGAACAATTATAACTCTACTTATGTTTATGCTGCAGGAATTGGGACCCTCAACTCGCACCTGAGAGCTCATAGTTGATTGAAACTTTTCGATATAGCTGTAAACACAGGATAGTAAAACCTATACGTGTTGTACTTTAGGTGTATATTATAATTGTGTGTAGAATTTAACTAGATATCATTTTCGTTTTTTGGTAGAATATGCTAGTGCCGTTGTTCGTAACTTACTTTGATATGCTTTTCATGTAATGTTGAGTTATTTCAGTGGTAGTTTGAAGCTCCTTATATGCTAATCTTTGGCATGGGGCTGGAATCTAAATAAAAATTACTCTAAATATAACCACGAAATTCCTGATGATTTTTCACCATCTAGACTAGACTAATTTACATGAAAAGCAGGTGTTTCTTTCTACATTATTGGAATTTACGTTGGATGATCAGCTAGTTAAATGCAAGGAAGATTTTCATCAGCAATGGATGATAACGGGACATATGTAGAACTATTTTTCACCAGTTAAGTTAAAAGGGGTATTTTCACTAATAAATTCAGAAGGGCCGTATTTTATTTTATTTTTATTTTTCAAGATTTTGTAAAAGAAACAATGTCAGCGTTTTTATATTTATTAGTGAAAACATAATAAAAAAAGAAGAAAAGAATGAAAATTAACACATATATTTGTAGCAAGCTAGGCAACACGATCGTAGTGATAACTAATTCTTCCCGGTGTTGTACTAACGGGGTATGTTGCCAGGGTTTAGCAGTCCTGATTTTGTTCATGCGTCTGAATCAATCTTGAGAATACAGAAGTTTTGTAACATCGGTTGTATCTTTCAAGGTTAATAGTGTTTGATAAGGATATGATACTGATTGAAATATCAAATGTCCCACAATCATGAATTGTTTGAAGCTGGTTTTGCTAAATAAGGTTTAGTGGCCATACTTACAAAACAAAGATGGTTGTATTGCTTTTTTCTTTATAACTTGGTTTATAGAACTTTAGTAGTTAATACATGCATATGCATGTAAATGTATTTTCTTGATTTTGTAGGTCATTGTCGAATTAATACAGTAAACAAAACAAGCTTCAAACACCTCATGATATCAACGAAGTTTAAAAAAAGAAGATAGTTTTGTTGTTTTTTTATTGTTTTTTTTCTTTACACTTGATAGAACTTTGGTAGTTGATACATGCATGTGCACGTAAGTGTATTTTCTTGACTTCGCAGTTCATTGTTTCTTTAGTTTGTACTACTTTTAGGAGGCAGACAATGAAGTTGTCCGTAATGTTACTGTTTTTCGTTCATTGCTGATTTGCTGTTGAGATATTTCTTCTTAACGTGCAAGTCATCTCTACTGTCACTTTCATTAATAGTTGCTAGTTATGACAGGCCATTTATATAATTCATTGTCGTTAAAAGGCTAATTGAAGTAAGCATTTCACAGCTTTTCTCATCAAAATTCGGTTTTGAAAAGTTATGTTGTACTTCCGACTCACCGTGCACCAGGTCTTTCTGCCCTACTCCACTCAATCATTTGTTTAATGTCATCGTCCTTCAACTTTAGTTGTTAAAACGTAACTTCTCAGCCCCAGTTTTGACTTGGGTCGTACAGGTTTTGAGCATGATGTATTTTACTCTTTTTACCCCATATATGGTGAATGCTATTGCTATTGGTTTTGGAGAAGAAACGTGCATGCACATTACATGTAGCTAAACCTCACGCATGCACTAGACTCTTTTTATTTGGTCCCTCCAACTCCATCTTTGATGTAGCTAGGGGACAGTGTTTAGCATTTCATCCCGTGGTTGATGCTATGACTTGGTGCCCTTTGGCTAACGTTAAGAATCATTTCTCCCACCGTGTCACACATTCTGATGTAACACTTATGGTTCAAAATTAACTTCAACAAAATCAATTTTATTTAATTTTCAAAATAAATAAACCTTTCATAACGGATGCAATAGTGGGTATTAGTTGTGCGTTGTATTTGTGGATGAGTGAAGTAATGATATTTGTTTTTTCATGGCCTGTATATATGTCATCAATTTATATGATCAATTACTGGGCTGTAAAATCCAAAAGTAAATTTAATTATTACTAGCATTGAACAGTGAACAACTTGATCATGGCTCGTGCTAGCATGCGTGAATGGAGTTTTACTCGACGGGATTGGACCTGATCGAAATGTCACTTTCGTTTTGTGCCAGTAAGAGACTTTATAAATACAACCCCCGAGGATCTCGTAGTGGTAACTCTACCATATCTGGTCTGCCACTGTCAAATTGCTAAATGTTATTGTCCTTAAAGCTGTATCATGCTCTTCTTGACCACATCATCCCTATTGATTGAAATAATGCATGATTTGCATCCCCTTGTTGCTAGCTGTTACGGTGCATTAATTAATATGTATGCTCAAACCTTTGAAGTTCTTTCATTTTTTGTTTTACTTGTATTTTGCACTAGTATAAAGTGATTTCTTACCATGGTGTTAATTTTGGCATTGCTGTCCATCATATCATAGGGAAATAATGTAGTGGTTAAATGTATGATACTGAATTTTAAACAAGTTGAAACTTAAGTACGGTAATTGTGAAATGGATGGAGGGGAAGTGTGTAATGATTGCTGGAACTTGAAGGCAGAAAATCCGGAGGCCACATGCATCCAATGAAAAGACTAGTCTTTTGAGCTCCTTATGATTATATGCTGTAGCCTTATCATGAAAGATAAGTTGTGGTAGAAAAAGCCACCTGACACCTATAAAGGCCCCCTTCAAAGCTATGCACGTGTATGCCTTTAAATGCGCATACCCCCACCTTAAAATCGCAGTGCCATTGCCATCTGTCACAAATATTGCCTGAAAAATATTTACTCACAATCGTTGCATTGCATCCCTTGTATTATAGTATTATATAACTACATGCAACAAATGCATCTGGGTTTTGTTTAAAAATACTTAGAACATAGCTGTGTATAGTTGCAATGATTGAGAGAGGTTGTGTGTATACTTAATACATATAAATAGCATTTGAATCCAATAACAGACGTGTACGAGAGGTACATCAAACTCTGTACATATGCACAATTTAACATTATTTTCAATAATAATAGTGCAGTATCAATCTTTATCTGGGCTAGGCTGGTGTCTTCGCTAGTTTCAGATACTCCCAATGTTAGAAAAAGACGTGTAAGAATTTTTCTTGATAAGATTGGTCTCCATCCAACTCCACGCTCTTGATATAATGAATGAATTGACACCCCATTTGTTGAATAGTGCATTCAGCTTAACTTTTCCCTTGAGTAAAAACATGTCTCTGTCTTCCAAGTCTCAAAGCTATGCTAAGAGCTTTTGTATATATCACACCCTCCAACATATCCTTATTTTATGAGATTAGAACTTGTCCGTTTGTAATTATAACACATAACACAATAGCAGCATTTGGAAGAATTTTCACGAAAATTTTAAAATAATTTACGATGATTATATTTTTAAATATATATATTTTTTAAAATAATATATTTTATTAAAATCATTTTTTACTTTTATCTATTAAATTTGTTTTCATAAAAAATTATGTGCTAAATTTTATTAAATAAATATTTAACTATTTAAATTATTTATCTTAAAAATATTTAACTATTTAAGTCATATCATGTTCAAAATTATAATAAAATGATTTTAATTTATAAACACATTAACATTGTTAACCATTATTAAATATTTTTCATCCCTTTTATTATCTTCCCTTAGTTATTACATTATATATCGACCTATCACGTGTATCACCTTATATATATATATATACCTCTAGATATATACATTCAAAAGTATCTATGAAATATTTTTTATAATAAAAACACATCAAAACATTTTTTATAGAATTTTAAAAATAAAATGTAATCAATATTTTAAAGACATTTATTATCATTTCAGATAATTGCATTCCTCTATTAGGATATATGTAATTTAAAAGGGTTATTTTTCTTCTTCTCCCTAGGTTGATTAGTATCTTTTCTTGCATTGCGGTTGCAGATAAAACCAAACAGGGAAACATGATTTCTGTACCTATTTTTCTGATTTCCACCAATCCCTCAAAATGTACACGAGGCGACGCACGAGCACAGCTGTGAAAAGGACTGCTTGAGTATGGCTTCATTATTGCCCTCCTTCCAAACAAGCACATAAATTTCCAATTCATTGTACTATTCTTTTGCTTTAAATTTGGAAAGAGTTGGATTTAAAAATTGAATTTTTAAATCGAATCAGAAGATACATAATAAAATTTTATTTTATTAAAATTTATAATATTTAATAACATTTATGTATTCAATTTTATAATTTTTAATAAAATTTTATTATATACGTTTTTATTGTATTTTTTTAATACACATTAAACAATATTTAAAAAATAAATTAAAATAAAACTATACAAAATAATTACTGTTATTAGCGTATTGATAAAATAAAATCAAGTTTTATTTATTTAATACAAAAAATGTTTTATTTTATTGTATTTAAACAATACTTTTATAATTAGCATGGCTATGAGTGAAAAATCGTTGTTAAAATAAATAGATAACTGTACAATTGCCTAAACTATAGTTTGTTCACATTTATAAGAAAATATTTTTCTTGTTACTTAAATACAAAAATGCTGTAGTGATTTTTTGAATCACACAAAAAGAAATGAATCTTCTTCTCTCCTTTATTCATTTTTTCGCCAAATACTCACATTAGATTAATTCGTTCATTACATTAATCGTGAGAATCTAAAATGTTAGTTACCCTTGCTGTTTCCCGCACAGGCGATTTTCTATCTATAGAAGCAGGCTAATAATAGATTTCACGCTTCAATCCATTGTCTTACCCTTTTATCCCTGTAAACTGTACGAATAATAATTATAGTTGTTGCATTGCGGTTTAAACGATTGAATCGCTGAGGCTATTTCTATCACTATATTTGGAAATTTTCAAATTAAAAAAAGTCTATAATTGCATTGTGGCCACGATACTTTCTTCTTTTTCTTTTCTCAAACGATAATCACTTTGTAACTGCAGGTTGGATGCGACTGCACAGACTACCACCGCAGTAAGTAATATTCCAGATCTCATCAAGTAAAATGCAATCTGCAAACTTAAAAACATGTAATAATAACATTTGATCTTAACAAATTTACTAAAATTTTCAGTACGCTCAGGCTCTGAAGTCATAAATGATTTACGGGGATCCCTTAATTAAATGAGATAATATATTTCACTTGCTATTCTCTTGAATAATTAAAACTCACACAGGAACCCCCCCCCCCCCCGGGCCATAACAAAGAACAATAAAACATCACTATCATCTTATTTATGTAATTGTATGCATGTAATGTATAAATAATGACTTTTGTCATACGTGTGAGAGAGTGAAAGTAACATATTTTGATTATCTATATCGCCAAAACTATTAATTATTTAATAGTCATATATAATTATTTAATTAAGTTGCTTGATTTTTATAATTTGGTGCTTTATATTTGCTCTATATCCTTTCACTTTTATATAAAAATAACTCTCACGCTTAATAAAGAAAAGATTCTAGTGTTTCAACTCATAGTAGTGTAAAGCGACATGGAGTCACAAATTGCATGTCCGATCACAAAGTAAAACAGTTATCAAGGACAGAATCATGGAAGTTCGAAATTAAATTCTCGTCATATCTTGAAAAGACATGATCACGTATTGGATTTGGGTACAAGCTCTAGTAGTCTAGTGTGAGTATCCACCACAAACTACTGTTGGAAATTGACAGACCTCTAACATTTTCTACCAATGTGAATGCAATTATTTGTGAGAGAAGTGCACACTATTTGCCTATATAAGCACATCTATGCAAGCCCTTTAATGGCTATAATCTCTCTTCATCTCCTATTCCTTGGCTATAACCTCTCTTAATTACTACTGTTTTTCTCTGATCTCTTTTTTCTCTCTTCTTGTTTGTAGCAGTGTCAGAGGCAAAATGAGCACTAGGAGATCTTCTACATGGCCAAGAGGGGGCTTGCATGTAAGGGGAAGGAAGAAAAGGGCTAAGCTGTGTTTGGCAAAGAATGCGAATAATGCAGTGAAACCTTGCTTGCAAAAGAAGCTTAGGGAGCTCCAGGGGACAGTTCCAGGAAGTCAAGGAATGGACATGCACACTTTGTTCCAAAGCATTGAAAAGTACATACTTCAACTTGAAGCTAAAGTCATGATCCTAAGGTGCTTGTCCAATCTGTATGGAGTATAGAAGGAGATAACTCTCTTAAGCACTCAACCAATTAAAAATGTTCATCTTTTGTCTCTGGGCTCTAGGGAAAGAAATCGCCCCTTAGAAAGGATGAAGGTATGGTTAACACCATTACTGAGGCTTCTTTCTTTTGGGAGTGGAGGGAATAATGTGGTTGTATTTTATTTAAACTCTGCAATAAATGTTAGGATATCTTTTATGGTCTTTTCTTGCATTCTTATCTATAGATATGTTTTCTAAGGAGAAATATTGTGCCTTTTAGATCTAAACATTGCTACACTTTAGAACCGAAGTGCTTTAGATATCTACTTGGCTGACCAATTCCCACTTTGAGATACTGTATTTCTGTAAATTAACTTTGGCATAATTTTTTTTTATATAAATAAGAGACAAATTGAAAGAAAAAATGAGATAAAATAAATGCTGTAATAAAAAAACTTATTAAGATAAAAACATTACAAAAAAATTGTAAGAGTTTTTGTAAAAACAATATATCTCATTCTCGTGAAGACAATTGAGTTACTATATAGCTGAACGAAACATTTTTACGAGTTTAGAAGCATGATTCTGGTCATTCTAGGTTTTAAAGGTTTCACAAAATAAAATGTTAGCAAATTCAGTGTAAAATCAGTAAAATATCTAAACATATATTTAAAATTTCTTTGTCAAGTGTACCTTCTTTCGTTGTTTGAATAAACGTTAAATATTATGTCTGTTGCTTAAAAAAGTTATGTTAAAAAATACTTTAAAATATAAAAAATTTAACACACACATACAGTGTGCACATGACGGTGACAAACCTTTCTTTTTCCGCCAAAGGAAAACAAAACCCAACATGGTCCTAGCCAATAACATCACATATATTTAATATTTGGGGCCTAATTATTATTATTATATAATCATCACATAACTCTTGTTTGTTAACATGGAGCTTTATCACTTCAGCTTTCAGAGAGCCCAATTTCCGTCTTTAAACTAAAGAATAAAAGTATAAAGTAAAAGAAACTATCAGTCTATCACACTGAAATGAAAACCATCGGAACATCAGGGCTATATGTGTGTGTGTGTGTGATATTGTATTGTGGTGTGGGGTATATATGCGCATATAAAAATTTAAGGCATACAGAATATATAAAACAAACACTTTTGCATTAATAAAACAATAAAAACTTGTCCCTTTGACCCATATAATAAAAACTTTTAAATAATAAGCGCACTTAACATTGAGAGAAATCTAAATATATGTTGAAAATCAATAATGGCAATTTATTATATTGGTATGTAAGGTGTAATTTAAATATTTTTTTATATATTCAATTCTAAAAGTTTGGATTAAAGTATTACATATTAAAATTGTTTTTAAATGTTAAAAAATATTATTATAAGTAATCGTTGAATTTTTAAATAAATAATTATTGAAATTTGTTATTTCATATTAAAACAGATTATAATATATATTTTAGAATTTTAGTACCGAAATTTGCAACTGGTGAATATTTATGAATGATCATTTAAATCAAGTAGAACACAAGATGATAACATCACAATAGGTTAGTTAAAGTAACAAAAGAATAACAAAGAAATACCAATAGTGGTCTAATATTTAAAGTTGGTTTAATGTAAACATGTTATGAAAATTTTAATTTCAAATTTAAATAAATTTTATAATTAATTAAATTTTTTGTTTTACTAACATGTTTATAATTTTATCAATATTGAAATATGTAAGTATTGATGATTCTTAACTTTATAACTTTGTTAAGTGATTAACAATAATTCAAATCTAACATCTAAAACAAAAATAAGAATCAAAATATTTTTTTTTTTATTTCATGGATGGTTTTTCATTACATATTAATGTGAATATTTTTTTATTTTGGTTTTCAAAGATGTATAATATATATATATATATATATATATATATATATATATATATAAGACTCTATATTTTAGTGAAAATTTGTGTACCATATGGATATTATTAAATTAAACTAATATTTTTTGAAAAATAAAAATTTATTATGACTTTTTAAAATTTAATGAATTTTAAAAATATTAAATAATTTTATTAGAAATAATAAACAATTTATTGTATTAAATAATAATAAATTAAAAATATAATATTTCATTTTAAAAATTTGGTAATGATATGTAATAAAATTAAATATAAAATTTTAATGTAATTTTACTTTAAATTTTAAGTTTCACTTTTAATATAAATAAAGAGAAAATAAATTTTATTTAAAAACAATGCTGTGATATATTATATATAAAATTAAATTTAAAAAGATTATATTTGGGGTGTACGACATTTATTCATCGGGCACAAATATTCTCTAAACAAGCCACCAAATTAAACCGCTGTGTCTGAGAAAAATACCCAATAGTTTTACACTGAAAATAACAATTATGAATTGTAGGAAACAAAAAAGGAAAGTCTAATTTTTTAAAAGAAAATAATAAATCGTATGAAAACAAATTTTGGCAAAAGTTATATGCAACATATTTTGCTTAATTTTTGTATTTACCTATTTTTTTTTTTCATTTCTAACTTATTTTTATCTAATAACATAGATTTACATCAATTCATGTTTGATTTTTAGAACAAAGCCTCTGGTTATAATGATTAGTGCTGTTTTCTTAATTTTAAAATGAGTATTTTCTTATGATTAAAATTTTCAAAAAAATAATAATAATGAGACGTGTTACTTTGATATTATTAATTGTAGCATCCAGTTTAAATAATTTCCCTCAATAGCTCATACACTTAGGGGCGTGAAACCTTATACAAAATCCTTAAGGTAAACTACTTATGTTGGAATTGTTAATTAATTTCAATGCGAAAAGACTTTCCCTGTAAATGGTTAGTTCTCGCCGTTATAAGAGAAATTCAGCAAAGGGGTTTTTTTCATCTTCCTTTAAACAATACTCGAATTCACACAGACTGATGAACGTAGTCTGTGTTTGAATTTATATTTGATATTATTAATATTATTAATCATAATCTAAGGTGATGACAATTTCAATGAAGATAATAATGGGCCGCTACCATCGGGGCCACCTTCGGTTCGGAAATACAGTACGTGGCTAATTAGTTGCCGGATAAAATAGACTGGAGAGAAAAAACATACCAAATAAAGTTGTTGAATTTGCATTACTGCATGTATATACTTTTGGTTACATATAGACTCGTAATATATATATATATTGTGTGTGTGCATACATTAAATAAATTTTTGTTGGTCTGGTTTTATCAAATACATCAAATCAACCCTCAACAAGTTGGGGTGGTCTTTTTTATACAAATTTTAGAATTTTATATTGCGAGGAGTTTGGTATTTTATATCGAATCAATGCGAAATTATTACAATAAATTGTGAAATTAAATCAATAATTTTAAAAATTAAAATTACAAATATTCCTTTCTTTTTGTTTC
Source organism: Abrus precatorius (assembly GCF_003935025.1). NCBI lineage: Eukaryota > Viridiplantae > Streptophyta > Magnoliopsida > Fabales > Fabaceae > Abrus > Abrus precatorius. Next base: position 33,628,530 of record NW_020874428.1, on the reverse strand, counting down.
ACTTAAAAGTTTAAGTTGAGACGAACTTTATGCGATAAAAAATAAATATAGTAATTTCAAGAAAAAAATATTGAGTGGAATAATACATATTTCACGACTATTTAGTCACAAGTTTTAGTTTCACTTAACTTTTCTAGCTTATGTGAATGTAAGTCTTTTATGAATATTTTATAAGTTAAAAACTTTTTTTTACCTTGAAATTGAGGCATTATTGTTTTATCAACCTTAGTTATTATAAAGAAGAAGAAAAAAAAAACCAAACATCCATTGCATGTGTAAAGACATGTCATGGTTACGTACGTGCTGCCACGTTTTTAATTCTATGTATATATATATGGAATATAATAGATAGATTCACTGTTTATGTCTAATGTCGTTAATTAAACAATTACATGCTAAGATATTTGTTTGAGCAGTATCTTAGAGGTATAAAAGTGTCTCAGAAGCGACCAAACCCTTGATTCATGGCCATCATCATGGATTGACCAATTAAAAGACACGAATATGAAACCGCTAATCAAATTGAACACTTTTAATTCAGCTTTTGTCTGTAAAGTTCGTACATTAATAAACAAACTCCCACTGGTTTGACCATCCTGTTCTGCACATAAATAGTCCCGCCAGCCAAATCAGGAGCATATATATGTCTTTTGTCAAATTTTCATGCAATGCATGTTTTATTGTCACGCTTAGGGAACGCCAATTACCCTACGCCCAACTTCGTCATTATAATTAGTGGCATTCGTGCCCAAACCATCTAAAACTTTTCCATTTTACCATAGGAAAAAAGTTCATCATTTTCATCTGACGTTGTTGCGTTGCTGTAAATCTTGAAATTTCATATCAAAATGATTCGAAAGTTATTTACTCACATTTAATATGATAATCAAAAATAAGAAAAACAATATGTTGGCCACTATTAAAACTCCAAACTATAGACTGTTAATACCTAAGTTTATCCAGACAATTGTGACATTAAAAAGACATTCATTTAAAATTTTTAGATGAAAGATAAAAATAAATATTGACAATTTTGTGAGCTAAATGCATGTGATAAATAACGAAAATCAAACGAATATGATAAATGAAAATTCTAAAGCCCCAATTTCTGAATCGAAAAACGTGTCAACCCTAGTACAGTAACCCGTTGAGACCCTAATTAGGCTTGACCTTAATATATTAACCAAAGAATTAATTAATTGTTTGATCATTAATTTATCATAATTGGCAATTAAAATAAACGAGATTGATTAATTTACGGCTGTAATTTAACCTTTACAAGATGAGAAAAGGGAGTAGCAAAAACATAGAGGGAAGTTTTTTAAATTTCATTCTAAAAGAAAAAAAATGTATTCCTCCAATTTTTTATTTCATTCTAAAATTTATATATTGGTACATCTAGCTATTTCTTATTTTAGTTTGATTACTTGATACACTAGTCCCGATCCATTATAGCTAAATAAATATAAAAAATAACATCAATTTGTTGGCAACAACAATGTCGGTTTTATACATATTTATTTGTTCATTGTTTATATTATGTGTATTTTAATTTTGTCTCTCGTTAACATTTTGTATATATAACTATGTTTATTATTAGTGTTGTTTGAGATTCTCATGATAACATCGTCAAAATTAATTATTATAACAATGACATTTTGACTTTTTAAATAGTTGAGGAAAAATCTTTGGATTTGGTCAAGTGTGTTGTCACACTTAGAAGATATCCAATAAAAGTATATTTTATGATAGATTAGACTCAGCCATTGATGCATCCACTGCAATATATGCAACAACTAATGCTTTATTTGCCTACTCAACTCAACACAAGCCCTCAATTTTGCAATATTCAAAATTGTTTTGCTCATCAGCCTGATATTATAAAAAGTGGAGGACTCCACGCGAGGGTGACTTTGCTGTAGTAAGTGGCACTAAGGTCACCGGTACTTCCATACAGAATATAGATATAATCAATGCTTAAAAGACTAGCAATTTTCACATGAATTATTGGAACGAAAAATATTTTACTTGAAATTATATTAAACTTTTAAACATATTTGGTAAGAGTTGTTGTATATGAGATTCTATCCCAAATGCGTACCTATTACCTTCAAAATTAATATTGTCGTCAGTTTTGCTCCAAAATTTCACCCGCAGGTTTTAGACGAAATAGAAGTGAGATACACATCTATCCATAATCTATCTGAATTTGACACGAATTTTACATAAAAATACATTTTCTATTACTCATACATTTGTTTATTTTTTTTAATTTTCCCATTGTTGTCCAACCTGTCTCTATTTTTATCTTAATTTTTTTACTCACATTTTGTGGGGGGAAAATTGCATGGATTTAAGACATAATATATTGTGTTATTACTTTTACATAGATGTCCACCTAAAAGTTGTCTAAAAATTTGTGATGACTTTGACGACTCTCAAATTGCCATAATTAAAATGTTATTATTTATACTCAAACATGTTAAACGTGTGTGTAACTATTTTTTGAATATGTTATCACGGTAAATTAGGAAAAAATGCACATGGTTAAGTCTATCTCTTTGTTGATATATGTGTTTAAAGGTTAATATAATGTATAATATTTATTCTCACTCACTTTCATTTCAGTTTTTAATATATGTCACAATAGTAAATAAATTTGTTTAAAATCCGTCTGAAAATTATTTAAAAATATTCAATTTTTTTTTTGTCCCAAATTCATCTGAAACAAAAATAAACTAAATTTGTTAATCTTTTTGATCTAAAATTTATTCAAAATTATTGGATAAGATCTGTTTGAAAATTGTGAAAAATGTATTTGTTTTAAAAAACCATCTCAAAAAAAATTGTCCCAAAAAAAAAATAATCAATGTGCCTGAAAACAATATACGAGGTTTTTAGGTCAAGTTCTAACTATTTAATTAATTTTAACATTTTATTAAAATAGATATTTATACACTAATAATAAATTAAAATATATTCAAATTATAAAATAAAAATTTTTAATGCTGAAATAAGTCATAGTTAATAATAATAAATGTTTTTACATAGTCGATATATATGTTAATTAAATTCTTAAATATATTCTATATCGATAAGATTAGTTAAACCTTATTGGATAACTCTAGAGCAAGTATGTATAGATATCATGAGAACTGAATTAAATTATACATTTTAAAATATTTGTAACATGTGTCTTTAAATATTAAAAAATAAAAAATGATGAAGAAAATATGAAGCAATGAGGATTGAGAAGGCATGTCTGGTGTGACAACGAGGTCTAGGGTAACAGGCTAGTTTTGGACCTACCAAAAACGAAAATAGGGGGTGATGGCGAGGACCCATCATTGAAGCTTGCAGGGGTGTAAACCTTTGTTTGGACATGGTGGGCCCCTTCCATGTGTGCACATGCGTGTGTTGGTTCGAGCGTGCGTGCACCAATCACAGCCGTTTTATTCTACTCCTTTTGTTGTTTTCTTTTATCCGCTTCCTTCTATTTAATTTCGATTTTCTCATTTTTATTTTTCCTCTCAAATAAAAATAATTATAGTATACATTATTTCAATATTTTATAATTTTACTCCATTATAATTTTTAATTTATCACTTTATTTATTCGTATTATTTTATTTCTTTTGTTTATACTATTTTATTTATTTATCTTTATTCTGATAAATTTATGAATATAAAATTATTAGAATATATTATTTTTTAATAAATCAGAAAGATACATATATCGATCTCAAGTAGGAAAAAAAATATTATAATGCTATGGATAATTGCTATTTCAATTTATTTATAAAACTTATTATATTTGTTTGTATTTTAAATGAAAATAAAATTTTGCATAATGTAAATATTAAATTATTAAAATGATGAGATCAATACAACAATTGACAATGTCATTAAAAAAAAATTACTCGAAAGAATCTGCTCCAGTGTGTGTACGTTTAAAATCTACTTTAATTTAAATATAAATATATATGAAATGTACGAAAGACATGCAGAAACAATTGAATTAATTAATAGAGTAATTTTTTCTTACATTATTATATAATTATAAATTGTCATGTATTTATTAATTTCTGTAATAATTAATTAAAAAATTATTATCTATTTTAATTTATCGTCAATGTATATTTTCTTACATTAATAATACATAAAAAATAAATCTAAACACATGAATTAAAATATATTAGATGGCCCTTGACCAAGGTTGTTGCGATATTTATCAAGAAGATCATTTTATGAAATGTAAAATATTTATTGAACTAAAATGCACAATAATTATTGTACTTTCAATAAATTAAAATCATCTAATAAATTGAATTAAAATGTTCTCCATCTAATATTCTTAAGTCACATGACTATGCCTTGTTACCATAATATAGTGTTTATATTTAATTATTTTTTATAAATAATAAAATTTTAAACTAAAAGATGGATTTAATATTTTCCAGTAAATAAAAAATATATGAAGATATTCTTAATTATAAAACATAACATTTAAAACATCAAGTGTCAACAAATTATATATATTTTTTATGACAGTAATTAATTAAAGTCAGAATAAATTGAACCTTTTATATTTTGTTATTGGTTTTTTTTTGTCAATTAAAAAAATGAACAAAAAAATTGACAAGATACACGTGTATGACAGTCATCCAAGAATAGAAGATTAAATACATGTACAAAAATAAAGCGTCTACATTATTTGTTGAAATGTGCTATTGATGTATATCTAAGGAAAATTAGTATTCTTTTTAATACAAAAACTACTATTTTGCACCTGGATAGATATTTAATTAATAGGGTTAATAACGAGTTAAAGTCATCTTCTAAATAGTCAAAGGTTCAGATATTAATCTGTTGAAAACGAGATACTTAAAGGTAGTTTCAATATTTTAAAACAATAAAATTTAAAAGTAGTATCTCAAACAGAGAGCTTAAGGTTTCAATCAGTTAAATTTTAATTAAAAAGGAAATTTAATTTCAATCAAGTCTTAACTTGATCATTTTTTCCGCTAAGCTTGTATTTGACTTAACTTTATTTATTTAAAGTTAAAAATTAATAATGTCTTACGAAAATAAAGTTTTTTTGTTATTTATTAATATTTAGTTGTCGATTTATACGTTTTGAGGAAGAAGATAATTTTTTACTATTTATTTGTTTATATACAAATCTCAAATAATATTAATTATTATTTTAATGCTAATTTTTTTTATTAAAGTAAAAATTTCAAATATAATAAATACATTTACACTAAATAAAAAATGATATATTTTTAAAAATTTTAAATTTACTTCTTAGAGTATTATTCTTTTAATTTTACAGTTATTGACATATATATATATATATATATATATGTATATATTCAAAAATAGATATATGAAAAAGTATCACTCTAAAATATATTTAAAACTATTTGATTTTATTGAATTTTTATAATTTTGATATATACTATTTATAGTCATAGAATTAAATTAAAATATTATTAAAAATTTTATTATATTTATTTACTTACAAAAATGTAAATTTTTAGTTTTAATTGTTAAATTATATATTTATTTATAATAAAAAATATGCATTACACATCCTACCAAAACAGTTTAGTCTAAACTAGTACAGTGCGTTTCTCTAGTATCTTTTTATTACTTAAAGCAGTGTTGGTAAGTGCGTTGAAAAAGTGGACCCGACGTTGAAGAAATCAGATTAAGAGAATGTTTTGGAACATCTTTGGGACAGATTAATCAAATTACTTACACCACAAATTTTTTTCTGTTTTAATAATTTTTAAACTTATCACAGCAAGTTGTTTATTTTATTTTAACAGGTTATGATTAAATTTAGAGTATAACTTCCAATATAATAAAATTCTATTAAACAAATAATTAATTATATTAAGTATTCAAACACAAATTAAGTTAGATATTTAATATTTATAATTTAAATTTATTTTGTAAAATATATGGTATTCAAAATCAATTCATTAAAAATATAAAGTCTGTGTTTAATTTTTTTATAAATTGATTATTTTTTTAAAGATTTTATTTTTTATACAATAACAATGTAAATACTTATATATTATCAGTCAATTATAAAGTATCATAGACGTGACCTTTAAAATGTTTATTACAAAAATTAGTAATTTTTCTATTAATAGAAAATTTATAATAAAGCAATACTGTAAAAACTCTTCATATCATTAGTATATTTTAATTAAAATTTTTATCTCTCATCTATTAAAATTTATTTTAATTTTTATGCTTAATACATTTTTAATTAATAAATGTTTTATATTAAATTCACATAAAGAAAATTTTTAAAATATAAAAGTACACGTGAACATAAAATTCATGTAATAATAATATTTTGTGATAAAATTATAATTTATTAAGTATACATGACTTATAACTTTTTAATATAACTACATAAATTTTAAACTTACATTATTTATATAAGAAAACTGATTTGATTTTTAACGAGTTGGGCATTCTTTAATTTCATTTATTGTAGTCTGCAAAATAAGTACAAAGGTAGAGAGAGAGAGAGGTAGTCAAACACACGCAATGTCACTCGCAACCCGCAACTTGCAAACGCAAATGAATAAGCGTAAATCACGGACCCCAGCTGGACCACTTGGACACCGCCCCTTTTCTCTACCCCATAAATTTAGCTCATCACCTCATCATCATGTGAGTAAATAATTTTCATACACCTTTGTAACATCAACACACCAAACAATTCCCTATTTTATTTTCTGTGAGAAACATCCACAAAAGTGTTATTAACATTTTCAAAATTAAAAATTCCATATTTAACAAAAAATATTTAATGTTTTTATTTTTAATTAATTAAAAGTCTTTAATGGAACACGCAAAAAAATAAAGTCTTTTTAAAATGTATTGAATATTATTAATTAATATTCTCTAGGCATTTGTGGACAGAACTCACGCAAGTGCAGATTCCAAAAGATCAACTCAATTGTAATTTAATTTTCGACAAATATCACCTATAACGTTAGATATTTGATTTTAGAGGTGCATGAGAATAATTTTACCTAATCACACCGCTCCGTTTTAAAATTGTGTGTAAGAACTGTTAAAACCAAATGATATACGTCAAAACAGTTCATAACTCGTGAGTTAGCCAAATGCAACGAATTTTTAAACGAAATAAAAGGATAAAATTAAACAGACAATTCCTTCACCTCACTCATTGGTTTTCCATTATACAAAATTCATTACATAAGACGCGTCATTTTTGTATATTTAAATTGATGTAAAAATTTAGAGATGAATTCTTATACGTTATTGTAAATGTAAAGTTTTTATACCATCATTTATTTGCATTTTCATTCGTCCTTACAAAAGTTTGACCATCTGATAATTGTTGTCATGTGTAAAACAATTCACTGAAAATAAATTAAAGTTAAATTCAAAAGTTAATTATACTAACCAATTATAACCATACCAAATACTTAACTCTTATGAAAAAAAAAAAAGTATCAAATAATTATTTCTTAACATAAAAACATAATATATTATAAAAAAAAGAGGAATAATTGATTTGGGTTTTAAAATAAATTTTTAATTTAGTTTTTACTGTTTATATTGTATAATTTTTATCTTGTTTATCTACTTTTAAAATCTAAATAACAAATATTAAGCAATAGCATAAAAAAAATAATTAAAGAAAGAAAAATATCAGTAACATACTTTTAGAAAATTATATATTAATTTTAACATTTAGTATTGGATTCAAGAAACTAATAATAAAATTATATTAAAAATATTTATTATAGTTTTTTTATATTACTTATTTATTATATTTTTATAGTTTTAAGATAATAAACATGTCATGTTCAATAAAAATTACTATTTTTAATGCCTAAACTTATCTTCAAAGATTGAGATTAACAAATTTTATCTTTTACGAGTACTCTTTTAAATACCGATCTATTTTTTAAAATATTAAAATTGTTACTTTATAATTTGATTACCTTTCAAAGTTATTTGACTCTTCAAAATTTTGACTAACCAAAAAACAAATTAAAAGATGTGCTAACGAGTGTGACACTTGTTATTACGATTATAAGTGGTGATGTATGTTCTTGAAGTTTTTAAATTTTCTGGGTAAGTTTGAGGGAAATTGCTCCATTATAAATGGGTTATCAATTAAAAATTACAGACATAGTTTTACTCAAAACATTATTTTGTTCGCATTATTAAATCTGAATTCATTTTATATATTTGCAAAGATTTATTAATTGAGTACAGGATATTCTAACTCGCATACAAACATATAACGAGCTGGGAGTAGAGTTAACTGGACAAATTTTAACGGCGTTATTTAACAGGACGGGTTGAAACAATACAATAGAACAATAAACCAATAAGAAAAAAATCAAATGAATTATATCAGATTTAGCTAAGAACCAAAAACTCCAAGATCTTACTTCGAAGATATCGAATGATCGAATTCTCATTTATGCGAATTATTATTAGTTGAGTGACATTATATCAAACATCATTAAATCTTATTAGTTGAGTGAATAATTATTGACATGGCTATCCACTATCTTATATTATAAATGAAAGAGAATTCCTATTCATTGCATTGAATGATTTTTCTTCACACCTTGTTTCATACATAATTTTAGTTTGGTTAGTTGTGACATTAGCCTATAAGCACTTTAATTATTTTGGTAACACATTAGCCTCTAAGTTTTTGTAGAGACTCAATACACCTAATAAACACGTTCAAGATCTCTCTCTTTCTCTTTCTCGCTCTCTTCTGTCTCAATCTTCGGGTCCTAAAGGGGATTCTTCAACCCCACCTCTTTTTTGAAAAAAAATAAAATTCTTATCACAATTTACAGTGATTGAGCATTAAATAATTCATTACATTTATACGAGGGAACGTCAACTAGACTATTTTCTTTCCCTGCAGCTTTCAATAGAGGGAAGAAAAACACCGAAAAGAGACACCATGATGATTTCACTCATTGAACCTTGGACCTAGGAGTGTTCAACAAAAGTACTAACAAACTGGTTTACAGTTAATCAAAGTAGAATGTTACTTAAGTTTATATAAAAAAAATTATCATTTTGCCACAAATATCGTTTGTACATAAGGATGAAAACGATTTCAGTTCAGCTAGTTTATGAGATTGTGGCTAACTTGTTTAGCAAATCTAACGTACTCTAATTAAAATTTTAAAATAATTAAATTTTTTTAAGAATGAATATTAAAAAGAAATGCTACTAACGCTCGACGGCCGCGTTAGTTCAAGACGTTCGACCTTTGATTTATTTTTCTCTCGTGTTGAGATTACATGAACATAAAAATAATTTATGTAAAATCTCTGCATGTGATTATAATTATATATTAATGAAATGAACCGGTGGAGATGATAAAAAATACATCTCCTACTTCCAAAAGATATAAGATTTTATACGTAGTAGAGGAATCATTTTATGTACGAAACTCAAAACAACACCACTTACTTACTATATATTTGTATTGGTAGGCTAATTCTGTTTCTTCACGGCAATTTTTTTTATAAGAATATTTTAATTAAATCACATCGATTAAAAAAGTTATCGAAATTATTTTATATATTAATTTTTGTAAAATTATTTATAATTAAAATTAAATTATATTATTACATTAATTGTTAAGATGTTGAAAGTTTTAATAATGAAAGATAAATATATATAAGTAAATAAAAAATACTAAAATACACTTTTTTTTCAGTAAATTTTTAGTTATTAAATTAACAATTATTAAAAATTTAAATAATTGTGTAAGTGTCACTCTTTTTCATTTTAATTTAATTTTTTTTACACTTTTAGAATTTTTAATAACTAATAACTTAGAGTGCGTTAAAAAGAGTATATTAAAAAAATAAATTTCTAATTTTGCTCATAAACAAATTCTTCTTAAAATTTTATAAAAAAAGTCTTATAATAAGCATCAACAAAAACCTCTAAAAGATTCTTATAATAAAAAATCAAAGAAAATATTATTTTGACAAAATAAATTTCATAAATTGCTCTTTAATTTTATATATCTTTAGAACGCTACATTTTTTTTTGTTCTACAGCTAATATTATTTTTTGTTGTTGATTGTTAGAATTAAAAAACTTGTTAGTTTGTTCTTTATTTTTATTGCCATTTGGTACGCATAATACTTTTAGATTGAAAATTATATGAAGTGATAACGTATAGGTGCATTGACTTCGTTTTTGACGGGAAATGATATATAATTGTGATAAAAACTAATCTTAAACCTATAACATTTACTTACAAAACTTAAAAAGTAATTAATGTGTATGCATGTCATGCACTTGTATAAAATTTAGTTACATTTCTATTATGAAAAAAGTTTAGTTATACTATGTTGTCAGATGATATAATTTGTCCTTAACGATCTTTTGACAAATTTGAAACTAATTTTATTTAGGTTTATTAGGAAGTATATATCATGCTTTGATTTGATTATGATCCTTCGTCTTCGTTAAATGGAGGTGTTAGCTCACTATCAACATGTATTAATAAGTATTACAGCACATAATTATAAATTAATTAATACTAGATTCTAAAATTTGATATGAAAACTAAGTTCGTGCATGTTGTTTGGAATATGTGATCACTACTTCAAGTTTGAACTTTAAACAGCTAGCGAAAGAGGTCCCACGGATATTAGAGGAAAGATAGGACCAATCAAGGTCATCGATGGAGAAGCTAAGAGCAACCCAATTCCACATATTCAAAAAAGAGTTTGGAGAAAGCGTAAAATGTCTAAAAAGAAGGGAGAGAAGTGGCGACAAATTTTGGGACGCATGCATCCTGTTGCTTCCCTTGATTTTCCTAAGCACACATGAAATTGTAACCTCTGGTCCCATTCCATGACCTGTCCACAAAACCCATTCTTCTATGGCCATCCTTCGCATATCTCTTTCTTTAATCTATTTTTTCTTTGACTATGTCAATTTTTTTTAAAAATTATTTATATATCCTCCTCCATATTAACAGCAAACAGAGCAAGCCATAGTAAATATTCCATTTTTCCTTCTTTTAGTTGAAATATACCAGTCAGTTCCATATTAATTCTTCTAACTTGATTTTCTTAATGGATGATATTGATAAACGTTTGTGTCAGTTAAAAGGGATAGATGGAGCGAGCAAAGTTGGACAAAATGGGAAAGCGGGATTCACAAATTTGCTTATGTTGTTTCTTTCTAAGTGAAGATTATTGTGGAAAGAAAAAAGTGGAGAAAAAGATAGCTAGCTAGGTAACAACTTGCAAGTAGCAAGGTAACTAGGGAGATTTGATTCGGGGAATTAAGATAAAATTAGAGGTGAGGGACAGAGAAAAAAAGAGAGAAGAGAATAGAAAGAAGAGGTAGCATACTTTTGAAAGGCCCATGTGGTGAGCATGTGGGGATTGCAATGTGCTCTTTTTCTTAAGGCAATGCCAAATCCCAAGTGCCCGGGAATTCGAATTCCTGTGGGACCTGACGCACTCGTATCAGCATGTTTTCCGGATCCTGCCAATTTTCTTTTCTGTGCCTCTTCTGTTTCTCCTAACTATAGCTGCGTGTGCCCTCACACGCTCAACCCCAACCCTAGCTATAACTCTCTCCATTCTGTATCTAAATCATTTTATACATACACACACGCATTTGATTTGATTGCTTATTATGTCTTTCTACTCAATTGCATACTATACTCTCTCCTACTGAATTATGTATCATTAAGCTAGGAGTAGATACTTCTAACCATTTTTTTTTTATGTTTAGAAGGTATTTTTAAGACATATGTATTAAACAATAGATAATAATAATAATATACGATATCATGTGTTGTGTTACATTTTAATAGTTTAAATAATAGAATTGTGATCAATATGGGTAAACATATGTGCGGTTGGAGTTAAATTTATTGGTCTCAATCAAACAATCTCTGTCGATCAATTTTTAATACAATCACATATATAAAATAGTATCGATTACTACTGGGTCTATATGGATATTTTTTTAATAATTCTTTTTTACTTTAAAGGGCACGAGAAAAAAAAAAAGAAAAATAAAGGTTAATTGATGTAGACTTTTGTAGGCTCACTCAAATACAGAATGCTGGAAACCTTGACTGGATAACCTATAAAAGCATATTTACCACATTCCAACTCCAACATTCCAGAAACATAGCAAATCAAATTACTGTGAGGAAAGCTTATTTTACCTTTTCCCCCCTTGGTTGCTCGTTTTATAGCATAATAATTAATAAAAATAACGGCACATGAGATCGTTTTTAATTATGATTTGAGAACATGCCACATGCATGAGAATTGTATGGTAGCCAAACATTAGTTTGCATGTCAACCAATCCCAAATGAAAAATGCGCATTTCATGCCAACTCCTAAGGCTGTGCTGTTGTTCTTTTATTGCTATCTATCAAATCAAATCAACAAGAAATCATAGATTTTCTTTTTCCTATTTACCTGAGTACGTACCAATGAAACGGTTCTATATCTTGGAACTATTAACGTTATTATAAACAATATACAAACTTTCTAAAAATGACTATTCATTGTACCTATCAAACAAGCTATGCATAACGACGGTGCTATATTATATCTATCCATGCGAGGGTAGGGAAATAAAGCAAATGCTTCGCTTTCTCTATTATTTATGAAATGAGTAAGTAGAATAAAAACTTAAAAAATGTATCATTTAAATGTTGTAGTTTGGTACACCAAGATTGGTCCATCCACATTTTAAGCAAATTGCTTTTAAAGACAGAATAGTGCTATATAGCGCGAAATGGAGTTCACGCCAAATACTTAAGAAAAATACGTGACAATGGTAAAATTACATAACAAATGTGTCGATTTCAAAATGCATGATGCAGTACAGCATACGCGCATAATTATTCTTCAATCCTGATTAATGTTATGATTAAATCACGTTAGTTAATAATATTCACCACGATAATTAATGCATTAACATAATCGAATTTTGCAAAACTTTATATTATCGGAAGGTTCAACCTCATGTAAAGTCAGTGAAGATCACCACTTTCAATAAGGATTTATACATGAAATTACATATTTCCTACTAATAGATTACCTTAATTAGAATCGAACTCAAGCCCTGACTTTACAAAAGGCAAAGGCTGACCACATAAGTCAACTCCCTATTAGTAACGTTGATAAGTTTTGAGCATTTTAAACCAAAATAAAAAATATAATCATGTAAATCTTGCATCATTTATATAATCTAATCTATGTAACGCGTCATGATTAAAGCATGTTAGCATGTTAGATAGATATATTTGCTTGATTAATTATTGCATAAAGAAAGTATTCCACAGTCTAATTGACTAAATTGAATTTCCATTAAACTTAGTGGTGCAATAAAAAAGAATGTTGATATATTTTGAGCATGTTAAAACACAACACATTAAAAATGAAACCATGTAAATATGGTTTTCAGAATTAAATTAATATTAGTTTTAGTTTAAATGAAAATAAATAGAAAATCTGAAATTTAAGGAAAAAATTAATCAACTAAAATACAAAGCATCCTATTAAATTCATAATTTGATTTCCCTAAAATAGGGGGTACACTTTGAAAGATAAAATATAAAGTTATAATCATTAATTAAAAATAATTAATAGTGATGATATGGTACAATCTTGCTCTCACGGAGTTCCACTCGCGGGCCATAGGCACATTGTTTCTAAGCGAAACGTATTTAGTGAGTTTTGTTTGTATTCAAAACAAAGATACCGATGTTAGGTTTGCATTACATTAAGGTCACCTTTATTCTTCTTTACCACTAATCTAAATACATTGTTTTCTTTATAATGCAACATTATTCTCTATGGTTTGGGTAGTGGGCCAGGGACTCCATGTGCCAGCATGTGCTGTGTCTTTCTCTCGAAGGCCCACCACCCTCATCCTTCGAGCACATAAATTCTTTCCCTGCTCATTCTTCCTCTTCTCAATCCTTTCTCTCTCTCTCTCTCTCTCTGATCCTCATCATATACTACTTTGCTTGGATCTGTAACACTGCGACGTCACTCATCAAAACTTACCCTTCATTTTTCTTTCTTCATCTGCTACTCCCTCTGTCACAAGAATTTCCGTCAAGGTACGCCTTAATTCATCATTTTTTTTTCTAGTTATATTGCATATAATTAAATTAAATTAAATTAAATTTAAACTTCTCTAGCTATAGAAAGCCCTAGCTAGCTAGCTAGCTGGCATATACATCACCCTATTTTGCTGACACTTGCACTACAACATATTCTGAATTCCAATTAATCTTGTTTTACAGAATGCGAAGTATCAGCTCACTGAAGCAAGAATTCCTGAAGAAATGGATATGGGGTCTGAGAAAATATTGCTCTCAGAAGAAAAGCATGAACCTTTTGGAGAGAAAGAAAGCCATAAAGCTGTCTGCAGATTTAGCCATGGCTTCCACCAGAAACAAAAGCACTCGCTGGAGCAGGGCCCTTATTGCCAATGCTTCAAGAGATGACAACAACAAGGTCCTCGCGGAACACATGATAGGCTTATCACAACAACAACACTGGCAGAGGGTAAGAAAAAGCTTCACCAACAGAAGGATCAAAAACAGAAACATCTTGAGAAGAAACCGTTCAGTTCACAGACCAAAGGACAGAGTGATGGCGAGTTTCATTGCCAAGAAGCTGGTCCAGAAGAGAACACGGAGGCTCAAGAGTCTGATACCAGGAGGAGAATTCATGGACGATTTGTCTTTGATTAAAGAAACCCTAGATTATATGCAATCATTGCGAGCTCAAGTTGAAGTAATGAGATGTGCTGTCACTGCTGCCTCGGAGCGGATTATGAATCCATCGTAAATATCTCTATAGAATTATGAATATGACCAATCCATAGCGTTTAATTATTAGCTTCTTTATTACTATTATTATATATTTATATTGTGTTTGAAATATTTCTTTTCTTGTTTTTTAAATTTCCCCTCTTCACACTTTCTCTTTGCAAAAGCTACAAGTGATGGAGAAAAAGAGGCACTCCCATTTATACGTTAAGGCCATGTACAGAGGTAAACATATATGTAAGTCAATCAAATTAAGTTTTTATTTTCATCACGCTGCTCGATCGGAAGGTATATTAATAAGTTTCATTCACATATGATGTATATTTGCGTGTTTATCTTTGATTCGTCTATTTTTCTTTTTCTTTTATCATCGATTACATGAGTCGGTGTTTGTCATCGAACCGAAGTGAGGAAATTGATAACTCATGTCAGCCAAATTGATCCATGTTTGACAATAAACATCAAATCCAACAAGTTTGCTAATTAATCTATATATGCTATATATGCCGGTTGTTTATATGTGTGGTTACGCCTCGATTGTTACACATATATCATAACACTAAATTAAAATTAACTCGTTACTCGTGTATATACACTCAATGATCAGGGGAAAAGAGAAAGAGAGGCAACTCTGCGTAGGTAATTCAAGGTTTCTATAGTTGATTTTGGTGAAGAAACGTTATTCATATTTTGCACTATTGAGGTTTATGAGAAAAAATTGTTTTGACGTGCACATATTTAACAAACGAAAGACCAAATTGCACGGCTCTTTACCATTATGACCAGGAAGAGCCTAAGTTTTTTTTTTCTTGCCTTGGGGGAGTGGGGGGTATTTCTGGATAGATATGCAGCCTCACACGTGTTATGTTAACATGTATTTAGACTATTAAATCTCATATATGCACACACACTAACAGCTGCTAAAATTGAAGATATAGTATAACCATCATTTTTCCATAAAAAACATGAATATCAATTCACAATAACCCTATCAAACACCTGGCAAAGCAGCATATATATTATGACTAGAGTTTATCTTTCACAAATGAATTGCTGTAATTTTAACTACCTAATGTGCATTGTGTATGTTTTGAGCTAATTGCATTCATCTTTGTCACCTTAATTAGAGGAAGAAATATCTCTAACTAATCTATTACGCATGGTCGAGGACTTTGTCTTTCTAGATTTTATATATTCAATATAAAATATAATATAGGTCTAATGTGTATACTTTGTATTAATGCTTGCAAAATAATTACATGAGGATTGGTTAGTAAAAATGAAGTTTCTTGCATTATTTTTAGAACCCAAATAAATCTTTTCAACTCGCAATATTCTTTCGGTATAGAGGCCTTACCTCTTATATAAAAATTATCGATGAGTTATGTAAACAACTAGGAATATAAACAATGGCGCTTAGAGTACCTATATTCTGATGAATAAAATTTTACTTGTGAAAAAAATAATGAAGAACTGGGAGAAACCCTCCCAAATTCTTTTTTTTAGTGCAATAAGAAGTCTGTCCCTCACATTAGCTGTTACACGACAATGCCATTAATTAGCTATGAAAATGTCATCACATTAATTAATTAGTAACCATGAAAACGTGTTGTTAACCATAATGACCTTTTGGAGCTGGATGCATGAAAAGCATATACATCCTGTCATAGTTTGAAACTATACTAATTAAAGTTTTGCGAGGTTTTTACACATACAAATTAACAAGAAGGGTTATATGCGATAATAAGTGAATCGTATTCTTATGAAAAAAAAAAGAATCAAAGTTTTCCTGTAAAGATAAGGTGATTATTCGGCATGCCGCGTATAATTACATAGTGCTTTTATGGGTTAATCTGCTTCTAATTATCTTTAAAAAGACAAACAGATTATTATTTTTATTCTATGGAGTACGAAATTACAATCTCCTAATGAACGTCAGGTGAGGGTAGCCTTATATACTGCACTTCAGAAAAGGATTGAAAAATGTTGCAGGTTAATTTTTTTATTATTAAATGTTGTACATTAATATACTATTTTTGAACCCCGTTTATTTCAGTTTTCTTTTCATGAATGATTATTACGTTATTCTCGTAATTGATAATTACGTAAGATATAATAGGTCACCAAAGATGCAAGGATAATTTGAAATATTGAAATTGTAGATAAATTTTTTTTGAAGATTTAAAAAATAAATATACTTAATTAAGTAATTTGTCTCTAAAAATATCACCACTTTTTATTTTAGTCTTTTTAAAAAATTTATTCAGTTTTAATTCTAGAAAAAACACATAATTTATCGGTAATATTTGAGAATACGAATTAAAATTGTTCGAGTAGGATGACGTTCGTTTGGTAATGTCTTAAATCAATCTTTGTCAACGAATAACTAAAAACCCATTATATATTTCCATAAAAATTTGGACAAGTAGTCAATTCTTTTCGATTAGCAATATGCATTAAATTATATCTTACAAAAATATGAATTATCTCACCACCGCACCTGTTTCTCTCAATTATAATTGTATTATCCACGTTTTCTTCGGACTTTACATCATAAATTAACTATGCAGTCTCTTCAATAATTATTTTCTCTTGTATTACGACTCGCTAACAATTTCGTCTATTGCATATTTGTTTTTTATTAAAAATATTTAAAGTTGCATAATTAATAATTAGTTCAGATAAATATTAAAATGTAAAGTAAATATATAAAATTGAAATCAAAAGGAAAGGCTAAGAATAATCTATATTATCTTAAAAAAACAAAATAAAAAAAATAAAAAATGAATATTTTGATTTAATCTATAGAAAGAATTAGTATATTTTCCTGTTCATAGAATTAGTATATTTTGATTCGATATATATGAAATATTAAAATATGAACATAGTGTAATTTTCATTTGTAAGGATAGAACAGTAGTGTGTTGCTTATGGATCCAGATTTTGTGCGATAATTATAATCTGCATTTGAGCTATTTTTAGATCTGCATTTAGACTATTCATATATTTTTATTTAAATAAAAAACTTTCGTTTAAAAAGTGCAAAAAATTGTCTAATTAGCACAAAAAATGACCGTTACTTATAATCAGTTGATGGGATGGGATGAACTAGCCAAACCTCTTGACTTAACTCTCTTCTCTCAAACCAATTATTGTTGCTTGACAGCTATTTGTGATCCATTAGTAACCAATAATAATGATAGCGTAGTTATTTTAGTTGTTCATGTTTACTTCCCTTTCTGATACGCCCCAATCAAATAAACACAAACTATCATGTATCGTGGTATCTATCTCGTCTACAGTGTCCAAAGCACCAAACGGTGGTATTTGAAAAATTTGTGATCGGGTGAATTACGGAAGGGGTTGGTGGATTTGAGGTTGTGATTGGTAGATAATTAAAATTTTATTATTTCAATAATTAAAAAACACGGTTTTTGGTATTTCATATGGGGTTGTATTTTTTTGGGATTGGTTAGGATAGGTTTGATTGCAGTGCTGCAAGCCTATTTGAGTAGCCCACGACGTGTCAACTTCGACCTAAAGTGCGGAAATTGACTCTTTAAAGCGTGACACGGAGAGTTGAATGGCCCAATTTGAGCCCAAGAGATGTAGTGTTTTCAGAAACAGGGCCCTCTCCCCTCATTTTTAAGTTTTACAGTTAACTGAATTTCACCGTATAACGAAATGTTGACCAAAGAACAGAACCCAATAACGAAATTAAATAATTATAAGACATACCGTTTACCGTACGAAACGAAACGCTGTTATTTATAATGAAATAACAATACGGTAAAGCGGTTTATAAACGTAGCCTAACTTGTATATTTAAGATGTATTTGAATAGTTATTTTATTTAAATAGTTATTTTATTTAAACACTTATTTTATACATTTTTATAATATGTTTGGATAACAGATTAATTAAATATTTATTTTTTTATATTTATATCATACAAATAATTTATATCACAAATTTAATTATAAATTTTATTGAAATAAATTAAAAATTTATTTTTATAAATATTATAAAATGACTTATTGAAATGAGTTGAGAAGATTAACTTATAATTTATTTTTATAAGTATTTTTAATATATATAATAAGGATTTATAATATAAACTTAATTATAAGTTTATTGAAATATTTTTTTAAAAATATATTGATAAATTACATAAAAAATTTAAATAATTTTTAGAAATCACCAAAATTACAAATTAAGTTCATAATTTTTTTCAAACACCTCGTTAATATGGAACTATAGCTGAGACATAAAGTTAAACATACAAAATAAAACATACTTTACTTACACTAGTTAGCAATGTAGAACATCTTGAAAAGATTATTAATTCATATAAGTGTGTGATGTAAAAAAAAAAAAACAACTTCAATAGAAAATAAATTATGTATACATGTGAAATTCATGTTTTGTGTTTGACAACAATATGGTCCATCTTTTTACCTATTTATTTTTGTCTTACATATACATTTCAATAATGAAAATATTTCCTTTTCTTATGTTAATTATATTCTATTCCTTACTTTTAAAAAATGTAAAGAGAATAAAATTAAAATTTTGACAACAATTTATTTAAAGCATCTATTGGCTAATAACTACAACATGCTTTTAGAGATAAGTTCTGCTTTTAGATAAACTTCTTAAAAAGTATTTATAAAAATAATAAAATTAATTAAATTTATTTTATAAGTTAAAATTGATTTTTATTTATTTAAAATATATTTAACTTTCAAATATAATTTTTTTAAGTTATAAATTTGTTATTGATATTTTATATTAATTTTCTCTTATGAGTAATTACGTAGAAAGTTATTCAATTTGAGCTTAACTTTGTACGGGATGTGGGTGGGAGAAAAAAGTAAGGAAAACACGTAGTGTTACTCATCCACTTAATTTTTTTATGTGTAAGAGACGAGAGAAAATAATGATGATAAAAACTAAATAAGCACATAAATACCATTTTCTACAGTACAGCAAAGAGAACACAGTAACATCAACTAACTCCTACAATAAACTAAAACAATCGTAGTGTGAAATTCTGAAGGAGAGACATTCCAAATCATAATGCAATCTTCATTCTAGCTCATTTTCGGCCAACCAGTAAGCACTAATAGGTTTATACGTAAGATCAAGTTTTCTCAACCAAACGAATTCATATACTTTCTAAATTAACGAACAATGGGGTGTTACAATTTAACTTGTAGTCTAAAAAAGAAAATCTAATAAAAATGTTCATGATTTTTAAAAATAGAATCTATAATTCATTTACGTAAGCATTAATTATATATTGTATTTCTTATCTAATAAGTTCTTATTTATAAATTTATTTAATAATTTTTGCGGTTCAGATTTGATAACTATTTTAAAGGTAAATTAATTTTAAAATTAAATTAAATAAATAAAAATAAAATTTTGACTTCTTAAGAAAAAACTTATTTACTAAAAACAAAAAAAAAGAAGAAAAAGAGTTATTTAGTAATTAAAATCTGAACCAAACGTATCACTATTCTTATAGTTGATATATGCTGCCACTAAGCCCAATATAATAACCACCCAAACAGTTCAGTCCACAGGGCTCTTCTGTATATATCTGCATAAGAGTAGTGTTGATGGGTTAAAAAAACAGAGTAGTCGACAAAAAAAAAAAAAGTAGTAGTTTTGACGAGAGAGAGATATTTATTTCTAAAAATAAATCTAATCTATCAATACTTTGATGGCTTTTTCTTATTCCAAATTCGATCATATAGTATTATGTAATGCAAGATATGTATTTAATTAAAATTAGTAAAATAAGAAAAGTTAACTAATAAAATAAATAAGATAATCACTAATGGAGAGGGGGAGGGAGAAATAAAGAATAATAAGATGAGGGGCCTATTTTATTTGGGGAAGTCTTTATTTCTGTATATTTTCTAACACTACACATCACTTAATTAGTAACATTCTTTTAAGTACTCTCTCTCTCTGAAATTGAGAATACTAGTAATTAGCAATAAAAAAAATCTTCATGCTCCACAGATATGCCAAAAGCTAATTTTAGCTTAGTTCGTTATATTGTGTGGAAACGTAAGATTTATAATTCAAGCCTTTAATTTACACCTTTTCAGAAATTATTGTTAGAAACTTAAACTTGAATTTTGGATCTTGTGTCTCCACACCGATCTAATATACCTATTCAAATTCTTATTTCTAGATGTTCAAACAGTGAAATTCCAAGAAGGGTGAGTTTGTGATGACCAAATTTCAGGCTCATTTACCAGTGTAATTTTAATATTTCTTGAAGCATTGAAAATAAATTTATCTGTACATGAAAAAAAAATCTAATTCTTCGTTTTCTCTGCATAGGTTAATCAGAATTGGTGCTAGATTAAAATCCAGGAAAGTGGATGTCGTAGGGACACCGTATGTGTCTACCCAAAAAATTAGAAATAATTATAATGAAGTATAAACATATAATGTAAGTGTTTAAAATAGTTGTTCTAATAATATGACCCTAACTTAGTCAAATATTAACCTTATTCAATTATCGAACTGGTAACTTGAAACTCTGCATGTGGGTTGCTGGAAACTTCTATGGTGTTGGTAGTGAAATCAGGGAAGAGTTAATAATCGAAGGTAATCAATACTCAAACAAAGCAGGACTTTGTGTAAAAAGTTTTAGGGATTGAATTGTGTACCTAACACTTACGTTTGTCTCTCCTTTATCCGGCACAGTAATTGTCTAAGAACAATAAAATTAGTTGGCTTATTGCGTAAAACAAGATATCCCTAAATTGCATTAGGATATGTTGTTATTAAAAGTGATTTACTTCATCTAAGGAAGAAGGTTAACATAAGATTTGAAATCTTTGAGTTGCAGCGGATTCAAGAAGTAGGACTCTGTTTGTGTAAATTTTCAAATAATTTTTTATATAAAAAAAATTAGTAATATTAATCGTTTATTCCACTTATATTAAGTTATGTTAGAAACATAAACAATTAAATCATTATAAAATAATATCTTTTAGAACGAGATAAGAGAATTCTAAATATGTATATATATATGGAGTAAATCTAAGGTCTCTCTTTTTAGGTTGAGGAAGTGGTTTGCAAAGTTTCTTTTTCTTTTTCTTTGAATTGTCTTCATACTCAAAATGTGATCTTGCATGTAACCTGTTAGCCTCATCACTTAAGGTTTAAGTGGCAAGGTTAAGGGTTTGGATTTGGGTAGCAATGCAGAACAAATCGTTTTAAATCTAAAATTCTGTGTGTCATCATTTTAAATCCGTGCCAAATTTTTAATAATAAAAAGTACGAATACATTGATCCTAGACGGTGTTTGGTGTAGATTACGACCAACGATTTAGAAACAATCTTAGCATCAGTAACGTATGAAGTGTTTGCTTGTCACATGAACGTAATGAGCACGCCTCCAAGCAAATCCCCACATGTGTTTACTTAAATGAAAGATCATTTCCATTGATCATATTATAGAATATGCAATTATGCCTAATGCCGTAGCCTACTTGATTAGCTTTACATGCTCTTTTAAAGTTGACGAAAAGCTAATCTTCATCGTTATTAATTAACAAGTATACTAATGAAAGGTTTCATTCTTCTAAAGAAAAATGCTTAATCATAATGATACTAGTTAGTTGCTCTTCATTCATGTCAATCATACATGTCTAGTTACTTTCCATCAAGACTGGCCCACGAGCATGCTTGGTTATGATGCCTCCTACTTTTTCTAGCCTGTTTTGCTCATGTGGTGGCCCTGTGGAAAGCTCTGGTCCTCTGGCAATTAGCCTTTCATTATTATATCATCTAAAAATGATTTATGCTTAGCCTTAAGTTTATGGCTTTCCATTAAAGATGCCCAAAAGAAAGCGGCCTCTTGGGTCTTCATACTAATCCCACAATGTTCCATTATGGCTAGCATGTGTTATCTCTCATTCGAATCTTGAGGGCTTGTTTCTTACAATCAAAATCTGTTAGCAAATTAGCACTTTCAATATCACGAGGGTCCCTTAATTTCCACATCAGTAACTTCACATTTAGACATGTACAATTATACCAAATGTAACGCCACTTTCCATCTGTAATATACTATTATTCCATCGGCTCAATTTTCCCGTTCCCTAGAAACATAACGAGATATTAGTAATTGGACTTTAGCAAATTGTGCTCTAAAATATCTCCACGTTATCTCTCTTGCCTTGCTTCTGATTCAAAATTTCGTATAATGCATCAATATGATCAGTGACAATGAAGCATATAATGCCACTTTCTTTCTGTCCACTTTTGTTATGTCCTGTTATGTAATTTAATTCTTTTAAAGTAAGATAAGTGTATTTTAAAAATAAAATGCATTAATAATCGTTGATTAGAAAATTAACAATTGAGATTGTAACTAATCTTAGAATTTGTTATGACCATTAAGAATAAGTGACGAGCATTTAAGTAAAAAGATCCATAAACTCGTTAAGATGTGGTATCAATCCTATTGTCGCGGTGTCATGTCCTGTTTAATGGGGGTATTGATTTTGAGTATAATATACTGTATGTTCAAAAGAAATTCCTTTTTCTTTTCTGGAGAGAGGAATAGTGGGATTTACAAATCATTATATTTTTATCATGGTGATTTAGCATGTATAAATATGCATGCATGCTTGCCTACATATATTCATATTTGAGACAGTGGAGCTAAATTATTATCCTGTTCCATTCATTTCCAAGATAATTAGTGCTCAGAAGATTGATCTCATTAGCATGGCTTCTGATTTTAATCTATCCCCTTCAGATGCACATCCCGAGACCATGGATTTCCTTTCACTTGCATGGTGTAACTTTGCCGTGCAAGCTCTGCAGCCTGAGCCACAACATGGATCAATTGTTCTAGTTGATAATAACTCTATGAAGCAATTAGAGCCTGGTAGCCCCAAGGCTAATCCTACGGTGAGCCAAGCCAAGCTACTTTAACTATATGAAACATATATCTTTATTTTTTAAGATATTATATATATATATAGATTATTTATATAATACTTTATAAAATATTAGAAGGATTAAGTGGAGTATATAGCATTACTCGCTCTAATATTTTTTATTCCACATTCAATTTCTTCAACCTACTCAATTGTGCTCAATATTTGTGAAACTTTGCATGAGATGGAAAAGAGTGCTAGAATGGATAGTGCAGATTTCAGGTCTTTGCCAGCATGGAAGTCTAATGATGTAAAGGTAAGAAATTACAACACAGAAGCAACTGATTCCATATTAAAAGACCACCCTTCATTGCTAGTAATCTTTTCTTTTTATCTTATGCCTTTTCAGTCATGGATATGGATGCAACAAGCGATGCATCCTGAATTGAATTACAACAGCTGTTTCAGAAAGAAATGGGTGTGTGATCTTTTCTCTAAATTTTTTCTCTACAATTACGTATATTAGTTCACTTGGCATTAGTAAGTTTGTTGTGGTTACATGAAGATGCCATGGAAGCAGATCATACCACTAAAAAGCGTGTCAATAAAGAAATGGTTTAAGGAAATAAAGATGAAGAGGAAAGAAGAACAAAGATTGCAAAGAGCAGAGGTGCATGCAGCAGTATCAGTTGCAGGGGTTGCAGCAGCTCTAGCTGCCATTGCTGCTGAAAATTCAAAAAATGAGTCTAACCAAGATAGAGATACAGCAGTAGCTTCTGCAGCTGCGTTGGTAGCTGCTCAGTGTGCAAAAGTAGCTGAAGCAATGGGGGCAAAGAAAGAGCAACTTAGCAGTGTAATTGGCTCAGCCATGAGTGGCACAAGTACAAGTGATATCCTAACTCTCACTGCTGCAGCTGCAACATGTAATTTTCTCATCTTTTTAAATACTTTTATTTAGTCTTTTTTTTTATATATATATTTATTTTGGGGGGTACATATGTAAGATTTGGCTACAGATTTTGGAACTAAGAATCTGCCTGTTTGGGGTGGCAAAAGTGTTAAAATTCCTGGCCCAATTGAAATTAGATGGATCTTGACGTGTCCCTCCCCAACATAAAAAGCACTTTTTATTAGGTCCATTTCCTTTTTCTTTTCTAATATCTATGAAGAAATTTGTAAGATAAAGTACCACTTCACTCAACAAACGAAATAGGTAATTGAGGGTATTGATGGAAACATCGCTTCCTTTTGTGTTGGCCAACTGCAGCACTAAAAGGTGCAGCCACACTTAAAGTGAGATCAGGATGCAATAACAGATTGAATGGGGGAGTCCCCATCTTGCCCATTGAAGACAACAATGATTTAGACTTTGACTTTGAAAAAGGCAGATCCATTCTTGCACAGGGAGCTGAGTTATATGTGGAAACACCAGAAGGTAAATTAATAATGAAAAAAAAAAAACTTGCCTTGCAGTGGCATAATTCTTAACTTCTAGCTATTTAACATTAATCATCATTATGACTTTCTAATTTATACTTCAATTATATCTAAACAGGGAAGTACATGCCAAGATCAGTGTCTGTGATCCTAAACAGTGAAGCCAAGGTAATAAGGATCATGGGTAGTTTTTATGTATATCTACTTCTATTTGGGTTCAATGGAACTATGGACTGGAACTATGGACTGACTCAGTTAATAATAATACACTTAATAATAAAATATACTCTAATCATCTGATCAAGTTAACTCAATTATTGAGACTTGCGTAGTTGGAACCTTACCCTTTGAATTTTATATCGAGTAATTGAACTAAAGATTATCTTAGGCATTTTGATTTATTATAGCACTATTGGTGTAGCTATACTTCTGTCTCTCTGACTGGTGCAATGATCCCCACTCTTAAATTACAGGTTGTACTTATGATGAGGAAACATAATCTATTCAAAAGCAAGAGGGAGGGTATGTGCTTTTTTGTTTTTCCAATCATGTTTTTTTCTTCTTTTCTTTATCTTTATTCAAACTTAGATTAAAATGCACAAAGACTTATAGCACTGCCTACAGGTATTGTACTGAATCTGCATGCGGAGCTGTATAAAGGTTCAGAAGCTGAGGATGCTGATACATGTTATCTGATTGTTTTAACGACAAGAGGAGGCACTTTCAAGCTAGACATGGCAGATGATTTTCGTCGTTACAAGACATGGGCCACAACCATCAATCATATGCTGAGGATTTCAGCTTCTTTTGCTAAATATGAGCTGCAATTTTACTGAAATTGATGTTAATCAGCACTACCTTCTGTATCCGTTTGTACCTTTGTACCTTATATATTTGTAACTATTACATAATATCGCCCTTACTACTAAATTCAAAGTATCTGTGATCTGTCTTCCAGCGAAAGAAAATAATTTGTACATATGACATGTTACTAGGATAGTGAACTATGCTACATCAAATCAAGAACCTGCTTAATGAACTATTTATATAATGAGCACCAAGAGAATGCCCAATGGTTCAAATTGTTATAGTTTGGTTTATGATTTTGATTATAATATTAAGAATTAGTAGCACTGCTTTGTGTAAAACAATCATGTTCTCATGGCACCTTTTCCAGGGACAAGACCAACCGGCCAACTGGTGCTATCTTTGTGGGCTTGATCTTTCTTTTACCTGAATGAATGCTGTTATCTAAAGCTCTGTAATTGAGACATAAACAAGATGAGCTTCCTTTTCACTTTTTTTTGGTAGACAAAAAGGTAAGCTACAACAATCGTGTGGTCCACCATGTAACAGATTGTTGTAGTCCACCATGTAACAGAAAAATCAGAGAAACCTAGACTCTAGAACTTTTCTTGGGTAACTCTCGTACCTCAATGAAATTCACTTGTTCTGATTTTGTTTTACTATTTAGTGGCTTACATGAATTGCATGAATGCAAGGCGTGATAATTTTATATAATCTTTATAATAAATTTAATATTAGAATTTCTTAATACAACCATCAACTATGTACATGCATGTATAAATATTAAGAATCTGTAAATATATAAGTGATAATTAATTGAATGCACAAAGTTCGTTAAATCTCCTACATAATTCCCTGGTTAAATTTTGCCTGTTGTTTTACAGGTTCAGACCAACATATTTGGCACTGTTTTTAATTCTGAATGAAGAAAAAGTCCATTATTAACATAAATATGAAATAAAAGAAACCCATTACACTTGCCATAATTAATGTCTTAGGATTTGGGACTAGGACAGAAGAAATCCCCGGCCCAAAAAAAGAAAAGACTTTCACTTAGACCTCTGGTTTTGTTCAAGTTCATTTTTTTATCTTCGATTTTCTGAGCACCATCTTAGGCTTCCTTCTCACCTTATTAACCAAAAATTCAATTTATTTTAGAGTCATAGTTTTAACATCGGAACGCATAGCTAATTAGCTAAAATATTGACAAAAATTTAAAATAAATGCAATTATTGTAACTTTTTATGAATAGAGACAATTCAAATATAGTTGTTGAAAACGATAATATTTTCTTTTATAATAGTTATCCATTTCACCTTTAGCGTCAGCGTAAAATTAAAATCACACGACACCTAAATAATTTGAATAAAAGTATTATACTAAAAAAACAAACACGTCAACCTCAATTGCACTCAGCATCTCCTTGTATTTCGAAATATTTACTAGTTTGTTTGCACTTATTGAATTAATAAATACAAAGTGTTTTGAAGTATTCTTTTATAAATTTGAGGATTTTATGCATTTTTCTGTGAAAAAAAAAAAGTCGAAGTGAGTCGAATATGTTAGACCACAAAACGGGCCTCATGTTCAGCCCATAACTGCAACAGAATATGGATCGGGTCAGATCGATAAAGATACGGTTTAATACCCGAATCCACGGGCATTTCACTTTCTTCTTGGTTCGTAGCACAGAAGAAGAACCCGCAAGTCACTAATTTTTGCTATCTTCTGAGAAAAGGAAGTGAGAAACACAAATCACATTCACAAAGAATGAGACGACGGCGCACCAATGATTCTGATGCACATAAACACAATTCCCGAGCTCCAATTTTTTCGAAATCAGATTCGGAGCACTCGCCATTCCGTTGTTCCCAGAAACTAGTCCTGGCTTTGTGCTTGGCATTCCGAATGTTGAATTCTCTTTTGGTGCAGAGCTATTTCAACCCTGACGAACACTGGCAGGGTCCGGAGGTTGCGCATCGAATCGCGTTTGGGTACCCTTCCATTCATTTCTCTCTCATTTTCAGCTGAAACCCTCTTTAGTTTCATCATCGATGCCACGTAAGCGCTGATCTGGCAGGTACGGTCATTTAACGTGGGAGTGGAAACATGGTATCCGAAGCTACTTGCATCCCATGATCTTCGTTCCGCTTTATAGGGTTCTCGCCTCATTGCATCTTGATACCCCTTACATTATGGTAAATATTTTAAGTATATAAATGTAACAGTTTAATTAAAGTGTCAGTGTGTTCTGCTTCATTTCCCATGTTAGGATGTGTTACTTTTTATTTTCTTACAATGTGATTCTTTTAATTATATTTTCTGTTTATTAGATGAGGGCTCCGCGGCTACTGCAATCTGTGTTCTCTGCGGTTGGCGATTTGTACTTGTACAAGCTCTCTGCGGTTCTCTTTGGTGACTGTGTTGCAAAATGGGCTGTATCCTATTATTTTTGTTTAATTTTTTTTTGCTATGTAATGAGTTTGTTTCATTGGTTGAAGTTCATGGTGTTTTGCATTCTCCCGCTCTGTGTATGAAAACTTTAACTCTGTCTCAGCTCTTTTCGCAGTTGACAAATTGGTTTATGTTTTATTGTTTTTCTCGTACGCTATCGAATAGCTTGGAGGCTGTTCTTACGTTAGTGGCTCTGTATTTCTGGCCCTGCATGAGATCCTCTGGCGAACGTTCCTTTGTTTCTAGGAAGTTGGGTTTAGTTTTAGCGGCAATAGCTTGTGCTATTCGACCAACAAGT
Source organism: Abrus precatorius (assembly GCF_003935025.1). Classification (NCBI taxonomy): domain Eukaryota; kingdom Viridiplantae; phylum Streptophyta; class Magnoliopsida; order Fabales; family Fabaceae; genus Abrus; species Abrus precatorius. Next base: position 33,599,735 of record NW_020874428.1, on the reverse strand, counting down.
GCGATTACGTGGCTGTATGTTGGCCTGCTTGAGCTTTTAGAATCACGTGACAAATTGAAGTTCATATTTTTGGAGGTGGCTCCTATTGGGTATGTTTTGGGACTGTTTACAAACTGTAGTTTTAATTGTGTAAATGGGTTTTGGAGGCAGGGGTTGCGTTTGTTTTTTGAATTTTATGTTTATATAATCATATATCATCATGTATGATTTTTCTTTTTCTGTTTTCTTCTCCCTAAAGACCATGTTTTATTAACACTTGGGCTCACTCTATCAGGATCCTGGTGCTTGGACTTGCCTCCTTATTGGATTGTTTCATGTATGGCACATGGATTCTAGTACCACTTAATTTTTTAAAATTCAATTTTCTTTCCTCGGGTGGAGACTATTATGGAACTCACAAGTGGCACTGGTACTTCACTCAGGGATTTCCAGTCATGATCTTCTCACACTTACCGTTTTGTATAGCTGGTATCAGTTATTCCAAACAATGGAAGTATTCTGGCCTTCTTGCATGGGTTTTGGGTTTCTACAGTTTATTAGGTCACAAGGAATTCAGGTACTCTACTTCAATTTGAAAAATTTACTTATGCATGTTAAGATGTGCCTGGCCTATTGGTTTGACTTGATTTATGATAATAATTATTGTGAGGTACAGATTTGTCTTGCCAGTTCTTCCCATAGCTCTGATGTTCTCTGGTTATTCTTTGGCTATGATAGAAGATCCTGGTTCTGCAGAGTATAAAGGAAAAACATCTTCAAAAAAGGATACTAGATGTCCTCCCAAGATGATAGTCGCTATCTTATTTTTGCTTGTTACCAACATTCCAATGGCTTTGTATATGAGTTTGGTTCATCAGGTCTTGCTCTATCTCCCTCCCTTACTCGATGTTGATGAGCCTTTCTGTTAATATTCTCTTGCAATTTAGGATATATGTTTTTGCTGGACAAGATCGTTAATTTTTCTGGTTACTGTTTTATATTTCAATTTGACGTGCTTATTTCTTATGTCAGTGAAAAAAATCTTATGTAAAACCTAAAAGGAAATATTTAATATATTTTTTAATTTCTCAACAGAGAGGACCTGAAGATATCATGAACCACCTTGCTAGAGAAGCTCTTCATGGGAAGGTGAAAAGCATCTTATTCCTAACTCCTTGCCATGCCACTCCCTACTATTCCATGCTGCATCATAGCCTGCCAATGCAATTTCTGGACTGCACGCCAAGGTTTGGAATTTGTAATTCTGCAAAAGCTTCTAATCTTAAACGGAACTAAAATCAGTTTATAATTCACGTAAATGCATCATGTTCAGCAGTGAAGAGAAAGGAGTTCCAGATGAGTCTGATCGTTTCTTGATGGACCCTGTTCCTTTTGTGTCTGAATATGCGAAAAATTGGTCTCTGCCCAGCCACATTGTTTTATTTGATTCAGAGGAAAAAAAATTGAGGAACTTTTTAATTTCATTTGATTATAGAGAGGTAATTATTACTGTTTCAATTTTCTGAGGTTGTTCTTCTTAATATTGGAAATTTCTCTTCATTTTTCTAACATTAGGATTTCAACAACAGGAAAAAAGATTTTTTAATTCTCACTTCAAGGTAGATCGTGATCTTCAAGCTTCAATTGTTGTATACGTTAGAATTAGATAGCAATATTCATCTGATCTGCAACAAAATTTGGCACCGTGACAGTTCAGTGTATCATTTCTCCGCATTGCTGCTTCAATTTGATGTCTCTGAAATGAATGTGTTGTCTGTTTATGTATTTCGTTTTTTGCTTACCAGGAAATTTTGCAGTAGATAGTTTGTAAATGCCCTTCCAATATATTTTTAGAGATATGTGGATTTTCTCTTAGAAAGATGACCTATTTGGATAACAACCAAAATCAATATTTTCCTCCATAGCAATATTTCACTGTAAAATTTGTTAAAATCAATTTGAACACAACAATCATGTTCAACAATTGAAAATAATTTGATGAAAATCTACAACAGGCGCATAATGTTCAGTTGCCTCAAACTAAGCTCGCTTTTGTTACTGAAATCGAGTTCTAAGTGGAAGTAAACATTTTAATTTTTACATTGAGCTGAGAATTTTATATTAAGTTTCATTATAAACTTGCCTTCAAATCAAGTTTTAAAACATATTTTACTTTATTCAAACTCACTTTTAATTAAATTTTGTAAAATAAAATTCATCTAAAATAAAGCTTATGACATTCAACCGATATCTTTTTTATTTAGAATCGTATAATTTATAGTCTAGCCGTATACACAATGGCAAGACTATTAGAAGTATGTAATATTAGAACACTAATCATACACTCGTGTCAATTTATCGTAAAAATTTCGTTACTAATAATCATGGTGATCTTGAATTTTAAAAGGATAAAGGACGACGAAATGTATGTTAAAATGCCTAGCTTATTCCAAAGTTATTATTAATACGCGTTAGGGTGGGAACTTAGAAGATACTATTGTTATTGTTAGTATGTCCTTGTCATATGCCCCGCCAAATGTTGGTTCAACTTTGAATAACGTAGGAATATGATTATCGACGAGTGCGAGTTCCGTTATATGTTTTACAGCATCTTTGTATTCCGCATAACGGAAAAGACATGATCATTTTTGCTTGTTTAATCGTTTGACAAAATAATAAAGGGAAGCCATTCCATGTCATCAAAAGTGGAACCTGGTCAGGGAATTTGCTAAAATGGCAAAACACTTTACACTTGGGCTTAGGAATAAAAGGAAAAAGAACTAATATGAGGCAATGTAGGAATATTCTGAAAATAATTCAAACAAGGATAGGCAGAAAACCATATCAACACAAGACAGCACTGTCACATTAGGTGCTTGGAAGCCCTGTCCATAGGAGAAGTCTTCGGGGTCGATCTAGAAACCTGGCTTGCCACGCAGGTTCATCAGTTTCATAGACAAACCCACTCTTTGTATACAATTTCTTTGCTGGTTCATTGTCAACAGCAACATGGACGTACAAATCTGTTATGCCTGAAAAGAAAAAAGAACTAGTCACTTTTGGTCTAGGGGAAGTCCAATCTGAATTGTCATCTAGAAATATCAGTGTCCCCTAGTTCATAGACTCGAACGAGAAATATAAGAATGAAATAACGAAGACTAATAGAACATGAAAAACGGTAGAGTGCTTTACAGGGAATCTACACGGACCCCATCAAGGATATGAATATTTCACGCAACACAAATTAAAAAACAACAGAAATCATAATTGGTTTTCATTATGTTATTATATATAAATAACAAAAAATAAAAACATGTCATCAACAAAGATAGATCAATGAAGGGGAAGTGAAGAAAGTCGTGTTTGGGTTTCAAGTTGAGTTTAATGAACCCCCAGATAAGAATTTTTACATCAATCCCCCTGCACTGAGCCAAGCATAACCAAAACTTAGATTGCAGCCACTTCTGGACAAGAGTTTTCTACCCAAAGAAACAAATTTTGGAAACATTTTAATAGGAAGAATCTTATCATTCTTGACCAATTTGGATCCCATCCTCATATGCAGGATCAACATCATATGGAATCAGATTAATAGACATTACAAGTAGTTGAATGAATTACCGTGCCTGCTTAGATCATTTATGATCTTAACCCATCAAAGAAAAGATAAACATCAAGACATGCAATGCACATAATCGTATTTAAAGTTTAAACATTAAATTATTCATACATTTTTTTAGATACTATTTTTCCCTCTTTCTTCATCAGATCAATTATCTTATCCCACATTTTTCTCTTTTCTCTTCCTATCTCTTCTTTTGCTGTACAAATGCAATTTCTCCATTTTTCAAAGCAGAGAAAATGATAACAGCAATTCCATGTAGCGGTTATGTGCTATCTTGTTTCTTACCCCAATCATGAGCAACTAACTTTGACTTTTCAAGAAGAGCATAACCCAACCCATTTCTGTGCAACTCTTTAGCAACACATACATTACTTAGGTATGCCCTTGTGATATCAGTTCCAACGACCTAACATTGAAACATTTAAACAATTATACAGAGGCAGCGTTGTACAAATTAGTACCAGAGAGAAGAGTTATCAATTTTCATGTCAAAAATCAAAGCCTAGTTACCTGAACCAATCTAACACATAAACACAGGCATACAGATTTGGAAATCTAGTAGAGACCAAAAATACCTCTGGTTTCATTCCAACAATTTCATCAGGAAGGCTCAAGCACTGATTAAGATCAAGAGTGCCAACTACAATCCGGTCTTCACCATTGGCAGAAAACTACAATTTTAATTAAATTACAATTAACTTTCCTGAGAAACAGAACACCAATAAACAAATGTACGCAAACAAAAATAGAATAAAGTCATCATAAGTGACAATTTATTTGATTGAATCGATCTGCAATTTTAGAACAACTAGAAGGGTCTGTATGACAAATCTATCCATCTAAAAACAAATACATAAATAAAAAAAAAAACTGCAAATGTGATTATTTCTGGGTAGAAAGAGACAATGATGATTAGACAAGAGACATCTTTATCGCCAAACATACTCATAGTCCATTGTAGGGACATGAAAAGCATTAACATTAAATCATTTACTGATGAATTGACATAAGAAAGGTTAGCAAATGAATAAAAAGGATGCTGCATGATGCATTCCAACTTGCAATGAATAAATGGAGGAATAAACAAACCTTACATGAAGAGCATAAATCATGAGATAGGGTGGCTATATGGGACAAAGGAAGTGAAGCATTTATGCAAGAGACTCTTCTAAAGCCCATTCTTTTCCCCGAAACACGCTCCTGAAGTGCTTCGAACTCACGCTCCGCTAAGTACCTCGTATGATCCTAATAGAACTTGACAAACACGAAATAGGGAATGCACCTTCTTACGTTACTTTGTAAAAAGCTCACTCTTTTATAACAATTCAAGCATACCCATGTGCGAATTGGCAACCAAAAAACGAAGCTTGAAGCTAGATTTCAGATTTTAAAAAAAATATTTTTTAGAAAAAAAAAATGGGACGAGAGAAAAAATGGAAACTGACTTGAACTCCGAAGGTGTCGGGTCGGAATTGGTGGAAGGAACGAACGCGGAGAGAGGCAGCGGCCCAGAGTTCATCGTCGTAGAAGGACTCGGCGATGGTGAGGAGAGTGGTGTCGATTTTTTGGGTGAAAATGTTGGTGGAAGGAGAAGAATGGATTTGGGATCTGAGGTTGGAGAAAGCATAGGAATTGGTGGAGAATGGAAACGACGACGAGGAAGTGATCGGAGGAGAAGAACAAAGCGAAGAAATAAGTGTCATTTTTGTATTATCCTTAGTTTCCTCTCTCTCTCTCTCTCTCTCTCTCTCTCTCTCTCTCTGCTTTCCTCTGCTTTGGTTGTTCCGGTTTTTGCGGCCCAGGCCCTCTCAAAATATATTATTGCTTCTACCTTTTTTTCGGATAATTTATGACAAGCCCAATTATTAATTCCTTTTTGTAAGGGCTCTTTCTTGGTATAATATGAAAGTCAGCATTTTGACAAAAAAATCCGTTAGAAGACTCAGCGTGAATAATAACACTTCGGACAAAAAAATAAACATTTCAATTTAATAAATAAAATATTTTATTTAAAAGCATGATACAAATACATTGAAAATTATATTGAGTGTATTGATGATAATTTTGTTAGCATAAAAAAATATATGAACACATGAGATGACTTACTCGTACAATAAATTTATACTATTTTTATATATCATTATTATTATTTGTTTCTCTCTGTCACATCAGTTTTATCTTATACTCTGTCTTCTTCTTTTTGCCCTTTATCGTACAAGTTTTTGTATAAAAAAATTGTATCAATACAATACAGTTTCTCTATAGATAAAAATAGAACGTGGTGAGTGAGGCAGCGATCATGATTCAAGTATTGCTCTGGAATCCAAAAAACAAAAATCATGTACTGCTTTAAAAATCGTTTTTTATGGGTTTATTTGGTAAAAACATTCTCTATCTTGTTCTTAGGGGAGGGGAAATGACGTGGGAATCGAATCGCAAAGCCGAAGCATATATTCTGGTAGCTTCAACAACCTAGCTACCACCTTAAGATCAGCTAAAATACACTGAATATATTTTATTTCAATTTGCTATTACAATTTTTATATTTTAAAGACTAATATGACATCCAGTTAGGGCTAATTTAATTATTTACTAAAAGATAACTGATTTTTTTATTTTGTTTTTGTGTTGATTAAAATTTGAGAAAGCAGGCTTCCAAATTTACTTCTTTCGTAAAAGTTCATGTTTTTTTATTTTTTTCAAGACAGACTCTTCCCATAAATATGTTAGGTATTAAGTCAATCAATTGTTGAAATATTATTATTCATGACCAATCATTAATTAAATAACATAATGCACACGAATTATTGTTTTTTGGTCCCGTGTCTAGATCAAATTAGTGGTGTAGATACACTGTCATATTTATGCACACACATGAGGACACTTCATGCGTATCATTGTCTATGGTTTACACACTCTGCAATATATATATATATATATATATATATATATATATATATATATATAATTTTTTACGAAGTAAATATCGGCAACGTAAAATGATCATGAGAGACTTGTACACCTTGCAAGTGATGGTAAAAGTTGACAGTGGTGGGTTTTAATTTTATAAATATTCATATATACACTTTGCAATTGAAGTATTTTCATGCAATACGACAAAAAAAAAAAACTTGAATTCCAATATCAATCAACTAGTCAAACGTCCCTTGCGAATATGGCAAAGAGTGGCGAACATAGCCATTAGCCAAAAGCATCATCGTTTACTACAATCAGTTCAATGCACGCATTATTATACCACCAATAAGGCAAGAAAAGCAATCAATATCCATCGTAATGTTTTCTATCATCAATGAATTTGTCAATTGTGAATTGATTCCTCGGGTTATCGACGAACAGACAATAAATAAAACGGTTGAACATCCACCCGTTTTCGAAGAGATACTTTAAATTGGTTTCAGTTCCCTACCCGCAGCATAAACACAAAAACTGATAAGATGCCATTTGCTTACCCTTACGCAACCATAGCGGTGAATAGCAAGATTTTGGAGAAAAATAAATGACACAAATAAAAGCATTTATTTGTTTATTGGTATTGGTAAGATGGTAATATAAAAAAGGTCAAGGTTCAGTGGTTCACACACATGCATGCGTGCAGCACGGACACATGAGGAATGCCTCATGCATCGATCTTAGTTGCATGTTCATATCTTTGTCTTACGTAGGCGGCTGCAACCATTGAAGAAGAAAGTTCAAAGAGAAAGGGAAAGGACTCTGAGAGAGACTTCAAGAGACTGATGGATTGACCATGTGTTGTCCCATCACTAGCTAGGTTGTGAATTATTATCATTTGATAACATTTAAGAAAAAGGGTTAACATTAATGTAATGTAAGACTAAAATCCCTCCCTACATACCCCACTCATTCACACCCTCCCCTCTCTTCATATGCTATGCGGTAACAATGAAGATGACATTTATCTGATGGGTAGGTTATGCGGTGTGGGATTGGGATCGGTCACTTTCTTTTCTTCAATGGAGCAAGGGTAGGGATTTCCCTTAAATACTACATGCTGTTATTAATCGAATCATTCCTCCTTCCTCGTCCGCAGATAAACGCCAATTTACACGTAGATATGCAATAATTAAATTTTCATATTTTCATCATGCAGTTGCTAACAATTAATTCAAATTTTAAACATGTGTAGATAAATATATTTAACTTTATAAAATATCTGATTCAAAACAATTAAAATTAATATTTTTATTAAACTTTTTTATTTTAATATAATAAATACTTTTTATTGCCACACAAAATAAAAAATTTATTGGTATTATATTTTTAAAAAAATTGATAGTCTATATATAATTATATGGTCAAAATTAACATTTTTTTTCCACTAAATACACATCTTATGTGCACGCATGACAAGTTTTTGATTAATTATATAATCATTGATTATCTTATAATTTTAGTCATATGCGTAAACTAAAAATATAATTAGAATATTTTTGTAAGACTTAAATAACTCTCTTCCTTGCAAGCTAACATTTTAGAGTAAATTATATTTTTTAATATGAAATTAAAGTTTATAGAATTTGAATATTGTATTATTTGCAAATGTTTAATCATATAAACTGTATATATATTTAGTATGTGTTTGAATTTATGTTAATATAAAAGTTATAATTAATAGTAATATTTGTGATTAAATATTCTTTATGAAAAACAATCATGTTAAAGCAGAATAAAACACCTTTAAGCAGCGAAATCCATACAATTATTTGAAAAGCAAAACACTGATGAGAAATTCGCGTATGAAAAAATCGTACATCCTTAATTTGGTACTTGGAAAACCCTACCTCTTACGCGGCTATATACCCTAACAGGCATGAAACGTGGTGGCGTTGGATGGGAAAGAACCAAATGTAAAGCTGAAAATAGAAATTCAAAATCAACCAGAAAAGAAGAGAAAGCCCAGCGCAGGTTTTAAAGTAACCAGCTTTACGTGCAAAGTTGTATCATGTTTTCTCCTCAACCCAATTACCCACCGCATAGCGTTCAAGCGTTGCATGCATTTTTTATAAATTCTATTCGACCCTTCGATTTTTTCTTGAAAATTCTGAACAAATATGTATATACACACACACACCCCGTTTGAAATCAAATTTATAATGAATCACTCAACCTCAACCAGGAACATCTCCCATTGTTTGTCAGTTGAACCAGTACACCTCGCATCTGCCTCAAAACTCTTAGCCGATGCTTGCAAATCCTATAAGAGAATGAGGTCATGTTATGTAAATAAAGTTATAGTAGGATTGTCAGAATCTCCATCAATTGAGTAAAAGCCAACTCATCTGTGATATAAGCCAGTCGATATATTCCTTACTCATTTATAAATAACTTTCAATAATTGATCAATTCAAAATTATAACTCACATATACATAAAATGTATGGATTTATAAAATATATCAAAGCTTTTATTTTCATATTATTAATCATTTAGTGCATATTAATGATAACATTACGTGTACACGTATTATAATTGAATAAAAAAAATATTGTAATTTTTTGTTAAAAATTAAGATATCTATTTAATGAATTTAAATAATACAAAACAAAATCTTTAAATGGCATTAAAATAATTATTTTTATCAATTTAAAATTAAAATAAATTATTTTATACTTTTGAATATTTGAAGAAATTAATATCTTAAATATTTAGAAGACTAAATTAATATACAGTATAAATCTTTCACGGATTAAAGAAAGTTATAGTATTAAATCAAATTTATAATTTTTTTTGTTTTCTTATATCACGACAATCAGTAAATATATTTAATAATTGCTCAATAAAATATTTTTTATTTACTCACAAAATGAATTAATTTATAACGTGTACTCTAAGTTCACATCAATATACAGTTGAAATATTATTAAATATAATATATTTTTTTTTACAATTTCAACCTCTTGTAAAAAAAAGTTAAAAGATAACTTTTTATTTTTAATTAAAATATTTATTTATAATGAATTTCCTTCTATTCATTAATGTTATCAAAAGAAATCATTTTCTTATTAAGTGGAAGTATCTGAAATTTTTAACATATACCTTTTTATTATCAAAATATATAAAATAAAATAAATTTTATTTTAATATTATTTTTATTAGGACTTACGATGAAATTTTATATCTAAGTAAAAAAATCTATATTATATTTTTAGTGTGAAAAAATGCCATGTGATACTTTGAATGAAAAAGAACTTTATTATATCTGTATAGGAAAAATAGAAGAAGAAATAAAAATAAAAAAAAAGAAAGTAAAGGTTAGAATTAGTTAGTTGGATGAAGAGGATGTCTTATTTTCTGTTAAAATAATTTGTTCTTTACAGATTCCTGAGAGTTGGGAGTGGGCAGTATATATGTTTGTTTGATATTATGAAGTTATGAGAGGAATTGATTGATTGCAGGGCCCATACTGTTTTAACTCGTTTCCCCATCTTGGAAATTAGAGTCCGAATTCCCATGCTCCATATATATGCTTTTGAATTTACGTGACTCAGGAGGTAAAAGATTAGAAGACAGAAGAGAAATATGGTTAAGTCACGTTGCTTGTCACTGCACTGTACTTTATCCTTTCTTCTCTCAAATCAGTCGCCATTTTAATCAAGACTTCTCGCTGGAACCAACAGAAACACACTGCAATAAATCCCTTTTTTACACCCATTAATTCACACTTTTTCGCTCCCTTAACCTCTTCCTTTTTCTTCTAACTTCACTGAAACAACAACATTTTTGGAATGTCACTAGTCCCTTATTTACCCTTCTCTTTTCACTATATAAACTCCATCCATCTTCTGTGTGTTCACCCCCGCTTGCCCTTTTATATCATGTCACACCCACGCCTGTAAAAAACACCTTGTCCTTACGTTACAGTTCCGATATACTTGTCACTTCTTTCTCAATATGCTCTTCCTCATAACTGCTCTCGCAAATGGCATCAGCCATCTACTACTATCCTCTCAGTGGAGTGCAACCACATTCCTTGACTTTCTCTACACCAAATGGATAATGAAGCACGAGGTAGGGTTTTGACGGCGATATCCTTGCTGAGCTTTTTTTTTTCTCTTTTTTTTTTTTACTTTTTTTTTTTCTTGACCTTGCAAGACTTTTTTATTATTGTTCACTTAGTATAACTATTTTTTATTTTCTTTTTTATATTAAATTTTCTTCTCATCATGTCAATCACTTCCATTTTAACATACCTTATCTATTCCTCCTGAGCTTGAACTTCAGTTTAGTAATGTTTCCGTGTAAGCTTTGTTTATTAAATGATGTAATATGATGGTTAATGAAGTTCACGGACAATTCTTTCTTACAAGCCTTCTTTATTATGTTAAATTTATGTTAAGAGCATAAGCTGCACTGCCCGAAGAATTGACATATATGATCGCTCGTTATGTAATTTTTTTAGTTCTACTCGCGTTCATAATGTTAGAAGTTAACCAGTGGCTACAAATCGTAGTTTAGCACTGAAGAATAATAAGATACTTCTATATTTGGTTTCCGGGGATAAACAAGTCCAGCCTTAGTTTTGGCACAATATTACAATGAACTGAAGAGAGTAGAAACGTTTAAACGAGTTCATGAATGCCAGAACTTGACTACGCAAACTTCAAACATTTTGTGTTTTTGTTTTAGTTGTTAATGAAGAGAGGCTATCCACTGGTGATAATAAGGAACTGCACGGGGGATGGTGGGCCCAATTGCCCATAAGTCCTAAATCCTGCAGGCGCAGATTTATTGTTTTCCTGAAAGCCGAATTAAAGGTATCAATGCTGTTTTGGTTCTGAACTTCTGACCCCTTAAGCCAACTTTAATGAAACCGTGACGTGTGCTCAACATCACCCAGTGAATTTCTCCAAGTGCATAGAGCCCCCTGGATTCAAATTTGAGACAATATATGCACTACGTAAACACTTATAACAAGCCATGGGATTTTCCTTAGTCTTTTATTATAAACCTTGAACTAGTTTCCTGGTTGCTATCTGAGAATAAGCAGCCACGAGTTGTACAAATTTTGTTGTGAAATTTGTTGCCAAAAAAGAAATGCTTGTCCCAGCTGAACAATTAGGCTTGGTATTTACAAGCAAAGATGTCAACAGTGGATGATATTCGGATTGACGAGTATAATTATGCTTATATATTTTATGGTGTGGTAAATGAAAAGCATGAAAAGAGCAAAATGTTGTCAGCATCCACTGCCTGTGGAAACAGATTGATTGAAGGAACAAAACCATGACTTCCTTCTCTCGGTTTGAGAAGATGATCGCCTAAAACCAGAACCAGAACATCTTGTCCCATGGTTCCTCAAGTTCCTGCTCACAGTGCAAGGAACTAAGGACGGACTAACATCTGCTCCCAAGCAAAGGTTGGGGTTCATTCTGAATGAGGATAACCTTTGGCAGCTCATGGAGCGAAATGATTTTGATGGAGAAGATTTGGATCCACGGGAAGTTGGTTTGCAAAATGGGGTGGTCATGTCGGTGGAATCCTCCAACACTTCACTTGAGCAGGTGCAAAATGTTAAGGACAAGTTTGTTGTCCTTGGTATTTCCTTGTGTATTGGTCTTGCGTCTGGAAGCTTCACAAATGAGACTATGCCATGCCTGCATAGAGGGCATGCAATTGATCCTGGGGGGCCGTGTGTGGTTGTTGAGGTTGGGTTGGCAGAACAAAGATACAAGGCACATTGTGTGCAGAACTCGTGATCACAACCTGCATGCATCATCATTAGATGTGACGAGTTCTGCATGTAATGACATGAATACTATAATTCGAGGTTATTATTATTATATTAATATAAAACTATAAACTAACAGGAATAGGAGTAAAGGCCTACCAAAAATGTATGAAAATGAATAGAAAGAAAACGGAACCCAGATTTAACACCAGACTCGTAGATGGAAGATACACAACCCGTAACATAATCATGCCATAACTCTTGTTAGGAACAAGAGCAAAATAGTCCCTTACCGTTTTCAAAATTTGACTTGTGACCAACAACAGGAGCACAGTTATGCCCTCCCCCTCTCCTTTACCAGGAGTCTATGGTCAATAGGGAGGTGGAGGGTCTTGAACATGACTTTCAATCATGACTTCTCAAATGAAATTAATGGCAACAATGCAGCGCAATTACTGATGCAACATACACGTATCCTCACAACCATCCATAGGGAAAAGGGCCAAGCATTGGTCCGCTTCTAATTCTATGGTAGCACACTGTAATATTCCATTGCAAACTTTCGTAATGAATTGGCAACCCATCCTATTGTGGTGGACTCGGATTATTATCTATCATTTCTTAGGAGCTACCACTACATATTAAATTTAAAAACCATATCCAAGCCTGATCAGCTAGCTTTATATTTGTAAACGTGTCTCTCAAAATGAAAGTACTAGATATTGTCAATTGTATATTTTGACAATATTGCTTTCTAGTGTGAGGTAATTATATGTTTTCTTAATAAACATCAACATACACCTTTTGCAAAAAGAGGTTTAATCATTTTCTACATTAAAGAATCTAATTACATGCCATGTATCCAGCATTTATAATTAATGAAGAACATATATTTGTCAATTTAAGAGGTGTATACCTTCTACAGCAACCATACATTTCCTTTCCAAACAAACAGCACATGGATCTAAGCATGTTGGTGCTATTTCAGTCGTCCTCCATCCACATTCCCTGTTAAGGATGATCACAACAGAAAAAAAAAGCAGGGAGGAGAAATGTTACTATTTAGTAACCATTTGAATACCACAAGTTGAGGTAGAGTCAGTCAAACTGGCTTAATCAAATCAAATGCTAATTCTACTTTGTATTGTGTAGTATTCGCTGTGGGAAAATGTGCACACAGATATGGTAGTGTGTATGCTTTCATTGAATGAACGACTTGGTAATTGCAAAGAGTAAGCTAATTCATGGTACGAAAAACGTTAGGGCAGCTTGTTGGGTAGAGCACTTAATTTGACGAAATATATCCCTAGGTATAAACTTTATGAAGATCAAAGCACGTTTCCGAGTGATGTCACACTGGATATAAAAATGAAATTAATGAACCTAAAATAGACTTAACGTATATGATTAGCAACATAATCACATAAAAAATCAAAACAATCAATTAAGCAAAAATTCTTTCCATAATAACCGTGGGAAGATGAGACTGGCCACCATATTCAAAGGATGGTCCGTTAAAACCACCTGCTAGTTGACTTTAAATCAGAGCAGACTCCACAAATTCATGGAACGATTTACGTTGATCAAAATTAATTTATGCTAATTTCGAGGGAAAAAACATAAATTTTCAGTTAGTTTTCTCAAGGAGCTAAGGAGGTAACCCTCAATATCATTCTGATTGGAGAAATTGGTTGAATCAGGAAAAGTGTAGCCCCGACAACACATACCTAGCAATTCTCACAATGCTCATAAGTGGAAGAGATAAATATGGAGAAGGGAGAACTTGCAAAGGGTCTTCTGGAGGTGTTTTTAAGATGTCCTCAAGCCAGTTTCTATGCCATGAACGAGCAACCATCAAGGGGGTCCATCTTCAAAAAAAAAAAAATCATACAGGTAAACCAAAAAGTTCTAAAATCCATCAAAGACAACATAAATCGAGCGGGTTGCTTTTTTCAAATGCAACAAAGCATTACAGGCAGTGCACTAGAGACCAAAAAATTCATAAAAAGAATGCGGTCAGAAAACACTATCATCCTCCATGCAAATTGGAATAAAAAAAAAAGCACTTTGCAAAGAACAATTCCTAAAATCCCGATGAAAAAGACATTTAAACTTCAAGGTGACGAGCAAAGCAATGTTCAAAAAACTATTACAAAATGCAGAGAAAAGGATATTAGGCTAAATTTAGAGCAAAACTTCACCAAAAAAGAAAAAAGCAACATCGAAGAAACCCAGTAACATGGATACTCTGATCCAAGAACATAAGGAATAAATTAAACTTAAGTTTCTGATCAAAAGCCAAGCCGGTTAGATTTAACTTGCCAAAAGTTAACAATTTTCATAATTAGAAGACGGGAGCAGGAAGTTGTATGTCTCATCTAGAAGAGCAACAAAATTTCATATAAACTATACAGACCAAAATATTTACTCCATCTTTACCATGCCCCACAGTAAATAGATAAATTCATCATACATCAAAACTATCAGAGACACGTTGAAACATACCCATTTGCATTCTCAGCAGCCAGACTGGCACCCTTGGCAATCAAAAGCTGAACCAAACACATAATACACAAAATGAAAAAGGAAAGGAACTTCAATATGCTGACAAGAAATATACCCAACTGTAACTTTGCATGCTCATTTAGAAGAATAATATATTTTCAGTTCCAAAAGTACATTTTTCTTCTAAAGGAAAATAGAAACACACTTGACAGCATTGTGCATTTCCACCACATGCAGCATAATGGAGTGGAGTGCTTCCAGAACCTGTACATAAGGATAGACGGCAGTTACAAGAGGTGAAACTAATTTAACTCAGCCCATACTTAGATGCAATATGTTCAAATTTCTTAATATCTTTTCTGTGGTGCTGTAGAGTTTTAATTTTTTCTGCAGAAAGGGGGGGTTCAACTCTAAACATCAAGACTTGATGAGCGAATAGCACTTGGAATTTTTCTTATATAGTAGAAGAAAGGAATTTGATAGATGTATACTTGATACCTACTCACAGCCATAATGATGAAGTTTAAAAGAGATGGAAGAAGAGAAACCCAAACTTGAGGTGATGGAAAGGTTTTGATATTTACTCTAGGGTCCTACTTGCTGAGTAGAGAAAGCGGATAAAAAAGCATTTTCACCTCACTTTCAAGCTATAGGAGGAGAGATCAAATATTATGCAATTAGAATCTAAAAGAGTTGCAATCGAGTTTCAACCACTCCAACTTTTTGTTGTACCAAGCAATTGTAAATTAATTTTCACCATAAAGACTTCTCCTGCATTTTCAGTTCAACCAAGCACATCCTAAAATTCTTCCAGAAACCAGAAATGACAAATGTTGAACAATATTAATGGGAAATAATCAGGGTGTGTATGTTTGATAGTAAGTTAATAACACATGCAAAAAAAAAAATTGAATAAAGAAGGAGCCAGAAGTATGAAAACAATTTACATATAGTAGAAACGTTAATCTACTTATATATAAATGCTGATTTTCCAAAGCAAATATTTGACATCACTTTATCACATGAATTAGAACTTGCTAAACAATTACCAATTAAGTCAATGGTAGTTCCATCCTCCACAGTAACCTCAGATACAGAAGCTCCCAAGTCTAAGAGTAACTGAACACTTTCAACATGCCCATTTAATGCTGCCATATGCAGAGCAGTGATGCCTCCATCAGCAGTTCTGCTAATTACCTCGCAAAGACCACTTTGTACACAACAATTCAAAATCAAAATTAACTCATTGCAACAATTTATAACAGACGATTGCATATAGGGCTTTAAGTGTGAGCACCTTTGATCAAATTCTGAAAGTGATTTATGATCACCCGTCTGTAATACATTCCAAAAGTTAGGGATGCTGGGTATATAGTCTGCAAGGATGAGCCGAATGCACCTGGTATGGCCATTCAAAGCAGCCAAGTGGAGGGCAGTACCTCCATTTAGGTAATCTGCTTTATGGATCTGCAATTCAATTTAATAAACAATGTTTTACTAATTCCACCCAAGAATTCATCTGATTGTTGTTATAATATACAAATTTGGTTGGTAGTAACAATCATACATTGGCATTAAAAATAATCAGAGTCTGAACCACCTCCCAGTGACCATGTTGACAAGCTTGCATCAGTGCAGTCTGTCAATGGTATAAACATTGACATCAGTCTAATTCATATCCAAAACAACAAAGATTGCATGCAGCCTTCAACATAAAACAGGTTTAAACAGTGAACACACAGAACAGTGCTAGATTGAGATGTTATTTTTCATGTGATATGACAAATAAATGCAGTGAATGGAAGAAAAGACTAATAATATAGATTACCTGACCACGATAATTCCTGAGATTGATATCAACTCCGGACTCAAGCAGGAGATACACTATCTACATAAATGCAAAACACAGTCGGTATTTGAAAAGAATTGTAAAGCATGATACAAGAAAGATGATGGAGTGCATTGAATAAAGTACCTCATGGTGGCCATGAGCTGCAGAGTAATGCAAAGGGGAATTGCGAACTCCAAAAGTAGAATACCTTGCAAGACGGGGGTTATACTCCAACAAGGCCTTGGCCTCTTGAATATCCCCATCTCTTGCTGCAGAAACCAAGCGTTCACCAGATGCAGAACAGCCAAAAGAGTTTCCCACCAGGCTCAAAAACTTCATGTCCCTCAGAAATCAACACGACAATTAACTATTTAGGAAATTGGAAGCAGGGTCCTTTCACAGCCTCAAGAAAAGGTTCCTATTTCTCTTCTGGGCAAATACCTATGAAATCATCAAAACCTTAATCAATCCGATGTTGGAGTTGGACAGATCTTCTTCTCTTTCAAAGGCTCATTCCTTTTACCAACCCAACAACAACCCAATCAAAGTTTCTCAGATATCCAAAAGAATTGGTTGTAACAGTCAAAGACCACTATTCCCACATGATTCTTGAGAGAGGTTCCGGTAGTTTTGTCCACAAATCTTCCGAGTCTGTGCAACCAATGAATTGCTAGCCCTCAAACTGCTCATTTAAATATTAAAGATCAATTCTTTTTTAAAGATTAGTTCAACCCGTCGTGAACATCGAGAAGCCCAACAAAAAAACAAAACTAGTATACAATAATATTTATTAAAAAAAAAAAAACTCTATACCTTTGTAAGAATTTCTATCCTATTTCAATTTGCCGTGAAGCTGACATCAACTTCCAAATATTCCTTTCAAAGAACGAAACTTGGAGGGATAACTAGCTTCCAAATCACCCCAATGGACAACAACTATAACATTTACACAACACACAACCCCAACAACCTCAAGAATTTCCCTTCGAAGGATCAAAACCCAGAACCGGAATATGTGGCCTCTGGGAGAATATTGATCCCATCAAACCTCCTCCATCAGCCCCAAGAAATGCAAAACCA
This sequence comes from Abrus precatorius, assembly GCF_003935025.1. Taxonomy (NCBI): domain Eukaryota; kingdom Viridiplantae; phylum Streptophyta; class Magnoliopsida; order Fabales; family Fabaceae; genus Abrus; species Abrus precatorius. The sequence goes on along the minus strand of NW_020874428.1, from coordinate 33,582,009 downwards.
TTCACACGACGAAGACGGGAAAGAAATTTTTTTTTAAAACCTTAAACTGGTAATTTACTAAAAATAAGAATATTGATAGAAAGAAAGATAGAATATCCGAAAGGGTGACAGATGTTATTGGAAAAAGCAACTTGTGAGTGCAACTTCTTCTTGAGGCAACAACAGCCAGAGAGCCTCAAACAAAAGGCGTGTCACCATGATTGGATATTATTAAGGAGTCAACTCGGTAGTTGTGTCGTTTCTTTCTTTGTCCCCTCTCTTTGCGGAGGATTAATTCCTTTTAGTATCAAACACCGCACACAGATCCATGTGTTGTTACCTTACCTGACTCATCTCCTTACCCAAAGGTCAAACACCCATCTTTAATTACACCCAGTATTATTAACATCTATGTTTAATTTCATCGAATGTTAGTATTAATTTATTATGATTGCCCGTTTTGGCTATGCATAGTTGCACACGCACAGGTAGAGAATGTACAAAAAGTAAATAAAATTAATTAATTGTCTAATTTAAGGAGCCAATTTAGTTGGTTAGATAAAATAGAAGTGGTAATTAAGGAGGATGGACCCTTAAAGACACATGCCAAGGTGTAAAAGTTGACGAGGAGAACATACGACTTTAGCATTGGCATTGGGTCCTTTGGAGCGTTTTAGCCTCTAATGATAATTATGCCATGCCATTGCCAACAATGATAATTCCAAGAAACACCAAGCATAAGGCTGTCCTCGATAAAGCGATCCAGAGCCAACAATTTGGTGCTATGAATGATGGGTACTTAGGGCTGTAATGCGTTGTCTAACCAAATGCTGCCTAGACACTTGGAATCTTTCATGTTTCATTTTCATCGGCATGACAGTGTATACATACATATATGCATCAGAAATGTTATTTCCATCCCCAAAAAAAAGTCTTTATAGAAATTTTATCTAATTTAAAGATTTGTATTTAACAAAAAGAGATTTAATTTTAATCCCTAACTAAGGATTAAAAATACACACTTTAATAATTTTTTACGCTTAAAAAGAATAAAAATGTAAAAAGACTAAAAATAAAAGATGTTATATTTTCAAAGAACAAATATATAATTAAAAATATATTTAATTGTATTTTATATTTTTTTAATTTTAAATATATGCAATTTTTATCTTTCAAAATACTTTTAGAATTAAATTTAATCAGATTGTACCCACAATATAAAAAATCTTTTATACTCTCATTTAATCACAACTTACACTTACACTAGTCAGCAATACTTTTTTTTAAAAAAAAAAAAAAGAAGACTCATTTTTGAGGACTGACAACATAATAACACCTTCTCTGGTTGTTCAATTCAAGTTAGCTTTCAAAAAACAAGAAGAAACTATCCTCCTACTTAAACAACAGAAATAATGTCAGCAGTGAAATTGATGCTTTAAAATACTCAGTTGAGAATCTCAAAAGGAAATAAAAGTAATAAAACATTCCTTTCAGGCTCTTCGTTGCAATGAAAGGTATTGAAGATATTTAACACATATTTCAAACTAGGACATGCAAGCTCTTCATCCCACTTGAATGTTTAAGATAAATAAATAGCATTCGGCACTCGGTGATTTTTGTTTCGCGCTGAGACACATTTGGTCAACAACATCCAATGATTGAGTAGTAGTTACAAGATATTACTTTTGCACACTCAACCATGGAAAAATTGGTGCATAGTGATGGAGAGTGTCTAAGAACTAGAAAGAAACAAAATGATTGCGACCTCCATTATCTTTCAAGCGTGAAACCTTTCCAAGCCTGACATGTGTCTATGGTTAACTCATAAGTAGCAGCACATAGCAAGCTGCATTACCATCAAGGTCCTATAGATCATGACTTTTCTTTTCACTCTCCCAGCCTATTGATCGATAAAATTAATTATAAATTTATAACTCATAAGTAATTAATTTAATTTAATTATTTTTTAACAAAATTAATTGAAATTTATTAAATAATTTAAAGAAAACATACAATGATATACTGATAAATATTAAAATTAAATGAAAAAAGATTGATTTAGAATTTTCATATAGTGTAATTTGTTTAAAAGATAAAACTATTTATAACTATAAATTATAAATTGAATACTGTGTGAATAAACTTTTCAAAAACTTATTTTTAAAATTTACAAAAATTTTCTACGTTAAAATTACTAAATATTTCTACCAATTTATTGAAAAAAAAATAAACTACTAAACAAAGTATAAACAAATGTTACCAAAGACATTTTAATTAATTATTAACCTACAAAATGTTTTTTGGAAACTACAACATTGGAGCTAATTTCCGTTTTCAGTGATTCACAGCACAAATGTCGACTCAAAAGAAATAGGGTGAGAGTTAATAATCTAAGCTTAATTGCATAATTTTAGTTTCTACGTGTGTGATCTTAATCTCTTTAGTTTTAATAATTTATATTTTAATTATTTAGATTAAACCTTTTAGCTCCTAAATTTTATTTATTTATTAATAAATTTTAATATTTTTTTATTCATTTAAGAAATCAATAATATTGGATGGAATTTGAAGTGAGGAACTTGATTTAAATAATTAAAAAAATAAAAAAATTAAATGTGAGAAATTAAAAGTAAAAAAAAAAATTATATATTATAAGTTGGGAACTAAAAATATAATTAAATAAAAATTCTATATATATATATATATATATATATATATATAAGTAAAATTACTGCACCATTCTTAATGTTATATTTGATAAATAAAATATATATTTGATTTAATAAAATAATACTACATTCAAGATTAATAGCTTAATTAAATTTGATATTCATGAACTATGATATATTTTTTTAAATAATCATTAATTTAATATATTGTTTATTAATTGTTATAATTTATATTTCACTTTAAAATAAACATATTAATGAATTTTTGTAATTAAGAAAAATCATTTTTAAAATATTATTGTTAAACCAATAAGCACTCGTTAAAAATTTACTATTTAAAATTTAAAGTATATGTTAAAATATATAAATATTATTTTTATCAATATTTATAATAAATTTAAATTATAAAAATACTTTAAAATAAAGAAATTAAAATATACATTGATATAGTAATCATCAATATCAATATATATAAGTAAAATTGACTGATAATTAATATTTAATGTTGTATTCATATTAATTGTAATATATATATATATATATATATATATATATACATATAATTAATAAAATAATACATTACATGTTAAAATTACAAATAAACGTTTTAAAAAATTAAATGTTTTATACATTAATTTTAATATATAAACTAATTTAATGACTTTTCATATTAATAGAATAATTTATTACAAAATTCATATCTAAAATATGTAGAATTTTATAATAATTTATGATAAATTTACTTTAAAAATATTTTTTAAAACAAACAATTAATATAAAAAATACTATAATGATTAATTAATTAAAAATAAATACACAAGATTATTCAATATAATATATATTTATTTAGTATAATGTACAAATAATTTAATGAGAATATGTGATTTTAAATTTTAAAAATTCATTAAAATGTTATATTATAATTAAATATTATATTTATTAGTTATAATATATTTATGAAACAAATAAAATATTTAAATCCGTACATGTTATACAACTTAACTATAACTTCTTTTTATATATTATTTTATAAAGCTTTTAAGTTGTATTGAAAAATATAATAAATATAAAATTAAAATAATATAATATTAAGATTTTATTTTATGTTTTATTTGCAAGTAAACACTTAAACAAAAATAAAAATTGAATTTTTGTTATTATTTAATTATTATAATGTATACATCTTTTTATTTTATAGATGTTGTCTCTAACTCTTTTTTTATTTGTAATTGTATCTATTATATTAATATTAATCTTATAAGTAAAAATAATTTAGTAGATCCTAAGTATGATATATTACTAGGATAACAACTGTTTCTATTTTGTGTGCATGTTTAGTTTAAGATACTTTGAAAAAATGATAAACCCATTTTGTCATCATTTTGGAAGAATTTATGGGAGAAAGTGTTGGATTTTTTAAAATTAAAATAACCGTTGGCTAAAGTTTTTTAATTAATAAAGGGACTTGCTTTGAAACTTTTAGTAGATTTATTTAAATAATTATTGATTTCATAAAAATGAAATATAGAAATAACGGAAGTTATAAATAAGATCACGAGTAACTAACAATTCTTTGGGTAATAAATTCTTTGATACATAAATTTAATAAAAGACATCCACGATCGAAAAGAAGAAAATATTTTAATATCGATAGAAATCTGAAATTTAATAAAATATGTGATAAGTGAAACAATTTTATATCAGATATATACAATTTTTAAAAAACAAATGTAAGTACCTTGTTGAAATTGGAAAGGCCTCTAATTCTTATGGAAAGTCTTTTACGATAAACTTCTAACTAATCTAGTAAGAAGCAGGAGAAGTATAATTAACTCCTCTCTCTGTTTAAGTGTGGTAACAAAATATTAATAATATTACATATATTTTGTTAACCACTTACACTCAATGATGTTATTTTGTTAAGTGAAATACTATTAAAGAGTAAAAAAAATTATTATTAATTATGATAAAAAAACAAATTGTATTAAAATATAAATTATAATGAAATGATTAAACTGTTTTAGTATAATTGTCTTACATATATTTTATTTTCAATAATATAATTATCTTTAATGTTTTTTAATAACAATTAACTCAGTGAAAATTATATTTTAATAGATTTTCATATTTTTAACTACATTTATTATATTTAGACAAAAATGTACAAGCATAATGTTTGATAAAATAAATAAATACCGAAACACTAGGAAAGTTGAGAGCATTGACCTCCATATATTCAATTATTTACATGGGCCTGTCTGTCCATCAAAAGCCTTTATTACATATGGATTGGAGTTTCACGAGTTCGACTAGCTAGGATTAGCTCATTTTAATTAATCAACCCCTAAACATTTTCCTAACCCACTTTGATGTTCTTCATATTTTTAGCCATAGGCAACTGTTAAAAGGATGCTACCACTTGTACGTACTGATTCTGGTTTGATGGTGTGGGAGAGACAAAGATGAAGAGGAAGCATGGTGTTGGGTTTATTTTGTGGCTTTGTAACGGAGATACTTGGGGATGCGTTCATGTTTGATGTTTGGGTTTAGTGATTGCGGAACATAGACAAAATAACATGATAAGGATGTCTATGTAAGGAATGGAGATGAGATATATATGGTGTTTGGTGATGGAGCTCGGTCACAATTGTTGATTCAAAATAAGGTTAAGCAACCTGATTACTAGTTGTTGGTGTGGTGTAATTCCCAATTTGTATACAAAATCTATAATATATTCAAACTTAATTCTTATATATTTTTATAGTTTAACAACGTATTAATGTATAAAAGCCAAAAATAATTAAATTTTTCCTTTAAAAATAAAAATAACTTTAATAAAATAATGATATTTTTGTTACTTGTATATTATTTCTATAATATCTTCTCATTATGTGATCCGTTTCAAATATAAAATAAGATAACCAAATACAATTTGAGGAATTTTATATACGGTGTACATAGAACCTCAAATATCGTAAGAGCTTATGAAACGTATATCTTATAGTAGTCTTATTTAATTCTTTTACCTTATCTAATCATGACCATTAAACAGGTTATTAAAATGTAAGATTACACCTTAAATGACAAAATACACTAATTTTATTAATTAAATATTAAATATTAAAATTATAATTAAAAAAAATTAGAGGTGGACATAATACAATGTCCTGACTGAACCGTTTTAGCTAAATGGAAAAAAAAATTGTGAATGTAAGTTCAAGTTGAAGTAAAATAAATAAAAATCTATAGTTTTAAGTATTTAAACATAATCAAGTGGAAGTTGCAAATTCTAATACCATCAAGAACTGACTCAATCGAACAATACATTTTGAGTTTTGAGATTAAAGAAAAAAGAAACACATAATTTGAAATCCTAATATTCTTATCTCACCTCTCAACTTTAATCCTCGCACATCTCTCTCTCTCTCTCTCTCTCCCTTATTGCTCTATTATGTGGTGGAAAGTCAACAATATCTTTAGATTGGAGAATGAACATAGCAGAGGTTGAGTTGTCATGGATGGTGACTGGTTGCTCACGATCGATCTAGTCTATGGAGGCGTGTGGTTCAGACATGGTGAGGGTAGTATAGGAATAACGGAGTTGATGGGTTATCTTCTTTCTCTCGAACCTTAGTCTCTCGTACTGTGTCTCACTAAACTGTTTGAATGCATTCAAATTATGCGCAACCTGTCCAACCTGCAACATGCTCAATTTAATTGAATTTTTGGTAAAAAAATAAAAATAAAAATGAGAGTCTATAACATTAGTGATCTCAGTTTGTTTCAATTTTGAATTTTTCAGGCTTGAGCTGACCGATACCCACCCCTAAGTGAAATATATACGTAAAATAAATTATTAAATTTTTACGTGACCATTAATTTTTTTAATATGTTATTATTAGTGCATTTTATACTACATTTGAACGCTCTAAAGGAACCAATGAAGTAAATTATTTGTCATTTTAATGGGAGATGTGAAAGAAGATCGAATAATTGGTGACGTTAAAAGTAAGTTATGACCGCACTGTTAAAGCATGAAATGTTAGAAGGAAAACTCTTGATATTACAGGGGAGAGAGGTTGACTTCCCTGGGGATTGGACGAACGTGGTTGTCTCATAGCAGATCCCACAATGGAAGCTTACCTTTAAAAACTATAAGCCCAAATCCATCGTTGTTTGCATGACAAACACGTGTATCCGCCAGCACACGCCCAGCATTTGCCAAGCCAATCTTTATTTGTAGCTGTATGACATCCTTCGATTATTATTATTATTTTTATATTCCATAAGGCATTTATTGGAGTTCGTGCGTGCTGATTCAATTTCCTTTTTCCAAACTTCTTTTGACAATTGGGTTTTCTTTCAGGTAACTGCGGCTACTCCTAACATTTGACAAAAACACACATGGGACAAAGAAGTAGTTAATAATTAGGAGCAAGCTTGACTGGATTAGTTAGTTCAAGAATCTTTTCAAGCTTTGGTTCTAATCCTAATATTTCGAACCTTATTATTCAACACTTTTGAAACTTTATCATCTCTAACGACCTACGTACTTGACTTTAATCTTTTCCTCTGATATCATACACTAGCGAGTTGCTAAATTTTGTAGCTAATAATGTTGTTGCAGTTTGATGGTGTAACACGCATATTGAATGGACATCATATAGTTAATTTCAACGCTTGAAATCAAAACCAGAATCGCAAAAGGACTGATTTGTCACTTGTCCACCCAACATTTTAATCATAAAATTCGCATTTTACCAAATATAACCAAATGCGTCGAGCCAACTAGTGCATGCCCATGAGACAAATGCTGTACTGTTTCGTATGACTCAGCAACTACTTTAATAATAATACCATAACGAACTGAAGGAAGCGACCAGTGACGTTATGAAAATGTCTTTAATTTGGTTTCGTTTGGTACATTGTATACACCATACATTATATGTACTCGTGTGTCTTATATATTTACACAAACCTAAAAGCTAAAATATGTCAGTCTAGAAAAACTTTGTCCAACACCAAAGAAAGAGGATTTAGATGAAACGAGAGCCTATCATCAATTGCATATAGCTCACACTAATGAAATAAATTATTAGCAGTGTTAGCACTGTTACAGAAACAAGAACAACAATGTTGATCCGAAATAAACATTCATATATTGATTTAGACGACCTTTATTTGGACCATCGATCGATGTAGCTGGAAATAGATTATATTTTGTCGTAGCATCTCTTTACTATGAACTACTATCCCGTGCTTCAAAACCTATGTCACTAAGTTGTTTGGCGATGCCATCAGGAGTTCTCTACTTACCAAGAAATACTTGTGCGTTATAAGAGTAAATGATCCGAAAATTATATTTTGACATCCACTTTTTAAGTGTAAAGTGAGTGATGGAAAAAGAGTAAGAAGAAAGACAAAAAAAAAAGAGAGTGAAAATAAGAGATGTGATAAAATTTAAAAACAAAGATGGGAAGAATGAAAAAAAAATTGTATAATATATTTATATAAAATTATTTTCAAATTAGAGAGAAATAAAAAATGATGTGATAAAATATATAAATATTGGTGTAAAAATTTGTTATTAAAATATTATAATTTAATAAAAATGAATGTAAAAATATAAGAGTGGATTCTGATGTAGATGAAATTTCAATCGTGGAGCTGAAGCACTCGTATCCTTATATGTACTAGAAATCTCAACTGTACGATGTGTCATAAGCTCAACATAGAAATTTCCCTGGGGGAATAGAGCCTATACTTTAAGGGTACCCAAGTTAGGGAACTTTCCTGGAAGGGACAGAAACATGCTAAACAATTCGTATTTATTTTTTGAAGAGAAAATTGTTGTAGGCAAAGTTTTTATTATTTTACAAAAATTGGAACCTCTCTCAAGTCTCTCAACATAGACCATTATTTAACCCCTCACACATAGCGTCAGCGACTAATTTTTTAAATCTCATTTTATGAGGAAAGCATTGATTTTTTTCATCTTTTAGAAACAGGTAATCAGAGTAAAATAAGATTTGAACTCGCTAAAAAAAAAAAAATCTTCGACAGCAACTGAAGTTATTTTTTAACATTAATAGCAACTTAGTACTACTATGACGATGTTGAACATAGTATAATTTTTCCTTGTTAAAGGTGCTATTGTGACTACCAATTGGAGCATGTATTTGGCATTTTATATAACACGTCAACTAAAAGAATTGTTTAATGCAATTTCATTTATCCAATGCATGACATCAACTTATGAACTTGACTTTGCTAGGCATGTCTAGTTTTGGTCTTTTCTCCTTGGAGCTCTCTCTACGGTTGGAGTAACTGGCTCCTACTGAACTCAATTTTATGAAGTGGCTTCCAAAAACACACAAAACTTGGGACCATGGGATTTAACGTCAGCTATGGGACATTGATGCCAAGCATAGCTAACTCCTGACCTAAGAGTCAATTGAACTTAAATGCTGCTGCCACTTTCCTGTCTTCATTTCCTTAAATATATGATAAGAACCTTCGTTCTCGTTCACCCATAACCTCCACCATATCAAGAGAGGCACACGCTCCACACATCCAATCCAAGAAACATCCATCCATGCATCATCCCTAGATGGACCATCCACCCGGTGGGTGCTTCTAATTGTTTAAAGTACCGATGATCAGGACATTTGGTTTGTATATTTTTAAGAGCAAAGGTTAGGGAGTGTCTTCGTTTAAAAAACTCATATAAATATTGTAATACATTGAGATACAAAATTAATTAAGATTTGAATATTTGATAATTTATATTAAGGTTTTCTTAATATACTTACTAGACTTTCTTTGTTGCACTAAAATGAAACGATTTATAATGCATGAAATATTAACAAAGTGCAAAATTATTAAACATATGATCTTCCTACACTTAATGGGTTAAATAAATAATCTACTTATTTTGAAATGATTAGCGTTTAAAGTTTTTTTCATAAAAGCTAAAGAAAATAATAAATATTATAATTAATAAAATATTTTATTAAACTTTCTTTATTATTATTCTATTTGCTTATTGAAAAACCAACTCACAATATTAAAAATTTTGTTATTTTTATTTTTATTTTGGAAATTTTGAAATAAAGATATTAATATTGTATTAAAATCTTAAAATAATATTGAATATAAAAAATTTTGTTATGAAAACGTCCCTGAATTTAAAATACAGAGAGTAATAAGTAATGAAATGGAACAAAGGTAAAAAATTGTATAGTTCACACATAACAAAATGTAACTGAAAGAATCAAATTATTTTGGGTAAAATGCAATGGTTTCGGTTATTGCACGCTTTCCTTTATTCATATAGGTAATTTATAAACTGAAAGAATCAAAATGTGGCATGTTTTTTAAAAATTTGATAATCAGTTCCATTGATTGAACGGACAATTTTTTTTATTGTTTATCGAATTTGTATTTTTCTAAAAAGATCACATGCTTCTAGAAAACACATTCTAAAAAAAGTAACTTTTGGTGAGCCATTTTTGTTGTTAGAAGAAACCCTTTTAAGAAGGAGTAATCTCTTATATCCTTAAAATGTGTAAGATGAAATAAAAGGCAAGAAAAGAAAAACAGAATTGAAAGAACATGAAGACGTCACCCTTTTCTAGAAATGATTTGATTACAGTGCGTTGACTGGGTTCTTAACAGAAGCGTAAAAAGGGAAAGGGAAAGGGAAAACCCTTCTTCTAGACGGGTGTTTGGTTGAAACCCTGGCTCCGCTTTAAGAAGCAGGGAAATTGGGTACGAGAATTCCCAGTAAAGACAAACTGAAAACATAAAATAAAATGAGGGCACTTTCCCAGATTATGGATTCCAGAAAGCTTTTCCTTTATCTGTTGATTTGTTTAGTATTTACTTTACCGTATCCGATGCTTCACACTTGATTATTTTCCAGATGTATCGTGCCTCTCCCAATAGACTCTACACTCCCACTTTCCTTTTGTTTTATTCAATTGTGCCATGGGACCAGCCCTTTGGATTCAGATTGGAAACGGAATAGAAGAACTGAAAAGAATGTGATCAGGGTCATGGCAAACTTTAAATAAAACATTATCAGGGAAACATTTCCAATTCGAAGCAATTGCATTATTTTCTTCTGACATCCATTAATTAATTAGTAGTAATAATAGTATCTTAATTCGGGGACATTAATTGGGCATTGGGGTTGATGCAGGGTAAAGGCTCATTATGGAAAAGTCAACTACAAGACCATCTTTAACCATTCACACATTTTAGTTCGCGGGCAGGGCAGGGCAGGGTGATTACGCCATTGTAATTACTGCTACAACGTTTTGCTATTTCTTCCCACCCTCTTATATTAGATGTAAGTTTTAGAACTTTTAATTTATTTTATAAGAAAATAGAAAAGTGTTAGTTTTTTTTCAATTAATATTTTTATTTAATGAGTTGTGTTAAAAAATTTGTGTATGTTACATTATTTTTACTTAATTTTATAATGAGTAATTATAAATTATCTATATTTTATTTTTATTAATATTTGAATTACTAAAAAAATCATTAACTATATATTTTTAAAATAATAAATATATACTTTTTATTTAATACTTACTTTATATAAAAGATAATAAAAATATATGACAAAACGCTTACAAATTCACTAATTTGATATCTTAAATATAGAGTACTACTAATAAGTACTTTTAAAGCACTGATTTGTTTTTACAAAATTATATAAATATGTTAAAAGTATTAATAATATTTTTTTTAAGCTTAAAATATTGATTAGTATTTACTTCAAATATAAGATCTTTTAACTATTTTATAAAAATTTAAAAATATATTTAATTTATTAATGACCTTGATTTTATTAATAATTTATATAATTTTTTAAAAAAATATTTAAAATATATTTTTTATTTAACACTTATACAGTAATAAAAACATAATTAGAAAGATGCAATAAAACTCTTTTACAATTATTACTTTACAAAATCAAAGCAAAAAACTTACAAATTCACTTATTTGAGATCTTAAATACAACGTATTACAAAATCACTCTTTCATGCTACAAAAGTGGTGAATTAATAAAATTTTAATTAAAACTTTTTATTTTAATTTTTTAATCTTGGAGCATGAATTAACATTTATCTCAAATGTTTATAAGAATTTTAAAAATATAATTAAATTTACTGATGACATTGAGATTATTAATAATTTGAATGAGTTTTAAATTTAGGGTTTAGAATTATGCAGGAGGGTGATTTTTGTTCAAAGGTCTAACCTAATCTCATTAAATTTCACACGGTGACAGATTAGTGGGTCATTATCATTTAATAATTTACGATGACTTGCAAATCATCATACTAATATATTCTTTATTATATACTAAACCCTTTAAATCCCTGGTCCAAGAATCTCATTCTTAACCTCTTATTTGACTTACAGGTTCAAATATACAGTAAAAAACAAAACACAGTAAACAAATTGTCTCCATCAAAAGCGCTGCTCTTATACCGTGTCTTCCCCTGCTACTTTTATTTTTGCACCCAACCGGAAAAACACTAATCTGAGTTTTCCCATCGGTTCATGGCACCACATGATGTCTTAAAACTGCTTCATCCTATTTGCACTTGAAAAAAGTTGTAATCTTTGGTGAGTTGAAGAAAATGGGTAGGAGTTATGCACAAGTTAAAGGAGACGCCTTTGTGCCTCCATCAGAACAACCACCATATTTTCTTTCTCAGCCAAACCCACCTTTCACTCCTACTGTTCGATCTGATAGTTTCAGTTTTAACGATAAGGCCTTGAAGGTTAGTCCTAGCATTCTTCTCATCATTATAATTCTAGCTATTGTTTTCTTCATTTCTGGTTTGCTACACCTACTCGTTAGATTTCTATGGAGACCTCAAAGTAGAGAGCCTGATGATTTGGATAATGTCACTGCTCTTCAAGGCCAATTGCAGCAACTCTTCCATCTTCATGATGCTGGTGTTGACCAGTCCTTTATTGACACTCTCCCTGTGTTCCTTTACAAAGCCATCATAGGACTCAAGAACCCTTTTGATTGTGCTGTTTGTTTGTGTGAATTTGAGCCAGAAGACAAGCTCAGGTTGTTGCCAAAATGTAGCCATGCTTTTCACATGGAGTGTATTGATACTTGGCTCTTGTCACACTCTACATGTCCTCTTTGTAGAGCCAGCTTGCTTCCTGAATTCTCTGCAAACAACGCTTGTTCTCCCATTGTTCTTGTCCTAGAATCTGGGAGTGAGAGTTCAAGGGAGATTCTTCCTGAGGCTGCAGTTGGAAGAAGTAGTTCTGTTGTCACTACAAATTCTCACATTGATTGCCAGGGAGAGAGTGAATTTGGATCAACCCGTGTGGATTTGAAATCGGTTGAGTTAAGTGACAATCCTGATCCAACAGTGGCAGGAGATGCAGTGGCAAAAGTGGTCACTGTTAAGCTGGGAAAGTTCAGAAGCGTGGATGGTGGAGATGGTGAAGGAAGTAGCACCAACAATTTAGATGCTAGAAGGTGTTTTTCTATGGGGTCTTTTGCTTATGTTATGGATGAGAGTTCCTCACTTCAAGTACCCATAAGGACCCCAATCAAGAAGCAATCTAGTAAGAAGAAGCGTGTTTTGCCTTTGACTCCAGGACACAGGCCTGCAATGTCAGAATGTGACTTTGAATCCAGAAGGGATTTCAAATTCGCAGGCTTTGATGCTACTATTGTTGAGGATGTTGATGGTGCCGCAAGTACTTGTAATGGTGGAGGTGGTGCTGCTATTGGGAGCAGAAAGGAGAGTTTTTCTATATCAAAGATTTGGCTTAGGGGGAAAAAGGATAAGCCAAATGCAGTGGCAGATTCATCTAGAAGGGCTGTTTCATTTCGCTTCCCAGCACAGCGTAGCGTTGTTGTTGCTTCTACTAGTGCCACAGACGATTTGAAGGCAAAGAATTGCAAGTTTGACACAAGGAGTACTATTTCTGATATGGATATTGGGAAATGGGTGAGTGGAGGAGGAAGTGAGTTCGGTTATGATGAAGAAAGCCAAAGTTGTTATAGTGTGGATTCTCAAACTAGAGCGCCATCTTTTGCTAGAAGGACTTTGCTTTGGCTTACGGGAAGACAGAATAAGGTTGTTCATTCATCCTCCGATTCCAATCTCTAGTTTATTTCTTTATCTCCTTTTTGGGAACCATTTTTTCTTCGATCCTATAGTTCTGGAATTTAAATTTGTTAAAAGCAGAATGTTAGTGGTAGAAAGATGCAAAAGAAATGGAAAAGGGAAATGAGTTGGGAGATCTGAATACAGTGTTTTCTGCTTTGAGTTTGCTGCTGTTCCATTGAAAATTAGTCAACCTCCGTTGAGGGTGAAAAAATGTAAAAGAAAGATTCTTTTGTTTTCCTCTTCGAGGATTTCTCAGTTCAATGGCCACATTAAATCATCAAATATTTTAGGTCTCAGTTTTCATTTGATACTACAATCTTGTAATATTTTTGTAAATCTTCTTTGCTTCTCATAATCCTGTTACCAGCAGTTATGTTCTTGTAATCTGATTAATCATTCAAACTAAAATTGATTTTGGGGTGTTGAATTATTGTCTCAGGACGCACACCATTTTTAGTGATACATGACATGAGTAAGTGAAAGTCAAACATAAAATCCCCCAGAAACTGGATTTTTGTACACATTGCCAACTGTAAATAACTACTATATCCATTGAACATCTTTTCCTGTGGCTTTTGTTCTTCCTTTCAAAGTTGATGCCTAATCTGTATCATTTGTGTTATTTAAGTATTTTGATACTGTTCTGTTAGAAGAAAATCTACAATTTTTATCAAATTTTATTCATAAATCTTACAATTAATTACAGTGAATTATTTATTTTAAAAAAAATTGTCTTTTTTAAATATATCTATATCATGCTACTCACAGATACGAGAATATTAAAATGTTTACAATATTACACGACCCCTTTTATGGTGCCGCCAAGAAAACTTAAAAGAATTAGTAAATAGGAAAGTGTGCGCACTTAACCCCAATGAGAGTCTTGGGAAGAAAATGACGTGTAAAAAATGTGAACTTTAAGAAAGCCATGAATATATCTTTATGAAAAAGGTAGGAAGAGAGCAGGGGTTTGGGTAGTGTATTAAATGCATATCTGGGACCTTAGCCTTCATAACGGTGGAAATGAAAATTCAAATTCAAATTGGAATGGTTATCTCCAGTTTGGTCCAGTGTTGCTGATTTAGAAAGCTTCGCGGAAATTGGCAGGCAAGGGACTCGTGGGTGCATGCTGGGCTTTGCATTTAATAGAAGCAACATTCAAAAGCTTGGAAAAGAGGCAGCCACTGGACTAATTAGTAATACATTGATGGCTGATGTTAATAAGGTCACGGGAACGGTTGGATGCTGCTGTCTGCTGTAATTTGTGCACCTAACCTTCTTCTTCGTGTACCTTCCTCTTTAATAATATCAATACAGATGCCACTCCCAACAAAAGACTAGAAAATATATTATAAGATTATAAACGTTCTTTGATTTTATTAAACAAATTAATTCTCTTTTAATTATCGAAACTAACAACCGTCAGTAATTTTACTTTCATCAACAACTTGATTCTTAATTTTAGCACCTATCAATTATTGGAACTTAAATTTTTTGGCATATGCTAATTTGATCTCAAATTTGATTAAAGATTAGCAAAATTTATGATGATTGTCAAATTTAAAAATTAATTTGATTGATTTATAATATCTATCTTACGAATTAATATTTTTTTTCTTTCTAAATCATCGTCACTTAGAACGTGATGTCATTTTTCTAAAGAGAACAATAAATTTAATGACTCAGGATAAGCACAAGTATATCTATAGAATTATATCCATCCTAAAGTTTAAAAAGTACAAATATTAATAAGAATCTAAAAAAACTAATAAAAAATCAAAACTTCCTTACAAAAGAAAAACTCGACGTAAATAATATAACGATGTGCTCCTAAAATTAAAAATTAGAAAACAGAATGAACTTTAATAAAAAAACAACTTCTTCACTCGAAATCACATGTAAAATTAGAAATGAAAATAAATATTTTTATCATTTCAACAACTGAATAAATGTTGTATTAAAAAAGAAATACTCGATAACTTGCTAACAGGAGTGCAACCGAGTGTTAGAATATTAATAACTTGTCTCCTCCTTTTCAATTCTCACGCATGTTTAGGCTTATCAGAGAACCAATAATAAATAATTCTGTACTATAATGCTGCATGATTGAGTTTATGTTTACTCTTATTTGACAAAGGGGTATTATACGAAACTGCAATAGCATTATTGGCAACCACAAACGTTGAGAGGACGAAGAGATTAGCTAACGAAAGGAAGGCGCAGAAGCGGACGATGGCAAAAAGTTGAATTGGACCAGCAATGGTCATGTAACAGATGGTGGTGATGTATCCATAATGATAAGTTTGTCCTTTCTTGTTTATTTGAAGATTCAGAGTGGCATGCATGGCCCAGGCGAGATTTGTGATTAACTCATCTAGTATGAGATTTGTCTCTCACATTTAGGGATTGTTTGTTAATTATTTTTTAGAAAAAAAATACTTTTCTTATTAAAAACATTTTTTAACAAAAAGTTATAATAACTATGTAATTTTCTAAAATATGAACCTTACAAAATAACTTGTTTTTGATATTTTTTTAAAATTAAAAAATTCCATTACAAAATTAAAAACAACTAAACAGATGAGTCCTAATATTTTATAAAAAAATATGGAATATTTTATAATACAATATCAAATTTTTATATGGTAATATATAACACTTAAAAAATAGCATTAAGTTTTACCTTTTAATACCGATAATCATAAATGGCAACTAAAAGTCCAAGGTCATGGTGGTCACAATATATTAGTTTTTGTTTTTGTTTTTGTTTTTCTAAATAGAAATAAATAATAAATAAAGATTGTAATACTTTTTTTTGTTTAAATCACATATAATTATGCTCAAACCAGGTAAAATTATACAGTAAAACAAGTGTATACTTAAAAATAGAGCTGAATTAATTTAAATTTTTTTAATAACATATTTAAAACAAAAAAAAGTGATATTATTTTTTATCATAAAAATAAATCATCACTTCTTTTATCTTCTCTGAATGATCCATCACATTCTTTCATTGTCATTATTACTAGTTAATAACTAATTATTATTATTACTACTGTAATTATTTCACTGTGGTCAACATGCACCACAACAACAGCTAACCTCTGTTATCAAATCAACTCGTTGTTATTCCCATCTTGATATGTCTTGGAGATGAAATAGAATACAAAAAATTATACTGCGGCTAATCTTGATTATTGTGTTTCTAAAATGCAAAAAGTGTGTTTTTGAAAAAGTAGAGAATAATAATTATCAATAAAAAATAATGAATAAAAATTCAATACAGTATTATTTAAATTGTATGTTGTACTGCAGAAGTTCAAATGAGCCAAATCCTTGCTACTGACAAGTACACTGAATAACCCTGAATCCGAAAACATGCGTGTGCTCCGTTCTACTTTCCCCAGCGTCAAGACTGAAATTTCGGGATGGTGCTGAGTAGTGATGCCAATTTGTCGGTGAAGTGACGGAAACATACCCATCCTACATAACACGCACGTATTTGGTCAATGTTAATAAATCTGAGTTTCACTCATTTCAACTGTATAAAATGCGATTCCTTTTATTTTTACTTAGTTGCTAATTTAATTGTATAAAATTTTATTATCCTAACCCTTATTTGTTGGCTTGTTGACTCTCGTTTCCGTGAAGTATTCAACGTTCCCTACCACGAAGCACCAGCTGCAGCACCGGTGATACAGTAATTTGGTAGGATTTTTCTTTGTATTTAACAAATACTCCTGGTTCTAAATAACATCTGAGGTGTTTTTTCTTTTTCCCATTCAGCCCACTTGAACATTAAATTACATTCTCTTTAGCCTGTCAATCACGGAGTAAGATATGAATTCAATATACTTCAAATTTAAAGCTAAAAGTGTGTTAAATTGGTAATCAGTGCAGTAAACCTATTAGTCAAACAGCTCTTTTGCAACTCTATCAGTCACATAGAGTTTGATTTTAATATCTAGATAAGTAATTTAACTCAATATTTATTTAATAATTTTATATAAAAATGATATTATAATTTTGATTATAAAATTTATTAAAATATTTTCTAAAAAATTGTAAGAGCAATACAGTATTTTTTAAATGAAACAACTATTTACTTTTACCTCAATTTCAAAAAAATATATTTAAAACACTCTTATTATTAATTTGATTAATAAAAAAATTGTAAATAAATTTTACTTAAATGAGAATAATGATAAACATAATTAAGTGATAACAGACAAAACTGATAAAATGATTGTGGTTGGATGCTTTTTTATTTTTGTCAGAGACAGTGGTATGTTGCCTTTTTTTTTTTTTTTGTTAACAAAGTGTTACGTTGCTGAGTTAGTTGGATTTCTTCATGTCAGGTCAATTACATTGGGCCTTCAGCCTAGTAAGGCATTTATTACTGTTATTAACAAAACGCAAGCTCTGATAAAAAATAAAGCACAAGCAAGTTTTTTTTTTTTTTTTTCAATAAGCAGTTATTACTGTTGTTACAAGAAGTAATAAAAATTTGTTACACAAAATAAGGTTAATCACATCAATTTTATCAGTTCATCACATTCAAAATTCCATAATCAAATATAATATTATTGAGATGTAGTGAAATAATTCATAGTATAGCTATTCATACTGACATAAAAAAATATTTATAAATATAAAAAAAATACCTTTATGTGTTTATTTCTAACTACATAAAAGATTTTATCACACATTTTAGTATGTTACAGCTGAGAGCTAGACACACGCGGTATCAAAGGCAATTCGTACGGTGGCGTTGTCGGTGATAATCGGATCAATGTCACTCACACCACGGATCAATTTCAAAAACATATTATCTCTGCATGTTAGAAAATTCCAAGCTCTTAAGGGGAATGAATTCATGTTAAAATTTTGTGAATTTTTATTTGTAAACGGTCATTAATATTTTTTAATATAAGACTCTTTGCTACATTTACAAATTTTGATTTAAACTCTACTTAGTCAATGTCTGTAAAATATCCCAAGCAAACATCCGACGGTATTGTAATGCGTGTTGTAATGCCCTAAATTTTGTAATGATATTTTATATATTAATATAAATTATAAATTTCTAATTGAATGTGTATTTGATGTGTATGATGATGTGAATGTATGTGTATATGTATGAAAATATATGTGAATTAAATGAGGATATTTGACTTGTGATTGATTTTATTAATTGGATGTGGTTGTATTGCAAAGGCGTTCTCGCTGTAGCAAGTGAATCCTCGTTGTAGTGAGAAGGCCATAGACGAAGGGCATGAATCTGTGACATTCTCGTTGTAGATAAAAGGCACTGGGAGATAGGGGTGAAACTGTTACATTCTCACTGTAGCGAGAATTTCTCCTCTGCAACAAGAGGGCGACATTAGAAGATGCAGTCTATCTGTAGCGAGAGGGTCTTGTTGTAGTGAGATTTTGCAGAAACCATGCAATTTCTTTTGAGATTTTTGTTGTGGCAAGAGTGTCACGATCAGAGGGATATTTGAGGGGTTAGGGTTTAGGAAAAATCATTTTTTCCACTTCTCCCTTCAAGCTCTCTTTATTCTCCCAATTCCTAACTCATTCTTACCGATTAAACTGCCTCCAAAGGTATTCATGAGTTGGATTGAATGTTAATATTGTGTTTTGGACGCTGGGAGGTAAGTTCTAAGAGTTAGGATTCTGGTTTTCCTTTCCCTTCCTTCTTCTTTCGATTTCTCATAGAGTTTTCTATGTATTTAGGATGGAACTTGTGTGGGAAGCACATTTTTTGTTGATTTCGTGCTGGGTATTTGATTTGAGGCAAGGAGGATTCTACCCTATTTCCATTTGTTTTGAATCCAAATATTTGCTATGAGTTACAATGTGATTGAGATAGAATGTAGGAATAAGTGTGTTTTGATAAAAGATTTTTGATTAAGCATGATGAAATTAGTATTAGACATGTGTGCAATGAATGACTTGATTGTGGTAGGGTTTTATGAAAAATTTGGACGTTTGTGTGTAATATGATTGGATGTGGGCATACATACTATGTGTGAAAGTGAATACTGTAATGTGATTGAATCGTGGGTAAAACTATGTGTTAGCATGTTATTGCTTGATGCAAAATAATTGAATGGATGGAAATGTGCGTGAATGGCATGTGAATGTTGAT
Source organism: Abrus precatorius (assembly GCF_003935025.1). Classification (NCBI taxonomy): domain Eukaryota; kingdom Viridiplantae; phylum Streptophyta; class Magnoliopsida; order Fabales; family Fabaceae; genus Abrus; species Abrus precatorius. The sequence goes on along the minus strand of NW_020874428.1, from coordinate 33,562,045 downwards.
TGTAATTGTGTTTAAATATGTTGGAAAGTTATGAATAGTTCAGCGATACACTTGAGTGTAGAAGATGGGGCGGTATAAATACCTTGGAGAAAAGAAGGTGGTGGTGACACCAATAGTGAACGTGGGTGCACCACAGGCCACACACTATTCTCTTGAATCGGCCTCTGACTAACACATTTGCTAAGGGATTCGTGACCACACATGTTGTATTCGTGAGGCGAGGGTTATCCAACGACTATCTATGGTGTGAAACTAAGTAAGTCTTTAAGGTTGAAGGCATTAGAAAAATTGTGATCATAGTGTCACAATGAGTGTGACTAGCATATAGTGAGCGCACATGAGTGTTATTTATTAATTATTGATGGTGCAGCGTACATGTATGTGAGTTGAAATGTATTATGTTGTAATTGTTTGATGTGCAAATTTGAGTTATGTTAGAAGTGTGTATAAGCATGTCAAGTGAGTCTCTATGCTTGTGTGTGTTAATAGTGTATAGTACTCACAATTGCATTTATTCTTCAAGTGATTAAGACGATCAGCACCAGACTTAGTACAAGGATGAATAATACTGCTGTAGGACTTAAAGTATTTATTTTTAAAATACATTAATTAAGTTATCTAATAATTATTGATTCAAATTGTAATAATCCCTCATTATTTTAAAAAATTTATGAAACTATGCATTAGAAATTATTTAAATAAATTTTTTTATTATTTCCATTATTTGTGAAATTTATTTATTTTAAAAATTAAATTTAAAGTGTTACAGGTGTTCTCAAAATAATATTTAAAATAATATTAATTATTATTCTTTTACTAATACCTTTTATTTATTTAAAATATTTATACTATTTAAATAATTCAAAAATAAATAATTATTTATAAACAATAAGTAAGTTTAACAATAAAATGATTATAATTTTTAATCATCTAATATTTATCTCTCTTTCCAAGTAGATAAAAAGAAATAGAGAAAATATTGATTATTTTATTTATTTATTTGTCATATTGTACTTACATAGTTAATTACTCTCTTTATCTTATTTTAGACATTACTTAGTAATAATGCATACATTTTATAAATATAATTAATTTTATCAATTATTATTATAAATAAATTATTACTATTAAAATATATTCATTAAAACTATTGAAATTATTGTATTAATTAATTGATAAAAACTATATTAAATAATAAATTTTATCTTTAATAAATCCGGATATTATTGAAAAGATATCAGTATATCTTTTAAACTTTTTAAGTGATAAATAATTTAAGATAAAATATAAAATATTTCAAAAAATATAATATAAGACAAAATGTATTAAGGACAATCTAATAAACAATACATGAATTATTCATTGATTTTATAAATAAATAAATAAAATAAAATTATTAAAGTGACAACAAAAAAATTGTAAAACATGCAAGGCATATTTTTAATTTAAATTTTTTTATAATTTATAATAAATGTAATTAATAATATAATATATATTAAAAACTGTGTATTAGGGATTTTATTTTTAACACTCTTTTATAATTTGAGCTTTATTATATTAAATTTTTATATATAATTAATAATTTAATTATTTTATAAATAAAATTTTAAACAAAAATGAATTTATTTTTTACAAATTTAATAATTAAAAATATATAATATTGACCAAAAATATATATTTTTATTGAAGAAAACAGTATGAGGAGAACAGAGAGACCGACTTAGCGCGGGTCCAGGAAGCAGAACCACAATCTACACAATACAACCCAATAACCAATGAACTCTATCGCCCATTGATTTAGAATCATTTTAAGAAACTCTCTCTCTCTCTCTCTCTCTCTCTCTCACATTCCTATTCCCCTTTCACAGTTCTATCATTGTCTATCCATTCTATTGTTACCCCTAAATTCCAATTTCAACAACCATGCCTCCTCCCACTCAACACCATCATGGAAACCCCCAATCTCAATCTCAATCCCAATCCCAACCCCAACCAAAGCCCAACCCCAACCTCCTCTCCCTCCTCCTCAAACCAATCATCATGCTCCTTCTCACCTCCCTGTTCTTCCTCTTCCTGGGCTTCGCCGCCTTCCTCCTCCTCCACCTCTTCCTTCTCGGCGGAGCCTTCCACCGCCTCCGATCCCGTCCTCCCCCCGCCGCCGCCACCACTACCTCCAACGGCTTCCCCCTTCGCGACATCAACAAACTCCCCCGCTTTCGTCTCTCCAAGGGATCCACACCCGACTCTCAATGCGTTGTCTGTTTGGATCCCTTTCGCAACGGCCAGTGCTGCAGAAGACTCGCCGCCTGTGGCCACCTCTTCCACCGCAGATGCGTCGACACGTGGCTCCTCAAGGTCGCCGCTTGTCCCACCTGCCGTACGCCTGTTCGATTAAATCCCCCACCTCCTCATTCTGCCGTAGATCAACCTGCTCAAGGTTCTCCCCAGTTTTCGACATGCTCCAATCCTTTATAGCTAGTAAGTTTTCGTTTTTTAGCCTTTTCCAAATCATGTATTAACTTAAGGCCTTTTTTTTTTAAAACTCTGTGTATAGTATATTTATGAATTCTAGCGATGCTTTTTCTTGCTCCGATATTCGGACCAAGTCAAGGAAGTTGATTCATCAATGTTTGGCTGATTGATTGTTTGCTTTCAACAGTAGGACAATGCCTTACAAACATACCTTCATTTCCCTTATCTTCATGCCACTTGATTCTTCAACCCTGTCATTTTACAGTACATGGTTCATAGTGTTTTTACCACTAAATCAGCGTTTTAGTTTCTAACTTTGCAATTTATCTTCAGTGTCTACCTAACTTAATAAATTCCTTATTTTAGTCCTCACACCTTAACATGTTTAACTATATTTTTCGTTAGTTCATGTGATCAACTAACATTAGTAACAACTAACAAAATTGTTTATTCGACACACTAAGTGTGTGTTGATGAGCATTTGCAAAGTTGAGTTTGAACTATATTGATTTTATTTCAAAAGTGAGTTTAAAGAAATTTGATTTATCATATGTTCAGAAACTTTTTGCTTAAAAGCAAGTTGTACCAAAATTCAATATAAATTTTTGACTCGAACACAAGTTTTTGGCCAAAATCAATTATATCATAGAATTGTTAAACATGTTGGCATAAATTTGAAACCACATTTACATCTTCAAACTTGAACTTAAAAACTTTTAACGCCCAACCAAATAATCACTAAGTTTCAATTGGACGGATTAAGTGACATGTCATATCCCTTACATTGAAATTTATCCCCCTCATAAAATTCTAAAGTTGTTATCTTTTCTTTCATTTACCCTAGATCTTCATTGACTTTCATTGTCGGATCTTTAATTGGTCAATTGGTGGTTAATTTTTAAAGTTGGCATTTAACATGATATATGAATAATTTTGTTAAGTCTTATTAATATCTGCTAAAGAGACGTGTTATCGATCTCTACTAACGACAAGAATATGCATTTTAACAACTTAGGGTGTGTTTGGAATTATATTTTGGAGGGAAAAGGAAGAGAAGGAAAAAAATTATTTCTAATTAACAATTTCTAATTTCATAATTTTTTGAAATAGAAGTCTGGAAAAATAGATTAGAATAGTTAATCTTTTCTTTATTTTTGAAAATAATATAACTCATTAAATTTAAAAATCCTCTCCTTCAAAATTCAACTCTCAAACATATCCATAGTGATATAGAAATTACAAACCTAAGGACTAATATAATGATATGTTAGTTTTTACTTACATGTTAAGTCTCACCATTGTTGGTGATGAATACTTACTTGAGGCAAGTGAAGTTTTCATCTACACAACTGAGAATATATTACTTGATTGGTTTCGTTGTTTCTCCTAAATGCTTAGGTATGTTTAACATACAAGAGAAACACTCAAACTTGTAGACGCAGTATAATTTGACTGTGGCCACAGTCTACCTAATCAATCATCTTCTGTAATTGGCTATAAAATTTGGGGAAGTCATTTGTTGATTTCTTGATGGATGAATGCTTATAGAGTTTCAATGGGATGTCCTAATTTTTCTCCTTTTTGCAAGGGATGCCGATATCCTAATGGAGAACTTTTTCAGGTTTGACCTGTGTGTTTCAATTTTTTTACTGAAAGTAATATTTATAATTTGAAGGTTTTTTCACGGTGAAAAAAGCGATCTTTTTTTTAAAAGAGGTTACTTTAATCACATTTCTGTTGCAACTCTGTCTTTACATACCATTCTACTCACATACATTTTTCACACCTTATTTTTCTCTCCTTTTTGTATGACATTATCAATCTCATCTTTTACTTTTTCTCTTCTCCTTTCTTTCTTGTCCTTTCACTTACTTTACACTCTAATAGTGTGTGTCAATGAATAATTTTCCTTTCTTTTGTTATATTATCTGTATGTTTTAACATAAAAGCTAGGTGTGAATGGGAAAGGAGAAAAACAAGGGTGGGATTAACAACTTCCATGTTGAATAATACATCTTGTCATTGCATGATGCATGTTGCAAATTAGATTTTCCTAGAATTGACTTTGCATTGGAGTATGCAAGTCAGGTAGATCTCTCTTTAGGGTTGAAATCTTGATTTATATGCACAAAAATTTATTGTCAACATGCTTTTAAATTGTGATCCGCGGCTACAATGTAGTTGTAATATCAAGGTTTTGATAGTTTCTGCAACCACGCTTGTAGCTGCAATATCATGGTTTTGGAAGCATCCACCAGGTCCAATCATCCGCATTTTACACAATTGTCCGCAGTATTAAGCTTTTTAGATGCTCTCTCGCAGCTACAATTTAAGGCAATGATCATGACGTTGTAGAATATTTTTGTGATAAAATTTTTAGGACCTTCGTCAATCATACGCATAAAAGAAATTATTTTTGTACTTTAAATTTACCATCTTTTCGGATAACACGAAATATGGGAAGAGAAGGGAAAGAAATGTAGAATAAGACAAATAAGATAAAGGACAAAAAATTTGTAAAAAATATTGTAGAAAAAAGATGTATGAATAATATAACTCATGATCGACAATTATTTTATTAGCGCGCAGTGACTGAAATCAGAAACACTAATAACAAGAATTATGTGTGCAATATAAGTGATTCATATCATACGAAATTGCTTAATTGATCCAAGTTTACACACATTATTGTTATACTTGTATTTTCCCCTTCAAAATCTCAAAATGCACAATCACTTGATCACCATAAAGATGAAGCATTATTATCAAATCAATAACAACAAAAGAAGCATAATGCGAATAATGCAAAATCCTTGAGTACAAAGGGGCGACAAATCCGGGAGATGGAGCAAAGATTACTGAATGCCAAGAGTTGCCAAAACATGGTGAAGCTCAAAATAGTGGTAGGCACAGCAGATTGTTTAGAGCTTGTTTGTTTCTGCGTTAACTAAACGAAGTGGAGTTCAAAGTGTTATAATTAACGGCTATTTAATTACGAGCATGACTTGAGATGTACGTTAAACGGCTTTGATTTTCCCCCTTACTTCCTGAAGAATTATTTAGAGCCTTGGACAAAAAAAATGACGATCAAAATGGAGGGTGAGCATGCACAAGAAACATATTATGATGTAGTAAAAGAGTCGTCCCTCATTCTTTTTCAAATAATTGATTAATGGAACTCGTCTTCGTATGTTTGAGTGAGTGTTTGCAATCTTGAGATATGATTGAACTTAAAATTGATTTTACCTGAAAGTGTAAATTAATGTGACTTAATTTATGTTTGAATTTTTTTAAAGTAAATTTATAATAAAGCTTCATATAATTTTTTAAAGTCAATGTAGTGAATGTTTGGATGCACTTTTAAGTTATTATAGAATAGCGTTTATTTCATTGTAACGACATTTTGTAATAAAAAAAATCATGTTTGGCTACTTTTAATTAAAATTGATTTTATCTTCAAAATCATATTTAAATTAACATAAATTATAACTTTTGTATTGAATTAAAAAAATGTGTTTGTTACGATATCTATAAACTTGAAAAAAGATTATATACTTTTTTAAATTTATATTTTTTAAAATAAATTATTAACCTTATCATCTATTAATATAAAATTAATAGTGAAAAATTACCATGACTTATAAGAAGAAAATATCTTCTTGATTTACAAGAAATTACCTCTAAAAAATTATATTAAATTCTACTGTAAAGTTATTTTTATGAGAATATTTTTTAAATATAATTGACATTATTTTAAACTCACCTTTAAATAAATTTTATATAATCAAATTTAAATTTATACACACTCGTTCAATTATACACATTAGAGTTACAATTTATTTAATCTACTCAAAGTTAAGTTTACAGTGAAAACTAATTTTGCTTAAGACATTGGCACAACAATAGAAACATGTTTACATTTATTTAACATGATTTTGGAGATGTAAACGTGTTATCAACCATGCACTTCACCGTGGTATTTTAAATGTATTCACTTGTCTCATCCCAACAGTCACGTCTATTTCATTAAAAAATTACTACATCATTGCTGTGCATTATCTTTAGAATGTGGTCTCCTGATATATGTTGTCGCATTACCCTCTTGACACCACAATCACTTCCCCCGCTTCTTTTGTGCTAATTTTCCTTCCAACCAAAGAAAAATGCACGAACTTGGAAACTATGTCGATTGGATGGTGCATGTGGATGAACGGTTATGACCTTATTTGCATAGGGCGACCACAACAAAGTATCGTGCAATTATTGATATGGATGCAACTGAGAACCATCCTCTAATGTCTGGATGTGACCCATTGGAAGATGGCATTATACCCTGGGTGAATAATTTGGCTTGCTTCATTATTTTGGATGGTTGATGATGGAGGTGTCTCTTATATACTTTACATGTGAATTGATGTCTATATAAAACAATTTTCATTTATAATATTATTTGGCAGCTCTATTGCTTGTGGGGTAAATTTGGATAGAGTATGCGGAAGTTACCAACAGGTCACGATGAGGCAGCGGAGAACTCACGCAAGATATCATTGATTTTTGTGGATGATGTGTTAGAGGTAAAAAGAGAAGAATTATAATAATAGGAGGATTTTATTATTTTATCACACTAAATATATGAGTATAATTTATTATTTATAATAGTGATATTACAACATTTTAAGTTATATTAAAGAGTAATTACTTCTTAAATATCAAATGGTTACAAACAAAAAATTATTACTCTTAACCAAGAAATTATAGTCTTTAACTCATATTAATACACATTTACTTCACAACCTTTCAATTTGTAATTCATGTAAAACTTTATTTTTAATTATTATTTATAACATGGTGATCTTTTTGTGGTCCTCATCAACTGAATGGATCCTCTTTCTATGTGTTTTGTGTTTCACATAGTAAAACGGACTCCTCAGTAGGTTCTTTTTTCATCATCTTATGTGTGAAGGCATTCAATTCTATGCGTTAAAGACCCTCACAATCAGGGTGCAGCGTTGATTCTGGTCAAGACATGGAAGAGAGAAATGAAATAAAATGATGATTTTCTTTTTCTACTAAATAAATAAAATGATGAGTAGTGAAGTCACATTCGATTGTTGTTGATTTTTGTATCTACAATTATATTGGGAAAAAATCTTTGTGAGTGTCATTTTATTTCTTGAAATCACGATAGTTCATTAATTTAGTTTTTTACAATTACAAACAAAATTATTTTCATAAATGATTAAAATTTTACTATTTTAATTTTTAAGATTATGAAATTTTGTCATTTTAATTTTTTTAATTATGAAAACGGTTATTTTAATATCTGAAATTATAAACATTTATGAATTTGGCCTATAAATTATCAAAAAATAATAATATCTATAATTATAAAAAAAAACTAATCATCTTAGTTCTTTAAATTGTATGCACCATTCAATTTAGTTTCTAAAGTTATAAGAACCGTTCAATTAAAATTATGAAATAGAATTTTTCGTGAATAAGAAATAATAGTATTTTTAATAGTTGTATACAATTAATTTTATAATGGAGTTAAAGTGAAAGAGAAAGTTCAAAGCCAAATACACCTCCTTTATTGTTGTTTTTAAACTTTTTTTGTAATAAAATAAGACCTTGTAATTTAATAACATAGTTAGTCAAGTAAATATAATGTTAACACTTAAATTTGTCACGCTTAACTATTATTAAACAAATTTAATAAAAATTATTCAAATGGACTAAAATTTTTTATCATAATTTTAAAGACTAAAATAGTGCTCATAGTTTTAGAGACTAAAATAATTATTTTTTATAATTTATTGATTTTTTATAATTTAAAAACTAAATTGATAAATATATGTAATTATTAGGATTAAAGTAACTAATTTTTAATAATTTAAGAAACTAAAGTCATAAATTTTTATAATTTTAAGAATCAAAATGCTTGATTTCATGATTTTAAAAATTAAAATATAAATTTTTAATAATTTAAGATTTAAATTTTAAATTTTTATAATTTTAAAAACTAAATTAACAAATATCTATAAATAAATTAAGATAATGAATTACTCAAATATTTATCATACTAGGCATCAATTACCGTGTCTTGTCAGGAATACATCTGGCGGCAATTCCAATTGTGTAAGACGTGAGCTACCAAAGCAACCTTTTATAAAAGTATTCCTAACTAAAGTATATATAATTGATGCCCACTATGAAAGCACCATTGATTTCAGGTATTTAAATATTAAAAGTTAACATTATATGTCATTTTTATTACATTTATTTTATATGTGATACTATATTATTATCTTTATTTATTATATATATTTGTATCTTAAAATATTTTTTAAGAATTAGAAGAAACATTAAAATTAAAAAATAAATGAAAAAAATTTCACTTTAATACAAAAAAAAAACCAATAATAAGTTGTCAAGAGAAATTTAGACATAAGATTCGAATACGACAATGTTGTAATATTTTTATTTATTTATATTATGAATATCTCTAATTAATAGTTAAAAAAATAATATCCTTCGAAGTATAAAAACAATTTAAAATTAAATTTTCTAACTAAGTTTTTTACACATACATCTAATAATCGAACATCCATTAATATAATTAAGGGATTCAACGAAACGCTGATTGTGTAAAGTTTCTATAAACTCAAAGCTTTCTGGTTCTGTGTATATAAGGAACTAAATATTCTCTTTAATTTAAAACTAATTTAAACTGAGCCAAATTCTAAATTTCTTATAATAATCTTAAAGGAAATATTAAATTTTCCATCCTCCTATTTAAGAAAGTGTTGATTTTTATTATATTCTTATATTTTACATATATTTTATAATTATTAAAAAAACTTCAAAAAATAAACATCTACATTCGTTCTTAAAACCCCTGTTAAAATCTGGACCTGAAAAACTCACGTTAAAACTCACCGCGAAACAAACAGAGAAACTGAAAAGGTATTTTTTGGGTTGTTAATATTTCTTTCACAGACAACAGAGAATGAATTAATTATTAGAATCCTTAAGCGGATGAACGATGATCGTTGGTGAGTAGAGAGAGAGAGAGAAAGAGAATGAGCAGCGAAGAAGGAGGCGCGTGGTGGTGTGTCTTCTCCCCAGTGAAGATGATAGTGGAATCAATAAAGATAATAGCGACCAACAAAGTGGTGTTCACATCCATAATGCTTCTCACAACACTCCCTCTGTCAACACTCACTATATCCCAATCAATCTCAACCCACAACCTCTCCACCCAAATCCACCACCTCGAAGCCCTCGCTCGTTACGCCCCCACACGCTTCGAGGCCCGCCACGTGTGGCACGAGTCACGCAACGAAGCGCTCTCTCTCCTCCGCACCAAAGCCCTCTTCTCCATCCCCTCCTACCTCCTCTCCCTCGCCGCCGCGCTCTCCTCCGTCCACTCCACCCTCCTCGCACTCCACTCCAAACCCCCCTCACTCCACTCCGCCGCCACGCGCCTCTTCGCCACCACCATCTTCGTCTACGCCATCCTCCTCACATTCTCCCCCCTCCCCCGCGCGTTCGCCTCACTCGGCCCCTCCACCGCCTCACGACTCCTCCTCCTCGGTATCTCCTCCGCTCTCGAAGTCTACCTCATGGCCGTCATGAGCCTCAGCCTCGTGGTTTCCGTAGCCGAAGAGAGGTTCGGGTGGGAAGCGATTCGGGTCGGATTTGGTTTGATGGAGGGAAACCGGGTCTGCGGGTGGGTCCTGTCGGGTTTGTTTGTGTTTGCTTCGAGCTTTATCGGGTGGAAGGTGGAGCGTTTGATGGACGGTGAGGATTGGATGGGCGTTGAGGATAAAGCGAGTGTGATAGTTTGGTACGGAGTGTTGGTGCTGTGGAGTTACGTGATTATCACCCTATTCTACTTTCATTGTAGAAAACGCCATCCAATTAGGGAACCCCAACAACTCTGCAACAACTTAACCTCTTTTTACGGATTATTTTTATTATACTTTTAGTTTTTTGAGCTATCAAAATATTTGCTTTATATATGCTTTATTCTTCTTCTTTATTCCTTGGTGAGTAAGCGGTGGGTTTACTATCAAATTTTCGTCGGAGATTTATATAGACCTGTAGACAGAGATAAAACCCATAAAGATTTTCAATGAAATTTCATAATCTATAAGTATACTTGAAATTTTCTAATTAACGCGGACAGTGGAATCAATGTTAAATGGAGGAAGAAACAGGGAGATAAAAAAAATTATGAGAATGAGAAATAAAAGTAAAAACAAACAAACGAGAGCGTGGAGTGTGATAAAGGAAGCGTAGAAACTAGACAAAACTCCAGGGACGAAAGCAAGCAATTTCAAAATTGAAGGTGCTGTCATCAACACGTCTAATGGTGTGTGCCTTTTGTGGTATTGTTTTTTAATAAAATATAAACAATAGTAATAATTAAGTCTTATTCACTCTAGTTTTTAATAGAATATAATGGAGCCAAATCCAAGTATAATATATAATATTTGTAGTCACTTCATTTTAAAAAAAATTGAAATTAAGACATAATAAATAATATGTATATTTTTAAATAATTTTATTAAAAGTAATGATAAATTTATTTTTTTAAATATACGTAATTTAATTATTCATTCTAAATAAAAATATTTAAAATAAAAAATAAATATTCTATTTAAATAAAATATTTAAAGATAATAAAATATTAAATTATGTCATTTAAATTTCTTAAATTTTAAATTCTCTAAATTTCTAATTATTTCTTCCAAAGATTAAGTTTTATCCTTTTAAAAGTAAAAATATAATGTAATGAGAATAAAAACCAGACACAACTCTACATAATGTCATACTCTATTTACTTGTAAACTTCAAATGAGCCAAATCGGATTAAGAGATCTATTTAATTTTAATGCGGTGTTTAATTTGTGAGTTTAAATACGAAAAAAAAAATATTTAGTTTCTTTTTTGTGATCCCGATAAAATAAACTTGATGAGAGATATAAATTTATTTTAATTGACGTCAAAGTTAAATGAACTATTTTTATTTTTACTTAAATAAAAATCAAAATTTTTGCATATTAAAGAGAAAAAAGTAAGAGAAAATTAGAGGGCAAAGGTGACAAGAGGAGCGCAAGGGAGAGGAGTGAGCCGGTGAGAAGACTGGGAGGGGAAGTGAATTTCATTTTCACTTAAATGAAAGTAAAAATGAAAATTAGCCTGTCCAGTCCTCACGTGATTTTAAGCAAATTCGTATCTCCCCAGTGAGGTATAGAGAGAAAATGTGCTATGATACTCACATGTGAGTTATATTAAAAGTTGAAGACAACAAGAAATTATACTTATTATATAATACTCAAGTGTGGGTGTAAAAAGATACAAGAATGTGTGTATGATATAATTAACAGTAAATAAAACATAATATTCATGCATAAATCTTAATATTTTGACTATAAGTGAAAATGAGAATTACATAGGTTAGAGTTCTTTTTTCTTCTTTGTTTTTTATTGTAAAATGAATTAAAAGACATAATTACAATGTTAAAGACAATAAAATATTTCTATTAGTATATAAACAGTATATAAAAGAAGACAAAACATCCTTGAGACTTTGTTTAAAAGATAATTTTAGGAATAAAAGAGACTAAAAATGAGAGTTATATGATAATTAGTTTTTTTGTAAATATTTAAACAAAAGAGAAAGATTTTATAACTTTCTTAATTTTATATTTTTAGACTTTGTTTAAGAATTAAAAAAAATGTCTTTTTATCTCAAAAATCACAAACAAAGATTGTTATTAAATCAATTTTTTATTTTCTTATTTTCTTAAAAAAAACTAACTATTAAATAAAGCTTTAAGTTTTTTGAATTTAAAATATTTTGTATTAATCTCGTTACTTTTCCTTTTTTATTTCTTTCTCTTTCTCTTTCTTTTTTCCTTTCATTTCTTATCTATCAAACTCCTAAAACAAAACTCAAGTAATAATTATATTCCTCTTTCAAATAAAATATTTAACAATCACATTCTAATCATACAAAATTGACTAAATTAAACCTATTTTCTAATTATTACTATTATCATTTTTTAATATTTAATATAGTTTCATATATTAATTATATTTTATTTATTAATTAAAATTTAATTATACCTTAAAATTTTATTATAACATTAAATATAAATATTATATTAAAATAAAAACTTTAATTTTGTTTAGTAAACAATAATAACAACAAGTATTAAATAACATATAAAATTTTAATAAATAAGATATCAAGTGGTAGTTATTTCAAGGAAAAATTTAAAAAATTAAGAATTTAATAATATTGATAAAAAAATTATTTTAAATTTATACAAAATAATTAAAATGTATTTATTTAAAAAATTATAAACAGTACTTAAATAATAACTATTTATTATTATTTTAAATACCACACCATAATAAGATGATAAAGTATTAGTTACCTTTTATTTGTGTAAAATATTTATAAACAAAATTTATTATATATATGAAATTCATTTTAAATAAGATACTATAAAAATATTTATGTATTAAATTTAATATATAATATTTCATTTAATGTTTAAAACAAATACTCCATATTTTAAAACGGGTATATTAATTAATATGGGAAGAGGCAAGAGGAAGCGAATCGGGAAAAAGATAAAGAGGACTCTTTTCAGTGGACAATGGCCTCAACCATTCTTCCACCGTCCAACGCTCACCTTCTCTGCTTTAACACTCATCACCGCTCTCTCTCTCTTTCTCTCTCTCCAACTATCATCAAGTAAGTTCATTCACCAAAATTGATACATCTTTTTCGACCCTTTAATCTCGTTTACCTGCTTTTCCTTTTTCTCTAACAACACCACCTCCCTCTTCTTCTCCTTTATATAAATAGCTGAATTTGACACTCAAATTGAAGCTCTGAATTTGTAATTTATGCGGGTAATTCGTTGATTCGTGTTCTGGCAACTGGGAACAAGTGTTTTACTCGCTTCTAATTGTTGATGGATGGTTATTTCGTTAAACAAAACCTTGCTCTATCCATGATTTTCAAGGCTAGTAGATTCTGAAAATATTCGCCTAACCCAATCAAAAGTGTTTGGAATTAAAATCTGCCAATTCTTAAATGTAGCACAAAAGGGTTTGCACAAAAGGATTAGTAATATTGCAACTTGCCTTAGTAATATTGCATTGATGTGATGTGGATAAAAACTCAAGCTTGAAGAAAATGTGCTCAACAGAGCTGCAGGGTAAGAACCTCGTTTTGTTATGCTATTTAATGAGATTATCCTCCTTGTTTTAGGTGGGGATGGAGAAGAGAGCAAGATGCAAGCATAGTTGCCAATAGAACCCGAGGTCAAGCATTTCTTGTCCTGGCAAATCCCAATGTATGCATAGAGCGAAGACTTCCTAGTTTCCTAGTGTCTTGTTCATTGTTGGTTGAAAAGAACTAATAAAACTATTGAGACGAGATGTTTCTTTTTTAACTTATGAATTTATATCATATTGTCCGAAACTTTCAAGTTATAGGTGTGATCTCCTCAAATGGTTATCCACTTGTGTTGCTTTTATGCATTTCGTACATATTCTAGTTTCTATGTTTCTATCTCATGTGAAAATATCCGACTTGCTGATAATGTGTCTTATTGTTGTCGTATAAGAACCATATTGATTACCAATTGCATGTATATAATTGAAACCTGGCTTTGTTGCTGCCTTCTGGCTTTCTATCAGAAAATAAGGGATGCTATCTTCGTGTGAAAAAATATTCTTGTTTCTTGAAATTAATCCTTTATCTAAATTAGTGACTACGTTAAGGTTTTATGTATTTCATATATTCTTTTGGTTCTTTTCTTATGCAATAAATTAACTATTATAATTTACAGCCTTTTCTTGGTAAAACCTTGTTTTTTTTGGCGTATTTAACTAAAAGGTTAACGAAAATGTGTTTCCACCTTTTTCCTGTGTAACATATACCATTTTTGCTCCTTTGATGTAAAACTGTCACCTCCCTTTTGACATTTCCTTTTTATATGTTTATTGAGGTCTACATCATCTATAATTTATATCAGTAATTATACAGGTATCTTCAGGAAAGGAAGGTTCAAATAAAGATGTGGTCATGGTTGATCCTGTGGAAGCCAAGCGTTTGGCTGCCAAACAAATGGAAAGAATTAAAGCAAAAGAGAAAATCAAGGTGAAAGCAGTCTTATGTTTGAATTTGAATCACATTTTTAGGGGTACCCTCATTTATTATAGAAATATAAAAGAAGTTCAAAAGTCATTTTCCCTCCCCTTAATTATCAGTTAGGACAGGAGGAAACTGAGTAGTAAACTATTGAAAACCTGTTCCCCAATTCACTAAAATTTTGGCCAACTTGATGTTGTGATTGTAGAAAAGACGCCAAATTGAGGCTATTAATGGAGCATGGGCAATGATTGGTCTCACGGCAGGCCTCGTTATTGAAGGCCAAACTGGAAAAAGTATTCTTACTCAGGTGAAATTTGGAAATGTTCCTTTCTACATGTGCTTGTGTCATAACTATGAGCTTAGATAAACAACACATGGAGACGTGAGGACATTATTGAATGCATACACCAAATGGAAAGGATAAGGCTTCTCTAAGGTTTGTCTCTAATGTAAGCAAGTAAGGGTGTATCCATTCCATATTCAATTTAAGTGCATTATGATGGTTGGATATATTCTTACTTGCTCACTTCGGAGGAGCTTTTTCCAAAGGACATAACCTAGAAAATTTTTCTTGTATCCTTGTTATCAACTTCTCAAATCAAACAATGATGTGGATATTTTCCTACATTTAATAGTCTTCATTAAAAATATGCTTTGGAATTTTAAAATATCCACATGTCAGTGTTTGATTTCCAAAGTTGATAGTGAGGCTATAAGAAACTTGACTTATGTTTTATCCCTTTTCCAACGAGATATCTGATGTTTGAATTACTTTTATCGGTTTTTCTAATGTATGTAGAAAGGTACATTATAAGAACCTATGGATAATAAATTTTTATTGAAAATATAAGATATTACGAAATTAATGCATTGGCAACATTAAATACAATTTTCAATAGAAAGTTACTATTTATAGTTTCTTATTGTGTACCCTTGAGTAAGTTTAAAAAATCATACTTTTATTACTTTCATTTGGCTGAACATTTCCTGTTTGCTGTTTAATGTATAAACAATTTTTCCTTTCAGCTGCAAGACTACTTTGGTGCAATTATTAGCTTTTTTGTGCGGTAGACTTCTTCCAAGATGTGCATGTATACATATTAATAAATTCAGATTCTTTCTCACATTCTTTGTAATTATATCTGTTGAAAGTACACCGATCAGGTTTTTTCTTCACAGACTGAGCCTTACTATTTTCACTACTCAATTTTCGTTGTTTCTGATAATGCAAAATATGTAACAAGATTTTACAAAAGAATTGAGCTGCTAGTCAATTAATGTTGTTTGGTAAGGATGTTTGTCTATTCTGATTGTTTTATCCTGGTTTGCTAGCTTTATTGTGGAATTCTTAACACATTTTCCCCTTACTCTGAGTACTTGTTCAGTTCACTAGATGGTTGCTAGTCTTAGTGATACCACGGTCTCAACTCTAATGTCTGGTCTCAAAACTAGTTAAAAGAAAACGTTAGGTGTTTCCACTTTTAATTATGTCAGTTGGGGGGCCCATTGCTAGCAAAATTGCTTTTGGGTTTATATAAGAAACTGAGTAAAATAGAGATATTGGGATCAATCCTCTATTCCTACTTCACAAAAGTCTGTAGAATGGTGCGTGTGATGTTTTGAATTGTCAATTTTGAAGCCAGGAATTGTAAGGGATATATTCTTGTATGCTATATGATTGTGAAGGAAGGTTATCAATCTATGTATACTAAAGGATTTCTGTTGAACGAGGATATGACTTGCCTAACTATATATTCTAGGAGAACCATACTATGCTTTACTTTAGCATTGCCGAGTTTTTTCGACCTTTAATAATTAATAACATGCATTAAAAAATGCTGTTCTTTGAACAAGCGTGAACGAGGATTTTCGAATAAATTCAGTTACAGATCCGTGCTATTCTAAGAAAGGCAATAAAATATTATATTTGAAAATATTGGGATGTAGAAAAAGTTATTTATCCCATTCAAATGATGAATTGTGGACAGTGAGGGAAAAAGAGAGAATGATGGAGGAATACATGGTTATGATTAAGTTTTGTGAAATTTGTTGGAGGAAATTCTGTCCAAAAGCAGCACCACTTTTTTCTTGGGTCAATAAGTGTATTCTTTCCTAAGCGGGTATCCTATGCCCCGAAATTTAGGAAAATATATATGAACATTGGACCAAGGTTGACGGATTTGTGGACCCAAAAAAAGAACACATTTCAAAACTAATCTATTTTTGGTCATCACAAAACCAAAATTAAAAAATTGTATGCATTTCCAAACTAATCTCCTTTTTTTTTTTTTTTTTGTCAACATCTCAAAATTAATCTGAACCATTTACGTTTAACAAGCCCACAGGTAACATGACAAAAAAAATATCACCAGTAGATCCAACCGAAATAACTGATGAATTTTGTTGCAATAATATTTGTTTGTGAGAGATTTTTAGGGAAACGTGAAGAAGCTTATCTTACATTGTATTGTATCTTTGAGCGCCTCACATGAACTAGTGGAAGATAAATGTGAGTATTATAATTCATCACATCGAGGAATGATTAGTATTTCCTAAAATTAAATTATCCAAAACTATAGGTTTGCTTTTAACAGGATCCAGTGATAACTTTTTTCACATGAACTAGTTTTGTTTTGTTTTTTTTGTCAACAACATCAACTAGCTTTCAAATGACTGATTTTAACAGGATATCTTTAAAATTTGTCATTATCACAATTTAGTCTCTGCAAGCTATTGATATTGTAGAGGTTGATTACTAAAAAAAAAACTCTTCAATAATGTATTTTTTATTTCTAAATCATCCCACCATAAACTCTAAAATTAACTTAGTTTTCAAGAAGTTTTCTAGTTAGCGCAGATACTGCCGATTAACGTAACACATGATTAAGCTTGCTTTGTAAGTTGGAACTGATAAATATTTCATATATATTATAATTATTTTTTTGTCTACATATTGTGATAAACTTTTCCCTTTTTGGTTCATCATATTTTGATAAACTTTACGCTTAAGAAATTGGGCCCCGATAAATATTCCGACGCCCAATGGACCTACATATCCAATTTTCAACCAGTTCGTTACAACTCAGAGAAGCCCATTCAGTTCTGGTTTTTCTAGATCAAAGAGAGAAGAGATACTAGACTACTAGGCTGTTGGCATGTAAATAAGAAAGAATAATTTTACGTAATAGGAATGAGTTATATTAAAATTTCTTAGTTATTGATTATTAAATATTCGTACAATTTCATAGCAAAAATTTACACCAACAGCGCTGCTTTTAAACAAGAAATCACGGCGAATTCAAGATTTGATTCCTTGGTGTTTGTTTTTTTCCAAAGCTCAAAAGATTTCCTCCACTAAGATCAATGATTTAATTTCACATTTTAGACATAGTAGGGTCCCTTTCAGACAAAAATCCGCGTCTTAGATAAGGATGTAATGTCATCATAATAATCTGAACACCGTATGTGTATCATCGCAGTCGGAAATAACGAGGAAAAGGTCCACACATGCTATAGAAAGTTGCTTGTTTTGCCCTACAAAGTTAGCCACAATAAACACGGATTTTTAAGTTCTGAAGCTCCCACCCAAAAATTATAAAAAAATGTTCTGATGCGACACCATTCCGTTGCTCTTTTACGAAATTAAGCTATATATGTATTCGTCAAAGGAACAAAACGAATAACAAAGAATTAAAAAAGTAAAACACAGTAACAAAATGATATGATAAAAATAACCAACCGCAGTCTCAATCTACAAGGTAAGGTGGGCTGCTTTATAAATTAACTACATTTCCTGTCCGTACATATTTATAAAATTTTTATTTTTTATTTTTTTATTATTGAATGTTTAGAATATATTGATAGTAATATTAAATCATTTTTTATTTATATTATACTATATTTTAACAAATAGAATGCTATATATTGCTTATAAAAGAAATAGTGAAATATTTATTCAGTATTTAAAAAATTTATTTAATGCCAATTTAAGTATTACAATTTTATGATATTAAATAAATTCCTCAAATGAAATTAAATTGATTATTTTACTGAGTTATAAATTCAAGTCAAAAAATAATTTATATATTTTAATATTTTAAGTTTTTAGAAGAAAAAATTAATACATAATGTAAATCTTTGAATAACTAAAAAAGTATTATATTAAAGTTTAATCAATTTATCTATATCTTTTTTTTTTTCATACTATGGTAATCAATATATGTGTATATATGTATAGATAAAAACATATTAATAAAATAAATTATTTTTACCTACCCTCCCAAATGAATGATTTAGAATGTGTTATATCAATAGCTTCTTTTATGCCTTTAATCAAATTTTGTATCATGTTGTATAGTGTGTTTCTTTTGAGTGGAAGATTTTTTAATGCTGGTCTTGACGTGTATTTAAAGATACACAACAAAAAATTTCATAAATAATATTTTTATTAAAAATGATAATATTTAGTGTTATTAATACATTGAATTATGTGATATTTTTATAAAAATTTATCATACATAAATTTGTAATATCTAATACTGGACAGATGTTTAAAAAATGATTTATATTATATATAATGAAAAATTGTTCTTAGAAAGCATATAAAGTTGTATCTTAATTACGAGATTAATTTTCATTGATCAGATGAAAGTAGTAATAAATAAAACCGTAACGTGTTCTAAGATGTTGACTTGCCGTGTTAAAGGTGTAGAAGAGAAGATATCCCAAAACATAACAACTAGCATTAAATTAAGTTCTAATTGCATTCATGTATTTTCGTTGAAATGGGAACAATTGGAGTCTACCAGCTAATAACAGGAGGAGTTACGTGAAGCATAATGAATATAAATAGAAAGCCCATTACGGGTCGCTTTTCCCATGGGCCCTGCCCGGAGATAATGTTCTACCTATATCTTTATTTGCCCAAACAATGCCACTTGAGTGCTGCATAAAATTAAATTACCACTTTTTGACAAAAAAAATATATACATCTCTTTTTCAGGTTTATAGTGACACCGATCACTTTTCCTACAAATTTTAGGTGCCCAAAGGAGGTGCTCCACATTCCTTCAATAACGATTGGTTCTATTTTTTGAAAAAACTTGTTATTTGCACATTAGTATTATTGAAAATTTACTCTATTAATTATTTTTATTAAAGAATTAAGACAAAGGAGTAAGCTTATAAGAAATTATTTTTATTGATTGTTTTTAAAAGAAAGAGAGGTATGAAGATAATGTGGGAATTATTTTATTAAAATTCAAACTGAGCCTTTAAATAATATTAATTTTCCTTCCATCTGATCAATACTGGGTAGTCTCTGAAATTGTGCATGAAAAATTCAAAATTCCAAAGAAAAAGGCGAAAAGGGTGAAATTGGCTTCTATTTTGTTGAACAAATTTTGCCAATAGTTTGGTATTGGAATTGGATAATCCGATTTTGAATTTCATTGGACTTTGGAAAATAGGAAAAAAATGTATGATGGCGATCAAATGTAGATAATACTTTTCTAAAGTTTGATGATTAAGACATAAATTAGCCGGGATCACATTTGTTAGAAGAGTTTAGACTATTCTCATCGTGCAAACTTAATATCAACAGTGATGGGAACAGAGGAGAGAATTTTGTGAGAGTAGAGATAGATAAAGAATGGTTGAAAAATGACAAAGAAAAACAGCAAGTAAAAAAAAAAAAAAAAAGCGGCAAGGTTGATTGTTGAATCCGAGGGTCAACAAAAGAAGCAGCTTCCTAGGAAAGAGGCATTGCTCGATTAAAACCAACAAGTATAAGGATAGAGATGGACGTAGGGCAGCTTATGTTATGAGCACCCAAAACTTGGAAAAGTAGTTGCAAGAAAAAGACCCGTTCCTCAATCCTTATGGAACCAAAATATGTTATTTTCAGTTTTCAAAACACCGTCCCGTGCAGAACCAACTTCCCCAAAACGTGCCTAATTGCGTCGACAACCAATTTGTTCTTTCTTCCCAGTTTCTACCTTTTCACTTTTCTATTCCCAATATCTACCAAGAAAATTGGTAGCTAGTGCTTCTTCCCCTATCCCATCTCTTACTAAATTTCGGTGGGCTCCGCTCACATTTTGGACCATTTCTTAATTAAATAGATATATATCTAATCTCATTAACAATATTAAATTTAATTAAATTTTGGTTCAGATTAACAATTTCTGGGGACCAATTTTGTGAGCCAAAGTCTCCCCGTCACGTGACCACGCATCTTACATGGAAATATGGTATTGGGTCTTACCATTGACCAAAGTTTTTATTTTGATTTTTGATTCGATGGATTTGGAATGAGTTGTTCTGTTCATTCAATTGCTTGCGCGTGTTCAGGTTCCATTTGGGTGAACAATATTCTAAGTTAGCATTTAGGTGATTTAGGTGCCACCCCATTTGATTTTGGATTGGGAAAGAGCATTCAGAGAGAATAGGGTAGCTTACAATGAGCTGGGTTGGGTGGGGTGGGGAGGGAGGGCTCCACCACCACAGCCACCACCATCCCCTCAACAAATGACCATCTACATATGAACAAGTAACAAAAATAGGCTAACAAAGTTAATCAAAGGACAAGTAGACAATTCATGTACATGTACACATGCACTTGTCTGATATGTGTCTGTAATGTAGTGCAAGCCTTCAAAGATGCTTCAGCAGGACCGACATGAAATGAATTACCTCTCTGCACCTTTAGGTAACAATTAAAGTTTAGTGTTTGGGAGGTGATGTCACCCTGCTAACTAACATTATTATCCTAGTTGAAGCGGGTTTGTTCACAACGTGCCGGCTAGTTAGGAAATGAATTGTTCCATTCAACATTTTCATATTTGTTTTCTTATTCTTTAGTTCAATTTTTTGACTTCCAATTTTATTTGTTTGTGTCAAAGTCGTTGTGAAAAATATTACCATATCAATATCGGAGGTTATTTCTGGTGGTTGAAATTCGAATTTGGGAGGGGGAATGGGTAGAAAAAGTTATGTGTAAGTATATATTTGGTAACGTATAAAAGATTTGAAGTCTAAGCTTCAAACTAAACAGTCAGCATCCACTAAAAGCAATGTTCAATAGCTAGAAAAATTGCATGGAAATTAGCATAAAAAGTGATGAGGAATGGAATTAAGGACTAGGAGAAACTTGTAGTATTGCTCTTCTTGTTTGAACCAATATCGAATATGCTTCCCTTGCGTTTAAGATCTAATTGAACTATGGTTCAAACTTCTTCACGCGGCAATATAACGCACTTCATCTCTAATCTTTTTCTTTTGCTCTTTCTTTTCCTTTTTATCTCATTTTTTAGCATTTTGTTAAAGCAGATAATTCTTTAAAACAATGTAATCAACCAACCTAAAATTTGGTCCTACACAATCTTTTACCCATGGCAAAAGGAACAATTAATTGATATAATATTTTACTGCAAAAATTTCGTCTTTTTTGGATGGACCGAGGCGATATATTTATCGTAGATTAGGCTGCTGGAATTGAAGAAAAGGGTAATGGTTTTTTATAATATTAGAAGGACAAAAACATCACAGCGAAGGGAGATTTTAATTATAAAAAGCAAAGGAAAAGCTACTTAATTGGCCACTAAGAATAAAAAAGAAAAATAAAAACAGACAGATCAACAATGGTGCTTTTCTTCCACGACTGGAAGCACTTTGAAAAATATTTGAGAGTTAATATTAATTTATAATTGTTGTTGAGCAACAAAGACAGTACGAAGAGAGGATAGAATATTAGTTATTAATTCCATGCACTCTATTTGAAATATAATGAAGAGCAGATCATGTTGCGCTTCATCACGCTGCTTATTTTAATTCTTTGTTCAACTTAACGATAACTACAAATGATGAAGGTTGTCAATTTGTGTCTTGTGCTTTTGAAAATGTATAGTCTAGATAAGGCCTATGTAGCATGAAAAAAGGATTTTGTTCATATATCAAAGTCTTTGTCAGTTGCCTTATCTACAAATTTCCAAGCGCATGCTATTTTAATTTTAATTTCTTTTTCTTTTACAAAGACCGAAAAGCTGGCATACAAGGCTGTCCAAGGGGAACACGAAGGCCTAAAAGACAAAAAGGATTAATATAAAGTAGGTCCAAAAACCCCAAGATTAGTTAGTGATAATATTCTTGAGTATAAAACCACAAGAAAAGAGAGAGAGCGCTGGAGAGAATGCCTTATACTTTGAATATTCCAGTCTTCCTAATATTCAAAAAGGGGTCTCAATTATCTATGCATACAATTAATTAAACCCGGAATTTGTTAGTACAGATCGTGAACTTTTCTGCTTAAGTGGAAAGAGACCTTCATTGGCTGGCCTACTCAACGTGGTGGAATTTTTTATTTGCCCACATTGAAAATTAAAGTTGGCAGGCGATCATGTTTGAAACCAATATGTTTGGTGGGCTATAAAGAACGCTGATTGGGGGAAAAAAATAACACTGCCCATTGACAAATAGGATTAGTTAGCTGCATCCATGTCAAAACACTCTTATTTTTTCCCTCTCATATTTTTATCACCATGTTCTCAAAGACGTGTTTTCGTTATGTTTCGTGTATCGGGTAATTAATTAACTGTTTTAAGTAAGGCTAAGTTGTTTTCCTTTTCTCCTCATCTTGTTAGGGAATAGGAAAAAATATCTTAAGACTTGGACCATCTTTCGTAAACTGAACGTTCAGCCAATTGATTTTGTATTTTTGCTTAAGCAAAAATATAAATTCTAGACTGTTAAATAAAAGAGAATCTATGTCCCAAAATCCCCGTTATCAATGGTTTAAATTGAATTCCTACAGGTTTAGTTGTAAAAGTAAACAAATAATTTCTCTTCCTTTTTTTCCTTCTTTTTAGTAAACATTCAATGTAGTCTTTTAAAATATTCCATTTCATTCTTAAAAAATGACTAAGTAATTTCTCATTATTATTTTTATATCACACGCCAATTTCTTCGTTATTGAAGTTTCCTTTAATTAAACAGAAATATTTGTATCATACGCTAATTAATCGAGATAACATGTATCTGCAATTTTTATTGTCAAACGTCATTTTTTAAACTCATTTCCCTTATGAGAAACGACCAAATTTAGCCCAAAAGAAAATACTCAACCCAATCCAAGTCCTAAGAAAGGTGTATTTGTACAGGTAATTTTTTTTTTTTTATTTAAAGTTTCATATTATATATATATATATATATATATATATATAAAGTTATATTACGATATATTGATTGGCATGATTTACTATTATCAAAATATTTTTTTAATACATGTATTTCCATCTTTTTAAAATATTAATACCAAAGCGTATAAATTACTAAACAGTAAATATGTGTCTCTGTATATTATCTACTAACACTTTTATTATTGATTATACATTCAATCAATCACAAAATTATCTTAAAAATAATTGTTGATTTATATATTGAGAAATATATAATAGTTATAAAAATATCGTATAAATTAACGGTTGATTTTATAAAATATAATATTAACAAAAATTTATTAAAAATATTACTTTACTAGGTAAAACTCTTATTAAATGAAATATGACAGCGTGGCAAAATAATAACTTGTATATACTAATAAATAAAAATAATATATTTAAATAAAAAAAATATAAAATGAGAGAGCTTCTTATTTTTATTTAAATAATTATAAAGTTTTTTCTATGTTGATTTATGTAAGTCAATGTTATGTTATACTGTCATTCCACAAGGAACAATTTTTAGATGAAATATGAGGTAAGAGACTTAATTTTAACGATAAAATATTATAAAGTCAAAATGTGAATAATTAGAACAAAAAAATATATCTAAAAACAACGTATGAAAACTAAAAATGTTACTAAAATTTCTTTCTTATAATTAAGCAGTGTCCTTGTTTTTTTCTCAATTGTTCTTTATATGTAAACATGTAATATTTGTATTTTAATTTTTTTTTATTGTTTCAATTCCATCCTTTAATGTTTTCTATTTTATTTAGGTCATCAAACTCTTAAATATCAATCAAATGATTTGTTTTTTATTAACTACATTTAACTTTATTTGAGTAACGGTTAAATAATAAATTATCAAAATAAAAGAACAGTTTACTAATTTTATTTTGTAAATGTCATTCGAAACGATTTATTTACGGGAGATTGGTATGTGCTTGGTTCTAAAGTTTGACAATCTCTTCTCCTTTAAGGTTTTAATTTCCCCAAGAAACAACTTAATTACGAAGGAAGAACCTGTAAGCCAAATTCAACATTATCACATAATTTCCTTCCTACGCAAAAAAATTTGTAAGACCCAGCAGTAGACTTGGCTGGAGGAGATATTAATATCAACTAGTACTATAAAAACAAAAAGGGCAATGCATGGCAGTGTGCCAATTACAACAAATAAAAGTGAAAAATTATATATATGTTTCTAAACTTAGCTGGTCCACCTAATAGTATTTCATGTATATGTAAGAGTATTACCTGACGAATTAGTTTCATAAATAACTACTTTAGCGTAGATAATCAGATATCATCAGCAAATGGCAATGTGATAAACATAACATTAAATATTATTTATGACATTAGCAGCCACCAACAACCTATATTAGGTTAGAGTAATTTAATGAATCAATCAAGCCGGAGTTCCATACAAAATCCATTCATTCAATTTATAACTTCAATAGCATTAACATTGCATCTAAATTAGCTGTGACCCTCATACTATTTTTAATCAATTAATATATTTTCTGTCATTGAACAAAACAACGAGCTCGTGTTTTTTATGGCTTCGTTGTTAATATGCACATTCCTTTAAAATTATCATATTAAAATAAAAGATCAAATGCTGCATGTCAAAATTAATTAAATCAAAGTAAAGCTTCAAGGATACCATTTATATTTTAATCCACCGCATTCCCATGTAGAATATGATAATGCTGTACTGTGGAAAAAAATTGTTTTATATATCGTTAGATCGAAATTTCTTTGCTCGTAGTTTTGTTAATTGATGCTTTTCTTAATGTTTTAGTGGTATATGAAATTTTATATTATAGACCCGCTAAAGATTAGCAGGTCTAAATCATTTTAATAATAAAATTAGAAGCAAATATTAACCTTCCGTGTACATCATCGCATTAACACAGAAGCTAATGAGATTTGATAATAAAATTAGAAGCAAATATTTCCGTTGCGTCATCACTCGTGTTTTAAAAAACAATACAAAATGAAACGTTCTATTAGAAAATAAAATCTTACTGCAAAATTTTAAATATGAAATACGAAAATGTATGATTAAATTCGTACACGTGAATTATTGTAAGTGGGAATATTCTTGGATTATGATTTTTCTCAAAAATAAAATAAAATAATGATTTTTGTATCTTTTTCTTTGTTTATTTTTCAAAGAAATTTTAATTTTTTAATTAAAAATTAAAATAACATTAATTTATTAAAAAATTATTAGTTAAAGAATAATAAATAATATTTGAATTCCATAATAATTAATATTAAAGTAAAAGTGCAATCATAACACTTTTAAGTAATTTTTATACTTTATTTTTAATCAATATTTTTATCAGTATAGTTTTGAATAATATTTCACGTAAAGGAACAATTTCTAATCACAAATATTTTTCTTTTTACAGTTATATTTTGAATTTTATACTTTATACATTTATTAAAATAATAGATATTATATTAAAACATGAAGAATAATTTATATACATATGGATACTAAATTTATACAAAAAGTAAAAAATATATAATAATAACAATAATAATGAAAAGAACATGAAAGGAGTAAAGCACGCAGAGGGAATTGGTGGGTCCCAACTTCGGAGGCATACAACACAAGATGCCGGCCACGTGAATGGCTAACTTTTAAAAAACTAATAATAATAACTTTGTAGATAAAGTGGGGCCCATGTGAGCCACGTAATAGGTTATGGACCCCACATAGGTGGGGCCCAATCTATCCATATTTCTCTTCAAAGTTCTATGTCTATCTTTTTAATTCGCATCACAGGCGCAGGCGTAGGTCCCGATATTTGTTGGAAAAAGCCTTCCAGGAAGACTGACATGTTCGCTCAGGAAATCATCAACGTAACAGTAATGTCCCTGTTCTGACACGTGTCATACCATATATGTCCCACGTCACCTCATTTAACCCGGTCGGGTCCTCTTCACCCGTCACTGTTCACTTCACCTTCTTCGGATAAGCTTTTGGGCTCCCTCAAGTCAACACATACAAATATACCATTTTTTATTTTTTATATTTTTTCTTTATCTTATCTTTCCTTCTTCTTCTTCCTATTCATTTTATATTCCTTTCTATCTTATGAAATAAATTTTATTGTAGAAATTTGGTGTAGATGCAAGTGTGAATTTAGTAAGATTTTAACATATCTTGGTAGAATCATTTTACAGTACAAGTTCATCTGTACGGTATCTTTGTAGAATGAATTTCTCTTCATACATAATTTTCCCCGTTATTTAATTGTCTCGTTATATCCATACAGGCTAAAGTTTTGGATGAGAAGGAATTTTAATTTTAAAAATAAAGTTAATTATTATAAATATAATTGTTTTTTTTTTCATTTTCTCTTTCCTAAATAAAATATAGTGCGAGTACTGAGTATTTTATATTGAATGACTTTTTTGTAAAATTCTCCATTACAGGCTCAGCATATAAATTATATTTCAAACGGACAAAATAATATACAATTATTTACAGATTTGTTAATGTAATATAGACTTACTAAGGTTTAAGTATTTGTTTCAATATTAAAAAGTATTGATTTATTTTCGTCATTTTAAAAAATATACAATGTTGTATTTCTTTATCCAACTTTTTTTTTAAGAAAAAATTTTATTTTGTCAAATAAAATGTAATTTTACATAATAATTTAATCATTTTAATTATTGCATGTTATCAGATTAAGATGAAAAATAAACGTAGCTTGGATACAAGTTTAAAGTTGAAAATTATACAGAGAATAATTTTTTTTTATATACATGAAACTGCTCGTCATGAAGTTTATGTTACATACCATACAATGAAAGTAATTAAACTTAATTAAATTGTTTCAGTTGGTAACGCTGTTCTTTATTTAATCCTTACATTCTGTTTTTTCGGATAATACTGCACCTTACAGCCAATCCGTATACCATAGTTAACAACTCCAGCAATATACTAGCTGACAAAGGTACCATAACAATAATAATTTTGGACTTTCAGTTGAAAAAGGCATAACCTAATGCTAATTTTTTTAATGAAATATTAAAATAATGAAGTTTTTTTTTTTTTTTTTATCAAGGGTAATTGTAGGTAGATTGGTTTTAATTTTTAAAAAAAGGCCTAAATTAATTAAGAGTGGGTTAATTGTGTATTTTTTTTCTCATGAAAATTTTTAAACTTTTCTTCAACTACTGTTAAAATTGACGAGTTTACATTACATTTTAATAATTATTAAAAAATAATAAATAAAGAGTAATGTGTATTAAAAAATATATTTAAAGATATATTGCCAATATTCTTTTCTGTCTTAAATATATATGATTTTTTTTTCTTCAAATTTCAGATTTAAGACTAACTTACTCTTCCCTTGATAAAGTCATACAAACCTAGACTAGACCTAGTTTTATTAAAGATTGACTGGATATCGTAACCTACTTTATGATAATGTTTTAAATAGAGCAATAAACCAACGTTTCAATAGGTTAATCGGGTTAAGCTAAGAAATAGGGTTTATAACTTTTGGTTATTATGAAAAATACAGATTATGATTATATTAATCATCCTTTTTTTTTCAGTTAAGTAATTAAAAAAAAAACCCAGTCTTTCTTGAAAACAAACCAAATAAATAATGTCTAATGCAAGTTATTATATTACTCATTCATTTAATTTTTTAAAATATAAAAATATAAATTTTAGAGGTTTATTTTAAAAAATTAGTACCCAAAACTTAGTTCAAACCAATTCACGTTAAAATGTTAATTTATATTTTATGTTCTTGGTGCATAGATTAAGGAGTAGAAAAAATTACAATAGAATAAATAGTTTTTAAGATAATATCTGAAAGTAATCTTCATGGTTAAGTGGGTTTGACATTTTAATCTTTAAAATGTTTTAAAAATATTAATTTTTTCTCTATAAAAGATAATTTATTTTAGTTTCATAATTTGCATTATTTTTCCTGCTATTAATATAATTTTCTTAACTGAGACAAGAATAAAAGAAACAAAAAAGTTATACAGTAATTGAAGGGATTTAATCCGTATAATGTGGAAAGTATCCCTTAAAATTAGAATTAAAAAATATTATTATATGAAAGCAACGTGCGTGGTAGAATGGGGAGGAGAGAGTGAGAGTGAACGTGGCATAAAAAGATTAGTGGGAATGGAAGAGGCGTGGGTGCCAAGTCAGCAGTCAAAAGTTGTCCGTGAGGCTAAGACGACACCCACACGCCACGTTCCTTAGGCAGAGAACCACGTGGCCACTTCTAGGAACCCATTTAACCTTCACACATCATTACATTACATATATATAAATAAAAGAAAAAAAGTTGCCAACCAAATCTTGTGCAGGAGAGAGAAACAAAAAAGTGATACCAGGAAGCTTGCGCCATCCGTGTGAACATGGATTGGGATCTTGTTGGCGACCCAGTAATCCCTACTTTTTCTCCATTAAACGTTCCCGTTTTCTCCCACCTGTCCATCAACCGTGATTTCTATCCCCTTTTTCCCTATTCAACCTTATATAACTATATTCTCTAAATATATTCTCAATACTAAACCCAATTAATTATTATTTTCTTTTAAATTACAAACTTGTTCTTATCTATACAATTCATCGCACAAATTTTAACTCACAACTGTCTTTGTTATCGCAATTAAAATATTTACTCGGTAAATCGGTAATCTCATAAACAACGTTATCCTTTTATTCATATTTGTTTCTTTTTCTATTATTAGAATGGAAGCTTTTTATTCTTTTCTGCATTGTCACATATTCTTTCATTATTCGATTTTCCGCAATATTCTGTCCACAGTTATTTTTATAAGAAATATTATTAACATTAATGTACTAAAATCAAATAAAACTAAACGATTATCTGTTAAAATTCAAATATGGTTAATACGAATTACTTCTTCTGTTTGTTTTCATTTGACATTTATTAAATGATTTAAAAAATACTTCCTAGTTTTGTGCTGTACTTTTTATTTATTATACTAAAATTTTTCCGATATAATAATTTTTATATGTTATAAAGTAAGTATTAAACAAAAAGTATGTGTATTTATTATTTTAAAAAATATACAATACATTTAATTTTTTATTTAATAATTTAAAATAAAAATAAATTATTCCTGTACTGATTCATACTTTATTTATTATTTTATATCAAATACATTAATTATTAAAGTTAAAATTATACAAATTAACTATTTATTAATTTTATAAAATAACGATGAAAATAAATAAAATTACAAAAAAATGAAAAAAAAAAAAAAAAGGAAGAAGAAACGGAAAGAGTAGAATTTTATTTCTCTTACGTTGCCGTAAAGACCACGTGATCCTATGAATTAGCATTCAATTCATATTTTATTTTTTCATCTTCCAATACACACACATATCCTTATCCTTTTCGACCGGCTATACCCGGTAATCTTGCAAACCAGAAAAGGAGGCTTACACAGACAGTAAGCTAAAAAGTGAAAGATAATGTGATCGGAGGGCGGGGAGAGAGAGTAGTCGGTTACAGTTATCCCTGAGTAGAAAAGTTATGAGAGAGAAACAAATCTGAACCGTTAGATGGAGGGATTTGCGTGGTTCCCATATAAAGAACCGGTTCGGTCTCCTTTGGCTTCGTTCTTATCCGCACCAGTGTCGTAGTTTTCTTTCTCGCAGACAAAAACGCCACCCACGCTCTTCCATTATGGAAGGTGCATCAGTATCTAGGATTTCCATTACTCAAAGATTTATCTTCCTCTGCAACACCCACCTATAATACCATCAACCCAATCGCAAAAAGACTCCACCTTCAACTTCAAAACCCTTAAAAACAATAAAATAACTAAATAAAAGCTCTTCTTTTCTTTATTTTTTTCAATTTTTTATTCTATTATTTTCTTCGTTTCGGACAATGCTATCAAGATCTTGCTTGGGGCTATTGAATTTGGTATCAGTGGATGACTACCAGGCCCTGAGTCGCGTTCCGCGGGTTATGACTGTCGCCGGAGACGTGCCGGAGTTGGAGATCGACGACATGGAGAATTCTGGATCGGACGGCATCCTTTCTCCGGTGTCGCGCGAACGGAGGATTGTGGTGGCCAACCAGTTACCGATACGCGCCATTCGCGAGGGGAAGAAATGGAGGTTCGAGTGGGACAGGGATAGCCTCGTGCTTCAGCTGAAGGATGGGTTCCCTTCGGAGGTTGAAGTATTGTACGTTGGTTCATTGAAAGCAGAGATCGAAGCGACGGAACAAGAAGAAGTGTCTCAGTTACTTCTAGAGAGGTTCAGTTGCGTTCCAACGTTTTTGCCCACCGAGGTTCACAACAACTTCTACCATGGTTTCTGCAAGCATTATCTCTGGCCTCTGTTTCACT
Source organism: Abrus precatorius (assembly GCF_003935025.1). Classification (NCBI taxonomy): domain Eukaryota; kingdom Viridiplantae; phylum Streptophyta; class Magnoliopsida; order Fabales; family Fabaceae; genus Abrus; species Abrus precatorius. The sequence goes on along the minus strand of NW_020874428.1, from coordinate 33,530,785 downwards.
ACATGTTGCCCATGTCGCCGAGCCAAGGCGCGCGTTTCGACCGAGCGCAGTGGCAGGCCTACGTGCTCGCCAACAAGATCTTCGCCGACAAGGTCACCGAGGTTATCAACCCCGACGAGGATTATGTCTGGGTCCACGATTACCACCTCATGATCTTGCCCACTTTCTTGAGGAAACGCTTTCACCGCGTGAAGCTCGGGTTCTTCTTGCACAACACATTCCCGTCGTCGGAAATATACCGTACGTTGCCCATTCGAGAGGACATTCTACGGGCGTTCTTGAACTGCGATTTGATTGGGTTTCACACCTTCGATTACGCGCGGCATTTTTTGTCTTGTTGTAGCAGGATGTTGGGTTTGGATTACGAGTCCAAAAGGGGTTACATTGGTTTGGATTATTACGGTAGAACCGTGACCATTAAGATCCTCCCCGCGGGTATTCACATGGGGTTGTTGGAATCGGTGTTGTCGTTGCCTCAAACCGCTTCGAGGGTGAAGGAGTTGAGGGAGCAGTTTGAGGGGAAGGTTGTGATCTTGGGGATTGATGACATGGACTTGTTCAAAGGTATCAGCTTGAAGTTCTTGGCGTTGGGGCAGCTTCTGGAAGTGCACGAATGTTTAAGGGGTCGTGTGGTGTTGGTTCAGATTCTTAACGCAGCGAGGAGTAGAGGGAAGGATATTCAGGATGTGAAGAACGAGAGCGAGGCTATTGCTAAGGAGATCAATGAAAAATACGGAAAACCTGGGTACCAGCCAATTGTTTGCATCAATGGCCCCATTTCAACGCAGGAGAAGGCTGCGTATTGTGCTATTTCTGAGTGCTGTGTTGTGAATGCTGTAAGGGATGGGATGAATTTGGTGCCTTATGAGTACACTGTTTGTAGACAGGGAAGTGCTGCGTTGGACAAGGCACTTGGTATTGATGGCGAGGAGGGTTTGAGGGCTAAGAATAGCGTTATTATTGTCTCCGAGTTCATTGGGTGTTCCCCCTCGCTGAGTGGAGCCATAAGGGTGAATCCGTGGAACATTGATGAAGTCTCTGAGGCCATGAATTTGGCTATTGGAATGCCAGAGGCAGAGAAGCATTTGCGGCATGAGAAGCATTATAAGTATATAAGCTCTCATGATGTGGCGTATTGGGCAAAGAGTTTTGATCAGGATTTGGAGAGAGCTTGTAAAGAGCATTACTTGAAGAGGTATTGGGGTGTTGGCTTGGGCTTGGGGTTCAGAATTGTTGCTTTGGATCCTACCTTTAGGAAGCTTTCCGTTGATCACATTGTCTCTGCCTATAGGGATACGGGCAATCGCTTGATCCTTTTGGACTATGATGGCACAATGATGCCCCAGGCATCCATTAACAAGACTCCAAGCAGTGAGGTTATTTCTGTCTTGAATGATTTGTGCAGTGATCCCAAAAATACAGTGTTCATTGTGAGCGGCAGGGATAAGGATTGCTTGAGCAAGTGGTTTTCTCCCTGTGAGAAGCTTGGTCTCTCTGCTGAGCACGGTTACTTCACTAGGTACGTTTAACTTCAATGTTATAGGAAATTCAAGAAGTTGGGTTTTGGTGTTTTTGTTGACCCTTCTGTTGTTTTTGTTCTGGCAGGTGGAGTAAGGATTCTTCTTGGGAGACTTGCGGATTGACAACCGATTTTGAATGGAAAATGATTGCAGAACCCGTGATGGCGCTTTATACTGAAGCAACGGATGGTTCCTTCATAGAACATAAGGAAAGCGCACTGGTTTGGCACCATCAGGAAGCGGATCCTTATTTTGGATCATGCCAAGCAAAAGAGCTTCTTGATCACCTGGAGAGTGTGCTGGCCAATGAGCCAGTAGTGGTTAGAAGGGGACAGCATATAGTTGAAGTTAAACCTCAGGTATGAATCGTTAAGTCCTACACGTTTTACTAACAATGTGTATTTGATTGTTTAGACAATGATTTTTCTTTTAGTGCATTCTTGTTTTGAAGAGACGTAAAGAAAGGTTTTTCATTTTAATAGGATGAAAGTTGTTTACCAAGGTGAATTTTGGTTGAGTTATTTGTTGTAATTGCTGTGTTTGTGAGATGCAGGGTGTGAGCAAGGGTAAAGTGGTGGAAGACCTTATCTCAAGAATGCAAAGGGAGGGGAAGTCACCAGATTTTCTACTGTGCTTAGGAGATGATCGCTCGGATGAAGATATGTTTGAAAGCATTGCTCGTTCAGTTTCTAATCCAGCTCTGCCAACCATTTCAAATGTGTTTGCATGCACTGTTGGCCAGAAACCAAGTATGGCTAAATACTATTTGGATGATACTAGCGAAGTCATCAAGTTGCTTGAAGGACTTTCAACCGCATCAGCACCACCTGCATCCATAACTTCCCAGGAACTGCAAGGAACGTTATAGAAACTGATACAGAAAACAATCTTGTACAGAATGATACTTTCATAGGTTGATTTTAAAAAGTCAATACTTAGAATTTTACAGATTAGCTCATTCATGTTCTTCACATAACTTTGCAACAAAATTTTCTTCTTGTATGACAAGGAATATAAGTTTCTTTCACCGTTCAAATGAAAACACGTCTAACAGCAATCTTTCAACAGTATACTAAGGTTTGAAGAGACAACGAAGTTTCTTGATTATGATCAAAATTGGTAGGGAGATTAGGGCTTGACACTGCCTGTCAATTTTTCGAACTAAAATTACCAATTATTCTTATTTTCGTCGACCTCCTGCAGAAGTTTCCTTGGTCTCTGGGTGAACAGAAACTAACACGGCTTAATTTACTCTATCTATCTATTATTATTATTATTATTGTATCTACGTTGGGTTTGTTGATGTTGGAAATTTTAGGGGGGGGGGGGGGGGGGGCATGCAGTTCAGTTTGGATTTTAATTAAATTTAGGCACGAGTACCATATGATGAGGTTCACTGCACGCTGTTGAAGTCCAGAAAAAGTTGCAAGTACTAGCTGTTCATAACAGGCTGGCAAATTTATTTTTTGTAGCAAAGAACTTGCCACGGATTCTACAGTATGTATAACAGTTAATCCTCTACAATCACCCGGACTCGTGTGTTTGAGAACAAAATAATGCTACCAACAATAATCAATTTTGACTTGCAGTAAAACCCTCTCATATTGCATTTTGAAATTACCACAACCTCTATCAACAAAATTCAGCAAACGTTCAATTACTAATTTTTAAAGTTGCTTAGACACTATTATTTCTCGATCAAACACCGATGCAAATAAACAAATATTAAAAAAAAAAGTTTAATTAGGAATAGTGCCTACTCCTTATACCCATGTTCTTATAAATTAACATTATTCTTGATAATGTTAATAACTTCCTTTGGAACACTTTGAAATACAACCACATGCTGACCTTTTATTTTATTTTTTTTAAATTTCAGAGGGTCGGCAGAAACTTCAAATGCAGTTCCCAACTACTTGCTTAAACTTCTCCTAGTGAAAGAACAATTTTCTTTGGCTAGCTTCGTCATTAACTAATTGTAGTAGCGTTGTTGATCCCACCTAAAAGCAGTTTTTAGATTGACTTGGAAGCTCAGAAATCAGTTTACATGGTCCATGAAATTATCTTGGATCCTAATGATCCAATAACATTTGTCCAGGTAAACTAGCATTTGGTTCCACGGAGACAAGGACTCAAGGTAGCATATTCAATTTATGTGGCAGGGTATCATGAGAGTGATCAATCATATAAAAGTTTATATCTTAAGCAGCTAATGTTATGTTGACACCTGGCACGCAACCAGCTGGAGTGATCTTATCCTTGTGAACCATACTCACTCGAGCATCACTTGTTTCTTCACAGGGAGCTAAGTCTATATTGATAGACAATGAAAACAAGCTTCCTTAAACAAGTAGATAAAGTTATCTTAGATTTTAAAAAATACAACCCCGGATTGTTCCTTAGGATATCCCAATTCAGTACAAAAATGAGGTCAAGTTCACTGAAACGTGTGCGGCAATTTTTCTTCTTTTTTCCTTTCCTGAGTGTACTACTTCTGCTTCTTTTCTGTTTCATTAATTTGGAATATGATCAATCAAGCTAGTTGTGTAGGTGTAGTCCATATCCACGCTACATATGGCAAAAGTGTATATGGCCAACGTGCCTAGAGTAAGGACTGGTTCACACTTTGACAAGTGTTGCAAGATGGGTTCAATTTTTCCAACATATCCAGAAGCTCCACCCTCATTTGGTCCTTGATTTATCACGCATCATTAAATCTGAGCTAAGATTATATACTTGAATTTAGTTAAAGCATGGCATGTTGAAGTGTAGCTAGCTTATGGTAGGTTAAACTAATTAAATGAGTTTGACTCAGGTTTTGGTTTCTTTTGTCTACTCAAACTCTATTAATCCCATTAAATTCGAATTGATTTGGATTAAATAATTAGGTCATATGTATGTTTAATTGTTTTGAAAAATATTCATTAAATAATGAAAATAATATATGAGAATCAAGTCAAGCTAAATTTTAAAACTATTAATTAGGAGCTTAGTCTAAACTAATTAAATTTTATTTGTTTTTGATTTATTTAACTCATTTATCCAACCCAACTCAGAATCTATTTGTATGACGTTAAAATTTTGTTACTATCATTAAAAGTGTTTTTGATTTTTGTAATAAGAACTATAGCCATTCATGAATATTTACAAAATTAATTGCTAATTTTGTAACTTAAAAGCAAACAAGCATATTACGGTTGTGCAAATATCATACTTGGATTCAAATTCTCTCTAGTGGGGTGATAATTAGATGTCCAATTTTATTTTTATTTAAACAAAAATGAAGAAAATAACAAAAAAAATTTACACAAAATTTGTTTAAACAAATTTTTTTAGTTTAATCAAATTTTGCACAAAAAAAGGCGAAGTGTAAGAGAAGAAAGAACTGAGAATGGATGAGAATAGAAAGAGCTAGTAGTGTAGAAAAAATGATGAAAAAATTAATTATATAAAAAGAAAAGAGGTAAGTATGGGGATGAGATAAGAATATGAAAAAGAAGAATAAAGTTGGGTATAGAGGTAAGGTGAAAGAAAAAAGGAATTAAGAGAGAAAAAGATGAACTAATTTATTTAAGTAAAGTTTGCTTAAATTTATTTTTATCATTTTCTTTATTTTTGCTATAGAATAAGACATTTATTTCTCATCACTAAAGAGAGTATCCCAATTCAAACAAAAAAACTCTTGATGCTTCAAAAAATTCTAATCTCTCTTGCTGACGAAAAATTAAAATTGAACAAGCACTCAAATTTTAAATTACAAGTGTGAATTTATTATTCCGTGAGACATGTAACCTTAGCTCACACGTTACACATTTGAACATTTAGAGTAAATTTCCAATGAACATCCTTATGCAAATTTATTATTATGTTTTGTCTCTATCTTAAGTACACATTTTTTTGGTAAGGTATCTTAGGTATATTTGAATGTGAATATTGGATGTTACATATTATTGCAAACTAATCCAACTCCAAATATCTACATAAGTGCAGCACAAAATTAAGTCTCTGCATAATCTTGCGTAAGTCTCTATTATCCATAAAGAAATACAACAACTAAACAATTTTTAATAAGAAGTTTTATTATCAGTAAAAATTGTTTTTAAAAAGAAAAACAAACACTCTTAACTCTTTTTTATGTTAGGTGAAGTTGACTATATAAATTAAATGAGATAACAATGTTCTATTGTAAATCATGTTTATAGATAAATTATGGATTCTTAAATCTTTTATCATATGTTTAATTTTTTCTGTCTCTATTGTCTCTAGAATTACATTTTACTTAACCTACTCTTCTTGAGGTTTAAAGGTCTTTTTCACGTGTTCAAATTATCTGGAATGAAATTTGTTTCATCTTTTCTGTAACAAATGTTGTGTAATTTTTTTTAATGAAATCCTATCTTATCTAGTGCATTCACTCATCAAATACGACTTTCTTATTTTTGTTAGGTTAAATTTCATATCTCTAATTTTATACCCGTGCCATAAATTAAATTTTCCTTTAAACTCCATTGGTCTTTAAACCGATAACACCTGAAATAATATTGATTCATTTTATCCATCTGACTTGTTTGGTCAATGGTTATCCATCTCACTTGAATGGTTTCCACTTTCCACTATCTCCAAACTATGGGCCAAAATTTGTTTGGACTTTTTGAGACATACTTTACAGTGTGAAAGTGGTTAGACACAAACATGGGAAGCTTCAAGTTTGACCAAAAAAGAAAGTATGGGGAGACCTTCAAACTTTGCTGTTCTCTATATCTGGTTTGCAATACAGTTAACGTTAGCAGGCTGCAAGATTCTTTCTATATTCCCCCCCCCCCCCCCCCCGTTTTTTTTAAATTTTCTGCTTATATGTGTACATATTCTGAAAAGGTCGCTTCTTAGACTCAGAACCGAAGTTACAGCTTAATAAAGAAGTAGATAGAATGCAGGACAAAGACTGGTCATTCCACCTCATTGTTAACATGTCAAAGATTCAATACAGTAGTAGCTAGTTCTTCTAAGAAAAGCTTTTTCTAATGGTAACTGGAGTTGCATCCATGTATCTGTGGAGTGGTGCACACATATTCATTACACAGCAGTACCCATGATCATTAATAAGATATGGTTTAGTTAGTGAACATTTTTAAGAGAAAAAACATGAAATTATTTTTGACACGGGTAAATAAGATTATGTTTAAGTAAAAGATGAACACATCCTTATTGTTTATTTAAAAAATAAACTTTCTTTACAAAAGTCTTGTAAATTTATGTAAATTTACTAACATATGTGTTTAGGTTTAATGCTAAATGAGGAAAATTTAATAAAATCAAAATGTTCAACCACTCCTACGATAAAGATGGAAAGGATGAGATGTAAAAGTAATGTCTGGTGATTCAATTCAGTGCTGGCCTCTAGTTGAGATAGGAAAAGACTAAGAGTTTCCATTTCCTTGCTGTTTAAGATAGCTAAATCATAGCAACCAATGAACTGAAATCTTTTCCTTCGGCCTTTATCATCGTTCAATATCGTTGAGAAAAATCCTCCTCGTACCTAATCTTCTGAAAAAAAATATCTGATTGCTTTAAAGTGAACAAATATGTAAATAGCTTAGCGCATGATTCCTTTTTAACACGTGACAAATCCAAACGTTTTAATATATTGGTTGATAAATAAATAAAAACATTTGATGAAAATCCGCACGGTAATGATTTAACAGTTTTTGTCGAATTTCATTTCCTGCCAGGTCACATATGTCTGTGTAAAATAAAAAAAAGAGAGGATATATTTATGATCAATTTCAATTATTTTTATTATCTTTAAATTAATAGCGGATATATATTTTTCTTTTTTAATTCCTTGCAATTTTTCTTCTAAAATAATATAAACTCTGAGGCATGCATAAACATAATTCATGTTGTAGGAATTTTTTTCAGTATTACTACAGTATATATTTTCTTAAAATAGTAATATCTATCTTTATTTGATATCTCCCCCGCCCCGATTCATTTTATACGAGATCAACCAATTTTATTACACCCGACCTCATTAGAGCTGAATATTATTTTACAAATGTCTTCCACACAGTGGAAGACTTGTTTGTTTATGCTTGTTCTTGCAATCTACCAATGTTTAGAACTGTTTCATTCCGTCAAAATCTTAGCTTAATATTATTTCGTTTTAGAAAACATTGAATTGAAAGTTGCATTAGGCCAATAAAGGCAACAGTTCTCCAAATTTCATATTGACGATAAAAGAGACAGCATATAAATCTCCCTTGTCTATTAGTTAGAATCACTTTATTTGCGTTGTATTAGAAGGGAAAAAGTCAAAATAACCAAATGATATTTGTCTGCCAGTTTGACATAGTTGGATTGGTTACAAGAGCTGCATCCTCTTGATGACGCAGAATATGCACCAAAGGAGGAAACAATGTTGATACTTCATATTCATAGACAGGATAAGGGATGAGATCAGCAATAGAGGGTATACAGTTTTTCCAGACCCAAAGTCATAAAATATATACACTTCTCCCACACTGCTGAGATTTTCGCACACCAGACCCACAATATGCCTTTCATTTCAAAAAAGGGCCAACCAAGTGCAGGTAAAAAAAACGTTGATTATTGACTTCTTATGTGGATTACCTTTTTTTATATAAAAAAATTAAAATATTTAATTGAGTTTTGACTTTTTAATATTTAGAATCTGATTTAGATGTGTTGTGTTAAACATTTTTGTTCTTTGTTATTGACTTACCTTATCCCACTTTAACGAAGTAATTAAACGTCTCTTTCAATTAATTTATCTTAACGAGTGTTTGGTTTCGTGTAAATATTACTTGAACTTGCATTTTCTCCAACGCTACACACTGTAGTGTTTAGACATACACTTAAAAAAATCACTCTTTAATAACTTTTTTTCAGTTAGAAAGCTATTATTTTCATTTTTAATAAGATTGGTATTTATATACCGCTAGTTTTATGTAATAATAATTAATTACAACAGACATTCGGCAAAAATCCAAAAAACAAACCTCTATTTTCTATTCGAATTCAACACAGTGAGAAAATTGATTTCCTTCGAGTCCAAAGATATAAGGCAATTTTTGTCAACCGAGAGATATATCAAATCGGCTAAAAGGCCAAGCCTAAAATCACATGATACTGGGGCTATACTTGTTGAGTCCAACTATACATTTCTAACTTGTTTTACATACAAACAATGGTTCATAGGAACGGGAATGAAGCCCAACAAGAGAAGACGGGCTTTTAACGTAAGGATATAAGATGGGCTTTGATCCGCGAAGCATTTTGAAAGTGCTTGTTACTTGTTACAACTTAACATATATTTGCTGGGCCCACCGCAAATTAAGAATGGGAAAGGGAACACAATAGGTTCGGTGAAGCGCACAGATGGGCTCACGTATCTATAAATGGAGTATGCATCAACAGTACGTACCTTTAACCAAAAACTAAGTTAATAGATAACAAAATCTGAGTAGATTACAAGTTGACATAATGAGATCAAAATTGCCAGCTTGTTCCAGACCCATAGACTCTGACACGCATCATTATAAAGATTTGGGGTAGCATTAGATCGTTTCTGTCCCAGTGTGCTTATGGGCATGTCTTGTCCTGATTTTTTTTAAAATTATATTTATTTGAATAATTACACTCCTTTTTCCTAGAGTATCCCTTTCAACAGGTTGGTGAAACATTAATATCTGATGGTACGATGACTTTCCTAAACATTTTTTTTTACATGCATGCATGAATTGTGAAACAGAATTGGATTCATATGTTAATAGCATTCAAATTTCTTGCATTTAAACACCTGCTTGTTTTTAAGTAGTTGCATCGACTATTTATTAAGTATAGCTGATAATTTACTTTGTTTTAAATATTAAAATCAATTTAGAGTGTATAATAAACTTAATATTATTTAACAACTAATGTTTGAAAAGCTAATTATATTGTATATAAAATTAAGAACAAGGTATGTAACATCGGGGAAGAGGTAGTTGTGACTTTCCAAATTTATTTCATATCTATCTAGAACATCAATTTTAACAAGATGTGGAAGCTCTAGTGCAAGAAAGTTGGTGCTAGTTCTTCTTGTTCTGTCTCAAATATGATATTAATGTCAAAATTTAATAAGATATGGTGGATATTTCCACTTTTATTAATACACGTGCTTTATTTTCAATTAGGTGCACACATTACCCTTGCACCTTTTTAGGATGATAAAATATAGTTAAGCGGTTTCATTTCATTTCATTTGGATATGCCCCTATAATGTCATATAGAAGCAACCTACATGATGAAACTTTACCATGGTGCCTCCTCTTATTCACATGCTAGCCTATTGGTTGTTGGTTGCATGATTTTCTACTCAGTAGATAATTAAAGCGCTGATTAAAATATAATGGGCTCATGCATATGCAAATGATAAGCATCAGACACCTACCACAAACATATCTCAACTCAAATTGTTTGCAGTCCATGGATGGTCAATTATAGATGGAGGGGCAGTTTAAATTAGATTAGAAAAGGGTACTTTCCAATCAAACTGCAAACGTGATGGTGCTTAAGTGACTCACTCCAACTTGGGCCCCATTCATCAACTATGGGGAAAAGATGAAGGAAAAAGTTGATTAAAATGTTATTCTAAATAGAGTGATCAGGGAACAGGTAAGCATGGTGCTCTAAAAGCCTGCATATCTACGAAAAGATGAGCAATAGAAAAAGGCATGTTTTGCTTCGTCGGCTACTTGTTCCATCATCCATGCCTCTCTTAACTCCAATCTTACATAATATTTATGTCAATTTAAATATCTTTGCCGAGCAATTATTCTATCACCAAGGGAATCCATCCTCTATATTTTATATTATATGGTATACATAAATAGATAGAATAGAATGCGGATCAGATCATATTGGTTGATTAATAAGAAGAAAGGAATATTTGACAACCCTGACTCCCTAACTTTTTATATACCAAAATATATAAAATATGAATAAGCAAAGCTTCAGATGTCAGCATCTGCTTTTAAAAGGTAACAGAAAAAGTTGATTCATTCAGTATTCCTTCCAAGACAATCCTTTGCCTTTTTAAGGGTTTAGGTAAAGAATGAAAAGATAGAGGTACACATCATTTAAGGAGTGCGAGAGAGGAGAGTTATCATGCTTAATTGGATATATATGGGTTGGTTGGTGCGTTAAAGTTTTTTAATATCGACTTTCATCTTCTACTTTATAGAAGATTACAAAAGCTTAGCATTATCGAAGCAGGTTAAAAGCATATGCTTAACTAATACAAGAGCGTTTCATCTTTTTCTGCATTTGTTTGTCTTATCTTGTGTACGTTCATACTTTACAATATTTTTTCTATATACTATATTATATATAATTCAAAGGGTTTCTTCCAAAATACTTCCATTATATATTTAAAAAGTAATCGCACTCATCTTCCTGTAATCTAGTACTCGTAATATCTAACAGTCTTATTTTTTTCTCCAAATATTATATAATATATATATATATATATATATATATATATTATTTTACTATTCTTTCAACTTGACAATTGTTTGAGATTTACATTTACAATTTGTTAATATATGATTTCTATCAACTGTTTCATTTTTTACCGTTATTCCAAGGAAATAATTAGGTAAAGCCTTTTTTAGAATTATAATCTTAAAATTCGAATCTTTAGCATTTCGAATAAAATTAATGTCATGATCTGTATTCATTGCACATTGCAATCAATCGTTATTGAATACAATATTTCTTATTATAAAAAATAACGTTAGTAACTATAATAAACTCTTTAGATAACAAAATTGTAAATATATGTTTGGTGTAATTTAAAATTTAATAAGAGTTAACGTTAAAACTAATATTATAATGTCTAATTTAATGCTTTTAATATGTTTCAGGATGAAATTTATTAAAATAAATTTAATAAAACACATAAAAATATAATGAGTCATTTTCTTTAATCATCAAACTTTCAAATTAAGTATTTATATAATAAGATAAGTTCAAACAAATTGCGTATTAATCCTTTCAAAAGCTCCTTTTGGTTATGTTCTTTTTCAACGAAAAGAGTAATTTACTATATCAGTAGGAGGGAGTTATTGAAAAGTGATATACATTTTCATGTCTATCCAATACTTACTTGACTAATTATCTTTTCCGGCTTATTTTAATATGTTACGGATCTAGTGTTTATACAGAAGAACATATGCAATGTTTATACAAAATTTTAAAATAGTCTTGTAGCCAACTAACACTTTCCTTGGTCACTGACAACCTTAATTGGCGACTTATGTATGGAGAGTTCGATTTTTTTCTCATACATCTGAAAACAAGAAAACCCAAGATGGAGAATTCGATTTGTCCACACCTTTCTCCAATTTCAAACGGAGTTTCTTACCTTAATTATTGGGTGGAACCGTGGAAATGAGTTAAAGCTAGATTGTGAAGTCATCAACATTGACAAAATTTTAATTATGAAATCACATCTACATTAACTACCAAAACATTCTTTAAATTAGAAAAAAAAAATCATAAAATAAATTCAGGTAAAATTTTTAACATGTAAACATAATTTAAAAGATTCATCTGAATAAAAAACAAAAGATTAAATTAAAACAATTTAAATTTTGTGGGTTAAATTAATAAAAAAATATTAAAAATAAAATTTAGAGAACAAAAATTATAGTTTAGTTGACCTTTAAATAAATAAAAAAAATAAACTTACCCTGAAATAGGCCTTACTTTTTAAAAAAGAGAAGAACCCGTGTCTATCAATGTAGGGGCACATGCCTTGGCTCATTTCAAAATTTATTAACATTATTATACTATTAAGTTTAAGTTGTCATTTATGTTTTATTGTCTTCAACTTTAATTCTACCATATAATGTATAGGAAAATGTAATTAATATTTTTAGATTATTGATTAAGAAATTAAAACTATAACAACAAAATATTATTAATGCATCCTCAATGTATATAAAATATATATTTATCAAACTTTAACTAGTATTTTTAAACAACTCATTGAGAAATGTCTTTAAAGCATTCATTGATTTGCTTGTTAATAAAATACTAATTTTTATCATATTATCGTTTCATATGAAGTAAGATATTATCTTGTTCTACTATTCAAAATTTTTGGATCTGTAGGTGAATAAACAAAATTTATAGACGCGTAGTACAAATTTAATGCAAAAATAATAATGGTATATTATATGTATATTTAACAAAAAAAAAAATACCTTATCAGGTTATAAAAATATTTTAGATAACTTAAAAGCTAGTATATTGTGTAAATATTTTTTTAAAATTGTTTAAATTATTTTTAAAAAACGACTCAGATTAACTAAATTAAATTTAATCACAACTAAGTCATGGCCTCATAGTTTGTCCAATTCCAACCTCATTCAAATAAAATAATTTAAAAAGTTAGGATTTATAATTTATCTTTAAAATTTAATGACAAAATAATCCTGACCAAAAAGATCTGTATTAAGTAATAAAAAAATACAAATGTATAATTTACGCCATAATCTTTTACGTCACTTACAATATAGGAAAAGAGAGGTCACAGATTAGAATTATAGGGAAATATCGATAAAGCATAGCTGCTTTAATGGGAAAATTGAACTGATTGACTCCTCCAATGGCCGATGACTCAATGATCTCAACACAAATTTCAACATAACTTTTGACAAAACTGATGTGTTGGGGTCCTCCAACAGAGACGAAGCGTGTGCGAGAGAGCACACAATTGCATGTTTCATAAGCTAAGAAACTACAATCACTCGTAAACATATCGTGAAAAAGCTTCACGTTGACAATAATATTTCATAGCAAATTGCTTTTTCATATATCTTTGCTTCTAATTTACCATAGTAGCCTTGCAAATACTACATCTCTAAGGTCTTCGATACGAATTATAATGGCTCACACACTTCTCTTCTTTGTCCTAAATCCTAAGAAGCCTTTTCTTCTTTCATGGACCATTCATTCAGTGCATGGAAAATTCACTATAAAGCTAAGCACCGCCCTTAGGGCCAACCAACTTTTATAAAGAAAGAAGAAGGATTCGGATTCCTAAAACCTCAACATTAAGAAAGACAAGAAAAAAGTGGGTGAGGAGTCGAATCAATCAATAATAAGAGCCAAGAGCAAAAAGGTTTTAAACACAATTTTTTCATTAGCACTATATATACTTCGTGTTCAGCAGTGCTATTATTATTCTTAATCTAAGACTGTGTATATAACTTTTTTTTTTCCTTCTCATAAATCTTTGCTGTAAGGACTATTCTTGAAGTCGTAGAATGAGAACTATTCAATTTACAATCTCGAAGAAATGTTTTTATTTAAATATTAAATTTTTTTAATAAAAGATATTAAATGTTTGATGTTTTGATTTAACTAAGTTTTTTATCGATTTTTTTTGTTCGATAATTTATTTTTAATTTTTTAAATGAGTCTTTCATAAATTTTTTTTTGCCAAATAGCTCTATTGTGATTCTGTTTTTCATTTATCTTTTAAATCTTTAAAGATCACAATTTTTTATTTTTAAAAAAAATCTGTTATGAATGGCACATTTAAAAAATTAAAATAAAAAATTTACAAAATTATAAAGGATTAAAATTTTAATTAAACTTATATTTTTATTATCACTCATCAACAATTCCATTTTAATATTAATCTCAAATACCTAATAAGGAATCTTCACATAAAACATTAACACCAATTACGCGTTTATTTATTTCCAATTAATTATCCTAATGCGACATGCTTTTCAACACAAGATCAATTAATGCACCAGTTACAAGACACTAATCAACATATATTTTCTCACAAAAGCTTCGGTCCTGTTTGTTTTAATGTTAAAAACTCAATTCTTTACACTTTATATATATATATATATATATATATATATATATATAATATTTACATTAAATGAAGTACAAATTCTAATTATATATGATAATCTATGAATAATTTTATATAACTTTAAATGAAGCAAGTACGTTCCAATCACTAAACGCGGTTTGTAGTTAAAACAATGGGAACCAAGTATGAGCTATCATTGGTTTTTAGCTCAACCCTCTGCTTAAAAAAAAATGCATCACCAGATTCACCACCTCGTCCTTTCACTTCCTTTAATTTAGGTTTTAGTTTTGACTTCTGTCATTCATACACATGACACTCCAGTTTGGAGAATGAGAAAGCACTAACCTTAACATAAATTGAAATAAATATAATAATTTCCCACAAATCAAGCAAGAAGACGGTTCTATATATTCTAACCATATCAGAGAGCATACAATCAGCCACATGTTGTAATTTGCTTGCCTTCAAACAAGTATTTATATACGTTAATAAGAGCAATGTTACTAATCTAGAGTCTAGAAAATAAATTATAAGAGAAATGTCGATTTAAGAATTAGTGAGATGTGGTATAGGATTATAGACACTACACATTGTTGGGACCAGAGTAACGGTATAATAATACACAACTAAAATAAGAGCTGAGAAAAAATAAGAGCTAAAATGAAAATAATAACGACAATACCAGATATTTTCTGAAGAAGAAAAATTACACCACTTTTACTTTCACTGAGAACAAAATCTCACTCTCACTAAGAATAGAATCTCAAAATAAGCAAATAAAGTAAAAAGGAAAGAGATGAGGAGATTGAGGGATTTTGGAATTAATTTGTTAAGGACCCTTAGCCTTCCTTTTATAATAGAAAAAGGAGGTCCTCCCATTAAACTCCCACCGATGTGGGACTAACAATTCTCCCACTTGAAGATTATGATTAAGTTAATCATATCTTCACACACACATTCCTAATACATTACATGTTGCTTATATTTCTAATAGGTCATACAAGGACAGACACCATGTAAACTTGTCACTATTAACTGGCTTTGTCATTATATCTGCTATGTTTTCTTTAGTATGGATCTTCTGCATATCCACTCTTCCTTCTTCTACTACTTCACGAACAAAGTGGTATTGTATACCTATGTGCTTTGTTCTAGAATGAAAAGCTGGATTCTTTGCAATATGCAAAGCACTTTGACTGTCACAATACACAGTAGTAGTCTGCTGTTTGTGCCCAAGTTCCTCCAATAACCTTTGAATCCAGATTGCTTCCTTGCATGCCTCAGTAGCTGCCATGTATTCAGCTTCTGTAGTAGACAAAGCTACAACAGTCTGCAACTTAGATAACCAGCTTACTGCCCCTCCAGCAAGTGTAAACACATAACCAGTAGTAGATTTCCTTTTATCCAGATCTCCTGCAAAATCTGAATCAACATAGCCTTTCACAATAAATTCTGATCCTTCAAAACATAATGCAACATTAGAGGTTCCTTTTATGTATCTAAGGATCCTCTTTACAACATTCCAATGCTCTCTACCAGGATCTACCATAAACCTACTGACTGCTCCCACTGCTTGTGCAATGTCTGGTCTAGTACAAATCATGGCATACATAAGGCTTCCCACCGCTGATGCATACGGTACTCGAGACATTTCCATCCTCTTCGCTTCATTGCTAGGACACATACTTGAGGATAATTTATAACTGACAGGAAGTGAGGTAGAGATTGGCTTACAGTTTTGCATATTGAAGTGCCGCAAGACTTTACGAAGATAATTCTTTTGAGAGAGCCAAATCTTCCTATCTTTTCTGTCTCGGTGTATTTGCATCCCTAAAATCTTGTTTGCTGGTCCTAAGTCCTTCATGTCAAACTCCCTAGCTAATTGTGCCTTCAATTCTTGAATTCGATCTTTGCTGGGGCCTACCACCAGCATGTCATCCACATACAACAACAAAATGATGAAATCATTATCACCAAACCTCTTGTAATACGTACAATGGTCTGAACTCAGTCTGTTGTATCTGAGGCTAATAATGAAGGAATCAAATCTCTTGTACCAACACCTTGGCGCCTATTTTAAACCGTACAGAGATTTGGTCAACCTGCAAACCAAGTCTTCCTTTCCTTGTTCTTCAAAACCTTCTGGTTGGAGCATATATATTTCCTCTTCAAGTTCTCCATGTAGAAAATCAGTCTTTACATCAAGTTGCTCAAGATGTAAATCAAATGCAGCACACATTGCCAGAACAATTCTGATTGTGGTTAATCGAACAACTGGAGAGAATATCTCGTTGAAATCAATGCCTTCTTTCTGAGCATATCCTTTAACCACTAATCTTGCACGATACCGCTCCACTTGATCATTACCATCTCGTTTGATTTTATAGACCCATTTACAACCAATGGCTTTTCGATCTTTTGGAAGTTTAACAAGTTTCCATGTCTTGTTTTTATGTAAGGCCTCAATTTCTTCCTGCATTGCTGTCATCCATAATGAAGCATCTGAACTCCTCAAAGCCTCATGAAAGGTTGATGGTTCTCCTTCATCTGTTAGAAGACAATATGCATCGTGGCTTGCCATCACATAGTCTGATTGCCAAGATGGTCTCCTTATCTCACGTCTTGTTTGTTGAGTTTCTCCATCATTGGCATCATTTGATTCTTGTTCTCCGTGCTCTTGTTCTGCTTCAGAGTTGTCATCTTCTTTAGCTTTCCTTTCTATCACTACTGAAGTAGTGTCTTTGGTAGTACTGTCATCTTTCTGCTCCTTTTGCAGTTCATTTTCTGCAAAGACTACATCTCTGCTAACAACAACCTTGTAGGCAGTGGGATCCCACAAGCGATACCCCTTAACATTGTCAGCATAACCCAAGAATATACATTTCCTGGATTTTGGATCCAGTTTTGTTCTTTCTTGGGAATTGTACATCACGTACACAGGACATCCAAACACATGAAATGAAGAATAAATAGGCGGCTTTCCATTCCATATCTCCATTGGTGTCTTCAAATCAATTGTTGTTGATGGTGATCGGTTTATTACATAACAGGTAGTTTTCACTGCTTCTGCTCAGAAAGATTTAGCCACTCCTGCTGTTCTTAGCATAGCTCTTGTTCTTTCTAGAAGAGTTCTGTTCATCCGCTCTGCTACACCATTCTGCTGAGGTGTATAAGGCACTGTGAATTGCCTTAAAATACCCTCTTGCTTGCAAAATGCCAGAAAATCACCATCTACATATTCTCCTCCATTGTCTGTCCTTAAGCACTTAATTCTTTTCCCAGTTTCAAGTTCTACTAGTGCTTTAAATTCCTTGAATACTGGAAACACATCTGATTTCTTCTTGATTGGGTACACCCACAATCTCCTGGAGTAATCATCAATAAATGATACAAAATATTTTGCTCCTCTAATGGATACTTCCGGTGATTCCCATACATCAGAATGAATCAAGTCCAGTATGTGTTTGCTTCTTGTAGTCACTTTGGCAAACTTCAATCTATGCTGCTTACTTGTCACACAGTGCTCACAAAATGGTAAGGTTACCGTTTTGAGCCCTGGTAAGAGATTACGTTCCGCAAGAATTTTCAGACCTCGTTCTGACATATGACCGAGTCTACGATGCCACATCAGTGTTTCATCTTCTTGACTTGTTGCAACTGATGCATCTACTTCTTGCAACGTATCTCCCAAAAGCATGTATAAATTGGTTGTGATCTTTTCTGCTTTCATCACTACCAAATTGCCTTTAACTACCTTCATGATCCCACCTTCAATGTGGATCTTGCACTTGAGGTCATCCAATTGCCCAATGGACAATAGATTCTTTTTCAAACCCTTCACATGTCGTACCCCTTGAATTGTTCGAATGGTACCATCATACATTTTCAATTTGACAATACCAATTCTAGCAATTTCTAGGGCATGATCATTTCCCATGAATACAGATCCTCCTGAGATAGGTTCATAAGTAGAAAACCAATCTCGGCATGGAGTCATGTGGCAAGTTGCACCTGAATCCAATATCCAACATTCATGGAGTTGTCTTCCGCCTCTAGAATTTACTGCTTCACTGTATAGAATTTCACCATCATCTGAGGTACTAGCAACACAACCTTGTGAGGTTGATGCTTCAATATTCTTCCTTCCTCCACTCTTCTTGTTCCAACAATCTTTCTTCACGTGCCCTCTCTTGCCACAGTTGTAGCATTTGAGGTTCTTCCTTCTCTGAGATTTTGATCTATCATGATTCTGGCTCCCACTGGAACCACGTTCCATTGATCTTCCTCTCATCATCGTCAATGCTTCTGCCTGTTTAGAATTTTCCAGTCTATCTTTCTTATTCTTTCGCCTGGATTCTTCTTCAAGAACTGCTCCGGCAACATCATCAAAGGATAGATGACCAATGATGTTGTTGTTTGTAATATTGATGATGAGTTGATCATATGAATCTGGTAAACTCTGGAGTAGAATTTCTGCACGTTCATTTTCTACAATGTTGAAATCTGAAGCTGTAAGTTGAGCAAACAGCGTATTCAAATTGTTGATGTGGTCTGTCACAGTTGTGGACTCACTCATTCGAAGAGTGTAGAGTTTCCTTTTTAAGAATATTTTGGTGTGAAGTGACTTAACCTCGTACAACTTGATCAGTGTGTCCCAAATCTCCTTTGCAGTCTTCTTCTCTGCAACACTGGATAACACTGAATCAGCCAATGCTAAGTGCAAATTGGCAACAGCATTGTTATCCATTTCTCTCCATTTTTCTTCTGAAATATCTGCAGGTCTGCCTTCAATTGCATCAAGACAATTGTCTTTCCTCAAAATTGCTCTTATCTTCAATTTCCACAAGGAGAAATTACTCCCATGAAATTTCTCTATCTCATATTTTGCTGCCATAATTTCTCTCTTAATTATACCGACTTATGCACTTCTCAATATGAATAGTATTGTCTACTGGAATAACACAGGTAGACCATGAACTAACACACCAAAAAATTTTCAGGAAAGAGAGGTGGGTCACTATAGACACTCTTAAATACCAAATCTTTCCTAGCCAGAACTTTCTCAGATAGCAGTTTCACACTACCAAACTTTTCCAGTAACAACTCCTTTTTGATGTGAAAGATCGGATTAAACCGCAATCACAGAGCATACTCAGAATTTTACCAACACTATTCTAATGACAATAGCAGCGGAATAAACTAAACCAGTAGCTCTGATACCACTGTTGGGATCAGAGTAACGGTATAATAATACACAACTAAAATAAGAGCTGAGAAAAAATAAGAGCTAAAATGAAAATAATAATGACAATACCAGATATTTTCTGAAGAAGAAAAAATTACACCACTTTTACTTTCACTGAGAACAAAATCTCACTCTCACTAAGAATAGAATCTCAAAATAAGCAAATAAAGTAAAAAGGAAAGAGATGAGGAGATTGAGGGATTTTGGAATTAATTTGTTAAGGACCCTTAGCCTTCCTTTTATAATAGAAAAAGGAGTTCCTCCCATTAAACTCCCACCGATGTGGGACTAACACACATATCGCATATAATGTATAATTACATGAATTTTCAAATGTATTTATTGGTTATAATGCACTGATATTTTTTAGAATATTCTTTTCCAATTTTCAAGTCATAATGTGACTCCCAGGAAATAAGCATGGGATCGAAGGAGATCTAACTTACGATTATCGACGATTAATTAATCTTAGCGATTTCTCCGATCACAAATATTTTTTCCCGCAATATAAAAAAAAGGTTAATAAAAAAAATACAATCACAAATGAGTCCACTTATGCAATAATAATAATAATAATAATAATAATAATGACAGCAGATTTACACCATAGTACTTGCAATTAACCCAAAGATTATAAAAGAGGAAGTTACCCAATGATACAACAATATTCAATAGTGTAAGATGCTAGAAAAAAAAAATTACTTTCGAATTTTTTAGCTTATATACCTTTTATACAAATCGACCAGCAATTTTCTTTTATCAAATTAACGACAACTTGTGTAGAAATATGACCAACTTTATTATATTTTCATAACTAAGTTGAACGCTTATACAAGTCCCTTAAAAAAACTCAAGTTTAATTTTATTTTTACTTTCTAAAAGGAACAAGTCCTCTTCTTGGTTGTTGCTTTCGAAGAAGGAACAGATTCGTGAATGATTTGATATAAGAATCAAGGTGGAACCCGCATTGTAAAAAAGAATACTACCTCGGATTCCGATAATCTTATATATGCCCTTTCATGGTGAAAATTGAGGACTATATATATAATTGAATCTTTTTCTGAACTTCTAAGGATAGTTTGTTCCTTTTTGAGGAGGCGTGCGAGATGAACGGATTCAGACAGATAAAGTTGAGGTTCACAAAAAGCATCGATCCTAACACATTGACATTGCCTTTCCTACTTTTTCTTTCTTCTTCCACTCTCTTCCAACATATCTAGACATCAAAGTAGCTTTTTACATATTGACAATTGCTTATGGTGCTGTAGATTCTGATGTTAACACTTATGAAACATCGTTTCTGTAGCTTTGGTCTTTCAAAATTTAGGTTAAATAACTAGTATTATGCTTAGCCTCTACAAAGTCAGGTTCTCTATCCAAGCCATGTAAGGAGTGTAAGGAGATTTGGAATTAAATTTCCATTTCATCCTTTTATTATTATTTTTAATTAGGTCTAATGGGTATGGGTGGGTATTTGTTTTTTATTGACGTAGGTCGTAGATCAGTGAATCTTTTTTTTTTTCGTTTTTTTTTTATCTCCATCAAATCAAAATATTCATCACTTCTTATTTCAAATGTATATATATATATATATATATATACACAAGTGTATTTTTTAGAAATAAAAATTAATTGCATATGCATAACAATTATTTAGTGTGGCCTGTTTCCTTATATATATATCATATCCTTTTACATATGTCAAACTTATTTAATTGCTTTTTGTATAATACAATATTAACTAAGTAATTCAACCGTTGATTTAAAATTTATCAAATAGATAAATTTATTAAAGTGTGTGAAATTTAATATATTATTATTAAAATAATAGAAGATAATTTAATATTTATATACCTACTTTACATGTCAATTCTGCATGCTAATTAATTATTTTAAACTCTTTCAAGAGTGGAGATTCCCCTTTTCCACTGCATACATGTTTGCTTGCTTGAACACTTCTATTATTAAATCTTAAAACAGAAAAAAAAATATTAAGAATCATTGACTTGTAAAAAAGAGATATCATTTGACTGATAATTTACAAATAATAAAAAAGAAAAATGTAGAAAGGATATAGTTGGTTGATATGATCATATAGATAGATGAATGGCGGTGTGGGTTGGAAGGAAAAGATTATATATGAAGGCGAAGAAAGTATAGAAAGGTTGGGAAAGGAGGAGGTGGGGGAGAATTGAAGACAGTGAGAGTAGTTGAGGACTTGTTTTCATTCTAAAAACCTGAGACGACAAGAGGAACGGACACAAACATAAAGTTGTAAAGGTGTGTGCGTTGGGAGAATACGACACCACACTGCCTTTTTTCCTTCCCCGATTTTTCAGAGTCTAGACAAAACCACACGTAGCTTTCCTTTTTATTAACTATTATTCTCTTTTTTGGAAGTGGATCACTACGCCACTCCTTAAACGCAGTTCTCAACAAGCTGCGTTTTTTTAATGCATTCACAACACTTCTTTATTAATATTCAAACATACTTGTGTTCGTTCCGTTAATCACCCACACATGTAATATATATTATTAAACGTTAATAAAAACAGCGTTTTAATTTTAAACTAAACTAATGATAAAAAAAACAAAGATTCAAAGGCCCTATTTGATACCATTTATCAGTTCTGAACTTTCTTATTTTTTAAAATTAAAATCAGTTTTTTTAGCTTTATAAATTTAGTTTACAAATTTTAATAAATTTTAAATTCAAACTATACAATATTATCTTTTACACTTTAATTTAAACTTGTATGACACTAAAATAAGAATAAATAAATGAAAGAAAATCATAACTCTTATTATTAATGATGGCTATTAATAATAAAAATAATTATATCAATCTCAATAATATTTGTTACAGTAAAGTAATAATAGTAGTAACAATAATTATAATAAAATAAAATGGTAATAACAGTGATTATATGATAGTTATTATGTGTCTTTCAAAAAATGAGAATAATATAGCAATGAAAGGTAACTCGAGTAGTAAGTGATTTGGTATTATTTAAGTAAGGTTTTGAGAATAAATTTTTGTGTATGCAAAAAATCTCTAGTGATAGACTCACTCACTACATCTAAATGAGTGACTCAGGTCATATCTGAATTTAAACTGGATAAAAAAAAGAGTAATATAATTAATTTTATTTTAAAAATTTTATTTAAAAATTTGTGAGCATCTTAAAGATATATATTTTAAAAAAATATGATTATTTCTTAGCATTTTTAAAAGACTAATATTTTAGTTTTATCATATTTGATTCAAAATAAATATTTTTAAATAAATAATACATTTTAAAATATAAATATCTTTAATTTATGTAAAAAAATTCTAAATCACTTAATTATTTAGACAACTACGATGATAATGTGTTAGCCATGGTGTTTGATGTTTATGGAGAATAAATTATTATTATTATTATTATATTATTATTATTAAAGCAATATTTATAAATATAATAATAGATGTGATAATAATGATGATAGCAGCTACGATGATGATAGTAAAATACTAAAAAAATTTAATTGTAATAATAATTATAATAATTATACTGACAACCTTAACAATAATAACGGTGTTACCTGTGTTGCCTACGGTAGCTAAATAAAAAATACATGAATGTCAACCAAATAAAAATAATGAGAGTTATTTAATAATTTTATGAATTTAATTAAAATATATTGATGATATAAAAGTCATTTATATGATCATCAAATTAATAATTTCAGAATTATTAAAAATGTAATAACTTGTGTGTTAATTAGGACTGTCATCATTTAGACAGTTTGTTAATTAGGTCTAAAATATTTTTAGGTAAGCCTTAATTTATTTAGTGAGTATGTTCAGATTAGGTCATGCCTAATAAGGACCAGATTGTGAATACTTAGTGATTGTCCAACTAATTCTTATTCTTACTGTCAATATTAATTAAGACAAACCCTATTTTGACTTAATTTAATATACATTTTAACTAATTATTTTTTAAAACTCTTAGTAAGCTAGAAAATATAACTAATTATTTTTTTAAAATTAAATCAAGTGCACGTTAACTTTTTTTTCCCAATAAATATACAAATATAAAAGTGAATGAATGATTTTAAATTGGGGAGGGGAAATCCTCTGTGACTGACTAGATGTAGCTCTCCCTCTGCAATTATTGACACCAAATATAATAGTTAAATTATGCACGAGAATGTGCTGCACTGTGTCAAATAAAAGATGGAGAAATTATTTTATGCTAGCTTTATTTGCATTAAAACATATCGGATAATAATGGAAATAAGATATTTAGTGCTTTCATGCTTAGGTGGGATGCCAAATTAAATTGAAAAAATAATTGTTATTAATATTTTTAAGTAATTAATATCTTGAGATAAAAAATTTAAAATAATCAACAATATGATATAAAATAAGTATTTAATTAAATACATTATTTATAAAATATTTGAAAGGTTAATAGGTTGATACTGCAAGATCATATAATTACTTTTTACAGTTTTAATCAAGAATATAAAATAGACTCTAATAAACAATTTTTACTATATTATAAGTGTGTTTTTGTAAGAAATAATTTTACTCAAGGTAAATAAGACATAAGCCCTCAAACTCAGTATAACTTATCAAGCCAAAATACATTTAGTTGTTGATTTACACATTTGACAATAATTTTTATACTGTTGATATAACAAATGCTTTTTAAAGTTTTTTATTCTTTTATTTTCTTAAGTAAAAAATTATCATTAATCATAAAATTATGTAGTTTTTTTTATATCTTCTAAAGTTACTATTATATTAAAACAATTTATAGTATATGACAGTTTATAAATTTAATTTAATAATAATATTTTATTACATTAAATAAAAAATAAATTAAGATTGAATTAAAAAATAAATATTTGATGTATAAAAAAAATTGATTAAAAAAACTTCTAAAAAGATTATTATTTGAAGATATATAAAAATATCAATATAATTTATTTAATTATGAACAAAAATACCTTGAAATTATCCTCATTCCAGACAGTAGCTTTAAGATTCTTAACATGGCTCAAAATTTAATATGAAAAAATAGAGACTCAATAATCGGGCGATGACACAATTATTCTATCCACATGTTTCTCGCATAAGCCTGTTTTCATCTTTTGATTTCGGAATGACATTAATTTGTTATCAACAACAGCCATACAATAATTTCAAATTCAGATTCCGAACCCCACTTTTGTTGTCGAAGAGGACACAAGCAACCTAAGTTATATGGGAATTTTTCTGTTTACCCACGAAAATGACCTTTTTTTGGCATTCTTTTCTCCATTGATGAAGGGACGTTATGGCCTCGTCTTAAGGACATACCAAACTGCCAACATCAACGATACTCTAAAGTAAGAGCCTATTTCATTAAATCCTTAAATTCAAATTAGATAATTATCATCAACACAAAATACATTAGCTATTTGAATTTCATAATTTTATTTCAGTTAACAAAATTATAATTAGTTATTTAAGCTCTGTTGAGAGTAATAGATGGAGAAGAATGATTAACAAAATAAAATTTAAATTTTAAAAAATAAAAACATAAATTTATAAAAATTATCTCTCGTGTTTAAAAATTCTTAAAACAAAAACTACTCTTGGGCACCAACCAGACACCGTATGGGATTGCAGGGGAAGGGAATAAGGAAAGACATTATCGTTTTACTAAAATGGCTGGTTTTAATTCACTTCACCTACTTGCTATCCAATTGTCCCATGCAAATAAGGAAAATCCATCATTTTGTTTTTTCTTTTTGAACAATATAGTCATCGATTTCTCAACTGAATGCATTGTACCAGTAACTCGTCCACACTTTAACTTTAATCAAACGATCGATCACATTACGGACAACATAATGACGTTTATAAAAAGTACACTATTACACTTTTTTCATAGGTGCAGAATATCATGAATTACAGTGTGCAGTGGTAACTTAGTTTGAATGTTTTTGGCTGAAGTGTACTGTTATTTTTTGTCCTTTTTTTTGTTTTTAATTAACAGCGTGTACTCTTTGTTATTTTCTTTGGAATTATCGATTAATGATGACGAAGACTTCAGGATTTTACACTACTTTTTCAGTAAAATTTTCATCATTTCTGTTTCTCCACAGTGAATTCATCGCATATGCGAGTCTTATGCAGGAATTAACCCCTAACGGAAAAAGTATACAAGTTTAGGATGAATGGTTTGGGGGAAATGGGAAGTGAAGTAATTTTGTTATTTAAAATAAAATAACTAATTATACCATAACTGTCCAATTATTTTTATAAATATATTTACTAATTTTTATTTAAAAATAAATTATGTTGTGACTTTGTTTTTCTTCTAAAATTTTTCATCTAAATGTTTCATTAATGGCGCGAAATGTACCAGAAATATTTATTGAAATGATTCATTAAATCTTGTTTCTAAAAAAGAAGTGTATAATTATTATTTTTGAAAATAATTTTACACAATATGATATATATTTTAATATAAACTTTGTGGTTAAGATAAATTTAGAAACACAATCGTTTTAATATAAAGGTATTTTATAAAGTAACAGCTAATTATGATTAATTAGGAAAAGATTGTGTGATTTACATAGATAGCCATAACAATGAGGAAAATATCATGGCGCATACAAGGGACAAAGTTGAATAATTGAAACTGGAGGAGTTGAACAAATTGGAGAGAGAAGCGTAATAAAAAAGAGGAAACATATAATGGAATGAAAATAAATGAGAACACATGCAGGGGTGAAGTCTTAAAGGAGATGACAGAGTCAACAATGGACCAATGTGAATTAAATGAATGTGAAGTATGCAGCAAGCATCAGTTGTCTTGTTTTGGTGATTTGCACTTTGTTAGAATCGTAGTCCAAATTGCCAAAAACTACAACCAATAAAGTGATGCATTAATAGCCTTACGTAGCGTTGAAAACAGGGTTCGAGTTGGAAGCTGAATTCATAACCGGCTTTTTTCAATACAACTCATCGCCGGCCTTTGCTTCTTTCTTGGTATATTGGTTGGTTGGCCTTTTCTTTTGAAACAGGGAATGCAATTTTGACAATGACGCATACACATAACGGTATAGCTAGGAACATACATTCTTTACCATTAAGTTTCTTTTTATAATTCATATGCCAATACGTTAACTGAAAAACATTCATTTGTGTGTCGGTAGGGCTGTCTGTTTGGTACTACCCATGCCCTGTTTCTACGCTACCAATAGCAATTGGAACCCATTTCTCATCAACTAAGTTAGGATTAGCTAAACATTTCCTCTGTTGCCAAACATATATCATTAAACATATAGATCAACTGAGGTTGTTTCACTTTAACTTGTGATCTTAAATTTAGAATTTTAACTTTAATAATCGAAAGAAGTGTTTTAATTTTATTATTTAAATATTAAATATTAATATAATATATAATCATCTATATTAATTATTTATTTACTTATATATATCTTAAAAGTATACGTCAAAATAAAATAAGGTAACTTTCTATTACGAGGGCTTGATCTTTTTAAAAAATTCCAATGTATAAGGTGGCGGTGTGAGGCAAAATGGGGAGTCATTTTCACCATTTTACGTGATAACTGAAAAAAATATTAGATGTTCTAAAACTATGAATTAAATTTTATAATTTATAAAAGATATATATGGTGACGTAAATAGCCGGGGAAACAGAAACTTAATCTGATAACTGAGAAGCACCCGCAACCATTTATAGATGCCACTGTTTCAAATCAGTGATCCCTCAGCAACTGGGTCTGGATTTTATTCTTTACTGCTAGCTGGCCGTTGCCATCAGTTTCCATCTTAATTTAAAGTAGCCTTCTTTTTCCTTCTCTAAGCTTTTTGCATATATATATATATACTTTTCATAAATAACTATAAAAGTATTATTTTATTCTCCATTTCTAAAAGTTATGAAGAAAATTATAAGAACGTTGTTTCATTGTATTCACCAAATATTAAAAAATTAACATAAAAGTATTTTTGTAATTATAAAAAAAACAGACAAGCATCTCTTAAAAGTGAAATCCATTTCCTTCTGTCATCCTAAACTAATCGTAAATAACTCTCCTGGTCTTCTTCTTATTATTAGGTTGAGACATACTATTCAACAACTCCAACGGAATCAATAGTCTTAACTATTATTAATATATCATTTATCACTATTAGGTAAAGAAAGATTATAAAATGTGAGTAAAAATGAAGGGGGAAAAAGAGTAATATATGCTCCATTTTATTAACATAATAATCATTCTCAGTTTAATTAATAAATATACCTATGTTTACAAAAAAAAAAAAAAAAAAAAAGAGAGAGAGAAAACAATATAAAGTTTTTAACGCAAAAATTAATTAATCTTTTTCTAAGGGAAAAAAATTGACACATCCCCGACAACACTTGTAACGGTTTTTCTTGGTTCAACACTAAGGGGCTTTGACTTTGCCCCGCCAAAGTGGTCTATTTACATTTCTACCACCAACAAAAACGGATTCCACCACTCATGTCCCTTTGCGTTTGAACACTATTCCGCCACCACCCTCACACTACCAGGTAGCCACTCTTGGGAGCTCCGGCAATCGGAGTAGCCGTCATCTTCGAGCCTAACCAGCATCAAAGACTCATGCTCCTTTGTACACGAATTCAAATTCTTTTTCAGTTGGTGGAAACTTGGAACCAACACTTTGTCCATCCATTCATCAATGGTGGTTTGCCCTAACCACACTCCACTGGTAATCTTGTCAAGAGCCTCCTCTTGCACTTCAATTGAAACCCCGTTCCCGACGACGGCGGCGAACCTTTTTGCGATGGATGCCGAGAAATTCCGGCGAATGAGATCAAAATTCAAGGGCTTGAAGACAATGGCATCGTCCACAGAATCCAACAGCTCACGGGGTATTGAGAGAGACCTTCCTAGATCGTGATTGTTGTCTTCATGATCAACTGTGAAGTCGCTTGAATTGAGTGACCCATCTCCCCTGTCATCCTCTGCATCATCATCAGCAGCTTCATTGAGATCAAAGGATAAACCGGAATTCACTTCTTTTCGGGGCTTCAAAGACCTTTCTTGATCGGATAACCAACTAGGTCTGCGTTTTGATGCCCTCTTAGCCACTGCTATGCGTAGTTGCCACCCCCCACTCGCCAAATCTGCAAGCTTTTCTTCGTCCAGTGGAGATCCGTTGGAGAGGTACCTGAGATCCTCTGGCAACCAATTTGCTGTGAGGATGAACATGACATTCCCGAGACTGATTTCACGGCCATGAGAATCAGGGAACCGGCCTTGTTCCATGGCTCGTTTTATGCTTCCGCGTAGAAGGGAGTTAGCTTCCTCGATGTCCTCAAGCACGATGACAGAGAGTGGGTTTCTTCTGATGGCCTCTGCTATTCGATCAAGTGCGGTTTTTCCACGGACATGAGGGGCATCGGAGTCTCCTCCATCTCCACGGCGTTGTGCAAGGGGTATTATGATTGGGTTGGAGCCAGATACCACCTCAGAAAGAGTTGCTGCCATTTTCTTCTTACCAATTCTATCAGGACCCACGAACAGTAACCAAGTGTCACCCTTGGAGCGTCTTTTACCATTGCCTAGTTTGCATTGGGTCACTGTGGTGGCCACTGCTGATGCCGCATCCTGCTGCCACCACACCTTTTCCGTCAGACCTTTCAGGAGCTTCTTGAAAGAGTCTGCATCCAGTAGTTTTTTGCTTTGCAATTCATCAAACTTGTCTTGGGACTCGGAAGACAGGCAGCTCAAGAAGTCATTGATGCGTTCCTTGTGTGTTTCTTCTGGAGGGGTATCAGCAGCTGGCTTTGTTTGCCCCAGGACCAGGTCGGTTGTTACCGTGCTTTGCCGTGGGCTCGCTGCACGCTCCGGTGGGGGGATTGGCATTGGATTTGAGCTCAATTGCAATGAGCTTCCGAGGTTTTTGTTCAGTGGTATTTTGGGTTGAAGTTGGCGTCCCAGTAAACTCACATTGTACAGGCCCGTCATCGACAAAGGAGTTGGCGTAATTCTCTCTGTGCTCATCACATTTTGCTGATGAAATTTAGGATGTAGATTCAAGCAGGCATCATGCCATTTCTTCTGTATCTCTTGAGTCCTCTTCTTCACATTCACTTCTTGGCTGTTACTCTATTTAAAGACAAAGGAACACGATGGTCAAAAGACACCTATTTTCTAATAGACCCACCAACTTATCAATGGAATTGTTTTTATCATATTTACCTGAGCCTGATCCATTACTTTAGCATTATCATTATTATTTCTAGCATTCTGTAACCACTGTGGAAGGGGCGGTCGCGCTGCCTCTGATTTGAGTTCAGAATCAGACTTCTCAGTTTCTTTAAACATATCTGCTACTTCTTGCTCGCAGTTCTGCATACATTGAGGGCAGCAAATTGATACTGCAGCAGGATCTACGTTCTCTGAGGCACGCCTCAGTGGAGTGATTGTCGTAGTTGGCAAGGTCTTCAACGCGGAGAAAGAGTCAAGTGAAGTACCCAGAATACCATTGGTCCCAAGCCTGGTTAAAACACAAATGAAAAAAAAAAAATTGTCACACGATAACACCAAATGCTGGGGGACAGAATAACCACTCTTTCAGATCAGCCTAGTCAAGCTAACAGTGCAAAGGTAGACAAAAAGCTAAGTATCATCCTGTCTTGTAAAACTGTCAACGGAAACAGGAACATCACATATTTTACAATCAAAACTAGTTGAAGCAAGCTACCGCCGGTTAACAAAAATAAAAGAAAAGAACAGAGTTAACATCTCAGATAAAATTCACTAGCTGCAATCTTAATTGACTCCATTAATTTCTTCAAACATAAAACTTAAACGTCAATTATTTAATCCTGATCTTGAATCATAACATGAAATAAGATGATTTCAAGACTCAAACGAAAAGGGATGAAATTAGATGATGGCGATCAATCAACATGATAACCATTACTAAAACAAAAAATCACCCAGAGAGAAAAAGAAGAAGGAAGAAAAAAAGGTACCTTGGAAACATTCCAGGGAGGGGTGCTCTGGTGGTAATTGGGACTGCCTGAAGATCCCAATCACTTTCCATGGAAGGATGATAAACCTGACACCTCAAATAAGTCTCACAAGTAGCAGTACCTAACAACCAAAGCCTGCCAGCACCACCCTCACCATACTTGCTCACCAATCTCCCCATCTCCGCAACAGCAGCCTTACCAGTGTCGGCAAGCGTAACTTGCTGCATGTTACCCAAACCACCGCCAACTCCAAACCCCACCGGTTGCTCCACCACCCACTTTAAGTCACCCAAGTCAACGAAAACCCCTCCACAACCCGAATTCCCCATACGGGTCTCAATCAAATCCCCCAACTCCTTCACCCTCGCTGCTATTTGCGCCTTATCAGAAGGAAGCTCCTTTTCCAAACGAATCACGTGAGCATTAGCAAAAGCTCCATCTCCCAATTCCTTGTTCTCAATCTTCTTAATCACCTCCTTGATCGCAGCTTCAGGCTCCGATTCACCCACCAAGATCGGGTTCCTCTTCTTCGCCCTCAGCAATATATCCATAATTCGCTTCACCTCTTCCCCCCTCTGCTGTCCCAATTGCGCAGCACTCCCCTGTTGCGGCTGCAGCCGCGGGTTCAGATAAAGGCTCCTCCCCGGCGCGGGGGCCGGAGCCACCGTACTAGGGCGGAATCCAAGTCCTATGGGATTGGAATTAACGGCGGAAGGGACGGAATTAAGGGACTGTTCGATGGTGGCTTTAACGGCGGGGCTTGAAAAGCTGGCTTCCCTCATGACTCTGCTAACGCTGGGGTCATCGAGAATGGATATGATGAGCTGTTCGAGCTCGACTTTAACGGCGAGGAGAGGCTGTTGCTGTTGCTCAGGGTAACCGCGGCGCTGGTGAGCTTGGGCGCGTTTGAGGGCAGCCATGAGAGCATTGGAGATTGGAGGGTCAATGGAAGTAGTGGTGTTCTGCGAAGTAGGCAATCGCTCGAGTGCGACGCTGAAGCATAGCTCCAAGGCTCTGCACTGAAGAGGGTGAGAGGAATTGGGGTGGGATTTAATGCAGGCTTGGCGGAGGAAGCCGGAGGGAGAGGCTAACAGCGTGGCTGCCACGTGGAGCGGCGTGGTTTGGCCGTGGTTTCTACGGCCAGCCTCGGCGATTGAGTGGTTGAGAACGCTTGCCGCCTCGGGCGTCAGGGTTTGTTGGATGGTGCTTAGACCCGCTCTCATTTCATTCAATTGTGTTGCAGTATGTGTATGATGGTTGATGCTCCAGCTGAATCCAATCAATCCCAAAAGCCAATCAGTTTCTTTATTTGAAATATGGGGTTGCAGTTTCCCAGTGTGAATTGGTTTGGTTTGATTTGGTTGGGTTTTGAGTTTGTGAGATTTAGAGAGAGAGAAAAAAAGAGAGAATTTGTGAGAAATGAATCTTATCGGAGACTGCCTTTCTGGGGGTACTTGCTTGACTTTATGGGAGGAGAAAATAAAGCAACGAATGTGTGTGAAACTTACACTTGGGTTCTAAGCCTGTGAGCCCACCAGGCAGAAAACGAAATTAGTGTGTGGCGAGATAAGATAAGAACACTTCAATATAGACAAATTCACATTTTCAAGGGTCGAACAACTGGCTCCATGGATGCTTTCGTTGCCAATACAATCAAAACTAGCTTTTTACAAACACAAACAAAATCAACTAACTACTAATTCATTGCTATTGCTATTGCTATTTCCTTTCCCTTTTGTTAAGTTTCCTAT
This sequence comes from Abrus precatorius, assembly GCF_003935025.1. Lineage (NCBI taxonomy): Eukaryota > Viridiplantae > Streptophyta > Magnoliopsida > Fabales > Fabaceae > Abrus > Abrus precatorius. Next base: position 33,498,329 of record NW_020874428.1, on the reverse strand, counting down.
CTATCTGTCTACCTGCTTCTTCCCTTCTCTCTCTCTCTCTCTCTCTCTCTCTCTCTCTCTCTCTCTCTCTCTGCGTGTCACCTAAAAAGCTATTTGGGAATTCAACGCGAAAAGGATATATGGGATCCCCTCCTTCACAAGAACATGAACATCTCCCATTCCTTCTCTCTCCTCTGTTTACTTTCTATCGCCGTCCATGTCAAACAATAACCACTTTGTCCTCGGAATAAATTGGTAAAGATACACGCGGGGGCGGTGAGGTGAATATAAAGCTAACTCCTTTTCTCAAGTATCAACTCACTCGCTAACCAAAGGTAATTTATTCAGTCATTATTTTAGCACACGCTATAATTCTATTCTAATTAACAGGATATAGCAGAGATAAATAAAATATCTATGCCTTCTTTATTGTGGCAAGAGAAAGACACAGAACTGGAGAGAATTTTAGTAAACGGAGAATTGATGGATGGATGAAAGTACTATCGGTTGCAAGGATTTCTGGAAATAAAATGCTTTGTGGACAGAGCAATCTGCTCTCCTTTTCGTGTCATCTTTTTCTTTTCTTTATTATTATTTTATTTAACACTTGCCTTTTCCTCTCTTTTTTTTTTATAATTTAATTTAAAGGCTAATTTGTCTCCACTCAACGGGTTAGTTATGATGGAGGAAGCAAAAACACCTTTTTTGCATAGCAGGAATATTAATATTATATATTAAGTATTTAAATTATTATTTAACATAGTAAAGTTATTTATTAACTGATGATCATTTAAAGCTAAGTATATTTTAAAATTAAATTATTTTCTAATGTAAATTAATGATAATTTCAACGGGCAGAGAGAGATGCAAATAAAGAAAGATGATGATGGGGGAGAGAGAGAGAGCCTAAGGACTGAGGTCTTCGGAGTTTGGATTGACTGCCTTTTTAGTTTTTATCTCTCTCTCTCTTCCTTTCTCTCACTTGTTTTGTTTTGTTCCTAGTTTCTTAAAACTGTAACAAAAAGATTAAGGGAAACATCACTCCCACGCACGTAATGGAAGGTTCACCACACGACCCAAAACCCATTGGACACATACAAAAGGGGCCATTACGCGCCTACGATATGTGATGGTAACTGCTGTTGTCTCACTCCTCAATTTTGCCTTTCAACCAATTTTCTGCTTTTCACACGCAACACCTACAAAAGGTATCTCACCACTTTCACCTTTTTCATACTTAAATTACTCTCTCTCTCACTTTATCTCAAGTCCAAGGGTACGTGATCGTTTGGCAAGTTACCATTACCACATGAAAAGAGGCACCCATTTCTTAAGCTAATCCTTAATTAATAGACCGTATTAAACAAAACTGTCTTAATCAGTTATTATGTCAAAGTTATTTTCTCTTTAGTTGGCTAACTGCTGCACAAAATTCTAAATTCAACTTTAAGCAAATTTATTTCAAAATATAATAATAACCAGCAATGCCTATATGCCAATTTAAGTGATATTAATATGAGCTTGCCTCTTGTCTTCAAGTTCAGAATTAATAAACTCTTCTTTGGAATCACGTTGTTGCATGACTTCATGTTTGTTAAAATGAAAACGATAGCCCAGTTAGCTTTTGTGATGGACCATATAAATACAATCACTTAGAGTTTTACCAGCGATTTCTTACCATATATACATCCCATTTGGTTTCGACAACTTGATAATAACAATGATTCTCAACCTTTGCTTGCGAGATTTGATCAATTCGTGTTGAACAAAAACAATAGTTTGGGCCTCTAACAATGATGTCGGGGGCATTGCTCAAGTTTGAGTCATTCAAAAGTAAGTTGTCTTTACTCGCTCTCTTTTTTCTATATTTTATTCACGCAGATGTATTATTACTTACTACTTTCACTTATATATTTAAAAAAACATTTGTCAAAATTATTTTCTGTAATTTGTGCTTAAAAGAGCAAGTGCATTAAATGCATTGAAAATGGTTGTGGCCTAACCTTCTCAGGCCACAGCCGCCCAATAATATCTAGCATTAAATTCAGTGGACAAATTCAACTTGGTTTTATATGGACCGACCTTCATTGAATCCGAAAAATAACAATCTTCTTTAAAGAAGAAAACGACCTCGGTAGAACACCTTCTTTTCATTTTTAACTTACTACTACATACTCAATATACCAAGAACATGCTCATTTCGAAACTCAAAATAAAGTGAAAAATACAGTGTGTGCCAAAAATAATTGAAACTAAACGACACAACACTCTTAAATTACACCATTTTCGGAATAAAATAATTATTTTTGCAAGGATTTAATTGGTTGCAGTTAAATATTATAGACTATATGTTGCTTTAAATTATTTTCCACTTTAAAAAATAAACAAAAAAAATACTACTCTCTTTATTTCAAAAGAATTACTGTTTAAGATTTTATACCATGATTAAATATACTTTTAATTTTAAGAAACTATAATAATTTTTTTATTAAACTATCCTTTTCCATTACTATTACTTTTATCTTCTTTTTTTTTTTAACTCTGATTTATTTTATTGATGGGATCAATAATATTCAGCGTTGTGTACGTACCGGATTGGCTTCGTGTGTCTACGGAATAAAAACCTAAAAGGGCATAGTTGACCGTTCATTAAGTTGATTAAATGTAGAAATTAAATATAGGAGGTCTTGAATCAATAATTGTTCCATTAACATCCTTTAAACAGAAGAATGAGTAGGAAGTTCAAGATGAAATAAAATAAAAGTAATAAATAGAAGGGAGCATTGGAGATAAGAAATGATAAGGAGTGCTATGACACTAATGATAATGGTGATTATGCAAGTCTGAGGAAACAAAGATATATTGAGAAATAATAAGAAAAAGTAAAAATAATAGAATAGTGTGTGTGTACTATCTAACGCTTTTGGGATTCCCAACTTTATATGACAGAGAGTAGCTTAGCCACAGACACACCAAACAACTTTTTAAGAAAAGCTTACAGAAACCCAAAAAATAATGAATCATCATAGTTCCTTTTGGTAACGCACGCCCTCCATCCCCTCCTTTTTTCTTTACCTCCCTCGCCTTTTTCGCGTTTTTCGAGCTCGCAACTACTTCTTCTACCTTTATACGCACCCACCCTCACTCCTCTCTCTCTATTTGTCTCGTTTCCACAGCCTTTGCTTCCTCCGCGGTTCATTCATGTCTCCACCCTTTCTACTCATTCTCTCTACTTTCATTTCCTTTTCACACACACCATCAAAACCCTACCCATCGTTTATATTCTCCACACGATTCAATAAATTTCATATTTTTATCACATATTTTGTTTCAACTCTATATTGTTATACTTTTTTTTAATGTTTTTAATTCATTCATATTTTTAAACCACTTATTACTGTTTATTTTGTTTTTTATTTAGTTGCAGAGAGAAATATATGTATCTAGTATGCCACAATTAAAAAAACACACGAATCGGCAATCTTAAATTTAATTTATATAAAGCAAAATCAAGTTATGCACATGCAAGAGTACAAATTTAATCCAACCTCAACCTAAAAAATAACTGCCTCAAGCTAGTTCTATAAATTAAACAACCTTCAAATATTTATATTGTTCTTCTTATATAAAAAAAATTGATGAAAAATAAAAAAAAATATATAAACAAATTTATTTTTGACTTACAAATTAAGACTTATCCTTACATATTATCTGATGTGATAAAAAAAATTTAAGCCACATAACTCTTTTCAACAAATAATTATGGGTTAATTAATTTATTTTATATTTATATGAATTTTTTTGGATTTTTTATATCTGATGTTTTTTACTTTGTTTGTAAGTTTTATTTAACTGTCTTTTTATTTGTAATTATAAAATCTCAAAAATCGTAAATGTTATGTTTTGGTTAGTGTTCTGAACTGTATCATATAATCCTATTTATTTTAAAAAAGGTATACTCCAGTTAAAAATCTTTTTGCTAATTTTTTTCAGATTTTTTTTATACTTTTAGTAAAATTATTTATAATTCTAAGGAAGCATAATTTATTATTTATTGAATTAAAATAATAAAGGCCTAAGTTATTAACTTAATAATAAAAGTGTAAAATGATTTAAAGAGAGAAACGAAAAAAAGGGGACAAAGTAACTGCAAAAGTGACGAGTCTTGTGTCAATTCCTACATGCATTTGAGAGTTGAACCTTGGATAACACTCACGAGTATGAGGTTCTCCCTTAAAAAAAAAAAAACAATTACTTAAAAATCACAACCTTTGTGTTTTGGACTAAATACACACTGTCCATGAAATTATACAAGCACACGAACAACTTTGTATTGAGAGACAAGGAGATTAAAAGAATATGACCTTTTTCATGTGTAAATTTTGCATCTCTAAATATAAATTTATCTTTAATATCATATCACTTTAACAACGACATGATTCTAACATGGTTGAAAGATCCAAGCTGTTGCAATGCTATTATTAATTATAAGCAATGTGAAAGAAGATAGGAGTATAAATGTAAAGACACCTCATGACTTAAGTAAATGTTTGTACTAACACAACAACAACAACAACAATAATAATAATAGAATAACAGATTGCATAATTTTTTATTATTATTATACAAGACTGATATGCAAATAATGCATGGTTATTAAAGTAGTTCCATATGGTAGAATCCAACTTGGCTTAACCACAAAAGGTTTTTGTCCCATGGAATGAAAAGTGTGACATTTTAGCTATAATCCATTGCATTGAATATTTTGAAACATTGTGTGTGTCTAATCATGCCTTAATGAGCCTCAGATCAGGTTTTTAACCCAGATTCAATATTATGCCACATACATGAGAATAAATCAGATAATAAATATCAGGTGATCTTAAATTCCCAAAAAAAAAATTTAATTTAAGAAAAAAAAATATAGTAAGAATATACACTCATATAAATACATGAAAATCAATAATTACTCGACTTAATACTTCATTTACAAACATTAAATTTCATGAATTCAACTATTGAATAAGATATTTAAAGTCATCATACATATTAATTTTTAATAAGTTAAACATTCATAAATATATAATTTTATAATCAATATTTATTTATATTTAAAAATAATAATATATTACGTGTTAAAAAATTATTTGATGAATTATTAATTATATTTTTATTTGTACAATTTTTTATAAACTTTATCTGTTTAAAAATAAATTTTAATTTAACAGTTGAATTTATGAAATTTAATATTTATAAAGAGTTGAAATTAATTTATTTGATTGTCTGTGTTGTAAATATATTTAAATTTTTAATTCATTTGTATAAATTTTAATCTTCAATTGTTTATTTCCTTTATTGACAGGCATTTAATTAATGTCATATTCTTTTGTTAAAATTCTTCTAGATTTAATAATATAAATTTTTAACCTAATATTTATTAAATATTCTTCTTAAATCTAAATAATATGAATGACTGGGAGAAAGAAAATTATCTCAAATGAATAAACTTAAAAAATAAACTTTTAAAGGGTTTAGAAAAATCTTTTTTTCATAATTAAGCAACTCTCAAATAAGATTAAATTCTTTTTAATTCATTCTCTTTCTTCGTAAACCTAACTCACCTAACTCCAAACAGAGTTTAAGAAAAAATATTTACACGTATAATTCTATATTTTCATTCGTTTTTTTTTATTTGGTATGTACATTTGAAGTAGGACGAAGAGTTGTCGTTGCACTTTGTGATCAGTAGCTTAATCCAGAGTTCTTTGGACTTCGTAATCCAAAGCATTGAAAGTTCTCAAAGAGTCGTTTGAACAATGTAATTTAATTGAAAATTCACTAACATAATCAACTCGTCAAGAACTTTCTAATAAAAAAATCAATGACTAACACTTGTAAACAGATTGATTAAGCTACAGAAAACTTTAAAATAATTATCGAGCTTAATCACATTGTTACCATAGTTTGGTCACTGAAATTTATCAAGCTACAGAAATTTTCCATATATCAAAATAATTATTCATTTTTTAAATTGTCACCATAAATAACAATGTTTTTAAATAGCTTAATCAAATCGTTACCTAAGCTTTCTGAAATTGACTAAGTTACAGAAATTTCCATCATAAAATTTTTTTTAGTTTCTTAAATTTTCACCATAAATAATAATAATTTTAAATCTATTAGAGAAAAATTTCCATTGCACATCATGGCAGAGATAAAAGTAAAAGATGGCATTCGTAAAGAGAAACGTATTGCTTGAGAGAAAAATAGAAAAAGGTAGCATTTGCAGTGTTCAGTGGTCATATGGCCAACGAAGCACGTGAATATAATTTTTTATATTTTAACGATTATATATAATCAGGATAGTAGGTTTTATGCACTTCCTCAATCTGCAATAGAGAATAAAAATATAAAACAGAATTATGTAATAAAATCTTATATATTTTTTCTAATACTGTAAAAAATGAAAATATTAATTTAATACAATATACATATAACAGAATTTAATTTAAATACTAATATGAAAAGTAATAGACTAAAACAAAGTAGTCAGAGTGAGAGTAAGCATTCAATTAATATGAAAAGTGAATGAGAGTGATAGACTAGTAAGGAAATATGTGTCAGTGAAAAATTTATTGATATATTCATTTTTTAAAAATAAGATTTGTGTCATCAATAAAAAAAAAATTGACCGCGAAAAAATAGCCTTGTGTCATTTTTAGTGTACGAGTTGAGTTTGCAATTTAAATTGAGTTCTAAGATCTAATCACGACATTTTTAAATCATTTTGAGTTTTAGTTCACTATTCAAATTTATGAAAATGAAATGCAGCTAATCTTATTTCTTTTAAAGTTTTTATTTAATTTGAATTATATATTTTAATCCTATATTCATATTGTTTAGTTGGTTTTTTTTTTCTCACTGAAGTTAGTATCAATAACGTTATTTTTTCCATTGTTACTTTATTATTTTTTTCATTTTATTTTATTATTATCGTTACTTTTCACACTTGTTAATGTTGTTATCATTATTCATGTTTTTTTATTTAAACTCAATGTAATTTTTATATTTACAGTTAATCAAATACATGACAATATTATTAAAATTCAAAATTTACACAAGTGTATACATACACATGTGTGTTCCAAAATTTAATTTAATTTAAGTACTAAAATTATTATTTTAAATTAATTTAAATTTTCACATCACTATAAATAGAATTATACTTTCATTTTCATATGAAAATGAAACTTTAAGGCTTTGTTTAGGAGCTTGTAGGAGAAAAAAAGAAAAGGTTTTGAAGGGAAAATGAGGGGAAGAGAATAAAGGGAAAAGAAAGTTAAACCCTCCTCTTATTTTGATAATTAATATTGAAAAGAGAAAGTGTTAGGAGAGTTTAATTATATAAGTAATTATTTTAATTTTTTTAAAAAAATTATCACTTGAAAAACTGAATTTTTTTTTTAAAAAAAGTTAAAATCCAAATAATATGAATGAGTGGGAGAAAGAAAATTATCTCAAATGAATAAACTTAAAAAATAAACTTTTAAAGGGTTTAGAAAAATTTTTAAAATCTTTCTCTCATAATTAAGCAACTCTCAAATAAGATTAAATTCCTTCTAATCCATTCTCTTTCTTCTTAAACCTAACTCCAAACATAGTTTAAGAGAAAATATGACATGCCATAAAATTGAAAGCATTTTCGTAATTTTAACTCTGTATGAAGAAATATTGTCATTGTTTAAATATTAATTTAAGGTCTATAGTATTAAAAAATTGCTTTTTTGTTATAATTCTTTTCTATATTTTCCACTTTCACTTGATATAGTTGCCAAGACTACAAAGCTCGATCACAATTTCGTAGTCACTAAAAATTTCTCAAATTTTGATGATTGTCTTGCTGTGGTATGTTTGTAGTTTGTCTTAGTTTAAAGAGAACATTTACGGTGGAGATATATAGAAAAGCGTTGAAGTTTTTTTTTTTTTTTTTGTCTTACATTATAAATGGTTAAATTAATTATTTTTAAGTCAAATAAAATTATTAAGATTTAAAATCAATATAATTGATCATGTTGAAAAAATTTATACTAGTTGATCCGTATGTATATGTTTGATGATATATTTAACTAAACATTTTAATTAACTTGTAACTCATTGCTCATTTAGTTAAAATATACGTATTTAATAAACACTTTTACCTTATTAATCTATAGTGTTTTTAAACTCTGGAATAGTATTTGAGTGTATAAATTTTATAATTTTAGAAAATTCCTCTCTTATTATAAAATATATCTAATTCATTGTGAATATTAGATGATAATTTTTTTTATTATTTTAAAATGTAATAATAAAATATAATTTAAAAAATATTGAATGCTTATTTTATAACACTATTTTAACATAGAAATGTTTATTATACTATAAAACCAAATTTATTATTTTTGTTTTTGTGTAAAATGAAAAAGACAAAAATATGCGCTTATTTTTAAAATTGTAATTTCTTGAGTGTCATTAATTCAACACTAAATTTGATATGATTATTAAATTATTAAAAGTAAACATAGTTTTTTTAGATGAGTAATTCAACCTTTTCAAAATATGATAAATTAAAAGAGGATTAAAAAAAGGTTTTTTATATAAAGAAAGAGAAATTGGTTGAGATTGTTACGTGTGAAATGGTGGAGAGACAAATTAATGAGAAAAAGCTGACGCGTGAAACTTTAGTCCTTTCCTTTTCGGGCGACCCACAGAAAAGTGATACTTTGGATTTGGATTTGATATTCGAAGCGGAGAGTGAACCACAGACAGTAAGTAGGTCTCAACTTTCTGCATTTATTACCCTCTTTCACCGCCCAACCATCCTTATCTTGTCGTTTTATTCAAAATAGAACAATTTAAATAAATTATATCACATCATTTTAGTAATAAATTATATACTAACGTCGAACATAAAGTTGGGATGAAAAATCCTCAAGTTATTCATTTCAAATCTCTTTAATTTCATTAATAAATTGAAACCAACTGAGAAAATAGTTCACCCCAGTATTGGCTTCTGTCATATCTTTAACACATAAAAAGAGCTAAAATAATTGGTCACTTTTTTTTTTCCCACAAGACTTCTTGAATAACTAAAACAAGTGAATAGAAACATAACTCGTGTCACTTTAAATTTAGAATTTTACATTATAAAATAAAATTTTATATTTTGTAACTTTTATCACTTCATCTATTATTATCACATCACTGTTTGGATACGGCAATTGCATTCTAAAAGAATTATTGTCCAAGTAACAATTCTGTGTCTATCCTTATACTATTTGAGTACCTAAATACATATTTAGACGTGGATATGTAAACTGCATGTTTGTTAAATAAAAGGAGGAGTTTGGTGCAAATTATCTAGCTCTTTTATTTTTTAAGAATTATGTTTCCCGTTAACCCTATTTTTTTTTAATTATGCTTTTTAAAATTTTAAAAGTATAACTAGTAGGTCTAAAATATGTTTTGAAATGTTATAAAATGTTGCGATTTTTTTCTCGTGTTTGGTTTAAATGTGAATATTAACATTAATTTTATAAAATTTAAATTAAAAATTATACTTAATGTCCATTAAAACAATGTCAAAATCAATTAAAGAAACTAACAACTATTATTTTCAAAAAATTATATTTTAACAAAATATTTTATAAAAATTAAATTTAAATTATACAACTTTTATAATTATCAAACACTTCATTAAATCAAAGAATAATTCAAAACAAATTACAATTTAAAAAGGTTAAAATTACATTTAATACTGTGTCACTCAAAGTACAAATACACGAGGGACAAGGGTGTCACTTTGCCCACGGCGAATTCCTTTTCTCTCATATTATTTCTTTTCAAGACTGTTCATCTAGAGTTTAATATATTTTCTTATTCATAGACTTCGTTTGATGCTTATTTGATATATGATATTTTAATTATAAATTTATTGTTTACTGCATCTACCTTTATTTTAATTTGTCATTAGTCATTATCTATTTTTTTTTAAATATATGCAAATCGTGACATCGCGTTACAATCCGAAAATTCGTATACTTTATATCGGTTAATTAGTTCGGTCATTGTCGATGGTCCTTGAACTTTATAGTTACTCTTCTTCAACTCCTTTGCCGATATAATGATTTTAAGCATGAATATTAAGAACACAAACTTTTTATAAAAACTAAGCTTTTAGTCCATATAATTCATGATTAAATAATAGTAAAAAAAATTTATGCCGTTAATATATTTAAATTAAATTATTAACTAATATGATAAATTTTTTTCAGCCAATAATCAAAGATTAGTTGATTAATTTTCAAACAGAAAGATGACTAAAGTAAACTTTGTCTCTTCTAAAAATATTTTTTCTAGACACACTGTTAGAGAGAAAATCTTGATTAGCAAACTTAAAGGATCAAATGATTTATTAATTGTGTGAAGTTTGGGTAATACGACAGCTATTTTGAATTAAATTAGATATCTAGAGCAATTAAAAATGAATAACTTAACGAACGGTCCAAGTTAATGGTAGGATGTGATTCTCACGCTGAGATCAGATCATTGTTGGAATTAAGAAAGGTCAAGAAAGGCATGCATCCCTTTTATTTTTGAACAAAGGTATACAACAATGGGTCTTATTTTTGACTGTGAGTATGTAAAGAATCTAGAATGGAAGGCCTGTTTTAACTTTAGAGAAGTCGTAAAAGCATCAAGCATTGGTTTGTGTCATTCATTGCATGCCCTCATCAAGACTTAATTTCGCCAAACTCATCATTATATGGATGGATCTGCGCAAGACGAGTATTCCATCTGTGACCTATGATGACATTAACTTGCTAACTCATAAAATTGAAATATTTAAGCTACGTTTTCTTTACACACAAAGAAAGAGTACACTTCTATTATTTAATATAAAATATAAATTTTGTAAAACTAATTTTTTCTTTTATAAAAAATTATTAAGTAATGTTATCAGTTTTATTTCTCCTAATAGTTATTTTATAAACATAACCAAGAATTAAATCGATTTTTGTTGGTGGTTATGTTTTTATTTACCAACAGCTAACAATTTTTTAATTAATAACTACATATTATTTTGAAGCGGAGCTCATAATTATGTAAGATGCCTATTAGGAGTTGTAGTGATTGACAAAAATGCCTATATATATATATATATACACGCAATAGGAAGTTAGAGTTATACAGAAAAGAATGAATTGGATAGACAGGGAATTTGAAGAGAAACTAAAAAAAATAATGTTAAGGACAATAATAACGCCTGAGGGATTGTACCAACAATGTTTTGTCCATATTATGCAATTTGGGGACCTTAATCGATTGATTTTGAATGCAAATTTTATTGGGTCAAAATGGGAAGAAGAAAACAAAAGCATGAGGGCAACAATGAAGTATATCCTTTGGCCAGACCGAAACCTCTCTTATTTTTTTCCTCCAATTTCTCTTTATATAAAATATGGCTGTTTTGTCTCTAGCAAATATATCTACATCTTAAGCATGATGCCGTGATTATTTTCTCCATTTGAAAAGACTATAGGTGACTTCATCAGCCTAACACGACACTTTTCTCAATCTTTTTGTATCTCTCCTCTCCTTTCCTTTCCCTTTCTTATTGCTATGCCATACATCTTTTCTTTACCATCATTTTACTTCTTCTCCCTCTCCCTGCCATTCAAATTTCAATCTCTCTCTCTCTCTCTCTCTCTCTCATTCCCTTTTCTAAATTATTTACCTCAGTATGATTGTCAAAAGGTAGTGTTGCTTCGTAGTTGGTTTCTTCACAAGTGAAAAGTTTCCCCACTACACCCTTTACTAGCCCTTGCCTTTTCAAATCCATTCCCATCCCCACCAATAATACAGAAACTATGATGATTCCAAGACGCCAGTTATTTTCCTCCAAGTAAAGAATAGCTACAGCACCCTTTGATTCCATTTCAAGGATCCTTCTGTATATGCTGCTGAACAAAAGAAACTGAAAAGTAAAAACACGAGAAAAAGTATAATCATTGAACTAGTGAATTACACACTTTATCCCTCTTAATGAATAACGACATTGTTTGATTTTTAACCAGTTGTGATCTTTTTACTTTTAATATTTATATTCTTCACGCTTTCAATATTTCATAATTTCTACGTTCACTGTTACATCACATGATTTAAAGTAACAAGAGTCCATATTAAGAAACAAAGTCTAATAGATCTGGGAGATCTTCATAGTTTAAGTACCATAACAAGTTTCTCATTTTATTCGATGTAAAACTCACAACATTTAAATTAATTATAAAAATTAAGAAGAAAATCACATTTCCAACAAGTTTAAAAATTGTATATGATCAATAGGCGACAGAGAAAAAGTTTCCCACAAAGGCTAATTGATGGAATATAATGAAGCAAAAGGTCCCATAACACTTTTCAATATTGCAAGCCAAACCCCACCTTAGCATGCCTTTTTTTTAATTATTATTATGATATATAAAAAGTGGACGATAATCATGTCATCAAGGTCAAACTTTAAGCAAACACATAGAACAGCAAATCACTCACAACTGGGAAGAAATTAGGGCCATCCCCTCTTAAAAGTTTTTTGGTAGCTTCTTGCACTCAAAGCAAGTAGACTTTCGTGCCTGCCCTCAATCTTCTCTTCCACAGCTATTCCCATCCTTTTCCCCCCCTTTTTTCCTTTTTCAAGTTTAGATTAGAATAAAAGAAAGTGGTCTTGCTTTTTGAAGAGACGAAATCAGTCGGCAGAAGAGCACCAATCAAGCTAAAGAAGACCGTTGGTTCCCCCTTTTTGCAGTAGAAGAATTGTACCATCATTTCCTTTTTGAAAAGTAACTATATAGTGAAAAAAAAATTAATGTTTGAACATTATGTTTTATTTTTACTACATAATACAGTGTTATTAAACTCGTTTTCGATCATTATCCAGTTGATCATGATACCAAATTATTAAAATACTAATTTAACTAATGAGTCATAACATAAATTAGTTGAACTGCTATATTTTTTTAACTAGATAATAAATATAATAATAAAAATGTTATAACATAATATCGACCTATATATTGAGCCACATATACACGCATACAATGATAAGTGCATTAACCAACATGCAATTGTAACATAGTGGTTGTCTCTGGTTGATCGAAATTGTTGCAGAAATCCATTCTCAACCTAATTAAGTTTTATTTGTTTAAATTAACAAAAATGCGATTCTTTAAGATTTTATTGGAAGCTTCTTTTTTAGCTTTAAAAAAAAAACTAAAATCAGGTTTTTATTTTTTGTAAATCACATAACTATAATTTTATAAATTGTCTTTTTAGTAAGCTATTTGGTTCAAGTAGCTGATTAATTCAACTGTTGAATTGTTGGATTTCGTTAAAATTTAATAACATTACCATCATCTGAAAAAAATTTAAATTATAAGTTTTTTATAAAATTTATTTATCCTTCATATGGTAGAAGAGGCTTCCTCCTTTTAACTTGAAAAACTACTAATTACTGTTGTGTAGCTCATTTTTATTAACATCTTTAACTATGTAGGAGCTTTTATCCAAACACACGTGCGAGTTATCGTAAATCAATTGAACGATTTATAGTTCAACCAAACAAGTCATCGACTTGAACATCTCTAAGATAAAGGATTTAGTTGTTAGTTAACAAAAATTTCTATTTTTATTTTTATAAATACTTGAAATTTTCTCCATTTTTTGTTTTTGAATATTTATATTAGAAATTATCAAAATTTAAAATGTTATTTTTACCATTTTGTGTAAAAAAAATAAAAAAAAATTAAAGGTAAAAATGATATATTGATATTATTAATTAAAAATATTCAAAACAAATAGACACAAAAAATTAGGATTTTACATTAATTCTCGTATTTTTTTAACCAAATACCAGGTGTTAATTCCTCTTCAACACATAAAAATAATTAAAAGGATTTTATTACCTCTTTAAATATAACTCTTTTTATACGTATACATGTTTGGTAGATTAACAATTCCAATGACATGTTTGGACCGTTTATTGGTCCAAAATCATGGTTGAATCAATCCGGTTTTTGGGTCAATAACTTTTGATGATATAAGATCAAAATTACTAGGTATTTATCAGTTGTGGGGTAGATGCATTATTCAACATAATTGCTCCATCTATGACTCATCGATCAATAGGAAATCATAAAAGGCTAGCCAACTCCTTATGATGAGAGGAGCACCGCCCCATGTAATAGCTATTAATTATATATTCCATTTAATTCTTATATACTTATTCCATTTTCGCCATATAGGGGATAGGGAGAAGATGCCAAATTCCCACCTCAAAAAGTTTTTGTTTGAATGAACAAGGCATCTTCTTTACTTTAAACTTTTTGATTACATGGAATCCTTAAAGTGTTACTAACTATAGAAAATCCCACTTAGATGAAGCCAGATGAAAAGTTACTTTTTCTCCACTAACTAATGGTGTTGAAGTTTTGTTCATGCCTTAGCACTACTAATCAACATCTCTCCGATACTTTACACACAAGCCTTTAGCTAGCTTTCTAGCACAAATTAACAAAAGCTCTTCTGACCTGAAATTGAGTAACCAACCATGCCCTTGGCCATCAGTTACATGTTGAAAAGGAAGCATGCTTGCCTACGTAATATACTTAAACCACACCACCTAATCCTTTCAATTCAATGTGTAGTAAGATTCCCGTAAGCCTTAAAAGCCGGGTTTTAAAAATGTGCTTATTAAAGTTGTGACAAATCTTTAAGATACCCATCCCTTCAAGGGACCTACAACAATTCATTCAGTGATAATTACAAGACATTTAACAACAAACACCTAATTAAACTCGTTGTAGTAATATAGATACCGATACATGTATGTGCAAACTATTAATTAATAGTGCCACTTTTCTTTTTACTGTCTTAATTAAATATATTTTTATTACTTGAATCCAACATCGATCAATTGTAAAACCGATCGGATATAGTCAATTAGTATTTGGAATGATTGTACTTCCATTATGCTTTAAAAAATTATCAAATATCCCAACTTGTATCTCTATTTTACTAAAAAAATCAATAAAACATTTCGCTCTTTTTTTTCTTCTTTTCGTTTATCTTTGACTAGAAATTTTCACCAGTAAAACTGAAATATTAACTTTTGAATAAAGTTGGTGATTAAGTAAACCTTCCTCAAAATCATAATTTTAGAATTTATACTTTTGATATTATAGATAAAATTTGTTTAAGGTCACAATTGAATATTATTGTAACCGTTTAAGTGGGGGAACTTCACAAAATATTTTGAAAGTCAAAAACATGTTACGTATTATAATTCATACATAAAATTTAAATATTTTTTAAGCAAAAGTAAAAAAGAAAAAAAAAAAAAGTTGGGCGAGGGGCTCCCCTCCCCGCTACTAAGAAAGAAATTGACTAAAAACAAACATGTTTTTCTAATTATCAATATTATAGAAGATATTAACAAAATTAAATTTCATATTGCGACTAATCCACACTCTCTCGCAAAATCTTTATGCAAATTTTATTAAGAAAATATTATCATCAATCTTAGAGGCTTTCATTTTAAGCAATTAATTCAAAGAAAAATATATATATTGCATTTCTATACTTTTAATGTAATAAGTATATTTTTAAAGTAACTTTTAGGATTAACAGCAAAAAAATCTATTTCATATATGCCTTAGGAATTATGTCAGCGATTACATGAGCTTTTAGAAAAAAAAATTCAGTTACATTTTTTGTGCTACTCAGTTATGACATATGCAATCCTGGTCGTGAATATTTTTTACAATTATATTATTTTATTATTATTCTTTTCCCTAATTTAAATTCTTATTTTATTTTCAATTTTTTTATGAAATGAATCAATTAAATATTTTTATACTAAAAATTATTAATCAAGATATCATATTTATTCATTAAAAAATTCAATTAAAAATTATTAATGATTATAGAAGAGCTGAAGATTCAATTAAGTTATTCATTAAAAAAATTATCAACACCAAGTTTAGTTATTATTTTGATGAATGTCTTCAAAACTATCAGACTGAATCCAAATTTCAGTCATGAGCCGTTTGAACTAAGGCATTCGAACTCTGTTCCTCACCAACGCCTCGCAATTCTCAATTACTTCATCCCAAACTGTATTTATGCACAAAAATCTTTCTCCTATCATGCTTAGAAACGACAAACTAACGATTAATATTATATTATTATATTATTTTAACAATCAATTTGTGAATATCTTATTATAAATTTATAAAATCCATTCATTACGCAATACAATCTTAATTTTACTACAACTAAAATATCTAAATATTGAATTTAATAAAAATTTATTTATGAAATAATAAAACTATATCTTGGATAAATTTGAATATACGTTTTCATATTATTATTAATATCTTAGTTTATTATTTAATATTATTTATATATAATTTTTTAATGTGTATAATAATAAATAATGTTTTTATTAAAAATTATAACACTTAATAATATCAGTATATTAAATTTTGTAATTTTAATAATAAATTATTATGAATGTGCAGTTTTTAACACATTAAAAATCTCTCTCTTTCTCTGCATATATATAATATTGATTTCACTGTAATTTAATCATGGTTGAATCATAAATTAATTTGTGGATCTAATTTTAAAAATATTGGTCTTGAAAAGCCACAAACTTAGTTACTAGCCTTTTAAACAAAATAACCACAAATAGATGAAATTTGATTTGCAAATGACAAGCTAAATAAAATTGTCTAAGTTCCCACATCCCAGAAAATACAAATAATTTTGCGAGCAGATAAAGGTTTGGTTTTAGAATATAGCGGGCAAGACAATTAAGTAAAATTATGGTCATGCTTATCTATTGTAGACCCTATTTACATGGGAAGCTAGCCATATCATTGTCATTCTCATTCATTTTATAGGACCTACAGATCGAAAATGCATTGAATATAAATTGAGAGCTAACCCACTTTCAACTAAATTCATAATTGCATCTATGATCATCTGCCCTTAGTTATCTTCATTGTTGAATGCATCTATGGATTTAGGTGGCATATTAATGGCAGGGAACCCTGAGGCAGACAATAATGACAGGATTGTGTTCTGTTCAGTCCATTAATTGATATATATAGTAACCAGAAGTTTCCAGTTTTCATGTTTTGTTTTCCATTCAACTATGCAGTCAAATAGTGTTTAGGGAATTAAAATTTAATGTTTTCTGTCTATGAAATTGTTTTTTATATTTTAATACAACATATTTTTTTCTTTATATATATATAAATGCTTAAAATCAACTTTAAAATTATGGTTAATAAAACTAAATTTGAAATTAATTGAAAAAATTTATCATAATTTTAAAAGACATTCATTTATATTTTAAATTTTGCTTAAATTAATAAAACACATGTACAATGCACTATACACTTATTCAAAATAATTTTAAAAATAAATGATAAATATTCTATTTTACCACATTTAAGTTGTTTTTTTTAACAAATAATAATAATAATTAGAAGTTTTTAAAATTTCCTCTCTTACTTAATTTATATTATTTATTTCAACTGTTTAGGAAAGTTAAATATTTTTTGAGTATTCAATATATGAATATTTGATTTTTAATATATTATTTTTAAAAAGTGTTTTTAATTTGTGCAAACATTCAAAATTTTACCTCATAAATATTGAATTTAACTTAAATATATTAATAAAATAAAAGTTTTTATACTATTATATGTAAAAAGTATTATATTTTTGTAATGATTAATTTATAATTTATGTATATTATATATTATAATTATTAACAAATATAAGACTTTTTATATTAATACTACTACAAAATTAAACTCAAATATTTATGTATAAACTCTTAAATGCTGCTCCTTAATATAGTGTTTTTTTTTTTTTTTTGTGCAAATGGGAATTGGGTTTAGGACAAAATTAAACCTCTCCTTCTTATCTCTATCTGTAATTCCATAGCCCTTATCTCTATCTAAAATTCCATAGCTTATATTGATTCTTTAATAGGACTAAGGATGTCAATAGTGTTTATTAGAATATAACTAATAATTGAGTTTTTTTATCAAGTCTGTTTATCAATTACTATTTTATTTTATTTCTTAATATGATTATTGTCATAACTTGTTTAAGTTTGTTTGGAAGTTTGATGATTCTTTCAAATTTGCTTTTCTCCTATAGAGAATTGTCCATGAAAAATTCATCACTAATGAGGAGAGAATTAGGAAGGGCATAATTGATTCTCCAATATGTCATAGATGTGAGATAATATTAAATCTATTATATATACTTTTGAGAGACTATTTCTATGTTACGAGTGTTTGGGATCACTTTATCTTCTTTGAGCATTGAACTTAATTTTTTAGTTCTAATTTATCTGTGTAGATATTATCTAAATTATCTAATACTTATTAAAAAATGGTCCATAACTAACCTATGATTTTTAGTATTGTCATTTGACACATTTAAAAATATAGGAATGAGTTTATTTTTCAAAAGCAATCTGCTCAGCCTATTATGTTGGCTCAGAATATTATTTTTTATGCTAAATATTTCTTTAGTTGCTGCAGGAATAACTCTAATTCTTTGACCAAATTAGCTTTAGATCATAGAAAGGTGCAACGGTTCCTCTTCCTGTTATCCAGCTAAAACTCAATGTCAATGGAATAGTATATAGAGCTAGTGGTGAAGCTATTTGTGATGACTTAAATGTTATAAAAAGTTTATAACCATGCTCTACTCTAATCTTAACCTCTGCTCCTCTCTAAAAATTGGACTCTGAGGAATCTCTACATAAACATTTAGTTTGTGATGCAGATAAACATACGAACTATATGAATTGAAGGTAATTTTAAGGATGTCCTAAACCTAAACATCATCCTTCAAGTTTAGCCTTTTTCTCATTCTTATCATGAAACAAATTTTTGTGTTAATGTCCTTGCTAAACTTAGCCTTGATCACTCATCCCCTCTCTCTATCTTAATGTCTTCCTTCCTCCTTTTTCTCTCCTAAATTTAGATGCCTGTGGCCGGTAGATCTTTAACCTCTTTGTCTTAGAGTCTATCTTGTTTTTAGACTCTTGAGCTTCTTTTTCTAAAAATATTTGATGAAACATAATATAAAATAATATTGTCATGTTTCACTGCTCATATTAATTAAAACATCATTAAATGGAAATATTTTAATAAAATAAAATTGATCATACTCCTTTTTTTTTCTTAACTATTTTATCATATCATTATTTTGAATTCATTCTGATGACTCGAATTGTGTGCCGACAAACTTGTGGAACGGTTTTATGTTCGGCCTAATTAAGTATACAAACCCTACTTTGTTAGTTTAAACAGGCAGCAACAAACCAAGAATCACGAATTATTGATGTGACTAATTAATTACGGATTTGGAACTGCTCTGACCCAAAGTGATTGGATGTGTTTACAAAGTAATAAAAATAATTGTTTTTATAAATTGAAATTAATTTATGCACATTAATTTTTAAAAAGTTAAATGAAAAAACATTTTTAAAGTATAAGAATATAAGTTTATGTTAACTTTTACAATCTTTTATTTTCATTACTAGTTTATTATCTTTTATTTTAAAAATTTAATTATTTTATCTACTAGTTTTACTAAACACAAACATATATTTTCATTCTTGTGTTTGTTGACACTTTAAAAACACATTTTATAAGCTGAATTTTTTGTTTTAAAACAACATCTTGTTTTTTCTTTTGTTTTTACTAAGTGAAACAAGAGCTCAAAAATTAAAATAAAATAAGCTATATTCAGAGAAGTACCCTTCTTTTTTATTATTAAAGTGTTTTTTGATGTGTTACTTTAGGCAGTGTTCTAGTTATTTAGCTATTAGTTAAAAGTTTATAATTTTTTGATTCCTAATATTTTTCACAATTACTTTTTTATAATTTTAACAATTATTAAATTAATACTATATATTTATTTATATTATATTTTTTAATTTAATAACAATTTTTAAAAATTATAAAAATTAAAAAAAATTATTATTCTAGTTTTAAGATTATAAATTATTCAAAATTAATTAAAATTTTAAAAATGTAATTATTTCAACATATGTAATTATCAAAAATAATTAAGTCTTGTTTATTACATAGTTATGTCCTTAGGTATTATTTCATATTTTCCTACTCACTTAACATTTTTTCGGTTAAAGACTTTAAAAAATTCCATCTATCATATTTTTTTCAGTTTTTAATTGACTTTTTAAATTTTAGATGATTTACTCATATATTATACTAGATATACCATATCTTTTTTTTATATAGCTACATAGCTTTATAAAAAGATGAGTATTGTTTTAAAATTTAAAATAATGTTAAGCATGTTTTTAACTATACATATTTATCTTTACACTTATCAAAGCAAGAGAGAGGAACAATGATATATGAAAATTTTGGATTCTTTTATTTCAAAGTGTGCTGTCTTTGTTATAATAAATGATTTATGGGTTATGTCAAAATGCATAACATGCACCATACTATACCAAAATTGACTTTTGGGCAGCTC
Source organism: Abrus precatorius (assembly GCF_003935025.1). Lineage (NCBI taxonomy): Eukaryota > Viridiplantae > Streptophyta > Magnoliopsida > Fabales > Fabaceae > Abrus > Abrus precatorius. Next base: position 33,477,719 of record NW_020874428.1, on the reverse strand, counting down.
TATTTCGTGCACGAATAATGCATAGTTGGAGAAAGTCAATTTCAGTGTAATGAGATATATCTCATGTAACTTTACACGGCCAAATGGAATGTTTATTATATCAAACACTTCTTGCAACAGGAGATCCAAATTCAATGTACAAAATATCAAAATACCTACTGAGTTTATATAAATAAATATGGGTCAGAAGAAAAAAAAAATAGTCGTTTTTACAATATAAGATAAAATAAATAAAAATTAAAAAATTAAAAAAAAATCAAAATAATACACATTTTAGTCATCGATAAGGGTGATAATTTTTAAATTTTAAAATATCTAAAAGTTGTTTAATTTGATAGATATAAAATATAAATTAAAATTTGAAATTAAATTAAAGATGTGACATTTAATTTTTTCACTTGACAAAAAATTAAATATTCAATGCATAAAAAAATTGTAATCTAATAAAAATAATAATAACAATAAAGATCATTGTAACTTAAAATGTGACTCCACAGTTCTACATAAAAGTAGGTTAAAAAAAAAAGATAAAATAATATATTATAAAAATATAGATGTTTTTAGTATTTTATAAAGGGTATCTATAAGATGCTATGCAAATACTTTTTTTTATAAAAACATTAACATTATTTGAAGGATATTTTAAAAAGTGTTTTAAAATTTCATTTTGGGTTGTATATTTATAATGTTTTGTTATTAGCAATAATTAAGAAATAAATATATGACTTAAAATTGATATATTCTTATTGGTATATTATCCTTATAAATATTTTTAAAAAATTAGGCAGTATGTCATCATGATAAAAATGTCACCTTCAAGATAGGGTGTTTCTTTGAAAACCATTCAACAAATTTGACATTATTAACTAATCAGTTTCCAAAAATAAAAAATAAAAATTAAATAAAAAAATCCCCGTGTGGATTGTATAACAGTGGCTGCACACGGCGTTGCAGCAATAAATGACATGTATGAGTAATTATAAACTTCATGTGTTGCTGTGATGATATTAGAGCTAAGTGGTCATTGAAATGACGGACTAGGACTTGACTCAAAACAACATTAAATTATGTATCAAGAGACTTCTACCAACATTTACTACAAGAGCTCTCCCAAATTCATTTAATTTAAAGCTAATTATCATAAATATGTTTAAGAAATAATATTAAAGTTTCAAAATTAAATTTTAGATCAATTCATAGATCTATTTTTTTAAATTTATTTATGTCAAATTAAATCAAAACTTTTTTGGTGGAAATCAAATCAAATTTATACACATTTTTAGATATTCTTTTTATAAAGCAACAACCACCTTCACTCTCTCAATTGTTTGTCAAAATTTAAAATTAACTTTCCAATTTAATCTCTCTGAATCTCTTTTGACGGATGGTTCTCATATTTGTTTTTGAATTTTTTCTGCAAATTACCGAATCTGATATGGTAGTAGCATTTTTTTAATTTTCTATTTGATCTCCTTTCTGTCTCTATATATAATATCTGGCAATGTTTATGCTAATAACTTTTTTTTTACTTGTTATTTCAACGGTAACTATTTCCTTCCCAATTTTCATACACGTATATGTGATCAGAAATAAAGGTACAACAATGTTATAAATAATATTTTATTTAGTTCTCAATCTTCTTTACATGTTACTTTCTTTTTCTCCTCTTCCAATAAAGCTTGTTTTCTTTGGCCATTTATAATCTGTAACACCTTTATATTTTTAATGAAAATTAACTGTGGTAATTGAAACCTGGGAGTTTACATAATCCCATGGTGTCAGCATTGGAATCCATTAACTTTGAAGGGTTGCAAAGTACATCATATACTACCCACCTGACATTCTTTGGTAGCTTCTTTGAAATTTCCTCTTAATCATTGTGTTTGTCCAAAAGCCTCCGGCCATACAATTCGCTGCCCTTGTCGCTCAACGCGGCATCGCCGATAATTAGAGTTGAATTAAACTTCAATCTCAACTCGCAAGGCATAATGGGAATTCGGAACATAAAAAGTTGAAAATTTAAACCCAACTTTCCATTACATAGATTTGCAATTTGCTGCGTATAACGTTGTCCTTTTACCTACATTAAATTTGATTACCAACTCTTTTCCTCGTGTCCTTCATCCAACATCTCGATTTGAATCACGAGCGCGTACGCAAATTATATGGCTTAACTTTCCCTTTCTGATCTGGTGTTGTGTTAGATATAAATATATATTTCATTTAACAAATAGAAAAATATCAATCAATGCCCATTAACTATTTTAGGACACCAGTTAAGAAAAACAAATTATTAAAAAAAACATAAAAGTTATTCACTCATAATATTTAATACACTTTAATGTAACTTTTAGTTAAGAAATTAATATTCATATATATTTTTAAACGCTACACAAGGTAACAAGATCCTTAAAAATTGTTGGCTACTCTGAAACAAGCGTTTTGTTCTAATTTGTTTTAGAGAATTAAGAGATGTTTATTATTTTTTATTTGTTAGTACTATATCAAGTAAAGTTAAATAAAATGATATTTTAAGTATTTTAATAAATAATTATTAATCAAGTACAATTACGTCTTTTAAAATTGACATTCTTCATTTTTAAAATTTATATTATTAATATAAATGTAAGACATTTTGAAAGTTTATCCCAAATTCCTATTATCTTAAACTGTAAATATTTAAAAATAGGCATGACTCGTTTATTTTAAAGGAAGAGGCATTCATGTATTAAAGTAATAACTGCAGTACTATATATAATAAAATGGACATGTCAGTTTTAAGGAGCCTAGTGCCAAGAAAGGGAATAAAGAAGATAAAAAAAGCTGAGTGGAGTCAGAAACTTTCAGGTCAGAAACTAGTGAAAAGCAGGGCAATCATGTTGATTCCTTGAGTCTTGCTGGTGGAAGGGGAAGAGAAAAAGAGAGACACATGCATACAGCAGTTAGTACATTGTAAGGCTTTTTTTTTCCAAAACTATCATAAGTTGTAGAATAGGCTTATGCATTTATGCTACCATATGAACAACTAGTACTATGCCCTTGACTTTTTCTTCTCCATTAATATAAATAAAAAACACAATTTTCTATTTCCGTGGTTGATCCTTTTCTCACATTCTTTTTCATTGAATATCTGTTCCACATTGATAAACAGTGGAGTCAAAGTCCACCAATCAAGGAGAGAGAAAAGTACGTGGTAGTTAATGCAAAAACGTGAAGTGGGTTGGTGCGATTGTGAAAAAAAAGCAAACGGAAGAAGAACCTGAGAAATGGCACCGACACTGTGTTGGAGTGTTGGGAGCCAAATTCCATTCAAAATTGCATGGCGAATTGACGTTGTTTGTAGTTTGTGCGTACTATAATATGTCACGCCTATGATTTTCTCGCGGCTCTTAGAGCGTTCATAAATCTTTTGTTGTGTTCACATTCTGTGATTTTTAACTTGAGCTAAACACCAAATCAAACATGAAAAATACATGCTTACTTTTATGTCGTTGATTTTAGAGGTTTGTTGACGGATCAATCACAAAGATATGCTATGTTTTTAGTTTTTGTAAGTATATGATCACTGGTGTAGCATTAATCTAAAATTCCTATTAATGAAATTAGAGCTATTTAATCATACCATCCCTCTCCCATGCCTACATGTTCTATTAATTGTTTATTTAGTTGAAAATTATCTTTCCAAATAGAAGGGGTTATGTGTAAAATTTATTCTTATAGAAATAACTTTGTTTTTAATTCTATGTAAACAAAATCTAATAATTAATTTCATGGAAATCAATTTTAAATTAAGGATAGCAATTGTTTCGGGTATTTTTTTTCCAGTCATCTTGTTATACTGAAAATGTAAATTTTATTGCTATTTATATTTTTGACAAACGTGTTTACTTTCTCATTTTTTGAGTAATAGCATTCAACTCAACGACTTTCTAACTTGGATGTAAAATATGAATAGATAATAATAATCCCACGCTGACCACCACAACTTTACATTGTGATTCCCCTTTACGTCTTTTTCTTGTTTTTATTTATCAGTCCTAAACTACTCAATTTATAGGCCCTGGCCCATATCATGTGGTCATAACGAAGCCTTATATTTGTATTACTGCATGACAAAAAAAAAAAGAATCGAATTGCTGGACTTTATACAAAAAAGAAATGAACTTTTCCTAGGCCCATGTGTGTTGAGAATCTACCACTAGAGACAGAGTTGATATCATGACTATTCTATGTGATCCTTATCCGAACATAATTTTGGGGTAGCAGATCTTTCTATGTTCTAGTCAAGTATCAAACAAAACCCAAAGTTACATGACACAGACATTAGAACTTCTAAACTATTGAAAAAAAATGGTACTGAGTTATCACTGTGGGAAAAAAAATCCATCAACTTTTTTTAACAGATTAATTAAAAACAACAAATCAATTTGTGCCATAGTCATTGCGTTATGTATCTGTCACTGCTGCTAGAAAATGTCATACGGAAAAGTGTTAGCAGCACACTTTTGAACATATTTTCAACACACTTCTTGGTTTTACTTTCTAAAACTATACCAACTACAGAGTATGTTAAAAAATATGTTCAAAAGAGTATGTTGCTAGGGTTTTCCATGTCATATATAATAAAGACATGAAGGACTTGTTTTAGCTGCTTGCCAATCTGAAACCAGTTGGTCTGCATCACCTTGGCCTAACAACAACGTGCTGTAAAGATAAAAATAAGGAAATTAAGGAGGTTAGTCATATGGAGAAACGCATGCCATGACAATAAATGTCATCCAAGGAAGAGGGTACAGCTGCCATGCAAATTTTAAGTTTGTACCTTAATTTGTGTCCTATTATATGTATAGGTGACATGTACTAGCCCATCACTAGCTTGTATAACAGCAGGATAAGAGAATTCCATTCCCATGGTATCCTCCAATGTAAGTGCTTCATGCCAGGAATCACCGTCATCCTCGGAGAGGGAAAGTTTAAGCACACCCCTTGAAATTGTATTATAAGCAAGCAATAAACGGCCATCTTTCAGCTTAACCCCATCAATGCCTAATACAACAAAACAGATTTGTCAAATAATCCACAATCAACTTTGTTCTTGCAAGTCCAATTAAATACAAGCATGATAACTGCAAGGAAATAATGTAAACAACATAAACAGTTTGGACAATTAACCTGAGTTTGGGTTGGGAAGTGGTGTTGGCTTTGCATATGCCCAAGTTTTGCCACCATCAAAGGATTCTGACATATAAACTCTACTGAGGCCAGTAAAGGATCGAAGCAAAAACCGTAGTGTCCCCTTTGCTGTTTGGTATGGTACTGGCTGAATCACACCAAGAGACTTATTCTCAACGTAAATTGGGCCATACTTTCTCCATGTCTTGCCAGAATCTGTTGTAACCTGTTATCATGCCACAAGCTACAGCAGTTATCCATCTGATCAAGTCAATTGTTTGACTAAGATAAGATTAGTTCTATTACAAACCTCTGCCCATGCTCCCCAAGAGTTCCAGCTTTCAACAGAAGATCCACAAAGCAAGTCACCATTATCCAGCAAGAGAGGCTGAAAAAACAGTAACTGAATTAGGTAATAAGAAGATAATTTTTTCTTTACTATGAATTCCAAACTTCAAGCTCAGACCAAATACAATTCACTGGTTTTTGTTTCACCTTATTCTTTATAGGTCCTAGTACACCAGGAAGAAGTTGTTCTCTTTCTGTCCAGGTAACTCCTTTATCATATGAGCGTTTCATGAATCCACTCCATCTGAAAGTAAATAAGCTAATTATTCACTTATTTTTCAAATTAAATAGTCTCATACATTTTAGTATGATGACTGCCATGACTGATTACGATTAAAATCTTAATTCAATATAAAGATATTTCTGGTTTCTCAAGTACAATCATTATAATTAAATAATTGAAAAATAAGCATTTTCAAAAGAAATTTGTGCTATATCTGTTACTGGAAAGATTAACCCCAATTGAAAGCTACCTAGATTTTACTAAATAATAATACTGAGTACCTAAACATGGATCTCAGTTAATGGATTCTCACAATTGGGACTGTCGATGTTCCATATAGTATGGTGCTATCTCTAGCTGAACCCAACTTCATGTTACTCCAGGGATTCCACTTTAGGTATTGCAATGCGAATTTCTATTCACTTTCATTGTTCGAATGGTATAACTTTGAGATTCATAACCATAAAATATACAAAAGAACTCATGCAAACTACAAAAAAAGTTGATGTGATTGGGAATCGCGGTCCTGTCAGTCCATGTGTTATCTCTAAGTATGAATCTAGAAGCACAATACTTCATGTAGGATGCTGCAGAATAATGAAATAGATGAAGAATGGTCTTATAATTGCAAACAATAATGGATCAACCCCTCTATGAAGGAAGAGTATTTTAAGGAAGTTGAGGATCACCAACCATCTCCCAATGTGCAGGTCATAGGTGCAATAGGAAGCAACAATATTTTGAGAAAAAAGAACAACATCATTTACGGTGTATAAAGCAATTATTCCCTCAGGCTATCTTTTTTTCCAAAGAAGGGGTGATGTAATGATAATTGTTTATTTCCTTCAAAATGTCATGCTACTCAGCAATACTAGGTTCAATTTGATTCCCAGCTGCTTCAATTAAAAGAATCTTACTACCATATGAAAGGGAATGGCAGAAACCACAGGTTGCACAGCATATACAAACTACACACAAAAGAAGATTGTAAGTTTTTGAAGCTTTACTTTTGAACATCTAGGCCTATTCTGTAGAACAGCAGTAACTCATTTGATGGAAGTTTGAACAGTGCAGGATTCCACATAGGAACATTTGGTTCTTCATCAGCTATTACAGGTGAGTGCCATCTGCCATTCTGCCAACCAAATTTGCATTCACAAAGTAAAAATAGCAGTCAAAACTTTAGAGCTAAGTGACATCCCCATTCCCCTCCTTCCAAAGATAGGAACAGGAAACAATTGTAACACAAGAAGGATTACAAATTTGAAATCAAATTATTCACAATTCACGTGTCAGCCACTTTGGAAATTTATGTACTTTCAATGCTACATTTCCTTATGTATTTTGTAAATCAAGAACCAAAAAAAAAATTATTCAGTTCTACGTGGAGACGCATTTCCATTGAAGACAAACAAGCACAACCTCCTACTCCTAGCTCTAGGCAGATGAAGAAAGAAAACTAAGCCAGAAAAGTTCTGACAGTAGAATTTTAAAAGGACGAGATTTAGGTATCAAATTAGACATCAAAACCTCTCTGACTACATAAGTATGCCCAATCTCCTATGAAGAGAAAGATAGAAAGCGCGCACACACAACATATGTATGTATGTAATTTAACTAAATGTATCTTATCTACCTTATACGTCTGCAACCATATTTTTACATCAGGTGCCCCCTCTGATGTGCCCCCATAATAAGCAACCAAAAAATGACCATTCCCAACCTGGTGAAATCAAAATAGATATAATCTGATGCAACATTTGAAGACAAAAACCCAATGTTTATTTAAAACAATGAACAAACCAAAAATACTTTGTAATTTACGACCTCAACAATTGTAGAAGCATGACAACTGTTGAAGGGAGCTGATTTTGCAGGAAAAGTGAATTCCTCCACAACAGGCCCTGTTATGCAGCCGCTGTTTTTATTACCTAAACTATCTGCATCTGAATTTGTAGAGTTTAGCCTGCAGAAGTTTACAACTTGATTTAGCTAATTACTAGAAGATTGAAGAACAGTGAGACTGGAAAGGAGTTTAATTGCTTCTCATTTTAGTGACAGAAACCTATAATGTGATGCACCAAGGTTTGTGAATATGACCAGAAAGCATCAACAGAAAAAAAAATCATATATAGAACTATAAAGACACTATATAAACCATTGGGTAAAGAATATAGGAAGTGTGTAACATAGATTTAACCCAAAGATTAGTCTCAGTAACGTTGAAGTAAACATGAATCAAGGTTAATGTTATTTTAACATAGATACAGACGCGCCCTAAATACATAAATCAAAGAGGTAAGGCGTGTACATACCCAGAAAACGAGTAAGTTCTAAGAATGATAGTTGAGACTAAGAACGCCAAATGGACTAAGGACATGGTTCCACACTTCCTCCCACTGACAGCTGCAACAATAACATGGGAGGGAAATAACTCATGTTTAATTCAGTCCAAGTTGACCCAATATCTGCCCTCAAAATTTTCAAACGTCATCATCTGCCGTTCATTTTAATTTGATGTGCTTCATGGACAGCCATATATATATATATATATATATGCGCACCCAAGAAGCATGGATTAAACAATGCTATATATTCTATAATAATTTTTTTGTTTTTGTCTGTAATTTTCTCAGCCTGCATCTATTTGTGACAACTAGGCTCTACCTTTACATTATCTATTCTTTTTACTTTGACCTGAATCTACACGTCCAAACTAATTAAGGAGGTACTCATTCTTTTCATGCATATTAAAGAGTAAAGAAACATACTATGTTTAATATTACCATCGATGCGAAACCGACAAGATTCCAATGCGTTTTTTCAAAATAGCTTTCTTTGAATAAATGTCTAGTGACATTAGAAAAAATCTAATACAAACAGACTTTAACTGATTATTATTATTATTTTCTTCATTTTTAGTGTATATTTGCATTTGTTTATCTCCAATTTCTTTGTAATTGTTTTCAAAAAATCAACATAAAATTTTCTAAAGATACACGTTGGAAGAGATTGTCGTATTGACTAATGAATAATTACCATATTTGGATGTGTTTTAATAATAGTTTTAGATTTGTAAATTAAAAATAGAACTAAATAGTCAGTAGTTATCGGAATATGTGAGAAGAACCGAAGTTCTAAATCACTATTTGTCTTTTGACATGTGAAAGAAATTGAGATATATATCACACAATCCGCAAATTAGAATTAAAATTAGAGTATCATACAAACTTACACCGGAGGAGGATTGGTGTTGGGGGCCTTAAAGTTCATATAAAAGTTCAAACAGATATCAGTACAAAACCCAAAAAAAAAAAAAGGTTCCGACGTAGATGAAAATATTTTAGGAGCTAAGAGGAAAATTTTTTGTTTGGTCTGAAACTATGGAGGTCTCAACCGTTGAACGGTATAGTCTCAAACCAGGCAAAAATTTGTTGTCAGGAGAAGATTCCGTCAAAACTTGTTTGATGGATCATGTTTTAGGGGCAGTATGGTTTAAAAATATCTATTATTAAGTTAGCCTTCTCGTTATTATTTTGATTCTAAACCTCTTACAAAGTTATAAACTACTTGCGAAATTTTCTCAGCATTTTTTTTCTTGCCTTTAATTGTTTTAGATTTTCTGTTTTTTCCTATATTTTCTTACTAGCAAGTATAAATGCATATTTGAATTAGTTAATTTTTTAAATCTGAGAACTCAATCAAACATGAATATAAACTATCAAGTATTGATTCAAGTAAAATAAGTTGAAAGTATTATTTTAGCAAATATAATTAAACATCACTTGTAAGAAGGGGTCAATCAAACATCTATGTTAACATGTAATTGGGCATGCTCTAATAAAAAAGGAAGAAGCTTGGACTGTTCAATAATAGAATTTTGAATTAAATAGAAATTCATGCATAAGAAAATATTTTTTCAGTGTGTAATCATATCCCAAAAGATTAACCTCTCATTTAATAGGAAAATGAATATTCTTAGAAACAAAGAGAGAAAAAAAATTGTACTTCAACTTCCGGGAAAAAAATTGAGAGGCAATATATTTAATTTTTCTCTCTACATATTTCTTATGTCTCAACAAGACGCATATGTTATTTTCTCTTCCATTTTATTGAGGTTCTCTTGTATTTGTTTTATTATTTAACTTCTCATTTTTATACTATGAATCTTTGAAACTGTTTTTTTTTTTTTTTAAGTTAACCGTAAGTCGTCAAAAAGGTGTTGTGTAGTTATATTTTCTTTTCACTCAAGCGTCCAAGGCCAGATCACCCATTTGTATAGTTTTGGATTCACATCAAATTCTCTCAAACAATTTATTTTAACGTTATAAATCATAACTTCCATATTAAAACATGATTTAATGTAATTCTTGTTACTCTTCCAACATGTACTTAGTTCAAGTAACACTGCTAAGTAAAACTAAATGTTAGGATTTGAGTTTTCAAAAAATGGACTTCAAGAAATGACTCAACTTATACTGTTCAAAAAATCCTAGTGTTCTTATTTAAATAAAGAACTGTAAAATGGTTGAGAATAAAACTTTACACTTGCAAATTGCAAATACCTCCACGTCTAAAGCTATCTCTTGAAACCTCTATTGTTCAGGTAAGGCATCTATTTTTCTTCCATTTGAAATATCATAAAAAAATATAAAATAAAAGCGGAAGGTGTGAAGCATATGCGTTTAGCAAATAGATGTAGAATCTGATTGTTTGCATACTATTTTAAGGGGGAAAAAACTTCTTTAATGAAAAAAAACCTGTCTCAGTTTTTAAAATAGAAAGTTTTTAAAATGAAAATCTAAAACAAATATGAAATATCTAACTGCAACCAAATATGCAAAATTGGAAATTACAAGTTTGTAATAAACAAAGAGTACCAATGCTTTTAGTCTTGCTCATGCGCTTACAACTATTGATAATTGAAAAGACCATATGATCAGAGCATTACAGGATCAGTTGTTTCTGCTTATTTGAAATTGAAACCAATTACTCCACATCACATTGGCCGAAGAACGACATGCTGCCAAAATAAATTAAAAAAAGAAAAGAAGGATAAGGGATTAATATTATCTAGAAATGCATGAAATGAATTGCAGATTAATTCATGAAAAGAAACTATCCTCAAATAACTGAAACCTACAATTTAAAGGCATCTACCATATAAAAATTTCAGCTTGTACCTTAATTTGTGTCCTATTATATGTATAGGTGATATGGATTCGCCCATCACTAGCTTGGATAACAGCGGGATATGAGAACTCCATTCCCAATGTATCCTCCAATGTAAGAGCCTCATGCCAGGAATCGCCATCATCCTTAGAGAGTGCCACTTTAAGCACACCCCTTGATAAAGTATTATAAGCAAGCAATAACCGCCCATCACTAAGCTTAACCCCATCAAGACCTAGTAAGCAAGAACAGACATGCAGATGCACCATTAATACACAAAATAGTTAAGTAGCAAGCATTGAAAAAGGGATGCTTAGGGTGTAGTTAAAACTTGGTGCCCAGTTCAGCTAAAAACACTTGTTATACTTGTGCAGTAAAAATTTGCAAGCAATATAGCTTGTTAAATTCACCTGAATTTGGGTTAGGGAGCTGAGTAGGTTTTGCATATCCCCAAGTCTTGCCCCCATCAGATGATTCTGACATACATACTCTACCAATGCCATCAAAGGATCGTAATAAAACACGTAGTTTTCCATCTGCAGTCTGATAAGGTACTGGTTGAATCACACTCAGAGGTTCATTTTCAATATAAATTGGGCCATATTTGCTCCACGACCTGCCAATATCTGCTGTTACCTATTGCACACAAGAAGTAATAAATGTTAGCCAGCTTACATTTCTAAGCATTAGTGAAACAAACCACTCAACTAGGATGAGCTCTGTTAAAACCTCAACCCAAGCTCCCCAGGAATTCCAGCTTTCAACAGATGATCCACAAAGTAAATTACCGTTCTCTAGCAGTATGGGCTGAGAAAAAGTAATCAAATTCAGAACTGGTGAAGAATAAATTTTATACAGCTATAAATTCCAAACCTCTTGCCATAGATAAAATGCAATGAAATAGATTCTGTTGTACCTTATTCTTTATAGGTCCTAATATACCAGGAGGAAGTTGTTCTCTTCCTGTCCAAGTAACACCTTTATCAAATGAGCGTTTCACGAATCCACTCCACCTGAAATATATAGACCCATTTTGCTCATATGAAAGGGAAACAAATAATTACCTAAAGTCCTATATGGTGAACCTGGGGAGGGAGTGATCACTTGCTGAGATAAACAACTTCATTCAAGACAAAGTCCTCATTCAAACTTTTCCAATGGGGAAGCACTACAACTCACTAAGAGGTTAGAAGAGTGTGTTTTGATATATAACTTATTTAAGCACTTATTTGAAATTTATTAGAATAAGCTGGAAACAACTTATTTTGCGAATGATATACCAATATTGAAGAAGCTGAAAATAACTTATGAGTGTGTATGCTTTTTCAAATAAGCTTTGAGTCAATACGTTTTTCCAATATATTATTTCTCATGAAAACAGTTCCATACGAATTAACAATTTTAATCTCTTTACCAATTGGGAATGATTTAGCTATAAATATTAACTTTCATGCCTTTCTGTTTCTAGTATTCAATGAATATATCATACTAACTGCCTAGTTACCTGGATTTTCCTAAGCAGAAGCAATATGGTTAAAGCATGAATTGGCATTGCCATATTAGCACATTAAAATATGTGTTAATACACAGCATAGTTTTATTTGGATCCAAAGCCAGTACCATCAATGAATTCCAGTTAGGGTGATAAAATGATTCATGAGGCTTACTAAACTGATTCATGATTCAGAAATGTGTTCATGACATATCCAATATCGATATAATATTCGGAAGGAAAGGTCCAAGGAAAAAATTACAATGGAAAATCCCAAATACACGTTTAGGTCTATAATGCAATGCAATGTAGTGAAATTGAAGCGGAAAAGTTTCATACTTGAGTGCCAATGTGAACTATGGACCGAGAAATCTAGCTGTTTCAACAACTACCATATATGAAAGCATTGCAACAATGAATGACTGCACAAGAGAAAAATAGATGTAAAACTACAAATAATTATAAACTTTACTTCTGAACATCTTGGCCTATCTTGTAGAACAGAAGTAGAACATCTGATGGAAGTTTGAACAGTACAGGGTTCCACATTGGAACATTTGGTTGTTCATCAGCAATTACAGGTGGCTGCCATATTCCATTCTGTCAACCAAAATTGTGTTTAGACAGTTAATGCAGCATTCAAACTTCCGGAGCTTGGTACTCTCCTCCTACAGATGTCTAATTTTAGAGCATAGATAGTGCAGAAATAAATATTTTATGACAAACAGATTCGAAATCAAAATTTCTCTCCACTTTTTTCAGCCACATTTGTAAAACTACTTAATAGCTAGCCTACATTACAACATGCACTTGTATGAATTGATTTTAGCTGCACTGTAGAGTAAAATTATTTCAATAGTTGACCAGCCAGATAAACCTAAACTCCCCAAGTCATGCTGCTAGCCACACAAAATGTATAAGATAGCAAGAATAGAATATTCTAAAGCTCAGTTTCCTAAGTCAGACACCAAAATTAGTATCATACTATAACTGTGAGAGAATGCCTAGTTTCTTATGAATTGAAAGAGGGATACAGATATATTTACTTTGTAAGTCTGCAACCATATTTTGACATCAGCTGCCCCCTCGAATGTGCCCCCAAAATAGGCAACCAAAAAATGATCATTATCAACCTGCAGAAATCAAACAGCATAGTATTGAGTTCATTTGACCAAAAAAAAAAATCTAAATCATCTTTCTTGATGGGCAAGGTTTTTGTTTTGAATTGGTTAACTTCTATTGAAAAAAAATGAGTATTTATTTCATTGTAAATACAACAGAGTAAATGGTATCTTTTGCAATAAAATTTATCCACTTTTAGATTCTTAAATTCAGCCTAAAGATGGAGGTTAATAAAATCATTTTATTTTTAATTTTCATGACCTCAACAATGGTAGAAGCATGACAACTCTTGAAGGGAGCTGATCTTGCATTAAAAGTGAACTCTTCCACCAGTGGACCCTCAATTGAACAATTGTTCGCCATGCCTAAACTTTGAACCTCCGAGGTTGCTGTGTTTCTACAGCGCTCGGAACAATCTCCTGCAAAATTTTGCTTCTAGTTTTAAGTCATGCCTGTTTTAGTAGCGGAAAATGGAAACGTGAAAAAATTACATAAGGAATGTGGGATAGAAATGTTTCGATTTGTAATTTGTAATCATTGTTGATTGATGGGAAGTCCAAAATCACCCTCAACTCACTTTCCTACAAATAAAAATTCTGGAGTGAAGTGTAAATGAGGTTTTACAGTGTCAGAATGCATCAACTTCAAAGGTTGTGCAGTTAATGGAAGCGGAGAAAATAAAGGAAAGAAAGAGAATGAAGTGGCGAAAAGAGAAACATGAGAGAGAGAGAGAGGGAAGGAGTGTAGTTGATTTGCAATGCGAATATAATGGAAACCAAAAAGAGTGTGAATGAATCTGATAGTGATACCTTCAGACAGATGCGATCATGGAGGTTGGATCTCCGGTTGAACTTGAAGACACACAATTCTCAAATACTGAAGTTGACCATCCAATGTCCAAAAGCATTAGTTTCCAGTGTTACACACCCAACGGTTGAGCTGGATTTTCAATTCTTTATTTTTCTCCTTATCAAATGTTAACCAATGAACAAATATAAAAATACTAGGCTGCTTCCCATGCGTTCCTCGGATTACATGATACATTAAGAGAACTTTCAAAATTTTAATTTTATAACATTATTTATTGTTATTTTTTTATTTTTTATTTAACTAAAAATTATGTTATTGATGTTTTTGGTGATGACATAAGAATTTAGAGTAGAATTTTAATTATATTAATTAAAAACTATATAAATAAATATATAAACAAAATAAAAATTTATTTATATTTATACACATGTGTAGATGGTATTAATGTTCTATATGTGTATACATATCATAATAGTTTTAAATGTGTTAAATATTGTATTTTTATACACAAAAATAATTTTTTAATATTTTAAATATTACTAAACATGTGGTAGATCTTTTCTTTTTTTTCGCTAATTAAACATGTAGTAGATTATCTAGTAAGAATTGTTTTAGTTTAATTTATATGGTGCATGAGTTCAAATGCTAACTTAATAAATTATATTAATAACTACACAAAGAAATATTTTATACAAAATATAATTTTTATCAAATTAAATTTTTAATTATAATTATATATTATATATTAAAAATTGTCAAAATTAAATTATTATAACAATATAATCATATTATTATCATTTATATTTATTTGATATATATATTATGTTAATTTTAACATACATAAAAAAATTATCAAATAATTTTATAAAATATACTTAATATAAGCTTTAACAAAGCAGGTAAATTTTAAATAAGATTTCTCAATAAATAAAGTTATATAATATAATCATTTATAAAACTTATGTTGATACATTTAATTTATTTTGAATAAAAATTATGGTTAAAAATCAATTATTTTTTAATTAAAAATGTTTCTTGAATCAGTAGAAAGAAAAAATTATTGTTTTTTCTTGGTGTAATTAAGATATATTTTTGATTATATTTATAAAAAAATATTTACAATATTACGTATGATATTAATTTTTAATGATTCAAATACATAATTAAAATAATTATAGACACAATATGGGTATAAAATTTAGATATTTTAGTATTATTTTTAACTTGAATTAAATTTTTATTTTGATTAAAAATGATTCTTAATTTAATCCCAAGTTAAAAAGGTAAAAGTTTATCTTGAACAAAAGAAGATATTTGAAAAAATAAACAGAAGTTTTGTCCAAAAATATTCGTTTTAAGGCCTTGTCCAACCCGCTCTGAGTAGTCCACAAATATAACGATGTAGGAGTGATTGAGAAGTGGGTCGTTGGAACTGAAGTGTAAGATTCAGCAGAAGCTGCTCGAGTGTTTGAGTGATGCGATTGCGCGGTAGCATTTCAGAAACAAAATGGTTGACACTGAGCATAACCATGACATTCACAGCCATTTCCATCTCTGGTATATGCTAAGCCCCATTCCATCAATTTTAAACTGTTATAATCGCTCATACTTATATTTCTCTTTTTGGCAATGGTAGCGTACCTATTGAAGAGAAAGTTGAATTCTCTCAACTCCAAGATCAAAGAGCTTGAGGCTTCTCTCAAG
This sequence comes from Abrus precatorius, assembly GCF_003935025.1. Classification (NCBI taxonomy): domain Eukaryota; kingdom Viridiplantae; phylum Streptophyta; class Magnoliopsida; order Fabales; family Fabaceae; genus Abrus; species Abrus precatorius. Next base: position 33,461,676 of record NW_020874428.1, on the reverse strand, counting down.
TCTTCCTCTGACAAATGCGCCTCTGAGAGACAGGGCCGAATTAGGGCCCAACAGGTTCCATTCTTCAACAACACTTCTCCATTTACTTCATTTATGAATTTCTAATTCTTTGGCTGATTTTAGGCCTTGAGAAAAGAACTAACGCACTCGCAACCTAAATCTGAAAACCTAAACCTCACTTGTTATCCCATGACCTCCATTGGTGTTGTTCACTCATGCTTCTCTACTAGGTATATTGGATTCCTTCTCTGTTGAGAGCATATTACTCGCTGCTTTAATGGATAATGAACCTTTGCTTCACATTTAGTGCAGGAATGGAACGCCAAGGCAACCGTTGCTTGTACCGCTTGCAAGGGCTTGTTTGGTTTTTAATACAGCTCGTGTTCCACCGGCATCTTTAGAGGGTCTAGGGGAATATTCTCATTGCTGGATTTTGTATGTGTTTCATTTGAATACCGATCTTGAGAAGCTGTGGAAGCATCCTTCTAAATCAGGGTTCAAAGCCAAGGTGTGTGCCTTTAGTGTAACTGATTAGCTAATAGCTTGTCTGTGTGGCATTTTCTTGCCTCAGTTTTGGTTTTCTAGAAGACAACTTTTCTTATGAACTGGTGGATGAATAGGTGAGGGTCCCAAGACTGAAAGGTGGGAGAATGGGAGTGTTTGCCACACGATCCCCGCACCGGCCATCCCCCATTGGACTCACAGTAGCAAAGGTAAGGATCCATATTGGCCTTGTGGGATGCTTCTGACATGCTTTTGCCAATCAAAATATTTTGTATCATTCTGTTGATTCATATTACTATGGTTTAATGCACATTGTTCAATTTTGGAGACTGGTAAACCACAATGACCTTCATGTCTCCGGAATATCACAGTATCCTTTATTATCCATAGATTTTATTGTTTTCTCTTGATGCTTCTGAATTGTCACAAGCCTGTGACAAATATATTCCTAAGACAAAATTTGGGATTTCAGGTCCTTGTACTAAAGATAGATTGCAACCCTGTTAGTTTTAAATTAGTGTTGGGATATTTTCACTTCTCTATAAAAAACAATAGTTTTATATTAATAAAAGGTGCTTTGTAAATAACTCCTCTCCTCCCTTCCCAAAAAAGTGTTTTTGCATCGCAGCTATGGAGTCACATTTATTAATTTTATATTTTTTTCGTGTTGTTTCTGTGTTCTTTTCCATCCAATTCCTAGAATTTCAATTTTAGTCTTCAAATAAATAAATGATGAACCCACTTTTGTGACTTTTATTTTGATCTAACTGTGAGCTATAGGTAGAAGCTGTACAGGGAAATATGATTTTGCTCTCTGGTGTGGATCTGGTTGATGGAACTGTAAGTCTCCATTGCCAATCCTTACTTATGCTAACTTTACTGGAATTATGTGCCACTTGTGTTGTTATTTATTTTATTATGAATTTTATGTGTTTCTGTGAATATGTAATCATGATGCTTCTGAATCTCAACAACAGCCAGTGCTTGATGTCAAGCCGTATCTAACGTATTGTGACAGCATCCGAGAAGCTACAGTGCCAAATTGGTTAATGGTAATGCTTCAGCTAGTATATATATATATATATATATATATATATATATATATTTTAATCTTTCTTAACAGATTTTATCAATTTGATTTTTCAATGTAGATTACTATAAGTAACTGCAAGCAATTGTTACCTGGATATTAAATTTAATCATCCCATGTGGGAAGAATGATATATAATCAACCATCATTACTTTTTACTTGTCACTGAAACTCTACTATTCTTGCATTCTGATTCTTTGGAAACTTTCAATTATGGTCCACGTCTAGAATCAGCAATGAAAAATATCCGAGTAGTATGATATTTTCTTACATCTCTTCTTAGAAGTTTAATAAATTATTATCTCATCCTAAGAAAAAAAAAATGTTTTTCTTCAGGAGGATAACTTACTTTCAGTAGCTTCTGTTAGCTTTTCGGAGGACTTCACTTCAGCACTTGAAAATTGCTGGATGATGGCAGTGAGTTTTTAACTACTCACTTGAAAGTTGAATGCATCATGTCAACCCTTCCCCCAAAACATAGAAACACTAAGATCAATTAGGAACATTAGCAAAGCAATCCCTTGACTGTTTTAATTTGATAACTTAGTTAATGGTAAAGATTACATTGAAAAGAAATGGTAATTAAGTGGCTCAACTGAAAAGGTTAGAAAATCAGGGAATGAAATGGCATAGCTTGAAATTATAGGGATTAAATTAAGCCTTGATTAACTGCGTATTTGAAATTTTTGTCAGTAACCATAATAGATTCACCCCTTTGGTTTTCAGTTTCACTGTGTAATTTAACCTTTCATATCTTTAAATAAAGAGGTGTATGACTCTGATCGTCATACCTCATGGAGCTTTTATTAATCTCAGTTTTTCTTAACCTTAATTATTCAGTACTGGTTTTATTTGCTTATATTTTAGTTGGTGTCATATTATATTTAAAAAGAATTGTTTTAGCTTCTTAACTAGGCTTACAAGATTTTTCTTAAAGCCTTACAAATGCTGAATGCAATTTTTGATATTTTACAGTCTGGTTTCTGCATTGCAATCTAAAAGGTCATGGGTTCAATTCCTAGAAACGGCTTCCCTTCTTGTGGGACGACTTTGTACATTTATCCTACCCAGATCCCTGTTGGTGAGAGCCTTGTGTACTGGGTCGCTTTTTTTCCTTATATTACAAAATGAATGAGAGGAAGACTTACAGAATTCCCAGTCCCACTCGTTGAGAGCCTCATGCACTAGATCGTTCTTTTAACCTCATATTACAAAATAAGTGAGCGGAAGCTAAAAGAATACCCTGGCCCTACTTAGAATAGGTGATCAAACGGAGGAAAGCCTGTTAATTAAATGTAGATTAAGACCAAAGTCATCTGAGTAAAACTACTAAAATTGATTTAGATCTAATTGGCCTCTTTGGAGAAATGGTTCTTAACAAAACCCAATTATGTCACTTGACTTATTAAGCTGAAACCAGTGGGAAAAGGCGTTGGTTGTTTTATATTGCATGATGAATATGAACACATGAATTTTTGTATTCTTTTTCCAATTTTCAATCTTCTCGTAATGCAAATCATAGGGATGATGATTCTCCCATACTGCTTCAGGAAAAGAAATCACTTTATGCATCGTCAAGTGAGTTCCAAAGCTTGATAAAGCAGGTCCTTTCATGGGATATTCGGTCATTGAGTCAACGGAATCGGCCTCATGACACTCTCCTGAAAAAAGACAACGGTGAACTATTGGGTAATACTTCTGATGTAGATGAGCGGCAAGATGAAACAACTTTACTCCATGAAAGAGAGCAGAACGCTTTAAATTCCAACGAAGTAATTTATCACCTGATTTTGGAGGGACTTAATGTCTCTTACAGAATTGATCACGATGGCAATGTCATTGTTGAAAACATATCAACTTCTGCTGTCTTGGATAATAAGCCTACCTGTAATTTCTTGACATGGAAAGACAATCTGCGATGATTTCTATTATCTTACGCGATTACTTTTTAAGACATTAATTTTAATTTCCTTTTCTACAAAATGCTTTTGATCTTTTAGAATTAACCCTGTTAAGGATGAAATGTACGCTTTGTGTTTGGTTTATTTTATTTTTGAATTTTTAATTAATGTTTCATTATAATTACGAAAATGTCGTCTTATCATTGTTATTTGTTTTCAAAATTTTGTGAAGGAATACGCAACGCTCCCCTCAAGTAATTGCGACTTGCTAGTTTAGCAATAGTATGCTGTTAGGTTAATTATTGGCATTTGAATGCAAATATTGGTTGGCCAAAAGAACAGAATGCAAATATTTAGAATAAGCGAATATGGGATGCTGTTTTGTTTGCTTGAGGTGTCGAAGTTGGAAAGTATAGCAAATAATAGAAATTATGTTGAATGTGTATGTTGGTTGGCTATGCCGATCCCTAAAGAAGCTTGAAGCAGTTGCATTTGAAACGATGTATGACGCAAGATATTCTAAAAATCGAGTAAAAAGATAGTGTTGTACATTAAATGAATATTTTAAACAATTTCTAGCATATTTTAATATTATATCTTCTTCTTTTTTGGCGATAATATATTTCCCTGATCATAGGAGTAGAATACAATTAAATAAAGATACAAGATTTTTGTTTTTGGTTAACAGTAACGATACAAGATTTAATGTTCAGTATGATTACATAAAGTTTTAGTCAAATTAATTTATTCAATTATAATAATTGTTAAAAGTAATAATGATATTGTACGTTGATGTTAATATTAAGTGACATATAATATGAAAATACAAACATTTTTAATATGAAAAATACTAATTGATATTTTACGAATGTTAATTAGAAAATTTAAAATAATTTCTATTTAAAAATATAATAAATTACTTTTCACACAATTTTAATATATTTGTAATAAATTTTATTTATTAATTTTTTAATCAACGTTAGTTAGTAAGATTCTTTTAATATAGCCAGGAATTTTAATGCCTTATCTAGAAGATGTCCAAAGAGACAACCCCGCCGCTGCGATTTCCCATGAATGGGAGACAAGACAAAGAACAGCGCATGCGCCACGAGCACAAACCTTTTCCCACTGACGAAAAGGGCTTCGAATGTTCAATTTTCAGACATTGACAAGTCGTGTATTTGGTATGAGTGGTATCAGAAGAGTCTCAAGTCTTCAAAAAAATTCTCAAGTGTAGAGCTGAAATTTACGTACGTTTGATCTTATCATTGCATTGTCAATATATGTTATACTTTAAAATTTAAAAAAATTAAGAACGTTTCTATACATCGGCTGATGATTATCTTATCATGTGTTCATTTTTAATTATGTTAAATATTAAAAATTCTTTCAACTTCAACTCTTAAAGTTAAAATTAAATATTTAAATATAATAATTTAACATTTATATATTAATTATATTAAAAATAATAGAATATAAAAATCTTAGCTTAATTATGTTTTTGTTCTCTATAAATATAGTCATTTTCGTGATTAGTTCCTACAAATATTTTTGTTATGAAGTGTTTCTTCTAAAATAAGAAATTAGAAAATAGTTTTTGTCGTTAATCTTCGTGGTACTACGTAGTCATTTTGAAGTTCAGTTACATTTTACGTAGCATGTCACATCATTTATTATTTTTTATTTAAATTAAAATTTACAAATAAATTCCTGAATCTATTTTATATAATTGCATAAAAACTCTTGTAACTTTCTTTCTTCTCCACAGTCCCTCTCCCTTCCTTTCTTCCCCTCTCCCGCCCTCGCAACCTCCTTCAAGCACTCATTCTTCCCTTTCCCTTCCTCCTCCCTCAGTCTCACAACCTACTTCAAGCATCCCTTCTTCCCTTTCCCTTCCCACTCCCTCATAATCCCCTTCAAGCATCCATTTCTTTATTTTTTCTTAAGCTACTTGAGTGGCTAAAACCTGAGCCTCGAGAAGACAAGCTTTTAGAACGAGTCCATTTAAGTGGCTTTCAATCAATTGAACCCATAAAAGCTTTCTCTTTCACATCTCAGGCTTGTTACCAACTCATTCACACCACCCATCTTATCATGTTGGTCTTTCAAGTGGTGCTGGTCCCAAGCATGAAAAGTTGGAAAGCATATGAGTTTTGCTTGAAATCATGAAAAGTTGGAACTTTTGTGTATTTTTTTGGATTTCTCATATTTCCACTCTACAATCATCATTTTCAAGAAAATTTAATTATACCACAAAATCCTCACCTACCTAGACTCTCTCCCTTCCGTCCAAGACTCTAATTTCACCAACCTTTTCTCTAGGCCCAATCCCTGCGATATCTTCCTCCATCTTGACCCTAACCACACCGCCCACGACACCTTTCTCGGTGCCAAGCTCTCATGGACCAATGACATTGCCGCCACCACGTTCCTCCTCAAAATCAAGAAGAAAGACAAGTGAAGGATTTTTCACCAATACTTCCAGCACATTCTCTCTGTCACTGACGAGATTGAATAACATAAAAAAAAATAAAATCAAACTACACATCAATTCCAACACCGGCGAGATGAAGGGGTTAGATAGAGTGTGTAGTGAAGAAGGATAGGGTGATGGAGTGGGTAGTGGGGAGGTGTGGGGGTTATAGTGGGACAAGGTGGGTTAGAGAGGGAGAAGGGGTGGTGTGGATGAGAATGAAAGTGTGGGCATTGGGGGAATAGTGGAGGTTAGAGTTGGGGTTGGGGTTAGGAAGGTAAAGTGTGGGGAAGAGGAAAAAGAAGGAGTGTAGGTGTGGGTGGAAGTGTGCAGGTGAAGGGGAGGAGTGGCTATCTAAGGAGGGAGAAGGAGAAGGAGAAGGAGTGGCCATGGGAAAAAGAGTCGGGATAGAGGTGGTGGAGAGGTACTGGTATGTAGAAGAAAAAAGATTTTTATGCAATCATATAAAATAGGTTCAGGAATTTATTTGTAAATTTTAATTTAAAATAAAAAATAATAAATGATATGATATGCCACATAGACTATGATGAACTTCAAAATAGCTACATGAAATGCTGAGTTAGTTTTCTGTTAGTCAGCTTAGCACTTAACAGAAAAAAATTAACGGCATGGACCATTTCTTAATTTTTTATTTTAGAATAACTACTTCCAAACAAAAATATTTGTAAGGACTAATTACAAAAATAACTATATTTATAAGGATAAAAAACATAATTAAATCAAAATCTTATTATTTGTATCAACCTCAAAAAATAATTGAAATTAACATTATTCATATTTAAAACATAGGTGGATTGAAATGATTTTAATAAAATTAAATTTGAATAATATGATTAAAATATATACTATAATTAATAATAGCTGCATATATTTATTAAAATTTGTAATTCCAAGTCATCACAAACGGAATCAACTGTCAAAACCGTGTGGATCATGTTTATTAATCGCTCAGGAATTCAGAATATTGTTTTTCCGTAATTGTCCTTGCGTTTTCAACGAAACCACCGCAAGCCCTTTTTGTGGCATGGGTATGTTATGTTATATTATTATTATTATTATATATGACCACCACCATGTCCCATGCACATTCATGTCCCATGCACATTCACTCATTTTATACTCAATCCACGGTGGATTCACAATTTCCAATCATTCAATTTCACAATTTCATTTTTTTTTTTTAAGTTTTAACTTTCAACAACCCAATCTCATCTTTTCTCCCCTTTGTCTAATAATTAAGAACAGAACACGTTAAAAGCCGTCAGACCATCACATCAACCTACCCAAAAATTTGAAAATTATAAAAAAAAATGTATAAATAAATTATTGTCTCTCTGTTATTTATTTTGTATGGAGAATCTTTCATTATATATCAGGGAAAATGACCAATTTGGTTGTATCATAATAAATTTTGGATACTCTTCTAATACTCTTCTCCCCTTTGTTTTGTATTTTTGGATTTACATAATTTAAAAAAACGGCATTCTTATTTTTAATAAAATTTTCATTTTATTTGAATTTTATTGATCTGGTCTTCTTGGTAATTATTACTTGTTCATTTTAAGATAATGGTATAACTGATAAACATAACTTGTTTTGTCATTTTTTTAAAGTGATAAATAAACAAAAACAAACAAAATTCCCATATTAATGTTTTATTGATATGTAATAATGCAAAAGAAGTGAGTAATTAATTAAAAAAATTATATGTTTTTCCTCATTTAAATGTTTTGTTCATCGGTGAAAAGAAAATAAATAGTACTGTAAATTCTGCAGAATAAAAAAAAGCATCTGTTGCCATAAAAATGGTATAATGGGTGAAGGGAAATATGTCAGTGGGTGGAGCGAGCATAAATAAAATAGGTTTACGTGAGACTACACGTTAAGCAAATTTCAAACATATTTATTATCATCATCGAACATTAATGGATGTTTAGAAATATATAAGCAGAAGAAATAAATTTGTCCAATTTTAAATAAAATTTCATTCGATTTGATTATAAAATTATTTATGATTTAATTTACATCAATTTTTTAAAAAAAATTAAACTAAAACAATATTTTGTTAGTTGAGTTAGATTGATAATTTTGTTTGTTTTATCTCAGTTATTAACGATACTATACAAATCTTTTGTTTAAAAAATATATATAGAGACTAAAATTTTTAGTATATATATATAAGAATAAAATTAATACAAATCACTAATTTTATTATTTTAATATTATAAGTATTTATAAATCATAGTATAAATTTATAATATATAAATATTTAATATTTTAGGGTTAAGTATGAACATTTATATGGAATTTGTATAAAAAAAGATATTCATTAAATTAAAGTTATAACAGTATAATAAATATTTTTTGATAAAAATTAACATTTTTAAAATTTTGACAATTTAATAATTTATTATTTTTAAGTAGTATGTTGCTATACTGCCAGCACTCTTCATTAACTCAATGTTATTAGAACTCATTTAATGTGGTAGTTTTTAGTTGTCTACTGTGTGTGCTCCTCGTTCTTAAGGCCTGGTTGTCTACTGCTACATCCTCTAGTTAGGTTGTCAGAATGACCCTTTAATTAGTTTCTGGTTTTGTTGGGAAGTTAGATACGTAATAATTAAATTTGAATCATGCTATTCTAAAATACAAAAAAATGTGTAATGTAAAAATAAAAACTAAATTATTCTTTATTTAAATTTAAATATTTTATAAAACTAATTAACATTTACAAGAGTCAATTTTCTAAAATTTTATAACACACGTTATTGTTGATGATTTTTTAACGTGCAAGTCAAACTTATATTTAATAAAACATTTAAATGGGAAGAAATAAAAACATTTCTCTCGTGATTTATTTCTTAATTAATTTAAGTTTTACCTCATGTCTCAGCAATAACATTTGATGCTCTTATTAGCAGTTTACTTTTATCAAAAGAAATAATTCATTTATTTTATTCCTTTCTACAGGTTGTTTTCTTTTACATTATTACTTCCTTGTTTCAAAATGCCGTTCATTCCTTTGAGATTTTTTTTTTTGGTTTCAAAATATTAATTAATAAAATTATTTTCATTAAATATTATATATATAAGTTTTAAACAATATGCTTTATAACCAGTGATTAACGGATGTCTTCTGAAAATTTCTCAATCCTTCTCTCCATAAGTTAATTGCTCTCTAATATACCCCTGTTTATATGCAAATTTACGTGAATTACATATGCAGATCAAATTTATGGGCTCTAGTGTTACACTATCTATATAAATACATTGAAGGATATTTATTAAACAATTAAATTGATTCAACACTTACCACAGGTATTAAGTCAAACAATCGTACGTAGCAGTAAAATTCTTTAATGGTACGTTTGTTTTTATTTATTTTTCACTTTTGCAATAATTATTTCACAACTCATATTTACGATGGACCGACGTCAAATAAGTAGATAAAAAATGAATGAAGCATTTAAATATAAATGTAAGTTAAAGTTAAACTATTGTTTGCATTTAAGTGTTTAGTTTTATATGTCTCACACTGGACATATTAATAGAAAAGGAATACTCCAACTCGTAGTTTTAAATTCAGAACTCATTTATTTAACGATATTTTAGCTTTTCAAATAATGACATGCTATTTATTGAATAAGAATTTTACTTTTTGGCGGTGAATAAATCGGCAAGTACCAGCAAAACATTCTTATTCATTTGTCCAATTCAACGCGTAATTGTTGATTACAAATGACTAAATTGATATTTTAAAATAGTTTAATCCTAAAATAAAAAAAGTTTATTATCTGGACCAATAAAATAGTTTGCTCACACAAAAAAGTACTAAAATAGTTTAAACATTGTTTAATTTTTCTAATGTCTAGAAGAAATATGAATTCAACGCTGGAATTGATATTTTACAGGTTTTTTTATTTTTTTATATTTTGAGCAGCTTCGATGTTTCTTAATTTCCAAAAAATAAAAAAGAAGAAAACAGGTTGGGGGTGAAAAGAAAACAATAATGACGAGGCACGTGGACTGGACAATGGTTTGGGTGGGGCGTGTGAGTTGGAAAAGAAAAGCACCTCTTTCGTAAATAACGGTCACAGGAGAGGGCATTTTCCGAATGCGAGAGAAAACGTTTCAATGACGGCATAATACATAACAACACAACCTTTTTGAAAGTGAAATCACCGCTACAAACTCCATTTTCTCATTGGACTTTCGTCTTTGCCTGCGTGCGGACTGCAGTCACAGTAAGACCCAAACCCTTCATACCCACAATTACAACACATTATAATAATAAATGAATAAATATATTCTTCCCTTCATTTGAATTTTTTGTCCAGCGAAGCCAACGGTGTTACGAAAAGAATCGAGTCGCGGAGAGAAAGAGAGAGAGAAGATGGATTCGCCGGCGATGACCGGCGACACGAACAAGATAGCGGTGAGGTCGTCGATTGTGGAGTCACTACGCGGCTGCGGTTTCTCTGGGATTCGAATTGATAAGGAGGAGTTGAAGAAGCAGCTCACCATGCCGCAGTATCTTCGTTTCGCAATGCGGGATTCCATTCGCCTTCAGGACCCTGCCGCCGGCGAGTCCCGCTACTTGCGCCGCACTGACGACGAGGATGCTACCGCTCCGCCTTGTCCCATGGTCGTCTTCATCAATCCCCGCAGCGGCGGTCGCCACGGTCCTGTTCTCAAGGAGAGGCTTCAGCAACTCATGAGTGAAGAGCAGGTTCTCATTTTCTCCTCTTCCTCTTCCTCTTCCTCTTCCTCTTCCTCGTTCTTCAAATTGCTCGCACTGGTTTACGGTTTCTGTTGCTTGCTCGTTTTGTCTGAATCGAATGTCGCTAAACAGAGGAAATCGTGAAATTAATTGGATCTAGTGAGAGAGATGGTGAAACTACTGAAACTGAGGGGTTAATTATCCGGGAGTGGAAGTATTGAAGTATTCTACTGGTGATAGCCACTGCTATTGCTTTGAGAATTACCGTCCTCTGTCATATAATTTTTCTTTTTCCTTTCGATCTTACGCGTATTGAGATTCAAGTTACATTAATGAGTTGTTGGATGTGGTTTCGTTGCTTAAATTTTTACTCGCATTATTTTCTTTAAATTTGTTTCGTTTTTCCTTGTATAATTCTTGTTTGGTTGTACACTGTAGGTTTTTGACCTTTCAGATGTGAAGCCTCATGAATTTGTACGGCATGGATTGGCTTGCCTGGAGTTGTTATCAAGTCTTGGTGATTCTTGTGCCAAAGACACTCGTGAAAGAATCAGGGTTATGGTATGTTGATAGGACAACTGGAACGTGTACTATGTTATATTTAACGTGGTAAAGTGCAGTGTGTTATTGCATAAGCTGTTGAGAATTTCTGGATTCTCTGTTCCTCATCATCTATGACTGCTAAACTTGGGTTCCATGTTTGGTTTCTTCCCGTTGTGCGCTTAATTTAGAAAATTGGAAATTTAAGGATTAGTTATTTTATTCTATTTTTTCCCTTCTAAATAAAGGTGAAATGCATCGATGAAGAATGATTGACAAGTGAATGAATATGTTGTTATTTTTTTTTATTTTAAAAAAGATTGTGTTAATTAAAATTCTAGTCGGACGTAATGGGGATAATGGTATGCGCTGAATTCAAGTATTCGATTTCATTTTATATTGCTATATTAGCAGTCACGTTGGATGAATGAAACTGGTTGATTGGACAGGTTGCTGGGGGTGATGGTACAGTTGGCTGGGTATTAGGATGTCTTACGGAACTTCGCATCCAGGGTCGAGAGCCAGTTCCTCCTGTAGGGATCATACCACTGGGCACAGGCAATGACCTATCTAGGAGTTTTCGTTGGGTAAGCATTCATATGCTTGGAAATTATGGGCTAATTGAATGTTTGACTTGGAACTACTATGCTGATCTGTCTTTCTGATATTTTTCAGGGTGGATCATTTCCGTTTGCATGGAAGGCAGCTATTAAGAAAAGTTTATATAGGGCTACTACTGGACCAGTTCACCGTTTGGATAGGTATTGCACATTTGTATGCTTTGCTTATAATTTATATTTTTTTCCTCCACTAAGTTTATTTGGATTGTAGATATGAACTCACAGAACTAAATTAGTTCAGCTTTCAACTTTTGCCATTATTAGTGTCATGGAAAGCATGGATGAACTTCTAAGAAAATGTAGAATTTAAGTTTTATATGGAGATATACTTTATTCATTTCTCTCTGCGGTGTGATACATATAAGATTTGGTATAATTTATTTTTTCAATGCAGTTGGCGAGTTTCACTTTCAATGCCAGAAGGCACACCTGTGAACCTACCACATTGTTTGAAGCATACAGAAGAGTTTACTCTTGATCAGGTTGTGAATTTGGTTTCTTATTAACTTGTTTTATCATTGTATATGAATTAGTTAGGCTTCTTTTGTATTAGCAATGTTTTGTTCATCATAGAGGATTTGGTTTCCAAGTACATATCCTTCACATGTATGTAGACGTAGCAAAGGATTAAGTTAGTAAACATCTTTGGTGATGTTTGATGTTTTTCTTGAAATCACAGCTACTTACCAAAATAATGAATATCAAATATATTTTTCAAGTGCATTTGTTGAAATAGTGATGCTTGATTATTCTATAAATTTTAATGATAATATACTTTTATAATGACTATCCCTTATTTGGGTTGTAATGTACAAAGTTTCTTCTGTCTTCTTTCTGTAGGGTGTTGAAATTGAGGGAGAGCTTCCTGAAAAAGTTGCAAGTTATGAAGGCGTATTCTATAATTACTTCAGCATAGGTACTTTGATTTGTACATTCATAGTGTGTCATATTGGTGCCTAAAATGACTATTTGTGAGGTTGGTATTATCTTGTTGGTTTTAGTACCTTTGCCTTGTTGGTTGAGATTAATCATTAAGATTTGAGAATGAAGTTACAATTTTAAAGCCAAATTGCTCCCAACATGGTATTCAATTTTAATATTCATGTATCCTAACCTGTATTTTAATAATGGACTTCCTGACTTATCTTGCATGTATTTTTTATGCTTGAAGTTTGACTTTTGGGCCAACAACTATTTTGTGCAACAATGGCTTGTGAGCTTAAGCAAGCTGGTGACCGTTTGTCTCACTGAAATGAATTGAGAATTCCTTTATACCTGAGATTTTATTTTTTTTCATGTTTTCTTGACCTGTTTGAGTGTGCATGTACGTATAATAAAGGAACTTGAAATGTTATGGCTTTCTTGGTTCAGGGAATCAGGGTGTTGTTTTAGGATGGAAACGTTTCAGATGGGCTCAACTGAATCTCTAATCTGTATTTTGTAGCGCTCTTAGAATATCCTGTTATGTTTTGCAGGAATGGATGCCCAAGTAGCTTATGGCTTCCATCATCTACGGAATGACAAACCATACCTTGCAAATGGTCCAATTGCAAATAAGGTATCAAATCTATGGAGCTGTTGAATGTGTTATATAAATTAAGTTACCTTCTTGCTTGTTTCAATTTACTTATTTGATGTTACCTTTTTTAGCTGGGAATCTGTATTTTCCCCCCTTTTTTTCTTTAAGCCGCGCACCATATTTTTCATTAACATTTTAGCTAGGTGTTAACAGTCTAATTGCTACCATGTCTATCCTAAAAATGATATAATGGATTTACTCAAGAATGGACTGTGATCAATCCTTTTCTTTTTGGCCGTAGATTATATACTCTGGATACAGTTGCACACAAGGCTGGTTTTTCACACCTTGCACAAGTGATCCAGGTCTAAGGTAAGATATATGCCAACTAAAACAGCTTTATTCTTGTGATAAATCAGAAAAAGCAAAATGTTGTGATAATTTTTGCTTCGTTTTTAACCTCATGTGACACAGATATTGCTCTTAGTTAGAAAAGGGTTATTTCACTAATGGAACAAGAATTGTCTTCTTTTCTTACTGTAAAAGAATTAACAATACAAGTTGACAGAAGGTCTGACACAGAGTTTTAGATCATCTCTTGCAAATTTTGCATCTATATCTAATAATTTTGATAGGGCCCCTTTTATTTGATATCTATCAATGGAGATAGATACAATACTTAAATATGATCTTATCATGTGAAATTGGTACACGAGAGAATCTATTCCTCAACTGTTAAACTTGAAATGCTTTGACCTTTGAGTAAGTTGAACATTTTCACTAGTTAGCCTGGAACAACAAAGGAATGATTGCTTTCATTTCCCTAAGTAATGTCATGATTCACCTTTGACTAGTAAATATAGTTTTTCCTGCCCAAAATATGTATGCAATTAATCACTTCAACTGCAACAAGTGGCATGACTGCTGAAACAAAATGGAGAAATTTATGCTCGACTTTGTAGCTTATGCTTGTAATAAACGCATGATTTTGAGTTTAGTTGAGTTGAGTCATTCCAGTCTTTCCAATATGGTCAATTTGACATAGATATTCTTTTTCTAGCACAAACCTTTTGTCTGAGTTTGTGACAAAAGTAGAAATTATGGTGATCTGCAGCTTATTTCAACATGGCTGGATGTTGATACAAGTTATCATATGAGAGATGAACTTGGATTATAATATCATTTCATTTATGTTGAAACTCTGGCTGAAGTGATACTTTTTAACATTTAGCAGGCAGTGTCTAAGGTAGTTTTGCAGAAATTTAATGGTGAAAATTATATGGTTAAATCCAGAATGATGATGTATATAGGCACTAGGGAAGATTAAATTTACCTTCTGTGCAGTGATTCATTTTCTTTTTGGAAGAGGACTTGAGAGGGACATAGTTACCGGGCTATAACTTGTTAAAAAGCAGTTGGTGTATATGTGCCACTTAATCTGAAATTTGGATTTGGTTTTCTCAACGGAAACATTCCAAGTCTCTTTCTATCTCCCCCCTACCCTCTTTTTCTTCATCCTTTGTATTTATATGGGTCCTCTGAAGTATGTTTTCTATTTGCATTTCTTTTATGTGCATTTTTGCCTGATAAAAAAATTGTCATATGGATAAGTTCTGTTAAAAATCCTTATTTATATGGCTCATAGTATTCCTTATTACTATACTCTTAAAAATCCTTTCTGGCATTAGGGGGCTTAGAAACATTTTGCGGATGCATATCAAAAGGGTCAATTGCTCAGAGTGGGAGCCGGTCACAATTCCAACAAGGTAAATTTCTATCTCATGTGGTAAATAAATTAATGTTTTCTAAACAGGCATTCTTACCTTTTACCATATTGTAGTTGCTGGCAAGTAATTGTGCATCTCTTCCTTATTTAATAGTTTTTAACTCCTTGGATAAGTTCTTGGAAATTCTGAATGCTTTAAATTTACCTAGTAAGTTGTGAATGTAGTAATAGATTAGTAGTATCTTTGGTGAAGTTTTTGGTTTGTTCCATGTTGCATGATAAGGTTATGTTATTTCCTTTCAGTGTAAGGGCAATTGTTGCTTTGAATCTTCATAGCTATGGAAGTGGAAGAAACCCATGGGGTAAACTGAAACCAAAATACTTGGAAAAGGTACTATATTCATGTTGCCTAAAATAATACCTTATTTGATGATATGAAAGCATTCAGTCTCTTGTTCTTTTGTTTTTAAAATCTAGTACTAGATGTGTAATAATACTGAATATAAACTAACTTGATGAAATTGTTAGTGTTATTCAACTTTAACTGTTTGACTGAATAGGCTTTTACATGTACTTCCAGAGAGGCTTTGTTGAAGCTGATGTTGCCGATGGGCTGTTGGAGATATTTGGTTTAAAGCAAGGATGGCATGCGTCGTTTGTCATGGTTGAACTGATCTCTGCAAAGCACATAGCTCAGGTACCACTTTATGTTTTTGGGTGAATTTTTTACTTCTCAAATGCAAAATTTTGAACTTAAGATTCCTTATTGCTCGTGTATGAGAGAGGTGGATACATTCTAAATAGTTAAAAGTGTGTATTTTCTGGTTGTTCTTGGCTTGTTGGATTTGAAAATTCTCATTGTAGATGGTTTATGTGTTGATATCTTCACTTTGTTGTAGGTGACTAATAGAATATAGCAAGATCTAGAAATAAACCCTGCACATAAGTATAGCAGTAGTATGATTTGAGCACCTTGGGCTAGGAACTTCTTAGTATATCTTGACCCCCTAAACAAATGTGTTTTCTAGCAAAAGGTGGTTTAAAGCCACTGCTATTACACAGAAGAAAACTTAGCCACTTTATTTGCAATACTGTTGAAATTCCTAAACTATAAACGGCTTGCAGTTATTGTTACTGGACTCCAAATTTACAACCTCACAGTTGAGTTTACTTTCATATTAAATTGGACAGCGTGAAAACCTTTTCTCTCGTCTGTCGATATGGAGGTTGCATTCTCTTCTCTTTTATATGGCACTTGTTGACATATCTGGTCATAGTTCACCTGTGAATGTGAATACTCTCCCGTGTTTGTTTATTTTGCCATCATTTGGCACTTTGAAATTTCTTTCTCAATGACTAGTCTGTCTTACTTGTCTCTCTCTCTCTCTTCACTGTTGAATTATATTTATATCTTTCAGGCATCAGCTATTCGATTGGAAGTCAGAGGTGGAGCCTGGAAAAATTCCTATATGCAAATGGATGGTGAACCCTGGAAACAGCCATTGAGCAAAGATTTCTCCACGTTCGTGGAAATAAAGAGGGAGCCCTTCCAGTCTCTTGTGATTAGTGGCAAGTGATTCCTAGGTGGTTGGCTGTTCCATAGCTGGGATTCATGAAAGGGTTGTGTATAATATGCAATCTTAGGTTCTGGCTTTCCATTATATGGAGAGTTTGATGTTGTAAAAAATAAAATTTCTTCTTTTGTTGTTTTATTGCAAAAGTCTAGTTTGTGATTAGTGGAAAGCAATTCTTTGATGGTTTCCATAGCTCGTAGTCATGGAAGGCATGTGTATTATACACAATCTTGGGCATTGGCGTTTCATTATATATATATAAGGAAAAATTATTGTGGAAAAGTCTTCTCTTCTCTTTTTTGTTAAGAAATTCCTGTTTTAATCATCTTTGGAGCGGTCAATATTGCCCGCAATTGCGGAGTTGTCTGAAAAATAGGTAGTTGGAGAGAATTTACATGGTAGGGTTATGACAACCTTTTCATTTGGTCCCTGACTGTGCTCACTGTTCATCATCAAATGTGATATCGTCCGTAAAGGAAGATGAATACGAACAGGGCTGATATGTCATCTTTGTGCATAAGTTTAATGCTAAATATGAACATATGAATAAGAAGAGAGGGAAATAAACTCAGGCTTAAATGATTTGATAATGAGAGCCGTATGAGACTTACCGCTTGTTAGGATAATATAAAAGCAGACCTCAAGTTTAAAACGTCTCTAGCTAGAATTAAAGAAAGAAAAAAAAGGAGAACAGTTACTGATTTCTGTCTTATCGTGTATTTACGAGAAATTGCTAAATACTAACTACAAGAATCTGCTCTGATTTAGTTAGATCCAAGAAGTCGATGACTCAACGGAATATACCTTGCGTATTTTGATAGCCAAAACAAACGAAGTGTGGTCTCTGTCTCGTGGGTATACTCAATTAAAAAGGCTTATGTTATATCTTGTACTAAGCGGTGATATGAGAACAAGTTTGTGAGTATAGATAGGGGTTGGAAGAGGAGGGTGAGGGGTGGTCAATATCTTGGAAGAACTGATCGTATGTCAAATGAAGTTTCGTGTATTAGATGACTTCAAATGTTTGTGTACTACATTGAAAAGGGAGGATAGTTATACTAATCTTTCCTGTTCTTAACAGTAAATACATCTAAATAATCTTTCATTTAGAATTCACACCTAATTCCTTTGTTTCTTATATCATATGTATGATTAATATATAAAAATAATGAATACCAATGTGTAAGAAAAATATATAAAATAACAGAAGTTTGCAATATATAGATTAAGCACGGTTTAAGCATAGTTACTACCAATACCAAGATAGTTCAATGTAATTGTCCTATTAAAAATTAATATTTGTTTCTTTGGACAGAGCATCCCTTGTATATCTTACTACGGACTTAAATTTTTCAAGAGGGAGATTCATTCGCTTTAAGGGACAACAGTGCAATACATGTAGTTAAATCACAACACCACTTTTTTTTTATACTATTTATACATGTAAAATACAAGTAATTCATTGCTGAAAACGTAGATCAACTTGTAAGGAATTTTTAAAATAATAATAATTTTATTAAATACTCAAAAGGTGAGCTTTGTTATCCATAGTAGTTAATGATTACTTTTGATTAGATAATTTTTAAATAAATATTTATATAAAAAAAAGAAAATATAAATTAAGAGGTTATTTGATTTCATGAATTTTTTATTTTTTTAATTTATAAAATTATAAGAAAAAATTTATTTTTAGTATTTTCTGTATAAATTTTATAAAAATATGGAGTAGAATGGAAATAGCAGTAAATTTGTAATTTAAAAAAATATTTTTAAAATCAAATAATCCCTGAAGTTTTTTTTATAAATTAAAAGTGTTTTTCTATAAAAATTTTATTTAGTTTGTTTAAAAATTAATATACATAAGTTAATTTTAATTGATAAAAAATAATTTTTATATTTTTATAAATATTCTTTTAGAAGATTATTGATACTGAACTTACATATTTTGATTGAAATAACAAATAGAAATAGAGTGAAAATGATTTTATTTCTCTCATTTGATAAGTCAGAAAGGAGGGAAGGGAGAATGGTATGCTTAAGGGGTGTGAGATAAAATTTTCTCCCCAATAGAGGGAGAACATGGAAGACTATTGCATAAATGTTGGTTCTCCTTGTGCATGGCTGCACCACCATTTCCACTAGAACTTAGTCAACCATAGGCTATGCCTTGTCTCCAAATTAGACCATCTACTCGTCCAATTGGAATTCTCTGATGTCACATTGACTGCTGACGTCTCTGAATTAGTGATAAATTCGTTAAAATTTGAATTTATTTTAATATTATAAATTGAATAAAACTAATAATACACTTTTTAACATATTTTTATTATTAATTAAATCTGTTAAAAATTACATAAATTTCACTTTTTTTTATTCGTAAACTAATTTTTCCCACACATAATTTTTAAATTTTTAATAAAATTTGACAAAAAAAAAAGGTAGTGTGTTCCTTATTTGCTTTCTTTTTCTTGGGTAGCTTTGCTTAATTTACTTTATAATAAGCCAAATAAAGAAATTCATCCATTTCGTTCATGGAAATACTGCATGGGGACCTCAGTGGTCCTGGTATTTGGACATGTAGGTGTTCATAGTAACCCATTCCCTTGTTTGGATACTTAAATTAATTTTCTCAATCACTTCTATAATAATTGATTTATAAAATTTTCTTTTCTCTGAAAGTAAAAATGTTTTTATGTCTCATTTCTTGATTTCTCACTTAAGAAATTTTTTTTCCCTTTCTTATTTTTATCGAAATATATATATTATTGTTTTTCTCACTTTAAATTATTTTTCTCCTTTCAAACGAAACACAAATTTATACCTTAATCTACCATTAAAAACCTAAAGAATTAAAAAAAATATAACTATAAAATTGTCACAATATTTTTTTTTATTTTAAATTTTTATAACAAATATAATTTTGTATTATTATTATTATTATTTTTTTATATAAGTATTTAAAAATAAAAATAAAAATAAAACGAATTCAACCTTACAATTTTTTAATTAAAAATGAAAAAAATATTTTTTAAAATCAAGAAAAACCTTAATATTTTTCATGTGTCGAGCCTTATTGGGAGAGTAAGGGGGGATCTTTGAGCTTGGTACGAAGAAAAGAGTAGCATTTCATAATTAAGGAAAAGTGGTCTGAGAATATTTTTAAAATGTAAAATGAAGTGGTTTTTAGAAAGACTGCCACTTGAGTGTAGGCTCGTAGTTTTTTATAATATTTTGATAAGAATGAGAACAGTGCCAATTTCTTTCTAATTTTTTTTTATAAATTTAATACATTAATACCATTAAATATTATAATTTTTAATACAAAAATTATATATAAATTTGTTAGCAATTGCAATTTTGCATGGATTAAAAAAATATTTTCTTTTTAACTACCGAATGGGAAAAAATTATAAGGAATGCTATGAAAAAATTGGGTGGGTGCAATATAATGGCTTCTTTGCATAAGATACTATACAGAGCAAGCTAGACTAGTACAAGGTAGAATATTATAAACAGTTATGTTTAACTGTGTAAGATCAAATTATAGTCCCAACTTATCCCAAAAAGCAACATAATTGTGCACAACCTGCACATTAATCACCAACTAAGTTCGGACGTAAACCCTCCTAAAGCTTGTTACTATTTGTGCCATATAATACACACATACAAGCACTCTAATGCAACAAGTTGTTTGCTATGCTATATTATACACATGCACATGATTTAGTTTCCTTTTGCAAGGAGTCATGAAGAAGGTTTTGTTAAACGGCTTCTATTCCCTCTTGTGAATGGTGACTTGGATGAACACGTGTTTCCGTAGAAGGTGGAGTACCAGGGAACAATATCTTCTGACTGTATGCTTTAGCCATTAAAATGGGCCTTTGCCATATCACAGTTTCAGAGACAAGTAACGTCAATAAAGTAGCAATGCTTGTGATTACGAAGAGCCCCGCAAAGCTATGAATAGTGAGACTTGGAGTTGAGGAAGACATTTGCGTAGACTCGTCTTGTCCTCCAATATCATTCGTCCCAAAATATTTTTGCTCAATCTTATTCATTAAATCACTTTCAGTCACATTCAAGATGGCTCTTGAAAAGTGAGCCGTGAGATTCGAGTTCAAAGGGAATGCCTGAAAATACAGATACATAATTAATTATAATAATATAGATAGATGCAGTCACTATACATGTATACAATATATATTCGATTAAATCAATATTAACTTACTTAAATTACTTAACGTCTAAAACAAGCTACACAGTCAAATTTTGCAATTAGAATAATTATGATTAAACACACAACTTACAAATTCTATATTTTATTAGTATACTTCAGAAACAAAACAGCTAACACAACACGGATTAAACTAAAAGTAGTATATTTTAGTTTTAAAAAAATTAGAACATCCAATAAAAATATTTTGATTCACTTTTAGTGTAAATTTTTTTATATTATAAATCAATTAAAATATACAATACATATAACTAATAATTTTTTTTAGCTAAAACAAATTTTAATTATGATTGAACAACATTATAAAAATACTATTAATATTTTGTAAACCAAAAAATATCTTAGACTGACCAAATCTAATTTATAAACATTTTAATATTATCATCACTCATTCATTTTTCTTTTATGTTACATTACATTTATCATTTTTCTTTTCTTATATCACTCTGGACACACCACATATTCTCCTAGTCTTACCGAGGAAGAAATTTATTATAATACCTAGCTAGAGAGGATGCACTTACAAAACCAAAGCCATCAGTTCTATAGGTGGGGCCAGTCATGATGTAATCGGATCCGAATTTTCGAAGGTAGACTTTAAGGCAGGGCACTTCATCGAATATAGCAGCAACACCTCCACCTTGGCTTCCAATTTTTAAAGCATGATGATAGTCAGAAATGTTGCTATATGCCCTCAGCTTGGATGGGTTAAACTTCAATTGCTGTACCAATAGATCATAAACGAAAGACCCGGTTTGATATCCAACATAATAACCCCCTTTTATTAGATCATTCACGTTGAGAAAACTGGGTCGTAGCTGATCCAATGTCAATATAGATGTCAAGTTTGCGGTGTAACTTTGCATGAGGACGAACGCCAATAGAAGCCAAACCATCAACACAAATCTCGAGCAGTTCTTGGCGACTACTTGTCCTGAAAATTCATATATTAAAAGCAATAAACATGAATACATGTATTTTATTTAAAAATGTCAAAATACATTGTTTTTATAATTTTTAATGTATCTGAACGTGATTTTTGATAAATTTTATTTATTTATTTATTAATTTTGTAAGCAGCTTCCTAAAGAACCCTACATAAGTTATAGTGGTTAAAAATATTAAAACATTAATTAATGTTATATAGTATTACTTTCTGGAAGGATAGCTTGTGAAATTGGAAACCATAAGATGGTTACAGCACTGAGCGTTCTTCGATTTGGCGAACCCTCTTGATCAGGCAGGGCATTTACATTTCTTTCCATGATGAGTATGACAACCCCTATGAACGTAGAGATCAAGATTATGCTCAACCAAAGATCCCAGCTGAATGGTCTAACAAAAATCCACATGGTTTGGTGCCTCCCATGTTGAACTGAGACTAGCATTGTAACCCCAGATTCGGTATATGGTAGTGTGAAATCTACGTATTTTGAACGGTTTGCCACGATTGTTACATCCCCTACCACAACATCGTACTGTTCCATCGTATTAATTTTAGCAACGAAAAAGTAGGGTCAAATTTCTGACTTTATTTTAAATAACTAAATAAAAGGCATGTAAATAGATGATTGAAATCTATGTACTTGTGTATATAAGACAAGTTACTAACCTTTGTTGGGATTTGTTGGACAAGTGAATCGTATGTTCCAGCACTCTCACTTGATTCAATAGCATATGGTTCAACATCAAGAGAAACCTTGAAAGGTAAGAGGTTTACAACGGCATTGAAAACATCCATGCAAAATCCAGATACGTTGTACTTTTTTTCATGAGAGTCCCAAACTACGTTCACAAATTCGGGGAAACCATCTGTCTTGGGTACCCCTACTCTCAGCTTTATCACACCCATCGATGTTGCATTTGACCCACTCCCCGTTTGTACCTGTAGCAGCACAAGCAAAAAGAACATAAACCAAGAGAGAAGGCACGAGAAGCACTTAGCCATCTTATAATAACTATTAGTAATCTCAATTATGGCAATAATGGATTGTTGTCGATCCCTCCTCTCTATATATAGAGTGTGGGCGTTGAAGACTACTGTTTTTTGTTTAGTTAATTAAATTTATTCAATTATATATATATATATATATATATATATATATATATATATATATATATATATGGAACATATAAAATAGAAAACCTCTTTATATATGTGTGTGTAATTTAAAAAAAAAAATACTAATCATCAATGTATTATTTGATTAAAAAAAAGAGAAAGAGACTAATTTTAATGAAATGAAGAGAAAGACAGGTGGGAGAAAGAGAAAGAATTTCAGTAAAAAAAAAATATACTTCATTTGTTTGACTAGAGAAAAAAAATAATATTGTATATTTGAAGTGGTCAATAAAGTTATTGAATTAAGAATCATTTTGTTTAATTGATCTAATTTTTTTTCTCTTTTTCAAATTCTTTAGTTTTAGATGAAGCTAAAATTGAGTTAAATAAAATTTTAATTATCTCTCCTTCCCTCCCATTCATTCTAAAAAAATAAATTAAATATGAAAATGCGGTAATAAATGAATTTGTATATTTAGACTGCTTTATCACGAGAATATTAATTCATATATATATATATATATATATATATATATATATAATTTGTAATGCTAAAAAATATATGCATGTTTTTCTTTAATTAATTATATAATAGAATATTTTACTTTTTTGGGTATTAATACTTAAATTATTATTAAAAAATTTAATGCAGTAATGTAAGATCCCATTGTATTAACGTGTATGTAATTAATCTACTTAATAAAAAGTTTTGTACTTGAATCTCATAATTGTGTGTAATTTTTTTTAAAATGTATTGTAATCTCTAACCTTGTAAAAATATTATTATTCAAGTATTATCAATATAAAAATGTAAATATATCACCAATAAAGTATAAATTAAATAAAATTATTATTTTTTCAATTATTCTTCGGTACACCTATCATGAAAGTGAATCTTAAGGAATTTTGCATAGAGAAAATAAAAAGAGATGAAAATAAATGAATTATACTACATAATTTAAAATAGCATACCTCTCTTTACATATTATACAGTTTTGTTAAACATATTAACAAACTAAATAAAATAAAATTAAATAAAGAATAAAAGGTGTTATACAAGAAAATAAAATTTAAAATTTTAAAAATTGCACGAGACATAATAGTATAAAAATAAAAATGTTATATTATGTTTAAATTGATTAATTTTCCATTCAATAACGAAAAAACATGTGTAGATTTATATCCCTGACAAGTTAAGCAAGTTTTTCAGCTGAATATATTTTTCATCTTTGTTTCCCATATCTCACTTTTGTGATCTGAATACATGGTCAAATTCATGAAAATTCATTATGTAAACTAACATTGTTCAATTTTTTTTCTTTTAAACTATTATCCCAAAAATAACGCTTAATTAATATGAGATAGTTTATGCCACTTAGCTTGTATAATTTAAGGTGCATTCAAATATGTACTTTAATTAAATATTTATTTAATTATTAATTTCTTATGTAAAATTAAAATAATTTATTTTAATAGGATAATTATATCAAAATAAGTTAATAATTTTTTATAAGAGTTATAAAGTATAAGTTATCTATAAAATTCTTTAAAAGACATCTTATTCATAAGTAAATATATTCAATAATTTAAGATGTATAAGTCACCAATTTAATTGATTTCGATGAATCACTTGTTTATTTTTTATAAAGATAGGATGAAATATCATAAATTTTGAAGTTAATTACATTATACTTTTATAATTTTATTCTTTTAATCTACAGTTGAATTGATCTTTCATTTTTTCATACGGAACATATCTTTCATAAGAAATATTCAGCACAAAATATATAGAAAAGTCAAAACATTTGGTTTAGTACATAAACATGGCAACATATATATAGACCGACAGTAATAAGGTATTTTCGCGGAAAGATAGATTTCTTATATTCTTATGGTGATCGAAGTTACATATGTTATGTGATTTTTTGTCAATGCAGACTTTAACATTCGGGACTTTGACCTACCAACCAAATGAGAACATCTTCCTTTCATCTCACTCTTTAGCTCTCGCATTGATTTATTCTATTACTAATTAATTAAGCATGTTGACTAATATAATTAAGTTTCTCAGAGCTAGTTAATTAGCAACGTTTACTTCAAGATTTTTTTAATTTGGGTGGATACTCCCACAAAAGGATACAAAATAGAGAAATTAAATCTATCGTAGAATGTCATATATTATTATAAAATGTAAATTATCAGTCATCCACGTGTCCACATCATAAAAGGAGTTTTGAATTGAAATGCCTGTTAGGTTGTGACACTTCCAAAATAAACTAAAATACATTGCTTGACAATGATTAACTGAGGAAAACAATGGTGTTTTGCATTTTAATACTTGGGAGAACGGCACAAGGTAGGTTCACCAAAGTTACATAATGATAATCATATTGCATGCACCCATCACCTGTCACTTCAAAATGTCAAGTCCATTGCTAGGAGAGTGTGCATCTGTGTCGATCTATATTATATATAGTTTTGCTCCTTCATTTTCTATATTAATCTTTGTTGATTAAAATATTAAAGTGGATTAGATTTTTTGTTCGTTTCGTTAATATTCTTTGAATTGAGACGAAGGAATTTGAATCTCCTAAAAATATGGTCTAGAATTCAATTCAAAGTTTATACACATGAACAAAAAAAATCTTATGGCCTAGAAAACTTTATTTTATCATGGAACCAATCCTATTGTTTTTTTTTTTTTAACCCTAAGCTCCTGCATGTCATTTGACTCATTTTATTGATCACTTTGTATATATCACCAGGATTGATGTGTGGCTTATACGTATCCCATGAATTAATGGTTACGGACATACTTAATTGACTTGTTATTTATCAATTGTTGAATTATGATTGTTAAAAAAAATTGTGCAGAAAAATTGAATGATTAAGGTAATATCATGCGATATGGTAAGACTTTCTTTTAAATAATATATATATATATATATATATATATATATATATAAATTTATCCATCAACTTGAATGACTTATTTATTAAAATTGTAAAAATATAAATAAAAAAATCAATAAATTTCTCATATATTACACAAATTATAACAGTAATAAAAATAAACAATTTAATTTATTAAAAAGAAAATTATTTAAACTAAGAAACATATTTTTATTGATATAATACATAATTTTTTTAATTAAACTACTAATTTTCAAATATCAAATGATTATTCTAAAATTCAAATAAAAATAAAAAAGTAAAATAAAACAATAAATATATTTTCTTTTAATAAAGAAAATCTGATTATTAAATAGTAATAATTTAAATTAAAAAATTTAAAATTGAGGAAGGGATTATAAAAACAAATGATTTAAATTGAGACACATCATATTTATTGTTGTGCCAAGATTTCAATTTTACAATGAGCTATTTTAGAGAAAAAATTATACGATTTTTTTATGTCAAAAAAATTTAAACGATTAAAAATATTCTTTTATTGGCATAATTTTTTATATGTAATACTAACTAAAATATATAATCTGTCATGTAATTAAAATAGACTGCATAAAAAATTATGATCGAGTTATATTGATGCATCAGCTTCATCAAAAGGAAAAACAAAATAAAATTAAATATAAATGCATACGCTCCAAATTTTGAAACATAATAGGGGTTTCCCATTATTTTGTTCCCTGTTTAAAACCCTCGGTGAGGGAATTGCACATTTCTATTGCTCACTCTTTAGGGTTTAGCTCTCGCGTTTACACAAACTACCACCCTCTCCGTGCAATCGTTCGTAGCAGCCATGGCGAGCACCAAAGTTCAGAGGGTTATGACACAGCCCATTGTACGTTTCTCATACACTCTTTCCCTTTCGATTTTGTTTTGCTTTAAACCTAACTTCATTCCTTTTCTGGTTTCGTCAGAACTTGATTTTCAGGTTTCTTCAAAGCGTAAGTCCTACCCACTCTCATTTGGTTCATAATCCCCTCTTGCCTTTCCCTAAATTATTTCTTCTATATCTAACTTGCTTTTCTTACTCTAATTGTAACTTGCGCAGAAAGCACGCATTCAGATTTGGCTCTTCGAGCAAAAGGATTTGAGGATTGAAGGCCGAATCATTGTGAGTGTCGTTTTTAATGCTTGTTTGTTACCTGGGTGCTCGTCAAAATTCTCTTTTAAAATGTTTTTCGAGGAGATGGAAAGTCTTCACCGAGGGGGAAGACGTTGTAATATTGTTTAGAATTGTTCTGTGATTATCGCTATACTGGATTGTGAGGGAATTTAGTTATAAATGGCCGTGTTCTATTGTTCCGTTTGCAGTTCTTGTCTGTGCTAGAGTTATTTTATTATTATCTTAATTGGTTGAGTTGTTGTGCTTATAAAAACTACTCATGAGGCACACGCAATAATATTGCTTATTGGTGTAGATAATTCTTAGGGCACTTATTTGTTTTGCTTGCAGTGATAATAATGTTATTTATGGTTGATTTTAGCTAGTTGGTGAATTGATGAGGGTGAGGCCGTCTGAAATTCATTTTATGGCTCTACAAGGACTTGAAAAAGTTGACCTGAGATTCCAATGAATTGTTTACAAAATACTGAGCCTCTTTCTCATAACACTACTTAAATAATGGGATTTTGATGTCCTGAATTGTCTTTAACTATCTTCTCTGGTGCGAAGAATTAAGTAGTCAGGTTTTTGGCAAAGTTAACCATAGCATTGTACAGTGCAACAAGGCTCTATGCAACAAAACCCTGTTGTGTGGGAGTCTCATATTATTCCCATGTGGCACATGCTGTACGACATGCCCTTAGATGTGTTTCTTGTAGCATGGGCAACATTCAAAATGGTACTAGTAGCTCAGAGAATCTCTCTTAAAACATTGTGATATAGTCTTGTTATTTTTCGTATTCCTAGAGCACCGAAAATCAAAGACTTTAAGCCTTGTTTAGGGCACACCATGAACTTGAGACCTCTGACCCTCTGGCCACACATTTTCCTTTCTTTCTTTCCTTTCCCCCTTTCTTTCATATCAGAATACTGGCCATTGCTGGCAGCAGATGTATTTCCAACAGGCTTGAAACCTCCTACCCTGTTTTAAGTCTTTTTGATAAGTTTGTTCCCCCTATTTGTTGCCCCACCTGTATGGATATGGATACACATGCCACTTGGCAGTATGACTGGCTGAAGAGCATGCACATTTAGTCATTTCATGTGTTAGGTTGATATAGATATACTTTTTCTGTGCCAATCATGGGACGAGAGGAAATGGTTATTGGTTTGCATTGTCTAGAGAATCTTGAAAAGAATTGAAAAATTGAGGATGAAAAATCCCCTGCTATTTTTCCAGTGTACCCTTAAAATTCCCCAAATATTATTTATTCCCATGTTGTCCAAATTGTGTAGATTTTCCTCATGCATTGTGTGATATGATCTCATATTTGTTGTCTTCGGGATATTTTGTGAACTTTTTGGTTCTTTTGGGGGGAGAAAGATGGTGGTAGTTCTTGTAGAGGCATACCGTTGTTAAAAATATTAATCATCTGGGCAGTTATTTAAGGATTATATGATTTTGTTGTTTTTAAAACAGGGTTTTGATGAATACATGAATTTGGTTCTTGATGATGCTGAAGAAGTTAACGTAAAAAAGAAGAGCAGAAAGACATTAGGTATGCTACCGTTTCTCAAATTTTGTTCAATTTGTCTTTGCCACTTGTTCATTTTCTGAAGGATTTTTTTTATTAGGGAGGATCCTTCTTAAGGGAGACAACATAACTTTAATGATGAACACGTAAGTGAAATTATGTTGTACTTTCATCTTTCTCATGATTAACATTTAAGTGAAATCAAAATAATACTTTTATCTTTTTTGTGATTTTCTTGCTTTTTAAAAAATTAAGTGAAATATTTCTCTTTCAAATTTCAGGGGGAAATGATG
Organism: Abrus precatorius; assembly: GCF_003935025.1. Classification (NCBI taxonomy): domain Eukaryota; kingdom Viridiplantae; phylum Streptophyta; class Magnoliopsida; order Fabales; family Fabaceae; genus Abrus; species Abrus precatorius. Next base: position 33,432,795 of record NW_020874428.1, on the reverse strand, counting down.
AGCACTCTGGGACAGTTGTATACTATAATTGCTATCCACCGAGACGATCTTTCCCTTTTAGTTTAAATACTATTTCCCTTGTAAACATTTTGAATATGTTGCATGAGAAATATTATCATGTATGAAAGTTTGTATTTTTCATGCACTGGTTAGACTCTTAGTTGAGCTGCTTAACATGTGTGTTATAACTTTTCTCTCATTTATTGGCTTTCTCTCCTTTTATCATGCACAATTAATATATTTTAGGTTTTAGCAACAGAGTTTATGGTGGAACCAGTTGGTAGATGTTTCTTCTTGTCACTATCTTTTAGTTCTCTTGCACTCTTTTTTCCTCTTAGGCTATATTGTTTCAAGGGAATTGGAATGGAGGAGAATGTAGTGGAATCTTATTAGTTGTCATTGTTTGAATTCCTAAAAGGATGGAATTGGGCTCTATTTCATCTCATTCCATCCGATACCCAAGTTTTCTTCTGTAATTTGGGAGGTATAGGAGGATGGAACCAACTCTCTCTCTCTCCCCCTCTCTCTTAATAATTATTAATTGTACTCTTGTCTTTAAATCCTAAACAAAGTGCAAAGTGGTAAATGTTATCCCCACAGTTCATAGTTGCTGGCTCCTTGCTTTGTGGCTTTCACAATATTCACTTGTTCAGGCTTTTGATTTCTGTCTCCTGATTTTCAGCTTCTTCCTTGGCAAGGTAGCCTTCATTTCTCATTTACTAATTTTTCCAATCCTACTTGATGTATCCACTTCATTTGTGGATTTGTTCTTGATTTGTCTCTCCATCCAATCACGCCTGCCTCTCTCATGTTTGACATTGCTTGTATTTCTGTGTGATTGCCGTTACTCCTTTGTGTTTATGAGCTTTGGCATATTCCCTGTAGTCACTGTATCTGACACTAAATTGTTCAGGAGAATAAGAAAAAGTTACATTGTGATGCAACAATTTTATAAGTATAATCATTACTTTAATTTGACAGGCATGATTTACATAAGCAAAAATTGGAGTAAAATTATTTCCATAAATTTCTGTGACAATTCCTTTCAGTTTTGCATTCTGTTCACACTTGGAAATGAATTTCTTGATGTATTCATGGCGTTAATGTATTTGGGTTGTAGCTTTTTTGTCTACCCGATTCATCTTTTGGTGATAGTGTGATTTTTGGGTTGTTTTGGTGGTTGTGGCATTTTGTGCTTCTCACTTGAATTTAAAATGTTTTATGACATTGGTTTCAAGTAATTGGTTCTTTTGAGGGGAAAAAATCATTTTGATTTTTTGTTTTTCTGGTGGGGTCGTCCTGGCATCAGGGAGTGAGCTTTATTTTTTGTGGGTATGTTGTTCCTTGGAAATTGTTTGGTGTTTAAGGTTTATAATGGGTTGGTGACAGTGGACCTGTTACAGTTCACTTGTTATTTATCTTCAAAGTGAAGCCTTTTTGTAATTTCTGTTTAGTTTGATAAGCTTTTCACACTTTTTACAACTTAGTAAATTTATCGGCCTTCAGGGTTTCAACATCAATAAGATTCCTTCGTCCTATTCTGCTACTTGATCGCTTTTCTTTTTTGGATTGTACGTCTGGGAGAGTACCTTTTAGTTTTTTCAAGGTGAAGTTGCATGCCAAAATCATAGTTTCCTTGTATGTTCCAAAGGACATAAACATGGTTATGCAAGTGAGAGGCGGTATCTTATGTAGAACAAAGCCAAACTAGAATGATATTTATTTTAGAATATAAAAAATACACAATTTCTCGTCACCAATTGTTCAGAATTATTTACGTGTTTCTTGTAATATTCATTACCAATTGTTCACAATTATTCACATTTTTCTTGTAATATTCATTTTTAAAATACCTTTACTTTCAAGGTTAATCTTTCTCCTCATTTTAAAAAACCAGCCCTAGTTGTTTATAGAAAGTTGCCCCCAAAATCTTTCTTTTGTTTGTGGAACAAAGAACTCTTCAATTTATAACACATTGAGCCCGGAACTTGGAGAAAGAAAAATCGACAACGGTTTTAACCCATTCAAAATGGGTGGGGTACTGGTATATAGCTCAACAAACGAAGAGTTTTAAAGATGGTGTTGCTAAGATTTCAAAGATCTATGGGTGTCCTCGTGCGTGAGGATCACACGTGAAGTTTTGTACTTGCTAATTCCTCTCATCAGCGTTTTTTCATATCCTTCTCGCACTTTTATCTCACATGTGGACGTGATAATTTAATGGTGATTATACATGAAGGAGGTGAGATGGGTTTTTTTGGCATTGCGTACAGATAGAGGGGTGATATTAGTGAGAATGTACTTCAATATTTAAGGGTGATTTTGAAAATCAAAATTACAAAAAATAAAATAAAATGCTGGTGTAAAAAGTAAACTCATTAGAATCTTTTATATAGTTCGTTGTGCTGGCTAGTTCATTGACTTTACTATGAAAAATGTGAAGTTGGAGTAATTAAGGATATGTTGTATGTTTTTTAGTTAATTAAAAAATATTTAAATGATTATTATTAATGGAGTGTTTTTCTTTTAAACACGAATATAAGAACTACTAGAAAAAGCTAAATAAAACTTATATTGTATAATCGTTTTTTTTTTTTAACAAAACTTGTTAAAATTGGTCCTAAGCTCCGATGTAACCATGTGATAGCGGTTCCATAAAAACTAAAATTTTATTCTCAATTGGCTAACTTTGCTAACAGTGTGTATGATGGTCAACTCCACAGAACTTCAAATTAAGCAATCTCTCGTGCAGAGATCTTTTTTCTTTTTCTATTTTGTCAATCATTCAGACAGTTGTCTAGTACTATGTATGTGTCAAGAAGTTTTTTCCCACTTGACCCCTGACTTGGGTGGTTGGTTGTTAAGATTTTTGTTATTATCATTATTATAATAAACATGAAAAGGAAAGCTTCTCTTGGCACGTCACAGCTTAGAGCATATTTTATTTGATGTGATCATATTTTTTAGTATTTATATTTATGAATTGCAACGTTGTAAGAATATGACTGTTTAAGCCTTGTATCATGGATCAAAAAAAAAAAAGCCTTGTATTTAATAGTTTTTTCGCGGATTGGGTGTGCATTTGGTTGGAGTGTAAACAAGTCAGCTTACTTGGGTTTTGGAGGGAAAACAATATAAATCAATCAAAATTAATGGGTGAGTTTGATATGAATTTGAGAAATAAAAAACTCGAACCAAATTAAGTCGATGAAAATGAGTCGAATTAGTTTAGACCATCAAGTTAACAATTTATATATACTTTTAAAATCGTGATTAGAAAAATTATAAATTTTATAATAGTTTTTTTTTTTAATTATTTGGTTTACAATAAAAATTTGCAAGTTATTTAAAAGGTCTTTAAAACCTAATAGACAAGTTCTTTTAGGTAAATATAAATAGTACAATAAAATAATAGTATCATTAGATAAGCACGTATAATAACTGCTGTATTAACTTCGTAATATATTGTTGAAATTATATACTTATTTTATTAAGGTTTAATTTTACTGATTTATGTTTAAGTTTAGATTTATTAGCAAATTAAAATGTAATTTTTTAAATCTATTTATAACTTATTTTTATAAAACAAGTTTTTAAATAAATTTTTTAATTAAATTAAACTTTTAAAAAATGAAGTCTTAAAAAGCCACCTACATCAAATAAAAAGGCTAAATCTAACCCTTGAATTCAATTGCTCTGAATAAGCTTAAATGTTCTCTCTCCGACTCCAACATTAATATACACAACTGTCTTAGGATAAGAAAGGTAACCCCAGAGGGTATTCCGTATTGCAAAGACAAAAAAAAGTGAAACAGAGAGGAATAAAGCGGTATTTATCGTCATCCTTAGGGCGCAACCAGGATAGGATGGGTTGGAGCTATGGAGCTTTCATATGATTGAGACACATCAGAATTGTATGCGTCTAAAAGAGCTCGGAAAGGTCGCTTATATGGGCAGGAAAAAATATCGAGGGACAAATCCGTAGGGCATTCCAATTTAACTTGTGTTAGAGGTAACAATGAAGGGTCCCATAATTAAGGCCCTCTCAATGAACCATTGTCGTCAGCTAGCAATTTATAGCAATTTTTATGTCTCCTCATCACCAAACATGTGTGCTGTTCATCGTTTGTTATTTTCTACCCACTACTCATACTGATCATCCAGTCATCATCCACATATATCATATCCTGTGGAATCACTCCATTTCTTTAATTCAGCTTTGTTTTATTTTCTTTCTGTTGTTTACTATGTAGTACCTTATATTCCTTATCTTGGGAAATGTTACATATAGGACACGGTAAGATCAGAGAAGGTGGTGCCTAGTGTCCACCAAAACCACACCTGAGTGGCTAGGAGAGATTTTTCTTTATGTGCCATATATGTAATCACGCATTCCCATTTGTCATTTCATAATATTTCCTAGTACAAATCCTCCTGAAGTGACAAGGCTGTGTGGGATTTTTACTCGCCTATTATTATTTTTAGTGAGATTATGCCATTTTTCTTGGTAAGGCACAAAGAATATATTACTTTGTTCAGTCTAGTGGAGGGCATGGTACCAGTTCTCTTCACTGCTTACTACTAGTGGTGAAATGATTGCAGGGAAAATTTTTATTCATGCGTGAAGTGAAGTTGTTGAGATAGCTACATTGCAGAGGTTGAAAACGGAACCCCGGAATTGACCGTAAGTGCTGCCATGCACTTTCCTGGGTTCTGATGCTCTTTCTTTTAGCCTAATATGAAGTGATCATCACCATATTCATCATGGCTGCATGCCCATGGAGGGAGATGATAAAGGGAGGGATTAGAATTGAGAAGGGGTTGTGATGAATTGTTGATGCTGATTTACCCAGCAGTATATGCTTATTACCATAAATTAATCTTCATGTGACCATTAATCATTCAAGTGTTTTTGCATATAAAATAGATTAAAAATGAAAGGATTATTACATAATAAAAAATTTCACAATAGTAAGTCAGCAACTTAATATAGTATTTAAGGGTATATAAACAAAACAACTATAAATTAAAATTGTTAATATCTTTTTAAACAATAAATCACTCAATTTTATAGGTCGGTCTCTCTTTATTTACTAACGGTGATTTTAATAAAATAATTTTTTTAAAGCTTAATAAGCTTGAAACTTTTAAACACGATATTTAAAAAATAAAAGATTTAGGTAAGAAATCAAAGATGGAAAGAAAAGAGTGACCACTTACCATGACCACCATCAAAACTTATAGTTTGCCCTTCCTATTCTTAATATGTCTCATCATGTTGGCCAGAAAAACGACATCATGTCCTACCACGGTTATTCACAATCTCGTGTGGTAGAAGCAAAAAAACTTGGTTGTTTCTGTTTATTATTCTCACGCTTTATTCAGGAGATTTTTAGTCTGCAGCAATAATATCAGCATCGTCTCCACACTTGTCTAGTGCCCTATTTTTTGTGAAACAAGCCAACCACACTCCTCTACTAGATTTGGATTAGCCAACACACCCAATTGGAGTCTGAAAATAGTGCAACATGAAATGGTGCAAAGTGGAACATGAAGTAAAATGAATCATCATGCATAACATTATTAGATTTGTGTGCCATTGGAAGTTAGTAAAAAAAATGGAGGACAACCTCGTGTGTCAATGCCGACACCCCCATTACCTCTCGTCAAATTTAGAATCATTGACGGGGCCAGGATGCCACCAACACAACATTAGTGCTCTTCACACTCAGCTTATAACTAAGTAGGTGATTCTTTTCATTGGCCCAAATGCTCTTTAGCACTAATTTAACTTAATCGACTAATAATCAGCGTTTTGAATTGATCGCGATTTTTGGATCGCAATATATTCGCAAACAAAAGCATCATGTAAATCTTGTTTAGCTAATGTGTAGAACTGACCTGTTTCATACTATTAAATATTGATCAATGAGTGTCTTTGTTTGGCCTCTCTATGAGGTACGTAGGGCCAGCCAATGTCCATCGTTTTTACTTATGATTGCCCTTATATACATCATGATATTTAATATTTCCTAAAGATGACATAAATGAAGTTATATAGGACCATAACTACAATTATAATATAATCCTGGAAATCATAAAAGTCTTAATGTTAAGTTATTGTTACAGTTACAAACCGCAGTTTAAAACACTGAAACTACTGTAGGATGTTTAGGTGTTTAATTAATAAATACTTGCATCACATCAAAATTTACATGGCCAAACAGTGAGATTCTTATATTGTATAAATATTATACTACGTTACTGAAAGAAAAAGTTGTTCACAACACATAAGATAAATGACAAATAAGATATTATTAAAATAATTACAAAATTACATAAAACACTACTCTTAAACGAATTTATTATTTCAATTAATTATTTTATCATAAACATGCTGTGTTTTGGTTCTATTCCAACGATATTCCCCAATTGGGTTTGATTCCGCGAAGTCATGAAATTAAGTTTAGGATCAACGAGGAGTCGTCACTGGGTGCAGGGGAAGCTTTCAAGCAGGAACCTCATATTTTTATAATAAAGCGGCTACAATCGTTTCTGCTATGTTAGGGATTAGAAGCAATTAAAGAATAGTTGCACACCGCTTAGCGCCATTAAATAAATACTCGTTAGCTTACCAAATTAATAAATGACGTGACATTTTATATCGATTAAGCAAATTTAGATTAGAGATGAAAAAAAGATGTTGGGACCAAAGGTTCACTGTGTTACATAGTTCCTGTCACTTTTGTCATCCTATTCAAATATTCTTAAGAAAAATATATTTTTTACATCTTTTAGGATTTCATATGCGTTGAGAGAGAAAAAGAATGATAAATGATGTGATAAAAATAAGTATAAAAATGTTATAAAAATACAATAATTGTTTTTTTAATAGATAATACATCACTTGTAATTACTTTTATTTTTGGAAAAAGCACCCGTTTTTTGGTAAAATTGGGAATTAAGTTCATGCGATAATGACTAAGAATATACTTTAACAAATTTATTTATGAGAAAGAAAGATGTAAAATAATTATAATAAAATTCATCATTATTTGTGTTAATTTTATGAATTTACAAATAAGACATTATCCGAAATAGCTTTAAGTGTACGGTTTGCAGCGCGCACTTCCTGTGTTACGTTGGCAATTAATCAATGATTGAATTGTCCATCTACTTTTACTGTAATAGTCAATAAAGTTTCTAACAAAACATGACAGCAGAACATCTCTTCCATTAGAGATGTCATTTGTACTTTTCAAGGTAGAGCTGCTGAAATGATAATGTGGCAAATGGAGGAAGTTAGTTTTTCTTTTTAGTGTAGTTACCCTTTTTTTTTTTTTATCTCTTTTTTCTTTTTGTAGAACCCTAATCTCTTGCGTTAATAAATTGGTCTGTAATTGAAAAAAATCAAATAACGTGTGGGGTTTGTTCAAATGGATGATAGAGCGGTCTACACGGAATAAGGACCGCAACACTCGGCGTAGCTTCATTTGTATGCTATATATCTAAGAGTTATGGATCAAACGTGATTGTGGATCCGGCATCAAGAAATTAACCGTGTTTATATTGCTAGCAGCTGAAAGAGTGCAAGAGTTGAAGACAAATTACTTTTTCATACTTATATATGACATATATTAACACATGACTCGAGTATTTAAGCTTTTAAATAGTAATTATAAATGTAAGATTAAAAGAAAAATTGGTAATACATGATTGAATTAGAAAATAAAAATCATTTAAAAAATTAAATAAATATGGAAATATCTTGAATTGAACTGGAAAGACATCGATGTTTTTGACTCCTTTGCTTCACAGTTTTGTGGCACTCCCTGTCTAATTTTCTAGTCATTATCTGCTTTCCCTTTTCATTTAGTCAGTTTTGCTATCATTTTTCCTTTCTTTAGTAATTGGCATATAGTGATGGTGTCGTATACTCATATCTGTTTATACAATAGAAAACTCTAATTTATTTTTGAGAAATTTGGCAGCAGTCATATTAGTTGTAGCGAATGTAAAATGTAACTTTGTCTACTAAGAAACAAAAAAGTTGGTTTCTTTTTCTTTTAAAAAAATGAGTCATGCACCTATAGTGTAATATAATCAACAGTTAAGTTGTTAAAAAATTAAGTTAAAGATTTTATATTCTCAAAAACAAAGTTATTCTTACGGATTTTATTTTAAGGGTGAATTTGAAGTTTACTCGTTTTCTCATTTTCACAATGAGTCACCATCTTATGCAATATGCGGTATTATTCAATACATTTTAATCTAATCATTAAGGGATTCATGGGGTAGAGAGAGACAGGATGAGAGGGTAGTGACTTGGTGGAACATGGCAGTGACACCATTCAATTTTAATGTCAGCATTTGTTAGTGGGAATCAGTATCAACAAGTTCCTTATTTCTTCGTCGAGCTCTTGCTCCTATTCGTGGCTTCTTTATTATTTGTGCTGTTCTTCAAAACAAGCCAAAACCGAAAATCACAAATTCGCCTAATCAACTTTTACCTCGTTCACTAATTCTAACCAGACAAATAACTATTTGCTTTACCATTATTGTTTCTTATCCTTTTTTAAAAGCGGTCTTGTTGAGTGAATTTCTTTCCTCTTTTGAGGTCTTTGGTGGTTTTGCAGCTTTCATTTTCTCTTTGTCGTCTTGTCTCATAGTTCAATTCGATCTGCAAATTTAATTTTGTCATTTTGTGTATTGTGAGCATATACATTTTATGCCACTTTATGCATCTAACATATTTTATGTGATAACCATATCGTATGTGTTTAACTCAAACCATCTTCATTGAGATTATCTACAAAACATGGGAAGGAGAAAACAAAAGTGAGTCTCTTTTCTTCCGAGAAGGGAACAAGTATTTTTAACTTCATTCCATTTTATTCGCGTTTTATGTTGTGATAATAGATTCCAACATTTTCCCACTCATTTTAGTAGGTATCTCCAGCTTTATTAGTTAGGCTTGCAACACTTATGGCCTCGTATTAGGCTGAATTAGTTTATATAATGTCGCATAAGTATGGTCCATATGTCTAAGCACTTCCACTCGAGTGCCTTATCCATGGTTTATTTTATAAAAAATAAAAAACTCGAAATTATAGCCTAATCCGTTTGCTTAAACTATGGATTTGGACACCTCAATGCTAGATTCATTAGTCTTTTTTTTGTTAAAATCAAAGGAAGGATGGGTATAACCCCACTTCACATACAATAATCCAGTAATTTTGCAACGGCTGCAAATAACGGGATTCGTTTTCAAAGTTTTTCATTTGGTGCAATCCCACCATTAAGAAAGTAATTAATTAGCCAGGATCAGACATACATTTAATAATGTTATCAATTTCTACGTGCTGTTTGTTTTTATTATTATTTTTGAGAGGAAAAAAGTATGCGTAAATGACAAAACCTCTCATAAAGTATACGATGCTTGTGTTACAGTGATACCAAAAAGATTGAAAACTGACAGGTCTGCTACGTGTTCATCTCTGATTTGTTATAATAGTGGAGCCGGAAATGACTTATCTTTGATGGCGAAGATAACTAATCAGGAAAAACGACGTCGTTCTTACGACCTCATCCTTACCAGAGAAAAGGAAGCTGTAAAGCATATGTATTGTGTATCCTTTTCATTTCCATCGTCGAGCCCCTTTCAAGCTTTTGAGTAAGCTTTGACTTCTTTATCTTTTCGTCTCTAGTCTTCATGACCTTGCTATTATTGTGCACAAGTCCATTCCAATTGACAATTTTCGGCTTCATCGTTTCAGATTTGAACCTTTGCACGTCTTAAACTCCACTTATCTTTTTAAAGACAAATACTACTAATACACTTTTTTTTAAAATTTATTTTTAATATATTATTTATGATTGATTTTTTAAAATATAAAATATTTATCTTACAAATTAATTAATAATTTTAAAATTTATTTAATACTTTAAAAATAAATTAATAATACATACATATATATATATATATATATATATATATATAAAAGAGTATGTTCCTAATACCACTGTTTATTTTTTAAAATTTAAAACCATCTAATTGAATATAGTTGAACTTTTTATGTTTGAAGTTTGCGTCAAAAGTTTTGGATAAAGTACTGAAACTACTAGCCACCAACTTTGCCCTCCCCTCCCATCATTTCCACTTACGTAAAGGTTGGGTTGATACTGTTCAATCAATGTTACTAGAAGCATAATAATTAATTGAGCCAATTGAATTGTAGGTTAGTGTGGACATTTTTTGAAATGCAAATTAGATCATTTAATTGTGCCTAACTAACAAACTATATCTATTTGTACAATCCTTCTATTTATATAATTAAAAATAATAAGCAAGTATTTTCTTCACATATTGAAAGTTTAAACGGGTGAATTGTTACAATTAAATCAGAACAACTATTTATCAAAAGCAATACTTTGCAAGCTTAAGTATAGTCTTTAAATCGATGAGAGAGCGATGTTTAAGTGTATAAATAAACTAGAAAAAAATATTAAAATATATTTATCACATAAAATAGCATTAAGCTAAAAGAACTATACTAATATATTGCGATGGTTTAATGGTTTATGTGGTAACTCTTGTGGAACAGCATGGATTATCTGATCAGAAAATTCAAGTTGTTTCCCCTTGATAGTTTAATGGTAAATAAGGGGACATAATATGTAAGGAACAACAAATATGGTTGAAATCATGTCTGTTATATACAATTATTACACACACCCATCCTCATTCGCTAATTTTTATCCCGTTCCCTCGCTTGGACGAAAGAAAATAATCCAAGCCAATAATTTATGAGATAATTTTTAATTTTATCTAGATAGAATTTTAATTTTAATGCGTAGTTTAGGTTGTGGACACTGGATTTAGTGAGAATTAATAAAAGAAATAATTATGATACAAGATGACTGCTAATAGATTTTAGATACATGTAAGAAATAGTGAAAGATAAATATGATCGCAAAAATACTGTAAAAAGAAAGGACAAACAAATCTACGAAAGTGACATACGTGTAGCTCACTTAATCATGATTTTATTAATGTAATAAGTGGGATTTGGTTTGGATTTATTCGTGAAATGTATTCTCAGAGCATTTGTTTCTTTGACATGTCGTTGTCCTATTGGTGGTGACTTGCTAGAATAATCTTAGTGGGAAGTGGGTAAGTGAAGATTAAACATAAAATAATGTTTCTTATTTTAAGATGTGTTTAGAGCAAGTGTCACATTTGGGAAAGGAATATCGTAGTATCCCTGTTGTCCTTGGCGTGTACGTTGGGTGGTGGAAGTTGACGACCAAGGAGTCTACGAATGGGGCCCAAAGTTGGAGCATGAATTAGGGCCCATATATACCTTAATTACACCCCCACCTCCTCCTTTTAATTTGTTAATTGTTTACTGCCTTTCCTTCTCGGACAAACGATAAGGTTTGAAATTTGTAGTCTCCAACTTTACTATCCTTGTTATTATTATTATTTAATTTTTGTTTATATACATATGCGTTTGGTACTTGGTTGGGACTTAATGAAAGTTACAATCATGTGACAAAGATAGATCATGATCATTAAGCTACCGAGTACCAGTTTGAAAATAAGCTTAAAGGCGTACAAATGAATGGGAAACCTAATGGCAAATTGTGTGGCAGGCAAATCATATATAGTGGAGGAGCAGGGTGGAGGGCACTTCAATATTAATGTTCCATAGTCTTTTGCATTATTTGGAATGCGTCTAGCTATTTAAACTTATTGTATTATTGCATAATCCTGCTTCTATGTATATGTAAAATGAAAGGGAAATCGTGTCTCTCTGATGTCAAGTTTGGATTACGGTTGTGAAATTATTGATTAGTTCTAGTTGGTTCCTTATATGTAAGCGCAATTACGCGAGTCAAATATATATATATATATATATATATATATATATATATATATATATATATATATATATATCATTTGGTAGGTTGCTATTTGTTAACTGAAGCCGAATGAGCGTTCATACGTAGACAAAGCCCAATCCCCCCAAAAGCAGAAGGTTCATTAATTCAGACAGAATGGGAATAGGAAGAGAGAGTAAATTAACGTCAGCCACTTAGCCACAACAACCTCCCTGATTGTGATATAATTCTTCCATAATTTTCTCGTTTTAATAGATTCTTTTCTTGTATTCTAATTTAATTATCGTTTTATATAGTTAATAACTAAATATTTTTTAATATCTTATTCTTAAAAATTAATTGATCTATTATTTTGAATAAATATATTAATGTACAAGTAATATCTAAAAGATACATTGATATCAAGTATCAAATTTAAATATTTATATATCTTAATAATTTTTTATATAATATTATTAATTCAACTTTTAAATAATCTTGTATATTTTTATAACTACGTATATTAAATTTTAAGCAAATTAGATATTTATAAATATATTATCTAAAATTCAATATTCATTTATATTTAAAAAATATATTACACATTAAAAAAATTAATATAATAGAATACTTATTATTTATTAATAAAATTCTACAAAATTAATTATTTTATAAAAATTTAATTTAATTTCATATTTTATAAAAAAATATTAAGAGATATAAATGTATTTAACTCTAGTTTCAACAAATTTGACTCATATATATTAAACGAGCTGTTGCATGTACCCTATTTTGGTTTGAAAGTAGTCAATAATATTTTTGTATAAAATTGTAAGTATTATTAGACATTACTTTCATAATTCATAGAATCTTATTTTTAATTTAAAGTACAAGTATTTTTTCATAAAATAATTCAGTAATCTTAGACAAATTCAAAACAATTGGTTAATTTACAAAATACTTTAGTAGTTGATTTATGCATTTATTAGTATAGTCAATGGAATTCTAGTGTATTATAAGTGAAAATATTTTATTAAATTTTTTTATGTGTTAAGTATATTATTTAATAAGATGATAATTTTTTTTTTTAAAATTTTTTATTATAATAAATAAGTTTGTTAATATTTATCAATAAATACGTGAATCAACTGAAAAAAATTATTTGAATTTTACATGTAGTCTGTAGTTTAAGTTCCAACAAATGACATGTGTGTTAAATATTTATTTATATTTTAAAAAATTGATTTTAACTTTTTTTCCTTTTTCAAACTTTAATTTACTCACCTTAATTTTTTTTCACAATAGTTCAAATGTAAACTATCTATCTTTAAATTAATTTTGTTTAAATTCTTTTAAATTTTTCCTGTCTTTCATCGTTAAATCTGAATTCTTCATTTATTTTTATTTGTTTATAAAAAAATTAAAAAAAATTCAGACACTGCATAAGATAGTTGGTACTTACATTAAATATGAAGCCTAATCACTTTAACTTGCAAGAGTAAATTATTTGTTTTCAAGTTTGATTTTATCACATTTTTTAAGTAACTCGTATATATAATGCACTAATAAATTGTTTTAAAAAATATACATATAAAAGAATAATTAAATAATAAAAATTTAAATATTTTTAATATAGTAAAATTTTATTTATAATATAAAATTGTTAAATATTTTTCTCTCATATTATTCATCGTTATTTTATTTATTTATATTTTAAGTCAGCAGCTTTTGGGAAAAACAATGAATGATGTAAATTATATTCTTTCGACCCACTTCATTTATTATTTATTAATGCTGTCCAATTAAAAATAAAAAATAAAAAAATGAGAGATTCCGTGAGAAAGGAGTATACCGTGGACACTCCCGTCACGCCATGCATGCGCCGCCGTTTCAGGATGGATACAATGAATCTTCTTAATCTAACGGCTGAAACGGATTTTCCTCTCGCTTTACTCAGTACAGTACACTACATAACTATTTCTCTCACGCTCATCAGGTGCTCCCCCACATCCACCTTACCATAATGGGCCCAATCTTGAATTACGTGATGTCACATGGTCCCATACTGCATTATATTATTTTAACAATATTACATGAACACGTTAACAAATACTTTAGTATTTATTAAAAATTAAAAATTATACAAAAAATATATTTATTATTAAAAAGTAACTTTTATTTTTTTTTGCAAATATTATATATCTCATTTGTAGAAGCAACAGGGAGTTGTACGGGTACCCCAGGCAACATCCCATTAAAATGTTTTAGTATAAAAACATGGCAGCCCAAGCATTTTGGTAGGAGAATCCCTTTTTTATATATACTATTATTCCATGTTAAATTCTTAATTGTCTAGGAGCAAATCACAAGTTGGAATCTTTGTATCCCGATAGAATTTACAATTACGATATGCGACTTAAACGAAAGTAAGATCCAAAGCCACTGGGCATTTTTGCTTTATATTTATTTTGAGATCATAAGCAAACTTTATTGATTACAATAACCCCAACTCATGAATCATGCATGCATATGTACGTTATTTAGAATTAGAGAAGAGGATTTAACGAACATTGTAATAATATAATTAATCAAAAAAGAAGAAGAAATTTGTTACTGTAAGTTTGGATCTTATCTATAAATGATATGACACACAGTAAAGGCCACCACAAGAGTGACAAACCCAGGGATTAAAAAACCACTTGTATATGCTCTCTTTTTTTTTAAATTAGTTAATTACATCATTAATTATCCTGATAAAGGGGTGTGAAACAATAAATATCCTCAAAAGAAAAACCCATGAAGGGGTATTTTATTTGAGTGTTTGTTTCTTGGCAAACATGCAAGAGGATCATATTCTCTTGCTCTCTGATATGATATTGACATGACGAGTGCGCATTCCTTGCGATAATAATCCTATCCTCTATTGAGAAACCCATAAACAAAATAAAATAAAAATTTGAGAAAGTCACAAAAACGTAGATGATACCCCACATGCCCCACACTGCTCATGAAAAATGACGACATCAATCACCTCTCTCTCTCCCATAATCCAAAACAATCAAAAACCCCTCTATAAATACCTTTCCACCCCATTACCCACTCCTCAACCCAATCTTTCACTAACTTTTCCCTCTCACAATAATTCCCTTTCTTCTTTTTTCTTTCCTCTGTTCTCTCTGTTTCATATAAACAAAAATGGCTGCATACAGAGAACCCATGAACGTGAACGAGAGAGCCCCTGTTTCCGCGCAACAACCACACTCGCCATGGCATTCTCCTGTTCCTTACTTGTTCGGTGGCTTAGCGGCGATGCTGGGTCTCATAGCTTTCGCTCTGTTGATCCTTGCATGTTCCTATTGGAAGCTCTCGGGGTACCTTGATGGGAACGGGGAATCAGAGCGAGACCTGGAAGCTGGGGAGGGAAAAAACGAGCAAGACCAGAAACCGCAGACAGCGTATGAGGAGAAGATCTTGGTGATTATGGCGGGGCAAGAGAAACCAACATTCTTAGCCACTCCGAGCATGTCTTCGAGCACCAGCACTAGCAGGTCGTCTTCTTTCGGCGACAACAGCAGCACCTGTACCTGTGAACAGAGCCAAAAATCGCAGGAAACGGCACAGACCGTGAAACAGGGAAGCGGCGGGACCACGGAAACACCACACACAGACACAGACACCTCGTCAGATCAAAACAGTTGAACTGCATCGCCACATGTTTGTTCGGGAATTTGTTTTGTAGCTGGGTTGGTAAATGGTAATTACATGAAAAAAATAGCAAAGCTCGTGAAGCTGGTTTTTGGAACTTTGTTTTAGGTGTCTCTATTTGCAACTGAGCTTGCATGTTCAACAATTGGTGGGAATTGATTTAGAAATTAGAATTAGATTCTTCTTACTCTCTCTCTCTCTTTTTTCTTTTCATGTGTATATTATTTCGGGAATGTAAATTCGTTGAGGTGGAATGGAAAGCCTTGTTGTTTCACAATTTTAGTTTTGGTTTGGTTTAGTTTGGTTTTTAGATAAGAATTGTAAGAGGGAATTTTAACACACAGGAGGGCTAGTTTTGGCAGAAAAAGAGAAGGAAAAAGAAGATGAGGTACCATATGTCCGTGGTGTCTTAGTCGTATTATGAAGAAGGTAACGTGTAAAGCCGTATATGCAAGCAAGAATAGAAGACTTGGTGTATGTGTGATGTGTTTGATGCGGCGAGAAGAAGCCGTGAAATGAAGTAGCCGCACTGTTCCTCGTGGCACTCTTTTAATTTGCTTCTGTTTAAAGCCTACCATTTTTTTATTTCTATATTCTCTATTCTTCGGTTTTTTGTCTGGCGTCTACCAAGTTCTAGGTTTTCTGTTGAAAACAGCTTCTGGAAATTCTGAAACTGCTGATTTAAGGGCTGGCATTTTCTTAATGTTTCTAGAATAATAAAGTTTCGTTGTTTCAACTTTCATGCCAAACAAACATTTTATCAGAGCCAAGCCAAGGTTTAAAATAAAGTAGATTTACCCTATCCTACATCTGTTTCTGTTTTCTTGTGTCCAGAATTCATATTAGGGATGTTATTAATAGGAAAGTTAGTAAGACAAATTTTTTATTAGGCTAAAATTTATTAAAAATTTAAAAAGTATAATAAAATTATTAATTTAAGTGTGAGAAAGAATAATAATTTTATAATTTTTAATAAATTTTAACTAATAATAAAATAAGCGAAATGTTTATTTCTCTCTCTTGCATTCATTATTATTAACAAGTAATTTTTAATGTCTTAGAAGCGTAAATGTGGCATTAAATATTTTGGCCCTGAAATACATTTTCCATTTTGTAGACTGCTTTAGTTGTCGTAAAGTCTAAAATAACATTTTTTTTATTTGGGGGGGTCCTCTTATTGATTGATATTCTTTTCAGGCATTGAAGAAGTGGGGTAACTCAAGACGGTATTGCGGGTTTAATGCATGTCGAGAGTGTGCCTCCAAAATCATGATAACATCAAGCAAAATTGTTTCGTATTGGTACTTGTGAAGTATATAGCAGTGCATATATTGCATATGTTACAAAGGGTGTCTGTAACTGAAATGCGTAGTACTTCTATATTCCCCCCCGAAAAAAAGTTAATGGTAAAGTGTGGGGAGAAATATATAATAGAAACATAATCCTTTAATTCTTGTAATTGGTCGATCAAAGCAAAACCAAAATATAAACGAATATCTGTACAATATTGCATGCGGAATAGGCAATCTTGAGCTGTTGTTCCTATTCTTTCCCTTCTTAAGAAAAATCTAATAATCGCCAAGTGTATTTCCCTTGTTTCGTTAAAGCAACCCCATATTCAAAAGATTTTCTTTTGTGTGTTAATTACGTGAGTAATAGCTATAACAATAGTCTTTGCTAATCCATGAATGAAAGATAAAAAGATGATGACACCGCTTTCCTTGATATTTGACTTGAGGTTCTATACTCTTTTGCATAGAAAATGCGTCCTCCAATTGCTTAGTGTAGCGCACCATATACCTTTTCGGGTAGACCTTGATGTACTCGTTCACCAAGAATTCTGTTCATCTATAATCTTCATGCTTCAAGTCATGCGTAGGTTTTGTCTAAAAATACATAAATTTAATATTGTAAGCGACTAAAACCATTGAATTACAATGGACCGTTCGGTTTATACTGGCCACAAGATGTTCAAGAAGTTACGAAATTGAAATTAAAACCTATACGAATATGCACCATATGATAATTGAAAACATGTTCCGTGTGAAAATAAATTAGGTTCCACAAAAAGAAAACACGAACAAAGAGGGAGGGGGAGAAAAGACATGCTTGTTAGTTGACAAATAAATGCAGTCGCCATTTTTTGGTAACCCTATTGCACCCCAAAATTGGATTTGGGGAAAGGAAAATGCTAATTTAACGTGATGGTGTCTCTAAAATAAAATCAACTTGGTCTTTAATCGTGGAAATCAAAAGTAAACTACGACGTTAGATTTCATTTCCCCCTTTATCCTCATTAAGTAGAATCAGGAAATGATCAAATTCCTTTATATACTACATCTTTGGTTTTCTCTCCTCTTTGGGAACGATGGTTGATTTTGTTGCATATTCTGTTGCCTCTGTTTTCCATAGGTGGCAGCCTCCCCCTACCCCGACCATATTCAAATACATAATCTTGTTAATATTATGGTTAATTATTTTAAAAATGGGTTTGATAAAATAATTCATAGGAATATGAGTTTTTGGGATTAATTTTGCATGTATAGGTTTTAAAAATTACTTATAAAATTGAAGTATAAAAAATTGCTCTTATTATTGACTCCAGAATTTCATATTTTGGTAAATTAACACTTTTTTTACATTAAAAAAATCAGTACACTTTTTAATGATAAATATCTTTTTTTTTAAAAAATAAAATCTTACAACTTTTTAATCCTTAAATTATGCCTTAAAAGTTAATACTAACATATTTCATATATATATATATATATATACACATACATACATATATAATTTTACAAATTTTTTTTTAAAAATTAGAGTTGTTTTAAAACAAAATTGAGGAAAAAGTTGAAATTCTGATGCCTACCAATGATCAAAGGAAGTAAGAAGTTATCCTTTTTCTATATGTATGAAGTTGCAATTTGAAGAATTAGGAAGAAAGAAGCAAAACTACATAACAGAAACCAACAACTAATATGAAAATGACAATGGCAATTTAGTGGGATAAATATGGTCCTATGCGGCTAGCTGTCTAGCTTGTATCGGGTTCAAATCGCTAAACCCATTGTCGTTGTTAAGGCTTTATTGACATTGATGCAACGGAATTGTCTGCATTATTAAAGAAGGCTATATGGTTTCAATCGAAAGAAAACAAAATTTATAAATGAAAAAAAAAATGAAAGAAAACGAAAATTCAGGAATATCATGCATAGAGGATAAAATTAGTAAGACATCAATATTGATATCATCATGCGGGCAACCCTTCCCTTGATCCCCTCCTTATCTATATCATTGATGTCATCATGTAACTACTTCATTAATTACTTGTAATTCTGCATCCATATCCATACATGTAATTGAGCATGATCATTTAATCAATGTTGGTTACTTTATGATTGATATATGTATGAGGGCGACATCAATTTCCTCCCACAATTCAATGACTCCTTCAAATGTGTTCACAAGTTGAGCAAAATGTGAGAAGTAACAACTATATTTTTGCATACGCCTGAACAGCGCAAAGCAAAATGTCACACAGCAACCTCCATTTGGGTCAGCATCCAACTATATATAATCATGCTGTAATCACCTCCTCCACTGGATCGTCTATTCAATTTAGTCTTTGATTCATGTATATCCACCTTACCTTAAAGAGATCATACAAACGAACCCCTTTTTCAATCTTTCACGATGTTAAATAATTGAAGCGATATTGCTAGCTTCTACAGTTATTACATCAATGTTCAAGTAGATTATAATGAAATCGTTTGGTCACGATGTCTTGAGATTCCTGTGGGTGACGGTTGTTTATAAAGAGAAACCTGTGGATTCAACGAGGATGAGGTACCAATAATTGTGAGTTGCCCATTAGCTACTTCGCGTCAAATCAAAACATTCCTTCATATAATGATGACAATAGTGTAGCCAAGGCACTGAACTTCGATTACGTTTTTTTCTCACTACCATGAAAATGGTCGAAAACCACAACTTTTGGACGCCTCAGTATATGCGTGTATATGGCTAGATAATGACCATGTCGATGTAATAATAATAGTATAAGACATGTCAAAGATTTTTAAAATACAAGACAACCCAGTTAAATATAAATATTATATAGTATATTTATGATGAGTGAAGTTTTATTTATTTTTTTATGGAAGTTGAAGCTTTTTTTTTTTCATTTGAAAATTTAATTGACCGTACCATGTTGGAAAAAGTCTTGTCGGTTGTTTCTTTCAAAAACTTCTTTTAGATAAGGTCTAAGTATAGATTCATATCATTTAACCTTTGTTAATATTTTTCATAAGAATATAATACGATATTTTGATGTTAATTTAAAATTTATATTAATTTATTTGAAATATAACGAGCAAAATAATTTAAATGTAAAATTCAATTATTTTAAAATTGACTATAATTGAACTAATAAATTTAATTCAATATAAACATATTATTTATTATTTAATGAACTTCATGTGAGTTTTATTAAACACCATGGACCCAGCTTATATTTGAAAGAATCCATATGAATTCACTAATAATAAAGTGTATTAAATAATAATTTAAAATTATTTCTTGAACTTTTTAAAAATAATATCACGGTGTAAGGTTTTTCAGCCCATTTTGATTTGAAACGATTTCTCATGAATTTTTTGTCAATCAGTGAACAAGATGGCCTAAGGAGGGAAACCCCACAGAGGTCACAGGCCCAAAGCCCAAAATGTTTTTCATTAAGCTATAATGTTTGGCAAACAAAACCCAACCCAACGACCCTCAAGTCCATTAATTTCTAGCCATGGCATGGGCCAGCTCATATATTTTAGCTTTTTGCATTATGATTTTTGCTAATTACATCATGGCCTTGTTTTTTTAGGGTGGTGTGAAAAAAATGGCAAGCATGCCCAACTGTACAACACCAATTTATGTCCACCATAACATCTTGGGCCTTGGGATCAAATATAGAGAGGTTTATTTAATAGGCCAAAAGACTTTGACAAAAAATTAAACTTTTATGTGAAAATTTAGTCGGTGAATATTTGTTTTAAGTCTTTTAGTACGTCATTTTGGAATTTGGAATGAGACGACTTTAACATTTTTTCTATAATTAGAAATTCAACGACAGAGATATGAAAGAAAAACTTCGCAAATATATAGACGATTAAATATTCAATAAAATGTAAAAACATACAAATGCAACCACATCTAAATTGAATGTCATATAGCAATTTGGATAGATGAGACATGACATCAAGTTGACCAACATTTTAATTTTGTGGTGCTTAAGAACCTGCAATACGTCCAATTGGCATGTTAATAACACTGAGTCTGATATATATATATATATATATATATATATTGCCTAGGAAAAACTCAAGGTCAAAGACAAAAAACACACGACTTTATATGACCTTGAGCTTCAAAATTACTTCTAATTAATGAAAAAATAGTAAGGTTTAAAAGCTTGTTAATGAATTAAGTGCAGCAATATAGTAAAATATATTTAATTAAGTAGTAAGTAAAATATAAACAAATAATACGCACTATATATAGTTATTTGTGGCCTCCATTTCTTAACCTACAACAATATCCCAAAGTGGTAGTTAAAGGATTCGACTACGATCTACAGCAAAATTTACCAGTAATGTTAAAAATTTTAATCTCAAATTCACCACTTCAAAAGAATTTTATTTAACTATTATCCCTTTTTTAGGATTAATTTTCTGAGAGTTAATCTCACACCTTTATCCGTACAAAAATGTGAAGATTTATAATAAATCACCAAAAGGATATCGCCTTGAAATAAAAAATTAAAAAATGTAGTCGTTAATCTTATAATTATATATAGCATGTAGTGTTCCAAACTAAACTCAAACAGACCATAAATCTTTTAGTTGACTTCACTTGTATATTTGTAAAAAAAATGTATAGATCATCAAGCTGACTGCTGAAGAAGGAATCTTAAGGGCATATTATTTTGTTACAATTACAATTATATCTATAGATCAACAATTTTAAAGAGTACAAGTATATTATTTTATGTTACAATTACAACTGTTAGTATTGTATCTGTTCCAATTCAAACCCCGTAATTTATTATAGTTGTTCAAGCAATCTTGATATGAGAAGTTGAATTAGCCGGCCAAGGTCGTTCGGCCGGCATTTACAAGTGGGATTTTTTAGGACAAAAACGACTTTGGCACTCTTTAAAAGAAAATATTTCATTTGAGGACAAGCTCCTTAAGTTTTTCATCACTTCATATCCCTTCACAGAGTTCCAATTATGGGATCCTCCTTCAGTTGCTGCGGCTCAGAGAAGGTCGAAGAAGTGTATGTAAAATTACTTTTCTTCATTTTACTCTTATGAAAATCATTTTAAAATAAATTAAAATTTGTAACATTGTATGTAATCAGAATTTATATATAGTAAATTTTTAATTAAAATATATAATTAAATACCTTAATACAGTTAAATGTTATAGTTTTTAATAAAAATATTTTTTTATCATGTCAAATTTTTCATGAATTGGAAAAACTGAATTACTAATTTTAGCTTTCAACAAAGTTGTTATAATGATCATTAATCTACATATTATGTTATTGAAATTGAACTTGCAATTTTGTAGGCCAACATCATTTGGTGCAGTTAACAATTCGTGGAAAATATTCACATACAAGGAGTTGCATGCAGCTACCAACGGATTTAGTGAAGATAATAAGCTTGGTGAAGGTGGGTTTGGAAGCGTCTATTGGGGAAGAACCAGTGATGGTCTTCAGGTAAATATTGAATCATAGGCCTCATTTTTATTTATCCACTATATGTTCGTTATTGGGATGTCAATCATGGAGTTCAAAACTCAGTGTCAGTCTCTTCACCATTGACTCTTATGGCTAATGGAAATTGCAGATAGCAGTGAAGAAACTGAAATCAATGAACTCGAAGGCAGAGATGGAATTTGCAGTAGAAGTTGAAGTTCTTGGAAGGGTTAGGCACAAAAATTTACTGGGTCTTAGGGGCTACTTTGTTGGGGATGATCAACGGCTTATAGTCTACGATTACATGCCAAATCTTAGCCTGCTTTCTCATCTCCACGGCCAGTTTGCTGTTGAAGTGCAACTCAATTGGCAAAGGAGAATGAAGATTGCAATTGGCTCTGCAGAAGGCCTTCTGTAAGCTTCCTCCTCACTTCATAACAATTTTCCCGTTTATAAAACATTCGATAAAATACAAGTATTCATAATTTTGCAAGAAGTTATATATGTTGTTTACTCCTGTAAAACGGGGAGTGGAATGGATAGAGAGATCACGTGAGAAGAAGAGAGAAAAAATAAAGTATCTGATGTATGATGAAATAGAAAAAGAAAGAAAGAAAAAAAAATATATAATGTTTTGTTTGGATATAATGGAAAATAAGTAGGAAAAAAATAATTAAGAAAGAAATTGATGAAAAATAAGATAGAAAAATATTTATTCTTGTGAATGGGTGCATCATGTATGGGATTGCTCTGCTCACTGGCCTTAATCGGTACTATCACTTTTGAAGTGTTATTGGAAAGGATATGACTTCTTTTTACTCCAGTGACAGCAAAAGTAACCTTTTTAAGAGTCCTAAAACTAGCAGCATAGCCAAAGATAGCTTATAAAGCATAGTGTGCGTTTAAAAACTTTCTAAAATTACATTTTAATATGAAACGTTAAAATGGATTTATGTTAGAAGAGATTTGATGTCAACATTGAATTAAAATTTATTCTATCTATACCTGTTTGAAAATTTGAAAGTGGACTTATTCTACTCTATCCTGTTTGTTGCTAGGTACTTGCACCATGAGGTCACACCTCACATCATCCATAGGGACATCAAGGCAAGTAATGTACTTCTGAACTCAGAATTTGAACCTCTAGTAGCTGATTTTGGGTTTGCAAAGTTAATACCAGAAGGAGTTAGCCACATGACTACCCGTGTAAAGGGTACCTTGGGATACTTAGCACCTGAATATGCCATGTGGGGAAAGGTCTCTGAAAGTTGTGATGTCTATAGCTTTGGAATTCTTCTATTAGAGCTTGTAACTGGTAGAAAGCCCATAGAAAAGCTTCCAGGTGGGGTTAAGAGAACAATAACTGAGTGGGCTGAACCTTTGATAACCAAAGGAAAGTTCAGGGATTTGGTTGATCCAAAACTAAGAGGGAACTTTGATGAAAATCAAGTCAAACAAGCAATCAATGTGGCTGCTCTTTGTGTACAAAGTGAGCCTGAGAAGCGACCAAACATGAAGCAAGTGGTTAACCTTCTTAAAGGATATGAATCTGATGGCAAAGTGACGACAATGAGGATAGATAGTATCAAGTATAATGAAGAACTATTGGCACTTGACCAACCTAGCGAAGATGATGATGAGGGAACCTCTAGCTACGGTGTTTTCAGTGCCATTGAGGTTCAAAAGCTATGAATGATCCTTACAAGGCCTTTGATAACAAGAAAATGGACTAAATATATATGTAATGAACTTGTTTGTTTTGTGAAGCCTTTTTTATATTGGTTATTGAATCAACTTCTAAGTATAACTTTTATGCAATGACTAATCATTTCATCTTATTCTTTTATTTCCGAGTTTGATTTTCACTCATTGTTAATGTAAAATTTTTATATTATTATTTAATTAGAAATTTTTATAGATATAATTTTTAATTAAATAGCAATATATAATTGAATAATAGTATAAAGATCTTTATACATTATCAATATATTTGACTATATTCTTTATTTATAGAAATTTCAAATTTTATCCTTCACTCGTTGCGAACGATAAGTAGGATAAAAATATACTAATTGTGTGTTTAATTCAATCTAATTTAAAAAATAATCAATAATTTTATATCAGCTTTTTAAGAATTTATTAAAAAATTATTGCTTAAAAAAAATCTATGCCAAATATGTACTAAGCCTATATTCATGCTGTTATATATAACAAGCTGTGCTAAGATATTAATTGGATAAACAAAATATCTTAAAGATAAACGCATAATTCAGAATATTTTTAGAAAAAGAAATTCTTTAAATGAAATAGAATAAATCATTTAAGTAGTATCAACGTTGCTGCAATTTTGAAACCTAGGTCAGGAAAAAAATATCATTTATGAAATATAATTTACAAATAATGAAAATAAATTACCAATAAATAATTAAGGAAATCATTTTCAATTCATAACGATAAATATTGCAACTAAGAAAAACAAAATAAATAACTAAATACTTATCAAATATAATTGTACTTAAAAATTGAAAACACTATAATTTAAAATTTTTAAAATTCAATTTTTTAATCTATGCAACTTTTTATGTAATAAGAAATTAATAAAATAATTTTTTTACATAAAAAAAAAATCAGCATAAAATAGTATTAATGCATTAAATTACATAAAATTTTATAATTGTTAATGAAAAAATATTATAGAAGTCCTTATCATATGAAATGTTGCACGATTAGTAAAAAACCATTCAAAATTTACAACAAGTATTTTGGTTCAATTAGAGTTACATTTTTATTCCCTTCCTTATGTATAAAAGAAAACATTGTCTTTCTTGTGTGGGATAAATTGGAAAAATATGGCATGCACATAAACAGGAACAAAATGATCGCAAATGTGTCCAGTTTAGTTCAAATTGTACGGATGCTTGTTCTTTATTTACACAATGAAGTTTTTTCTTTGCACTATTTTCTACTTATAAATTCACCCAAATTCTAACTAACTTCCTGTTACCCATGGTTTTTTAAATGAAGATGTGTCAACGAACTTGAACCATAAACCTTTTTGCTTGAAATTAAGGCATTCTTCATGTCTTACCATTTCTTTTATGTTTTTTTTTTAACCACAAAGTGCGAAAGTAAGGTGAAATTGTTGGAAATTTCGGCTGTGTGGGGTTTGAATTAAGATGGATTATCCATGTCTTGGCAGTTCCTTAATCCAAATCCCTCGTCTTCTCAATTCCCCCATTAGGTGTGTCAAACCGTTGTCATGTCTCATGCAACATATTTGGATTCTAGCGAAATTGCAAAACTTCTGTCATTTTAGCTTACACTTCATAAAGTTTTGTCATATCAACATAAGTTGCAAATTTCTTTTCGCGTTTGGGATCCACATGTACATTATGACTACTTTGCAGTGCCAATTCAAAAATTTGAGCAACAAATAACGCAATTCTATATGGGTGTGAACATATTTATTGATTCATAAATATTGTGACTTCTCCGATGTAATAAAGTCCATTTTGCATTTTTGTTTTTGTAGCAACCCCAATTATCTCGAGCCAGCAATGGCAGCACGTGTTCCAGTTTTGTATACCTCTGAATTGCAAAATCGGCATAATTATTCAACGAATCTTCAAGTGAAAGTCGCACATGCTTATTCTGAAGAGGCGATTCTTATTCAGAAACAGCAATAATTGGATTTAGAATGGCCCTATCTTTCTTGGAAGGGAGAAAATTATAAAAAGAATCAATCCATTCTTCCGTAACACATTAGAAGGTTATCTGTTTTGAAAATTTTTAATTCTATATTTTTCTTAGTTAATAAGGGAATTCTTATAGGTTTACTTCACATATGAAAAAGGAAAATCTTATTTTATGAGCCACATTACATCTGTGACACATGTTCAACTCACCCTGCTATTGACACAATTCGTTGTATTTTATTCTACATAACAAGGTACTTTACGACCCCATTACACGAACTATGATGTTGTGCATGACAAAATTAATGAAAGCTGTGCCAACCTTACAAAATTTGATAACGAAATAGGGGAAGCAGTTAAACAAAATCTTGGCCACTTCATCCAACAGAAAAGAGAAGACAGTTAGTGTCCTCTCAAAGTTTCATTGATGATAAAGTGATGATTTTTGAGAGTGGCAAATAGCCCCATAGGCTTTCCTACCAAATGGAAGTGAAAAAGAAAAAGAAAAACAAAACAAAAGAAGAAAAGGTACTTTGTTTACTAAATTTGAAGGGGAGCTTCACTTTTGGCTTACATAGCAAGATAAATCAAATACGTGCCCACCACCTTTGCTTATACCCCAAAGCACCCAACTACAACACTTAATTGTCACCAGAGAGAGAAATAGAGACTAATCAGTTTTCCTATTGCCTCTCTTAAAGGCTTTTTATGCTTCTCAAACAAGTATAATAGAAATTGGACATGGGGTTGGCCGTTGGCCTCACACCCCTAACTGAATTTAATCATGCTCTTCCTTACACACACTACTTATTCTTAAGCTCAGAATGGATTTATCCGTGAGTGAAAAGAACTAGCAGAGCAAATTATTCCATTTCTCTAGCATTTGAAAATGGTACTTCCTTCCCCTTCTAGAATACTAATTGGCCTCTCCTTAGACCCAGATGACAGCAAGGAACTTCTCTCATGGGCAATAACAGTTCTAGCCAATCCAAATGACACCATTGTGGCCGTGCATGTTCTTGGTTAGTCACTATTCAAAAGTTCGAAATTTCATCTCATTAAGCTTCTTATTAGTCATAACCTACATTATCACTTTTTCAATGATTTTAACATCAATGATCAATATAGATCAAACCATCTTTACATAATATGAATATTTAGTTTTCTAATAACTTGCAAACTTGTTAAATTACAGTTGCTGAGGATAAGAAGAAGCGTGTCTCAGTCAGAAGAAGGCAATCGCAACTTAGGCAGGCAAAGGCATACGTTATATCTGTGCTTGGAGAATTTGCACAGACCTGTTGGTCTAAGCAGGTAATTTTCATCACCAGGATCAATTATAAGAATATAAATGTAATCTATAAAGTTGCGTTTGGACTGGCATTTCAAAAATCCTACAATTCATATATTTAGATAGTAGAAAAAAGTAATTTTAAAATATTATAAAATTTTAATTAAGATAATTTTTATGTCAAATAGAAAAAATTTTAAATAATTTATTTTTATGGAGAATTTAAAAATCTCTTTATTATGCTTAACCTTTTGTATTTTTTATTTATAACTCTTCATAATTGACTCTCATTTTAAACATTCCTCATTATTTATTTTATTTTGTAAAAAATTTAAACTTTCTCATCCAAAAACAAAATGGCAATTTAATTTTTGTAGTGTTCAGAAAGACTAGACTAGACTTCAACATGCTTGTTACCAGAGTTTAGAATCAAATAATGCTCATGAAAACATCGTTATCAGGTTAATTTGGAGGCGAGGGTGGCACTCAATTCCACAGTTGGTGGAGGTTTAGTGGAGGAAGTTAAGTCTATCTCTGCTGACTTTCTTCTCCTTCGTGGCTCAAGAAACCGAGCAAAGAAGTATGAACTGAAATATGTAACATTTACCAATTTTCTTCATAGAGATCAGGCATGACATGACAAGACAAACCCACTTAATTTTTTTAATTTTCTTTCTCAGAAGTGGAAGTTCTAAAGGAATTTCCAAATATTGCTTTGAGCATGCACCTGAAAGCTGTACCATGGTCTCAGTTGGGAGGCGTTCAAAGGTTGATCATCAAAGTGCCAATTCAAACTCAACACATTGTGAAGGTAATTAATTCAGTTCTCAGAAATAATGTAACAAAACACAAATTACAATGGATAACAACATCAACAAACCCGTTAAATGAGATAGATACCTTGTATCTTTTCACTAGCAGATAATAAACAACCAAGTTCAAGATGGTTAAAGAAGGAAAATCAAGGTGACAAGGCCACTTCCCCTGCTCTGGAAGACTTTATTTCAGGAAACAAGACACAGAACCATTCACCAAGAACTGTTCTAGATGGACTTGAGGGACAATCCAACAGCACAGAAGATGACACCTTTAGCACTAGGATCTCTAGCACCACATATACCCCGTCATTGGATTCTAAGTCTAAGCACAGATCCAAAAGAAGAAAACCACAGTTCCCACTCAGTTTCATAGTCTCATTCCTTGCTTCACCATTTAGAAGGAAAAACTTTAGCATGTCCAAAAATGATAAGCGCCAGCCTTTGTTGAAGTGCTTTAGCTATGAACAGATAACCAATGCCACCAACGACTTCCACCAAGGTATATAAAATATAAAACCGTGGAAATTCTAATGTCATTTTTTAATTTGTGGACTCTTGAAGCTATCTTTTGAACATTGTAATAAGAGTCATTCATTCTTTTTTTTAAAACAACAGATAATTTGGTTGGACGAGGTGGGTACTCCGAAGTATACAAAGGTGATCTGTCTGATGGACGAACCATAGCTGTGAAGAGGTTGGCGAAGGACAACAAGGATCCTAACAAGGAAAAAGAGTTCCTTATGGAGTTGGGTGTTATTGGACATGTTTGCCATCCTAATACTGCAACTTTAGTGGGCTGTTGCATTGAAAATGGGCTATATCTGATTTTCAATTACTCTCAAAATGGAAATTTGGCAACTGCATTGCATGGTGAGGAAGCCTTGTGTTGCAATTCCTTATTTTATTTTATCTTTCATGAAGTAATGTTTTTTATGTAATTTGTTATTTACATGCATTGGAAATATTAACAGGTAAAGCAGGGAATTCCCTTGACTGGCCAATCAGATACAAAATTGCTATTGGTGTTGCAAGGGGTCTCCATTATCTTCATAAATGTTGCAAACACCGAATAATTCATCGTGACATAAAAGCCTCTAATGTTCTTCTGGGTCCCGATTATGAACCACAGGTACAAAATAAAATACTTATCAAATTCAAACATTTGCAGCAGGAAAAACGACACAGTTTTCACGTGATTCAATTCCTTCAACTTACCCTTTGACTTTTTTACCTCTATTAGATTACCGACTTTGGGCTTGCAAAGTGGCTTCCTAACAAGTGGACTCACCATGCTGTGATCCCCGTAGAGGGCACATTTGGATACTTAGCGCCAGAGTACTTTATGCATGGAATTGTGGATGAGAAAACAGATGTTTTTGCTTTTGGGGTTCTACTTTTGGAGATTGTAACGGGACGCAGACCTGTTGATTCATCAAAGCAAAACCTTCTCCTATGGGTAACCATACATCTCATTCCATTAAAGCGAGTGTCACAGTTCACAAATAATGCTGATTAACAATATACTAAATACTCAAATTCGTTCCTAAAAGTTTAGCAGTGCACATATCAGTTCTTAAAACTCTAGTCCCTAAAATTCATAAATCCATGTTATATTAGTATTTTTTCCAAGGGCTAATGTCAGATTTTTGTATTATCAGATAACGTGTCCCATGCTAAATTTGTCAAGTACAAAGTTGGTTATTATTCCATGTAGGAATTATCACCATCAAACAATAATACTCTAAAAGCTAGCTACCTGCACAGATTGGTTAAAGCAAGAATTTAATATAGTTATGTAACATACAGGCCAAGCCTCTGATGGAATCAAGTAATATTGCTGAGCTAGCTGATCCAAAATTAGAAGGTAAATATGATGAAGAGCAACTCTATAGGGTAGTGCTAACGGCTTCATACTGTGTGAGACAAACTGCCACGTGGCGTCCCCCAATGAGTGAGGTGAATGAACACTAATGGTCATTCTTTTGAGTTCCTTTCATTCTCAACATCACACTTCACCTGAATGAAGTTTCCCTTTTTTTACCTATTTTTCCTGTGTTTGGTTTTACATAGGTGCTAGAGCTGCTAACAAGTGGCCAAGACAAAGAGGTTGGAAAGAGCTGGAGGATCCCAAAGTTCACTTCCGATGAATTGGATGATTACTCTATGGTTTTCGGATATGATGTCCCCTCGGACATATCTTTGGAGGACTATTTGTAATTCCATATTTTATATTGTAGGCTTGTGATAGGAGTGAATTAATAAGGATTAGATTAGAACTTTGATTCTTTATTTTTGTAACTTATATATGACTTCTTTCTTGTGATTTTGTAGACCTTAGTCTAGTTTGTTTTGGTTGAGCAAATATGTATGAGGGTTGCTATTTGCATCTAGTATTGTGGTCATTCAAACCAAGATATGGAGAAAAGACTGAAAGTTCGGAAGTAAAATAATAGACGACGTTGCTTCCAACAATTAAGTTTTAGTTTCGGATAACGCAAACGTTGAAAATTTAATAGCCCGTTTTATTTTAAAAATTTTAAGATGAAAGCCCATCTCTGCTCCGTACCGGTAAGGAAGTTCAAAGCCCATTGAAAAATTATAGATAGAAGTGATATACTTGTTGACCAAAAAATTATATGAAATTGTGCAGATAGGATCTGAAAAATGTTGAATGCTTATTAAAACTTTTAGATATCTCAAATATTCGGTGGTTTCATCTTTTAAAGTACTTTTTGTAAGATTACAAGTGCTGTTAGTTTCTTTCTTACACGCTTCAAAATTGACATTAATCTCCTTTTAGGGGCAGGCATTTTCAAATATAAGATTAATTTTACCACACTTTATGTATTTTATTATTTTTAACTTGAACAAATAAATGATACATCACATTTTGTTATATATTTTTTTGTTAATTATTAGATAATTTTTAAAGGAAGAAATTTATTTTAATAATTGAAATTAAAATTATTTGTTAGTAATTACAATTAGAGGAACTAGAATCTCACATTCTCAACAGGTATGAGTACCAAATCTGTAATTAAATTTTAAATAATAGATTATTTTAATATAATTCACTTCAAAAAATTAAAAATAAAATGACATTCTTTATTATATATTAAAGAGTGACACTTGTCAGTAATAATTTTTATTTTCAAAATTTAAATTATTTTTCATCAATTATGATTTTTTTAAATCTATATTTGATTTTTTTAAAAATCATTTGTAGGTAATAACAGTAGTTTTTTTTATCTTAATCTAATCTTATATTATATATTTTAAAATACTTTAAAACAGACAAAAAAATGTATAAGATATTTTTGTAAGTCGGGATATCATTGTACTTTCAATGACATAACAGCGGAAAACTTAAGCCCAACCCAGAAAATAAATAATTTTTTTAATGTGTAAAAGAATACATAATAAAAGTATGATAAATAGTAATATTTTATTAAAAATTACATTATTTATTATTATTATTACATTAAATTCTATAATATTGAGAAAAATGCTATATATAAAATTTTTGTTATGTGTAATCGACAATGTATTAAAAAAAAATGAAAGAGGGACCAGAGTAACATGTCCTTTTAGTTTGGTTTAGTCTTTCAGTTCCTCACATGGTAAGATTTGGAAGCGAAAGCAGAAGGAAGTAACCTATAAAAGCTTGAAAATGAAGGAGCAGGTGGATCCAAATACAGGTCTAGAGAGCATATCTACAATCCGTGGCAGTTCCATGGTTTCAACTTTCTTACACAAATCTGAATCGATATTCCAAATTGAGAGGAAGTAAATGCTACATTGAAGATAAGGAGAAGGGGATGGGTGTCGGGAATTACTTACTATGCATATTTATTTTGTTTTACATGTTTTTTGGAGTTAAAAGCAATGATGAACGAGCAAAGTGTTGTGTTGACTGTGCATACCTTAACATAGTGGGGGTGTGATATGATGGACATAACTGGAATGGACCACACTGGCCAGTGGCGTTGCAACGAGACATATGAGCCCACAGGAGATGGTTTCGAAGGGTGGCACACGTGAAGGGGATGTGGGCTGGGCCCACCCTGTAGCCCATTTGACAGTGACCCCACGTCAAACAAATAACCGACACCTTTTCCTCTTCAATCTTCCGTCTCATATTTAGATAAAAACACTGCCACTATCCATATCAGTTTTCAGTTTTCTTCCGCAGAATGAATCAATAATTGCCTGTTTTGATCCTTACAATTCAATCAATCCCTATTGTAACTAGTTCAAGTAGAATCACCCATTTTCGCCTTCAAAACCACGTCATCATTCATCAATAGTAAAGTTGTTTTCAAAATAAATAAATCTTCTTTTTCTAATTTCATTTTAGAATGTTGTACGAAAGAGAAATGATATTTCATTTCAAGACTGAAAATGATTTTGAACACGAAATATTTATAAAAAAATTATATTTATTAAATCTAAGGGTTAATATATTCTTTCATGTTTACTTTAAAAGCAAATTCACTTTAAATTGTTCTGTTATATCTTAAAACATATTTCTTCTAACTACCTCAACCTATTGGATGATTGATGTGTCTTAGAAATTTGAAATAAGTTTGTCGTGTTAATTTTTTTAATTAGAGAGAGGATAGGATAAAACATATTTTTTGCATTACACATCAAATTTCAATACCAGCATAATTATTCAGTAATAATTGTATATTTATTCATTGATATAAGAAATTTGTATATATTATTGATACATCAAAGTTTAAATTAATAAAATATATTTATTCAACAAAAAATTATACTAACAAAACAAGTTTAATTACTAGGCAGCATTTTTCTGTTAGGAGGTGATTTTGTGTAATGCGTGTATACGTGCGTGTAACATGAGAAGGGACTTGTACCTTGGCTTAACAGTAGTTTTATGAGTGTGTAGCATTAATGATAGAGAATTAAACGCGTTAACAAACTACTAAATTTTGTCGTTTTAAGAAAAAAGTTGCAAAACTACGGACTTTACAAACGCTAGATACTTTTGCTAAATTCAGGTCAGCTAACTTTTGGGTTTCGTCTTCCTTAGCTTTTAGTTTAACAATTGAATTTATTCCTAGTCAAACTGCTGAGAATCGAAATATTGATGGTCATTGGGTGTATCACAGAATTTCTGAATTTGTAACTTTTTTTATAAAACCGTATATAGTATTCCCTTGAGTGATAAACAAGCACATTGACCAGAGCCCGAAGGTGATGTCGTTGTTGTTGCTTTCGAATTTAATAGTCAAGTTCAGACTTCACAAAATCACTGTGTGTAGTTGTTAGACAGATCTATCAACGCCATTTTGATCCTATCTCACAACAACAGGCATGAATCAGTGGCAGAGCCTTGCCCAAAAGTTAGTGGAGACAATGATTAATGAAGGACTGTTGCATTATATTTTTATGTACATAAATTTGCTCTTTTTATGTTATGCGTGGTCGTTTTTATATAGTACTCGTACGTGTGTTTTCAATTTGAGTAAAATATTAAAGATCAATAAAAATATTTCAAATAACCAGATAAATATATTATAAATCAAATAAAAAATAATATGTGATTCAAAATAAATATACATGGCAGAAACTTTAACTTTAATATTAAAATTTATAAAGAAACTAACAAGCAAATTTGTAAAATAATGATATCAGTAGTATTCTGCGTTCAAATTAAACATCAGTTGAGGTCATAAAATATTTCTCGTAAATTTTGAATCGTGCATTACAATTTACAAGTGAAATCAGGCTCACAGAAATTAAATTTATCAATTGAACCACGCACAATTGCATGCAACTGACTGATATTTATTTGAAAACGATCATATTCAAACGCAAAATAGAATATTTTCGCTTCAACTCATCCTGCTGATCATGAGAGAAAAAAATTCACAACAAAGATTATCAAATAAAAAAGGTTCCGAAACTTCATTGGTTGACTAGAGAAGTCTTCAAACGCGACGCAGTGCCAACCAAACACACCTAAACGAGACATAGCACCCATCTGTCAAAGATTTTTGCTGGATTTATGTTGAACGATTTAAAAATAATAATAATTAATATTAAAAAATGTAAAAAGTTAGTTTAGCATAATTAAATTTTTAAATATTAAAATAGAAAAAAAGTTCATTCTAAAAATTTGATAAGTCTTGCGTATAAAATCAATGTAATCTAAAACAAAATACTTCTCCCCATATTAGTTATAATCAATATTTTGGAAATTTATTATGTTTTCGATTTTCTTTTGTAACTCTAAATTCATATATTGAGTACAGAAAGTAGAAAATAAATTACCTATATCATAATTTGAAACTGAACACAGTGACCCACTTACCAAACCCAAAGAACATAGAAAAACGTGATTATCCTGTCACCGAAGGGATATTAAAATGGTAAATTTGTACCAATCAAGCGACGGTCGGTGTTGATTTCCACCCTGACAAAAATTCAAGTGACATATATACGTAACTATGTTTTTCCTCTTAATTACTTATCTTTAATAATAACATTTATACAACCATTTTTTTTTCTTGAAGATTAGGACTATTCGGTGAGTAGAATAAGAAAAAAAAAGTTCAAGATCATTTTTCTATTCTATTTTAGTTGTAATATTTATTTAATTAAGAAGAAATATATTCTATATTTTTTGTATAAATCTTACATCCTACGAAGGTTTAGATTAAAAAAATATATAATATAATATATTATTTTAGTATGAATAAATATACATAAGATAAGAGTTTATCAATTTTTAGTTCTGTGTGAGTCAAAAAAATGTTATGATTATAATGAAACGTTAGCTTTTGTATTTCAATTTACCCAAAATAATTAATAAATATATATTTTTTAGTATTTTGCAAGCCTGTTTTTCAGTAAATTAATATAATACACAGTAAGAATAGTTTAAGAAAATTAGTCTACTAACTAAATAACTTTTAAAAACTAAAAAAATAATCACATTACTTATGCTTTGTACCATAGTCTTAAATGGCAGAGAGAGAGAGAGAGAGAGTAAATGGAATATACAGGCAAAAGTGCTTCACACTTAAACTTATGCTTTAAACAGTAAGAGCATTTAATAAAGGTATTAAGTATTTATTATTTGACTAATGTCCTTAAATACATGAAGAATTAACACCCTACTAAATAAACATTAGTCACTAAAAACCACATTGATGGTTTAACACTTTCTTTTTTGGGACAAAATTGTCCCTCTTTCCTTTCCTTTGAGTTAGAGTTCATCATTTAATTTGTTTACTCTTTCTATTTAAAATAATTTATCGTTAATTTCGTTTGCTTACTCCTTTGTTTATTAGTTAAAAAATGAAAAGGCATTACTGTTTTTAAATTTATCATTGTTTGTAGGAATCTTTATAAACTGGAAATAATAATTATTAAAGTGGAAGAATAATTGGTAAAATATAATGATACATTTTCGAAATTAAAAAAAAAGTAATATTTTTGAAGAATATTTACATAAAAGATAACACCACAAGTTATTTGAAACGAATATGAGGGAATAGAAAGCCGAAACCTGGTGTGACCTTGGAATCCCTCTAATCCACTGACAAAAACAAACTGTTGATGTAAGAAAAAAGAAAAACTGATATATTGGTGGGGAGTGGCACACTGGCACCCAATAGGAATGGGGAAAGAGATCCGTGATCCGATTCAATATAAAAGACACTTTTATACTTAAAAAAAGACAGCAGGCAGTGAAAAGAGAGTTTACAGTACAGATTCTAATTCTACACGAGGTGAATTATCAAGCCCATTAAAGTTCTTTTCTTAAAAAAAAAAGTAAACGGGCTTTTTCTGGCGGAGACAAATCTTCAGCTCCATAACACGCTGCTGCATCGTGCTCCGCCGCTACAGGTAAGCATCACGTTCGCACCGATTCATCCCCTTTTTCCTAATAATCAACGGTTCCCACAGAATCACTACTCATTATTCTAATACTAGAAGGAGAGAGAGAGAGAGAGCGCGCGAGGTTCATGCACCCTCCCACTCCCCCGTTGTTTACTCCTAAAACGATGGCACCACGCCGTACGGAGTGTCGAGCATGAGAGCGGCGGCGGCGGCGGCAGGGCTATAGAGACGCTCCACATCGGAGTCAATTTCGGTTCGCTTTGCGAACCGGCCCTTAATCCTGGGCCGGGTTTCTGCGTAAGCCTTTCGCGAAGCGTATCGAATGGTCTTCTCGAACTTTCTGTTCTTCCTCTTCTCTCTGTATCTCAGCACCCTTGCTTCTCGATCCATCCCACACAACTGCGTGGCCCCTTGCCCGCTGCTACCGCCGGATACATCCGAACCGTTACGACCCATAGAGTACGATATCTCTGACACCGTGTTCCCGTCTGGCACCACTCCAACATCAAGAGAAGACGACGAGACCTATATGATATTAATTATAATAATCAGCACGACATTCAATTTTATAATACTAGTTTAATTAATTAGTTAATTGTTATTAGTAGTGGTGGTGCTACGCTACTCACGCTTTGGCTGAGAGACTGCGATGGGTAGTTAAATGAAGATAGCTTCGATCTGCAAAAATCGATGTCGAAGCAACTCTCTGATTGGTGATTTATCAGAGGAGCCAGAGCAGGAGCGGGTTTGGTTTGAACCGGAACGACGCTGTCGTTTCCGGCGCTGTTGTGGTTGTGGTTGTTCTGGAAGGAGTTTGAGTAATCAAAATCCAGAAACGGATCCATTTCCGCGAAGAAAAGCTCCTTGGACTTGATATCCGGAGCGTCCATGAGCTTGGACCCGAAATCTGGGTTGGGAATGAGCCACGCCGCGGCATCGGCGTCGTCGTGGGCGAAGCCGTCGGAAGCGACGGCGTCATCGGAGGGGACGATGAAGCCGAAGGAGGCGGCGACGGAGGCTTTGACGATGGAGTCGGCGGAGTCGAGGAAGGGCTCGACGGGGACGCGCTCGTGGCGGCGAGCGAGGGGGTTGGCGGAGTGGATGTCAGAGTCGCACGTGACGCAGAGGGCTGCGGCGTCTGCCTTGCACGTGACAGCTGCGGGTGCTTGCTCGCAGACCTCACACATCCAGACGCGCTCGTGGCGCGAAGCGAGCTTATTGGCGCAGTGAATCTTGGAGTCGCAAGCGATGCAGAGAAACGCAGAATCGGGGCGGCAGAAGAGAGCCGCGGAAGCCAGCTTGCAAGAATCACATGGCTTGGGCGGTACGGTCCAGCCGGTCCTAAAGCCCTTGAGGCCTCCTCTTTCAATTCCCATCACAGTAAATTTGGAAAAAACGAACCAGTTTTGAAAAACGCGGCTAAAGGTAAGGTACTGCTTCTGCTGCGGCTAAAGAGAGGATGAGTGAAAGCTGAAATGTTGGTGTTGGGCAAGTGCTTGATTTCTTTGGGTGCGGTTTTTCTATTATCTATATTAGTGACTGGTCATAGAGAGGAAATCTAGGTGATGACGAATCACTGGAGGACACGTGGTTCCCTCTTGGCCACATAAATGGTTTGCTCAGCCCAACAATGTTAGAATAGATATGTATTGGGGAGTAGTAGTTGTCATCGTGTTGTGTCTGTGCCGACGTGGGCCCTTCACGGACATTGGATGCAATCACTCCCCCTTTTCTTATATTTGCTTTTTAAACATGATTCACTCCCCCTCTTGTTTAATTTAATGAAACCAATACAAATTTAGGAGAGGATTGTTTTCTAAGGATAAAATATATCTATAATTATATAGTTATCAACTTCAATTTTTATTATTTTCAATTATTATTTTTTAATCATTAGTTATAATTGTTTTATTTTAGAGGTGTCGAATCCAGGAAAAAAGGATTCAACACGATGAATTTCTTTTTTCTCGTCTCAGAGACCTTTATAGTGCTAATTGAAATTAAAACCTTATCTTGTATGTTTTTTGTTTTCTAATTTCTTCCCCACTTTCAATCAGAACCTCATACAGTCGTATTTATTATGGAAATATCAGGAGACACAATTGGGAAGAGGCGACCAGTTGGCACGGGGAGCCAACAACTAGGCCACATGGGGTAAAACGAAATCTAGCAGAGTGAATGCCACAATTTTAAAGAGATGGGGGGACATTTCTTTTTTGTGTGTCTAAAGTGTGTTAATCATAAAATAAAACAATTTAATTGATATTTTGTTTCCTAATATCTTTCTTTTAATTTGCTTCGTTTTATTTATTTCCATACTTTACGAGATTTTCAGAGAAGTTTACGAGTTAACGCTTTTAGATGTACTCTTCCAGAAATGAGATGTTTTGTTATTTGGGGGGCAGGCAATAGCCAATTATAGATGGATTCATCTCGTGCGGACTTGGAAATTACTTTAAATAGTTGAGCATTCTGTACTGCAAAAAAACATGAAATGGTCCGATTTTATTTAACAGAGTCATTGTTTGGATGCATGTTAAAAGTTTTAAATTTAAATATGTTAATATAATTTGAAATTTTAGTCAATATATTTGATATTTTATGACATAAATGATTTTGTTTTTAAATTTATATTTGAATTAATGTGATCAATTGTATTTTTTACATTAAATTAAAAAATATATTTTATTCAATATATATATATATAATGGTATAAATCTTATTATACTTTTTTATTGTAAATTAAAAATTAATTATTTTAATAATTTATATTAAAAATATTAAAATATCTTAAAAGACTTAAAAAACAATAAGTTATATTCATACAAATTTTAAAACACTCTAGAGTAAAAAAAATCACAAACTTCATTTATAATAATTGCATTTATAAAACATTTAAATTCAAATTTACAATGAATATGTATATTCACTTTCTTATGTTACATATTTTTACACTTTTGAGAAGTCGATTCCTTTATTTTCACATGGGAATGGACTGTTCACGAAAATGTTCCAAGTAATTAAGCGATTTTTTGAATTATTTTTAAACATGCAAAATACATTATGTGGATTTGTCAACGAATGTCTATAAAAAATAAAATAGAATTATCAAATAAAAATTAGATTTAAAAAATATTTAATGTTTTTTTAAACAAATTACAGACATTTTTAGCGCTCTTAAATTGAGGGCATTTGTGATATTAAAAGCTGTTTATTTAGTACAACATAATTTTATTTTATATATATTAAGCATATCTCTAGCTTAAAGCTGAATTTAAGCATTTAATAATAAAATATTTGTATTAAAAATTATTATATATTTAATGAGTGTTTTTTATATTAAATTTTACTAAATAATATATTTAGATTTTTAAACTCAATATCAAAAATCAAGTTTAACAAAATTGTATATTTAACATTAATCTCTTGGTCAAATGCCTAAAATCATATATAAGAAATGTTTAGCAGTTTGTTCAAATATATGAAAGTTACTTATAATGTTTTAATATTTGTTAAAACTTGTTTTAATAAGTTTCGAAACAAATTTTCTAAATAAGTTATCATTTAATTAATATTTATTGAATAAGTAATTCAACAATTTGATTATTCAACACACTTCTATTAATCAATTGACCATATTTTTTCAATAAGTTTTAGTTCATCTCCAAAGATGGAGGAAGAGGTGAATATACAAAGATGTTATGTGACTCACGAAGTTTGTAATTTATGCATACTTAGTTGGACTTTGGTGAATTATCATTCTGATTCAATATTAAACGTGTTTAGTTTGACCTAGGGCATAAATAGGTTATGCGCAAGGTTTTTATCTAACTTAAGAAATTGGACTA
Source organism: Abrus precatorius (assembly GCF_003935025.1). Lineage (NCBI taxonomy): Eukaryota > Viridiplantae > Streptophyta > Magnoliopsida > Fabales > Fabaceae > Abrus > Abrus precatorius. The sequence continues at coordinate 33,392,924 of NW_020874428.1, read as the reverse complement.
ACACTAAAAAAATATTTAATTATAAAAAGTCAAATAGTAAGTTAAGTGTGCATTCATTTGTACAAGTTAAGTGTACATCTCCTATGTATTGAATTGAGGGCATTGGATTGATAGGTTTTTGAGAACATTTTCAACATTTGATGTTTATTATTATTCTTTTATCTCGAAAAACTGAAAAGTTTGTACTAGTATTTGATAAAATAGAAGATTGAGATGAATTGCCCAATTCATTATGGCTTAACAAGATGCGTATGTATACTAGCCATCGCCTTTCCTATATGTTTACTACCATTGTCTTTTACATTCATTTGAATGACTTGATACACTAACGATATCTATCCGTCTAAAAATATAAATGCTAATAAATTATTTAATTATTAATGCATTTTCTTATCATTTGATGAAATTCATACGAAGACTACCAAATTACGTGAAACTCAATTCATTTTATTATAAAATAGTGTTAAAAGTACTTTTTTTTTAAATTATATTATTAACGCTTTTACGTCCTGTAAAGTTTTTTAGTGCACCAAGAAAACGAGATATGCACAGCCTTCGAGAATAAGCTACTCTCTTTGACCTTTTATAATAAAAATTAACTAATTAATATTTAAAATAATATAAAACTTACAATAAAATAAAGATAAGATAATTAACAACTAGTATATTTTAAAGTAAATTTTATATTTTTTATAATGAATACAAATAATCGATACCTTTAAATAAAAAGTAAAAGAGTGAAACATATTTGGATTAATTTTTAGTTAATAATTTTTTAATTCTTTTGGGAAAACATTTTGCTCATAAATACATTATATATTCGTTCACAAAGTTAACAATAAAGGGCACACATTTTAACGCGCGACATGATAAACGTAAATAGATAAATATTTTTTTAATGTATGTCTAGAAATATATAAAAATAATAATAAATAACATTTTGCATAAAAAAATTATAATATTCAATATTATTAATATATTATAATTTTTTTATTATGTCTCCCTCAAGCTTTTGATATATATTAAAAAAAAACCCAACAAGTAAACGCATAAATATATAATTTGGATTTGGAGAAGGCACAAAGTAAATATGGGATAGTGGGTATCACAATCATTGCATCTAAGGCACTACCAGGAAAGTCAAACAATGCGAGAAGATTGGAAATGATCTGCCCGTGGGGACCGTTTATTTTCTTTGCCTGCAGATAAAATAATAAAGCATTGGAGCCTCAAGCAGTTTTTTAATAGAAACTAGCGTACTAAATCCAGTTAAATTAATTTCATTTTGAATTTGAGTGAAATTTTATATAATTTTTTACATAGACAAAGTAATATATAAAGTTTTGTTTGATAAAATTACTTAAAAAGTTAGTTGAAATTTTTAAAAATAGTCAATTAAATTAAATATATTTACTAAAATTAATTGTCATAACAAAATAATAAATAAGAGCATCATTTTTAAATTTTAAATTTAAAATGTAATAATTATATCTTTAAAAAAATATTATTTTGATTTATTTTACATAATTTATCATTTTTAAATTAGAATGATAAAAATTTAACTTGACACTCCTCTGTATGTATTTTATTATAAAAAAATATGATTTAATAACTTTATTAAATCATTCTCAAGAGATTACTTGATAATTTTTTATTTTGTAAAATAATAAGTATTGTGATATTTATTAAATTTTTATTATTTGTGACATTTTTTCTTAAAATGCAGCAAAAGTATAGAAAATACAAATAAACAATTACTTAAAAATATCAGGAACAAAAATAATAAAATAATTTATAACAAGCTGTTGAAAAAAATTTGTTCACATGAGTAACAATTTTTAAAAATAATAATATTTACATACTTAATCTAATTTATTAAACAAAACTGTTAAACAACTTTTTAACTAACAAAGTAAACTTGTAGAGACATATTTTACTAAATACATGCAAAAAAAAAAGTAATCAATATTATTTTAATATTCTACATAAATATATAATTAAGAATAAAATTTGGCGAGTAATACTTAATGCCCTTGATAAATCAAAAGTGAAATGTTTTTTGAAAAATGTAATAAATAAATCACTTCTGTGATTTTTATTGAAGTTATTTAAAAAAAAAAACTTTTTAGTTTTGATTCCTTAGAATAGATCCACATAAAATTTATCTTATCTTTATACACCAAAAAATGAGACAAATTTATTAAGTCATATATGAGTTTAATAAATACTCTAAAAGAAAATTTGTTATTTATATTGATTTTATCTAATTTAAATATAATTATTTACTTGAAGATAAAACTTTGCCACTTATATTAATTTTATCCAATTCAAACATGATTGTTTCTGATGAATAATATATTTGTAGTCTAGACAAAAAAATAAATAAACATTTAAAGATTATAAAATTTTATCAAAAGTAAAATATTTATTACACTTTTGTATTTTTAATATAATAAATAAAATTTTAATAAAAAATATTTTTAATGCTTATTTAGACTTAGATAAAAGTATAATTAAAAAATAAATATTTGATCAAATTTCGGATCGACAAACAAATAAAGGTTTTGTTTTTCAACAACTGGACAAATGCTGGAAAAAAGTAAAAAAATATTTTTTTATTAAAAATAAATAGACATAAAACTAGAGGGAGTATTATTTTAAAAAAAATTAGAATGTTAAATAATATCTTTTGAAATGTTGTTAAAAAATAAATAAATATTTTAACGTATGTCTAATGTTACATAATAAAAATTAATAAATAATTTTTATTAAAAATTATAATATTAAAGTAACTAATATATTAAATTTTATAATATTTTATATTTTAAATAAAAACTTAACTATATAAATATTTTTACTGCATGCCTTTAGGTATGTATTTAAAAAATTGTTTAGTAAAAACAATGTTATTACACCTATGTCAAATTTTAAATATTTTTTAATTTATACAACATTACACATGATAATAAGTTGTGTATAATAATTTTTTTATTGAATATAATAGTATTTAATAGTATATTGACGTAAATTCTATGATTTCTTATCATATGCAAAATTTTACATATTAAAAATTTACTTTAATAATATATATATTTTTAAAACAAAAACACTAAAACACTAAGAAAACTAAAATCTCAACTGTAGCCCACAACGGATGACCGGGCATGACTGCTGGCGGTAGTTTGGCGAGACAAAGCTGCAACTTATAATTAGGTACGTTGGATTTTGGGGCGCGTCAGATATACGATCTGCCAACTGTGACATTTACACCGCACCTGATTTGTATACCATTGAGTCAATGCTTCATTGAGCAAGTTGATTAAAACCAGTAGAGTGAGTCATCCATACTCTTGCTTGGTGTTGTTCAACTCCATCGTGTAATGGGCTAATGCAAGGTTACTCCCAACTCTCCCTATATATAATGTATAGCAGCTTGCAAATAAATATTTTATCCCAACAATAATTGTGATTACGAGCTATGTATTTTACTTCTTTTCATCCTAAATATTCAGTATTTATTATCTTATATGTCAAATCAATTACAAGAGCATGAAGCAGTAAACATGCAAAATGTTATTTCAATAATAATATTTATTATGATACTCATAAATTTAAGAAAATATTTTATATTTTTTTAAATAGGTCACTAGTTTTTATTATTTATTATACATATTTAATATAAAATTAATAATAATAATTGTTATACATCTAAGACAATATAGAATGTCCTTATCTTTTAAAGCACTGTAAAAATTACCTATATTATTTTGTGTGTGATCAAGCCACACAATAAAAAATTCATGTATGATAATTCTTTTATTAAAACTAATAAAATATTATATAATTCAATATATTAAATTATATAAATTTAATATTTTTATTTTTTAATATATATTATTTGATATACATTAGAAATTATAATAATACTTTAATATCATATTTTTTACTTTTTTATTAATTTTTTAATCACATTATTTATTTTATTTTAATAAATTATACTAAAAATGTTATTAAAATAAATTAAAAAAACTTATAAAAATTATAAAATATTTATAAACACTTCTAAACACTTTCAGTATTACATCTATTAAAATGCCTTCATAAGTATCTCAATCGGGTCTCCATCTTGGACCAGAAAAACATCTATATTTTATTGTTCATTCAAGACCTCTTCACTAAAAGATTTTTTTTAAAAAAAAAATGCCATGTCAGGGAGTATACCCACAATGAAATATATCAAAACAAGCAAAACTATCAATATCGCCCGAAATTGTTCTAAGAAAAAAAAATGAGATCATTACATTTGAAGGCCAAAAACACGTTATTTAATTTGCCCCCAGACACACTAGGAAAATACAGCACTACTTGCTTATATATGCTTCCAAACTCTAGTTGTTGATTCACTCCATTTCAAGACCCTCCCCCCACACCCCAATCATAGAGCCCAGCCACAAGAACAGCAGTATGAACTAGGACACGAGCAAACTAGTTAGATGGCTTATCGATTAATTAACCTTGTGAGCATAGCTGTTGTTTAGAGCGACTCCAAACAATTAACCTTGTATAGCTTTGACCTTGCCGAGAATGATCCCTTCATTTCCTGCACCCAACCCCGTTGATCAGGTTCAGCAATCAGCATATGGTATCCCAACTATTGACAATATATTCTCTCAAGTGTCTATTATTATTATTTAAATAGTAATATAAATAAATAAATAATAAATATTTTAAAAAATAATAATAGACATTTTAGAGTCACATTGACTCACTTCGTATTCTCAACGTCATTGGCAATAAATAATTGACGTACAAGACCTTCATTAATTTCAGTGCATTGCCTCCATTCGGGAACAACTACTGAGCTAACTTGCGCTCTGCCGCAATGTCATGAAGACGATTATCGTGAACAGTCCCATGCATAAGGAAGCCCTAGTCATCCTAAAGACCTAAACTTTTGATTGTAATGCCATCCCATCCACCTTCCGCCACACTTAACTCGAGCACATCTGAGTGTTAACTTTAATATTTATATAATATATACTCAATGAGTAAATATATTCTCAAATTTTGAAAAAACAACATATGCTAACATGATTATGCTCTCAAGTTTTAAAAAAATTAATTTTTAAAGTTTAATTATAAAATATTTAATACAACACCCACAATCATATTCATAATTTTTTATAAACAGTTTCAAACTTGGTATAAAAATCTTATCCGTTATGGTCTATTTATTTTTAGATATATTTATTGGATGGATTTGGTCCAACTACTATCTTTAAAAGAGACGATACAACAATTTATAAATATTTTTAATGTGTTTATAAACACTTGTCAAGATATTAAAATTTGAAATTTTTATTGAAAAATTATTTATAACTTAAAAATATGTTATAAAGGATATAATCAAATTTAGTTTTAGTAATAAAATTATTAAAAATATTATTTTATGAAGTTTAACATTTATACTGTATTTGGTTGGGCATATTTAGGAGCAAGAAGATAAAAAAAGAGACAATAAGGCAAAAAAGGGGAAAAGTTTGTCGGTTTATGAAGTTTGTTATCTTTATACAAATCAAACATAAAATAAAATAAGATTTTATCTTATTCTTATCCTATGATATATTTATTCAATTATCATATCTTATATTTTTTTACCATACTCTCCAAATAACCCCAAACATAAGGGGAAAGAAAAAACGAAAAGGGGTATTGCCTAACATTTCACCTGTTGTACAACAGCCTTTTTGACATATATCTAATAATAGCATTCAATATCATAAAGTTATTAAATTTGATGATATATTATAATTTTAGATAAAAAATGATCATACATAAAATTCAAATTTATTATATCTTGTTGAATATTGGTGAGAGAAGAAGGAATGATGACCTCATGGACAGCTCTAAGGGAAGGGTGGAGAAATAGATAAATTAAATAATTAGAAAGTCGGTTCTGACCTGCAATCTTAATCTATTCACTTGTAAGTTAAGGATTATAAAAAGAGAAAGCTGAGAACAATAATGGTGGGATTCCATAACTTTAGGTCACTTTCTTGGGCGGTGGCAATGTGGGATGGTGAAAAAAAGAAAATGGCGTAGACAACGACAAAGACAGAGGGTGGCAGTGACGCAGGGTAACGCAACATGATTTCGGGGGTGATAATGCCTCAAACGTGAGACTCCAAAAGGCTACGTTCGTCTTCTTGTGATAAAGAAAAGGATTGCTCTTTCCCTGCCCCAAAGGGCACACCACACCTTTCGGCATTAGTTGCAAATTAATGACCATCTCTGAATAACGTTTCAATTATTTGACCGTTAACGCCATTTATCTTTAACTTTTTAAAATGCACCTTCATGTTTACAACATATTCTTCTTCAGATGTATTTTCCAGTTAAAGAGATGTATAAAAAACTATTTTGAAACTTTAATAATACAACATATACGTATCATGGAACGTAAACGACTCGAAGAACTAATCAGTCTAACTGATGTTAATCACATTCTTTATTTACATTTTTAGTTGTTCAATATAATTTATTTATAAATATAGTATTTCAATCTCACAATTTTTTAGTTATTTTAATTCTTCTTTTATTCTCAATTTTTTTCCTCAGAATTTTCACATATTGGATCAATTGAATTTTCACATTTTTTACTTAAAAAATACAAATCAAAATATTAAATTTTATGAAAGATTTCAAAATTTTATCTTTTAAAATGAAAAATATTGAATGGTTTTATATAATAAATTTATCATAAATCTCCACATATTTAAATGAAAAACAATATTTTAATGATTTTAAATAAATCAATTGATAACACTCGTGTAATTTTGAAGATTAATTATAAAAATTACTCATTTCATATATTATATACACATATTTTCAAATTCAGATATAATTTTAAACAATTAAAAACCATGCATAATTATTTTGGTGTAAGTTGCTGCACTTGTCACGGTGGGGTTTACAAAAGGCATGGGGTATGGCATCGTTATTCTTGCGAATCTCTCTTCTCTCTATCATTGTGTAATCTTAATTTTAGGCTTAATATAACTTTGTAGATTAAATTTATTTTAAAGCTTGACAGCTTACATGAGTGCTTTAAGTTTTTATTCTTTGATTAAATTATAATTCTAAAGCATCGTCTTATAATTTTGTCGCTCTAAAATAACTTATTTCATAAATTGAGTACTCTAGTCCTTCTTCAAGGATTGTTTCTGCTGCATGTTCTTGCTATAAGTAAGGTCTTCTAATCTATTATAGCTTTATTTCTCGTTCTTTTGTCTACTATAAAGCATTTAAATAGTTACTTCAATCTGCCTCAGAAAGAAGCACACTGTTGAGTGCATATCATGAACAAATATTATTGCAAAATTCACTCAATGGAGCACATATATATCGAGGGCATTTAATGTTTTTTTTTTATAATTTTTTTTACAAGAATCTGTCAAAAAAAAATATAAGATCATCAGATAAGTTTTTTTAGAAAACTAAAATAAAAAAGATTTAATATTTTTTATAAATTAAAAAACAACAACTTAGAAAGAAAATCTAAACTTTATGATAAAAACGTTTTTCTTTTAAAAGCTTATCCAAAGACGCCTTTAATGTTAGAAGGTAATAAATAATTAAATTATAGTAACATTTCACGTAAACAAACAGACAAATTAGAATAGTAATGTTTTTAGTACAAGGATTAAAATTGTGTTAAGTGACACAAATCATGTTTATTTCCCTTTTAAAAATAAAATATAATACAAATTATTTTAACAAGTTCTTTTATTCTCATACGTGCGCAAATTATTTTAACAAGAGAAGCTACAAACGGAAACACAAGCCATAATAATGCTTCTTCTTTTTTTTTGTGTGTCTTAGGCCACGTAGTAGTTTGTCTATCTTTTCTTTGGTCCAAAGTCGTTTTATGCTCATGTTTTAGGGTTGGACTTCGCAGCGGGCCTAAGTGTCTGCATAATCGTAAAAAATACAATGTATGGACTCATAGTACCAACAACAGACAAAGAAAGTAGCAGCAACATCATCATAAATGATCACTAACACTCAATTTTGAATGAATGATCCAGCAAGACAGAAACATCCAATGGTAATTCATGAGAGAATCCTAGCTCAAGCTAAAATTTATTGGCACAATTATGTGTACCGTTGAGAGAAAGAAATCACAATTAATCTATATTACCCTTATATTTCTCTCCTTTACGAATAAAATTCTCTCTTGACATTTATTTTTTACTTTTCTATTCAACTAAACAAGCAAAAAGAAATTTTAATATTTTTCTTTATTTATATCCATCCAAATAATACAATTTCTTTCTAATCTTTCTTTCATTTTAATTTATCTATTCCCTGTTTCTTTCAGCATCATAACAAAGTGTTGGTTCCTTGGAATAGCGTCCCAATTCTTTTCAGCCCATAATTAAGATTGAAGCTCCTATTAGCAAGCCAATCCACACTGTTCATAGTGTTCTCACAAAGCCTCTCAAGTCTCTGTGTCTCTAAAGCCATTTGGATATCCGCCACCACAACCTTGTTGCAATAGCTGCATCATTAGCTTCAGTGGGTGGAGCCAGAATTGTTGTAGGCTCGTTTAGCCAATTTTCAGTTGATCACATAATAACAAAGTGGACTTCAATATATAGCTATGCACTGCCATTGGCTCAGTTAAATTTTGCTTCATACATAACGAGCTAGCTTAGTTCAATCGGCTGTTATTATAGTTGCATTATAATGGTACCCTAAACCCTAAATAAGATATTTAGTTATATAGTTCGCAAGTTACATTCAAGGGGAATTCAAGCGACAAATTTCATGTTTAATTGAGTTGAGTTTCAAGCTGATCCACTATTAATCAAGTTGATTGGGATAATAGAACTCTTAACCAATGCAAGAACTTTAACGGGCTCAAGTCATGCATGATGGAACCACTCATTAATTTCCATAATTATACAACATATAATTAAAAAATTTATTGTTCACCTTTTTTGCTTTCCTCCTTGAGTACAAGGTTAATCATAAAAAATTATAGTGAAGAACTTCGCATTTTATTTACATTATTGCTATAGTTTTGGAGATATAATTGCTAATTATGTACATGTATAAGGGGACACCTAAAATTGAATTACGGGCACACAACTTCTATTATGATTTATATCTGTAGGTTGAGAATCATACGACTGTCCCAATGCACATTGGTTAATGACAAAGCAGTAGCTGCAATATGGTTTGAACTTAGCCCTGCCACTTTAATTTGATCTGTCTGAGATCCATGGTTTATATATCTGTCAGGCAGTGTCATGGCTCGCCACTGCATCAAATGAAGAAATTATTTGTCAAATACTATACACAAAGAAGGGACAGAAGGAAATTGTAGAAGGATAGAAAAAAGTCTCACCTTAAGATTACCATCTAGCATACCATTTAATCCTAGAAAATGAGAAACATGAGAACCAAATCCTCCAATTGATCCTTCTTCAACTGTGATAAGAATCTCATGTTCTCTAGCGAGTTGCCTCATCAAATCTCCATCTAGAGGCTTACAAAATCGTGCATCAGCAACAGTTGTTGAAATTCCATGAGCTTCAAGAACCTTAGCTGCTGCGACACAGCTTTGGACCATTGTTCCATAACCAACAAGAGCCACCCTACTTCCCTCCTTTAACACCCTTCCTTTACCCACCTATATTTCAATTGCCAATTAGAAAAATTTAAGCAGCTTTGGAGAAAAAACAATTAAAGTTGGGAAATTTAAAAGGGTGAGTTAGAACTTAGAATAAGCACCTCCAGTGGTGTGCCTTTGTTGTTAGGTGGAAGAATGGAGCCTATACCATTCCCTCTTGGGTACCTAAAGCAACTAGGCCTGTCATCTATGGCTGCAGCTGTGGCAACCATGTTCATCAGTTCAGTCTCATCCGAAGGAGCCATAACCACCATGTTTGGCAAACAAGCCATGAATGTTGTGTCAAAGGCACCACAGTGTGTTGGACCATCAGCACCAACTAGGCCAGCTCTATCTAATGCAAATCTAACTGGAAGCTTTTGAAGGTCCACATCATGTGCTACCTATAGCACATTCACCACCATGTAGCCAAAGTTAATTTCATAGATTAAAAAATAAAAATTTAAAAACTTCATGGATTAATTATCCATAGTTTCATAACTTCTGACCTGATCATAACCTCTTTGTAGAAAGGAAGAGTAAATTGCACAAAAGGGTTTAAAGCCTTCAGCAGCTAGGCCAGCAGCAAAGGTTACAGCATGCTGTTCTGCTATCCCAACATCAAAACATCTTTCGGGGAAGCGCTTCTGAAACAAGTTAAGGCCGGTACCACCTCCCATTGCAGCATGTATGGCAACAATTCTATCATCAACCTCTGCCTCTGCTGTCAAAGACTCTGCAAAGTACTGCGTGTAAGACCGCGTGCTTGTCTTGGATTTCAGCTGCTTCCCAGACTTAGGATCAAATTTAACGACACCTACACAAAACATAACCCATTAAGCCAACTGCATTATATAAATTTTAACGACAAAATTAAGTACCACTTGTGAATTGCAAAAAGGTAGTAAATATACTAATATATGATGTAGTGAGTTACCATGCATCTTGTCAGGTGCAACTTCAGCTGGACGATAGCCTTTTCCTTTCTCAGTGATTACGTGGATGAGTACAGGTCCAAGTGTTGGCATGTCCTTGACATCTTTCAGGATGTGCACAAGGTCTTCCATACCATGGCCATCTACTGGACCAATGTAAAAGAGCCCAAGCTCTTCAAATAAACAAGCACCAGAACCACCTACCATCCCTCTAATGTAGGAATCCAATTTGGCTGCAAATTCATGCGCTTGGCTTCCAATTTGCTTCGTGATGCCCTGTCCATTGCTCACCAAATATTAGTTCAAGTAGAATTACATCTGCATGATATATATTTTTTAATATATATACATTCTGGTAAGCACGTAACAGTGCGGTCATTTTCCCATTGCAACATATACATGGTTCTTTCATTTATTTATTTTGGGTTAAGAGGTGGTCAACACTCAGCATGTTTGGTTTAAAGTTTGCATACCCTAAATCATGATTTGGAAGTCCTAATAGAGTCTCACCTCACTTTAATAAAAATAAATTTTGATGCTGAAAAAGGTTTTGGTGGAAATTTCTCCAGACTATTTTTTTTTTAAATCTTAAATTATACCAGTTTTTTGTTTAATTTAATTTATTTTTAAAATTAATTCTTGTTTTTATTAATTTTAATGCTTTTTAAAAATAAATGATTATATATTGAAGATAGTGAATTGGGCCCGGCCTAGTGTTGTTAGGCCAGGTAATTTTCTTGGCTGCAATCAAATCATATTTGACCAAAGAAAGAAAAAAACTCATGTTACCTTTGCGACCTCACGTAGTTGATGGAACTCAGAACTAGTTTGTAGCCTGGCGAGAGCTCTACTAAGAGCTCCAACGGGTGGAGCTGGGCCATCAATGGTTGCAGTTGGAAGAGAAACTTGTTCATTGTCATTTAAGATTATAATAAGATTTGTATCAAGAAAACCAGCATTGTTCATTGCCTCATATGCTTGTCCACCCGTCATGGCTCCGTCACCGATCACTGAAATCACATGGTTGTCCTTTCCATTCAAGTCTCTTGCAACTGCCATCCCTGAAAGTCACGTGAAAAAAAGTTGACCAATTTGTAGTGCTAAAAGGGCCTACTGTGATTGTAACCATACATTAAGGACTAAGTTCATGGATATCTGACTCATGAGTAATAATTATTGCGGAATGTCGTATTCGTTAAGTATTGTTTATTATTACATTCATGTATAAATAAATTGTACATGTGTAACGACTACGTAACTAAAATTGTGGACGCGTGAAATTTAGTGCGTAGCATTACTGATTTTTTTTATATATATAGAGAGAGAAAGATAAACGTGTAATTAATTAAGATATCAAAGATGCACTAATTATAATAAAAAAAGGTATTATGGATAGTTTATTACCTAAGGCAGCTGAAATACTAGTAGAACTATGACCAACTCCAAAGGCATCATGAACACTCTCATCCCTCTTTGGAAATCCTGCGAGTCCATCAGTCTGTCGAATCGTGTGCATTTTGGATCTTCTTCCAGTTAAAATTTTATGAGCATAGGTCTGGCAATCCACCAAAATTTGTTAGACTTTGAAGTTCAAAATTAAGATTCATAGTAAATACTGATTAATTATTACTGCATATTGTATATATTTTGGGGGAAATTATTGGGTACCTGGTGACCAACGTCCCAAATGATCTTGTCTTGAGGAGTGTTGAATACATGGTGGAGTGCCACAGTTAACTCAGTCACACCTAGGCTTGAACTTAAATGCCCGCCAGTTTTTGACACTGTATAAACAATCTCTTCGCGGAGTTCATCAGCTAGCGTCTCAAGTTCCTGATTTATATAATAATGTTAAAATCAACGTAATCAATCACAAATCTTAAAACAGGACCAAATAAATAGATATGCAGTTAAGTTCTCTACTTGAATGGATAGATTTTTCATGTGGAATGGGTAATTAATTGTGTCCAGTATTGGGGTGGATGGCTTCTCTCCTGAGAAATTTAGAGATCTCCGCAATTGTAGATTTGATTCGTAGAGTTTATTCACCATTGTGCCCTCCACCTTCTCAGAAACACTGTCTCCTCCAGCAGCTCTCACTTGGTTCATCTGAAAAATTACAAACAAATACCAGTAAGTGTATGTTTGGGAAAGATTATTTTTTTTTATAAATCACTTAGTTTTTAAAGGCTCTATAAAAGTAAGTGATTATTTTTGTAAAATAAATAAAACCAAGCATGCATGAAGTGTGTTACCATCCTAGACTCCACTAGTTATTTTAATTTTTTTTCAAATTTTGTTGATGCTAGAATCATACCCTTTGTGGGTTGGTGGCTGATATTTTGGTGATAATGTTTGGCATATTCGGGGAGCAGCAGTACTTGTCTTGAGAATAAAACAGAGGAAGGAAACTAGTCCCAAGAACAAAGGAAGCCATATTAAGGTTGTTTATTGGTAAAATGTGGGAAGAAATCTTGTGTACAGTCTAGAGAGGAGAGAAAAATAGGCACAATACAATGCACTCTTTGGTAGTGTCAGAGTGGTGCGAAGGTGCTGTGACTTCAGGGTTGCCCAAGCTGGGCAATTTATAGAAGAATTGTTCCAAAATTGAAGTTGCACGTGTTTCACGCGCGCAAAACCTTACGTGCAGTTTGCTTATAACATGCACTCGAAATTTTTTTATTTATAATATAAAGTTAATCATCAATATATAATTTAAAATATCAATACAAAATAAATGCCAATGAAGAGAAATAAATAAATAACAAGATAATTAAATTAAACTTAAAATCTTGGTATTCTATTCAATACACATAAAAAAGGATAGTATTGAAGAATGTGAGAAATTTTCATAAAAAATCTAAGTAGATAAGAATTTTTGAAAAATAGATTACTGCGTTTTGTTGCTTATAAACATGTAATTTTTTGACCGTTGGTATACGAAATTAATAGTGAAATTCGATTAATCTAAATCGAGTTAAATATCTTCATTTAAAAATATAAATAAAAATTTTTAATATCTATTTTTATTTACAAAATTAAAATTTAATACTCTATTTTTATTTTTTAAATAGATACAACAGCAATAACAATAAAATTTTAAAAGTTAAAGGTTTATAAATTACATGATATTATTGAAATTAATTAAAAATTAATTTTTTTGAAATATTATTTATTAATAATTTTTTAATAGTTTTTTCTAAATTTCTTCGAGATTTTTATCCCTTTTTATCATACTAGATTTCGTGTTATCTTCTTCTTTAATAGTTCCTTTATGTGATTAATCTACTATGTCTTTTTAATTGGATAAAAGAATGCTAATAAAGAATGTTTTAAATTTGTAATTAATTTTTTAATATTTTAAACAAGTAAATGGATGGATTTATAATTTAATTTTATTTGCATATTTTTTAAAATATTTATAAGAAATATTAGTTAGAACAATTATTTATGTACTTGACTTTGAATTCCTTTTGCAGTCATCACCAAACTTGCATTTGTTCGTATTGGGCGCCAAATTATGTTACGAAATATACAAATCGCTGATGTATTGCAGAATTTATGAAAGAAAAGTCCAAAAATAGTTGGATTTATTCAACTGTCCGGTCCAAACATCGATCGCACGTCTTAGCGTCGACCATTCCTTAAAATGTAAAGGTTTAGCTTCTTTGCCAACAAATATTTTATAGGCCGTTTTAAATTAAGAAAAATTGTTGAACTTAAAATAACAATACAATTTTTATTTTATTTTAAATGTAATAAATTTTTAAATTTATAACTCGTGAAATGTGAAACTTTATCTTATTTTATTTAATTGACTTTCGAAACTTTGCTTGTTTAAGTTTAAACTATCCGCGTTATCATTTTCAAAATAACGTCATCTTGTTGTGAGTATATTAGATAATGAGCAAAATCTAATGTCTCTTTTTCATAATTTTATTTGATCTTCTTCTTTTATGATACAACTTCCTCTTAGGGCATTTTATTTGAACATTGATTAGTTAATTAGTGCTTGAAGTGGATTTAATTATTTCACAAATATTTTTTACATTTTTTATTTAGGTTTACATTTATTATTTATTAATTATTTCTTTTTTATTTCAACATTTATCTTTTCCCGTATATCGTACGGATGTTATACTGGTTGCAGACAAATCATAGTAATTAAGTCATATCAGTTTTAATGTTTAACATCAGAAGTAAATTTGTATTGATTTATTTATTAATGCTTGTTTAACTAAAATTTCTCTTTTAAATATTTAGATTATAATTATTTTTTCTTAATTTCTTAATTAGTTTAGCATGACTATAGACAGTGATATGTTCAAGATTAATTACATTATTGTCTCACTCTCTTTAACCCATTCTTCATTTACTATTTTTTTTTTTTAGTTCAATCTGCTCTCTCACTCTTATTTCTTTCCTCTTATTCTTTCTTTTTTTTAAGTAAAATTTTTAATGTTTATTTAAGTGAATATTTTAAATTTAAATGAAATTTATAATTTTTATATATTTCACTTAAATGAATCTAAATTCATTTCAACAAAAATACAATAAAAAATTACAATTTATGTTAAAATTATAAAAAATTTAAATCTTAAATGTTCACTTGATAGTATGTCTCTTTCGTACATTTCATTATTGGAAAGGATGACTTGAGTGGCACTGGAGTTGTGTATGAATTGGATTTCACAATTAATTTAGATCCATGTAGAATTTAATTTTATGAATTAGATTTTGAACTAATCTATTTTTATTTTTTATTTTAAAATTTAAATTTATTTTAAAAATTATTTTTAAATTAAATAAAAATATATAATAAATATTTTTTATATTATTATTAAATTACTATATGTAAAAATATTTAAATTTTATAATAACTAGTATAAAATTATATTTATATATATTTTAATATATTAATAATATAATTTTTTTATTTTTATATTGTATTAAATTAATATATATATATATATATATATATATATATATATATTCTACTTTTTATCATCTTTCTATCACATAAATTAATTATACGAATCAAATTTTAAAATATTTTATTTTATTTTTTAAATTAATTTTAAAATAGTTTTAAAATTTGAATTTAGTTTAAAATTAATTTTAAACTTAATTTTTATTGAAACTAGTTTTATATTAAATTAATTTTAAATTCAGTTTTAAATTTAATTTTTAAGATAAAACTGATTTTTAATGTATTTGTGAATTTATTTTTAAGATAAAACTAATTTGTTGTATGCACCATTACATTAAACTAGTGTGTTTTAATTTTTTTTAATAATATTTATTAATTATATTATATTTTATAGAAGTTTAAAAAATATTTATTATTACTTTTAATTTATAATAAATTAAAATACATATATATATATAATTTTGTTTTATATATACTTTATAATATTTATATATCATTTATATGGTATTATATATGTAAATTATATTTTTATTAAAATATACATTTTAATTTATTCAATTTTTATTAGTGTATTATATTTGATTAATTTTATAATTATATAAAATTATAAGTTTTTGCATCTTTACTTTTTATAATATATTATAATTTTTTGAATTTATAATTTTATCTAAAATACTCGTTTTCTGACGATAAATGTACTCAATATTTTTAAAAAAATTAAAAGAAAATTTCAAATTTAGATGATGAGCTCAAAATTAACGTACACAAATCTTTAATTATTTTTAATTACCTGTTGTAGCCATACTAAACAAAGACTAAGTAAAAGAATGAACTAAAATCAATTTTAATAAAAGTAAATTTAATTTTATAAAATAAAATTTAAATCATGTCTAAACTAAAAGTAAAGTAGATTAAATATTTTACTGTTTTTTAAAATTAAAATTTTTTAATTCAGTTTAACTCAGGTATAGATTAGACTATCAAGATATTTTGCCGCTCCGAAGTGGCACCATAAGCTTCTTATCCTCAGAGCAATCACATACGCACTTTCAAATATTTCCATCTCGCATGATTTTGTTTTTGGGTTCCTATTCTAATGATATTACAGGTCATTTGCGAAGTGTCCCATCTAATAATTTTGCTCAGATGCGAAACTTAACACTGAGTTTATTTTCATTGAAATGAAAAGCAATGGAACAAAAAAATAAAACTGACATCAACCTTTAAATCTCAACTTAAAGTAATAAATTTTACCAGAAATATTTTTAATAAAAATTATTATTATTAGTTATTTAATTTTAGTTTTAATAAAACCTTAAAAATATTATATTTTAATCATTTGAATGAATGAAAATGCAAAAATAATGAATTTTTTTAATGAAGTATGCATCTTAAAAATTATCCCACCGCCCCCTTTTATGTGAAGTAAAGGGGAGGGACTGTTTTGGTTTTATTTACTTATAAATATAAAATTTTAAAAAGTATTAATAAAAATAGTATCACAAAAGAGCAAAATCTAAAATTATTATTGAAGTATATTATTAAACATATTATAATTTATTCATTTAAATTAGTGAAATAATTTTATTTTTATTTTTGTCTATCTAAACGATGCATAAGTGTCGATAGATGTTACGGTTAACCTCAACTGTAGGGGAAATGTAAGGCGTGCCTAATGTGATACTTGTGACGCACGTGATTAATTGAACAGTTTCAATCGTATGGTGCATGGTGTAAGTCTTGTCGCATCATTGCCTCTTTCTTGTACTCAGCTGTACAAGACTAACATGGGCTGCGTCAGTGTCACTGTCTACAATTTATTTCCAGTAAATCCCACGTTAGTTTTTGAGATTTGAAATTTATTATTTTTTTATTTTGTTGAATTTTGAATATTTTAATTTAATTAATACTTTTTATTTAAGTAGTATTATCTTTTTTTTGTTAAATTACACATAAAATGTTATTTTCAAATAATAATATTATTTTGGTAAATTTTATAATAATTTAAAAACTTTTAAAATAATATAACAAAATTTCAATTAATAATACTTGGACACTAAGTAATAAGACAATGACGGCAAAGTCACGAGCTAACCTCGTTTCAGATATTTATGCCGCATTTATCTCTCTAATTTGCTTTTTTTTCCCCTCTTTTTAGAAGTATGGCTCTAATTTTTTTTATGTAGCTTTTCTCTTGTGAGCACAGAATACATGTGTATGTGTATCAAGCACCGATTATTTGTTTGATTAAGATGAAACGAATGACAAATAAAGGGAAAGAAATAGAAACGTCTCGTTGTTTAATAAGAAAAAAAAAATGTAAATGCATGTATTGTCCCACTTAAATTTAGGAAAACAATAACTTATTTTTAAAATCATTCTAAAAATTGATAAAAATAAATGAATATTTCTTCGAAATGAGTTAATTTGACAGTATATATTAAAATACGTAGATTCTCTTCCGCATATGTTACTCATTTTTTTCCATCCAAGATCTTAACCGTTTATTTGATATCAAATGGTCCAAACACGGTCGAAACTGAATGATCAATGCAAGATTTGCAATTCATAGTCCAACTTTAAAGTTTTTGGACCATAAATTTAATGAGTAAGATCTCGAATGGAGATGTGACGAACAGAAAATAACTGCGAAGAATCTAAATAGATTAAAGTCAGTTAAATCCTGCTTACATCATATATGGCTACTAAATTGACGCATTTTATTTAGTAAGAAACAGTTAATATTATATATTACAATCTTGTTAGTTAATAAAGATAGGTATGTGCTTTTAATTATGTCTTGAAGGTAGAGTTAAACTAGATTGAGTTTTATATATAAATTAAGAGTTTTGTTAACCGTCTTTAAAGGTGAGAATAAATAGTTAATAATAATAATTTTTTTAAAATATATTTATTGTATTTTTATAGCTTTAATATAATAATTATATATTTTTTTATTTGTAAATATTTAAACTTTACGAAACCCATAAATTAATGTGAGAAAATTTCTATTAAAAGTTTAAAACGTTTCCAAATACCCAGTGTGGAATGCAAGCATGCGAACTCGATCTCTAAGCTTATCTGATGGATGCATTTTCGATTTGATAACAAAAATAGACTAATTACTAGTTTAATACTGCATTTGCAGAAAGAGAGAACGTGATAATGACCAGGATCCTCTTTGCCACAGCCACACACTATCTAAACTAGTCAATGCTTTGGTCATGATAAACATGGGATCAGTTAAATTTGCTCTAAGAAGATGATAAGCTCTATCGATTTAACATACACACATGTATATATTAAAGGCTTTTATTTATCTTTTTAATGTTTAAGCATGACATTTTTACAAAATTAGTGTCCATTTTTATAGTATTTTTTTAGAATCAATCAACTATACATATGAGCAATTTAAAAGTATAAACATAAAATTATATTTTAATACTCAATTAAGTAGTGATGCAGTATACGTGTTATTAAAAAAATAGTACGTGTCTGTCTTCTTAAAATTATACATATTACACACGCTAATTTAATTATAAGTTTAAATATTCTTAAAGGTTTAGGATTCTTATTAGACTTAAATTAAAAATTTAGGTCTGATTTTTTTTTAAGAATTTACTTAGGGGTGGTTTGGGAAGGAGGGTTTTAGAGGAAAGGAGGGGAGGATATAAATTTATATTTTAAATTAATATTTTTAAAAATAAAAGATATAAATTAATATATTAACAAAAATTAATGTATTAATAATATATTTATTATCATAAATAATATATAATTATTTTAATTTAAAATTAAAACATATGTATCTCCTCTCTTTTTCTTTAAAAATCTCCTCTCAAATATACTTTTTAGTCGCTGTTTTGATAAAATTAATTATACGACTTGCTAAAAACATATTAAATAATTAAACAAAGTGTTAAATTTATTTTAATATGAATATAAATTATTTAAAATTTTAAGATCATAAATAAAAAATTAAAAAAATAGCTTCCAACAAATTCAGTGTTACTTGAAACAATTTTGTATAAATTAATTTATTAGTTTTTAAACACACTCTAAAATAAAATAAAATAAATTATATTTTATTAGTTTAGTCATTTGAATTGATTGGTGAAACATGCTAACATGAAGAAAATAATAATAGAAAACAAATATAAACTAATGTTAATTAAGTATGGGTGAAGAAATTTGAAATAAAAATTTACTATAAAAATTACTAATATATTTTTATTTTTATTTAAAATGTATTTTGATATAATTCTGAATAAAATTTTTATTATTAATTTTAATGAATACTAACAAGACTATATAACTTGTCAAATATGAAAAATATTGAATTATATAATTTCGTGGTTGTTAAGTCGACATATTAAACCAGTTTGTCAAGTCAAATTTTTATTCGTGTCGCATCCAAACTACTCTAAAGTGTAATCCAATCTTCAATTTTAAAATGAAATTATATGCGGACAAGTGTTCGATTTTTCTGTTTAGACAACGACATTATTAATTACTAAAGTGATAAGATGCAAAAACCTACTAACCACTATTATTATAATTAAATTTTCCACGAGGGATAAGTGCAATAATATAATGCAGTGTAATGTTAAAACAAAATTATCTATTTGCTAAAGCAATTGAATTGTTAGTCGGTAGAGAAAATACAATCATGATTATAATTAAAGTGTATAACAAAACGTATATTATTAGAAAGAGTTTAAGAAAAACTCAAAACTTATATATACAAAAAAAAAAATTTAATATTTATTTAAAAAAATAAAAAATAAAAAATAAAAATATATATATACCTAATTAAAATAGATGTAATTTTGTGAATTTAAATATCAATCAGTTAATAAAATAACTTTTTTTTAATTAATAAATAATAGTCATTTTTAATGTTTTAAAATAATAGAATTTAAGATTTCTTTTATCTAAAATACTATTAAAAAATACAATTTAATTTTTATGTAACCACAAAAACTACATTATACTTATCAAAATAATTAATAACATAACAGTTAAGGCATATAAAATATAAAAATGGATAAGCAATCATGAATAGGTTAATGTAACGTTAAAAAGTTTAGGATTTAGTTATTTCAAGCAAGATAATTACACTTTGTTATCCCCAATTAATTTTAAATATAGTTAATTTGAAATTGATAGTAATTTTAAAGAAGTTATAAAGATTTCCGTATCTTAAACACACGCTTTAGGGTTAATTAATTAAATCTGAACTTAGAAAAGGAAAGATCGAAAGAGACGCAGATCCTTATAGAAGTTTTTTGGTTGCCAACTCAGAGCCCATTACTATTGATGCTGGTTTAACTAGCAAAGCTACATTTATTGTTCGAGTCTGTGGCGAACGAAAGCGTAAAATAATAAGAAAGTGAACAGAAAGTTGGATAAAACAATGTTTAGTCAAAGTTATTCAGTAAGAAGGATTAAGTCTTTTTCTATATTATAAACAACAGTATTGCGAGAATTAACTGATGTTTTTATATTCTAAACGCGAATCAAATTTTATAAAGTAAAATGCAAGAGTTTAAATAAAATTGTCACCGAATTAGTATTTGGTTTTTAAGATCTATGCGCGATAATTAATGTCGGAAGTTTGATCCTCCTCCATGCCTTTTTTAATATTTAAGTGCTGGCAAGCATCATATTCCACTTTCTGTAGTTATAAGAGCCTTTACACTAAAATTGTATATAATTTATCATTCAAATTTAAATCATGAATTTGTTACCCGTTAAGGTTATATGCTTAAAATGGTGGAAGTACCGTCATAGAATGGAAGAAAATATGGCGTAATTTTTATTTTATTATTTTAATTGATAAAACAATAATGAAATATAGTAAATTTTTTATAAAATTTATTTTATTAATTTGGAAAAATTGGTAATTTTATTTTTTATATATAACATATATAGTTACTATTATATTCTCATAATCTATTTACTATTATAAAATTATTTCACTAATATTTTTTTACCATGCCATGCACGGATTAAACATTTATTGGTACATGTGATTATTAATTCATATAATTTAAATATTAATAATATGTTTTTCTATAATAATTTAGATATAAATATTTTTTTAAAATATTATTTTTTAATTTATACATTAATACGTTTTCATATAAAGTTTCAATCTTTATCGAGTGTAAATATTATTTATTTTCCCAATATAAAAAAAATACAAAATGGACATTTTATATTAAACGAACATTGAAGGATATTTTATAACTCTTTAAGTTTAATTTTTTTGAGTAATTTTCAGGGTTTTTTTTTTATAAACAACTCACGTATTAAGGTAAATAAATAATTTAAAAGCATAGTTAATAATTTAAGTTTTTAAAATATTATATTTCACATATTTTATGAAGCATGCTTTTAAGAGTATATTAATCATATAATAATGTAAAATGATGACATCTATTATTTATATAATAGAAAGAGTTGCATACCGATATATTTTTATAAAAAAATATCTTATTATATTGTTAATAATATGCATACAAATTTTTGCTAATATAAAAAATTCAAGATAGATATCTTATGTTTAGTGAACAATGAAGAAAAGGGATAAATAAATAATACATTACGTGAATGGGAAAAAAGAAAGAAAGAGAAATATATATTTTAATATTGATAAATATTAATTCTTGAAAGATATCCTGTGAAAGGCGAATCTGAATTTCATCGCCATCAAGAAAGATATCTTCTAGGGCCCTTATAATTTCTAAGGATAAGTTAAACCACTGAATTATGCCCATCTTTGGATTAAACAATTGTCATGCTTTCACATGAACGTGTTTACGTGCGTCTAGAACGCATAAATTATTACGTGAAGCGTGTAATAGAACGCGGACAATGAAAATTCAAACATATCTATCAGATTTAATTTGGGAGCAGGAGAAGTACCTTGGTTCACTCAAAGAAATCATGACAGATAACAGTAAGAATCATCTTCTATGATGACGAAAGAAAAGATTTGTACAATGGAGATAGAAGATTGATTACAATGATTGATTGCTTTAATTTAAGTGTTAGTTTTTTTCTCTTTTTCCTTACTTTTATCAACTCTGCAGAAAGGAGCGGGTAGCATCATACTATCGTTCAAAGCAATCTCTGGTTAGAAGTTAACTTTACACTCCTTTTTAAGTATACCAAATTCTTTTGGTTATACAAGTGAGGTCAGAACCAAACAACCAAACAAAGAAATTATACCATTTTTACAGCAATGCTCAATGTGTAAGTAAACAAGATTATTCTATATTAATTTTTTATTTATTAGATGAAGATTTAAAAGTTTATGGTTTTTGGATATTTAACGTACTTATTTTATTTCATATTACTTTATCTAGTAATAAGGAGTGATTATTCAGTTCATTTCTTCATTAACCGTCCAATCTATCTGTGTATAAATCTATCTTAAATGAATGACTTGGATATTCATTATTTGGCGTGCATTTATCAATATTAATAATTGATTATTTATACCTCCTTTCAACAAATAATATATGTTGATCAGTAGTTGTTTGCATGCTATCACTAGTGTAAAAACAGTGTGCATACAATAATAGTAGACATCTATCAATTTTTTTTAAATAAATTACCTGGCCTACGGGTACAATCCAAGCTAATATAAACTATGGTGAGAAACTATTAATGTTTCGAATCCGCACTTACTTAGATAATATTAATAGCGAATATAATTGGATTGAATTATTTTAGCTTTTTTATTTAAATAATACAAATTTAAAAATTATTTTAAAAAATAGTGTTAATTTAAAATTATTTATATGTTTAAGAATTTTTTTCTACGTTTCTTAGTGTATCAAACTTTTATAAATGATACTATTTTTTTATTATTTTTTAAAATAATATATATTTTATATTGATGATATGCATGAACCGGGAGTAATCCAGAAAAACCTGACGACCATTGCATCCTAAAACTCGCATCTCGAAGGCTGTTGTCGAGCAGAGGCGTCTTTACTCTGTCTGTCATTAGGTATACCTCGTCTCACTTTTGTTGGTTTGTTCGCCAGCACAAGGGTTATTCCTTTGCTTCGCTTTTTCGTTGGATTTCAGTTTCATCTGAGACATTTCGATAATAACGATTTCTCGTGCTAAAATTAGTAACCCTAACCCCATAATACTTTTTTCCTCCACCGTCTGATTTTTTGAATGATTAAAAACTTTCTCTTGAACAAAAATTCAAATGTGAATAACATTATAAAATCACTGGGTTTGTACTAAAATTTATTTTTAAAAACAGAACTGTTTTTAAAACAGTAATTAGACATGATCTAAAAAAGTTATGCTCCTATATAAGCTATTCAATTCGGCTCAAACTAGTTTGAACCTAAAGTTACCGTAAATTTCAAACGCAAAAAAAAAAAAAAAATTAAAAAAATTCAGTCTTCATTACATTTTACAATAATTAATAATTTTCAATCTTGGTTCACATTGCCAACAATGGCAGTCCACTTGTCATCATGCCCCTAAAGAGCTTTTGACAGTTGACCTGAAATCGTGGATACTCCAAGCACATTAATCACGCGTAAACCCATATAGCTCGATTACACAGATTAGAAGATAGAGTTTTCCTTGGAAGCCTAGTCCACTACTGCTATTGTAGAAACGAACTTAAAATAATAATAATAAAAAGGACTCGAGAAAGGGACAACCATGACCAACATGTCATTGACAAAACTATCTCATGGATACGCATGGATACAGGGACTCTCCAAGCACATTAATCACGTGCCATGTAGCCCGATTACACAGATGAGAAGAGAAGCTTTTACTTGGAAGCTAAGTCAGCTACCACTACTAGAGCAGAAAAAAGGACTTAAGAATTTTATAAAAAAGAAAGAAAGGACCCAAGAAAGAGACGACAAATGACCAACATTCATACCTTTAATCTTTAAACACCAAAACCGGAATAAAATACATGTGTACGCACTTTAATAATCATATTATTATAACATCACATCATTCACAGTGAAAGTGATACCAAAATACGCATGTCAACCTTCTGAATTCATCAATCAATCTACCTCGTTGAAGCCGACACCTTTAGCCACCTCCAGATTTGAGTGTATTGCTCAACCTATATAACAAGTTCATTCATTAATATTGCCCCCACGATAATAGTCACGGTTTGTATAAAAAAAGGCGTTATGTTAACTATCGGATAGAAATGAAGCTTGAAGCAGTGTAACTCTAAACATCTTAAGATGTATAATCAACATTTACAAAAAAGAAACAAGGTAAACTTGCCTTCATATTTTCATAAAAAACACAGCCAAGTCATATTCTATTAGATACGGATCTCAATTGGCAAATCTATGAACTTCCAATCTTTCATATTTTGCAGAAACAATTCAAAACAATACATTCATTCAAGGAAATGATATTAAGTAACAAGGCAACCATTCCATTCTACCTCAACTGCCAAATTCAGCTATTAGAAAGCACACCTAGACCGATGCATTTACTTCTTTAATTATCAAAGATATCCATAAAAAATTGTTTATTTTTATTTTTTTGAAAAAATTATAAAAGAAATTTGAAATTATAAAAAATTATAAAGGAAGGGGATATAACAAGGAAATAATATAGCAAAGCAAACAAATATCTACAGATATTTGAAATTTTAATTCCCTTGAAACAGAAATTCTATTTGACTAACCAGTCCAGGCCCTCAAAAAGTCCTTCGCCTTTTATGGCAGAAGTTTTGAAAATAGCCCATTGGCGATTTTTAATCTTGTGTAACTCTAGGGCTTCCGTCACTGCAGCATCATCAAGTGCACCAGGAAGGTCCTGTATCGTGAAAAGAGATACATTTAAAACAAATTGATGAAATAGTTTTTCAAAATTTTACGCAGAAAGTATAATGACATATCATGAATGTTCACATGTTTATAATTAATTAAGTACAAGTTGAATACATCCTTTTGCATTCAAGACTACTATCAATAATATCAGCTTCCCAAATTTTTTATATACTCATTCTTTCCTTCTTATTGCCCTCATGGGAATATGAGAACCAACCAATATAGATAAAATTCCAACCTGTTTGTTTGCAAAAATGAGAACAACCGCACCTTTCAGTTCTTCCTCCTGAAGTAAAGGTTCAGAGAAAATAATTGGTATCAAGCATTATTCTTATAAATCTGAAATCACACTCATAGGCAACAGCATAACCATTAGCCAGTGTCAAAGGAGAAAAAGAAACAGAGCAAAAGCATCAATTTTGACAGATACATTACATTTTATAATAACTTGAAAATGAAATTGAAAAATCAGAGGGTATATTTGTGTGAAATTTGAGTCATGAAAACCACTTCAGAACACCAATTGCAATTGCTAAAGCTAAACCTTCAAGTTTTAACAACAAAGTCTTTCCTAACTATGTGCAATCGGCAACATGAATCAAATGAAACTACTAAAATCAACAAAAAACCAATTCTTCAAAGAGGCCATTCAGATCTAAATAATTTTTAATGGTTTCATTAAGGGATTGTTTGGGAGGAGGTTTTTGATGGGAAAGAAAGAGACCAAAATTTTTACTTTAAATGAATAAAATTATATATCATATTATATCCTTTAGCCTAAAAAGTTACCAAATTAAAATATACTCGGTTAAAACAGAAAATTCATCTTCTGCACACCCTTCCCCCTCCCGCTTTCCCTCCATAGCCCTCCTTCCAAGCAATTCCTAAGAGTTTTGCTCCAATTATAGGGCTTATCCTTCATCTGATCAGCACTTCTAATTGGACTCTATTAGTCTTTTTTCATATGTTCAAACCATCTTAGGCTCGATTCTATAATTTTTTCCTTGATAGATGCAACTTCTACTTTCTCTCTAATACACTCATTCAGGATCTTATCCTTTCTTATATGATCAATCATCCATGATCTAACTCAACATTCTAATCTTTGCAACAGTTATTGATTAATATTCAATACCATAAATCATCCGACTTCTTATGGCTGTGCAACAAAATATTCCTCAAACCTTAAGATGCCTTTCAATCACAAGTAACAACTAAGGCAAAAGTTTTCCTCTATTTCATCCTCTTAGCAAGTGATGAAGCTTCATGTAACTAGTTCAGTTAGAAATGCAACTTAGAGCACTACTCTCCCCTTATTTCAACTACTTATAAATTACAAGCACAAGAGTATTTTAAGAAGTAACCAAACTGAGTACTTCAGATCAGTGTTTTGAATGACTTGTAATATAAGAAATTTTTACACTGCCTCCAAGCCTAGATTATTATTTGTACAAGTTGTTATGAGTGACATGTACATTCATGTTTTTCTCATTCTAATTCTTAAAAGATGATATTAAATATAATTATATGAACATATTAAAAGTAAAAGTATAAAAACACACATAACACAAATCAGAAATAACGTACTTCCAGAATTGCATGGAACTCCTCCTTAGCTATCACAAGCCTATCAGTGTCACTTGAATCAACAACGTAGATTATTGCTTGAGTATTTGGAAAGTAACACCTCCAATATGGCCTACAGACAAAAACAAAAATAACCAACCAAAAAAAGGATGGAGAAATAAATGGAGATTACATCAATTGCAGTTTTATCTTCCCAGCTTGTGGTTTCAATATGCCAGTGGTTTGTTCTGCTATCATGTTACCACCACATGCATATTTATGCCTATTTTTGAGAGAAATGATGTGTAAGGTATAATGTATGCACAAAATGGGGTCGTCATTGGGCATTGAAACTTCTTGGAACAATGTATTTTTATGCTGCACATGCTTGTCAAACGCATTTTAGGATGACATGAACAGAAAAAAGTAAGGATAGTTATATTTATACATGATTACAAAACAATTGTTAAAGGCAAGGTGGTAAAGCTCAAATCTCAAGGTGGTATGTCAGAATTGAACCAAACTACAAGCATAAAACTGAAATTAACCTTATAAATAAACTTATATAAGAGAAATTTGAATTTTCATCTACAAAGAATGGCTACTTTATGTTCCCTCTTGGTAATAGGTTTCTTTCCAAAATGTGCAGCTACCATCGTTTCAAATGTATAGGATTGGTTGGCGATATCAAGTTGCTGTCTAGCCCCTGGTCATAATAAATATTGGCCTCAAAGCCTATGATATCTTGTGAAGTTGTCATTATACATTGTGTTTTTTCAAATAATTATTATTCATTAAGATTATAGATATTTATATTAGAAAGAAATATATTGATTAATTATTCTTAAGGATTGGTATTTTTCTATTCTACTGCAGGGGAAATAGCCTTGTGGTGTCACATGCACATATCAAGGACTTTATATAGGAGAGTTAAAGGACTCAGACAAAAAAAGGCAGAGCATGAAGAGTCTAGTAACCCAAATTGAAGCAAAAATTCCTCGACAAGGTAGCCATCAACAATTGTAAGACATTCTCACATCAAATAGGAGTGATAAAAAAATACAAATTAGGGTGACAATGTAACACATCAAAAGTCACTCACTGTTCTCTGTTAAAAGTAAAAATTAT
This sequence comes from Abrus precatorius, assembly GCF_003935025.1. NCBI lineage: Eukaryota > Viridiplantae > Streptophyta > Magnoliopsida > Fabales > Fabaceae > Abrus > Abrus precatorius. Next base: position 33,364,835 of record NW_020874428.1, on the reverse strand, counting down.
AAAAAAAGATTACACATCTTCCATTAGTCAAAAGAAGCAAGAATGAAATCAAAATGCTTACCTGATACTTGTTTGCCCTCCTGTATAAACAAATGTTTGATATCAGAATTTAAAATTGAAATAAACTCCTATGTTAAAACATATTAAGTGCATATTTGGAAGCATTTCATTTTTAAGAAATAATCAATTATTTGTCTACAAAGTAAATATGTAACAAGGAAACCTGAAACATGAAATTATTATGTTATCATCTAAATTCTTATCTTCACTTGTACTGTATCAAAATTCAAACATATCAATAGATAGAAATATGTGTGGCCAAAAGAGGACAAAAATATGCCAACTTATTTATGTGTTGCAAATGGTGCCAAGCATTAAAACTAGCAGATGTCATGTCTAAAACATGAGCTAATGTACGCTTGCGTGTATTGAGCATGAGATAGAAGATTGTCACACTATACAAAACAAACAGAAGACTTACACTGAGAGACTACTAAATGAAAATGGGAAAAAGAATATAAAAGCTACATTCCAACATTCTAAAAACAAGGGATCCAATGAAAAACCTGTGATATTTAGAGGATCCAGAAACATATTTAAATCCTTTATTTAATGTATGTTCAGATGTATACATGTTTTATTTTACTTTGTATATTTTTTATATTATTAAACACAGTTTTTAATTAAAATTTTTTAGTATAAGACTTAAGCCTTCCTCATTCTCAATAATGCTAATCTCTATGACTCTACTGTTGGTTTCAAATTGGTTAGCTCAACAAGGGAAGAAAAATAGGTGCCACAGCTAGTGCATAAAATATACAGAATTAGTGGGAATCAAAAAGTGACTAAGGTCGTTACCTAAATCCCAGACTTGAAATTTAATGTTGTTATACTGCACTGTTTCAACATTAAACCCAATTGCTGCATCAAATAATCAAATAAATCAATCAGCCACCATACAAAAGGATACAAGGAAGAGCATAAATACCATCCATGCAGTGGAAACATTTACAAGCAACACGCGCATGCATAACGAGAAAAAAGAACTATAGCATTCAAAATTTTATCTACATTTTGTACATAGAACACACGGAACAACTTTAAGGATTTTAAATAACAGATATAACTATATTATATTAGATATTAAATAACAAAATTAATTGAGTTCAAAAAATATAACCAGAGAGTAAGGAACCTAATATTCAAAATAAGATCGGTCGGTAATCGGTAACTTCCAAAACCAAAAATGTTTAGCCGCCAAACGAACTAAAAATTAAAGAAAATGCAGACGATAAGATTCAGGTAAACTTAAAAACGAGATCGAGAACCAACTTGGAATGGTGGAGACAACTTCACCCATTTGAAGCCGATCTGAAAAAGAAGGTAAGAAAATCCAACAAATCAATACGATAAACAGCAAATTAGACGGCGAGACATAAGCACAGAGGTAGGAAACATACATAGAATGGTGGTTTTGCCGGCATTGTCGAGGCCGAGAACGAGGATTCGAGCTTCCTTGTTACCAAAAAGAGACGAAAACAATCTCGTAAACACTATTCCCATCTTCCGATTCGGCAGAGGGAGGAACAAGGTGCAATTACAATTAGCGCATCAATCAGTTACAAATGAGTTCTCCTTTCAAACGAAGGAAATGAATGAAAACAGGATCAGATCTCAAATCGGAAAGGATGAAGCTGACGAGGAGGAAAAGTGAATGTGAGTTTGAATCTAAATTTGCGTTCGTAGCGGGACAGAGGGGACGAGGATGGCGAATTTGAAAAGTAGATAAGAGAGAAGGATCGATTAGATTTGGCGAGGTTTTCAAAGAGAAGAAGCGAATCGAGAACGGAAGAAGAAGGAAGCACGAACGAGGAGGAAAATAAAGATATATTAGTAAATGGTTTCGTTCAATTCCCTCGCCCTCCACCTTTCGGTTTTGGGATCTCGCTCCCAATAGCACCCGCATTCTATTCTGCTGTCATTTCGCGCATTTAGCAAGGTACCATGAATTTTGGGTCTGGGCCTTTTCGTTTGTAGACTTGGACTTTTGGGGCCTGGTCCTTTTCCTTGTTGCTTTGCCAACTAATTGTATTTTTTAAAAATGTTTTTTTAGTGTGAATTATATACTATTTTATTTTTTAAAGTTTTTTAGTTAATGACATTTTTTTATTTTTTTGTAAATTTTTTAAATTATTATTGTCAATCTAAATATTTGAAGATTTTATGATGATGGAATTAGGGAGTTTAGTTAAAATATGATAATTGTTTTTCAAAAAATATAAGTTGTGAAGTTAGGGTTTGAAAAAATATATTTTAAAATAATTTTATTTTGGTGAAATATAATATTTTAGTTGATAAAATTTTAGCAAAATATATTTTATTTTATTCAACTTGTAAAATTTTATAAGAAATTCAGAATTTAAGAAAAAAAGTTAATAAGGGATTAAATTTGCTAGCTTTTAAAAGTAAAGAGAGATAATTGATTAAAAAACTTGGAGATTCAAATCGCACATGATTACAATTAACTAAATAGAAATATTTAATACTAACTCTTAAATTAATATCTTTGTGAGAAATCGCACATATTTTGTGTTGACAGTTTGTCAGGTTAATCTGACCTGGGATGGTACAGATTTCCTTTTGCTCGCGTTTGAAAGAAGACAAGTTAAAAGAAAAATGTTTGACTGAATGCCAACGCTTTCCTTTCGTGAGGATTTGTTTTATGGAGTCTCTGCTGTATGATTCGTGAACATATTAAAAAGTATTTTGTCAAAGTCATTTTTAAATTTAAATATAAATAAAAAGCAGAAATTGAAATAGAATATTAAAAAAATTCATTATTTTTATATTAAATATTTTATTATATTAAAAAATAATTTAACAGATAATATTTAAAATTAAGGAGAAAGTTATGAAAAATAAATTATTAAAATTTAAAAAAATTACTTTGACTGTATTGATAGTGTAAAATTTAAATCAAACTACAGCAAAATTTGATAAAAATAAGCGATTTAATATAAGTAAACGTGTATAGTGTGTGTGTAAGAGAGAGATGAATGTAAGCTCATCCCCCCATGCTTATTTTACAGTTAAAACTGTGTTTATTGATTTCAATTATCGGAGATTTTGCATCATCAAAAGAAGTACATGTAGTGTTCTGAGGAAAAAAATGTAGTATGATAAGACATTGCTCATTATATGTCTGCATCTACGTGCATCTTGGGTCCACAGCTCCATCCAGAATAGATAGTAGCACGAAGAAATTGACGGGACAAAAATCTCATCAAGCAAGGTCCCAACCTTGCTATCGTAATATCCCCATTCCCCCACCAATCAACCTACCCTATGACAGAAAATAAATTAAGAGTAAGCTAAACTATTAATATAATTAAATATTTATTTAATAAAAACTTCACAGATCCTAGTGTAATAACTAATAAGTTACAAAGATTATTTTAATAAACTTCCAGTAGCTCTTTTAAAGTGTATATATATATATATATCGAGAACTTCTCCATAAAGTTTATTGAAATAAACTAGAAAATAAAAACTTGAGTTATTAAATACAATCATAAGTCGATATATATTTTAAGTTTGTGAGGTAAAATTACTTCCAAACGTCGCTTAAAAGTTTCATATGATATTTCTATCTCTCTATTAACGTACAATGATTTGAACCAAATCCTTTCTCATACGATGACTATCGGTTATTTCAGTAAAAACTATCGGCGTAGTGTTAAGAATAATAATGAATAAAAAACAAAATAGAGAAGAAATTAAGTAGAGTATAAATTAAAAGTGATTAACTCAGGCTCGCTTAAAGCTCTTTCTAATTACCAGGGAAAGGTATGTGTCATGTTATTTTGTACGTAAGGGCAAGGCAATTTACCAGGCTTGGCATGAAGCGGGGCCATAGTAGATGCTACACTTATTTTTCCCAAGGAAAATTAAGCAGCCATAGGTTAAACACAATTTCCTTTTATTAGTAAACCTAGTACCGAACTGTTCCTAACCATAAAACAAGAAAATACCCGCCATACACAGCTAGATTCTGCTTTCTACATAACAGATTGGAAGATCATCTCGGCTAGCTCCTGTAACATACCAAAAAGATCTTTATTAGAATCTAGGAAAAATTCACGGTAAGATGTCGATAGATAAATACGGCGAGAGGACAAAAAATGTTAACAAATACAAAATGTAACTGCTTGAGCAAAAGCAATTTAGTTAGTCAATCAGCATAGGTTTAAAAAATAAATCTCCAATCTGGAAAAAAAATGTTTTCATTTCATCATGTTCTTATCATCTTATTTATACTGCAGAGGACAAAAGCATTTTTTTCAATCTCGGTTAGAGCCTCATGAAAAATGGGTATCAAAAAGAGCACCATTTCCTCAAAAGCATAATAACTGAGATGATAGAAACATCTTATTGTTTGTATTCCAAGAAGAGAACAATTAATTTCATGAAGGTGTCTAGAGGATAATATTTTTGAAGTATAATGTTGAGGTCTTCTAGGTTTGGTGGTTAGTTAGAGCTGGTTGTGGGGGTGTCTTTCATAAAAATTCAGGTGTTTGGATCCTGAGGGATTGCTAGAAATTTGGGATCTTATTCTATTCTTCATGCTGAATAGTCAAATTTACATTTGTTCAATATACATTGGGAAAGCAAAATTTATACTATTGAGCAGATAATTTAACTCTTCCCCTTGTTTTTACAGAAAATTTATATTTTGAGTTACCTGCTTCGCAGAAGCAACATTTGGTTCTCCCCATTCCTTGACCTTTCTCTCAAGCATTTCAAAGTCAGCTTTACCAGCCTATGGCAACATACATTCCAACAAAATTAACCACAATAAGCACTAAATAGAGAGGAGGAAAAGAGAACGTTGGAAGAATGTTACCTCTATTTGAGCCCCAATTTCAGTGTCAAAACTCTGATATCGCTTGCGGACAAGCTCAGCAAGAGAACCATCCTTTGGTCCAACATAATGAGAAACGTTTAGTTTGATTCTCATGAATGATAAAAAAAAGCTTTCATTGAGTTTACACATCTGGATTATGAGAATATAATTAATAGATATAAGGGAGGATACAGTGTATCACCTCGATTAACTTGGCAGCATTCCTGAGGCCACGGGCCAGCGTGTCCATTCCAACAATGTGGGCAATGAACAAGTCTTCAACATCCGTGCTCTCTCTCCGCCTATAATATTGCTCAGTGAAGAAATTAAAAAGAAGAACCCATAAACCAAACAAACGGGAAGACAAGTATAAAAAAAGGTGGACTCACAATTTCGCATCAAAGTTAAATCCACCAGGTGCAAGTCCTCCCTGGAAAAGGCAAAACAAAACAAGAAGAACCCTGTCAGATGAGATTGCATTTCTTATTTGTAGAGTTTTGCATTTCATGATGTAAGCTTAGAGACAATCGTTGTCTTACATTTCTGATCACACTGAGCATAATCATTGTAGCCTCTTGAATATCCACGAGAAATTGATCTGTGTCCCAACCTGCAGAGATGATAAGTGATAACAGCTTCATATTACAACTTCCATTTTTGTGACATGTTAACACAAAGGCCATTTTTCTATTTTAAGAATAACATTATTTATTAAATGAGAGAATTCATACATACCAACTTGAGGATCACCAGTGTTAGCATCAATATTACCCAGTAATCCATTGATCCTTGCAGTTTCAAGCTCATGATGACAACTACCAGGTACAACACACATTGAAGGTACAAAGAACATGTCCAGCTTCAGTTATAATTATCAAATTTAAAATGGAAAGCACAATCAAGGATATTGCATGTAAATGCAATGGATGATGATAGATTCACCTGTGACCAGAGAGGGTGGCGTGGTTGCACTCTATGTTGAGTTTAAATTCCCCTAGAGAAGAAGGAACGAGGCAGAGAGAAAAAAGTAAAGTGGAGAAACATGGTTCATAACAAAGGAATTAGAGAAACATTAAGTGTGTGTGTGTGTATAAATAAGTGATGAAGAGAGTCATCCTGCTTTCGTTAGTTTGGCTTCAGCTAAATTAATTCAAACAAGGGACCGTTGGCCATTAATTTTAAGTAGACAGAAAATTTTTTAACTCAAAAAAGAGGAAAAATTGGTGTCACATCGAGGACAAAACTGACACAAGACTTACAAATATGTATTTAGAGCAAGGGTAAAGAAGACAGCAGAAAAAGGTATTTTACATAACAGCTCTATATTTAAGCACATCAAGAAAGTTAAAAGTTGTATACAATTAAAAATCTTAATTACGCACTGCATGACAAAAAATTCTTAATATGGAAAGCTATAACATTCAACTTTTAGTTCCGGTGGAGACCATTGGATGCAAAGGACAAGTAAAAATATTACCTGTAAGTCCATATTTTCGCAAGAAATTAGCTGTGGTTGCAGCATCCCAATCATACCTGTAGGAATATAAGTTTAATACAGGTAACAACTGGTGCAAAATTACTGAGTTAACAGGTAAGATGGGTACTGGTGTTTTGTAGGTTCTTGTGGCTTTGGTTCAATTAGCAGTGTCCCTGAAATCACATAAGGAAATGAAATTACACAAGAAAGATTCCTTTGTCGAGAGAAAAAGATAAGAAAGAACAGAAAAACATTTTCATTCAAATTTTTGTGGAGTAACACACAGAGATAAAAGAATCAGAGTTATAACCTTCCAAGCATCTAGCTATTAAGATGATTAGTGTGCCCTACTTTTTCTACATTTCATAATTTAGTGCTATAAAATACAAAAGCTAGTTGGCATTCCAGAAAATGTTACCATTGAATCCAATCTTCTTTTTGTGCGCAACAGCAGCTTCAAGAAACCTAGCCTGTAATCAGGTAAATGAACAACATTAATTATGAAAAGTACCGTACAACACACTGCAGAAGACAAGACCATTCAAATATTTTGGCGTAGGCAATGGATTACGACAAGCTCATGATTCAGTTTGTCATTCTATTAATATGTGAACCACTATGAAGGGGCAGAAAAATTCATGCTACTCAACATAGGAATCTAATAAAGTCATTTTTTTTCCTGAGGCCTAATGCTGTGGTCTTGCTTGCAAGGAATTTTTAGCATCCACATTGAGAATTGTTGTTGCTGTTGAAACATGCATTTTGAGAGTGAAATTTCTTTATTTTCAAGGAGATTTCTTATAAATTGTTTAGTTATACAAGAAATAAAAAAGGCAGAATAGCCAAACAAATACTTCAAGGGCAGAATGATTCACGCACCAAATGATTAAGCTCTCTTTCCATATCTGTGTTCAAAAGAGATTGATAACCCTCACGACCGCCCCAGAAAACATAATTTTCTCCACCCAAATAATGTGTTACCTGCAATATATTCAAATCAGCAAAATGAAAAATGGTTCTCAAAATACAATGGATCTTCTTACTACTACATGCATACACAAATGTACCTCCATGGCTTTCTTCACTTGAGCAGCAGCATATGCATACACCCCTAATTCAGAGCTGTAAAGCAGTTCATTTTGTGAGCCATGAACCCAGTAGGCATAAAGACCATATAGACAAGTCAGGTGGTAATTGTATATATGTTACCTAGTAGCAGCACCATGCATGTATCGAGGATGCATAAACAACTGAGCTGTTCCCCATAAAACGCTCTTTTTAGCCTACATGGTAACATAACAAAATTATTTCATGCATTATGGTTGTTTTCACCAACCAATAAAAAATATATATATTTAGACCAATGTTTTGGCAAAATGTTGTATAGAGAGGATCACAGGAATTTAAAACACTAAAAATAATTCATGCACTAGATGGACAAAGGGGGAAACAAAGAGTGTACATCTGAATGTCCTGATTCATTTCATATTTTCCTTCTTTACCAACTGCATGAAGTACAAACCTCTCTCTATGTGTGTGTGTGTGTGTGTGTGTATTCCATTAAATTATAACACACTAGAAAGGGGGAAAATTTGTGCTATCAGCATAGGTAAAACCACAATTGACTAAACATAGCTTAAATTTCTGCAATCCCTTAGCTCCATAACAATTCACACCATTCATACATTTGAAATGGCTAACTGTAATTACAGGAATTAAGTAATGATTTGACATTGAGCCTTGGCATAACTTGCAAGAGAATAGTTTTTTTTCCTACTTGAGAATTGAAATGGATGTTAGTGAAAACTAATATACATGAAATGGTTGATTCATGTCAAATTACCTTAACCTGAAGCTCTTTAGCAAGGGCCACCACTTCATCCAAGTTTGCATTAGATTCCTGTGAAAAGACAACATATTGCAATTCAATAGCACAGAAAGCATATTTATAAAAGGTAGCAGCAGTTCATTAATCAAGAAAGCGCATTCCACCAACTATTATCATAATTGAATATTTCAGATATAAAAAATGAGTAAGCATATGCCACTGCCTTTCACACTTTGATTCTCTCTAAGAAGTGAAGAAACATAAAGATTGACTCACCTCAAGAGTTTTTCCATCAGGAGCTATATCCCTGTCATGGAAGCACCAAAAATCGACACCAAGTTTGCTTATGAACTCAAAGTTTGCTCTCACTGTGTTATTTAAGAGAATTTTATTTGGTGCCACATACAAATCTCAGAATATGAAGTCTATCATTCGTAGAGCCAAGATATAACGTACTTCTTCTTTTAGCCATGTTTACTGAATTGGTACCATCTTCCCATGGCCAATATTTTGTAGGTGCACCGAATGGGTCAGCGCCTGTTCCACGGAATGTATGCCAAAACGCAACACTAAATCTGAACCAATCCTGCAGTTATAACGAATAAATTTAAGTCACCAACCAAAAGGCTTTGGTGGATGAAAATGCATGGGTAAAACTGACAACTTCTTGGAACAGAAATGAAAACCGACCTTCATTTTTTTCCCAAGAATTTCCTCCTCTGCATTATACCATTTAAACGAAAGTGGATTCTTACTGGAGGGCCCCTGAAAATTAAGTATATGCACTAATAAGTAGTCACACAAAACATAATTATGGAATACAAGTGAACATATAGGAAAGTTCCATTATTTTTATGTTAAGATCATGCTCCAAAACAAAATATGAAAACTAATTCAGTAGACAAAAATCAATCTCTTTCTCACCCTTCTTATCCTTTTTGCAAAGGGAGCCAATATTTCTTTCAAGTGAAGAGAAATGATGTATTATCACACAACCCAAAACCTTCCCGGATTAATTTTTATTAGCAATTTTAAACTCCGAAACAAGTTTATAATCAAATAAACTTTATCCTCCTGCCTTTCCTTCCCCTTCATTTTTTCGGTTCCATTGGTTTCCTTTTCCTTCTATTTAACACAGAAGATATATCATTACAATCCTTGTATAACATAGAGAAATTTGATAAACAAGTCCACCTCGTATTTAATTTTGTGAATGCCAGGAAAAAACTCCCCTTCCCATCCATCTGAATCGCCGCATTTATCCACATCATTAGCAGGGCATGTCTCAGGAACAGCAATCTGCTTGCCATCAAACATAATAGATTAATTATTACACACACACACACACACACACATATCACGCTACAGAAAGAGAGAGGGGGCTGTATTAGTACCACATCATAACAGAGGACCTTCAAACAAAGAAGAAGCAGTAACGTTTTCCCCAATTTCATTTTCATGATTAACGTAAAAAGCTGTGCAATAGAGTGTAACAAAATCGATCAGCAGATCACAGAGCACTATTCGTCAGTAACGAGAGAACATCGTTATATTAGAAATTCGGAAGATAATTCGACGAAACTAGATAGAATGAATAATCAGTAAACAGAGATCAGATGAACAACTTCTAACAAAGAAAACGGTGCAAACTTTAACCTAAAGACAAATTGCATTGACATATAATAATAAATGATGAAGGTAGCGACGAATACAGCAATGCGAGATTGACATTACAGATTAAAACTTGATCTTCAGCGATTTCAATCTAAACAAAGAAGCTGGCAAGTGCAAGTGCCTTTTATACATAGAGAAGTTCGAGATATTCTGACTTAGGATAAGAATGCTGTTAAGATATCACGTCATATGGGAAGCTGATGATAATCCAGTAAGATAAGATTAGTTATACGTTCATTTTAAAATGTTAAAAAATATATATGAAATTATCTAATCTATAAATTTATTTTAAAAGCAAAGTAATAAATGAAAATGAATGATTAGTTTAGGTATAATTTAAACGTAAGGATTAAGAGAAACTTCAAATTCGAAAGAAGAGATTAAAAGGATCTTCAAATTTATAACGAATATATGTATACTTAATTTTAATTATTTGAATTTTATCAATTAAAAAAAATCGAAATGATTTAAATTTTTATTTTGTAAATAAAAAAATGTTACAGTGATATGAAATTAAAACAAAAGTATTTACTTTTTCCTCGAAGTATATTTCTATTCAATAGATGAAGAATTACTTCCCAAAATACTTTACGTATGAACGTAAAATTTTCTCCCCAGAATGATTTTTAACAGTTCGTTCTTTCTTCTCATCACGTTGAGTTTTGTTTACCTTGTTTTCAATTATTCGGGTTAGTCCCATTAGATTTGGGGTCTAATGTGCACACTAATCTGATTTTGGTCTGATTAGATTAGATGGGCTTTGTTCTAGATCTGAAAGTTTGTTGGGTTTCTGCATAACGATTTAGTCCAGAACAATTCACTAACAAATAAATAATATTTACAACGGTCATGATGGAATGGCTCATGTAGATTTTGAAAACAGTTTCGGATTTTTAGGTCTGTTTACTTGGTTATTGTATGGGCGTTAGCACTTAATTTGTGATATAATATCACAATTTAGAAAAAGGCTTTTAACAATATTCACTTAATTTTTCTTAAGAACATTCAAAATTTTGGAAGTTTGTCATGGAATTAAAATATAAAATAATTTTAAGTTTTAGAAGTAAATATTTAATTAAAAAATTATAAGACAAATTAAGTGCTAACACCCATATAAAAACCAAGTAAACATGTCTTAATCTTTAATTCATAGAAGTTTTAAGTGGAATGTAAAAATCTTGAAGTTTTATATAAAAAATAATAAAAACTAAATTTATTAAATTTTAAAATTTGAAAAATTAAATTGACTTTAAAAATTAAAAAAATAAAAATTACATATAGTTTAAAGTAAAAGGATAAAAAAAATATAATCAAGACTCATACCTTTTTTTATAGTTTTTTAAACTTTTAAATAATTTTTTTATTAATACTTGTCGATGATATGGCATGGATTTAAGTTATGTTATGTATGTCTCTTGTAATCTCAAAATAGTTGTTAGGGTGACATGATTAGATAATAAAACATTTTCAAAAAATTAAATTTTACATCACTGAAATAAATTAATCATATTTATAACACGAAAATTACATTTAAGCTAAATATTAACATTTTAAATTAAAAATGTAACTTAATTATGACTGATAATTTTAAATATTTAAAAATTATAGCACTCGTACTTATATGAATACCAGTAGTCTACGAGATACTTAGAACACGATTATTGTTATTTTTATCCAATACTAAAAGTGGTAGTCTACGGCTTCCCTTTACAAGTTTGTTGGTGTCACTAATAGACACTTATCATTGATTTGATGTAACGTTAAAACAACACACGTGAAAAATGATAAATAGTAATGTCTTATGAATTTGATGGAGAGCAAAAAGTGGGAAAAAGGATAGAGAAGATTGACAACAATTGAAGGAGGATTCTACCTTACAACTCTGCAAGTCACTGGCATTCATTTTCTGACGAAGAAAAGGAAGGAAAAGATAATATATATATATATCATTTTTAAAAATATACCTCATTCTAGAGTTTTTTTAAAAAAACATTAAAAAAATAAAAAAAATACACAAATTGACCTAGCTCTCCTTTATTTATCAAGATAGACCTATTTTTTGTAGAAACAAATACTCACTCAGAATTTAATTTTTCAGGAACCGAACTCTGAGTGAGTTTTCTTTTTTCTTTTTAATTTTTTTTATGTAATAAAATAAATATTATTATTTAAATTATATTTATATATTTATATTTTTTTAAAATGAATATTTATAATATGTTTTTTAATAAATATTTTGTTAATTATATATAATAAAATAAATTTTATTATTTGAATTATATTTATATTTTTATATTATGTGAAAATGAATAAAAATAATAAATAATATTTATTTTACATATTTTTTAAAATTTTTACTTTATGTTTTTATATAATAAAATAAATATTATTATTTAAATTCTATTTATATATTTATAAATATTTTGTTAGTTATATATAATAAAATAAATTTTATTATTTGAATTATGTTTATATTTTATATTATTTAAAAATAAATAAAAATAAAAATAATATTAATTTTAAATGTTTATTAAAATTTATTTAACATATTTAAGATAATAAATAATGTTTTTAGAAAATAATAATAATTAAAATTTTAAAAAATAATTAAATAATAAGTAAATTATTTTAAATAATTTTGAAAAACTAATTAAAATATTTAAATAATAAGTATATTATTTTAGATAATAATATTAATGTTTAGATTATTTATACTTAAAGAATAATAAATATATTTTTTAAAATTAAATAAATATATTAAATATTATTCTATTTATTTATTTATTTATTTAAATATGTAATTTTGACTTAATATTTTTAAATATTAGTATATTAAAATAATATTTTGAATAAAAATTTTATTTTAATTAAATTAATTTTTTTTAAATAATATTATTTAATATTATAATTTTTAATACCTTAAATCCTAAAATTTTATTATTATAATTGTTTCTAAAAATGGAATTATTTTGAAATTTTATAATAGGTGAATATTTTTAACATGTAATGGTATTATGTGTAGTCCCAAAGTTGGAAGTTGGCGTTCTATATGTTTCCGCACTGTTGAAGACTCCCACCGTTGGAAGTATTGAGTCACATTTCTCAGCAATAGAAATCTCTAGGTTATAATGAGCCCACAATCCGCAGCAGTAGAAATATTGTTAAAATACATGTACCAATAAAATGCTTTGCATTCTTTCTAACCCCTAACATTGTATTACCTTAATCTAGTTAATTGTTTCTAAAGTATTTTTCTGCCTATCTAAAAAGTGGACTTCCAACATTGGAAGTAGATATTCTAAAAGTTTCCGTATTGTGAAAGACTCCCACCGTTGGAAGTCTTGGTTTCAGGACGATATTAATCGATTAAAGGGCACGCGGTACAGCGGCTCTCAGGTCCACTCCCAACGTTGGAAGTAGGCATTCTAATAGGTGAACATGTAATTGGGATTATGAGCGTTTGAATATTAATTTTATGAATCTTATTACAACTTTTAATTTTTTAGTATTTATAATTTATATTAAATATATAATTATATATAATATATATTTATATAATATTATTTAATTATGTTTATTAATATTAATAATGTATTTTTTTAAATAAATAATTATGTATAAATTTTAATAAAAATTAATATCTCAAAATAAATAAATAAATTAGTTATTATTATTTTTTAAAAATATTATTTATTATTTTAAATATTTAAAATAAATTTTAATAAATATTTAAAATTAATATTATTTTTATTTTTTAAATAATATAAAATATAAACATAATTTAAATAATAAAACTTATTTTATTATATACAATTAACAAAATATTTATAAATATTTATTTTAATAAAATATAAATATATAAATATAATTTAAATAATAATATTTATTTTATTACATAAAAAAATTAAAAAAAAATATATTCACTCAGAATTCGGTTTCCGAGAAATCCAATTCTGAGTGAGTATTTATTGCTATAGAAAATAGGTCTATCTTAATAAATAAAGGAGCGGTGGGTCTATTTGTATATATTTTTTAAAAATCTCTCCATTTTACCATTTTTTTCTCCAACAAACTTTAAAATGCTCTGATTTATTTGACCATTGGGAAGTCAGTAATTCCCAAACTAACTTCTTATTTTAATCAAATCTATCTCAAATATATTTTAAAAAATGTTAATTTTATATACTAATATTAAATAGCTAATCTATTAACCTTGAAATGCAAAAAGTTTCCCACAAGTTGCTCATTTTCAAAATTATATATATACTTAGTCTGTCCAATACACAAGTATATTATTTTAAAGTAAATAAACATATATTTAATAATTAAAAAATAAAATTTTATAAATATAAAATATTAGTGTGTTATGTAACCAACCGTAGAGAAAAGTCATTTTACTAAACATTTTAATTTTTCAAATAATAGAATCTTATTTATGATATATATATTAAAAGAAAGGTTAAGTCATATTTTATAAATTTAAAATTTAAATGACTAAAACATCTAATAATTTTAAAAGTATTCCCCAACAATGTAATAAAAAAAAAATGCATGATTCATCTCTCGTTCCTTACACAGGTCAAACTTTAATATATGAATCCCAAACTGAAAATTTGTCGATAATTAGTTAATTACCCTCTTCTTTTATATATCACGAATTTCCTTGATGAATATCATCATAACAGGTTAAAATATTAGTTTTGTTGACTTATTTACATTAAGTGGCAAGTGATTCCTTGGTCTTGAGCTATTTGAGTTGCCATAAACACAAACAAACAAATCAGGCAATATCATTTAATTACATATTATTTGATTATTTGGTAGAATTATTTATCAGTAGGAAACATTTCCACAAAGCAATTAGAGTCAACAGTATTAATTGAAAGGCACTGGATTCTATTCCTAACCCCATTTAGAAGTCGTAGCATGTTCTAGATCAAAATTAACCGCAAAAAATATAGCATTTCACAATCCATAAATTCTTAATAATTATCTCAACTTTGAAAGAAGACGGGTACACATCGACCAACTCACATAGTATCAGCGTTATCAATAATTCAAGAATATCGATGTCAGGTAAGATATGATTTTCTAATATTCCAACGTTTGTGTTGTTTCCATATCTAACTTCCATTCAAGACACGTTGCAATGGTCTGAACAACTAGCCAACCAGCTACCTGCCACTGACTTTCACTACCTTCCCTTCTATGAAGAGCACACGCTCAAAGTTTTACTTTCCCTGACTTCTCAAAAACTACAATATGTTTTATTAATAAAAAATGGTAACTAATGATTTAAGAGTATTAATTAAAAAATTAGAAATATGAAATTTTAATAAAAATACAATCAATATATATATATATTTAGATATTTTTTTAACAATTTTTACTAAAAAAATTTATTATTAATTTCAAATATATCTTTTATTACTTTAAAATATCTATTGTCACTTCTATTTTAATAATTTTATTTTTAATATTTTTTATTTTTGTTAATAAAACTAATAATAAAAGTATTTACATTTTTTTATAACTAGAGTGATAATAAATAATATGGGAGTGTCAACTCCCTTAATTTCTTAACCAATATAGTTAGGCATTGATTTTTATTAATTTGTTCCATTTCTTATGGTTGAAACGTGGCAACATTGACCATAATGGAGTTTAACATCAAGAGAAAAAGACAACAGGCTTCCAAATAAATTGGGTTCAGATTTCAGAGTCAAAGCAGCTTGATACAGAGATCATATTGAGGAATAAACAAGAAGAAAAGAACCAGTTCCAAACACTAATGGGGTTTGAAAAAAATATTGGGAAGTATAGTCTTGGCAGGACAATAGGAGAGGGTACATTCTCTAAGGTTAAGCTGGCTGTCAATGGAAACAATGGTCAAAAGGTTGCAATCAAGGTCATTGATAAGCACATGATCGTAGAAAACAATCTTATGCATCAGGCAAATCTCATTCTTGTACCTCCTTTTTCCCTTCAACAAGCAGCACTTTATATTAATCAATACATAGGATATGGCATATTTCAGGTTAAAAGAGAGATCAGAACAATGAAACTTTTGCATCATCCCAATATAGTTAGAATTCACGAGGTATACCTGCTGGTGCTATAATTCTAGTGAAGTTTGAAGATACATTATCCGCTTCTCAATACTCTATTTCTAATGACATTAAAACAGGTTATTGGCACAAAAACAAAGATATACATTGTGATGGAATATGTATCTGGAGGACCACTATTGGACAAGATGGTGAGAATCCATAATCTTTTCGAATTGAAATATTATGTATGTACTTGTTTATAATAATTCAATTGTGATAATTGTTGTGTAGTCCTATGCTGAAAAGTTGAATGAATGTGAGGCAAGAAAACTATTCCAGCAACTTATTGATGCCTTGGACTACTGTCATGACAAAGGAATTTATCATCGAGATCTCAAGGTAAGTTTAAATCAACATGCCTTGTCTATTTCAAACGGGTTTTTGAAATCCAACTTGAATCTTGGTGTGCCATTATAGCCAGAAAACTTGCTTCTTGACAACAAGGGAAATCTCAAAGTATCTGATTTTGGATTGAGTGCATTGCAAAAAGTAAGCATGAAGCATTGTTCCTTAGAATCTTATCCTCAGATCCATCATAACTATTGTTGACTGATACTCAAATTTTGTTACATCACCAGCCTAATGATGTCTTAAACACGCGGTGTGGATCCCCGTGCTATGTGGCACCAGAGGTAACAAAAAACTGTCTTCAACATAGCATCTAAGTGGGTCTGGTTTATCAAGACAGATCCTCTTTGTTGAAAACATCAAGATTGGGAGTGCAAAAGAGAGCAAAAGCTAATGACTCAATTGATTATGGCACACCTGGATTATGGATTGTGACTATGATCCCTGTACTTTTTCATGTGTAGTTGTTATGGAGCAACAGATACGATGGAGCAGCTGCTGATGTTTGGTCATGTGGGGTGATCCTTTTTGAATTACTTGCAGGTTATCTACCATTTGACGACCAGAATTTGATGAGCTTATATAGAAAGGTACGCACAAATACACTATACCTACTTTCTACTTGGCGTCCGTTACAAATAATTCACATGTTCTGATAACTTTCATGAGTGAAAAGATATGCAAGGCAGAATATAAATGTCCACCATGGTTTACTCAAAGTCAAAAGAAACTAATTACCAAAATACTTGAACCACATCCGGGAAAGGTAGGGAAAGGTAGAAATTCAAGAAATACTACACCGTGTACTTTAAGTGTAATTAATATATATATAATAATTTCTTCCACTTCCTTTCTATCTCTCATGCAGCGGATAACTATACCAGATATTGTTGAAGATGAATGGTTTCAATTAGATTACAAGCCTGTTGATGCATCTGAACTTAATGAGGACATTAACTTGGATGATGACAATGCTGCTTTTGATTCAGTTGAGGTAATTTGATAACAAGTTAGAAAGCTGTCAAAGAAAAGCTCACTTGCAGACGTGGACCAAATTGTCTAATAATCTGTGCTACAGGAGAAAATAACACAGTCAGCGATGTCTAGATCCTCAAGTTTCATTAATGCGTTTCAACTAATAGCCATGTCTCAGGACCTTGATCTGTCTGGCCTTTTTGAAGAACAGGCAAGTCTACAAATCTGATAGAGGGTGATGTGTTATTCAATAAATGAAGTGCTAATGTTGTGAGTTTCTTGTTTAGGATGAAAAAAAGAAGAGAACAAGGCTGGGATCCACACACACAATCAATGAAACCATAGAAAAAATAGAAGCTGCTGCAGCAGATGTGAGACTGACTGTAGAAAAAATGAACAACTTAAAGGTATAAACTATGCTACTTCAATTCTTAAATGCGTGCATGTAAATATGTACCTTTTTCTTTCTTTTTTTATTGGCAATATTAACTTTCATTAAAATCTGGCAACAAATGAATTTTCAATCTTGATATCAGATAAAAATGCAACCAAAACCGATAATGACCAGGTGTTCTAGATCATACTTTGACCTATCAGCCCAGGTAACTTACTCATTTTATTCTTACATACCCCCCCCCCCCCCCTAGTTTCCTTCTTCTTTTTGTTTCATTGTTGAAGAAAGTTCAATTCCTTGCATGTATGCGTGACAATTATCAGGTGATTGAAGTTGCCCCAACTCATTGTGTTATAGAAATATCAAAATCTGAAGGAGATCTAAGAATGTACTACGAAGTAAGAAAATAGAAAACATCCTCTTAGCTGAATATGCAAGCTCATGAATCTAGTTACTGATTTAATTTTGATTATTAGTTTTGTGAAAGTCTATCAAATCTGCTGAAACAAAACCCTCGTGTGCCATCACAAAACCAAGATTCCTTATAGATCTCTGCGCCAGTGACAGAAAAAAGCAAGATGCTGGATGGTAATTATAAGTCAATGTTTCATTACTTCATGGTAATGATATTGTTGACTGCCACCATTTGCTTTATTATTTTCAAATATCTATTTCAGTTATGAAATTGAAGGACCAATACCGAAGATAGTGAAGATCTTTGTGTCTATAAACCTGCTTGAAGATAGACCGAATCCATGTCTCCTCCATTCATTCAGTGAAGTTCAAATAAGTTTGACAGGGCAAGGATTAAACAAAGTCCAAATGAAAAAAAGAAATTCCACAAACCAAATCCTTGCTTTAAGTATATCTTCTTTGCTCCTTTTCATCTCTCTTATTGACAGGAGCAATTTTACTCATTCATTACTTTCTTCATTGTAAAATAATGATAAAAGTAAATTGCGCATGTTCACAGAACATCCAGTAGAAACAAATTATAAATGTGAATAGTAATTTACATTAATTCAATGAGTAAAAATTTTATGACCAATAACCAAATTAGTGTTTCACAACGAGATAGGATTACTAGCAATTACAAATGATTAATTTTTAAGAAGTTAAAATAATCCTAAAAAATATTTAATTATAAGGTAATTAATAAATTACAAAAGTTCATTAAAAGTAGTGTTTAAAAGAATATATTACTGACATTTTTCACGTTGACAAAAAAATGATTAAAGGATCAGCCATCATCGATTCAATCAACCACAAATTTGATGACTTCGACGAATATATTTTTTGTAAGTCTTCCATTTTAGTTTGGTGGTGAATTTTCTGCGCAAATGCCTTGTTAATATGCTTGAAAGAGCTGCAGATGCTAGTTTGGTCTTACAAAAGGTTTTGAGCTTTAAGACAAGTGTGATCAATGTAGTAAAGTCGTAATTTTGAGTGAGCCCTGGAGAGAATCACAAGCATCGGTAATATATATGACTAGCCGAACCTTGTATTTTAACTGCAAAATTCTTATACCAAACGCACTCTAAACACATGCAATGTTGCACTGGTTGAGACTTGAGACTACAGGTAAATCATAGGACAAGATTTGATTTGAGTACTTTGCATCACTGTAAACAATGAGACCTTCTTTCAAATGATTTCACTGTTATTTCTTTTTGTATATTATGTGATATAAATTAATGATTAGCTTGTCTAAAGTTTTATGAAATTCAGTTATTGTACTAATATATTCACTCAGGATCACACGTACAAATTTCACGGGCAAATTTGTTAAATTAGACATGTTTGGGACTTCAGTTGTGACACGTGGTTAATTCTAGAACGTACTATGGGTATGTTGGGCACTAACATCCCATAATGAGGACAAGAGAACTCACGGGCACAACAGAGACCTCACTCACGGGAAAACCTTCATTCATCGATCATAGAGCACAATCACTGCCATGCACATTTCTCACTGCCATGCGTTTCACATACGCTCAACATCACAACCACAATCTGCTACATTTGGAGGTATTAATCAATATTAAAATATTAATCACTCACTTATCAACAGGCGATTATTCCTCACAGCACCTAAACTGCAAGTGATATGACTCCCTACAACACTCGCCACTCTCCAACAACCACATATTCTTAAACCAAACTCATATATAAATTTACGTACATGCCTCAAAATTTAGTGCCACACACAAAGTAATCTAATTCTTAAGTTTCTAACCCAATTACAAAAATGAAAGCCCATTTGCTCCTCTTCATGTTCCTTCTTGTCACAAGCAAAACTCTCTCTGTCTCAACCATTCCTCAGTCTAATTCTTCAATTCCCCTATACGACCAATTGAGCCAAAAGAAAATTCCTGACAACGAGACAATATATAGGGTATCAAAGCAGCTATGTTGGGGCTGCATTGCAGAGTCACTAGAGTTCTTGTTCAGGCACAACTTGGTGAGAGCAACCAAGTGGGAACTTCCCCTCGTGTGGGACTTCCAGCTTGAGCAATACGCAAGGTGGTGGGCTAGTCAAAGAAGAGCAGATTGCAAGCTTGAACATTCCTTCCCAGAAAACGATTTCAAGCTAGGAGAGAACATTTTTTGGGGTAGTGGCTCAGCGTGGACACCAACGGATGCTGTAAGAGTATGGGCTGATGAAGAAAAATACTACACGTACGCTACTAATACATGTGAAGCGGGTCAAATGTGTGGCCACTACACTCAAATAGTGTGGAAGAGCACTAGGAGGATTGGATGTGCTCGGGTTGTATGTGACGATGGAGATGTGTTCATGACATGTAATTATGACCCCGTTGGCAATTATGTTGGAGAGCGACCCTATTAAATTATTATATGCTATGAATATGCATTCATGTGGCTATATATATATAGTATTGGAGTGTATAGTACTAGTTTGTGAGTGTGAATTTAGTTTATCAGTACTTAGCAACAATAAATTGTGTATAATTGCAGAAAGTAGGATGATTATGGGATTGCTTTTATCATTAATTAATGATTAGTACCTGTACTTGGGACAATAAATCAAACAAACAAAAAAGTATAAGGGTATCATTAGTTGGAGATTCGTTGCTTGAGGTTAAACGGCTGAGTCAAGACTCAGATAAAATATTTATCCTCCCATGTGAATGGTATCTGATTGTCAACTATGCCAGCTTGAGTTGTATGATATGTATGAAGTTACTTGATTTACATTGCCCCACTATCTAAGTACTGCGGGTAGTTAAGTTTATCGATTTTGTACCGAGGACAGGTAAAAAATAAATAAAATTATAATTTTTATTACAAATTATAACATTTAATATTAGAAATATATTAAGTTTTATAATATTTTACAATTTTAATAAAATTTTATCATACATAATTTTATTGTGTTCTTAAGTGTTGAAAAAATCGTATGAATATCTGGACAAGAAGAATATAAAAAACCATACAAACTTAAAGTGTTGCCTACAATCAACTAATATACTATTAATATTGAAAATTTATGTATATCATTGAATCAACATCCGATAATATAAATTATAATATTTATGTTAACGGATTAATTTTTATAACAATATATATATAATATCGACGTAACACGACGGAGTAGTATCTTAATTCAACTAAAACATGTTGGTATAAGTTTTATAAATACGAAGATATGGCCTTCAGTAATATTGGTATTAACTGCAAATAAAATACCGTATGTGGGACAATCGCAAGATTCTCAACCTAGTTTTCGGTGCAGAGAGCGGTCAAAAGTCCTTAATGCCCAACAAACACATTGATATCGTACTGTCAAAATAATTGTTACAAATTTATGTCCGCTGTTAGCGGCTCAGGCTGAGGCATAAACAAAAGCAGAGGGTTAGATGCTAAGTATAAATGATTTTAGTTTTGATATTTATTATTTAAACAATTAAAAATTGATAATCATAATGAGTATTAAGCATAAATTGTGTGACTTGAACTATTCATCAAGGGTGGGTTTCGTTGAAGAGTTGGATCATTTACTTGTCTCACTTGCACGGCCCGTTAACTCTAGAATTTTGACAAAAATAATAATAATTTTTTGGATTATTTTAACCTATTTACAAAGTTTTTTTTTTCTCATTTAATGAAGCATGTTCTTTTTATTCCTACACATTGCCTCATTCACTAATTTTTCACTTAGTAATTTCATGCAACATTTTAGAGGTTATTTAGAAAAAAAAGTTTTGAAAGGGAGAGGAAAACATATTTTGTATTTTAAATAAATATATTTAAAATTAATATTTTTCAAAATTAAATATGTAAATTAATACATACATAAATTTAATAAATTAATTAAGCATTTTTCATTATAAATGATATATGATTTTTAATTTAAATTTTAAAAAATCCTTAAGAGTTTCTTTTTATGAGCTTGCAAATTTATTAAATGGACCAAGCATTGTAGTTTGGACTAAATCTGAAATTTTTACTATTTACTTTAGCGTATCATTATTGTTTTTAAATTTATTCTTGCAATTTAATTTTTGAAAGTAATTTATATTTTTAAAATTAAATTATAGAAATTATTTCTAAATTGCATTTAGAATTTAATTTTCAAAAGCGTATTTAATATTTTTAAAAATAAAATTTCAAATGTTATATACAAATTATTTTCAGAATTTAATTTTTAAAAAGTATTAAACATGCTTCTAGAAATTAAATTCTAAAAATCAGAAAAAAAGAAGGTGATATATAGAGTACAAACTGATGGTATAAACAGCAATTTCCATTAAGTAGACATAAGCCACGACACAGCCCATAAGGCTATTATAATTTATAGTACGACACAAATCAAGCTTGAAGCTCGAGTCAATGAAACAAGCTTTGAAATGCTCTTTTGGAATTGGCCGAATCCTAACAGCTCCTATTCTGATTTCTGATTTCTTGCCAACCCTTAAACATGAAAATTCGAAAAGAAAAGAAAAGAAAGCCATATAATAACAATATACATATAATATTAAGCAAGCAATAAAGACAAAGATAGAGAGTAGATAGCTCATTAAACCCACATGGCAATCAGGCAATAATTAGCCAGCGGAGGACATGGCTATGATCCTACGACATTAACATTATTGACTGTATCATTACTTCCCTTTAGTGTTGGAGGGAATATAATTTTCACTTTCAGTAAGGTCTTTCTCCATAGTAGTTCCCAGGAGGATCATAGTTGCAAGTCATGAAGGTACCCTTACCACCAGAACAAACAACGCTAGCGCAACCAACTTTCCTAGTGCTGCTCCAAACAACTTGAGTATAATGTCCACACATTTGTCCATCTGCACAAGAGTTATGCCAATAATTGTACCACTGTCGCTCTTCCACCCACGCGCTAACGGCTTGGGCTGGCTTCCACCCAGTGCCGCTACCCCAGAATATGTTCTCACCGTATGGCCCATTTGAATGCTCCAAGGCACAGTCGTTGCGCCTTTGGTTTGCATACCACTGCGCATAGTGGGCCAGTTTGGGGTCCCACACCAATGGGCGCAAGCCCACCGCGGCCCGAGCCGCATTCTGGGGAATCAGGAATTGGTTTGCGAAGCTTCTTTGGGGCTTTTGGGTTGGGATAATGGTGGCATAGGTGGTTGTGACTAGCCACAGAAACAAGGCTAATGTGATGGAGATGAGAGAATGTGTGGGACTAGAATGCCTCATTGTGGTGGTTGTGACTAGAATGCTTTATTACATGGGCCAATGGATGTATATTTATAGTGGTAGCGATGGAGTTGGGGACTTTAGATGAGAGTGAGAGTGCCTACATTGTCAACTCTCTTGGCATTGGTGGCATCCATGTTCGATAATGATTGCCGTTTTTCCTTTTGTTATTAAAGGAAATGTGGTTAATTAGAACGATCGTCAGTTACTCAGTTTTATTCCCTTTCTAAATTTTCATTGGCGGGCTATTCATTTTTTTCCACGTTTGTAGGCCAAAGAGGTTGAGATTCCATCTTTTTAGCACATGGGATACTTTTCTATTCTACATCATTGGATAATGGGTACGAATTCTAACGTTTTTATCAAATTCGTTGGGATACTTTTAAGTTAAATGTAATATTGATCTCAGCCTCGATTGGATCATAATAATATAATAGGATTGAATGTAATTTTGGTTAATCTAGCACGGCATATGCGTATTTTGATTTTTAACTTTTTTTTTTTTCCCTCTAAACGGGTTCTTGAATCAAAGAAATCAATTTTTTCCGACGGTTTTCTCCATTCTTTGACATAATTAATTGGCGTGACATGTGATACAATAATTTGTTCAGTAGATTAATTAAAAAGATTCACTGTGACATAATGACATGTAAAATTCAAACACATGCTTTTTTTATCTCATTAATTTATTTAATCTATTTAATGTTATATGCCATACACAGTAAGCATTTTGTACATTGTATGAGTATCTTTTAAATTCAAGCTAAAAAAATATAAGTACAATTAGGGGTACGTGAAAAAAAAAAAAAAGGAGTTAGCTCTTCTAGCAAAAAAATTTTATACACAGTATTTAACCTAAGACTTTGCTTAAAGAAAAGATTACTTGAACTCACTCTCATTTATACTTATAATTCATTTAAGAATAACTTCATTTCAATTTTTTAATTATTTAAAGTAAGTCGTTCATCTTATAATTGAAAAAAAAAAAAAAAAAAAGGTAAGCGAGCCAAGAAAAAAACCCGACAAGCACAGTGAACTCGTAGGTAATATTAACGAAAAAAATCGTTAAGTGGGTCCATATTAGATGACCACCTAATCATAGTTACAGACAACTTTTATTCAAAATTACAACGAAGACGATTTGAAAATTACGATAAATACATTAATTAGTGTCTTAAGGATAGTCATTAAGTTTTTCTTTAAAAATAGATGATTTGATTGATGCAAAAATAAAAAAATAAAAGATAAAAATCACAGGCAAAAAATAATAAAAAATTAAAATGTTATTAAGTCAAAATAATAGAATGAAAAAGTAATAATAATCCTCGTAAATGTATCACACGCAATGTTTGGTGGGGTATAGGTGTTACTTAACAAAATTTTGTAACCGCGAATGGCTCGCTCTAAACCAAGTCCAAACATTATATCTTGAGAATTAAGAAACACTTAGGTATTTAAAAAATGATTAGGGTATTCAAATAGAGAGAGGTGGGTTTCGTAAAGCAGAGAATTGTCTCGTGTTAAAGAAAGTTAACGCCTTGATCCTCGGATATCAATTCCCGCCTGAGTTATCGGACAAAGAAAGAAAAAAGCAGAAATCATTGTAACTTGCAAATTATGTATTCCTAAATCCCAGGGAATGGAGAGAAAACCGGAGAATCATATATGAAGTAGAATAAGAGAAGCTGGACTTTGTTGCAGGCCTATCCATGAATCTAATCAACTCTATCCATGTCCTTCAAGTGCACATACTGTATCACCACGAGAAACTACAGAAGATTCCAGATCATTATATTATTTTGTAATTTGTTATTATGTTTAATAATTTTTTTGGTGAATTAAAATTTTGTTCACATGTTTTATAGTGATTAATCAAAATTATGGATACATTATTATAAAAAAAATTGTCATTTTTAATAAGTAAAAATATCAATATTAAGATTTTTTTTCTTAATATATACTTATTTAAAAAAATTAAATTATTAACAAAAATTTAAAAATCTATATTAATAAATAATGCATTATATTAACATTTATGTATCATAATATATATATATTGATAAATGATTTTTGTTTATAATGCGTGGAAGTGACAAATCACCCAATAATATTTTTGTATCCCTCAGTCTTATTGGATGCTGCCTTAGAATTAGAAGATGTGAAGCGCCTTTAGCCATTATGGTACCCAAATGCCCTAATGTTTGTTGAGGATTATTTTAATTCGTAAAAAAACAATTCTGTGTTATTTTCTTCAGACGATAAAAAGATTATTTTATTACCATTAATTTTAAGAAAATAAAATTAAAGATTTTATTGAAAACACATTAGTTATGTTTTATATTTTTAAGAATATTTTTATTTTAATTATTTAAAATAAAACCAATAAAACAAAAGTTAAATCAATTTCAAAGTCCTTACACACTATAACAATCATTAAGAGTTTATTAACTTATAAAACCATATTAAAAGCTTATATAATTTAAGAGAATGTTAACAATATCTTTAGGAATAAGAGGGGACTAATGTAGTGATTATGAAAGAGCAAAGCTTGTGTGACTCTGATAAAGTAAAGCAGAGTTTGGAATAAATTCTCTCGTATTCAAATTTCATGTAACAATGTCATGGTAAGTTTTGTATTTATATTTTGTAATGAATATTAAACAAGTGAAACCTATCAAAATTAATTTAAAAATGCAAAACGTATCCACGACTTGACATACATGAGAGGATTAGTGTTTAGTAGCAGTGTATCAGTGTATGTGAAAGGACATGAACAAAAGGGAAAGTTGTCTCGTGAATCGTGATCCGATGTTGGAAATCCTTAAACATGTCAGTTGATGTGTTGTATAATTAAATGTCACATTTATACTTCGGAAGTTTTATGATTTAAACACGCCCTCAAAACTTGTGAAAAAAACAGGAGAACGAGATTACTTCCAGGGCCCATTTACTATTTTTATGTGGAAACCTTGCCTATGTTTAGGTATTGATTGCTAAAATTCACAGCTACGTTTAAACGAACCAAGGAAAATCAGGTGGTCCTTCAATGCGTTAAACATCCTAAATCACTTTCTGAAAAACAAGCAAGAAGGATCCCTCAACCTCGTTGTTAACTGATAGTCTCTGAAGGATCATATGTTAATTATTAGGTTGGAGGATAATTAGTTAATAACTAATTTTCACACAACGGTAGATATAGTTAATACGGTAAAAAATTCATGCGTTAGTTAACGGTCTTTGCACCTTGCCTCAGCACTCGCGTTAATCAAACACCTAAACATCAACATGCTCTTTGCACAACATGCAGAGAAGTCAGCATATTTTTTTTTCCAACAAAACAAATGCAACTTCCTCTCTGTTTAATTTCAGACCTTCTAGGAGCCACCTTCATTAATATTGGAATTGCAACGACATGGCATATAAATACAAACAACAAAATTGTCAACGGGGAAGCATAGGAAAATATCACTACAATCTTGCACCTGCAACACTAAGTACATAGTATCTTGTAATCAACCATGACCGTTGCCCATCATGAAGAGAAACCACACGTGGCCGTTTTGGCGTTCCCTTTTGGTTCACACGCAGGTCCACTCCTCAACCTGGTGCGTAGAACTGCAGCAGAGATTCCTGAAGTCACCTTCTCGTTCTTCAGTACAAAAAAATCAAATGCTTCAATATTCAATGGTCTCAACGAGGAACAACTTCTTAACATAAAGCCTTATGAAGTGGATGATGGGATACCAGAGGATTTTGTAATTACTGACCCCGTTATTGAACCCCTTAACATGTTCATCAATGTCACGCCAGGGAACTATAAAACTGCCATGGATGAAGTTGCGGCAAAGACGGGGAAGCACATTACTTGCTTGCTCACTGATGCGTTTTATTGGTTTGCTGCGGACATGGCAGAAGAAATGCATGCCAAGTGGGTCCCCCTATGGACTGCTGGACCCCACCCTCTCCTTGCACATGCTTCCACAGATCTGATAAGGGAAAAATTGGGCCCCGAGGGAGGTATGTATAGGATTCATTAGCTAATATTTTTTTGGTGATATTAATGATTAAGATTAAAAGCTATATATATGTTCATCAATGATTTTTTTTTTCTTTCATGAACAGAAGATTTGAATTGATTAATTTCTTTAGTTTTCTATAAGATTGCCTTAGAACCTGATAAACATAAAAGATATATACATATACAAACACGATTTTTAGTTATTCATTAATTGCAGCGTATACTTTTGCTAATAAAAAATTGATTTTTCTTGTTTTGCAGTGAAGGAAAACAGGGATATCGATTTTCTTACCGGTTTCAATGGGGTAAAGGTTTCAGACTTACCTGAAGGAGTAGCAGAACATTTAGAAAACCCCTTTACAATAATGGTACACAAAATGGGACAATACTTGCCGCGGGCAACCGCAGTTATCATAAACTCCTTCACTGAAGTGCACCTTCCAATAGCTCATGATCTGGAGTCTATGTTTCACATGTTCCTCAACATTGGTCCATTTATTTTGACAACGCCACAATCTGTTACTCCAGATAACGAAGGCTGCATAGAATGGTTGAACAAGCAAGAGGAAGGGTCAGTAGTATATATAAGCTTTGGAAGTGTGATAATACCACCACCCCATGAGTTAACAGCATTAGCTGAGGCCTTAGAAGAAAGTAACTATCCATTTATTTGGGCATTTAGGGGTAATCCTGGAAAACAATTACCAGAAGGGTTCTTGGAAAGAACAAGCACGAGAGGGAAAGTTGTTGGATGGGCACCCCAAATGCAAATTCTAAGACATTCAGCGGTTGGTGTGTGTGTGACACATGGTGGGTGGAATTCAATTTTGGATTGCATAGTTGGGGGTGTGCCTATGATTTCTAGACCATTTTTTGGAGACCAAATGTTAAACACAGCGATTCTAGAACATGCGTGGGGGATCGGTGTCGGAGTTGAAAATGGGGTTTTGGCTAAAGATGGCACTTCGAGAATTTTGGAATCAGTCATGTCAAAAGAGCAAGGAAAGATAATGAGGCAAAAAATAGGGGAACTCAAGGACGCAGCAATGGCAGCTGCTGGACCCGAAGGTGATTCTACAAAGAATATCTTTACTTTAATAGAAATTTTAACTACTTCACATTCTGACTGTCCATCGCAACCGCAACAACGTTTTAGAGGTCTTCGTAACAAGATCGCGGGGGCATTTGCTGCTGCACATGCCAGATTTACCCGCCGCCATAACCAACATCAACATTAGATTTTTTGAGATTTTTACAACTGTAATTTAAAACCTTGGTCTGATCGAAATTAATTAAAAAACATCTAGCTTGGATAGTTATCTGGTACGAGCACATTTTTTCATTAGTTGGGTTTTGCTTTCCTAACGGTAGCTATACGAATATGCATTTATTAATTTGTTTCTGGCAAGAATTTGAAAGGGTCCTGATTTTACGTATAATATTTCTGAACCTGCAAATTAACAAAATAATCTGCACATCTAAAATGTTTAATTTGATAATCTTGGTTGATTATAGGTTGTTGATTCACAAGAAAAATCTCCATTGTATACTTAAACTATATTGAGAGAGAATTTGTGAGTGAATTTATTAGATTTTTATTGCACCTCTTCAGCCAATTAACTCGAAAGGATCGGAACAAGCCTGAATCGAAGGGTCTTAAAGAGTTTCAAAAGTAATGACATAAAAATATGATCTGTGTCATGGTTTAGGTAGGAAATGTGAATGGCGATTCAAAATGCATAAATGGTAGGCGTTGGAGTTGAGGTTTCTCTGACGTGGAGGTAACAGAAGACAAGCTTGACGGGCATGGAGAAGGTAAGATCTCGGAGCACTTTTTCTTCCAATACAGACGGCGGTAGAATTGACCCATGACCTCGGGAAAACACTAAAGAAAATATTGCGCTTCTTTGTTATAAGCTTTATCGTTTTCTTAGCTTCCTTTTGACAAAGGAAGAAAAAGGATAACCATCAGTGGACATTCCAAAAATGGGGGGCAGAGATGAACAAGAAAAGAGGTATAAAATGAAAAGAATAAAGAGAAAGTGAAAAAAAAGAAAGAAAAAGATGTGATAAAAGAAAAGATTAAAAAAAGGTCGTTGTTTAACAACGAATAATAATACTGTCTAAGTGTATAAAGTCGTTGTTAAAAAAAAAATTTTTGATTGCGTGAAACGTTGTTAAAACTTCTTTATTTGGGAACTATTTTTACAAAATGGCTTGTTAAGATGACATCAGAGTAGTTTTTATAAAAATTGAACAATCGATTTCTTTTTTGGGTTTAATTTTTATGATCAAGTTAGACTTAAGTTTATTTTTAGTATGATGCTTATTGCACATTAAATTATTATTTTTTGATAGAGAGGGAAAATACATAATATATTAATTATTTAGAATTAAAAGTATATAAATTGTATTTAAAAAATTATTTATTAGATAAAATAAGTTAAATTATCAATTACTTAATTAACTATGAATAACATGACATATCTACTATACCTAAATATATCATAAGAGAAGTTTTATTAAATGATGAATATTTTATAAAATACAACATATTTTAAGAAAAATTAATTTTTAATTTTTTATAATAATATTTACTATTTTTAAGCAATCAAATTTTAGATAATTTTTTAATATAGTTTTTTAATTCAGCACAAAAACTAAGTTTATTACTAAAATATCGTCAATTATTTATTACGATAGTATTATATAATATTACTACAATTTGCATAGTCTATTTTATAACTCAAAAGATGACGAATCTTATAATATCTCTCAAAAAGAATTAAATTTAAATATATTAATATAATATTAATAAAATATTTTTAAAAAAGTTAAAAACATAAAATTATTTAATTTTTTTAAAAATAAGTAAAATTATTTAATACAAATGATTATTAATAAAATATTTACTTATTAAGACGCTTAATATTGAGATTTAATAGGTTAAAATATGATATTTGAATTTCTTAAAATTATATAACAAAACATGCATGTGCAACAAGACTCACTATTAAAGATGAACAAAGATTAATTTTTTTAGTCTTTTTTAAGTAGTCTTGGATATGAAATCAAAACTGATTTCTATGATTAATTATATCGCAAAAAAAAAAAGAAATTGATAATTGGTATTCCTGTTCTTCAAAGTAAAAGTTAAATTCTAACGGGTGACTACACTAAGTTTGTGTGTGTATATATACAATTTAAATCCATGAAATTATTGCGTAAGAGTTGCATAAAATCTAAAAAATTCACTCTCAACTTCTCACAAAATCTAATAGAACTACCTCTCTTAAAAGACTAATATAGACTAATTAAAAAAACTTTGTCAATCTCTAATAATGATTTTGTAATCAGCTCATGCATATTTTTTTAATAAAAAAAATGCTATATGCTCCTACTATTTCACTGTACAAATAATTCTTCTATTCACAAAAAAGTCATATGCATTATCTGAAAAGTATTAATGAGTTTTAATTATTATATTTTATTTTGCGTACCTTTTATGTACGCAAAATAGCAAGAGGATATCACATTTTGTTAAGCTATATTTACAAATTTTAAGGAGTTTAAAAACCATAGTTGAATAAGATTATCACTAACAAGTGCTTTAAAGACACATGTTATTAACAATCATCCATATTGTATGGTCTCAATTTTTTTTGAAAAATAAATATTGAATGTTAGTATGCGTTCATATATATTTTCTTTCAATAAAAAAGTTAACTAAAAAATAGTTTTAATTCAAAATTTAAAATTTCTACTCTCCTCTGAGACCCATTACTGTAGACGTTAGAATAACATTGTTACTCATAGGCCATAGCTTACATATGATCCATTGACAGAACTTAGCCCTTCAGCTAGAAGTGTTATTGGGCTGATACCCATCCATTGATCTTTTTCACCCTTTTCTCTGGTTTTCCCCATATATTATTTAATAAATAATATAAATATACGTCCTATTGAAAAAAGAATTTTATTAATGGAAATATCAATTTATTAAATTTAGAATTTAATAAATTTTTTTGATAAACAGAGAATACAGCTATTATAGTCTTTTAAAAAAAAGAACACGAGGCAATTATCTTTTATCCAAATAAATTGACATTATCTTTGAGTTTCAAATATATGGATGATCCCAAAATTTAATTATCTAATTATCATTTTAAAATTTTTACAAATTATTCATTACTCTAATTTTTCATTTTAAATGGACCACACAAATTAGTTTGGTGAGATTGCTACTGTTCTTTGCACTGATCATAAGTCTGCATGGGACTCTTTTAATGTATTTTTATTATTAATATATTCTAAAAAATCTTTAAAAAAATTGGTTTATAAATAAGTTTGTGAAAAACTTGTAAATAGAATAAAAAGATGGCTTAAATATATATATATATATATATATATATATATATATTATATATATTTATAATTTCACAATTTTTTTAATTTTAATTTTTCTTCTTTTTAATTTCTAATTTTTTTAATTTAGCACTTTTAATCTCTAGTAACAGTTAAATAACGGTGTGCGCTATGAGGAAAAAGTAAAATCCATATTTATTTAATATAATGTAATTTATTTCCTTTCACACGAACAAAGAAGAGCTGCAAAATTTATCCCCCAAAGCTCCGAGAGTTGAGCAAAATAACGAAAATGACCATGTTTTTCATAGAATTACTTAACCAAAGGTAAGGATAAAACATTTCAACATAAACACATATTATTGGTCCTAGAAGATAAAACATGCACCATAAAATTATGCTAAATACGTTTGTTTTTGTTGGTGGAGAAAACATTATTATGCATGTATAGAAAAAGGAAACAAATTCTCAAAATGTGTATAACTGAAATTTTCAATATATATATTGTCACAAGAAGAAAACCGAGCAGGATGCAGACGACCAATGAAAATTATATAGTTTGACTGTGCCATGGCAAGATTGCACACCTTCAAGAAAAACAGGTTTTAGTTTGACAAGAGATTTTTGGTACTAATTAATTGTAACTAGTGAGTACGTAGGAATCTTTACTTAACACCTGAGTTTGACATATCTTGTGAAAGAGCGAATTAATGAAGGCTACGAAAGTCAAGCTCATACATCTTAATTTGATATTTCTGTGAGAATTCTCATTAGGTAATGTTCATCTAATTGTGCAAAACAAACTGAAGATGATTCGCCTTTAGGTCCATAAAATATCATGAAGGCAAAACTTATAGATAGCTTGCTTCTTTTTTGTTACTACCCACACCCATACAGCTCAGAAAAGCCAGCTATTATTCTTTCTACCAACCCTAAGCATTTGATATATATATATATATATATATATATATATATATATATATATATATATATATATATATATGTGTGTGTGTGTGTGTGTGTTTTTATGAGTAAACCTCGCAGAATATAATGAATATATATAGCTAGGATCAAAACCTTTTTTTTTTTTTTTTGCAAATTAAAATATAGGTTTCCCAAATCCCAGTATTGTGTATATATTGAGGTTCTCTTAGAACTTACTTTGTCTTTGTAGTCATATTCATAAAGGTGAAATTTAATGCATTAGAAGATTTCTACATTACTCGAACATTGATTTACATTATTATATTCACGAAGTTGTTTACAAGATCACCTGTTACTACTCATTCTTCTCTTTCCACATCTTATGACCAATACAACAAATTAGGATAACCAGAAGTTAAATCCATATGATCGCTACAGACTGTAGCCCAGTTCATAATCTTGGAACATCCCTTGTGTTAGAAGAGCTGGAGTAGTTGATGAATCCCAGGAATTTGAGGATGCTGATTTGGTATCAGAATCATTGGACCACCAAACTAAGTTGTCCTTTGAGCCATTCATCTCTCTGAAACAATCAAATTCAGCCATATGATGATCTTCCAGTAAACCCATTGTTCTGTTGTTGAGAATGTCATCTAGTTCAGTTTGCAGTGCACCAAGTTGCTGAAGTCCCACATTATTAGTCTGCTCAACAGCCTCAGCTCTTGGAGTAAGACTTGAGTGCATTGGATTATTATTCCCAGAAGCAACA
This sequence comes from Abrus precatorius, assembly GCF_003935025.1. Lineage (NCBI taxonomy): Eukaryota > Viridiplantae > Streptophyta > Magnoliopsida > Fabales > Fabaceae > Abrus > Abrus precatorius. Next base: position 33,331,356 of record NW_020874428.1, on the reverse strand, counting down.
AAGGGAACTTCTCTGTTATTCAAAGGAATATTATCCAAAATATCAGCAACCTGTGGGTTATTAATCTTTGCACCATCTTGTTCAACATGTGGTGAAGGCAAAGCATTTTGCATCACAGGGTTAGAGCCATCATTCAAAGATTGCAGATTCTGGATCATCTTTTCTTGAAAGGGATGCAACTTGGGCCACAGTGCAGGGTTATTGTAGAAAGAGAGAGGGTTTTGAAGGCTTTGAAGTTGCATGTGAAGTTGGAGTCTTTCAAGGGCTGAACTGCTTAGGGCATTTGAATAAGAGTTCTCCTCTATTCCGTTTGTGTCTTTTGTGTTGAAGTTAGATTGTTTGCGCCTCCCTAGCAATTTCTTCTTCAATCTAGTGTTCCAATAGTTCTTGATGTCGTTATCTGTCCTTCCAGGCAACTGAGCAGCAATAATGGACCACCTATACACATAGATTAAGTTGACAAGGGTTTAGTTAATTTCTAGGAATAACCAAAGAAAAAACATATATGGAGTTAGAGAGATTCCAGTGACAAAGAAAACGGACAAACATATATGTTGAAAAACTACAGCACAAGCTCGTAGATAGAGATAGGGGGTTTTGAGAGAGAAGGACCTGCTACCAATGCTAATGTAAAGACTGCAGATGATGTTGTCTTCTTCTTCAGTAAATCCACCATGTTTGATGTTAGGTCTCAAGTAATTTAACCACCTAAGTCTGCAACTCTTTCCACATCTCTTGAGCCCTGCGAATTATTTGTATCCATCAATAAGTTTTGCATCAATCGATGATTATTATAACCAACGTTCACCTTTCCAAAGCCAAAGTAATTAAGTACAATCAGATAACTCTTAGACCCAATAAATACAAAGAGTGTGTGTGTGTATATATATATATATATATATATATATAATGTAACACAGTGGACTGTACCAATTTTCTGAGGAAGAGCAATCCAATTGCCACCAGTTCCATTCTTTTCAATGTAGGCTTTTAGTGCAGCATCCTCTTCGGGAGACCAAGGTCCTTTCTTCACGTTGGCCTTGTCACAGCATGGAGCTCTACCCATCTTTTTATGTTGCTATCTCTCTCTAATTAGGTTTCTCTTTCAGTTTTCTGTTGAAGCAAATATCAAGAGATGGCTTTACTAAGATTATTGAGAAACTACGGCGAAGGAAGGGTATGATTTATAGGTCTGAAGTGTGGCTGATGTGATGCTTAAAAGGACAAAAAGTCTTACACCTCACCCCCTCCCCTCCCTCACTAGCTATATTCAACCCATTTTTTTCTTCTAGGGTTTATTCATCTTTCTCTTTCTCTCTCATCCTTTTTTGGATTAGTTCGGTCACCCGCGTTTAATTATGCATGCAACTAGACAAACGTAACATAAGTTTCTTCTTCTTTTTCATAAAAAAATACACTGCTTTTTCGCAGGTCCATTTGTTTAATACTTGAATCCGGTGCCACAAGTATTTGATCAATAGAAGCCTCCATCCGCTTAGTTTGTCGGCATTTTCCTTGAAAATGTTCCATAGCCATTCCAACTATACTATATATATCCTCATTGTATTGACGGTAAATGTACTGCTAGCTGCCTATTGGTAATTAATTCTTAAATTAAAACTTACCCTTGTGTAATTAATTACCTCAAGAATTCTCGTGGAAGATGTAAGAAGGAGACACGCGTTGCCTTGGTTCAGTAAATACCATGATCATATAAAAATTAAGGAAAATATTTTGTTAAGGTCTCTTAATTTTTACTTTGGATCGACGTTCCTATACGCGGTTCACACTCATTAAAAATTCAGAGATAAAACAAAAGGATAAGTGTGTTAAATAATACGGTGAAATGGAAGAGAGAGAGAAGTATACAAGATATATATATATATATATATATATATATATATATATATATATAATCATATCAAAAAAGGCAAAAGAAAAAATGTATCAACATTTTTTTGTGGGTGAATAATGAGGCAGCTACATTTAGTTAAACAAAATGTTGATTGCGCACATGTGACCTGCGAGAGGACATGTGCTTTGGACTTTCTGCTCTTTCCTTCTTCTCATCAATATTTGAACACTTTCCTTTATTATTCAGGGGTGAGTTTCATCGTGGGCTTGTGCGGGCACATTTTTCTCTCTTGAAATGGAAGACATGATACCGTGGGAAAGGTTCTCTGAATACTTAAGCTTTACATAAATAGCTAGCGATGTTTCTTTCTTAAGGTCTCAACATATGCATTAAGCGATTAATGAAATGTTTAGATCAGAAACAAATGTATATGTTGTTTACTAGCTGATGAAAGTTAGAAAAAACTATAGTCAATGCCTTGAAAATGTATCCATGCAATTGTTTGCTTTCACCACAAAATCAAAACCAATTGATTCTTATTTGAAACCACTCCAATGCAAAACTGGGAACTTTTTCGACACGAAAAGATATTTTTCATTCAAAAGTCCCATGCTATTCGACTCTTAATTGCTAATCTCTAGTCTCTACCGCCTCTAAAAATCACTGAACTCTTGACATATGAATAGAATCTAAAATTATTCTTTATTAATTTTACATTTATTTAACAATTTGCGTTTTACAGATTAATAATATATATAAATTATAAGTGCATGGTTAGGATATATCGCCTTTCATGAGATTAATTGAGCTTTATATGAGTTCAACTGTATACATTGATACATTAAGAATTTTCTCAATCATTAAGACAGAAGTCACTGTTAAAAAAGTTATTATTTATTAATTTAATATTAAATAGTCATTGTTATGGTATAACTTTTTCTAACAAAAAAATTATTAATATCAATATTTTAAGTTTATACTGATAATATAATATATTATCTTAATACATATTTTATTAGTATAAGATATTAATATATTAAATTTATTATTTGTTAACATAAATATTTAAATTCTTTATTAATAATTTAATTTTTTTATTAGAAAAAAGTTATATTAACAAAAGTTATCTTAACATTTGATAAATTTTTGTTTATGTCAAATGATAATTTTTTTAACGAGTAAATCTACGCTTACTAACTATGATAACTTGTGAAAAGAGATTATAACTAACCCTTATTTATCCAAGGTGCGGTAGAAGATCAAGACACATCCTAGCTAGCTCTCTAAATAGCTTATTATAATTCAAAGAAAGGCTCCTTTACAAACCTCGGAGCTCGGGATTGATTGTGCAATAATGTAGCTATGAGTTATAAAAGTAGAAAAATGAAAAGTCAAACATATGTTAAGTTATTTGTTTTGCTTTTGTTTTTGGTTCTCTTTTTGGCTACGAATTAGTTGGATTGTAATCAACAAAACAAAACCCATTTAATTTCAGTTTATTTTTTATTTTCTTCTTTGTTCTTGTTTGACAAGTTGTGCAGGACACGTTAAAGACAACAAGGACTTATCAAAACTAGAAAAGAAGTAAAAACCAAACAGAAAGGTCTTTGCAATTCAATATTTTTCAGAAGAAGCACCACTCATTGACCTTGGTTTCCTAATTTAATACTTCATACCTTGGTTTCCTAATTTAATACTTCAGCTAGTGCTTTTTTTAAAATCAAGAAGTAGGAAAATAAAGGTCCAGAACCGCACTCACTTAGAAATATAACAAGGGGAAAACATCAAATTCAAAAAGCACTTAGTTCCCATATTTATAAACATTAAATCTTTATCATCAAATAGTCTCGGATCTTTGGGACGAAGAAAACATGCTTCTGCTTGTCTTTCTCCTTAACTAAGAATCTTTACATTGACGCGCTGTTTTTATTTTTCTTCTTCAAGAAAAAGGTGAAGAGAAATTAATGGGAAAAAGAACAGTGCATTTCATCATCAAGAAGACCAATCTAACGTTAACAGCTGGTGAATACAGTTTTGATGAGAGGATAAACATGGAGGACGAACCCTAATTATTGGTGCTGCCTTGATTGATTAATATTTAAGCCTCAAGCGGGATCGATATATTCTTATTATTATTAGGTTGAATTGAACTTATAAACCGAAAAATAATGAAAATTTTCAATCAATTCGATAAAAATTTTACAATTAACGTAATCGTAGTTACTCGTCATATAATTTAAAATCGATTTGTTGTTTTAATTATCTTTTAATAAACTTTTGAGAAGAAATTTATAAAAAGCTTTTTTGAGGAAATAAATAATTCTAAAAGAGACATTTGGCATACACTCGCAAGGAGAATCCTTAAATATGTAGATTTCGTTCCACATTCTTCTTAGTTTCTAGCCAATGGCAAAACATTGGTGTAACACAATTATTTCAGCTTGTCTGATTTGCAACTCAACCGCATGCATTAGACTACATTTTCAAGTAGGGAAGCAGTTTCAGCAGAATGTTGGGATACACAAAATCAGGATTAAAAGAAACCAATTTTATATTGCAAGACTGTGCCGACGAACTCATGGTTCATATGGTGCAGACTATGATCTTTATTGTTGGGTCTTAATATTGTTACAGTTTCTGTCTTTTTCACCCGCTTTTATTTTTGCCTTAAATTCATAAGATCTCTCTGTGGCGTTATAGGAAGGTTCTTTAGCTTGAGAAAAAAAATGAGGAAAGGATGTAGGAAATTGAGGATTGAACAACCTTATTTTTTTGTGTGATTAGAAGAAATACCAAGCTATAGGATTTAAGAACTCTTTTATGTCCCCCCATATGATTTGTTCCAAATTACTTGGTTTTGCTTTTGGTATATGATTAGCTTTATGCTGATCCAAGGAAAGATAACTTTGCTATCATGACACCTGTGATTCACTTTGTTTAAATTAATCTTTTAAATTTAATTATAGATTCAAGATAAGCATCATATCGGAAAAAAATCGTTTTAGTATAAAAATAAGCAGGGTTTTCGCAGAAAGATCACACACTTGTATATGTCGTCACTAGGGTTGACAAAGATGCTGAGTAGACATGGACACCAATTTATTTATGCTTACAGAGTGAAGTATCAATTTTCTTTAATATGACACTCTAATCGCTAATTGAAGAGTCTAACGAATACGTGTGAGTCGAGCTAATAAATAATCAAATATTAATAATCAAGCTGTTATTATCTTCATGCACTTTTTGTAAAATACTACCAATACGCATTGTAAACACACCGCGTTACGTTACTGAGTTCAAATTGGTCTCTAACCGATCGCTTTCTCGAGTCACAACCCAAGAAATGTCAAATGCTAAGCCCTTTATTAGTAAGTTACTTGTTTCAATAACACTGGTAAGAAACCCATGTAGTTGATATATACCAGGATCACATCTAAGTTTCTAAATAATACTCTGAATTATTGAGTCTTAATATTAATTAAAAACTATAACGGCATCAATGCATGCATTTGAGTCATATATTAAATAAAAATCAATTCACGAAGATTTAATGATAGTTAATTGATAGGTTAAAGTGGTCAAAACTACTTCAGATCCATGAGTCAACGGCAATCTCAATTATTCGATATGACAAAGATTTTAGAAAAGAAAATCGGGTTATATGATATTTTCTTATCCAATTTCATATTAAAATAGATGGTGTAACTAACTAGGAAGATAGTCGTTTAAGTAATTTTCATTTTGTAAAACGTAAATAGCAACGTGAATGCTTTTGGTGGGATTCATTGTAGAGAATATAGACAAGTGTACGAAGTCATCCTACTTTGACTTTAATAGAAAAGTCTACCCCGTGTTTTAGGTACGAAATAGCAGTACTAATAGAGGGCCAAGGGAGTAGATGTTGATTGTGTCACAGAAATTGACTTTGTGGATTTTCTTCACATTGAGAGTTGGTGATGCTACAGCATCTTACTTAAAATTTTATTATATAATCATTGGAAAAACATTAAACTCCCCTAATCGAAACTAATTTTATTTACTTTTGATTAATCTCAGATATAGGCACATGAAACTTAATGTAGTCAACGAAATGTTTAATTTGCGATTTTGTCATATAAGGAAGCTTTGATATGTGATATTAATTTGTCTAGCCAAAATCATATACACAACGATTTTTTCATACTGGGGAGTTATGAACATAGACATGCCCACGAGTTCAAATTTTTTCTTGAATACGACTCCAAATTCTTCAATTTTTTTTTTTATTATCCCACCACTTTCGGTCATATTTATATAAAAAAAATTATCAATTGTCAATTTTTGTTATTTTAATTGTAAAAATAAATACTCATTTTTAAATGAATTAATTTTTAATTTTTATACTTTTATTTATTGTAAAATATGTGTTAACTAGATATTTAATCTTTTAATTATATAAGTGTCCATATTCATTCATTTAATATATAAAACACCAATTAATATTATGAATATTTTTTAAATTGATTATAAATTTATAACATATAATTATTTTTTATTAATATTGATAAATTATATATCTATTTTTTATAAATAGAACATAAGTAGCACTATTTAACAAGGTAACATCTGCTGTCTATTATGAATGATAACTCATTCTTAAAAAAATCATTTTATTCTAAAATATTTACTTTTTTATTTGAAAAAATTATAACTCTTCATCCTTTAAAATTAATTTAAATTTTACTTTAACTTTTTTTTAAAAAAAATTGTACAACTTAATTTTTTTAAGTTATCAATGTTATAACGTTTTTAAAATTGAATAAAGATTTAAACGCCTAAACTGATACTTTTAAGAGCATTATTAACATCGAGAACTCACCCACAAAAAAATAAAACATTAAAATAAAAATTAAGAACATTAATAATATTTTTAATTTAAAAAATAAAAAAAATACTTAATTATATATATATATTCTCATTGACGTTCTTTAATTTGATTAATGAAAATTAAACAATTAAAACCTCACAATAACAAAATACTAAAATATGTGATAATTATTTAAAATAAACTAATGTGTATTGCTTTGCCATTACAAGTCATGGTATTCTGGCTATAACTACCCTTTCCAATATTTGTTTTATTCCCGTGTCCTAAATTTGCTAATTTATTCTTCGAATTCTCGAGTATATTTCAGCAAACCAATACGGTCTTCCAAGAAACATGATGAATACACCATATTAACCAGCAATATTTATCTCCATTAAACAGAACAACGCCTACAGTTGTGTATATATATATATATAATAAAATCACCTTTATTTATACAGCAGCTTCAAGAGCTTAAACAAATCTTTAAGCATGCAGATTCATGTCATTAAGAATATACTTGTCAATAAAATAAAGCAATTCAAATAAAAATATTGATGACAAATTGAATTTGTTTCATCTGCAAACGGGAAGCACAATTCGTCATTATCCTCTCCATATGAAAGCATAGGAGACATGTGGTTGGTTAATTTATGTACACCTCTCTCCAGAAGGAATGGTTTTCTCCTCAGTTGATGGTAAAACCACACAACTATTGCTACATACCATCACCATGATCACGTGCAAAACTGCAAAAACCCCGTAGAGGACGAATAAAATTACACTCATTGCCAAAACAATATATTTTTATAGCCAGTATTTGCAGCTAAATATTAACAAAAGCACTCACACTGTGACATACTGATATAACACATGTAGCTTTCTTCAGAGCACCATGCTGCTTCCGGGAGAAAATCCATGCTATAGTGCAAGTAACTGCACTAAGGAAAATACCGTTAAAGGCCACATTACAAGAGTTTTTTTAGATTAAACCAAGGCATGATATTACAATACAAGCTTGGATAAGCTTGAATACTCCTTTAAATATATTTTTTTTTCCCTTCTTAAAGCTAAGCTTGTTGGTGCCTTGAACCGGAAGAACCATGCTTCACCTTATTTCCCTTTTGCTACCAATTCTAGGCTACATACAATGTAAGAAGGTCAATTAATTGTTTCAAGATCAATTGACTATTTCACATTCATTGAAGCAGCCATAGTCCTCAGCTTCTTGGAAATTTCTGAGAACGATGGCCTTTCTGCAGGATCAGAAGCCCAACAACTTTCCATTAGAGACTTCCACTCAGGATCACACCATGTTGGGATTTGAGGACGTAAAGTGTTGTTCACAATTCCTCCTGCAAAACAAAGTAAAACAATAGTGATAATTGATACATATAGCCTGTTTTTCTGAACACCAGAATACTCGGAGCGCATTTAGAACTAGATTGTGCAAAGATTAAGAAACTCCATATTCTTGTTCATCAAAACAGGCCAGTTTTGATTCATTATCCTGTCTACCCATACTCTGGTACAAGTTATACACATGTTCCCATCCCAGTTCTAAAAAATTCAGTTCCTTACCAACAATAGGAATAACATGACTGTAGTCCAGGTATAGTTCAAGTAAGCATTAGAGGTCAAAAATATAATCAGAAACTGACCGAAACATAATCAATGGTACCTAACTTCAACTTATACCAAATCCTATATTACTGGGTTTTCTTTTCTTAATTTTATTACTGGAACTTCTCCAACCCCAAATTCTACACATCAATGAGGGTTAACAACAGCTCATAACAGACCATTTAATCCTGTAATACTGAAGCCCCCAGCTAAGTGTGCAATAGGTAATTGACACAACAAATTTTGAGAAACCTCACTGTAGCTGCTGTGTAGTGGAATAAGATGTGCTGTTTTGGAATTCACAACTCACTAGACTTTAGAATTCACAATATTTTACAGTAGCATATAGGGTTGGATGCTTACAAATTACTTGAGGTAGGCCAAAATACATGATTATAAACTCGATACAGAGACAGACAGACACAGAAGACAATTCATAGAAACTTTATAAAAGAAAGTGAGGAAGAGTGAAAAAAGAGAACAAGAATTACAAGTTAATGATTAAGCAGGACTGCCAAAGACAGAATTGTAACAATTCGTGCCAGTGTCATCTCACTAGAATAAATTATAACCACGTTCACTCCTACAGTTAACAAATTACTCCCTGAATACAGTATAAAACTCAAATTGAAAAGAAATCAGTCGGTGACTTCCTGAGCAAACTATAATAGAAGAACATTCCAATACTCTTTGAAGCACATCTTTAACAAAAAGATAGACAGACGAAATAAATATGGAACATAAATGGATGAGTAAAATATGTAGCAATACAAAATGCTCGGGGCATTTTGTTGGTTAATTAATTCTTACCTATTATTGAAGCACAATGCATGTCAGCATAGGGTTCATTCCCTGTGAGTACTTCCCACATGACTATCCCGAATGAATAAACATCAATCTACAGAAGTAAGTACATAGGCAAAGAAAGGTCATCAGAAACAACAAAAGGGGTATTAGCTATGTAAAGTCAAACAGCTGTGCCAATAATACCTTCTCTGACACCATATTACTTTTCCCACTAAGAAGTTCAGGTGCCATCCATGGCAAAGTTCCCCGTACCCCTCCAGACACTAGTGTGTGCTGCTTAACCTTTGACAAACCCAAATCACCAATCTGAAAAATTACACAAACATTGCTCAATCTCTGCTAGCAGGTTGCTTTTGTGTGTGTGTGTGTGTGTGTGTACCCTTATGGATACCTTGCAGACAGGCCGCTGTGGATCTCTCATATTGACCAATAGATTCTCACATTTCAAATCAAAATGCACAATGTTTTTCCCATGCAAATACTCCATCCCAAATGCAGCATCCATGGCTATAATGAGCCTCTTTCGACGATCTATTGTTCTGTTAAATTGCTCAGAATAAGAAGCATAAATACATACCAGTCCATAAGAATTTACAGGTGGGAGGGCACACATTCCAGTGCCTTAAAACATATTAAATATTGATAAAATACAAACTCGTGCATACATCAAATTACCTATCTTTCTTATGCAAGAACTGTTTCAAAGATCCATTAACCATAAATTCTGTGACTGTTGCCAAAGAACCATCAGGGCCATCACGAACAATACCATAAAATGAGACAACATTTGGATGATGCAATGAACTCAACAACAATGCCTCCTTCCAGAAATCTGCAATCTGGGGCAACAACCAGAATGAAATCACAATAGAGTTGGGGCACTAACAAATGTTTCAATATATGCTAAATTACATGTACGCATTTTTACTTGCTGAGTTGCTGTATCATACCTACATTCTAAATATCCTTATAATGTGGGAAATTAAGATTGCTGTCAAATAAAATAGCACCTCAATCTGATTTCTCACTTCAATCCCAAAAGTAATAAAGCATAGCTTAAATATTTCTTGCACAGTCAATATTTAAGCCTTTCATGAGCTCATCAAATAATGCATAGAAGATTATAATTTTTTTATTCTACAAGTATAAATCCTAGGTAAGTTAAACAAAAAGAAAAACTATCAGACACAAATAATACCAATCTTGCTCTTTCAGATGGCCTTCCAGCAAAACAACTGGCTTTTATTCTCTTAATGGCAACATCAGAACCTTTCCATTTCCCATGATAAACTGCTCCATAAGTTCCAGAACCAAGCTCACGGATCTCCTCCAAATCATCATTTTTAATAGTCTGAAAAATGATTAGGCTACTATCAAACTCTAGGCAATAGAAAAAGAAAAGATCTTGAAACGGAAAAATAAAAACAATGAGAGCATAATGGATTTAAGTAAGATGGAAAGAAAACCTGCAGTCCCCTTGCAATTGCTTCTTCCTCAGCCTTTGTAGGCTCAATTTTAGAAGTATCTACGTGATCATTTTCAGAGTCCAAATCTATATCACCATGAGCATTCTACAAGAAAAATAAACACATACCACAATATGAGCCAACATAGCACAACCACTACTCTGTCAATAAAAGAAAACAAAATCAATTCATCCTCACCGCTGGTTCTACATCATTTTTTGTTTCTTCTTTGGTATTTGAATCGTGCATCTGAGAATTGGCACGCTCATCAGCTGCGGTGTTCATCTCTGCAGCACCTTCTAATGCAGCCTTTTTTACTGTAGCAATCAACTCAGGCAAGAAGCTGAATTGATCAACTAATTGCTTTGAATCTTCTGGAGCAGAATGGTCCTTATCAGCCAGTTTCTCAACATGTCCACGTTCTGCTTCAGGCTTTGAATTTGAATTATTAGACTCAATAGGAGCAGCAGCTTCGCGTGAATTCTCAGCAATTTTATTTTTCTCCGAAAAAGATATAGTCTGTGGTGCATCAGAGTTTTCAACCTTGTCCTCATTTTTTGCTTCTATTCCTCCTCCAAGCAAACTTTTAGATTGAAAATTCATTGCTTCAGTCAATTGAGTATCACTTCTTGCAACCTCTTTATTGTGAACCATATTAAAAGATGGTTTTGGCAGCTGCACAGGTTCCATGCAGGTACCTGCATTCATGTCCTGTGGGGGATGAATGGTATCTACAGTAATTGGGAGTTGATTTTCTTCACCAAGGGGCTTGGGATTCAACTTCAGACCATGTGCATACAAATTTTCTGGGGTGGCTGACCCGTCATGTCCTGACAAGTTCTGCGATGAATCAACCCAATGATTCTGATTATCTGGTCCAATGAAAAATCCTGGACTTCCTTCTCCCCTGATTAATGCAGCATTTATCATACCATTCACCTGCTGATGTGGAGTAATTGTCTCATAAGATGGTCCAATATGAACAGGAGCAGGAGTGTTGCTCCAGAAACCATGCCCAGGTGGATGTCCACGAGGTACTGCATAATTATTATCCACAACATAAGGAGGAGGTGGATTTCCATACCTTGCAGCGTGCTCTTCCAGAGGAGGCATATTTAGATGTGGTATAGCTGTCACGGTTTGGTCAGGGAATAGTTCAGCTCCCGATTCAGGTCTGGGTCGTTGATACACATAATTGGAAGACAAGGTATGTCCATCAGTCACACTACCATGTCCAAGAGAAAAATTTACAACAGGAACATCACCCACTCTTCCAGATCCAGAGACATGTCCTCTTGATTCCTCAACCCGAGTAGTTGTCTGATGCCTCAAACCCCATCCTCTCTCATGATTCTGAGTATCAGTATAAACAGACCTATGATCATTGCTAGGCTCATTGGGATAGATCACAGGATGTAACTTTGCATCAGCATTCACCGGGAAAGAATCCTTGCTTGTCGGGCATTCTGCACATGGATTAGTAATCGGTGGAAGTCCATTACTAATATTAGAATGCTCCAGATGTGGTTGACCTCTATGAAAACCCATGCGACACTGCTCACAAATACTGTTCCCATCAAGAACATGGTGGCCATGAAGAAGATTAGCTGGAAAACCTGATTTTTCACCATGTGGTGCCCCAGTTGGCACCCACACAACATTTTCAGAATATTGTGGTTGATTGTCGTACACTGGATGATGATTTACGTGGTGTCGAGCAAACTCTTCGGGCACTCTATCAATGGACTTATCCAGTATCTCAGGAAACTGCATACGAAACCTTGTGCCAGAAGGAGAAGATGGAAATTCAACCAACGATCTGGAGTCATGAAGACCATGATGCCTAGGAGAGTAATAGGAAGGATTCCAAGGAGCATCCATTTCATTATACCTCTGGCCTATACTTTGCGGGTGCTGGATCGTGAGATGATGCATATTGTACTGTGACATAGATAGGTCCCCACTTCTCTGGCTATGAACCCCACTTTCCACACTAATTGGATTAAAGTACTGATCAGCCATATGAATCTCCTCAACAGGGCTAATCATAGGAAACTCAGCTTGTTGCAATCTCCTAAAGTCAGAAACATCATTTAAACTATTCAAAGCATCAACATACCTCCTTTCAGAATCATCCCCATCAATGAAATGTGATGAACCATCCTGCTCAGATTGCGAAAACAAAAAAATCCTGAGCCGGGTGAATCCATCCCCTGACCCCAACTTGTCATACTCTTCCATCATGTTAACCACATCATCATCATTGACAACAGAGACAAGAGCATCAAGATCCTCATCAGGCTGCTGGTACTTCAACACAGCTGCCCCTTCATACAGCTCTCTCATCTTAACCATCAACTCCTCATAGCTGATATCTCTCAGAACACTCACAATTCGCGTCTCACCGCCAACATAACGCAGCTTCCCATCTTGGGGACGGGGCATTATGCTCCCCAGAAAGCTACACAAGAACTTAACACGCCGGCTATCATCATTGGAACCAGGTGCCGAACCGGAACCGGAACCGGAACCGGTAGCCGGCGATCGAATGGGACTATCCATGAAGAAGTGTTGTCGATGATCAATTACACTCTCACACTCGCTCAAGCATTGAAACCCTTTATTACACATGAGCACCACTCACATCATCACAACAAACAACAAACAACTCCCGACAAGAACCATACAGCGTTGCCCCGTTGCTGCTACACTCAATAGGTGAGTTTATGATTTCGAATTACGTTCAAGATAAAGAAAAAATAATTGAAAAATAAAAGGCCAATCACATTTCTGAGAACAACCACGCGCCGATTACATAAATAGAAACAAAAGAATCGAAGGCCCCGACTGCAGATCCAAACTTAGAGAGAAAGGAGCTATTAGCGATACCTGTCACGACGAAAAGGGCGATACCCAGACGGAAAAATTCGAAATTTCGGAGTGTAAACATAACCCAATTGAAAAAAATTGATGGGTTTGAGCGGCGTTGTTGGTTCTCTCACACATACTATAAGGTGCGGTTTCTGTTGTATTGAGATTGTGGAAGCGCGTGAGTGCTGTACTGACACGTGAGCTTAGGGGAGGAAAGGAAGAGAGGAAGAGGAGGATGAAGAGAGGGTTTCAAAGAGGATTGTAGAATTGAAAAGGGAGAAGAAGAAGATGATGGTGACGAAGAAGAAGAAGGAGAAGGAGCGCCATAGGCACAGGCGTAAGGAAGAGAGTGGGGGCTGTGGTTGATGGATGGATGGTTTCCAAGATGCGATGCCTGTTTGCCATGTAGAGTCCCACGTGGCACTCTCTCGTAACGGTATTTCTTGGCATATTATTTATCTCCCTCGCATATGCCCTTTCGACTTACGCTCTCCTTCTGCATGTGACCACCACACCTTCAATCTTTTTTTTTTTTTCAACCATTCCCTCCACACCCACAAATTGTATTGAGTAAATATTAGCATTGATTTTGTTTTTCCATTAATTAATAAATCCAGAAGTAGTTACTGTACTGTATAGTATTTACCATTGTCCTGAAAATTAATGATTAAATATTTAATAAATAAAAATATTGAAATTATAATAAAAGTGTAATGATAATATTAAGTGTTATATCTTTTGTTAAAATTGAGACAAAAGATAAGATAAAATATTTGAGAATACTCTATATTATTATTATTGATTGATCTTATTTTATAAGATATTAATCAGACATTATATATATATATATATATATATATATATATATATAAAGAAATTAAGATATAATTTGAGTTAGTTCTGTTGTTTTTTTTTTTTTTGGGGGGGGGGGGGGGAGGCTTGTTAGCCCTAATGTTTAGAAAAAAAAAGAAATTAAACAAATTAATCTAAGAAAATAATTCAAGGTATTTTAAAATATTCTAAGATACAATTAAAATATTGTTTGATATTATATATATATATATATATATATATGATATTTATAGTATTTTTTTTATCCCTGTCGAGAGTTAATAAAGCCAATTTTATCATTGTTCCATCAGTAGTTGCTTATTTAGGGAGTCATATAAATCTATCCACATATAACCCTATAACTTATAAAAGCAACTAAAAAAAGTTTTATATTTTAAGAACATCAGTTAATAGATTAATGATTAAATTTCTATTAAAAATTATAGTGAATGCATTAGAAATTATAGGAAAAAAATGCATTAGTTACATGCTTACAATTTGAGAATTTTAAAATATTTAACAACTCATATATGTTACACTATATATCAACAAATAGACGATAGAAATCCCCTTTTAAAGAAACTCTTACAAATTAATATTTCAGGTTTGTACATGATCGATCAACGTATGCCATACACTTGTAATAAAGGAAGTAAGAAACGAAAATAAGTATGAGCTACAACACTAACAAAGAGAATTGTAAAACTTAAAATTAGAACAAAATAATGAACGGAGAAAAATGAACTCTTATAATGATAAATTGATGACGTAAAACAAAATGATAAATTCCTAAATCAACTTTTATAATGTTTCTTTTTTTGCCAATAAAATTGACTTCATTCCACTACGATTACGTAATATTCAAGCCCAAATCCGTGACTTCTTAAGCTGTGGGGCCAGAGTTCGAACCCTGTGTTAAAAAAAATTTCTAACCCAATTCCCACTCCGTTTTCCAGTAACCAAAAAAAAGCTAGAATCGCAGAATGCCAAAAAAAAAGAGTGGAGGAGGTTCCAAGAAGTTCAAATCTGAAAAAGTACATTTCTTAGAATAATAATGTGATCTAATTTTTTACAGTGTGCTATCAGCTGCCAATTTGATTCTGACATGAGGCGTTGTAAAAAATAAGGTGCCAGTGAGCCTGTACATAAAACTTCTAAAATAATTTTTCACCTCGGTATTGATGATTATTTTCCCCAACATAAATGAATTTTTCAATGTCGAACTCACCACCAAAAAACATAACCTTGAAAACATATATTCATCAAACTGGTAATATGCTGGCCATAATTTCCTTCTTCATTCCAACATCTCTCGTCCTCAAGGCCGCACATGCATATAGAGGTTTAGCAAAAAGCATCTTATTGCAATTGATAATTTGAATCCAAACATACTGCAAAGTTATGCCAAGGCTTGGGCCATCATGGAACGATAAGAGAGCTGCTGTTCATAAAGGCTACGGAAGATCTTGTATTTAGTATCATGATACTTTTTGACCTTTGGATCGTCAGACGGATGAATGACCTGACAAAATTCATGTACTTCATTACCCGTTCAGGGAAAACTAGTACCACCGTTTTCTTTCATTAACAGAAACACCTCAGCTGTAGGGACATGGCAAGATAATGGAAAATCTGATGATTTACCACATGCAATTAAAATTTAATAGCTCAAGACACATCTGTGCATCTTAGTACGGATGATAAGATGCAAATAATATATAGTTAATACAGCCTCCCACTGCTTCGGGTCATTGCAATTATACAGGGTATAACAAATCCTATTTATCTATTTTTCTAACTAGTAACTAGGAAGTATCACATCCAATCTATATTTCATAGATAATCTTCACTGAAAAATACAAAATTGGTAATCGCAAGGAACTGACCTAGAGATATAGTGCATGCAAAGTCTGTGATAATAGGTTATTTCTTAAATATTTTTTTATATCACGGAGATATCTTATAAATTTGAACTAATACTATGTCTTTTATTCTAATTTGACTACAATTCTACAAATTTCAATTCCTCATACTCCCAACTTTAGTATCAAATTACGCAAAAGTTGATGACAACATTAAGAATTATGGAAAGTACTACCAATACATATAATTTAATGAGATTATTCTTGATTTCTAATATGAAATAAAAAATTACTCTGTGCTTCATTTTTCATTTCAAGATAGAAAGAAAAGCATCCATACCTGGCCAGTAGCATTCAGGGCTTTCACGGCCTCTCTAAGGCTATGATATTTCCTTGAAGCAACAGCACCCAGAATAGCAGCACCCAAGAGCACAGATTCACTTTCCCTTGGAAGAATTATTGGGCAACCTGGGAAAATTATAAACAATATTCATCATTCTTTAAAAATCTAAATATCAAATAAAGCTTCTATGATTGTCCACATCATTCCATATCATTTGGATGCACAGGAACGTCAGTCATTTTTTAACAACAAATAAAAACATATGTAAAAAGAAGATAGAATCCAGATCATGGAATAATTGCAACCTAGATTTTGCAGGGGACCTTATGATCCCAAACACTTGTGTTACGAATGAATTTTGAGATACTAGGAGGGGGTGTTCAAAATTATGAGTTGGGAAGACCAGCCAAAGTTTGGATTCTTTCAGACTCTTGACTACACAATTTCGTTTGATTTGGATGCCCTAAAATGAAAATACAAGGTTCTATGTTTTAAGCGTACCATTTAGACACACACACACACACACATAAATATATATAACTCAGAAAATTATATATAAACACTAGATAACATATATTACACATATGATTGGAGCTCTTGACTCATTATCATGTTTTTCTATTGCTGGATTATTGCATTTCTTTTGTTATTGTAGTTTAGTTATCAGTGAATAAGATAAGAATTTGAAACTGAATTATATATTGCTGATATTATAATTTTTATTTTTACCATTTGGTTTCTATGACTTGAAAACAAACAATGCACGTTTGGAAACAAACCAAACCTTAAACTGTGGATTGGTTGGTGAAGTACATGAAGAGTGAAATATTATTTGTTTCTAGGTTGATCATCAAAGCAAACTAGCCTGGAGCGTGACCATGTGAACAACCCTAATTACTAGCATAATTTTGTTAATATTTTACTTCATGTCATCCTTTACATAACAGAAGGTCCATATAGAATATGTAATAAGAAGATGTGAGTATCTGTGTTAATGCATAAATGCTCCCCCTAAACTCAACAGTACACATACCAATAATATCAGCATGTTCCTGAATGAAGATGGGGTTCTTTGAAAGGCCACCACATGCAAGTAGTGTGTTTATCTGCAAGCAAGGGAAGAACCATTAATAAAAGCAATCAACTCTGCATCAACAAACAAGAGTGATGACTTGGAAACATAACAGAGCTATACAACAATTATATAAATAACTTTTAGTTACTTCTAAGGATACAACAACTATAATGATGTTAATAAGCAGAATATGAAAGACGGTCCTTAGACAATGGATAGTAGACCAATTGTCTCACAGCCCACGGGGCAAAGGTTTGGAAGGTATACACAAGAAGGCCCAAGAAAGTGGTTGAGGGGGCAGGCCAGTGGGAGTTAGTCACTGATTAGCATCAGCAGGCATAGTGGAATGAGAGTAATAATTTAGTGGGGGTTAGATAGAGGATAGAGTGCGTGAATGATTATCATCTAGTTCTCATCAGTAAGTTGAGGTGTGTTTTCTTTAGGACCTTTGCCCTGGAAAGTGTTAGCACTAAGCAGTAGGTATCTTTCTACCTTTCTGTTCTTTCTTCTTCTGTAATGCCCTTATCTTTTGAAGCATAAAAAAGTACAGCAGAATATGCTTTGGTTTTCACTCTTTATTGTTGGGTTCCAATCAAATGGCATATACAAAATTGAGCACCGTATATTAACTTCCTAGCCTCGCCCTCCACCTCAATCAGAGCATTATGCTAAATAAATTGTTGTGCTGAGGATTTCTCTTTCACTTTCCAGAATATGTTTTCTAAGCAAAAGTTAGAATCAATTCTTAACAACTCTTAGACTCTTGCTTAAAAGCTTAAGAATTTCAATCAAGTCATTCTTTGAAACTAAAGGTATAATAATACAATATTAAACCCCCAATAGCTAGTAGAATATGAATTTATTTATCTTTAAAGTGTCAATGTAACCAGTGTGCAACATACTTTTGGAAAATCTTGAATATTATCAACTTAACAATAGAGCATCTCATGACTTGATTACCCAAATCGCCAACCCCACAAAACAAAAATCCTAATTCCCCAACAAACAATATACACTGTCTACTGTGACAGTTCTGGAACAATGGTGTTGGACATGAGTGCACTCAATAAGCACATGTGGAGTGTCCAAGACCTATTATGTGCCCCTATAGTTAAAAATTTCACAAAAGAGTAATAACAAGTGGCTCAAAAAATACAGTGGAATCATAATATATTGTCATTTATTTCTTGTTAAACATCTTAATGGAAGTGGGTGTAACTGTAAAATTGAAATTAAAAATTGGCCAACCCAAAGAACTAGTAATAATCTCAAGCATGTTATAGCATTGTGCATCCTTACTTTGTGACCATGAGCATTGCAGTGCTCAACAATGTGGCGTGTGCCATATGCAATACCCTGCACAGTTGCCAGGTATAGAAGAGCCAACTGTTTGTCACTTGTGTCAAGTGTCAAACCATAGATAACTCCTTTTGCTTTTGGGTCTGCAATGGGAGATCTGGGACATAACATACAACAGCCTATTATTTGGAAGTCAATATGTATATGGCAGGGAGGAAAGCTGCTGTTGATCACCAAATACCTATTCCCATGGAAGTCAGGAAGAACATGTACATCATCAGTCAAGGCAGCAACAAAGGATTGGTTCTGCTCAATCATCATTGTTTCCAACATCTTATTCAAAAGCTCAAAAACTGAAATCTCTGAAATATTACAGCATAGAAAATTAGTCTGGTTAGGACATTTGTCAAAATCAGAATTGTTAATATAAATATTTAGTATAATATTACAAATCAAGAAAAAACCTTACTTTGGGAAGCAGCTCGATTTGCAAGGCGTGGAGAAGCAGCATGGTTTTCAATTATATGATCCAATAACGCACCAGTAGCACTCTGTCCACCTTCAGTCAGCCAATATTCTGGTACCATTGCTGAAAGTTTGGATAAAGAAAAAATGCATCACAACATAGCAGATGCAAGAGAAGAAATGATGAGTGCTTTAATTAACCATAAATAAAATAGAATATGATGAAAATTAAACAAGTTATCCTTCAGGCGATCCTGTCAAAATGTGAAGAAAAACTTCAGTTACCACTTATCTTTTATGCAAATATCAATGTTCCACAAAAGGAAGTAATCATAACTAGCCACACAGATATTTTAAAAAAGACGTGCAAAAAAGAATACGATCACAAAAGTATAAGAAAATGAGATAAAATTCAACCCAAATGAATACCTGTCAGATCCAGGTTCCAACCAAAGCAAAATTTATTCATGAATTTTTAATCACAACCAAGCAACTTACAATTATTATCAAAAAAGGAAAATTCTCTTCTCATTTGAAACACTAACTTTCAACCATCTTTGTAAAAAGTTAAAAGCAACATTTAAACTACATGAATTGCAATGGTAATTATCCCAATAGATAAAAATGGACAATGACTATTTCAAATGTCTCTTTAGAAAAAGGTACATACAATATTGTCCAGAATTGAGAAAATAGTATAGAGTACCTGACCAAAATGGCCCCCAAACCCCAGGAATGAACAATTTGCTCTGGGATACAGCCATATGGCATGTAGAAGTTCCACACACTAACACCATTCGGCTGCAAATTGCTTCCTTGTCATGTTCTGAAGATACACATGTTCTTTTAGTTAAGAAAAACTACAGCTTTATCCAAAGCTTACAATCACTAGTGTAAAGTATGTCAGGTCAACCTTCAGCTTCTGATGGTGGCACGCTTTCAATTACTCCCACACCACCAGCATGAGCATCAATTAGTGATGTCCCAACAGGAATTCCTGGTACCAGACCCAATTCCTGAAAATTTCAAAAAACCAGGCACCAGCCAATCAAAGAAGTTTGTTGCATCAAACTGAACCTATCTCCATAGATGGAGGTAGGTTGTGCTGATTCTTCCAACTAAGTAACACATGTTTGCTTTGTTAATGAACCTCAAGGAGGCACCAGTTCAAACTTCAAAATTATGCATAATCTTCAATTCAAAATTTCTTGCCTTGGCTGCAGTAGGAGTAAGGCCAGAACCCAAAGGATGGCCAGGGAAAGCAACACTTCGTCCTGTTATAATGACTCAGTATCAAGTTAAGTTGTGGGAAGACAGAAATAGCAATGAATGGCACCAACATAGATAATACATAAGCTTACTCAAAGCTTATCCCCAGTTTTCATCAGATCAACTGATCAAACATGAGAAAACACAATAATTCTTCAATAAATATATTATTAACAATGTTCGAACCTAATCATATTGACCCATTAGTTCTTCACATGAGATAATTGGGTTCAATATTAAAGCTAAGGTGAACAGATAAAGTTTGCAGTAGCACCAAAATATTCCACCAGATTATTTTTTGAAATTTAAAAATTGTTAGACAAATAAAAATTTGATCCAATCCTAGTCAAAGAGGTCATTATTTGTGCACAAACTTCCTATTAAGAAACTTGAGTCTAACCTACTCCCAAAAACTAGCTCATAGAAAGAGAACTAGCCTAACCCTTACAAGGAGTAATCTAATTCTATTCCTAACCAATATGAGACACTATGAAGCCCGGATCCTTGATACGACACTGATACGATACGATACCGATACGGG
This sequence comes from Abrus precatorius, assembly GCF_003935025.1. Lineage (NCBI taxonomy): Eukaryota > Viridiplantae > Streptophyta > Magnoliopsida > Fabales > Fabaceae > Abrus > Abrus precatorius. Next base: position 33,310,203 of record NW_020874428.1, on the reverse strand, counting down.
GATACAGAAAAAATTTAAATTTCAAGATACGATACGGCTTAGATACTTTAACATGAATTTAATGAAATAATATTTATAAAGAAATATTGATAATTAATTTATATTAATGTGTTACATTTACATATCAAAGATCACATTTTACAAAAAAATACATGCGATCATATCTTTCCTTGTCTATGAACACATCAAAAAATTACATACTTTACCCCTATTCAAGTTAGAATTCCACAAAAGAAATGGTAGTTCTATCCAAAAGAAATATAGAACTATCACAAAAAAAAATGTCCTGCCTTTATACTATTTAATTCTAACATTGTCACACTCATTTTTTCCATCTCCATCATCTACAAAAAACATAACTTCTAAGTCTGGTTCATCAAGAGATAATTCAGCCAATTCAAGAAATCCAGCACCATTATCAAGTGGATCGTGTACATCTCCACTAATATCCCACATCATTGTCTCTCCTTTAGTATACTTTTCTTCTTTCCTAGACAAAAGACGAAGGTTGGAATGCACATAAACCAAATCCTCAGCCCTTTTTGGATCCATTTTGTTTCTCTTCATAGAATGAATGAATGAGTACGTACTCCAATTCCTCTCACAGCAAGATGAGGAACAAGGTTGTACAAGAAGCTTTAAGGCAAGCTTTTGAAGTAAAGGGGTAGAAGATCCATGCATTACCCACCAAGATTTTGGGTCCAATGTCCACCTATCTTCAATCGAATCAAAAGAAGCAAAGTCAGCTGCACAAGATGAGAAATTTGAGAATTCAACAAAAACATTTTTTCTTTCTTCAGCATTAGAAAAATATCTCTTCAAACATTTGTTCCTTTCTCTCAAAACTTCATCATCTTGATGTGGAGGAACTCTATTAGGAGCTTCCTTAAGCCATTCTTCACTATAATACCTACATATGATTAAAAAATTTGTTATAGTATGATTTTTATTTTTCAAGAGACAGTAACTAACTTGAAATTTACCTTGGGTTCAATGAATGGGCCAAACAATGAAGTGGAGTACAACTCTTACTCCACCTAAAATTCAGTATACTATGAACTACATCATAAAAATTGGAAACTTCATTTGTTTCCTTTTCCTCATGCCTATATATGACTGTCTTCACTTTTTTAATCATGGAATCCCACATTTCATAGACCAAATGAAGAGTAGAAGCATCTGTGTCACATTTTCTAAGCATGCTATATATAGGATCTGTGAAGGAAAGAATATAGTCTAATTTATCCCACCATATATTATTTAAAATAAGTTCTTTCACATGGGCAGCTTTACCAACATCATCTTCTCTATAACTATTCCATTGGTCACTAATGACCATATTTTGCAAAGCACGTTTCAACAACTTCAATCTTTTTAGCATGACAACCATTGATGCAAAACGGGTTTCAGCAACAGAAAGCAATTTAAGAGATGAAAACTCATTAAAAATAGCCAATCTCATAGAGTGAGTCATTATGAAAGTCTTGATAAAAGATGCATCATCAACTAGGAGAGTGATCCAATGACACTCATTGAAAACATTTTCATTTCCATCAATATTTCTAGCTGCACATATGTTTTTCAATGCTAAATTCAAAGTATGAACAACACAAGGAATCCAAAATACATGATGAAACTCAGCTTCAATTAACATCCCGGCTGCCTTACAAACAGGAGCATTATCCGTTATGATTTGAACAACATTTTTTTGCCCTACTTCATTAATTACATCCTTTATTATGTTGGCCATATAGTGTTTGTCCTTGTACTCCTTAGAACCATCAACAGCCTTTAAAAATATTGGTCCTCCTTCACTTACAGCCATGAAATTTATCAATGGCCTTCTTTGAACATCTGTCCATCCATCAGAAACCAATGTAACTCCTTTTATAAGCTATAAAGATTTTATAGGTTGGAGCAATCTTTCAATATGAGATCTCTCTTGTTGTAAAAGACTTATTCTTAAAGCATTATAACTAGGAGGAAGGAAACCACTAAGGTTATGGTTTGCAGCAAATGAATAAGAGCTAACATAGTAAGGATTTCTAGCAAGATGAAATGATAAGCCAGCTGAATAAAACATTCTTGCTATCTCTGCTCTAAGTTGATTTCTTTCATCCACATTGAAAGCCCTTTCTAGTGTACCACTTCCTATTTTTTTTCTTTTCTGGGATAAGGTTGCTGGAGCTGCTGAAGGTAGTGGGATAGTTTTGGGCTTAATTTTATTCTCAGCTTCTTCACAAATTCTCTTCAAATCAGCCAAATACTCAGGAGTGACCTTAGGACAAAGAGCAACACCAGCACCCGATATTCTAAGTAAATGTGCTTTCACTCTTGAGTATGAACTTTTGACCACTTTAGCACAAAAATTACAACTCCATAACTTGTTGCCTCCTCCATCTCCTAGCTTATCTTTTATAGTGACAAATGCCCAAAGTGGAGCATGATCATCTTGAAATTCTAATGAACCAAAGTTATTTGGAATTCTAAAACTAGAGTCAGAACCAAAACTCATTTTTTGTCATCAAACACAGCTGTGAAAAAATGCAAGAATAATATTTTTACTTTATTGAATATTGCTATAAAATGAATAGAAAATATAAAATTATGAAAGAGGAAGTTTGTGAGATTTTACCACCACAGCAATGGAGAAAGAACGTTAAAATTGTTGCTGAAGTCCAGAGAAGAGAAGAGAGAGGAGAAACAAAGTTCAGAATACACCCACTGACTTGAAGCGCTACAGCAATGGAGAAAAAATGTTAAAATTGTTGCTGAAGTCCAGAGAAATGAGAAGAGAGAAGAGGAACAAAGTTCAGAACACACCCACTGACTTGAAGCCCAAAAATCTCCTCCTTGATGAGAATGAGGAACTCAAGGTCTCCAACTTTGTCCTCTTTGCCTTGCCGGAGCAGTGGAAATCCGGGATGCTCCTCACGCCGTGCAGAATGCCAGCTTACGTGGCGCCAGAGGTGTTGAAGAAGAAAGGATACGATGGGTCGAACCTAGTTGTGCGGGTTATCCTCTTCGCTTTGTTTTCTGGGTACTTTCCATTTCAAATGTCGAACCGTGAAGCCCAGAATCCAACCTCAAAACGAAGATGAAAATGGAGAAATATATGAGTTTTGAACCGTGAACCCTAGCTGATTTTTGATTTTTGCGTGTTCTGTTTTGTTCCTAACTCACGAATGATAGAAGAAATGGGAAAGTGAAAGACGAAGTGAAACTCCCCGTTTCAATTTTGTTGATTCACTCAATCTGAAAATTTTTTTTAGCCAAGCTGATTTGGAGCCGTTTCCGAGCCGTATCAAAATATTTGGAGCCGTATCGCAACCGTATCCAGTTTAAATTTAATTTTTAAAAATAAATTTAATTTTTGATACTTCTTGGATACGTATCTAAGCGTATCGGAAACGTATCAGTATCGGATACGTGTCTGATACGGGTACTCTGCTATTTTTGACGTATCTGGGCTTTACAGATGAAACATCTTAACACATCTCTTTATGCCCAAGACTCCTTCATGCTCAAGACTGGGTATCTGATGCGTGAAATTTGCAAGACTAGAAATTTGCATGGATGGACCCAATAAGATTAGACATTTGTGAACAGTCCAACGTTCAAACTGAATAGGCTTTGATACCATGTTAAAAAATTTGAGTCTAACTCACTTCCAAAAGTTAGCTCATAAGAGGAAGACTGCCCTAACCCTTATAAGGAGTATTTTGTTTCTATTTTTAACCAATATAGAACATCTTAACACTTCTTATGTAAAATTTTAGACAAAAAAACCATTGCAAATAGGGAATACAAAAGCATGTAGCTTTTACTCATTTTACATTTTAGCTCAAGAACAAGCCATCTACTAAAATGGGAATTTTAACAATAAGAACAGTCAAGAATCAAACTGTTAGATTGAGTGACAACAAAAAGAAAGTTACATAAAATTGTTACACACAGAGGGTAGGATCCATTTTCTCTGGAAATAAGTTTCATTAACTCATTTTGTTTAACTACCTTTTCTAAACATTGAACTCCATCAATCTAGCTATAAGATTAAAAATTCTTATACAGTAGATGAAAAAGTTTAGAAAATCTATAACATTATACAAGATAGACCCTAGATTTTATGTGTCATAATTAAATGTAAAAATAAAATAAAAATTCACAAACAGATCACATGTTAATAAATTAAAAGGATGACTTTAACATTTTAATATATGACAAGTATAAACCATTGGTATATAAACATATACATCACTTGGATATCTAAATTTTAATTAAAAACATTGTAAAAATGCAAATAAATACTTGCATTATACAAAAATGTAATTTCTACATGAAATCATATTAAAATTTAAACTATAAGGACAAATATTTACATCCAATGAAATAATTTTTTTTATGTTGAATCATGTTAATTTATAAATTATAATTGTAAATAGCATTAAAAAATGATAAAAATTTCATCTACAGATATATTAATATTCAGATCATTGAACAAATATTCAGATCAGAAGAAATATAAACTTTACATAACATATTCGTGTTTAAATTACAAAAATAAATTTTTATATCACATATAAATTATAAGATAAATATTTATATTACAAAACATGAAAAATTCATAAGTAAAGAAATTATTATTATATAAATTAAAATTTATATTATTTAATTATAAATAATTTATATAAAAGAACAAATCTTTTATCTATGCATTGCATGGGTGAAAACACACTAGTTTTATACGATTGAAAAACTAATTAATACTCCCTCAATCAGTTTTATTTCTACATATTGTGTATTTTGTGTAAGTAAATTTGTCTATAAGATTACATACGTATGAAATTTAATTAATTTGAAATTTAGCATGTATGATTATCAAGATAACATCACTAAATTCAATAATTAAATTCATATTATATAAAAAAGTTATTGAACAGAGTAAGTGCCAAAACATAAACCTAGGGTAAGTGGATCACCTCATCCATGTTTTAGTGTGTTTTACGATATCTTAATCTTTTGAGATAGTTGGTTCTTAACAAGGCCAATGCTGATAACATGAATACCTATCTTAGCATGATGTCCCTCAACAAGATCACCCAAACCAATTTCCTCCCAGAAGTCATCATCCCACCCACAAGCTTCCATATCTCGGGAATCTTTATCGTTGAAATGCTTCATGTGTGCATGACCGAGATATGTCCATTTACAAACAGTGGTGCACAGACTGCGAGTATCATCTCCAGTTGCCCTAAAATTTACTAAAAATTAATCCAAGTGAAGTGCCACTAGACTCAAACACCAAACCTATCTTGGACATTGAAAAGACTGAAGCTACATAGGGTACCTGTATGACAACCAATCACTCAAGTCCATCCATCTGAAAACCATTGACCAAGATTCTGGCAATCTTTCTTTAACCCATAGAAGCTGAAAGTTTTGATGATTGTATCAGTGAAAAATTGATAAAGCCATAATTGAAACAATAAAAAAGTAAATCACACTGAAAATTATAAATGAAATAATCACACATTAAATGAACCAGCTGTATTGTGCAGAACTTAAGCTAAGATATTAGGTAGTTTCTAAAGGTAAATCCTAGGTAAAATAATTTTTTCATAGATGAGTTTATTTAAACACTATACTCCAAAAGTTCAAACATGAATACAATGATACATTAAACAAGAGGATCGACAAAACAAACAGTTTAAAGAGAAAAAACCTTTTATTATAAAAAAAATAATCAACTACTTGATGATCCTATATTTCCTAATTTCCTATCAACTATGTCCAGCTGGTCACCTACTCTGATTAGCCATGATATTCTAAACTTAATCCAGTATAGATGACAAAGCCCTATCCTTCCCAGTTGCAGATGAGTTATTTAACAATTTCAGATGTCACTGCAATCAATAGATATACATCCATTGGCATAAAAAGTCCAAAATTACCCTGCACTTAAAAGTTTTTACAACATGACATATGAGGATGAGATTCTTACAATGAAATTCACTAGACAGTATACTGTGTACAGTGACCTGTAATGAAATAATGGGACTGGTTCAGATAGTACCTTTGGTGGCTCCATTTCAGGTGAAACAGCTCCACCACAGTACTCCAATACAGGTGAGTTACAGGAATTGATCCTGTTAGCTTGTTCTACAGCTCTATGATCCATCCATACAATCACATTTCTTCTTGAATCACCACTCCAAGAAACCGAAACAGGTGATCCGTCAGAATCCACTGCAACTGTTATAACTCATAAAGCAATCAGTTACAGTTACTTCACATAAAATTAAATATTTCATGTCATGAAGGGAAAAGAAGCATCAATTTCAAAAATATTACATACCAAGAGAACAAGTAGCTGCAAATCCCAGTCCCGTTACTTCTGTTGATGCAACTTTAGCTTGAGAGCAAGCTGCTTTTATAGCTGCACAAACTGCAAGCCATATATCTGTAGAGGATTGCTGTATAGACCAAAAAAGATGAATATACATTACAAAGTACATTTACAATAAACAATTTAAAAGGAAAACCACCAGTATACATATCCAACTGAACAGGAACTAAATGGAAATAAAAAAAAAAAAAATCCTTCCCCAATTTCAAAATCAACGTAATAGACAAGCTGCTGGTCCAATAGAAAATGAAGCTATGAAATGATTCAGATTGAATTGAATTTAGGGATACTAGGTTTCATTTAGCCATCCAGAAACTTTAGTATATGCTATAACCTCGCAGAGCACCAGATACATAAATTTAGGACTGTTTGTATCCTTCCTTGCAAATCGCCAATATTAGACTAGCTTGATTTGCCAATGTATAGTAATAATAAACGAATCTTATCACTTTCCCCTTAATTTTCATAACCAACTAAACATGGTATGGAATTCCTGCTCTATGTACTAGGTGAATATGTCATGCTATTTTTGCAGAGGCTATAATTTATTAGTATAACACCAGCTTCAGGTAATCATTTGAATCTACTGAAAGTCCACTTACCCAGGGAAAAAAATTACCTCAACACAGTCGCCATCTTTCCATATCTGTATTGGGCTGCTAGATGAGCCAAGAAGTTTTCCTTTCTCATCAAATAGACCTGTATTGGTATCACCAGTAAAAGAACCAAAAATTTTATTAGCATATGCATGCACAATACAATAAAGACAGCGTAAGTTTAACAAAGCCTCAAAATAAGAATGATAAATATGGAAAAATAGATTAACAGAACTAATCCATTTCATATTCTTGAATGAAACTCTCTCGTTTTAAGTCAATTAATTGAGCTAGAACTTGCCATATCACAAGTTGGATAAATTTTTCGAAGTCAAAGAATCGTCGTTTAAGTGTTTCTTGCTCCAAATGGCAATTTCATTAGCAAAGAATCAGTGTTTATCAGATGAAACAGAGGAACCGCAAGAGAACCGCACAATTGAAAATGCACGTCGTGAAGCATCCAATGAGTCAAAACCAATATAATTTAGAATCAATTGCAACAGAAAGATCGAAAAGAAAAGAAAAGATGTGAATGGCGGAAGAGGACCTGCACGAGCGCTGCCGGTGCCGACGTCGACGCCGAGGAAGACGGAGCGAGAAGGCGCTGTGGGAGGGGAAGGCGAGGCCATTTCGATATACAATCTCTTCTTCTTCGTCTCTATTTATTTATCTTCTTTTTTATTTGCTCTTCCTTGTCAGATATTTCCACATTCTCTCTCGTCTTTGTCATGAGATAGCAAAATTTACAATAGGTCGGATCACATATCTCAAATTATCTCAAGTTAAACGTTAGTGCGTAGTGGCGCTGTTACTTGTTAGTGACGAAATAATATTGATTAAATTTTTATAATAAAAAATATTAACACTAGTTAAAAAATAAAACATTTGTTTAAGAAACATAAAAATTTAGTCATCTTAATATTTTTTAAATATATTGACTGTAATTTTTGACAAAAAAAATGTTATTTTTTGACTTATTACTTAATAACTTAAAAGTATTAGTTAACGAAACCTTTTTATAATGTAGCATAAAAAAAATGTCTGAACAAATATTCAAATTGTTTAAAATAATTATCATTGTTTGTTTGGTTATGATTTTATGGTTGGTTGCAAGTACTTTCTTTGTTTTTCTTTTAACGAGTGTCCTCTTTTTTTACTATTGAAAAGGTGAGCTTTTAAAGTGGTAAAAAGCATAAAACATTAAAATTTACATAAATCGCATAAATTGTGTCATCGTTGTTGGTTTTTTTTATGTCAATAAAGTATAATATTTTCATGTATAAGTATTTGAAGTATTTTTCATCTCTAGCCCTCTTATTTGGTAATTTTGACCATACAATGCATCTAATAATTTAAAAACCCAATTTTTTACACTTAAATAACCAAACCCAAATAAATAGTGGCCATTATATTAATCTTGATGGTTTAGAAAAAATAAACTCATTTAAAGTATCCCAAGTTCCCATTGTTGAATCGATGGAAAGCTCCGCTGAGTACCATTTGACACTACTTCGGAGGTTGTAACTAGTGAGTGGTTGGTCTTAATCTAAAGGTCATCAATTTGAATTCAGTTTGTATTTCCGATGGTCAAGTGGATCAGTATTCAATGTTTCAACATGACTATACCCAACCATATTAAACACAAGCATATTTTGGTGGATGGTTCACTTCACGACAAAAACATTTAGAAAAATATGTTGTTTTAATTGTACTCGAGTATTATTTCTTTACTGTTTATCATAATTTACTTTACATGAGCGTTAGGTTCGTTGAGTTGGAAAACGGCGCTAAATTTGCTGCACTTGGCATGCTTCTTCCAATCATTAGATTAATTTAAAGGTCTCCACTTTTTTTTTTCTGTATTATGAAACATAGACTTTTTAGATCATAAAAAATTATGAAATGAATAGAAATGTTGATAAAAAGGTATTCAGAATAACATGTTAGAAAAAAATACAAATACGACATCCGTGAGATGATAATAATATATTATTTTTTTCATCATTACAATATCCTATACATATAAATGCAATTGAGCCTTGTGTTATTATGATAGTCCTTCGATTCATACACCAATTACATATTTGTTGTAATGTAATTAATTTATTTAAATGTAGCCTCGAGATGTCACATATACATGTATGATTAAATGTTAAATTTAATTACACTTATTTTCCATGTTTTAAGTTGTAGATATCTTTTTTTTTATCTTATTTTAATTCTTTATATTTATTTTATATATTTTTTAAACTTACAAATTAAGTCAATTGTATTTACATATATTAATAAAAATACAATGGAGTTGAGCTCGTTATTAATTTATATAAAAAAATATACATCACACATTTAAAAAATTAAATTAAATATATAAAAGTACACTCTAATTTTTTTATGTTTTATATATTTTTTATTTAAAAGTTTACATACATGAAGAATATATTATATATTTGTTATGTTTTTGTTATTTTTTATAAAAAAAATTAAGTTGACTAAATAAATTAAAATTACATACAAGATAAATTATGAAGATTAAAAATTAAATTAAACTTATATGTTTTTATTATCTTCATATAAATTGTGTATTTATTCATTTGATATGGTTATGTTTTTAAACATAAATAATTATTTTTATGTGAGTTTAAATTTTTTTAAATTTTGTTTAGATTTTATGTTAAGAAAGAAATAAGAGAAAGGGTGAAGAGTAAGTAATTACTACGAGTTGATTAAATATAAAATAAAATATCATGAAAGGTTTTTTAAATTTAAAAAATATTTAATTTTATATTTTTTTGAAAACAATACAAAGACAAAAAATACTTGATTAAAAAATATAAAAAAATAATAATCACATTTACATGTTAAATATTCTATTACTTTTCCTTTTCAATATTAGACATTTAAATAAAAAAGTTTAACCTCTTTCTCCTTCCCACCTAATTTCTTTACCTTTTTCTAAACTTCTAAACAATTTTTTATTTTATATTATCCATAAACAAAAATAAAAGATTTATCATAAAAATATAATACTATAAAGTAACAAATATTCAAAACAAAATAAAAGATTTTAGATATCCTTACTCAAATTTCTTAAAATTATTTTCTATATCTCTTTACATCCAATTATTAATTATATTTTATTTAATATATTAGTTTTATGAAAATAATTTTCTACCTTGTTTTTTTGCACGGGCTTAGATTACACAAATAATATTTTATTATATTTTCTACAATATAATAGTTTATTAATAAAACTATTAATTTTTACTTAATTTTAGAGTTAATCTGTAACATTTGCTTCACTTATTATATTTATTTATAAAATACGAGTATAATAAATCCAACTATTAAAATATAAGTTAGAATGCCGCTATTGATAAATTATTACCCTGTCTTTAATCTTTGAAATAATGATTTGTGAAAAATTTGTAATTATTAAGAACTGAAATTATTTAACACAATTTTTAATAAATAAAAAAATACAAATGAAATTAATAAATTTTAATTTTTAACAAAATTCAATTAATAAAAAAATATTTAAACGAGGGTACAGGCAGGTAGAGTTTGTCTTGTTTGTTTAGGAAGTAAGAAACATTTCAAACCGGCCTTTGCTGCTTTCCAAATTCGAAGTACTTCAAACAGCATTTATCATATTTGCTTTCCCTCCTTAACTCTCGTCCTTTCCCACTCTGTGACTCAGACACTGGCCCTTTCCACTCTTGGCCAACCACCATGTACCGCTTCCCCTCCGTCCTCCTCTCTCGCCGTCTCCACCGTCGTAAACTCTCCTACACGTCCTCGCAACCACTTCACCTACCGCTCTCCCACCCTATCTACTTCATTTGGGGCTCCAACACCGGCGTTGGTAAAACCCTAGTCTCCGCTGGAATTGCTGCTTCCTACCTCCTCTCTTCTCCTTCCCCCTCCCAATTCCACTACCTCAAGCCTCTCCAAACCGGCTTTCCCTCCGATTCGGATTCCAGATTCGTCTTCAACAAGGTCCGCCAACTCTCCCTCTTCCGCAACCCTCGCATTCCCTTTTCCGCTTCTCTCCGCGTCCTCAACGTCTCCCCCGTCGTAACGGAGATTAATTCGTTGTCGAGTTCCGCCGCCGAGGAAGGGGTTGGCTCGTCGGAGCTGGTTTGCAAGACGTTGTATGCGTGGGAAGAGGCGGTGTCGCCGCATTTGGCTGCAGAGAGGGAAGGGTTGGTTGTGAAGGACTCGGTGGTGTTGGAAACACTACACAGGTGTTTCGGAGATGTGGTGAAAAGTGGAGCAGATAAGGAGAGATCGGAAGTTCTGTGTGTGGTAGAGACTGCCGGTGGAGTTGCTAGTCCAGGTCCCTCTGGGTCACTTCAATGTAACTTGTATAGGTGTGTGTTGCAATCTTATTCTTTTTGAAATTGTTTGCGGATTCAACTTTGATGGTTAATTTAGGACATGTATCTAAGTGGTTTAAATTTTGTTGGCTTGGTAATTGCTATTTAAACCAAGGTTTATTTTATTTTTCAATGATAATGCAGGTAGCTTGTCCGTTTGTTTATGGTTTTCTTTTTCTAACAATTCATGCACTGTTTGGTTCTTGCTTCTCTTTGTAGGAGCGTCGTGAGAAATCTGTGGTTAACTGCTAATATTTTATTGTTTAGACAAAGGAAGCAACTATATTATATGTATCACCAGGCAATGATGATAATAGAACTTTGATGTGTGGGGGATTGTTATACAGTTATACTGTATTTATATATTTATTTCTTTTTGTTAAATCTGTTCATTCTTCCGTTTTTCTGGAAGGCCGTTCCGTATTCCTGCAATTCTTGTTGGAGATGGGCGATTAGGAGGCATCTCTGGAACCATATCTTCTTATGAGAGCTTGATGCTTCGTGGCTATGATGTTGTTGCTGTTGTTATTGAAGATCATGGCCTGCTAAATGAGGGTCCACTGATGTCTTATATGCGGAACAAGTAAGCTTGATTACACTAGTTTCTATATTCCCTCTCTGTTTGCGACATGAGGAACAGAGGATTCTGCTTAATTTGAAAAGATTAATAATGTTCCTTTTTCTCAGTTTGTTTTTGGTAAAACTAACGAAATTGGACTGAAATTAGTAGCAATGCAAGGTTTTATGCTGAATATATTTAATGACCTCAAGCACGCTGAATGGTTTCAGCTGTTTTTATTTATTTATTTAAACTTAAATTCATTTTTGGTAGGTATTGAATAAGCACCACTAAAATATTGTTGGACAATTTGCATAACTTTACTCTTGAGTAGAATAATACTAGAATATACTTCAGAAGAATTAAATTTGAACATTTTGTTTTTCAAAGGATATATTTGAGAATATTAGTGCCAAAATTGTTTTGTAAAAATGAGTTCTGTTTGAATAGTATTGATAAAAGTACTGTTAGGGCTCAATTATCCAGATGGACACATACTCATTTTAAAAATTTTGCTTGGTGGGGATAATTTGGTAAATTTTTTTTAACAAAAGTAACAAATAGTCATTTCCAAAATGTGGGTTTGAGGCTTTCAAGTTCCTTTACAGAATCATTCTCTGCCAATCGGTTGCCAGATGTTGGTTTAAAACCATTAATTCTCTACTTTGAACTGAGCTTTATAAACGGGGCTAGCCTCTCTCTCATATATGCATACATGCATCAAAAGTTCATTTATAGCTGTACATATGTTTCAGCTAATCAGTTTTTTTCCTTTTTTTTTCCTGCTGTTTGCTCTGTGCTTACATACCATTGTTGCCTTCTTTGTGCAGGGTTCCTGTTCTAGTGCTACCACATATTCCAAAAGATCCATCAAACGACTTAATGGAATGGTTTGAAGGTTCTCATAACATATTTAACAATCTAAAGGAAATTATGCTATCTGCTTATTTTGAGAGAATCAAAAGGTTGCATGACATGCCAAGAGAGGCAAGGGATATCATCTGGTGGCCTTTCACTCAACACAAACTTGTACCTGCTGGAGGGGTCACAGTAATTGATTCACGCTGTGGTGAGAACTTTGCAGTCTTCAAGGTTTGTTTCTAGTAAAACCTTTATTTAAATTTCAATACAGATTTTAGTGGACTGCACTCTGTTGAGCTTACTGCATTTAGTGTTATTTTGGAATTAGATTCAGGAGTTTTATAGAACTACATCATTTGTACATTTTTTATATGCTGATATCTTGATGAGACATCATGTGATTTTTTTTCGAAGGATCAGAAGACTGAAGTCATAACACCACTATTTGATGCATGTGCTAGTTGGTGGACTCAAGGACCTGATGCTGTATTGCAGGTTATCCTCATATTTCTTAAGCTTTTAATTCTATTATTCAAACTGGTTACAAGCAGATTGGCTGCCTGATTGAGGGATACATACTGAAATATGCCATTCTTCCTTTCTTTTACTGTTGGATAAGCTTGTAAGAGTGTTGTCTCTATCTTTCTTTTTAAATCTAATGCTTAACTATTTAGTTTAACTCAGCCTATTTCCTGTTCTTTTGCTCAACACTACTTAGTTCGAAGCCCAAATAAAAAAAAGGGTGGTTTTAGATAATCGGTAGTCAATTTAACATTTAATAAATCTTTATGACATGGATCAATGATGCTTTTGAGGTGTTATTATTTGGGACCAAACATGTTTGGCATATTTAGGCCTGCTTGCCCCTTCATGATATCATCTCTGAAGTTTTCCTTTAATGCAATTTTTCCATTTAGGTGATTTCAGACTGAGCTTGCTAGGGAGATGGGATATGCTGCTGCTAGATTTGGGCATGTAATGTTCCCTGAGAATGTTCATGAGCCAGCCTTAAAATGTGCTGAGCTTTTACTTCAAGGTGTTGGGAAAGGTTAGTATGCCCCTTTATTACTTTTATATCTGAATATATTTTTTAAAAATAGGAATTTTCCAAGTGGTTGTCTTTAGTTATGTATTTAATATGATCTGAAATCTGATCTTAGGGCCATTTGATCAATGAATACTGTTTAGATGTCTAACATTGGCTATGAATAAGACAAAATACTCCATATAAGAGCTTACGTATTCCTCTTCTTATGAGCTAGCTTTTGAGAGTGAGTTTGGCCCAAATTTCTTAATGAATACCTTAGAGTTAAAAATACATGTTTTAGTGTAGTCCTACTTCTATTCAAATGTTTGTTTTACAAAGGTCAATGTTATCCACTGAATGGTGATACATAATTTGATGAGCACTTTACAATTTTGCTTAGTTGCTGACTTGTCTGTTGTGCAGGTTGGGCTTCTCGAGCATATTTTTCAGACAATGGATCTACAGCAATTGAAATTGCTCTCAAGATGGCATTTCGTAAATTTTCTGTTGATCATGGACTTATTGGGGATTGTCATGAGGATACCACAAATCAAAGATCCAATGAGCTTATGGTTGGCTCCTTTAGTTCCTTTAATTATTTTCAGTAGTTTTTGCCTCAGTGAATACTAGTTCAATTTTTTACTTATGAGGATGGAATTCTATAAAAGCAATGGTGTAATTAGCATTTGAATTAAAAGAAGGGGAAATATTGCCAATTAATGAGTCAAGCCATTTTTATGCTTGGGGAGAGCAAAGCAACTATTTGAAAACAAAAGTCACAACAAAGTTAGGTACCAGGAATATTTCATTTTTTATTGAATATTATTTGATATGTACATGAAGTGTTTGATAGACTCCCAATAAGACAGTTGTACATTAGGAGAAATAAAGGTTGTAGCAAGAGATAATTTCCTATGTTAATAACAGATATGCTGTTAGATAAAACGTATTAAAAGAGAATAGGTGTGGAGTGTGTCGAGTTTCTTGAAAATCTAGAACTTGACTAAAGCATGTTGTACCTTACTTTCTAATTTTGAATTTCTGTTTCTCATTGGGACTGGGTTGGAATCTTATGGTTTATCAATAAAGAATCATTTTTTTAATCATTCTGTGGGTACCACCAGTTCCTATCCACTGGTATCAGAGCTCTTAGTCCCAAAAGCTTTTCTATGGTGTGCACAAAAATGAAAATTGGATTGGATGCTTTGGAATAGAGCATGCAGGTATTGAGGAATGGTCAAGAAGAGGTGAGCCATGAATTGAGGCACAGGCCAGATTTGAAAAAAAGAGGTTAATGATAAGTTTGACATAATGACGGGAGAGATACAAAATCTTCAGAATGGAATGGGTCCAAGGTGGAAAGAAGAGGAATGTGAAGAGACTGTTTTGGGAGAAGATGATTCTTGGTTTGAATCTAGGCATCATTTTTCCGATTGGCATAACACTAAATCTTGCTGTGCCTACTTTTGTTATTGAGTGCATGCTTGGTAACAATTTCTTACAAAGAAAGAATCACTTATTTTTCAACTACTCTTTTAGGAAATTGATGAAAATAATTGATTATTTCTTTAAAATTAGCTGAACTGAACATATACTAAATTCCAATACAATAATGTTGTTTGGGCTCTATCTCTTGATAACTATGTCTGGTTCTGGCCAACATAGTTGCTTATTTTGTAATGTTGTGTCCAGCTGATATTTCCATTTGTGATAGGTTGTTCAGTGTTGCATTGACACTTGGATTTGTCTTTTCAGTTTGAAAATTGAAGTCATTTTATTTTATTAGTTCTTGGGGCCTTCGTGGGAGAATAGAATTTAAGGAAATGTGTTGTATATACTATTTAGTGGTGTAGTTGGCTGGAGCAAAATTCAGAATAAGATTGCTTTTATGGATTTCATTTGGTATGCCCATTATTTGATGACTCTATTTGTTTTATGTGTTGCCTTTTTTTTTAAGGAGGCTAATATGCATTTATTTTCACTTTGATGGTTTTTTTTTTTTTTTTCCAAAAAAGATGAAAAGGGAAAGGAATTTTTATGAATGCTTCCAGTTAGGAACTTTAAGAACAATTAACTATTCAAGTGGTTACTGATTGGCCGGTCTTCCTACATTGTTAACTGGTTGAGTGGTCAGCTACTCCTAGACTAGAAACAATTTTACCAAGATTTTGTTTTTATAATGTTCCCTAAAAGGAAAACTGTATTATGGTCATGTGGATAATAATCTGGCTATGTTTTTGATCTCTCATGTTGGGCAAGTTTAGTGTCTTCTTTAGGGTGCCTATAATATAAAGTACATGTCTGTTAATGCTTCTGGATTTAATTATTTCAGGTCCTTGCACTTCATAGATCCTATCATGGTGACACATTGGGTGCTATGGAAGCACAGGCACCATCATCTTATACAGGCTTCCTTCAACAACCATGGTATATACATTGCCCTCTATTGCATATTTGTAAAATGGAGTTTCTAATCTGTTTAATCTTGTGACTATAGTCATTTTGCACTATATTGTTATCAAAGTGATGTGTGATAGATATTGATTAAAAGTGCTACAGGTCTTTTGAAAGTTTGGAATTTAGGATCTGGTTGGCATAAGCATTTATAGTCTTTTGATAGACATACAGTTTTGGTTTGTGAATGTCTCTTCAGCACAAATCTTATTGGTCATTTTACTTATTTTGTTTAAAAATCTGTTCTTCATGCTTTGTATATTTTTGTTTAAAAACCTTCATGCTGTTGTGTTTTGTTTGTGAATTTTGATATTGATAGCTTGATGCCATATATTATCATTTCTAGGAGCATAGTTTAGCTATACTTTGCTCATCACTGTCTGGGACTTGATTATAGTTTTCTAAATGTAGCTAATAATCACGAAATTCTAAGTTTCAAATCTTGATTTCATAGGTACACTGGAAGAGGTCTTTTTCTGGATCCTCCTTCTGTCTTTATGCACAACAATACATGGAATATTTCCTTACCTGAAGGTTATCAGTGGAAAAGTCTGAAAGTTGAAAGTATTAGTGAGTACAAAAATTTCCAACTTCAATTCTTTTATTGATTATTGTTAGAATATCATTATTTTTCTTCTTGAAACTTTCACAGCCTTTGCTTCACGTGACGAAATATTTCACAAGGGCAGGGATAAGTCTGAGCTTGCTACAGTTTATTCATCTTACATATCAAATGTATTATCTGGATTTAGAGGGTCAAATCATATTGGAGCATTAATTATAGAACCAGGCAAGATATTTTATGTGACTTTTCTTTTTGCAGATTATTAAGTATCATTTTATTTTCATTATTTCCTCCTGTAACCTAATATTGTAATCCAGTTGACCTTATATCATTCTAGACATTCTAAGTTAACTTAGTTTCACCCTTTTCCTGAAATTGATCATCTCACTGGGGCCTGAGCTGTTATGTAGTTATACAAGGTTCTGGTGGAATGCATATGGTTGATCCACTTTTTCAGCGGGTACTTGTTAATCAATGTCGGCTTAGAAAAATTCCAGTTATCTTTGATGAGGTTTTCACTGGTTTTTGGCGTTTGGGAGTAGAGGTGATTTTTGTTGATGATTGCTATTCTCCTTTCTTATTTTCAAAAGCTCTATCGCATATTGTTCATTTATTTGATAAGCAGTTTATATTTCTTCTCACAGACTGCAGTGGAGCTAATCCATTGTGTACCAGATATAGCCTGCTTTGGGAAGTTGTTGACTGGTGGAATTATACCACTGGCAGCCACTTTGGCAACAAATGCTGTGTTTGATTCCTTTATTGGAGATTCAAAGGTATTGTAATTTTTCTTTTTCTTAGGGAAGATTTTCTTTCTGTCAGTTGACTAAATATGGAAACTGCTGTTTTATTAGGTTTTAGTGATGATGGATGGACTGATTATATTGATGTCACTATCTGTTAATGATGGAATCTTCTATTATTATTGTTTTCTGTTATATGCTGTATATATTAGGAATAGGAATCAGTCTATTCATTGTATATAAGTAGACTTCCTAACTTAAGTTACACACAAATTGGTAAAAAGAATTATTTTGTCATTTACAATTGTAAATAAGTTTGTACTAGTTATGGAGGAGATAATCAAGAAGGCATCAAGGCAAAATTTCTTGACCCCAAGGTCCCCAACAAACTAATTTATTGCTTTCCCTCTGCTTTTTCTGGTTGCATTCCATCATATAGCCATGTATCATCTAATGAAAAGGATGTTAATAATCAACTTCTTGATTTTTTTTTTATCAAACTGAACTATTACGTAACATGAAATGATTGTTTATGCTTGTAGTTTTGCTGACTGCCGATTTCTTGTGATGAAGATAGTGATTTTCTTTTATCACCTTGTGTGTTTTAAGAAGTGGACATGAGTCTTTTTTTTTTTTTTTGGTTGTCCCTGTAAATGTTTCTGGTGTACTAGAAATAGGATGAAGCCAATCATGGTTTTTCTGTTTTTTAGTTCAAATTTATTTGAATATTTGATATAAATTGTTGTCCTACTGGTAAGTATTTTGTGTTCATGCAAAGAAAAGTTCCTGGACACTGTTTTAATGCAATAATAAAGTGATGTCACTCTTGTTTTGGTTAGCTCAAGGCCCTTTTGCATGGACATTCTTACTCTGCACATGCGATGGGCTGTGCAGCTGCTGTTAAATCAATCCAATGGTTTAAAGACTCTTGTTCCAACCCAAACATCATTTCTGAAGGGAGATTACTTAGGGAGGTACGACTTCAGCAATTCTTGTTTTCTCTGAATTTAATATATTAACTTCTTACTCCATGTAGTATATAGAAACTCAGGAGCATATATTTAATCTATTTTTTCTTATAATTTTTCTGAAAGGTATAGGCCTATGGATGACTACACTAGCCATTTTCCTAATGTATTTCTCGTTAGGTGTTGAAGGATTTATTGTTCACTTGTTCCATATATTGTGCATTTCTGTACTGTGTCAATGTTTCTGCTAATATAATTTGGACCAATGTATAGTGCTTTCTCTCTAGCCTCTTAAATTTTTATGTTACTTTTGCTTGCCGTTAAGATGACTGTATATTGTTTTGTATTCGACTTAAAAATAAAATTCAAGGAATTAATAAAATTAAATGTCCTCAATGATGGGAGTTTTTCTTGGAAATCATTTTATTGACTATTGGATAGATCTTTTGGCTGTTTGTTACAACAAAAGATAAGAAATGATACATTTTCTGGTGATTACGATGAAAAACATGTGTGGTACAAATTATGCTTAAATAATATGTAGTTTCAGAAGACATTTGACATTGACATTGTTCTAATAATTCTGGGACGTGAGATAATTAGCGTTGGGAGCTTTTCTTATTCAATTGTATATGGCTGGCTGCTAGCAGCCTTCACAAAGTGTGTTCATTTGGTCTAATTTTTATGATGCATTTGCAGTTATGGGATGATAAAATGGTTCACCAGATTTCAGCACACCCTGCGGTTCAAAGAGTAGTTACGTTAGGAACTTTGTGTGCCTTGGAATTAAAAGCTGAAGGCGATAATGCTGGGTATCGTTTTATCAACTTTCTCCCTTCTCCCTTTTCAATAATTTTGTGCACCTCATATTTTGTAGAATTCCTCTGTTGAGTGTATGTACTGCTTTGCTTGAGGGCAATCCCTAATGCTGTAGGTTTGGTAATTATGATGTTGAACCCCCTTAAAAATTTTATTATAAGAGGTAAAGGAAGCTCGGGACAAAAGATGGTTATTTTGATTTTAGCAACGTCTAGATTGCCAATATCTCATTCTACTAGATGTGCAGATTTAACGAGGACTATGAACTGCAGGACATTACTTATAATTATTGGTCATGATTCCTTCAATGCCTTTAGGCATTTATTTTCAAATTCTAGTTTTGTTACAAAAACTCTCAACTTTAAATGGGTAAAATGTACAAATAAGCCATTAATCTAAGTCGTTTTGATGCAACTCCTTAGTTCATGGGAACAAAAAAAAAGGGTGCGCATTTTTCGCTTCACAAGGTTTTGTTTTAAATATTTTATACCCAGGTATCCTCCCGATTTTATTGTTGCATTTTATACCCAGGTATGGATCGCTGTATGCAAGACCACTTCTTCAGAAGCTTAGGGAAGATGGTGTGTACACGAGGCCTCTCGGTAACGTCATTTATCTCTTGTGTGGACCCTGCACATCTCCAGAAATTTGCAATCAATTGCTCGTCAAACTTTACAGGAGGCTTGAAGAATTTAATGAATGTAAAAATTGAAAATCTAATATAATTGTACTAACTGAATAATTGTTATTTTATGTCTTAGCAATGATCCATAGACTAATGATAACATGTTTGTATCTTGGTGCCATGATATTTTATCATCGTGTAATTTATAATTGAGGGAAAAAGTATCATGATATATGATTAACAAAAATTAGCGCTAATTTTTTTTTTCCATATTTCGTTAGCTTTGTATGAGCTGTCGATTTTGTTTTTTAGGTTGACGTGCACGGTCCAGTAATATATGCTGAACATATGTCTACCGCAGTTAATGGAAGTCGCTGTCAATGAGAAAAAAATAAAAATTAAACTCCTATCTATTTATTGCCATTTTCTTTATGTCTCAGAATAAATGAATGTGATGAAAATACTCGTGTTACCGCACAGAGTTGCGATTGTAGTATCATTTTAATGTTACAACCACACTCCTGATCAATTATTATTATTATTATTATTATCTTTATTATTAAAAGATGGATAATATTTTTAAAAAACATGTGTTTTAATATACTTTATTTGATTTGTTCAATTTTTAAAAAAGTCGTATTAACATTTAAAAAATGAAGCAGTTGGATAACATCAAGGATAATTGCATGAAATTTATACGAATTTATGTGCATTTTTTTAATTAAAAAGTATTAAAATTTTAAAATATAAAATCGAGTCTTGGACAAAAATCACGGATTTGGTCCAATAATTGGTGTAAATTTTGTGTAATGAAATATTTTTCTTAAAAAATATATGAAACAAGTATTTTTACTTTTTTTTTAAGTAGACCAATTACATGGAGTAAATAATGTATTACTCACACTTCCATTATCGTCATTATCATAAATTATTATTCTTATTAATTTTATATAATTTCAATTTTCATTATAATCACTATTGTTAGAGAAATATTAGTTAAAAATAAAAATTAAATTTTTTATTGAAAAACAAAAAAATACACACATTCTCATGTACTTTAATTTATTTCAATGTAATTTTTAATAAATTTTTTTCAACTAATATCTCTACGTAAAGGCATTGTGGTCCAACAATGCTCTTATTGCTATAATCGTCTAATACTAGTATGAATATATTAATGCTATCACTCTCATTATTATAGTTATTTTTATTACCATAACTAAGTTATCACTTTAATTATTACTCTTAGTTACCTCAATCATCCATCTAATACTATCATTCTAGTTATTATTATCGATCATTTTTGTCCTCAATAAATAAACTTAAGTATATTATTATAAGTAATTTGTATATTTTAGATATTGAATTTAATATTAAAATTTAAATTGTAAAAAAAAAGTTTAAACCATAAAATTAAAGATTATTAAAAAAATAAAAAACGAAATTTAGCCCAAATAATCCTAATGCAACTGCAGTTACAATTGTTCTGATAATTTAATATTAACTATATTTTGAAAACTAAAAACCACAGTGGTCCAAAAAGAGGAAAGTGTCTTGGCTTCTCTTTTTTCAGTTGATATCTGAAATGCGATTTTTATGCTTCAAAATCTTGCTCAACTGGGCATCCACATGATCCACTCACATTGAGTTAGCATCAGTCAGCAGCTTTCAAACAGTCTCCCTGTAGTTTTTTACTTTTCTTACTCCCAAAACATTCTGATTGGATTTTGCGAATCATTATTTAATAAATAAAAAAAAACAGAAAATGTGCATCCATGCCCTATTAAAATATTATTTCCCTCGCCTCTCAAATTTGGATTAATCAATTGTAAAACCAAACTCTATACATATTTCTGCACCTAATCCTAATGGGTGACAGAGCGAACATACTGAATCATTAAATTATTTTCTTCTCCTTATGATGAGCATTAGATAAAGAGTATATTCAAGATAGATTCTCAAGTGCTCTCAACAGCTTATGCATCAGTTCAATTATATAGATTGAGTTTTATTAATAAGTGTCTTAAGATTCTAATTAAAAACTTGCAAGTAAAAAATTATAAATTTTACAGTAGAATATATAAAATATAAATATAAATATACATTTATATTTTTTAATCTATAAGTTCCTATACTTAAAGACAGTGGTGTGGATTTATCATAAATTATTCATGTCTCTTACTCCATTGGTGTTTTAAAATTCTATAATTATAACTAACGCAATACTATATATTTAGTGTCCCTTTTGACAATTAAAAAAAAGTTCTCATATCACATCATAATTTTGAATACAAAGTCTATGATAAAAATAATTTAAATATACATTCCTTCGCAATTAATAATTTAAAATAAAATCTATTGTAATTTAAAGAAAAATAGACTTAATAATAAGCTGGGTTCATTGTCTGAAGGACGTAAAAAGAAAAAGGATGATGTTAGGTGTTGGTCAGCAAGTGACGCGATCGGAGAGTACAAGGTGTATGTAGTGACGTGGCAAGTGTCCACCAATGGTTATCTAATCTGATCCGGGAAACATACGGCTACGATTGTCCCTTTGGTTTTGGCACTAAACAACAAGGAGCATATAAATACAAATGTCATAAAAACACATAAACATGGTACGGGTCAGAATTAACGGTGCCGATGATCAAAACAACGCAAGAAGCCAAGAAGGGCATCATTCATTGAACAAAAGTTTATGTAATGATAGGACACTACATCAATTGGTTAATTGATAAAGAATAATGTTCTGCGAAGTAGGTGATTATTCCTCTATTAAGCTGAAAGTCGCCAGAGTAGACCATAATTATACGAACAAAATGAAACTGTATGACTACCAACTAAGGCAAAGCTCACCATTCCATGTAATCGATTTTCTCGCTCTCTCTCTCTCACCAAACACCCCTAAGCTTTCTCTCTCAGGTAGTAGCATCATCACCTTCGTTTTCATTCTTTTTGTTTTCCCTTTGCTCTATCTCTTCTTTTAATTTTCAGCTCGACCAAAGCGATTCTGGTTTTTCTTATTTTGTTTCTGACATTTTTTTTTCTTTCCAGGAATTTGCTGCTAGAGGTTGTTAATTTGGGGGTTCGCACGTGTGCACTTTAAGGGTTTTTCGTGGAATTCGAGTTTTATTCGTTTTGTTGTTGTGTTCTAGATCTGCTATGAGTTTCTTCTTTTTTGGGTGCTGTAGCTGCTAGGGTTTCTTTGTTTGCTTTTCAATTTTTTATTAGTTTAGGAGATAGTGGTGACTTTTTGTAGTTTTGGAGTGGTTGCAGATTTGGTGATTTGGGGCGTTATTGGAAGAGATTGTAAATGCAGAGACCAACGACGGACGCAATTAGCATGGGGAAAAGGAGCCTGGAGAGTGGAGAAGATGACCAGCCTGAACGAAAGAGGCCTGCTCTTGCCAGGTAATTGCTGCTTGTTTTTCAATTTTGTGCTTCTATGACTGCTTTGTAATCCACTATTTAGGTTTAACTAATCAATTTTGTTTTTTTTTTCTGGGGGAAAACTTTAGTTTTGATTTCATCACTATTTTGCATTCGTTAGTATATCTGACCAAATAATAAGTTTTGTTTTTGTATGTGTCTGCTAGTTCTACTTAAACTGGTATTCCTAGTTGGAAGCGGGTCAAAGGAAAGTCAATGTCATAGTGTTCGTTACATCATCATTCCTAAATTTTTGCCCCTAACTTATTTTGCTAGTCAAGTCAAGTTAGATGACTGTTGCTATCTTCCTAAATCGCTGCCATGGTTGAACTTTTTGTTGTCAGCTGTCATTGTTGGAATGGAATATTACTTGTTACCGCTGTTTGATACAGCGTGCTTCATCTTTTTGCTGTAGTGGCTTATGTGAAAAATTTTCTTCTTGGTGGTTTTGATTCCATTTTGAGTATCACTGTATTGTGCACTTAAAATGATTCTTTCTTATATTTCCTAATCATCCTAAAGTTTAAAACAGCTATTTGAATGACCAAGTAATAAGGTTGTAATAGTTAGTTGATTTGTTTTACTTGTTTACCCTGGCTGCTGCTTTTTCTGTTTTTCTTTTTTGAAGGAGGAATTCTAAGTATTTGATTGTGTACCTCATTCATTATCTTC
Source organism: Abrus precatorius (assembly GCF_003935025.1). NCBI lineage: Eukaryota > Viridiplantae > Streptophyta > Magnoliopsida > Fabales > Fabaceae > Abrus > Abrus precatorius. The sequence goes on along the minus strand of NW_020874428.1, from coordinate 33,286,103 downwards.
TTTAATATTCTTCCTTCTTTAATCAAAATTCTCTTGTAAAAGGTTGTAACTCAGAACATAATAAATATTTGACTTGAGAGACTGTATCTCTTTGCTAATGATATTAAAAAAAATGTATTACCACCCCTTCAAGAACAGTTGAAACTTGCTTACTTGGTAAGGAAGGTTCTTGGCTTGAGAGTATGAAGGGCATTTGTGGGAAGCATCTCCTAGTGCATAGTCTATGGTCATTCTTTAATCTATTAAGATATTTAAAAGTTTTTCCTCATCTTTACTTATCTTAAGTGTGCTTTCTATTTTTTGTTAATGAATGATATTCAGAAGCACACCACTTTTGTGGAAGTTATGATGAAATAATCAAATCATGAATTAGCAACTTCATAACTATTGAAATGTTTGTGTTTTTTTTTTTGTTTTTCAAGTAACTCAATATGTATGCTTATAAACTAAACTAGTTATATGTTTTTTAGAAACTAATCAGTTAAGCTTATAATTAAAGAAGATTTGATTTTTTGTTAAATCAATATGCTTCTTGTTGCTAATTTATATTTTTTGTTAGTTACCTATAATTGATACAGATGTATTTTGCAGTGTAATTGTGGAAGCTCTCAAGGTGGATAGTTTGCAGAAGCTTTGCTCATCTTTAGAACCTATTCTTCGTAGAGTTGTAAGACAATTGGCTTTACATTACTTTCTCACCCTATTTTCTGCTGTGGTTTTCTTTTTTATATGCTTATGTTTTGGTGGGGAGGGGGGACACAGGCTATACATTCTACAGTTATTTTCCTTTTACTCCAATTAGAAGCCATTTATGCACATTACATCAATTCTGGAAAGTTATTTCATCTGATATTCTATTTGAGAGTGTTGGACATTCTCTTGCCTATTTGTAAAATGTCCTAAATATTTAACAAAAGAATTAAAAAAATTTACTAATTTTTTTTTGCTTAGGGAGACCTATTGTTCACATCATGACAGTATTTTGCACCTACACATATATTTTGCTTCTAATGTTCTCTCTAATATTTTGTTTTTCCTTTCTTGGTATGGCATCATTTGTTAGACTGTAGTATGATTTGTTTGTTATATCTGTATGTTCTTGCATTTGTTACTTAATTGGTTCAGTAATACTGATCTGAAACAGGTGAGTGAAGAAGTGGAACGAGCTTTGGCAAAGTTAGGTCCTGCAAGACTTAGTGGAAGGTCTAAGAAATTCTTCACAAATTGTGGAAATTAATTTCAGAGTATTTGTTGTTTTCATAATATCCCTTGAATTATAACTATGCTTTCTCAATATTTCTTACATGTATTTGTCTGTAGACCAAGCATAGGTATAATTGGATAATGTGAAAATAATAACTATCAGTTCACCATTTACTTTTGAGTTTTGAAGCCTCCCTTTTCTAGCCGTGTTAGATTTTGTATTATAAATTAGGTGGTTTTCAGGTGTATAATTTCTTGGGTGAAATAGATATTCTCTGGAAAATCTTTTGATGGTTGACTGCTGTATCAAGGAATATTATAATACTGCACTATATGATAATGCTATTCCATAAGATGGTTGCATATATGATTAAACTCATCTGAAAAATATTTACTACTGGTTGGTGTTTTGAAGATAAGGAACAATGCTGTATTTTTTGTCTGGGTAGGATTACAAATGACTAGAAGGGAAAAGAGAATATGAAATCTCAGAGGATTAGGAATCCTCTTACAGGAGGCCAATTAACAATGAAACTAAGAAAATAATCTTATATCAAAATATGATGTGCAGGGAGAATCTATTGCTCTAAATTCTACCATTAAGCTCTTGTCAAATGTGCCATACCCTAGCTTTCTAAGTGCACTTGCTACTTTTTCTTTTACTCAAGCCATGAAACTGATTAGGACGAAACTAAACAAAGAATTTATAATTTTAACAGAAACTATTTTGTGATTTCTTTGACTGTTTAGGTACTGTTCAATAATCCCTGCAGTGCCTAGATTCAGATGTCATGATTTAAATGTATACTAGTTCACTAGGGTATATGAAGATATTTTAAATAAAGTATGACTGTGTTTAATTTATTCTATTTTTATATAAATCCTCAGGTGCCTTGATCTTGGAGGATTAGATGGGACATTTGTATAGTATGGTAGTGATTGCATCCACTATGTGATACATCCTATTTGTTTTTGCTTACTGGTGGCCATGTATATGACCACAAAAAAGCTTTTAAGTTGTAGCTTTAGACATCAAGGTATTTTTGTGATCCATCTCTTTCTGAAACTCAGAGATGAAGTTTCCCTCTAAGGCATCAGATAGAAATATTAACCAACTAAAGTAGGTTCTTGCATGTAGGCATTAAGTTGCAAACAATATGAGCGTGGGGATATTGCCCAAGTTTCGTTAAGGTACTCAGGTAACCCCAAATCGGAGAATGATTACTGTTGTGGTTCTTTGGTGTTTCTTTTCATTATTATAGTATAGTTCACCTGAAAGACATATTTTCTGTTAATGAAAAGGAGTTGTTCTTGGATTAGCTTTATATCTTATCTATCTTAATTCTCCCTCTTTGCTTCCAATCTAAAGTAAAACATTGAAAATTTGTAACCCTTTGTCTATATTTTTCCAAACATGAATATCTTATTATTGTCATGGAAAATAATCAGTTAAAGAATGAACTAATGTTTCTAACAGAAAATGATTATTCAGTGATGCAACATGAATTGTTTTTTATAACTCATAATTGTGAAAGTTAACATTATAAAATTTTCGCTTGTCCTTTTTTTTTCCTTATTGTATAATGTCCATCCTTTCAAACATAAACATGTAACCATCACCACCACTTCAATACTCACCATAAATCTTATTTTAGTACCTCTTGAATCTGGTATTTTCTTCTAACAGTTTAAAAATTCCAGGTCTCCTCCTAAAATGATTGAAGGCCCTGATGGTAGAAGCTTGCAGCTGCAGTTTAGGTCCAGGCTGTCTCTTCCCCTGTTCACCGGTGGAAAAGTGGAAGGCGAGCAGGGGGCTCCAATTCATGTTGTTGTGATTGATGCCAATAGTGGAAATGTTGTAACATCTGGAGCTGAATCCTGTGTTAAACTTGATGTTGTCGTCCTTGAAGGTGATTTTAACAATGAAGATGATGAAGATTGGACTCAAGAAGAATTTGAAAGCCATGTGGTGAAAGAACGTGAAGGAAAGAGACCTTTGTTGACTGGGGACCTGCAAGTGACACTCAAGGAAGGAGTTGGAACCTTAGGGGAACTGACATTTACAGATAATTCAAGCTGGATTAGGAGCCGTAAGTTCAGGCTTGGCCTGAAGGTTGCATCAGGTTTTTGTGAGTCCATACGCATTCGGGAAGCTAAGACAGTGGCTTTCACTGTTAAAGATCATAGAGGAGAATGTAGGGTTTTTCTCTAGCATTTGTACTCCCTGCTCCTACACTGTAATACCTTCCTTTAGATTTTATATTTTGACCTTTTTTATTTTTTACAGTATATAAGAAGCATTATCCTCCTGCATTGAGTGATGAAGTGTGGAGATTGGAGAAGATAGGCAAGGATGGCTCATTTCACAAGAAGCTGAATAATGCTGGAATACTCACAGTTGAAGACTTTCTTCGACTTGTGGTTAAAGATCAACAGAGATTGCGGAATGTAAGTTGAGGTTTTGCATCTTAATCTTGAAATTTGGTCTTTCCAGCCGTTTTCTTATATTATTCAACTGCAGATCCTTGGAAGTGGGATGTCAAACAAGATGTGGGAGGCTCTCCTAGAACATGCAAAAACATGTGTTCTAAGTGGGAAGCTCTATGTTTATTATCCAGAGGATACAAGAAATGTTGGCGTCATTTTTAACAACATCTATGAGCTGCGTGGACTTATATCAGGAGAACAATTCTTTTCTGCTGATTCTCTGACTGATAGCCAGAAGGTTAGTCTACATGTGTTTTTCCCCTGATATTAATCAATAATGCAATCAATTTATGTTTTTGGTGAGCTTCTTTATGATAGTTTGTCCTATACCAAAAGTTGAGCACATTTATGTTGCTGACATATCACATACTTCATTCTATTAATTTAATTGGTGGACGATGCTGTCTGACTGTGTGGTCTCTCACTTGCAAACATAGCAATCTTAAACAAAAATAAACATGTACATGTTATGATACTGATTAAGAAATCCTAATGTTTAGGATTGTAACATCTGAGACTTCCCATAGCTCAAAGTTGGCAGTTTCCTTTTAAATTAGCTTATGGTATCTTTAAATTGCTTTTGCAAGTCCAGGTTTATGTAGATTCATTGGTGAAGAAGGCATATGACAATTGGGATCAGGTTGTGGAGTATGATGGCAAATCACTTGTGAATGCAAACCAAAATAATAGGTCTGTTGCATCTGAAAATGAACTTCGTGTTGAGTCAATTGATTATGGCAGTGGTTTAGATCATCAACTGCAAATGCCGGCCCTCCCAGTGTCTGTTCCTTCTGAACAGGAAATGAATTCTGGGATGGCAGTTGGAGGTAAGCATTACTGTTTACATGAACTCTGATTTGACCAATCTTCCCTTTTTGGTCTTCCCCCCTCCTTTTCTTTTGAATTGTTTTTGTTAGATATGTAGTTACTTCTTGTCACTCAAAATATGATTTCTGAATCCGGCTTTCTGATGATAATAATGATAGAAAGAGATGTTTTCTGAAACTAACCTCTCCCACGAAAAAAGGAAAGAACTTTTACATATACATGAGCAAGGTTTATCCGACATTGCTGATTTTATGTGTGTGATGACCGTAAGATGTGAATGTACACTAATACAATCCCTTTTCAGGTTATGATGATAACATGGTAACAAGATATCCAACCCAGTCACTGATTTCGAACTCCAACTCCCGGAGTCAGTTTGAGAGCTCATTATATCTGTCTAATGATCAATTAATCAGCAATGCTCACCAAACCCCAAGCACCAGGAATGATCATGGCATGGTTGGGTTAGCTCTTGGTCCTCCTCAATCATTGACATCAGGGTTCCATGCTGGTAGCTCTTCTGTTCAGCCATCTACTCTAAATCCTTTTGATGACTGGTCACACAACAGGGACAGGGGGGTTGACGAATTCTTTTCAGAAGAAGAAATTCGTAACAGAAGTCACGAGATGCTAGAGAATGAAGATATGCAGCACTTGCTTCGCCTCTTCAGCATGGGAGGTCATGCTTCCATGAATGCTGAGGATGGCTATTCATTCCCATCATTCATGCCATCTCCCATGCCAAACTATGATGAGGATCGCTCCCGCCCAGGCAGAGCTGTTGTGGGATGGCTGAAGATCAAGGCAGCAATGAGGTGGGGCTTCTTTATCAGGAAGATAGCAGCTGAGAAGCGGGCACAGATAGAGGAATTAGATGAATAGGTTGTTTGGACTATGGTTGCAGGCTTAACAAATAGCCTTAAGATTATACTGATATTCTGCAAATTTAGTTGTCTTCATCCGTGCCAACCAAATTGTGCAGTCCATGGTATTGACATTCTTGATTTATGCATCTGTATCTGATTTGACAGCGCCTTTGTCCAGTGTCCTGTTGTACAGTGTGTTGAAGTTTAGGAAGAACCGTGATTGACATTTGTTTATCCATTGGCTTTGGGTTTTAGGGATGTTGTGTTTACGGAACACCTGTTATATTTGCGATGATAGCCCAGATTTGTCATCTCACTTAATGTATATTAATTATGAGCCACTTAATTTTCTAGTTGTATTATCAGTTATTATCTTTTCATCACCCGTGGATTTCTCCTGCACTGTAAACTTTAATTTTTAGAGACTCGTGGGTGTCAATACCAAATTTACACTTCTTATCCTTCTCTCTCTCTTTTTATGTACATCATGTCATTCCTATATTTATCATTTCTCTCATTTTCTTTTCTCTTAAGTGTAGACACTCGTGGCATGTCTACCAGCAAATAAACTTCTAGGTTAGTTCATAAGATTGAGAGCTCCTGGATAAATTAGTATTGAGATTGAATTCATTACATTTTGGCGCGCTGGATTGTCGTCGGCAAGTTGATCTCCGACTAGTAGAGGAAGGAAAGAATAATGTGAAATGATTTCGTTTTAATTAACGTGACGAAAACTAGATACGTTGATCCGTAGCAGTAGCGGAACCGAATAATGTACGAAATAATCCCACTCGAAAGTTCAGGGTCGTAGTACCTTATCTGAATCCGTGTGTGCCATAGACTTTTATTGAATTGCTTTTGATTTATTTTACCTCTTTCTTCTTTTTTTTTCTCCAGGTCTTCTAAAATAAAAACTGCAGGGAAATTTAATAGAGAAAAGAATCTTCTTTTATTATAAAATGGATATACATATACCTCTTAAGAATGGCCTTAATTGTTAACATAGTGATTACAGAAGAGGAAACAAATGAAAGAATTAAACTCAATAGCATGCATCAATAAACCAATATTTGAATTCTACTGATTATAGAAAAATATAACGAATGTGCTGCTCTATTTTCTCTTTAAGAGGCGTTGCATTCTGGAGGAAGACCCTGTGGAAAGCGCTTTGTGTCTGTACAGTAATTGTATATTATGTAGTTCTTCTGCACCCACTTTAACCTCTCTTGGCCTGTAGCATCCAACTGCTGTGAAAGCCAGGAGCTGCTAGTATCAGCATTAGATGTAGAACTTGAAGAACCACAAGATGATGCTCCAGAAGACCAAACGCAAGCATTAGCATTAAAATTTCTGTAGGAAGATGTGAATGGAGCTTGTGTCCAATCTGTCTTGACAAGTCCACCTCTTGTTGCCCAATCATCTGCATTCCACAAACTAGAATATATTCTCATGGGCTGGTTCTTTGGGAAGGGGACACCAATATTCTCTGAGTTCTTGAACTCTCTAATGGGAGTGCCATCAACCGAGAATCTGAATTAAGAGCAAAGGAAATAGTTAGTCCGTGCATGACGACAACATAGGGTGGAGAAAAAGGAAAGAGAGTGGTAAATGGGTGAATTAGGACATACATTATACGCTGAGGATTCCATGTTATAGAATAAGTGTGGAAATCAGCAGTTGGGTCGAACCATAGATAGAATTGTTGTTCCCTGTTCCCTTTGCCTTGGCTGAAAACGTTGGTGTGAAGAATGTAAGGGTCACCACTCAAATTTCCTAGAAACTCATAGTCTATCTCATCCCAAGTTGCTCCTTTTGAAGATAACTGCAAACAAAAGCAACGTTTTTATCAACCCTGAATCACAATGTATAAAATGAATAATATAAAAGGGAAAAACAAAGCCAACCCATTAATATGTTATTGTTATTGTATAATAACAAAATAACTTACATAATAGGCAGTGACAGTGCCAGCAGAGTTTCCTGGAACGAGCTTAAGCTGCATGTCAATCTTCCCAAAGAGATATTCGTTCTTGGATTGGAATCCTGAACCAGATGCTTTGTCCAGTGAGAGAGTGAGTAACTCTCCATTGTTAAGTATCTTGGCGCGACCATCTCCCCAAGTTATGTCAAAGTCTTTGTTGAAGTCACCAGCAGAAGCAACCATGAGAGAGCTAATGAGAAGGGGCATTAGAAGAAGCATGTAAGAGACAATTGAAGCCATCTCTACTGTGAATTGTTTGAAAACAGTGGTAGTGCAAGTGATAGTGATTAGTGCATGGTTAATGGTATTTATAATAAGGCAGCTACCCTTACTTCACATTATGATAATAATATAAGGAAGGGTATGGGAAATTGCAAAGGGCGAAGCTAAGCTGGACACAGTTGCAAAGTTGGCGGTGGGTATTGGACGCGTTTGTCTCTTTGTGTTAAGTTAGAAAGAGATGAATGAGTTGGTGAATTGGAAGTGTAGTGGTCAACTTGTGCAATGCAATGAAGCATTTGAGTTGACACTGCCAACCAAGCATCATACTTTTACAGCTAAACTATTCATTTAAGAGCCTTCCAACTACACCGCCATTTTCCGTTTCCCATAATACGGACAAAACGTCCCACGTCCACAATGTAATGCTCACGCGCTATTTCTACTTCTTCTCAATCTAATCTTCCATCGTTAAAATATTTATGTTTCATATTTGTTAGTTGAAAATTCAAAGTTTATCTGAAATTTTCTAAAACAAAGAAATTATATTTTTTTATTTGATAAAATTTAAATATGTTAAATAAAGTGTTGTTAATATTTTTTTTTTTACTAAAAATGAGTTTAAATAATTTACTTTTAAATATAATATGTAAAATTTACATAATTAAACATTTGAAGATGAGTACTATTAAGATTAAAAAAATTAATGCTATAGTAGAGATAGATCAAAAGTTAATTTTTAAAGATATTGTCTAAATTTTATGAAGAATATATTGATTGTATTTTAATTAATATAAAATATCTTAATATTTTGTTATTAAATGACCGTATTCATAATAAGAATATTAAAATTTGAATTTTTATGTTATTTGTTGGGAGGTCCTCTGTTGGTAACTAAATAATTGTACTAGTAAAACATAAATAATTGTACCAGTATTTGAATTAATGATCGCATCTCTGTGGCTGATGGTATAGAGGAAAGTGTTCTTAACTTCTCGTCTCATTGAAATTGCAACATTTTATTCGTTGATTTCGGTCCATCTCGCACGGAAGTAAAAACAAGGATTTTACATACGAGGTGGTAGAAATTTGCTGATTTTAGTTTATGAACTTGGGCTATTTTAATGAAGACTGCTTTAGAAAATCTTATGGAAATGGACTAACAGCTATGTCCCAATAACGTAATTAATTTATTTCTTTCAGGCTGTTCATATTGATGAACGTGTTCGCCATGAAAAGCTTCACCTTTCCCGGTCAAGCTTTAACTGATGCATTTCAAACTTCTGAATTTTTTATTTTTTTTCAAACTTCAAACATTTTATAGTAAAAATATTTTAAAACGTCGCTGCCGGATTGAAGCGCGACGTTAGAATGATATATTTTCCGGTGAACAATTTATCTTTATGTAAACTTGACGCTTTATATTCTATTTTAATAGTTTTTTAATAAGTACTTAAAAAAATGATTTTTATATAAATTAAAAAATAACTTATAGCTTCAAATTAAATAATTTTTTCACATACTCAAAAAAACATAAATTAAATATAATTTATAAAAAATAAATTATTTACTTAATTTTAAATATTCTTTGTATATTTATAGTATTTTTTAAAAAATATATTAGAAATAAAAATAATATTCAATGTCAATTTTTTTATAGTTTAAATAATATGTATTAAAAAATAATTGGTATGTTTTAATCTTGTCGGTATAGAAGTAAGGCAAAATTTTAACATTCAAATAACAGGATCGGTGACATTAATTGTATCAGGATAATTGTTCTACACTTTAACTCGGAGTTCAGATTTCATTTAGACTAAAACAATTAGGATTTAAAAAAAGAAGTAAAAGACGTATCGAGTGACAAGATAAAAATGAAGTATACAAAAGCTATTGTTGTTTATTTAATATTGTATACAAGCCCAAACAGCCAAGAAACATAAAGGAATGAAAAAATAAAAGAATGAAAAATGACATTGTAATTGTAACACTTGCTTGCTACTTGCTAGTGGTTGCATTCAAGTGGGAGGCCTTGGGGAAACCTCTTCCTGTCTGAGCAGTAATTGTAAATCATGTAGTTCTTCTGCACCCACTTCAGCCTCTGTTGACCCGTTGAATCCAACTCTTGTGATAGCCATGCAGAGGAAGCTGAATTTGATTTGCATGAGGATTTTCCACCGTTCCATACACAAGCATTTGCATTGAAATTCCTATATGAAGCGGTGAAAGGTGCTTTGGACCAATCAGTCTTAACGAGTCCACCCCTTGTGGCCCAATCATCAGCGTTCCAAAGGCTTGAGTATATCCTCATGGCTTGGTTCTTTGGAAAAGGAACTCCAATTGATTCCAAATTCTTGAACTCCCTGATGGGGGTGCCATCCACTGAAAAACTGAAACACACAACGATATCCAATCAGTAACTAACGAAACTACACACACATTCAAAGAAATATATGATCTTAGCGGCAATTTGAAATTTTATCTAGAGAAATGGATGAATGAGTGCTTACACAATGCGTTGGGGATTCCAAAGAATTGAGTATGTGTGGAAATCTGCAGTTGGGTCAAACCAGAGATAGAATTGCTGCTCCCTGTTGCCCTTGCCTTGGCTGAACACATTGGTGTGTAGAATATAAGGGTCACCACTTAGATTCCCCAAGAATTCAAAGTCGATCTCATCCCATGTTGATCCCTTTGAGGAGAGCTGACAAAAAGGAAACATTTTATGTATCTATTAGCCACATGATATAATTCAGCATATAATGATACAAAATCTCTTAAACAAAATAATGCTTACATAATAGGCAGTGACGGTGCCAGCAGAGTTTCCAGGAACAAGCTTGAGCTGCGTATCAATTTTGCCAAATAAGTATTCATTCTTGGACTGAAAGCCAGAGCCAGAGGCCTTATCAAGTGAGAGAGTGAGAAGATTTCCGTTGTTAAGTATTTTTGCACGACCATCTCCCCATGTAATCTGAAAGTCTTGGTTTAAATTTCCAGCGGCACATGCCACAATGTGAAGGCTCACGAGGAGAGGAATAAGAAGCACGAGGCATGAAGAGGTAGTAGAAGCCATATTTTTGCTATATGCGCGTGAATTATGAAAAAGGGAGGGTGGCAACAAGCTTAATATTCTCAATGTGAATGAGGAAATAAGTGAAAATGGGAATTGGGAGTTGTGTGATGGGTTGAAGAGAGAATGAGGGTATATATAGGAGTGAAGTATGAGCGCGTGATTTGCAACAAGTTGAAGTAGGAGAGGAAAAGGATAGGAAAGAGACTTGCGATGTAAGCTGTAGATAGCTGGGTGGTAAAAGAGCTGTCGAAAAGGTGGTGTGTCCACAAGCAACTTAACCTGTCGCACGAGGTTGTTTTATTTGCATTGGTTATTGGGACATGACGCAGAGGCAAGTTGTACGATGAAGAGAAGGGGATGAGGTGGAGTTCACCCTTTCACCGACGCCGCCTTAGAGGGCCTCCCTCACCCTACACCTACACTACACACACAAGGGGTTAGGAAGCAACCAAGGAAGGGAACAAGTGTTTATTTACATTTTGACTTGTCAAGGCTCTTTAATGTTGCATTATTTCGCTAGCTGTGAGTTCAGCTCACATTCATATATATACTTTTAACTTTTTTTAATTTTGCCGTCATTCATAATCATGGGTTTAGGGTCCATAGTCTTGCAGCCAAATCCTATCCACTTCTCCATATTAATGTTCTGCTTATACTTTAGTTGTTTCGTTGAGCTGAAAAATATAATTATTCAACGGAATTTATTATTCTACGTTTTACGTAAGTTGTCGTGAAATCATTCCTACTATTTTTATTTTACTTTTATTAAAATGTTTTAAATATATTCTATAGGAATATTATGGTTATTTTAAGTGTATTATTTTATTTATATTTCTGTCAATCTAAACACAATTCATGGCACCAATCACATTGATTATACGGAAAAAACAAATGGCAAAATTTTCAGAAATCATGTGTTTAATTCTTAATTAAAAGATGTTATAAACAAAGCCTTGAACTTAATTTTAAAACTACTATTAAATTTTTAAATTTAATTATAAAATATAATCACATTAATTCAAAATGTTTTTTTATATTAAAATTGACAAAATTAATGTTAAAATGGATATTCAATAATACACTCTTTAACATATTATTTTTAACATACTCTTAGATATTAATTAAAAATTCAGAAAATAGAAGTTTTAGAAGTGAGGCTTAATAAATTTTAATTAATAATTCAAAATTTGTGAAAAAGTATATAATTATTATATTGAAATTATAAAAATACAATAAATATTTTTTAATAAAATTTTATTATTATTAGTTATTTATTCTCAGCCTTTTTTATAAAATTTTAATTTTTAACATATTTTTAAGTATTAATTAAAATTTTAAAAATATATTTAGAAGTGAGAATTAATAATTTTCAGTAAATTTTAATTAATAATTAAAATATATTAAAAAAATGTGTTAAAAATCCCGTGATATTTACCTTTCTCGGGTTAAAACAGAGATATTAGGAACTGGCTGTCCTGTAGTGGCATCTTGTCTCGTAAACCCAACATATTTGAATGATAGGAATGATTTGGTTGCATTTTAGGACGCGCATTTGTTTTTCAACGACAACAAAAATTTGGAAAGTTGGTAAAAAAAAAAACCTGTGCACGTGGGGTCTTGATATTTATTGCGCATAATAACCTGAGCACATCCAAGTCTCAACCACCTCATCACATTCGGGTCAAACAAAAAACAGGTGATATTGTTTGTTTTGAGTATGTTTGATGCGGTATTTTAGTTAAAAAAATAATTTATTTAATTATTTTTTAGATAAATATTAATTAGTATTTTCAGGATATTATTAGAATGTGAAAATGTAATTTTTTTTAAAGCTATTAATAAACATATAACGTAAATTTTTATTTTTATTCATTAACTGATTTTTAAGAACATTATTTAACAAAGTACTAGTATTTGATAAACAATTTTATCTCATTAACTTATTACTTTTTTTTAACATTACTTGGAATAACTTATAGCATGTTATAATTTATTTCCTTTTATCCTTACTACTTGAATAAATTTTATCATCAGTTTATTTATAACTAATTATGTCAACCACAACCTTAATTTCATAATCAATCGTATCAAACATAAACTTAATCTCAGAGTTATAATCATAGTCACATTTTTCCTTCCTAATTTATCTAGCAATATATATTAATACGGTGTTTTGAATGAAGCTGAGTTATATCGCTTTTTTTTTTTTTACTAATTATTACCTTTGAAGTATACTTGTAATTAGGAATCAAAACAATAATATTTACTTTTTTGAGTATATAAAATTTATTAGCTGAAAATAAAGTTTTTAAAAAAGTGAATTTCTTCTAAAGTTTACTATGTTTGTGTTTTGAAAATAACTGAAAATTAGGTTTAACAGCTGTACTAGTCATCGTCATCCTCCAAATCATCCCTTTCTTGCAAACAAGGACTGCAAGAAGAATCCATTTAAGTTCCTTAGACCTAATGGAAAGTTAGAAGTGATGGTCCGCATTCCCGCAAAGAGAAACAACCTCAAGGCAAAAAGAATAAAGGAATCTTTAATGAAATATCTCCGAGATCCAACTCATTATTATTTTTTAAAATAGAAATGTCTAGTCTAATTTTAATTTTCAGGTAATCAATCCAAGAATTACTATAAAAATAGAAAGAATTTACTTAGGTAAATGGTTAAAACAATAATTGAGATGACACAAATCGAATCACCCACATGTGAATTATATATATATTTTTGGTCTAAATAATCTATGAGTGGGAGAAGAGCGGTAAGCACCTAGGAAAATAATGGAGAATGTAATCGATGCCTTCTTGCCTAGGAGTAGGGTCAAGGGTGGCGTCGGTGACTTCAAATCTTGACCCTATCCATTCTTCTGATATACTTACCACTTTACCTGACGATAGGGACTGCGTAAAGTCTCAAAAACCAATGTAAAGCCGCGTCCTCATTCTCCTCAGTCACAGCCTCTACCCTCCACCCAATATCACCTTCTCATATTAATCATTTAATTATAGCTTTTGACAGCTTTCAACTTACCATACCATACAACTATATACAGCTTAGATGATGAGACCTTCCCATCCTTTTCCTCTCATCCTTGCAACAAACAAATATAAATAGCCCCATACTCTCTCCCTTTATGTCATCACACCTACACCCATTTCCATAACAATTCACTTCTTACTCGCGACCCTTTTTCATGGCTTCTATTACCTCTTCATGCCTTGTGCTTCTTATTCCTCTGCTTGTGAGCCTTTACACTCGTGTCTGTGTTGCTGGAAACTTCAACCAAGACTTTCAGATTACATGGGGAGATGGTCGTGCAAAAATTCTCAACAATGGAAATCTTCTCACTCTCTCACTTGATAAGGCCTCTGGCTCTGGCTTTCAGTCCAAGAATGAATACTTATTTGGCAAAATTGATATGCAGCTCAAGCTTGTTCCTGGAAACTCTGCTGGCACCGTCACTGCCTATTATGTAAGCATTATTTTGTTTAAGAGATTTTGTATCATTATATGCTGAATTATATCATGTGGCTAATAGATACATAAAATGTTTCCTTTTTGTCAGCTCTCCTCAAAGGGATCAACATGGGATGAGATTGACTTTGAATTCTTGGGGAATCTAAGTGGTGACCCTTATATTCTACACACCAATGTGTACAGCCAAGGCAAGGGCAACAGGGAGCAGCAATTCTATCTCTGGTTTGACCCAACTGCGGATTTCCACACATACTCAATTCTCTGGAATCCCCAACGCATTGTGTAAGCACTCATTCATCCATTTCTCTTGATAAAATTTCAAATTGCCGCTAAGATCATATATTTCTTTGAATGTGTGTGTAGTTTCGTTAGTTACTGATTGGTTATCGTTGTGTGTTTCAGTTTTTCAGTGGATGGCACCCCCATCAGGGAGTTCAAGAATTTGGAATCAATTGGAGTTCCTTTTCCAAAGAACCAAGCCATGAGGATATACTCAAGCCTTTGGAACGCTGATGATTGGGCCACAAGGGGTGGACTCGTTAAGACTGATTGGTCCAAAGCACCTTTCACCGCTTCATATAGGAATTTCAATGCAAATGCTTGTGTATGGAACGGTGGAAAATCCTCATGCAAATCAAATTCAGCTTCCTCTGCATGGCTATCACAAGAGTTGGATTCAACGGGTCAACAGAGGCTGAAGTGGGTGCAGAAGAACTACATGATTTACAATTACTGCTCAGACAGGAAGAGGTTTCCCCAAGGCCTCCCACTGGAATGCACTCGTTCCTAGACCACTGGGATTGTCAAATTCACTTAGTTTGTTCACCTCTAGCCACAATGTGTTACATTAAATTCTTTTATTCCGTTTATATGTTTGTAGTTGCGATGTAAAACATCATGTGTAAAATAACGTTTTGTTATTTGCAAATTGTATGTCCAAACTTTACATTATTTTTACTCTTACAAGCTTAAAATTCACGGAATACTAAAAAACGGAGTAAAAAATGATTTTGTTACGGACCAGATAATCTGTTATTTTTTGTTTAAATTAAAATAAATCACTTAAACAAAAATTAAAAGAAAATTAGAATTTTATATTTTTTCTTTTTAAATTATTGATAATTTGAAGAATTTTTGTGTAAATTTTATGATTATTTTTATTATTAGTTATGTATATATAGATAACTTTATTTCCAAATAGTATCTTTTTTAAAGAACAGTAAAAATTATAATATTTAGTATGCAAATAAGAATTGATATACTATAAAGACTGGAACTCAAATTATATAATATTATAGTTTTCTTTAACTATTTTTTTAATCATTATTTTTATAATAATAATTATTGTTTTTAATAATTTAACTTAATTTTAAATAGTTATATTTTACTGATATTTAACATAAATAATTTATTAGATAATATATTTTAAATATTTAGTAAAAAGATATATATATATATATATATATATATATATGTGTGTGTGTGTCTTTAAAAATCAGGTAATTTTTATATGAAATAAAAAAAATTATATTTTTTCATAGTTTAATGAGAAGGAATATAAAATTCTAAATTTTTTTATAGTTTTAATTTAAGTAATTTTTTTTAAGATTAATGTGAATGACCATTATTTTTAGTCTTTTTAATATAATTTAAATACTAAAAATTTAAGATAATGATTAGATTTTATAAGATATTAAGATATGAATAAAAATTCATACAAAATTTAAAATGGTTCTTTTAAAAATTAAAAATTAAAATAGAAAGTAGATTAGTGTATAAAAATTGATTTAAAAAGAAATTATAAATAGTTAAAGTAGTGTATAAATTTTTAAGAGAGTATATAAGATAGTGGTAAAAAGAATTTAATTAGTAATTATTGATAAATAAAATATCATAAAAAGTTAGATTTTTCTATTTAAACAAATAAAATAAATATATTTTTCAAATCACGTGTCCTGAAGACAATTAGAAAGAATAAATGTCTAAATTTTTTTAATCCTAAATATTTTTTCTTATTTTAAACCATAAATAATTAATATTTCTTAACACTAAAAATCTTTCTCTTTTGTAAACTCAAAAAACTGATTTTTTTAGTCCTACAAAACTTTCCTTTTTGCAAACCATGTAAACCTAATATTTTTCAACTCAAAAGATTTATAGGGATAGAAAATATTATATTTTTAGGATTTACAAAAAAAGATATATTCCTAGGATTATAAAATATTAGGTTTTTAGGGTTTTGTGAAAAAGAAAAATTTTAAAGAAAAAAATATTAAAATTATGAACAAGTAAGAAAAAGAGAGAAACACACAAAGAAATCAAAATAAAAAAACAAAAGCAAACAAAAACTATAACTCTTACTTGATTTGAAAAATAGAGAGAAATAAGTTTTTTTTCATATTTGTTTCTGTTGGTATTTTTTTTTAATGATTTAGGGTTATTTGATTGGATCTTTCATTTTTAACCTTCAGACGTTTGTTCTTTTTAATTGGCTTCAAGACACATGCTTAAAAATTGGAAAGTTCTCAAAATATTTTCTTTTTCTTTTTTCTTTTTTTCGCTTTGTTTTTCATACTTTCTATTTATAGCTTATATCTCTAAATTCTATTGAATATATTTTTTTAATTTTTTAAATAAAAAACTCAAAATTTCTACAATCTTTTATTTTTTATGACTATCGATCAATTTTTTTCTCTATTGTCTTCTTTACTCTCTTAAAAATATACACATTATGATAATTTTTATTTTTTTTCAAGTTTTATCTACTAATTTACTATTTATTTTAAATTTAAAAAAATGAAATTTGAATTAGTTTTTATCTATATCTTAATCTTTTACAAAATATAATCATTATCTTTAATATTTAAATTTTAAATTATTTTAGAAAGGAACCGGATAATATTGGTCATTTACGGTATGCATATTTTCAAATTTTTATTTTAGATCCCACATGTCCATACTTTAAAATAAAACCCATATTTTCATTCTTTTTTCTAAAACACTATATTTTTGTAATTTTTATTTTTTCTCATATAAAAAAACTCTTATTTTACTGAATAAAAATTATTTTTTTATTAAATTTACTTAAATAAATTTTGTTGACTTAAATAAAAATAAATTTTTACTAAATTTATTTAAATATATTTTAAATAAATTTATTCTACAATCTGCATTTCACGCGACACAATCCAGATCCATTCGGGTACTCGCTGCATGGGAGAAACTATTTGGTTGCATCTTACGCGCATTTGGTTTTTCAATTTCAAAGTTAATCCGGAATGGCCATTCCGCGTGTGAATGAGACTGAATTGAATATTTTTTTAATTATATTAAAATATTAAAAGATATTTATATTTTTTAAATATATTATTACCTCTATCATTAAAATTAACAATTATAATTATTTCACGTATATTAAGAGAAAAATACTGTCTCATAATTTACCCGAAAAGTTTTCACCGGAGATAATTAGATTGGCCGGTTCAACCAACCCAATAGTATTTACCCACACCGTCACTAAGTATAAACAAAGGGATGGTTTACTGTTTCCTTTTCCCTTCTTAAGTTTGGTGCAGTTCGTATCTATTGCGTCTAGTTTAACTTGTTTTTGAGAAAATATCCTCTTCATCGCTTTTCTTGGAAAATTTGTAAATAGTTATTTTTAAAAATTAGCTATTTACAAATAAACATACATATAAATATAACAATAATAATTATATTATTACATTATGTGTAAATACTTAGTAGAAATTGAAAATAGAAAATAAAAACATAATGAATAATGTGACATAATAAAAAATAAGATGAAAGAAATGTACAAAATACTGTACGAATTTATTGTTGCTCTGTAAATATAATGTTGGGATGAATCCAATTAGGGAAGCAACAGACAGAGAGGTGGTCTAATCCACGACACATACTTGCCCAGGTGCTAAAAGCCCTGACCTCGTAACTTAACATGAGTTGTGCTCTTAAATCGCTCTACTTTTTACGGAATTAATTAAAAAAAATTTCGTATATTGGATATATATTATATCAAAATTAAAGTAAATTTCAAAATAAGAATATATTACATAATTATTTTTAAATTAAATGATTAAAACAATAAATATTTTTATGATATTTAATAAATGTTTAATTATATTCAATAAAAATAAATTAAGAAGTAAAATTTTAAATTAGAAATTGAAGAAAGTCTCGTACTAAAAATTATTTTTAAAAATCCATTTATTTAAAATTTTATTGTTTTTTATTATTTAATAATTAAAATTTAAATTAAATTATTAATTAAAATTTATCAAAAATTTAAAAAATATGAGAAAATTATTAAATTTAAAATAAAAAGTGATATTTATACGAATTTTAGTAAATTTTTAACTGATAATTAAAGTGCTGTATTAATATTTTTCTTAAAACATATCTGGGATCAATCCGATCATCCATTTGGATGTAGATGTTTTTATTATAAAGAAACTGATCATAATTATTATGGGTTTCACTAATTATATTAAAGGATTATTATTTCTTTTCAAGAAAACTTTTTCTTAAGAATCTTATTTTGCTTTGTCAAGTAAAACAGAACCCAATTCTTTTTCTCATAATTTGCCTTGATCTTAATAAATATTTTATAATAAAATCGTCAATATTTAATCATCATGTAATTATAAACTGAAGATTCAATCTTGTTTAATCTAAACAAAGTATTTTTTGTCCTTAAAATCTTTTATGAAGTTATTGTCTCCATCGAAGTATGCACGTTGAAAACTTGATTACCAAGAGTGATAAATACCAATTTTTTTATTCATCAATGAGAGAAAAATCATTCTTACTAGCACTTTAATCTCCAAACAGCGGATTAATACTTGGATTATTTTAAACAAAAGATTTTTATGTCCTTAGATTAGCTTTGCCCCAGAAAAATATTAAATATTTTTCACTGTCTCGTTATAGCCAAGGTCTTTAAAGAAAATCACAAAGGAAGAAGCAACCATTTTAATAGAACGAATCCTTTATAAATAGTACATGACTTATACAACAAATCAAAGAATTTATCATTATGAAAATTACAATAAAAAGAGAAAAGAAATTGAGAAGACAGTGGAAAAGTGGACCCTTCGAAAAATTGATGTCCCTTAGGCCGTGTTGCATTCTGGAGGAAGGCCCTGTGGAAATCTTTTAGAGTCAGTGCAGTAATTGTAGATCATGTAATTCTTCTGCACCCACTTGAGCCTCTCCTGATTAGTAGAATCAAGCTCTTCTGAGAGCCAAGAATTGCTAGAAGAGGCAGGGTTTGAGCCACAAGATGATGTTCCAGATGACCAAGTGCAAGCATTCGCATTGAAGTTTCTGTAGGAAGCGGTGAAAGGAGCTTGGCTCCAATCTGTCTTAACAAGCCCTCCCCTTGTGGCCCAATCATCTGCATTCCAGAGACTAGAATAGATCCTCATGGCCTGATTTTTGGGGAACGGAACACCAATTGACTCCAAGTTCTTGAACTCCCTAATTGGAGTACCATCCACTGAGAAGCTGAAACACAACAAACACACTCATTTAGATTAGTTGCTTCCAACACAACTCAGGAAAAAAAAATATTTATTTTATTTTGTTTTATCTTGAGGATTGCATATAGTATATACTTACACAATGCGTTGGGGGTTCCAGAGGATGGAATAGGTGTGAAAATCTGCAGTTGGGTCAAACCAAAGGTAGAATTGTTGCTCCCTATTACCTTTGCCTTGGCTAAACACATTGGTGTGAAGGATGTAAGGATCACCACTCAAATTGCCCAAGAATTCAAAGTCAATTTCATCCCATCCTGCTCCCTTTGAAGATAGCTAAAATTGAACACAAGAAAATCTCTTTATTATTAGTAACCAAAGCTCGTAAAGAATATGAATGAGTTTGATGCAAATAGTAAGGGAAATTACGCTTTGATGCTTACATAATAGGCAGTGACGGTGCCAGCTGAGTTGCCAGGGACCAGTTTTAGCTGCATATCAATTTTGCCAAAAAGGTATTCGCTCTTGGACTGAAACCCCGATCCAGAGGCTGTGTCAAGAGAAAGAGTGAGAAGCTCTCCATTGTTGAGTATCTTGGCACGACCATCTCCCCACGTTAAATCAAAGTCTTGGTAGAAATTGCCCGCAGAGGCAATCACAAAGTAGCCAATAGTTGAGATTAACAGAACTACGACTGCGACTCTTGAAGAGGCCATAGAAAGCTGTTTCAAAACTCAGATAAAAGTAAAGAATGAACAAATGACTGTTTTTGGTTATGTGATATTGCAGAGAATGGCTATCTTTGAATGGAATTTATAGGTGAAATAAAGAGTAGATATGGTCAGAAAGGCGTAGAAAAGAGGAAAGTTAGGAGAAAGTTCAATGTTGTTTAGTTGTTCACAGCTGGTGGAATGGGGAGCGAGTAAAAGAGTGGTTGGTACATAATACATGGATGCCCACAAGAATCATTGTACGCGGTTCTGCATGGAATGCATAGAAGAACCACCGTCATACGATGTTGGAGTAGGTCTCAATTGTCGTATCTAAATCCATCACCGCCTTTCCTTTCACGTTATATTTTAGCAATGGCATGTAGTCAAACATTTTATTGTTCTTTTGATAAATGCAAGTCAAAAATTTAAACCCAAGCCTGCATGACGTGTGCGTAAAAATCACTCTGCACGATCTTGTATTAATTGCTCAGCATAAACCATATTCACACGTAAGTGGAGTGATGTAAACGAGTCTGACATTTGTTTTTACAAGTTATATGAATAAATATCGTAAGTGTATGCGTGTACGGGGGTTTTGCCTTTCCAAGTACTTACTACTAATAGCTTAAAGGGGCCAAATTATCTACAAAAATAAATAAAAATAGCAAAAAATTCTTAAAAAGCTACAAAGGATTGACAAAATTTTACCTTTTGTTTGTCATTAACAAAAATACAGATTGGGTACTTGTTTTCCACAAATAATTTTCCATCCCATTTTGTAGATATGGGGACCGTAGTTGCTCATCTACTCTGCCGAGTCGTGAAATTAGTGGATTATGGTTTAACCACTAAATTGTGTATAAAATAAAATGTTATATATATATAAATAGAATTCTTTTTGTTCAACAAATAAAAAATAGAAATATATTTTCTTATACTGATGAGCATTTGGGCTTGGGCCCCCTTTAATAATTCTGTAAAAAGAGAAAACCGAAAATCAGAGTTATTCATCAAGTGAAAAAAAAAACTTTTTTGGGTCAAAAATAAAAATAAATAATAAAAAGATAACTGTTCATTTAGATTTTTACCAATGTGGGCCTATCACATCTCAAACCCAAATCTGACCCACTTAACCCATAGCCTGTTAAAACTAGTCATCTTCCAAG
Organism: Abrus precatorius; assembly: GCF_003935025.1. Taxonomy (NCBI): domain Eukaryota; kingdom Viridiplantae; phylum Streptophyta; class Magnoliopsida; order Fabales; family Fabaceae; genus Abrus; species Abrus precatorius. The sequence goes on along the minus strand of NW_020874428.1, from coordinate 33,264,585 downwards.
CGAGACGTTTCACTAAAAAGCAAATCTCCCAAGCGAGACACATAAGGGAATTGGGAAACACAGAAGGAATTATAACCGGCCACTCAACCAATAAAGACCTCTTAGCATCCTTTGTAAATGTTGTAGCATCTTGCGAACCTTGTTATACTTTTTTAATCTATAAATATTTAATAAAAATCTCATAATAATAATAATTTTATTAACCTCAATTTTTATATAAACAATTAATAAATAGTAAAATTTTATTAAAAAATATTTATTATGTTTTTATAACTTTAATATAATAATTATGTATTTTTTTTATAAAATTTTCTATTTATAAATATTTAACAGAACTTTAATAATAATACTTGTTTAAAAAACTTTATAAATGCCTTACTGAAAACAATTTAATTTTTATAAGATATTTTTAGTTTATTTCAATAATTTTTTAGTATAATTTATCAAAATAAATTATTTTTATCTTATTTTAATAAATTTTATCATTAAACTTATAACATAAATTATAGTTTTTTAAAAAACATTGAATAAGCATTTACTTAATCGCTATTTTCAAATAAAATTAGTCATGATTTGTTTATAATTATTTACTCTCTTTTTTTCATATATACATATATTAATTTTAAAAATATTAATGATTTGTTTCATACTACAAATATGCGCAGTCTCATGACATTCTTAATTTTATTTTTAATAATCATTCCTTAGTGTGAGTAACAGTACATTCAGGTGACAATCCATAAGGGAGCCGTTTCAAGTCAGTACAGTAGTTGTAGATCATGTAATTCCTCTGATCACGTGGCATCCAAATCTTGTCCAATCCATGATCTATCAGAGGAACTATAATTGGTCGTGCAATAAGATGCATCATCAGACCAAACACAAGCATTGGAAATCAAGTTGCTAAAGGAAGCAGCGAATGGAGCTTCTGTCCAATTGTCTTCACCAACCCGCCCCTTGTAGCTCAGTCCTCTGCATCCCAGAGGCTACCGTATATCCTCATTGGTTACTTTGGAAAACGGACCCCAATTCACACATAGTTCTTGAACTCTCGAACGGGAGTGCCGTCCACATAGAAACTATAGAAGCGGTAACAAAATAAATGCATATATTAAACCACATACATATGTATTAAATGAAATGTGGCTTGGGTCTGCATACTCTAATTATTTAAAAAATTCATACATGACGCTTTGGGGATTCCATAGAACGGAGAAGGTGGGAAAAGTGTAAGTGGGGTCAAACCAGAGGGAGAATTGCTGTTCTCGGTTGCCTTTCCCTGTGTGTCTATATTGGTATGAAGAATGTAAGGGTCCCCACTTAGATTGCCCAATAATTCAAAGTCAATCTCGTCCCGGGTTGACCCTTTTGAGCTTAACTGCGTTATGCATGCAGCAAAGCGCGTGGTGAAGTATCTGGCCACACCGTTATCCCAAGTGATTTCAAAATTTTGATGCAGATCACTGGCATATTCAGACACATGAGAGCTAATCAAGAATGCCAGAAGGAACATTTTAATTTGAGAACAAAAGGAAGACATGTTTTTAATGTCAGTTCCGGGTATAGTAAGTATGAACTGTGAAGGGTGCATGGGGAAATACATGAAAATAGAAAGAGGAGATGCGTTGATATGATCATTAAAAGAGGAGTTGCTAAATTCCAAATTGCGGGGTTGATATGAACATTGAAAGAGCTGGATACAGATGGCAGTAAAAACCAATTTCCACAGTGAATCTGGGCATGTCTACCAGGTGACAGCACAAGTTTCAGTCAGAAAACACGTTGATGTAGCTTTTTGACCATCGTAATTACGTATTTAAGTGAGGGCGGAAAAGAATTGCATCTATTTGTTTCTGGTTTGCCACGTATTGCTAAATATAAATGAATAGATTAGTAGCCCGTATGTTTTAATGTTACACTTAGTGAAAATTGGTTTCTTGAACTTACATTAATGATTTCTTGAAATTGGACATGACTTTTAATGTAAATTTGATGATATTAATAAGTTATTAATTATCTATTTAAATTAATATATCTTTTTTAAGAGCATGATTTTTAACGTAAGTTTGACTGTATTAATTAACTGAGTTACACCTTGCGTTTTACAGCTTAAGTAACGTGTACTTATTATTATTGTTTTAAGAATAGATAAAATAGAACGTAATAAGTTGTGGTTAAAACTCATTCATTATCTACTTTCACTTTACTGAAAGTAAATTTATCTACTTGTTGCTCGCGTGTTGATTCCCCTATTTCTCCTATGAATGATCTTCGACGGGACAAGAAATGAGAACGAATTAGATGGGACACTAGCGCTATTATCTCCAATTAATAAATTGGTAATTAAATAGAATATATATTATTTATTTCCAAGAGCAAGAGATAAAGTATTTTTTCTGTTTTTGAAAAAAAACTAGTATGAGTAAAGTATGTTGCTTTTGTAAATTTAGCCAAAAGTACATGAATTGAGACCAAGTCTGACCCACAAACGTAACGAGACATGGCTAAAATCTCGAGCATAACGGTCTGAGGCTCCACAAATACGAAGAGGATCGACGTGTATTACTTGGACAGCTTTAATTGCAGTGATTGTACATGTACCATACTCCTATACTTTGCCGTCAGTTCCACCGCATGCACCAAGGAAATCATTCATAGCACCCCCCAAGTGATCTACTCGGATCTCTCTCACCAGGGAACACTTCTCTAATATTCAGGTTATTCTTCGCGGTTAATTAAATTCATGCATTTTTTTCACTCTTTATCTCTTCCTGTTTGCAATTCATGAATCTTTAACTGAGAATGATGTCTGTGATGCAAGTTATGATACTCCTATAATGCTAATGCATCAAGATTTATGAGTCTGCAACTCATTTTGTCTCCTGATTTGTCCGATGAGAAATGCAAAGTGAGAAAAGATTCGTCCTTTGTTCCTAACCCTTTTTTCCTATGTTTGAATTTACCTATTCTGCTATTCAAATGGATTGTAGATGACTAAAATCAGCGGTGTTAAAAGATGTGCGAAACTGCATTGGTACTGGAGGGATGCTATTAACATTCTTTAAAAGAATTTAACTTTGACTGTAAAAAAGTTTATGACGTCAATTAATTAAAAAATATTGTAAATATGACTTTTAAAATAACAATGTATTATTAGATGGCAATGTCAATTTTTTTTATATATATTTTGTGTATTTTAATTTAATTTTAAATAATCAAGTAACACTATTAAATTAAAAAATATATTTAATTAATTTGAAAAAATTAAACATCTTGGTTTTAAGAGTATAACTGAATGAAAAGAAATTTTAGATTTTTTTTTTCTAATCAAACGCTATAAAAAGGTTGAACAACGTTAAAAATATAGTTTTAATACACTTATTTATTTATGATGAAAATTTATTAAAAATTAGAAGTGAGGGAGAATTATTAAAAATTATGAGTTAGAACTATTAAATTAAAAGTAAAATTTATATATTTTTTTAAAAATTGAATAAATTTTAGTTAATAAATAAAATATATTAAAAAAGTGTTAAAGAGGATATTATTATAACGTCTGTCAAAGAGTCGATAGCTTTAAATTGTAATAATGATTCTCAAATCTTACTATATATGAAACTAATTTTCTTTTTCTTTTTCTTTTTTGGTTAATTCTAACATACATAGCCTCCAAAGTTGCCAGATAGATAGAAACGGGCCAATCCATGCTTCTAGAAGTTGCATGTACTTTCAAAGGAAAAAATCAATTCCTCCACGGGCTGGCCCCGCGGCTGACTGGGCAATTGGGAAGCCCAAAAGGTGACGCTGAAGATAACAGAGCCTAAATTCTTAAATACTCAAGTTGTTGTAGCACTTTGGATAAATCCTACGAATCATAAATAACACTCACTTGCAAGAGGCGAATAACCTAGGTTTAGTTTGGTAGAAGAATCCTAGGAAGTCATAGCTATTGCGCCGTATGTGTTTAAAATAATGCCTTCCCTAAGAAGCACCACTTAATGGACCACTCAAAACTATGATCATTATGATGCTAATCAAACCAAATGCTATCCAGCTGTTTAGTTACCACTTCATCCCACCAACCAATTTTTATTATTCGAACACATCCCCAAGCCCCCCACAAACCCCAAACACTACTATAAATTGGACGAGAGCGCCGTTTTACCTTCTCATCAATTCTTCACTGAATACCAATTCTGGCTCACATACACAAAAAAAACTCTTCAGCAAATAAACTGAAGCATTACACCCTGTCCAATGGCTACTTTCTGTTTCTCTTCGGCTCCTTTTCCCAATGCATTCGTTGCGCTTGTCATAGCGTTTCTAATCTCTGTGCCTTCCATGGTTGCCTTTGCTGGTAACTTGTACCAAGATGTTGATGTCACTTGGGGCGATGGCAGAGGTCAGATTCTGAACAATGGTCAGCTTCTTACTCTGTCACTTGACAGGGCCTCTGGCTCTGGCTTTCAGTCCAAGAATCAGTATCTCTACGGCAAAATTGACATGCAAATCAAACTTGTCCCGGGAAATTCCGCTGGCACAGTCACCGCTTTTTACGTGAGTACCCTTAATCAATCTTAATTCAAAAAGGTTGATTTTAAATAACAATAACTTGCTTAACACAACACACATAGGCCTGTTCATGCATGTAGCTTCGTTCTAATATATTATTTCTGCATTCCACATGCAGTTACAGTCATCCGGGTCATCTTGGGATGAGATAGACTTTGAGTTTCTGGGCAATCTGAGCGGTGATCCTTACATAGCTCATACTAATGTGTACACCCAAGGCAAAGGTAACAGAGAGCAACAATTCTACCTATGGTTTGACCCAACTGCAGATTTTCACACCTATTCCTTTCTCTGGAATCCTGTACATGTTGTGTAAGTTTATAAAATTCGAAGCATATATATTATACCCTGTACTTCAATATTAATATTCAACTCAATGATGCTGTTGACTAATTGCATGGATTCTTTAACTTTTCAGGTTCTATGTTGATGGGAGACCCATTAGAGAGTTCAAGAACATGGAGGGTGCGGGTGTTCCCTACCCAAAGAACCAGCCAATGAGGTTATACTCTAGTCTGTGGAACGCTGATAACTGGGCAACAAGAGGAGGGCTTGTGAAGACAGATTGGAGTCAAGCTCCATTCACTGCGTCTTTCCGGAACTTCGGAGCCAATGGTTGTGTATGGTCCAATGGGGTTTCTTCATGCAATTCCACCTCTTCTGACAAGGCTTGGCTATCTCAAAAGCTTGATGCCACTAGCCAGAAAATGCTGAAATGGGTGCAGAAGAATTACATGATCTACAATTACTGCGCAGATAATCAACGGTTCCCTCAGGGTCTGCCTCTGGAATGCACAGTGCGCACCAAGTCATAAGAGGATACAACTCATGTTCTTGCATATCTTGTGTATTATTTTTGTCTTATTATATTGTTTGTCATTCTTTTGGCAATTAAATTTAAATTATGTTCAGTTATGTTCAATTATGTTCAGTGGTGTTGCTAATATAATAACACTGATTAAAATATAATAAGAACGAAGGCAGTACCTTAAACCAACTAAAAAAATTGATAAATATTAACAAAATTGATAAATGCATGAATTTGTTTCCTCTTTTGGATGATTTATATATATATATATATATATATATATATATATCTTATAATTTAATTCAAAAAATTATAAATAAAATTAGAAGACTATTTTTTTACTCATTCAAATAATATTTTATCTTTAATTTAGTCCCGTAAAAATTAGTGAGTAGAAAAAGAAAAAAAAACAAAATTAAATATTTAATTATGATATAATAAAAAAATAATAGAAGAGATAAAAAAAAGGAAAATAAAAAATAATAAATATAAATCAGTTATTTCTTTACTATCTTGTAATTTGTGTAGTGCCTTATGACTCAATAAATATAAATAAATACTCTTTTATCAAGTCAGTTTTTTTTTTTCTGTTAAGGTTTTTTAAGTTGTGTAGTGCCTTATGACTCACCAGGGGCATTAAATAGATCAACTTATAAATTTTGAAATAATTTATAATAAAATATTAATAAAAAAACTATTAAATTATTTTAATAGATTCAAAATATGTTACAAAATATTATAGTTAATAAATAATAATTAAAACCTCAACTGGTAGAATTGAACTTGAGTAATTAATAATAATAATAATAATAATAATAATAATAATTTATGAATAATAATTGTCACACTATAAAAGCTTATGTTTAAATAATAATTTTTAAAATACTTAATTTAATAAATTATAAAAATATTATGGATGATTTATTATTATTTTATTTAATATTTTTTATAAATGAATGAATCAATGCGTCAATAAATTAATTAATTAATTAATTAATTAATTAAATTATCACCCATGCTTTTACTTAAGAATTATACACCTTGACTTCTGATTTTGGCGTCCAATCCAAAAACAAGTGTTTTCAAGGAAAGCGTTTGTAATTGAATCAATAAATTTAATATTTATTATTATTATTATTATTATTAAAAAAGATACTTGAAAATATTTGTCTATAGTGATAAATAGATATTAAACTAGTTTTATGAGCGTGTAAAATATTCAGGTATTTTATTTTAAAATAATATATATTTTTTAATAATTCAAGAATAAAATGTTTGTAATTCTTTAAATAATTATATTATATAAAATATTTTTAGTAATATTTTTTAAAAATATTTTAAATTAATTAAAAATATAAAATATAAAATTATAAATATTTTACTAATAAAAAAACTATATAAAATAATAAAATAATATTTTGTTAACTTCAACTTTTAGGACTGATATTAAATATTATAAATAATTTTTTTATAAAATATATATATATATATAATGTTTTTTAAATTAAAATTATATAAAATATAATAAATATTTTTTAATAAATTATCATTATTATTATTAATTATTTCTTTCAACTTTAGGTTAACATATTCTAATATAAATAAATAGTTTTGTTTCTAAGATTTTAAATTAAATTAACAAAAAAAGGAAAAACAAGTAAAAATTAAACCATTTGTAACGAAATAATAAATTTATCATTTCATTCTCAATTAATTTTAATCTTAAAAAATACATATAACTAATTATGAAAGATACTAATTTATAAATGTCTCATTTTTTAATAAAATACTTATTTATAATATAAATATTACACTTAGTGCTTAAAATATACAAAGTCAATTTAATATTTAAAAAATAAATTATTCTAAATTATATAGTCTATCATTCATTTTAATAATAAAAAAACTAAAATATTAAAATTAATAACTGAATGTCCTTCATTATATATTCTTATCTGTAATTTATGAATTAATCTTGCAATATGACATGTTAAATGTAATGTAATTAAAAAAATGTTACATTATCATGTTACGTCACATAAAATTTAGTTGATTTTCCTTTAAAGATTTCAGTATTTAAAAAAAATTACTACTTTATCATGATATTAATTTATTTGAATATTTTTATATAATTTATATAAATAAATTGTGTAAAAAATCTAAAATATAAGTAAGTTGTGTAAAAAAATGTAAAATACGAGATTAAAATATATATTTTACATATATCAATGCAATTTAGATTATAGTTAATGTTTTATTGTAAATTAACACTGCTTAAATGAAATAAAACATTAAATATACTAATAAATACAAATTTTTTGGGATCATAAAAGAGACTTGTTATTCTATTTGTAATTTTAAGTTGATCATTAATCAATATTTAAATTAGGTTAAAATCATATTTTACAATATGTTAATTAGCATAGGGTTATACAGGTAATATTCCATATTTACTCACTATGAGAGGTTACATTGCATAATTATTTTAAAAAATATTTTTTAATATAATTTTTTAAATAAATAAAATGTTTAATTCTAAGCATACAAAAATAAATAAATTTATTTAAAATGAAAATAGAAGAGATTTTACAAAAAATATTACATTAAAAACTAAAAAGAAAGTTCAAAAAAGCTAAAAAAAAACAATTTATGTCACTGAATTAATTAAATATAATAATAAATAATAAAATAAATCGTTATCTTAATAAAAAAACTATATTTTAAAAAGAGATTTTGAATATTACAACTGCATAAATAATAAATATTATATTTACCTAATAAAATTTGTTAAAGGAAATTCCTTTTTTAGTTATTTTATAATTATTTACCTAATACTATATTATTTTATATTATCTAAATGATTTGATTTATGAGTGACTGTGTCAAAACAAATATACAATTAATTATAAATCAGAATAAGTATATAAAATATAATAAAAAATCATCATAAAATAATTAAGAAAGGAAAGTACAGAGACTAAAAAATTAATAATTATTTTGCACTTTTACTAAATACTTGAGTTATACAGAAGTCTTTGTGCAAATATAAGGGAATGTAAAAGATGTGATTCTCAAAGAAAAATTAAAATCATATAAGTTTAGTCTATTTTTTGTTAGAGAAACATTGATCTGAAATGAAAAAAAAGAAAATTAAAAAAAATATGAAAAGATAAATCAGTTAAAAATAAATAAATAGAATAAGAATCAACAAAAAAATTTTAACTATAAACTATTAGAAAAAATTATAATATAGAAGAGTCATGGGAGAGTTCTTACAAAGGAAAAAAGAGAATTTTTACACAGAAAATAAAAAAGACTGTTATAAATTTGATCAGTGAATCAGTTCTCAACTCTTACTATTTTGGCCCACTTTTATTTAGAAAATATATGTGTCAGAGCTAAACTCTGTTATAAAATGAATTATTAAAAATAGGATAAAAAATGTAATTTTAAGGATTAGCCCATAAATTATAATTCTATTTGCCAACTACGATGTCAAACATGACACATTGAATGTAATGGTAACATACTTACATATAGAGTGTTATATTCACAACTCTTTAAAAGTAATTAAAAAATTATAAATTGTAAAGAATGATAAATCACATATTTATAGACTAATTTTAATATTTTATCTTTTAGATTAAAATAAACTGTTCCTATAAGAAATACACTAGTTTTATATGATCTCTTCTTCTATCCTTTTATGACATTTTCGTGAATACTTTTAGATACTTTTTTACATGATATGGAGAAAGTACTTGCAAAAGACACTTCGATGATAAAATCAAGTATCGATTTAAGCAATAAATGTTATTTTATATTTCAAAAGTCAACCATTTTTACCTGTACCTCTTCTTTCCTTTTATAGAAAATATATTGGACTGATGAACTTTATGATTCACCCCTCCAGTCAGATTAAAACAATTTAATAAGGATAATTAAAATATATTAAAATAGATATATCACATTAATCATCTACTTAATTAGAAGGCTAAGATCAGGGCTGAGTCATATAGCCTATCAGCCCAATATAGGAAAGAAAAGGTACAGGTAAAAAGAATTAACTTTTGAAATAAAAAATATCACTTATTACCTAAACCGACACATGACTTCATTATCGGAGGAGTACCTTTTGCAGGTACCCTCTCTACATTGTATAGAGAAAAATATGAAAACATTTGCGAAGATGTCACACGGGAAAACAAAAGAAGAGATCATAGAATATATTTCCTTCAATAACATAAACAATTGACAGTACAACTAAAAGATATATATTTAGAGATTAATTTTTTTTTTAAAGTTAATTAAAAAACTCCCTATTTGTGGATATAAACGGAAAAATAAATAAATCTAGTTTAGTTATTAAGCTTTCGTTTATGACTTCGAAATGCTATATTGATAAAGACGCACTGCAATTTATATATGGCATCACGAAAAATCAACAGAAAAAAAAAAGAAATATAAATTAAAAAAACTAAAATAATATAAAAATTAAATATATTTAAGCTAAGTATAAGAATGAGTTTCATAATTCCATTCAATTCAGGTTCAGGTCAATCTCATGATTACCAATCCAACCCTCCAACAAACTCAGCAGTACGGCGAGTTAGGGTTTATCATTAATTTTATTTATTTAAATTTTAATAAAGTTTTTTATATTAAATTTATTTCAATTAAAAATTAATAATATTTATATTTACATAAAAAATATATTAATTTTAAATTTAATATTATGCACAATTAGTCATAAAATTAGGATTTTAACCATAATAATGTAATTTCAAAAAATCATATTATTTATAAATAATTACCAAAATAAATAAATTTAATTGTGTTTTAAAAATATTAAACAATTAACATAAATCATATATCATAGATTAACATCTCATGTGTCGTGTTATGACCCTCTTTATATGAGATATACAATGAAGTTTGATACTTAAATTATAATTTATTTTTCTTTTTATTCTGCTCATATTAAAAATTGTTATATAACACAAGTTGAGTGTTATTTTTTGGCATTTAAATCTTCATTTTCTTTCCACCAAATTTTAAAATTTTATTTGAAATTTAAGTTTTCATTTCATGTTAATTTTTAAATTTAAAGTTAGATTTTAATTCTCTCTCATATTAATTGAAATTGAAATTTAAAATTTAGTTTTTTCTTTGACTAAAGTTTAAATTCAATTTTTAAAATTTTTTAAACTATAAATTTTGATCAAAATAAAAAAATTAAAATTAAAATTAATTTATTTAAAGTGAAATTAAAAACTTAAATTTTAAATTCAAACTCGAATCAAAATAAAATTTTTAATATTTAAAATTAAAATTCTAACATTAGAATACAACACTTCATATATCAATTTACAGTAGAAATAACAATGGATAGGGTATGGATAGAGTAATATAGTACCAATTTTCATACCCACGTTTTAAAAAAATATTCGTACTAAATCTTATACCTGTATGGATAGTAATTTTAATTCTCATATTCATACTTTTTAGGTACTTACATATCTATATTCGCCCCTATTTGTAAATAAATTAATACTATTTGTAAAAAGTTTATTTGAGGGTCTCTAAATAGTAGAAAATGTCATTTGATTGGTTGGGAGAAATTTTGCAAGTCTAAAAATGAAGCAATTTAGGCTTTAAAGATATTAATCTTGTGAATCAGGCTTTTATTATAAAACTCTGTTGGAGGTTTATTAATTCTCCTAGTGATTTGTGAGCTAGAGTCCTTAATAGTAAGTACAAGTTCTCCCTAGGGAAAAATCCTTTCCTGTGTAATAATAAAAAATCCCCCCCTTTATGGAAGAGCATGGTTTTGGTCTAGGATTGCTTTTATAATGGGTTAGGATGGATTTTAGGTGATGGTTTATCTATCCGATTTTGGAAGGATAATTGGATCCTGCCAAATCAGAATCTCTTAAGTTTTGCTACTCAACCCATCCCTGATAATGATTTAAATGATCTAGTGGCCCTCTTTGCCATCCATGGGGGATGGGATTGGTCAAAAATTAGGAAGTTCCTTCTTGACCAATCTTGTGATTTGATTGCCCAGGTTAATCCACCTGTAATTACTATTGGTCAGGATAGGATGGTTTAGAAGCTTTCTAATAATAAGAACTTTTCTCTGAAATTTGCTTACAATTTAATCACTAATGTTAAGCCTTCCAATTCTGAAAATAATAAATTATTTAAATTTGTTTGGGATTGGGAGGACTCTTTTAGGATTTCAGTTTTTTTATAAAAAAATTACTCATGGTAGGCTTTTAACTAATGTTGAAAGATCTAATTGTAATTTGACTGATTCCCCTATTTGTTTCAGATGTAAGGAAGCTCCTAAATCTGTTATTCATGTTCTCCGAGATTATTGAGCAGTTAAAGCTATTTGGAAGCAAATCTTTTCCCCTAATAATTGGTCTCCTTTCTTTAGTCTTGGCCTTTTCTAACTGGCTAACTTATAATTTGTCTAATATGAATTTTCCTTTATACCCTGTTTGGAACAAGCTTTTTGGTGTTGTTGTTTGAAACTTGTGAAAGAATAAATTGTGTTTTATTTCAGAATAACCCTCAGACTGATGCTACTCTGCTCCATAAAATTCTGCTTGATTTTAATTATTTTCTTTATTGTGATAGGGATAAACAAAGGAAGAATTCTAGCATTTGGGATGCTTATAGTCTTGTGAAGTGGCAGCCCCCTCCTGAAAAGTAGTTGAAGCTTAATATAGATGGTGCAATTTCTCATTCTCTGGGATTAGCTAGCTAGGTGGGCTTATTTGTGATGGCAAAGGCAGATTTATAGCCGAATTTTACAGATCTCTAGCCCCTTGTACTCCTGTTATGGCTGAGCTTTGAAGTATATTTTGCAGTCTCCAACTTGTGATATCTAAGAATATCCAACTTATCTGCATTGATTGTGACTCCAAAGAAGTCATCTCTCTCATTCTAAATGTTCAAAATTATAAAAATCCTTATTTTTTTGTAATTAATAAAATTAAAAATTTGCTTAGTGGGATTAAATTTATTAGATTCCAACATGTTTGATACTTTAGAGTTTTTTTTTACATCTTGATACTTTTAGAGTGTTGCGACCTAGGCTATTGTCCTAGTTTATTTTTTGTTTTGAGCTTTTAAGCTTTTAAGCCCCATTTAATAAAAAAATAAATAAATGCATATATAAAATAAATTTAATTTAAAAAGACAAATAGTTTTTTAAATTATTATTAAAAATAAATTGTCATTAATGTCATATAAAAGTTATTAATTTTTATAATAATTAATATAAAATTTATGTTCATTATATATTTTAATTAATGGATAATGTAAACAATATTGTACTGACAATACAATAAAATTAAGCTCATATAAAATATATAAATCTTTTCTATGGTATTTTTTTAAACTAACTGTATCCCATTCTGATATTAAAAATTAAATATAAGTCATGATAAATAAAAGCCAGGATTAATCTTTAACAACTATTTTAAATAATGAAAACAAAATGATTTATCTGCGAGTTTTCTTCTTCTTTTCAAAGTAAATTAACAATATCTAATCAAATATTTATTCAATTTTAATTGAAATAAAGTGGAACATATAATCAAAATTATACTTTTATATTTTTAAATTAATAATTTTTTATTATTTTAAAATAATTATTGTTTAAAATGGACAAATATTTCTGTAAAATTACATTTAAATAAACGAAAAGTTATAAAAGTTAAGTGTACTAATTTGGGATTCACAAATTGATCCAACCCTTTTTGGATGAGCTCCCATGAAACGGAGGCAAATTCGGTCGAGCCAAATATATTTATTTAAAAAAAAAAAAAGTTAATGACTCATTTCGCATATTTTTGTCCGTTTATTTCGACTCGCATATCTGCATTAATTTACCTTGGCACTTGTGGATTCACCCAATTTAAATATTTTAATTAGTGCCATATGTCCCACACGCACGTTGAGTCACCTTAAGTGAGCCCAAGTGCCAAGCTTAGGTCATTTTCATTTTCTTTTTTCATCAATTTAGTACTTGCATGCAGCTGATTGCGAAAAAGAGAAATGTGATTCATACTCCAAAAAACTTATAATATATTTTGCAATAACAAGAAAAATTGATGTCATAAAATATAAATTATAAAAAAATAAACACTAACTAATATCATTATAACAGTTTTAAAGAATTAAAGATAATTTTTTTATTAAATAAATATTATTAATACACTTTTTTATAATTTTTAATGTATCTTAACATAATTTTTATTTTTTTACTTTAATTTATTAATCCGTATCTCTTTTTGTGTGAATAGTAACTAGTGTCCCTATGACATTAATTAAGGAAACTGATAAGCAAAACCTTCATAAAAAATTTGAAATATAAATAATATTACTCTTGCAAAAATATGCGGTGGGTATGAGAGATACGAAATTGTTGACAACTATACTTAACAACGTTTGGATTTGAATGTAGCAACCAACCATTTATGAACAGTTGAAATTAGTTGGATCACAGATGTGATAATAAGTAGACTAGATAGGTAACAATTGCTACAATTTAATGAGGATTGCTTTGTATATGTATAGAGTACTCTTCTAATTTCGTTCCACATGCGCATGATCATGTGTATATTCTAAACAAGTTTACGAAAAGAAATTAAAAATCACTTTCCAGCTAACTATTTTTCACGAACTGAAGAAAAAAACTACCTTTTCATTTAAAATTTGGCCTGTGGCCACTTTACTTTCTTGGAAGTACTAACATGGTGGGGCGAGAAAAAAAGGAGGTAGAGGTTTGAGTAAATTATACATACATACAACTGTAAAAGGAAATTAAGAGAAAAAAAAAAAACTTTTTTCTGACACAATAATTAAATACACATGAAGATAAAGATTCAACCAATCTGGTAGTGATAAGATAGATAATAATAGAGGTTAGTTAATCGTTGAGGTTATTGATACACAACTCACCCGTGGATTGTTCTCTGCCAGTTGTGTGAAAAGTCAACGATTTAGTAAACATAGTACACATCACCCACAATTCAATAAATAAGCTCAAGGTGGAGCTGAAAATTAAGAACACGAGATAGGAATAGAATCGATTAATCTGAAAAAATGAAGCTGGGAATGGCAAGAGGGGAAGTCTATCTAAGGGTCTCAGCAATAGTGGTGTTGGTATTAACAACTTGTTTAGTTGCTTTTGATACTCAAACGAAGGTTGTGTTATTAAGTATTGAGAGGAAGGCTACCTACAAAGACTTGAACGCTCTCAAGTAAGAGTTCCTTCTTTATATATATATCTTTTCTGATTGTTGTGGCTTCATATTCCCAAATTAGAGCCTGGAATTTAATGTTTTTATAGGATCTTGGTCTATATTACATCTGCGGCTGCTGGTTATAACACGCTTCAATTATGCAAACCCTCAACTTGTTCTAAAGAAAACATCAAAGGGTCTTACATATGCATGGGTTGGATTTGTTTCTTGTTGGATCTGGTAAATCCTCGTTTCCCGGCTATCCTTATTTTCATATGCGCATATATTACAATCACGATATATATAATTTTAACCTGCTACTGGGGGATGAAATAATTAACTAAAGCAGGTTCAGAGTCATCAAATTGTTTAGTACAAATATTAGTTTACTAATTAAGATGTTTTATTTTGCTAGAATTCATGGAGCTAGCTTAACATATCGCTGCACTACATCTTAATTAGGTAGCTCTTGTTATCTCCCTAAAAGGTTAAAAATTTTGTACTCTGATGGCAACCCAGGTGGGTTATGATAGAGTTGTTTCTTTCCCAATTAGAGTTGGGATTGGTTGTTTATTCAAGGAAAAGTAGGAATCTATCTGGCACAATTAAAAAAATCATCACTAAATTAAATGAAATTTGGGTAGAAGTCACGAGTTAAAATTGGAGCGATATTGGTCCAATAATATGATGAGAATTTCTAATACCGTATTAAAAATAAAACCTAATTCACCTTCAAAAATTAATTTAAGGAAAAGGATTCTCTAAACCTTATAAATATATTTAAACTATATTTTAAATTAAATTGAAATTTGATTTGCTAGTCCTTTGACCAAATATTATTTGGTTTATGTAAAATTTGTGAACAGATGGCAGTGTACATTACATTTGCCGCAAATACTGCAGCAGTTGGAGCCTCCGTGATGGCAGTAACGGGATCAGAAGCCTTACAGTGGCTTAAGTTATGCGACAAATTCACAAGATTTTGCCACCAAATAGGAGGAGCTTTGTTATGTGGCTATGTAGCTTCCATCCTAATGGCTCTAATATCCACTGTCTCAGCCTATAAAGTGTTCAGCTTGTACTCACCAAAGTGGTTCCTTCGTTTAAAGAGCATGTGAATCGTGATCATTATCTTTCAAAGCATACTCTAATGAAGTTTAGAACAAGAAGCAAAACATGAAGATGAAGCGTTAAAGAAAGGTCCGTCAAAGCCTCAAAGGGTGGGTATAGTAATCCAATGCTAATAGTTTGATGTATTTTAATCTCTTTTCCTTGGGTTTTTATCACTTACATTTTGTTTGGGTCAGAAAAGAAATATCAAAGAAAAAAAAATAAAAGAAAGAGATAGGAATTAGGAGAGATGAAAATAATCTGAAAATATACTATTTTAGTAGATATATAAAAATAAAAAGGAAGAAAAATGTGTTTTTACCGGCTTGAATAAATTAAAAATGAATAAAAATATTATGAATGAAGAAATTTTTATCCTTACATATATGTATTTATTTGTCATTTGAAATGATTATGTTTTCTCACCAACTAAAATGCTTAATTGGGGTAATTGAGGTAACATTTAATTTTCTCGCAATTTGGCCAAGCATAATCGATGGTATGATATGTGGTGTGTGATATATAAAGGTCTAATATATATAGTTGGCCGAATACCACTATTTTTTTAAAATAGTCATAATCACTTTTACGATTGAGGCTAAATACTGATTATTAAATGTAAATTAAATTAAATATTCAGATTAAACGTAAGAGTTTATATATATATATATATATATATATATATATATATATAATATTGTACAATAATATTTGTATATTACTTGAAAAATAAAAAGCAAAAGAAATTAGGTAAAATGTATTTTTCATTTTAATTTTATATAATTTTTTACATGCAATTAAGTATCACGACTGATTTCCATATCATTTTATTTTGGTTAATTGATATAATGTTTCATAAATATTAACTATGTATATTAATCAGTTAATTAACAGATAAATAATATATTATTAATTAGCATGTTAATCGGTATATGAAAACCATTTGTTAATTGCTGACAGATTAAAAGATAAAATTTAATGTGGGTTTTAGACGTCAAAAAGTTAATTTCGACCTAAAAAATATATTAAGGAAACTATGGATGTTTTATCTCTGTTTTAGACTATATTTTTCTCCTCACATTATGGTTTAAAATTTTTTTATTAACTACAAATATAAAATAACTTTGTATTTTAGTTAGAGACTATAAATTTCGATTATTTTACCTATTAACTTTATAAGATTTTTGCTTTATTCTTTAATTTCGTAAATATTAATTACAATCCATTTTTCTATCATTACATATGAGAGTAAACAATAATTTATAGAGTTAGATATTAAAAATAAATTTTTTATAAAATCAAGGATTAAAATGACAGATACTTATCTAAATAATATGAAAAAATAATACTTGCAGAACTACTGATAAATTTTGTATGCGCTGACAAAGTAAAATTAGTTGACTAAAATATTACCTTTTTTAGGTCAATAAAATGTAACTTTTAAACCACATTATCTGTAAAGTTTAATCGAGCTTATTTAATATTAGCTATAAATTATTTTATAAAAAATTTGAAAAATTGTAAATGTTCTGCTTACTATAAACGACAGAAAGAAGCTATTAGATGAAGTTTTCAGTTTTATATTTTAGACGATACTTTTTTCTGCAAATTTGACATGGATTAGAAAATATTAGCATACTACGTCATAGCTGAAAAAGTTTCCCAAAATATGTGTGTCCACTCTTAGCCCAATAACTTGGGGGGAATACACCCAAAATTTTATTTAGATGGGGCCTATTGTTTTTTGTCAGTTTTTGAAAATGTAATTTCATTTGTTTGTGGTAAACATAATGTTGTAAAGTTTAAGAAGTAACCCTTAAAAGAACGTTTTGGGTCATCGGCTTAAATAAAATTAATGGCCCATCACTTAGGTCATATTTGAAAATTGACCTTGTGCCAAATAAAGTCAGGCCTAATCTTTAATTTAGTTCATAAAAATGTATCCTTTTCCTTTGTTTCATTTTTGGTCATGAGGATCGAAGCTAACACGGCCATGCATCTGTGTGGACTTGCCCAATCTAATTAAGCCCAATTCTGATGGATATCCAACATTTGTCATTTTAATTTTAATATGATATTCGAGAAAAAAATTAATATGATACACATGCAATTTAATTTTTATAAATAAATTTAAGATTTTTTATTTTAATTTTTTAATGAATCAAATATCCATGATTATAACGGGTAAAACACAAGTCGACGAAAACTCTTCTGATACTCGATAATCCATATATATTATCTATTTTTCACAAAATGATTAAATATTTATTGACAGAGACAACACCAGTCCGTATTAAAAAAAAATGTATATCAATGGTAGAAATCATATTTGGATTATCTATTACAATCTAACCGGCCACAAAAAAGAAGAAGAAAAAAGCACAGTTATTAAAATAAAGATAAAGAATTGGGAAAAAAAATAGTTATGCCATGATATTAAAAACATCGGAAGAAATGATTATTTGTTTTTCCTTTTTTATGAATCAGAATTTTAGGACGAGGAAATACTATCTTAGTTCAAGGTAGAAAAGTTTCAAATTTAAAGAGTGCTTATTAAAAAATATGATTTTTAATTATATGATAATTTATAAACAATATATATTTTTTACTATAAATATATTTTAATCAAGTTTAAAAAGTTATATTCAAATCTTACTTTAATGAGACAAATAAATTTTGAAATATGCAATTTAGTAGGAAAGAGACCAAATCATGCTTTATTCGTGTAACCCATTGAAGATTGAATGATTTGTTTTAAAATAATCAGTGTACTTTGAAAGATAATTAACCTGAATTAAATTGATGTTAATCAGTTTGATTCAATGTGACACAACGAGTTTTTTTTTATCAATTTTTTTTTTTTTACATAAACCCAGATCTAAGTCCAATTGTTCTATGAGAAAATAATAAAACATTATCCAAAAATTCTTGAATAAAGCACATTAAATAGAATATTATACAGAGGCAACAATAATTAGAAACATTAGAATTTACAGAACAAATTGCATTTTTTTTACAAAAAAAAATAATTCATTTATTATGAGAAATCTTTCAATTATACTTTTTTTCTCTTTCTTTAAAACATATAATTAGAAAGAGGATCCTTTTAAACAATTTTGACACAAATACTCAAAATTGAATACATATAAACCCACACATAAAATTTAATTTGGTTTGAATCAATATTATAATAAAAATTGGAAAATGAGTTAAACCAAATGATTGTTTTTAAAATATACAAAAAAAGTATCAATTTTGTTTTGTTTTCAAATTTTCAATTCAAAATTTAAATTTAACTTGATTTGATATGTTTGAACAACCCCAATTAAAACCAGCCACATGACACCTTGAAATTGTAAGTGATTATCCCATGCACAACACAAACACAAGATGAAGTATAACTACATCAAAAAGCTTAATCTGATGGGAAGGAAACCAAACCTTGTAGGAAACGGAAATAAAAAGGAAAACACAAATTCATGAAAAGAGTAACATAATCCAGATTATCTTCACATGAAGGAACACGGTTCATGCAAACTAAACGATAATGACAGACTAAGACTAATTAATCAAAGTGGAATCACTTTGACATGGCTTTGTTACTTGTTGGATACAGCTTTCTTTGCTCCAAAACCACTCTTGTCAAAGGAAAACTTTTAGTGTCCGTTACGTGTCAAATTCTTTCGTCCTTGTTTCACTCAAGAGGCTTTAGTTTCTTTAGACTTCAGTTAAAACGTCTCAAAACATTGCTTCAGGAACTACAAAGTAAAAACATTGTCCCAAGCAAGTTTCTATAATACATGGCGGTTTACAAATTGAACATAAAATTAAATTGACCGTCTTGAGTTGGCAATTGGATATGTATATAAAGTTGGACGTGTGCGTGTGACAATTTTATATACTATTTTAAAAGTATATAAATACTTGTTCATACACGCTAGATTTGGAGAAATAAACTTTCTAGTTTGATAGATAAATACATGACAAATTAAACTATTATCAAATATCAGCATCTTCGTATGAACGTTGAAAGAGAAATTTTCTGTAGGAAGTGATTTAAAAAGGCTAAAGTCCATAACGCACTTGAAGGCGTAGCTTAACTGGAACAAGAAAGACACTGAATTTGTTGCTTGATTTTAGCTAAACCGGTAAAAAAAGGAAATGCATAGCAAGCTGGGCCTCTACCTTAAACAATGAAATGATGATAAGTGGTTGATTAAGCAAGTAACAAAGAGTGTGACCCACCTAAAGGACCAAGTCGAGGACGTAAGGACTCATAGTCAAGGATCTATGGACCACAACATAGATAATGATGATGGATTACCTTGGCTACTTAGGGGCATGAACTCATGGATTACAACCTTAAAGAAACACCTAACATGGCCCCTCCCAACTCTATTAACTTCAAATTATGGCCGACCGTATCGAACCCACTTAGAGAGTTTTCAAAAGTACTTCCCAATAATCCCTGTCTGGTTTACAATTGATCCATCCAACTTCTACATTTTGACATTTTAAGTCCCTGCACACATGCTTCCACCTCCAGTGTAATTCCAATTTCTTTTACCATTATTATGACTCCAGTAATTATGACACGGTTGAAGTTACCCTTTCTTTTCTTCTCATAGAACTTAAATTCCATGATAAGTGGACCTTATATTTTATCTTCTCTGTTCCTCCCATGCGTGTACTTGCATTTTTATTTTTTTGCTTCAACTCATCGTTAATATGAATTTTTAGGTAGGAATGGATGTTTTTATTATAGAATAAATCGATGACTAGTAATTAAGAAAAACAAATATACAAAATAGGAATCTTAATCTATTCATAAAAAAATGAGATCATATAAAAAATATAATCAATTCTTTCTTTGCTTGAGCTACAACTAATTCTTCAAATTAAAAGTTTCGACTTTAATATCAATATTTCAGTAATAAATTTAAGTGCAGCAATCTTTTTATATATAACATTCAAATTTAATATCATACTTTTAATACATTTAATACATACTATTTAAAACAATTTTATTAGTATGTGTGTACTTGCATTTACTTTAATAAATCATATTATAAATATAAACAGATCATAATGTATTTGTTAATAATTTCATACTAACTAAGACAATTTTAACGTCTATATCTGTCAATTTTTTTATTAATAAATAACATTTATTTTTCAATATTTGCAATAACGACTTTCAACCAAATATTTTTATTAAATTAATAATAAATATATTTTTACTTTATACATTTTTTATAAAACTTTCTAAAAGCTAAATACCAATAAATAAATATACACACATGAAATATATCTAATTAAATTAATTTTATTTTAAAATGGTAAAATTTATAAATATAAACTATATAATTATTAAGATTTAAAGTTAATATGTGAGAGCACGTGATTATTTAAAATTTATATATATATATATATATATATATATATATATATTTGTCTTTTGACTATACTTAAAATAGTAGTGTACCGATATTAATTATAAAATATAAAGTGATAATTCTAACATAATAATTATAAAATTTAATTAAAATAAATTGAGAGTGTAGACAAATTTTATACTATTATTTAATTATAAATTATTACATTAATAAATATTAGTAACTTTGGATATAATTAATTAAAATTATACCAACAATTAATTATGTAAAAACTCTTACAATAGCAAGAAATTAAAATTAAACATAATTATAATGCACGAAAATAAAGTTTAATTAAAATTTTATTAGACTTTTTTGTATCAGGATTGTTAATTGCTTAATTTTAATATATATATATATATATATAATTTATTTTAACCAATAAATTAAATAATATTTATTTATAAATTAATTTTAACCTTTAAATACTTTGCTTGTATCAAGTAATTTACATTTACCTGAGCACAATAATATTTTCATCCAAAGAGGAAAAACAGTTTCATTCTCAGTATGTTTGATTGAAAGTTTTCAAATATGTGGGGCACGTAGTACATAAAATGATGAAATTATGAAAGCATCAATATACAATGGTTTTAAAACATTAATTTAATTATAGTTCTTAACTGGTTATTTCCCAATTCTTTAAATCTAATGTTACATTTTCTCAAATTATATTTTTACAGTAAGGCACATAATAAAACATTAATAAATAATAATTATTTTAATAATATTTTAAATTTATTAATATCATATAATTTTTAATAAAAAATTATTTTATATAAGTTTTTATTGTATACTTTTAAGCCCACTAAAATCATATAAAAAGAATCTTTTATACAAAGTGCATGAATATTTTTAAATTTTATATTATAAATTTGGCATGTTCAAAATTCCAAATCAATCTTCTTTAATCACACTCGCAACTCACTTAAGCACTAATGCTTGCACATTACACCTTTCATGTTGACTCGTCCCAATGAATCATAGGACTATAGGAGTTGTCCTTCTCTTAATAACATTATTACGTCAAGTATATAATCTTTTTGCTAGTATAAATATTTAATTGTTAAAGTATTTTTTTTTTAAGTACATCAAATTTTCATTCTCAACCTCAAACCCACTATACAGTAGACTTACTTACACTCAATTATATAAGTGATAAATCATTTAATTAGTAAAAAAAAATTGTAGGTTTTTTATGTTTTTCCTTTCAATAAGCACAATGTGCACCATCTGCTGACTGCTGCCCATCACAAGTGAATTGAAAGCGATCCAATAATATTCTTTGCAGTCCAAATTGATGTAATGGAAGCACATCCAATGCACACGGTTGAAACTTGTCACACCTGTTGAAGCATACAGTAACTTTATATGTGTGTACCAAAATACAAATGAGCTGCGTCTTGATCAAGTAAATGACGAATTTGACATCAACAGAGATTGTTCATTAAAAAAATGCTAATAATTATTAAACATCCTAATAGTTAGTACACATTTTCAACTTGGTGACAATAACCTATTTACTGATATTGAAACTCCATTTTAACTCCAAAAGTAATAAAAGACCAATTATTCATTTATACTCAGCATATATAAGAAGGTATTGATATTAGGCATAGGATCTTGATGAATTGTCTAGTCAACATGACCCAACTATTGAGATGAATTTTGTTACATTGTTTAATTAAATATTTATTTAATAAATTTTTGTATATAAAAGTTTATATTAGAAATTTAATTATAATATTAAAATAATACATTTTTATTAAAAACTATATAACGTAATAATATGAATACATTGTGTTATAGGGTTATATTAATCTTGTTTCAATTCTTATTTATGAATTGTCTTGTCCATAAATTATTGTGAGATAATAAACTATTTTTATAAGTTATGTTGAACATCTCAAAATAAATATTTTTAAAACATCAATAAAATGAAGCTCATAATATAGTCTCATGTCTCTCTTGTTTGAGAAGTTAATTATAGAGTTATATCGATCTTATCTCAACAAGAATTTGTGTTTTATTTATTTTTTAGTGCAACAACCTGGATTTCAATGAGCTCATCAGTTCAAGTCCTTTCAGTGGTAGAGGAAGAAATCATGGTAAGAAACTCGCCAGTCTCTTGTTTTTCCTTTTCCTTTATTTAAGCTCTTGTTAGTGGTGTTGGGAGAAGGCTGTTGACAAAGCCAAGGAAAATTATACACTTGTTTTTTAGAATCAAGAAAGAATTGCATGTCAGGAACCATAAAAGGCTTTATGAAGGAGACATTACTTTGTGTCAATAATTAAATACATATACAACTTTTAAGGAACTTATTTACTGCAGACAGGCATCTTTAATTTCCCACCAACAATACCATGTGAAATACATTCAGAAACTTTATTCAAACTGCATGTAAGAATGAAGAGACCGAAGGGAACTGTATTAAATGCCACTTGCTGCATAAAATTACAAGGAAACTGAACCTATATATTATGCAGTCCACCTTGCAACATGATTCCATAATTATACCACTATAAGCTCAAGTTTTAAATTGTGCCTCTGCTACTATTTCATGTTATATATATTTAAACAAGCAATGTGGCATGGAAATCCCTAAAATGTTGCATGGAATTGGTAGTCTAAGGCAAATCCTATCGGAATAGCCTGGTTTCTGATAGAAGCTAGTTAGTTACACTGCCTGCAGTGCCCTTTAATTCGTAGTTGCGTATATTGCTCCATTTTATTTTATCAAACTTGTTTCTTCTCTCTTAAAAAAATTATCATATATTAATAATAGATACACTGCCATGCTTACAGTACAAAAAAACGTACAAAGTAAACCATAAATATAGCCAACAGTCACCAATATAGTAACCTATGTAACCTGAAATTCAGCTTCCTTTACCTCTAAGGAAAAAAGTGGCAGTGGCATGTACTGATCTTCTCAAAAGTGTCACTTCAAATTGTTACAGCAAGCACAATTGATTCCCCCTCCCCCACACCCCTAACTAGCTACCCCCTCTCTCTCTCTCTCAGTATAAACTGAGGCATTGTTTGTTTCATTCAGAATCAGAAATTAGTTCAGATCAATGCCTTAGATCAGATCTTTCAACATTAAAATTTCAAAGCCTTAACGACAAGTCAAGTTGGCTAATATCCTCCTGAACATGTTCAGAAGTATAACCCCTTGACCAAGAAGCCACCCCTTCCTTGGAACCATAACTAAAGTCTTTCCTTCCACCAAGCCTCAAGCTTTGTCCTTGGCTATCAAGGACCCCAAGAGCATGACTAAAAGGGTGTGAAGCAGTGAAGTTTGATCGCTGCTCAGGTCCTCCATAAGGTTGCATGGTTGAATTGAGTTCCCTGCTCTTCTTGGCCAGTGTCCTTTCCAACTTGTGAGCATTTTGGTGGCCCCCAAGGGCTTGAGAGCTGTAAAACTTTCTCTGGCAATAGTTGCATGAGAATATTCGAGGCTCAATGGGACTAATAGGTGAAGGTGAAGATGAAGATGGCTCAAGGAGAAGTGCTAGATTGAGATGATTCTCATCTGGTTGGCTTAGATGAAGAGAAGTATTAGGATGGAAACTCATGGCTATCTAGAGATGGGAGAAAGAGGATGTACAGATAGACTGGTGATAGTGGCTTATGGTGTTACTATGGACAAGTGTGGAAGAGAACGCAAAAGAGAGCAATGGATATAGGCTGCGAAGTGGGGTGAGAGGATCTTTATGTAATATAAGAGGCTCAAAGGTTCACTGTTCCTCCAGACACAAATAGTAGTATATTGAGTGAAAAAGAGACGGTATTGAGTGAGATAGAGGGACATATATCTGCAAGATCAATGGAGAATCAAAGAGGTTGTCGCCTTCATTAATGGCAGAGTTTGGATCCCTTGTCGGTCGATGGCAAAAAAATAATGCTATTGGGTACCCCGTATGAAACTCACCACGAAGATTAATAAGGTTTATTAGTATTTAACTTTGTTTTGCCTTTGAAAATGAGTGGATGGATGTTCACAAGATAAGCATATAATCAGAAATTCTAACCCGCATTGTTGTGACCTCTTATTAACACTGAGTTTAACCTCAAATCATGCAGTGTTCCATCAAACTTCCAAGTTTGGAATTACAAAATGGGCAAGATAAACCTCCTTGACTAGACTAAATAATGAACATGATTGGAGACTATTTTTACAATTTGTCTTAAATCAAGGGTGTACTACACCTATGTTTCACTATCTGTCCATAGAGGATTGGACAATGAGCCCATTTTAACGAAATCGGCGGCTTAGATTAATTAATGAATTGATATTGAGGCATTATGCTGATAGACCTGGAATGAATTACGACTCTATATGCAGAATAGTCAAATAGGATAGAAGCCATGTACATCTGTCTGCCCATGTATGTACATGTAAAGTACAAATACTAATCATTTTCGTTGTATTCACTCAATAATGCCACACCTCCCATAATCCACTTTTTCCCTTCCTTTATGTTAATAAAATTCATATAATTTGCATTATTCCATTCCAACCCAACACAAACCACGCACGCAATGACGTGCCAATTGCTTGATATGCCAAATAAAAAAAAACCCACTAAAGTGTGGCGTAGTTTAATAGTTAAAATACATATTTATACTCTTAAATTAGAAAATTAATAAAATAAGTTTAAATTTTAATTAATATAAATGTCTTAAATATTTAAATAAAGATTTACGTCACATAAAATAATTTTACTTGACTCGAATATGTCTAGGTCAAGTAGAAAATTTAGACAGATAATTAAAAAAAGTTTAATTTTTTCTATTTTTTTTCTTCCCATCACATCAAAATTATCACTTATTTCTCGTTTTGTATTTATCATGATTCTTTCATTTTCTATTTTAACATAATGCCATGTAAATAAATTTTAACCATTCAATTTAAGCAATGGATGAGAATGAAAAGAGTCATTTTTCACTTTCTCTTTTTATTTATTTTTTCAGGTTTTCTCTTTTTTTATGATTCAAATTAAATTTATATCTCTCTAAATATTTTTTTAATTAAAATAATTTTTATTATTTCCAATTAAAATATTTTTTCTGAATTTTCTTAACAACTAAAAGTTTACCTAAAATGTTATTTTATCTATTAAAGAAAAGAAAACAACACATTGAATTCAAACTTCAAGCTTGAAGTATTATTTTAACTTTTGTTTGAACCTAAAGTGATAAATTGTGGTCATGAGAGTTTTTATGAAAAATAATATATTTCAAATTATTGGTAAGCGATTAATTGCAAGGCTGTTCTTTTAATTTGAAAAATAAAATATAAGCAAATAAGTATTAATAGACTACATATCTATAATTGTTTAAATTGGGTAAAATTTTATAAACTTAATTTTTGTGACAATTTTACAAGAATCAATAATATAATTGATAAAAATTATTTTTAATAAAAAGTTATTAAATGTGTTATTTTACTCTGTATTTTATCTTTTCACTTTAAAAGAAAAATGAATAAATAAAAAGACGCAGTGATGCTAGCTAGTGAATTTGACATGGATGTAGTGAACTTGGTACTGCTCCTTTGGTCTGTGATGCTACGGCACTACTACTTACAGTTACAAGCCTGACTATATTGAATCTGTGTTGATGACTTTGCCTTCAATTTCATAAACTATAGTCAGTGCCAGAATAGAGAAACAGGTAGTTCTAGCTCTGAACTCTGGCTTTGGCACGATGCCATTATTAATTAGGACCAAACTTACTTACTTTCTCTCTCACACTGATTTTACAAAATTGTTGACTGGAACAAGCACATGGGAGATGCAATTAAAAAATTGTAGCATAGCAGACAAATTAAATTCGAACCGTCCTCTCATACAGGTATTTGTTATAGCACAAAATCCCCATCATGAAATAATATAATATTAAACCATCATTGAGAGATCATAATCTTGTCATCGGCTATCATTGCGGTGAGCATTGTCTGTAAATCACAGACACAAAATGAACCGAGAAACTACGTCCTGTTGCCGTTTGGTCAGTCACTTAGTCTTAAGATTCCAAGGCTAAGGAAACATTAATTCTTGTGCTAAACTAAACAATATCCACTCAGTCAAATGGGATGTTTCTCTTTGTACTTGAACAAACCTACATTAATCATAACTAGGTTCTATGTATGTGCAGACTAATGTTAATTAAACTCACAACAAAATAAAATTATGAGGGCTTGTCTGGTAAACATGTTACACAACTGCACTAATCTCTGCAAGCTCGGTTGTTTAAATCAACACACTATATACCATGATTGTTATAGAAAACCTCTGTTATTGCGGTGTTATAGCCATCAAAGTGTACTCAAGATAAATTTATAACAAGTTATTGCATATCTTTTGAAACAGCGAGTTCAAGAGTGAAGATATTATACAAAGTGTGTTTCATAAAATATTTAAAAATTTATAGTTGATTTGTTTAATTTATAAGTTTATTGTATTAAAATAGAAGCGCTTTGATAAAAGAATGTATATTTTCACTTGGTTGAGGTAGTGTTTGTCCTTTTTTTACCCTCAATATTCGGATAAAAATTTTCATTTACCCACTCATATAATATTACAATATTAATTTTAAAAAATAAATTATTTGATTTTTAAACAAAAGTTGATAAGAGTTCAGAAATAATAAAAAACCTAAATATAATTATCTAAAAAGCTATTTCTTTTTGCAAAATAAAAATTAATATACAAATTATATAAACATGTCCTTTTATATTATTTTATATTTACTAGCTAATTTTATAAAAACATATCTATTTCAATAAATTCATTTAATAACTTTTTAACATTTAGTTAAAATTAATTTTTAAACTTTCAACTAATTTATCAATTATTTTTGTAATATATAGTCTAAATAAGAATTTTGCGTGTAATAATTTTGTGGCAACTTTTTTTTGTGCATTTGTATTGTAATTAATTTCACATTTAAATTCTTCAAAGTGAACATGTTCAACTATTAAATGTTGCTTTGATCAGAGTTTAGGTAGATCAGTTCTAAGATTTTAAAATGTTTACTATTGATGTTTTATCGTTATATATGTTTGCTAAGCTAGCTGAGTGTAAATATGAAAGACCTAAACATGGGTTTGTGACAGGACGGGTTTGCTATTAATGTCCTTTGAGAAAGGATTAGGGATTTAGATTGGATTACCAATTAAACTAATTTATTTTTCTTTATTTCTTTTTGGTCCAAAGTGAACTATTTTCTAAGTATCTTTATTTTTCA
This sequence comes from Abrus precatorius, assembly GCF_003935025.1. Classification (NCBI taxonomy): domain Eukaryota; kingdom Viridiplantae; phylum Streptophyta; class Magnoliopsida; order Fabales; family Fabaceae; genus Abrus; species Abrus precatorius. The sequence continues at coordinate 33,236,145 of NW_020874428.1, read as the reverse complement.
GGTATCTGGATTATCATGCTAAGAATTTTCTTCGTGACTTACATAAAGGCTCAGTTGCGTGCGACAACCATACCTTTTGGTCTATGATGTTCAGTTATCTTCTTTGTGTTTGGGTTTTGGCCCATTTGTTTTATTAAAAAGTAATCTCTAAAAACTCAACTATATACGACCAAAAATAAAAACACATGACTATATACTTGACGGAGTAAAACAGAAATATAACCTCCTCTAAAATTTTAAATTTTTAGGTTAATTAAAGGATTTCTGACTTTGGTACACTGAGGCATTATATGACCACCCCCAAAAAAGGGGGGAAAACTCACAGGTCTAAATGTCTAATCACAAGATGCAAAATGAACATAAATTTTCTCATAGATTATTAAAAAAAAAAAAAAAGGACATGTGATTAGCCAAAGGAAAACAATTATCGACAAGTTGCCAAGCCAAATAAGAAAATCATGGGATCCAAACTTCTATTTCACCATTAGATTTTTTCACTTTGAGGAAAAAAATCATTCCAGTGCCAAATCATATTTTTTACCAAAAGCGGGTTAGTTCAAATTTAACTACTATTTCTAACCTTCGGTTTGTTCATTGTAATTTCTTTACAGAGCAAAGAGGACACTATCCTCCAAAGAAAGGCTTTCACTTTCTGGTGGGCATGGTGTCAACACCACTGCTTGGGCGTTAAACAGACATCGAAAGCATTGGTATCTTACGTATTTTGGCTTTAACGAGGAGAATCAGTTGGAGATTGCTACAATCACAAAAAATTAATATAAAAAATACCTCCAATAAACTTGTTGTTCTCCATATATTAATTTTTCAGATTTCAAAACATTATAGTTTATACATGAGATATACATCATTGGATTTCAACGTATATAAGTAAATTTAAATATCTCATCTTATTCCATGTAAGACTTTTTTTACTCGTACATGTTATTTTATCATTTGTTTGTATATGCATTAAGGTATTATCAACTAATGATGAAGTTTAACAGTGCTTTTTGAGACAACAAGATCAACATCACTGGAGTGAGTATAACCTTTATCAATTGTCTTTATAAAGCACTTTTTTATTTCCTGTTTTATTATGTAAATACTGATTGTTGTTTTTATACACTGTTCCGAAACAAAATTAAAGCAGCACTTCTTAAACAACACTTTTTGGTTCAATTCTTTTGAAAAAATAAAACTTTCAGGCCCAACTTGGTAATGATTATAGATTTGTAGTGGGAAAGAGCCAGAGACATGGAAAAACTGCAAAGCCTAGTGAGAACATTGATGAGATGGAAGCAAAGTCTTTTGTCTCGCGTTTAGATATGGAATATATGCGAAAGGCAGACTCAGATAAGAGGTTGTTGACAAGCATGTTTGTGTTTTTTTCTGGGTTCTATAAACTAAATACATAAGTTAATGAGATGATGATGTCTTCTCTCCTTTTACATTTTTTATGTATCTTTTCCTACCAACACGTGGATAATGACCTCTACTGTGCTCACTGGAAATTGCTCCTCTCTTTTTTTTTTTGTCATAGTGATAACGTTTCTTTTTTCGTACACATAACAGCTTTAGACTTTACTTATGGTTTATAGCTGTGACTTCTTATGAAATGATCGATCATTAAAGCTACAAATTGAAAATGTCTAATCACTTGCAAGTTGCTACTCCTCATGACGCTACGTAATTTCTTTTTCATGCTTCATTTTATTGCTTTGCTTCTTTTTTAGGCCTCCAAGTACTGCTAATTTTTCAACCTAAATATGGGATTGAAGGGTGGAATTAATATATATGAACATCAAGCGACGGGGCTAATTTAAAGTCAAAGGTTAATTATGTGGACAGTTGAAAACATATTCATATATGATTTCAAATATTTGCTATTGGGATCATCTTGTTTTTCCTTCAGGCAAAAGCTCTCATGAAGTCCTTTTTAAAAAATTGACATTGTAAAGTATAAAAATAAAGTATCCCCTCGAATTGGTTTCACGATATATGGATTCGTGAATTGCTTGATGATTGATTTATGAGTTTCATTCCAACTACATATATCGTGAATTGCTTAATGATTGATTTATGAATTTCATTACAACTATACGCAGTTCTTTGTTGCGATATGTCATATGAACATTTCCCAGCAACCCACGAAAATCGTGGAAACCTTAATTTCAGCTGCAGATGTGTACTGTTTGTTGTACATAGTTTATGTGGTGCAGTCCAAATTTTTAATTAAAAACTAAAGTATAAAGTAAACGAGCTTATTATTCTCTTATAATCATATATGTAGAAAATCATATCGTTTAGATCTTTTTAATAGATTTCTTTTAACAAAAATTGAAGTCTGTTAGTTTGGATCCTCAATTTATAATTCCTAATAGGGAAGAGTTACATATAAATAAGTAATTTACGAAAACGCTGAATTAACAAAAGCATTTCAATCTTTTCCGAATAAGTGCTAGTCCCTTTTTATTTTTTATTTTTTTTAATATTTATCAGCTACATTGTTGGCTGAGAAAGAGCCGCATCGTGTCATATGCACGTTTTATTTGCTCTTCTCTTATTTTATAGAAATATTCAAAATTTAAAATTTTAAAATAAATTCAAAATATGACCAATTAATATTATAATAATTTTAAATTTTAATTTAATTAAAATAAAAAATGTCTTTAATTCAACACTATATCAAGCTTTCAAATTTAAATAAAATAAAAAACAAACCACCAGGGACACCGTTGTCATCATTTTATGTTATTTGAAAAAATATAAATAAAAGATTAAATTTAATGTTCTATGTAAATAAAATTCACATGACTTAATAAAAATAAACAATAACTCCAAAACATTATGTTAAAAAATAAGAACTCAAATGTATAATTAAAAATAAATATAAATTTAACTTTTGAAGTGTGCCCTAAAGCAAAATGGGATCTCTTTAATGACTTTTAAGCTATCCTTTTAATTGTTTTTATAATAATCTTTTTAAATATTTTATAAAACAAGGATTAAATAAAGAAGTATATATATATATATGTGTGTGTGTGTGTGTGTGTGTGTGACATCACTGTCAAATTTAATTTAAACAAATTAAATATTTATAAATATAAAATTTATATTTTTTGTTTGTGTATATCATACATTAAATTGTAAGTGATGAAATTTAATATCTAAAAAATTATGAAACACAATAAAATTAATAATACTTACTCCTTAAGTAAGTGTATGTTTGAAATGATCTTAATTTTGTTTCAACATGAATCCAATTAGCATAATAAGAAACATTTTTATTTTTTTTTGCATTATTAACGTGTGTTTCAGAGTTCTTCATGTATTTTAAATATATTTAAAAATTATAAACATAAACCCCACAATAATATTGTTAATTTTAATATTTATAATGAGTTTAAACATCAAACATCAAAAGTACTAATTTTTATTAAAAAAATATTTATTACAAGAAACATAAAAGTACAGTAAAAGATTTATTTTTTTAATAATTTTTTAAAATATTTAAATTCAATCTTAGAAATTAAATTTAACAAAAATGTAAATTTAATACATAAAATATAATTAATAGTATTAAAATGAATATAAATTATTAATAATTTAAATATGAATTCTAACATAGGAGATTCACGGCCACTGTGCCGCACTGTAGGCTATGGTACATATGAAGACATATATTTCGCATAATTCCATTAATGTCACTAACGACAATATGTATACACAAAACCTAGCCCCCATGTTTGCAATAAGGGTACAAATCATATTCCTCAACTGTGCAAACATGCGTGATTCTGTAGAAGGAACAGGATCCAACTGTTTTTGTAGAGAAACGACAAAGACATGTAACTTTTCTTTTTGTTTATCCTGAATATATAATCCATGAATTATAATGAATTTAATAAAAGATTCAATGCTATGCGATACTCAATGTTATGAAAAATAGATTAAACTGGATGGTCAGGCTAATTGAAATGATAATCAACTAAAGCAGAAAATCGACTAAGAACTTGCTAAAGTTGATTAAACTCAACTGGTCTTTTATTAAAAAAATATATATTTTGTTTTTTATTTTATATTTTAAATTATGTTTTAAATAAATAGAGAAACATATAATATATCTAAATATAAATTGCTATTATTCAATTATTCATAATATTTTTAATCTTATAAAACATGAAAAATGATTCTTTTATATATGAATTTATATAATTTATTTATTTAATATATTATATAATATAACTATATTTTTTTGTTATTACCAATTTAAATTTCTAATTCTACCACTGTTGAACCAATGAACTAAAAACTAATGTCTTTACTACTTTAATGTTGATCTAATTTAAAAACATCAAAACTATGTAAATTTAAAATTTTGTCAACTTAGAAGAACAGTTACAAATGATATTAAATATTTATTAGGTATTTTTATTTTTTGTCTAAGGTAGGGAGTTATGATCTATTTTTAAATTCAAAGAGTTTAAGGTTAATTTTTACTCATGATGTATAACTTTTGCTGGCCCTAAAAATTTTGCATGTGATAAAATTCTAATCCAAAACTTTTTGCTCAATAAATTGATTCTGTATGTGCGAATGTAATAGAACCTTGCACATATGCATGCTTCGTCTGGAGGATTAGATACCAGTAAATTAACATCCTTGGAAAGTTCCACCGTGCAAGGATGATTTCGACTTTGACAAGGTGATCATAACACCTAGTTAACGAAAGAATTTGTTAATCTAAAGCCACGTTTTCTCATTTTACAGTCTAACAAGCCATCTCAGTCTTATCTCTTAATTTTCTCACAATCCCTCTTAATGCGTTAATTCCCTTGCTATCTAAGACTTGAAACTCGTGCACACTATCAGAGATTGGACTCAACTAAAACAACACTATCAGGGACTCAATTCAAACTACACCACCTCCTCGACACTAAAATGTTTCGCTTTTATGCAAAGCTATTTCAACAAAAAAAAAATAATGTGACAGTACTCAACTACATCCACTAACTTTTTCATGTCAAACGTATCTCTTTTAAATGTCCAATATGAGAGCCATTCATTTATCTTCATTGGTCCTAGTGTTTGATATTTTGAACAGGCTTTATTTTTGGACTTATATGGGAGACTCGTTATAAGGAGAGGAAGAAGTAGAAAGGAGTGTGGAAAAGTCGTGGACCATGCATGTATGTCTGTTTGTGCTAAGATATAGCTAGCTATTAGAGTAGGTGAGGTGGACTTGGTAAAAGTTGTGGATAGAATTAGAGAGAGATAAGGACAAACATATGATGAAATTGTTGAGACCCATTTGCGGGTTGAAGATGGAAATAGGGCTTGTAACTGATAAAAGGTGGCAGACATATGAGTGAAGCACTGAAGCTAGTTGACCACAATAGACAGAGTCATCTCGTTGGATATTGGAAGATGAGGTGTTACCACTTAACACTTACCACTCTCTCGTCCTCTCTTCTTCTAGTGGTAGTGGCTATCGGAAATTTTTGGCAAATTGCAAGCTATAGTATTCGGGTTTATGGGCGGGTCCAGTATGCAAGAGTACGAAACCCAATTGCAATATATAGATATAGGGCTTATAAATACAATTTAGGGTTTAGGGTGAATAAGATACATATTTCCTTAATTCATTGAACTGTGTTGTGTAATGTAAGATATGACCCTGGGTCCCTTTTACTTTTATTATTATATAATTTTCTAAAGAAAAATTAGACCAGTAGTGATTTGAACACTTAATTATAGAAGATTTTAAAGTTATAATTATTTTTCTAAGAATGAAACTGTATAAATAATGAAAATAAAAATAGTTGGTATACAATTTTATTATCAACACATGGTTGCACTTGAATAAAATAAAAATGTATCAAGTTACGAAATATATAAATTTTACATTGATAATAAAGATTAACACGTTTAGAGTACATTTCTATGCGAAAATTTTATTTAGTAAACAAAGTATTTGTATTCGACAACTAGGAGATCTATAAAATTTACATTGATACGAAATATTAAAACGTGAAAGTCACGTATAATACTTCACATAGTCATGAGATCTTTGAGTTATTCAACCATCTATATATGATTAAATTTATTTCATTGCTATATAAGATTAACAATACGTGAATGCACATGCGTATACACGTATATAACTTTCTTCAAAGTACGATAATATTTGTATGAAATTTCCTTTGATAAACATGCGACTTTTTTTTTCCGTTTTGCAACACGTATTTTTTGAGCTTTTATATGGAATTAGATTAATTTTGTTTTTTATTTAATTATTCAATCAAAGAGATTTTACATTACATTAATTAATATTTTTAAGAAAAAAAGGTTTTAACTGTTTATGTTTTATTTTAATTTAATTTTAAAATTATTTTATACTTTTTTGAATTTATAAATATACGTATAGCGCATAATATTCTTGCTAATAAATATTAAAGATTAATTTGTCGTTTACTCCTTATCGTCATGTTTAATCACAGCCGCTTTCTCATTTCAGCAATTGTTAACATTTAGAGGCTGTATATAAAATAAGTTAACATTTAACAATTATTTTTATATAATTCAAAATTAAATGCACTAAAATTTCTAATTATGACCTATGAGTGGCATAGCATATGCCATTAGTCTATCAGACAGTGAGAACAGGTTTAGAGAAGAAAATTGAAACGCGTAAATGTTTTAATTTCTGATAATGACTTCTTATTAATGCATTTATTCAGAGATATCACATATCACCATCACTATAATTTATTTTCCTTGAAAAAAATTGGCATGTGAATCGGCTTAAACCTGATTCATTGCAGTCTGCGATAAATAGACCATAGGTTCGCATTTAAAAATGAACCCTTTTTTTTTTTCCAAAATTGCACATGTAGTTATTAGGAGCATATTTGTTTCCAATTTTTAAAAAGAGTTTTAAAAAAAAAACTAAAAATACATATATTAATAATCTCTAACAAGATACCAGCCATTATGAAATTTAGAATTTTTTTAGGAAAAAGAAAACAAAAACAGAAACAGATGTTCCATTCAACCGAGCGTGTAAGTTAATTGATGATGAAGCTGTTTGAATTTAATTTATGACTTTAAATTTAAGTTCAAGAAATGCAATAATATGAAAATTTTAAAAATTGAAGTTACAAATATGTTAATGTAAAATTTAAATAATATATACGAAGAAAATCAAATGTTTACAATGTGTAAGATAATTTATAGTAAAAGAAACTAATAAATTTGAACCTTATATTTTAGAACCAGGCAAGTAATGATGAATAAAATTAATTAAATAGGAAATTTGTGAGAATGTCAATATATATACTCGAAAAAAATTATCCTTTTCTGAGAGAGAGAAAAAATATTATCTAACTAGTATAGCAGACATATTTATTATTTAGTTATATCACAAGTAATACCTAATTTCATTAGAATCATCCTCAAAACAAGTAAAAATTGTTTTTTAAAGAACTGATAAGTACTCACATCACATATAACTAATATGTACTGATTGATACGTGATACGTACTATATATGGATATGTTTGACAAACTAAAACCAATATTAATGTTGAAATTAAGAAGAAAAAATATATGAAATAAAAGAGTGAAAAATGATGTAAATTATCATTGATTATTTTGTATGCAAGATATACATGAAAAAGGGAAACAAAAGAGCAACAACGCTTAAGAATTAGGAAAATGAATCTTAGAAAATCATTTAAAATATTATTTTTGGTCAATGATTTAAAATATTTTATGCATAATCAATGCTCGAAGCCAAAGCCCACAAGCAAGAAACAAGAAGATCTGAGATCACAGCTACACAGAAGAAAGCAAAGCACAACATGATGAGCTCATAAGTGCTCTTATTGTTTTTGGTGAAGAGCTCATTGGTTAAAAGGTTAATTGGGCCCTTTGGGGGAACCCCAGCTTCATTAAACACACCATATCAAGCGAGGCAAGTTTACACCTTGATCCATGGGATTTTGCGTACCAACAATACCTCTCCACCAAATGCAAGAACTTGGACATTGGGCTAAGAAAATTAAACAGATTATAATACTGATGGTAGATATACCCAAGAAAAAAGTACTGATATGAGCGCGTTTTCTTAACAAAAAAATAATGACAGGTTTTTAACTTGTAGTTAAGGATATATAACAAAAATATCAACTTATAATTTTGGGACATTAATTAAAAAACTAATATATTTTTTAAGAAAATGCAATAATAATTTCATTTTTATAGCTTTTAATATATCTTAATATGTTATTTAATTAAAAATTACAATTTTATAACTAGTTAATAAAATTTTAAAAATAAATAAATATTATATATAAATTTTATTACGCAACCTTAAACACATTAAAACAATCATTTTTAAACATCCCTCTCTAATTTTTCTTCTTTCTTTAAAATAAAAACACTCCAAAATTCCAAACCAGCAAAAGTGCATCTTCAAAATATAGTTTTACAAGATCTTTAACCTCCCTCCTCTGCTTCTCCAAACCCCCTGCACTCTGTCCACCCTGCCCCTTGATGGCAGGCGTTGACCTGGGGACTGGAGAGGATAATGCGTATGTTGCAGTGGTTGAACCATCCTTGACTCTTTTTCCTTTCTATTTTCATGCTTCAATTCACAATTTAATAGCATTCCATTTCTCTTTCACGATGGTAAGATAAATTAATAAATTTATGGTCTTGAACCACCACAATACTCATGATTTCGACAATTTCCACATCAAATGTGGCAAAATTACTCTCTTACATTAATTCCATTTTGTCTTAATACCATATAAAATAAAATAAAAAGAAGCAAATAAGCAATTTTGTCTAATTGTTGTTGCGAAATCAACTTTGTTAACAGGAGTAATAACATTTTAATAAATATAATTAACAAATGTTGCTAAAAACCTTAAATATAGTAGTGACAGTTAAACAGGGTAGTGTTATTTTCTCCACAGTGACTTTTTGTTTTTAAAATATAGTTTTGATGTGTTCATACTGCGCAATTCAGAGTCCGGTCTCCAACATATGTGCGGGATTGCGTACCACAACATACAATTAACACTAAACAGTAACAGGAACACATAATACAACAACTTGCATGCTGTATTATGATGAAACATGAAAATAGGAACAAAAACCAAAACAGGAGGCGACTAAGGTGCGCTAAGTAAAACAACCACAACTTTCTTATATACATGCACATGCAGATCACGGGTGGTTGTGTCTTTGTCTTCTTCACACGGATCTAACTGGCCATCACCAAACTTTGGGAAAGTCTTGCAGTTAGTTCCTTCCGCAGAATTTTGCCGGACGCTGCTTTAGGAATTGAGTCGGTGAAGAAAACTCTGTTGATTCTCTTGTAAAATACCACCTGCCACACCCCCAATTCAACTCATCATATATTATTACTTATATAAATACTAACAAATTTATCTTATTATTATTTTTATTTTGTCTATTAAACGAACCTTTAAATTGATACTTAATTTACATGCTCTTTAATTTATTTTCTCTTCTATTAACAAGAGGGGTACATGCAAATTTTCTCACTCTCTTTTGGAGAATAAATAAAAAGATAACAGGGAAGGACAAAACTCGAGCTGGTACTAACGAATAAATGCATGTGGAACGATACAGTCAATGGATGTTATCATTGAAGTCCAACGACGCCAAGTGCTTCACCAACTCAACCGTTCTTTTTTATTTAATAGATAAGTGCTTAAAAAAGTTTGCTTTGCTTAGTGGACTTAGGTGTGAAAAAGTCTTAAATAAGTGAAATATATTGAATGTACCTAAACGGCTAAACCAATAGCTCTCACTTTGTAATAAAAGAATATGTCATGTTAATTCATGTGTTAAAAATGTTAGTTAAAAATTTAACGAATAAATATTATTATTATTATTATTATTATTATAAATTGTGTTTAAAATGTATAAAAACCATGATAGAAAAGTATTTATTAATTTTTTATTTTAAACAATATTTTAAAAATATCTTTTAACTTCGCACGTTTCCTGTAAATTAGATTTGAGAATATCTTACGAGCCCGCAAGCTTAAATTAAGTACACATTTGATTTCCTCTATTTTGAAATTAATATATTTCATCTGCTTTATGAAAAACATTTTTCTATTCAGGCATGCCTTCAATTTGTCGGCAATTTTTTACATGATTGCAAACCATAACATGTGGAGTGTCGTATGTGACGGTGATCATAATCATAACAAGTGGAGATGAAAAAAGTGTATATTATATTTAGACCAAAGAAATGGCTAATACACTAAAAAAATCGTATCACTTGTTTAGATTTTAGCATTCCACTTATATTCATCCAGTGAATTAATTTATCAAGTTAGGATGGAATATCTAATAAAAGAATATAGAAAAAAAAATAAAAATGCCTGTAAAGTAAGAAAAGATTGAAAGAAAATATTATTTCAAAATAAAGTAAGGCCTAAAAAATAAAATATAGCATTACTATATGTGTAAACAAACATTTTATATATTTCATTTAGTTTTTTCTTTCGTTGTGAATAGTTAGTAAGTATACATGCATTGGTGGGACTGTCTTTATAGCAAAGCAAAAACTATATATTAAAGTTTATAAAAATATTAAATTGATCCTTAAAAGTCCTAGCTTAATTAAGTATTTAATTTTTACAAAAACTTACAAAACTTCACTTCAATTCTAATAAAAAAAAGTTTATTAGAATATAATTCTTTTTTTTTTGTTTTTTTAATTCTTCTAACTGTCATAATTCATTGAAATAACATTAGTTATCAACTTTTAATTCAAAGAGTTAGCTAAAACAACTAAAAATTAAAGTACAAAAGAAAAAAATAGAGATAACTTTTAATTAAGCATAATAATATTTCGTTACTATTATTTTGGTTCAGAGAACTACCTGTTGTGAAATGTATTGCTTTATTTCATCCTCGGTGATCGTAGAACCATTTGATCTTACTACAAATGCAACTGGAACTTCACCGGCAACTTCATCCTTCAAGCTGAAACCAATGGCGATATTAATATTAGTTAATTTTAGACATTATTGATAACTATAAATATATAAACAAGAGGAAAATTACTGAAATAAAAAAATTCATATTTAGAAAACAAAAAAGTCAGGAAAAAAAAAAGTTGAAGATTGGACTCTGAAAAATATTGGGCAACCAACTTACGGTACAACAGCAGCATCAGAAATGCTTGGGTGGGCAATCAACAAAGCTTCGAGCTCAGCAGGAGCTACTTGGTATCCTTTGTATTTGATTAGTTCCTTTAACCGATCAACAATGAAGAGTTCATCATCATCGTCGATGAAACCAATATCACCTGTGTGTAGCCATCCTTCTTTGTCTATAGTTCTCGCTGTAGCCTCTGGGTCATTTAGATATCCTGACCAATCACAAATCCAACGTAGCATCTTTAGGGAAAATAATGTAAAATGTGTTCATACTAAGAAAGAATATTGTTTTTCCTTTTTTTTGGTAACATATCACATTGACAAGACTTAGGGTAATTAGGATTACATTAAATTTAGGATTTTAAACTTATACATATATTTTTATTTTTGACTGATTAAATTATGGCCCAAATGAAAATTCTATTCACAGGTGTGAAGGATAATTAGTGCCATACGTCTCATATATCATAATAGTGACTACTTGGACCCGGCAATGAGGTCACTCAGAGAAAAACAAGAAAATGAGGTAGGTGAGGATGTGGACTTTCCATCAAGGGATGGATGAACGACCAGAGATTTAAAAGCAATGTTGGTATGACGATGACGTTCAATTTCAACTTACCCCTGCAAGTTTCCTCGCCAATCATCTGGTTGAGGAAACTTCTGTATTTCAACACTTTCAAGCTACCATACACGAGGACCATGCAAAATGTACACTTATTTTAAACTATCTATGATATTTTGATAGACCATGGATTTGACCATAATGATCCAGAATGATCGAGCTGAAATTAAGTTAACCTGATTTGAATATTTGTAAATTATTTTTAAAGAATTATAGCTATATTTTATAATTAAAAGTATCCTTCATTATCATAAATATACAAAAATGAATTACGTTATATGAAAAATCACTTAAAAAAGGGAAAGCAAGCAGATCCTTATATCTTAAAGTAGGTCTAACAAATAATTAGTTGAAAATTGTAAAATTAAAAAATATTAAAATTTTAAGCTGGAAAATTATTGGAAAATATCAAGTTAATTCATTTATGATATATCCTAAGCATAATAATTAACCTTATTGAAGTCCATCATTGTCAATGGTTTGGTGGGTAGGGTCTAAAGTCGCTTTACGTTTTTGACAGCAGAACTTCTGTGGACTACACACATTTTAATTGGCATGCGAAATCCGGCTGTGGTAGTACACACATTATTGTCCCCACATCGTCAAAAGCAAAGGATTTATAATAACAACTGAATCGCCCTCCCAATAGCTTTCGCTCCAACTCCACCAAACACAACCACCCCACATAGACTTGTGCAAACAATAAAAAGAATAAAAAAATTGTCTCTCAATTTTATTTATAAAAAAATTAAAAATTTGAAGCAAGTATGTTAATTTAAAAATATAGAATTTCAAATAATTTTTAAAATTATAAATATAAATCTAAATACATAATTTATTTTAAAAATAATACAATTGAGAGTTAAAATTCAATTGACATTATTATATTTAAAATACTAATATAATATTTTCATAATTAAAATTATATATAAAATCAATTATGTATATCAAAATTTAAAATTTATTTATATTTTAAAGACATGTTTCATGTTAAAAATAAAATAATATGTCAAAGTGCGTATTTATTTTTTATTTATATAAAATTTTATAAAGTTAATTTATATAATTAAAACAATTCTAACTAATAATTAAATTGACTCGTATTTTATAAAAAATATATATTAAATTATACAAATGTTTAGGTTTAATAGCTGATATAGGCAAATGTTTGACACTGAAATTATAAGGCATTAATAATCACGACATTTCTTACGAACAGTGGGCTTGCTCTTGTTTACGTTTAGGGTCGTCCAAATATGAAAATGACACTTTGTTTTTATATTTAATATATATATATATATATATATATATATATATATATATACTGTATTAATTTTTAAAAGTTAAAATATCAAAGTTCTAAAAAGTATTAATCAATTCTAACCTTTTTTTTATATCTCGGCTTATTCTGATATCTTATTTACAGTTTTTTTCATGTTTCTTTTTTTTCTCTTTCTCTTCTATCTTTTTTTCCTTTGTATTTATCTCACACAATATCAATGCCTTTTTAGTTTACACATAATAATACTCAGCAAAGACAACATCTTGGCCCTGCAATGAAAGTACTATCTCAGCTAATTAATATAACTAATGTTTTCGTATGTTTATACGAGTGAAGATCCTCTGAATACAAGAAAGGTCAAATCACATAAAATTATACTGTTTATAACTTATACCCTTGTACGTTTGGTTTAATTATCGTTGATAATTATTATTGCTTCAAACATTTCCTGCATAAATTCCTGAATATCCCGTGTCTTATTTATTTCCCTTTCAAAGTCTAATATCAAGCCGTATTAACAAGAAGGCAAACAAAACATAAGAAAAAAAATGGTGATAATAGAAATCTATCATGCTAAAGATTATGAATAACTACTTAACGAGGGACCACCATGACAATATTGTTTTGTGATGAGTGCATATAATGGATATGAATGCATATAAGAATACCTTTCATAACCTTTGTCCCTCTTATGCAAATTTCGCCGGCTTTGTTTCTTGGAAGGGAAGCACCCGTTTCTGTATCCACGATTTTCATCTCCGCGTTTCTTACAACAGTTCCACACGCACCTGATTTTATCTTAAACGGCTCTTTTGCAAATGCCAAGCTAATGGCAAGTGGTCCTGCTTCTGTCATCCCATATCCCTGTGCATCAAAAATTTATGTTATCTTATTTTCTTTTCTTTGTTTTTTAGTTCAAAAGAATAAGAATAATTATTTTGTTTCTCGTATCTATGTGGCCTCGTTCAAACGAGATAATAATAATAATAATAATAATAATAATAATAATAATAATAATACTTAGTTCCTATGCTTTTTGCCTGTTAAAGTTTAAAATCCAAAAGTTAAAATTACTCATGCAATTTCAGAAAGATATAATTTGTGTGATATACGCGGGTGGCGGGTTTAAACTTTTTCTTTTCATTTATTTAAAAGTATAATTAACTTTTTTCGATATATGAAGTTTAAGAGTAACGGAATAAGGAACGATGCATCAGTGTAAAGCGGATAAATAGTAGTTTTACGAGTAACTTATATTCATGTCACCTAACTCTACGAACATGAGTTCAAACTTCAAACTTAATCTTATTTCTTCAATACTCTTTAAAGAGTTTATAGCCTAATAAATAAGAGGATTCATTATTTAATTTATTTTAAAGAAAAATAAATTTAAAATATTATTTTTAGTCTTTAAGAATAATTATAAATAATTAAAAGTGATGAATATTGTTAAAAAAATCAGAATACAAAAGTGTAATAAATATTAAAAAATATTTTGTTATTTAAAAATGAATATGAAATACAAACTTGGTCGAGTCTGAAATGATGCTTGTTACGGAAAAACTACTAAAATTTCGTATCAAAGCGAACACTAATTTAAAGAATATATACTAACAACTAAAGTTCCATAATAATGACACTTTGCATAAAGAATAACGTGTCATATCAAAATGTAAACGTGATGGTGTTTATATTATTCTAATTCCTTTCTAAATGTTAATTTATTCTCTTGCCTAAAAGATTTGCATGTATTTAAATGTTATCCATAAATCAACATTTAAATGTCCACGGTTTTTTTATACAAACATTATTTTTATGAAAAGAAATTGAAGTGTTTCGTCATTATTAGCATAAACAAGGGCGTGAAGAATCTGCATGTCACAAATTTTATTTGTTTGTAATTAGCTCTTTTTAAATTAGAATATGCATACAATAAAAAAACTCATTTTTCTTATGATTTCATATTAATTTTTTTAATATATTATTAATTATACGTTCAATTATTATCATTTTTACCTCAATTTAATTGCCTTAAATCAATCACGCGTGAACTTTTAAAAAAGTAAATCTCAAATTCTCCATTTAATGATTGATTATTTTCTTTTTTTAAAGAATAGACGGAAACCTGTCCAAGTGTGGCGTGTGGCAATCTAGCCTTGACAGCGTCTTGAAGCTCAACGCCCATGGGTGCCGCACCAGTGACGACGGCGCGAATAGACGACAGGTCGTATCGAAACGCTTCTCCATTCTTAACCAACTCCAAAACGATAGGCGGCACCAACGACGCAACCGTAACCCTATGCTTCTCAATCAGCTTCAACAGCGTAGTAATCTCAAACTTCTGCACAATCAGAACCGCAGCACCAGCACGAATCCCACACAGCAAAATCGAATTCAGCGCATAGATATGAAACATAGGCAACACACACAGTAACACATCTTCCCTATGCGTATACTGGTGCGGGTTCTCACCATCCACCAACTGCGCCACCGTCGTTACCAAGTTTCTATGCGTCAACATCACTCCTTTGGGTAACCCAGACGTGCCAGAAGAAAACGGAAGCGCAACGACGTCGTCTGGGTTTATCTTAACGGCAGGGGCTTCCGTTTCGTTAGCGTTAGTTAACGTCGAGAAATGCATAACGTCGTCTTCTTCCGTCGAATCAATGCACATCACCGTAACGTCGTTGTTCTCCGCGAAACTCTTTACTTTTTCCACGTACGCGGCCTGCGTTATGATGAGTTTGGATTTCGTCGCCGTTATCTGTTTGGCAAGCTCTGCCGGCGTGTAAGAGGGGTTGGCGGTGGTGATGACGGCGCCGCGGTGGGAGGCGCCGAGGAAGGCCAGGGGGAACTGGATACAGTTGCGGAGGAGGATCATGATGACGTCACCCTGACGGATGCCGATGTTATTGAGGCCGGCGGCGATTCGCCGGGCGGTGAGGTCGACGTCGGCATAGGTGAGGGTTTCGCCGGTATCGGCGTTGATGAGGCATGGGCGGTTTTGGAATTGGGAGAGGTTTTGGAAGCAGTAAGAGTGTAGAGGGAGGTGTGTGGGGATGGGTATGTCGGGGAGTTTGGAGCGGAAGATTAACTCTTCTGAAAGAGGTGCCATTTTTGAGAGAAGAATAAAATTTTGGAGTTTGCTTGAAGATGGTGGCTCTACGTACGCAGTTATATAGGTGTATCAGCTGCTTTAGGTTGCATCAGAAGTTGTTGAGACAGCGACAAGTACATAGACACGTTTGAGTGAGGAGCAGAGTGTTCTCCTTCAAAGGAAATAAAATTGAATGGAGTGTTTTGCATGCCCACCATTGTTTTTGGAAAAGCTACTTCGTCTTTCGCGAGAAAAATAATAAGAAAAAAAGTTAGGTGTAAACGTTGTAAATGTTTTTTTCAATTAAAATGTTATTTTAATTATTAATATCAGTCTTGACTATGTATATCATTAATTAAAATTTTAGTTAATAAATAACATAGAGGTAATTATTATAATGCATCTAAATTTTATTTAAAAATAATATTTTGATCTAATCTTAGTCTTGGTAAAAAATTACTATCTCTGTCTTATTTATAAAAAGTAAACATATAATTCAATAAATTTAATAAAAATAATTTATTTAAATTATACTTATATAAATAAATAAATATTTTTAGATATTATTTATAATTATAATTTCATTTTAATAAAATATTTATATTTAAATTTATTTTGTATTTATGAAAAAATATTTTATTTTAACTACAAAATAATATAAAAATCACATACATCATTGTATTTAATTTATAATTTTAAAAATAATTATAATATTAAATTATAATTTTTAATATGTAAAGCATTATACATGAAAAAATAAGAAGAAATCATAAAATTTAATGTAATTCAATGCGTTGACATAAAAAATATTGCATAAAATAAGATATAAATTATATAATATTTTTTATTAAAGATTTTAATACAATTAAATATATTAATACTATTTAATAGATTATTTTTAATAAAAAATTCACTATATATAATTTATTATCTTATATAATATTATACAAATTTAAAAATATAAATAAATATTATATAATTAATGTGTTTATTTTATCAACACAAATTTGATCATAAGTAATATTTTAATTTTTTAACAATTAATACACTTAAAATTATTTTTTATTATTAAAATAAATAAAATTTAACAACTGTTTCTGATAAATAAAATGAAAAATATAATATTTTAAATGCATTTGTGATTCAATACTTAAAAAATTTATTTATAAATAACTTCCATGTATATTTGTTGTTTGCATTGATTTTTTCTGATGAACAATCAAGTGGTCGCATTCAATTTCGATCATTTCGAGCGTACTAAGTGTAATAATTTAAAGTTTCCTGACAAAAATATACTGTATATTTATTTATGAAATATAAACTCTTGTTGTTTTAAAGAGGAATTAAACTTTCTATTACTTAAATTAACATGCGGTGATAGTTAGGTAAAGTCAAACTTAAGTATTTCAATTTGATTATATACTATATTTTTTAAATTATATATTATCGTACCATAAATGTGAACTATTTAAAAATATTATAAATTCATCCTTTTTTATAATATGAAATATTTTAATTCACATATTATCTGTCGATGTAGTATATTGAAATTTTAAAAATTAGTTTAATTTATGACTATTTTAAATTCAATAATATGATAACTTACATTGTCCAAAAAAGAACGACATTTTAATCACGCATAGCCTATCAAAATTTAAGTTTTAAATAAAAATTAATTTTAAATTGAACCTGAATCTATGCAATAGCTTTTGGGAGAGTAATATTTCAACTTTTAAAAAAGAATTATTAAAAACGCAGATTTTTTAATGGAGAATTCATTAATTCTTTATGATTAAGGTCTTTTCTAAAGATAATTTCTTTACCTTTGAACTTATTTTTCTTTATTTTTTAAAAATATGATTAATAAATAAATATTTTAAACACATTCCCGAAAAAAATTATATATGTAATAAATTATATAACATGACAAGAAGAGAAATATCAAAATAAATATTTTTGTTAGTATTTATGAGTGAATAATAATCAAGATAAATAAGAATAGAAAACTAATTTATTTCTCTAACTTTTCCACCAATTTGTTCAAAACTTTAACATGTGTAGGTCTTATATAAATGATTTGGCTTCCACTAATTTTTGACACCAAACCATAATAAAATAAAATCTTATCTAATATCTTTTGATCCATTTTTTTCTTTTTGTCAGGTTTCTTATAACACCAACCATAGTGCGACCGTTACGGTAGTCACTGTTGTCGTCTTTTCCACAACTCACCTACCCCTGCTTTTGTTTCATCCATGTCATCCTCGTAGTCATAGTAGCGTCACTTCTTCGTCACGTATACCTCTATACACTATCCAAAGCTAAACTATGGGCTTTTTTTGTCTGAACCACCATGGGCTTGTTACTTAAGAGGTTAAACCTAGGTCATAGCTAGAGTGCAAGACCAATCAAAGCTTATCATATTCCTAATCCTCCAGTTGCATACCCAAACCTTTGCGTACTTGCTTATACCGTTCTGACCAAAACAAAAAGTCTGTACCACTGCATTACTTGCCACACTCTTTCTGTTTTGGAGCCCAGTATCTGGTTTTTTTGGGCTTAGAGCTCAATTGTCCCGCTATTCTTAGATCCAAGCAAGTTGTACTGTTGTTCCAAAAATATTATTGTGGATCCATGTTTTCTTGTCCTTTTCTTTATATAGTTAGATTCTAAAAACATTAATCCTAAATAATCTATTAGAAAATATTGCATTAAAAAAACTGCAATGAATTCGCTGAAAAAAATTAAGATAACTATCATGTAAAGCACAAGACTTTTTAATATAAATTATTATAATTGTATACTTTATCTTCTAACACTACCTTTCAATATTTTTTAAAAAAGTCAACTCCGTATATCATAGGCATAAAAAAGAAAAAAACGAGTGAGGCCTGGTATATTATACTGCTTTATGTTTCCAGTGCAGCTACTACAGCCAATGAGCTATTAATGATGTGTGACGCATGCTTCGGCTTCTAAGGCCTTACAGGTAGGTTCTTTTGGTTGCTTTCTTCTTGTTTCCGTTAACCATCCAATCGCGGTTGTGCGAGGCATTTTCTCTCCCTGAGATTATCGGAATTTCAAAATTGCATTAGGCTTTTGGCGTATTTGAGTCGACTTAATGGATCTATATACAACTTTCCTAATGTGTATTGGTTTCGTTCACAAAATTTGAATTTAAAACATCAGTTAAGGCTGTAATAATAATAAATAAATAAAAAAAGAGCTGAACAGAAACTAAGCTCTTTATCACATATATATATATTGGTCTTTACACATGCTTTTATATTTAAACTCAAAAGCAATAACTTAAAAGTTACACACATTTACAGGGATATATTCCACTGAAGCTCCATGCTTCGTTAGAACATTTGGATTTCAAACAAAACAATAAATAACACACAAGAAAAACTGGTTCTTTGGGTCTTCAAATTAAAAAAAAACTACTAGTACTAAATGCTTTGTATCTGGTGCTTGGTGGAGTAGCATTGAGTACAGAATGATTCAATTGCGTTGGGCACCCACTGTCAGAACGAGAGTGGGCCTTGTGATAGAACTTTCAAATTATGCCTAAACCGGAAGCCCGGCCGCAAGCCTTTCTCTGAGGTCTTTCCGCAAGATCTTTCCCGAGGGAGACTTTGGAATTGAGCCCACAAAGAAAACCCTATTGATTCTTTTGTAAAACACAACCTGCCACATATATACAGAAAATTTGGTAGCAAAATTAACACAGGAGGATAAAGTACAACTTTTGAAGGTTAATGTTTTTTGGATGTTGAAAGCCAATAAAAATACTTACATGCTTTGAGATGTATTGCTTGATTTCATCCTCGGATATCTTAGAACCGTTCGATCGTACAACAAATGCGACTGGAACCTCTCCAGCGACTTCATCTTTCATGCTGAAATAAATGATCATTAAAGTTTGTTCAAAAAGAAAAACAAATAAATAAAAGGAGTGAATCAGAATAAATATTTGTAAGCTAGCTCTACTAACGATACAACAGCAGCATCAGAAATGTTTGGGTGAGCAATTAGCATGGCTTCGAGCTCAGCTGGAGCCACTTGAAATCCTTTGTATTTGATCAGCTCCTTCAACCGATCCACGATGAAAAGCTCATCATCATCGTCAATGTAACCAATATCACCAGTGTGCAACCATCCTCGTTTGTCTATAGTTCTTTCTGTGGCCTCTTCGTCATTTAGATAGCCTAACCAAACATGGCATGGCATGGCACAACTAAGTACATCTTATTCGATTGCCTCAGTCCTTCAATAATTTGTTATGTATATATATATATATATACACAAAGCAAAAATTGGTTTTGTGGTGTTTCTTGGTGAATGTCTGGTTTTGATTAAATATTCCCCACAAGTATATATTATACGTATAACTTCGATTTAGTTTAAATTATCTTGATTTCCAAATTTAAATTTAAAAATTATTCTATTGAATGCAATAAAGAAGTATTTATCTTTATTTTATTGGCTTTGATCTTTTATTCAATTTTAAAAACTTACATTAAATGTATTAATTTATAATACTGTAATTAAACTTTTTTATTAACCGTCTACATCATATAATTCAAATGTTTGAAACATATATGAAAACACATTTAAGCAATAATGTTAATGACTGCGTTTTTTTTTTCAATAATAATTTATAAAAATAATGAGAAAGCTACTGATTTCAGTATTTGGGGAGTTAAATTTAGTTGAAAAAAACTTTTAAGGTGTTTTTTATAATTTATTAAATTTATCTTTTTTATTTTAAAATACTAAAATAATTTCTTGAATTTTTTAAAATGAATTCACTTATAATATTTTTCAACAAATTCGTAATTAAAAAGCAATTCTTGTTTAAAAAAACATGTTTTTATATGTATCTCTAAATGAATTCAAAGTACATGCGATTCTTACTTCTCTGACTTTTCTAAATATAACTACTGTTAAAGAAAATAATCTTAAACAAGTTATAATAGTTGTTTCAAAATACGTATTAAATAATTTTAAAATAATTTAAAATTTTGTAGAAGATATATATAACATGATTTAAATAATTTAGAACATAATTTTTGATAAAAAAAAATATTAAATAATATGAGTATCAATGTGTTGGTATCGATCAGTATAATTAAATTCCTTTTACGCATATATAAAATATTATATTTGATATGAATCACAACTTTAAATTAAAGTACTATATCGCGTAATCAAATACGAGATGAGTAAGGAATGCGAAAGAACTCAAAATGGCTCACCTACCACTACCAGTCATAAAGACTGGTTTTTGTAGGTTCTCCGCGGGCAAATAATTATCAAATATGGATGAAATAGTAGTTAACATTAGCAAGTAATACAAGCCGATAGGTCATGGGAAACACACGAGAAAGACTTAGTTGATAGTTTAACATTAGCAACTAATAAGATCTCTTTTATTTATTTGTGAGTAAAGAAATTAAAAGGAATAACAATAAATATAAATAAATACCTTTCATGATCTGGTTGCCTCTGATGCAAATCTCACCGGCTTGATTCCTGGGAAGTGAAGCGCCGGATTGAGGGTCAACGATCTTCATCTCCGCATTCCTTACGACGGTCCCGCACGCACCTGATTTCACCTGCAACGGCTCCTTCGCAAATGCTAAGCTCATTGAAAGTACGGGTCCTGCTTCTGTCATACCGTAACCCTGCATGCATCGCACAATCATACATCATTATTAACTTCTTCACCCCTCGCCATCTTTACATTCTCTCTGTTGTCATCGTGAGGGCACTTTCGTGGTGTTGTAGCCCCTTCATCTATAATGCGCCAAGTCATATACGTATAATACGCCGAATTTATGAATGTATAATACTCTTCATACAGTTATGCATGACTCTCTATTTTTCCCTTTAAAAAAAGTCATCTAATCGTTTTCTGGTAGTTAAGATTTTCACTTTTGGATAGAGCTTATTAATTTCGTAATATTAATAATTTTTTAACCAAAAACCTTAAACATTAGGTGTTTGCATTTTTTAAATAATGATTACCTGTCCGAGGGTGGCGTTAGGAAGCTTAGTCCTAACAGAGTCCTCAAGTTCTTTTCCCAAGGGTGCAGCACCGGACATGAGCATTCGAATAGACGACAGGTCATATCGCTCCACATGGGGGCTCTTAGCAATGGACAAAACGATGGGGGGAACAAGCGGGGCAACACTCACCTTGTGTTTCTGGATCAACTCCAGCAACGTAACGATCTCAAATTTCTGCACGATCAAAATGGCAGCCCCAACTCGAAGCCCACACAGCAAAACCGAGTTAAGCGAATAAATATGGAAAAGTGGGAGCACGCACATTACCACATCCTCGCTCCCGAGCCACAGGTTCGGATTCTCTCCGTCAACCTGTTGCGCCACGCTCGTAACTAACCCCTCGTGCGTCAGCATCACCCCCTTCGGAAGTCCCGTGGTCCCAGACGAATACGGCAGTGCAACGACGTCGTCTGGGGATATTTTAACTGCCGGGATTTCGCCCTCGTCAGCCTCCGTTAACTCCGAGAAGTGCAAGTAACCTTCCGGCGCCGTGTCAATGCACATCACTCTAACGTCATTGTCTCTCGCGAAATCCTTCACTTTGTCCACGTAGGACGCTTGCGTTATGATTAGTTTGGATTTCGACGCCGTGGCTTGTTTGGCTACCTCCGCCGGGGTGTAGAAGGGGTTTGCCGTGGTGATGATGGCGCCCCGATAGGAGGCGCCGAGGAATGCGAATACGAATTGGGGGCAGTTCTGGAGGAGGAGGAGGATGACGTCGCCTTGTGCGATGCCGAGTTTGTTGAGTCCGGCGGCGACTTTTCGGGCGGTGAGTTCTACGGTGGCGTAGGTAAAGGTTTCGGCGGTGGTGGCGTTGATGACGCATGGACGGTCTTTGAATTGGGAGAGGTTTTGGAAGCAGTAGGTGTGGAGGGGGAGATGAGTGGGGATGTAAATGTGGGGAAGTTTGGAACGGAAAATGAAATCGTCGTGAAGTTGTTCCATTGGTTGTTGTTGATTTGGTCGCTGCAAAAGGTGTGTGAGAGGCGTTTTGTTCATATGTTGTGTTGTGTGGCTTTGTGGTTTCTTGCGTGACGACACTCTCTTGCTGCTTTTGTTGTAGATTTGGTGAGGAAGGGGGAGTAACAATGGAGCTGGTAGAAATTTAGTTGAAGCCCATTCACTTTTTATGTTTTATGATTTTTTTACTAATAATTTCTTTAAAATATTGACCTTTTTTTAAATTGAGTTTATAACATTATCAATAATAATTTTTTATTATACTTATATATTTTTTAAATAATTTTTTCAGTTAAAATACTGAAGTTAGCAAAATTAAATTTTTAATTAAAAAGTATTATTAATGAATTTGCATTATAATTTTTTAACATAATTTATTTATTATTTTTAAATTGATATTTCAAAATATCCATTAATTCATTCTATTTTTTAGATTTATTACACACTTCTTTATTATTTTTATTGTTTTATATATTGTATCTATTTTCTAATATATTCTAATTTATTGTTATACTTTTATATTTTATCTATATGCACGTGTCTATATTCTAATTTGCATTCCCCGTGATCTATTTAATTAAATTGATTATATTTTAGGTAATATTTTTAATGATTTTTAATATTTTATAAAAATATATTAAATAAAAATTAAGGTATTTAACATATTAAAAACATAAAACTTTGTATTGCTATATAATAAATATTACATTTGATCATAAATATTAAATATTTTAAACTATTTTAAAATAATTAAAAAATATAGTTAACTTCGTTAACGGTGTTAAATTTATCAATAGATTGAATATTTTTATACAATTAACTTTAAAATTACTATAACTAATTGACTTTTTCTTTTTCTATTAAATTAATTAATTTCCCTTTATTAAGGATATTTTTACATATAAAAGTAAGTAATAACAAAATTAACTTATAATGGGTCTTTTAAAAAATGACGAATTCTTCAAAAGAAATCTTACGTTTGGAATCAGAAGTAGTAAAAATCTATTTTTGTCAAATAACAATAATAAGATTTTATTTAGTTTTTTAATTTATTAATTTTTTTAATAATTTCATACTTTTAAGATATTAAAAATATTTTTTATCTAAATTTTCTTATAAAACATTGAAAAAATTAATAGGTCGATCCTATAAAAGAATAACATCATTTTTATTAATTAAAATTCAGATTATGGAACATTTAATATACTTTATTAAAGTCATATATAGGAAATTAATTTAATTAAATATTTAACAAAAAATTTCCATAAAATAGACCAAAATAAATTTTTAGCAATTTTATCCATAAAATATGAGTATAATTTTAATATATTATTGATGAAATTTATTAATATTATTAATCAAATACAAATCATATTTTATTTTCTACTAAATTATTTTAAAATTGTATTTTAGGAAAATCAAGTACGTTAAAATATTTTTCCACTAAATATTACTCCTACCTAAAGATATTATTTAATGTTTCAAGTTGAATTAATTAAAATATTATTTGGACACTACTTTGGAGTTAATGGTACTAATAGACGACACAGATCACCTACCACCGTCGTTGCTTTGGTATGTAGCGCTTCATCTTCTACTGCGGTTCACCGCTTACCGTTTTATGCAAATAATAATCAAGACTTAAATATAAAAGTACTTTTCTGCATTTATTTGTGATTTTGTTTTTAGTTTTTATAATTTTTTTATATTTTTAACTTTAAATATGTCATATTTTTTATTTTTTTTCCTTCTCTTCAATGGACGGATGACAAACAGAACAAACGGAACTTTAATGTTTTTATTTTTAATCTTTACATTTATATGCATTTTTGTTTTTAGTACGTTCTTATCAATTTACGTTTGCCTCTTTTTTCTCCGTATATATTGCTCTAATGCATCAGAAAAGCATATGCTGTTGTTGTACACACGAAATTTGGTTAGAAGTTTTTGGATATAACCTCTCTATAGAGAATTTGGTGCTGAAATTCTGCAGCCCCATCTAACGATTCAAATGGAAATCTTCGTGGCAAATCTCTGTCAGCTCTGTATCAGAATATGCACAAGATAGATGATAGCTCAACATGCAATTATAACACCAGAACTTATAATGGTAATTTGATATTGCTTCTTCACCTTTAAATAATGCACCTCGTTTTGTGTTTTTCTCTTACGGACACTTAAGCGAAAACTTACTCAATTTAAAGAATATTTAGTGCTTAACTCATTCAATACATGATATGCTATTATTGGCTTCCCCAATGCTCAAACTAAAAGCTTCTGTTTCACATATACAGTAAAAATGGTCGCTGAGAAAATTGAATGTGTAAACATTGTTCAATACAGGGTATTGAGTCCTAATAAATGGTACTTGCTGTATCGATACAGGGATGGAGGCAACTCGCTGATCTAATCGATGCAAGGAATCACGTTCTAAAATTTTGGATTTCTTAAATTACTTTTACTTCGACACTACTAATTATAATTTTTTACTTTTTTACTTTACATATTTTTTCATTTTAAAAAATAAATCATATATTACTTATGTCCACATTCACAAAAAATTATAAGTAACTAACCATTCTCGTATCTAGACTAATTTAATGAATAAATACCTATTTATAACTAATATTTTTTATGAATATCAATCGATTGAGTCTGTTCAATTGTCATTCTAATATATTTACATGTGGGCCGAAGGCCTGAATGTATATTACCTGAATTTGGGCCTACACTAATGTGCAAAGCCTCAGAGTTGTTTCTTCTTTGTGGATCTGTAGCGTTGAATACACAAAAAACGAAGAACCACATTTCGACCAAAAAAATTGTTTTTTTATTTTAATATGCATCATGATATTTTTAACTAAAACAAACGGATCTCAACCTAAATACACGCATTGAAGATTTGTTTGGATAAAAAGAAATGAACGAAATTAAAGAGAATAATTAAAATGAAAATAGTTAGTGACTACTGTGACTTGATTCAGAGAAATTCTAACAACGGTTTTTTTTTTTCTAACAATTTCTTCGGGCTTGGATAGAATTTCATGATAGCTCAACTAATACATAGTAAACCGTTGCATAATTAAAACACGTAGTATACCTAAGTTATATCCAATAGGACTAATATACAGGAGCGTTTGCTAATCAACGTAGAGTGTCAAAATTATAAACGAGTGTTCTTTAATTTTTTCTAAATAAAGAAAAAAACAACAATACATTTTTTTAACACAAATTATTACCGAGTAATTTTTATTTACGTCCCACAAAATAACTTGGGTTTATTTTTTTAGTTAGTAAAACATATAACATTCACTAACAATAACATCTATTGAAAAATGTGTTAAAAACTACTTTTTTCGATATTTTTTATAAGAAACAAATGATTAAATCATTAGAATTAAGAAAAGTAATTAAGTATATTATGCTTTTTATAAATATAAATTTTATTTTAAAAATATCTATGATATTAAATAATATAGTTAATAATTTGTATATTCAATAATACTAATAAAAGAAAGATATAAAAAAAATTTAACAATTAATACATCTTGAATCTATCATTTATTTTTTATAATAAAGATTAAGAAAATATTCTATTTTATTTCTTATAAAAATAATCGAAAGAAGTAAATTGTTATTAAAATTTAATTAAAATGCATAAATAATATGTTAAAATTGTTAAATTTTATAATAATTAAGTTAAAATTTATATTGATAATATATTTCAATCATCCAACAACGCAATTTTTTTTATAATTATAATATATAAAACTTAAATTATTATTATTCTTACTCAATAGCCTAATGAAATTTGGTCAATTAATATTTAACTTTTTCAAATTTAAGAGCATGATATAAAATTATTTTTTATAATAACAATAAAGTGAAAAAATTTCACTATTATATACTTAACAACATAATTATTTTATTTTTTTATTTTGATATCTTCTCCCTCTATTTTTATTTCACTCGATGATTTTATACATAATAAACTTTTTTTTTCTTCCTCTTTTTTCACGTTGTACCTTTTTACGTATATTAGTTAACATATTGTTTAGGATAAGGAAAATTTTCTAAGTTAAAAATCATCTTGAGGGAAACTACATTTCAACAAGTTTTGAGGGTCAAGAAAGAGTCAAAAAATAGGCCTAAACATAAGGGAATATTGAAAGATTATCTAAGACCTTTAGTTTTATTAAAAGGAACACATTTCAAACTATTTTAGGAGATTTTTGTCACATTGTTGGTTTTTTTCTAAGCTGGACAAGAAAATATTTTAAGTCAACATGATTAAAAGCTTTTTTGAAGAGTTTTTGACAAAGACCCAAGTCCCTGATACTCAAAACTGCTTGAAAAGTACGACTGACAATAAAATATTCTAAGTCCACAAAACTAAAGGCTTTTTCGAGGAGTTTCCAAGTCACTGACACCCAAAACTGCTCGAAAAACAGGACTGACAAGAAAATATTCTAAGTCCACAAAAACTGATGGCTTTTTGAGACGTTTTGAGGAGTTTCCAAGTCCCTGACACCCAAAACTGCTCGAAAAACAATAAGTGATCAGAAAATATTCTAAGTCCACAAACCTGGTTGAGCTCCAAAGTCCCTCCAGAATTGCTCGAAAAACAAGAAGTGATCAGAAAATATTCTAAGTCCACAAACTTGGTTGAGCTCCAGATTTCTTCTAGAATTACTCGAAAAACAGGAAGTGGTCAGAAAATATTCTAAGTCCACAAACATGGCTGAGCTCCAATCCCTCCAGAATTACTCGAAAAATAGAAATGAGCAAAGAAAATATTCTAAGTCCACAAGACCAAGACAAGCTCTCAAAACTCCAAAAATTACTCAAGAAACAGAAATGAGCAAAGAAAATATTCTAAATCCATGAGATCAAGACAAGCTCTGAAAGCCCTAGAATTAGTCGAAAAGGGAAGGTAAGAATAAATTATTCTAAGGCCATAAACTAAATGAGCTTCCTAAGACCCTCCCAGAATAACTCGAAAGACAGAAAAATTAACTTGAAAGGTTAAGTGTAAAAGCAGTTATTAGCAGTTACCAACAATGGACAAATGTTCAACTATGTAAAGAAAAGATCGTGGGTGATAACGGTTACCAGCAGTTACCAATAGCACGATCACAAGCAATCGTGGATAATGGACGTAACAATTGAAGGCAGTTACTAAGAAGTGTCCGTAAAAGGATGAGGACGGTGGTGATCTTCCTACCTATAAATACCCCAAAGCGCCATTCTACAAGGGACGACTTTTTGCACCGTGATACCGCACCTAAATTCTCTGAAACGCTGAAACCCTGCACCGTGCCAGACACCAACTACAAGGAGACCCACGGTGGCCGCTGTTCGCCGCTGTGAGGAGTCATACGTTTACATTCACGCACCTTTACATTCTCGCATTTACCTTTCTGCATTTTAATTCCAGCTTGTTGCTTATTTCGTTTCTGCAATTTATTTCATATTTAACACTTTTTCTGTAAAGAACTTCTACGTTGTGATTCCGTTTTATGTATTTCATATTAACTATTCTTACTTAATTTGCGACGTCTATTTTACTGTTACGTTAATAACACACTTAAAAGAATCCAAAAAAGACTTAATCCAGTCTCAGATTATTTTTGAATTATTTATTTACAAAACTGTCATTTTCACCGAAAACACATATTTACAACTTTTTCTTTGTTTTTATAAAAATGGTTAGAGTATATACCCTCGAGGTTGTCATCTTTCATATTGAAATGAAAACATTAAAAGAACCCAACGAGCTCAGGCCCGCCGCCGGAAAGATAACCGTGTCCTGTTGACAGTTAAGTTTTATCGTATGATGCTAAATTATCGATTTCGTGCTGACAATGATTACAGCACATTATTTAATTTTATATATCGATTTTTCCTCTGTATTAATTTTAACACGGTATTTCGTGTATATAAACGGGTCCCACTTCGAGACCCAGTGACCAAATCAGGATTTTACACGCAGAATCTGAAATAACACAGTAATAAAACAAATTAATATAGAAAAGTATAAAAAACTGTGACACGTGTAAAGAAAAAGGCAATATTTGCATTATTTTTTGAATGATTCTAAGTTCATTTGTACTGTCATGCCTACAATCTTCTTATTATTAAATATACTTTATATTTTTAAAATGATAAATAGATACACCTTTTCATTTAATGTTTGCTTTATGAAGTATTAAAAGAGTTATTAAGCGATACATTAAATATATCATAGTTAAATCATTAAAGCTCATTGGAGGGAATTGGCTGCTGATCATTGTGGCAACCGAAGCATAACTGGGTCTAAATAGAAATGTAAATCTGTCAAACTTTTGACTTTACAAATGCAAATTATTAGACCAAGTTTTCAAACCCCAGCTTAGCTTGTTGCTAACGCGGTAATCTTTTTGTGCACGAAATGTTAATTAAGCACCCATTTCCTTCCCCTATAAGATTGTCACTTGTCAGATTAATTCACTATGTATCCTTAATTCAATCATTTAAGTTCAAACGCCAATTCATTATCCACTTGCTATAAATAATCTTTCATTCACTTGCTTCCTCTTCCTACGATATCAAACATTATAAGAACTTTTTGTGACATGGGAACGCACGAGAACAAGCAGAGAAAGTCTTTGTTAAGCCGCCTCAGAAGGGCGGTGCAGAAGGTGAGGCTCTTATTAAGCTCCACGATCAGCCACACGTGGCATGCTGCAAAAATTCTCCGCCGCGCTTCTCTGAGCAAACGCTACCTTAGTTTCAATGATCGACCCGGCTTGATGATATGTTCAGAGGAAACGGATTCGGAGGGTTCGGTTTCTTCTCTTCAGAGAACAAAGAGTTATCCTTCAGATGATGATATTGATAGAAGAGCTGAGATGTTCATAACTAATTTCAGACGGCAGCTTCAGATGGAGAGGCAAATCTCGCTGCAGCTACGTTATGGCAAGGAACATAGTTCTGAATTGGTATCTCCATGATGTTGAGTTTTAATTTTTGAGTTCGCGGGTCTGTTTGATAATGGAGGACTTTGTGTTTTTTGGGAAAGGATCTCCATTTTTTATCAAGTCAACGCGAGGTGATGGTTGGTTTTCTGTGAAGTTCCAAAGCTCCTTGCAATTTGCATTGATCGCCAAGAGAAAAATGTACAAAAAATTGTGATTTTTTCTGTGGCGGGGGGGGGGGGTGATTTGAAGTCTCTGTTCCTATTTTGTTTTTCCATTTGTAAAGTTTTAAATTTTTGGATTGTTTTAATCTTTTGTGATGATTTGCTGCGATTAGAAGAGCGTGGGAGCATTTGATGTTTTTTTATTGTTGTTCTCTTAGCTCTCTCATGTATTCGTTTCCTTCCAATTGATCTTGCATAATAAACATATTAAATTATATCAATGTATGCTTCTCTGCCAAGTTTTTCACATATACAGAAACTGAGGTTGAGAGAGATAATGCTTGTTTGTGCATATAATTGAAGGGCAACCTGAACTTTGTGTGTGACTAGCCTACGTCACTTGTTCCTTTGATTATTCTAATAACATAAGTTCACCTATCTTGAAAAGAATAGTTATAAATAGTGTTATTCTGTATGTTATACAGTATAGTTTAAACTTTAAGGATAAAATACCAAGTGCATTGGAGGACTTTCAACGATGTCATTAGCAAATATTATACAGAACGTCAGTGTTGGAAAAATGATCAACGCGAGTCTCACCATGATTACATAGATTATAGGGAACAAAAGCTTCTTCCGGTGCGTATTATGATGAGAAATCTAAAGTTAAAAAGGCACGAATATTCTGTCTAGGAAAATATCGATATATGTGTAACAGTGATACGAGATGTGGGAGTGCTCTATTCCACGAATCTCAACGAGTTTATTGAAATTAAAATTTTTTGGTGGAACAAAGACTTATCACTGTGGCCTTGATTTAATCAAAATACAAAAAACTAGAACAAGCGTAGCCACATCTACAATTACAAAGGATCAACAAACTTCCATAAGTACATTGAACTTCTGTTACATGTGTGATGAAAGAACACCCGAACCATGATCATTAACTTATCAATCCAACGCTAGATACTTGTTCTTTAGAGGTTCTGACATCATGTCATGACATGAATCATCGCTTGTAATAGGTCAAGAATAAAGCATAATTTTTATAAGATGTTGTGCTGGATATATGAGACACTAAGAAACTTTTGGAACAAACAAGATTCATCACTGTCTTGAAAAGCAGTGTAGTTCTTTGCTTGTGTTGAGTACTGTCGACAGATTTGATTGTGTTTGTAGCTTATGCTTGGAAAACCCTGACCTGCTTTACCTTATTCCTTTCTATTGTACATGTTTCCACATAGGGTTGCTCTAAGTATGTTAAACTCTGAAAATACTTGGAAAAAACCAAAGTCAAAGAAAGAAAATGAAAGGAGGCTGCCATTATTTTATTCTGTTATTTGTTGTCCGGGATGTTCTTCTTTCTTTCTTTTGGGCATACGAGAGGATTTAGACAGAACAGAGATCTCCTGTCAATGGGTTATGAACAAATTATATAAGTAAACTTCAATACCATATTCAATTTAACACTTTAAAGCTGTTAGGTTGTGGGGAATTGTCACTTATATAAGTCGTTCATTCTCTATTTTTAGGCAATATATAACATGTTCACTCATAATTGACCTTACCAACGTGCCGAAGTCCAAAGCAAAATAATCCTTGGAGAATCAAATCCTAAAGCATAAACAAAGACAACCAAGGGGGGACATGGTCATACACAATATGATCTTCCTCTTGCATGCTCCCGATGTTAGCAAGAGCACAAGCACAAACATTGAGTTTCCTATATATATGAGCAATATTCACCTCGCAATCAGAATTGATCAGCACTGATTTGCACTTACCATCCAGAATTGAAGTAAAACATTGAACTACTGCCAAGGAAACGGGGATGTTTTATTCTCTCTGTTTTTATCCCTTAAATTATATTGTATTTTAATTTTGGTCCTTGTCTTTGATTTTAGTTCTTAAAATTTTTATTTGTCCTTCGTACTAAGTAGTAGAAACTAAAACCAATAATTTTAAAATATACAAAGACTAAAAAACAAAATGAAATTTTATAAGGACAAAAATTAAAATATGGAAAATATATTTAATCCTTTTGACTTAAATATGGTTTTATACCCTGTAATCACCTATGGTATCAATTGATTCATTGTCGGCTGCAATTTGAATGCCTAAGGAACTTTTTAGATGAGATGTTGTCAGGGATCAAAGCTGGGATGAAGAAATTGTTGAACATTCTGACCAGACCAAAAGACTTACAAAGATTAAATTTCACTTACTTTTCAACATTTCTTGAGATGATCTCCCTATCCCTTTACTCTTACTACCGCTGGATGCCTGCAAAAATTTGGTAGAAAAAGAACAATCCTCTAGTGTTGACAAAAGCACTTCTAAAGCAAACGTGTTATGCATTTCTTATTTATTCTAAAAGGAACCTGTCCTATGCCTAATCAGTTACACGGTTCTTCCTGCTTTTGGTCGATCAGGCGGGGTAACGTATCCACCACTGTCAGAAAAAGATTTCGTTTATTAAGGCAGAAAAATTGATCTTTCATGAATGTTATTGTAAGTTAGCACAAGGGGAACCAGACTTAAAGCCGGTACTGGTAGAAAACTATTGTAGTTTATTATATTTTAACTGAGGACGTTAAAAAATTATTTTTTGGTCAATGGGGTTACTTGCTTCATAGTCAAGTATGGCGTGAATGATGCTCATGCCTCCCTTGTTCATGCAAGTATGCCTAATTACGAAAAGTTGACCAAAGCACTTTACCAAGCAGCCACACTCAACATATGCATGCGGCCAACATTCAGGCTCAACTCCACCATCTCAATAGCTACTTTCTCACGCCAACGTTCAATTAACTAACTAAACCCTTGTAGAATAAAGTTGCTCGATACTAGGCACATATTAGGGATATTTATTGAAAGACCAAAAAGTCCCTAATCTTGAAGAGCTAATCAAGTTATCATCACATTCTCCCAAGATCTAATTAACTAACACATGATCGTTTTCAAATATAAGAAAAAAAGTTCAATAATTTATATTGATAAACAAATACTAATTTATAAGAAGATACTGTAGAAACTAGAAAGAATTTATTGTGAATCACACTCCTCTTACAAGAGGAGAAGTCAAAAGGGAAAAAGAAATCCCAGTAGCACGAAAATGAACAACAACGCGTTACCTCTAAGAAACTTAGAAATTTATTAGCATCATCACTCGGATCTTCAACCCTCCCTACATAAAAACTACAGTTTCCATAGTTTGTTTTAAGGACCCTCAACACAATTATGGCGAAATCCACAAAGCAAAATCGAGGGCATTTCGTGCTCTCTTGTTTCATATTCATCTTCTTCCTCTGCGTGTTGGCTTCAATAAACGAGGTTCGATTCGAGGGCTTATTGAAGTTCGGTCGATGTGCTCTCTCAAACGAATCTCTGCCCATAAACTCTTCCTCTTCCAACGAAGAAGACCTTCGTATTCTCATCTCCGTTCTCACTCTCCCCGACCAATACCTACGACGACACTTCCTGCGACTCGTCTACGGCACACAAACCTTAGAGGGTGCAAAAGTGGACGTGAAGTTCGTGTTCTGTAACCTCACAAAAGAAGAACAAAAAGTTATGGTGGCGTTGGAGATCATGAGGTTCAACGACATCATGATCCTCAACTGCACAGAGAACATGAACAAGG
The DNA here is from genome assembly GCF_003935025.1 of Abrus precatorius. Lineage (NCBI taxonomy): Eukaryota > Viridiplantae > Streptophyta > Magnoliopsida > Fabales > Fabaceae > Abrus > Abrus precatorius. The sequence continues at coordinate 33,202,134 of NW_020874428.1, read as the reverse complement.
GGAAAACCTCAACGTTCTTCTCGAGCTTGCCCCAGATTTTCAACGAAACGAACGGTCCTTACCCTCCTTACCACTACGTGATGAAAGCAGATGATGACACGTATGTGAGACTAAACAGTTTGGTGAGGTCATTGAAACCGTTGCCGAGGGAGGATTTATATTATGGTTTCGTGATACCGTGTGGAAGCATGGACCCCTTTAAACACTACATGTCTGGGATGGGGTTTGTGGTATCATGGGACATTGTAGAGTGGATTCATGGTTCGGATATTCCTAAGAAACACGTTGTGGGGCCAGAGGATAAGGTGTTTGGAGATTGGATGCGATGGGCTCGGCGTGGAAAGAATAGGTATAATGCCAAGTGGTCTATGTATAATTATCCTGATCCACGCTCGGTTTGTAGCCACGATCTTTGGCCAGATACTATTGCGGTTCATTTGTTGAAGAATCAAGAGAAGTGGATTCGGACTCTTAGCTATTTCAACCACACTGATTCTTTGAAGCCATCCAAGTTGTACCATATAGCTTAGCTATTAGGTGATCTTAACGTTCTCTTTTCAGTTTCACCATTTTGTTTATTTTATTTTATTTTTTAATATGTGATGATGATAATAAAAATAATACCATGTGATATTTCATTTTGGGGGTCTTAGTAATTTGTTGGGGAGGAGAGAAGAGAGCACTCGATTTTGTAGTTTTTATATGCAATTTTGAAGCGTACCTGATCTATAATTGTTGTGGAACAAGAGGGGTGATAGTGAATTTGAGATTTCAAAGATTAGGGACCTCCAAAAGAAGTGAATTACTTCAAATGGGGAAACAGAGTCAGTGAATGCTGGGCAGAGGAAACAGGCCAGAGCAGAGCATGCAAACACTATGGGAATCCCATTATATAGTATTGTGGGAGAACAAAAGAGATCTGTGGGCATTTTCTACTAACTTGAAGTAACATGTTAAGAATTTGTACTGTTCACTTGGGCAGAATTCAGAAATCCTCTTCTTCATCTTTGGTACATGTCTTCCTGTGCTTTCTTTTTTGTCTCTTATTTTGAAAGGCAAAATGCCTTCTTGTTTGCTTCTGCTCGTTAATATTATTGCTCCAGTTCAATACTCTTTCCAAGGCCCAGTGATAAGGAAGCTTTTGGGTTGGACTGCTATACGGATCGTACGGTCCAAAAATAAATGAAACTTAATAAGGGTCAAGCCTGCATGTTTATTGGTCTACTCAGTTGGATCATCTTTGTGCCCAAAAATAATATCAAAGTTGTAATTTTCAATGATAGTATTTTGATTATTTATAGTGTATAATGTCTCTAATCTTTTGATTAAAAGGTTATATGAAGGAAGCATGCTTCAAATATAAATATACCACACTAATAATAAAAATAATCAAAATTTTAACTTTGATTGTTTTATCAAAACAAGCATTTAAAGAGAGGCTTTGATCATTAAATTAATTTAATAATTTTATATTTACAAATTATGCATCTGATAATTAAACAATGTACTCACCATTATGAATAAGATGATGATGAAATTAATGTTAAGAAAAAAATGAAGACAAACTTATTAATGGATTAAAATTAAGGATATATTTAGGTAAGTAACTTAATTAAATGCTTATTTATTCACTATATATTATGTAAGAAGTTATTTATAAATTAAAAACATTATTTTAATAAATTATATAAAAAAATATTTATTTTATTTAAATTATAAATTATTTTATTGGTGATGAGAGAGAAGAGTGTCCACTACCCAGGTTAGACGGGCAATTATGGATCGGGCGAGAGAACCAGGCTGGGCAGCATTCAGGGCAGACCGCACCATAATAGAGCTAACGAAAATGGTCTAATAAATATGAGAATGGAGCCATTCTTTTTCCTTATGAAACGAGTGCGTCACTAACTAGACCGCGAAATCAATGGCACGAAAGGTATTCAAATTAGAAACAGTGTCAATTAAGTAAATTGGGTATAGGGTCTTAACTATCCGACCAATGCGATTCATAGTTTTGATATATCTTTTTAACGAAACGGGTCATTCGTCCGCGGATAGGCCACGTCACAGTTTAAGTCAGGCCCGGTTGCGAGTTGAGACCCGGGCCATTGCTTTTTCTTGCGCAGCCCACAGAGAGAGAGAGAGAGAGAGAGAGAGAGACAACGACCCATACGCTCCCACTCCTTCCTTTGGCGGCGGCGTCGTTTTCTCTTCGTTCATTCACCCTCTGTAAGGTTTCTGCATCTTCATGTTGTAACCCGTTGCCCTTTCTACTACTTTTGAAGATTTATTCCACTTTTCTTTTTCTCTCCGATTAATTGTTATTTGGCTCTTGATTGTGGTTGTTTGTGCTGGGAAGAGTTATTGTTTCGTTTGGGTATTTTGTCGAGCATCTGGCGCGTACGAGATCAGAAGATGCGATTTGATTTAGTTTTATAATATAGTGTACCGACAGGAGTAGTGGAGAGTAATGAGAAGGTGTTGCACTTTATTTTGAGAGGGGTTGGCGGAGTCCTGTATTTTGGTTTTATTTATCTTTTTGGACTTGTGCGTGAGAATAACGCACTTGTTCAGCTCGAATTCACAATTAGTTGTGTGTCAAGTTCGTCTGAAGCTAACCCAATCGTTTGTGTTGATGTGAATATTTAAGATTAATTTTCAAATTGACTGTATCAATAAGGTCTGATTTGTGTAAGTTAACTTTGTGAGCTTGAAATCATGATATTGAAAATTACGCTACGGTTGGGATAGCTTGAAGGAACATAAATGCCTTTCCTGTTGAGTAGAATAATTAGTAAAATTACTATGCATTACTGTGACTAATAAATTCCAGAGGAAACTTTATTGTCCTCACGATTCTCTAGGGGTTGCTCGGAACCTCACTTTATCTTTTCCTGGAACAATTTACTGATTATATATATGGGTTACACCTGTATGAACCTGCTTACATTACTTGCATAAATGCTCATAGTTCTTCCACCACTTCAGTGTCGTTGAGGCTTACTAGCTGAATAATTTTATTACTAATCTTTTATTACAATAGAAAATATTGCATTTGAACGTGTTCACCCTTCAACGCATGGTACTGTTATGATCTTTGTTATTCTTCTTTGTTCTAGTCCTGTTTTGTATTTATCAGTCCCCCCCCTTCTCTCCCCAAAGAATTTGACAATAAAAATATGAAATAATAATTGTGTTACTGCAGGGTTTGGTGCATTTCATTCTGACTCATTATGGGCAATGGTCCAGCGCCATTTTCTGAGATTGGCAAAAGGGCAAAAGGTAAATCTCCGTTTAGAATAATAACATAATCATTTTTGTGTGTGATTGCCCAAAGATTTTTTTAAATGTAGTCCAGCACAATCATAGACACATGAATAACATCCCATTGCCAGTTTCTGGGTGCAAATATGTTCCCTCATTGGAATATGGAATAACACATTGATTTGTGCATTAAAATTCATTACTCATTCACCCATTGCTTACACATGCATCAAATATGCTGGACATGATACAGTAAATGTCTGCAACAACTTTTGTGATTGCCTTCATGTATTTTCAACGGGTAAAAAGGGGTAGAGGGGGACAAGAAAAACTTTAGAAAAGGTTATTAAAGAGAACTTTTGATTAATAAAATTACTTTAAATTTGGTTTTTGACCAAGGTCAATGGCATCATGTGATCTATGTAACCAATCTCACCTAGTAGAATAAGGCTTGGTTATTGTTGTGGTTGTTGTTGTTACATTTTATTGCGTGCCTGATTTTCTTATCACTGTCCACTTTTAATATACATAACAATTGAGACTTCTCAACTATTCCAATTCCCAAATATCATGAACAAGTTCAATAGACATTCTCAATTTAGATCATGGGCTTCTCGGTGACCTGCATTGTACACCAGTCTGTTTTACGAAAACTATGTTAGCCAACAAATTGTCTCTAAACCTTACCTTCTTTCAAAATCCCTTTCAGCTCATCACAGGGACATTTAACTTGTTGGATTCTTTATATTTCCTATCAAGTTACATATAATCTGTTTTGTTAAATATACCAGTGACGTTAAAATCTGAATGATCTTTTTTGTATGCAGACCTCTTGTACAAGGATTACAACTTTGATCACAAGTTTAGCCTGTCAATTCCAAATGCCACTGGATTGGTAAAATGAGTGCAACCTTTAGTCTGTCCTTCTGTCAAATATTCCTGATCTCACTTTCTATTTTCAATTTGGCAGGGCCTTGTAGCTACAGGATTGAAAAAGGATCAAATTTTTGTTGGTGACATAAATACACTTTACAAGACTGGAAATACTACAGTGGATGTTAAAGTTGATACATACTCTAATGTAAGAAATAGAGGTCTTCTTTTTATCAAATATGCTTCATTTTATATGTAGATAGTGTTGCTACTACTGCCACTCTTAATCTGTTGGTGAGTGATGGTAGCAAAAGTTCAAACTTTTTAAGACTGGTTTAGTTATGTATGTTGAGTAAACCTAAATTGGTAGTAAGTAGGATGATTCCTTGAAAATTTTCCATCTTATAAGAAAAATAATATTTTATCTGATTTCCTCTTCAGGTATCTACAAAAGTGACTGTGAATGATATCTTTCATAGCACAAAAGCAGCTTTGAGCTTTAATATACCCGATCACAAGTCAGGAAAGGTGAATATATTCCAGCTTTCCCAGTGTGAGACAATGTTAATACATGCTTCATAAGACTGAATTCAAGTAATGCAGTGTTTTCATTTGTTCCTTAAGATACTTTAAAGGTTACCTTTAATTCTTTATTGAAGAGGATTTTGTAAATATAATGACCCTGTTAGAGTGTAACTCATCCTGGCCAAGGAATTGATAATAAAGTTTTCAGCTAAGTAACTTAAGATAGCAAAATGGATTGTGTTCCTTATTATCTCAAGCTATGTTGAAAATCATGGGTTGGCTTATTATGAATGCTAGTTGATTCACTTGATTGAGATTGGTTGCTAGTATATAATCAGAAGTCACTAGTTGATAAGCTAATGCAGCAAATCATAAAGTTTTAAAAAGGAATGTATGCTATTTTTTGTGAGTGGGAGATGTGGTAGAGAGATCGTCTCTTTTTCATAGTAATACTTATCGGTAATGATTTGGAATTGTAACAAGGATAAACTGGTTTTATTTGGGCAGTAGCTTAACAAGTCCATGACACAGCCTCTCTAGTCATGGGGTTGTGGCTGCTTATATTTCGCAGTTTGACCCTTGCTGACCCCTCAATGGTGGGAGCTTCCTGCGCTAGGCCATCCTATTTTTTTTAATGCCCAGTAATATGCATCCAATGGATTTACTTTTGGCATTCTTACCATATATCTGATTGTGCAATATTATATCAGCTGGATGTGCAGTACCTTCATCCTCATGCCGCCATTGATTCTAGTATTGGCTTGAATCCATCCCCTCTATTGGAGCTTTCAGCAGCAATTGGCAGCAAAGATCTTTGTATGGGTGCTGAAGTTGGATTTAATACAACTTCTGCTTCATTCACAAAATATAATGCTGGGGTTGCCTTCAATAAACCAGATTTCTCTGCAGCACTTATGCTGTAAGTGATGTTGGTACCATATTTTCCTGTTTCAGTTTTATGTCCTAATATCTTGTTATTATTCATGTTCAATAACCAATAACCTGTGTTTTTTTAAATGTTTTCAAACTAGAAGCTGAGAAGACCTATCTGAAAGGATAGATAAAATTGTGAATCTTATAAAACATTTCAAGAACTTGATAGTTTTTGGACAACTAAAGCTGTGTGTCCAAGATATGAACTGAACTAATTGCTAGTAGACTGAATTCAATGATGCGAGTGCTATTAATATAATTTTGAATTTTATTTAAATTAAATAAATCCAGCATTGATTGAAGAAACTAAAACTCATGCAAATTACTGGTATTTAAAATCACTAGTATATCTCCTAATTTTTGTAATGAGGTGGACAATTGTATGATTTGCTTGAAAATTTCTATGAAACTTGGGATGTTTCAATTGTAAAGTCTATGATATGGGGAACGGATACCGGCAGTTAACATCTTTGAAGATATTCGTGAAATAACTACATTTATGTTTTATTTCTTGTAATTTTTTTTATTCGTTTTCACTTGAGAGATAAGCTATTTCTGGAAAATATATGATATATAATATAACTGTAGCTGCATACATTTTAGAGTATATCACATAATCAGCGACCAATTAAAAAATGAGTCTGTTTTGGAAACTCCAGACACTAGGATATAGGAGGGTTATCCAAACGTATATTTGTGGAAAGTACTGTTTTCTTTCCATTTTTTTAGGCCTTTTTGCTTACTGTATGTGAAAGATTTGTTTTCATCTACACAAGTTACTGGATTCAAGAAATGTGTTAATGTGCTTTGATAGGGTATGTAGCTTTTACATAACAATATCATTGACTCTGTGTGCAGGGCTGATAAAGGACAGATCCTGAAAGCTTCTTACATTCATTACGTTGATCGCCCAGATGGATTTACGGTTGCGGCTGAAATATCTCACAAGTTTTCCACCCTTGAAAACAGATTTACCATTGGGAGCTCACAGTCAATAGATCCACGGACAGTTTTGAAGACACGATTCAGTGATGATGGCAAAGCTGCCTTCCAATGCCAACGAGCATGGAGGCCAAATTCCCTCATAACCCTGTCTGCCGAATATGATTCCACGAAGATCTTTAGTTCGTCCACGAAGTTCGGTCTTGCTCTTACTCTCAGGCCTTAGCACTGTCTGCCTATTAAATCTTATTTGATGACTTCAAAGTTACCATTCCATCATTTTAAATTGTTTACAAAACCCTTGGTGGGTTGTTTTAAGCCCTATCATCATAAGGCAAACCAAAGGAATCAGTAATATTTGTGAAATCTTCTAAAGCGGCACGGAAAGAGGACCCAGTTTTGATATGCTTACATAATGGCTAGAGTTTTTGTAGCTGATTTATAATACTGCCATTCAACATCTAGCATATGACTTTGGATTTGATATAGTGACTCATGGTCGGGTGGATTGTGGATGCCCGATATCTATGTTCATCTTTTTCACGCAATATCTTCCCATGACTCTTATTTCATGGTTCTTTTTCTCCAGTTCCTCGTCTACCCTGTGGTTGGGTAATAATGCACCAGAAGTGTTCGGAGATACTTGGTTTATCGGGAATAGTTGAACAATTGCAAGTTAGATAATATTTTTATGTTACTGTTATGTAGTTTGAATAGAATAAGAGGAAGTGATATTTTTCATGGGGCAAATGTTAATGTTAATTTATTTAGTAATTACATTTTTTTTATTAACCTTACCTATAAAAATGAACAGTATGGAGAAATTGGATTGGATGTCTAAAATTTAAGGAAATTAAACGAGATGAAGACGCTATAACAACATATTTCAATTAAATAATTAAGATTATTCAATTTCAAGGTAGATACAATGCTTGCATACATTAGATTCTAACCAACTACACTGGTGATAATAAAAATAATATGAATTTAGCAATGTTTTTCAGAACATTGAATAGAGAAATAAAAGCAAAAAAAAAAAAAAAAACAACTGAGAAAATTAGTATATAGTGTTGAAAATGTAAAAATTGATTTAATAATTAATTTTTAAATAAATAAAAACATATACTAAAGTATGTTTTTATTTTAATTTTAAAAGACTGAATGTTTTAAACATTATTTTTTTTTTTTTCATCCATCAAATATAAAAGATAATCTCATCTCACCTAATAAATTATTAAAAAACTAAACAAATACTGTAACATTCAATTTTAAAACGACTAAACTTTAAACAAGATAAATGTAAAAAAGGTAACTAGTACTTCCCGCAACAAATCCAAATGTAGAACAAACACAAACGAAAAAACGATGTATTTTTAAATAATTATGACGTCAAATAAATTTTAGCGACAAACTTGCTTGGCATACAGATAAACGATGTATTTTTGTCAACATTTCAACGCATTAAATGCGAATAAATTAACCTAAATAAGTCTGAAATGCATAATTACAGTCTAAAAAATAGAAAAAGAAAAAAGAGAGAAAAATGACGAATAGAATTAAATTAACTCGGAAGCTAGCTAAAATGAGGAAAGGGCAAAGACAAGGAGCAAGACAATAGCATAACGTGAAGAGGGAGTGAGAGTTTTTGTTAGCTGTTGTGTGGATCTTGGGTGTGAAAATGTCACACAGCGATACAATACCCCTTCACCCATCTTCCCAATCCGACATCGACGAGATCGAAAACCTCATCAACGCGAGCGTCCAATCAGCACCGCCCACAGTCCCTCCGGCAAGACCCCCCAGTCCCCCACGCGCCTCCATTCCCGTCTCCGTCTCTTCCACTCCTTCCCCCTTCATTCCCTCCAACCTCCCTCCCCTCCCCAAATCTTCCTCCGCCGTCCCTCCCCCACCTCCTCCGCCCCGACCCGACATCGCCTCCTCCGGATTCGGACCCGCCCCTAATACCCTCACCGAACCCGTATGGGACACCGTGAAACGCGATCTCTCTCGAATTGTGAGCAATCTGAAGCTTGTTGTGTTCCCTAACCCTTACCGTGAGGATCCCGGTAAGGCCCTTAGGGATTGGGATCTCTGGGGTCCCTTCTTCTTCATCGTGTTTCTCGGCCTCACCCTCTCTTGGTCTGCCTCTGTCAAAAAGGTATGCATCCATCCATTTCTTTACTTATAGATCGTAAATCGTGCTTTCTTGATCTGCATTTCTCAGCTGATGCAATAACTGTTATGTTAGTTGATCACGTCTCTCAGCTGATTTACTGTTAGGTTTTGACTCAGGAATATTTGTGATTAGCTAGTTTAGTTGAATGTAATTCACTTGGGAGGGATATTGTGCCTGATCTTCAGCGTTATTGATTGTGAATTTGTGCAACAATTAGTTGGTTTTTCATTAATTGCTATTTTTTCCTGCGATTGTCTTCAATTTGTGGTTTGGCAATTGGTTCTTCACATACTGTCAACACTTGCTATATTTTGATTATCTTTGTGTGTTTTTATACCATAGGGATTGGAAGTTTGGAACACGTCAGTTTTTATAATAGAGAAGTAAAAGCCTTGTTTTATTTTTTATTGTCTTCATAAATTCTGATTTTTTTTTTTAGATTGCATTTGTTTGCCAGAAATGTGACAGTGTTCATATTATTTATCTGAATTTTAGAGTTTTTCTTATATGATTTTTTGAGATTTGTATTTGTAATTCTGAAAGATTTATTGTCTTTTGTAAACTTTTTCCTCCCTTTAAATTGCTTCAGCCTTACAAACTTATCTGACCTATGCATTTTGCCATCTCTTTGCAAAGATCAAATTGTGATCAATTCATATGTCATTATCTGGATGTGCATGCCATTTCTTTTTCTATATTGCCATAAACAATCAACTGCAACCACTCAAAGGGAGGGGTGCTGTTTGAATTTCCCTGAAGAGCTGAGGGACTTGTAGCTTTGATGGGATTTCTAGTGAGTAAATAATGTGGAATCCTTCAGTATATGACTGAAGTGTCAGTGGACTTAACTATTATTACTAAAGGGCATCCAACTATTAGGGTAGTTCTGTGAGTTTCAGTATCACGGCACGGCAAAATGTTGATTTGATTTACATAGTCACATGAACTGAAATGCAGTACGTTTTCGTATTGGTTTGTTTTGATTTGTGCTGCAAATCACTCAGAGCAGCGTTCCAGACTCCCTCTCTCACTATGCCAATGTGGTTGAACAAAACCCATTTCAACTGGCTCCCGTGGCCATGGCTGTGAGCCTCTCAAAGGTCCACTGCATCCCCCTTTGTCTCTCTTGCCGTTGCCCCTCTCAGATCCACATCATGTTGGAGGTGATATAATGGAAATGGAAAGCTTTTATTCCATTCTTATTCTCGACCATAGAAAAAGCAAGAAGGCACGCTGATCAATAACTTACTGGGGGAACGTAAAAGATAAGGCAGCATGGGTAAATGAAGAAAAAAGTTGAAAAATCTGTTTAACAGATTATTATTATTCATGGATATATATATCAAGAGTGTACCAATTTGTATTTTGAAATGTACTGTAAACACAAATAGCGAAGTAACTAGGTTTTCCTCTCATGTATCACATATTTTATATAATAACATAGCCGTACTGCAGAAACTGCATATTAGATAACTACGTATAGGACTCTTTTGGGGAGTTTGTTTTGGTCCTTTTTTCAAGATTCTTTACCAGTTGTTTCTTACATTAATTATGTTCTTACAAAAACACACTTAATAGAGACAAAATAATTATTTAGGTAGAAAAAGAGTATATTTTGAAAAAAAAAATCAAATTATGGATAAATTTAATGTCATTAATGAAGTTAACTACATTTCTTAATTCTTGTGAAGTAATTAAAAGTGTCTTATATTTAGGATAAGAGGTAATTTACTGTACATATTGTCTTAAATTTCAGTTGGGAAACTATGAATTTACTGAGGGGGATGATGTAGTGATTAGTCCATGCAGCTAGAAGTTGTAAATAACTTTGCCAATTGTTGCTCTTATATTGCCATTGTATTATTGAATAATCATTTAGAGGACATACACCACTTTAAAACTTTAACTGTTGTCTGGTTCAGTTAGTATCAGGGGTTCAAATTTCTGAGTTCACTCCTTTAGCCCTTTGTATACTATATTCTACTCATTTTGTAAGCTGTCGACCTTTTTTGTACTCTGCATTAGGGTGTGTCTTGACACAGTGACAAGGTTGTTCCCTTATGACCTAGAATTTTGTGGTTCCAATCTTGAAAACAACCTCTCTACTTGCAGGTGTAAGGTTGTATACATCTGCCCTCCCCAAACCCCACTAAGTTGAAGCCCCATGCACTAGGCCTTTTTGTAGTTTGCATGATGTGCTGTATAATTACAAAATGAATTTGATCAATTTTAGTCATATTTGTTCTAAGTTCTAACATCTTTTTATCTGATTGTTTCTCAGTCTGAGGTTTTTGCTGTTGCATTTGCTTTACTTGCTGCTGGCGCTGTAATTTTGACATTGAATGTACTGCTTCTGGTAATAGCCTCTCTTTCTCTTTTTTATAATCATATTTTTGTGTCAACTTTAGTTTTGCCTCAATGTTGTCCAATTGGGAGAGAAAAATGGTGGGGGTCCTGGCCCAACCACTCCCGAAATTATACTTTGATGAATGAGGGAAAATACATGACTCTGTTTATCACTTCAAAATTTCAGGGCGGACACATTATTTTCTTTCAGAGTCTGAGTCTGCTGGGTTATTGCCTGTTCCCTCTGGACGTTGGTGCATTAATTTGTATGTTGAAGGACAATGTCATAGTGAAAGTGGTTGTGGTGTGTGTGACATTGGCTTGGAGCTCTTGGGCAGCATATCCTTTCATGAGTTCTGCAGTCAACCCTAGGAGAAAAGCTCTTGCGCTCTACCCAGTTTTTCTCATGTATGTATCTGTTGGTTTTCTCATCATTGCCATTGACTAAATGCATCAATGCTTGTGATTTCTTTTTTCCGATAACCACTTGGAATCTGCTTCTGAATAGGAATTTTTGTTTGATGATACCTTTTTTTTCAATTCTTTTCTGCCTTTCTTTTGTGCCGGCCCCGCTTTTTTTTGGTTTAAAATTTGGCTAGATATATTTGGAGACAGACAGACAGTTGTATAATATACGTGGAAAGTATATGATGGGATCAAACATGCTGCCAGCCATCTCGTTTAAGTATTGTTTTCCCGTCCTGTGTTATATGTTATTTTAATATGTGAATGTAAACCGATAGGATTGAAGGACCCAAACAAATAGATTATTTTATATTTTGGCTACATGCTGGCAACTTTGCAGAGTATGTTACTCTTATAAACATACCACCTCACATTTTAATGGTTTTCATTTGATCATCTGTTTTTCACACTTATTCTTTGATTCTACCACTGAGAAAAGTGTGTGAGATGTAACCCATTAATGGATGCGGAGGAAGGTTTTTCCAACTTAGTGGATTCTGTTACTTCCGTGGGTTTCAATTTAATATTTCTTTTGCATGGGCCGCATGACTGCAAATTCTATCTTTTAACGTTTGCAAACTGGACGGGTGGCTGAACTATGTGCTGAAGAAAAGTGTATATCAAATTTAATTAAATGTTGCCTGATAGTCTACACAATTGTTTTTATATGACAAGTGCACAACCTGTGTCGATCAGCTGCATTTGGTATTCTACCGAAGATGGTAGCTAAGTTTTAGTAGTATAAAACGGTGTGCGATTTTTTCTACTATCGTACAGAAATTTTTGTTAAGATTAAGATTATGATATATTTAAAATTAAATCAAGGGTGAATAAATCTTTACTTGTACACTGTATAGATTGATAGATAAACTCTTTCTCCTCATAAAACTAACGGAGTCGTTGATAGGATGTTGAGGTAGAGAAAACAAAGGAAAAAAAGTAAATGATGGCTTGCCTTTTTTATAGGATTTTTTTGGGTGAAATTTTATAAGACAATTTATGTGCAGTATTTTAGGTGAAACTAAAATTTTAATTTATTAAATCATAAATAAAGGTCAACGTTAAAAATAGACAGTAATTATTAAGGTGAAACTTTAATATTGATTAAATAACAACCAAAATGAAACTTATGATACTACATTTGAAGTTTGATTTTATAGGATGGATAAAGATTTTTAAAAAGTCTATCAGCTATAGTTTTTTAATCAATTTTAAAATTAAGTATAAGAACGAACACACTTTTACTTATTTTAAAGTTAAACTCATTGTTTAAGAATTCTTTTTTCGTAAAATTAGTTGATCTAGAATGAATGACGGCATCCTCCATTAATAAAACATTGATCTTATCCAAATTACTCCAGGGTGCAGCTCTTTGGTGACAACTGCGCGATTCAATTATTAATTAACCCAAAAGAATCCACGTGAGATACTGGGACAAATAGCATCACATACATCTATCTCAAGTAACTGTGCTAAGTTTGTGTGTATTAAAATAATTGCGTAAATAATGTTACTATATTAACAATGACTTGGCAACTCGCAATCCCAAAGTAAATAGGTGAGTCCGTTTATTAGGCCAATCATGAGTAGTTTTGGTGCTTCGCCTACACACTGTGAGCCAACAGTTTGTTACATGGTTCGTGTTGCTTCTCCCTTGACTTAGCAATGGTTGCTTTGAAATTAAAACCCCTTCCAAAGCAATTCGTTAGTCACGTCCAATCCGACAATAATCATATACATGTTGGAATCTCGTAACCGAAAAAGCTCATAAAAAACTTCAATAATTAGGATTAGTAGGTTGCGATTGAGACTTCAGAGCATTCATTGTTTCCCTATACATAGATTGGTGGCGGCGTTTGTGTAGACTAGTTGCCCCATCCTTTTAACAGTTACTAATATTCACTCATTTCACTTTTGATTGCATTGCAACTTACAAAAAAGTGCGAGGGACACCAAATCGTTGCATATAGCTATAGCCAGCAAATTTCCTTTCGAAGGAGTTTTCATCTTTGTCGTATATTTGATGTATGAATAAATTTAAGATATGATAATGAGTTAATGCTTAGACACTAATGGACGTAAATAAGGTACGGACCCCGCGTGCTTTCTTTCCGCACCAACTAGTTTGAATGTAATACGAGGGATCAAATCAAATTAATAGGATCGCCATCAATTCGTCTTATTCTTCTCCATTAATAGTTGTTCCAATTTTTAGCCTCATCTACTATTCATGGTCGTGGATAGAAATTGAACACCGCATTAATCTAATTTCTCCTATATAGTTCGTATGTAGGGTCAAATAATACATATGCAGTTGGCATGTTGTATAGATTCTTCTTACGGTATCATCATTTCATTAGCTTAACCTACCTAATTAGCTATGCACATTTTGATAAGACCGAATTTCAACGGATCCTTAGGGAAGAAAAACCACTGAGGTCGCTTTGAATCACAAAAGGTTAAAGCCCCAGAGATACGTACATTTATCAAAAGGTTACATGCCGTTCCATACTAACTAAAATCCTCATTTATTTTTCTAGTATAACAAGGGATTGCGTAGTCCTAGCTCAAACTTTTCATCAACACACTCTATATTTTCAAATCTTCCCCATGATTACTTGTTTTCTATACAAGTTTAACAATTTTACGCAAATGTAGAAGGAAATAACCAAATTCACTAAATGTGATGTCGTGCACTCAAATAATCAAGCTATATTTTTCATTCTTCTGCCTTCGTCGTTTATAAAAAACTAAATCTGAATATTAAATCTTTGATTATTCAGAAGATAAAAAAGAACGGGTCAATTTCATGAGTGAGAGTGACAATCAATTGAATTTTCATAAAGGAGTTCCTTTCTTTCTATTTTTTGGCTAGTTTCTAAAGTCAAAATGAGCAAGTGATTCATCGCCATTCAATAAGATTACTTTTGGACGATGTTAGTGGAAAGAAAATAAATAGAGCATCTCTGAAGTAAGACAATGGAAGGGCTCACAACTTCTCCGCGACTATTCTTCAACAGAGAAAAATAAAATAAAAGAAAGAAACAGAGAGTAAATTATTCTTGTAATCTTATCTTTTCTTATTATTCGTCAATGAAAGGCAATAACTAATGAAAAGCAAGAAACTGAAAGTTTCTATGTTTTGTAGAAAAAGGATCCTTCGTATTCCCTTTTACTATTATTGGATAACTATTTAGCTTAATTTTTTTTGGTTAAAAAAATTTAAAATTGATAAATTCTGTGATATTTTAAAAAAATTTCACGATATCAGATATGAAAAATTCTAATCTATAATATTTAGATACGTATTTAAATAATAAATATATTTAATAATAAATTATTATATTTACATCAAAATTAAATAAATTAAAATTTTAAAATAAAATAATAATATTATATTAATATATTTTTTTATTCTTAATTTTATTATTATTAATATTTATTTATTATATTAATATATTATGTTATAATTTTTTTATTTATAATAAATAAAAATTATATTCTATTTAAAATTAAAAATATTTACACACGTATTTAAATAATAAATTTATTTAATAAAAAATTATCATATTTATTACATTTAAATAAGCTCTTAGGTCTTTAAACATAAACAAAATACAATCAAAATTAAAATTTTAAAAAAATAATATTAATATATTAATATATTTTGCATATTTTTAATTTTGTTATTATTAATATTTAATTATTATATTAATATATTATATTATAATTATTTTATTTATAATAAATAAAAAAATTTAAATATAAATTATATTTTATTTAAAATTAAAATTTTATAAAAATAATAAAATAATATGAATAATAAATTTTAAATAAATTATATGTAATAATATAATTTTTAATTTATCACATGTCACTTTTTTATTAGTATAAATTTTTTGGATACATTATTTATAAAAAAAAAAAATTAAGTACCACGACACACTTTTAAAATTTGTATTAAAAAAAGAAGAAGAAAATAACAAATATCTAAAAGAAAGAGAAAGGGGTAAATTACACGATGAACATGCCTCTGGACTAAACCAGGATTGCCAATAATGTACGGCAACTTAAATAATTATCTTTTTAATTACCTAAATTTTATTATAGGTTTCATTTATTTTATAAATTTATTTTTTAAAACAACTAAAAATAATTTCAAATATGCATTGTTCTCCGATTCTTTTCTGTCTATTCCTCCTTGACTTTACATTTTTTTAATAATATTGTTTTTTTAAATTTTCCTTTGAAGTAAAATATAAAAAAAATCTAACTGAAATTTTTTAATAAATTAATAAATAAAATATTAAAAATTATGCAACAGGAAAGAAATAATTTACGATGAAGTCTTCCGAAGAAAAAAAATGAAAACAATAATTAAAACATTTTAATTATTTTGACTAAATAACAAATATTCTTCATAAAAATTAAAATAATTTAAGCACAAAACAAAAGTTAGAAAAATTTTATGTTAATTGATTTAAATCTTTAAATTTCGTTTAGGATGGAACCACATAAAAATAATTCTTAATTTTAAAAGTTAATTTATTTTCTTTCTTCCCATTTAACTAAACAAATAAAAATGCTTCATATATGTTTTTTTTTCTTTTTAATAACACATAGCATAAGTTACCAAAGCTTAATCAAATCATTTATTGTTATATAATGAACAATTTCTAATCTTTCATTGTTTATACAATTAACATCAATATTCTATTATATGTTTGAAAACAAAAGAATGCATATGATTTATATATGTAGTTAAAGTTATATATATTATAAAAATAAAATATATAATTTAATTTTCTCTAATTTAAAATAATTATTAGAATATATTTGGTATGAAATAAAGTAGAAAGTTATGCATTAATCAAAAGAACTGTTTGATTTAGAGTAGAATGAACAAAATGTACGGCGCACAGAACTGATGAGACAGAGGCACTCATGACTGCGTCACTGTGGTCTCTGCTCTGTAACCATCTTCTGCTTAACGTGATGTTGAATTGGTACGGCGATGCTAAGACTCAGCAATGGCCAATGGCAGATGCAGATTGCAGATCGCAGATTGCAGAAGCAGACCCAGAGAGAGTTTGCTTTACGTAATGGTCTTCAACCTTTTAACTTTACTTGCAGGACTGCACCAGATGCGTTCTGTAGCTCCTCCATCTTCATGTTTCGCAATCTCTGATCATGCAAATGCAAAGATCGATTGATGGGTCAGAGCCTAAACCCCAAAATGATTCTCCACTTTTTTCATTATTCAACCAATTAGCAATGTTAACTATCAGATTCAGACTCGTCACTTCTCTTCTGTCCATAATGATCAAAATAAAGTAGACTAGTGATTCTTGATTGATTCTTAATTGTACGTTTAGATGAGTTTTCGAAAATGTTTATCAATTTTTTAAAAATAAAAAGCAACCTTAACTTTTTGAGTTTGTAATTTTTCAAATAGTATTTTAACTATGTACCTTTTTTTTTAACATATCTTCGATTAATTATATATATATTGAATGTTGAACTTTTATACATTAAATTAGAATATACTGGTCTCTGTGAATAACAATATTTAATGTAACGAATGTTTTAAACAGTGACAGACATGTTTAACATTTTATTTAAAATTTTTGAAATATAGATTCTGATGAATTAATTACACATGTTTTGTTGGTTTCAAAAACTTGTCTCTTTTGATATAGATTTTTTCCGAAATGGATTAATGTATGCAGTGGCCTTGCAATTTTTAATTTTATCCATATTTAAAATACAAGTACGGTGAATGAATAATTAGTTATTACTCCATCCATTTTTATCTACAATGTCAGAAAATATTTCTTATTTCATCTGTATTTTGTTCTAAAACATAAAGTAGGCATTTTTTCCATCTCATGTCATTTTTTAAATGAAAAGACCATAGTATTGAACTCCAAAAGTAGGTATTAATATCCTTTTTATTTTAAATTTGTAGCATCAATTCTCCCCCTTTTTAATAAAAACATTAGTTTTACTAAATATGTGTGGTTTAAATTAATATATGCTCATATTTCAACTGCGTTTAATAAATAAAAATTAATTATACTGCACTTTAAAATAAATAAACAGTTTGAAAATTTAGTTTCTATAAGATGAAAGTTTCAGTTTATTTATCACTAATTTGCACATGAAGGTAATAGCAAAATGTTGATTTGCGCTGTTGGAAGATAAAATAACACGCTTGGCATCTTCAACGATTAAATATTAATTCTATTAAAATAATGCTACCAAACCAAAATGAAAAAAAAAACATTAGAAGTTTATTTGTTTGCAAAATATTTTGTATATTTTTAAATAATATATATAATAAAAAGTGCAATTTTAATTATTTTTAAATATTTAAAAGAAAATTTTATCAATATTAAATTTATTTAATTTTAAAGCAAGAGAGTACCAAGTCAAATACCATGTAGCGAGAGTCACTGTTTTCTATATCGATCATTGGCCACAGAGCTAGATGACTAGATTCCGATAATACAAATGGTATAATTTACTAAATCATTGAACGGATTTCTGTGTTTCACGAAGACCATTGTGGATTTTTGCACGTTTTTGGATAAGCGTATAAAGTAAGAAAATAGACAAGTACAACAAGTTTATGCAGTGTGAGTGAGTTTCAACAACTGCACTCGATTGTTCTTCCAATCCCATGAGATAAAAAACAAAGTAATGGAATGATCAAACGCACGATTCCTTTTCTCAATTTCTCTAAAGAAATCATATATTTTTTTACACATCCTCTTTATAATATTTTTTACAGCTCAATTTTTTTTATCATTATATTTCTCTTCTTTGGATATCTTTTCCCTAAGTCCTAATTGTTTGGGGAAAAACATCTCATTCCAAGGACATAGGCCACCTGATTATGCTTTTATGCAATGCTTTGAGCCTGTCGCAGCCGACTTAGTTATTTTGATTTCCAAATGGGGTTTGTATGGTGAAAATTTCTCAGGTGTATCTTAAGTACGTACGGACTTTTCTATTCTGTACTTTTTAATGGGTTTAATTTTAATATACTATTAATATATAACGTTTTTATATTATCACTCAATTGAAAAGTATCATTTTTTTACAATATTAATTAAATATTATATATATAATAAACATGTTTTCTTATGTAATTGAAAAAAGCATTTTATTAACAAAATTTTTATAATTAATAAGAGTGTAAGAAATTAATCATTAATATATTTAAAAATATTTTTAAAAAAAGACTATAATTAGACATAATTAGGGACTGATTACTTGTTTTGAAAGAAAAAAAGGCGAAAAGAGTGGTTTGGTGTTTTGCATAAGGTTGGCAGTTTGGACAGAACATGAAATGGACACTTGTAATAACAAGAGATTAAAATAAACACCATTTTTATGCTCCCGAAATGGCCTCGAATCCAGCCACGGAATCCCTCCACGTTGATCCTCTCAATTAACTACTTTCCTCAAGTCACAACCAACCACATTAATTTGTAGCGACCAAAATCAGAAAGAAAAGAATAATAAAATGAGGAAGAGGGAAGAGGGTAGTGGGGTCAGATTACCTTCCAAATTCCAATTTAGCGCGGCAATGATAACATTTGTATACTAATACATCAAAACTAACTCATAAATAGATGAAGCGGTTGAATGAAATGAAATGTAATTGCAGTGTGCACCCCGTTTCCACTGAGAGTGACATAATTAAAGTGTAAGCCCCGGCGCATTTGCTAAAGAACCTCATTATGTCCCAAATCTAATGGTACATGATTTTCTCGGTTCTACTAATAATTAATTCCTGCAAAAACCCACATGCACATATGACATATCCCTATCAGCATCAGCCATCAGGTACGTAAGAGTAAGTTTTGAAATAATAATAATAATACTCTTTTTATGGTTTCTAATTATGTGAATATTTTTAACCCATAGTCGCTATAGACCAGCTGTAAATCGTTTCCTTTCCAACTTAGTTGCTTGTCCAATTCCAAAGATCTTGAAAGGAGGTGGTCTGATAGCATTTCAGAATCCTGGTCAGGCAAAAATATTTCCACATTAGTGCAAAGGAAAAAGGAAAAAGGAAAAAGAATCGTTTGTAAAGCTGTGTAGCGTAAACACACTCGCTCAATCAAGTCCAGCTTTGAATTAGGCCCCATCTTGATTTCTTCATAACCCAAAACTCCAAAACCTTTTTGTTTGTTTCATCCTCCCTCTCTGTTTCTCCTTGTACTTATATCCCTCTTCCCTTGGCCCACACCCACTCTCTCACATATCAAACCCTTCCCTTTATTCCCCTTCAAAACCCCCCCTTCCCTCTCTATAAATACACCCAACATCAGTTTCATTAAATTACAGAACTTCCCACTCTCATCCCCCCCCCCCCCTCTCTCTCTCTCTCAAGCCAAAACCATTTTGCACTTTCTTTCTTTAGAAACATTATTAACAAAAAATGAAAGAATATTGGACCTCGTTGGCGTCACTTCTGGGTGTGTTTGCTTTCTGTCAAACCATCCTCCAAACAGTGTTCCCACCGGAACTTCGTTTCGCCTCCGTTAAGCTCTTTAACCGGATCTTCCACTGCTTCTCCTCTTACTGCTACTTCGACATAACGGAGATCGACGGCGTCAACACCAACGAGCTCTATAACGCTGTGCAACTCTACCTTAGCTCCTCCGTCTCCATCACCGGCAACCGGCTAAGCCTAACACGCGCTGTGAACTCCAGCGGCTTCACCTTCGGCCTCGCCAACAATGACAGCATCGTGGACACGTTCAACGGCGTCAATGTGCTGTGGGAACACGTGGTGACGCAGAGACAAGCCCAAACGTTCTCGTGGCGGCCGCTCCCCGACGAGAAGCGTGGGTTCACGCTCCGGATAAAGAAAAAGGACAAGTCTCTGATTCTGAGCTCTTACTTAGATTACATAATGGAGAAAGCGAGCGACATTCGAAGGAAGAATCAGGATCGTCTTTTGTACACGAATTCGAGAGGTGGGTCGTTGGACTCAAGGGGTCACCCTTGGGAATCAGTGCCGTTTAAGCACCCTAGCACGTTTGATACATTGGCTATGGACCCTCAGAAGAAGGAGGAGATCATGGATGATTTGCAGGACTTCGCTAATGGCCAAGCTTTTTACCATAAAACTGGAAGGGCTTGGAAGAGGGGTTACCTTCTTTATGGTCCTCCAGGAACTGGTAAATCTAGCATGATTGCTGCTATGGCTAATTACCTTGGCTATGATATCTATGATTTGGAGTTAACTGAGGTGCATAACAACTCTGAACTCAGAAAGCTTCTCATGAAAACAAGCTCCAAATCCATTATTGTCATTGAGGATATTGATTGTTCTATTAACCTCAATAACAGAAAAACCAACAACACCGGTTCTGGTTCTTCGAGGGGATACAATGATTCGGAAATACGAGGGGGTGGGTGTGGTTCTGCTTGTGGTGAGGATGGTGGGAACTCGATTACGCTCTCTGGGTTGTTGAATTTCACGGATGGGTTGTGGTCTTGTTGTGGGAGTGAGAGGATTTTCGTCTTCACTACCAACCACATTGAGAAGCTTGACCCGGCTCTGTTGCGGTGTGGGAGAATGGATATGCACATTTTCATGAGTTATTGTTCGTTTCCAGCGTTGAAGATTCTGCTTAAGAACTATTTGGGGTGTGGAGAGGGTGAGTTGGAGGATTCAGTTTTGAAGGAGTTGGAAGCGGTTGTTGACGTGGCGCGTATGACTCCGGCTGATATAAGCGAGGTTCTGATCAAGAACCGGCGAAAGAAAGAGAAAGCGGTGGGTGAATTGTTGGAAACGTTGAAGCTGAGGGCAGAGATGAATGAGAAAAGTGGGGTTCTGAGGGCGAAGAATGGAGTTGAGGAAGAAGAGGAAGAGCAAGAGAAAAGGGCTCTGGATAGTGAGAGTCCTAAACAAGAATCTGAGATCGAGGACAATTGTAAGGAGGGACAGGAAGAAGAGAAGATGAAGTGATATATAGTAATAATAACGATGGTAATAATGTTGTTGTTGAAGATTCGTTCAAAGGAGGAGGCTGTTACTGAACTGAAGAAGAACAAGAAGAATACACTACACAGTGTAATCTGAAGGGTACCTTACTTGAAGATGAACAAAAATTTTTATGACTTGTGAGATATGAGGAGGGGAAACAGGGGAAGAAACAAGGGTCTAAAATTTAAAACATGTCACATACTTGTGTCTTTTTAGCTTTGAATAATGGAGTCCTTTATTATTAGATGTGTAGGGAAAGTTTATTTTGCACCCACCATGATTTGCTCATTTTTAAAGATTTGTTTGCATTGGACATGTTTTTGGTTGCTCTGGTTAGGCCTTTACACCCTGACATAGTTGGGGAGCCAGCTGGGATGTTGGTGAACACCTGGGTGCACATGGCATGGGAAAGGTTACTAATTTGATGGGACGTGTAGGGAATATAGGTAATAAGTAGGATACCACTGTTTACCTAACGTTTTCATTCAATTATACAATTAAGGTCAAGGTGTGCCATTTGGGTTGGGGCTTCAAACTTGCCTTGTTAACAAGTCTCATATCACTATTACGCCTTCTTAGTTTCGCGTTCTCTGATTTAACGTGCGACAAGTAATTTTTATAAATTGGTTGTGTTAAAATTGATTTTATGGTAGTTATAACCTGTTTGGATAAAAAAATAGAATGAATGTTTTGTGCGGGGGGGTAATGTCTTGCCTACCGAAAACTAGGATGAATAATAGTGTGAACTTCGAAGACAGTTTCAGGGTAGCTCTCTCTTCTCGTTTGTGGGAAAAAAAACTTGATCATATTGATGAATTTTTGTGTGTGTGCAAAACAAAGTACGTGTAACGTGTTCAATATCACAGCAGAAAAATTGCCCCCTTTTTCTCGCCTGAACTTACCCTTTAAAATTATAAGGATTGAGATGAGATCGTAAATGTTGTCGGTGCGTTTTTTTTTAGGACAAACTCTAATTACATCTCTTGATATTCGTTCAAATTGTGTGTAATATTTTTCTATATTTGACAATTGACACCTCATTAATTATTTAAGACTTGTTTGATATATAAAATAAGAGAATATAATAAGATAAATTTTTTTTATTTTTATGTTTGTTTAGTGGATAGGTTCTGATATTTTTTTAAAAATAAATTATCTTATTATCATTTTTAATATAAATTTTATCAGTTAGAATGTTTGGAAATTAAAAATAGGAAAAATAATATAATATATGTAATTCATTATTTTAACCAATAAAAACTTGTTTTGTTTTTATCTTATTTTTATTTAACTCTTATATTGTATTTTTTTAAAATTTTATTATATCTATCAAATAGACTCATTAGTAAAAAACATGTAACATTATATATCTTCGTTAACATTTGTTGGCTATTGAACATGTGACTTTTATTTGTTTTCTTTTTAAGAATATCCTTAAATGCATATTTAAATGTGGACATTAAAAGTATAAACAAATGAGATCTTCCAGGTCTTATGACATTTTTGTCCTATGTGGACGAGAAACATGAAAACTGTTGTTCGGAGTTTCAATCATACGCTTAACAAATTTTTCATCTCAAATACCACTGCCTTAAAAGTAATATTATTTGGACTCAATTTTGGGTTAATATCAATTGTCTTTTTCACTCTCTTAGTAATTATTTTTCTCTTTCCACCCAAATAACACCCTAAGAAAAAAAAAATCTAATTTTTCTTCACTGTTTCAGACGCTTCAGTTGCACAGAGTCTGAGGAATACAATTGGAACTCGTAAAACATGCAAAATAATTATATCTTTTCCATTTAACAAATACAATCACGTAACACCTTTATCTGTCAAACTAAGTAACAACATACTCTATTGGCTGAACTCGTGATTTTTTATTTTATTTTTTCGAAAATATTCATAAATGCATCACTTTAAATGTGAACATTATAAGCTAACAAAAAAATGGGATGAACATGTTTAGTAACTATGCTTTTTAACATCATACGCATATACTTTAACAAGATATTTTTTCTTTTAATTCTTGCATTTAAAATTCTAGTATACTGCTCTCATTAGGTACATTTAAACATGCGCTAAATCTCAACTTTGCTCTTGTGATTAGCACCCAACTCACCTTCTCGTCACTGCATACAAAATAAACAGTCTCTTATGCACACAATTTTAGGCTAACTTTAATTGTCACTTTCACCCTCTTAATTAGTATTGGTCTATCTCTTTCAACTCTAATCAATGCCCAGTAAAAAAAAAACCACATTTTTTCTTCTTTGTTTTATTTTAGATGTTTATATCATATAAAGTGCGAGGGATACGATTGAAACTAGTAAACAATGTTGAGTGTTTACAGTTTTTCCACTTAACAATTATAGTCATTAACGCTGTTAGTTCAGAGTGGTTAGTGTAAGTGTCACATGTCCAGAAATATCGAATGCTTTTTTAACAAATAAAAGAAATGTGGTTATCATTTGTATCCTTTTTGTTAATAAGAGTAATGCTATTAATATATTGGGATTTTATATTTTCTATAAAAGAGAAAGATGGAAACAGAAGAAAATAAAATAAATAACATAATAGAAAGAGGAGGATTAAATAGTTAAAAACCTTTTTAAACGAATTCAACAAATGCTCTGTATTCAATATAATTTGTTTAAATAAGAAAATAAAGATAAATTTGAAAATAAAGAAAAGGGTAATGATATAGAACTATTTCCTCACCTTTTGTGTTTAGATTTTCTTAGTAAGTTGCAGTTTTCTAATAAAAAAATAATAGAACTTTATTATATGAACAACATATACGATTTTATAGTAATACGAATACGTCGTGTACTGTCTGATTGATGGAAGGTACGTGAAACTAATCTATTTTTTTCAATTAAAGTTGGGTTTATGTGTCAGTGTCTGATTGGATTGAGACCGTTAACCTTTTATTAACGTTTGGAAATGTTAAAATGACTGTGCGAATGGATAGGAATAGAGGGGGTGTTTTGGGAACCAAGGGGCAGAGTTAATCGGTGGAAAACAAGTGAGGAAGACCCAGATTTTGTGTTCGAAAAAGGAGGGTTGAGGCACAAAAGCAACTAGAAAGTCTTCTCATACAATGAGAAAAAGTTGACAAAATGTGGTTGTGGATTTTGATATCGAGTTGTAAAGGCTATCAGGTTGTCAAGCTAATAGTAGTGCTGTGTACTTTTAAGAAAAAGGGAATGTACCAAAAATTAAAGGTTAAAGAGCAAAATTTGGCTTAAGGGTAGTGCCGACAAGTCACAAGCAACACCCTTTATAATTATTATTACATGAAATGAAGCCCGACCCAATTATCCAAAATAAGGCACTTAATTTATTTCTGCTCCAACGTTTTTTAAGGCTTAAAATAAATTTTAGGATTAAGTCATTTTAAATTAATACACATATTTTATTAAGATTGTTATATTTTATCTCAAATTTAATATTTAAGTTTTATATATTAAATTTATGAAAAGAATAAAATCATTAGTGGAATTGGTGTGATTTTTTTATGCTAAAAACATCTTTAAAGTTATAGAAAAAAATTTAAAATAATTGTCTAAATAAAAACATATTTTATTTACGTTGTTTGCATAAATAATTGTTTTTATTTAGACAATACAAATTTGAATGCTTTGATTTATTTTTCTATGGACATTAACTTTGCTCATAACGTGTAAAATGCTTCCAATGGATTTTCAGAGTCTGACTCTCTTTTCCTCTTCGTTTAATTATCTAATTCTTACCTTTTTGAACCTTTATTATAGCACGTGCTGCCATTTTCTCCCTCTGTTCGAGTGCTTAATGTAATTGGACTTTCTACGTTGGCTTTTTACCTTTGTTGGGTAGGTGGAGGGTGGAGCACTTGAACACGAGTATTCAGATTATTAAAAGGTATTTTCTGTTTTTTATGAATAGTTCTCATTTAAATAAATAAATTTAAAATACTTAAATTTACGTTCTAACCATGGTATTTATAAAAAAATGTTTATATACAGTTAGTTGAAATAAATAAGAAAAATATAAGTAATTCGGGTTAAAAAAACAAATTAAAAAAGATAATCTATTCTTTAAATGACTCATACAAAAATTATTTACTTCCTAATATGAATTATTGTTAGGACACTGAGTCCCTTATCTTTACAAAACTTTAGAATAAACCTATAATGCTTTCCAAATTTTTTTCGCTTGTGTTGATGTGATTGATCTAACCGGTAAAATTAAGAAGCCCTTAAAAACCTACATCGCATCATAAACGGTGCTAAGAATCATACTTTTAAAGCAATGAAAGTGTACTGTTTAAATTGATTGTTTTATTTTAAACATTTTAACATCTATTGATAGAAAAATAATTTTTAAACTTTAAGACAAGGATAAAATAATTTAAAAATATCCTTTACAAAAATAGTATACTTTAGTTTGTTTTAAAAATAAAATAAAACTTCTGGGAAAACTTCAATTTTCATGGGTTCAAGTAAAAGAATAAATAAATAAATTATTTAATATTTTATTAACATAACTTATTTTAAAAATTACACAAAAAATATTATTTTTAAAGTACTTATTATGTTATTTGTAAATTTGAGAAACGTTGTAACTCTTTAAATTAACAATTATAATTCTTTAAATATATTAAAGATTAGAAAGTCTTTATATTTTTTAAAAAATAAATTACTAAATTTATTATCTATTAATATAAAATTAATAATAATAATTATTTTACATGTCACCGTATATTTATAAAAAAACAGAAATTATTTATTTTTAATATGGGAAAATCGGGAAAGGAACTTTTCTTAATGCCAGCAGCCTTGCAGGAAAGACACCTTTCTAGCCATTGTTATAGTCTAAGGTGTACGTGGCGGCGAATTTTCTTCAACCAAACAACTTATTATATTCGTTACTTCGTGGGGAAGAATAAATTGACTGATTAAATTTAAGATAAATTCTTTTATGTATTTTAATGTTATTTTATAATTAAAAATAAAGAATTATTTTAGTAATCTGTAATAAATTGTTGGCGTTAAAAAATAATTTTAACTGAAAAATAGTATAAAAAAACACTTAAAACTCATTCGTAATTGTTAATACTATCACATTCGTATTCAACTTTCAAAGAGGAAGAAACTCATTTGTCCTAGATTCATTGTGAAAGATTAACCTCTTATTGATAGGAAAAACATTGACAATTATGCGTGTTATTTCTAGAGCCTGAAATTTCCCCGAAATTGAATAGAACTAATTGGAAATATTGAGTGGAAGTGAGTAATTGGTTTGAAGACAAAGTGCTTCATAAAACAGGAATAACACGTGCAACACTTTGACGGTGAAGAAAACACGTCGACAGAGATGTACAAGTAAAACACATATAGAGGCTGCACAATACTTTTGCTGTGAATGGGAGCATGGTAGTGAAGCAACGTTACACACAAGGACGATGCGCTGCGCTAACAAGTCCTTTTTGCTTTTACTCTCTCTTTCTCAGCGTCTGTGTGTCACTTTCTTGCTTGGAGATCAATGCAAAGATTTTTATTCTAATGGTTCCCCATTGAGGCATATAAGATGACCCACCAAAACCAAATAGAATGGATGTGATGTGATTTTGGCTTTTTTGCTAACCCAACAAAATTGTCCTACCATTTTGCCGTACCTTTCTTCCCTTCAATACAAAAAGTTGGAATAATTTCAACGGAGCCAACTTAATTTACTTACAACATTGTTACTTTTGGATACATTTAAGATTTTAGCCGGATCTTGGACCAAATAATGCACCTCCTGATTTTTTAAATGCTCGTATAATGTTGAATAATTTTATTATTCCGTGAGGGCCCTTATTCTTCATCTAACTTGTTTTTGTTTTTACCGGTATATATGCTATTTTTTTCACTTTTATTTTCCTATATATTAATATACATTTTTTATGTTATTAATTAATTAAAAAATAATATAAATATAACTTATAAAAACTCACGATTAGACATTAGTGCAGTACATTTTAGTTCAAATATTTATTTTCATTTAGCGTAGAGAAATTGTAGCCACTAACTCTTTGCAGAAAACCAAAGTGACAATAATCAAATTACTTGATTCGATCAAAGTCTAGAGAATAAGAACAAATGAAGGTCCCCCTTACTCCCTTGTTTTACTATCACACAGTGTAAGGGTGGAAGTTGTTTTTATATTGCAGCCGTTGGATGGATTTATGATTTATCGCTTTCGTTCTGAGTACAAAGAATCAGATACCCATAATTTTGGGAACCATGCATGGATTGAACGGTGAACATTTTGTCTAATGATAAAAGGTATAAATGAAATTTTGAATGGAAAAAAGATACGGAAAATGAACGATTGTTGGCATTTACAAATAATGGAAAGTTGTCAAAGAAAGGATTCTTCAGCAAAAGGACTGAATTGTTTTAACGTGTAATGTGGTTTACCAGATCACTTCTGAAAACGAATTAAAGTGTTTGCGGTTCCTTTTAAACTTAATTTTAGACAAAACATCATTTTATCTTATTATAAAAGTATACACCAATTCAAATTGGGTTCGTTTACATATTTCAAATATCATTTTGAATATTTTTTTAGTGTGTTTATTCAATGTTTTAAAATTATTTTAAAGATTTTTTACTGCATTTGTTTTAGTTTTTCTTAATTTATAATTTCAAACAAAAATCTCATTATTTTGAATTTTTTTTAAATACTTAAAATAAAAGCTAAATCATAAATATTCTCTGAAACAAAGATAATCTTTATAAACAAATAAGCAATTTTATTTGTTTTTCTAAAATTTCTAAAACATGAATATTAAAAGCTTAAACAAATAGCCCATCCGATTAGAAGTAGTTTAAATTAGGTTGAAATTGAATGATTTTTTTTTCAAATATTTGTTTAGTTAAAAGAAGGTAATCAATGTTATTTTTATTATCTCTTCAGCACTTTATCAAAACGTGTTTTTATATTAAATGTAACAATGAAAAAAAAAACGAGACACAAGAATAATTTTAAATCAATGCAAAATTAATCAACTTATAAATATATACTAATATTATAAGATGTAAATAAAAGTGTACCAAATAAAGATATTAAAATTTATAAATATACAATTACGAGAGCCCGAGTGAGGTGTAATATATATGTAATTTGTTTATTGTTTAGTCTTTAATTCAATTTTACGATTTACATCATATTGGACCCATGTATAAACATCTATAATCTAATAAACAAAAAAATGTAAATATGATATCCACCACTGATCCAAAGGTGCACTCCTCTGAGTTCAAAAAGGGTCCCAAGAATTGGGAAAAGGGGACCGGACCTATGGATTCAACGATAGAACCTTTGAATGATGGAGGCACAATTTCTTTTATTCTGTGTCCACCTTGACCCGACCAATAAAATGCACAGTAAAACCAGCTTGGCTGCTAAACAAGCATATTCCACAATCCATATGCATGCTGTATTATTTTCCAGGTTCAATCCAGTGTATAGATAAACTTTGAATGATTCCTTTTCAAATTTTTTTAAAATATTATAATTTATTTAAAATCTCCCTTCTAAAATTTCAAAATACGACATTTTTAGTAAAGGAACAATTGCTGAAGTTTTTAACATTATTTTATAAATAATATACGCGTTTGGAAAGAGAAAAAGGACCTACCTAATTTTAAATAAATTAAGCTGATCATGATAAAATGAATTATAAATTAAATCGTTGAACATAATTAACATGGGTACCAGATGTTTTGTATTAAAATGTATGTCAAGATGAAAGAAATAAAATTCAAGTGTTCGTCAAATGAACACTGAAGTGTTTTATATGATCGAATATGTCAATTGATATATCATTAAACTTGTATAATTTATTTTAAAAAAATTATTTGTTAAAAAAGTTTGATCCACCAATACCTAGAAAATGAATATGTTTTTCAAATAATCTATAACGCGGGCCTTTTTTCTCAGTAAAAAAATATTTGATTAGTTTGATATTATTTATTAAATATTGTCAATAAGTGAAAACAGTGTAACTTAAAGCAAGTAAGTTTACTTGTAGAGTTGGGCCGGTTGTATGACACACGTTAAGCTAGTTTAGTTTTACATGAAAAAAAAAAACTAAAAAAAATATCTATTTTTCACAAACACACTTTAAAATGTTTTTTTTTTTAACTTAGTTTTTAACGTCGAATAAAATAGGTGTGTCTCACTAGAAAACATAAGTTAAATATATATTTTTAGCGTCAAAGTTATCAAATAATATAAAATATACTGTCAGTGTTTCGTCATACACACATATTTGATTATAGTTTTTTGGACTTATTTTCAAATACAAAAGACGAAGCAAGATAAAAATACATCTTCACAGAAGTTCTAGAATAAAAATGAACTTTTCTTAACGAAGAGAAAAAAGGTGCAAACTGCTTAGAGTTTTTTCTCTTCTTATTTTAAACATATTTTTACATTATGACTTTTTTCTTTTTGCTCTTCCCATTTATTACATTATATTGATTTAATATTTTCATTGATTTTTGTATGAATATTTTAAAATAAAAATAAAGTAATAATTTTGTAATAAAACAAAACAAAAAGTATTTTCTAAAACTAAACAATTCCTTGATGAGGTGGTTATTTTTATCTTTGACGTAATTATATTTGACTTCTGGTCTTACATTATACACGATGCAAACTAAATAAAAATTTGCAATTTGAGCCATAAACAATTAGTTTTAGTCGATTGAATTAAACAGTAATGAGCCCAAAGAAGGATAAAAAATATGGTGGTTCGGGGTTTTTTGTTATAGTGTGCTATGCAAAGCAAAGCGAAAGAGGAAAAGGTGGGCTAATACACAGGCCCAACATCCCGCGAACACAGAGGAATCAAAGTTTGTTATTAATATGTAAGACCGAAAAAGGTGTTATCAATCTCGGGTTAACTTCTGGTGCAGCGGATCGAAATTAAACTACTGTAATCTCACTGATCAAACCGTCAGAATTGGAAAAGTGGTCTGGAATATGGATGGCATGATAGCCGTTGGATCCAAAAAATTTTTGAAGAAGCGAGGGCAAAGCTCCGAACCAGCTACATGTTGTGCCTCACTGGCACTGGCTCTTTTTTGCCGCTCAAATTCCCCGTTACTCGATTTTCGTTGGTGGCTTCAGTTGAGAGAGGATGACGAAGTGAACTTTGCACTCTTCGCTATAGTAATCGCAATTTCTTTTGGAGCCTATCGTGTTGCGGTGATTTCTTGCTTGGATTCTAAACTTAGTCCGTGCTTGTTTGGTTGCTGAGCACTTGCACCTTTTTGGTACGATTCAACGAATGCATTACGCAAAGATTACTGAAATTCATTTTTTACTTCGCTTCTCGCAGATATTAATACGAATGTGACACGCCGATATTCTTTCCTATTTTGGATTTTTTTGCATCTATTATTTCATGCAATCAGGTTCATATGTGAAATTTCAATGAATTTAAAATATGTAACGGGGAAAACGAAACTATACAAGAATGTTTGGGAATGAAAAATAAGTAGAAAGTGTTAGTGAGTAAGGTCTGGATTTCGTATTTTAGCATGTTAATGATAAATCAGTGGCAGGGACTTATAAGTGCCGATGAGGAACTTCTGCTACCACGAACTATTGCTATTATTTATTATTGACTTGTGATTAGTGTCTGACTTCAAATTGTTGACTGCAGCTGCAGTCATGGATCCTGATGAGGAGTGCTCAATTGTTCTTGAATTATCTGAAAGTGATCCTTTCTTTGACAAAAAGAAGGTAAAAATAAGATAACCGAGTTCTTTAAATTTTGCTCAAGTTTTTGCTTTTTTGTTTTTAATCTTTATTGCTCAATTTTCGTTGTTGCAAAAATTCCTTAATTACTCAAAAAAAGAAAAGAAAAGATGGAAGCCTTCGGTTTGTTGTGATTATAGAAAATATATATTCCTTACAAGAAGTTCTATAATCGTTTCTCATTGAGGAGTTTTTAATATGACAATTTAAGTGCAAAACCAAATTGCAGCAAACTACTCCATATTATTTCACCATACATGTAAAATTTAAAGGCAATATAATTGCGGAATGTTCAAGCTATGCTAGTATCTGCCTCTGGTTTACTGTTTTTGAGTCCTAAGCTATTTCTACTTACTGACTAATCTGCATCATTTTATCAGAAATTACTACAAAGTAAGGGCTTTAGTCCCAAAGAACGGATATATCTCAGGAGCTCCTCAAAACCTGGCTGGATGAATGCTACTGTAGAGTTGTTACTTCAGATTGCACGAATCATACAATTAAATGAGGTTACTTCCTTTCTGTCCTTTGACTAGAGTTAGGGGATTGGGGTAGTCTTGGGATTTCTCACACGTGTAAAATGTTAAAAAGTTCTTATACTTTCATAAACATGTAACCAAGGTATCTTCCTGATCCACTTAACGAGGAAAACTGAAATGCATTGCATATTTTTTTTGGTCTTTTTCTACTCCCCATTTTCACATTTGGGAAGTTAACAAGTCGTGAATTAACTGATTTAATGAGCTGCAGCTGGAACTTTATTTTGCTGAAGATGATGCATGCACGTCTGTGGAGTTTTACAGTCCCAGGAATGAGTTGGAGGCTCTCAATTCTATTATTTTGCTTGCTGACATATCACTTTCTACTTGTACACATCTCCAAACAAAAATGCTACAAGGGTTACGCCAAACAATTCTTGATTTGATTTCTGATTTTGGAGACAAAAACAGTATGAAGGGAGTAATTGAAAAAGACCGCAGTTGTGATCAAGAAGAACGCTTGATAGAATGGGGTGAAAGCAATGGTGTAATGACACAGTTAAAAATAGCTTGTAAGCTTCACTGTATTTTTTTTAGAGGATGATTTTCTTTCCTTTTCACAGGTATTAGGTTTACTTTAATACATATAATACAAATTCACCCCCCCCCCCTTTTAATCTACACAGATATTGAAGGTTCTGGTCGGGGTGCAATAGCAAGAAAAGATCTAAATGTTGGAGACACTGCTTTAGAAATACCTGTGTCCATTATCATTTCTGAAGAGCTTGTGCATGAAACTGATATGGTATGTTTCCTTGTTGAAAAAAATGTGAAAATAGTTTATTTAAACTTCTTTAAGAAACCTAAAATAGACTAAGTGCCATTTGTTGCAAAAAATTATTTAACGAATAAGTTATCTTTGACCTCTACATTCAACATGGTGCCATATTATTTTAGAGTTGAATGTAAGTACCTATTTTATACCTGCACTTCATGTATCTTCTGCTCTGCAAAATTCCCTGTAGAATACTTGTTAGCATGACCATTCTTAATAAATGGGAGCATCCTCTCTTATCTATCTAGTTGATAAGGATATGCACATCCATTGTAGGTGACATTATTCCTTAAAATAAATAGAAAAGGAGAAATGTCATATGTTCACCACTCCATTATGTTCTTAACAACTGATAATTGTCTTTATCCAATTCAGTATGATGTCTTAAAAGAGATTGATGGCATATCACCTGAGACAATATTGCTATTATGGAGTATGAAAGAGAAGTACAACTGTGATTCAAAATTCAAAATTTACTTTGACACACTCCCAGAAAAATTTAATACAGGTAATCTTACCTTACTATGATATGATTTATACAAATTCATAGATATAAATTTTGTACAGATCCACTAAATTGCAAATCATTATGATGCACAACCTTTATGCCTAAAAACAAATACAGGTGCTCTCCTTGGGTTTTGATTGTGATGACAATGTTGTTTACATACACGAACAGGTAAAAGCACCATTGAATATGATAGTATCAGAAGATTGAGTGGATAGCCTCACTTCATGCCATACCAAATTGTTGAACTATAATATTAAATTTGCCAAACCAATCCCTAGAGGATTTTTTAAGCCCATAAAGGGATTTGTGGAGATGACAAACAAGTGCAAAAGACTCCCATTGAGCAATAAATCTCAGAGTTTGCTCTGTATAAACACTTTCAGCATTATCATCATCAAGAAAATTGTTCTTGATATGTGGTTGATGAAAAGGCTAGTGACAAAATGCAACTATAACCAAGATCATGTGAATATAAATTTCCTAAATGAAAAGTCATTTTTACCTCAAATGAGGTGTCTCCATCATAAGCCTTAGGACAATGAAGTTGACCATTTGAACCAACCTTAACTATAAAGATTCATTGACAAACAAAAATAAATTTCCTAAAAGGGAGAGGAATGAGGTATAAAAAACTACTAGTTTGAAGTGCACACATTTCCTCAATCATAGCTTGTCTCTACCGAAGATGAGATAAAAGTATCACATGCAGTTTTAGGAATTGATATGACGGACAAGGAAGAAAGAAAAATCAAAATGTGAATAAAATGAAATGATAACTCAAATTAACGTAGTGAGGATAAGAGATGCTAGTAAATTTTATACCTTTTCTGTGAGCAAAGAGGTATAGCTAGAAGTGGTGGAGGAGCTGGCATTGAAAAAGAGTCTGTCTGTAGTGGCTTTAGTAGGAGTACTAGACTTGAAGGTTGTTAATTTCGATTGACTTGGAAGTGATGAACATGAATGGATACTATTCAAGCATTAAGCATCAATGATGGGTTTAACATGGCAAAGACTAGAGGAATAGAAATAAGATTGCAAAATTGGACCTTGGGAGTGGAGGAAGGAAACCTAAAAAAAAGCGTTGACTCAAAGAAGGTAAAAGTAATCAAGACTACATATTGCAAAGAAGAATTGCGATTTTACCCTTTTGTACTTAATATAACCAAGAAAGATGTACTTGAGAGGATATGCTTGAAGGTTTGTCAAGAAGACCGATATATTTTATGTGAAGTTTTTTTCATATAGGGATATTATTCATATTAAATTGCTTGCTTCATGGTTAAGGAGACTTGTTATGACTGCAAGGCCTTTTCCTATTTCCTTAAACATGGTGATTTTTTTTTTCAGAAAATCAATGCAGTTTTATTTGATAGTTTTTTCAATCATGCATTAATGGATTATTACTCAAAAAATAAAAAATAAAAACTCGATGCACTAGAAGGATGTTACATATTGCATTAGATGATATTGTGTATATTAATAAGTTGGTCATTCTTCTAGAGATCTGATTGTTTGGCATGTTCTTTGAGTATTTATTATTCTTACATAAGTTACATTGGAAACATAGTTATTATAGGCTTTGATCGTAAATGACCTTGATGAACAATTCCTTAATTTCTTTTTTGTGTTTTTGAACTCTATTGTGGTGTTTTGTGAAATCTATATTGAATTTTCTTGGAACCACTGAGTGGGCTGAATGATAAGTTCAAAAGGAAGGCTGTAACCAGATCCCTAACCTAATTACATGGGCTTAGGTAAATAGAGATGTAACATTAATATATATGGCATATTTGTGGGAAAATAGTTGTCCAGTATGAGTTTTATGTTTTCTTTCCCATGTTTTTCCAAATAGCTTTGTTATTTTATCTTGCAGCATTGAGTTTTAGCATCGAAGCAATTACAATGTTAGATGGAACCTTGCTGTTGGAAGAGATAATGCAAGCACGACAGGTAATCTCAGTTGTTGCTAGGATCTGACCTTCTTTAAGTCTTTATTGATCAGCTTGCTTTTTGATTGAAGGTTTTATTCTCCTTTGAGGTGTAGTAAAAGTGTTGATAATCAATTAATAGTTTATTCAGGATTGAAGTTATTGATCATGTTAATGTTAAAGGGTAATGTGTACCTTGTCCTGCTAAGGATTATTTTAAAATTCAAAAAAATGAGCCAGAATTGGAAATTACCCAGAAAATATAGTTTGTTTAAATGAGGGATCATTTGAAGGGATTGCACCGCCACTTGACTCTTATTGCTGGTATTATATCCCATCACATGCAATAATCTCCTTTGATGGCTTTGTTTGTAATTTTCCTCTTCTTTTTTCGCTTTTCTGGGTGAAGAAAGGGTATTAAAGCTTAAAATTGTATTAATCCACATGCTGATCTAAACTGATGCATTTAAGATTTGTACCAATACAGCTGCTTGCCAAATGGGATACTCATTTCAATTCCTTTGTGTTATGTGGACTGGACATTAAAACGGTTTTCATATATACTATTGAATAGGCAGGTGAAAAGAGGTAGAAACATCCAAATATATATGCATGGGTTTACACAACTTTGCTGAACATGAAGATCTAAAGCACAATTTTCTGTTGCCGTCTGCCTTGAGACCTGATGACTCATGGCATACTAATGCAACTGATTTTGGTTTTTGATGTAAGAAGTATGCAGTATAAAGAATACGGGAAACTTACACTCTTCTCTATACTTAAATTACATTTCCCTCTATTTTGAAAAAGGAAAATCCTTCTTGGTAGAAGATGAAGATGAAATGAGATGAACATGTTATATCAACCACCCACATGATTTCGACCATTTCTCACTTTTTATTTCATTTTTTAGTTTGTAACTTAACCAAGAAAATAAAACCACCTAGGATTTGTCATTTATTTGTGCAATAACTTACATACCAATAAGCACTACTGTCTGAAAATTTATACTTTCCAACCCTAAGAGATGAAAACATGTTACACTAGTCCATTTTAATATAAATGAATCTTTTAACGGTAGTGATGAACTATGGATAAAAGATTCGTTTATATTTAAAGGGTAGTGCTTCCATGGACATTTTCCTCTCTGTGACTCTTTGTCATCGGTAGATGATTTTGATAGATTTGAAACTTTATAAAGATGAAACGAAATTTTAAACATACTATTATCACCTTTGGTGCTCCATCCTAAATCTTCATTTCATCTTCTAAAATTTCAAAAATTGAAAGTAAAGAACCAAACCAGCCACCATTGACGCCAATAATCTGAGCGAAAAATAGTTCTTAGGAGCCTTGTTCACGTCAAACTTGGTTTAGTGTGACATATAGTAATCTCTCAGGTGATGAGAGTGTAATTTTTCAAAATAGAGGATTGGTTATTGTCATTTGAGGGAATGTAACTTACTGTAAAGAATTAGACACTCCTATCCATTTTTCTCTTCTTTGGGTACATGTTTAATACTGGTGAACTGCTCTTTTATTTGTTCACTACATAGAGCTGAAAATTGCCCACATGTGAAGAATGACAATTTTCTTTGTTCTTTCTTTGTCAGCACCTGCATGCTCAATATGATGAGTTGTTCCCTGTTCTGTGCAATGATTTTCCTGATATATTTCCACCAGAGCTGTACACATGGGAGAAATTTT
Organism: Abrus precatorius; assembly: GCF_003935025.1. Taxonomy (NCBI): domain Eukaryota; kingdom Viridiplantae; phylum Streptophyta; class Magnoliopsida; order Fabales; family Fabaceae; genus Abrus; species Abrus precatorius. The sequence continues at coordinate 33,165,343 of NW_020874428.1, read as the reverse complement.
TATGGGCTTGTGAACTCTGGTACTCTAATAGCATGAAGATAATGTATTCTGATGGAAAGCTGAGAACGTGTTTGATACCTATTGCTGGTTTTCTTAATCATTCCGTATGTAAATTCTCTCTCCTCATGTTTTCTCCCCTTGCCCCCTTTCCTTTTGAATATTTAGATTAAAGTTTATGATCTTCTAACATTTTTCATTGATCACTGAATTCAATGAGGAAACTAAAGGTAATGGAATTTGAAAATAAAAGGATCTGATGAATTACCTTATTAAGAATAGCGCATACTTCTGGAGCAGGTCTGGCATTCTTGTAGATTTTAGATTATTACTGCAAGTTGATGATACCCATTATTACTGCATTTCTTTTAATGCAGCTTCATTTCTTTTAAATTTTAGAAAATCAAGTTGATTACCCCTGAATTAGCAGTTAGTGATATCAGCCATGATTTTTCACAATTATTTACTTTAAGAAATACCCAGATTTTGCGTAGCAACATTTGCGACCTATAAATCTTATTTCTCTTATTTCTTTTTTGGTTCCTTCTAACAGCTGTGCCCACATGTTATGCACTATGGCAAAGTGGATCCTGCGACAACTTCACTAAAATTTTGTCTATCAAGGCCATGCAGATCTGGAGAAGAATGCTGCTTAAGCTACGGGAACTTCTCCAGCTCTCATTTAATCACCTTTTATGGTTTCTTACCACAAGGAGACAACCTGTATGATGTCATTCCGTTAGGTAACATTACCGCTCCATTCCCTCGCCTCCACACGCATCACGTGTGACGCCCCTTCCAGGATTTAATGCGCCTTTTGTTTTAAGTTCGCTGAGCTAGTGCTGTCTGTCATATTGATATTCTACCTAATTGTAATTTGCAGACATTGATGGTTCTGATGTTGATTCTATTGTGGATATGCCCGTCTCCAACTGGACGACTCACATGGTGCGTGGTACTTGGCTCTCCAAGAATCACAGCCCATTCTCCTATGGCCTTCCCTCTCCATTATTGGACCATCTTCGGAAATCTCGAAGTCCCACGCTGCAGACGAAGACTTTTGTACTGTTCTTTCTCCTTCCGATCTTATCTTATTGCAAACTCAATTTTACAAAAAAGTTTATTATGCAATGAATAGTTTGACCATACTGCAGAAAAGAAAACATTAAATTCCCCTTTACTCCTCACTCCAAATCATTTCAGGCAAATTTCCTATAATATAGCTTAAAAATATTGTAGATCGTCAGATTTTATCCTTTCACGTTTTAATGTATAAAATATTGCTTTTACAGTTGCAAGGAAACTTGGAAAATGAGCTGGAAATTCTTGAAAATCTCAAATATATCTTTGATGACATTGTGGACAATATGGGCGACATCGATTTCGATAACAGGTAATAGCCTCAATCAGATAATTGCAGAAAGAAATCATGTAGTTTCTTCTGATGACTGCACTTTTTGTCCTCTTTAGAGAAAACTGCAGTTGGGATGAAAAATTGGGTATGGATTTTAAAAATCTACAAAGACGAATTGCCGGTTCTGTTTCATCTTCGTGTCACACTGGTATGGACATGCTGAAGAGTGAACTGTGCAAGTGCATGGCTGAGGACATCCGAGGCTAATTGAGCATGTTGAAACGTTGTGCCTCTAAATCACGAAGACGTTGATTTGGAAGCTGTAGTGTAAATATAGACAAAAATCCATGAAGCTTTCTGTCATTCGCTATGCGGCCGAACTTGGTTGCCCCACTCTGACACGGACAGCTCAGAAAGTCTTTTCTAGGTGAAATGGAATTTTGAATTTTTTATGATTCCAGCTTTTTTCAGGGAGAAAAAGCACTTGTTGGCCGTGGCACTATTGGCGCCACGTGTTCTTTGTGCAAATGCAAAGCCTACCATCTAAAATGCTTAAGAGGAAGATTCGCCTAAATAAAGCAACGCGCACTTGCATTGCCTTTAAAATATGCGCACTTGCATTGCATGCATATTTTGTATAAATTTATTTCAAATTGATTTTATTAGCGTTTTTTTAGTTTAGCTTAATTTAAATTTTATTTATTTATTTCTTCGTTTTTAAAGGAAAAAAATATTTCTTTAGATTTAACATAAACTAAACATGCTTTTATGGGGTCAAATAATATTAAGTGTTTAATTAAGTAAAATGATACTTTTAATATGTTTTATTCTATCAATTTAATTGTTAAATTAAGTAATGTTATTATGATGATAATGTATATCAAATTTTACATAATTTAAACATAGAAGTATTGTAATAAAACAATTTACTTTTACTTTAAATAATACTCTCTGATTTTTTTATAAGGAACAGATAGAGTGTTTTTTTTTTATCTTAATTATAAGAAATATAAGATACATTTTAGATGTATTAATTGTTAATTTTTTTATATTTTTCTTTTATTATTCTTATTAAGCATATAAATTATTAATTACACTATTTAATATTATGAGTATTTTAAGAATAAAATTTATATTTATAAAAAACATAACTGATTTAATTATTTATTTTAGTTCTTATAATTTAATTTTTTATTTTTTAATAAAAAAAAATATTGGAGGGAATATAACATATGTTAAAATAAAGTGAGATGACAATGTATTAAACAATTTTAAAAATTAATTTAAATTTATAAAATTGATTTATTTTATGAGAACGCTAAGTTTAATAGTTAGATTGATATAATACTATCAATTATGTTATTTTATTAAATTTGACATTCGATAATGTATGGTCTTGTCCATTTATTAATATTTTGAAACAATATTTATTACATTACATTAAATTATTAAAGTGATAAGAAAATATATTAGATATAAGCATAGGATAATATAAAATATTTTATACTAACAGTGTGTTAATATGAATCTGGTGTGTATTAGTTAAATTATAATTATTAGCTTGACCAATGTTAGAGTAAACTTCTGTACCCTATATGGATAAGAGTTTGAAAATGAATCCTAGTCACACTTCATGTACTAACTTCCTATTTTGTTTTTGTTTTTTAGTAGTCTGAAACAATATTTTATTTTATACATACAAACTGTGTTCAATCTTGTCTCGTAGAAAAGAATTTATTTACCATCTGTGACATAATGATATTATCATTCTTGGTGAATCACAAAGCCAAGTGACTAAATGAAGGAGTATTTTCATATCATAGATTTATAAAATGACCAAAACTCCTCCCTCGTCTTAACTCCTTTCCAAGACAGTAAACACCATGTTAAGAAGCTTCCCTTGAGGTAGTGCCAACTATAGAAAGTGTACATTGAGCGAGGACCCTCAAATGTTCTTTACGGGTAAGTGAAGCAGAATGGTACATAAGAAGAAACAGCAATAGAGCACGAGAGACCTTGAGGTGTAGGTTTGATAGCTGAAATTTTTGGCAATTGCATCAAGTATAAATGAGTGTTGTTTCTACTAAGGTCGTGCTTTAACTGCCAACTCATAAAATATTACTATTTGGACTTCACTTTGAAATGAAGTAGTGTGTGTAAATAAGAAAGAACGAAAAGAACAACAATCACGTAAGAAAGTCGTAGTACAATAAACAATTCTCAAAAATCAACAATATTGAGCTGAAACAATGAAACAACAATTGTTAGATTGGAATTTAACAATAATGAAGCAAAATCCCAGTCCTCCTTTCAGACAATCCTATTCAATCTTAATGTTCATACTTCTAATTAAAGATGGAGTCAATTGATACAGGTTTACTTCAATTTATTGATAGTTTACCTTTCTGCTAAATTAAGAAACTTAATTTCTTATCTTTTCTCAATTTAAAACAAACATTATATGTAAAAATTCATAAGATTACACAATTATTATTTTTAATTTTTAGGATATCAAATAACTATGACAATTGACTCTAAGTTCTAGCTTATTAACTAATTTTTTAAATTTTCATCTAAGTTTTATTCGTATAAAAGTCACGAAATAAAAAAAATTAAAACAATATAAAAACGCTATAAGATTTCTATATTCTTTATGCACTTTACGACAAAAATCACTTTCTGATTAAATAAAATGCCTATCGAGGTACCTCTAACCTACCGTTAACAAAACCCTTTCTTCAGCAAGTCAGGATATTGCTAGCGTGCCCGTTAGAATTTGCGTTTTTTTTATAAATATAATTATCACCTTAAAAATAATCAATAAGCATTCTTAATTTATTTTTTAAAACAAAATTTTAAAGTTTATTTATATTTATAATAAATATGTCCATACATATACACACAGCTTATTTTCACTTATTTCTTCTCCGAAATAATTTTTTTAAGAAAATACTAGGAACATATTTTTTTATTGACTTAATTTAAAAAGGAATCAAAGCACTTATCTTATAAATGGTTTTTTTTAAAGCTTTCCTTCATAAAATAGGTCGATTAGAATAAATATATTAAAAAATGTTTATTAGCATTTCTCAAATTTTTTACTTGCTTCATTTGGTTTATAACTTTTATTGTTTTAATTTAATGTTGATTATAATATATTTTTCCAAATGAAAGATAAAATTTTTGTTAACCAATGATTTTATTAAATATTGGTTAAAACTATATTTTTTATTAAAATCATATTGAAATTATGAAGATGAATGCTTTGTTATGTTTCGGGCCACCGAAGAAACTGATATGAAGAAAAAAAGGAAGGTTGGTAAGTGACGTCTGATTAGGATCCATTTTAGGTACAAACTCTATTCAGTCTTTATAGAAAGGAATAAAAAACAAGAGTTTCTCCATCAGTAGTGACATAATGACATTATTGTACCACCCGAAATCACGAGCCCAAATTACCAATGGAAATAGTATTTTTCATGTCAAAGATTTAGAAAACAAAATAACTAAAACTTTCATGTGTTTTGAAAAAATATACAATAATATATATATATATTAAAAGCTACTAAATATTACAATTTTTAATAAAATATATTATTTATTAAAATTTTAATGTGTGTCTATAGTCATGCAATTAAAATTGTAAAACAAATTAATTTTTTATTTTTTAGATAATAAATATTTATCAATATTTTTAATTTAAGTATAAAAATAAAATTTTTAAAAAATTATTAATTTTTATATTATTTATTTTAAGATTTACATTACTCATACAATTAAAATATTCATTTATTATATATAAATAAATAATTTAATTATTTAATACTATAAATGTTTTTAGAATATATAACTATTTTTTATTTATCTTGTTGAATTAAATATTTATTTATTAAAAAATATAATTAAAATAAGGGGGCCCAAGAAAAGAATAGGAATGCTTTAGTAAACCAACGAGGCAACAGCCATTAACACACTGCCTTATTGTCCTTTTCTTTCTCCAACCGCCGACGCCTCTCTCCTCCACCTTGTCCATCTTCTTCCCCAATCCTCTGCGGACGCACATAATGGTCCCCCAATATTCCATCCAATAAAAAGAATACACGTCTTACTTCAACACGTGGGAGATAATTTTTGGGGGCACCCGTGAAGCTTCGTAGATCTCTCAACACCTGATCATAACCAACCCAAAAAAGAGAACTGGTTGCACACAGAGCCTCGAAAACCAAAAAAAAAAAAAAAGGAGCAAACGTGGAAGATGAAAAAGAGAGAAGGGTCGCTTGAACGTCTCTCTCTCTCTCCGAAGGTTTCTTTCTCTCTCTTCACCCTTTGCTGAGTGTTCCCATAACTCAGAAGAGAAGAGAGAGAAAGAAGCCGCGATCACCATTTTTACCTACCCAACTGCTTCTTGTTGTGGTCACTATAGACGTAGCTTTTCGTGCGAGGGTTTCCTTCCCTCTTGGAAGGATTAAAGTTCCTTTCTTTTTGCCTTTTTCTGTTTTCTGCTTTAATCGTTTGATTTTGGGGTGTAGTTTATTCGAGATGTTGGTAGCTAATAGCTTTGATCTATGGCGAAAGGATGCTTTTTTCTCTGCGGCGGAGGAGGTGCAGGAATCAGCTGATATGTACGTCCGCTTATTCCTCTCTTATGAACCCTTTTTGGTTTTTTGCTTTTTTTTTTTAATTTTGGTTGTTTCTGATTGATTTAATTACAAGATTCGATGGATTAGGTGTTAAATTATGCTTCTTGGTGATTTAGGTGACGATGGGTATGTGTTGATTGTTATGGTTCTGTGAACTACTTTTGGTTTTGCTGTTTGGGTTTTCTTTCGATGTGTTGAATTTATTGATGATCGTCGTGTCTTTAGTTGCTCCTAGTTCTTCTTTGTTGTTTACTCAAGTAGAGTTTTGTGATCATTGAGGGTTGTCCAATTCGGGTTGAACTTTGAGTTTACTCACTTGTTGAGGGGGGAAAACACTTTTTCTTTTTAATTTGTGGTAGATTTTTGCCTTGGCGCTTGCAAATGGAGTTTTTGGTAGTTGAAGGGAATGTAATAGAGACCAAGGAGGAATAAAAAGTAAGAAAACCTGAAATATTTTTTCCCTTTTCTCAGAAGTTGGATAAATTGCTCAGGTAACATTTCATTGATTTCTTACGAAGATTAGTCATGTTACTTGAGTACTTGTGCATTTAAATGAAATGATATCTGCAGTAGAATTTTATCTTATAATGAAGCTATCTGAATGATCTGTTCTCGACCATATCCTTTGATGAGTTGTTCCTGATTTAGGAGGGAGCTTGGTCATTTCTTCAATGCACTATAAGTATAATGGAGTATGTTATTTCTGTCTTACATAAATTTCACATCTCTTTTTATGCAGAATGGAATCTGCGTACAGGGCATGGTTGAGAGAGAAGAGAGAAAGGTCAGATTCTAACAAATTAAATGAACTATGCAGGGAGCTGCAAACTGCTTTAGGTACTGCAAAATGGCAGGTGTGTCTACATACTCTTTGTTACTTAATTTTGAATTCCTCTTCCTTCGAACCCGCTATTGAATATATATTTGTACCAAATATCTTAAGTTTTCTCTGATAAGTCAAATCTCCCCCTTTGTTTTTTATTTAATGCCTTGAGATTGAATATTCCTTTTCAGGTTTACTTTTTTTTCTTTATTTTGTGTTTTGAACAAAGTGGAATAAGGCTATTGTTGTTGTTGTTGTTGTTTGTGTTTTGAACATACTGAAATAGTTGGAAGAATTTGAGAAAGCTGTCAGGCTAAGCTACCGGCATCATGGTGATGACAATACAACCACTAGGCATAGGCAATTTATTACTGCCATTGAAAGCCAAATTTCCCAAGTTGAAGCAGCACTGAGGGAATCTTATATTGAGGAAGGTAAGCAACCCCTTCGGTGGGTAAATCTGGATGAAGAAGAGCGAGATGATCTAGCTGCATTTCTGTCTGGAACTTGTCAGACCACACAAAATAATAATGATGAATGCATGGAGGTTACTGCTTTGATGAAAAGCTCACTTCACGATAAACAAGTCAACAAAGAAGATAAAAATGTAGATGTAAATGGTTTCCGCAACTGGGATATCTCTACCAATGAAAAGTCCTCTAAAGATGTCATCAATAAGGATACAGATTATGTGGTAGAAATAAAAGCAGATGCTGGTTCTAGAAATAGTGATGATGTAATTTCTCAAACAGATAGAACAACTAGTACAAGGAAAACATGGAGTCCACCTAATTACGGTGCTTTAAAAATTGTAATTGCTGATGAAGATGAGCAGAGAAATAAATTTACACGGACTGTTGATGCTACTCCTAAAGAGAAAGGATTCAAACCTCACTTCTGGAAACAAAAATGTGAAGAATATCCTCAGGCCATGCGAGCAGTTCATATGTGCAATCAGGTTAGATGAATAGATGAAAAAGAAGTATGGAAATTTTTCTTCTGTTTTGCTTTGCTTACAGTTAATTTCTTGTACTCTGCAGTATTTCGGCCACATTGGTATATGCCAGAGGCAGTATCAAAGTCCCCTGCACTTGCGATATGGTCGTTCTGTTCAAGTTACACTTGCTCTTATGGTGACCATTTTTCTCATTGGTAAGCTTTCAATTTCCTGCTCCTGAGGATTCTCAACTGCTGGGAATTCCACCTAACCTATTTTGTCTCTAATTGGGTTGTGATTTGTGAGTTACATATTCCTTAGAAAATCTTGAAATTTGTTAGTTATCATCATCTTTGATGTGATGATTAATAAAACACACACTCACACTCATAATTTAAATAGTCAAACAATTATAATTTGTTAAAAGTTAGTTGGGAATAAGATTATTATTTATCTGTATGTCTCTTTAATTTATTGGGGAAAAAAGAAATGGATATTCAGATGTCTTTATGGCTAGACTTACTACATATCAATAATTCATTGCTAATTAGCTATCTTTCTCCTTCAGAAATCTGGTGAGGCATCCTCTTTTGTGAGAATATTTTAAGCACAATACCCAAATTACCAAATGGTTTAAAGATCTTGTTGACTATGCCAAAACAATTTGCAATGCATTAGATCCCTTCTATATTCTTCTGTGCTGTTGATCATGTTTTAATTCTAGATTAATGTCACCTTCTGCTAAACATTTGGCTGCTTAGTTTCTGTATTGAGCATTGCTTATTATGGAATTTTTTTTCCATTCTCCGCAGTTCCCTTTGTTCTTTATTCAACTTGAGTTAACTGGCTGCTTCTCTCAAACAGTTCAAGAGGTATTTCTACAACCTTAGGGCCTACGTTTTTATATTCTATAATGATTAAAATAATAAAACCTGAATATGGTGCTAGTATGTTTCGGGTGTAAGTTAACAGCAAGATATTTCCTTCTTCCTTAAAACATGGGTTGGAACAATGACAAGTTGCATTTCCTTTTTCCTAAGATGGTTTATTGCAGACTGTTTGGTTTTCTTGCAAGATAGTTTATTCATGGTTAGATGTGTCCACAAGCAACCCATGTAATCCAATAACTTTTGTTTCTTTCAGTTTTCGAAACATAGGATTTTTCATTCAAGTCAAATTTTGACCTCTACAAGATGATGAATGAGGAAATAATTTATATCTGCTTTCATTGTTTGTGTTTGAACGTTGAAGATTATCGAGATTTGATCATTTATGTTTTCTCAATCGAGATTTATTTTGAAATAATTTTTTCCAGACATTGACTTGTATTTGAAGGAATTAAATTTATCTGCCATTTTGATGGTTTTGATAACATTATTTAGAATTGATCAAGCATATGAAATATTATTTTAATAAAAAAAATTACTTTCAATTACTTAAAATTAATATTTAATAATATTTTAACTGTGGGGTGGCATTATATAAATCAATATTTGTCTTATGCAGGGCTTTAATTGTTTTTATGGATGACAAGGAAGCCACTGGCCATATGCGACTGTATTTGAATTGGTGGATAAGTCAACTAAAGGGGACAGTTGAGACAATCAGTGTCACCTATTTTGTCATTGTTGAGATTAAGATGAATTTACGCTCTGTGGATGCTGATAAGGACAATCAACCTCCAACAGTCATAGCTGTCTATTTTAGTTTCCTGGGCCTGTTAATTGTACATACATTCATCTAATATTTAATGCCACTTCCGCTTTGTTTGGTCTCAAGATACTCCTGTCTAAATACAACCTTCAATCCAATGTTAAATATGACCAGGTTGAATGTACATCTATCATAATAAATTTCATAAAAAACGCGTTTAGTAACATGTAAATACTTTTTTTAAAAATTTATATGGAGTGATATATGTGTATTTTTTTTTATTTCCGAGGGCTAAAAGACAATTACTGCGACTTTTATACCAAAATTGCGTTTTGTATGTTACGATAATTCATCGTCAGAGACACGGACTATTTTTTTGGTTACACGGTATTGATTTGTTATTGTTGAATTACGTAAAGAGTTATGGATAGTGGAATTGGGAACAGTGAAGATCATGAACAAGAAATATGTCCACTCAGAGACAAAGGAAACATCGTTGATAGAGCACTAGCACATGTAAAACAGGTACTTGTTTAATATACGAAAGACTTAAAAGTGAAGCCCAGGAAACAAATCGGGGTTGATATTTCACTCTTAAAAAAGTGATAATTCAAGCTTGGTTATGTTGAAGTTATAAGCTGCATCTCAACACCAAAATTATCTTCTTTATTGGATTCTCATATGCAAAAATACCTTTGACACGAATAATGTGATGTCATATCAATTTTGTTAAAAGAAAATAATAATATTTTACATAATCGATATAACATTAAATAATTGTGGAAAATCAGACACAATCAAGATCAGTAGATTCAAAGAAAACTCACCAATAACACCATTTTCACTAAGCTGAGCCTAACCATTTATGGGCCCAGTATTTGGTGGCCCAAGATTATTTGTAAAACAAAGGAACAGAGAAGGTTGGAAATATGAAGAGGAAAAGAGAAAGGGGGCAATAGCAATAGGAATAGCATGGGTGCCAGATTCTTGTAGCGTCCAATCAGTCCTTACCACACTGATCTGAGTCTCTGTTTGGGTTTCTGTCTGAATTGTGTGTGCTTACACCGATTGCAATGTTCAATTCCCAATACCCAATTCCCAATTTTCAAATCTCAGAATTTCCTATCTGAGATCTGAACCCAAATCAGACACACAAATAACACCACCACCTTCAATTTTTGATCGCAAGCTCCAACCCTTTCCTATCCTAACGCCATCCCAATCTCCGATGTCTTGTTTAGCGCTTTCTTTGCAACCGGCGAATGGATCCGACATCCTCCTCCAAACTCGCGAGTGGTTCCCTCCCTCACGCGCCCTCGGGGCACTCTCCGCCTTCCGCCAGACTCGACGCGCCTTCGCCGCCAACAAAAACTCCGTCCCCGACGACGCCTACGCCGCTGAATCCATCGGCGACGATCCCCTCGCCGCCTCCAGTGGCCAGGTCATCGTCGGCGTTGAGAGCCGCTACCGCATCGTCTACCGTCTAGTCAACGGCATCTACGTCCTCGGCATCACCGTCGCCGATTACGACAACTCCGTCAACGTCTTCGAGTGCATCCACATCGTCAACCAGGCCGTCAGCGTCGTTGTCACGGCGTGCCGCGGCGTAGACGTCACACCGGAGAAGCTCAGCCGTAAATATGCAGAGATTTACATGGCACTCGACATCGTTCTCCGCGGCGTCAGCAACATCCGCCTCGCCGCCATGCTCGCCACCATGCACGGTGAGAGCATCGCCAAGATGGTGCATTCCGCCCTCGACACCGAGAACAAGATCCGTGGTGCTGATAACTGGTCCTCCGTCGAAGTGCATTCCGTTGAGCACCAGGCCGGCATCGACGCCTTCGCCAATGCGCGGTTCGAGTTGCCACCGGAGACGCTCGAGGCTGGAGATGAGGTCGCCGCAAGCCTCGCCCCCACGGCGGCGGAGCAGCAGGAGGAGCAGCAGCAGAATGAGGAAGAGTCTCAAGCGGAGAAGGACCCTTTTGCAGCGAGTGATGCAATTAACAAGCCTCAAGAGCTTGTGGAAGGGTTCAAGAAGACGAGGGATCCTTCTGCTACAGATTTGACGACAGCATTGGAGGGGCTTGATGTAACTACATTGCCGCCCCCTGAGGCTACCCAATCCACGCATATAAATGTGGAGGGATTTGAAGGTAACTATGGTGGAGTTGAGTTTGGGAATGAGCAAACTTCTATTGGAGAAGCTTTTGAAGGTTTCAATGATGCATGGGGCGGTGGACTTGATCCTTCTGAGTTTGTGGGTCCAACCAAGGCTCCTAAACCGCAAGGGCTTGGTGGAGTTGAATTGTTGCAGACCGGGCCTGATGCTGTTCCTAAAGCAGCCACGGCTGAGAGTGGTGCAGGAACACCACTTGAGAACTTGTTGGTCAAGAAAACTGAGATGAAGGGTCCTGAGATGTATATCTCGGAGGAGATTAGTGCTGAGTTCAGGGAGTCGTTGCTTGCGAGGGTGGGATTAATGGGTGTTGTTTACCTACGAACTTTGCCACCCAAAACTGCTGGTGATAAGGAAACTGAATTTTCATTCCGAGTTGAGGGAACCAGTGCCGTTAAACGATTTGCTATGCAAAGTTCTCGGGTTAGTAGCCTTGGTAATGGGATGTTTCATGTGAGGACTGCAGCATCCGAAGAGCCTATACCGATTATGAAGTATAGCTTGCTTCCTAGGTTGACGCCTTTGCCTTTAAGGGTTCGGCTCATAAAACGACATACTGGGAGTTTGCTTTCTGTGATGATACAATATGCTTCAAATCCTGATTTGCTTGCTCCCTTAAATGATGTTATATTCATTCTGAAACTGCCCGTCGACCCAACACTATTGACGGTTTCCCCAAAAGCTGTGTTGAATAGGTCTGAAAGAGAAATTAAATGGCATGTGCCTGAGATTCCTTTAAAGGGGTCTCCCGGCAGGTTGAGAGTAAGGATGCCTGTAGATTCTAATGAAGATGATGAAGAAATTGAGGTGGTTGGTTATGTGAAATTTTCTGAACAAGTAACTCAAGCATTGTCTGGAGTTTCTCTACGGCCTGCTACGGAGGGTAAGACAGATTTCTATGAGGTTAGTCACAGATTTGAGAGTGGAGTTTACATGTGCAATTGATTTTGTAATCATAGATGATTATTAGGGGATGTACTTTTTCATTGTGTTCATGAGATTGTATGGTTTGGTTGTGTTTATAGCATTTTTGGATATTGATCATGTATCGTGGACTCTGGAATTATCTGAAAATCCTTGTTTCTCTTTGTTTTGGCTATAGATTTACATCAATGAATTGTATTTGGTCTTCACAATATATTATTTACCATATAAAAAGTACTTAATAATACTTCTGAAGATATTAACAATAAATAGGAAGTATAGATCCTTGAAAGGCTAGGGTAAAGTACTCTTGTACTTGACGGGTTTACCCTGTGCTGCATTTTTATCATCCTTTGAATGGGCATTCATGACGCATATATGTCAGACACAAGTTATTGCTTTAATATTTAGATTAGTTCAGAAAAAGTTTCAGAAACTTTCTATTCTATATATCACTTTAAATGAACACTAGGCAAGGGTTTTGCTTTCGGTGAATTGTGTAATATACTAGGATAGTGCCAAGCAAGGCATATTAAATTTTTAAAGAACTCCTCTAAAGTGAAATTGTCTAATATAAAGCGAGCAAAGAAATATTTGCCTTGAATATTAGTGGATTAAGATCATTGTATATTTTAAATTTAAATCATGGGTAAATATGCCCTATTAAAGGAGTCTTACCCGTTAAATTTGTTTGATATGATAATGTGAAATAGAGGTAATTTTAAAATTTACTGCAAGTTTTCAATATTACTCACCCATGTCATTTTAAACTCGATAGAGATCATTAGGTCCTCTAGTCATGATGAGAAATGATAAATAACAATAAAGTGCTGCGGACAACGTAATATAGTGCTCTCTAATCTTTCTTTATTGCCGATATCACGCGACGCTTCATAGATGGTAGAAGTTGAAATACCTCTGACTGCAGAAATTTTGTGTCAAGGACTGCCCTAATGGAACAGGGTTGCTTCTCTGTTGTAGTGTTATATATGTGTGTGTGTGTGTGTGGTGGCTAGAATTACATTTTATTTTAGAACTTGTGCATGTTTTCTTGACTCTTGGTGTTTGAAAATGTCCACCTGAGTTGAAACAAACCATTTTCCTAAGTCTATTTAAACAATGCCTTAATTGTAAGGTGCCTAAGCTCAACCTGTTATATCTTCTTCAGAGGAAGTTTCTCTACTATGCCCCACATTGTTTGATGATGCATCTTTGCTCGTAGAATGATGTTTTCAAAATAGTGTTTTATCAATATACTTTCTGTAGGTCCATTATATTAGAAGGAATGGAGATGAAGCTATTGTGATCTGATAAAATGATAAATATTTGAATGTGAATTAACGAAGTTCAATGGAACAATGAATGTCATCTACTGGTGTTGTCACAAACTTTTCAGTTCATTCCACAGTTGCATAGAATAATTCTGCTCACGCATACTTGGCATAGACAGCACATTTGTACAGATTTTACCTTTTGATCATAGTTGATTACACATTTTTTGTTTTCAATCTATATGTTGATTATTATGGTTCTGCTGACGATGTGCTCAGTGCTGACTTGCACCTAGCATTTTGAAGTATCACCTATAGCTTTTCAAGAAGCATCCACAATGATAGAAAGAAGGTATTCTCAATTGTTATCTTAGATATACAAATACATGAAAATGTAGAAGCAAAAAAGTATGATAGAAAGAAGGTATTCTTAATTGTTATCTTAGACAATACCAATGATAATGCATCAAAGGGAAACCGTAGGAATTGAAAACAAGTAAATAAGGGAAAATTATGTTCAGCACCCGTAAAACTACCCAAAAGTTTAAGAGTTGTTCAGAACTACACATGATGGTCAAGCTGCAAGTCGATTGGTTTCATTTCATTACGCATTAGAAAACAAGGAGAGGAATGTAAATCTATTGGGGTAGAGTGTATGAAGATGCCTTGGACGTTATCTCAATCAGCTTAAAAGGGGGTTTGGCCATAATAGCAACTGCTTCTTAACTATTGAATACTTTGGGGCAAATTGTACTAGGCTAGGGTGTTATAGTTGGAGAGGTTATGGAATATACTTCATTGCTCGCCGACCTACGTTCAAATTTTGAGTAACCAAGAGTAATATAAAATAACTTTTTACGTGTGGCTATTCAATAACACGAAAATGGCTCAAATAAAAAAAATAATGCTTCATGTTTACTCTGAGCAAGTAATGTATATTTATCATTGAATTTTTGTATATTAATATCACAATGTAATTTAAATGAAACCAAAATTGAACAAATTCTCCCAGACGACCACCTACTTAGCAACTATCAAGGAAATCATATTCCCTTCAATGCCTAACATCATAGTATACGAGGGGAGGAAACCCATACGTGAAGTGCACTTAATTAAGTTAACTGTATGTTTAGATTAGATTATTTTCAGCAAAATAGTCACTTTTTTTTTTCAAAAAAAAAAAATCTTACAAAGTTGTTAAAATGAGCAATTGTTTATCAAATAAACTCATCCAAACATATACTAAGCCACATGCTTCCATCACCCTTGGTTCGTATCTCGCTTCTGCCCTAGAGTCTAGAACAGTACACCCATTCTGAAAATTATCAGTTAAATTAGAATGGCGTTTAAGTCAAATATCTTTTTTTTTTTAAGGAAATACGTTATACATCGTATTATCTTACCGTATATCATTGCTAAATGCAAACTTATATCATTCGTGATTAAAATATATTTTTACTCTTATATTTTTATGAGATTTAATTTTTGATTTTCAAAAAAAAAAGTTTTTGTTTTTACAAATTCAATACTTTTGATCCTTAGTAATGATTGACTTATTAAAAGGTTGTCACGAATTAATTTTTATGTTCAATCATATCATTAGAAACCAAAAACGTCGAATGTAGGAAAATTAGGAATTAAAACTAAAAGAATTAAAGAAATAAAATAAAATATTTACAAAAATATCAAGATAAAAAATATATTTTATTTTCTTTTATTAGCTTTTAGGAGTATACCTCAAAATCAATCTTAAAACTAACTCAAGCTTGTATAAGTTAAAGCAATGTACTCGAGCAAATATGTAATTCTTCCTTTAAAAAAAAACTTGTGATATATAACTTCTAATTTAAACATAAATGTCACCTGAATTTCTTAAATAGTCATAACACCATAGCTTTTAACTTAATTACTTACGCATGATATATATGAATTACTTTAATCACTTACTTTATAAAATATTATTCACTTATTTATGCAAAAAAAATAGTTAAAATAAAGTTTTATAAAATTAAAGAAATACTGAGATAACCATTGCTTATAAATTAAAAGATTAAAGTAAAAGTTTACTCTATGTAGACTACGTTTTAAATTTCACATCTTGGAAGAAAGTTGTATCAATTCTTCTAAGATTGATTAACTTCAATTTATTTCAAACGATAAGTCGACTAGAGTACCTCAAAAGGAAAGAAAAAAAAAACAGCTGACTAATGTAATAGAACATAAAATATATTACAGAAGAATATTGATGTTGCCACCTCATGGACGTTATCTGCTAAAAATGCAGTGCAGAATTAGATGGAAGATAGAGAACATTCTTTTGCTGTTCTGTCCATTAAGAAAGCAATCAATGTGCATTCCTTTCATTGTAGACACTATAATATTGGTCGTATTATAATAAAGCATTGGTGTTCATTGATGAGAATCATTACATCTGAAGTCGAAACAGTCCCGAAGGTTATGATAATCTAGCTTTTATCATGTTCATTGTTCAAGAAGCCAATGCTCAATGAACTCGCGGTTAATATGAATAGTATAAGCGCATGAACATAATTGGAAAAGCATTTGGCATTCACTTAATCTTAGCTTATTGCTTACTTCAGGGGCAATGCTCTCTTTACTCTTTTAGCAAAAAAGTGTAGTCCCCTAACTATGATCGAAATTGTATACAGAATCTAATTATGCAGATGACTTGTTACCGACCTTTTCTTATCCAACATAAACCTTTTATATATATATACACACACCAAAAGAATTACAGCAATACAATTTTTTTAACGCATTAATTGTTATTGAATAAAAATTATCTAAATTTCACTCTTTCTTACTCTACGTTTAATATTTCTCTTTCATATTTACATAATTTTAAATAAAGTTAAAAAGAATATGATAGATAATGTGCTATTAACATCACTCATTTGTACTGTTGTACCAATAGGATTGACCTCTTTAGTCATTCATTTTAACTTTCAATTTTAACAATAAATATAAATGCATAAAATCATAAATGTCTGATTATTGATTGTAAAAAATAAAGTTAACTATAATAAAATGAAATTACGGATACTTTTTAGTCTGTAATTATAATTATTTTCAGCTATTTCAAATATGAAATCCTTTATTACTTTTTTAATCTTAACAATTAAAAATAACGATTTGACAAACACGCAATACCTGTCATCATAAAAGTAGTGATTATATGTTTCTCAGTTAACCCAAAGGGGATGGGAGCCAAGTTTGTCTTTTCACTCGAACTTGCCCAAAGATGATTACTCTACTTTGCTCTATTTCAAGAGAGAGAGAGAGAGAGAGAGAGAGAGAGAAAATGTTTTGGTGTCATTGTAATTTTAGTACATCATTCGATTTCAAATAACTGATATTTAAAATTTTGTATAAAAATTAAATAAACTATTAAATATTCTCAATTTTAACGAAATAATTTTATTTTAGAAAAATATACATACATTTATACTCAATCAATGCTCTCTCACTTTATTTGATAAAAATATCAGAAAACAATAATAAAGTCAAAAAATAATTTTTATTTTCTTAAGTTATGAATAATACATGTAATATAAGTAGCATTCAGCGTATCATTTTTAATTATGCGCACACGAGCTATTTTTTGCTAAAATGACATATATACTATAAAATGTCATTAAGTATGTTGATTACTGGAAGCTCTGTGAATGATAATTTTGTGATTACTGAATTCACCATCAACAACTTTTACTCTATCGTTCTGTTCGGATAAATGGAATTATTGAAGATTAAAATTAGGACTAATTTGTGACAAAAATATATAATGTTCATCAGGTTGGCTACTTTCTCATTATGGGACTCACAGAAACTACAATACTGGGGCCCCTGTATTTATTTCCCCTTATCTGCTCTCACCATTTTCAGCACAGAAAAGAGAGTTTTTTTTCTTTTAAACAGATAAGAGAGCTTAATTCAACGTCTATTTTATCCTTTATATCTCTTTCGTTAATTATTAATTAGTATATTTTTATATAAAGATAAAATAGTGCATAAAATAAGTTTAATTTTTTTACTCGTTAAAATAAGTAAAAGGAATTTTGTTTTATTTTTTATCCATCTAAACAATATTTTTATTTTTTTCATTATTTTTAACAATATATATATATATATAAACTTTGTCGTATTTGTATCTTTCAAAACTACAAAACAAGCTTAGATCCTCAATTTCAATACAATTTCTTTTTTTATTCATTTGTGTTTTATTAATATTTATTAAATTAATTTTAAATGCATTTGTGAAATACAATATGTGTAAACGAAAATATTCAACGTTGCTAAGGTATTATTTTGAATAAAAAATAAAAAAGTTGTCATATTAAAAATATAAATTTTATTTTAAAATATTTAATATAATAATACATGGATTCTGGTTGCGCGAGCAAGGAATGCTCAATGTGCGTCCAATAAATGGTTCTCGATGAGTTGGGGAGGAGAGAGAAAAAATCACAGGTAGAACGAGGAAAGACGATACATAGCACCTTTCCGAATTCCCATTGAGTTCTTCGTTGTATTAAAAAATTTACTTTTAAAAGCTTCGTTAATAATGCATTAATCGCAATGAAATTGAGGTCTTCTTTGTATAAAAATAGGCTAGCTAATAATTAAATTTTTTGTTAATTTTAACTATAGTTTAATATTTAAAAATAATATTTTATATTTTTAATAATAATCTGTGAATAACTAAAAAGGAGTGGAAGCTAAACTATCTTTGAGCAGAGACTAAGGCATACGTGGGCTTATTGGTTTGGGTGACACAATCTAGCACTTGAGTAATGGTAGGGCCGTTAGCATCGTTATTTGCACACGCAACTCATACTCCATTTAAAGCATCTTTCACCAACTTCACTTAGCCATTCCCATCATTAGGGGTAAAAATAACTCAAAGGTCAAAAACGACAATTAATTATTCAAAATCTCACCGTTTTCTTTTTCAAGACCTTAATGCATTAGTCAGTTTTCATTATTTACATGAGAACGACTCATGAGTAGAGTTAGTAATTTGATATTCCTAATAACAAATGTTAATGCATACATATGAGAAAGATCCAAAATATTTTGTAGAAAAATAAAAAGAGCTAATATTTGGATTGGAGGCATACAATACAAGCAGGAGCAGCCACTCTTTGTGTCACTGTCGGGTTTCTCGTGATTGTCATTCACTCCTATAATTAATAGCCACCACCTAACAAACAAAAGTAACTTAGAAATAAAAAAGAAAAATAGTAAAATAAATAAACAAATCCTCTCGTTCACCTTGAGGGACTATGATCCCTCATGGATAGCAACTGTACACAATGTACCCTTCTACGTGAAGTCAATATTATATTTTCCTCTCGCTCAAGCAACATTTCAATGACAAAAATACCCAAGCCATGCACCCTACCTTTACCCAAATCACAAGGGCAATCTCGTCAACATAACGACAACTCTCACCACCTCCACGTCACGTGACTTCAAATCTACGACGCTTGCGGCAAAGCAAACGACGTCGTTACGGCCACGCTGCTGTGATCCTTGCAACTCAGCGCCTTCAGTATCCTCCACGACACCTTGCCGGAGCTCCGATTCACGACCATCTTCCCGCCAGAATCCGTCCCCGGGAACAAGGTGGTCGACGGATTCCGGCGAACCTGCCGGTTCTTCATGTCGCTGAGCTCCATCTCCGGCGGAACTTTCATCGTCCCAAACATCAGAGAGTACCAGCGCGGCTTCATTGCCTTCTTTGCCGCAGCCTCCGACGACGCCCCAACGCTCCTTGACGAAGAATTCCGATCAACTTCCGGCGCCGAAGGCTCTCGCAACCTGCTATAATCCAAAGACTTGCTGTTCCTCATCATGACGCGGCGAGAACTGGTGCACGTGCTGACACTGTTTGATCGAGTCACGGAAGAGAGGGACTCGGATCTCCGGCGGCGCGTGGATGATTTGCTTTCTTCGACGATGAGATTTTTCAAAGGTTGTTCGACTTTGAAGGGAACGAGTTTGCCGCAGAAAATGATGTCGTCGGCGGGGCACATATCGGAGCTGCTGCTGCTGCTGAAGCCGTTGAAAATCTCGCTGCCATCTGGTCGAAGAATTTTCTTAAACGAAGTGTCGTCTAAGCTAGGAGTTCTTGAATTGCGGTTAAGAGGAAGGTCACATAGCGAGAGTGCCTCTTCTTCGTCGTCTTCTTGGGATTCCATGTAATTGGAGTCTTTTATTATATGGGCTTGCTCTTCTTCCATTGTTGAAGGGAAAATGCGAAAAGGGATTAACTATAGGAATTGTTTATTAAAGAGGGAGGAGGAGAAGTTGTTGTATATATATGTGTGTGAGTGTGTGTTTTGATGTGATGAAATTGAGTGTGTTAAAAACAAAGAAGGGTGTGGGGGAATTATTAGTGTGTGTCATAGTTCTTTTTTGGTTTGGAGTATATGTAACGATATTTGCATTTGGAATTTTATTCTCTAGGTGGGGTGTTCTGTGGTTAATTTTGGCTATGGCTTCTAGAAAATGATAGGGATAGGTATCTAGAAAGCCCAAAAAAGAGAAAGATCAATAGAGGGATGAGAATAGTGCGTTGTCCATTTCAGCGAAAGAAGAGTCCATCGTGTGCATACAATAATTCCAAAGGGGCACGTATTCTTGTGGCTATGGTAAGAGTGAGGGCTACAACTACAGGTATTTAGTGCTTGGTTTTACTCGTTGCTTTGTTCATTTGGACATTGCCACGGAAGAGAAGAGGCCCACGTACACGTACTTCAAGCCCTTTTTACAAATGTAAACACAAGTATTGCTCATTTGTCATTACTCTTGTTCATTACCAACCAATTCTTTGCAAACTCCGCATGCTTGTGTAAATAACACTAAACACAGTTTTCTGCCCAATTAACATCAAAGCGGTGGATTAATTTTTATCTTTCTCCTCTAAGAATTGCTTCTTCTTTCTATTACTTGAAACTTTTTTATTTCTGATTTAATTTTTACATAGAAAAAACTCTTTACCTCATGTTTTATCATAGACAAATTATTTAAATATAAATTTGTTTAAGTTTCTCCATAAAATAAATAACCAATCCCGTAACAAATGTGGCATCGTATAGCCCGCCCTCGTGGACCTCTCTAAATTAGTAAACGGAAAAACAACAAAGTAATAATTGAAACAACGCTATCTCTATCGACCAAACAAATGTATTTTCTGCATAGGTTATTCATATAAAAAAATTATAACTTATATAACATTTTTTTTATTTATCTTCCCCTGTTAGAATAATTATTTTGTCTTTTTTTCTACCTATTCTTCTTTTATTAATAAAAAAATTTGTCTAAAAATTTTACATTCATAGAATTTCTCTTTTTCATGTTATCCGAAAAAATATTAGTCCCTGAATAAATCAATTTAATACTCATGACATAAAGAAAAAATTATAATTATGTTATTAGTACAATTTTTTTATAACATTTTTTTACGTTTTTTACACATCAAATTAAGTATTTTATCTTATAGCTTTCTCCTTTATCTGTACCCTTTTGTATAAACTAATTTCACAATAATTTTTCAAAAAGTTAAATGCCTCCAAATTTGTGGCAAACAAATCAATAAATGTGGTATCACATCCATGCTTAGGTATGCGATAAATACAAAGAAGTGAATATATATATATTCTGCATTGCAAGCGTAAGTATTAATACATTATTAAAATCAATATATAAATTTTATTGATACAATGTAACTAAATAAAAAATTTATATTTATATTTAAACTAATTAAAATTTATAAAAAATTCTATTTTATATAATATGTTCAAATTATATTAAATTCAAAAAATGTCTATATTTAAAAACTCCAAATAAAATCAAATATTAAATACAACATAAGTAAATGATAATAAGTTTTTAAAACATTCTTATTTAAAAATTAAATTTTAATTTGATAAAATTGTCACATTGATAAAAATAGGTTCGCATGTTTGGTATAACATACTTTCAATTCGATAAAAGAAATGTATAAATTTAATAAAAAAATATTAGTAACACACTCTTTAATATTATTTTAATTATTTTTTAAAAATTATATAAATTTTTATTCATAAATTAATATTTCACTCATAGTTTATAATTTTAATAGGTTAAAATCAATAATTAATAGTATATTTTAAAAAATACAATACTAAAGTTACTTAGTTTGATAATAATTGGTATGGTACACAAGAGCTGTACTCGTTCATATATAAAACATTCATAATTTTATATTTAAGAAACAGTCTTAATAATCGAAAAATTGAAAATAAAAGTTATCAATTACATTAATAAAATTGCAAAATAATACAAAAATTCATTCTTATCTCGCTAAAAAAAAGTGAGCTACATGGAACACATTCACGCCACTTTCTAATAAAAACTTTTCCCTTTTTACTGATTCACATTTGCTTGTGCTTAAAAAACGATTACATTCTATCGCGGTACTTAGGATCCAACGCAAGACATTGCTCCATGAAAAAATCACATCCAAATTGTTGAGCTAATTTACTTACTGTAACATTGGCTGTTTGATTTTTCAGGAAATAATACAATATAACGTTTCCGAAATTAAATTAACTTTCTAGTTGAGCAATATGTTTACCCTAATCTACATCTACCAAATACGTTCACCAGAACATTTCCGCAGTGCAAAATACGAGCAGTACAAAAACCATTTTTCATATCACAATAAAAATATTAACTGATACTTTATTTGCTGCAAAGATTCAATTAAACTATAAAAGTACTCAGTCCTCACTCGAACAATTATTACCACTTATCGTTTTGAATTAAAGCATTGAACAGTTATATTCCTTTCAACATAAGTGCTGCGCCCATAAAACGCTGTTAAATTATAATTCAGAACCAGCCAAATAACGAGAAATCAAAAATTCACAATGGACTTCACGGGCTGTCAAGTTAATCGAATTAACTGATTAAAAATTCGGAGCCACAACTACAAATAACCAAACAAGAACCATTGTGAAATCTAAAGCTAAAGCTCAAGAACCATTGCACAATATCAACATAGAAATAGATACTATAAGAAACCCTAATTCACATCGCAATGCAAAGATCCCCAATTCTTTAACCGCCGAAACCATAAAGAGTCCTCCCCTGCCTCTTGAGGGCATAGACAACGTCCATGGCAGTAACAGTTTTGCGACGAGCGTGCTCAGTGTAGGTAACAGCGTCGCGAATCACGTTCTCAAGAAAGATCTTGAGGACACCACGGGTTTCTTCGTAAATGAGACCACTGATACGCTTAACGCCACCACGCCTCGCGAGACGACGAATGGCAGGCTTGGTGATTCCCTGGATGTTATCCCTCAGAACCTTACGGTGTCGTTTCGCTCCTCCCTTTCCGAGCCCTTTTCCTCCCTTTCCTCTTCCAGACATGATTGTGGATGTTGTTTGTTTTCTCTGTGATTCACCCTCGAAACGAAACCGAATATGCACGCAAATGACTTTGTTGATAAACGTGGAGAATCTGGAGTTTATATAGGATACGGTAAAACATTTTGGCCGATGGATTGGTATGCTATCCGTGTCACTTGATGCTAGACCGTTGGATTTAAAATGGTTGATTTTTATTGGTCGAAACAGTGTGAAGCGGATTGCGGGTTTTGAAATTTTGGAGGTTGGGTCTAGCGGGTTTTTTTACGTTGGGAATTGTGTCTGCGAGAAAACACATCTTTTAGCACGTGAGAGGGAAATTGTGTATTTATCTCGCAAAAATTTGAACGAAAATACAAAATATAACCGCGTTTAAGCAATTTGGGATTTCTCTTTGTAAAAAAGAAGAGAAGTTGTAACGAACCTAGAAAGCCATGTCACAAAACTTACATATTTAAGCATATAAAATGTTTCAAAATGATGGCAATTAAATTGTTAATTGAACAATTTTTTATTAGTGTAGTTTAAAATGTCTTACAATTTATTTTAAGAATACATTCACCGTATAAAAATTTAAACATCTATTTTTTTGCTTTAGTGTATTATATAATTCCGTGACTGTAGTTTGCATAAAAATATTTCGTCACGCACTGTTAAAAATATTAATTGAGATTGTTAAGAAGAGTTAGTTTTTAAAATGTTAGTTAATGATTATTAAATTAAAATAGTTAGTATCTTTGTGTACATATATTAAATAATAATTGTCTTTGCATTTACCTTTTCATATTTTTATTAACAACACAAAATATATTTTTTTTCAACTCTCCCTCTCTCTTTTACACTACCATGTTTTTTAACACGGCTCAGAGTCGTGGCATCCTCTGTTGGCATTTGTTCGCTAAAATGTTTAGATTTACTTTCTTGTTACTTTATCGGAGTCACTAGGCTTCACATATATTTTGTCTTTTGTAAGAAAATATATTTAAGATGTGATTTGACACTTACATTTAAATTTCATTTTAATATTGGTTCTTGTAGTATTATAGCTTTCTAAAGTTGTTTTGAATTGAAATTTTTATTATTCTTGGGACCATGTACCTTTTTTCAAGCAGAACTACGGGTACATGAGATTTTGATTCAATTCCAGTCACGTAGATTGTTGAATAATTTATTAGCTGTTGAAATTCCTCTTTTGATTTCCATATTTGATAAAATTAGTTGTGATAAATTTAAATAATTCTTGTAGCCTTGTATTCAGATCAATGAACCATGTTATGGTTCTGAACTTGCTCTTTTCAAGTGACGAAGTGTTTATTTATAATGGATTATGCACAAGTGGTTAAGCTTTTATGATGATAATTTTGTCTTCTATTGAATGGTTATGCATCAAAGAAATTTTTATTTAATGGTTAAGCATTTTGTAAGTTATGTTTTTTAAAGTGATTAAGCAACAATTACTTTATTGGTTATATATATTCCAATTTGTTTGTCAATATATTTTTAGCACTATTATATGTATTTTTTTTCTTCATCCACGTTTGTTTTAGATATTGCTTTAGATATTTAATAATATTAGTTAATAGTCATTAAATAGTAATCTTTTCGTATATCAATCAAATAATAATTCCTTTTATATTCATTCACCTTTTATAATCTTCGGTAACAATACAAATTTAGTTTTAACAATTACTTCATCTCCTTTTTCTTTGCACTCCATCATGTTTCCAATGCAATGCATAACATTATTAAAATAATAAAAAAATCCACATATTGGGTGATGATATACTTGTTGATGACAAAAAAAATAAAATTAATCCAAACATTAAAATATTTTGTAAATATTTTCAAAATTATTTCCCCTTTTGAGTGATTAAGGAGACCTAGCTTCAATTTACTACAGTTTATTGCACGATCTTTTAGCAGCATACAGGGCCATTGCACCTTCTGATCTTAAGACACCCTCGCAGAAATCACAAGCTAAACTACCCCATAATCAACAACCGACAGTTCCTTGAAAAGCATTTGGAATAGCAAGACTTGCACAGATTACTTAGAGCATGTTTGTTTTTATTTATTTTTTCTTTTTTTAGTTTTCAAAAAGAAAAAAATTATTTTAAAAATTGGAGTTTCTATGGCCAAAGCACAACGCGAATTGATGAATAGTCGCCAGTAACATTACGCTTCAAAACAGAAAGAAAGTATTGCGTAACAGTAATTTGTCTGCATTAGCTTTTCTCCTTAGCTAAGTGGGCCCGACAGCCCAGTTGGCTACCCAAAAAAAGTCCTGAATTCCATTCCAATTTGCCTTGGACACTAAACCCTAATTCCCGCTTCAAGGTATCGCAGCCTCCACAGCTTCTGGTTTCAGAGATTGCGATCTGCAATGGCGGTGAGTATCTTCCTCTTAATCACTTTCTATGCGTTTAGTACATTATCCCACACACTTTTGCTTCTGTTGCTGCACGCCATTTCTTTGAGGATAAATAAATGAGAAAGTAATTTGAGGAAGAACGCGAGCCAATATTGTGCTGCTTCATTGAATATAGATGATCATGCTGTGGGGTTAAATATGCCTCTTTTGTTTTTGCTCGGTTTTGCAGACTATACCAGTTAATCCCAAGCCTTTCTTGAACAATTTGACTGGGAAGCCTGTTATTGTGAAACTAAAGTGGGGAATGGAGTACAAGGGTATGCACAGTCCTTTATTTTGGGCCAATTTTTCTACTGCTATTTCGCTGTTACAAGTTTATTTGTTAGGTGGTCAAACAAATACTGCAGGGATGTTATTATCATCTTTTATTTTAATTTACAGGTTATCTTGTTTCAGTTGATTCCTACATGAACTTACAGGTGCTTTTCTAAATTCACTCTTTGGTGTTTGCTTGCTCCCGTATAATAATTCTTGCTTTGGGCTATTGACTTTGTTGCTAATTTATTTTTTATTATCTGTGTATATTTCTGTAGCTGGCCAACACTGAAGAGTACATTGAAGGCCAGTTTACTGGAAATTTAGGAGAGATTTTAATCAGGTAACTTGCATGTTAACTATTCTATTTGCTAGTGGTATTCATGTTTTGCTAACTTATATATGTTATTTCTCATTATGGTTTTCTATGTTTTGAAGTTGATTTCAGCATTGGAACTGTGTTTCTCTATAATTTAAAACCTTTTTTTTCCATTCTGCTTTATAACTTGATTTGTGAGCCAGAAGATAATATCATGT
The DNA here is from genome assembly GCF_003935025.1 of Abrus precatorius. Classification (NCBI taxonomy): domain Eukaryota; kingdom Viridiplantae; phylum Streptophyta; class Magnoliopsida; order Fabales; family Fabaceae; genus Abrus; species Abrus precatorius. The sequence goes on along the minus strand of NW_020874428.1, from coordinate 33,138,907 downwards.
GCGGCTTTTGAACTTTGTTTTTCAGTTTAATTGAACTGGGTGATCTCCACATAAATGTTTTATTTTGCCTAAAACTATTTTTTACTTTCCTTTCTAAGCTTCTCACGTGAGAGCGTGAGAGCATGAGAGCGTATTGATCATTCAATCTTGGTCAGGATTGGTTTTACTCAAATCTATTCTTGACTATCCATATATAATCGAGTTTTCAAGATTTCTGTCTCTCACGTCATGCGTCATGCTTTATATTGGTAACCCAAATATTATTGGCAATGCTGATTCTTGTCTCCGCCAACATCCTTGTTCTGCATCTGCATCATATTATAGATAAACTTTTTTTAGTAAAAAGCAGTGAATCTATGGTGTTTTTTGTAATTCTGAACATGATCAAAATGACTGACACTGACACTAGAAAGCGACTATATGCATATCATCCTTTGAAACATATTTTGGATGATTTTTTTTGCTCTTGGTAAGAGTATTTCACCCGGCCACTGTGACCTCCTTTGATGGTGTTAGTTCTTAAATGTAGTAGTCAAGTCTTATTCCATTGTTTGTATTTGTAGATGTAACAATGTTCTCTACCTTCGTGGAGTACCAGAGGATGAAGAAATTGAAGAAGCCGCAGAAGACTAGAATGATAGGTGCTAGTTGTAATTGTTATGACATGAACCGAATTCCATACTGTTTTTGTATCATCACTTAAATAGTCGCCAGTAACATTACATTTCAAAACAGAAAGTATTGCGTAACAGGGATTAAACAACAATTAGCAGTAGCCAAAAATAAAAAAAGCAATACATTCTTAAAATTCAGCAAAATATGATTCTGTATTAACAAAAGATCTGAAACATTGGGCAACACTGTCTAATCCCTAATTATCTAGCCGCCAAAACCGTAAAGGGTCCTACCCTGCCTCTTAAGGGCATAAACAACATCCATGGCAGTAACAGTCTTGCGGCGAGCATGCTCAGTGTAGGTAACTGCATCACGAATCACGTTCTCTAGAAAGATCTTAAGGACACCACGGGTTTCCTCGTAGATGAGACCACTGATTCGCTTCACGCCACCACGCCTCGCAAGACGGCGAATCGCAGGTTTGGTGATTCCCTGAATGTTATCTCTCAGGACCTTACGATGACGCTTGGCTCCTCCTTTACCAAGACCTTTGCCTCCCTTTCCTCTTCCAGACATGGTTGCTTATGGTGTTGCCCTTTATCCTCACAAACAATCTTCTGAGATGAATACTTGTACTCGATGAATGCTGAGAATGGGTCTTGGGGTTTATATAAGATATGAAAACAGATTCTCTGCCGTTTGTTTGGGTACTTATCCGCGTGAACAGGTTATACAAAGATACTGGCCGTTGGATTACAAATGACTGGGTGCACGGGGATTGCCGTGGGTTTAAATTTTCGAGTGGCACTACGCTAGGCGGCAAATATTTTTTGGTAACATTTTGATTTGGAATAAGTCAGCAAGTTGGATTTGTTCACATAAATTATAAAATTTTATTAAATAAAAATACTCCATTAGAAATAATAAATATTTCATTTTATTAAATATAAATAAATTAAATATATAATATAATTAATTAATTAATTATATAAAAATAAATAAGACAGATTCTTTATTACATTGTGTTAACAGTTTTAAAAGATAATATAATTAATATCTTAAAATTTTAATTTATCTGAAAAATATAACTTTGATCTTTTTAAAAAAACATATATAGATTTGTCATTCACTTCATATTTTATAAAAGAAAGCTTAATTTTGTTTTTTCACTGAAGATGCACAATGGTATGAGAGATTAATTTTTATATACATTTAATATTTTTTACATTATCAATCAATTAAAATTATTATAAATATGAATTTAAATTAATTATTGTAAAATCTGATAATTTTTAATAATACAAAAGTTAAATTATAAAATAAAGTAACAAAAAAGTATAGTATTAATATATTTAGATTGGATTAATAATCTCTAAACATATATTAATAAGATTTTTTTGAGATGTAATAAGTTAGAGTATTCTTGTACTCATATTTTATATTTAATAAAATATTGATGTTTAACAATATATATATATATATATATATATATATATATATTAAATTTATTATATGATATATGTAATAAATGTTTATTAATACTTATATGTGTATAAAAATTTGGTGTCATTCTAAACATGTGTAAAAATATTCATTCTTCTAAGGAAATGAAATTGTAAAATAATATGCTTAATCTTCTGAAGTATGTCTGCTCGATAGAGTCAGGTCGAAATAAAATGATAGACTTATATTTTAACTCGGACGGATCAAAATTGTTGCTAGTAGAAAATTAAATTATTCTATTTGATTAAATTTTTACAAGTTCAAATTAAATTTACGCATTTTTAGTGTAATATGTACGTTTATTATCACAATAAATCAATCCAATCAACTGAATAAGTTATATCATCGATTATAATTTAACCCACACTACTGTAATGTAAATATGATTAATAGGACATAAGGTATTTACCTATAATATAATTCATTTTGATGTCAGTTTTTTTTTTTTTTTCACTCTCAACACAATTATTAGTTTATATACGATGTTAATTTCATCAAGTTGTAAAGCTTGTTCTTTGTAAAATTAACAAGATAAACACGTAAAAATAGATAGTTTGAAATTAAAATTAAAATATTAATAATTAAATAAATTTAGTATCAATTTATTAAGCCAGTTATTAAAGTAAATATGTTGCAAATTTTAACTTTTAAAAAAGTTTTAAACTAAAAGACAAGTGACTTGTCAATTATAATAAAATGAAACATTTAGTTATTTTTACAAAAATTAGATTACAAATAACTATTAATTTTTTTCTTAAATGTTTAAGTATGTTTAGTTTAAAATAAAATATAATTCCAAAGGAAAAACATAAAAATAAGAAATTATAAAGCTGTTTTGCTATAAATAAAAGTTAATGATTTTAGTTTTTTCTTGTTAATACCTATATATTTTGTAATTCAGTTATATCAAAGTATTTTCAATCACTTAATGATAATTTAAGAGTGAAAAAATTCGTGAGTTTTTCTTCTTCTTATAATTAGTTATATGTTTTTCAATTTAAATAAATTCAATTGTTTTTAACAAATTTTTAATAATTTAGTAATTTATTATCACTATTGACTAATCATAAAATAATGTTAATAATTTTATTTACGTGTTATCTTAATGATCATATAAACGAGAACAGTGAAAATATTATATTTATAAAACTCAATTAACTGATTAAATATTTAAATGTTAAATTAATACTCATAATTCTTGAACTTAAATGACTTATTATTCTAATTAACTTATTAATGGTACAAATTTTTATCAATTTATTAATTAAGTTTTAATCTTTAATAGTCAATTAAAAAACAACAATAACATCGGCATCGTATAAATAAATGACATATGAAGTGTGTGTTTACTATAGATAGTCTTTATATAAAATCGAAAATATATGACTTAATTACTTCAAAATTAAAATTTTCCATTGTTTGATGCTGCAAGTGTTGAGTACGGAATAAAACACACCATTTATAAAGATGTTACAAATCTACCAGAGGTGTTAAATTCATTCTTTTATGAATTCCACAAATTATTTTACATTTTAAAAAAATTGTCTTTATAATTTTAGCATGTTTTGTCTAAGTTGCGTTGTTGTTTCTTATAATGAAATTAAGAGGTATTTAATTAATTCAAATAATAAAACTGACCAATTTTTCTTTTAGAAGATGGTAGAACAGCAGTTCATCAAAATAAATGTATTTATTTTTTTTAATCATTTTAACATCTTAGTTAAACTTATTGCCACAAAACAAATTAGTTGAATATATGTTTATCTTATTATTGAACCACCAATCCTAATTTATAAAATCGTCATACTAATGTATTTGAAATACATTTTTTCTAAATCAAACTTATAAATAAAATTAATTTCACTGAGAAAGTTTTAAATATTTATGAGAATTTAAATTTTATAAGGAAAAGAGAATAAAACAATATATTTATTTATACTTCTCTGTGTATATCATATATATATCATTTATTTAAGATAATATTGTTTAAGCCGTATATGTCTACCATATAATTAGTGTAAGCAACAAATATCTTTATTTAATATATATGTGTCTATATATATAAATTTTGGAAGGAAAAGGAGAATAAAATAACATGTCTATTTCTATTTCTCTTTATATATCACATATATAATTTATTTAAGACAATATTGTTTGAGTCGTATATATCTACTATATAATTATTATAAATAACAAATATATATATATATATATATATATATATATATGATATTTCAAGTAAAAATAGTTTGTATTTTAAAAAATGAGAGATATTAATAATGATTATTAAATTAAAAAAAAAGTTTAAATTTAATGTTATTATTTCACTATTTACTTTTTTTTTTGTCAATTAATTATTATTTTTTTATCTTTCATAATAACAAATTCTTCTAACTTGAAATGTTCTCGCTCTTTCTATATATATAGAGGTAAAAAAATTTATATTTTTAAAAAATTTTACATCTATTTATTAAAGTAATAAATTATAATTTATTAAATTTAAATTAAATAAAAAACTTAAATTAAGTATAAAATTTTGTAGAGTTACACTAATGCAAAAGATCTTTTTTCATATATATATATATATATTGACAATATTTATTTAAAAATAAAAAATAATATATTAGTACAATTATAAATTACCAAACATGTATTTACTATAACAAAATGCTATATAAATACATTACATACAAAATATTGTCCCCTCTTTTTCTTAAAAAAAGTCCTCTAAAATAAATAGTTGAATATTTATTTATTTTTATCTAACTAAAATTCGAAGTTCGAAATGGCCTTAATATCCTGTTTTGCTTGTTAGACACATCTTTAATACATGGATTTACATCAACTATTAATTTTCAATTATGTATTATATATTACTGGTAAGATTATATTTTTAAGAAAGTGATCTTACATAGATAAGCTCTGACTTTGCATGAACTTTATCATGTATAAATATTACAAAAAATTTAATTATCACATTATAATATATTTACAAAATAAAAAAAGCTACTTAATTTTAACTGAGCGCGTTTTATTCTTATAAAAAATATTATGAAATAGAAGAAATAATTTCTTAACGAACGTTTCAAATCTCTTTGTTAGCAAGATCCAAATTAATGTGAGAAGAAAAAAGGAGGTCGCGTGAAACATTCACAAAATAGGAGGCGTTTCGAATCTGCAGTTGTGGATCGGACAGTGGGCAGGAAGCAGAGTGCTGCATAGGGTCTCAATCCCATTGTTCCGTCGTCGTCGTCGTCATCGTCATCATCATCATCATCATCTCGCAATGGCCAATACCTCTGTTAGAAAGCCAATCACACACGTCGTTTTTGACATGGACGGTCTCTTGCTCGGTCCGTTGGATCTCACGCCACATTGCCACCTCTTCTGTTTTCTCTCTGTCATCTGTTAATATATTTCAAGGTCAATTTTTGTTTACCAATTTCATATATGGACTTGCTTCTCTCGCAGACACTGAGAAGTTCTACACCGAAGTTCAGGAAATTATACTTTCTAGATACAATAAAACCTTTGATTGGAATCTCAAGGCAAAGATGATGGGAAAGAAAGCAATAGAAGCTGCTAGGGTCTTTGTTGAAGAGACTGGAATTAGTGATTCTCTTAGTGCTGAGCAATTTCTAGTAGAAAGAGAGGAGATGCTGCAGAAATTGTTTCCTACTAGTGACTTGATGCCAGGTATGTGGATTAATGGAGATTGGAGACCCATGTCTTATTATCATGAAGATTAAAGAATCGTTTAGCTATTAACTATGGTCATATGAAAATTGGAACTTATATTACTGAAAATTGGAAACTTGAACAGTAGTGCATGACAGAAAAAGGGCACATGAATTTATGTATTTTTCTATTTGTGTTGCCTGCATGTCCTTGGTTTGTTCTAGACAAGCATTCTCGACAAAGGTGGCAACCCAATTATTTAACTGTTACGGATTTATTTTTATTTTTTTGTTAATATAAATTGGAATGAATTACTAACCAGAAGTTTGAAAATTTCAGTTAATCATCCGGTCATTATCATCATCTATTGCCTCTGTATTTGTCCTTAATTGGGTGACATTTGAATGTCTTAATGCCATACAGAAAGTGCCTTTTTTTGTAAACAACTAACGTATGTGTGTTTTATTGGTAGAAGATTTCGTCCCATTGGCTTTATTGATTATAAAAACTTGTTCAAAAATGCAGATTCCACTATTATCTGCTCATTTCCATCTCTGTCTCCCCACATCTGCTACCCCTTCTTCAACTTCTTTTATGGATTTATGACAATATCTCTATTCATCTCAATACTTCACCTTACCATTATCTCACCATCCAATTTTTGGATCTGTTACTTTTGTCTTTCTTGGAGTAATTTTTTATATATTCTCAATAGGTTCTCTTCATTCTTTTCACCCTCCCAGTTTCATTAATTAACTTCTCTTTGTTCAGTCTCTGATTCCTCTCAATTAATCAATTCTAATATCTGCATTGTAACTTCTCATTGTTGGTTGTTACCTTGCAGAGTTGAATCTTTTAACTTGTCATCATTTTTAATATATGCATTTTTTCAATTTTTTGCTGTGGTAAGATTCAATCTAAACATATTTGAAACAATACCTTGGGCATCTTCCTTGATTCTCTTGGTACACATAATGAAAACTTGAATAGATTCATCTCAGTATGGATCTACTAGGGGCGAGAAGAAACTACATTGACACATATGCAGCATAGCGATATATGTGGAACATCAGAACTTGTAACTTCTTTAATATAGTTTTGAACTTTGAATGCATAAAATCTTATTGAACATATTTCTACTATGATTTTCTACCTAGATGCTTCTGTATATAACTAATATTATTGGCATCTTTGAACTCATTTTTGACATAAAATTATCTTTTTCTTGTTTTTAAGTTGCTTCAAATACATTTGTTTTGAAATGCTTGTGCCAATTTAGTTGGTATGCTATTAAAAAACTGCTTGTTCGGTATAGGAGTGTGGAATTCCTTCCCTGTATGTAGTTTTTGTGACATTACATTGTCATATCTCAAAATATTTTTCACAGAAATAAATTTTCCTCATAAGCTGCTCTTTACTTTTTAGTGGAAAATGTACATGTTTGTTCATATAAAAACCTTCCAAAGATTCTAGATTCAATCTTCATGCAAGCCATGGGTTCTCTAAGTGTGTGTTTTTTAATAACTTGAGGGTGTTCAAAGACTTCTGTTATCTAAACTAGTTATTTTGTTGTGAAAGCCTTATCTCTTAGTGTGTGTTTTTAAATACTTTGCAGGTGTTCAAAGACTGCTGTTATCTAAACTAGTTATTTTGTTGTGAAAACCTTATCTCTACCTTTGTTACAGATAATATTTAAAGTATTGGGTTGGGATTAGTACTGAATAGTTTATAGTGTATATAAGTTGGCTTGTCAAGCTCAAAAGACATGGTATATAAATACTTCAATATACAAATTCTGTGTCATATGCACTACTAATATGTTTATTTATCAATGTCCTTCTGTGCTGTTTTTTCATTTATCATAGGTGCTAGTCGTTTAATCAGGCATCTACATGCAAAAGGAGTTCCAATTGGCTTGGCAACTGGGTACACTTCATCGATCTTATGTTTATTCAATTTTATTATTCTATGTCTTTTACCTTTTTCTTTTTCAGAGTTAAACAGAAGAAATTTATTTCCTACCCACTATATATTTTGGAGGATTTGTTATGCAAAGTTGTTGACAATTTCCTGTACAGTTCTCACAGGCGACATTTTGAATTGAAAACTCAAAGACATCGTGAACTCTTTTCTTTGATGCATCATTTTGTTCTTGGGGATGACCCTGAAGTTAAACAAGGCAAACCTTCCCCGGATGTATTTCTTGCAGCAGCCAAGAGATTTGAGGTATAACAATTTTTGTTGTGCACTTGTTGACAAAATTGTCTGCAGATTAAAGGATTACAGATGCCATTTTTTCCCCCTACTTTGAATTTGGGATTGCGTTCATTTTATGAAGTATTGTATTTCCAACTTTGTCAAGTTTGTAATCATACATAGTGGTGTTGTAGTTAATGATGAATTGATGATCAACAGGGTGGATCAGTAGATCCTTGTAAAGTTCTGGTTTTTGAAGATGCTCCCTCAGGAGTTCTTGCAGCTAAGAATGCTGGAATGTAAGTGAATTGAAGCATTTGATGATATTTTTTATTTCCATTTTTCAAAATTTGAATGCAATGAACTCTGGATTCCAAAATGTGCCGGCATTTAGTAGAATGGGTGGGTAATTTAGTGCTAGATCTAATTGTCTGCTTCAGATCCTGCATTATTACTTGCATGGTATATATAGTATACAAAATATCTCCATCAGCTCAGCTTTGTATATCATTGATCTGGAATTGATGAAATCTGTACTCAAAACGATTTCTTCAACCTAACAGTTATGACAGATTGCTTCTGTGAAATGTTTATATGTTCAGTGGGCTCTTTCCATTCTCTCTCCCTCTCTCATATGCGGATACAATAATATGTATACTGCCTGTACTGCCTGTCTGTGGTGTAAAAAGCCGTGACATGTGAATATTAGAAGTTGGGTGACAGATTCCACTGTCTCTGTATGTTCCTGCAATGGCTAAGTTTGGATGTCAACTAATTTTAAGTGGCAGTTGATAATTTTTTTTTTACGAGTCAGATAGTCAGCAAAAGGTCTGTGGAGTCTGATTGCTTGTCGCAGTGTTCATGTTACAAAAATGAAGATTCCCGTATTTTTCTGTCTTAATCTCATATATATATGAACCAACTTCAAAGGTTTGAGATAGCTACTTGCTATAACGCAATTGTTGGAGTTTGGAGATCTTTTACCCCTAAAAAAAATCTATTACACTATTCAATTTACTGGTGAATAGAAAGCCTAGGGATTCTCAGACAACTAATAACTGGAACTAATTCGTGAGTTGGTAGTGGGACGGTTTACTTTCTTCACAATGATGGAAGGGCTACAAGTCTGAATTTGAAAAGAGTAGAGCATTTAGTGAGTTGAAATGGATACACTGATTTCTCCGGTCTTAATGTCAAGGTGGCATTTAGTGTGGTCCCTCATAATACCCAGTGTCTACTTGTTCTTATTGGTTATAACCCATTTCTTACCAATCAGTTGTAGGTTATTTTGATTAAAAATGAGTACATTGTGCAAATGGAATTAGTATTTTCGTGTTCAATTTGTTATTAATCTTTCCTGGTTACTTATCGTACAGGTCTGTTGTTATGGTTCCTGATCCAAGGCTGGACAAATCTTTTCATGATGCAGCAGACACAGTGTTGAACTCACTGTTGGATTTCAACCCTAGCGAGTGGGCTTTACCTCCGTTTGAAGATAATGGTAGCTGAACTTGTGGGTTTCTATTACCGTCATACATTTTTACTGCAGACAGAAAAAGCTGCACATCTTTTGTACAACTAATTGACGAGTAATTAATCCCTTTCTATAGATTGTCAGTCACATCATTTAACCTTTATCTTATTGTTCTTTGGTAATAGTATTATATCGACTTAAGATCTTAGAGAGTCGATATAAGTCCTATATATTTGCGTATTTCTCTGGTGGCAAGAAACGTGATTGTTTTGGTTTATTTAAGCCGAGTACTACTCATTATGGATCACGATCAAAATCAAATTGTTGATAAAATTATTTTGGAATCAGCTAAAACATGGTTGAATTAACCGGTACGTCTAGTTGAATCCGTTAATTGTTAATATTCTTGATGGCTTAATTGGTTTACTTGCAAACTCCTTTTCCTGGAATCGAAAATTTTTTACTTCCAATAAATGCACATAGTAAAGCGTGTGTGAACTAATTTTGACCTCAAATCTTATTTCGTACAGCGTGTTCCGTTTCCTCAACGACAATTCAAACAGGCACTAAAAAGTATTTTTTGCACAATTTATATTAATGGATATAAGTTATCCATATTACTCGGGCAATTGGTTTAACTGGTTGAGAATTTGATTTGATTAAGCTTGAATATAGTTCCTGGTTTGGTTTGGTTGTAACAGGATTTGATTATACTAATTTCAATTTTCAAGTATTCTGGACCCAATGAGCTGCCAAAGTAACTAAGATTTATAGTTTATTTATTATTATTATGGAACATGGAATGTGGGTAACAAGGTCCAGGTAGTTGGGTTATAAAGATGGTTTCGGAGCAGAGGTGGCAAAATAAATTATTCGGTTTGAATTGTGTTGGTCGGGCTTGGATTTTGAGCTTCAGTGAGTCAAATAAATAAATAAAAAAGCTTACTTTTTTTATTCAGACTTTAAATAGAAATTTAAGTCTAACTCAAGTCTGTATTTTATACTTAAAGAGACTAAGTTAGTTCGAACTTTATTAAGAAATAGTTTGGATAAGTCAGGCTAAAAAAAGCTTATAATGAATTCAAGCTTAAAATTTAAAACTTAGATCTTATGCATGTTAGACATAAGATCATTTACAATTAAAAAAATTTTAGAATCGGATGCATGTTATACATTTAATCATACGGTGTATTAAATTTTTTTATCAGCAAGGAAGAAAACATGTGTTTATTAAAATAGAATACCAGAAATACTCAAAAGATATAACAGTATCATGAATTATTCATTCAAAGAACACTAAAAGAAAATCTTGCTTATCAAAAGCACAATAATTAATTTAATTAACAATTTCTTGTAATTAATATCTTCAACGTTTCGCATTTATAATTTAAGGTTAATTATATGTTATAGATAAATTATCTAAATCATTGTTTTTTATGTAGTTGGCTCTGTCTTTGAGTAAGAGAGAGTTCCTGCTGGTTGCTGGGGTCATGAACGTCTTTGGTCATGTTCTTATCCCCTGAGTTTAAAGTTTGTTCCAGCAGTACAGTTCACTTCAATGAACAATTTGATATCTCTTAATTTGTGGCACAAAAAGTTTTGGATTAAATAATTTATTCAATGGAATTTTCACCTCCTTCTTACACCAAGCTTATTAAACTTTATGAAATTACAAAATTATTCTCTTATTTTCTCTTGCTTTAAAATTTAATACAACTCCCCCAATGTTTTTTTTCAAGCTAAACTTATTTTTGTATTTAGATTTTTAAATATTTTTCTTTGATTGATTTAAAATAAAATAAAATAATAATTTTTGTGAAATTTGTTATTTTTTTAAAGAGGTTTGTTATGTTCTTTTTTTCTAAGGGCGTTCTAAGGTTTCTAGTTCTACTTAGAAGGTTTATCCAACTATTTAAGCTAAGCAAGGTGGTGGTTTTATTCTTTCTCATTCATTTTAACTCAGATTTCCCATCCTTCTGTATGTTTTCAGTTTTCACTTTGTCATTATTGACAGTGGTCCTTTACATTTATCTGTGTGTGGTCCATATCGATTTTAATTGAAGGAGGGTTGAAACCCTTTAAATTTGAAGCTAATTTAGAGGCTTCATATTTAAATTGGTGGTTCCATTATTAGTCATCAGAAGTAACCAGTTCCCAAAAGTTAAAGACTGTAAAAAGATGAACAAGATTCTCTAATTAGTATTTATTGTAGCACGCCGCTGTGCGTATGTACCACATGAAGTAGAAAGGAAACATGAGGGGAATATATGTTTATACGAGAAACTATGATTGCACAGATAAAATGGTTAGAGTTTTTCACAAAGCAAGTCCACTTTTTTTTACCCACCCGTTGTAGAGAAAAAAGATAGATACTAAAAAAACTACAAAATAACTTAATAAGTAAGGAATGTACTGTAGATTTTACTTTTATGCAACTAACAACGTTAATGTTTATACCAGTCCAATCGCACACGAACATGATAACTAAGCAATGAAGGAGATTAAAAGAAAAGACTTGTCCTGGCACCCCGAATTAAAATTCATTTCAATAAAGTGTCCCCATCTTAAATGGAGGAGTTTATGATTTGCCTAAGCATGAAAAAACTTCTTGCCTAGGCCAAAGAGAAAAAGTACTTGATTTGTATAACTTTTTAAATTTAATTTCTACATAAAAATTAAAATAATCTCTACTGCTGTTTCATATTACATAACGCCATTGAAGTAAACTTGACATAGTTATTGAATCTTTAATGTAAATTCTGACATATTTTGATTATTCAAATTATATTCATTAATATATGCTTTTAGTCTCTATATATATTTTTATAATTAATCCCTATACATACCTAACCACAATGTGAAGGTAGGGGAAAAATACATTACAGAAAACAAAATAGAATATGAGAGGAATACATGGTGAGTTTCACGATGTAGGTAATTGGAAAAGAAAGGTGTGACTTGGTAGATATCATGGTAGAAAAATGGAAAATATTTGATGTGAAAAATAGAGTCTATGATACAGAAGTGAAAACTGGAAGACAAATTATTGAGAGGATGAACAATCCATTGATGAAGGGTGTTTGGTAGAGAAACGATGGCAACCAACAGCTTAGTACTTGTGGTGGCAACCAGAGCAAAGTGGTTAATGAAAAAAAAAAAAAAAAACTTCGGAAGAGAAGATGAGAAGCCAAAGTAAGATAAATAGATGAGGGCATGATCATGATGCAATTTTTTTAGAATAATAACTTTAAAATGTTTTATAACCTAATTTGGATAAATTTTTAATAAATACTTATAAGCGTCAAATATTAATAAAATAAATTATTTTTTATAAATTAAAATTAACTAATATTTTTATTTAATTTTTAAAAAATTGAAAAGATAAATTATTTTAAAAAAATTATTTTTATATTATTTTTCTTTGATTATAAAAATTTATTTTAAAACTTGCTAAAACTAATCCAAATATAGTCAAACTCAAATGAGTTGAATAAGTGAATATCAAACTTTAACGACTGTTGCAATACTAAAAGTGTTTCCTTGAATATTTTATCAACAATAATTTAACATATTTAAAATTAATAACATTAAAAAAATTATTTTCTAAAAAAAAAGTTAGGCATAAGAAATTGCCTTTGTTGATATATCTTTTACTTAATAAAAATTAAACTATTAATATAAATAAAGTGGCTATATCAATAAGATGATATACATTCTATTAGTATATGATGTATCTAGTAATTTTTTTACTCATAGAATTCACACAGTAACTCCAATATTGTCTTCACTTCCCATATGATTTTTTTTCATTCTCTTTCGCCTCTCTTTTATCTTCCCTCTTTTCCGTTTCAAGAAAATAAAATATTTTATTTTCACTAAACTATTGCATCTTTTTCTTTTTTTATTTATCTTTTTTTAAATATTCAACTTTAAAGGTAAAAAAAAAAAAAATTATCTTCTCTTTTGGTTTGCACATTCTTTAAAAAAATGATATTATTTTTTATTACTTATTTTTTCAATAAATGACTTAATTAAATTTCAAATGTATACAATTATATTTTTACTATAGGGTATATGACTTTTCTATGAATAATATTGAAATGCATAAATGTCAAAGCCTAAATCATCCCTTGAGAGCACTGAAAATAGCAAGGGGAGCACATATAAGAAAGTACCATACAACATTGTTACTTTAATGACATGCACATTAACTGGACCATTATATAAGCTAGCAAACACCACTTATTATTAGACAGGGAAATTGGCTTAATCAGCATCACCCAACGTGTCTTTGTGGGTATCCACGGGGAGGAGCATTTATATTATATTAAGGACATCATCGACTTGTTTGAGTGTCACTTTGACCCGTTTCAATTCATTGGAAATAAATTTGTTTTTGTTTTCGGTTAGTTCTCTCTTGTTGTATATGTATTGTGTCTTCTTTCGAGCAAATAGAAGAAACTACACTAAATTTGCTCCTACTGCTTTAGACTTCAATCAATTCATCAACAGTTTCATATTGTCATGGCTAGCTGCTGTCTAAGGTTGGTCCTGTTGCTTCACCAACTGGCTTCCCTTATAAATAAGTTGAATAATACCAAATGAAAGTATTTTGTTAATCTCAATTCTTAGAGTTGAGTTTAAGCATTCATGAACAAAAATTCTTTATAAAAAAAATACATATTTATTGTATTAAAGTTATAAAAATTATAATAAATACTTTTTTTTAAATAAAACTTACTATTAATTTTTAGTTACTTATCTTCTAAGGATTAAAATTAATAAAAGCAAGAGGGAAACGGTTAAACCATTTTGTTGCCATTAATCCATCGTATTAATTGAGAGCTGAATGCTTGAAAAAAAGATCTCAATCCCAGCCGCCATTTTCCCTGTCAAATTGAGAGTTACTTTATCTTGTCTTATGGTACGCAAATATTTCTAGAAATGAAGAGAGGACGGAAAGAAGTGAATGACAGAAACATATATAGGTTAACTGCATAGCATATAATAGTGTGTTTGGTGGTGCGTTTGCCGCACCTAAAATCACGTTTCAAGCTTGCTGTCAACCGAATTTTGTCATTTGTCATTTGAAAAACTGTATGTAAGGCTCACGTTTCAATTGGAAAATTGTGACTAATGTTCTGATGTAAACAATATGTAACTTTTATGTTGCACTGAGGATTTTATACTAAATTTGACTAAAAGTTTTTTTGTGATAACTGTTTTATAGATATAATTACATTATTATAAACTTGATTTAAACTCAAATCAATTTTATAAAACTATTTCATCCAAATACATGTTAACGCTATTATATATTTAATAGCAGACCGTATCATTTTTTTGGCAAAGATTTTTAGTTTTGATCTATCTGCAACCCAACTCTTGCTTTATTAGCATTTGAAACAATTCCATATATTCAATTTTGTAAATGGTAATGCATGCCTGCAAGAATCGTATTATGAAACCAACAGAGATGCAATAACCACGCACCACTTTGTGAAACAACCAAAATTTTTTTTCTCAATGATAAAAATAAAAAGTAATAATCAAATAAACCACGAATTGCTAACTGGGAAAACGCCCTTTTTTATTCATATCATACCAGCACACAAAGGCTTTACATGTACTTCCAACTGGATTAACTCGTAGCCAGTATTTCTGCTAAAGTTATTGCTCATTCCTGACCATCCCTGAAACACATTTTCCACCCACCTTTTCCAATTTTTTTGATTAGTTTCTACTTTTCCTTCATAATTTGCAGGTGAGGTGATCATCACTTATGCCCCTCTTGTCGTACCTTTCCTTGAGTTCCCCTTGGTTGGAAGTATCCGAATTCTCTTTGCCACACGTACAAAATCCCTAAATAACACAAATACAAAACCATCAAACTAAATTTAGTCACCGCATCTATATACGTGAAACAATTAAAATAAATGTTCATTTTCCGATAATAATGTTTAAATCTATTTCAAATACAAAACATACCCTAAAAGTAACAGTCAAATAATTAGAAAAATATTATTAATATATCTTTATGATAATTTCTGATACATCCTTCGTATAATTTCTAATAATTTATTTTATTTATTAAGAATTAACGAGGTGCTTACTTCCAACTAAGGTCACCAGCTAGAAGAAGATCGTTTTCCATGTCTTCATAGGCAACAAGGTGACCAGGAATGGCATTGGACAGGTCAAGATCATCACTCTCTGCAGCATCATCAGAACCATCCACGAACATTTGGCGAAGGGCTTTGGCGAGACTTTGGTAGCTAGCATGGTTATGGAGACTGATGCGT
Organism: Abrus precatorius; assembly: GCF_003935025.1. Lineage (NCBI taxonomy): Eukaryota > Viridiplantae > Streptophyta > Magnoliopsida > Fabales > Fabaceae > Abrus > Abrus precatorius. Next base: position 33,123,139 of record NW_020874428.1, on the reverse strand, counting down.
TGGCAGATGGAACGTCCCTCTAAAACAACTGTCACTGCAGGAACCACAGTGGAGACAAGATCATCATCCTCAAGCCCAGGGAAGCCTAGGAATTTGTTGCTATACTTGGCCATAGTAGCGTTGGTAGAGTTGTTGTTGTTGTTGCTATTACCGTAGAAAGCTAAAGAAGAAGAGTTTGAAGGTGCACCCATGATTTGTCTTCTATCTTGCCATCTCTGTTTCAACAAGTCTTGTCTTTGGGGGTCAAAACTGTTCATTCTATAAGAAACTGATGAGGTTTTGGTTGAGTAGTGATGTGTGTGCAATTCTTATAGTATACTTGTGGAAGAGAAAAGATATACTAGATATATTTGTATTCACACAGCGACAAATGGTTGGGACTTGGGGGTTAATGCAGCATGGGAGGGAGAAAGGAGTTAAGGTCTGAATTTGATAGAAATGGATCAAAAACTGAAAAGGGTTAACTTGAATGGAGTTTGGTAAAAGTTCAGATCATAAAGAGGTAGTGATCAAAACTGAGACCTTGTGGGGTTCCTGGGGCACTATCTTTGATGGTGCATGTATTTGATGAAGTTTTGTTGAAAAATGAAATACATATAGTAGATGTAAGAGAGAGAGAGAGGGAGAGCACAAATGTCGGAAGACGTCAGATAGGTGTCTAGAACCCACCCCAGCCTCGTGGCTTAGTTTTCCTTTTTCAAGACCATTTAATAGAGTCCCCTAACCCTTAATTTCTTCCTGTCAAAATATCTCAGTCACTTTTCATCTCTGTTCCTTAAATTCACTATCCCCACCACCACATTTCTTGCTTTTTCTTCTCCTATAAAACTGTTATATGCACTTTTTTCTCCCTTTTTTTCATTTTTTTAAATCTAAAGTCACGGAGAGAGAGAGAATTAAGTTAGGCAAATGGGTAGGAATCGTAGGGAACGTACGAGATCGAAGAGGGTGGGGATGTTTGCTTGTGAATGCAAAAGATGGTGTTTCCTTAGATAAATAAAAATATATTAGTTTATTTCAATTATAATTTATTGTAAATGGTTTAGAACTATTAAAATACTAGAGCTGCATTTATGTTTATGGTAGGTCTTCTTGTCAAGATCAGTTACAATATAAAATATTGATGGGGATGACCATAAAAATTAATTTAACGCGTCAAGAAAAAGCAAACTTAGCTATGCAGACGAGACTACACTAAAGAAAGGTTAAAACAATCTTGAAAATTGCAGTGTGCATGAGCAATGGAGACGACCGCGCTGCGGTCGCCGAACGGTTTGCTACATTGAGGAACCCAAGTGTTGAGTTTAATTTGCTCCATTACTGAAAGCTTTCTGAAGAGAATTATAATTACTAAATTACAACAATATCTACATCATCGCTTGATTAGCTGAATAATGTCACTGACAATTTGACAATTTCTAAACTTATTTATATATAATTCACGTTTAGTTACAAAATTTGTCGTGTATTAGCTTTAAATAGCAAACAATAATTTATACATATGGCTTTATATGAGTTTAATGGGTCTCCTAAACTTTCCTAGAAAAATCAGTTTGTGTATCAGATGTGCAACGATGTGTATAATTAATTGTAATTTTGTGATTGTGATTGTAATAATTGCATTAGTATCATTATTCTTTAGCGAAGGCCAGTTTTTGCTTAACTGGTTTACAATGTGTGTGCATGGCTTCATGAGAACACAATCACGATTTCAAACTGAAAGTAGGCAGGGCCTAGTTTCAAGGATAAGTTGGATTTTGTTGACCTTAATTACGTTAAACATGAGAGTCCGATTTCATTGACTATATTTATATCACTAATTTATTTAACTTTTGGCAGAACAAGTTGGAGAGTTGCCTTCAAACTTCACTGCTACGCATATAGATAACAAAGTTAGGCACGGTTTTATGGAAATAATTCGGTAACAACAACAATTCACGCGTGAACATTATTTTCTCTATATTTGTTTGAAGTTGCAAATTAGCTCACTAGCTGTCTCATGTAGCATGTCCCAATGCCAATGGAAAAGCCATCAAACACTAATCACCGTATAAAGGAATACAAGACGAGGCTTTGATTGATATTTTCCACACTCGATCGAGTAATTTGGCATTCAAAATTTGTTGCCGGGTTAGTCGGTTAGTTTACGTAGATCACAAGGTCGCCACTTAGTTTGTTGTTAAATAAATAAGAGGCTTCAAATTGAAGCGCACACACAACCAAAAACACGAAGTAGCCCAAGTTTCGATTTGCAGGTGACAATTGGCTTTATCAAAAACGCAAGCAACCTCTTGTGCTGTAACTTGGGATCATAAATTCTTCGCTTTGGGATTCGATGTTATGCGGGGTTTGTGTCATTTGTCTCTGCAGAGACACTACATTATATTAGGGTTGTGTGAGACCCAAGTGTTCATACACAATCCATATCATATTGTAATGGGAATACGGTTTGCAAAAGCTCCTTTTATATTGCAATTGTACAAAATACCTAGGATTAATAAATGATGTTCTTTATTTTAAGGTGGTATTTTGGTATACGAATTTATTGCATGATTTGATCATGTGAATAGCATACTAAATGTGCACTCAGCACAGAATAAAACAACAAAAACTCTAGCATAAATTGAGATAGATAATCTTGATCTAAAGAGACCAAGTTGGAATACAATTTCCTGTAAATATTTGAAAAAAATGTAATAATAATTAAAAATAAAATAAGTTTTTTTATAAATTAACAATTTATAGACACTTATTTCTTTTAATTTTTTTTTATCTACCTTCTTCAAAAGTTAATTTTATATATAGAAAGAATAATTTATTGTACTTATTTTCTTTCATAAGTGTTTGTTGATAAATTTATCAAAACTAAACTATAATCTCCCCAAATTTTTACCAGATAACATTGTCTAATTGATTTAATTAGCTTCATTTTTTGTGAGGACAGAGGTGATATTGTTCACCGCTATTTTTGTTAATATTAATTTTTAGAATTAATTATAAGTATTTGAATGTGATATATTTTTTCAAGAAATTATCATTCTAAAAATATAATAAATATGTTAGTTTTTGACAAAATTTATTATTTTTAGTTGCTTAAAACCTACTTTATATGCTTTCCTTCTTAATATTACGATGTTGCAATGTAACTTTATGTGCTGTTCTTTTTTAATGTCAATTGATAGAATTCAAGTTAACTAACAAATAAGAAAAAGCTAGCTGACTACTTATTTTACACGGTGTGTGTTTTTGTTCAACCAAATTCTATGTTTGGTTTTATATTGGAATAGAGTATGTGTACAGTAGACGTCTGGTCTAATAAGAAAAAAAAATCTTCCATGTTCTCTATTTTATAACACTTGAAATTGCTTTTTAATGGGCAACAAAAATAGTTTCGGCCAGTATCTGAGTTAAAGATTTGAAGCATAATTTTTTGTTCGTGGAAAAAACTTAAATTTAATGCTTAATCATAATTAAATAAAAAAATTTTAATCTTGAACTTGGTTCATTAGATTGTTATGACTTTTCTTTTTGGACAAGTTTGAATAAATCATGTAAATTTTGAATATAGAAGTAGTGAACTTCTTTGAAAAAAAAGATGATGACTATTTTATTTAAATTTTATTTCTTGAAAATTAAAATCAGTTAAATATTATACATATAAGATGATAATAACCAAAATTATAAACGGCATTGGACTGGAGACCAATTGGGCCTCGTAGAATAACAGTAAAATTCACAACTGATTCAGGAATTGCCTTTTGTTTTTGTTCTTTTGGGCTTTAAAGACTCCGCGTGTTATTTCGGCCCATACTTTGTCTGCATTAGCTTTTCTCCTTAGCTAAGTGGGCCCGACAGCCCAGTTGGCTACCCAAAAAAAGTCCTGAATTCCATTCCAATTTGCCTTGGACACTAAACCCTAATTCCCGCTTCAAGGTATCGCAGCCTCCACAGCTTCTGGTTTCAGAGATTGCGATCTGCAATGGCGGTGAGTATCTTCCTCTTAATCACTTTCTATGCGTTTAGTACATTATCCCACACACTTTTGCCTCTTTTGTTTTTGCTCGGTTTTGCAGACTATACCAGTTAATCCCAAGCCTTTCTTGAACAATTTGACTGGGAAGCCTGTTATTGTGAAACTAAAGTGGGGAATGGAGTACAAGGGTAGGCACAGTCCTTTATTTTGGGCCAATTTTTCTACTGCTATTTCGCTGTTACAAGTTTATTTGTTAGGTGGTCAAACAAATACTGCAGGGATGTTATTATCATCTTTTATTTTGATTTACAGGTTATCTTGTTTCAGTTGATTCCTACATGAACTTGCAGGTGCTTTTCTAAATTCACTCTTTGGTGTTTGCTTGCTCCCGTATAATAATTCTTGCTTTGGGCTGTTGACTTTGTCGCTAATTTATTTTTTATTATCTGTGTATATTTCTGTAGCTGGCCAACACTGAAGAGTACATTGAAGGCCAGTTTACTGGAAATTTAGGAGAGATTTTAATCAGGTAACTTGCATGTTAACTATTCTATTTGCTAGTGGTATTCATGTTTTGCTAACTTATATATGTTATTTCTCATTATGGTTTTCTATGTTTTGAAGTTGATTTCAGCATTGGAACTGTGTTTCTCTATAATTTAAAACCTTTTTTTTCCATTCTGCTTTATAACTTGATTTGTGAGCCAGAAGATAATATCATGTGCGGCTTTTGAACTTTGTTTTTCTGTTTAATTGAACTGGGTGATCTCCACATAAATGTTTTATTTTGCCTAAAACTATTTTTACTTTCCTTTCTAAGCTTCTCACGTGAGAGCGTATTGATCATTCAATCTTGGTCAGGATTGGTTTTACTCAAATCTATTCTTGACTATCCATTTATAATTGAGTGTTCAAGATTTCTGTCTCGCACGTCATGCTTCATATTGTTAACCCAGATATTATTGGCAATGCTGATTCTTGTCTCCGCCGACATCCTTGTTCTGCATCTGCATCATATTCTAAATAAACTTTTTTTAGCGCAAAAAGCAGTGAATCTATGGTGTTTTTTGTAATTCTGAACATGATCAAAATGACTGACACTGACACTCGAAAGCGACTATATGCATATCATCCTTTGAAACATACTTTGGATGATTTTTTTTGCTCTTGGTAAGATTATTTCACCCGGCCACTGTGACCTCCTTTGATGGTGTTAGTTCTTAAATGTAGTAGTTAAGTCTTATTCCATTGTTTGTATTTGTAGATGTAACAATGTTCTCTACCTTCGTGGAGTACCAGAGGATGAAGAAATTGAAGAAGCCGCAGAAGACTAGAATGATAGGTGCTAGTTGTAATTGTTATGACATGAACAGAACTCCATTTTTTACTGTTTTTGTATCATCACTTAAATATAGGCTTTCTTTAGTTGTGTGTAGTGATTTGAATCAATGATATGCATCACTTGCGATAAGGTTACCTATATTCAAGTTCTTCACATTCCTGGCTTTGGTTCTACCAAAATCATAAGCTGCATATCGATCTTGATGTGTTTCAAATACGGGTGAGAATGAGGATAGCTTCTCTAGAATACGCATGCAGCTCGATATGTAGTAAGCTGAAAGTTTTAATTCATAAAAGTTAAGACAATTATATAATTGATATTCCATTCAAGTCACCTCAAAGTAGATGTTGAAAGATGTATTATCGCGCCAGAACATTACTAGCATGCTAGAACTTGTCGATGCTTCTATATTTCTTTGATTTTGAAGAAATACCTGGAGATGGAGAGGATGTGAATTTAAAATGTGCTGTTAATTGTGACGGATGGTTTTTAAGAATTTTCGAATTGATGAGGAAGGTTTTGGGGATTTGTTAGCATGGCAATCGTGCTCTCGCTTGTTGCGTCATGGGTGACATCCCTAAACTAGAGTGTAAATAAATAATAGCGAGTTTCGATATACAATTTATTTAATAAAATGTAAATGATAATTTATATTTTTAGCCAAAAATGATAATTTATATTATAAATTTAATAATAAAATTTATTAAAAAATTGAAATTAATTTTATTTGATTGAGTTATACTAAAGAAAAATTAAATTAAATTTTTTTAACATTTTTTTTATTTTTTTTAACGTGTTAAAAAATACATTTTTAGATGGTTAAAAATGAAAACAATTATTAAAAGTAAAAGTATTTATTATTTCAAATGTGTTAAAGGTATATTTGATATGTATTTTGTCGTGGTAATTTAAAATATTTAATAAAATATATTTAATATTTAACATACACTCTTGTATACACGTTAAAAAATTATAATTAAATAAATTAAAAACATACCTTAAAATTAAAATTAACCTAGGCATTGATTCGGCTTCTTACAAAGGACCAGAATCGGGTATTGGTATTGGTATTGGTTTTGGGTGCCTTTGTTGCTTTTAAAAGTCTGCAAGAAAAGTTCTGTATCATGGTATTTTAATTCCATTTAGATGAAATTATTAATAAGCATTTACAATTCAGGTTTGGTGAAGATTGAGGCCAACAGCAACTCCCTATGTGGGTTTCACGTGTCACAGAGTTTTGTCAAGAAACTCTTCAATTTGCACAATTCAAACAAAAGAACAGGGCCCACATTTTATTTTTCTGTGGCTGAATTTCTTGGCATGTCCACTCAAGGGGTGCGGTCTTAATAACTTCAATAATAATGTTAGTTGGAAAGTTTGGAGAATTCATTCTTCATAGAATTCTCTAGCAACTTCCACAGCTTTCCACGATCCTTCATTTGCCAACAATTTATGTTAGCAAGGCCAGAGGAAAAATTATATTTAAAATAATACAATTGTTCTACTCTTATTCATTTATTTAGAAAATAATACAAATTAAAGAATTTAATTATTTTATTAAAATTAACTACTAAATTTATTCATTGACTCTTGAACTACTCTAATAATATAAATATTTAGTGTAAAAAGTAACATAAATAAAAGAATATTAAGTAACATGATTTTAAACTTATGCATAAACAAATTAATAGACATATTTTTTCTCTATAAAATAAACATTAAAAATATAATATTAATTAAAAATATCATAGCTAAAAGGTAATGTTTTGAACGAATAAAGAAGCTCCTGTGAAAAAATATTCATCATAATTTATTTTAACTCTTATTTGTTTAGATATTATTTTTAAAAATATGTTATAATATAGATTTATAATTCAAAAAAAATTTAAACATATATTTCAACGATATTTAATAATTTAAAAATAATTATATTTAAATGTCAAAACAAACAAGTTTTAAACCAGTGGTGTGAATATAAAGGAGTATTTCATATCATGAAGTAATAATATTCAGTGTTGAAAAAAGCGATAAAGTTGTTGAACTAAATTAAACACGGTTGATTGCCAATGCTCGATCGCGGCATCAACTACCCCATTAATGGTTGGCATCATTGCAGCTGCAGAATAACATGACGAATATATTATAAGGTTTAGTCGACAACACCTATATCTTAATTTTAAGGGATTAATCGATGAAAGTATGAGAGGATCTTACATTTGATGAATTACGTTTCATGTTTTTTATTCTTCTTTTAAAAATAAGTAAATATAATACTTTTTATAAATATTACTTGTATTTTAATCTACATGTTTAGAGAGAAAAGATTATTTATTTATATAAAAAATTATGATAATATTATTTATTATTCTTTTACTAATCCTATCTTTCTGTCTATTTAAAATATTTATATTACTTGAATTGTTAAAGAGTTAAAAGAGTTAATAAGGAGTAAATTAATAAGCTTAGTAAATAATTTTATCAAAATAATTATATTTTTTAATTTATATAATTATTTTTTATAAACAAATAAATAACATAATAAACTGTAAAAAAAAGTTATAAACAAATTTTAATATTAAAAAATAATTTTTATATAACTTTAATTATCATCCCTAAAACATTTTTTATCAAAATATTTGTTTATACTGTTTATCAGTTTTTTCGTCTTTTCATTTACATTTGAAAAACTGTAGATATGCATTATTTTAAATAATCATAGAATTAGTTCATGGTATAAAAAACATATATGTAACCATGGTGTTATCCATGCCTTACATTTCATCCAAAAATTAAAAAAACTTATAGCTTTTGTATTTCTATAATTTACTAGGCATATAAAAATTGTGTTGTGTTCGTATGCACGCATACATAAGGGAGAAACAGAATGAAAAGATGATTTTATATCATCAAACTTAACAATTTTACAATATTAAATATTTTTATAAAATATTGTTTTCATTGTTTTAATTATTAAATCATAACTATTTTTTTTTAAACTAGCCACAGTTATCTTCTATGTTGAACAATCTTCTTCATGTCAGTAATATTTTATAATAAAAAATTCATTCACAAAATTCAAACTCGAGATTATTTGACGCTATCCAACCTATATCACTAATATGAACCTCCATTATTATTGATTGTTTATATTCAATCTCAAAAAATCAACAATAATAAAAATCTAATTTAATAATTCTTATATATATATATATATATGCAATACTAAATAATTTTTAATTGATGTAATATTTTATAAACATAATTTAAATAATAAAAAATAAATTTAATAAATTTAGCAATAAAATTATCTAGTAGAAGTAATTAGTAATATGAGAGTAATTAGTAATTAGCATATCCAATCTTCATCTGTATTGGAATTAGCATCTTGAGATATTTAATTCTAATAACAATACTCACAGAAACGATAGTTTCTTTATGTCCAAACTTTTTTGGTAGCTCATACAATACAAGGAATTGTCTGCATCTCCGAACCTTTCTTTTAGGTTCATACAATACAAGAAAGCTAAAGAAAATACTTTATAGTCTAGGTATAAACAAAGTATATAAATTACGTGAACAAAAAAGAATTCATTAGAAAATATAGTGAAAAAGAATCATAGGAAATGTTGCCATCACGGCAACAAGGACCCTCTCTCTTTGAGGGCACTGATGGAAGGCAGCGCAAATAAGGCCCCTTCAATATCTTTTACCCACCACTCATATATATATATGTTTACGCGCGTTTTATTATCAGACACCCAACGGCTTGCTTTCAGATATCATCACCACACATCGCGCAAATATCTGCCAGTCATTTGTAGATTCTTTATCATGCTCTCAGCTTCGGAACTATCCAGAGAACCCTGGAATTCACAAACGCACAAACCTGGTTAGCCACAAACTCCAAATATTGGAAAATTAGTGGTTAATATAAAAGAAAGGGTAACCATCACGTCACGAATATGTCCCGTACTACACAATCAAAATAGACACGTGTCCACGTTTGGACCAAAAACAGGGACACGATGTCCACGCGCTCTACGAAGCAGATATATCGTTTGGTATTATTAAATGGTAACAACAGAAAATCGCTGTAGTCAGCAGCCAATAATACAAGGCAGTAAATTCGTAATTGTCCAAGTCATCAATTTAAAGCAATTCAAGATTTATCGTTAAAAAAAATTATACCTGCTCTTGCACAATTGTGTGCAGAGTGCGGTGTACATCCCTAGCCATGCCCTTGGCATCACCGCACACATAAATGTAAGCTCCCTGCGATATCGTGCTCCAAATATCTGAAGCCTGTCACAGTGAAGTGTTGCTGATTAAGAGAAGGCGTAAATAGTTAATTGGCAATTAAACGTATCTGAGAAAAAGTAGGTACCTTCTCCATCATTTTATGTTGCACATATTCTTTGGTGGGTCCCTCTCGGGAGAACGCAACAATTAGCTCGGAAAGTGCGCCAGTATTAACAAAATGATTCAACTCATCTTCATAGATGTAGTCCTTTAATAAAAAAATATTTTAAAAAATATTGGTAAGGCGATATAAAATATTAAACCCCTGCTAACACACATGCGCACACACCTAGGACTTAGCCACTCCTTAAGTCATAAATCTAGGATGGATCACTCACCATTTGACGATTCCTGCATCCAAAGAATAAAACGGAAGGGCCAAGTTCAGCTCCTCCTTCTTTCAGAGCTAATCTCTCCTGAAGTGCAAATGAAAAACAAAGATAAATAATTGGCACAGGCAGATGGATGGAAGAAAGAATTAGGAGACAAATATCAAGTCTTTGGTTAAAACCTGCAAGAAACCCCTGAAAGGAGCCAATCCAGTACCAGGACCAATCATGATTATAGGAACGTTATTATCAGCTGGGAGTTTAAAATTGGACTGCCTAACAAAGATAGGACCCCAACTGCAGTCATGACTTTTCTCCAGTGGCACAGAATTCTGGACATCAAACCAAATGATCAGTTTTGTTTTCAAATGGAGGCATAAGCAGTTTAGTTTACTCACTGAAAAAGCCCATAGAAGACTTAAGATGTCTAAATAACCAGATATTGTCATCAAAAGCAGCCAGATATTGACAGTAAAAATAATATTCAACCATACCAAATTCAAGTTGATATTCGTACTTTAAGCCAATCTTTTTAACACAATTATGCATTGCCGATCTTAAATAGTTTAAGTAACCATAATCTAGGAAACAATCATAATTACCTTCATCCATGTTGAACACACTCCTTTGTGAATCCTTCCAGTGGGCATTTTATCATAAACTAATGCACAGGTAACATGAATTCTGTTTGGTGCCATTCTGTCAACAATTACAGCAAACAGCCTAACAGTAAGTACAACATAAACATATTTGATATACAAACTCTGTAAGAAGTAAAAAAATCACATAGAAAAAATTCCAGTTTTGAGATCATTATGGACATGCTAAGATTTAGACTCTATTGAAACTTTGGAGTTAATTGGGTTGGCTAAGAACTATGTTGGTATGACTTTGGAAATCAGAACACCCCAGCTATTGCAAAATTGGTTGCCAAATTTTGCTGACAAGTATGCAATGATTTTTCTCTTACTGCATGGCTAAGACAAGTAATAAAGATTTATAAGGCTTCCACAACTTGGTATTCATTTACTAGTATCTCCCTAGTCACTACATGCTCACACAATACCACATGTAAAAACAATAATGCACAAGCAAAAAACAGAAGTATACCTTGGAGATGATGAGATTGAATAATATCTTGGCTGCAGGCGAGGAGCAACAGCTGCAAAAAAGACACCAATTGGAGGTCTGGCTGATGGAAATTCAGTCATGACCTCAAGGAGACTTCTCTGAGAGGTAATCACCCACTCTGAATATTCATCCTGCAGAGGCAGACCAAAGTAGCATACAAATGAGAAACATACGGACAAAAATTTAATTTAAGTTCCCGTGGTATATAATATAAAATATTACAACCTTTCCAGCAGGTGAGGCAAGATGTCTTAGTCGATTGGCTTCAGATGGATTAGATGCATGAGCAGCTAAAGCAAGCAAGGCAGACTGGAAAATATGTTAAAATAATTATTAATTGTTAACATAAATGGATATAGGATTATAGTTAGAAACTGAGGCTGCATCAAACTCAAAACAGGCACCTTTTTGGGTGAACTCAAAACATCCGCATATCGTGCAAGTGCTGTTCTTAAAGTACAGGGTGGGAATGGAGGTGGCAACGAGCTTCCACTAAGTGGTTTCCCATCTTCATCATCAGTGTGGATTGAGAAATAGGTATCTGGTGACAAACCTAATAACCTTACTGCCTCTTCCACAGTTTCAGACAAATTCTCACAGTAAACACCAACATGGTCCCCTGTTTCATATCTGTGAAATAAAACAGCAATAAGAACAAGGAAATTGTACGAACATTATATAGACAAGTGTATTTCTACATCTATATTTCCACAAGCAGATACTTACACAACTCCAGAGCCTGAAATGTCAAATTCTAGATGAGTGCAAGAACGATCTGATGCAGGAGTATGAAGCTCCTTTCGCACAGCCACATTTGCCCTACATAGGTAGCAAGTATTCATGTCAGATTACAGTATGGCCCAATTCATTTGCAAATGAATAACCTATTCTAATGTACCTGACTGGATGTTGAGCATCCACAATGGCATGACCATTTACATTATGCCACTTCTTTTCGTCAAAAGCTGCATCTAATGGATCATGAACCACAACCCGGTACTCCAAGACGGCAGCAGTATAAGGTGTAGACACAGTTGTATCATCCTCATCTCTAAGCAATTGATCCAATGCTGGCCACAGTTCTTCTTTCCTGAAATAACAGTCATCATAGTAAGGGAAGGAGAAACAGCTTGCAACCTCAGCATCAAAATACAGTCCTACACTCCTGCTCCAACATATTCAATTCAACTTAAATATTTCAATACCATGCAGTAAAGTCATCCTCAATGCATTGATCATCATCTCCTAGACCCACTGGCACAAGACGCTTCCCCCCTGCAATTGCACAAGATAGGTCAGATTAGAATCATTGTGAGAATCTATCAAAGTGGGAATTTTTTTTAAAAAATAAATAAATTAAATCATGTGCATTTATAATCTTAATAGAATATGGAGAATCAAAAAAAGGTTACTGGCAAGTAACAAGCAACAAAAATTAATTACTTGCGGAATTATTATTAAGTATGGAGATTGGGATCTCATGTGAGCATCTTGTGAAGGAAAAAAAAAAATAGACAGAAAAAAGTTGTGTTAGGATTGCCTTTGTGGGGCCCTATCGAGGATTCTAATTGTGACTAAACCCTTTGCGTCTGAATCTCTCTTCAAAAAATTACCTGTCAGCGTGATCCTCGTGTGAGATCCAGATCCGGAAAATTGAAATAATTTTTCCCTAGAAGGCTAGCAATAGGGAAAGAAGAGAAGTTTCCCACGCATATACTTAACTATCAAGACTTTCAGCCTTCGGTACATGTATTACAGATTCAATCAACGCTCAGCATTATACATAACATAAAAGTGACAAAAATCAAAGTAATGCACAGAAGTGAAAGATACCAGTTGGTAAAAAAAATGTGTAATTTTAAAGACTTTTCTATTATTTATAATGTTGATTCCCTGCAAGCCTAATGTCAGAGCAATTATGATTGTCCAATCTAAATTTAAATCTACCAATTGGACCAAGAGGGCTACCTTGCTCAGCAAGTATCTCATCCACAACCTTTGCCACCTGCATCAATTGACATAGGCATAAGATACACACAGCATAAAGCAGCTAGCAACTCCATGATTAAGTCAAAGCATAGAAAGCCACAAAAATGTAAGAATTCAATGTGAACCTTGTTAAAATGCTCGTACTGTCTGTTCCCAAGGCCAAAAACACCGTACTGAAGATGCTGAAGCCATCCTTCTCCTCTCTCATTCCCCTAAAATCACAATCCCACACAAATTCAACAAATAATACAATAACTTCACTCTCAATATCAACGCCACATGCGCCAGAGACAAACTTACCTCTTTAAACCATTTATAAAATCTAGCCGCATTATCAGTTGGCTCACCATCACCATATCTGCATCCACCCCACAACAGATTAAAATTTGAAATCCCTAAAAATATTTTAAACACACACATACAAAGACGAATAGAAACAAACCAAAAATAGAATAAAATAAGAAGGGGCAGAGACGGAAAACACTTACGTAGCTAAAAAGAAAAGAACGAGCGTCTCCTTTTTCATCCTTTCCTCGTATTCATCGTCATCAGCTGCATAATCATCCTGCTCGCAAAATCCGGAAGCTCAATCGCAAAATCTACGCAACAAACAAGCCAACAACCAGAGAAAAACGGTTACAGTAACATTACCAGATCGATTACTCGAAACGTGGCCTTGTCGTATCGCGCTTTAGCCTCTTCAGCTATCGCCTGTTCAATTCAAGTAAGAGGTCGGTTCCAGAACGCAGAGAGGGAATTAATTTTTTGGCTTGCTAGACTGAATACCTTAGCGAATCCTTCGGCGGTACCGGTTTGAGTGCCGAAGAAGATGGTGACCTTTTTGGTGCCGTCGTCGACCTCAACTTCAGGAAGCTTCTCGACGAAGCGTTTGGGAGGCTCGAGAGGCTTGGACTTGGGAGAGGTGGATCTACGCCAGACGAAAACGACGACACATCCGATGAGAACGGCGACGGAGGTGGTTAAGAACATGAGGAATTGACGGTTTTCGAGTAAGAGTGATGCGGCGGCGTCGGAGGAGACGTTGGAGGGATCAAAATTGCCTTTGATGATGGCAGACATGAGATCGAGAGGGGAAATCTTGATGGAGGTTGATTCTTGCATGATGGATAGGAGAGGAATTGAATGAAGAAAGAGTCTCTCTTCTGGGAAGTTGGTGGGCACAATGCGAAGTAGTTGGGAGTAGAGAGAGACTCTGAAGAAGGAAATGCGCTGGGAGAGGAAGTTATATTGTTGGGAGGGAAACAATGCTTCACTGAACCAACGCCCACCAACCCAGACCGGTCAAATCCACCTACCACCCCTCCTTAACCCTGGTTAATCTTTCCTTTTTCTTTTCTTTTTTTTTTTAACTCCCAATTTAATGATGTATTGTATTAAAATTATGAAAAATTAAATATATTTTTTTAGTAAAATTTTGATTCTAATTTTTAAATAATTTTTACTTTTAGTTTAATAAAATATTATTTTAAATTTTTTAACTGACGTAATTTGACTAAAAATTTACGGTTAATAGTATTTTAATAATAAATCAGCAATAAAAAAATTATAAGAAAGCATAAATACAAAAATAAAATAAAAAATCATTAAAATATATTTAAATGGAAAAATTATTATTAACAATTTTTTGAACTTAATTAAAAGGATTAAGATTAACATTTTTCCCCTATTTTTCTCGTAACCATATAATTCCATATCTATTGTTTTGAATTAAGTAAGGTCATATACTAAGTACTGTTTGTTAAATGTTTTAATTATAATATGTCTACAATTTTTATTTATTAAATAAAATATTAGTTAAAAAATTTAAAATGGTTTTTTTACCATGTTATTTTTAGTAAAAAATATTTTTTTATTGTTTAAAATTGTGAATAAAAATTAAACAAAATAAATAATGACTACTTTTATTTTATATATATACATATGTATATATATTATAAAATAGTAAAAATATTATTGAAAAATATGTGAAAGAATATAACATAGCTCGTAATTAAAATAAAATTTACTATTAATTTCTGTCGACATGTTGCCACTACATAGGAACTGAAATTTTTATTTTATTTTTGCGTGATCGCCGTGATATCTGTCTGAAACTCCTTTCAACATTGGTTTTGTGAAACTTGGTCTCCCAAATACGACCTCAGTTCAATTTCTTGTCAGTTTACCTTACCGCGTGTTATTTCTTGAAAAGGGAAATCAACACTCAGGACATATATGGATTCTCCGATCAATAATTTGTAATTCAAATTTTATATACGCTAATAAACATATTGTATATTATTAAAAAAAAGTAACATTACTTTTTAATAATATATATGCATAAAAAATTATCCAATCTCAAAAACATTAATATAAATCGTTGTATAATCATCTTTAAATAAATAAATAAATAACTTGCTTGCATATATTAAATTTTTATCTATTCCCTCGGAATAATCTTCTTATATGTATTGGAATTAATTTTTTAAAAGTAGATGAAGTTATTCTTACTATCTCTTCTTTGGGGACTTAAAAAAAATAATGTTTAAGCCCAATTAAATATTAAGTTGGTCCGTTTTATTTGATAAAAATACATTTTATTATTATTATTATTATTATTATTATTATTATTATTATGTTTTTTTTTAATTCAATTTAACCTTACATTAATTGATTATATGTGTTATAAAGTTTAATTTTTATTTTTATTTTTACGTGTTCTCGTTGTGTCAATGTGTTTTTTACATATATTATCAAACAACACAGTCAATACAATTTTTGGAGAAATAATAAATTTTAGATGTAATATATAAACATTAATAATGTCTTTGTTTATCTAAAGTTAAAAATTGTTGATTATTTATATAATAAAAACTGACGTTAAAGATTAACATATGTTATTAAAATAAATATATATATTGAAAAAATAGTACTAAAAATGTGTAAAATTCATCTGAATTTTGTTCTTAAAACATCACAACAATTATCTGGCAACTGTGTGAAGTTAGTTTGATATTTATACCTATAATAATAATAATAATAATCATGATGTGTAATAAAATTGAACTCCTGTAATTAAATAAAAAAATTTCTATGAGATACAGTTTTCTCTATTAAGTGAAGGAACTTATAAAAGAATGGGCAATTAATTATAATTATAGGTTAATTTTATTTTTTATTTGTATATATTGTACCAATTTAATATTTTAAAATTAAAATTAGTATTTTTATTTTAATTCATTTTATCACGTAACTTTTAAAAGTGTATCAAATTCTGATTTTTTTTATTAAAAATGTTCATTTTATTTTTTTACCACATATATTATTTGTATATTGTTTATCTTATACATGATATATTAAATTTATGTATTATTTGTCTTCTTTCTCCTTTTATCCTTTTTACTGTTTTTCAAAACCTCACGTTAAAAATGACATTATTGACTCTCAACGAGGGGGAGAAGGAGTGACATCATTGAAATCTTCCATTTTTATTGATGAATTCTCCTTTACTCAATAACTTATTGTCAACCTCATTAATTGTGAACTTACTCTAATTATTTACGAAATTTTTATTTTTGATTGTTATACCTCATTTGGAAACCTAGGAGCTGTGTTCTTAAATCGTCCTAACAAACTTACTTGCATATCAACGATTACTCGTATTCACCCTTCCCAATTATGTCAATAAACCATTTGGCTTGAAGTCACTAGTAAGGCAGTGATAACAGTGTTGCTTCTATTTGAGTAATGAAAGTGTCATCCTCCACGGTCTAAAATATGAAAAGAAAGAATAAAGAAAATTTTAAATTTATATTATTTATACAATAAAATTAAATTTTTGTTTAAAAGTTGGAGGAAAATATTAATTTAATTTATTTTAAATAAAATAAGATTTATTATTATTAAAAAATGAAGTGATTTTAATATGTTTTTTAGTTTTCAACACGCTGTATCTGTATTAATAAGAATAATAAATTTGGTTATAACAAATTATATTCAGGTAAAATTGACTAATTTTAGATACTTTATTTATCTGATTAAATTAATTTTTAGTCAATATAAAGAGAAATAATGACTAGATGGAGAAATATTTTTAGAGAAAACAATTCAGTTCTAGCCCGGCATGGAGGAAATTATTTGAATTAAATTCCTTATATAATGTATGAAATAATAATAACAATAATAATAATTGATTGAACGAATGAAGTGTGCTTTGACTTTGACATCTACATGAATCTCATTCATTCAAATTTTTATTATGAATTAAATGAATATCTTAAAATAAATTTTAATGAAATCCAACGGTTGGATCTGCACATCCTGCAAAGAAGATAAAATAATTTCCCACGTGTCTTGCGCTTCCAGCCTCTCTTTCCTTTTTACCAAATTATTTATTGCTTGGTGCAGTGCAATCAACGATTCAACCCCCGAAGAATTTACCAAAAATAATGCATAGTCAATCAAGTGCACACACTCTAAAATAAGCAAGATATAAAAAGTTAACGTTAACTTCTACGACGAATTCAAATTCATACAAAGTGAGCATAAAACTTGGTATATAACAAAATTTAAAAATAATATAAATGATACCAATTCAATCAATAACAAGTTGTTATACATAAATAACATTTATTGATATTTAATTAAATAGAAAATAATTTTTACCACATAAAAGAGTGGGGATCTCATTGTTTAAAAATATACAGCGTGTTAAAAAATTATTTCTATTTTTATAAAACTAATTGCAATTTGCAGTTATTAATATATCTTTTTAAAAATATTTAAGCTAAATTAATATATTGATAGTTTAGTCCTTTTTTTATTTTTAACTTTTTTCTGTTGTTTCATTTAATTAAAAAAGTGTTTAAATTAAAATCATTGATTCAAGTATGTAAGATTAGTATTTTAATTTTTTAAAAATATGTAACATAACTACATCAAATTGAATTTAAACTTGATATCACATGATAAATTGACACAGCACTTTGATAATAATTTACTTAAAGCATTTGTATTAAATTAAACAATCAAATAATAGCAAAAAAAAAAGTCAAAGAATCAAAATAATATTAAAAAAAGAAAAAAAACCAATATTTGGTTAAATTAACAATACACGAATTTAGTGGAACGTTTAATATCTTAGTCGTCGTCTGTGCTTATATCATGTCATTGCACCGCATACGTGTGCGAGTGCGCATCCATTCATATTCTACATTTTTTGATTGACGGGTTTTTCTTGTGATATTAACTTTGCCTATAGGTTAACGAAATACCCCGTCGCCGTCTTTCCTCTTGAAGACGATGACAATGTGTTTGGTGGGACTCTTATTATATTAAACAAATATTATATGATTGTATTAAAATTTTAATTTTTATTAAATAATGAATTATCATAATTTATTATAACATGTTAACCACGCTTATAAAAAATATATTTTAAATCTATCTATATTACAATAATTAATAATAGGGACATTTAATTTCGCTTGGTATTTAGCACGCAAAATAAATGAAATTAAATTTATTTGTTCCCTCCTTGTTATTTAAACGATCTTAATTATTGATTAAGTTTGTAAATTGCTTTGAGATCTTTGATTACAGTATGAAAATCAATATTTTTTCGAAATTTAATAACTGCATTTTCCTTAGTTAATTTTATGCATGTTTGAATTTTTTAATCTTAAATATGATAAGATTCTTTCTGCTTAACGACGGGAGAATAGCCTGGCTGCATAGTCGACAAAATCAAGATTCTTTATGTAGGAAATATTATTTGACTTACTCCCACGTGGTTATTCACTAATTAATTTTTTAATACAGTTCCATTCATAAAACAAATTCACAGATGGGTACTTGAAGAACCACTGGGCAATGGGCATGGCTTCATAGTCGACAAAATCATGCGCCATTGTTGATAATATTGTACGGTCGGGTTCCATAAGCCACAGTGCTTTTTGTCTCTGGGCGTCAAACGCATGAGCAAGCAGTGAAATACCAGGATTTTACAATAGCCAATAGATTTATATCTTAAAAATATTTAAAAACAAAGTTTAAATAAAATAATTATAACTTTAGTATATTATTTTAATTAATTTAAAATTTATTTGAGAGAAGCGGCAATTGGCAATTACCAGACAAAAGGTTTTGTATTTATGTGACCAAAGGCAATAATTGAATTTTTTGGGTTTATAGATCCTTAGAAGCTGCAAAAGCAGCAACTAGTTATAACGAAAACGACGTTCGGCCTCTTTGCGCCGTTGATTTAGCAACAATAAAAGAAAATAAATAATTCTTCAGTTTCAAGTAGCAACCTCTCAAACAAACGAAACGTGGAAGGGTAAGCCACCTCATATTTCGTTTGATACCAAACTGCCACATAGCCATTTTTTCTTCTACAGCAAATTTGTTGCCAGTTTAGTTTTTTAAAATATTTTGTTTTCGTTTTTGGAAATTTTCGCCTAAAACGGTATTTTTTAAAAATAAATTACTTTTTATTTTGTAGTAAAAAAAAAAAGAACTTTTGTTAGGAGAAATGGAAACAGGCTAGTTAGCTTCTTTTTTTTTAAGTCAAATTATATGTTTATATTCCATCCACTTGGACCCCATTTGGGTGTAGGATGTCCCAATCCTTATTTGGGCCGACATCATGCATAGGCTCATGCAACTTTCTTTCTGGTTGATTTCAAAATAAAAATAAACCGTAGTTTTGAAAATAATTCTCTTTAAAGTAAAACGCAAAGGTTGTGCAATAACTTAACTGTCTTATAATTTATTTTTAAGTATCTTGAAAGGAAAAGAGCATTTAAATCACTTAAACTTTGTTTTCTTGTAAATGAATACTTTAAATCTATTCTTTTCATTTTAATTAATCTTTAAACAACAAATATTGATTGAATGATTTTCTTTTGTTAATACGAACTTATATAGTTAAGAGATAAGCAATTCTAACCCTGTATTAAGGTTTTTAATCTTAACTTTAAAAAAAAAAAAAATTTACTAAGAAAAAAATGTTTTGATTTTTATACGGTTACACAATACTTCTACCTTGATTTTCTTTTAATTATATTTTCTTTCACATTACATCGTACCGTTTATCTTATATTTTATTCTCACACTGTTTTTTCTACCTTTCACTGGATGTATATTATCCGTGAACTTAATGTAAAACAACATTTTAAAAGATAAAAAAAAAACACATCATAACATTTTATTTTTCTTTTGCAATATAATAAATGTAAAAGATAATGTAATAGAGTGTGATCTTAGGATCTGAAGATTAAAAAATTTTAAAATATTTTATTTGAAATGAATTTTTGATATTTTGATGAGTGAGTTTAGAACTTTCAAAATAATTTATTCTGTGATGATTTTGAGAAAGAGAAAAGGTGTCATTTTTTTTATATTTTAAAGTGAAAGGAAAAACTTAGTAATAATACGAGATATTAAAGTTTTAGAGTAAATATCATGGGACTAAAAGCACATATTGTTTACAACAGATGAATTAAAAGTACAATTATTATGTTTTCTTTAAGTTCAAATCTAAACAACACTAAAACAACTTGATACAAAGGTGTAGGTTAGTCCTAATGCTATAAGTTTCAGCCCTCAATCTGAAACTTTTCTCTCTTTAAAAATGGCAGGACAACGAGAAAGGGTTAATTTTCATAAACTCACAAGGACCCCCCACATTCGTTTGAATAGAAAGTGGAAAAAAAGACATTAAAATAATACCTTCAGGAGTTGAGAATGAATTGGTCAAAGTAATTGCCATTATTTTGATTGAGCTGCACAAAAGAAAACTTGAATGCATCTTTCAAGGTCAGCTCAATTTCAGTGCGTGCCACCATCTCTATCTACCCCGGTTCCCATGGTCAGCACTCAAAAGGGAAAGTCCAGATGCAGATGCATGTTGCGGTGAGCACCATTGACCTGGTGGTTTTTACGTGATTATAATATGTTATATTGATGCATATTTTAATACATAACTTCTTATCATGCAATCTTGCACAGAAAAATCTTAGTTTACATTTGATTATCTTTTTTACATATCGAATCTTACGTTGTTTGAGGGAATAATGGAGAACATTCAAAATTTCAAATCTTATAAAAATGTCCTTGCTTTTGAGTATGTACAGTCAAAGTCCCTTGTTTTTCCTCTGTTGAATTGGTGTGTTCGGAAGTGGAAAGATTTATATCTGTATCTAATAAAATAAAATAAAAATTGCGGACTTATACGTTGCAATATTATTGTCGAGATGTATAAAATAACTAGAATCAAACTCGTACGCCATTAATAATTCGATGTTTGATAAAATCTTATTCATAACATTTTCAATTGTTTGATGTTTGATCAAATATCTCTAGTTCTCTACAGTGACGCTAACCTTTGCGTCAATAAAATTATAATTTGCAGGATGAGGTGATCCTTATTAATGACATCGATCTAACTTTGTTTACACATTCAACGGCCTTGAATCTCCACATAAAATTTAAGTTCAAACATTTGAATTCAAGAGAAGAAAGACACGAACAAGGGAAGGTCATTTTCAACACATGATAAATAATTAGCTTCGATTTTTTTTACCCTTTAAGTTCGTACCTTTGTATTTTGTGTGATTTTGCTCCCTCTTTTTAAAAAACCCGTGACCAAGTCTAAAATCTAAATAAACACAACACACGCTGGAATTTGAGAGTCAAATTAATTTGGGTTTGTTGAAATAAACAATTACAAAAACTGTAGGTATTTGTAAACTTTGCTTATATTGCTGTTTGAGATAAATAAAAATTATCTCAAGTTATAATAGTTTTTCACTTGCAATGAGGTTCTCAAGTTGATTAAAATTTGTCTCGGTTATTGTGGTCAAAGAATATAAAGTGAACATTTATTGTCTCTTCTTTAAAAACAATGTATATGTTGTGATGATATATTGTGATTGTTGTTTATGAACTAACTTTGATGACTAGAACTTGTATAACATGATTTTTTAAAATGTTTTTACTTTTTAACAAGTTTTTATAATTTTATGATAGTTTAATTGTTGATTTATAGTTGAAAAGAAAGTGACTTTTTTTAATATTTTTTCATAAAAACATGATAACTAAAGAAATATAAAGTTTTAGACAGAGTGAAAGGATACAAAATTTTAGTCAAT
Organism: Abrus precatorius; assembly: GCF_003935025.1. Classification (NCBI taxonomy): domain Eukaryota; kingdom Viridiplantae; phylum Streptophyta; class Magnoliopsida; order Fabales; family Fabaceae; genus Abrus; species Abrus precatorius. The sequence continues at coordinate 33,100,924 of NW_020874428.1, read as the reverse complement.
AAAAAATATTATTGACTAGTTTTTATAAGAAACTTGAGACTAAGAAATCAATAAGTTTTTAATAAGTTAATGAATGATTTATAAATAAAATTATAAAATATAAAAATATTAAAAACTGATAAAATATATTTCGAGACGTTGTCAACAATCATTAATTAAGATAAAAAAAAAATGGTAAAAGTAAACATTAGGAATCACATTTGACTTAAAAATAGAATTAAGAATCAATTGTAAATCAAATTGTATTTAACTCAGCCTATTTTCTTTCTTGGACAAAACTTACAGAGAAGTGATATGAGTCGATTGTCGTCTAACTGCTGGAGTATTTACCTATGTCTAGTTGACCAATAAATTAAAAAGTCTAAACTAAACTAAGAAAATTTAGGTGAATAATTATGTTAAATGTTTTTAATTATAATAGTCCTGAATATTTTTTAAAAATAATAGATACCATTTAAAAAAAGAAATTATTAATTAGACGAAAATATAATAATACAATGATTTTCTTTCAAACTTTTAATTGCTTAAAACCGGTCTTAAAAAATGATGTTAAGAGAATTGCATGTTAAATATGACAAAATTTGATGAATTTTAGGGTTTAGGGTTTATAAGTGAAAAATGACACTTCTATTCCTGTCTTGGAGAGCTCAATTTATTATGCTGCTGCAGCTGTTGAATGTTTTAACACGATTACCTTGTTTGGTTATTGGACAGAGTCTTTTTTTATTTTGCTATTGGTTCGACCTTTTTGGGTCAAACTGTTGGTTGGGCTTAATCGCCGAAGATTTCTTCTTCTCCGACATTAGGCCCATCATTTCTTTAGATAAACAAAAACAATAAAAACAAAACAAATAGACACGTTGGTTAAAAATTTTAAACTGATAGTACTTCAAAATATTTTTTCATTGAAAAATAATATTTAATATTCAAATTTTTCAATAATTGCATTAATTAATAAATGAAAATTATTATATTTTTTAGATATTAAATTTTTTACTTAATACCTTAATAATTTATTTTAAAATTTATTAAGATGACACTGCAAAACTCTCTTTTTAGTCATTTTTTAATCTTTTTCAAAACTTTTCAATTTTTAAAAATATTATATATTGTTTTGGATAATAACAGATCAAATAACGATTTTTTGTTTAAATTTTAATGTAACAAATTTACAATCGGAGGCCCAAATCGATACAACAATTCTCAACAGATTAAATTGATATTCCAACGCTTCGTTAGGGTAAAAATAAAGTTTACTTAATTTTTTATCCTGCATGTTTCCTTAATCTTCATATAAAAACTAAGAGAGAAGTAGGGTAAAACACAGTTTGAAAGATTTATAGTTTGTCGTATTTGTATGTAAAATATGGAAATCATCATTTTTCATTCTTAAAGGATAAAAATATTATTGAAGTTATAGCATGTATTCTACATCTTAAATTTGGAGGAATATTAACTTATTTTTAATTTTTTAAATAAATATCTTGTTGACCTAAATACATATTCCTTTTTAGAGACTAAAAAATACTCAGTTTTTTTATTTTAATTAAATGATCAAATATGTACGGAATTGATGTAAGAAGGATTAATTTGCTAAAAATTTAAATACAAAGAATGATAATATATTTTTTCTGTGATATTAATATGAACAATATCAAATCCTTTAAAATAAAAAAGTGTTTCATTAAAGAGAAAACATAATTGTAAAAATAATTGTGAACTAATTCGTACGCAATCCGCATCCTGGCACTGCTTTATGGATTCGTGAATGTTGGCATTGGCAATCATTCATGGATGCCACTAATCTGAGGTTGTGTTATTTTTTGTCCTTATATTGGCACGACATGTGTCTTAGATCGTGTTATCTCGTGCCCGTGTCCCATATACTAAGATTTTTCATACACGGATGTGATGGATAATTTATATAAACAACTATTTATAAGGATACAAAATTAAAACTTGGGCAACACAACCATTTTTTAAGAAGATTTTAGTTTTACACATAGAAAGAATTCCATTTCGATGAGATTTAAGTATATTTTATTTTAAAAAGTCACCATTTAATTCGAGGTCGTCAATTTCTTTAAAATTCGGAGTTCTTAAATAATTACATTTTTCAAAATTAACCATAACTCAATTCAAGAAAACAGGCACATTAAAAAGGTTCAAAGACTAGTTAATTGAAAATAATCACGTTTGAATATAAACAAAAAAGAATCACGTTTATTATATGGAAAAAGGTGGGGTTGGTTTCAATTACACAATAAAGACCACGAAGTACATGAAAAAAACTTTGTTAAGTATATGTAACATCATTGATTAAACATGATAAATAAATTAAGAAATTATTCAATACAATTTATTTCTAGCTCGAAACTTGTAAAAATAAGTAACTATTTTTGAAATTTACATTTCTAACCATATCTAAACTTGACCAATCAAGGACGGCGATCTCTTATCACAACACAATGTCTGTACCATATCAGCTGAGTGGACGATCAAAATACAACGATGCAATTTGCTTGGCTACATGAGAAAATTTCGTAATCTCACTGTCAGCATATAAACCTAATTATTCTAAATATTATTTGCGTAGATTATTGATCCTTCTACAAAATTCTAGCGATTAATGAACGATGAATCACAAATTGAAGACAAGTCGCTGGATTAGAAAAGTGCGTTGGGACAGAACGAAACAATCGACATTGATTAGGAGATGAGAAGCACATTATAACCAGAAAGATATAGCATGAACATTGATTACGAGATGAGAGTAGCATCCCAACAAGAAAAAAGAATAGAACCCTGCACTGCACGTCTAATTCAAGGGATGTTTTGCTTTCACTTCATTTCGAACCAAAAAATCTTAAAATCCAGAGTGTGTCTTTCAGCGAGTCAAAAGCATTCTCGAGTTACGCGTGTGAGGTAGAGGGACCTCCCTGGCGCCACAATCCCAACCAAAGTGTAAACCCCAACTCTCGCTCTCCATCTTGCAATCGAATCATAAACCGCCACGTAGCAAATAAGTACATGTGAATCCAGATGTACGTCTGTGATTGAAAGGTACAAAACAAATTTTCAGATCTGAGCGCAGAGTATCAGTGTAATTCATTCACATTTCACCACCCCCAACAAGAGCACCCGTTTCATTTATTCCTCTTTCAAATTTGGGCACCGCTTAACTTTAGATCTAAAACTCAGAGCCCAAACCAGAACTTCTCTATCAACAATGCCTCCCACTGACGGAGACTTGGATCTTAGGGTAAAACTCAATGAATCCCTATTCATTTTCTTCTTCCTCTCTATTTCGTTAACTCTCTCTCTTTTTCTTCACAGCCGTCTTCTCAGTCTCCCTTCACAATCGGGTTAGTTAGTTTGTTCGTTAACGCTATCGTTTTCAATTCTCTATTTGCCTCTGCATTTTCTTCCATTCGTAGGATTTTCTCTTTCTCGTGTTGAGTTTTGTTTGTTTCAGAGAGTACACGTTCGCCGATGTGGGGAATTTGGAGCATTGCGCCAAGTATTTGAACCAATCGCTCGTCACATTTGGCTTTCCGGCTTCTCTCGATCTCTTCGCAAATGATCCTGTGAGAATTTAACTGATATTCTTATTCTTTTTTGCGTGCATTGTCTTTTTGTTGTGTGATGGTGTTGTTTTCGAAAATGTGGTTCTGCTTTGGGTAGGTTTCCGTTGCGCGAACTTGCAATTGCATTTACTTCTTGCTTCAGCAGCGACAGCGTGATGTTGAGTTTAGAGAGTCTGCTAATGAACAAAGACAACGGTAGTTGATGGATGCAAACCTTCTATTGACGTTCTTCTCTAAGTGTCATGCGTTCTTTCCGTCTTACCGTGAGTGTTTTGGTTTTGATGTCGTAGATTGCTGTCTGACATATCGAGATTGGAGGCCAAGGTAGAGAGGCTTGAAGGGCAACTACAAGTCAAAGACAGGGAGATAGCAACGATTACTAGAACGGTGAGGGGATGCTTTGAAACCTGGTTTTGGCTAACGTAAAATGTATTATTATCTTGCTTTAACGGAAAGATCAAAAGTGTGTTTATTATGCAAGCATTCAACAATTTCCTTTTTTACAAGGCGATGTTACATGATTTGATTTATTTATTATTATTTTTTAATTGGGTTAAATTTCTTTGATAATGCTTATTGTCTAGGAAGCCAAAAACACTGCAGCTCTGAAGGGCCAAATTGATAAGCTGCAACAGGAGAGGGATGAATTTCAGAGAATGGTTATTGGTAATCAGGTTAGAAGCTGGATTTACTTTGCGCTTTGTGGCGTCTTGTTGGTTGTCCCTACTTCTAATTGGATAATCTCTGACTATGTAAATGGTGCCACAGCAAGTAAAGACTCAACAAATGCATGAGATGAAGAAGAAGGAAAAGGAATACATAAAGTTGCAGGTAGGATGTGTTTGGTTTTTCTTATTCAAATGAGAATGTTGTTTAGGATTTGGTGCTCTTACATGATAGGAACTTTACCTATGAATTATTGCATAAGTCCAAAAGGTGTTAGATTTGGAAATGAAGGGCTGGTATCTATTATCTATTATTTGCAGGAGAGGCTAAACCAAGTGTTGATGGAGAAGAAGAAAGAATCTAGGTCAGGCATGGAGATAATGAATTTGCTTCAGGTATCAACTATCCATGAAATTTGGACTTTGCTCAGAAGATATTCAGCTTCGTGATAATTTGGTATTCATCATGTGTGTAAACAGAAGGAAGGGAGGCAGCGTGGAACATGGAATGGGAAGAAAGCTGACAATGATTTTTATAAGAAGATTGTATGCTACTCGATAAGCTTTCACCCTCTCATTATAGCTCTTCATATTCTGGATATATCTTCATCTCTTACAAGTTATGTATAATATTGGAAGGTGGATGCTTATGAGGCAAAAAATCAAGAACTGATGGCAGAGAATACTGATTTAAGAGCACTATTGAGATCAATGCAGGTAGGTTCCTGATACTTAATTATTGTCACTTGGAGTAAGTTATGAATGCAACATCTGTTTCGGCTGCCCATGTTTCATTGATTCTCCTTGATGTGACTTTGGATCTTCCATTAACTTTTGCTTTGTTGTCATTCAGTCAATGTATGCTGTTTTTTTTTTTTTTTTCTCTTTCTCTGGGATTTCCTTTCTTCCCATGTGAATAATATCTTTATGTGTGTCACGTATACATGAATTGGTTCGCCACTTTCATTCAATTAACCTTTTTGTTATAAAAAAATTGTATGCTTTGGGTTTGGACATAAAGTCAACAATGTAAAAATTTTGATGTATTCTGGGAATAAATGATACAAAGTGAAAAATGATGTATGGTCATAGTAACTAAATGGGAACTGGGAGGAATGAAGGACAATAAGTTAGTCAATTTTGGTGGTATTGGTGGTTTTCAGCATATTTCTTCCCTTTTTTCATTTGCATTCCTGATGTGTATATCACCTAGGCTCCGTATTTCCCTCTACATAAAGGCTTTTATTCTGTGATGCCCCTCCCTCTAAATCAGGTTCCTTGACCTAGATTAAAGATTTTGTGAGTATACTGATTACAGGTGGATATGCGTGATTTCTTAAATGCTCCTAATGGACTACCAAAGCAATCTCTCACTAGTAATGAAAGAGTTGAAAGTGATCCTTCTCAATCTCCATTGGTTGGGAGAACGGTATGGAAGGTCATTAATTTTTCATACTTTGTCCAGTGTCAAGCATCCTCGTAAAATTAATGAGTTTGTTACTTGTAGGATGTATTTGACCTTCCTTTTCACATGGCCAGAGATCAAATAGAAGAAAGTCTTCGAACCAAGATGGCTTCAATAAAGGTAATTACTCATCCCTTATAAGTACCATTTTCCAGTTTGTGTTTGGTAAACCTTAGTTGTTAATGGCTTGAATGTTGAAATATGAAGGAGCGTATGGTTCAATTGCAAGATGCACAAAAAGGAGCAGAACTTACATCAGAGGCTACTGAGAGGGAACTTGAGCTTGAAGCTCAACTTGTTGAAGCAAGGAGCATCATACAGGAGCAGGTAATGCTTTGTTTTCTGACAATTGCAATTACAAGTTGGGTCCAAGGCATTTAGATTAGAGCCTGTTCGATTGTGCTGCAAATCAACAAAATCTGTTATTTAGTTAGAGAGGCTCTTCTTTTGATGTTTCATGGTGTTTGGCCAAAGTACAAACTGCTTTATAATGATAGCTGAAAAAAAAAACTGATGTTAAAGAAAAGCAAGAATTGGTGCTTCTTTCAGGAAGCAAAAGAAAAATTTCTCAGGAAAGGTAAAGCTAGTACTTCCCCAGGAAATGGAGGAAAAATAGAAAAGAATGGGAATATTACTGCCTTGTGTCTTTCTATCTATGCTAGGTCAATTAAAAATTCCTATCTAGGTACTCTAAAATTTCAATTGTTTATATGATGTTACTTTTATCTGTTTTTTCAAGCAACTCTAATTGTATACTCATGTATGGCTATGAATTTAAGCCTGTGTTGACTTTTTAATCCATGTTGCTTCACTTCTGTCTTTCTACAAATCCAAAGGCATTTTCTCAGTCCTCATATCATGCTTTTCAATCTAATTGCCTGGAAGTATTTTGCTAAGAACGGGTTTGTGTTAATTTGACTATGCATTTCAAATTTAAATAAGAGAATAATGTGATAATGTGTTGTATTGCAGGCATCAATAATGTCTAAACATCTAGCAAAATCTGACAGGCCAAGGTACTCTTAGTGTACTTTAGATTTGTTTGTCTAGTTATGTATAAATGCAGTAAGTTGAGTTGTGTTTTTTTCAATTTTACAGGGAATCTATCATCCCTGCACCGGCTGAGGTATGTATTCATGTGTCTGTTTGCCTTTTTTTTGTTTTAGGCTAGTATTTTGTCATGTAAATTTAGTAATCAACCTTGAGATTTTGAAGGCTTTTCATACTGTGAATGTGTGGTGGGTGGTTGATAAGTAGCTTCAGAGACTTGTTTGTAGTGAGGTATACTTTAATAGCTCATGAGCTTGTACAATTTAATTGACATGATAGGACCTGATGAAATGCAGGTTAGTTTCTCTACTTCTAGGGTGAGTTGATTATTTTTCGTAGTATCTGCGCATAAATGAACCTTTAATGCTGTGATTCTGAAAATTGTTCAAATGTTTTTGCGTGCTTAAAATCTACTGGTTTCCCTATTGTTGGAGTAACTCATTCAGCACCTTCTGAGATATTTGGTTTTGAAGCTAAAACTGATCTGTTGCCCAAAATTCTAAAGCTAAGGTGTTAGGACTGAGAATTATAGACATATAAACGATAGTAGAAAAAGGTTTTCTATTATACAGTTATACTTATTCCTCTATTGGTTGTAGAAGGGATCAAAATATTAGTGCTGGCATGTTCTGTGTGTCTGTGTAATGCTGATAGTGGTAGCTAGCAATTGTTGATCGAGAAAGGGAGGTGGTGATGATGACGATGGCATTTAGCATTAGCTATTTGTGTGGTCTCCATTGCTGATTGTTGTATTTGTTCAATACTTTCTTTCTCCCAATTAAATTGTTGATTAACGTGTGATTTTGGGATTCACTAATAAAGTTGAAATCTTTACCATGTATAATTGTTGTCGCCACTTTTAGCTGTCTGATTTATTGTTTCTTGCTTCTCAATCAGTCACATTGATGGTGCCTGTGTTGTGATAAGGTTCTTTCTTGATTTACAGGCAGTATGTAATTAAAAAAAGCTGAGAATACTCACATTTGATGCTTGGATGATCAATTGAGTTGGCTCTGTAGTGTCACATGCTTGGACATCATGCTTTTAGCCCGTGTTACTAACTAAAGTTGCTGGTCCATCCTGCACTGCCCTAGTTTATGTTAACAGCCCGAAGTATGGTCGGATATCATTGTAATTAGTATGATGTTGTAATTAGTGTTATTACACCCTGGGAACTGCTTCTAGAAGAAAAAATAGATACTATTTATGTCACATGGACCATTCATTCTACATAGCATTTAAGATTGACAGCTGGAATGGTTTTATAATACCACTGTCTGGCTCTTCCAAAATTTGTGTCTCATTTATAAGGCGGGAAATATACAGATCATATAAATTTATAGAAGAAAAGGTTGTAGTTTTCTAAATGAAATGCAGAGGGATTACTTGGGGACTAGTATTCTACAAAGTAACCGTCGGATCTTACATTAGTAACCCTTTCCCAGAGGGAGAATTAGAAGCTCTTTAAATGCCACGTAATTTTAATTTGGAAAGATAGGTGTTGTATTCATGGATAATTAATTTGCCAAACTGATTTAAATATGGAGGAACAACACCTAATTAATTTGTGGATAATTAATATAATGTGGTAAGTATTTGTTATTTGCACACATAGGAAGGGGAGAAGTGAATGGGAAATTTATACTTTTTCTGTATCTGAAAAAATGCTATAAATAGATTGAGAGAAGATAAGAAATTAATTTTGAGACAATAATTATTTTAAGGATATAAAGTTAGAAGAAAAAGAAATTAATTTTATCTTAAATTGTAAAATTTTATTATTATTATTATTTTTAAAGTTAGAAATACTATTTTTTTAAAGATGGAGAGTGTAATAATTTTTATTGTTTTTAAACGTGTTCAAGACACAGTGAGAAGTACAAAAAAATGTTTAATGTTTTAAATTACTATTAAGATGATAAATATCTTTATTTTTAATATATTTTTAAATTTCTTAACACGTATCTCTGAACATAAGAAATTTTTAAACAATTAACGGCTTAACATGTTATTGAGTCTGCATACCTTTATTTGAAAAATTAATATATTGCTTTATGTTTCAGGTGGTATTTCGTTTAAAAAAATCTCATTCTTAAATAAAGATCTTTTCTATTAGGAATGTCATCCTTAGCAGTAGGACTTGAGGAAATTTTTATAAAAACATATATTTACTTAATTTTTAGGTTTTTAAAAAATGTTTGCTGTCAATCATCATGAGAGTAATAATTTATAATTAATTATTTAAAAATTTATTCATAAATTAATAATTTAAATAAATTTTTGTTTTCGAAATATTGTTTTACTAAACATGAAAAAAAAAATACTTAATTCAATTTTTAAGAATGTTAAAAACATTCAACACCATCCTAAAAAGTAATGCCTCTTAATATACGTATAAATCTGACAATTGAAACTTTATATTTATAATGAATTTTATGTATTGCTTTGCATGAGTTTATTTATTCCAATGGATTTGGATAAATGACAGTTGTTTTTAAGTGTTGATGAGAGGTGGAATTTTGTAGAACTATGCAATTTATATATATACTTCTCTGCATGACTTTAATAATTCTAAGGGTCGCCAATGTTATTAGACCTATTTCAAATCTTTTTGTGTCAACAAACTTGCTCAGTGTTTTTTCCGGCATGTAGGCCCAAAGTACTATAAATGCGTCACAGGGCACGGACTTGGCCATTGAAAGGGCTAACTACAAAAAAGTGACTTGCTTTTTGAGAATGACGATGACGTTGATGGGTTGCAGGTGATCGTAACCACTAAACTGGGCCTACTAATGGTTATAAAGACACATTCTCCATTTCGTTCATGTTCTTTGTCCGGAAGATGGCCTTTGTTTTTTGTCCAGGGGAGGGGAAAGTGAAATTGTTTGGTGCCTCCTGAAAAAAATTGATTTTTGTTTTTTTCTTACTCACAATTCAATATATTTATTCATTAACTATTTAATTGTTAGATAGATAATAGAACGCCTGTGTGATCCATTTGGTTAAATGTGTGTTTATATTATATATAATTTGTAGTGCTAAAATACATTTACGTTTGAGCAGAATTACGTTAATCCAAATATACCATAAGTAGTCTAAAGTCTATTGATTAGCCACAGATCTTTAAGAAAAGTTCTTGAGCTCTGTAATGTTTAGATATATAAATGTGTATAAATATTGAACTATATTTTATAAAAATATATTATAAAAAACTATATAATATACTTTAAATAAATGAGTTAGATCCATGTCATATATAAAATTAGGGATAGTATTAACCTTGTTAAGTCTATTAGACTGGGCCATGTATTTAGGGAAGTCAATCATTATGCAGATAAATTGACTAAAATTAGTCTTTTACTTCTCTTTATGTGTTTAGATTGGTGTGGTGGTTGGAACCTTACGTCCATTGTCTCCTTTCTTAGCAATAAATAAATAAATAAATGAGTTAGATATTCTTTCATAAAATACGATTAATGGATGATTTTTTAATAAATAAATTATAGATGAATTGGATTATTTTAATAAATCAAGAATGGACTAATAATTTATCTTTTATCCGTTTATTATATACAATTTAAAATTTATTCAACTCGTTTAACGGATTAAATTGATTAACAAAAGTTGACCTGAAAGAGTGTTTCCCATGTTGTCCTCAAGCTCACGTCACAAAAAAAGAAGCAGCTCTAGTTTCATGCAATCAAGACTATTATTAAAACACATTTTACTAAAACTAAAAAAATATAACTTTTGTTGTATTAGGTTAAGAATTTCATGTCAGGTTTTATTAAAAATTTACTTTTGAGAGAATAACTTTGAAATATAAATCCATTTCACACTTAATTTTATATATCAACATCAATATAAAAAAAGTTAGCACAATTTCACCTATATATATACACTTTGTGCTAGCCATGAGAGAAGGGTCGCAATGACTATTTCCTGTATCATGACGACTAGCTTCAAAATACTCACGGCCAACTTAGCTATGATCTTTTTTCCGGAGGGGGATAATTTGATTATATCGAATAGACAGGTTTCTAATAAATAATCAAAACTTCTAAAATAAAATCCTTTCTCATAGATTAGAACTTCCACACTTAGCATCGTATATATTTAACAGTAATGTTACGGTTTCCATCTCATACCACTCTATCTCTAAGCTAAAAATATGGCCTGAATTTATATTTTGAAATCCAATCATGTAATACTCCCAGTATTCTTAAGGTGAATGAACGAATTTTTTACTTGCACCAACACATCAATTGCTATCGCATATCTTCACAACAGCTAAAGTGGCAGAGTACGTTAGAGAAGCTCCAATTAGATAAATTCGATTAGATATTGAAATTTTTACAAATGAAAAATAATGACTGCGGAGTGTGTGCGAATATAATTCTAATGTAAATATAAAAGCAGAACTAACTGCATATACAATGTTATTTCATTCACGCCTTGTAATTGACAAGAGAACTCTGCTAACATGCATGGGGAAGCAACGAAAGGTGAAGGGCCTTCCATATACTTCTCTGATAGGACTCTTCATGAATGACATAGACGATGAAGAAGAAAAACTTGAACCACGAGGGGATCCCATAGAGTCAGAATCAGAGCTGCAATCTAATCCTTCTAATATGTCCAAAGCAATAACATCTTCATGAAAACAATCTTGGGTCTTCTTGCTTTTTCCTTTTTTTACACTTTTCTTCCAAAACCAAAGCCTTGATCGGGTTGAAGCCTTGGAGTATGAAATGCATGGCTTGGGTAGGCCTTGGCTGAGAAGTGCTGGTGGTGGAGTGAGTGGAGGAAGCTCTTCTTTTGGCTGCTCCTTTGCAATCCCAGGTTGCATTTCCCATTTGAATGGAACCCCTTCCCCACTTCTATAGTAAGAGATACGAGAGGAGCATCCCACAGAGGATCTTCTTGAAAGAATCTTGCTCAATGACTTGTCGTTTTCATACTCAAAATCCATCATAGTAGTTTTTTTCCAACTAAGAGTTTTGGACGAGGTTGTAAAAGTTGCTTGTGTTTATATAAGGATTCAGCTATCTTGGTCCTTGCCTGAACGATTGAGTATTAGGTAATAGGTTTATATTTATACACATATATATATATAAACTGTTTTGACCATTAAAGAGTCATGCTCAATATTCTTGTTAGTTTGATTGATTATATATAGTTTCTTACTTCTAGTTTGAGTGACTTCAAGTCTTTTTTGTATTGACAAGGAAACATGTTGTAAATAAAATGGAAATATATATAGTGTTGTTTCTAAAGCTATGATAAATTAACCTATAATATTGTAAGTTGGCCGGCTTCTAATGCATGTGCCATGACCAAACCCGAAAGACTTGGCCTCCACCTTAGCTTCTTAGACAATATATATTGCTGCATTATTATTTTAATACATTATTATAGGAATTAAGGGCTTGGGATCGTTGAGTTGACCATATAGTCCTTGTGCTATATGTGAGGCAGGCAGGGCCACTCGGGGCATACATATTAGGGTTACAATTGTCAATGAGCCAAGGCTTTTCTGTTGAATTGATATATTATTTGTCTTCACGTACTGGGCAGCTTTGATTGGAAATTTGATAACTTTTCTCAACTGTGAAGAAAGCATAATCCATTACTTCAGGAATTACCTAAGGTTTCATTCATTGAATTTGAACGCATACAAACGCTACTAGCTACTTTTCATAATTGTATGAATGAAGTGGACTTCTGACAATTACTTATTTTTAATTATCTGCAATGTACCTTGTAATTTTATCATAGAGCAGTACACTAAATTTGTCTAAAAAGTTATAAGCATTGATCTTTAATCTCTAAAATTATAAATTATTAAATATTGATATTTTTGTTTCTTATCGTTAAAATTTTAAGACCCAATTTGGCCGTCATTCATAGTTGTTAAAATAACATTATTTTATAATTTTAAGAATTCAAATTATATTTTTATAATTTTAAAAAGTAAAATAATTAATATTCATAATTTTTAAAGACTAATATAACATGTTACTCCTTTCTTATAACTTCCGAGTATGATTTGGAAACAGTTAACCTAACTGCGAAAATTTGGCCCCCTATATACTAGTAGTTCAAGCATTCCATGCATGCCTTAAGAGACAAGGCAACTTTTTGTTCGCACCGACTTCAAGATAATTCTTTGTTACGATTAGACATCACTAATGCTAGACAATATAAAAAAAAAGACTCTAATTATAACTTAATTTTTTAAAATCTAAACATTGCTTGACTTGTTTAACAAAAAGAACAAGGTAGTATTTGTCTTGTTAAAAGAAAAAGTTATATCAAATATAAATTTTTACCAGCTTTTATAAAAAATTATATGGATATTTTTTATAAGGAAAAATATTTAAATTTGTTAATTTTAATAATTTTCCTTTTTTATTTTGATTCTCAAAATTTAAGGATACAATACAGAAATATTTATAATTTAAACGTAACCTTATAATTATAAAATACTAAAAGAATAAAAATTTTAATTTTAAAACTATTTTTCTAGTTAAAGTATCTGTCTAAAATACGTGTTTGGTTTATAATTATTTATTTGATTAACAAAAACCTTATTTATTTTACAAATGTATTAAAATTTTTGAAGCATGCATAATTAATTCAAATCAAATATAAATTGTTTAATTAAAACAGTAAATAATATATAAAATTAATCACCAAGAGTTTATTTTGCACTCATTATTACACCATTTTATTTTTATCCTTTAATTTACCGAGATATAAGTTAAATATGTTATATTCATTCTAAAACAAAAGACGACAAATTGAACAATGCTTAATGAGAACAAAAAACAAAATGGCGGGAATCCAATTATTATCATCATTTTGGTCCATAAAGAGGGAGAAAAAAAAAAACGGATTTATTCACATTAAAGCACAGCAAACTGTGAAAATTCAAATCAATCTCTGCATTTGGAAGAAGAAAAATGTATTCAAGTTCAAGCCAGTTCGACGGCAACGCAGCCTTCTCCGGCGGTGGATTCATGCCTTCTCAGGCCACTCAGGCTTCTGACTCTTCCGTCTTCACGTCGAAGGTCTTACACTCCATTTTCCTCTTCATCATCATCACAATCAAATTTTACCTTAACTTACGTAACACCAACACTATTTATATGTGCTCTAGGGTTTAGGGTTTTGGACTCTCACTTGCTCTTCTTTTAATTGCTACTGTTTTTGGAAAGTAAAATGGAATTCATATATGGATTTATTTTTCTTTTGTAGAGTCGCGATGCTCAGCCTCTGCTTCCTCTGACGGTGAAGCAGATAAACGATGCGGTTCAGTCAACTGATGACAAAATCAATTTGATTATTGATGGTGTGGATGTTAACAATGTGTGTGTTCCTTCAACATTGGCTTATTAATTGGTTATGATTTGTGCGTTCTATTGTTCTGACAATTTGAGTTCAGATTACTCTTGTAGGAAGGGTATGCAACAAGGCTGGGCGAATTACTGATGTTACTTTTGTGCTTGATGATGGTACTGGCAGGATTGATTGCATTAAATGGTGATTGTTTTTGAATTTGTCTTATCTTGTCTGCATTATTGTTTTATTTTTTTTTTGAGTGATGAGTTCTTGTTATGCGCAGGCTTCAGGAAGCTATTGAAACTAATGAAGCGGAGGGTATCACGTATGCTACTGTATTGCGTTTCCTACTACTTAGATCTTTTCATTTTGCATTTAACACTTGAGGGGACAAAGATCTGCAGTAACATTATCAGTAGAGGGATCTTAGCCTTTAAAATAGATTTTTTTATTTAAAAAATAATAAATGTCACAACGAATGGTAAGGATTAAAACTGGAGTTGGTGCAGTGGAAAATCCACTGCAAAAGATCTCAATTTCACTTGAGGAGTACTAGCAACACGCTTTTTTAATACACTTTATGAAGTTATGAATGTGACTCATTAAATTAGGGATGAGACGTACATTATTTTGTGATTGTTAGCGAATTTCAATTGGTAGATAAGAATATTTCAAAGAGTGTATTTGCTAACATTTCTCTATAACACTATGTTTTACTTGATCGGTTTTTATACTTTTATCTGTCGGTATAGAGAAGAATGGCTAGACATGTTGCTTATTTTAATAATATTTTCCTGCTTTTCATCAGATTCTCCTTAATACTATAAATTTTACTGAGTTAATTGAGAAAGGAAATGAAAATTTTCAAATTACATGTTACTGCTGAAGTATATATTATTTCATAAAAGAAAAAGGAAACAGAAGCATATGGTATGGTAAGCTTTATTTTGTCTTTCTATTATTTTTATTAATATCTTGTGGGAATATACAAAAACACACACAACTGATCATTTTGGACTGAGGTGTGGTTTGTAGTGTAGTTGTTGCCACCTCTGTATTTTCTTCTTTTTATTTCAGACAAAATTAATTTCGTACAGTATGTACTGATATTCTAGTTTCATTATTAGGGATGGAATGTATGTGAGGCTCCATGGACACTTGAAAGGTTTTCAGGGTAAAAGGACCTTAAATGTTTTCTCTTTCAGGTATGACATAAAGTTTACCTTTCAATTTGTATTTTTAGAGTTTAATATTTTAAAATTGTCTTGGATATCTATAATTTGCACAACGATTACTGAGGCTAGTTATCCTGTTGTCTTAGTGATATGTGAATGATGGGGAGGTCCTGTTATTTTGCTTGCAGTTCAGTACTTTACTTCACCCCCTTGTGTCATTTTCAGGCCCGTGACTGACTTTAATGAGATTGCCCACCATTTCATTGATTGCATATATGTCCATCTATATAATTCCAGGTTACGGGTATTAGTTATGGAATTTCAAATTTTACGTTTGATTTTGACATGATATGATGCGTATATATTGTTATGAATTTAACGATATGTGTGTGTGTATTCTAACGTTTCATGTGGTAACATCTTCAGACTGGTGTCCCTAATCAGCAATATGTTACTAATTCGGCACCAATTACTCCCACAAAAGTTTATCAAGCTCAAGCTGTTCTACCAAATCAAGTCAGAAAGTGAACCATACTTTTTCTGTTTTTACTTTATTTTTATTCAATATCCTCACTGGTTTTTCTTTGCAGTTCTCTGGTCAACATATCAATGGCCAGAAGAGTGTTGAAGATATGGTCTTAGATGTTTTGCATCTTCCCACAAACAGGTTTTTTTCCTTAGTGATTTTGTTAATGTTATTTGTTTGTCTCTTGTTGAAACATGTAGCTTACTCCCTTCTTGGTGCATTTGTTTTATCCTGAATGTTGGATTATCCTTGTGATTTTGTAAGTTACATGCATGCCTGTCCATACATGCCTTTTGTTAACATTACGACACCTAAGCATTGTCTGCTGTAGAAGTAGAATAAGAAATTTTCTAGTTGTTTGATTTGGTGAAAGGTTGTAAAAGGATTTTTTTAATTAATCTGGAGAGTTAAAGTGCATGTTAAGGAATGGTGCATCCCTAGTTACTTTGTGGCACATAAATTAGTAAATTGTCATCTTGGCCCTAGAATGTGAATCAGCAGAGTTACTTTGTGGCATGATCTGTGTTGGTATCCATGAGTTTCAGGGTGGTGAAAAATGTATCCTTATATTCGCCTTCCTGTTATGGCTGAATGTTTTTTCCCAAGAATGTCAGATGTTCTCCGTTAATTTTTTTAACAAAATAGAATCTTCCATGAGTCAACTAGAACATTTTCAATGGCACAGAATTAAACAGTAAAACGACTAATACTTTAACAGTTCTTGATTACATATTTCAAGGTTAATTCAATCGTATCAAACCATCACACAATCTTACTTATAAAATAGTTTGCACTTATTTTTCTTTATATGTTGAATGTTTTCTGGTATTCACAACGTAAACATTCTGATATTGATGTTTCAGGGCAAGGGTTGAGGGAGTCCCTCGTGATCTTATTGCACAGCATCTTCGAATTTCTTTGGATAAAATCACGTCTCTCCTTGCTCTGCTTCTCTCTCTCTCTTTCTCTCTCTCTCTAACGGGATCCAACTTTTGTTGACTCTGATTCTGGTTCTGCAGGCTGGCTATTAAAAATCTTATTGAGGAAGGTGCCATTTATGAAGCTATAGATGATCACTATAAATCAATCATCAATGGTTGACATGCGTAACTTTTTCTGTATTCAAGTGATGTTACATATAAGCAGAGCAGCAGTTGTCCTAGATTTTGAAATACTTTTCACATGATAACTATATATTATTAGGATTATGAACTGGTAACAAATATAACATGATATGGAATGTATCTATTTTGCAACTGATTTTTGTCAGACTGAATAAGATTAAACTGTTTTAAGGGCTCATCGTAACTCTAGTCAACAGTAGCACGTAGTTTTATTTTTGGTAAACATGGCGCGTGGTTATCTTGTAATAATGATTTATTTTTTTTGGGATGCCGTAGAGTGAGATTAATGGGCTTAATTCAAAATGGTTCTCTAGAAGTATTTGTTAGGATTCGTAATCGGGCCGAGTATTGGGCCTTGATAACTACGGTTCTCAAATAAGTTCGTTGGCCTGCTTATTACCAAATTGGTGACAATTTCGGGATAGGATGCGTCTAGTCCTATAGCTTATAAGCATGCACAATGGTATGTAAAAAAATCGATAGTCAAAGCCATGTGCACGTGAGACGCATAGATATACTTTTATTTTGAAGTGTATAAAATAAGAGACCTAGAGAAAAAAAAGTATGCACTGAAGGCAGAGGACACGGGTGCTGGCTGAAGTGGTATCTGTGATGTTCAAAGATACAAGGTTTTGTTCGCTTCCAGTAATTTTGTTACATCAAGAAGTAATAAAGTACAATAATAGAACACATATTAAACTAAGAATCAATAGAAAATTAGAAGCTGTTGAACTTGTGACTGTAAATCATAAATATATAAGGATGCACATTATAAAGTGCAAGTGGAAGATGACAATTGCGCGAGCATCACGTGCATTTTCACTCCAGCACCACTTCCACCGCCCTCTTCGTCTTGTGCCTGAAACCGCACGTGGAAGCAGAGTCTTTGTGGCCAAGTCACGTGCTGTGGTGGTGAATCATTTTTCCATAGGCGGTAGACCTCTCAAGACGCCACGTGCGATCTCGTTTCTAGGTTTGACCCCTCATGTGGGTGCACCGTTTTTGCTCTTCTCCCTTAATTATAACTTTTTAAGTTTTTTATTTAATATGAAAAAGTTTGTCTAAATACGGAGATGCTCACGCTGAATCCAAGCATACGTACTACATTGTTAGTCTGTTAGCATATATAATAAATTCTATAAAAAAAAATTAGAAAAACGCCAAAAGAAAATATTTTTTGGCTTAAAAAGAATGGGGCACTAGCAACCCTCTGATACACTTGTGAGAGCTCTTCTTTTGTAATAGAATCATGATCAACCACACGTATTGTGAATCCTTAGTTGGGCCCACATTTATTTATGTCTGAAATCATATATGATCAGACAGGACCTTTCTCCGAACCAAGAATGTAAGAAGAATAATTTAAACAACACAACCAAAATAAAAGAGAATTGGGAAACTAAAATACAAAGAGATGAGTGTGAGGGATGATGAAGAAGTAATAATTATAATAATGAAACAGAAATTAAGATATGGGCAGCGAACGTGAGGAATGATTCGTTTCTCTGACCACAAACTACTCTATGCAATGGCTTTCTAAAACAAAGTTTGACCGTTTTGGCAAAGCATTTGGCCTTGAATTAAAGAAAAGGGGTTTTAGAAGCCAGCTGCCCCCATTGCTTACTTTTTGTTGCAAAATCTGCATGTTAGTGGGTGTTTTTTAAGTCCACAATTATTAGTTTACCCTTTAAACTTAGTCCTTTTCTTTTTACTGCAGATTTGAAGGGAATCACCCCTCAAATGCGAACACATTCCCGCCGAACTCTCTGCCAATCTCTAACCCTTTACTTTTTCTTTATTCCTTACAAATAACTTGAGCATTATGCAACCTTTTGTGTTTGTTTTTTAAGGCATTTTATCTTTCTGCATTCTGATTGCTTAGTGTAAAAGCATTTTTAACTCTTATCCGGGTTTTGAGGACTTGCCTGTCTGCTGCCTACATTTTGAGTAAATTCAATTGTTTTCCATTCCACTACCTAATCTCTATTCCTATGTTCCTCTTTTGTCTCTCTCTCACATGTGCAATGTGAACGTATGCTTTGCTTGGCTTGCAATTTGGGTTGGTGATTGGTGGTGCTGTAGCTGAGTCACTATAAGACACCTTCTCTGTTAACCATTGAGACAAGTGTCCGCATGGTCCGGGGTCAAAGTGTCCTTTCCGGAGCCAGCCACCATATTTCTTGCTTAATCCTGCTTCTCTTATTCTATTACTCCGATCCATCCATATCCTTATACACAATTATTTCAAGATAAACTTCAGATTTTTTAACTGTAATTTTTTATAAGAAAACCTAAATATATTTTTCTATTTACTAATCCCTTATTTAAATTCTTTCATTTCACAAGGGACGTGAATCTTGACATCGCTGTCTTAATCTCAATTTTCACTCACTGCTTGGCGAATGGCCATGTCCAAGGGACGTTTATGTCCTCATCAAATGTATGTCAAGTTAATCCTATATTACATTTTATTTTATTTTATTTAGAAAAATAATTATACCAACCAAATAGTTTAATTTTTTATTATAATTATTTGATAAAAATTATTTTACTTTTATTATTGAATCTCTTTTAAATTTTGAAGAATGGTAGAAGTAGATTCGTTTGAACAAACTATTTAACCTATTTTATATATGATTAATCAATTTTTTAAAAAGTTAAAATATTTTAAGATAAATACTTCTAATTTTTAAAATTGAATAATCATAAATAGTATATTAAAAGAACGTGTATACAATAATATATTGCTGACATTTTTTACAATACTCATTATCCTCTGTAATAACTATATTAATAGTAGGGATATTTTATAAAAACGTTACTTAAATAGGAATATTAATAAACGCATGAGAGTGATAATAGACACTCAAAATATATTAATAAAAATATAACAATTAACATTAAATTCTTACATCAACAGACAAATATATACAATGTTTTCTTCTTTCTCTAGACAAATACAAACAAAAGTAGCATTTCACAAGAAAAACAGTTTTTAATAACACAATCTTTTAAATAAAATTTTCAATAAGCTTTATATATGCTTCTTATTTTAAAAAAATAAATAAAGTACATGTCCTCTAAATTTATATTTTTAAAAAATTAATCGATCATAAACGATTATGATGTGTTAAAAAAAAAAAAGAAGCGTGATTGGTTTAATTAACGTCATTAAATTTATTAATAAATAGGCATATTTTTAAATTACCTTATTGAGACTCATTATTTTACCCTCTTTTTATTTAATTAATCATTTTACCCTTCCTAAAAACATTTCTATAAAAAATTAATTAATGCAAAAAATAGTTTACTGAAAGTCTTATAAAAATATTATGACAATTTCTTTAAAAAAACTCATAAAAATTAACGGTGATATGCGGTTGAGCCTTTTATTAACACTTATATCATTTTGTTATTTATGTAATATTAGGTCAAGTTTATGTATATTTTATTAAATAATGTCTATTGCACTTCTCATTCAATAATTTTTACTTATCATTTATTTTATTACGGCTTCTAATCTAATTAGTACCACAAAATTACATGCAACATACGAAAAAAAAAAGTTTCAAATAATTTATTGTCGGTATTAATAAACAAAAATCACCAGTACCAATCACATTTCAAGGGTTTACAGTTGCACATTAAAAACATATTTACAGAGTTTTCTTCTTTAGCCGAACACTTTTAGGAGGATTATTTTCCAACGGTCAAAGTAAATATAAAGGCTACGAGTATCTAGGATTTGTTTAATTCACGTTATTTTTAAAAAATAATCGTTTACTTTTAACAGTTTTATAAAAAAATTAAAAATAAACTATTTTCTCTAAGAAAAAGTTATTCTAACATGGATTTAGGGTATGTTTTAGTAAGTCATTTATTTAAGTTTTTAATAAATTTTTATATATAATATAATAATACATAAATTATTTTAATCAGAAAATTTATTCAAATAAATTAAAAAATAGTTCATTACTTACTGGCAGTGATGCGATGGTGCTTCACTCCAACTAATATCATTACTTACTGTTCTTAAATTGGACCACGTTGATTTAATGGCACCACTGTGCTGGTGCTTCACACTAACTTTCAGTCGTCCCATCAAACTTGCAGCACTTATTTCATGGCCTTGTCTCCGAAAAAAAAGAATGAGTTGATCCTTCTGTCTATTGAAGTAGACACAGTAACAAGACCCTCCTTGATGAGTAGGATTTTCTTCTGTTTTTGTAACATCCAACAAAGGTAAGAAATTGAACTTATAAGATTTATAAATTACTTACATTTTTTACCATCCTTTCTCATCAACTTTTGAAAGCTGATGGCCAAATTAACAGGATACATTAAAGAAAAACTACCTAGATACACGTCAATAGAAAAAAATGATGTAAAAAACAATTTTACATAAATATATTTTCATTCACCTTTTTTCTCTTTTTTGACTTAAGAAGAAGAAGAAATGTTTATAATTTTTTTTTCTGAATCCAAAATCTCCATTTTCTATTATTTCCTCTCCAAGTTGGAACAATGAATAACCGTAATTTACAATTTGAGGAGCCATCGATGGGTTTGAGGTAGGCTTAACTAAGTATTTATATATAGGCAAGTTATGTCGAGATGTCGAACTCACGATGAGGCTTTGGTGAAATGGAAATTTTATTTGATGGAAAAGGTGGAGCCAAGTCCCAGGACGCAGTGTTTGCTTCTTCAACAACGTAGAAAGCTGTTTAAGCGTGACTGAATAGTGAGATATACTATTTTTTTTAGCTTTTGCAAGAAGGGTTAACGCTGTTGCAGACAATTAGGGCAGTGTTGATTTCCTTCATGCTCTTGGGCTAACATGGCTCTACTTGAATCTCCTCCTGAGTTAAATTCTCTATTAGATGATGCACGTTGGCGTCTATGTAACACTATGAATAATAGGGTAAGAGTGTAGTCCTGTTCCTATTTTGTTGTTTGAGTAATGAAGTTCTAAAAAATGTATAATTTTTTTATAATTTAAGAGAGAAAAAAAATAAAAAAAGAGAGAGATAAGCAACGAATAAGATCCGCAAATAATTTGATGAAGGAAATTATAAAAACTTCTATAAAAATTTATTGTCTATGTATTACATTACTTTTGTTGTTTTTGATGAACTGTTTTTTAAATTTTTCAATTTTTTTCTATTTAAATATTTTCTATTAATGATACTCCTCATTGGTCACCATAATTAAAATGATCCGATCTCTTTTTATTATTTTCTACATTTTAAATGTTATTTCATTTTATAAAAAAAAAACTACTTTTTTCACTTAACCATTTTATCAATAGTATTATTTTCCTTGATCACTCAAATTAAAATATGTTGTTTGCTCGCTTTCTTAAAAATTTAAAAAAATTTCAATAACATCATTATTCTTGAGATTCAGGCCAATTAAATCCAAATGATAATTAATAATAATAATAATAACCAAATTATAAGCTGCCAAATATAACCTTATTCCATTCATCCAGTTGCATTTAAGCTTTTTTTTTTTTTTTTCTGAAAACAAAGCGAGGGGGATTATTTTAATATATTAAATTTAAATAATTTGAATTTTTTTTCTTATCTAGACCTTTTTTTTTCATATTTTCCCTCCAAATATATTAACATTCTACTTAGCCGTATGAATACGTGCATATTATTATTCTTGTACAATTATTACGTCTTTTTATATATATTTTTTATCCAAACATTTATATTACCATGCCTTATAGAAAGATAAATCACAAAATGAGAAACGTTGGTTTATTACGCGATTAATTCGACAGTGCATATCCGATTCTCGTCACTCTTTTTTTTTAAATCATTGCATCTCTTGTGCTTATTAATTGCTCTTTGCTTACGGAAGAGTGACTTCTTTTTTCCTTTGGTGTTAGATTTAGTCAAAGTTTTGTTACGTGATTAACTCTATAGTGTCTATCCGATTCTTGTTACTTTATTTAAAAAAAAAAAAAAACAATTCACACTTGTTCTTATAAATTGCTCACGGAAGAGCTAGCTACCTCTTTCTTCTTTTAGTGTCGTTTTCTTAAAACCACGAAACAGAAAAATCGCATATATAATTAAAGATTTCAGGGAATATATATGTATAGTTGATCTTTTAATACGACAATAATAAATTGATAGTAGACTTTGTTAAATGGTTATATTAATTCATAATTTTTTGTCAACAGCAATTGACAAGCATCGCCAAGAAGATCCATTTCCAGCATGATCCTGTCGGCACATATCGGAGTTTTCTGTTGTGTTCTCTTCACTTGTTTGATGTCTTTCTTGTCATTGGTTTGCTTGTTTCTTAGCGGAGAGAATTAATGTTTACTCAGTTGAGGAATATCTTTACGTATAGAAGCTTTTCACGTAATTTTGATTTGACAATAATGTCATTAACTATGAGAAACCACGCATCCAATAATGGAAAGCATCCTTCAATTTATCCAATAATGGTATAAACGGTGTGCCTCAACACGTGCAATTTGATGTTTTCTGAGTAACAACTAATAATTCATATTCATATATCTAACAATGAAGTTAAAGGATTACATGAATTGAAAAGGAAAGTGATAAGGGAATTAGGTTATTAAAAGATCGTGAAAACTTTTTTAAATGGATGAAAAATAGTTCATATACCTAATTCACGCTTGTGTATACCCAAAAGGATCTCTATGACTTAATAAAGGGAGTGAAATTTATATTTTTAGGAGGGGATAGCAATGGTTAGGATGCAGATAAAACCATTAAGTTTATCCTCAAAATCAAACATATCTGAAAAATTTGTTATCATTTAAATTACGTCCCTAGAACCTATTTATCTTCATTTTTATTTAATATATAATTAATATATTTTTATGCGCTTGTTATTATGTGAATTCACAAGAAAAAGACAAACGGACAACCTGTTGTGGTTCCGTCTTTCGTGATCTTTGTCTGGTTTTGTTTGTCATCTTCTACTATATATTGCACTTGTTTCTTGTGCATTTAATTTTTAAATTTTAATCATTAAGTACTTTTTATAATTTAGACTCATTAAATCACCCATGAAAACTAGTTTTCGTTCAATCTCGAAGCACATGGTTATGCAGTTTTCAAAAAAGCTTAGTTTTATGATAGGAAAAATTAACAGAAACTAGCTTAAACAATTAACAAAATTGAAATAAAGAACACAAGACAAGTTGTTAAAATATTTTTAAGAGGAGAAAATTTAAGTGTCATTCATCAATAAAAATTGGAGTTTTATTTTAATAAATTAAATTAAAAGTTTAAATTCAACTAGTAAATAGCACCAACAATATTTAAATAACTACATCCAAATTTTATTTTTATTGAATTAAATAGAATATTATGAATAGTTTCGCCATAGCTCAAGATAATTAACGTGGGAAATATACTCCCTGTTATTTTACAGTTATTAATGTCTTTAGAAAAGTATTAAACTTCAAATTCACTATAAGATACAATTCCCTTGCGCTGAAAATAAGTATTTACATTTAAAAAGTTCAAAATTTGTGACAGTAATGGTTTTAGCTGGTATTTATGTCATGATCATAAAGGGGAAGGAAGTCACAATGGTATGGACGCTACAATGATAGTTCTGGAACCATTAGTGTATGTGGGAAAGCGGTTTCTAAGAAAAATCGCTGTAAAAAGTCCATTTGCATTAAAAATGAATTTCTGATTGAACCATTATTGCAGGTTGTTTTTAATGGCCTTTCCAGGATCAGTGAAGTAAAGTTGAAGCAACGCAACCAACAAATTGAAGAAATAATTACATATTATAAAACTAAATTACAAATTACAGAAGGATGAAATATTATAAATTACACAAAAATCTAATACAAATAAAAAAAATTTGGCCAAACCAAAAAAAAGAGTGACATAAAATAGTTATTCATCATGCATTAGGGTTATCACAAAAGTCGTTTTTTTTTAATTCATGACACAAGCAACAAATCAAACGAATTTGACCCAACTTGTAGCCATAGAGAAGTGTGAAAATTGCCATTTTTCAAACTGAATCACCACACTTTGAATATTTGAAGCTGCCATCTGCATTTCCAGAATCTTAGATCTTAGCAGCAATCTAAAAATGTGTATCACGAACTAATTAACTCTACGAGTTGTGTCATGAGCACTAGTCATGTACTGGCATTGAACGCTAAGCTCTTTAATTTGCAAGTATTTTTCTTAATCTTTGAATTGAGAGATTCTGACATATATCTCCTGCAAGTGATCCAAACTTGCTTTTTATTAGTGAATTATTAACAAAAAAATTACTTGATGATAAATAATGTATTAAAATAAAGTTTAATTTAATATACTGTTAAAAATGTGTAAAAATTGATAATTTGTATTATGTAACAATATAGTAATATAAATAATATTTAATTAAATCCTTAAAAATATCAATTGATATGTAGCAATGAATTTTGATTTCCTTATGTATGTTTCTAGAAACAATAAAAGATCCATAAAACATGTTCCCATATTTATATTGATAAATACCGTTTATTTAATGGCAATAAAGGGGGAATTTATTGTCCTAGGTCCATGGCTGTAGTAATGATATATGAATGCTTGCTGGTGGCCATACCTTAGCAATGGCGGGGCAGGCTGGCTCTGTCACTACCAGGCATCCATATGATAATGATTTACGTTTCTCTTCCCCTCTCTCTGCTCTCTCTTTATCATCATCTATCAACTATCACCTTAATAGTCAGAAAAATATTCAAAATTTCTTTAGTTTCAATTTTTCATACAAATTTTAAATATCTGTGAATGTTAATTTTTTTATTAAAAATATATTTATTGTATAAAATATATATATATATATATATATATATATAAAATTTTCTATATCATTTTTTTTTACTAAAGATAACAACAACTATATTTATTAAAATTCAAAAAATTACAGAGTTGATTTATATTATTTCTGCTCATTAATCCACATATTTGATGATACATGTACGCGCATTAAAAAATAAAAGGAAAAAGACAGATGGTTGAAAAAATAATCCACAAAAATTGACGAAAGAAATGTACATCATTATTAAATTTTAAATTTAATTTCTGTCAAATACTAATTTAATTTTTATTCTAATATATTATTTAAACTAGATAATAATTTTTGTAAAAATCATATGAAAAATGGTCGTAGGATTCAGCATTGCTCTTAAAAAAGATTGTGACATGGCATCCAGAGATCCTTTAGACACATGTCGTGGTTTGTTTAACCTAAACATTAAAGTATTGTGTACGTGTCCACAGAGTTACATGCACGCACGGCGATGCAGCTGCACCAATTCCAGTGCCCAACTCAAGAATCAAAATAAGTAAAATTTATGGCATTGTTTACGGCACAATTTGTTCAGATTAAGTTTAAAGAAAAAAAATGTTTTTTTAAATACAAATAAAATAAAATATTTTAAAATTTATAAATAATTTAAAAAAAACAATTATTTTTTTGTTAAGACAGTGTTTGTCTTTATCTTTTTAAATTTTAAAAGTTTATTTTAAAGTCAAATTTATTTCTATTTATTTTAAGTTACTTTTAAAATTAATGATTTTTGAACTATATATTATTTGTTCTTTGGATTTAGAATATAGAAGGAAAATTAAAAATTCCTAATTAAAATTAGCTTTCCTTATAAAGATTTCTCCAACATTCTCTTCGTTTTAAAGGTTTTTATTTTTAAGAGCTTTTCAAATATTATGTTCAACTCATCTTTTCCTTTTATAACAAGAGAAGCTCAAAAAAAGTATGTAAAACACTGCCTAAAAACTATCCAATAATTAAGTTTATTTTATTAACTTGTTACATTTTTTAGATGCTAATTTGAAGTAATGCATGAGTTTACAAGTTACAATTCATTATTATTTTAAATTTTTAACATAAATGGTTTAATGAAAATCATTTTATGCAATCTTAATTAGCAAAAGTTATCACCAACACATTTACAATACCAAATTCTCTCCAAACATCTCTACTGTACCCACTTTGTGATGTTCAGCCTTGTGACCATGTCATAATTCTATTTATTCTATTATTTCAATACTTTTTAGAATAACATTTTTAATGTTACGTTATTCATTTTTATTATCAAATACTTTATATTATTTATTATAATCTATCGTAAAGTTTCTATTCTTTAAAGAAAAATGCCAAGAACTCAACATTAACTAAAATACTATTTTATCTATAACTAAAATTATATAAAATTTAAACTATATTATATTTTTATGTTATTTTGTATTTATTGTTTTAGTTTAACAGTTTTTTTTCACTAAATGAATCTAATTCAATGAGCTAGTTTAAGAAATGTAACTTAAAATAATATAATTATTTATATTTTTTATTAGCTTATCAATTATTATTTTAAAAATACTTGAATTAATTAAACTGCATTTTCATATTTAAGTGAATATTTACAAACATTTTAAAATTATTTTAATTTTATAAAATTAATTCTTATAAAAAATAATTGAAAGTAGAAGTAGTTTATGTTTAAAAGTATTTATCATAAAAAAAGTTTAAAACAATTTCTAGAGATGATTATATTCAAAACTTCAAAGTTAGTGTCAATTATACTTATACTAATATACTATATTTGCGTTATACTATTATATAAAACAGTTGTTAATCATTTCCAATAAAATTATGCATATCTTTCTTAATTACTTTTTTACATACAATACACATAGTAGCTATAAAAAAACAAAATAATGAAAGGAAGTGCAATTTTTTAAACAAGTGCATATACGTACATATGGTTAACAGTGGTAATCTTAAATGAGATTAGTGTAGTTATCCCATATTAACATATATTTTTCACTTCAACGCAGAAATTATATCTTGTAGCTAGCTTTTAACTTAGTCCTATGTAAACCAATCTTTCTTCAATACTAATTATTAATTTTTAAATTTATTCAAATATTATTTCACCACAAATATTGGCACATAGTTTAAGTAATAACTAATAATATCATTAAAAAATAAAACAAACTATTTAAATGATATTTTAAACTTCGATTGCATAAATTAAGAACTTCAGTTGTATTTTGCACTTCGATTTCTATAGATAAACGCCTGCATTGAAATTATATTTTGTTTTTGTATTTGAGTTTTGGTATAAACAGTTACTAATGCTTAATAACTAGTTATGGGTAGAGAAGTGATAAAGCAAAGTTACAAATATTTTATTAAACTTGTATATATGTTTGAAAGTATATTTAATGTTTATAATCTTATATGTTGTGCTTTAAATTCTCTTTAACAATATTCTAAAGGGAAAAATAGAATTTTGTTTACTGAAACAAAAGGAAATGCAAAATGAAGGGGCTCGGTGTGAGTACGGAAAAGATATGGCGCCAATAGGCCATCTTGTAGTCAAAATAAAGGGGGTGGGGTGCTGGTGCATATCAAAAGGTTTAAAGTAAAGAAAAATAGATAAAGAAAGATACTCACGATGATAACATATATAGTGGGAAAATGTGACTATATATGTGTCGTTATTCAAATAGTTTATCTTCTTAGAAATCATAGCCACCATAGTTGATCATTTATCTTAATTTACAGACCTCCATAGTTTTGTGCATGTGGGTTTTATTATGACACAGGATTTTGGATAGATTGATTACTTTACGATTTTTGAGAGGAAATTGTTTAGTGATAAATAAATAAAAAATGTTCACTCTAATAATTAAATGAATAAAGAGACCAACCATGTTCATCATTCTTTTAGTGATCTCAATATTTCAAGAGTCGTCCCCGTAATGGGTGATGGGTCACCGTGTCCCCCCTTCTTCAGTCTTGCTTCACTACAATCATACACTACATACTACCATTAGCCAAAGCATCATCATGTCATATACACATATATTTCCTTTACATTTATATATATAAAAATATATTTTTACAATCAATCTATTAGTAGTTGATTGTTTGCCTTGATCTGTCGCTATGTATCCTAAATTAATTGACCCATAAATGTCTAATACTCCCATACTTACATTGCGTATGTGCTTCACATTGAAGTCTCTCTCTCTTTACCCCTAAAGCAATGCTTTCTAATCTTGGGCAAAGACAGAGGGCGACCGCCCATTCTTCCTATAAAATGCTTCCACTTTGCCTTCCAATATGCTAATATTTTCTTTCCCTGCTCCTTCCTTCATTTCAACACAATGAATCAAATCATGTCTAATATAAATGATAATAAAATACATCACCCAATGATCACATATAGAGATAGAGATAAATCTCAATAATAAAAATATACTGTAGATCACCCAAACTCTATACTTCTTGTACAATATTATATACACAACATTATTAGTAAAATGAAAACTAATTTGATACAATATAAACAGCTTACTTAAACATCATTAGTTTAAAAATTAATTTTAAACAAAATTTGATTAAAAATAGTTAGTAAATAATTGATATTTTCATATTTAAACATATAAAATTTATTTATAATAATATCTTATAAAAATTATTTTTATAAGATAATTTGGAATAATTGTAAAAAATTATGAGCTATTTTCAATTTTAAACAGCACAAAACTAATTTTTACTCATAATTAATAGTTATCACTGTTCGGAAAAAAATTACATAATAATATTTTAATGCAAATTTTTCACTAAATAAATTAACTTCACTTTATTAAAAGGCGTTTTAAAAATACTTGTTAAAAAGTTAATAAATGTTTTCTTATTAAAGTTATAATAAACTGCATTAAGAATGTGTTATAAATTCTTTTTTATATATAATTTTTTAACCAATCAGCCCTTATTAATTGTTTATTTATCATAATTATTTTCATCAAAATCCATATCATAATTGTCTTACGATGGCAATATAGCTGCCAAAGTTTGAGAAGGGCTTAGTATTTGTCGGTTACAAGACTTACAATTATTTTATGGATACATTAGAAAAGATACACACATGCATGGAAGGCATGGGCATTCTGCATTCATATATCAAACAAAAATTATATTTATTTATACACTTAAATTCATATTTTATACTATCCTTTGCAATAAAAAAGAAAAATAATTATTTTATCATATTTCTGTATCTCATTTTTCTTTCTCTCTTTCTTTTTCTATAACAAGTAAATATAAAACGAGAATAAAAAAGGTTGAAAGTTATAGCATAGAAATGTCATTGTTGTGTGGGATATTTACAGCCATCCTAAGAGAAAGAACCTCGTTTTTGGTGCAACCCTAAGCAGCAGCTGAGTTGAGTTTCTCTCTCTTAGACCACCTCTATATTTGTGTCATAATCCCTCCCTCTCCTTCTTCAACCTCTCTCTCTCTTTCTCTCAAATAGATTCTATAAGATCGCAGTTTCCAAAGAACCCAACTGAAGTTCAACTCCATAATCTCTCTTTTCACGTTGATCCACGACACATAAAACACACACACACCATGGACTCTTCCTCCTCATCACCGCCAAACAACAACAACAACTCCCTCGCTTTCTCTCTTTCCAATCACTTTCCCAATCCTCCCTCTTCACACTCTTCCTCTCACCTCTCTCTTTTCAACTCCTTCACTTATCCATCTCTTACTCTCACAGGTTCCTCTCTCTCTTCTTAATATATATTCTATTGCTTTATTTATTTTCTCTCACTAAAATAATCTCCTAAAAATATTATTTATGTATATATATTCCAGGCAGCACCACCGTGGACGCATCGCCGGAGGCAACCGATGGCACCGCCAGAGGAACAATCAACCTCTCCATATTCACTGGTGGACCAAAGTTCGAGGATTTTCTGGGCGGTTCTGCCGCAACAACCACCTCCACGTGTGCACCCCCAAACCTTCCACAGTTCCCCACCGACAACAACATATACGATTCGGAGATGAAGACAACAATAGCCGCTTGCTTCCCACGCGGCTTCGCCGCCACCGAACCTCGAAAGCCCTCCCCAAAGAAAACCGTCGACACCTTCGGCCAACGCACGTCCATCTACCGCGGCGTCACACGGTATATTATTATTGTTATTATTCGTTTTCATCTTTTCATTATTATCATCATTATTATTTATTTATTTAATGTTTTTTTTTTAATTTTCAGACATAGATGGACCGGGAGATATGAGGCTCATCTTTGGGATAATAGTTGTAGAAGGGAAGGACAAAGTAGGAAAGGTAGACAAGGTAAAAATATTATTATTAATACATGCTAATTTTAGTTATTGTTTTTTCTCTCTCGTTTGTTTTTCTTAAATTTGAATGAATGAATATTTTTGTTGTGAAAGAGTGGTGGTATCTAACATGCGCCGGGGAGGAACGGGGTCCACGAGATCTGGGACTGAACTATACAGAGTGGGAACGGTCCACTAAATGTGACCGGAATAAATGGGAGTAAAAGAATGTGGCTCACTATTTCAAATCCCAATGCGAACCCTTCTCAATGGTTCAGATTACTCTGCAAGCATATAAGCATTATATTGCTGTAGATATTTTTTGGAGTCTTGCTAGTTTGCTAGCAGAGTGTGTTTGTGTAGTGTCGTGTCTATCTAGGTTCTAGGATGATATAGTGCAACAGTGCGTGCGCTTGTTTATTCATTATTATTATTATTTTGTGTTATGTTATGTGAGTGAATGTTGTTGCTGAAGATTCTGACCGTGCTTTCTTTTGTTTCTTTGCGTGGCCTTTGTACCTGGCGAATGATTGCTGACCCATGGGATTTTTTGCTCATTATGTGGTTTCAGTTTACTTGGGTGAGTTTGTTTCTTTACTTTGCAAATACCATAGCATAGTTTGCTGTAGACATTGACCTCATCATTCTGTTTCACAAAGCATTTATATTCTATTCCTCCTTCTCCTGTTCATTTATGATCATGAATTTGATTGCGGGTTTCGTAGATTCAGATTCTTCTCATGGGTAATAATAATAATCATTTTGCTCAAAAATGACTCTTTTGTTTCTTCTTTATAGGTGGTTATGACAAGGAAGAGAAGGCAGCTAGAGCTTACGATCTCGCAGCTCTCAAGTACTGGGGTCCAACCACCACCACCAACTTTCCTGTGAGTAGTAGAAGGATATTCCTTTCATTTTCAGTAAATGGGTTATTTTTGTTTTTATTACATGCAACTCTCATCTCGTAGTCTTTTTCGACACTCCAAGTTGATGATCTATATTTCCATATTTTATTTGTTTGCATTTCGCAGATTTCCAACTATGAGAAGGAACTGGAGGAGATGAAGAATATGACCAGGCAAGAGTTTGTTGCTTCTCTACGAAGGTAAAATATAGTACGAGCTATTTTTTTATGGTTACAGGAATTATCATGGGCATGTTTAATTTGTTTACCTTACTCCATGTTATAGGAAGAGCAGTGGTTTTTCTAGAGGGGCCTCAATTTACAGAGGAGTGACGAGGTATATGTCTATCTTGTGGAGTTGTACTTTTTAAGTTTTAACGTTTTGTGGCCTCATTTTCGTTCCTTTTGGTCGTTAGCGTATATCTTGGATTCTGAATGAATAAATAAATAATATTTGGTGTTTTAATATCTTGGTTTCAGGCACCACCAGCATGGCCGATGGCAGGCGAGAATAGGCAGAGTTGCCGGAAACAAAGACCTTTACCTTGGCACTTTCAGTGAGTCATCGCATATCTTCCATATGTTGACATCAATTATTGTGTTTTTTGTTGCTTTCTATCCCCTCCATACATGTGCTTTCTTCAAAAGGAAATAAGTTGCTAATTTTTTATTTACAAAATACAAAATATAATCTATAGATGATGACCCCTTTATTTTTTAATGGGCGACAATGAGGTTTGAACTTCGATCTCTCGCAATCTAACCAAACCCCTTACCACTAACCCATGTGCTTATATATTTTTTTTATTTGTTTGTTATAATAGTTTCTGACTTGACAATTGTAGCAATTTATTCATTATTAACTTGGGCATTCTTCGTTACTTAAAAATTAGGCACTCAAGAAGAAGCTGCAGAAGCCTATGACATTGCAGCTATCAAATTTCGGGGACTAAATGCTGTCACAAACTTTGACATGAGTCGTTATGATGTAAAGAGCATTGCAAATAGCACACTTCCCATTGGGGGTCTATCTAGCAAGAACAAGAATTCAGCAGATTGTCTATCTGAGAGCAAAAGCCACGATGCAAGCCGA
Organism: Abrus precatorius; assembly: GCF_003935025.1. Classification (NCBI taxonomy): domain Eukaryota; kingdom Viridiplantae; phylum Streptophyta; class Magnoliopsida; order Fabales; family Fabaceae; genus Abrus; species Abrus precatorius. The sequence continues at coordinate 33,067,820 of NW_020874428.1, read as the reverse complement.
TCAGATGAACGAGATCCATCATCAGCTTCATCCGTAACCTTTGCATCACATCAACCTTCGAGCTCTACTTTAAGCTTTGCCATACCCATAAAGCAAGACCCTTCAGATTACTGGTCCATCTTGGGGTATCATAACCCTTCCCTTGAAAATAGTGGCGTTAGGAACACTACTAATGTTACTACAACAACCTCTTTTCCATCTTCCAACAATGCCACTGCTAGTACCACACCCTTCCACATGGACTTCTCCACTTGTCCCTCAAACACAAGCAATGATAACAATGCCGCGTTTTTCAGTGGAGGAATCTATGTTCAGCAACAAAGTGGTGGTTGTGGAGGTGGAAACAGTGGTTCTCCTTCTACTTCTTCAAGCTGTTCAATCCCATTCGCCACGCCCATATTTTCTTTAAATAGTAATAGTAGTTATGAGAGTGGTTCTGGTTATGGAAACTGGATTGGACCTACCCTGCACACATTCCAAACCCATGCAAAACCCAGTCTCTTTCAAACTCCAATATTTGGCATGGAATGAGCTCATGCACGAGGTGGGATGAGAATCTGTGCATATAATGATGAAAGGGGAAGGACAGTGGTGATGGCATTTTAGCATGCAATGCAAGGCAGCAAGGAAGGACTAGTCTTTAGCATATGAATGAGTTGGACTGACAGTCATAATTCATCACAACGTAGCTAGCTAGCTGACACTGTACTAACTCAAAGTTCCTTTGTTTAGTCTTCCATGAATTTCCTTTTCCGTTTTCTTTCTTTCTCTTTTTTTTATTTTTCGTTTTCGCTTTTAGCCTTTTGTCCTTGTTAATATATACTGACATGATTTTATGAGCATAATGGGAAAGAAATCCTTTTGTGATCCCTTTCATTTCATTTATGTTAGTATCTACTTGCCGTTTATGTGAAAGGCATTTAATGCCTGTGTTGGTGTACCTATGTTGTGTCTTAACCTATTTTGGTAAATTCGCATCAATTTAGGTGTGTGTCCGAGTGGAGTAGTTTATTGTGTTCTTTAAAAATTGATTAAAATTAGTAAGTGCACAAATCAATTAGCATGTGGATTTATGATTTTAAATTTGACCTCTTAATTCTCAAATCTATTTATTCTCTCTAGTTTTGACCTGATGACTTATGTGTAATTAAGTGCTTAATTAGTATAATGTGACGCAGCAAGGGACACATCTTTGTCCATATGGTTACTGGTATGTGACTTATGTGCCACGGAAAAAGCTGAAATTATATTCGTTCAGGTTCAGTGTGGCTGAGTAGCCTCGGGAGAATTTGAACTCTGGCGTTTATTGTGAGTGCGCATCTCTTTCTCTTTCGGTTGGACTTGTTTCACATGCAAGCACACTCTGTACTTTAAGCGTCATGGTCATTTGCTTTTACTTTTTACCAAGAAGGAAAAATTATTCAAAATACTTTCTTTATAAATAGTGCATATTTCTTTTGGTTTATCTTTTAGTTACAAAATTATTTTAAATAGTCATATAATAATATCATGATAAACAAAAATATAAAGCAAACATAAGCAACATCGATCTCTTGCACTTAATTCGTAACAACGGTTTCAATAGTTGTTGTTCTTAATTTAGTAAATAGATATCCAGAATATAATGATTTGTATTCATTTCAGATAGATGTTCCCGTTTAATAAGCTATTTACGACTTAATCAAAACAAAGGTCAAACTTTGTTGCTCAAGAAATTCGTCACGGATAGTTCAACTTGAGCTCTCGTTTAGGTGGTGTAAAACAGTCCACCAACAAAAAAGATCGTTAGTAAGGTAAACAAGTTTTTAAAAAAGTCATCGTTTTAAATATACGTTACCTTTATATTACTTTTTCATTTTTAGTTGGGTAATGACATTAAAATTACACTTTTCAACACTTCTCATTTTAAACAAAAATATTAAAAATAGGTATGAATTATGATGTATAAATAATTCATGTACGACGTACTACAAGTTCTTAAAGGGTAGATCCTACACAATTAAACCAGATGCTTTTTATATATATAAAAATGTCCAGGTAGTTCATTAAACCTTATTTGGTCAGATTAAATGTTTTAGCCTTTTAGTGTGTTTCTATCTCTCTCCAACTTTTGTTCTACAATAAGTAGCACATCAATTTATTGTAATTAACTATTCTTTCTCTTTCCCGTTTGCACGATCCTAATGGCCACTCTCCACAGTTCAGCGTGTATACAAACTCAAACTCTCTAGGAGGACTGCAATAATTGGTCTTATATATGCTTCAGTACTATTTACATTAGAAAGGTAAGTCGGGGGCCACTAATTATGAGGGAGCACAATTTTGACCAAAAGTTGGATAATCAAAATTCAAAAGTGAAAAAAAAGAAAGCGTAACTAGCTAGATCATGATACACATAGGACAGAAACAAAAACCATAATATTGTTAAGTGTTGTTGTGAACTTTTTTGGATGGGTCCCTCCCTTTTAGATAGTTACAACTGGACTTCAGTTTAGAGACAAATAGTTCAAAAATTCAAAGAAAAATAGAATAAGAAAAGGAGGGAATAGAAGGGATCACAAAAAAAATGTGTCTTTTCTTGTCTCTTATTAAACCCTCTAAGGATGATGACTGCCCTCTGTACCTTTCGGCGCTTATTAGATCCTTCCCCACCATGCCCTCATCTTTGACCATTGTTTTGACTATTGCATCTTTTTGTTTGAAGCACTATCATATATTGAATCGAAGTGTACTGAAAATGGAAGCTATAGCACGAATACGATATGTTTCTGAGTAACTCTCCGATAACATTAATTCCAACCCCTTAATCTGAGCAAGCTTTTATCTTTTGCCACAAACGATAACGAAAAGAGAGAGAATATTCCAATATTTTGGTCGTTTTATATATGATGAAAAGAGGTGTCATGGAAACTGTTACCATGCATGAGGGTAACCTAATGCGAACCCCCTTTTCCTCGCTGACCGATTTAACCGCGAGTACACAGCACAATTAACTAAATAGTAAAACGAATTTAATTTACCTTTAATGATGCATAGATTACTCAGATCGTGCGGTTAGCTTCTATAATTATTTGATATCATGCATTTTCTAACTATCATATCATATGCTCGCATCACGTTGATGGTGGGGATAGGGTATCGATTAATATCAATCAATTACCGAGTTCGATTAATTAATCATGCTGCTTTTTCATGAAACAAATTGACCAGAGTTATCTGTTTAATTAATCAACTGGACTATATGAATTGTGTGCAAAATTAATTTTTAATATTTGTAAACAAAATTATTAAACTGAGAGTGAAGTAAGTTTGAGAGAGAGAGATATTTATTGCTCATAATACCCGTGGTGATTACACAACTTAGTAATAAAGTCAAAGTTGTATGTCTTAGTTACTTCGCAACTTGGTGGAGCCTTATTAGCTATCAGCCTTTTTTAGGGGAAATTTTATCCGTTAATTTGAGTCACATAAAAATATGTGTATTTGCAATTGTTTGCACATGCAAATCTCACATATATGGTCTCTCCATATGAGTCTTGAATAGCCATTATTTTACATTCCTTCTTAAAAAATTTAATCCGAATCGCATTATTATAGGAACTTAGGTACCAGTGGCTAGGAGCTATAGAGGTATGAAAGTCCCAGAAATATGTTGCCCTGAATAATGAAGGTCTTGCATATGTTCGCCAAATGAGCCTTTGTCTGCTCAAAAGCTTGCCTACAAATTCTTAAAATGTTTTAGTTAAACAAAATACCACACTCGCTATTATAAATAAATAAAGATAAATATCATCGCAGTTATTCTCCAGTGTAGAAACCCTAGTAATCACCGTTAAAGATTAGCATTTATAGATAATGTGATGAATGTCTTTCAAATTAAAAAGAAGGCTCCAAGTTTAAATTTATTTCCAGATATAAGCCATTGTAATGATTTATAGAGAAAACCGAAATATATTATACATGAAAGTCAAGTAGGTTTAAAGTGTGAGAAGGATATTGAATATTTACCACACAAAATAAGAACTTCAATATTTAAATGTAGAGGCACAGAGAGAAAAACGCGAGTGGGCATCGATTAATTTGCACCAAAGTATTTGATAATTAGCTGGTATTAGTACTTTATGTCAACCTAACTGAAATTATGCGTTCAAACCAAGTTGACAGGCACATGCGATATCTTAAAAAGGCTACACTTTGAAATGGAACAAAATGATAGTCAAATGTAAAACTGCATAAAGCTCACCCTTTCCTTTTTCTTTTTTTTTCTTTGTTAAATTTGTGCGTAGGGGACCTCTTTTTCTGTTTCTTTCTTTGTAGCTTTTCTTGTGGGTGAGTTAAGTCACAATCTATGTTCCCCATATGTTTTGCCTACAAACAAGTTATGTCGGCCATAGGATAATACAAACACCCACCTTAACTTTATTCATTTATTAATTACATGTCTTCTTTTTCTCTCTTACTCGGTGAGTACCTTTGACTGAGGCCAAGAATTGAAAGGCAGCAGTATCTTAGCTAGCTAGCAACCAAACCCACTATTTGTTTGTTTGATTTTTTTTTCTTTTTCTGTTAATATAATGATGAAAGGATTAGAGGAACTTTGCCTTTCGAGATGCGAACAAGAAGTCGTGGATCAAGGACACCATGACAAATTGTGCTTATCTATAAATCTATATAATTAGTATCTCCGACACTTTTTAAATTACTGTGTAGACGGAATTATTATAATCATTTGTTAATATTATGATAATCATGCGTCGATGAACCCTCACGTGCTTTTCTGACTACGGTGCTCCGGCGAAGCGTGCGGTTGAATGCCAGAACTAGATTGCCTAGATCTTCTTTCTCTCTCTTTGCTTAGTTTATCTTTATGATAAATGTTAATTAAGACTAAAAAAATATTCATTGTTTTAAATGTACATAATCTTTTATGTTTAATTTCTTAACACTATTTTTACATATTTTTCAATTTTTGTTGACGTGAAGTTTCAGACCGAAATGTATGATAAAAGTATCATCTGTTAATGATTTAATATTGAATTAATTTTTATAATATAATGTTTTTCTAATAAAAATAATAGTTTTAAACAAGTTTTTAATCCTTAAAAAAAATTATTAATTTTTTATTTAGTCTCTCATTTTTTAAAACAAATTGCTAATTTTTTTTCTCTATTTTTGTATGGCCACTTTGTTAATGATTTATTATTTTTATTATTATTATTTTGTTATCTACCTATGTGGCATTTGACCTGGCTCAGAAAATAACTTGTCTCAATTTTAAAATCCTAACCTTAAACCTCATTTTATTCATACATGTAAAAAATATAATGATGTTAATGACATATTATGTCTATGCCACATTTTAATTAAATTATATGAATTAGCACATATGTTATGTAATAAATAATAAAACAAGTTAATAAATCATTATTAAAAAAATCTAATAAAAATGGAGAATGGTTTTTCGTACACTAGATTATAAAAAAATACAAAAAAAAGAATAAAGTAGAAAATTTATAATTAATAGCGTGATGTATTATACAGGCAAATAACATTATTATCATAAAATATTAATATATCAAATGCTAATATAAAATTTATTATTTTTCAGGTACAGATCTTTAAAATCTATACTAATAATTTATTTTTGTTAAACAAGGACTATTAAAAAAAAGTTATCTTATTACATAATAAATTTTTCTAGTGATGGTGAGTTTTGTTTTTCTCATTTTTGAGATTGAATAGTATATGAATCTCTTATTATTTTAAAGAAATTTTTTTATTTAGAAACATTAATAATGAATTGAAATAAATAGAATAAATGGTTAAATTCAAGTCAAGGATAACATTACTGTTTCCTATTTTATTTTGACAAAAAGTGGTTAGTTGTAGACCTTACGTAAATTTTTCTTAAGAATCAATTTGATAGAGCGTATTTAGTAAATTGGCATATATAACAAGTCAAATTATGGTCACATTGTTCAACTTAATTCGTAACGATGAAGGTGAAATTGTGGACAGAAAAGCTTGTACAAAATCCCTGACAAGTCCCAGTGCATGCAGTGGGCGCCCAAAAGCAAAACCAATTCATATACAAGGTTCTCCAGAAATTTGCAGAAACAGATCCTTCAGCAAAGTGAGCAAACAACAATTTGATGTAAATTAAAACTACAAAAACATGGAAAGAATATATATATATATATATACACACTACAAGGTGTCCCTGTTGATCCCTGCCGATAATCTATTCTAAACAAAGGTACCATGCTTTGGTTGTTTTAGCATGCAATGCTAAAATGCCTACACTGCCTTTGTTACAAACCAAGTTATACGCTTTAAAACTACGTGAAAAATATAACTTATAGCATTGGAGAATACTTGATATTTAAGTGAATTTAGTCTCAATCCAAGAACGCTGGGAGCTGCACTATATAGGGCTTGGCATCTCTATAGCTTCAAAGTCAAAATATTTTCAATGAGAAGTAGATATGCTAAAGTTCAGTGATCACTTTTATTACTTGCACCGTACCTTTTTCTTATTTAAGGCACATTATTATTTGGAAGAGAAGAAAAAAAATGACTCATGGTTGCGAAGATTCTATTTTCTTAAAATAATTAAAAAAATTTATATGAGTAACATTTTTGTTGTTGCCCTCAAACTCAACTCAGCCCAATCAATTAAAGTATACAGAAGAGCAAATCGTCAACAAATTAGTGAAAGGCCCATTCTTTTAATACGGTGAACGAATAAAATGGTAAAAAAAATAAAAAATACTATTTGCATAAAGGCCTCTGGCCCGTGATTTGGTTGAAAACGTGGATCTTCTGAAGTTTTTGAGATATTGACAAAAACAGTTGTTGGTTTGAAAGCTATAGCCTGCATATTCCACAATTTGATAGCTGCCAGAACTATGTTTGCAAATTATTATATTATTATTATGCACCAAAATATATATATATATATATATATATATATATATATTATTATGAGTATTCAAGATATTTCAATTTACATTGATTATCTTTGCTGCTTGTTTTCTGTTCAACTTTAAGCCTAAGTGCATAGCTTGGCTACAGATCAAAATTTAGATAATGCACAATAATGATCTCAACGCTAATATCATGTTAAAAAATTGCATCTAAGTTCAAACATTTTAAAAGATGTTTGGCCGGCCTAATGCTAATGGGCATTAATATGATTAATATGAGCTTAATCAAAAGCCCAGCATAAATAATTAAAAATGAACATTTAGATAAATACTAATAACAAACATATAGATTGCAATAACAATTTTAATGATATTTACCAAAAAGATAAAAGGGGTAAAATGAAGAGTTTAAATTTTGATCTCAAGTGTAAAGTATTAAGTCATTTTAAACTAACTTTTGGCGATGAAATCTGTCTACATTTTTATTGGTAGCTAAGATAAAAAAAAAAAACAAATTTTTGATCAGATGATGATATTTTAATAAAAACATTTTTTTGATAAAATGAGGGTTCCCTATCTAAAAGCAATAAAAAGTGAAGCAACATCGTTAAAATAATTTGATATTATCATAGGTCAAATTCTTTGTTTCTTTTTCGCAGACACAGGTCAATTAATTTTTTTTGTCATTTCTCTCACTCTTTTTTTCGTAATCAGACAAATTCTTTAAATAATACATGTGCAACACTGCCAACACATATTTGAGAAACTACACGAATTTATCTTGTTGGGTCAATAACACGAATAACCCCTAACAAAACCACGGCCCAGTACCCATCAGTCGATACTCAGAATTTAAGTCCAAACAGAGGCTATTTTATTTTTTTAAATCATAAGATTTAATGTTAAAAATATTGACATATTAAATATCTTTTAAAAAAATGATTTTGAAAGTAATTTATAAAAATTTTCACAATTAAATACTCAAAATATTTATATATTAATATAAATTTAAAAACTCTTATACTTAATCTGAATTTTTCATTTAACGAGTTATAATTTAGTACTTTATTGATATTTAGATATAAGTTAAATAAAAAATTCAGATCGAATATAAATTTTTTTATATTTATACTGTTATAAAAAAATATTATATATATATATATATATATATATATATTATCGTTTGTACACCAGAGTATTTTGTAGGAATAACTTGTACAAATGTTAAAAACTGTCTTGGCCAAAATGTCAAATAAAATAAAAACGTTGAAACTTGTATACTGAATCAAGATAAGCTGTAGGAAAATGAAATTTGGAGAACGTTCAAAAGCTTCTTATTTTATAATACTAATTAACTTATCTTAAATCTTAAGACTATTAGTTATTCATTTACATAACTAAGATTCAGAAGACGAAACTTCTTAAAGTTTATGCCAAGTAGTGTAAAATTGTCAGACAGAACCTGTAAAAACTTTTAAGATAATCTTTGTGTAATTGTGGTGATGTTACCGTGAGACTAAAAGATGAGGGGGAAAAAAAATGGTAAATTGATAATGACAATACTGCATGGAACGAGGAGTATATATGACAAGGGAAAGGCAACTTCACGTGAAAATGTGATTGTGTGGTTGGCATCAGGAAACTTGACTCAAATGTCTTCATATTTTACTTTTTAGCTCTATTACACTTCTAAGCATGCATGGGGAGTTATAGTAATGGTAATGGTATCTCAAGCCCCACTCACTATTGATTATGGCTGTTGCCATTGGACGCTGAATCTGATCCTAATTTCACTAAGCCTGTATTGGGGAATCAAATCCCCAATTAATTTATCATTTTTCAGTACATGTCTAAAGATATACAATATCTATGCTCGAATAGAATTATTTGATACATATGGTTTACAAAAATTAATAAATGATATTTTTAAAAAAATTAAAAAATTTAATATAATTAAAAAAATTTAAATACTAAAAAAATTAATTAATTAAGATGGAGAGAGAAGGTTGTGCACTAATTGACACATGAAAGAACAATTTACCAATTCCCCCCTTTCAAAAGTAGCTTGAAAGAAATGTCATATATCCGGTTCTTAAGATTAATTTAATGGGCATGAAAATGGATTTTTTTTCTAGGAAAATGGACAGAAATTTGAGTAGTTTAAAAATAAAACGTTTGATTTCTATTTTAAAAATAGTTTTCTATTTTTAAAAATAAAATATAATACTATTAATAGTTTGTAGTTTTGTTACTAATAATTGTAAAAATATCATATTATTTTATCAAAGTATAGTTATTCAAAGATTTAAACACATCATCAAATTAATTTTTTGAGCTTTTTTGTAACCAATTTAAATTTTTATAAGATGAATACATTCACATTTTAGATCTTTAAAGGATTATTTTAATGATTATAGATTATTTTTTTTAAAAATAATTTGATAATAAAATATTTAAAAGGGTGGCATTTTTGTTTGAGAGATTAATTTTACAAGTAAACTTTTTCAAGGGCTAGTGTGGTTAGATTAAATTGAGGGTTTTTTCACTCCTTTTTTTTTTATTGTTTTTATTTTAATTTTAAAAAATGTATATTGTTTTCACCAATGGTCATATTTTAAAACAATTAATAAATAGAGTGAAAATAATGCAATATGTTTATAGTTATTAACAAAATAAAATAAAATAAAAACTCATAGCTTAATCACAGGCATGAAATATACCAATCTACCATTGAATTCAGGTAATTAGGTGTATCTAAGGAGTTTATGAAGCAGTTTGTGTCCACAGTACGTACGTATATATATCATCAATCAAAACTTTGATCTGTTTAATTGATTTTTTATTCCTGGTTTTACCTTTTATTATTACAAGTGATGTTAGTTGGGGATACTTTTTATTACTCGTATGCATGCTTGTCTGTGTCCTAGAAAGATAGAAATAAAAGGTCAGTACCATGCTGGTTTTCACTGAAAACCAAAAAGTATTATGGACTTTTTCTTCTGAATATTTTTTTACTTAAAAGTGCTCATCATCAAGTTGCTATTTTATTTAGAAACAGCACAATTGCATTCGAAGATCGACCTTGAGCAAACAGAGAGAGAAATATTGTAGTACTCCTAGTTCATCAATGGTGTTTGTAAGTAGGACGAAGATTTCAAGACCCTTCTCCTCGTTCCAACTGGTAGCAGTATATGTTTCTTTAATGAAAAGTAACTAAATAAACGAATAAGTAAATAATACAGTGGTAAAATGTATTCTTTTATATATCTTATGTTCTTTTGTAGGGAAAATTTTTAAAAGTGAGTATTTATTACGTAAAAATTAAAAAAGTACAATAATAAAAATTTTATTTAATGAAATGCATTATTTTATATATTTAAAATCAACTTTAAAATTAATGATAATTTTTTTCACCTTTTAAAATATAAAGCGTTATTTTTTCTCCCTTATACCTTGGTATTGAAAAGTGAGAGAAAAGATTAATGAAGTGATGCCATAATACTTCAATAAATTAATAATAATTTAATATGTTATTTTCACTAGCAATATACAGTGACTATTCTATGATTTTCACAATTCTAACGCAATTATGTTAAACGTACTCCTCTTTTCTTTCTTAGGTCTTTTTTAAAAAAGTGTTTTTATTATTTTGCACCTACATGCTTTTAGAAAGTTGATGATTTTTTTATATAAATTTTTAACTTTAATTTTAATATTAATGAGTGAAAAGATTAATAAAATGATAATAGTAATTAGTATTTTACTAATCCACGTATCGCATGCATCGAATTACTACTTATAATTACGTTATCTATTGTTGTAGTGGTATGTATCAAACATGGACTTGGTTCTAATTGGATAGATTATCAATTTGTCGATAAATATTAAATGTTAGTGGGATGATTGCAATTGTGACTCTGTCTCCATACCCCACTTCATTTCGGTGCTCCAAAACTTGGCTGCTTGTTATTCTCCTGCTGTCGTGCATATATACATAGGGAATTGGCTGTGTTTCTTTGTGTCTGCATTATTGTGAAATCAGAATATTCTAATAATTATATGTTTGGTGCAAGAATTTGAAGCAATAAACAAAAGCACTGTAATGAGGAAACCTTTGATGTTGATTTTGTACGAAAAGTTAAATTACATGATATGGTGAACCACCCCCATCAATTCTTTTATTATCATTCACTAAACAATTGGATTAATCTCAATCTACTATTTTCGTTTTGTGTTGCGTACAACAATTAGCCATGAGATGTCTTGCCATGGAGGGAGGAAAAAAAGCATGTGGAGACAAAAGAGGGTAGCTGGACTTGACCTAATTTTTTGCAGCTAGACTTTTCTCGCTACACAATTGTCCATTGTAATTGTGAAATTGTTTCATCTTTCCATTATAAAATCTATGCAACACGCATAAAATTTATGTATTTTAATATTATTTAATATATTTATATAAAATATTATTTTATTAATTTAACCGTTAAAACTTGACTAAATTTTGTGCAAAATCTTATAAAAATAAAATAAAAGTGAGAATATGTCTATCTATCAAAATATATAGAGGTGATAGGTGGCAAAGCACGTACAGCTTTAAACAAACCATGCACATGCAAATGATTTTGGCCTAAGCTGTTGTTAGAAAAAAAGTAATAACTCATTAATCATTACTGTTAACTCGTGGTTCATGGTTGTCTTAAATACCTTCGGCCAAAGTAAGGAAGAGTGTGCAAAGATTCCCCCTTCTTATATATATATATATATATAAAAGAGCAAGTTCCTCTCGTATTGATGTAAATTTAAAAATCTTTGTTTAATCTGAATATTTTATTTGATTTATATTAAATAGTTAATCAAATAATAAATTATAATTTATTAAATATAAGTTAAATAAAATGATAAAATGTAAACGTGAGAAGTTATATATATCAAAAGGTAAACTTGAGCCAGTTAATGTATTTGCCATCGTAGCATTATGACTGAACTGTTACAGTACATGGAAAAGGCAGAGCAGAGCAAGCCAATAACAGAGCGGAGCAAGCCAATAACAGAGCGGTTAGTAACGAGAGTTACTGATAGGAGGGACTCTTAAATGTTTTGTTTATGTCGTCTACACACGTTACATAAATTTTAATTTTGATATCTATAATATTATTTATTGAAGTTTTTAGTTATTATTAAATGAATATGTGAGAAATATTGACACATGTTAATTTTTATGTCGTGTGTCATTTTTATAAGAAGTATATAAGTAGTTGAAATTAAAATTAATAATTTTAAAAAATAAAGACTAAAATAAAAAATATTATAAAAAGTTACAACACACAAACACACACAATATATATATAATTTATTTGTTTCTAGGTTGTTTAAAAATTTAAATAGTTTTTATCGACTCTGACCAAATAGTTTAATTTTTATTTATAAAATTAAAAATCATTCAGCTCTGCAAATATAACCTAATTAATGTGACACGTATTGACACAATATAAAGCATGAGAAAGTGTCCTTGAGAGAAGAAAACAGAGAATTGCTCTGTTGACGGAGTGGAAGAAATTGTAGACTCTGCTCCATCATTATAGTTGCGAAAAAGTGGCGTGGCTGAGACAGATTGTTTCGAACTCATCATTGACAATCAATATGTTAAGAGAAAGGTAATTTGGATAACCAAGATGCGTCTCTGAACACGATGGACCCTTTAAATTTAAGGTCCAATTATCCAACAAAAATAACTAAATTATTTTTTCTTTTAAAATGCTAAAGTTTGAATAGACACAACGTGTACGCTTTTAACTGTAATCTTTATCTAACCTTTGATTTTGCTGGCACCTTTGCTGCTTTCACACACAAAGAGAAAAATCGCTTTCTATAGTTTCCTCATCGTTACACTTATAATTCCATGCATGATTACAACTATATTTCTATTTTTATACTTCAACCATCATACCCTTTTTTCCTTCACTTCTATTACTAATTAAACTAACAAAGTAATCAAAACACCAATAATTAAATGAATATTTTTAATCCATTAATACCTATGCGTATTAATTTTCTACTTCCATTTTTCTCACTAAACGCAGCTCTAATAGATTTTGTAAGTAATCGCTACGTACCAAGCTCTGGCGTGTAAAGTGGAGAGTGATCAACCATTGATCGATTAGCCTCTCACTTTCATGCATATTCTTTTGTGGTTCTTTTTGAATCTTTCACTTTGCAGAAACATATATAAAATATGAACAATTTGCTTTTAAATTTTTATTTTCTTTTACTTTAAGGCCATTTATAGTTATGGGTTAGACTGTGAGGGAACTCTATCTGGCTTTTTTTTTTTCCTCTCGTTTGACGTTTCCTCTTGAAGCATACTTTTACACCCCCTTATTAGGCTCTGCTTTTTTGTCACATCTTTGTGTGATAATTGTGCATTGTGTGGCTTTTTCTGACTTTCTCCCTGATTTGATTAAGGCGATTTTAAGGATATTCATGACTTGTATTTTACGTGAAAATATGGTATATCATAACACAAACAAGTGCTTTTTGTATTTGACAAATATCACCCAAAAGCAGGCACCAGTGTAGGAAGTAGTACTTCAACCAAAATGGTTTAATTTTCCTTTTCTTTTAATTCCATTCCTCAATATTCTTACTTTTAATCAATCCATGCCTTTTATATTAGGAAAATGAAGATCCTATAAAAATTTCAGCTGTTAAATTATTTCAGCTTTAGCTTATAAAACTTTTTAATGACAGAGCATATTAGTTTAAATCGAAAAGTTGATATATTGAACTGTTAAAATATTGCATTTGTTTTTCTTTGCACACACACACCTACACACCCCTCAACCACCAAGTAGAAAGTGATTTATGATCTTTAGAATATGATAATGTCACAAATTGATGAGCAAATCGCTTTTACTTTAATAGCAATACTAATAATCTAGAACCATCTTGACTTGACTATTCGGCGTTTATTTTTGTTTTCTATGTTGTCTACCAACTCTTGGTTAGTTCAATATTACATTTTGATTCCGTTGTGTCCTTATATATGAATTGTGACTTTATTATATTTCTTTTGTATTATTGGGCATGTCATAAATGTAAACATATTGTAAAGGCTGTGGGTGAATTATTTTCTCATTCACAAGAAATATAATTTGAATTTATCGGAGCTAAAGACTATTTTAATTATTGTGATTGCTAGCTGCAACAGAAACCATGTCCAAACATCCAGTATAAATGGCAAATAAGCAAAACAGAGGTGATAAAAGTTGGTGGGGACATGACCTATGTATAAGAATTGAAGTCAAAGTTTCCTCCTTACTATTCTTTGTCTTTTCACCACGATTATTCTAGTAATCATAATAATTCTTTGGAGTTTATAATTACCTTCACACAGTAACTCTTCTTTTGGGGCTAATTATTTCACACAGTGATTTGGACAAGTAATCGCGTTTATAGATAGCAAGGAAAACTTATAAGGCTATAAGGAATGCAATGATTTTCATGTCATCATTGATGACAAGGACCACCCAAAAATATGAATGAAACAAGAGGACCACAAAGAGGATAATAATTGTTGGTGAACCATGGCCACCAATAGAAATTTCTTTATGGAACAGCCAAGCCAATAATAGTGATAATTAATTATAATATCACTAGTAATGATTCCCAATCGTATATGTAAAATGTATCCAAATCTTTACATAGCTATAAACAAGATATATTCCTTTCATAATTTATAAGTGATCGAGATGCGCAAAGATTATATATACACAAATGGTTCTTTGATATATACTTCCAACGCTAGTTTTTCTTTTTTTTTCACCTGCATGGCAGCTGCCAGCTGGAATAACCTAATCTTATTTTGCTTTAGAAAAGTCGCTTGAGCTTGTTTGTGAAGGGATTGCATTATTATATATAACCCTTGACGTTTACATTATTTAAACAATAATTGGCAACTAATCCTTGCACACATTTATATGTGATCTGTCTAATGCAGTTTAAAAATACTGCAAAACTGTAAGGATTTTTCTTTTTTTAAGATCAGAGATGATGACATGTTTTCAAGTTAAAAGAGTAAAAGAGAATTATACATGATAGAATTTAAATCTAAATAGATCAATTACATGCATGCGAATATAATTAACCAGACTTCATATCACTACGTTAACGCTTTGAATTACTTTTTTATTTAGTCTTGGGAGTTGGGGTTATAAGCACATGGGGGCAATATTTATGATAGTTTTGGGTTTTTAGTTTCTTGGGAGTAACTTGTTTGAACATCCACAGAGATAACATTAAGTAAGTAGAAAACCAGCCAACAAAGAAATTAAAACCCGGATCTGGAAGACTCGAACTGTTTATTATCTCAATCACATGCATTGTACGTTTTAAGGCATTGATTAATTCAATGATCCATGGAAGTCATATGCTCTTTCCATCCTTTCTATCTGATCTTTTTTTTATATTTTTTATTAATCTTTGATGCAAGATTCTTTACAAAATTTTAAAAATATTTATTATTTTGGATATATATTGTCTTTGTTATTAATTCTTTATGACTTCTTATAACTAATATAATAATAAAATTTAACTTTAACTACAAATAAAGTCAGAATGTTATGATTAACTTTTAAAAAAGATCAACACATTGACTATTTTTGATAATTTTTTTAATCTGTATAATTTAGTTGAAATGATTTTATATAACAAAATAAGAAAAGAGTACACTGATAATTAGCTTTTAAAGATGTTTGAAAGAGTTTATAAAGAGCTTATTTAAATTTATTATTAAAAAGGGTGATGTTTTCATTAATTATTTTTGTCTTATTTTAATATATAATTTTTTCAGGGAAATTTAATGAATTTTTGTTTATTTTTATAAGATCTGTATTTAAATTTAAATATAATTTATTAAATAAAACTATTTATTTAGATTTATCCTTAATCTCAAAAAAATAAAAATGAATATTGCTTTTGTTCCAATTTAAATTTCCTAGAGCAGGTGGATAAAATAAACAGAAAAAAAATTGTAATCATGCATGTATTTATTAACATTGTCTATTTTTATATATTAATATTTGTGGTCGGACGATGCTTATCACAAATAGCATAAATTATAATGTTTTGTTTATGTTTTATTAATAATTTATTTATCTATAATATAAAAGTTCTTTTACTAAAGATGTTATATGATTTTTTTGGTTAAATTCTTGTAGTTTATGACTTCTATTAACTTGTACATTTCATAACCAGTAAAAAGTAAAAGAAAAAAAAATCAAATATTATACGTGAAAGATTATAGTTAAAGATCATGAAATTTATAAATAAATGATAAACAATGCTTAGTGAATATTATATAAATATTTTTTATATTTTTATTTAATATTAATATAAATAATATTTTTATTTATTTAAATTAACAAATTTTAATTGCTATTTATTTCAATTTTTGAAAAAAAAAACTAATGTTAAAATTAAAATATGAAAGGTTCTCTATATGAAAGATTAAGAAACACATACATGAAATAAATTAATTTTTTTAAAATTAAATAACTTAAGTACAGAAATTAAAATTGAAAATCATAACAATATAATGGGGAAATTTATTAAATTTTTTTAACTGATGAAAACAAAAATTTAAAAGATTGAGAACATAAAAAGTCAAGAAACATTAAATAAAAATAAAAAAATGATAATTTTAGCCAAAAAACTTGAAAATGATACATAAAATTTAACACTTTTGCATAATAAGTGTGAAAATAGGAGATTCTAATACAGTGAGTCTTATTGAAAAATCGACAAGCAAAAGCAAACAGCCATTCCATGGCATGATTATTCATTTCGTCGGCGCCATCTGCCGCACCACCTTATCTCTATACCTTTTGTTTAATTTAGGCAAATGTCATTTTCATTTCAACCATAATCTACTTTTTCTTTTCATTTTCTTTCATTTCCTTTGGACCATTCATAATGCTCCACCCCAATATTATATTCATCTTATATAGTCTGTTATTCGGTTGGGATCTGGCTCGTTATCTTCATGTTTTTTATTATTATTATTATTAATCTCAAATGTTCATATTACATCCCCGATTTTTATTCATAATTTACCTTGGATTTTTTGTTTTTTTTGAGGAACCAGTTTAAGCATTGTAGCAAGGATCTTGTTTTTCTGAACTAATTAAAACCATAATCATAAAAAAAGGAGCGTACAGATGGGTGAAAAATGCAATCTTTTCCCCCATTTCAGAACCATAAATTTGCTTAAAGCAGTAATATCTCTTAAGTACAGTACCATATATGGAAGAGAACCAACAACCATAGAACATGTTAAACATCTAATTTTCCTTTTTTCAATGTAGAAGAAAGCAAGCATTATTAATATGTCGGGTGTGCAATATAAGCTACAAACCAATTGCAAACGAGGGAGTGAGTGGTGTGAGATGGGAAAGGATCACCCAGCACTATCACTGTACAAGTAAGTTGTGAACAAACCTCTCTCTCTCTCAAAAAAAAAAAATAAAAAATTTAAAATAAATAATAAACCCCACACTTTCTTCCTTACACTGCAGTAATTTGTGGGACAACTAATGCTAATTGACCATATCACCCCTCTTGTTGACTCTGATCACACATGTGGGTATCCCTGGCTCTGCCATGCCAACAAAATTTAACACTCCCCATTATCCAATCGTGTGCCTTTGCTATATGGATAATTTTGTCCCTCTCTCAGAAAAGAAAAATATCTGTCTATACAAATAAATCCTTATTATACCACAAAAATAAAAAAAGCATTTTTAAAACAGTATCATTAAAAGTATTAACAAAATAAGTATTCCTAACTAATTCTTTGAATTTTCACTGTCATACACTTTTATCCAGATAAATAATACATAAAAAACAAGCATCGAGATTTAATAACCATTAAAGTGTCCATTATCAGTTGAAAAAAAACTCGAGTATCAAACAAAGTAAGAATCATAATTAAAATTTCATGCACCTTGTTGGCTCATTACATTCTTTATATTCAAACCATACTTAAAAGTACAATGTTTGTAAGTCACATTTTAATTACTGATAATATATATGAAGATAATTTTGCAAAAAGTAAAAAAATATCATTGACAACAAATAAAGATAAAAATAGACAAGACGTAGTTAAAATATTGTCATGCAATGGCGAGTGAGGGCACATCACTCCCTATGGATGTAGGTGTATTCTTGAAATTTCTGATGCATGAATTTATGGTGCAGGTTAGTGATGGGATATGGTGTATGTGGATAGTACAATAACTAGGACACACCAAAATATAAATGCAGGGTCGCCTAATGGGTACTAGAAAAGAGGGATATTTTGGTAAATTAGGATGTTGGACTATTCCAATTTCCAACAGAACCAAAGCTGAATTGTAAAATTGTTGTTGAGTGAGTGAGTATCGCAATATCAATAGCAACACAATAGCATGCACCTCTTTTTATTTTATTTTATTTTATTTATTGATTGATTTTTATCTAACAAACAACGCAAGCACTTTTCTCTCTCTCTCTCTCTCTCTCTCTCTACAATTGGAAGTTTTCTCTCTCTAAAGCAAGGTCCTCCACTTCCAATCTCCTTCTTTTACACAGAGAGAGAAAGAGATTGTGTGTGAGACCAATTTTCGGTTAATGGATTCGTTCTCTCTTCTAGAATTTCAAGCATCTTTTCTTGGTATTTGTTATTTCATTTTCTCTCTCTCTCTCTCTCTCTCTCGGGTGATGATGATTTTTTCCCCCTTCAATTTATGGTTTTTGGGTTTATATAGGGCGACCCATGATGCGGATTGGATTTTGTGTTGTGCAGGTTACAACAAGTTTTGGGCTTTTGGTGGTAATGTGGTGGCATGAGTGATTCCTTCTTGTTGCATAGCTATGGCTACGGATTCCTCTTTTGAGGGTAAAGCCTCTATAACTTGCGTACTTATTCTTCTAATTTTCATGTATATGCCACTATGTTGGTCTGTTGAAACTGGGGTGATTGAATTCCCTGAAGGATTCGTTTTCTGTGCTATGCTCAGGCTCGTGGGACTTAATTTACCACTGAAGTTAACGATCCACTTGTTGTTTAATCTGTATGCGGTTTTAGCATTGTTATATATCTGGTTTCTCTGGGGTTTGATTTAATTTAATTTGTTGTGATCTCTTCTTGTGTGCTTTTTCTGAGAATTAGGTGTTGGTGGTTAGCTGTTGATTTAAAAAAACAAATATTTTTTTTTTTCTAGAAAAGGTGTTTCTTTTATTATTATTTGACTTAGTTTCTATTTTTTTCTTTTGTGATTCTTCATTTGGGGTCTTACAACACGGCCTGAGCAGTGTAAAATACTTCATTGATTCATTATAAGAGAGGAAGGAGGCTTGAATGAAGTCACTTTGTAATTTGGTACACGATGTGCCAGCTACTAAATTAGCGGGTCTTTGGGTTCTATATTAGGAGAGTATGGAGTCTTCAATAATGATCAAAGGAGGTTCAGTCCAAATGCCTTCTTACTTTATTGATTAGTCCGTTGCACGAGGTCTCCAATATTTCTTTTTTCTTTTTGTTTTGCCGTATTTCAAGTGGTTGGGATGTCCTTGTGAAGCAAAGTCAACCAGTTCCTATTGTATACATTTTATAATGTTACTTGTTCTAGCCTTCTTGGTCATAATTTTTAAGTAGTCAATATTTTAGACTATAACAAATTTGGGGCCTTAACTTGTAGATAACTTACAGGACTAATTTATTAAGTATGTCTAAAGATAATTGCGTTCAATTTGCATCTAGAAAATGTAGTATTCCTGCTTGTAGTCTCCATGATGATGACATGTCTAGCATGAATAAGAGTTGCGGGAGGAGTCTTCGTAGAACTAGTCTTGTCTCCTTAATGTATACAGTTAGAATATTCACATTTATCTAATGTACTGATATATGTTTTCTTTTTCTGTAATCCTAGGCCTTGCACTTGATCCTTCTAAGTGCAGTAAATTGAGTATGGAGGAAAAAAGAGAACTTGTATATGAAATATCTAAGTGGTCTCATGGTGCATCCGAGATGCTTCAGTCATGGAGCCGTCAAGATATTTTGCAAATATTGTGTGCAGAGATGGGAAAAGAAAGAAAGTATACTGGGCTGACAAAGTTGAAAATTATAGAAAACCTTCTAAAAATTGTTTCTGAAAAGAAATCAGGGGGTCATGAAATCACAACAGACCCTGAATCACAATCTTCTCCTGCTCATAGTCAGAAGCCCGCCAAAAGGCAGAGAAAAATTGAGAATCCTTCTCGAGTACCTGTTCCTGCTAACGGTATTTCAGTCAATAATGGTGGTGATGTGGTTAATACTACATACTGCAAAAACTCAGCTTGCAAAGCTACCCTAAATCAAGCAGATGCATTTTGCAAAAGATGTTCTTGCTGCATTTGTCATCAATATGACGACAACAAAGACCCTAGCCTGTGGTTAATATGTAGTTCTGAAACTCCATTTCCTGGTGTTTCTTGTGGTTTGTCATGCCACCTTGAGTGTGCTTTAAAACATGACGGTTCTGGAATTGGCAAAGATGGTGAGCGTCTCAAGCTTGATGGAGGCTTCTACTGTGTCTCTTGTGGGAAAGTAAATGATTTACTCGGGTAATTATACTGATGGTTTTCAGTTTATTAGATAGCATCATGTATTCATTTAAAATTATGCTAATGGTTTTCTGTTTTTCTCTGTCTTTGGGTGTCTACACTGGAGATTTTCCGCACATGCAAATTATTATGTATCCGACTTCAAGAAGATTGTGTTTTACAATTGCATCAAAAGACTTTCAGAATAGACAATAATGGAAAAAAAAAAAAAAGTCAGTGGGGTCGTCTTAGAATTCTCATGATCAATTAAATATTAGTTAGCAGAATTATCTGCATTAACTGCATGAAATGAATCAATGGTATAAGTGAAATCCGTCTCCTTTGTTTTTTAAATCCTTCTCCCGCTTTATTAGCAAATTGGCTCATGGCTTTGTTTAGTTCATGAGTTGGTTTAAACATGCAGTCTTTCATCTAAAGATGAGTCTTTGGCATGATCATTTTTGCGTGAGTGAGAGAGAGAGATTAATTGTTGAATGTTATTTTTTATTGCTTTGCTATAGTGATTAGTGAATTTAACTCATTACTATAGCAAAGATATTGTAATTTTTCAGTCTAAAGATGGTAAAGTTGTTCCTTAATGCATGGTGTATTCCTTTTTGGATGAAAAATTGGAAATATGTAGGGTAAGATCAATCTCAACTGGGTTTGTTTCTTAAAATGTGCTAGATGCTGGAAAAAACAACTGATGGTTGCAAAGGATACTAGACGCGTAGATATACTCTGTTATCGTGTGTCCTTAAGCCAAAGACTTTTACAAGGGACTGAAACATATCAAGAGCTTTATAAAATTGTTGATGAAGCAGTGAATAAACTTGAACCTGAAGTGGGTCCACTGACTGGCTCACCAGTGAAGATTGGTAGGGGGATTGTGAACAGGCTTTCCTCGGGTCCTGAGGTTCAGAAACTCTGTGGTTTTGCTCTGGAATCACTTGATTCACTGCTTTTGAAAAGGGTCTTGCCTTTGTCACCCAATCCACCAATTCAAGGTGATCACTTGCTTATTTTTATCTTTTTCTCAATTTCCCTTGTGCATCTATATTATTATGATAAACTGAATAAAGTGGAAATTCCAATGTGGAGATACCAATATTTTTTTGGTCACATGTAACAATGTCAATCTACTTTTGGCACCCAAAAGTAATTGTGGGATCAGCAGCCAAACATGATTACTAGACCTCCAAAATTATTTTTTACCACTAGGACTAGAATCTCAAATAAGGTAATATTATTGACATCTGTGGGATACATACTTGACATTTTCAGATGCACATTTGCTGGCTCCAAATATGGTGAGGTTTGAAGAAGTCACTGCCACATCCCTCACTGTCATTTTGGGTTCTGAAGATCCCTCAGAAGAAAATATTGCTGGTTACACCTTGTGGCATCGCAAAGGTGATGATGTGGACTATCCCGTGGACCCAACTTGCACTTCACTCCTACCAAATAGAAGGTTCAGTATCAGGGGTCTAAATCCTGGTACAGAATACAGTTTCAAAGTTGTTTCCAATGATTCGAGGGAATTGGGTATGCGTGAAGTTCAAATCACGACGGAGCACGGTGAGGATGAAGTCCCTAATTGCTCAGCTACAGAAAGAAGTCAGAGCCCAGTAACCAACTGCAGCAGCCTTTCCAATCCGTCATCAGTGGAAGATGAAACTAATAACTGTAATCCATATAGTGACCAGACTGATAACCGGGCTGACAATTATCGTTCTTATCACAAGGATAGCAACCAGCTTGCTTCTGGAAATTTATCTAACGATGCTATTAACTGTTCCAATATAGGTGGAGGGGTACTTCCCACTGATGCAGATTCCTTGTCAGACAAGCAGCATGCTGGAGGAATGACTGGCTCCATTCCTAGTTCTGACATGCTAAAGCTAGAAAACAAGCATTCTTCAGAGGAACAAGTCACCGAGGACATGAGCACTGATGATGGCTTGAATTCCCCTGTTCTACCGGCGAGGGAATGTGTGCCATTACTATGTAGCTCAGAAGGAGCCTTGCCCAATACTCCATGCAAGTTGGAAATACTTAAGGATGGGCCAGGAAGAAATGGTAGATCTAAATCCAGTGGCAAAGATCAAGAAAATGGACCAGGGAAAAGGGAGGGGCCCCAAGATGGGAGTACGTCAAAGAAGAGAAGTGGAGAAAGGCAAGATGAGGGCCAGGGCTGCGCAGCAAACGGATTTTCGGACCGTGATTTCGAGTATTATGTGAAGGTGATTAGATGGTTAGAGTGTGAAGGACATATAGAAAAGAACTTCAGGCAGAAATTTCTGACTTGGTACAGCTTAAGAGCAACCCCTCAAGAAGTAAGGATTGTGAAAATATACATTGATACATTTCTTGAAGATCCAGCTTCTCTTGCAGAGCAACTTGTGGACACCTTCTCAGAATGTATTTCCAGCAAAAGAACATCAGTGGTGCCAGCGGGGTTCTGCATGAAGCTTTGGCATTGACCAGATTTTGTAGGTCCAGCTACTAGCCTGAAAGCCTGAAGCTTCAAGCCCGTCCATGCAGTAATTCTTTAGATTTCTAATATTCTTCATTTAGACAGTTAAAAAATATATTTAATTCAGCATTATCATTCATTTGATGATGTAAGAATTTTAGATTTACTTTTATTATACATTACTATTTCAAATTGATATTTTTTTGTTTTTCAATTTGGAACTCTCTCCTCACTATATTGTCATTACACTTTTTGGTAGGTAACATTGAGGGGATTTATGTTAAATTTTAGTTTTGGCCAAAGGAGACAATAATAGCGTTAATATGTTTTGTTCAGCTTGTTCTTGAGCACGGAAGAGTTTTTTTTTTTAAAAAAAAAATTCTCACGCATAATTTTTACTAGTCTTTTATGCTGACGAGGGCCCAATTGGTTAAAAGTATAGACTCATGAATGGAGCAGCCTAGAACTTTAACTTCTACCAGTTTGTTGTAAAGGAAAAAATTTGTGTTGACTAAACCATCGTGCGAATTAAGTGAACGATATATTGATACATCATTAGTGAGCAATAATTAACAATACTTCTTGCTAATCAAGATGGAGTAATAACTAATATCTTGATAATGGATTTTTCCAGAAATTCAGAATCCGCGAGTCTATTCTTTGACAAATGCAAAAGCATGTGTTTCACAGTATCTGTTTTTACTTCAGTCCCAGATAGTGAATTTGGGGAATTGATCAGAATCATCGTATGCTAGTTGGGTGCTATTTTGTCAAGCATGGAGCGATATAAGTTAATTGTCGCGTGTTTCACGAAAGTACCTGTAAGAATGTTACGGCTTGTTGGATTATTGCAGTTATTCCTGGGTTAAAAAAGCATAGCCATGGATTTATTTATTATTAAAGATATCATCTAGCCAATAATTGAATTAATTCCTTTCAAGGTGTGAGGTAAAGAACTTAACAAAGTTTTTTTTTTACGATTTTGTTAATCATTAATCTTTAAGGCTATTTTAAGTATGATGAATCAATTTTGTAAAGCTTATTACTTTCATTTGTTTAAAATCAGTTTTAACGATTTACGGGAACAATTTTTCATTTTAATACACGGTTAAGTTAACATTGATCAGCATATATGCTTGATGTTAACAATATATTTGATTCAATTCCTCAAAGGAACGATGTTTGCTATAGCGCAATGGTATGTGTGCGCTTGAACGCGAGAATCGACCTTTACAGTGAGTTGAAGATTTGTACAAATGAGGCCCCACAGATCTCTTGTTAATGCATGAATTTTTGAGCTCTGGGCCAAAATGATTGAAATCCATGCAAAATACACATGTTAAGACTAGGAGTGCTATGATCATAGGTTTTGTCACCAGTTGAAAGAATCGAATGGCCCTTTAAAAATCTTTGAACAGATACCAAAGGTTGGACTCAAACCGCATGCAGTGATAACTAATATCTATTGAATTAAGCTTGGCATTTAATTTTACGTATGAATAATATATATGGCATCCCACCATCCATAGAGCATTATAGTATAGATATTTTGGGAGGAGGTGCACAAATCAAAGAGGCTGATATGTTCACTAACAGTATGCTATTGATATGGGGGTCTTTGTTTAATGGGTATATATGATGATCACGTGTTGGAACAGAGAAATGGGCAGTGTTTGATGGATTTAGAGCCTCAGCTCAGTGAAAGGTACTACCATAACAATACTGGTGCTTTAAGTGAATAAGAAAACGAACTTAATGATTTCACTGTTGTGATACATGTTCAAGAGAAGCACTTATGTTCTGTAAGCCGGTTTCACTAGTGTAAATTGAAGTCATTCTTAATTTGGCCAGCAGAGCAGGTTGTTGGGATTCCAACAATGTCCACATCTAGCTAAACTTGTTTTTTGTACACTACAAAAGCCAAATGAAAAAGGGGTTTGTTTATTTTATTCAGATGGTTAAACCGTGTATTCAACTTGATGGAAAAAATTCCTCAGCACCAGGAATTGGCGGGCCCCTACCCTCACAAAAAGTGTTGACAAAATTGTGAAAAGGCAGGGAATTGTACTATTTAACTGTTGAGGAAATCAAAGCTTTGTAGCCTAATTAAACTCTCCCTTTTCTAGTGCCCATCGTCTACTTATACATCATTTCAGTATCACCAAGCCTATTTCTTTTGTCTTTTTGTCTAACTATTCTGCCTCCTTCTAAGATCAAATATTGATTTAAGTCATTTATAGAATCATAGTTGCATAGCCCCTGTCCTCTCTTTCAACAAAATTTTGTTTCAACACTCACATGAGTACAATGTCTGCTGGAACTTTTGCAACTCAGGTTGCTGGTTCTGGCTTCGTTGGCTTGAAGTCCAACTCGGCAAATCTTTACTCTAGTGCAGGGTCCATTGGTTGGAAAAGGAAGATTGTTTCTAATGGTTCTAAAACTCACTGCATGAAGGTGAAGTAATAGAATGACTTGTTCACAATTAGATAAGTTGGTTACATGTATTAGTAGTACCCCAAAACTTATTTCTCTCTTTTTTTTGTCTAATATGTTGTAATCTATGATGTGTTTGAACTTGAAACAGACATGGAATCCCATCAATAATAGGAAGTTTGAAACACTGTCCTACCTACCACCCCTATCAGATGCATCCATTGCAAAGGAGATTGACTACATGCTCAAGAAGGGATGGACACCTTGCCTTGAATTTGATGAGGTTAGTTTTAGATCATATCCTAGATTTTTCTTTTTTTTAAAAAAATCAGATACAATAGAACTGTTTATTTTGATTCCTCTGAAATATAATGTTTCAGTTTTCTAAGGATCCTTGTAAATCTTAGTCACAACTAATATAGACCTCTATACTGTTTGGAACATGGAAGTTGGGGTATATTAGTAGAGAAAACAGCCATATGCCAGGCTACTATGATGGGAGGTATTGGACACTGTGGAAGCTACCAATGTTTGGTTGCACCGACTCTTCCCAAGTGCTGAATGAGATCCATGAATGCAAAAGGGCATATCCAAATGCATATATACGCTGCATAGCATTTGACAACCAGCGCCACATGCAATCAATGGCCTTCGTCATTCAAAAACCTGCTACCACCAATAGCTCTTGAGGCATTCTGCTCTTATTTATCTTCAAATCCTTGTTCAAATTCTCAATAATATCTCTCTTTATTTTTCTTCTCTTTCTATTTTTTTAGCGTAATTAAAGTTTGCTGTTACTCATCTAGTGGAATAAATAAGGTGGATTTGGAAAGTTACAGCCATTGGTTTGAAACAGACATTGAGTTTGGTTTGAATTTTAAGTTGATTCTACCATTTGTCTTACTTGCATACTTATATAAATTTATTTTAAAGGAGTTTCCTTTATCAAAACCATTGATTATGATAGGCATAAGTGATCTGGCCTTTGCTTTGGTCCCACACACATGATGGATTCCATGTACCCTAGGATTGAGGTGTTTCATGATTTTTCTTTTGGTAAAAAGAAGGATTGAGGGATTAAATATGTAATCCTTGCGGCAAAACCAACCCATAAACAGAAAGATGCAATCCTGTAGCAAAACTAGCCCATAGTTATGTGTCGAGTTGTGTGCATTGTATGATTGAGGATCACAAACAACAATATTTCGCATAAGCATTCGAGTTAGTGGGTTAGGAGATTATCATCAATTTGATATCTGGGCCCCTCGTTTCCTAGGAAGGGAAGCGTGAATGTGGTCCTCGATGGACAGAAAGAGGCAAGTTGTCAAATAATGAGTAAATCACCATTAAAAAACCTAAGTATTGCAACATTAAAGCGTTCTTACTGCCAAGTGCCAACGCCTGATTACCTAATGGAAACAAGGGGAGTCCATGTTCTATTCTCCCTCTCTCCCTACTCTTCCGTTTTTCTTTTGGCAACTTCTTATATATAAGTAATAATAAATTATACTATTATGATAACTTAGCACAAATCTCACGTCATTCAAGACTTGCCTATTAGGAAAAATACTTGGCCCAGTTACTCTCTTCACCAGACTACCTTGCCTAGAAACACTAATATATTTTAATTCTTAATGATTATTTAAATGTAAAAAAATTCATTTTAAGATATTGGATGTTCTATTTTTATTTCAAAAATGTAATGATGAGGCACAGATAAAATAATTGATGCATTGTTCTTAATAAGGAAGTTGTTAATTTGGATAGTATCACATTTATACAAGATGTGATTCAATGCCCGAACCTTGTAATGTCGATAAATTGTACACATACACCCAAAAAAAAAAAAAAAGCTGTTACGTTAAAAGAAATAACTGTAAACTAAAACATTTGTGTTAAAACTCAATTTAAATCACGTAATCTTACCGGGTTAAAATCTTGACATTGTTTTCCGAAAAATAATACTTAATTAAGCGAGTTAATCTGGAGGATCAATTTGCACATAATGCTGTGAATTTTCTTTGAAGTCCCTGTTGATAAAAACATTTTCTAAGGGCATATATGCCATTCTCCCTTCGCATCTACAAGAGAGAGAGAGAGAGAGAGAGAGAGAGAGAGAGAGAGAGAGAAGCTATGTCTTGTCGTACTAGCATAATTCTTGTTTTTTGGTTCCTTCGGTGAAATTGAATTCTGGTACACCTTACAACTTTCAGTACTTGCTGCTGATAATAGTTCAGATTTATTTGGTCGGGCCTGGAGGATGAGGGGTGCGATTGGGGACGGCCGGTTACAAATCCATGCCGTTTTGCAGCATATCCAGCTAGCTCTCAATGAGAATTATTCAGTAGGGAATAATAATAGTTTAAGGTTAGGGTTAATAATCTTCCCCATCTATTGGTCATGATATGCAGAATCCAGATACCTCCGTAATCAGAACCCATGCATCTCATGACTCGTGGGAGAATTCTTAGGTCCTAGATCAAACAAAATATTACTCTTGCTTTTTACATTAAGTGCATGTTTGGGAATGAGTTAAAACCTGAACTATTCTCGTTGAACCCTACACTACTCTACGATGCGTTTACCATCAACGCACGTCTTAGGCCTCTAAACGCAAAAACACAAGCTGAATGTGTACACAACATAGGTATTGGGATATAGCATTAAAACTACTAGTTTAGGACGGAGAGCAACAGGTTCCCACATCCTTTAGTCATGATATTGAAATCCAGAATCATCTGACTCCTTAATCAAAGCATATGTGAATTCCAAGGCGCAAGGCATGCAGTTAAATCAACATAACGCGTGAAAATTTGGCAAATTCTTTGAATGGTACTAGAGGTTAAAAATAAAACATGCCTAACACCAATTACACGGGACACTGAGCCACAGGATATTAAATTGAAGACACGAATAACTGGTGGAACTCTTACAAGCTTTCATTTGAGTCCCACCAAGGGTTTCTGGTTCCAATTTCTACATGATTCAAAGCCCACCAAAAGATATCACTCACCTGCAATGAATAATGGCCA
Organism: Abrus precatorius; assembly: GCF_003935025.1. Taxonomy (NCBI): domain Eukaryota; kingdom Viridiplantae; phylum Streptophyta; class Magnoliopsida; order Fabales; family Fabaceae; genus Abrus; species Abrus precatorius. The sequence goes on along the minus strand of NW_020874428.1, from coordinate 33,039,333 downwards.
TAATTGATTAGGCAAAGGAAAAGTGCTTAATAGTGTGAAAGACATCTCAGGAAATGCACACCAACAAGTATAAGGAAGTCTGATTTGTGTCTTTCAATTCAAATGAAAAAATAATGGCCGACTCATTCATAAGCCTTGGACTAACAATTTTGCACAAATTAATTCATACAAAATCACTCTTCTTGTGCAAAACAAGCAGTTACATAGACAGACAATCTTGCGGTAACTTTTTATATGTTACAGCAAAAAGACATGTAATCAACACTGCTGTAAACGAAAAGTATGAATGCAGGGAAATTAACCTTCGCACAATATTGTTTCAAAGTTTAGGAGCACCAATTATACAAATGAAGAATGTAATAGAATATTTCATTTCAAAGGAGGGTGAATCAAAATTACCATAAACACATGTTAATGTCAAGCAGTGGCCTTTTCGAAACAGGGTTTTCATAACAGTGATAGTAAATAATCATTATTCTTATAGCCATGAATAACACAGCTTATCCTTTCGAAAGTTTGAAAATCTAACATAGTAACATAGCATCTCTCTGTCCAACAAAAATAACACGAAAAAAATAAATGCACTTCGGCAGTGAGCCCACTTATGTAATATCAACTTTATCAGCAAAATTTAGTTATTATTGCAATTACATCCTATCACAATTCACACCTTATGTTCCACAGTCTAATTAATTACTTGTAATCACGATCTCTCAGCAGTCTCCAAACTTAAACAATGTTTCAGAAAAAGATAAGTTTATTCCACAATGAGCCAAAAATAACAAATAAAATACTTCACAAATCTGAAGTTCAAAACTCACTACTTCCCTCCAACATGCCCATCAATTCTCAATAGTCTGTGAGCAACCTGCATTACCAAATGGATCAATTGCCAACAAACCATGTTGAACCTAGGCCTAAGTTTGGAAATATCTATATAAAAAGGGCCAACGGGTGTTTGGCTGAAAAGAGCAGCACCTGAGAATGTGGAAGAGTGCCAGTCAATAAGACACAGAAGAGATAATTAAGGTGAGAAGGTATACAGGGGACAAATCAGTTAGGGCAAGGGTATGGGAGAATTCTGCTAGTAAATTCAGCTTGGGGGGGGGGGGGGGGTTGAATTTTCATCTCTTGAGGGTCATCCGTTGTCTGTTTTCCACTACCATGCTTGAATCGGGCACATATAATCACATTTATTTACTGCTACTGTGAGTGGAAAGGGAGTATGCCATAGTACCCCATATTGCATATCCAAGTACAAGGTAGAGATGTCTTGCCAGCCTATGCATCCTATGGTGCTGCTTTCCATACTGAAGGACTTGGCAGCATAGAATCCCTGAATAATTGAATATAATACTAGTACTACAAAGAGAATGTGCATTATGCAAGAATTGTGATCGATTTGTCACTCCTCATCTATCATGCCAGAATCTTCTCGTTGTAGTTTGTACAAATGTTTAGTCATTAGTGTCTACAACTAAGAATGAACATGTATGCACTAAACCACTATTAAGCCTAACTTCTAACGACTAAACAATGCCATGTGAGTTTGACATGAATTTATAAAGGAGTTAAATGACAACCTCTGAAACACAAAACTAGGAATATGTAATTAGCCTAAATACTTTTCTTTAACAGTCATTACAAACTGCACCATCATGGTATAACACAGATTGTAAAACAGCAAACACCTGAAATTGATACATATTTTTAGAGAAATTCAAATTACTACACATATTAAAAAAAAAACTCAAAATTACTGAATGTTTGCATATTAAGAGTATATTATATTGTTACTCTCACCCCTCACACATTCTTCTCTAATTACATCAACCTCTCCTATGTGTTGAAAATCAAATTAACTTCCTCTAGCCAAAATTTGTGAAATTTGAAGAAAGGAATATTGAGGGAGAGAATGGGTGTCAATGGTAATTGCAGAAAGTTTTCGTAGGTTTTGAAAATAGGAGGGAGGATCGTGAGATTGTGCAAGTGTAACAAGGAGAGTAATTAATTCTAAGGCTAATCTTGAATGGAAAATAACAGCAGTTATTTTAAAGGGGGGAAAATTTTACTGATTGATGAGAGTTAATTAGCCTAGGAGAAAGATGAAAGTAATTTATCATAGATATGAAACTCTACATTTTGTGTGTAAACTGATAAAGAGTGCCTGAATGAATTTACAACTTCCAATTTTATCAGGACTTATCGCCCCGGTAAGGTAATAGATAAAACACTAACTGTATCAATGCTAAAGATTAAACAATTTGACAAAGCTAACAAACACAAAAATTGAGCTAACCTCACCCTACGCATGAATACTAAACTGCATAATGCAATGCATTAAAAGAACGGCACACTTAAAAACCCATACTGTTACCGTATTACTAAAACATGGAAAACATTCAGTTAATCATCATCATCTGAATGAGGAAAACAACTCAATTCAATATTCAATCAAACGCTGAACGAAGCTAAATCCAAACCTTATCGCAAGCTGCAACCAGCAAATTCCAAAAAAAAACCCATACACGATTATTAGTGAGAAAGGAAAGAAAATTGAACACACCTGAGAAAACCCTAGCGATTCCTCTCAGCAGGCAACGGGCGGTTAAATCCGCCGCGGCGGTTCATGTACTGTCTAGGTTGGCGCTTGGTGACGGCTCTGACGGCACTGACATCAGCACCAGGCACAGGCTTTCCCTTGGTGGAGTCAAATCCAGTGGGAATCCCTAAAATCTTCATCATCTCCACCTCATCCTCGTTCTCCTCACCTTCTTCTCCGCTTCCATTCTCTTTCTGCTTCTGCTGCTGTTCCTTCACGATGCCATCCACGAAGTCCGACACCGCTTTCTTCGTCTCCTTATGCTCGTCCTCAGCCGAGTCTCTCCGGTGACGCTTCCTCGGGGGATCGGCAGAAGGCGTGCGGTGGTGGCGCCGGCGGTGGGAGCGTTCGGGGGGAGAGCGCGAACGGTCAGGTGAGCGCGCGTGGCGGGAACGGACACGCTCAGGTGAACGCGAACGAGATCTCTTGGTACGCGCTCGGTCACGGTCACGGTCACGGTCACGGTCACGGTCCTCCTTGTCTCGTCTTCGTTCTCTTTCTCTATCGCGAGCTCGGTCACGGTCACGGTCACGGTCGCGATCGGTCATGGTGTAAGGTGGCTTTTGGATTCATGGACCGCTTTGGCTAAGCCCTATAATAAACGGGCCATTTTGCCTAATGGCTATTGCCCTACTTCAGATGCTGATTGCTTCTCTCTCTCTCTCTCTTAGGTTACGTTTCCTTTTTACACTCAAAAATAAAACATCAAAACTTTATACCTCAGCTTTACTTGCCTTCTTATCTTGGTTAATTAGGGAAGCAAACAAGTTCATTTTGTTTTACGATACAGAATAAATAGCACAGTTATTCACCATTTTAATAATTTTATAGTTTCTCGATCACAAATTTCAAGTTATCTTCCTACTCATCCATTCAAAGTCTCTTAAGCTATCAACAAATTTTTCTTTCCATCACAAAGCTCATAACTATATATCGAAACACTAAAAAAATCGTTACATACTAAAGATTTAATGTTGGACTAGAGTTTGTTGATTAATATTTTCCCAAAAAAATTAAAATTTTAATATTGCAGGTCTATTCTAATAATACATTAATGCATCATACCAACAGATTAAATAATTCCGTTTGTACAGAAAAATAATGTTTCATAACATTAATTCTAATTATTTAATTTCAACAAAGGTAAATATCATATTCATAAAAATATAATCTTAACTCTCAACTTTTTTCTTTTTTGTAGTACATGAACATTTATCTGCTTACAAATTCTTAGCTTTTCCTTTTAGCAATTATGCTTCTTCATATAAAACTGATAGAAAGTACCCCCGTGAAGGGTTGATCACTGCTCTTAATCTTCATTTCACTTCTCAATTATGAAGTCATCCTACGCAGCAGAGGGTAGAGTTTTGTTCTCTGCATGCTCTTCTTACCGGTCATTGAGATTAAAAAAAAAGTTGTACCATATTTTTATCAAGTTTTGAACTTTAAATTTGTGTTAGCAAATCAGTCCATTGTAGCTAATAGTTAATTACAACATTGCTTGGTTGCGTATGAATGTTTCATATAAATATTTTTTGGGGCATGTTTAATATCAATTACGCAAGGGTGAGAGGTGTCGTCACTCCTGGATTTTCATTTGTATACTATTCCCACGAATTGTGTGCACAGTCACAGAGAACATGCACTATAATAATAAGAATGGCATTAGCCATGCAAGTTACTCGAAGTTTATTGAGTCCTGCACTCAAATCCTTTGAATTCAAAGCTGGTTCAGTTGTTGTAACATCGTTTTCTATTAACATGCTGTCCATTTTTTTATAATTTTGTGATAAAGTAATACTATTATAGGCGAGCATATACGACCAAATTAAATTTGAATTAAAATTTAAATTATTTTATAGCATATTTAGTTAAAATTGACGGCTAAAAAATATAAGTAAATCAGCGCCCCACGAATAAAATAAGTACCCTATGAAACAGCCTAGTTACAAATAAATTAGTTTTGACCTATTCATTTCTATTTTGACATTTTAAAGGATACACCTACGTAATTAAAAAAAAACAACGTTGAACATAGGAAACTTGTGATGGAGATGGCTTCTCTTTTCAAATCGTTTTCTTAAAATTGTTTATACTCTTTTTTAAATGATAATCCTACTTCTACATAATATTTTAAAACAACTCTTATAGTAAGAGATATTAGTCTTATTTTTAATGGAAAATTTGAAGTGCATAATAGTTTTTTTCAATTGTTAAATTGCATATTGTGTACATAGAAGGACTCGAGTTTTTGTTTCAAAAAATAATAAAAAGATATAAATCGAAGTCTTTGGAGTGAATTATATGGACATTTACTAACTAAGCAACTCCAGCAAATAATCAATAGGAAAGTCTGCAACTAGATTGGATGAATTTGAAAAAGAAAAACCAATATAATTTAATTACTGTTTTTATAATATTATAAAGTCAATTAGTTCTCTTAATAAATTAAAATTGACCCAATATAATATCATTTATATCAATTTCAATTAAATCAATTTTTATTATATTTTCTTATATGTATATAATTTGATCAAATAAAGTCTAAATTGCTTTAACACATACAATAAATAAAAACTTAGATAAACACAACAAATTTTATATACAGTTCTAAATAAATCATATCAATCCAATGTTAAATGTTTAGATCAAAGGGAGAAACTTAACTTCAACTTAATATACTACAGGAAATTTCATAAATGAGAATAAACAATACAAAATTTTAATTCAATTAGATGAGTTAAATTTCAAATAGTACATTTTTTTCAAGATTCCAGATAACAGGTTAAACTGAATAAATTCAGTGTAATTGATTTTACATTTTTTATTTCAGATTTTTCAGATTTAATAAATTAGTTAGGCTTTGAATACTGCTAGTAGCCACATTCTAACAATCTGGAATTGCTGATTTTGCTAAGCCCATTTTCAAATGTGAGTTAGGCTGAAGCTTAACGGCGGCTAAGGTTTGGTCATGGGTTCAGCCGTCAACTCTCCGCGCCATAAAATTGAACTCGCACACAGATATCCTCCGGCCAGAAAAGTTGACCAACAAAAGAAAAGCAGAAAAAGAAAAACAAAACTGGTAGGCAGGGATCATATAAAAACATAAAAGAGAAAAAAAAGATACTTATAAAAACATACAAGAGCTTTTCACTGTCTATGAATTATGTCACTTTCATATAGTCAAATGAAATGTATGATATACATATACATCTGTTTGTTTGTGGAATGAGTTTATCAGCGATTAGTTAAATAAAACAAGTTTTATCCTTAAATCTGCCATTTTTTATTGGTGTAGTTATGTAATATGCACGCATAAAAGGTATATTAAAAATCTGAGTTGAAGTTTCACATATTTTTTGTGATATAAATCATTTAATGATCAGAATGGTCAATTATCTTATAAATATATACATTTTTTTAACGTTACTAATTGAAAATTTTATGTTATATTTTTTAATTTATTTTCAAACACACACTAACTATCTACAAATTAACGTTTACTTTAATATGATTAATTATATCCATGATTGCTTGAAACACAATCAACATGTTGCATTATTTTGAAGAATTGGAACCAATGTTCGAAGTCAGGGTAAAAAACAGAAAGAATTGAGTTTGGCACTAAGCAAACGAACAAGGGTTTTCGTTTAAAAAGTTTTCACAGGCATGCAGAACTGCGTCTTGAATTGATTCCCTGATGACAAGCATTTCTTGCACGCGTAAATCGGTCTCTGTTCTTTGTTGGTTTACATTGGTGAACACAAGAAACCCAAATATTGGAGAACACTAAAGTTTAAAGCTGGTAAGCTATATTTATCCCTCCCACAGTCCCACGATTTCCAACACCCAACAGTGAAATTATTTTATTAAAATTTCATCATTTTTTTTAACTCTTTTGTCTTTAACCAATGATCTTTTTGACCAAGAATCAAAGACTATTGTATAAAAATGGAAAGAAACAAATGAAAGACGAAATATCACATTTTCATAACTCAATCACATTAGTGCATTGATTTCATCCTAGTTTGTTCTTATTCTTCTCTGCAAACCCTCCCAGAAGGAAGAGAAATTAAAAGATATCTTATTTAAGGAGAACGTGATTGATCAATTATTTTCCAATATTTGGTTTCTCTCAAAATTTTATTCCTTTGTTTTATTAAAATAATATTTTTAATACTATTTATAATAATTAAATATATAATTCATCAAAGTTAATAAAAAATAGTTATATGCTATAAATTTATCCTCTATTTTATCAATATTTATATATTAAATAATAAATATATCTAAAACGATTAAAGTATACAAATTTTTAATATTTTTTTTAAAAATAAGACATAATAAAAAAAATATTATAATTATAGAATTGAATATATTAATATTATTAAATGTTATAATTTTTAATAAAAATATCATTTATTAAATTTTACTATACTTCCTTACATACGTGTTAAAAAAATGGTTAAAATAAATGAAGACAGCTACTATAAGGAGGAAAGTGAAGCTCGTGAAGAGGGAGCAAAGCAGAAAAGAAAAGAAAGAGCACATCTGAACATAGCTTGCAGTTCCTTGGAGATTGCTCATGTGCTCCCAGCTGAGGAACTTTAATGGCCAAAGGTGACCACACGCGCATACAACCTTATAAGTAGTTGGCCAGAAAGGGACCTTTCCCACTTCTAACTTCCAAGTTTTTGGTGAAAGCAAAACTAATATCACCATGGATTCAGCAGTGGTCCTGCCATTTGTTTCAATCTTCATCATAGACACATATATTTACACTATCTATGAGTTTTATGTATTTCAGAAGGTAGATATGTTAAAGCTCGTGACTGCATTGATTTCAAATTAAATATGACTGATAATTTAAGATGGCAAAAAGTTTCTGTATTCAAATAAAAAACTGACAGAGACAAAAATAAAAATATGTTATCTTGAAATATAAGAATGAGAAAAAGAGCAACAACACAATTTGTAAATTCTGAATTTTAATTATTAAAGGAATTTGGAAAATGGTTATCGAACAAAGAGATCAGCAACTTCACTTCAAATTCAAAGAAACCATTTTCCTGCTTTGAAAAGTCAGTCGTTTGTTGACGCAACGTTGACCCAAGTTCCTTGACAATAGATTAGCATGGAATCAACGCTTGACCAATACTAATATTGTGGAAATTTTTGGCCTTTGGATGTTAATGTCTTCTGCTTCAAGCTCCTTCACCAGTCTCTGTAGCCTTTGTATAACTGCGTCATGACAAATCTTTCGATGTCATGGTTTGTAGAAAATTAAGTAGAAGAAATGATTAACGAAAACAAATCATGTGCCAAAACCTCTAAATCATTGTCAATATCCTTACAATTTTAAATTTAATTAATGAGAAGTTCAGATAATTAATTATATATATATATATATATGGATTGTATAAATAACAAATAATCGTTATCATCAAGAGTGCAGATTACCTAATGGATGAAATCAACTCTTTTGTTTGCTTGTTTGTTTTTTATTATTACGTTAGACCTTTTCTTTTGGTTAATGATGAACGGATAACAACATGTCGCTTATTGCTTGAAATGAACAAAAGGAGCATACATAGAACATACTGAACCTGTTCAATGACTACGTACGAATTGGTTACATTTGTTGTTGATCGTTATCCGGTGCTGCTTTTAGCTAGTGACGACTGTGAATTGCTTTTAGTTAGATGGTGTGAGATTAATTTGATTATCCTGTAACACTGTTGTGCATAAGATTTTAAAAAAAATAAAAATTGTGGAGTAAATTTTAAAATTATTTCTCAAAATTATATGAGAAAGACATTTCAGATATTGAAAGTTTTAAAATTGTTTGTTAGTCTTTAACTTTACAAAATATTATACCATTCAATTAAATTTTTTTATTCATAAAATAAAAATAAAATATTTTTTTTCTCAATCAGAAATTTAAAATATTCTAAAATTTCAAGAATTAAAATACTTAACAGATATAATTTTGAGGACAGACTTAAAAATTTGCTAAAAATCGTGAATTATTATGATTATTTACCCTTCTTTTAAGTGTCTTTTGAATTTTAAGATTTTTCATTTTTCACTTTATGAAGATGGTTATAGGGTACAGGTTCCTTATATATATATAAATTTGGTACAGCTTCTGTAAAGTAGCATTAATTTGGTTTTTGGATTATAAATTTGTCACATGCACTTAAGTCCCACCAAATTATGGACTGTGGCACATGGAACCCTTACACGAACAGCCTCAATTTTCGACTATTTAAAAAAATATATATCAAAATATAAAATTTTAGGATGAATTTGAGAAACATAAGAATTATTTATTTAAAATTTGTCAATTCTCAATTCTACCACCAAGACAAAGCGATTGGCGAAACTAATCACATGCCAAAGCATGTATCATGCAGGATTTCATGACACTTTCACTCCTACCAACGAAGAGAAAAAAAGAATCTCAAAAACTTGTAATTGTTAAGATGGGCAACTAACATAAACTTTTTTAGCATATAAAAAATTTATCATCATAACTTGAGTTTTACTTTAAAAAAAGTAATAATTTTAAGCGTTTGGATTAATCTGAATATGGAGAGACATTTCAGAAAATGGAAGTTGGGCTTGGGTCTGAAAATAATTTGACAGTAATAGAAGGAGGCAACTTAGTCATTACAGCTCGTTTTCCATTATAAATGCGAAGTGGTTTACCTGAACCATTACCAGTTGGATGTGGCTATATCCACTAGGATCGATAGTAGCACATCACAAACTCACATATGGCGTCATGTTTCTCTCCATTTTTTTCTTTTCATTAAAACATGCCTTTCTTTGAACATCCACATTATTTGTAGGAAAATAAATAAATTAAGAGGTTTAATGTTAGCAATTCTTTTATTGCACAATACAAGGATAGAAAATTTTCTTATGCTCAATTTTTTTATTCTATATCTAAAAAATATGTAATAAAATTTTAAAAATAATATATATTTTTTATTATAGATTAATTATTTAATATTATTAATGTATTACATATTATTTTAAAGAAAAGTGAGTTAGTGATAGATTTATTACCAACATTGGTCTGGTGTAGCAATTAATTGGGTGAATTAAGGGAATTAAATAGAGAGGATAATAGGGTGGCACAATCCCACCCGCACGAAATTGGAACCCATAGGCACGCAAGTTTAATCGACCTTAGTTTGTAAGTTTTGTTAGTATTTGTATCTTGAAAAAATGGAAACACGACACAAAAGCATTTAAGCCCCTCTAACGGTCCCTCCCCAGTACATGGCCCTTCTCCACGCCACACCTTCCAACTAAGAAAACCAACGAGCCTGTGTGTGTCTATGTCGTGAGAGTCAAAACACTCTGTTATTTCGCTTGTCCTCTGTTCTGCATGAAACAGAGTTTCCTGTTTTGTTCTTCATTGTAATGAGGTATATTCGGAGCAACAGCTTGAAGAGGCTCTTCTCCTTGAGAAGACGAGGTTCAGGGGAACATATTTTGAGTCCTAAAGTTTCAACTGGTGAAGAAAACGATGAGAGCTTGGTGATTCTTCCGCACGAAGAACCTTCTGAAAGACCCACTTGGAAATGTTTCTCTTATGAAGAGTTGTTTGATGCAACTAGTGGCTTCAGCTCAGGTGATTGAGACAGACTTGTTTTGAAAACTCAAGTGTGTTTCTTTCTTCTTCTTTCGGGGAGTAGAAAGTTGACATTTTTTTTTGTTCTTGTCTCAGAAAATTTGGTTGGAAAAGGAGGGTATGCAGAGGTTTACAAGGGAACACTGAATGATGGTGAGGAAATTGCAGTGAAGAGGCTCACAAGAACTTCTAGGGATGAGAGGAAGGAGAAGGAGTTTTTAACAGAGATTGGTACAATTGGTCATGTTCACCATATCAATGTTTTGCCTCTACTGGGGTGTTGTATTGACAATGGACTTTACCTTGTTTTTGAGCTATCTTCTAGAGGCTCAGTTGCCACTCTTCTTCATGGTACATGAACCATTATAACCACCACCCCCCCCCACAAAAAAAAAAAAAAACCAACCTTTTTTCATCATAAAAATTGAAATTTTGGCATTAAAGTTTGTGATGTCTTCTGGGTTTGTAGAAAAGAAAGGGTCTAAATAGTGCATGAATTTTCTTTGTAGATGAAAAGTTGCCTCCTTTAGATTGGAAAACAAGGCATAAAATAGCTATTGGAACTGCACGTGGCCTTCACTACTTGCACAAAGGTTGCAAGAGGAGGATTATCCACCGGGACATCAAGGCCTCAAACATTCTATTGACCAAAGATTTGGAACCACAGGTCCTTTAAATCTGCACTTTACTTACCTTTTTCAGCTGAATCAATATTCCAAATAAAGTGTGCTTTTGATGGGTTTATTCTTATTACTGAGCTCTATGTTATAATTGTGGCAGATATCTGATTTTGGACTAGCAAAATGGCTTCCATCTCAATGGACTCATCATTCAATTGCTCCAATAGAAGGGACATTTGGGTACTCTTCTTTTCCAAGATCCTTCAGTGATAGCTATTAATTAATGTACTATATTTTTTCAAAAAAAGAAAATTGATTTAAAAATGGAAATGCTCTATTTTTCGTAGACATTTGGCCCCAGAGTACTATTTGCATGGTGTTGTGGATGAGAAGACAGATGTATTTGCCTTTGGTGTGTTCTTGCTAGAAGTTATCTCTGGAAGGAAACCAGTGGATGGGTCTCACCAAAGCTTACATAGCTGGGTAGGTTGAGTAGTCCCTCTTTTTTCCTTTTATTCTTGTGACTTTTATCATCTCATGAACTTGACGTATCCCTTTGGAAATGCCTTTTAGGTTTCTTCTAGTTTTTGGCTAGACTAATGATGGGTTTTAAATTGATTTAGTTTTATTAATTAAACATTTTGCGTACATTAACTATATATATTGTGAATAAACAGGCTAAACCAATTTTGAACAAGGGTGAGATAGAAGAGTTGGTAGATCCAAGGCTTGAAGGGGCTTATGATATTACACAATTAAAAGGACTTGCCTTTGCTGCCTCACTGTGCATTCGGGCATCTTCAACTTGGCGACCTACCATGAGTGAGGTAGCTTATACTTGTTTCTTTGCCTTTGGACCTGCTTGTTTTCCTTCTTTTTAAATAAAACTAGGTTTTTCTTAATTGAAAAATATGTTTAAATTATTATTTTTTAAAAAGATTCATTTTAATATTTTCAAGTAAGTTAAAAATAATAACTTTGAAAAAACAATGTAAAAATACTTTTTAAGGATCTCGGGCTCTACTTCTACTCATGAGGGGACCAATGCTAGAAGAATAATTAGAGCTTAAACGTTTCTCTTCACTTATTATGGTAGAAGAACTTCCGATTGTTCATAAAAATTAATAAACAAAATAAGATACCATTTTAATGATTGTTGGTAAAATTAGGAAAGGATATTACTAATGAGTATATTAAGATTCTGTTTCAATATATAACAGTGAATGAAATTTAATAACATAGGGTAAATTATATTCATATTTATTAAAATTTAACGAAATGTTGTTTGATATATTTTTTTTATATCACTTTGATCTTTTTAATTTATAGAACCTTCATGAAAGAAATGAAGAGAAGTCAGTGTTATTGAGAAAGACATTATGTGGTTATATAAATTTTTAAAAAATTGTATAAAAAAAGAATGAGATATTAGATAAAATTTATTAAAATTTAAAAGATACAGATGTAATTTGTCTAATAAAATAATATGAAATAGACTGAAATGAAGTGAAATAGAATAAAGTGAAAAAAAATATTATTCCATTATCTGAGTATTTTTACAAGAGAATGGGGAAAAATGACTGCATCCTATGCCTCCAAATCGGAAGTAGCAGAGCTTTTTCATTATTGGATCTCATTTTAAACAATTCAAACATGAAAAAATATTATTCTATTTTGTTATGCTTTATTTAACTTACTTACATTACTCCAAACAAACACACTATATTGAGTGATTTTAATTGTTTAAAAAAGTATCAAATATTTTAAATATGATAAATATTATTAAAATGTTTTGCTATTGATTTTTGCAATCAACATCTAAAGACACTTATTAACATTAAGAAATAAGAAATGAAAGCTGAACCGATGAAGTCATAAGTCACAAGTCCTTTCCATCAATCTTCATCACCCCAAGGAAACAAATGACCAATTTTGTTTTGGTCATGACATGATTAACTAGGAAAGTATTTGGTTACCCTTGACTGGTATAACCACCATGATATTGCACAAATAACACACATTTTCTTGTAGTTAATTAGATTGCGACTCGTCCACTTGGCATTTTCTTTTATTCAGTTAATTAGAGAATTTTTATATAGACTTTATATATGTATGTAATTTCGTGGAAATAGTCTTCTAGTTAACCATGCTTATGTTGGCGTGTCCAAAATTTTGCATGGCATATGGTTTATTGCAATAAAAAGATTATTATTATTATTATTATTATGGCATTAATGGATCTTCTGAGTGGCATGTTTCTTATTCTGGGAGGAGTTAATCTTCATAAGCTTTGTCAAATTGTCATATTTATGTATTATTAGGATGTGTGGCGTGTTCACCAATCCAATTATTGCCTTTTAGTCGGTAGCCAAGTTACCAATAAAGTATAGATATTTCCTGGCTTCGAAATTTCTAAATATAATGCCATATTGTCAACTGTCATTTTATTTTATTATGATGCCTTTGCTCATTATTTTTCACCAGTCAAAAATCTGACGCATGAATAGATATTTATCCTAATTTTCTCTATGCCAATGGCAGCATTTTTTTAATTTTGCAAATTGATTGATCACTTGATGTCCTCTCCTACCTAATTTTAACCCTGCATGCTAGCAAGACAGCAGATAATATATACGCAGTCCCACGTATAAGAAATATCAAATAATGAAAATATTTTTTAGTTCAAAGATATAAATATAAATCTTAATTATTATATTTTATTTTATTATAAATTATCCTTATTAAAACATACAAATTACATGATAACTTCAAAAAGTGACAACTTTAGTTAATTTTTAATGTTATTCATCTTATATGTAGTTACATGAGTCACATTTATTATTCTCATTACTTTGAATTTAAAAATATGTATAAATAATAATTATATAATTAAGATTTGTTCTTTTCACTCATATGAAAGACATGCAATTCATTGGGAGGGTGGGCCTCTTGTTTTATTGTGAATCACGCACACGACAATAATGGTTGACACTGTGCATATAATGGTGAATGGTCAGAAAATTCTTAGCATAGAAATTTGCAACAGTGATTGTAGTTAGATGGAGATTTTGAAACAGTTTATTCCTTTTAAATGTTAATAATAATATATAGTATTTAATTTATTTGAATTGACAGGTATTAGAGATAATGGAGGAGGGAAAGATGGATATAGAGAAGTGGAAAATGCCAGAGGAAGAAGAGGAGCAAGAGGAAGAGTTCTGGGGTTTTGAGGATCTTGAATATGAATATGACAGTTCTTTTTCAATGTCTTTACTTGACTCCATTGGAAGTACTTAGGTGCATCTTTCAATTACATGTATATATATATATATATACACGCTTCACAAATCTAGCTTCTTGTGCCTGTGTTACTCCTATCTAATCAATCTTAATAATTTTTTTGTGAATGTGAAATATTTATTGTAGTGAACTCCAATATGTTGGTAACTTCAGAGGAAAAGAACAGATGAAGGTTCTTTTCGTGCACTAATCAATTCACTGATAATATGATTTTGTGAAACAAGGCAGATATAATTGGGTCCTTAAGGTCCACTCTCTGCAATTTTTCAACACGATGTGACTAACAATATTATGAGAATCAAGAGGTTTAGATAGAGACATTGGATATAAAACGGGTATAATCATGGCTCATATTTTTTTAATTGTGATATTTTTTGGTTAAAAAAGGAATTAATTTAATTATGCTTAGCAATAATTGGTCTTTACACAAGGAAAAAAAGAAAACACCATATGACAAATCCATTTGAAATCTTAATGCAAGCTTTCCAAGCCTAATAATATAATAATGTGGGAAGTAACAATTAGGCCAAAGGGTCTAATCACCTTCAGCTTACTGCATTCAAGAAGTAATAAAAAGAAAATATTCACATTCCAGGTTCTCTTTGTACATTACACACATTGTGTGCGCAAAGTTTAGAAGTAGTTCACTTGCTTTTGGCATTTTCATCTTAATATGATCAGTGTAAGTTAACTATATTACGTTTCTTATATGTCTTCTATAATGTTATTTCTTGATAGTGAAATACCACCGATATGTTTTATTTTGGTTAGATTATAGTTATCTTTTAACAGAGATAATAATTTTTAAGTCAAGAACATTTACAATATTATAGAATTGCTTTTTTAATGAATTTTTTTATACATAAAATCCAAACTTAAGATCTTATTTTTTTTCAAAAAAAATCAAGTATATATCATTTGAACTAGTTACCTATTGTAACCAATATATTTTAACAATAATGAATGTCAATGGAATAAAACTCTGAAGTTAAAACTCCAGCGAGGTTAGTTTTTCACAGAGAAGATATTTCATGTTGAGAATCAATGTAGTTTTTATATAAACATAATAGAGCATAAGAATAAACAAATAACTACGGAACAAAAAGTTTCATGGATTATTGGCTGTCACGCAAGTTGCCATATGCGGAATGCCAGTATCCCTCATTTGAAAATTGGAAGGCTCAGTAGATCTGTCATGTACTTGTGAATGCATATGATGTTAAATATTATAGTAAATATCAATATCAATTTGGGGTTCACAAGAACACATTTGCATGCAGATATTCAGAACCGAATCCTTAGCAGAGTTTGATGTATTAATAATCATGTTGGAAGGGAACTTTTGGTTTCGTTGCATCTCCTGCGTTTGCTTTTGAGGGGGTAAATTAGGAGTGTGGCAAAAATTATTTTTGTTTGTTGCTAGTCAAGGAATTAATTTACACAGGAGAAGGGCTTCTTTGTTTCTATGCGCAGGTGAAAAAAAAAAATATGTACCGTGTTTCAGTGTGTGTAAATTGAGTTTGAATGGATTTGATTTTATATAATTAATTTTACTTAAAAATGAGTTTAAAACAATAGAACTCATGTTTAAATTTTTTTTTCATAAGTTTGTTATAAAATGTAATGAGTTTTTCAACTTAACATAAAAAAATACAATTTATCACGCTAAATTAAATGTGAATTTGAAAGCAAAATTAACTATTTGAAAGAGTAATTAAATATTATTTTTTTCATAAAATCATGTTACAAAGGAGTAAATGTTAATCACATGAAATTCAACGTGAAACTAAACACACCCGTAGTCTATCAGGTATTATGTTAACATACGGGAGTGTTTGTCTTGTTTTATATTTATTTTCAGTTGACATTTTTATTTTTCTGCGTTAACAAGAAAATATTGAGGAAAGCAAGATAAATTAATTTTACAATTTTCCTTGAAAATTATTATAAAACAAAAATGTAAAAATAATGCAATATTTAATATTAATACAAAAATATTGATTGAAAATTTGAAAAAATTGAAATTGGGCAATAGCTAGCATTAAACAAATAAAAGTTGTCCGAGGCAAATTAATACATCCAAATATTAATGCATTTTAGAAAAATATATTATGTTCTAAATTGTATATTTTTGGTGATCACAATATGATATTTTAGTATCTTCTATTAAACCCTTAAATGTGTCAATGGTCAACAAGGGCATGAGTAACTTCAGCAGAGATCTTAAATTTGAACTTCCCCATATTGTCAATGTACCAAAAACAAATTATAGATACGATTAATGTATTCATCTTCAGTTTCATACACAACAATCAGAAGATTATTAGCGGCACCACTTTATTTATACATACAAAAACAAAGGGATAGAAATGGCTCCAGCTCTCCCTACCGTGCTATAAAATATGTTGCACACAAACAAAAACCATAAATGAGCGGCAGATGATGATGAAATGGTAAGACTTTTCGGACGGCAAATATATTGTTTCAAAATTAGTTTAATGAATCGAAAAGTTACATTTATGCATGTGTTAGTTGAACGTTGTCTCAAACAGCCTAAAAAGTTGTTCGGTAAGTAAGGAGAATGAATCTTAGACAAATTATCAAAATATCTTTTACTTTTCAATACCATTAAGTTGAAGGTTGTTTAACTTCTAAAAGACTACGAGGAATTAGTGGTGCAGCGACAAAGATAATGCAACGAAGGATAAATATTAATAATTTTAACATAATATATCATTTTATTATCTTAGGGGTACTTGAAATTGAGTGAAAAATATATTTACGAATTGGAGCCTGTAATTGTCAAAACAGAAGGCCTATGTGCAACCCCATTTGTAAATTAGCAAAGTGATCAAATAGTTTTCTTTTTGGGGGTAGTCGTGATCAAATAGTCCATTCGCAAATCAATGCTACGTAGCTTGCACTAAACCGATGAACAAACTGGGCTCAAGTGAGCCAGCTGCTCAAGGAAAGGAAAAAGAGAAAAGACATGAAAAATACGTATTAGCCCAGGCTGTATTGAGAGGAACATCTCATGGAGTTAGGGGATTAGAACAGTGTGCACAATGGTTGCATCAACTTCTGACATGTTTTCCGGTAGCAGTTACCCCTGTCCAATAAATTAAAACAATGTCTTAAAAGTTCTTGACAGTCGTTTGCTGTATTAAATTCACCAGTAACGTGGTCCTATCTTCCCTTTGCACTTTCCATGTCTCCATCTGTATCACAGCCACTCATTTAGGCACAATACTGGTCCAGCAGGGAAATAAAAGATTTTATTATATCAGGGACAATACTTGTTAGTAAAACAGATTACGAGGAAAAAAAAGAAAAAAATCCTATTGAAAATATAAAATTAATTAATATACCTTTTAACTAATTAAAAATATTTAATATTATAGCATATTAAAAAAATTCTTACTATTTAGGATACTCGTCAAAAGAAATTTTGTATTAATACCCTCTAACTGTGAGTAAATGTCTAGATATAATTTTTACGGGAAAAGATAAATAAATAGAACATGATACTTCAATGCTGACCAACGAGGAGTTGTAGAGAGGGTAAAAACAATTAATCGCTATTATATTGATTATAATTCACAATACTGTTACATATGAACTGTAGCTTCCATAGCATTAATCGCCGTATTACCTAGGACTCATTCACATTGATTACAAGCCTACAAGATCGCTACCCTGCAAATTTATCATCATTCGTTACTGTCAAAATTTCGGTTCATCCAGGAACTGATATTACTAAAATATATAATTAAGTAGAACAAAGGCAAAATCGGGTGTTGGGAAGAGGAAACCTCTCACAGGTATACTATTATGCCATATAACCAACCACTTAAAGTTGAATCTTTTGTTGTCCGATCTTTTACTGCATCAGCTAATTGGACAAACAGTTCCAAGGTAAGTGAAAAATTGCTGACGCCAGACTAGTCTGCGGCAGTAGCTAGAAGGCAGAGAGTTTACACCAGTCTTGGAGGGAAATACAACTACCTCACGTTCAAGCCCAGTATTCCTCTTGAGCTCTGCTGACGAGAAGTAGCATCAAAGAACCAATCATCAATTTAAACCGAGTTGCATGCATGTAGTATGTCATTCTACAGTTGCTGTCCTTTTTTCAAGTAGGGACTCTAAGAATTCCGAACACAATTTGGTAAGGGGTGGTAGCATATGTGACGATCCACTAAATATGGTTTCCCAAGGCCTCTCAGATGCAGCAGATAAAATTGATGAAGCCTCGTTCCTTTTCAAATCAAATTTGGGTAGCTCTCCATAAATAGATGTATATCCAAATTGTCCTGAAATAATGGAAGAAAGGAGGAAACGAAGAACTAAAATTTTAAGCAAGCATACAAAGGCCACCATCCAAAAGGTGGAAGTATTTTACAGATACAACCCATTGGGGCAAACCCAGCAGCATAAAACCTGAACAAAACACAATAGATGAAGAAGTGAAGTCATCTTACCTGTTTCTTCAAGTGAAACAAGATCATCCTGCCTAGTCATAATAAGCTCACAGGTTTCTTTGCCATGTGGATCAAAGAGGACATATTCACGATCTCCATTTATATATGCAAGCAGAGTCTGCGATGCTTTCCCATCAACAACCACTCGTTCAGATGGATCTCCTTTGAGGAAAGCAAGCCCCCCTCCCTTGGCCTGAACGAAAACAATAAGAGAGAAGAAACAGCCAAACACCATCAATCATCCAGCATAATAATGAATTCTGTCAAACACTAAACAGGCAAAAAATTTAGATAAAAAAATCAATTTTGAAAAATATTATGAATGCAACTCAAACAATCTGAATTATGATGTATTTCTATTCTTTAAAATGTTACCATGCATCCCTAAATGTTGCCAAGAGCAAAGGAAAAACAAAATTTAATTTAGTATCTATCTCTAAGACAATGCACAAAATTAGCTTGCAATCATTTCTTTATTGCTATCAGCAATTAACATTAGATGTTTTACAAGTTTGTCTCCAAAAGTCTTCTCCAGTAATTGTACTCGGTATATATTCCAACTTGGACTGAAGAGACGATGAAGTGTGAAAGTTCCATTCTGTGTGACTCACGTTACTCTGTATGTTACATGGAACAAAAACCAGTAACATTTACCTATGAACAACCACTTCACGAAATGGAACCATCCCCCTTATGTCAAACATGATGCAACATATCAAAAAGCATAAGAAAAGTTGACAATTTTTGGTGTTTTATGCATCATGTAATAACTTGTGCAATGTTTCTTAACATTTAACATATAGTGCAAGTTCACAGAATAAAAATGCAATAGAAGAATTAAAATACCATATATTCCTTCATTAGAGCTATGCATAATAAACTCCTTAAGGGAACTACCAATGTGCATTTAATCGTATGTTAGAATTTTTCAGAGGGGCATATCTGGGAGTGTACCTTAGTTACAGACCAGGAAGCCACAGGAACAGGATCTGTTACGTTGAATAATAAGATTATTCCATCGCCTTTAAATGTACGTTCATTTGATTCAGGAAGGAGAGCAAGAGCAGCAAAATATGATAGATCTATTGCACAGGAGACAGCTGCATGAAAATGCATCAAAATTCTGTCAGATCAACGCGAATCCCATCATTTAGTTATAGGTTTAGAAACAATGAACAGTGTCTGCTGATATGCAAAGAACAAAGGTGGAAAATATCAAAGAATTTAACACAAGTGGCTAATGCTTGCAAGACAAACAGGGTAGAAATCTGAATGATACATGATTTCCAAAATTGAATACAAGAGACATGTAAGGCCATAGGCAGCATATCACAGGGAATGGAATAAAATATTTAAACCTTCAATTAGAAGCCTATATGACCAAGTTGCAGCTAACTTCGACATACTCCAAACAGACAACTGTGGTTTTGAACCATGAGAAACAGACAGAAGGTACTCCGACTCTCCAGCAAAGGTGAGACTCGCAATAGGCTGGGGAAAAAATACAAGAAAATAAGAAAAAAGGGGGAAAGAGTACAGGTACTAATTAATGAGCAAAAAAGCAGTACCATACAGAGATGCATGCTTGAATACCAAAAACAGAAATTACCGTTGGAGTCTCTCCTACAACAGCAATGAGCACATTCTTATCAGGGTCCCACAATGTAATAACAGTGTCTGCTGCAACAGCCAGCACGGAACCATCAGCTGAAAAAGCAGCAGCTCTCATGGCTTTATTTCTGCAAAAGGAAATGATGTATCCACATGACAATGAGTAAATCATATCAAAATAATTTCAAACAAGTAATCAGCAGTAAAATCATTTTTTGCTAGTCGTACAGAAGAATATGATTACTTGCAAATAAATAATCTTAATCAAATGCAACACTCCAAGTCTAAAGACAACAAACAAATAATAAATGAAATAATTAAAATAGCTGCAGCCCATTATGGGGAGTCAGCAAGGTGTTCATGCCACCACTAACCTTTTCTCTTTTATTAATTAAAAATTTTGCAGAAAGACTTAGTTGATTTGTTCTTCTTTGATATCCATAACATATCACCCTTCCAATATTTAAATGACAACAACCTTGTTCAACAAAGTTATCCAATTTATTACAACCCATCAGATAAGAGGTGATTTAGAATTTGCATATTGAAGGCAAAGCTAAAACAATAAAGTTTTGGTTGGTTTTTCCTTCAACATCTATAGCCTACACAAGCATATATTAATTAGTTCTAGCTATTATAGTAAAATTATATACTTGTATGATCCAACAGCATGGCACATCCAACCAGAATTCTGAAGCATCTCGCCTTTCTGTCGAATTTCCTCCTTGCAGACCCATATCTAAAATATGTAAAAATAAAATAAATAATTGTCTTTAAAAACAAATCCCAACCTGAGCATGAATAACAAGAAGTTATCCAAAATTACCTTGAAATCTCCACCGTAAGATGAACTGACAGCCATATGACGGGTAGGATGAAAAGCAACAGCAGAAATATGAGAATCCCTGTCAATAAGTAGGTATGAGTCAACTCCACAATGCTGATTCGTTGAAGTTTATCAGAAATTATATTAATTAAAAAAATACTACCAATATTTTTTTATGATATTAGTTGAAAAATACAATATGTTTTTTGCTAAAATTATAAAATATATATATATATATATATATATACCATCGTATAATTTTTAATACATTCTAATGTAATTTTAAAAGGTAACTTATTAATTTTTTAATCAATATCTTAAGAATGAGAGTTGTAAATTAGTTAAATTATTTATAGCTCATTCAAATTTACTTATTAGGTTTATTTAAAAAATTATAATTTTGTTTGTTTTTGTTTCTATATATATTTTATTAATTTTTAATTTTTAATAGTTAGTTTGACAAAATTTAATATTTATAGAGTTATTAAGTAAATTAATTCTTTGAATGTTTATTTTTAAAGTACTATTTTTATTTTATTTTATTTAATATAAATATATATTTTAAATACTTAAATTGATAAAAAAAAAATTCAAAACAGTTATTAAAGAAAGAAAGACACAAACAAGTTATTAAGTTAAGCTTAAACTTGAAAATTTTTAACTAAACTCCACTCAAAATTTAAATTTGTCTTATTTAAATAAACGAATTAATTAACACCAAACATCCTCTTCTATTCAAATGTAAAGTCCGAGATTTAAGTATTCAGTTTAATTAATTTAAATAATTGAATAAATCATGCCATTGTATTAAGTCACTGCTATATCTAACATTATGCAGGCACAATTATAACCATTGTAAAATAAAACATGGCCACACCTGTGAGGTTCATAAATAAGGGTGGATACTGAAAATCTTTTGTCATCATCCAAATCCCAAAATTTCAAACAAACAAGACCTCCTATTCCTTCTTCAGGAAGCTTGACTTCAACAGTACCCATCATAGAGCCATCTACAGACAGTTCCACCAATGTCACTACCACCTATAATCACATTATTCCATTAAAAAGATTAATCATTAACCAAATGCTTTATCAGAGACAAGTGAGGATACTAATAAGCAAGATTGTCAATATATCAAATTAGAAGAAAATATATGTAACTTTCACATACCATGACCTCATCAACTGGTTGATGGTTTCTTTCACAGACTTGAACCTGCAAAATGACAAATATCAACATTATACATCCCATGTGTTCAAATTTTAATGCTACTAGTATACCTTAAAAGAAATTATAAATTAGGCTAGAAATACCAGACCAAAGATCAAAACATTATACACAAATTGGAAACAATGAAAACTTCAGCTAAAACAAACTGATATATATCTGAAGATTGTTCAGACATTGTCAAAAGGATCTGAAACCTCATCATATTGAAAAATAACCAGGGGTAAAAGAGGTAGAAATAAAATTGATCGAAACAACAAAAATACAATTTACCCCAATTCTGCACCCACAAATATAGAGGTAAGGGCAAGACCAAGGTAGTTAAAATCGGGAGTTGAATACGATTATTATCAGTCAAATGATGCAAATCCAGCAAAAATTGTTCCCAGGTGAAATCAGAGTGATATCAGGTTTTAAATCATAAATCGGTGAAATCGTGATTTGGATCCGATTTCATGTTATCATGGGGTAGGGTTTGGATCTTGGCCCAAATCCTTCATAACCCGAGCCCGACCCGACTAATATTTAAGTGCAAACTAAGTCCCACCCTCCTAAATCAATCCTTCCTTTCTTTCTTCGTTGAATCCTAGACCGAGAGCAACTTGGTTTCAACATTTAATCACATGTTCTTCACTATCCTTTGGTGGTTTTCCCTGCCCCAATCCTGCTTGTTAGCTGTTTTCTTCTCATCTTGCTCTAATTTTATTTTTATCTTGTCCACGAATGGCTTCAAACCTTAGTGGTGGTTGTTTTGGGTCTGTCCAAACTGCAACCGACAGCTCCACTGCTGTTGGCTCTTCAAGTGTGCCTCATAGGTTGGTTCTCCGGAATGCTAGTGGAAACAGGGATGATGTGGGATGGAAATATAGATTTTCAATTCAAGGAACTATGAAGGTTCAGGGCAAATTCTGCCAAACATGGGATGGAAATATGGTTTTTATAGTTTCAGCTATTTTATATGCATGATATGAATTTATATGCATGGATATATGATTTTTGTAAAATCTTACATTTTGATTTACAATATTTACTTCCCTTAACAATTTGAAGTAAAATCCTGATTTTAACTACCTTGGGCAAGACAGTAAGTCAATACTAGTTTTTTAACTCAGAATAATTGTATAAAAATTTAGCAATAACGGTTAATTTCCCCTAGAGAAATATATTACCTCATAAAGTCCTCGATTAGCAAACAAGCTGTAGAATTGGACGCCATAGTTCTCTGTTTGTACAGCCACTAAACCAGAAGTGCAGTCAAAGGCAGCTCGGCTGGAAAGACTTTCACATATATCTTGAGAAGATAAAGGGGGCTGGTTAAACAAAAAGTGTGATATAAAGGTTATATCCAGCAAATGAAAGTTTACATATGAGTAACTGGGAAAATATATTAATATATTGATAAACAATGGATAAAAAACAAAATCATGTTTTCATTGTTCTTGTAGGATACTTTTCTAAAAGTAATGACTAAAGACCTTTTAGCATAACAGTTCTTATATTTTCTCAGTACAGTTGGATGTGGAAGGGAATTAAAAAATTCACTTTGACAAAATCAAACACTGTCTTTAAAATAGCCACGGTGTTAAAATCTTGCAAGTCTATTAATGGAGAAAATTATAATGATGGTCAATAGTTTAAATTTCAAATGAACAAAATAATTCCTAAAATGCACTCTATCAATAATCAACATCAGAGGCTTTTCAGTGCATTAGGAATAATATTAGGACATTTTGAGCTGAGAAACTAGAATACAAAGAGTTCAAACATGGGAACAAACCTTGATCCCAGAAATAGACTTTATTATTTCCATTGAAGGCATCTTCAATATATGAATTTGATTATCTGCACAAGATATCTGCAGACCCTTAATTAGTTAAACAGTATAATGAGCCAGTCATCAGGACAGACCCAGATACTTCTAATCTCCACTACATAGAAATCCTTACCGAAGAAAGTGATGGATCTGGAGAATCTACAAAATACAGAAGTGGAGATCCAATTCTGGGTAAAAATTTCTTCTTTCCTGTGTCCAACTGCCAAAGCACAAGAACTCCTTCCTTCCCACCTGATATCAAATGAAGCCATAAAAATAATAACTTAGATAGCTCAACAAAGCATAACATAAATTAAACAATGAACATCATATATAAAAATATCAACACATACTAACACACAAATTTTCCCCAATTCAGTGGTTCTATTATTTATTTCAGGCATCATAATTTACCTGAATACAGGTAGGCTCCATCTGAAGAGAAAGATAGAAGCCTCACAGCAGCAGAGTGCCAATGCCATGTGGAACATGATTCAGCATCATCATTTTCCCTTACCCCAGGCTTATCTTCCACATCATTCATTGATCTTCCGTTCACAAGTCCACTACTGTCAAGCAACTTCTGAGCACCAAATCCTCTCCAAATTAAAATTCTTCCCGTTACATCACCTGCAGCCACAATTCTCTCTGTCGGATGGAATGCAAGAACAGTAAAAGTCTTTGTATGATGTAGGGTAATCTTCTTAGACACAGCAGAATCAGAGTCCATTTTAGGAACTTTCCATATATGAAGTTTGCGCTTGTCTTTTATACCCAAAAACTTTCCCGAGGGACTAATAGTTAAAGATTCGGGTCGTTCAGTCTGCCAAAAAGGAAAAGAACATGCATGCACTTGAGCAACCACAATAGATAATAATTAAATTACAGTCCCATATATGTTGATTGACAACAAAAGATGATAAAGAGAAATCAAATCATCTCTGGTTAGAGGAAATATTGTATTCAATTGTGTTTTGCTCTAAATGAAGGTAACAAAAGCGAATACTCTAAAGAACAACAAAATAAGCTGTCCATAATTAGCAAATACATGAGAAAAGCCCTTGATTGATTGAAATTTGTTAGAATGTGTTCCTTGAGTTTGACTTCTGCATTGTTCAACCTTTTGGTCAATGTCTATAAAATGCCAGAAGCTAACATGATCATAATGTAATTGCGTTAGTCCAGGATCCATTAATGCACAAACATACGCAATCAATACCTTGAGATTATTCTATAATTTGCAATCTCCAGTCCTCCATAATCACAAGAAAATCCTTTAAATTTTAAAAAAATACTGCACGAGAGTTTTCATCAAAATTCACCTCTTTCAAGATCATTTTGCTAAGTGTCTGATTAGTCAAATTACACTTCCTGAGCTGTCCACGACGAGGTTTGGGGCGATTATCTTGTGCATTCGTATCTTGAACAGACACATAGGCAATAACATTAGGCGTCTTTGCCCTGTTTTCTTCCGGCGGGGATAATATTGAAGGTATCACCTAAAAGTACATACAATTCATCAAACAAAAAGCGCAGCCACCATTTTCTCAATCCACAATCACAAACCAATCAAAACATGAACCTACGTGACACCAAAACATCAAAACGACAAAGCATTTCTTGCGTTTGAATCTAATAAAACAAGGAACACTAGGTTTACAATATTCACTACTTTAAAATATTCAGAACCAATAACAACTAACGAACACGTTAGTCGCGTTTAAAGTTTGCAAGGAAGAAAGAACACTATGATTTTAATTTTCGCTACTTCAACTCAAAGAATCAAAGAACCAACCACAGTTAACAAATGTGTTATTGTTACCATGGAGAAAACGGGAAAGTGAAGATTAACAATCTTGATGCATTCGGGAACGGAGAAGTCCCAGTAACGAACAGTGCCATCGAGAGAAGAGGTCCAACAGTAGCATAAGAAGTTGGAAGTGGGAACGACGACGAGGGAGGTGACGGTGGCAGTGTGGCCTTCCAAGGAGGAACCGAGCATTCCGGTGGCGGTGCTGAAGACGGAGACGGTGGAGCCGCTGCCGATAAGAAGACGCTTGCCGTCGTTTGAGAACGCCGGAGCGCAAGAAACGTAGGTTTGGCCTCCCCTTATCATGCTGTCGAAACGCTGCGTTTTGATGCAACCGAAACTTAGAAAGAGAAAGAGCGGAGGCGAACGGTGAGTTATAAGAGAAAGAGTGAAGAGGGTCGCCACGGCATAATCCTCCACTGCCGCTTGTAGGGTTTCGGCCCTAATTTCGCTTTAAAGAGGTAAGGCATACTCACTCAGAAATTACACCTTTTTTTTTTTTTTTTTTATAATTTAACGGTTCATTTATAAAAAATTATTAAATAATATAAGCTATCTAATTCAAATCAATAATATATATACTCTAAGAAATATCTTTTAATTAATACTAAGAGACTATCTTTTTTAGATAAAAGTAGAATTTTCCTCTCTCTCGAGTTTATTTTCTGTCTTTTTTTAAGTTAAATTTAAATTATTAATTACCTAAATAGTTTATATAATTTTTTTAATTTATGATCTTAAAATCATACTTAAATCTAAAGTAATTTTGTAATGATTTTTAAATTTAATTTTCAATTAATAATTCTTGATCATTACATTTTTTAAATGTCTTTCACTTAGGCCTCTTTTTTTTTAATATGATTTTTTTAAATTACTGAAATATAGAAATTTTGGTAAAATTACAGAAATATTACTTTTTTTCAAAAATTGTCAATAATGACTTTAACCTCTTTTCTTCAAAAATTGTTAATGACAACTTTTAACTAATTTTTTATATTTTAAAATATTTTATTATTATTTAAAGATTATTATTGATGATTTTTTAATTCTTTTATTTTTTTAATATTTTTTTAAAAAATTATTATTAACAATTTTTGAAACTTCATCATTTTTTCGATTTTTTATTTCTGGTTTTTCTACTTACACCAAAAATTGTTATTGACAATTTTAAAATTATATTTTTATAATTTTTCAAAAAACATCATATTTTGTTATATATAATTTCAAAATATATATATAAAAAATATTTTTCATAAGAGTCAGTTGCGTCTATTTATATTATCATTAATATGCCATTTTTAGTTTTATTTAATGATAAAATAAATTATTTTTTTTTGGAGAAGAGAAATATTATAGTAGAATTAATATATTAAATTAGTGGCAATTCATCATTAATTAAGAAATATCTTAAGATCAAGATATTTGTATTAAGAAATACCTTGAACGTTGCTGCATTGGTGTGGGCATGAATAATTGAACTTCTTTGTATTACATGCAAATTACGTTATATATTATTTCTTGACAATTAATGTTACGTTTCTGCTTTTCATGAACCAATCACCAGATCTGCCAACGATTTTTGACTTGAAAGATTGTAGCTTCTTCTGAAGAAATGGTCTTTGAGCTTCATAAAATCACTAAATCAGCAAAAAGAAACAAAGCTTGTGGTAAATCATTGTTCATGGCCAGTGGAAAGGGTGAAAGTTTGTGTTATGATACAACTGCTAGTTACTGCCACCAAATAATTATGGTAAATCATCCAAGTTGCTTATGTTTGTTGCTTCTGACTCTTTTCTATTAAAATCACTAGAGAAATAATCTGGATAAACTTAAATTATCAGTTGGTTTAAGAAGGGGAAAAAAAAAGGAAAGGAGCTGTGTACCTATTATTTTAGAAGTAATAAAAAGGGGGACAAGATAAATAATCTTATTTTATCCTCAAATTGGTGGTAGTTTTCTTTTCTAGTCCAGAATTAAAATGATGGAATAAAGATCCATCCAAGTTGCTGACTGTGTATTAATATGCGGACTAAATAGCTGTTGACTCAGAACAAGTCTTAACCAAAAGAATAAAAAAATTATATTAATCATAAGTGAAGAGACCAAATAATGTACATAGATTGTACAAAAGAAACAGATATCTCGCCTACCCTCTTAGCTAGATGTTATGTTAATCTCTGGTTTTCTCGTGATAGGGGTAGCACAATAAATGCTAGATCCAGTTAACGTCAATACACAAGCTGAATCCAAAGTATTGTAGGTGTCTCCTGAATGAACAAGTTGAGCAGGGCGAGCACCATTCATCATGGGCTGAAAAGGACATGAAGGTTTAGGAATATCCACTGCACCTTCCAACATTCTCACCACAGCACTCATCAATTGTCTAAATTCTGGCCTGTACTGAATACACCAAAGAGCTACCATAACCATTCTCTCTAAAATCTCCATATTTTTGCCCTCTATCTCACAGGCTATTCTCAACTCCCACAATTGTCCATGATCATATTTTTTCCAAACCCATCTTGGAAACCACTCCTGGCTTTCAGGAAAGTCAACTTCAAGATTCCTTCTCCTACCTATAATCTCAAATAACAGCATCCCAAAACTATAAACATCACACTTGTGAGTCACAGGAAATGGAAACCAAAGTTCTGGTGCAGCATAACCAGGAGTCCCTCTTCCTCCGGTCATAGATACATGAGTGTTTTCCCTATTACAAAGCTTGGCCAAACCAAAATCAGCCACTTTAGGAGAGAACTCCTCATCCAAGAGAATGTTACCTGGCTTTATGTCACAGTGAATGATTCTTTGCTGACACTTTTCATGCAAATAAGCAATGCCTCTAGCAGTCCCAATTGCAATCTCATGAATCTTTCCAAATCTTATGGTCTTGTTTTCATGAAACAAACAAGAGAGCCATTGCTCATGTACTCATAAACTAGAGCCCTCAGATGTCTTTCAAAGCAAAATCCATAGAGTTGAACTAGATTTAAATGGTGAACCCTTCCAATAGTGCTGACTTCTGCCATGAACTGCTCCTCAATTCTCTTATCAGAATCCCCATGTAGAACCTTCACAGCCACAATGGTTCCACTACTAAAGCTTCCTTTATAAACTGCACCACTGGCCCCATTCCCCAACTTGTTAGAAAAGTTGTTAGTTGCAAATCTTAGCTGCTCAGAGGTAAATTTCAATGGCTTCTCCTTTTCCATTTCGTTTAGAAATTTGTCCATGTTGAATGTGGGAAATTCAGAACCTGATCTAGCAGACATGCTATTGCTACCTATGTGAGCCAATCTTCGGCATACCAAAACCATAGTAATTATGGTCACAAAAAATCCAACTGCAATATATGTCATACTTTAGTCAGAAATCCTGTGATCTAAAAAGGGTAGACGTATGAAGAAGAAAAAAAAAACAAATTAAAGATTCTACCGAAGCTTACTACAAGAGCAATAGCCTGCCAAGTTGTTGCTGGCACTTCCATCTCCATAAGTAGCATTAATCAAGACTATAGCAAGAAAATGTGGATATTTAAAACTAATGGCAAGCAACAATAAAGCGAAGAAAGATGCAAAATTGTTGAATTCCCATGAAAGGTGGATACAAAAGACAAGCGAGAAGATTCTATATATAAGAAATCCTTCAAGCTTTCACCACTGACCAGAGATCCCAAGTCCAATAACTAGTAAATGGTTTTTAAAATAGCTTAGCCGGCCCAAAAGATGTGTTCTGTCTGTAGAAAAATTATAAACTAAAGTTTCGCGCTTACTTTCTGCACAACCCATCTATCTATTGCTTAATATATAAAGTTTGTTGACACGTTTTGCTAATATGGGACTTCATTAATAAACCGTAGTGTTACATAAAAATAAATAAAATACTCCTCCACAGAAGAAATAGTGACATGGAAGAGGATACATGATGCATTACCGAAACTTGCAATTGCAACACGGCAAACAAGGCGTGCGTAAAACAAAACACACATTAGATTCTCACTTTTCTAGTACCATGTGCCGAAGATCATTGTTCCGGAAATTAGAGGCATATGCCATTAGTAAAAGAAAGTGACACTCTAGTCCACTAAATTTATGACTGGATCCGTGATATGACAACTAACAAATTAAAAGGAAAATCTTTACACTAATAATTATCGCTTGAAAAAAATATTGCATCTAGGATATTTGATATTAGTTGCAAAACAAGGTAAATGCATCCCTCCTAATTATATGCAATTTTCTCCAAATCTAGCATCGGTCTAAAATCTCATTTACCCAGATTGTTGTACCTTGTTATTTTGAAGGCCAGCAATCTTCTAATTTTTTGTAAAATTGAATTATGGATGAGAGAGAGACAATTAGAAACCGACCATCTGGCTACAACCGTTAAGATTAGTCGTTTCTCAAAATTACTATTCGAAGATGATATTGACGATGAGAATGATGTCTCTGTGTTAGTATTCGTACTCACCTATTTATGGAATTCATAAGGCAAATAAAAAGATAAGATAATCATCATGAGAAGGCAACTGTCAATTTTTTCCCTTAACCAAGTACAAATACAAAACAGCTCCGAGATTCAGAAGCCCAAAAGCACGACTGAAACTAAGAACAAAACATTTGCCCCAGAAAATAACTTGATAATTAGATTACAGGAACAGACTGCCAAATAATCAGACTCGACTGCAGGAGTCGCAAAATAACCATTGAATCAGATCAATGGATGTAGATCAAATAACTCTTTGACATATCAGACGCATTTGTTCTACTCCACATGTAAATACAAAAGGTATAAATATACTCAAAGCAAGAGTCTTCATGCCTCGCTTTTGATTAATCCTGCATAATGATACCATTCGCCAAGTTAAAAGATCCTTCTTGCAATTCAAGGATAACAAATATTGCAAAACAAAGGTAGTATTACCACCAGCTCTAAGCAAGTCAAACACTCTGTACTTTGCTTGATATTTCTTTCACTTTTATGTCTCCTTTTTCCTACAGTCAACACGCATCAAACTTTCAAAAGCAAAAACACACAAAATTCAAACTTGTTATTGAAGCAGGGAGGATATATCATATCAGTTAAAATCTTTCATTCTTTTACAACTCAAATTGTAGGAGAGGGGGGATTGATTATGTACACCAGATAGCGACACATTTAGTAGTAAAATAAAATCCCTAGAAAGAAAGGCATATACTCTTAATCAGAAAGGTCAAGATCCCAAATCACTGTCATTAATTGTTCAACACATAGTATTGGAAGTAGACATTGCTATGTTCAGGGATAAAGAAAGTAAGCCTTCATAACAGAATCCATAATAAATTGACACCATAAAGGGCAGCAATGTGGATAAGTATCCACAAAAAGAGAGCCTATTATGTTCCACAAACTCCTCATCTCTCTAGAAACTTTCACCAGACTCCAAATTGTAACACATCAATTCAAGTTTTATAAGACTTCAATTTGGTGTATTCATAAATCGAACAGACGAATAAGAACAATAATGATAATAATCATTACATAAATTTTAAAGAACCAGGGAAGAGGCCATTACCCCTTACTTAAAATGTTTATTTCAGATTCAACTTGTAACTTTTACAGTGACTTGCACATAACGCATGTGACCAAACGACAGACTTGACTTCAAATACTATTTTACCTTTGACAAACTCAGACCAAAGCCCACTCTCAGTTATTCCTTTCTCAAATAGCACAGTGGTTTATTAACCCCACAAATAAAGCAATTGCATGTAATATAAATCACAAAACATTGAGACCACAAGCAAAATTTTCTCAGTACTTTACTGTGGCATCATAAAAGAAAAGATACTCTTTTTTTTTTTTAATATACACAAAATGTAGTAGGAAGGGAATGACATTCCAATCCTGTCAACAAGGTGCCGCTGGCATGTTTTGGAGACTAGCAGAGGCACAACCAGAAAGTTCACATAATTAGTATCAGTCAGTTGCTTACCATTCCTTTGGTCTCATAATAATCATCAAGAGCCCACTGATACTTTGACTGATTCAATCCAAACCAACGTGCCAGATGATCATCCAAACTTGAATGGGCTGTAAAAGGAAAGGTAATGGGCATTTACTTAGAAGAATAAACATGATCCAAAACCTCAACCAAAGAGGGACAATACATGCTTATTCATAGATTCTTGTGAAATCCAAGACACTAGAAAGAGACAGTACAATACCGCATCAAGATTGAAAACCATTCCACATACATAAGTAACAGAACAATTACTTAGATCCGTTTATTTCCTTTACTAGAATTAGAAAAACACAACATGCGGTGTTATGATAAAATACCCAGCCACAACTTAGTGAAACGGAGAAGAATGGGTATATACAAAGTTACTTAATGCAGCAATTTCCATAGCCCAAAAAGATTATATATATTTATGAAGAATAAAAACATATGAAACTTAAAAAACGGGAAACAAGTTTAAAAAGTGGTAAATATTGGTTCGACTACAAAAATTGGAACGAAAGAGAATAGGACAAGAGAGAAGAAAATGTGAGCACAACGAACCCTAGGAAGAATCCTTGTATCAAAAAAATATAAAAGGAAAAGAATCCCACAAGACTGAGTCAGAGAGTGATATATATTTTCAGAGATGAGATGAAGGTATTTCTAAAAATAGATATTATTGGAGTCAGACTTTTGAACAGCTGAATTGAAAATTCCAATAATAAAAAACGACATGGATTTTACATTTATTATAATATATGTATAATAGCGAGGTATATGGTTTTGCTTTGGGGGAAAGGAGAGAGAAGCTAACCTAAGAAATGAAGAGAGTAAAGTGGGTAGGTACCTGTTTGGACCTTAGTGACAGCGTTTTTGAAGAAGGTGGAAAGTGAGGCATCGGAGAGGGGTTTGGGGGAGAGAGGGGTTTTGGGAATCTGCGGCGGCGGAGGAACGATCTTATTGGGAGAATGAATAATGGGGTCGGAGGAGGGTTTGGGACTGGGAGTAGATGGTGGGGTCATGAAAACTGTGTAAGGCCCGATTTTGCCGATCACAGGAGGCGGCGTAGAATCGCTGTTGATCGGCATTTTGGTTTGGGGGAGAGTGAAAGAACTGAGTGATAAGTTGGTTTGGATTTCGATCTTTTTTCTTCTTATCTCTCTCTCTCTCTCTCTCTCTCTCTCTCTCTCTACTCTACTGTACTCGCTTTCCATTCCTTTCTTTCTCCCAACTCTACGTTTATTTTTTTTATTTCTTATTTATGTATTTATTACTGCGTTACATTAAAGCAATTAACTTTATTGTCATAATAAAGCCATTTACAAAGTAGTAGTAATGGAAAAACTTCAAGCACTATTCGTCGATACTTTTCAGTTATAAGCTTTTTTAATCAGACAGTGATGCCCCGCGCAGTATCTCCTCCTATTCAAACCATCAGCTGTGAACAAATTTCAAGAGGTTTTCTTCAAGGAGTTTTTCCTCAACTTTTTTTTAACTTTTTGAGAAAAATAATTTTAGTATTTAAAAATATTATGCAATTATCAAAATCATTTTGACGATAAATTTTTTTGGTCAAAATATATTTTAATTGTTGCACGATACTCATTTTAGTTTGATCTTTTATATAAAAAAATGTTTTCCATTTATTTTATATACATTTAATTATTTTCAATTTAATATCTATTGTCTATCGTTTATGTAGTTCTTACGAGTGGAAGTCATAACATTAAAAAAAATGTTAAGGCAAATGGAAAAAGAAAACTAAATTATAAATATTCGAAACCGTTTAGATTGAAAAAACATTTTTTATTTGCATTACTACTGCATAATTTTTTAAGAATAAAAAAATAAAAATATATGGCTAGTTAAAGTCCAAGTCAATTAAGATAAAAGTAAAATAAAAATATTATGACAAATAAGTAATAAAAATAAAAATATTTTTAAACCAAATCGCTCTCTATTTTATGTACAGTAATTTTAAAAAATTTGTTATCGATATTCGATGCAATACTTAAATACTTTAAAAACGATATGATAAGTTCTTTTGAGGTTACAGTATACTGACAAGAAGATATGATAAGGTCGAAATAAATTATTTTACAAGTAACAATCTAATTAAAAAAATAAAATAAATCTAATATGAGTAAATTAAAATAAGCATCATGCGTATGATAAAAAATTAATCTACCCCTAAGAGACTTAAAATTGTAACTTACTCAATCTTAAAACATAACAAAATTTACATATAACTCAAACGAAAGGTATCAAACATACAAGTAAGGATAATTGGTACATGTTTGGAAGCGTTTTTTTATTCTAGAAATATATTTAAAAAATGTCGGTGACGTTGCCAGATTCTGAAAAAACATGCAGAGGTGCTGTTACAAAAACTTGATACCATGAGGAATTTTTGTTCCGCCAATAGAATGAAATCCAACAGAAACCCAGCTTGCCCTACATTCCCGCCGACAACGATATAAAGTACAATCCTATTAACTATCCACTATCTAAATAAATAAACAAACAATATACAAAGTTTTTCAGGCATACCTGTTCCACTACATTGATTTAGCCTTCCAGAACTGTCAGATCACCCGTGTTAAGAAGCATAGATTAGCAGTAGAGTTTTCCAGAAAATATAGTAGACCTAATTACGGGACTGAACATACAATGGTATTTTTTTCCTTTTTTCTCTCCTTTGTCGTGGTTCAAATTACAGAATTTGAACAAAACACATGGGAAATCAAGTGAGAAACTACCCTAATATATTACCACTAGTAATCTATTCAGGAAGAATAATTCATTATGCGTACTGAAGGGTATAGTCTCACACAACCTCACAAAAAACATTGTCTCGTGTCACTCAATGAGAAGTTCTTCTCCAGTCAGAACCAACCATACAAGCAAACGCAATGTGGTAACAACTTAATACACACGCTCTGACCAGAGCAATGCTTGTCGAGTTAGTGACCAATACAATCTTTCCCGCCAACTTATGCTCAAATTGATTTCACAATTTTAAGCAGAGCCATATAGTATTCCCTTCACTACAGCAGTGTTTATTTACTGGATTAGATGACAGAACTCGCCAGAGAAAGTTCATGGAGCTCGCTTAGCATCCACTCCTCCCCAGTTTGACCACCCAGTACAATAGCTCTTGTTCCTCCAACAACACACGTGCTATGTCCCCAAGCAAATCTTGGAGGGTGACCGGGTACATTTAGGATTCTCCATGTAGGCTTCTCATCAGTTGGATCAAGAATGTATAGCTGAGAGGCAGAGTGAAGACCTGCAACAGACCCACCAAATATCAGAATTCTTCCACCTGGAAGACTAACAGCAACATGATCAAGTCTAGGAGGAGGAGCTATGCCCCCAGGATTTCCAGCACCAGGCATGCCACTCCCTGTTACACATCTCCAACAAGGTTCCTCCTCACTTAAATCCATTGTGAATACATCACTGGAACGAAATCGCAGGGGCCCACTCTTGGCCAGACCCCCAAACATAAGTATTTTCCTACCACCATAAACAGACAATGTGTGGCCCAGACGAGAAGGTGGGGTCCATGCAACTGGTATCTCTCTCCAAACAGGCTTCTCCATTGACAAATCAAGGAGGAAAGTGTCACTCAGGAGTACTCCAGAATCTGCACATCCCCCAGAAACTATCAACTTAGTGCCATCAAGAGTACAAGAGCTATGCCATGATCTAGGAAGTGGAGGTGCCAATCCAGAAATTTCACGCCATGTTGGAGGCTTTGCATCCAGGTCCAGAACAAACACATCGTTCAGCAACCCCTGCCTTCCACAGCCTCCAAATACAACCAAATGAGAACCATTAACACATGAAAGTGTGTGGCCCCAACGGCCAGGAGGAGGAGAGCTTACCTGGACGTGTTGCCACTCAGGATTACTAGAATTGAGATCCAATACAAAGGTGTCATTCATAGGTTGCATGTTAACCCCTTCACCACCAAATAGGACAACTCTATTACCAACAGCACAAGCACTAAAATTACAGCGCGAGGGTTCAACAGCACCTCCAACAGTCAACTTCCTCCATGTGGCTGCTTCAAGAGTGGTCAATTCCCTTGCTAGCCGACCCCATCCAAGTCTCCTTGCACCAGGCACCGTCTCTAAAACACTTGTAGTCTCACTGCCCCACGCATTTTGGCACACCATTCTCCAGAGATCTTCATTTTTTGTCAGCTCATACAATCTTCTACTGACTGAGCTAACTGATGCAATATCTCTAGGAGTTAATCGAGCAAGTATCTTGAGAGACAGTACCTCATCACTCAATTGCAATATCCCACAAACTCCTCGTGATACATTCCGGTCCCCCGCTGGAACAGGACGCAATGGAGAAAGCACAGAATGAAATCGATCAGATGATTTAGCAGATTCCTTAATTGTAGAACCCGGAACAGGACCAAGATCAATGTTTGCCTCTGTGAAGAACTGGATTCCAATGACATGTGTTATAGTCTCATCATCTCCATAAATAGGTGTCAGCCGCAATCTGTTCATCAGAGGAGATCCATCTTTCCTAAAGTTCAGCAACTCACCTTGGAATTCAATCCCCTCTTCAAGACATCTTCTAATTTCTGACACTACAGTTGAGTCCACCAATGGATGCCTTCTCTTAGCAAAAGGACCTCGACACTGCAAGAAACGGCTGCAAAATATTTTGAAATGATTAAAACAAAATCACTTTGAATCAGAACTAACAAGCAATAGACTGATAGAGACTTAACAAAGTAAGAAACATGCTAAAAGGCCAGCACATATCTCTTGTTTTCTTATATACCTCTTCTACTTATTTTTCCTTATATAGAGGTATGTGGCAAAGTATGCTTCA
This sequence comes from Abrus precatorius, assembly GCF_003935025.1. Taxonomy (NCBI): domain Eukaryota; kingdom Viridiplantae; phylum Streptophyta; class Magnoliopsida; order Fabales; family Fabaceae; genus Abrus; species Abrus precatorius. The sequence goes on along the minus strand of NW_020874428.1, from coordinate 33,002,554 downwards.
GACACATCACTTGCTTGCCCTATAAACAAGAGCCTGAAGACTCAAAGAAAGTGGGGAGGGGCAGAAATGATAAACTTTTAGCAGGATACAAAATCTTGTCCTAACATCAAGCATTGGAATTCAACCACTTATAATTCATTTCTAATCAATAGAAAATAATATACCAACTTTAGAGCTGGTGATCCTTTCAAAAGGCAAGAATAAGAAAAGTGAGCAACACATAGATGCCCCAACTGAATATTAAGGGGTCCATCCCAATAAGAACAATTGAAGTGATCCTACAATGTGAAAGCTATGCTAGAACTTCCTTTTGGGAATGGAGATAAATCTTCCCCATTGGACTCTGCTATTAAAAACAAATGGTGCTTTCCATACTAGTCCAAGAAGAGGCTTTAAACGGAAATATGCTTCATTGACTTTGTTGGAGAGGAGACCCCTCACTGAAAATCCTCACATAGCTCTCCCACCAAGGAGGATTCAAAGCCGAAATTTAATATAACAAAGTACTTACTAAGAGATAATAATAGCTTAACAAACTAATACTATTATGCATTTAATGACACTGCAACCAATCATAGACACGATAGTACTTGATCAGTTGCAAGTACCCACAACAAAACAATGTAAATGCATCATTGACCCTACAAAAATTAAGAAATAATAATCAAAAGAATCACAACTAAACCCTCCCTCATTTTGGTCCTTGAGATAATAAGCATCGAATAATTTAGTCTTTGAAATTTTTAATATGTCACATTAAGCCCTTAATCCCATCTCTTCGGACATTTTAGTCCTTAGACTTATATATTATCAATACACAGTAATAAAATGCTGATATGTCACGTTAAATAATAAAGGTGAAAGCTGAGTTGGCAAAAAGACATTGTTTCACTGTTCAAACCTTCAAATCTTCTCCTTCCCTTTCCACCATCATCTTCCTTTGCAATTTTACCTCTTGTGGTTATGTTTTATCTTTGTCAATATTTCAAGAAGAGGGGCATGTTTTAGATTGGAACTTACTTGGTTACCCATCTAAATAATCCAAGCTTCTACAACCACACTCCTTCAAAAATCCGCTGCAGATTCAAAATGATGTGCGCCAAAAAAAAAAAAAAGCTTATTTTTCAAGAAATCTCAAAAAATAGCCAAAAATAGGCAATCATTTCTTCAAAATCTAGTTTTTATAGCCCCAAAAGTGAGACCTTAGGGGAAGCTAGAACAACCCATGAAACTTTTCTTGAATTGCTTCAGCAAGATAATACAACTCTTCCTCAATTCCCCATCTTTCAACCCATTACCTTTCCTATGAAACTCTTCCAATGCTTCTAGAATCATCTCTCATTGGGGTCCAGCGCTCTTACCTAGGCACAAACCAGCTTGAAACAACGTTCACTTCTTTTGGGGTTTGGTCTGTTAGGTCAGACATTGAGGTTAGGGTTTTGGTTTGGGATTAGGAATGTGATTGTTTGAGCGATGTGAGAAGGTTGAAGCAGTGGTGAGGATTAGTGAAGCGAAGTAAAGTGTGAATCGAGGTCAGACCATAAGAGGAGAGAGAGAGAGAAAGAAAGAGTGAGATTGAAGATCTTCAAATGCTTTCCTTAGATTGAGATAGTCTTTAGTGTAGTCATTGTTAAGGACTAAAATATCTAGTAGGTGACAATCTTAAAGACTAAAATGAAATGAAAACACAAACTATATATATGACGTCTTTTTTATCACTTAATCAATTATACATGTTACTTTAGCATTTTATTACTGTCTATTGATAATGTCTGGATCTAAAGACTAAAATGCAAGTTGAAAGTCAAGGACTAACATAATATTTTTAAAATTTTAGAAACTAAAATATTTGACGCTAACTAACCTAGGGATGAAATTGAAATTTTAATCAAAGAATCATTGATTCACTGCAAGCAATAGGACAAATGAAACATACTAGAATATCAAACATACAAGTAAATAACAATAACAATAAAAGTGAAAAATAAAAATAAAAATCCCCCAAAGCAGTTTTTTATAAGGAAAAAAATGAATTTTTTTTTCAAGTTTTACTCCAATGCCACTATGGCAGTGCTACAGCTGCTATTCATGTTTTATAGTGGTCTATGGCTGCTCCGATCCACTATTCAGCTGTAACGCCGCTATAGCCTACTATTGATAACTATGGGTTGAGATCCTCCCCATAAAGAATCATTTGTTCAGTGATGAAAAATAACAGTTCATCAGAATACAGTAATGAGGCCAGCCCTAAAACACTGGATTCCACTGTCAAAACCAGTAGCATATGTGAACATCCATCTCAGTATTAGCCATTCAAAAGCTTCCAATATACAAGCAGCCTAATCCTAAGACTTTTGATACATGAAGACCTGGTATACTTCTATATTCCACAAAAAAAAATTCCAGACTGACCATATTTGTATTTCAACCATCTCTTCTTAACAGTGGTTCACGAATGGTGGAGTTTTAGAATTCATTTGATTCAAAAAAATTCTAACACATGGCGGAAAAAAAATACCGTTTGATATCTTATCATGTTCACCATTAGGTTAATTTCTCATAATCCCCTGAACACCAATGCGGCAATGCAGTTGGTCGTTGTTTACATCATCTGCCATCACATCACACTTCACGATGTCCATAGTATGGATGAATTTTTCATCAAATTTTTCATAATCTCCCACATATTCTCAACATAACCTGAGTGTATCCTAACAATCTGACCTCATCATGTGCTTGTAATTGACTTAATCCTGATCAGAGCAGAAGATATATATTCTATCAAGTATGTGTGGATCCTAACAAGTCTACACCCTTGCCTACGGTATCAACCATGAAAAACCAAACACTTGTTTATAGGCCCAAAAATATCCAGAAATATTATCTATACAAGCTCCAAACACAGTCAAGGCAATGCTCACAATTTTTGTAAGAAATTTAATTTAAGGAAGGATAATTTTGAACCTATGAAAAGAATAGGACATTAACATTAAACCTTTGCAGATAACACACTGTAATTCCAGATCATACATATTAGCAAGTATAAGTCATTCGAACACCTCTGATACCCAAAGCATCCTACAGCCTTCAGTTCAGTCTGTTCAGATTCCCAGCCCTTCACTCCACAGTACAAAAAAGCAACGAGATTCACTCATCATACAGAAACAAAGAAATCCCTAAAAACTATCCGGACTACAAGAATGACCATAAGCACAAGTTCAATATCTCTCGTTAATCAACACTCACAACAGCAGCAAAATCACCTCCTTAGCATAATCAAAACAGAGTATATCCATTTCCTAGCAAATCTCACTCCAACACAATTGACTTAAACAAATCCTCCTCACCTCACAGCATGCAAAACAAACAGCCTGAGAAACACGGCGCGAAAAAAGAGCCAAACCTAAACCTAGCATTGAAAACAAGCAGGAAGAGGAAACTGACCAATTGCGACCGAGAACGTCCTCGGCCCGGTAACCGGTAACCATCTCGAAAACGGTGTTGACGTAAATAATAGGGTGGTCAGGTTCAAGCGCATCGGTGACGACGAAGCCACACGGTGCCGTTTGGAGAAGGTTTTGAACGGGAAAGGGAAAAGGGAGAGGGGAATCTGCATCGTTGAGTAGGAATCCTTCCTCTTCGTCACCGCTCAGATCGGAATTGCTGTCCCACTCCATTCCGGAAACAATCTCAATTCCTTCAACCCATACACCATCACCTGAATCAATCCAAGAACGACCAAAGAGAAGAAGAAGAAGAATAAAGAGGGTGAGGCATAAAACGAGTGGCGTAGCTGCGTTTGGTAATTAACTTAAGAAAGAGGTTCTTTCTTCCACATACAAGTGCCACCGCCTTTGGTTTGTTGGAAAAATCTGGCCAATTTTTTCTGCTAGGTTTCTTCTATTTTTGTTCCGACACTTACCCTTTTGTACACTTTCCCATCCTTTTTCTTCACCTCTCCAAAATCTTAATCAAAATAATATAAATCAACATTTTTTTTTCATCACCTTCATTAAAGACTAAAATAATATTTGAAGCAAGTAACTAGAAATTACCAAAAAAATAAATTTTATTTTAATAAATTATACAACTAAATTTTATTTTATTTTGTTATGCTTTTATTGATAAAAAAATATTAATATTTTAAAAATATAAAAACAATAATCAAATACACTTAGAATGAGATTTAAATACAAAAAAAAGTTATTAATGATAAACAAAATTAATTTTTTTTATAAAAACAAGTCATTTAAAAAATTTTATTTAATATTATTTTAAATTTATTTTGTATTATTCAAATAATGCATTAAGGAAAAAGTGGGCATGCACAAGTGATCCTACATGTGGCCATGGAGAGAATTTGATCTTGTGAGTGTGGAAACAAACGTAATTCCTAGTGACTCCGAAAGTTAAGGGTTGGGTAGTATAATGAATTGTACTGGAATACCAAATGTACCCTCTCATTGTGTTGCTTTGTATTTTACTCTCTGTGGTTTAGCCCTGAAGCATACGGAATCCGTTCTGTGTAGTACTGTTTTTATGAACCATAATTTTCAGTACCAAACACCCAGTACTTCTAAGAGCTGTGAAACTTGGTTGTGTCACATGCTATTGCAGCCTTTGCAAAAGTTAGCACCGATCTTTAACATTTTTTGTCCAGCTTCTATTTGATTTTTAATTCGTTCAAAACGTGCTGTGTTTCGTATCAATTGGAAACCAAACAAGTCAAGTCATGGGGATCAAGTGCCTTCTCTTCCTTTTAAAACAAACGCTCTTGGAACAGGACAAGAGTGTTTAAAGTGATGTTATTTTTTACGTTGTGAAGGTTAATGCTTTATTGGGTTGTACTTGAAAGACAAATTAACACACTTTATATCATTTTTCTCTTCATATTAGTAATTAGAGACTCCATGTTTCTTTGTAACCAAATAGTACAACTTTCTAAAACTTAATTGTTAGTAAGACTATTTGTGTGTTTAAGAATAATGTTTTGACCTAGCCAACATGGTTAAGATATTTTAAAAAAAAAACTTAATTACAGTTGGGTTTACATCCGCCGTATTAAGTGGGTATACTTCATCTAAAAGGGTCAAGTTAATGAGAGCATGACTACTGTGCATGTTTTTGAAATATTCTTGTGGAGTGTTATTAGTAGAGTCCACTTTAAGAAAAATCTATTAAGATGACAATGAAAGATGACCCCAAACATAGGATAGAGATTCAGTTGCACTTTTGCCCTATGTAAGCCCAAATTCAACTCATTCAAATAAGTATCATTTTTCTTCAATATTATTTCACTTAAAATTATACCAACTTGTACGTTAGCGTACTTTTGCAGGTAACACCACCATCACGCTCCACTGCTTGAGATTATTGAAGAGAAGTATTATCTACAAGGATTGATTCGATGTGCAAGGGGACATTGCCCCCATCAAATAGGATGTGTGCTTGATAGCTCACTAAATGTTCAAAAAAATATATATGCTTTCATTTTGATTCAAAGAAAACTGGGATCCTAGAATTTTCGGGGTTCCCTCATGAAATGAATTCGTAACCATTCTAAACTTTAAAAATATGTGTGTCTGTGTGTCTATATATATATATATATATATATATATATATACAAGAAGCTTGTGTTTTAGTTTAAGATGAACTTAAAAAATATTTGAAGGTTCCCATGCGTCTTACATTACAGTGAAAAAATTGATCACTTGTTGAACACGAAACCTTATTATATAGTCCATTGAATTAATCTATTGGAGTTGTTTTTAAAAGGCACCTTTTGTTTTTTTACTTTTTATCTGGTTATGTTTTTGGAAGAAAAAAACGGCCACGTTATCCAATATGTTGTTATCTCTGAGTGTGTTGGTTAATTGATTTTATAATTTCGTATTCAAGTACTTGGTGTATTCGCATGTGTGTGTATATACATATATTGTTTTGTCATTTTCTCGAGCATGTACGTATATTAAGTCAAAACCATAACTCTTTCGTCGTACTGCCCTCGTGGCCTATTTCAATGTCACATGTTTGCAAACATTTATGAGTAAGGACACACACTTTACATAAAAAGATCAACATGAACTTTCCATTTGATTATTCCATATTTTATATTTCCTCTATCGTTGATTCGGGGTCCATGCAAAACCGTAGGGCACAAATAAACCATTTAAAGTAGGAGCTAGTAGTCAGTGACTTACCTAAAAAAAAGCGAGCAACTGATGATGATTTTAAAAGCCTTTGTTATGATTTATGAATGCTTAAGTGCATGTTTAAAAGCACGTTAAAAAGTTTTTCAACAAATTTAATATGAAAATTACAACTAGGAGCATCTAAGTAAATGAAAATCCACTTAGATTCTAACATGAAATTAAACATAATACAAATCTCTTCAAGTGGTGCAACTAATTAAATTAGTTAAAGTCACATACTTAGAATGCTATGTTCAATACTTCTAGTAGTCGTTTAAATCAAGAACACTGCACTAGTCATAGCAAAATAGTTTTACTCGCTAGTTTTTGGTAGAAATTGCTTTAGTATAGATTTCATAGTTTGTTGAATTTGATTATTTCCATTAATTTGTTATTTATTTCCATTCTATTGTCACAATTGAAAAGGGAAGCACATAAAATGGTGCGTGGGGCCATTTTTTTCTTCATGGAGCTGTCCCTATAAATTAATGCAAAATTAATCCTTGCATATGCGATCACATGCGTGATGGGACAGTGCAACACCCTACAGGAATATATATATAGTTGGAGCAAAATATCCCCCCCCCCTCTCTCTCTCTTACAATTTCTTCCCCTACATGGAATTATGATCAAATAGGTCACTATTCCCAATAATTTAATCTCACTCAACTCATCTCAATTAAGCCTACCTTTATATTTTTTATCGGTTGTGCATTTGATTAGGGTAAAAATTCATAGGTTGTAAATAAATAAATCTAAAAATAATTTAAAAATTAAATTTTATGCTTTTAAATGTGTTATTAACGTAATGATTCAAATTAACATCGCAAAGTGTGAACTTAAGTAGAAATAGTAAAATAATGATGAAACAAAAAGCAATTTAAATTGAACATAAGAGAGTTTATAGAATTGCACTAAACAAAGACATAATTGCAAAAATAAATAATGTAAAATGAACAAGAAGTAAATAAATTAGAATTAAACTGTAAATTGTAAATGTACGACTCTTAGCAATAAACAATAACTACCATAAGTTTTTTAATAGTTGGTGTCTGGATCGGTGTAAAATTTTAGCGTGCAGAGAGTTTTTGTGCAGTATCTGGGTGTAAAAAGTCGTCATTTAAAAAATAATGTTTTGTAGTATTTATAGGAAAATAGACCACCATTGTTCTCTTCTTTTCGCAAGCACTCCTCAGTAACTGCCTTCTATACGTGTTTGTCTTCAATTGTTACTGTCCATTATTCATGACTACTTCTGATCGTGCTAACATTGTGGTTTCTTTCATAACTGCTATCGCCCACAATCTTTTTTTGTGTTTTGAACCTTCAACTGATTTTTCTTGCAATTTCCTATTTTTTGAGCAATTTTAAGAGAAATCTGAGAGCTCATTCAGTCTTGTAGACTTGGAATAATTTCTCCCTCAATTTATACTTTTTGACTAATTTTATGAGAAATCTGAGAGCACTTTTAATCCTATGAACTCGGAATATTTTTCTTATTACTTCTTGTTTTTTGAGCAATTTTTGGTGTTAGGTACTTGAAAATCTTCAAAAACTCCTCGAAAGACTTTCTGTCTTATGAACTTAGAATAATTTTCTTGTCAGTCTTTTTTTTTTACTAATTTTAGTTATTTTTAGTCTATAGACTAGAAAATTTTCAAAAACTGATTGAAAAAGCCTTTGGTCTTGTGGACTTAGAATTATTTTTTTGTCTATCCTATTTTTTTACAAAAAATGAGTTTCTTTATATTCTATTAAAACTGTTCAAAATATGACCTTGAAAGAGACTCTACGATTCTCCAAATCTCTTTAAAAGAACATAATCTATTTTTTATAATTTAGAAAATTTTCCTTACTCTAAACACCATCACCATTCAATTTGCTCTCTCTTTTTGTTCCCTCAACGTCAGCATCCATCAACGGTCCACATAAAGAATTAGAACTCAGTTGTTTGAATTACTGTTGCTCATATTACTCAGCTAATCTATTTGAAAAGAATTGAAGCTTTCAGGTTTCAACAAATTAAGAAATGTGCAAACAAATTAAAATACCATAACATGAATAACTGACGAGTCTAAAAGCCCATAATTATATTCAAAGTACTTATTCATTTTTCAGCAGTGGTTTAATTAAGAAGCATCAAATAGCAATCAAACAAATCCTAGACAAAGATCTAGTCATTTTTATCTAAACGGAACCAAAGGGTTAAAGTTATTCACTTGTTATATTCGGCTGAAGAAATCATGATTCTTGTTGCCAAGCACCATATTCTTCTATTCTTTATCTGCTCTTGGCGCGCAGCTGGAGATTAGTATCCTATTGTATTCATAAATGAACCATAGAATGCTGAAAGTTAAATAGAGTTGATTCTGATACTTAGCCTCACCATTGTTCACAAGTTAACTCTCTCTCTTTCTCTCTCTATTTATTCTGTGCTGGCGGGCGCGTGTATTAGTTATCTTCTTACCAAGCAACCACAAAAATGACATTTAACTAAATCATAAAATTGCTTTTGCAATCTGTGAATTGTGTAATATGTAAGAGAAATGCCAGTATTATGGTGGGTGACGTACTCTTTTTAATACGCTCTTTGTTAGGTTGACAGGTGGAACACAGTAAATTGGGATCAGGAGCCACTGAATAAGGCCTGAGACCAGCATGAATTTCAAGTAATAACTAAAAAGCATGTTGGAAAGAAAATTACTAACATTTCTCTAATGCGTAATTGTGTTTGGCTATCATGTTTTGAAACAAAGAAATATGATATTTTATATGGAACTTCTCAACAGAATATCAATTTAAACTGATACAAACATTATATCTAAAGAGACCATTAAGCAGTCTTCTTCAACACTGAATCACCTTAAGCTTCCAACAATAAATGTGCCAATTGTCCTTCCATATTCTGCTTTGGTGTCTTACTTCTGGCATTGGTTTTACATGTATATCTGACAATTTAAAGACTCTGCTATCAGATCTTAAACACATACCTTTATTCAGGCGCAATGATGCAAGTTTTCTTAATGACATGTGGTGATTGGTATGGCAAAGACTAATGGGGAGGTTCATATTTAAAGGACAAACTTATCTTTATCAAGAACTAAAATTGCTTACAGCAATCCCTTGCATGTTCAAGTTGTGTAGCTCTTATATGGAAATCAAGCATTGAAGCAGCCAGTGCATCCACACTAAAAATTTCCCGCATCAGTTCTGACTTGTGTATGGATTATCTACAATCAGACAGCACCACCATTGCCATAGCACTCCTCAGGTAACCTTTGGCTTTTTGGATTTTTCTGATAAGCTGGTAATGTGTTTTATGTTATAGGTTTAGTAGTTGGACTATGTTATCTTTCCGTGAATCTGATGTTGTGTATGGACCATACTAGTAGTATATATGCCAATCATATAAATTATTTTGATGACCACAAACAAGGTGTGTTGACAATGACTGATGATGATATATAATCGAAACATCATGCATGGAGCTTTTCCAGTTTGTTTCACCAACGTTTTTAGATTTTCTGAGTCCGTCAACAATTAGTAGACAATACATTTATATTTCATATCATGCCAATATGTTTTTCTTGTCTGACAGGATGCATAAAGAACTTTAACCTTTGTGCAAGAGTTTCGGTTGAATGCTATTTACTTCACCAGAGGAAACAAATATACCAATACTTGTGTGTTTTGTGTTAGGTGCATTCAACATCTAACAAAAAAAAAAGGAACTTATTCTCATAGATAGGTGCATTCAACATCTAGCACGTGCAAAGATTAAAAACTCGGACCAAAATAAACAACAAAAATGAAAGAAAAAAATTATATATTTCTAGATTAATTTGATATTAACTTTATAGGACAACTGGAATTACCAAAAGGACTAGATTTGATGCATAAACCAAGATATTAACAAAACAGAAACCCAAAGAGAGAGTGAAAAGATGCCCGGAAGAACGATTCTACAAAAGCTGCTTCTTTTAGAGTTAAGAGACATGGTAAAAAAAATTAAAAAATGATAAGAATCTTAAGCCATTTGGGAGTTAGTTTTTAAAAAAGAAATAAATAAAGATAGTCACATTTTTGTGATCGTTATCCTTGTTTAAGATGTTTTAGATAAGAGAAACTTTCGAAAACTTTGGTAATCTCATTTTTCAACTTTTTTTAATTTGAGAATTTTGTATTAATTTTTTTATTTTTTCTTTTTTTCTCTTCTAAACTCTCAACAAAGTAAGCATGAGAGAATCACATTACATAAACTCCTACCTTACCATTCAATCCTCGCAGATAATCCGCACAAAATCACAACTCCAAACACGCCCTCATGAGAAATGTTGATCAAATCCCATTAATGGTCATCTTTGAGAGAACTCCAATAGCCTCCTGCATTGCATGAACCCTTGCCTGCAAAATCCGTTGATGACAGTATTATAAGACATATTTATAAGTTAATAGAGATAATGGGATAAGTTATAATTAAAACAATATTTAATAATTGAATTAATTTTAATTTATAGTTTAAAACACTTATTTTTATTTTAAATTTATATTTTAATTATTTTTTAGAATATTTAATTTGAATACACTAATAGTATAAAAAATATATATTTCATTCAATCAAATATTGTTGTATGAGCAAAATTTGTTAATTTTATAATAATAAGAATAATATAAAAATCACATTTATAATGTATTCTAATTATTAATAATGTGAAAACAAATTACAGTGACAGTATATCAAATTTTATATATGTTTTAATTTATGTTCTGTCACATTTTATATATGTGTGTTTTGTATAACATACGGGTAATTCATTATTCAGCTGTCATTTTATATGATTTTTTTATAAATAAATAAATTAATATTCACTAAATAAATAATATATGTGCTGAATGTTAAAATGGAAGATGTATGAAAGGTTATGTGGGGGACAAATTCACTAACTTGAAGGCAACAATTTGACAAGTCTACCATTCCAAAGTTAATACAAATTCCGAGGACGTGATCCTAGAAAAAAAAAAATCAAAGGTGAAAAGGGTCCAATCCTACATCGACCAAAATTTACATGTCTCAAAAAGGAATTAATTAGTGTCAATAATTTGTGTTTAGTGTATATTAGAACGTTGGCAACGGGCTTAGAAGGGTTCAAAAATGTTTCCAATAGATAAAAAGAAATGTTAAAAAAAATAGGTTGATTTTTATTTAAATATTTTATAAACTTTTTTTTTAAAATTTGTATGAATTAATAATATATTACATTTTTATCATATTTTTGTTAATTATTGAATAAAATATTGATATCAAAAATTTATTTTAGACAATTACAAAACAGAGACTAAATTAAAACTGCACATAAATTAAAATACAAGAACTAAAAGTATATCTAAAGCTTTTATTGAGCTTTCCCTTCCATTAAAATTCTTTTTATTTATTCCAAAGGGATGTGTCAAAGGTGTAGTAAAAAATAAATTTTCACCATTTACGTGAATAATTATATTCTCAAGTTCAATCTCTTCTTTAAAACTAGTTTTCAACATGAAAATTTTGAACTTTTTAGTCTAATTAAAATAAAATCATCGATAATGTCATTTTTAATTTTCATTTATTTTATATGAAATCTTAGTTCTTTTCATGGCCTTAAATGGTTGGTAACATTGAAGATTGAATCACTTTTTGTTTTGGAATATCAAGAATCAATAACGAATAGGATGAAAATAGAGTGCGATGAGAACAGAAAATTATATTAAACCTGAAAAAATAAGGCTAAGGCTAGACAATCAGGTTATGGGGGAGTTTATTGATATTTATGCAATTCCTATTAAACACTACAAGCCATCGCTGTCTTTCAGTCTTTCTCAGATTGTAATGTCATGCTTGAATTTATGGCAACAGTTTACTCTCAGCTCTATTGGATTAGATTGTATTACAAGTAACTCAAGTTCTTAGGTTCTACTGCGATTGGTACCTCATTTTTGGATCTGTCTTTTCCTCCAAACTCTAATTAAGCTTACTTTATTCAATTTAATCATTGATAGATTATTATTTAAAAATACTAAATTTGATTACTAATAATATTTTTTATGCAAAAATGTTTTTAATATAAACAATAATATCTTTGTTCTATTTAATTAATTTTGTTTTGTTTGCCTTTTAAATATTAAAATTTATTTAACTTGACAAATTCTTTGTTTTTGTTTCTTGGGGCGTCCATGGCAAGAAAAGTAATACATAGGACAAAGATACGCCATAAAAGGCTTCGTTATCATTTTGAAGTCAAAAGCCTTCACTATCAAAATGCATGATTGGCCAAGTTCTCACGGAAGAGGAGTTCCACGAGGTTACGGGTTTATATTAATGGCGATCAACACTTTCAAACAATTAAGCGAAGGCATGATCCTTTAATCGTAAAAATTAAAATCATAATAGTATTAATCAGTGCTTAGATTAACAAAATCGTAAATAATTATTATCATTATATATCATGTGTATCGAACTTCACATAAAAAATCGGGTAAAATTTTGTATGTATTTTTCTCTTAATAAATATTAGATAAGTTGAGTTTTATAAAATTAATGGAGTTTTTTTTTATTACATATCCCAAAACATAGTGTTAAATATTAAATGCATTAAATTACTTAAAAACATTAAATATTTTTTAATGGAATTTTTACTTTTCAGGTTTTATCATATTACATGTACATATATAATTTTTTCTAAAATCAATAAAAACAATATAGACACACAGATCTTGCCCAACTAATTATTTACACAAGAGAATCATTGTACTAGAAAATGTTGTTTTTTTTCCTTAGCCTAAAGACTTGTATGAAATTAATGAACACAAGAGACTAAACGGCCAAGTCTCAAAACACTCAATAGTTTTTATCAAATAGACATTTTAAAACTAAAAAACGAAATGCATTAAATATGAAAATAACCCTACACCTGCACTGTCAAAGGGTGTGTGTGTTTATTAACTAAATACAGTTAAGTTATTACATGAAAATTTATTGTAGTGATTTAAACATTAATTTTGTTAACATTGAATTTAAATATATAATGAAAAATTACTATTTTTAATCTTTAATCTTGAGTTAAAGTCAATAAATTTTCTTTAAATTAAATGTGTCTATTATCACTTTTAAATATTTATATCAAAGTTATAATTTTTTAAATATATTCAAGAGCACATATTAAAATTTTAAAAATACTTTTTTTTCAAAAATAAAATTAATTTTATTTTAAATTAATAAACAACATTCAACTCATAATTTTTTTATAATAATTAATATCTAATCATTCTTAACCTTTAATCTTAAACACATTTAAAAAATTATATAAATAAAAATTACTTAAATAAAAATAATCATGACAGAGGTGACAAATGACGATTCTTAAAGATTTAGTTGAATTTAGCAATTCAGTGCAGAGCGTGAAAAACGGCATGCATTGAAGTTAAGAGGAAATGGGAAGAGAGTAATAGTATTAGTTGAGTAGGTAAGAGAATCTCAGTATTTAGATGAGACGTGGCATCCTACTGTACCTTCTTTCAGAAAGTGACCTGTATATGTATTTCGAAAAAAAAAATCTGATTTTGGTATCTTTCACTTTGCACTTTGCAGTGAGGGAAGAGAAAAGGAAGGAAGTGAAAGTGTGTGTTGGTGGGTTCATATGAAAGTGAAGTAAATTCTGACCCAGCAACGGTATTAATGGATTCGCTGCTTCTTCGATCTTTTCCTAATGTCCCTTCAATCACCACTCGTATGTCTCCTTCTTCAATCTAAATGCTCTTATCATTGCATTCAATTTGTAAGCTAATTAAAATGCAACATTTCCATAAGTATTTTCTTTACCTTTGATTCATTATAAAGGGATAAACAAATTTTACTTTTGATTCTGTGTGGTCACTGATTTTAACATTCTACCTTTGGTGCTGCTCTAGGTTCTTATGCACCCAAAGCTTCATGGCACAAAAGGAAAATCCAAAAAGAATGTAATTTTTTGCGGTTTCGATGCCCAAGTTTCAACTATCATTACCGTGGGATTGAGGGAGGGTCTACATCTCAAGAATGCAATAGAAAATATGCTGTGAAAGCTTCCTCTGGACAATCTTTTGAATCTCAATCTCAATCTTTTCATTCAAAACCCATTTTGGACGCTGTCAGAAATTCCTTGGATGCTTTCTACAGATTTTCCAGGCCACACACTGTTATTGGCACGGTTAAGTTCAAGCTTTTCTAGAATTACTCTTCGAAAGAATCCTCAAATGCTTAGTATAGTTCGTTTGTATGAATCACTTTTATGGATAAATGTAATATTCTGAAGGTTTTAAAAGGGCTTTCTTTATTTGTGTTTTGGCAGGCACTGAGCATAATTTCTGTGTCTCTCCTTGCAGTGGAGAAATTATCAGATATATCTCTACCATTTTTTACTGGTTTGTTGGAGGTGAGACCCTAAATATGCTTTTTCTCTTTAATATAGCCGAGTGCTCCCCCCTCTAATTTTGCTAATATTTTGAGTTTTTTTTTTTTTAATATGTTTCAGGCTGTTGTTGCTGCCCTGTTTATGAATATTTATATCGTTGGTTTGAATCAATTGTCTGATGTTGAAATAGATAAGGTATGAAACTTCCCAAAAGAAGTAAACAATCTGCATAGCTCATAATTTTATTTTATTTTGGTGTGGTTTTCAGACTTCTGCATTGTTCCAATAATTAAAATGTTTAAATGATAGTCACAGAATTACTGTCTGGTTCATCTGAAGTATGATATTCAGAGACGTATAGACTAGGTGCATACAAGAATCTCTGTGCTCACAAGCACTATTTGAGCAGTTTCTAATTTTGACCACCAAAATCTCTGGTTTATATATTAGTTTATTAAGCTTCTCCGATTGCTGTAGCCTTTGATATGGTCAATAATAGTGCAACCTCTTACAGCTTACAAACTTCTTCAGAGGAACTAGCAACTATCATATGGGTTGTCTTATTATTGATCTGTGCTATGTGTTTTACTGCAGATAAACAAGCCATATCTTCCATTGGCATCCGGGGAATATTCCTTTGGAACTGGTGTCATTATTGTTGCATCTTTTTCCATTCTGGTACCATATTGATTCATTCTCTTTTTCAATGATATTTTTCAAGACAAGTGTTTACCGACAGGGGGAAGGAGGCTTATTGTCTTATTCTCTTCTACAGAGTTTTTGGCTTGGCTGGATTGTAGGTTCCTGGCCATTGTTTTGGGCTCTGTTTGTTAGTTTTGTGCTAGGGACTGCTTATTCAATCAATGTGAGTTATTTTGGATTGCACTTAAACTTCCTTTCTCCCCTCATATATTAAAGGCGTAGTTATGTAAAGGTTAGGATACTATGTCTTAAATTTGAAAATCTACATGAGCAGTATTGTTGTACTTATTCGGTCTCAGCATAATACTTGCATTTCAAATTTCTTGGCCATAAATGTAAGAATTGAAATTTTCTAACACTAGTAATAATGTTTGTTATCATGTGAGATTCATATTTTAGCGATAGCAATTAATCAAGTGATAAATTCTTAATACACTAATAGGAGAGTAGCTGTGCTGTCTGATATTGATTATGCTCAAATAAAAAAATTGTGTTTTTACTGGTATCGAATGATTCTGAATCTATTTCCACCATGTGTAATCTCTGATATAGTTTTTACTCTACCCTCATTCAATCCTGTGGGAAAATAGTGTCATATGTTTAGACTTAAATAAACTTCATTTAGGAAACTTATTTGATTGTGACGGCCTCACTTTTACGAACTTGTCTTTTGAAAAAATTCAGGTGCCCCTGTTGAGATGGAAGAGATTTGCATTGCTTGCAGCAATGTGCATTCTAGCTGTTCGGGCAGTAATAGTTCAACTTGCATTTTTTCTTCACATGCAGGTTTTCTCCTAGAGCTAATTATTCTTTTTAAAAATAAAGACTTTTAACTCTGGATTAATCTAACATGAAAGGGAAAAATGAAAGAAACAAGTGCATTTTAACAATAGTAGTGTTGGCAGTATGTTATGTGACAAGTTTGTCATAACTTTCCATTGATTCAATAAATATACATCCCTATGAAATTGGTGGATTTTGGTTGCTAACTCGTAACAATGTCCAGACTCACGTGTACAAGAGGGCTGCTGTCTTTTCGAGACCACTGATTTTCGCCACAGCATTTATGAGTTTCTTCTCTGTAGTTATAGCACTGTTTAAGGTAAAGGTCTTTAATTTTATAGAGTATGTGCTTGTATTCACAATCAAACTTTTGGTTCAATATATGTACTAATGTAAACTCCTGAATTTCATGTAGGATATACCTGACATTGAAGGAGATAGAATATTTGGCATTCAATCTTTTTCAGTACGTTTAGGTCAGAAGCCGGTATGTTCTTCCAATGCAAAATCTCAGCAAAATTGATTGCCCTCCTGTATCCCTTGTTTGTCTCTAACTACTCTTTGACAGGTATTCTGGACTTGTGTTTCCCTTCTTGAAATAGCTTATGGAGTTGCTCTCCTGGTGGGAGCAGCATCTCCTTGCCTCTGGAGCAAAATTGTGACGGTAATATGCTTATTAGTCATTACATGTATAGGTTGCAGTTATTAGAGTGCTGTATCCTTCCACTCAAGCAGTTATTGTTTTGTGCCAGGGTGCTGGGGATGGGTTGTGATTTTGTTTATTTAGCTTAGACTACCGAGTTGCAAGGAAGTTTATATATATACCGGCCTGCCCTCTCATACTCTATTTTTACTGTTTATTGGTTGGCTAATATCAACATTTTGTAAATTTATTAGTTTATGTCACTAGGAAATATGTCCATGTTGCAAAGAGTATTCCAAATTTTTAATCTTGATATTAGTGTCAAAGTTAAAATTGATATTTGAAGGAGGCATTATTTCAGAAGATAGCTTGGGTCAATCAAGTGAATGTAAACTAGTTTGAACATTTTTGCAATGCTTGAGATTTATTCTCTGCTAATGTTTTAGGGTCTGGGACACGCTGTTCTGGCTTCAATTCTCTGGTTTCGTGCCAAATCTGTAGATTTGAAAAGTAAAGCTTCCATAACTTCCTTCTACATGTTTATCTGGAAGGTAATTTATATGTATAACTATAGCTACAACCTATTTTGTGAACATGAATTTGTATGACTATTTTGGTGAACTTAGTCATATATTGGTCTAATTTTATATTCTGGTAAAAATATTCAACTTTGTTCAAAGCGCATGACACATGAGGGCATGAATTATTTCCAGTTTATCTGTACATTTATTTCCAAATTGTTTGCGCTAAATCCTCTGGCCTAGCACCTAAAAAGTGGAACATGATCCTGTATTGATAACTTGTTTCTTGATGCAGCTATTTTACGCAGAATACTTCCTCATTCCTTTTGTTAGATGATGTTGCAGCAACGTTGTTGACTTCGTAATTTGTTCTGTTTAATTAATTAAACGGTGCTGCCTTTGTCACAGGCCAGCATTGAGTCTCTACATTAGTTTTAAGGTTTTGGTTGGCATTGTAAATGAAGAATTATTTCTTTAGGGATGAATTTTGTTTTCGGTAGTTTCGCCAATAATTTTTCTTACCTATTATTACTATTAAAAAAACTGACAAACTCGTGCTTCAAGCAATATCATTTTTTTTTTCTTTTTTTTTAATGTCGTTATTTTGTTTTCTTTTTTCTCTTTTTAGGTCGGGTCCTTTTTTTCTTTGGCAGTCTCGTAATGTCATTGCATTCATGTAAATTGGATGGCTATCTGCTGTAAGCCCAAACTTCAAGAAAGTCTTGTGCACTACACTCACTCCAAATAAAATTATGAATTCACAAAAAGAAACTAAAATTATGAAAAGTGGGCATTATAACTATGCGTCCATGTCATTAAATTAAAGTCCCATTAACTAATAATACCAAGAAATTAATAATTCTCTTTTATTAAAAGTTATGTTTGGAGTATATTATTATAGATTTTCCACTTTTAAAACACCCAGTGTTGGCTTTGCTCAAGCATAAAAACCTCTAAAGCCAATTAGGTCCAACTCTAGCCCAGATTATGGACAGCATCATTGGGTTCAATTGCACATTGGTTTTAGTGTAATGCCTTTGTTTGATAAAGGTGCTTACTGTATAGACAAAGAACAAAAGTTTTTGAAAGGAAAGTGATTTGCATGAAATGAGCATGCTCCATGATGGAGATGGAGAAAGCTCTTCATTTGGGGACCTACAAAGGCAAGTATGAAACAGGGTACTCAAGGAAAGGGTGGTTGAAAAATTAATAAATAAAAAATTGCCCACACGAACGAAATAGTCATTGGTCATCAGGTTGGTCTCATATTCATATTTATTATCTGTAACTTGTGAGTTTGGTGTATTAATTTCCTTCTAAGAATTGTCAACTGACTCAGGGCCCTATATATATATATTTTTTTTTCATATATAATATATCTGTCAATATCCTTTTCCTCTTTTTTCAACTAATCTAGTGATCGCCTCCACATGAGTTTCACAAGGGGCAAAAGCCTGAAAAGAGTAATTTAGCCGTCTTCATTTTAGAGGATGAGTTCATGGGAAAAGCAATTTATAAGAGCAAAAAATTATTTATTTTTGGCTTATGGCATGTTCAGTGGGAATTCCTTTCCTTTCCCTTCAATGACAGAAAAGCCAACCTGTTATGTCATTTGTACGTCAATTGAGTTTAATCATATACCATTTGCCGCATTGCCAAAATAATTCCTAGGCTTGAAAATCTTGTGGACCCAATATCTATAAATAATAATAATAATAATAATAATAATAATAGCATATTGCTTCAATGGATTGATCATATTGTTATGTAACGTTTTTTTGCATTTCCACTTACGAATTGAGAGGCCCAATTGAAAGTAGGAGAAAAAAGAGGGGGCTGTGGTAGTGGAATATCTATATGGCATTAGCGGACAAGAAAGAAAATGGGCCACTTGGAAAAGTATATGCTATGTGCTTCTCACTTTCCCCAAAATTTTCAAAGTCGTATCTAGAAAATTGAAAATCAACGATCTTCAACAACTTCATTTCCTTTTCTTTTTACCCTCAATTTCTCTTCCTATATTCTAAACTATACCCATCAATTGAATAGTTCCATATCCGAACGGGGAATCTTCCAAAATGAAAAGTGGGTAATGAAATGACTCCAAAAGAGCATAGGCAGACAGAAATGAGTGCGTACACAATTACCCTGAAACTCTCATTTGACGTGCTTTGCTTTTTAGAGGCAATAACTCGCTCTTGGCTTTCATTTCTCTTTAATACTCTCTTTTTTTTATGAGACTATAGCTTCCTAAGTTAGGTTTGCAATGCCAGGGACAACTAATTAGGTCCAACAAAGGTACAAAAATACAACAAAGTACATTGACTTGGATGAATCCACCAAGTGGGTAACTTAAGAGTTAAGAGCATATTTGGAATTATGGATGTATGAGAAGCATATGTAACAAGAAAACACTCCATTTGCTATTGTTTTCCGTAAGAGGGGCAACCTGTGTGCGCCTTCTCATGTACCCAATGGTTAATTGTGAGTAATTTGAGGAGGTGTTGGATGAAAATGAGGTTAGGGGAGACCCAAAGGACACCCACCTTTCGTTGGTAAATTATCATTCTTGCATGGGAGCACGCATGATTAGATTTGGACCAAGAAAATTATACCTTTTGCTCACCGGAAAAATGAAAATTAAAGTGGTGATAAAAAAACCTAAAAGAATTAATAGACAAAAAATAAACTTGATACTAATTAAAAGTTTTCCTTTTTTATCTTTCCGAGAGTGAGTGATCTATGCTATATTAAGAAAAACAATGACAATTATGTAAATAAAATGTATTTACCTTCTTATATTCCGTACATCATCAAGTATTTAATTTGAGAGATTACTTTCTTTAAGTACATAATAAGGCACATAGCACAACACTATATAAATGATACCTACCCATCAAAGAATACCTGAACAAATAATGAATTTCATGTGAGATAGATATAAGCATTCGTCAATGGCATGTCTCCTCACATGCTTACATGTTAGTGTGTGAAGCAATCCAACTAATTAATTTTAACTGTGTATGCTACAATTAGAGCGTTGTTTCATGCGCGAGTCTCGGTGATTAAGCAAGAGTCATTTGTCTCTCTCACACACAAACGTACTAAAATTAAATGAATGTGAGCATCGAATTAAGCATATGTTCCCGGAATATGGTTCACGAATGATCTTGTTTTAGCACTCACTTCAATGGATTTCCTCAATATATAGTACAATTGACCATAATTGATGATTACTATTCAGAAGCATACATTCATAGCCGACCAAAACAAGTAAGCTTGAGTTTGACAGAATTATTAGCAAATTATGTGTGCATGTATATGGACTCTATGATTACATTTTTTTTCTGTTGTGACTTCGCTGTAATTTGTCATATTTGATTAGCTTCGGCCATGTTGGAACTAGGAACTAATCATTGATCATTGATCCTCCACTCTGTCAGCTTTGAAAGGGAGAGGGTGCTATTATTGGTTTAGATGTATAATTTAATTGAATTATCTTTCTTTTTGTTTCATGGTAATTGGATGACATATTTTGGTCAATTGTGCACGCATTAATTTATTTGTTAAAACCTAATCAAGAAAAGCATGTTTATGTCAAGATAAAGGTACTCATAAAAAACATCCAATTCATATATATTTCACACAAAGAAATTGAAAAGCTGACCATAACAGTTTTATCTTCTAACGTATATTAGTTCTCTTACAATTCATTGAAATCCTTTGCTTTGAACCGCAATTAGGCTGAGTTTATCATTTTGACTAGTAAACCTTGAAAACAAAGAATAAGGTAACTAAAGACTTTCATGATTTGTATAGGAATGGGTTGGTATGAATTAATTGTTTTTAAATAATACACAGAGAAGTCCATGTGGGCATCATCACCACCTTGACCGTGAGAAAGCCAATACAAAAACTAGTTGAACAAACGCCAAGCTTGGAAATTTTCACTCACAAACTCCACAAAAATGTTATCTTGATTTGTGGAAATTGCAAGAACATTTGCAAACGCCTGCTTGAGGCTTTCCTCATGCAACCACCCTCCCAAGTTAAAAGGAAATGCATTCATTGTTGTTTCTTTCATAATAAAAAAAAATGTTTCATTACACTTTAGTTTTTATATGTGATTATATCTTTTTAATTTTAATTATTTAAACTAAATATTTTATCCTAAAATTTCATTTAATAACAAAGAAGAATATAACAAAACCAATTGCAATTAAAAATAAAAACAAACATAAACTAAGGCATAGATTAATTAAATCAAATACCACTTGATAATGGTAAATAAAAGCGTGCCAGGGGTTCCTAGTCATGAAGTACCCTCTTTCTGAATATACGAAAGTCATAATTATTTGTCCCTCTGTCATGTCTATTACAAACAGCACTACAATATTAGTTTAAACTCAAAGTTGACCATTGAATTAATGAATGTGAAATGGTGATGCCTCTTTATACCAATTGAACTGCCTCCCCCATCTACTTCTTTGTTGTTCTATGCGTGTGGACTATCCCTCATTTATATAATAAATAAACCAATTTCAGATTAAGGAATCGATTATTTGTTATATTATGCTTTAAAATCTGAAATTAACAAAGTCAATAAAAAAATGCTCTGATGTTAATGAAAGAGTTCAACGCAAAGAAAATCACTGCGTCACAAAAACGTAGGTGTAACTAGAAATATGTTGTCATCTAGGGATTCCAAAAACAAAATGTGTGATTTAGAAATATTAGTATAACATAATCAATAAGACTTAATGTTAAACTTATAGTATTGATAATATTTGACTCCACTAAACTAGAGTCATTTTAAAGAGTAAAGATTAACAAAATAACGAAATTAAAATTGTAATTAAATACATACATTTATGTGATAAATTATATAATTATTCGAATTTTAATTGTTCATTTTTAATTAATGATTATATCTTTTAAAATAAATCTCACTTTAAAATCGCACCAACTATTATAAGTTCTTTTCTTTTTTTTTACCTTTTCTTTTTCATTTGATAAAAATTCTCAATGTAAAATTATTGAAATGAAAAAGAATAAAAGGAACAAGTTTAGATCCGCGCGAATATAAAATATTAAAATGGGATCTATCGAAAATAAATTAAAATTAATGTACGGATATATCACTTTAATTAATTACTTTATTTTCTATTCATTAAAAGAGTGTGTACGTACCACATATAGACGTACGTCTAGCAATTTTTTTTTCAACCAATAACTCTTTGGAGATTAATTAAATATAAATAAATTAAACATGTAAGGTAGTTGAGATAAATGTAGCATATTACTTTCCACTCTGTTCATGAATATTTTTTAATAGCAAAAAATTATAAAGTTTTTATATTTTAAAAAATTACACTTTCATTTACGCAAAAAATTAATATGCATTATATTTTAATACAGATCAATCTATATATTTTTTAAAAAAAATCTCTTTCTGTAACTTTCAGCATAACAGCTAATTTTAAATCATCGTATCAAATTCAGAAAACATCAACATAAATTAAATGATTTTTAAATGAATTTTTGAAATCAATTGATGGACTATTTAAAATTTTATTCCATCTTTTAAAGATTAAAATTAATAAAAGGATTATTAAAATTAGTTAGTAGTTATGTTTTAAATCAACGTAGAGAGAAAAAACTTGTTTGTGGTTTTACTCACCGATGTTAACAGGTTTATTTACATTAAAAAGAAAATGTAAGATTTTGTCTGGTAAAAAAGGAGTGTTATTTTTAAAATGTTTTTTTAATCATATGTTCCAAATAAATAGATTATAGACGGGACATTAATATTTTAAATTGCCTTAAAAATAATCCTTAAATGGTTTTTGTTTTCAACGGTTAATATTTTATTTTATAATGTGATTCTTTGTTTATTTTTCACCAGGTGTAAAGGATAAAAAAATGCATATGGATTTTCAAATTTTAGTTATTTTCAATTATAAATACTTTTTAAATAAATTGAATATAAACAGTTTTAATTGATGAAAATTTTCAAAACCTTGAGTCTTAATTATCACCAAAATTAGAAGCGGAATTTATTCAAGAAAAAGGAAATGATTTTATTAAATTCATATAAATAATTTATTGGGTAAATTTAGAAATTTTATATGAGAAAAAAGTATTATAAAAATATTGAAATTCATGGTACCGTAAACTTGTACATTGACAAATAATTATGACAGATATTTAACAATTTTTAAAATTAAATATAAATATTATTTAATTTTATCAATTTTTTATTTTAATATTTATGACTGAATTTAAGTATAAAAAGGTATTTTTTTTCTAAAAAATTATTTATTACATTAGATTATTACTTTTTAAAAATATATTTGCTATTTTTTAATACTTAAACTCAAATTTAAATGACAATATGAACAAAATTAATAAGTCATTATATGCAAAGTGATTATGATAATATTATATTTTTTAAAGGACAAATTTTAAATGTACTAGCTACTATTTGCGTTATTCTTTCGTGAGGAGTAAAGTTTTTACTTTAGTAATGTGTATTGATATTTAATGATACACCTTTAATGCAAACTTTTATATGTTATCAAAATAAAATTTTAAGTTTAATTAGAAAATAACATTAATAATATCTATAAAATGCATCTAACTTTTGTTCATTAAAAAATTGTTAGACACACATTTTTAATTTTAATTAAAAACTATTAAAAATAAAAAAATAATAATTTGTATTCATACTTTTATAATTTTTAATAAATTTTATTCAATGATTTAAAACATATTAACAAATATTATAAAATAAATTACTAACCCTCCTTTAACATTTTTCATAAAATTTTGCCCGTTTCAAACTCATAAATTATAGAATAACCATTAGATTTATTGAAAATGCAAATTCATTTTCTATCTTTTCTTGGTACTATTGACTATTGTTGCTGCGTGCACATGAGAGGTTGGAAAATGATAAGTATGGTAACTGAAAAAGTTATAGAAAATTTAAATCATATGAAGTTATGGCATGCATGCAATTAATCACACACAAAAAGTATATAATAAATAATTTATTAAAATACACTAAAACTATAAGATTAAATATATTTTTATGCTTTTTAAAAAATATTATTTAATTAATATTAGTTTTTTCAATCTTTTTTATAAAAAAACAAAATGCTAAATCACCATTATTAAAGAAAGTAATTTAATATGTTATGCTTTTTATAAATATAAATTTTATTCTAAAAATATTCATAATATTAAATGATGTAATTAATAATTTATATATTTAATTATACTAATAAAAAAATATTTGATAATTAATGTATTTTAAATTTATTATTTATTTTTATAATAAAAATTAAAAAATTTATTTTATTTTTTATAAAAAGGATGGAGAGAATATTTCCTGAAGTCAAAAGGATGCGATGCAAACGTGCGTTGAAGCAAAAGGGAGGCGGCCATGTTCCCAATTTCTCATAGGGACGACAATTTGGTTCCCTTTATATGGACTGTAAATAGGAAAATAATTTAGTATAGTATTTTAAATTTTTTAAACTTTATATTCTCTTATAATTAAAATTTTATATTGATAGAGTTTGTATAAAAAATTAACATAATATAAAATTCTAACTTTATGAGACTAACTTATATACCTTTTGAAAAAAAAAGCCAGTAAAAAACAATACCCTTTTGAAGGAGCACAAGTCACATACGATGGGCTTGCGCGCATCTGATTCTGATAGATCAACGGTAGAGTGGGTAGCGGTAGCATTGGAGTAATACGAAGTGCTTGCATGGTAGTACTTTCTATTACATATTTTAAAATAATTATTTTAAAAATATATAGAAAAATATGCAATAAATTTTATTTTTAATTCAATTAGCCTCTTTCATAGTTTAAATAAAAAATTACTAATAATAAAAAACACACTGTTAAAAAATGTTTTGGAATAGTTCATAATAATGGAGTGAAGCAAAGTGACTCGTGTGAATATGCTGCATTGAATTTCTTCAGCGCAGATATGAGTGGGGCCCACGTACCCTCCATTATTGTACATTAAACCTCTCAATTCGCCTTGTCGACCAACTCCGTTTCGGGTCAATCTCTCCCGTTGTTTCAGTTTTTTAATCTCGGTTTATGTTTAAATAAGAGTTAAAAAGTTATTATTAAGAATTGCAATATTTAATGTTATTTATTGATTCAATAATATATTTATTTTATTAATTTAATAAAAATTTATTATAAATTTGTAAATACACATTAAAAATATTTTTATTTTAGTATTTAAATATTTACAAAATATTTTAATAAATTATCATTACCTTTTAAATAGTTCAATTTATTATTAGTGTACAAAATTTATATTATTAGTCAATTAAAATACATTAATAGTATAATTTTTATTATTAAATTTTATATTAATATAACAATATATGATTAAATAATAATATAAAAAATACTAAATTCTAAAATTAAAATTAATATTTTTATTGTATTTGCTTTTTACATATAAACTTTTTTCTAATTTAGGAATTGGATATAAAATTTCCCCTAAAATTAGTATCTCCGGAACATGAAAACATCATACAATCAACATTTAAAATCTTTTTAAAATTACGGTGAAACGTTAATTGTCTATATATGGGTGAGGTGCAGTTTTTTTAAAAAAATTTAGAGATTTACTCTAATTATGCAAATATTACTTCTAATGTTTTGAGATATGAAGATTGGGTCGATGGTAAAAAATGAAGATAGATAGATAATGGAACAAGAAAAGGTCGTTTAACTTGTAAAAGTAATTTTATGCTTTTGTAACTAAACGTATTATAAATATAGTATTATATCCTATTTTAACATGTTAATCTATTCGGCCACAAATTAATGATTTAAATAATTAATTAATTTAAAATAATTATATGTTAAATTACTCAACTCTTAAATTAGATAATTTTTACATTATCTTGTAAATTATAGCATATTTTATTACAATTCACACATAAAATAAATATTATTGTTAATTTTATATAAATGGATAATAGAATCAGTAATTTATTTTAAAAAAATAACATTATTTAAAAAATATAAAATATCTTCTAAAATTTACAAATATAGTAATAAGCACTTTTAAATTATTTAAAATGAAAAATTTCATTAAAAACAAAATCAAGTATTATATTAACAAACTTTTAAGAGTAGTCATTATGAATAATATAAATTTTTTTATAACATTAATTAATTAAAATATATAATAAATAAAAACGATTAGACAAACTATTATAAAATTAATATTTATATTAATATAATAATTTATAATTAAATGATAATATGTTTTTTATACTTTTAATTAAATTTTTTATTATTTTTAACTGTTTATTTTAAACAAATAAATATAAGAGTTTAACATCAATACACTATTAATGTAAATATATTTATATTATAAATTATGGTAGACACAACCTTTAAAAGTTAATAATTCTCAACATAATAATTTATAATTGAATAATAGTGTAAATATCTTTTTATTGTTAATATATATCAATTAAATTTTAAATTATATATTTTTATGATTTTTGACCAAATATGTAATAATATCGGTTAAATTTGTGTTTACATAGAGAAACTCATTAATTGACTTAAAAAAAATTTTTTTTTGGTAATTCTGAGTATCCGGGCTCAGTTTACTTTAAGGGGTGAATCAGAGTTCAAATCCAGATAATGGACAGTGAAATTTAGACATGAAAAGCAGCACTGGACGTAAATTATAAAGTAATTAATTTAATTATTGAATACAATTTATAAACTTGTTATTTCTGAAAGCCTCAAGCTCCCTAAATAGCTGATAATCATGTATAAATATAGTCAATAATCCAATCAAATTTTGAAGCAAAATATTCATAAATAAGTTGCTTTTATGTGCTTCAAAGGATCTTTCAAGCGGTCCCTACATGATCCATGTCACTTTTTCTCGTCAGAATCATCAGAAAATAGGAAAAAAAATATAATAAAAATCCCAATACAGAATTCATATTCATTGCATCACATATGGATGTAAATTTTTTTTTTGTTAAATTACAATGGCACCGCTACAATTGTATACTTTAATTACAATTCAAGTATAAATTTTCGTCATTATTTAATCATGTTTTAATATATCATCAATATTATTATTTTAAATTTATTTATTGTCATATATAAACTTTTTCTGATAAAGTGACAATCGGATAAAAGTCCGATTGATAAACGTCTTACAAATATTAATTAACAGACATTTAACCTATTTTATTAATATTTGTATTTTTTAAAAGTTAAAATACTAATTTGTTTGATATTATTGTTTATAAAATCCTGTTTTTATTAACCAATGGTCCATAGAACATTGATTAGTATTCATCTAAAACTCACTATAATATCAATGTGTGGTTACATAAGATGCTAGCTACTCTTTAATGTAATCTATTGTCTTCATTACGTATATGATTTTTTTACAAAACATTTACATTTCATAGAGCGTAAGAAGAATATATCTTGTGTGGTAAATACTGTTAGTAATTTATTTAATTAAAGAGATAAGATTTTAAAATAATAAGTCAAAACTTTAAATATTTAAAAAGAGATAATTTTTTTATTGGCAAAAAAGAGAGATAAATTTAAAATTTAACTTATTAAACAAAAAGAGGTTTTCAACTGAATACAATACATTAAAATTTGTATAAAAATTAAAATAAAAGACGAAAGCAAAAAAAAGAGAATGTTCTTATCCTCATGCTCTGTTTAACAGTGATAACCTTTATCAACATTTTCAAAAGTAAAACCCGAAATATTGTGATTTTAAAAATAACGTAAAATATTTGTATATCATCAAAACACATTATCTTTATTATAAGACGTGTACAAAGTTTAATATTTTAAAAAGAGATAATTGTATTTTTTTTAATGGAAAAAGAGAGAGATAATATTTTAAAATTTATTTGAATAAATTTAATTATTAATTCAATATTTTAAAAAACTTATTAAATCAATACTTAATTAAATAAGTAGCTATTTAAATATACTCACATAAAAAAGACATTTTTAATTGAATACAATACATTAAAATTTTAAACCGTATAAAATTAAATTTAAAAATAAAATGAAAGTGAAAAAACTGAGTGATGGTCACTTATGAATCTTAGCAAATACTACTATTAAACAGTGATAAACTTGATGAAGGATTAACGTAAAAGATTATTATATTACAGTGAAAGATTTAGAAGTCCAAGGCACGAGATTGGTCAACATCATAATTGTGTAGGAATTCTGAGTCTTAATTGTGAGGCCCCTTTTGGCTATAAAAGCACAGCTCAGTGCCTCTTTTCACATCCTCACCTTCTCCATCACTGCGCCACTCCTTTCTCTCTCCTCCGTTCATCTCTCTCTCAACAATCATGGCCAATGACAAGCCCATCAGCCTCGAGGAAATCAAGAACGAGACCGTTGATCTGGTATATTCCACCTCTCTCTCTCTCTCTTTTCATGCGTGTTTTCCTGTTTTTATTTTTCCATTCGCTTCTCCTTCCTTAATCGCTTTTCAAATCACATGGATTTTCCTTAACCTCGTTTAGTAATAACTCTGGTTTCGGAGTTTGTAAGATAGGAGCAAAAAGGTCTGAGTTTTTATTAACTTCTTATAAACTCATTTTTGTTAATTCTGGTTCTCCCTTCTTTCTCTTCTCATTCCTTTTCCCCGGTTTAACTTATCTGCTTTCTCAGTTCACTTGAATCATCGGTATGTGTTTGGAATTTTTTTTCAAATTAAAAAAAGAAGTTAAAGTAGGGGTTTAATTTCTTAATGGGATTAGCATAACACGAAAAGGGAATTAAAAATAAAGAAATTATTATCTTCTGATATAACTCTGTCTGTTACGTTGAGGGGAAAAATTAAGGAATCAACTTGTAGAGGGGTCTGAGTTTAGGTGAGGCCACATGCTCCGAAAGGGACACGGTATGATTCCAAAAGCAACCCGCAATTACAGGATGCTA
Source organism: Abrus precatorius (assembly GCF_003935025.1). NCBI lineage: Eukaryota > Viridiplantae > Streptophyta > Magnoliopsida > Fabales > Fabaceae > Abrus > Abrus precatorius. Next base: position 32,973,281 of record NW_020874428.1, on the reverse strand, counting down.
TATTTTCTCAAAAAATTTCCCTTTCATTTTTTAACTTTCAAACACAGCACTTTCAGATAATTTTATCTACTTTAGTATTCATTTATAAACTAAAGTAATTTTTTTATAATATATATTTACTTTTACTTTATATCAATTTAATTTTTTATCACTTCCTTTTTAATTTGATTTAATACAATAAAGTATTTCTTTCAATTTTAAAATTATTTATTAAAAATTTTGTTTTAATTTAATAATACTCATGTAGTGCACCAAAAAATTATTAATCTTGTAAACTACTGATTATATTAATGTTTTAAATACTTTAATCTCTCAGTCAGTTTTTTAATGGTCTGAAACGTTACGTTAATTTTCAAAATTTAGGCTATAAAATATTCTCGTGTCAGTGCTTTTATAGTTATCGACTGATGCCAATAATAATAATATATTTTTAGAGAATTAAAATAACAATACAATGTTACTTAATTTTTTCGAGAAATGAATTTTAAAAGCTTCACTCAATTTTTATTTCATTTTTTGTGAATCTTAATGTGTTATAACATGTTTATATTCGTATTTAAATGAATATGAATTTATGTTTTCTCAAAATTTAGAAAATAATTTTTTATTGTGTACCTTATTAAACACGCTCTATATTTTTCTCATTTGTCAAGGGTGTGTAGTGTGTACATGTGATTATTTTCTATACCTATCATCTGTCTCTTTCTATGTCTGCGCCGTGTTTGGCAGGAGGGAATTTTAAGTACTTTTCCGTGGTACTTTCGGCCCCCCATTTTTTTTCTTCGCTTCTGCGCATCATCCTGCTCATTGATGAACGGTTTCCATAGTAACTCTTACATTTATCATTTAACGATTCTGAATACTCAGTTCTGACACAAATAGGGTCCACACCACAAGAGTAGCTTTTTCACTTTTTCTAAATGTCCAATTTGCCCTCCACCTCTCTTCCAATTTTCGACTAGACCTTCCATTGTGTGTCTATGGAGGGTACCGCATACCAAATAAAAAAATTCATTAAAAGTATAATAATATTTCTATTAATTTGTTTAATTATTTGAATACAAAGTTAATTTTGGCGTTAATCCAAGGCGGTGCAAGGTGTTACACATGAACATGGGGATCGTTGTAATGTTCAGTCTGACACATACCTTTTGGGGTGTGTCAGTCAACGCTTTTGTGATTGCTGGCGTCTGAGGAACGCGAGCCACTGGTCGTGAATCACGCTCCCTTGGGACCTGTTTGGCTTTTATGTTATATCTTTCTAATTCAACAGTTGTCCGTTGCAGTTGCATACTGCTGACTTTTGCAATCAGAATCAGCGTTGAAATAGAAAGCTAAGTTTTGAAAATAAATTTGCTTCCCTTTTTGGCGCTCGTAAATCAAAATGATTCTGTTTCTATAAATTAATTGTTAAAAGCAGAAACTTGTTTATTCTCTTGGAACAACATGGCTATTTCTGATTTAATGGTTTCTTAAAGATTTCTTGTTAACAACAAATCTGGTTTTAATTATTTTGTAAGATATTGTCTAAATAGATCTGCATTCCTACTTTTATCTTTGTTGCCTTTTACATATCTTACTATTAACATTTTTTTTTTGGGTTTAAGGACTGATTTTAAGCATTTAAACGTGGTAGGGTTTTATTAAAAAAAATATTAATAAAATATTTTTACTTCTGAATGTTTAAAATGATGTTAACATTTTCTTTTTTATATTATTATATTCCTGTATTTTGTTATTTTTTTTTTTGTTGGTACGTCAATATTGTCAAAATATGGAAGATAAGTAATTTGATGTAGCAAAATAAGTTTGAAATGCAACTCAAGTATAGAAAAGCAACTCCACGTCTAAACCTCAAGTATAAAAAATCTTAAATCTCATTGTTATTGCATTCATAAATTTTTTACTTTAAAAAATAAGCAATTGCTAAATGGTAGTCAAGAAGTGATTCAATTTGCTGCATTATTATGCATGTAGGAAATGTACTAAGGAATTCATTTGTTAATTCACAGGAACGTATTCCTATTGAGGAAGTGTTTCAGCAATTGAAATGTACGAGAGAAGGATTGTCATCGGACGAAGGAGCCAACCGGCTTCAGATATTTGGGCCAAACAAGCTAGAGGAGAAAAAGGTTCCTTTCTCTATGATGCATTGGCTAATTATCTCTAAGACACAATTATTAAATGCAAATGCTGATTGTTAACAATTTTAATGATATAGGAAAGCAAAATACTGAAGTTTCTTGGGTTCATGTGGAATCCTCTGTCATGGGTCATGGAAGCTGCTGCTTTGATGGCAATTGCTCTTGCAAATGGTGATGGCAAGCCCCCAGATTGGCAAGATTTTGTGGGTATTGTGTGTTTGTTGCTGATCAACTCAACTATCAGTTTTATTGAAGAAAATAATGCTGGTAATGCTGCTGCTGCTCTTATGGCTGGTCTTGCTCCTAAGACAAAGGTATGTTAGGCTAAGACTAAGAGAATATCTGTACTTTGTAACTATGAATAAGAGTTCTTACATCTCATTTACTGAAAAACAAAACTAATTGGTCATGACTATGAACTTTAAAGTCAAGGTTTTGTTGTAAGGTTATATACTATGGAGCTGTTTGGACAATTATAAGTAACAAATTTAAGCTTGTTTTAGTGACTGACTGAATTCTCATCATTGCAGGTTCTTAGAGATGGTAAATGGACTGAGCAAGAAGCTTCAATTCTTGTCCCTGGAGACATCATTAGCATCAAACTTGGAGATATCATTCCTGCTGATGCTCGTCTTCTGGAGGGCGATCCATTGAAGGTTGATCAATCTGCTTTGACTGGAGAGTCCCTTCCTGTGACTAGGAGTCCTGGGGATGAAGTTTTCTCTGGATCAACTTGTAAACAAGGTGAAATTGAAGCTGTTGTGATTGCAACTGGTGTCCACACATTTTTTGGAAAAGCAGCTCATCTGGTGGATAGTACTAACCAAGTTGGACATTTCCAGAAAGTGCTTACTGCAATTGGAAACTTCTGTATTTGTTCAATTGCAGTTGGTATGCTTGCTGAGATCATAGTCATGTACCCAATTCAGCACCGCAAGTACAGAGACGGAATTGACAACCTTTTGGTTCTCTTGATTGGAGGAATTCCTATTGCCATGCCCACTGTGTTGTCTGTTACAATGGCCATTGGTTCTCACAGGCTCTCTCAGCAAGGTGCCATCACAAAGCGAATGACTGCCATTGAAGAAATGGCTGGTATGGATGTTCTTTGCAGTGACAAGACTGGTACACTCACACTTAACAAACTGAGTGTTGACAAGAACTTAATTGAGGTTTTTACAAAGGGTGTGGACAAGGAACACGTAATCCTTCTTGCTGCAAGGGCTTCCAGGACTGAAAACCAGGATGCAATAGATGCTGCCATTGTTGGAATGCTTGCTGATCCAAAAGAGGTTTAACTTCAGTTCTATTACTTCAATTACTATACTTCAGTTAATTGTTAGAAAAATGTTTAAGTGACTGATTGTTTTTAACAAATTTTTATGCCTTTTGCAGGCAAGGGCTGGGATAAGAGAGGTGCACTTCTTCCCATTCAATCCTGTTGACAAGAGAACTGCATTGACTTACATTGATGCTGAAGGAAATTGGCACCGGGCAAGCAAAGGTGCTCCTGAGCAGGTAACCTTGTAACTCAGTTTGTTCTGAGTAGTTAGTGAGATTTGTAGTTGCTCCATTGATGCTAATGAATTTTATTTGATGAACAGATCATGACCCTGTGTAACCTTAGGGAAGATGCAAAGAAGAAGGTCCATGGTATTATTGACAAGTTTGCGGACAGAGGGCTTCGTTCACTTGCTGTTGCTAGACAGGTTTTTATGACTAGTCTTCATGTTTGAATTTTGGGTTGAAATTTTGCACTTCCTTTCACTAAACTCATTGGTCCTTCTGTGCTACTATTGCAGGAAGTTCCGGAGAAAACAAAAGAAAGCGCCGGTGGTCCATGGCAATTTGTTGGTTTGTTGCCACTGTTTGACCCCCCTAGACATGACAGTGCTGAAACTATTCGTAGAGCTCTACATCTTGGTGTCAATGTCAAAATGATTACCGGTAACTGATCTAACTCTTTCCCCCTTGCTTTTTCAGAAAGAGTCTCTCTCTTTTATCAAACATCCTCGATATCCTGAGTTTTGTTCTATTTTCTAGGTGATCAACTTGCTATAGGTAAGGAAACTGGCCGAAGACTTGGGATGGGAACTAATATGTACCCATCTGCTTCATTGCTTGGTCAAGACAAAGATGCAAATATTGCTGCACTTCCAGTTGAAGAGCTGATTGAGAAGGCTGATGGATTTGCTGGAGTATTTCCAGGTTCACACTCCTTGCTAGTTCACAATGATTTATTTTTCCTTTCCTTTTCTTATTGTTCTTTGAAATGGTATACATTGTTCTGTCCTCATCATCTCCTATTTATTATGTCTTCAGAGCACAAATATGAAATTGTAAAGAAGTTGCAAGAGAGGAAGCACATTTGCGGAATGACTGGAGATGGTGTCAATGATGCTCCTGCTTTGAAGAAGGCTGATATTGGAATTGCTGTTGCTGATGCTACTGATGCTGCAAGAAGTGCTTCTGATATTGTTCTGACAGAACCTGGATTGAGTGTTATTATTAGTGCAGTCTTAACCAGTAGAGCTATTTTTCAGAGAATGAAGAACTACACGGTTGGTTGCTGTCTGCTTTTTTCATAAACATTCTCTTTTGATTTCATTGTTTCTAAATTAACACCTAGCTTTATTTTCTTTTTATGCCAGATATATGCTGTATCTATAACTATCCGTATAGTGGTAAGTGGATGATAACATTATGATTATATGTAATACATCATCATGATAATGAATGGGTGAATATTCATTAGTTTGCTTTCTCTTTTTTCTCTGAATGCAGTTTGGCTTCATGTTCATAGCCCTGATCTGGAAATTCGACTTCTCTCCTTTCATGGTTTTGATTATTGCCATTCTGAATGACGGTAAAGCTCTTAAGCTCTTATCAGATATTTCCCTGAATTACACTTGAATTAATTAAGTTGATCATGGTTATTGCCAATGGATGTCTGACACACTAATTTTCTTGCTATTAGGAACAATCATGACAATTTCAAAGGACAGGGTGAAGCCATCTCCCTTGCCTGATAGCTGGAAACTGCAAGAAATATTTGCTACTGGGATTGTTCTTGGAAGTTACTTGGCACTGATGACTGTCATATTCTTCTGGGCAATGAAAGAAACCGACTTCTTCCCTGTAAGAAATATTCAACTGGAATATACTCAAGTTCTTGTTTAGACTCATATAAATAACATATCCTTGATCATTTTTTGCAGGACAAGTTTGGAGTTAGACACCTGACACACGATGAAATGATGTCTGCTTTGTATTTACAAGTCAGTATAGTCAGCCAGGCTCTGATATTTGTAACCCGTTCTCGCAGCTGGTCCTTTGTTGAACGCCCTGGATTGCTATTAGTCGGTGCCTTCATTATTGCTCAGTTGGTAAGGATGATGCCTCATTTATTCTCCCAGAATTGTTTAGAGTCATGCAACCAAAACGTGTTCCAAATAGACAGTGGATGTTTTTTTTACAACTCATGCTCATATGGTCATGCAGATTGCCACAATCATAGCAGTATATGCTGACTGGGGCTTTGCAAAGGTCAAAGGAATTGGTTGGGGTTGGGCAGGAGTCATTTGGCTCTACAGTGTTGTCTTCTATGTTCCACTTGACTTGATGAAGTTTGCCATCCGTTACATATTGAGTGGCAAGGCTTGGTTAAACCTGCTAGAAAATAAGGTATTTGCTAATTACCTTTTTCTCTTTAATGTTGGAAGTTTTCATGAATAGTTCTGATATGAATTGTTGTTTCAAAAATGTGTTACAGACTGCCTTCACCACCAAGAAAGACTATGGTAAGGAGGAGAGGGAAGCCCAGTGGGCTCTTGCTCAGAGGACCCTGCATGGACTGCAACCCCCAGAAACTTCTGGTATTTTCAATGAGAAGAGCAGTTATAGAGAACTATCAGAGATTGCTGAGCAAGCCAAGAGAAGAGCTGAAGTTGCAAGGTAAGCAATCACACCCTTGAGTCCTTCACTTATGAAAATTACTATAATCACTATTATAGAAAGCTTTCAAGAGAAACTAATACATAAAATTTCTTTCTTTTCCACTACACTTTCAGGCTTCGTGAGCTTCACACACTTAAGGGACATGTTGAGTCTGTGGTGAAGCTGAAAGGTTTGGACATTGATACAATCCAGCAGCACTACACAGTTTGAGAAAACAGTAGACAATTGTAGATAGCAAAAGCACCCAAATTCAGTGGCATACCTCAAACAGAAAAAAGAGACAAAGATGTCTTTGCCTTTGATATATCTTTTCCAATTTGTTTACCCTTTTCCATGAATTTTCAGTTCTGGCTAAATGGATGTCTTTGATTTCTTTTTGATTCGATGATAGGGCCAAAAAATAGTGTTTAGTTTCAGTTCTTGCTTTTTTTTCCTTGCTTTCGTATAGCTTTGGGTGCTTACTCATTTCTGTGTTCTCAATTGTATGTCACAAGGTGGCAGTGATCAATCATGTTATGTCAATATTGGGATTTTTTAAATTTAGAGAAATAAGAGTATCTGGAAGTTTTTATCCGGCATCAAGCAAAATTTAAAACCATGAGTTGCTTTCAGTTTTATATAGTTGCTTACCTATAGCTATAGGAAACACTCATTAGAAAAGATAGTGTAATGAAGTAAAGGGATATTGTGCTTTTTATAAATGCTTACAGTTAAAGAAAATAGGAATATTGTGCTTACCAGTTGTTGTGTGGAGGGTATTATAAAAGTCTGACATATATTTCCTTCTTCCTTTGATGCATGAAGTTAACAAATTCCGAATTGATTTTCATGAAACATAAAGGGACACTTCCTTATTGGGCCGCTTGTGCAATTAAATATTCTCTCTTCAAGCCTTTCATTTCAATGACAAATTCCATTTCATGTTATAAAACGTGATTTAAAATTACGTTACATTCCTGGCCAAACGAGAACTTAGAACTTCGAAGTCACTTTAATGAATACCGATTAAATTTGTTTCCTCTTATAAGAATATGCTCGTGAGAGTATTATAAGTTATTACAAAATTAAGGGTTTTTCTGTATCTAAATTCTTTAATTAGCTTGTATAAATATCTTCTATCTATACGCAATTAGACACTTTTATTTAATCTCTCTTTAGTGGAGATATATGTCACAAGTAGTGAAGTTCATTCTAGTTTCAGTCACCTACATGCGGGCATGCAGCTAAAGCTGTGACAAATAATGCAAAATGTAGTTTTTTGACCATCCATCAAGGTAAATGTATCAATTGGTTACAGTATATCAATCTCATGCTCAGAAATGGAGTAGTTAAAAAAATTACAGAAGAGTCCAATAAATTTTCAAAAAAGAAAAGGAGTGAGTTTAAGAAAGCTGTCAAACTATGCATGTATTGACATGTTCATATTGCAAAAGAATTTCCCGAACAACCTTAGTACAAATATATGCAAACAAAGTAACACATAATACGAATTGAACTTCTCAATCTGAGGAATAGAAGAGGTGAATAGAGATTGGAGAGTCCGAAACTGAAAGTAATTCAACTTGAAAAATCAAAAGACACATTTGTCCACAATTAAAAATCATTTTAACAAAGAAAAGGGTGGATTTTTAGTCAAAAATAAAATGTAAAGAATGCTTAACCTATTCGTGAGCGTGCGAAAACTAGTAATTCCCATATACGATGTATAATAATAAAAATATTCTTAATAGGGACAACTACCCCCTCAATGCAATATAAGTCCATCAATGATTTTCGTCATCATGTTAATAAAGTCAAAAGATTTGGCACAAAGTTTAATTACCCACTTAGACACCTGCCGATTCCCTCCTTAATAAATGTGACCCCATTCAGTTGTTGAACTGAATACATCAAATTGTCAATCACAAAAAAAATGATTTTTTCATTATACTAAATCAATTAAACTCAACATATGAAACTATTGATGGACAATTTTACTTCGTTTTGACATGCACAATTTCGTGTGCCTTAAGTCAAGCGAATAGGATAAGGTTGTTCAAATTGATCCCAATTTGAAGTTGCTTTGCGGGTATTTTAGAGTTGAGTTTAATTTGTATGGCCCAACACATATATGTCCTATTTAATTGCTAAATCAAAATTCACCTCGTTCCCATTTCATTATTGCTTTCGGATCCGTTTTCTTGCTTTTAACTGATTTTGACATTCTTAATTGTTTGGCTTCGTTTTCTCCTTACGAGTGACAATTCTCCCAAGTTGCTGCTGTTTAATGATTTTCCTTAACCCTTAAGTCTACACACAAGGCTTCCCGAGAACTTTTAATTCTCAAAATCTAATCTAGTTCATCTGAATGGCTTTGCTGTTTGTATCACTAATTATATTTAGTCTGAAGTATGGGAGCCTCGTCCGTACGAATGGCAAACCCATTCCCCTTGTTTTATGATATTGATCAGACTTAAATGTTTGAAGTCACTTTGGTGCAATGCAAATACTGGAGACATGGTGAAGGTCACGACTTTAAGTTATGGTAACAAAGTACGTGTACGTTAATAAGAGCTTTTATGAAACTTTTTATGTTTCATGCACAATTTATTAAAATGTTTTTTAAAGTTATTTCGGCAAATTTTACGGTTAAGCTTAGAGTAAACTCTCATCTAATATATTCTTGTAGAAAAAATATATTCAAACTCCCTCTTAATAAAAATGACATTCTTTTCAAACTAATCAAACATTGTGCTTTTACTTTACAATTTAGGTAAAGCACATAAATTAAAGAAATAACTTTCGTCTAAGTCTTTGATATTAAATTAACATACGAACTTCTAACCTGATCAAATCAAACTTTATGAATGCTGAAAATAAACCAAATTTTATTCAGCAAATGGTTGCTGAGCTTGGTTTAGAGTTTTTTGATGTCTGTTTTTTTTTTTTAATAACAGGACTTAATTTTATTCTTTGCTTAGTCATATGTGGTACGTGGAGTTTGATATTAATTTTAAAATTAGAAAAAAAGAAGAAGAGTTTTGATGGATTTTTTAGGGGGTGGGGGTCAAAAATTAATAAAAACTAATATGATAATAAATCAAAATAAATCATCATCAACACGATCTCAAGTTTAAGGAAATGAAGTATTACAATTGACAAATAATATAGATCATTTGAGTACTTTTAAGACATATTTCAGATTCATATAAAATCCTGATAATGAGTACTTTAAGTTAAAAGATATTGATTAAGAATTACAATTTATTAAATATTTTTACTTGCTTTAAAAATAAATATTAAACAAACATAACAAGTACTTTTATTTTTGCTCTAAATAATATCCTATGTATAATGTGTGGGACATCAATGTAACACCAATCTCACATCACAACTCATGCTTATAAATCATGGAAGTTGTTAACTAGCTAAATATAGGAGCTATGGCAATGGTTAAATCTGAGATATTGAAGGAGAAGCGCACATGTGGATATATATACATAGGTGCCACTCTAACCAACTTCATGTGAAGTCATTAGCAAATCAAACTGCGCAGAGAAAATATTATTTTGCCTCTTTATGGTTCTATGGCCTCTCACATCGATCAACTCGTGACAAAGAAAGCATTGCAATGTCATTCTCAACCTCTTCCTCAGGTAAGAAAAAAAAAGCAAAGGGTGGAGTCCGTACAGACAACTTTGTTATCCAGAATTAGAGGCCATGGATCCATCCGTGCCTATGGTTTGGAGGGGTATTAGGGAAGCATGAATATGTGTTGAGGTAGAATATGCTGAAACTGTTCCTATTAAATAAGTCAAACTGCATAGATTGCACGTGATGATACTGTTCAACTATACGTCTCTACACTACCTACAATTAGGCTAAAGTACAAAACTCTTCGTGGGTGAAGTCCCCATGTGGTGCCCCTCAAAATCCAACCATATCTTTTAAATCTTTTTGTTTATATAAGCAACATACATAGCCAGATTAATTATATATAGCCTGGCTGAATATTCATTCTTTGGAGATCATGCTATTTCTCTTTTGTTTGTATCCCATACTTTAACTGGTTATATTATTTATATGGAAGAATTATAATCTTAGATACGATTAGGTTGGTAGGGATTTCGCCAAAAAGTTCTTCGGTCATGTCATAATATCTTCTGTCAAATTTTATTAAGAGAATTCCTTAATTTGATGGTGCTTATTTTATTCACTGAGGCATACTTTTAACAAATCTTACACACACAGGGAAAACGAGAGATGAGAAGAGCATATTTCTCCCAACATTTTATTTACAAAATTAATATAATTCTCATGGTACATTACAAAGTCTTTTATAGGCAAAATTTTTTTATTAACATAAATATAAAGAGGTTTAATTAATATAAAGAAAGCACATCCTTATTACAAAGTTATCTTCGTCATTTGTATTTCTGTATGTGGGGTAGTTGCATGTTATTTGCTTGGTGTATTTTTTAATATATAGCTTCGTGTAAATGTTTACTGACATAAATAATTTATTTGGATACATTTGAGCCTTGAAACCAAATTCCTGTAACTATTAGGAGTGAAAATAAGATAATTTGTTGGTGAGACCCAATAGAGTATATCTATTTATTAAGTAGGCCAAGTTAATATTTTTAAAAAATTTATTCAGTGATATTAGTTAGACTTCGAGTCACCCTGAGTTTTTTTAATTTAAATAATCTGAAATATTTAAATAAATATAGATAATAATAACGACATTATTATTATTATTATTATTATTATTATTATTATTATTATTATTATATTTTGAAATTATATGCATTTTTAGAATCATTTTTTTAACCTATTGAATATCTTTAATATTAATAAAATAATACCGTAAATACAAATAAAAGAAAATAACATGTTATCAAATTAGAAATTAAAGTAAAAGATACGTGCAATTTTAATTAGAAGCTATAATTGAGGTTTAATTTACATTAAATAATTAAAAATGAGCAAGCTTCTCCATCTATGATGTCTTGTCACCTTTTGGAGTTTTTATATCCCCAACTTCTCCATCTCCATAATGTGAGTACAGCATTACTATTTCTCCATCTTCATCACAATTCACGATTCAAGAAAGCTATACCACTATAGACCAATCAATCGCCCTCTGACAATTTCACTTACCCGTTAATTGTGTATGACTCGTCAAGGCAATCTCTAGTACTACTCCAACATTCAATTAATGTTAGTGCCTAATTTCGTTCCTGCCACGGTTAATTACATGCTTGCTTTTCAACTTTGACATGCCAAATGGCCCTACCCACACACTTGGTTATGTCATTCATAGCCTCACTGTTCCCGCCTCAGGTAGAATAAGATCGATTACCAATAAGTAGTAACAATTATTAACTATGAGAATCGGAAGCGTACCCTATACTAATAATCCCAGTTCTGAGACTCTTCACATGCATACTTGTCCCACAAACGTTCAAAGGGTGGTTGGCATTTAGTTTTACTTTAGACTTGGAATCTATCAGCTATAGGATCCTCTAAAGCAAAAAGGAAAAACTTCTGAATTAACTTTCTTCTTATTCTTCTTTTCTCATCTTTAGTAATTCTTTATCATTTTATGGTTTCCTCTTGGGTTAAAGAATACTTAAATGGGGTAGGATATTTTCATAGGAGCAAATGATCATATATATTAGTAAGCAAGAGGGTCAATGATTTGATCAACTTATCTAGCTTCCTAAATGAAACTTTTTTATTTTCGCTTTTTCTAATGGACATATGTTTTGGCCTTATGTATGAAGAGACACCGAGTTTTACAATCGTTGCAACGTAGTAATATTACTAAAGTTTATTCTTAAAACTAATCATTCTAAGTTTGGGTCTGATTAAAATGAAATAATAAATAAAGTCTTTTATAAAAAAAATTACACTAAAAGTATATTATAATAAAATATATTAATAATATTTGTATTTTAAATTTCTTAATTGCTGGTTTTAAGAAGAATAGTTGTGGCTTGATGCATCCTTGATATAGGAGTAGGAGTAGGATGAGCTGGTTGATTTGAAATGAGAAGAAAAGGTTTGTAAGTAGGGGAGAGGGTGGAAGAGCAAAGGGAAAGAGTACCAGTTAAAGAGGTGGAGTCATGTGAAGGCATTTATAGTGGGGTTTTGTTGTCTTTGTCTTCCAGTGCACATGGGATGCGATAGACTCCTTTCTGTGGGCAGTTGTGGAAAGCAAGAAGCATGTGAGTCCATGTGCCATTCTAAATAAATAGACCACTCCCAACATTTTGCACACAAATCTTTGTGCTGTGCACTACTCACTCCCTATAATCACTCTCACCCTGGACTCAGTTTCTAGGCCTCTGGCCATCTTTAATTTCTCTGCTAGCTTGTGCCTTCATTCTTACTTACTTGTGGTAGTAATCATAATTCAATATCACTCCAATTAATATTTTGTGCATTGGTCAAGGAAACTTTGGTGAACTTCAGTTCCTGAACCAATAACTTCAACTGCCTTCAATTGTTACCTCCCCAGAACAAGCACTAGTACTTTAAAGGCCTATTTATTTTACCTTCATTATGTCCTATCATATATAGCTGACAAGCAAGCTTCTTCGGTATCCTTCTCTCGTTTACTTTCACTATGTCCTATTATTATTTTGCTTTGTCTTTGCCCCTTTATCCTACATCTTCTTCCACTATCACACCAACCATCCTTCTTCATCCTCTTCTATAATCCCTTTTACTGTTTAAATTTTTTCTTTAGGGAACAAAAAGGTCTTTTTGATTTCTTCATTGGCAGCATTCTTGTCCAACTTAATTGCTGGATTGAATGGAGGCCCAAAGAGCTAAACGCAGGCGTGTTTACTCTCTTGAACCAAGCAAAATAGTACAGTCTATATTTACTAGGAATTATTTGAACTATTTAGTTCCAGCATTGATGAAGATAAAGGAAAAGAGTTCTATAGAAGATAACGGCCATTGTGATATTAACAATGCTGTTAAGTATGAAGTGGACATGGCAATGGTGCTGTCAGCCCAAGGTTTTGCATGGAGCAATGGCCTTAACGTGAAGCTCCAAAGGGATCATGTCAATGCAGTTAAGAACACTAGCTTTGTTGAATCAAATGAGGCTGGTACAGGAGGTTATGACCAAAATGAAAATGTTCCACTGGGTTTCTCTTCAAACCCTAGCACAAAGTCCCAGGTGGAAATTTTGGGGAGCAAGTGTGAATCCAAGGACATGCCAGAAGTTAAAAGGGATTTAGCCGAAGAAAAAGATGATGATGATAAAGATGAGGACATCAACACCAAGTTGAAGAGGTTGAGAAGGTTGATACCTGGAGGGGCAGAAAAAATGTGTGATGAACAAATGGTTGCAGAGCTTGAGAGTTATGTAAGCTGTTTGCAAATGCAGGTGAATGTTCTTCAGTGCCTTCTGGCAGAAACGCGTTAACTTACATGTGTCTTGCATTTCCAAAAATTACGCCATAAGCTATGTTAAATTCAATTCCCAGAAGCTATGTTACATTAATTAATTTTACTGTTGTATAATTTGAATATGGTTTTACATGCATATTTTTTTTCCTACTGTTTAAGGGAGAAGAGAATGGAAAAAAAAAACGGCTAGAAGAAAGTAGTAATTATAACAATGGTTCTTTCTCCAATTATCTCCAATTGAATGAAAATGTTTATTTTAGTATAGTTTATATAGACGGGCAATAATTTACACTTGCAAAAGATATGTCAGTTAAACTAAAAGCTGTAACTTCATATTTTTCATTTGTATGTTAGAGTTAACGCAAAAAGGTACTGTGTTCAATGATCTTCTGCTTTGTTTTCTCACAACCACTGCATCTGAACACTTGCTTTGGCCTTGTTTACGGAATCTAAGAAGTGTTCTTTTTGGACCAGCAAAGTCATGCATCATTAAGACCCTTGCCAGCAGGTAAAAAATTATGATACAACTGGCTTGCTTTTTCGCGAGTTGCTCAAATGATCAACATTTTCTTATGGCCCTTATAAAGGAACAAACACATATCATTAATGCTCAAGTACTAGACAAATTTTCCATAATGAGACCGAGGGGCTACACTTTTGGATTTTGCGTTTCAGAAGGTACACATGTTTAACTGAAGGGTAGAGGAATCAAGCATTCGCCCCACTCCACTAAGGTTTTAGATTTCAAACCAGTTACATAGAAAAGCATCTTCAAGATATGTGATGGTTACAGAATGTAACGAAACAACATTAAATTCTAGTGTGAGGATGTGAAAATTCTTTATTTGAATTAACAGTGGAAAGAGTGAATTATTTCAATTGTATGGGGTACACTTTTAATTTGGATAAAATAAAATATTCTTGGAAAATGTTAAATTAGTTAATTAACATTAAATTTTGGCAAAAAAAGTTATTTATAAATTAAGAGATAGAAACAGAATTCTTTTTATAGTGTATTTAAATATATAGATTGTTAATTTGAGAGATTGCGCTACAATTTTACTTTATAATAAATGTATAAAATATAGATAAGGGGAGGAGAGAGAGAAAGTGAGATAATAATATAAATTGAGAATGAAAAGATGAAATGTTTCAAATAAAGAGTAGGAAAAATTGGATTATTTAAAAAGATAAATTGGGAAAATTAAATTACTTCTCTGTTTTTTTAGAAAATTTTAAAAATTAAGATAGTTTTAATTATATTTTTATCTTTATATAATTTTAAATAATTCATACACTTTTCACAAACGAAAAGGCTACAATAAATGTTGTATTAAAAAGCATGAGTAACTTTAATATAAAAAAAGACATTGTTGATTTTTTAATTTATATATTATCTTATTAACTAGAAATAAAACGAAAAGTAAATTATCTCTCAATTTTGGATGAGTTCGTCCCAGCTGATTTTGGAAGAATTCTCCTATAAATGTTTCTTTGTTGCAATGCGTGTTGTTACTTACGTTGTCCATTCCTGCACCAAAATAAGAGAAGAGAAAGCGCAAATTAGCCATTTGTGTGTCAAATAATAGATATCATGCGTTAGAGTTGATTAATGATAATTATGGAGTTCCATTATTTCGACATTTAGAATTTTAAAGTTTAATAATTAATAATTGATAAGTTAATTAAAATTTAGAGGTGATTGCTTTGGTACATTTAGGTTATAGAAAGTTTTGGCACATTTTATAAGTAGGTATATAAAATTTAAATATGTGATAATATTTAGTCACCGCATTTATTATTTAAACTTTATTTAATTATTTGAAATAATTTTTAATTTTTAAAAAATGGGAAAAAAAATCATCGAAGTCTATTGCATAATTTTAAAAAGCCTATTCACTTTGTGAGCAAACACAAACGTTGAGAAGATGTAAGATAACTTAATGACAAAGGCATAACCTCAATCAATAATAAATATTGAGCAAGATATTAAGTGTAAGGAATATCAACTTTGACAAAGGCAAGAATTGAACAAATAACCTCAGAAATATTCTTTTTTTTTACCAAATTTATCCTAGCATGCAGTTCAATTTTTGCAAAATAATCTATTGAAATTATATTTATATAAGTCATATAAGATTATTTTTAAATATATAAACAAAACAATAACTGAAAGATTGACTTGCACATAGCTTATTACTATTTAATTAATGCACCAAAATTGTAAACAGTAATAGATTTATTTAATAAGGCACCACAGATTTGTCAAACTTAAAAGTTAATTACAAATTATAAGCCGAAAGATAATTTATCAAATCAAAAAATAAAAAAGCATTGGATAAAATTAATTATTTAACTAAACGATAACTAATTTGATAGTGGCATGAATTGGCATTTTCTTTTTACGACACTTTTGTGATGCAATAAATAAATATCTACGCTCGAATCGCAGTCTTTGGATATTTGATGAAGCAACATCAATCCTTATTCCCCAAACATCTTTCGATTGCGACTATCAATCACTTTTCACATTCAAAAGCTATCAGCGTCATATTCCTTCATTTCACATTCCAAAATTTTTTAGCACTCAACTCGTAAGCAAGTTTCTATTTACACGTCAAGTTTTCATAGAATTTTGTATACTCTACTGTGCGTAATGTGATAATTTTTTATTTAGTATGTATTCAATACAATATTTTTTATTACTACTAGTTTCATTCTTAGTTAAAATATGAATATTAAAAAATCACTTGCAATCTCTTGACTACTAAACAATATCGAAATCTTTTGTAATAGTGTATGGGAAGAAGATTAAAAAAGGAAGCCATTGATGAGAGTTGCGGGAACGGTAAGGCAACGAAGGAGGTGGAGTGGTTGGATTGGTTTAAATTAAAGCTAGGGGAAATGGTTGAAGATTAAGTATCATTTTTTGTGTTAAGCTTTTAAGATCCATAAAGAAAGGAAAAAAGCTACCACGCATTCATTATTCATTAACAAGAGAATATGTACAACGGTAAATATTAACGTATTTCTTTATATTCAAATAAAAAATTAACATTTATCATTAATCTACTAGAACAAATGCATATCTAAACTATATTATAATATTCTATCTTTTCAATTATGAAAACATTTTAAAATTACTAGAGTGCTGTTAATAATAATGAATTAAAAAGTTAATAATTAACTTTTGTAATTGCAGTCAGAGTTAATCATTCATGTGACTGTAAATCATGCAGTAACCTTTTCTTTTGGAACCAAAGCTGATAGCTAAAGATTAATTTCTTCAAAACGTAGATAGAATTATTTATTAATTGTGTCTGATTTTGTTGATTGAAATTTCCTCTTGTTAACACAATAACAATTATTTTTTTTGAAAAAAAATCTTATCATCGTGTAACATTTGCATGCATTCACACCACCTTTAATTTTGTCAGTTTCACAAAAAAGTGGAAGTGTTAAATCACTTGTTTGATAGATAGTCAACAAAACTCAAGTTGCTTAAGAGGAAGGTAAACACTTCTCAGCAGAAGCGATTTGCGTCTTTTGCAAAGCAGACATTGAGACCTTGTAGCATTTCTTCTCCGGTAATTTCTGTCATGTCACTCTTGGATTGGCGATTATCAATTTATGGAACATATTCTACAGCATAGAGGCTTGCTAAAGGGGAAGAAAGTTTAAAAAATTTGTGAGCTTTTTTAAGGCTATATGTTTCGTGGTCTCTATGAACTGTCCGCAACAGTGCTGTTTTCAAACAGGAGGATTTGAATTTGCATTTACATTTGATTTGGTCAAATGTAAGTCATGGTCCTGGTTTTCTTCTCTTTTAACTTTAGTTCAAGTGGGGTTGTCTTTTTCTTTTGGTACTAGACAATGTTTCTAATCACCGGTTAGAGCACTTCTTATTAGTATGTTTCGTTCAGATTAAATTTGGAGAAATTGTTATTTATCCTTTTGAAGTTCCCTCAAAAACTAAAAGAAATGAATAAATATTTCTTTAAGAAAAGTTGAACAAAAAATGGATTGCTTTTATTTTTAATAAAATTAGTTTGTTTTTTATGCAAAATGGATGGAAAGCGGATGATCAATGTAATAATGTGCAGAGGTGAGAGACACTCTGGAAACAGCACCCACTGCCCACTTCCATACATTCCATGTTGCTCCTGTTTCCTAGCAAGAGGCTTTTCTTGTTATACAACCTTTTTTCAATTATAACATTCTTTTAAAACAAATTTTTAAAATATATTAATTATTTTAAAAAACTAAAGTCTAAAATCACTTTTAAAATTAATATTTCAAAGGGTTTTGCGAAAAAAACCCACCTAGCAAGGTTTGCACTTTTGTTTTTGGTAGGATTGTTGATTATGGCCCATATAACAAAGGAACAAAGCAGAAAAGGCTTGAAGGCCCAGTTTATATTGGATTTGTAAGCACATCATTTTGACTAAGTCATTTTTATTTTATCTTATTCTATTTTATTCTTTGGGTTGGGTAGGTGCTTTGGAAATATTTTCTTTCCTGAATTAGGACAGAAAACATAATTGGGCCAAGATTTTCAGAAAGGGGTATTTTTTGTTTTTGGGATGAAAAGGAAAATACTAGACAAAAGAATTTTTAAAATTGAAGCATAATAATAAGTAGTATTTTTTATATAGTGTAAAATTATTATTAAATTATTTTAAATTTTGAAAAATAAAATATAATGATTAATAATAAATATTTTATTATATTAAATAAAATCAAATATAAATTATAAAATTAAATTTAAATTTATATATAATATAAAACATATTTCGCATGATAAAAATAGTTAATTCTTAAAAATACTTTATTTAATAATTCTTCTCATGGAACTCGGATTATATTGAGAGATTTATAATAAGCAAAGGTGCCGCGTGGCATCTGGAGAACCAAGAAAAAGGATGAGGAAAGACAACTTGGCTTGGTTTGTGATAAAAAAAAAAAGGGTTTGTTGGAGTTTGAGCACAAGAGAATTACGAAACAACAATCACAATTCACATTAAGATTCACATCTGACAGCAAAATCTTGGTTGATTCCAGAAATGTCCAGCATAGCCTCCTCACACCATAGCTTCCTCACCAACGCCCTTATTCCACTCACCCACAAGCCAAAGTTTAGGAGCACCACTGTTACTCTCCCTTCAGTTAAAACTGTTTGCCGCAGTTGCCCCTCACATGACCAACAACCTCCAAGGCATCAAACATAACATGTTTTTTTTTTTTCTTTTCATTCATGTTTTCCTAGGATTAGGATTAATTTAACTCAATATTGTTTTAACAGGAAGAATGAGAACAAATTGGCAAAGTTAGCAATGGTTGCACTGGCCGCTGGGGTGTTAACACTAGGCTCAATTCATGATGCTTCAGCTGCCAAAACTGGTGGTAGAATTGGTGGCCAGGCCTTCAAATCATCAGCTCCCCGCTCCTCACCAAGAATCAACAACAATTCTAGGTTTGTTTTTAATTTTTTTTATTTTGCTTGTTATGATTATTGCAATACTCATCTTTTCTGTTATGCTTTTAGTTACTTTATCATACTCTTATAAGTTATAACCAAAGCCGCAATTATTAATAGTCTTTCTGTTGGATTCTATTTCTGAAAAATATATCATAGGCACAAAGGTGTTAATGTTATATATCTTTCAGTAGTATACTGGATAGAACTGTTCTATTTAGTTATAGTTGATGTGTAATATCCATATCCTGGAGTATCATTAGAGATCATATTGGAAGAAAAGAAATGTCTTCTATACTTTGGATTGGATAGTTTGATAGAACATTGGAACTTTTGTTCGCTAATTCCATATTACACGTATCACTTATATGACCATATGAAGTTCTTGTATCTGAAATTCATGTCAATTGATAGGACCAACATCTATGTCAATCCTCCGGTGGCGCCTCCGCTAGGTGGTTATGGCTATGGTTTTGGTGGGCCATTCTATGGTGGCTGGGGATGGTCTCCATTTTCTTTCTATGCACCAGGTCCCAGTGTAGCAATAGGCGTTGGAGGTGGATTTGAAACTATTCTTCTGTTTATGTTTCTTGGTGCTGCTGCTGCAGTTTTGAGGAGGTTCTTAGGGTCAAGAGATGAAGATGATGACTACTAGCAGTATAAAATGCTTTCTAATACTTGGAGAGAGGGTGTTAAATAGATGTTTATAGGAATGGCAGAGTGATGACCATGGTGACCAATTAATTATTTGATGTATTTTGAGACATCATACTTGAAAGCGAAGCATTCATGTGCTTTCTAATCCACTGATTTAGATGCATAGAGATACATCATACTCATTCAGGGGAAGTTTTTCACTCACACTAGTTTAAAAAAATCAAGAAAATATCAGATTTTGCCCATTCAAATCATAGCCCTTTAACTTGATTTTTTCAGACGTTCAAGATTGATGGCAATAAGAAATGAGAGAAAGCTATGTCCAGAGAGTTACCATTTAGATTTGTTATGTTATTCTGCTAATTCTTTATCCACTAGGTCATATTGATGCAATAGAGTTAACGTAAAAAGCATCTTCCCAACTCCCATGACAGAAGGTATGAAAATTGCATGTATAGGACGAAATGGCGATTGAGGGTGCTATAAGGAATGTTTTCATTTAATTAAGCCTGCTAGCTTAAAATCTTCTGAATTGAAACTTAAGCAAATCTAATGAAGACTCCATTGGAGAATACATGGGATTTTGTGTCTAGATAGAAATTCAACAGAAATCTATGAATCAAATCAAGAGGTATGGCTTAATTGGCAAACTGAACTGTATATGAATGGACTTTACCTGTGGTGCCGGATTCCAGACCAAGCTAAAAATGGGCAACCATGGAAATCTATGCCTTTTGGGTCTAACATGCGGATTTAATTCCTCCAAAGTAATCAATAGGTGAAATTTTAAATTATTTTGATAAACATATTCATATATTTTATCATAATTTTATTTGTTAGTATTCTAATCAACCGTTGTAATTATATTCTAACATCATAGCCAAGCTTTCTGAAACTCAACGAGTCTTTTATTTTCATCAACAAGTGTTATGCCCACAAATAGTTTAGAAATTACCTTGTACAAAAACACCTGATACGGTACATATCACTTTGGATCCTCTCCAGCAAGGTTTTGGTGCAGCCAATATCCTGCAAAATCCCAACCGTTGAATATGACGATCGAATGGAGGATCACCATAATCCAAGTAACACCTTGCAATTCTAACAGCTCAGACCTTGACTTTCGTTCTTCATTCTAATACATACCTGACAAAAAATGATGATAATTCCAAAACAACATCAAAGTTTTCAGATAAATATTTATCTAACTCTATACAAATCCAAATAACAACTTGACCAATAAACACTCCAAAAATAAAAGAGAGGCAATAACCAAAACTTTCAAAATATATCATCCTTAATTTGTTGTATAGATTACTGAGACTAAAAACTATAATGACAATAACTATGATTAGGACTTTGAAAGTGAAAAAAAGTAGTAAATTGCTGATTTGACTACAATATTCAATAAATAACTTGGGCGTAACAAATTATAGATGTCAAAGAAGGCCTTTTAAAATGCTGATGCATTACACAAAAAAAATAGGATTAATTAGGTTGAGCTTTGTTTTGGAGTGAGCTGGATGAGTTAGACCCAAGACAACTTTGGGCCATTTCCTTGTACACAAATTTTGCTCTTATTTTTATGCTTGCTTTTCAAACCATTTCATTTGGGTGATCCATCAGAGGGAGACATTATGAATTTATGATGAATGAATTACGAAACTGAAACTTTCTGCGAGTACAGTACACGCTAATAAGTATGAACAATAATAATAATTGTGAATGAAGTAATTAAAGTCTAATAATCACCTTAAAGTTTGAGGACAGTGTTGGAAGTCAATGTCACCAAAAGAAGTTAGAGTCGGAGTGTACTGTGGTAGTTATTAGTCGTAGTCACAACTCACAAATGTCTTTCTACTTTATTTGTGCCTGAGTGTTTGTAGATTGTCCTAGAATTGGCGTCAGAACAAATCTACAAAGTGTTTGGTGACCGAAAGTCGAAAGATTTCTCTTAATTTTTAGGAATAGTATTAGTATCATCTTTTAAGATTGAATTTAAGTTGTTTAAAGTTCAAATTAACAAGTTTTCATTAGAAAAAATATTTAGACTTAATTGCTTTTTAGTCCTATATTTTAACACGTACGATTTCGATTTCTTTATTTTTAATTTTTAAACATTTAAATTAAAATTTTCACTTAAAATTTGTATCTAATAACTAACCAAAATATAATTAAAAAATTAAATCTGAGCAACTAAAATTAGGATGACCAAAATGACTGAAATGTTAAAATATAGTGACTTAAAACTACAATTAAGCATATAAAATTATAATAATAATATTTTTTAGCAAAAAATTATTATTATAAATAGTTACAGTCAACCTTAAAAATCAAAGTTAACATAATTGTTAAATGTATACTAATATTTTAGTTACGATAAATGTTAAATAAAAAAATTTCTATAATTTTTAATAAACATTTTTTTCTTCTAATTTCTTAATGAGTGGGCTAAGAATAATGATCAATTATAACATTAAAATGGTAGTTTGAATGAGAAATAGTGATAATAGAGAAAATGAGGAAGAAATGGCGGTTGGTTTCCTCACGCACTGGGGTTTGCCACAATAACAAACCAACCAAATATGAATGCATTACCTCCCAATCAAAACTAACGGACCCACACTCCACTCTTCCTCCTTATACTTTCTCACATTCCATTTACGCTATGTTTCTTTCTATCTTTTCAAAATAAAATTAATCTTTTAAACTTTCAAATATTTAGATAAGCTTGAAAAAAGGTTTAAATCTAAAAATATCATATTATATATATATAAATTTATCTCAATATACTCGTGCACGGGATAATCCAAGACATGGAAGCCTACTTTCTAACAAAAAGCAATCTTATCTTATACGACCCAAAGAAAGTCTTCTCCCCCTTTCTTTTCAACTTTATTTTTTTATCAACATTCCTTTTCATTTCAACTATAGCATTATACATATTTATATCTCATAGTCTTCTTTTCCTCTTTCAGTTCACGATTAAATTCTTGTGTTTAGATAACGTTTTTTTAATTTTTAATGCACTTCAAACTTCTATTTAAAGATATTTCACCTACTAATTAACTTGGACTTTCAAATTTTAATTACAAAGTCAAACAAATCTCAATAAATTATAACTTTTAAGCATTCATAAATTAAAAAATATACAGTTATTATATTAAAGTTATAAAAATACAATAAATATTATTTATTCTCAATTTTTATTGACAATAACAAAATCTTAAATTATATATTTCATTTTTATATGTCACACATATAACGGCCTCTTTTTCCCTTTTAAATTTATTCGAAAATTGATTTTATATTATAAGAATATAAAATAAGTACTCGCGAATTGCACAAAACAGTTCTTTCAAAAAAATTCTTTATTTCTTATATCTGAACTAAATAATAAGCCAGTCGTGAAAAAAAGAACGTATGCAGCTTAGAAAGAGATGAAATATAAAATGTTGTAAGTTTTATTTTGATTTAACTATTTTAAATGTCTGAAATTCATAACACTCAGTCATTAAATTAACCAAACAAAGGTGGGAATCAAAGAAAAAATTCTCTCTACCAATAATGTTGTAATCTTAAGAAAATGTCAGAATAAATATATGAAAGTAAAATGAAAATTGGATTCTCTCCATTTTCCAAAAGAAATGAAAAAAAAATTGTCCTTTAAAAAATTTAAAAATATCAAAATGATTGGATAAAGAAATAGATAAGAAGAGTAGAGATAGAGAAAAAGAAAAAAAGAAAAAAAAATGAACTCATAAATGATGCAATTATTGCCTATATAATGCTGAAGCGTTGAAATTGATTAAATTAAGAGGAGTTTTACTACGAGATTTGAGCTTGATTTATATTTTAAGTGTATGGTATGAGTTTTGTATTTATTTGATATAAAACAATCTGAATATGGCTTTTTTGAAATTCTGCTGAACTTAAAAAATAATTTTTAACAAGATATTTAAAATAATTTTTTAAATTTACTTAATTAAATAAGTTAATGAACACAATATATTTATAAAGTAACTAACTTAAACTTTGAAACAAAATAACAATTTTTTAAAGTGTTAAATTAAAATTTAATATAAAAATGGTATACATTATGTTATTATTAATATTTGTTCAAATAATTTGACACATTAGGCTCAGAAGACTAAATTTAAATGACCTTATATAAAGTTAATGATTTTGACAAATAATATTTCATTCATCCCTACTAATAACAAAAATGAATAAGGAAAAGTACAACATAATAATTTTGGCAAGAATAATTTAGGGGATTAAGGATGAAAACATAACAATAATAATAATAATAATAAGAATAAGCAGTAGAATAACGTGGGAATGAAGATATTATTAATAATGAAGAGAGGGTAATGGGCAATGGGTAAAGGTTCCGAACTCCTAAGAAGAGATAAGGCTTAGTCCAAAATGGGGAGATTCCTTTTGTCCTTTAAATATCCATTTCACGCTTTTATTTTTATCTTATTGGTCGCCAAGTCAGACCGATTCTGATGCATCGAATGTGGCAGCTGAATTTGATTCTATTTTTTCAAATAAAATTAAAGGCCATGTCCTTAAATTTAAAGCAAGTTAAAATTAATTTTTTAATATTTGAAAGTTGTATTTAGAAAAAAAAAAAAAAGAGAAAGAGAAATTAAGAGAAATTAATTATTATTTAAAATTTGTTTAATTAAGAAGAACAAGTTTTAATGAATTTTTTAAACTTTTTTAAACTTTCACAACTTTTGTTTTTTGAGTTTCTTTATTTTGAGATTTTTTCTCTCTCATTCTCTAATACTCTTTTATAAATAAAATTTTAACTTTTTTAAAATATTTTTTTTAAAATTATTAATTTTTAGAAAAAAATATTTATTTTTTAAATTTTTGTAAAAATAAAAAATATAAATAAAATATATAAAATATAATATCATTTATATAATTAAACCTTCTATCACTCTTTACTATCTTTTTTTAATATTAAATGTTCAAATAAAAAAAAGATTTAACTTCCCTTTCTTTTTCCTTCAAATTTTTTTTATTTTTATTTTTAAACTTTCAAATATAATCTTTCTATCTTAAAATATATTACACACAAATTTTTTTCAATAAATTAACTTCACTTAACGAAACTTGTCATCGTTTTGCCAACTCTTCAAATTCATATGCATCTTTCATTTGCCTTGTCAATTACCCAAAATCATGTTTTTTTTATTATTAATTTTGTTCATTTGTATTTATTTGTTAATTTTTAGTTTTATTACTTAAACAATTAATTTCTTTAATATATGTTTAAAATTAAATAATAAAAAATATATATAATATGTTAAAAATTATAAAAAAAATATATTTTTAATAAAAAATATTATTTATTAAATATTTATCCTGTTTTAAGGACATATACTAAAAAATGAAATTTTTATTAAAAGTCATGATTGGTATATATTAATAGTATTATAAATGATAAATTTTTTCTTTCATTTTTTTAACTAGTATCTCAAAAGTATTGGTAATAATTGAATTATATATAAATAAAAAAATACATTATTTTAAATACACTAACAATGTAAAATTTTTCCATTATTATCTAATTATAGATTGCCATATTAGTAAAATAATTAATTTTATAATAATTAATATCAAAATCATTTTAATGTATATTCTAATTGATTTATAGTGTAAAAATTTTACACTAATAATATATAAAAATTACAATCATAATTAAACTTTTCAAATATTTGAAGATATGTATTACTTGATTTTATTATTTTTTGACATAGATAAACATGGTAACTTTTTTTTTTTCAATCGGTAATAATAAGATCGGTAACAAGAGAAAATAAATCAAACTCTCAAGTCTCTTTCCAATATGGAAGATTCAGAACTAATCATATTGTGCATACAAGTGTGACATCACTTTATTTAAGGTTAAATTAATTAATTATTTCTCAAATTATTTTGAAGTTTTTGAATAAGTCTATCTTGATAAAATATTATTAAACATTTTAATTTGTAGTTATTTTTAATCGAAATCTTAACTGAAATTTTATTAAGGTTCCGTCAAAATGCAAGGACCTATTTAAAAGGTTTCAAATAATTGCGAGTGTAAATTTCTAATTTAATTATTTAATATTTTAAAATTATTTAAATAAATTTTTTGTATTTTAAAATATATTAGTTTAAAAATAATTAAAAGAATATATAATTTTATGTACTTGAATAATTATAAATTTTAAAAAAGTACAGATTTGTTTAAAAATTGTTAAAGAACTTAAAGATTAACAAGTTAGTTCTACTTTTATTTAACTACAATTATTCGAGCTTAATAGAGTAGGCAGGAGGTTCATGGGATTAATCTATCTGAAGCAATGAGCTCCTTTGGCCTAAATCAATAAATGAAAAGTTAAATAGGCTTTTAACCAAACATGCTTTAGAGAAAAGCTCAATCAAAAGTCAATTGCTTCCTAAATCAGCTAACTTAAGGCCTATTAGGAAGCCACATGAAAAAAATATCCTAACTAATAAAAAATTGATCCCAAAACAGGTCAAATCACAAATTGACCATTATATCCTCAACACTCGGTTGGAGCTTGAAAACAACATGATAAGAATACTAAGAACCATATGCATGTTGGGCGACTGACAAGTGTCACCACCATAATTTTTGGACCCCTTATCACAACATTTTCTTGTCATACCTTATCACAATCCATATAATATGTAAGTGTGAATGTGACCTATGAATCTTCGGATCATGACGGCACTTAGTGTGGCAACCATTTGTTGAAACTCAAGCAACTAATTTGAAGTGACCAATTACATTTACAATCGTTTTTTTTTATAATAAAATGGGGCCCACCAGATGCATCCAGAAGATGAAAATATGCTCGAGATTGAGATCCAATAAACGATTTATTATCTTGGGATAGTGTGTACCTTTTGATTAATTAACCATGTTTTCTTTAGACCCGTGAAATTAAAATTTAAGTTATAAGGATGGGGGACAAATACAAGACAGACAAGGACCACCTCTGGATACGATAATGATCGAATAGTTAAATGTTATTTATAGAAATTGACAAGACTTAAAGCTAATAAGAATCATGAACTAATCCAGATAGAAGCCAAGAAAAGAAAATAAGGGAACAAAGCAGCATTTTAGGGATGGAAAGGCTTATGTGACGAGTGACTATGTAGTTATTTGGATTTATCTTGAGAAAAGAATCTCTTATGGGTTTGTATGATCATGATAGATGAAGATAACTACTTAATAAATAAAAAGTGTCGGTACTATTTCTACTAATGTAGAAAGTAAAGATAGAGTATATAATGGAGAAAGATTTGTAAATATCTCTTTAGAATTTAGAATGTAGACATACTTATAACACAAAAAAAAGAGTGTATAATGTGTGTCAATTTTAGGTGTTTTAAAAAAAAGAATTTGTACAAATTGAAGCGAATTTGAAAAGGCATATGGATGAGTGGTGATGGGTGGGTCTACTTTCGGATGGCTTGGGCCTTAGTAAGGCTACAACGCGTGCCTTTCTTGATCTAATTGAAGAAGCTACGGCAAGTGAAATCCAGGACTGTTCTTTAATCATGCATACCCTTACTCTCGTTCTCTTTTGTTTTATGCTCCAACACCAAAACCTGGGTTGGTTTGGGTTATTTATGGATTGGTCAGGTGTCATTCTACCAAAACATCCTCAAGATCAGTTCAGTGTAGGAATCTTGTTCAGCAATTTAAGTTTGGTGAGTCACGCCCACGTACATGTCACCTGTTTATCTGATTTTCAAACCTGGGAGAGCTTGGTTTTATTACCGTACGTCATGCTAAGAATAAAAACTAGCTAATGACAGACAAGATCCTCTTCAGGGAAGATGGATGCAAATCTCATCTTTGATTTTGACAATGTTTGATGTCCACCACAAATTCGTTGGTCTACTCAGATATAGAGAATCACATAGGCAACAACGTCACTCTCCAAGAAAATCGAAACTCATCCCTCTCTCTCTCATCTTAGTTTTGCCGCTCATTGATAATCTCGCTAATTTGTCATGTCAGGTTCATACTAAGACATGACAATAATTATTAAAAATTTATTTATCTTTTGTTCTAAATAAAATGTACTGTTAAATTATAATTAAAAACAACTTTAATTTCTTGAAAATAAGTCTTGCTAATTAATATATTTAAGACACTGGTTGAAATTTTAATAAGCAACTTTTTTTATATAAAAAAATAACGTATAGCTCTAGATATATTAAAATTAAAAAATATTTTTTATTTTCTATCTCTTATCAATATTTAAAATTTTTTAGTTAATATTTATCAAAGTAAAAATATTTTTATTTTTAAAATAAATTTGTTTTATATGAACTTTTTGTTTCATAATTCAAAAGTCAACGGTGACACATTAAGTTTTTAGTATATTGTAATAAAAAAAGTGAAAATTTATTGATATTAGGTGTTAGACTTGAATATTTATAGTGTTTAATAATTTTTTATAAAATATAAAATTAATTAATTTAATTGTTAGTTTAACAATTATAATTAAATAAATAAATTTTATAAAAATAGTATTATTAAATGTTTAATCATATTATTTAATATTAAGAAATAATATATTTTTAAAATATAAATAAATATGACAAGGTAAATAAAAGTCTGAAAGCGCCATTTAATATGATGAGTATATCTCATCAATTTGAAAACGTACAGAATGAAATAACATAAGCTTTTTAGTTACTGATAATAAATATCAAATATGTTTTTTAATAAATATTATTTTTAAATATTTAAAATCATTTTTAATGATAAATGTTGATACCAGTACATAGGTCATCAAAACATTAAATGACTCGAAAATTAATA
Organism: Abrus precatorius; assembly: GCF_003935025.1. Taxonomy (NCBI): domain Eukaryota; kingdom Viridiplantae; phylum Streptophyta; class Magnoliopsida; order Fabales; family Fabaceae; genus Abrus; species Abrus precatorius. The sequence goes on along the minus strand of NW_020874428.1, from coordinate 32,944,765 downwards.
GTTTCGTCCACCTTTTATTCACTACCGTCTAACCATTTTATATTCGTGAAGCTTTTACAAAAAAATCTTTCTGCACAATAATTAACATTCTTCAATAACCATTATGTTTTATACAATAGTGAAATTATAATTTCAATCAAGTATTTCATGGCTCTATATCGTTAGGCAATTTCACCATATATAATAAACGTGGAAGAAATTTCTCATCCTTTTCAAAGTGTTGATCCAATTCCTAAATAAAATTAGGAGTCTCTCGTATATATACATGCCATTGAAACGAAATAAAAAGGGTTTTGTTTAAAAAAAAACAATTAAATAAGTTAGGCTGTTAATTTTGTAAAAAATGTATTAAATTAAATACTATTTTTTTAATAAAACTTTTAATTTTTATAAACAGTGAAACTATAGTTTTATACATACATTAAATTAAGTGACTTTTTATAATCAATAAACTCCTTAAAAGATTTATAAAATGAGAGAAATTAATGTTACTTCAAAGAAGAATGGATAAGGGATAATAAATTATAAATATCAACTACAATTATTTGCTCTTTTGCTGCTACCCAGACCAAAATAAAAGAAAAACAGACAACAAAATTAATTCAAGGAACACCTTATCACGCGTGTTATTGATCAATTTGCCGAACCAATTGTAGCATTTAAGGCTACACCATACAAAACTAGAGAGGAATTCCGGACAGAAACTAAACAAGTAAGAGACAAAGACAGGCCTATGAAAGGATATTTCAAATAGCAAAATCTATGTTTTTCTTAACGATTCAGAATCAATTATTGGACAAATATATATATATATATATATATATATATATATATATATATATATATTTTGTGGTTCTGATTTATGCGCATCATAATTTTGAAATCTTGGAAGCTTGTAAAGTTGAAGTCTATATATGGAATTTATATTGCCATTCAGCTTTTATGGGGATAGTGATGGGTGAGAGAGATGACAAGTTTCTCTTCTCTCAGTCTTAACTCCCATGTTTTGCTTTGCTTATTACTGACAACTTATTAACATTTTTCTATTCACCTTGACGATTAAATTAGATTAGATGACCATCAATGTTTTTTAATTAACACGCAAACATTAAAGAAATTTTAAAGATATAATAAATACATAGAATTAATAGATATTGTTTAGATTTATATTTTAAAATTTTTTATGATTTATTGATATAATACACAGGATTGCTTGATATAATATATTGTTCTTTGTGACAAGAGATCCATGTTTTTTGAACAAGAAAATGATCACAAATCTTTAAAATTGTAGGGAAACTACAGGAGAGTGAAGGCACAAGTGAAGTGGGAACATTTCATTTCTTGCTTTATTTATCATGTTTTCTGTTTATAGTTCATAAATAGACATCTTTTCAAGGAATTTTACAGAAGAGTGAAGGCACAATCAAGGTATTATTTCTTGCTTTATTTATTCTTCAAGAGGAAATACAGAATGAGTGGAATTCACTTTATCTTTTTTATTTGAAAATAAAAATCATAAATTAGGTTTCATGTACAGCGAAACATATAAAGGTTTTTTTTATTTATTTATTTGACACCTTAATATTTTATTATATTCAACTCTGATTAAGTAAGTGTTTGATTCTATGATGAGTCTACACAATAACACAAAAATTTAATTTTATAATATTTACCAAACATTGTTAATTGGTAATTAACTCACTTCTTAACACAATAGAAGTGTGTTTAGATTTACGTTTAAATAATTATAAATTTATGTTCACTTTAATGTTAATTAATTAAAAAATTTAATTATAATTTAAATAATTATAAGTTTTTTCTAATCATAAACTAATTTAAATTTAGTTAAATGAAATCATTTAAAAAGGTAAAACTCGCTCAAAGTTACTTTTTATCATTTATAATATTCGAATTAAACATTTTATTTAAGAAAAAATAATTACCTTTTAACTTGGACGAACAAATGTTGGGAGTAAAGGAAAAATTTTGTTGAGAGGCAAAGAAGAAACGTGCATAATTGCATAATATTAGATCCTCTCAATAAAAGTTGTGATTATTTGCATCAACCTACAGTGTACGAGAAGGAAAATAGTCATTACCAATTTCAAATCCCAAGCCCATGAAATTTACTCCTGTCGAGAAAAAAATATTATAAGGAACCCCAATAATACCTGACATATTTGGTTTCTTTTCTTATGAAATCTCAAACACAACAGTTGGTTGTTCTGCATGTACGGAAAGAATAATCAAATCCCAATAGTTGAATTTTCAAAATCAAGGAAATTTTGAGTGAGTGAGTGAGAGAGAGAGAGAGAGAGAGGGGTATAGTAAAAAAGCACCAACTTTGATTGCTCATGCATATCTTGATCAAGTCCTGTAAGACTTTGTCTGGAATATCTTGTTCATTGGCCTACATTGGCTCATGTTTAGAAGTGTCATTTGTTTTTATTATACATATTTGTGGGGCCCTCTCTCCTAAACTTTCCCACGTTACAGTGAAGCAACAACATGTACAAAATACAATCAACTACAGTAAATGTTAGAATACAGATACAAAATATTCATATATTATATAATATGAACATACATCTATCTCTCTCTCTCTAAATAACACATAGTCATCATTCATACACATACATACAGACACATTGCTACTCCACCTTTTCTCTTGCCTCCTTCCCTCACAGCCTGTCAAGCCTTAATTATTAAATTCATGATTACAGTTTCAAGTTTGAGCTGGTTGCTTTGTTGTTTCTTAGTAAAGGGTTGAATGGTTCTCATCTGCCAGGAGATTTGCTGCTGTCTATGAGCTTTCTCAGGATTCTCCAGGTGGTGCACTGTTTTGGATTGATCCGTCCTTTGCCTCGAAAATGATTCAAGGAAAATCATGAAACAATTGGCCACTTGTAATATTAGTATTAGTCTTTATTTCTAAGGCTCACTCATGGGTATAAATGCTGGCATGAGGGAAGACGATGTTCAATGACTTTCATCACAGAAACCAGCAATTTTGGTACTACTTGTTACAGGTATTAGAGCTACAATCCACGTATGTTTTTCCACTTACTAGAATCAGCATCAAATCCTAGTGAAAACTTTTGTTTATGTGGTAACTCAAAACATATATATGGTGTTTGAGGGTGTTGCAGTTTTCTGACTTCTGCGATTCAATGCTTCTTAACTAAGTATTAAATTCATCACATTAAAAGCATCTTTTGTTGTTAGTTTTAATTGCCACGGATTTGGTATCACTTGTCCATCCATGGTGGTACATCAAAAGTTTCAAGAATAACAAAAAGAAAACAAGTTGACTTGCACATGTCCTTGACATGAAAACTCCGTGAGGCTATGTGATGCAGTGATATTTGAAATTTCTTGATTTCATTTTGAGTGCCGATTTATTTTAACTTCAAGGATATAAAGTTTGGTGGTTGTATTTAGAATAGCTCAAAAAAGCTTAGCTTTATAAGAAACAAGCATAAGTGGGAACTTTTCAGAGGCCAGTACCTAGTAGTAGGAGATGAAGATCACTGTTATAGGCCTTATGGCTAGTGCTGCTGCTGTCATCATACAATCAGAGACCCACATATTAGTTGGTTTCACTATTGCCTACATCTACTGTTCATGTTACACGCTTCTTAGGTGTCCCAGCAATGTTTAATTGCACGTTCGAAGATTTCAATGAATAGATTCTCTAGGTCCCGTCTCTTTCCACTTTTGGTCACTAAAGTGAAAGCCCCTATTTTGACAAATTATCTTACAGAACAAACTAGAATCTTTTCTATACATATTGCCTGCATCTATTCACCAAAAAGGGCAATGACAGAATCTTGCAGGATAATAATGTCAGCATATCATGACTGATTGATCATGTGGAATTTTCATTTCAATTCATTGCCATAGAACTGATTGATTATGGTGTGAGGTATGGTTACCTACCATTTTGGGTTTCAACTAGAACTAAATTCTGAGTTTCCAGTTTCTGTTGTTTATATATATAAAATCAAATTCTCCAATCCTTGGCCTAGCTGAATTTCCTGATCTTCAAATTTTAGCTCGAGAGATCATAATGATAACTTCATTGATTAACATAAAAACAGTCAAGGAACAACACAAGTTTTATTCATTACTTCTCTCAAGAATTTGCACAGTAAAAATAAATTTTCTAGTTTTTTACTCGATTCATTGACCTTGCACATACAAGGTGTTGAAAATATTTTTTTTTCAGGTATGGGAACCAAAATTGAATATTCCATAAATCTTCTAGCAACCTTAGTAGACAGCAACAACCTATCTGTTGGTGGAGTGCATGTCTGGGAGCATTATCAGAGCAACCATCAAAGGACTGGAATCTATAAATTACGAGATCCCATGGATAGGATGCTTGACAGAAACAATAAAGAATCCATCAAAAAGACAATGCAGAAGCATGAGGACATCTTCAAACACCAGGTATTCTAAAGTGTGGTATATGATTGAACTTTTCATCTTAACAAATATGGAATATGGAATTTAGGTTGCCATTCAATCAGTGCAACAAATGTTTGGCTACATGAAAACCAGAGTCATGGGGTCAATCAAGGGTCTTATTAAGTTTTTTGGGTGTAAATTCATGAGCATTCAAGATTAAAGGAGAGGCTGTCCATTTATGTAGCCTTTCTTTATCTTTGGAACCACTGTACTGCATATTACATGTAAAATGCAAATCAATCATAATACTTTCACTCTGTATAATGAAGTCCTTCATTCTGTGACATCGTATCCATGGCCCTATTTTTATCACTCAATCAACTTGATTAATCAACAATTCTAAGTAGCCATCATATGTGAAATATTAGTGACAACCCTGTTGAAAGGACATGATGATCAGCTATTATTTTAATCTTTTACTAGTTAGCAATCACAAAGATTGGGAATTTGCAGGTAAGAGAACTACACCGGGTATACAGTGTGCAAAAGATGCTGATGGATGAGCTCAAAAATGAAATTAGACCACATAAATTTTGGAACCCCATAAATGATATAGATGTAAGCTATCCACATTCCACTGAGCAGCAACATCAAACAACACAGATTTCATACGGCTCTGATTTCCATGTAAAAAATTTGAGAGAGGATCTAGGCTCCAGAGAAAGGAGTGGAAGCTTCTCTGGAGACATCATCAAAATGCAAAGAGGTTTTGATCTTGAAAGGCCTGCTGAGGGAGACACTTTCACTGTAGCGCGTGGCTTTTATGAAGGTGAGGCGGGGCCTAGTTCCCGCACAGCATTTCAGAGTTGTAAAATAAGCACTAGTGGTGGCTTTGATGAAGAAATGGAAGTGGATTTGACACTAAGTATAGGAGGTAGCCAAGTTAAGAACTCTCATATACCTCAATTATCATGTTCAAACTCAACCAATGAGAAATCAGATAGAGTAGTAGAATGCAATGACCCCACCACCCCAATGACCAGCTCCACTGTGACATTTACTCAGGAAAGAAAGGGGCCACATTGGCTTTCTCAAAGTCTAAAGCTTAAATAGCAGCATGACTTGTTTGTTTGTATCCTTTCAACTCTTACATGGACCACCGAATTTATATGGTTCATGCATTCAGATTCCTATATTAGTTTCTACTTTATTCCAATAAACAATTAACTTCTACACCCACTTCTGAGTTCCCTTTCTGTATATAGTAACTAATTCGCAATACTTCTAAAATTGTTTTCATTCCCTACATTTTTTTTCTAACTAAATAATGCTATTGTAAATTTTGAGTGTATTTCAGCATACAGGAATCTAAAAGACTAATGAACTCAACAAAAAAAATTTCAGTATTTTGTAAATGATACGCACCGTCACCAAGTAGGCTAAGAGATCACATGGCAAAGTCTCGTAATAAATGGCTATCATTGCTCTCCCGATTGTGTCTCTTGCAAACAAAACAGTCACAATATGCAGGTGGATTTTGTCTCCTCACAAGTTGTTTCTTTATGATATAGAGTGATTCTTAATGTCGATGTCATTTTCCCACTCTTAATAGCGGTTTCAGTTAATTTATTTATAAGCAAAACATATTGATACTGCGTATAAACGGTACCTGAAGATATGTGTGTATATATGCATAACAACTAGCTGGTGAATCTTTTCGTTAGAAATTCAAGAGTAAGTTATTTCGACTTGGAACTGCTCAAGATCCTGAGAAGAAAAATAAATAAAGAAGGGTCTCAAATCTTTTATTTTTGAAAAGAGATTTAGTACTTAAATATGGATAAATCTATTATAAAAGATTTTTTTTATATACAAAAATTTGAATTTAAGACTTTACTTTTTTTTATAATTATTAATTTAAAGAAGACATAAAATGTCTTCTCAAATTTATTGATACCATAATAAACGCTTTTTAAAAAATTATAATATTTTATAGTTAATAAATATTATATTTCACATTAGATAAATTTTTGGTTGGAGAGGCAACACAAATCTAGATTCTCTTCAGTTCACGCAGGAATTAAACGTTCAGTCATTTTTTTGCTTAAGCAAAAAAATTTGCTTAAGCAAAAATGAGTTATTTCCGCTTAAAATCATGACAAAATGGCTTAAGCCAATTTTTATAAAATAAATAGCTTAAGCGAAAATAATAGGTTTAAGCGAAAAATGGACAAAGAGTTTTAATTTTTACTCAATTTTTTCTTCTCTTTTTTTCTAAACATAATATTTCCTCCTCAACAATATTCTGGTATGTTACCGGTTATTACTTGCAACAGAACCGGTATACTTGCAGTGTTTGAAGGAAAATAAAAGTAATAAAAGTGTTGGTTTATTTTTCTTCAAACACGACAAGTATACCGACTCTGTTGCAAGTAATAAAAGTAATAACCGGTAGAGTACCGGAATATTGTTAAGGAGGAAATGTTATGTTTAGGAGAAAGGAGAAGAGAAAATTGAGTGAAAATTAAAACTCTCTATCTATTTTTCGCTTAAGCCATTTGTTTTATGCAAATTGGCTTCAGCCATTTTATCATAATTTTAAGCAAAAATAACCAATTTTCGCTTAAGCAAAAAAATAACTGGACGTTCAGTTCCCGCGTGAATTGGAGAGAACACATTTGCATTGGATCCAATTTGTTTATGTTTGGCCCACACAAAGCTACAAAAGTGGGATAAAAAAAACAGAAAAGCCTATGTTGAGGCTCAAAACTGCAATTGTTAGACCAAAAAAAGGCTTAAACAGGCCCAAGCATGCATCCTTCATTTGATAGCAAGAGAAATTTTTTATTATTAAAAATAAGACCGGTGATGCAGGTTAACATCTTCCTCTTCTTCTCCGGGAGTGACGTCATCTCCGCCGGAATGCCATGGTTGGAGAAACCAGTACCAAAGGACAAAATTTCCAAATTTCAGAAGATGGAATTGCATTGCACAAGACACAACACATACAAGTGAAAAAACAAAATCCTCTTTTTCGTTGGTAGCCAAACTGAGCTCAAACCTCACCTATGGCTTCTCTTGTGTGCAACGGGCGTCTCGCCCTTAGCACCCCAACCTTGTCGTGAACCCAAACAGAAACTCCTCCTTCCCCCGAACCCGGCAACGAAGAGACAAAAACTGTCACGGTCCGTAACGGTTCGCACCGACGTCACCGCAACCGATCAGAGACACCGCAGCACTCGTCGCCATCTCCTCCTCGAACCACACCTTCCTCCCAAGAGCTCTCACTTCGTTCTTCTCTCGCAACTACTGTCTCCCAAGATCAAAGACAGGAGCTTCGTTCCCTTTTGCTCTATCCACAAGCGACCTTTGGGGTTCCATCCTCTACCGTTCTTGGTAAGTTTTTCCTGAATTGTCTTCTGGAGATAACTCTATTCTCTCTTTTCCTGATTTCCTTCTTCTAACAATATTCTGAACTCTATAATGCATGCAAGATAACACTTATTCCCCTATCGATTTTCAAGACATTTGCTATTACTTTGCTCCCACGAAGAAACCTTCACTCGAAATTGGGAGGGGAAGAGAGACGAAGGAAGGGGAATGGAATTTATCCACTTTTTATTACCTCCAAATTTTATCTAAAAATTATTAAATATTAATTATTCATTTAAAATGAAATTAAATAAATGATTTTACACTTCACTTATTAAAATACATTATTTTACTAATTCCCTTATTTGTCAAAGTTTATAAGAGGATACAAGAATTATCACTCTTTAACGGGAGATTATTCCTGTTCATGAAGCGAACAAGTAAAGATTGTTTCTATGTTAAATTTTTTTTTTAATTCTGTAAATTGAAATTATACGTACAATATGCAAGAAATTTATTGGTTACTTCATTAATTAAAACCAAAACAAATCACATAGAAAGCATAAAACTGATGTGATTTTTTATTTTTTATTTTTTCATTTCTATTTCTAAATCATTAATGATAAAAGGGCTGCATATTAATTTATTATTTTATTTTATTTACGAGCGTTAGTGCCTCTTAAAATAACCATATAAATTATTCAATAATCATTGGTCACACAGGAAAAGCAAATTTTAATTTAAGATAGAATTTGCTTACAATGTTAAAAAGTTTACATTTTAATATTGTCATTTGAAATGACTCTTATAGAAGCATCTTAATTAAAGTATTTTATTTTGGTTTTAAAAGATCAGTCTCGCAGCTATATTTGAAAAGTACCAGATCAAATATAAAAGAAAAGATAATAATAGGGATCAAATCAGTATTACTTGAACCAACGAATTGAACTCAGAACTTCACCAATTATTAATACAATAATGAATTATCAAGTATACACAACTCACTTTAACCCCCCATAAAGAAATGATGATACTTTCCTAGTTTGGCCTGGTGCAATCAAATCTAATTTCACCTTGATTTCCAGTTTTAACACCAACCCTTCCTAACTTAGTAATAGCATCAACAAAAGCATTTTGAAAAGCTCCTTCATTTGATGCAAATAAGTTGACTACGGCTTTTGACCTTGCATCTGTGAATAACACCTGATCAGAAGTGAAGAGACCCATTCCTTTCTGCAAATTTTTGAAGTATTGGTTGTCAAACTTTTGAGGCGTGACAGGGTCCATGTTTATAGCAATTCTAGGATCAACTTTTATAGGGCACATTTGTCTAAGCTGGAAAGCATATTGTAAATTTAGTGTTGGGTCAATTCTACTTCTGGGGTTGAAGCTGTAAATTCGTTTTGAGAAGCGGTTGCAGTGGGAGAACCCAATTGTGTGTGCACCTAAAACATTATAAATAAATACATTGGATTATATTCTTTTATTCTAAAACAATAATATTATTGGGGAAAACAAAACGTCTTATTTTTATAGTGAAATTACCTGATAATGCAATCATATCTGTTTGGGAAAGGCCATTAGAGCTAAACATGGAATTGAGCTGATCCAAATTGAACTCAGGGTGAGGAAGATGGCGTTGAACACTAGCAATAGTAGATACTCTTCCATCACGCCTTCCCAATTCAACATTATAAAATGGTCCCCCTGCCTACAATATTATGCAGTTATAGGATTATTACTTGGTATGCTATACCAAACAATATAATATAATCAAAGTTTAGTATAGTGAAAGATGTTCACATGCATGTGTATATATGCAATAATTCTTGATGTGCATTTTTGGGATTGACTCAAACAAACAAATAAAATTCTTGGTCAATAATTTCAAAAAGAAAATAAGTCAAAGAAGTACATATAATAAATGAAATCATACCAAATTTATGACATCCCTAGTAGCGAGAGCTAGAATATCAGCACAAGAGACTTTGTTTCTGCACCCTGGATCCCCATCAACAGCTGCCTTGGCTTTAACCACAGTGTCAAAGCCATCCCCAGCAAGTGAAATGTCATCAGGATGATCCTTCTCTGCCTTATTATTTGGAGATGCAATCAAAATCGAAGCATCACAACCCTATGTGCACAAAAACGAAAAAAGAATTTTGTCATCATCGTACACACAAAATAATCAACAACCCAAAATAAAAATTAATAATCTTTTTAAAATCCTAGTATTTACATTATAGTCTAAATATGCACAAATTTCATTAGGATCTAGTAGGATAATGTAGACTAATTGCATACACCATTTCACCTATATATATATAGTTTCTGTTGGTTTCTAAATGCAAACATTTGTACACATAATTATATAATTTTTTTTAAAAAAGATTCAAAATATATAGATATGAAAACTCGAACTGTAGAAGAAAAGCATGAAAATGATGAAGAAGGCCTACACACCCGCACAAAGCAATCATGGAAGAAGAGTCGAAGAGTGGCAGGAGCAGTCACAAAGGTTTGTTGGAACTTGTGTGTGACGGCAGAGCGAACCAATTGCTCCACATTGGGGCATATATGTTGGTAAAAGCCACGAGTGAGTTGAGCATAGCTTGTAGTAGTAGAAGCCATGAGAAGAAGCAAGGAAAATAAGACAAATTTAGGAGCTTCCATCACTAAATGTTCTCTTTTGCTACTTCGAATTGGTTCCAACATCTATCTATCCACTTATATACATAGTTAACATGACCCCACTTGAGCTTTGAGCAACAAAAACTTATGTAATTGAAATCTAATTAATAAAAAAAAGGGGTAAATGGGATAATAATTGGAGAATGATTGATCATGAGTTATTATTGATGAGAGTAATAACAATGGTGTACGCGTTACCTGGACAGTCTGGCCATTGATATTAGACTAATAGACTATTAGTAAATGTCATGTTGCCATCAGATAGAGGATAAGGGAAGCCACATTGACTACAAGAAACCTTTAAAAATTGAAGATGTGGTAGATTAATTAATTATAAGCTGTGTTCACCAATTTAAGGGTTGATAGTGCCAGAGTTTGCGGTTATATATTAATAATAATAATAATAACGGGAATGGTCGGTTAAGCATGTTCTTGAGGACGAAAGAAATTTAGTTTATGAACTGACGAGAAAAAGGTTATATAATATATATATATATATATATATATATATATTATGTCAAATAATGCAATTTTAAATAAATTAGTAAAATATTTATGTTTAATACTACTGTTATTCTAAATTACTATATAAAAAATTTGTTAGGAAAATTATATATTTGTATAATATTTATGTGCAGTACTTTAAGTACTTTTAATATTATTTTTAATTAAAAATAGAATTTTATTATATCAATTGATACTCTATATATATAAACCCCTAAGTTTTGCAATGAAGTCATGCTCTGCATAAAGTGTTATATTTCAAATGTAAATGTTAAATATGAATATAGTACTTAAATGTCTAGCTTGGCAGTTCATTGATCTTTATGAGAGAGTCAAACAAATTGCATTGCATGTTACCTTTGCCAATGCACCAACTCACGTCTCCTAACTACTCCCCTGCGCTGTTACATTTGCCAATCCCTTCTCCTTTCAAAGTTATAATAGTAATATGATTTATTGGTTTAGAACTAGCTAGCCAAAATCTATTAAAGTTTCTTATTAAAAAAACGGAAAGAAAATATACACTCACAACATTGATATTAAAGTTAATTTTTAAAAAGAGAATATCTGCATCAACAGAAGAAACCAAACTTCTGGTAATAGTTAATAGTGTACATGTGTTTGTTGCATTCTGATGTCAGATCAAATATTCTTATACAGCATTGGTAGTTTGTTTTTCCATACAAATCATTTTTCTATAAATTTAATATCATAGCATAAACCATTTTTGTATATGTTTATATGAAATATTTATTATAGTTTTTTTTACCAAAAAAGTAAAATATAAGATACAGTGACTCTGATAATTGTTTTTTCCTTTTCATTCCTTTCATTGCATAATATGTATACGAAATCAAATGCTGTGGAACATGCCTCCTATGTTTGATAATTGATTGCAAGATTCAAATAATTAGTTGCAATTTGTTATTAGTTATTTTTATTAATTGCGCTGTACTTTTCTATTTCATGGGGATTTATTCTATATATAGTTTTTTTCTTCTTTCTTTCTTCCACGCTATCATCATACTGCTGTACATACGTGTTTCGTAAGAGTAAGAGAAACAACTAAATTTGAGTTGATTTTCTTGATCAACGCTTGAATCTCTCTTTAAAAAACCACCAGCAGGTATAATAAAAGAAGTAGCACACCATTTCTTGTTGTCTACGTCAAGTTTGCCAAGTTCTAAGAGGCACCTTAATTTTGACCAATTTCGAAATGACTTTAAGACCTTAATTTGTTTTCTCAAGGAGGATCTTAACTTATAGTTTCTATAAATTTTTAATATTCAGTTAGTAATATTACTAACAAGTACCTTAACCTTTAAAAATAAAATTATTGTGTTTAAAAGTAACAAATTTTTATTAAAAATAACATTTTATTATATTAAAATTATAATATTTTTAATACAATTTACTATTATTAATTATTTAAGCTTGATACTAAGTTGAAGTTAACATTCTTTATTATTAAATTATACTTTGAGTTTGATTATGATTAGAGAGTAGTACGGAAACTACTTTTTCAATCAAAGACATCTAGAAAATTAGGGAAAATCTATGTTTGATGTGTAGTTTAATATATATAACTAATGAAATTTTATTTTGTTTTAAAGAATTCTAAACAGTAAATTGATTGATTATAAATTTATAATTAATTAAATATAATATTTCAATCAATAATAATGTTACTAATCCACTTAATCTATCTTCCAAAACAGCTCATCTTGAATAGAATAAAAAAATTTCACCATAGTTACAGGCATTAGTTAATATTGCACATAGTAATATAATCATTTGAAAATAAAATAAAATATTGATATAATTTAATATTTTTAGTCGGATAATAATTTTTTCATGCTTCTTTCAACACCTTTAATATTGAAAATAAATTAAGACCATTAACATCAAAATACTTACCAAAACTTAAATTTTTTAAAAGAATAATATATTCACACACTCATTCAAAGTTTTAATTTTTTATAATGCCAATACAAAATTTTAGAAAGGAAGATAAAAGGGAATATAATTAGAATATTTGATAGTTAAGTACAAATTTAGTTTAATTTATTTTAGAAAAAAAATTATTTTCCTTCTTCTAAGGATAACTTTAAAAACAGTTATTTTCTATAAAGTAAACTGAAACAAACATGAATTAGAAAATATTTTTGTTAAATAGTTTATAAAAATATACTGAAAAATTATAACGATAAGATAATAATTTAAATGTAAAATTGAAAGTTAGATAGTAATTATTATGTTGATCTAATTTTTTTAAAAGTGACATAAAAATACAGTGAAAAAATATACCTTAAATATTTCAATTAAAAGTAAATCCACAAATTTGTCCTTGTACAAATTGATGCGTTAATTATTTAAATTATTATATTAAATTATTTGGCAGATTCGTAGGTTTAATTACACTTCAAGGCAACAAATATGCCAATGATATTGGCCGAAGAAGCGATTCGGTAACATATCGAAGTCGGTCACCACGACTCGCCCATAACTCTTACAACTATGATCTTCATATTTGACACTTGGTTGGTTTCATTTACATGAAATTCAGGGTGTGCTGCAACAATGCATATGGACAGAAAGACAAATCAACAATATATTCGACTTTGAGATTCAGCTGTTCTAAAACGAGTAACGAGCAAATTATAATTATTAATTCAGTTTTTAACGTATGAAGTTTTAATAAATGTATTAAATCTTATATTTTATACTTTTTAATAAAAACTATTATATATAATTTTTTTATAATATATCGTTTAGCACATTATAAAAAACAGATATTCATTAACAGAATAATTATTGAAATTGCCATAATAATTTTATAATTCTAATTATATTTATAATTTCATTTTTTTAATGAATATGCTCTTATTTTAAATGTGTTAAATCTTAAGCGTTGCTTGTAATCGATTCAACTGAGATTATTACATGATCACCATAAAAGGAAACTCATTAAGAAGAATAACATGAGTACATGACAATTAAATATAAAATGGGCTAGAACCACAGACTAACTTGAATATTTCGCTAAAATATATGGATTGGTTTAACAAATTCAAGCAAATATTCTTAACTTAATTTGGTGCAGCTTAACTCGAGTTAACTCGTGTTGGATCAACTCAATTTGGTCACACTTAATATGGGTCAAAAGTAATCCCACTGGTCTGGGCCATTCAACCCAAAATGAACTTCACAAAAACAAAACAAAACCCAAAATGAATTACCGTTACAATTGTAGGCTGAAATTTCGACTTCCCATAACAACTGTCGGCTATTCTACTTGTACGTTTGTTATGATCGAACTAATCACCCCGTTACAGGAAAATAATATTTAAAAAAACTACATACAGGAGTTCGTAAGATTTAAATGGAACATGAAGAGGAAAATATCCTCAGAGACCCTTTCCTTTCATCGTTCATCACTGGCAACAAGCTACCTGCGGATATATATTTCCTAAATGATTAGTGAAACATCTAACTGCATCAACACAGACAAGAACTAAAGATAGACTAATTTAAAGCTGATCAATCAGATTCAAGCACCCGAATCAAACTTGGTCTAATATAAAGGCCAAAATTTGATACACTATAAAGTCAGGAGTTATGACATCATGCTGGAACTAATTAATTCCAAACTTGAATGAAAATACACGAGATGTAGAATTCTGTTTCTTAATCCTTCTTTGTAGTTTCATGGTTTACACAGCACAGTGCTTTCCTTTCTATTTTCTGATATATTCAGAATCTCAAGGTGGAAGTAGAAAAAAGTAACACAACGATTATGTAATTCATTTTGTACGATAATGTTAAAAGAAATGTTGAAAGAAATATATCAATGGGCAGTATTACCTGTACAGGACATAGAACACAATCATGATCTTTCAGCTTCCTTGAAGAACTCTCTGGGGATCAAGCTGCCCACTACAATAACTAGAAGGTACAGTTGAAAGTTCTAGTCTTCCCTTCCATTCTTCGCCAGGTTTCAAAGTGATAGGCTTTTCAATAGCTGCAGCCTCTACACAAAGCATATGCTTATACTCATCGTCACCGAAATCAGACATAGCCTTTGCTTTCTTATCCCAAGGATTCCACACCACTGCATAGATAAATAATCAATGATAAAACAAAAAACGAAAAGGTTAGACAAATGGTTAGTGCAAATGATTCCTGATGTCCAATCCAGAAGCAATGCCGAAGTTAAATATACCAATTACTGAGGAAGATTTCCTAAATGAGGAATGGGAAGTTACAATTGGAAGAAAAAGGTTTCTGCAATACTATACTTAGATATCAGGAAGAATTCAGACATGAAAATAAAACAGATAAACACTTTAAGCTAGGCTCTACTGAGAAACTTGACTTTTAATTCTTTCATTCCATTTACAGAGAAAAAAATTATATTGCTTAAAGTAATAGAGTCCATAGGTACACTTTATCAATATCACAAAATGAGTACACAAGATGAGCCTGATAAAAGTCACCTGCATCAGGAAGACCATCTTTCCGCAATACAAATGTTCTCTTTTTCTCATGATCAAGAATTGCAATCTTTGTAGGAGTGCTGAGATATATCTTGTCAACCTATCATACAAAGAAAAAGTAAACTGTCGGTTTCAACTCATCAAAGCAAATGAAACACCAGTACTTCAGGACTGGTTACATACATGTGCCTAGATGTGTCAAGTATTACTAGAAGTTGGGCCCGACAATACAAACTAGGTAGATGCTTTTCTTTCTTTTTTTCTTGGATTTTTGGTGTAAATATGTTTTAGATATTGGTTAAGTGCAGCAGTCAAAACCCCCAGACCAATATGAAATGGATAGTAAGTGACAGTTGCCACCCGTTACATGAAAGGTCAGAAAGAGAAAAAGTGAGGCTTTTGTTGGGTGTGTGGGAAGCAACTTTTTAATTGTGTGTGTAAATAAAGAATAGTAAACAGCACCCCAGGCAGTCAGACACTGCCTCTCTTCAACCATACATGATAGAAAAGAGAAGCAGTCAAGTGGCAAAGGTTCTTTAGACATTGGTGCTTATGGTTCATTTCTCACTTGAATTAAAACCATCAACAAAAGGAAAAATATATATATTCAAGATCAATAAATTGGTCCAACTCTAATTAACCAAGCTTATTACTTTCTTTTTCTTTAATTAAAAGGTGCCTTGTTTTAACCTTCGGTTTAAAATTAAACTATTTATATGTACAACTGCACACAAGTATAGAAGCGTGTATTTGTTCATAGCAATTAATTCAATTTACCTTAAATAACCCAAAAGCTACATTTATCAGAAATTGGCATATTTCATTACTTATAGCATATCTATTGTAATACCCACATCTGTGGTTTTTAAAGCAGACTAGAAAAGGGTAAATCAATCTTACTTCTGTTTCGAATGTTAAAGCATCCCCCTGTTCAGTAAAGCGTTCCTTTTTTTGTCAAGATAATCCAGTGTCTCTAATCCCTCTACCCGCACTTCACTGAATACAAGCAAACAAACTAGTTGAATTCAATTCAAAACGGCAGCCTATAATTACACCCCTAAAAAATACATAAATCAGAACTGAGTGTGTCAAAATAAAGGCCAATTAAAAATAGAGTTAAATTAGTACATAAAATGAAGAACACAAAAGATATTGGGATCTATACAACAAAAAAGAGTTCATCAGTTTAAAAAAACTTGAATATTGCTCAACATTTATATCGATAAAGTGATGGGATTTGCATCCCGTTCAATTCAAGAAACTATGGTTGCAAATTATGTCTGTATCAACACGCAATTATTTTGTATAATCACTCTGCATCTTCACATAGCAAAGCCAATCCATGGCTGATTTTATAAGTCCAAAATCCAACACATCCAAAATAATTTGCGAAGCTTAACAAGAAATAGATTTCATATTTTAAGGAAAACAAGCTTTTAAGTTATACCCACATGATAGGACTGGACAATTCTATTCACTTGTTCAGTGTGTAGATCGTAAACATGTTCTCAACTAAATCCAGAAGTTACGAGCAAAATTTGTCAACAAAGTCAATTTATAAACAAAGGCATGCAGAATAATACAAAATTTCATATTGAAATGTGAGATAAACATGTTTGGACTTCCAAGCACTTACCTTATATCTGACACACAGAAATATGTATGATAAGCAAATGTGAATGAAAATGGCTTCCCATCAGTGTTTGTGTTCCTGATCCTAGATGTCAACATCAGATCTCCCCCAGGTCCAAGAGCTACCCTTAGACGAAATTCAAAACTATATGCAAAAAGATTGACATACGAAATGAGAAAGAAATATTCGCTGTGTTTGGCAGAGATAGCTTATTAACTTTGTCATACGTTTGTAGAGCTGTTTCTTAAATACAAAATAAAAGCTAATTTCTTAAAAGCTATTTAAAGTATTATTTAGCTTTCAAGAACTACTTATCAATATTCCTATTACATTTTTACTTTTTATTTTATTTTTAAAGGCAATTCACACTTTACACAATTAGAACTCTAGTACGTTTATTTTATAGCCATTTCTCTCTTCTATGTAAATTATTTTATATAAAAAATCACTCATTATATTAACATTTATTATTCTTGTTATTTTTTACTTAATTAATTTTTTATTCATTAGATAATAAATATTCGAGAAAAAACCTATTCACCACATCCTCATTATTACTCAAGAACTATTCATTTCAAGGTATGAACAAAAGTATGTATTTATTTTCATGTAGATATTTCATGATGTGATAATTTTTTTATTAATGATTAAGAGTATATTTTGTTAAATAAAATTAAATTAAGTAAAAAAATAATATTTTTAAAATTAAGAAATAAATTATTTAAATTGATTCATGTAATAATTATTGATATAACATGTTAAAATTAATAATTTAAAAAAATTAAATTATTGTTTGAATCAATAATATCATTCTTATTAATAAAATATGTCAAAATAAATTATATTTAATTTAATATAATATTATATAATTTTTTTAAGTTATTTAATATAAATAAGACAGTTCTTTTTTTAAATAATTTAATTTCATAAAGTACTCGTATAGTTATAAACATTCTAAGTTAGACGTTAGAAGTTTTCACTTTTCAACTGATTTTACCAAACACGGTCTTTATATTTACATTTCAACTTATGAAATAACAAGTAGTAATAAAAACACAAAGTAAAAAATATTAGTTATGAGAATGTTTTCTAAATATAGGCTAAAAATGCGGAATGTTACTAACTATACCTGTGAGGCCAAATCTTCATGTTGTCTTCTGAGGGTTTAAAAATCAAATCAACATAGGCTTTATTTAAAGTATTGGTTGGAAAAGGAGGAGGGTAATCGTCAATGGTCCATAGCTGGTTTCTTGCAAATCCATGCTGATCAAGAGTACCAAGGCTTCCAAACTGCAATGAGAAAGTTTCCTTGAACAAATAATCTGGGATCTGATTGTAGTAACAGTGCAAATTTTGGCGGGGGCTTACTAATTGCAATGATATTCCGAATACACTACGATTTTAAATTACATGATTTCGGGCCGTAAATCTCTTAAGGCACAAGGATACATAATCTCCTTGTTTTGGTATCACTTTTAATTATGGCACCGATTTCAGTAGTCCAAACCATATCTGATTTTGCTGTTGGGGGTTTTAAGCCGGTTGTGTGGTTGTGCTATCTATGTCTTGGCTTTTCTTTCATCTGTTTCAGTTATTAGGACTGTTAATGTTTCTTATTAGAGACCAGTTATTTAGCTTGTGACTTAATCGGGGACGTCCTGGCAAAGTACACAAATATCAAAAAAAGACAACTGGGATATTATGACTTATGGCTACAAATTGCTCTCTTCTTAGTAGTGCAATGTCATCAAATTAGGTTTCTCTCCTTTGCCATCTCCAATTCTATCATGTTTTGGTTAATTTTCCACTTCCACACTACCCTGACCTATTTTCCTTGGAAAACAGCATTTAAAAATCAATCCTATCACAAGCAAATCATTCAGAATCCCTGCTTGAATTTCTCGGAAAACATCAAACCCAAAAGCCCACCCTACTCTGCCGGGCCAAATTACCGTCATTAACCACTCCCTTACCCCCAGTTTTTCTATCCTTGATTTGACAACGTAACCCCAATCTATGAATTATAATTATTGAACGTACAGCTTAAGTTTATGAATCCACGAGCCATCAAATCTTTCCCATCATATGCTTTACCGGTATTCTTCTCCAATTTATACCTTTTTTTCTTTCCAAAGCAGTATTATTATGAAAGCTATTGTGGAAAACAAATAATATCGTGAGAAGTACATACTTGAGGAAAACATATTGGGATTCCTCCACGAATTGCCTTTGGAGGCTTAAATGTAGCCTGCACAAGTGCATAATATTAATAAAACAAGATGGATCAGAGTTAATAAACCTCATTGCTGGAGTTCAAATTTTCAAAATTATAATCACATTGATAGAGCATTCATATAATTTCAAAAACTCCAGTTACCCAAGAGAAAAAAGCTGTCCTTTGAGTGGAAAAAACTTACTGCTATTGAGCGAAGATTAATACAAGGGACTAACACATTTTATATTCGAAATTTTAAGCAAAATAGAAAGTAGAGACACTTGAACTTCCAAGTTAATATTGGGACACAAAACCTTTGGGTACATCCTCTAAAATACATAACCAAGAATGAATAGAACAGAAACAAGCATTAAATTAACAAATATTTGAAATCTCAAAATATATGACTCTTCAAAAATCATTTATAAGAATACTCGACATATTTAGATTAAGAAATAAACTCGAGTCAAACCATTTTCTTTCTAGAAATTTAATCATTTAGTGCCACTAGTTATTTGGCCTGAGTGATTATAAATTTATAATTATAATAAGAACCGGATAGTGTTCTCACAAGGAACAGAAAATCCCTACTGCAATGGAGAAAGGGGAGGGAGAGTAAATTGTAATGTCCTTTAGAAAACAAAACAAAGAATGTTGCTTAAGCTGGATAAGTTTAAGCCAATGATTATTGGTACAATTTACTTCCAGGAGAATACAACAAGACTTACATGTCCGTGTTCTATAAACCAGACAGAAGGGGTTGCAAATCCTTTCAGTTTGTAAAAACATTGACAACATTGATAAGATTATTTACCTATCTAGGATACCAGTTAAAGAAATATTTATCCTGATGTTGGCACTCACTTCATAAGAATCTAAAGGATCCGCATTCCACAATACAGGTCAATATATTTGGTTTTGACGACTATCAGAACATTAAATTTCTAGATAAACGTTGGTTCCTGTTGACTAAGCAACATTTCACAAAGCAATAATATTACAATCAACTTTTCTACATATATTTGGAAACAAATGAGACAAACATGCAGTTCACAAAGACAATAGAATGCCACCATCGAAGCCAAAGGATAACTTAAAAAGATACCGCTAGAAAATTTGTTTAGCCATCCAATTGATAAGCTTATCATGTTACCGCCTCTGTCATTCTCATTGAGCAGCTTAGATCAAACGAAGACCAGAAGTTCAGATCTTTGCAAAGATTAATCAAATTATGTGCGTCATATTTGCAGTAAAAAATAAAAGCATGTATTAAATAATATTGTAGTCATCAAATAATGCCTGGCAGTAGACCATTTCGGATTAATATTATACAAGCAAATTAAGATGCAGAACTTCAGAAGAATATTTAAGTTGTTCAGTTAAATCATGCACTTCACCTATGAAAATTTTCAGAGCGAACTAATATTTTGAACCTCATTGAGATCTAAAGTTTATCAGATATTTTTCCCGATCTTGACATGCAATGGAGGAAAATCAGTTTACTTAATTAACACGCCTGAGAACAAACTATGTTATATCCTGTACCTTACTACTGAGAAAAAGCAATTCCTCGGCATGCTCATTCTTCCAAGAAGTCACGTGACCGCCGTACAAGTACACCTGAAATGAAACGTAATCAGAGTCAACAATACCAGAACAAGCACAAGTCATTTGCAGTTTCAAAGCCGATGCAAAAGCAGCACGAACACCAAAAGCACATGCTCCTCTCGAAGATTTTATTTCACAGAAAAATAGCCTAAAAGCTAAATCAAATTGCTTCAGAACAGTCCTTACGATCAAAATTTTCTAGTTGATGACAAATCTCGATCCAAAACCAGCACTCTCCACCCGATAATGGCGACTAAACGCGACATGCCAAAACTAAAAATGACACAAATAATCCAAGCTAGACCGCAAAATAGAGAAACGGATCAAGCAGTATCTGCTCGAAATCAGAGGAAAACAAATAGATGCAGGTCAAGAATAAGGAAAAGGACCTCTGCGGAGCTACTACGAGCGTCGCGAAGAAGAACTTTGTCGAGACCATTGGTTCCCTTGCACAACTCGTAGCTACTTGAAGAAGAAGCTGATGAAAAAATCTTTTCGCTACTCATAGCTACTCGCTATTGCAAGCTCTTCCTCTGTTTCACCACCGCTACCACACATATATATATATATATATATAGTCACTCAGTCGCGATTTTCCAATTCTTTCTCAGACAACGGCGAGTGCGTCTCCTCAACTGCAATCTCTTCTCTCTCTTCCAAAATCCCTTCTTATTTTGATACTGTTATTGTTGAGTAAGGGAGCAATTCTAACAGTGACAGATTCATATCATATCATATTCAATATTTATTTGTATTAATCCAACAGTATATTCCGTAGTTTTCTTATTTGACAATTTGTAGACACTATTATAAGAAAGAGCAATGATAGAGGGAGGGAATATATAATACGGAGATATCCCAATGACGTAACAGGTGTTGAGGTGCATGTGTATCAAACATTTTTCTACGTCATTATCTTTGTAATGAGATACTATCGTAACCACTTACGGCACCCCCAATCTATAGTCAACCTGACTCTTTTCGGACTTGTAGGCGACTCTTTTCGGACTTGTAGGCTTGCGTATGCGCAAAAGGGTACACCTTTTGTAATTATGCGTTTCTATCCATTTTCACACCTGTATCTGGAGTTTGGCCATTAAATCTTTTACATTTATTTTTTATTTTTGTTATCTCTTTTTTGTTATATATATTATACTATTTTTCATATCTCATTTTCTTTTTATTTTTATCTTTTTTTTAGTCTTTAAAACCCGATTCGATGGATGTGAAAACACATGAAAGTTTTATTATTTAATTAGGTTTTTAGTTTTTCAAAAATTGTGATGTTTCTAATTTTTAATTTATTTTTTAAAAACCAAGTCATTTATAGGAAATTTTTTAATTAATCCTTTTTTTTTTAGTTTAATCTCTGTAAATATTGTAAATTTTTTATTTGATCCTCTTAAAATGAGAGATTAAATAAAAAAATCTGTAATATTAAAGGAACCAAATAAAATAAATAAATAAAAGACAACATTTTGTAAAAAATAATTTATGGGAAATTCGTCTTAAAAAACTAAATATAAGAGACTGTATAATAAGCCTATTTTTTTAGAAACTAAAAGCTTTATTAAGCCTTTTTTTTTTAATTTCTAGAGTAATTCAACTTCAAAAAATGGTTATATACATTTACAAAATACGTACATTTAATGAGAGCTAAAAAGCGGAGGGCAAGATGAGTAATATGATAAGACAAAAAAATTGAGGTATAAAATAGAAAAAGGATACAAGTATTACGTATGGAAATAAAATTTAATTAAAATGTGTTAACGGTATAAATACTTTTTACATTATTTTCTAATTATAACATTATGTCAATGAGAATAAAATTTTTTATAATAATTAATTTAAAAGTCATAATTATCATATATAATAGCTTCATCAAAACTCTTCTTTGTAGATCCTTACAACAAAGGTAGCAAAAAGAAGCAAGTGGACAAGAAAAAGATTTTTTCTTCGCTTCTACTGCCCATATGCTTGAACGTTCATATACGAGCAAGAAAAATGTTGACATAAACAAGAAGAATTTGCAAGAAAGTAAGAAAAAAAATAAATAAAAGAATCACACTTTTATTTCCAAAATAAATAACGAGCTGAGTGGCTTTTACACTGCTGTACAATACTCAATTATCAATACAAACTATTGCTTCCGCAAAACAATTTTGAATGAAAAAATGATAACTAGAAACACAAAACCCTATAAGATTATGACCAAGCAGCTCTCAACAAAGAACCTAAACACGAACCACTTCAAAGAAAAATCTTTACTTTCTTCATCATGAAAAGCTTATTGGGAGCAGAAGCAGCTATGTTAAAAAAAACACCGATGCTTGTCCCTTTCACTTTCATATGTTCAATTTCTACTGCAAAACAGATAGCAAGCTCCCTGAGCTATAAAACAAGATAATAATGTCAAGGAAAAAATGAGTAAGCCATATTCCTTCTACCTGCAACTTGAAATGCACGGAGCAGACAGAAGGCGTACTTTCAGACTTAGAACAACTGAACGGCCATTTTGAGTTTGTTCTGTTTCCATTTTGGCAACTTGTAAAATTCATTCTTATCCATCCCTAATTTCTCTTGGAACTCTGCAGAGGACAGATAAACCTGTATACATGAAGCTCAAAAGAGTTAGAACTAAAATGAAATAAAGGTTGATTATAGGATGCAATTTGCAATGAAGGACAGACAACAAAAAAATGAGAAGACAAGATGATCTATATAGACATTTTCATCATACCTCTCGTCTAGTCACGTCAATATCTGCTACAGGATCTGTAGAAGCTGTGTTAATGCGTTCATATGGGTAAATTGGGAGACCTTCATCATCTTCAGCTTCACCCTCTTTTACATCTTCATGTATAGTAAGAGATTCTATTCTGCTGCTCATAGAATCTTCCTTGACATTTGTCTCGGGGTTTGATTTCTGGGTAGCTGAACTCGCATCATAACAATGACAAAAGGCATTCTGCATTAGAGCATATTCTAATACTAACATCAAATCTCAGTGCACTCATCTACTGCATACCTCTTAGTGACCTAGGAATCAAATTTTCTCGTGCTGAATGTAGTTCAAAACTTGAACTAAGACGAGCTATGGCTGAAGATTTAGGTGCCAGTTTTGATGTATCTGGTGTCATTGATTTTGGGTACAGTTTTCTAATCATTGGAGGTGGAGTTGAAAGGTTCCTAACACCTGGGTTCTCAAAATTTGCTGCCAGTGCATTAAAGGCTGGAGATCTGCCCCTCACACGAACACGATCAGGACTGACGGACATGCTGCGGGAACGCTGGGATTTATCTGGCACACCACCAACCCTTCCCCCATAAGATACCGATGCTCTTCGTTTATGTTTCTGATGAAGTATCAGATATTCAATAACCAAGCAGATAATGCAAATACAAACAAAATATTAACGGCAAGACCCAGTACTTAAGGCGGAGAAAATTAATAGATGAAGTACATTAAATCTGAGGGAGTGAAACACTTGTCGTGAAGAGCACAGAAGAGTATAGTTTTTAATATCTATATCACGTCATTTGATCTTTTGCCAACTCTGACCCCTGTCCACCCCCTATGAAGAATCTCCACCAAGATCGCACCCTTGAATTCAATACTAAGATCATATTCTCTTCAGTCAACCCAGTCCAGTTCATTTTCTAACTTGCCTAATTTTATTAAATGGAAAACAAACAACGCATATTTACAAGTTTCTTGAAGCTATAATATGAGATTAGGCAGCAATTCATTGTGGAAAAGCTGCTGTTTCTTAGTATTATATCATTTATTTCCTACATTGCCTCTTGGCTGACGCATTTCAAATGCTTACGCCGTATCTGTTTATTTATTTATTATTAGTAGCAGTAGTTTTACCAAGGTATCCCAGCACACACTGTGGTAACATTTTGGCAAGTGGGGAGGTCCTTCCTACAATTGTCTTCTCCAAATTTGAACTTTGACTCTCTCCATGGGAGTAGGATAGGGACATGTCGAGAAATTTTGAGACTAGGCAAAATTTATGTCTTATGTATGCCTAGTCTAATATAATTCATTAATTTTTTATTTTGTTTTTCTATATTTCTAAGCCGAAGAGTAATTGATTAAAAATTTTATAATCAAATATATCTAACATTTCACTTAATAAATAACGTGACTAATTCATCCAATTTGTCTTCAAGCATAGTTGATCCTAAATAGGATTTAAGTAATTTAATTTTAGAAACTTCTTTTAGTAGTGATAACAGTTACAAGTATTATTAATAATACTTTATACAACAATGCATGCATTTGAAAAAGAATTTAATCTTTAGATATGGTTTAATATTTCTAATCTGGTATTAATTTCTTTTGTTAACACTTATTTCAAAATTTTTATTTCTAAAAATAAATCAAGACCGTTAATATCAAGTTCAATATAATTTTTTTAATTCATTCCCATCCAAAGTTTTTAGTATTTGTAATTCAAATAAAAAAAACAATAGAGGAAGGAGAAATAATTGGAATATTAGATAGTTAAGTGTGCATTTAATTTAACTTATTTTGGAGAAATAGCGTTTTTACCTTCTTCTTAGGAGATATATTGATTTTTTTTTTTCAAAATTAAGCTAAAAGAAATATGAGCTAAGAAGTTTTGTGATAAATAGTTAGAAAAGAATAACTAGACTACAAAAATTATAGTCATGAGGATAGTGATTTATAAATGAAATTGAAAGTTTGATAGTAATTACTAAGCTGATGTTAAATTTAGTTTAAATATACATACAAAACACACACACAAAAAATCAATAACAATTATAACTTAAAAATTAAAATAGAAAAGAAAATAAGTATATAAGTTTTTTCTACTAGGCCTTTAAGTGATTGTGAGCCTCAGACGGATGCCTAATTGACCTAATGTGCACGGTCCTCCCTGGCAGGGCAACTCACTTACGACCATGTTCAACCCGTTGATAATATATTTTTATATTTATAGATTTGGCACTAAGTAAGCTCCCAAAGTCTATTAATCATTTTCGCCAAAATTAGCTCTATCAATGAAAAAAAATATTAGGAACATATTTTTTAACATTAAAATTTATTTAAAACTACAATTATATAAATTCTATATTTTTTATTCTTAATTTAATTTTTTTATAATTTTTAATTTTCAATTAATTTTAACTAATAACTTAAAATACTTTAGAAAACGTGTTTCTAGTTCTCACTTTGCTGTGAATTGCTACTTCTAAATTTCATTCATTAGTGTACCTATAGTGACTGCGAATAAAATTGGGTTTGAAAAGTTCCTTTAGGTAGAAGCATTATTTCACTCCTTAAACTGTTAAAAAGGTACAATGGATAAATCAAAAGTGAAATTCGTTTGGAAGGGTGGTAGGGTGGGTGGAGACAGAATTCTCTGTAGGGTAAAATTATGTCACTCGTAACACTTATCAAAGACTAAAATAGTTCACTTCGATTACTCATCATTCTTCAAAAAGCAATCATTCAAGATTATAAAGGAAGAAAAGAAAAGATGACTTACAACCAAAAGTGGCGTACCCCCATTTTTCACAATTGCAAGCTTCCTTTGAAATGAGTTTCCTAGCATCTACCAAAAACAAGGAATTATTAGTAGTCAAAATTCTAAGACTATTTGAATTCATATATGTAGATATTCTATTGGATTGAAAAACTTACTGCAGATTTTGCAGAGTCCCATTTAAAGAAGCGAGTGAAGAAAGGTGGCTCACTACCTTCCATGACAATATATATTGGAGTTTCACGAGATAGTGTTTCTAGAAGAAAATCATGCTCAAGAAATTTCTGTATAATTCCGAGGAATAAGTTAAGAACTGCACACCTGATTTCAGAAATACTTACATGTAAAAGACATTGAAAACGCTTAATGGTAGAAGAGTTGTAAGAAGTTTGATTTATAACGAACTCTTCAAAACACTAAACTACTACTCGATAAATTAAATTATTATTTTATAGCTTCCAGGAAAAGCAAAGCCAGTTATACCTCACCAATTGTTAGAGCCTGCATTCTACTCTTTGAGTCAACCTGCTGGCCAACCCAGACAAAGATTTCAGAGTGACAATCCAAGATGAAAATATCTTCTGTCATCAAATCATCCTGTGAAAAGTTGTATATCTCTGTGACCTGCAACCATTGCTTCATATTAATGCATTGCAGCAGAATAAATCCAAATTCCAAATATTTGCATCTTCATAAGTAAAGCATAAGACATAGCAGTAACTTTTCTTTTTCTGGGATAAAATTACACCACAGTAAATTCACCCTCAAGACTTCATATCTTAAATTCATCTTTAGTTATTAGAAAAGTGATCGCTAACACATTGGCCAGTTTTTCTGCCAGCATTCTACACCCAGAGGAAGTCTTTAGAGGAAGCCAAGACAACCTTAACCGCTTTACAGAAAGATTATGTCCTAGGTCCTAACACGATGCATTCCCGCTGATCCTTATGCCATTTAGTTATTTTGAGTTTGACTTACACCTTTGCTGTCTGTGTCACCAACTTTTCCGTTAAGTGTTTAATTATATCCCATTGCATCTAATTAAGCGATAAGACGTATAATGTCATTATAATTACTTAATGAAACCCCAAGAATGCATCTTTCCAGCCTCAGTTGATTAAGAGTAAAGAAGACGTTGACAGAAGTGTATTCCAAAACTGTTTTGTAGCTTTTCATTGCTCATCATTTTTTATGTTTTTCCTATATTTATCAGTTTGATCAAACTAGTTTGTTTACAGTCCTATTGAACCACTGAGAACTTGTGCTGAAAATGGATTGTGTGATTGGGCCTTTTACATGAGGGGCAGCTTAACCGTTAACATGTTATAAATGAAATATTGACACAGCCAAGAACTTCTTTAACATGCCTTCACATCATGGAATTACCATAACTCAGAATATTCCAAAAGCATGCATATCAACAGATCAGTGGATGTACACACCTTTAAATTTCCTGCACGTTGGTCAATCAGGCATGGAAAAGAAGCCATCACAAACAAGTCAGCCATTTGCCTTCAAGAAGAGAGGGGACTGGGGAAGGAGATCAGATAAACCTTCCAGTTAACAAGAAAATAGTCCTTACCTTCTGAGAAGTAGCAAGAAAATAGGTGAGGGTCATTTTCATCATCCCTCACAATCTTTTGACTGGGATATTCTGATTTCCCTCCTAACAAATCCCAAAAATGTTCAGATTCTGCACCTTCCTTTTGCGGTCTGCATTGAAAATCTGGCTGCAGATAGTTGGCAAGCATATGAATTGATTAATAAACAGTGATATATATATATATATATATATATATATATATATATATATATATATATATATATGGCTTGGATGAAATGGCACCGGCTGGGATCAAACCCAGAACACAAAAGAGGCAATTCCACGTAGCCCAAAGGCACGTTTGGCAATAACCAGTATTAACCATTTTCAACAAGCTCACAAATATAATCTCCACTTTTAGCCGCTTGTGCAACATGAATATGTTGACCAAAACCTTTTGGTCTTTGTTTGGACGAATAAAAAATTTCAGATTTAGTATATTTTTTAACATAACAGACCTTTATCAAATCCAGCATTCTCTCAACAAGATCCTGGTCATCTGAAGTCGTTAAACTTCCGGACCAAATAAAAACAGTAGGCCCACTGTGAAGTATGTAGCAATAAGAGGAATTCAAGGAGGAAGTAACCTGGTTGACAAAAGGAATGCAAAAAGAAAATTTGTGATTATTTAAATGAAGTTATACTATTCATTAAAAAAAAAGTTTAAATTTCCCATACAAAATGAGTGGATAGAGATGGGCACTATAAGCAGACAAGATGACATACTGGTTCCACTTGTATAGCTTGCATATTGTCTGGTCCAGAGCCCTGAATGCGAAATAATGCAACACCATCCTCAGTGTATGTCTCATCTGGAATTTCCTTCTCCGCAACATAATTCTTGTATCCATCACTAAGTCCACCCTGACAGACAATTGAAATAAATGACCGGTATTAAAGAAAAAATAATTACATAAATAAAATGAAGATTTTCTTAGTTAACGAAACATCAAAATCCAACAAACCTTAAAAACAATAAAGCTCTGGAGGATCGCATGAAATTGAATTGGTTCACTGCCTTCATATATACAAGCCTTCAATCATACATGGACAACGTCACTAAGGATATAAGCAACGAGCGCAAATAAGCTCTCAACAAATTGAAAACAACAACATATTCGAAGAAAAATTACCTGGGAAGGAATAAACTTCATTGACTCAACCATTTTGCTTGCTAGTGAAAGACCAGAAGCTCTCTCCTCCTAATTTCAACAAAGAAAGCTTGTAAGGAATTTAGGCTAACACATTTATTCAACACTTTCTAGTCCCAAAAGAGTTACCAATGTTGTGTACAGTGTAATGAAATATATATATATATATATATGCGCTATGATTCACTAATATAATTTTTAGCTCCAGGTGAATATTTTGCCATAAGATTTTTCAGCTTTTTTACTTGAAATAAATCATTATAAGCACATGTGCAAGAAGAACGTGAATAAAACTACAAATTTTTCACCTCAACGCTAGTCTTTCCAATCCATGTTCCTACAAGATATTCTTCCTTATCATCTCCAGGATATGAATATTGAAAGATGTAGCAATCTCCACTATAAAATTTTGACTGATCAGCGGCTGGAAGAAGAATCTTTTCTTGACCATTCACACGCCAAACCTGTGGTTATGGTTAAGTTCTTGTTAACAACAGAAACAATTAAACAAAAGAAAAGTCTAGTACACTCAAATCACAATCAGTCTACTCAAACAGACATATTAAATTCTCATGTGATACTATCTATCAAATGTTTATGAAAAAATACAAAATGCTGGCCAACATATCAACTACAACCATTCATAAAACTCTGGAAACCACTTTCACTTGTTACCTCAAGTCTCAATCATAATTTCAATGTAAATTAAGGCGTGTAAAAGGGGTTGGTAGTGCAGCAGTTAGGCCATTGTCCTAAGATATGGAAGGTTTATTCCAGAAAGGGGGAAAAGGGACACGTGGAGCCATGGAGGACAGAAAGAGGGATAGATCATTATGCTAAATGGAAGCATGTGGGGGACCCACAAGGAGGTGTGCAGATTTAGAGGAGGTTATGATTAGGATTTAGGAGAGAAACAAGAGGGAGAATTTCTGGAAAAAGCTTGGATCTGTCAAGGGAAGTAGAATTCCATAGTCTGTTTTCTCCTTTCATCTTTGGATAAATTTAAAATTTGGTCCTTATATTTGATGCTATTTGTTTCTGTCCTTACATGAAAAAGTCTATATTTTGTTCCCACTTATATGAAAATATGTTTACAAAATTGTCCTTATCATTTGCCGAAATTATAACAAAATTAGATATTTATTGAGTTAACAAACATTTGTTTTAGTTAGTCCATGTGTAACAAACGTTTGTCAATGCAGCAAACATCTAATACCAATATGACTTAATCAAACAGTAGGACCTATTTGTAAACAATTTTTCATGTAAAAACCAAAATGTAGAGCTTTTCATGTAAGGATTAAAACAAAAAAGGATATCAAATATGGAGACCAAATCTTTAATTTAACCTATATCTTTTCTAGATTCTTTACTTTTATTTTTTATATACATGAAAGGTTACATATCAAACATTTTCCATCATCATTTTTAATAGTTAAATGCACATAGATCACTCAGTGTGATCTTGCTGATTTGCATTATTCTCCATTGAATAATTACACCCTACATACCGCAATGTGAGAAATCCTTGGAGTCTCTGGTGCAAAAGGATATTATGTGAGGAACTTCCTAGTCTTCAATAATGTTTTTAGGACAAATCAATTATTCTTTAGTCTCTTCCATCATCCAAATATTAGTTGCCTTAACAGACATGATGATTTAACATGTTAAAGTTATTTAGATATGAAACATGAAATTTAATGATGATAGGTGATGTGAAGTAGTTAGGAGTCTGTAATTTTTTTCAAAATTTTTTAGTTTGGTTCTAAAAAAATTTCAATTAATTAAATTGTCCCTCGATTCCTATATCTTTTTAATTTATTCTTCTTCTTTACAATGCACACGAATAATAGAAGGGTTTCGTAATCTCAAAAACTAAATTGCATAACTCTGCTAATTTCAAAGATTATTTTGTAGGTTCATGCATACCTTAATGAGTAGAAAACTATAAATTATAGGACAAAAATCTATGAGTGAAAAATATAGGACTTGAACCAAAGCCTAAATTAGTGAAAATATAAGCATCAAGATCCAATAGACTCTAGGAATCAAAGACAAATGGATATAAGTTATATGAACCAAAATATTATTTAAATCAACGGTTTTTCCAATTTGTAGCTTAGGGCATGCAATAAAAAACCTACACATATAAATTTTATTAAAAGTCATAGGATTCCAATGCATTGAGAATATTAAATGTTATAATTTTTAATAGAAAATTACTATTTATTGACATCTTATTGTATGCCCTTGAGTACACATCGAAGAAAATGTTAATAAAAAAAATGATAATAATCTGTAAACAACTAATAATTAGCTGATAAAATCAGAAAGTAAACTATGGATGACAGATTTCATATTTATGCATCCAATTTGTGTAGGAAGTGTGGTGATGGCTATTCTACATTAAATCACTTCCCTAAATCTATATTCATTTCTCACAGAAAATGTTAAGCATCTACTCAACTTGATCTAAAGCAATGTGGAGTAGTCTAAGAAACTAAGTTTCACATATTTCAATAACACGACCATCTTTGGAATGGGAGACTGATGGAGTAATAAGAATACAGCGATTGTGGTTCCAAAAGATTCTCTTATTATATGAAATCAACTAGATAGGGATGTAAGACCATTGAAAAGTTGAAGGTAATACAAATTAGTAGAGTACCTGCAAATGTCCTGTGCAATCTATGTAGGGCTGAGGTTCTTCTTTTACTGGCTCAGCTTTCAAGAGACCCTTGACATCCAATCCTTGACGTTTTAGAAGTGCTACACAGCCATAAACAAGACACAGAATTAGCAGAACATAAAGACAACCTGGCAAATGATGCTGACGAAACCAATGTAAAAAAGGTGGAGAAACACATTCAGGACAATGACAACTCTAAAATTTGTTTAAAACTACCTGCTACCTTGCCACGACCATCTTCAGACATTGTTACATGAGCTGCCTGGGGCCAAGAATCAAACTTGGACCTAAACATTACTGTTTCAAATCCTTCAATTACACGAATTATTTGGGACTTTGGTCGACTAGTGACACTGACTAACTCCTGTTTTCCGGTCAACAGAAATTCAAGAATCATTCAAACTCAGAGAAAAATGCTCAACAATACTAGGAAAGAAACGAGAGATGTTACATCTGCAGTTCCACTTGCACTTTTTCTTTCATCCAGAGATGTGCTTCTTCCCATCCAGGCAAACACTTCCAACCCACAATCGAGAATATAGCATTTGTTTGTGTCCAGTAAATCCTTTGTCAAAGAGTCGGTTTCAATAGGTTCTGCCTTCCCCTTTTCCACACTGGAAAAAGTGATATTTCATTATAAGTAGAGCATCGGAGAATCTTATGTTTCAATATAAGAAATATTTACCATCCGTATAGTTGTCACAATAATTAGCATATTTCAAATCCTCGGAATTATTAATTTATACAACTTTAGGCTAAAAGAATAGTAAATTTCTAACAGTCATTACATTGTTAAACAACATAAGTTTGTAGATGAAGGGGAATAAAAACAATTGGCGATGGAGGGAAATTAAAAATATATTCAAGCATCAGTGAATTGCATCGAAATATCATTTTGGTAAAAAAAAGAAAGGAATAAGCTGACTGTGCAAATACAAATGAAAATACCAGTGCGCAAACTGAAACAACATATTACCAAAGTAGCTTTGGAGGGTGAGAATCAGTAAGCTTATCATCATCACTGACTGTTTTCCGTGGAAGAGGAGCAAAGCCCCCAAAGCAACCCCAGAATTCTCCGGTTTCAGAATCAGCCATCAACTTTCCATCCTCTGAATGGAAATTCAAGTGCATATACACCCAATTAGTGATATAAAGCAATAATTGTTAAAACTGTAAAATATACTTGTCCACTTACCAATAGCAGCTATCTCACATTTTCCATCGTGGTAGGTATCCTTAATATACTGTACAACTTCCAAAGCTTTAGCCCTTTCTTGAATACTTGAATTGGAACCATTAAATTGGAAGATTTTGGACTCAGTATCCAGAATAAAAACATCATCATGGTTGAGTGATGATCGAACAAAAGGAACCTATAAACAACACAAATAGATAATCAACTAGAAGAAAGTAATGTTTATAAACATGTGTTGGGGTCTGTATACAGTATGCACAATAATAATATACAACTATACAAGACTCAAACCTCAATGAGTCAATTGGCAGAAGAATAGTGTCAAACTTGCCTCTTTGACATGTACAACATGTTTCCCTTTGCATACAAACAACCGTGTCTTATGTTGTTCAGCCTCAACGTGTTTAAAACCTGAGGCAACTCCACCTTCTTGAGGTATGATACATGGTTTAAAATAAGATAGGAATTTTTCAGTTTCATGACCCTGCACTTCACGATACTGAACAGCCCGTCCTCCTAAAGCTGCATCCAACTCAACTGTCTTGATGGCTGCAACACCAGCTTCATCCTTTTTTATAGTTATGATCATCAGTGAGCAAACAAACAGAAGGAAACTAAATGGAATATTAAACCAAAGGCAGTTGGAAGGAATAATGATTTATAATCAGCAAAAGTTACCTGACTGGTGTCTTTACCAAGCCAGTAATGGATATCATGACGCAGACCACTTTTTGAAGTAGTTGACTGCATGGAGAAAATAAGAAAAAAGAAAAGATTGATATTGATGAAAGACATTGCTGCATACATGATGCAGGAACAACAGAAATTTATGAAAAGTGAAAAATACTAGATTAACAATTATCCACAAAAATCAAATAACAAAAAATAACGTAAATCCAACAAAAAGATGTTATGCCAAGGAATATATTGAGATTGAAATGAGGATCTCATAAATTTAATTTTCAACAAGAGGAAAATAAATCTTACGGGAAAGAAGACAACAATCTCTTTTTAGAGAAACTCACGTCCAAATACATTTTACAGAAAATAATAAATTTCTTGAATGCATACAAATCATTTTTTCAACCATTCTGTACCAAAAGTTCAAAACTGGAAGCAAAAGTTCCTATTAAAGGTAAGGTACAGCTGGCTCAGACGGCCAGATTCCTACACAAACTCTCCGGTTAAAACATAGGGTCCCTTTCTTGTATTGTTTTATCTGTTAATACACATCAACTAATCAAAAGACTTGATTGGGTAAATATCTAGGCTTCAAGTTTTTCCATCTTATATATGTTACCAGTCCCTCTAGCTGAAATTGGAATAACGCTGAGTTGATAACTATCCCAAGAGGAACAAAACAATGACAAGCATAAGCATGCTCACATTTTAGTTCAGCAAATGGTTCCTGAATATCAACATCTGAGTGTTTATACTTAGTAAGGCTAGATAACCAGAATTTATCAACACGATAAAATTAGGTAGCATTATTATTGACCATTAGATGAATTAATGTTCTCCATCACTTTAATGTCTTATAGAACAAGGCAACGACCACCCTTGAATCTGACTAAATTCAGGATAGATTTTGTCAAAAAATAATAATAATTCTGACCGAGTAGCATTATTCTTATGCTAAAACCCAGAGCTGTTACAATGTGAAATGTTACAATATGAATCCGTAAAACAAGTTGATTAGGTTACCAAAAGCAAGATATATAAACACAGCTGTCGTATAAAACTTCACACACGACTCTCCCTAGAGACCATAAAAGTGGGAGCTTTATGCACTGGACCTAATTATTAACATGAACCGTGGCATTGTTTTCACATCTTCAGATCTTAAAAGCATAGAGTTTTCATGATGAATGTTTTCAAAGAAAAATGAACTAGACCAGAATCAACCTCATATGGTATTGCATACCAACACAATTGGTCATGATGGGAACAATAGGCAAAGTTTTAAGATTACAATCTCCATATAATTCAACAGCAATAAACATAAATACAAGCTTCTTCAACAAGGTTTATTTACGTGAGGCCAGCATTCTATGAGCGACTAATCATTTCGAAAATATTGCTTACCTTCAAGATTACATAGGAGTCCCCGGTGAAAAACTTTCCATAAGAAGACTGAGGGACGGGAACCGGATTAAAATTCTCAATACGCCATATTTCAAGAGCACTGTTTATGGTTAAGGAGAATAATGCAGAAGCACTAGAAAAAGTATATGCATAAAGTCGATCCAAACTTAGAGCCGAACCAAATGAAGCATCAACCTTGAATGAATTATGTCAGGAGGAAAATATGATAATTGTGAACAGCAGAATATAGCATATTATTGTCAGTTAATGCAGGATACGCCTTTTGTCCAGCTCCCTTGAAAGCTGGATCCAAATCTCTCATAGAAACGGCCATACTGCTCTTCAACTATTTGGTCTTCCACAACTTAGCTTGATTATAGGAAACAGTTACCCTGAAAAGAAGTCCCGTAGAAAGGTAAGCTCTAACTCCTCTTAGTGATCTATGGTAGATGAAAAAGTAAATATAAATGCTTCCCCTAACTCTTTTCAAGTAGGAAAATCTGGCTCAGAATAAATTGATTTACGGAAGGTTATATCATTAATTGATAAAACAGTAAGGCTGGCTAAATTATGAGTTTTATGCTGGTAAATGAACTATTTTTTACTAAGATACAATAAAAACCACCTGACTTCAATTATCCCCATCATAAAACACATTAAGTTCTACATTCGCACAAATAATTTTCAGATCCATCTTCAGCTAATGTTAATTGGCACATTACGGTCAAACACTCTGCGCGCTGCATCCTTCACCATCACTAATATAACCTCCTTACCTTCAAATATATCTACTTAAATGAAAATTTGGTTACCTTTTTTGCATTGAAATCCCAATTAGGAGTTTAAAAGAGGAAGGAACGAAAGAATAAGGAAAAACTTGCTGCTGCTGCTGCTTGTAGAACAACAGCCATGTCCTATATCCCGTAAGCATAAGGCTAAATGTCAAGGGTTCGAATCCAACCACCCCTTTTCTCTTTCGATTTTCTTACCTCAGTTTTTGAATGGAAATTGCATTTTCAATGATCATATATGACTTGGCGTTAAAGCTAAGTAGCTAACTGACTGCTTTCGTTCTAGAGCATAAGCACAAAACACACACCCACACAAATATATACTCACAGGTGCATCATGCATGCAGTAAAAAAAATGTACAGAATTTCCCTAAAACACGCAATCCCTAAAAAATGAAGAGAGAGAAGTTCACTTTAAACAAGGCCTAGTAATAGTAATTTTGGGAAACTTGTCAGCTAATATCAACTAAAGAAAGGGAAAATGCCTGCAAATATATAAACTCATATGCAATAAATCTCCGAATCAATCATTGCACGTCTAAATAAGTCACGACAAGCTAATATGCGCAAACATAAAAAATAATGCAGCGATTTTCAAACTTGATGTCGTCAATTTAAACATCAGACAAATCACAAAACGAATAAAAATTAAGCAAAATCCAGAAAAAGCTTATAAGCACATAAAACCAGTAAAACAAACAACAATGAATCGCATTCCAGATTCCAAGCCTCATTCCCGGAATTTCCAAAATTCAAGGATCCGAGAAGAAAACAAAACCGACGCCGGGGAAGCAAAACGAATAGAAAAGGAAAATTCAGGCATTAAATTAAAATCAATTAAACTTCATTGAGAGAAGTCTCTGTCCTCAGGTTCCATAATTTTCTGTTCTTCATTAATGTTCAACCGAAGATTATCATCAGTATCTAATTTCATTGAGAATTTCGAGTGGATTGAATAGTTGTAAATGAAACACAATTTCAAAATAATAAGAGCGTGAAATGAATTTCAAATTGTGAGGGAGAGGTGAAACAATGAACACAAGTACCTTCTCACCGATCACCTACGCGAGAAATTTCATTCTCCTCTTTGATTTTAGCGGGTAAAAAAAAATAAATGGCGAAGATGCATGTGTGAACGAGTGTGTTTATTTTGCAACTTCTATTTCTACAATTCGGTTCTGGGTTTTTTTTGTTTGTTTGTTTTTTTGGGCTGGTGAAATTGAATTTTGTTATTTTTATTTGATTTAGTTATTTTAATTTTGAGGAGAAGAGAGGTGCGAGAAAGACTTGTGAATGGCTGGTAAAGGAGGAAGCTGACCTCCGCATTGTGAGGAGTAGACGCGAAGAAGAGATAAACGGGGGAGAGTTGAGTTACCGGCCAATGCTGTTGTTTTGTTATTCATGCAATGCAATTCCCATCAAGTAGGGCTGCTTACTAG
Source organism: Abrus precatorius (assembly GCF_003935025.1). Classification (NCBI taxonomy): domain Eukaryota; kingdom Viridiplantae; phylum Streptophyta; class Magnoliopsida; order Fabales; family Fabaceae; genus Abrus; species Abrus precatorius. The sequence continues at coordinate 32,907,361 of NW_020874428.1, read as the reverse complement.
GAAACTTTGCTACACAATTATGCACTAAATTTTATCATTTATATATTATTTAGTTGTTTACATAGTATACGGGAAAAAAAAATCATTAATCATCACGTATATAACTACTTTAGTCTTTGAAATTTTGTCATTAAATTAACATTTTATTTATATTTTTAAACGTGTATTCAAAGATACATAATAAAAATTAATAATTAAAAATTTTAATATTTAATATTATTAATACATTAAATTTACTGATATTATTTATTTATAACTTAAATTATATATATATATATATATATATATATATATATATATATATACTTCCTATGTTTTTGTAGGCGTATTAAAAAATTATTACCGGATTAATCTTTTACAAGAACTATTATAATGATTAATTTAACAATAAATTAAATATTTAAGAAATTATTTTAATAATAAAATTTTAAAATATTAATATATAGCAATTTAATTATTAACGAAATAGTTAGGTGATAAAAAAATGTAATCATACATATAATTTTGAAAGAACACGTTCAGAATTCACTTATAATTTGATAATACATTATTGAATGAATATATTGTTTTAAACTTAAATATACATACAAATTAAATTTGTTAACCTATTTTTTAAATAATTTTGTTATTTCAACAGCTAAAAATTATACTATCTCCAATTATGTTTATAAAAAATAAATATTAATATTTTTTATTAATTATTAAAAATAAAGATCAATGTATTCAAATGCATTAATCATTAAAAAATATATCTTTATTTATTGTAAAAATTATATCAATAAACATTCATCTTTTATGAGTATAGTGAGCATTTATTTGTTTAATATATAAGTAATTAATTTCACAATTTAATATTATGCATTTTTTAAAATATTGTATAAATATATAATATATAAATAATTTTATCAATTTTAATAGATTATTTATTTATTTCTTGTAATAAGACCAAAAGCAACATCGTATATCATATAATTAATATTTTTATTTTTTTATTTTTTATTTTAAATTTTATATATATATATATATATATATATATATATATACGGATCTTAGAAATTCATTTTAAATAATAAAAATATTGTTTTTTTATAGGTAAAATTGTTAACGGAGTTTCTTACATAAGACAAGATCCATTTTTTCTTTTGGTTGAATTACATCCAAAAGCATAGTAACTTACTACTTCAATAAGAATTTATCGAATCATAAAAATCACGGTTAGAAGATAATTAAATTTTTTAAGTATGTTGACGGGTATTTGATTCTTAACCCTATTTTATATCAATTTAAGGAGGCAATCCAATTGATACATTTTATAATAAAAATAAAAAATTACAAGGCAACATAATTGTTAGAAATTAATATGGTTCCCATGCACACGTATAACGAACCTTCATATTCAAATAAACTTCTGTTATCTTATTTAGGTTGTCCAACTTAATTTTTCTCCCTTTCAATCTTCCCATGATTGTGATTACATTATGTCTTGGTAAAAATGCTTCTTAAACTCATCCATGTGTGCTACTTGTAGACATAAAGCAACAAGCAAAGATCCATCTCCATCAGGTCCAGGAAGAAGCAAAGAATCTCCATCAAAATCATGCGTCCCAGGACCCATATAAACCTCCTTCCCCCACCCAAAATCAAGCCCATATATAGGCAACGTTAACCAACTAACCACACCCAAATTGGGGTTCCCATAGAAAGGACCATTATCACTTCCTATTGCATGAACATCTTGAAACCTAGTCAAATCCTCTTGCTTCTTCAAGAACTCAATCCCTGACCTCACGTACTCATCCGTCACCTTCTCAATCGCTTCCCTTATTCTACTTGCGGCATAACCCAGTGGCTTTGACACCAAATCACCCGCAACACTAGTAGCGACCACATCCAACGTGGCATTCCCAAAATACCCTTTTGGCAAACGAGGTTGCATGCGACTCCTCGAGTCAACACAAACACCAAGCGTTGTTGGTTGCTCCATTTGGTGCCCCCTTGCCATGCATGCACTTCTCCATACGTGACCGGTTACCGTTTCATAACGGGTATAACCACGACCATTACTAGGCCTATGCCATCCCTCATTTGCTTCTTTTTTCAATGTCTCAACTTGGGTTTTGCTTAGTTTGAGCACAGCCACAGAGGTCTTTTTCTTCCTCTCCTCTATGTTATCGTTTTGGCCAAGCAGTAAGGGAGGGGGATTGAACTCCGTGTGAACATGAAACTTCGGTGGTGGCATCAAAGGTGGCTCCCCAGCACGGAACACTTTTCGATCAAGAAACGGCACCGTTTGCAGAGGCTCACCGCGTGCAAGCCTTGTCCACTCACAAGTGAAGTGCAATGCACTTGGTCCATCCGCAACCGCATGTGAAATTATTGAACTTATGCTAATGCCACCACACTTGAATCTGGTAAGCTGAATGAGAACCAAGGGCAACTCGTGAATTGGGAGAGTGTAGTCTAGGCTAGGGACAAGGTAATGGTACTCTGAAGAGGGTGAAAAGTCACCGAGATCATTTAGAGTTGATGAGGACTCGGCTTCAATGAATTGAACACCCATGGCGTTACAATGGAGCTCTAAACGACCGTTGCCTATCCAGTGTAAACGACCGGCTAGTGGATAAAACGGCACCAGGACTCGGCTTAACGAGTCTTTCAAAGTGGTGGGAATGGTGGTGTGTGGGGTGAGCCAGTTTTGTGGGGGACGGTAGAAGTAGATTGTGGGCACGTGAGTTATGGTGCCTATTTGATCCCATTCGGATAAAGGTATGCGACCACACCATGTTGGGTCCATCGGCCTCACGGTGTAACTGTCTTTGAAGGTTACTGGCATGTTTGGTTTCTCTTGCTCGAGTGTGAGATCAAAGGTACAAATTAAGTGAATGATTAATTGAAGAGGTTCATTAGAGATGTCTTATAGTCATAGGTCTCTCACAATTTGGAGAATAAAAAATGTAAAATGTTTTTCACTCTGCCGCAAATGTCGTGTTCGGTTACTTAAAATGAATTCCTCGTGATGGTTGGTTGTTGCATGAAATATTCTGAATTTTAGCTTCAAACCCGATGCAATGCTATGCATGCACGCTTTCATTTGTGGATAGGCTTGTTGCTCCGTTTGGGTTACGGACCATATATAGAGTTATTTTAACTTCTTTTTTTTTTTACTATTATTACATTTTCACACTTTTTTTGTTTGCCTCTATTTCTCACTCTATCACATTTCTTTCTTTTCTTTCTTCTTTTCTTCTGATTTCTCTTTTTATACTGTCCATTTCCACACATCTTTAATAAGTGTCAAGGGATATTTGTTTAACCCCAACATTAGATGTGGGTTTATCTAAGTTGCCAACGGCATAAATAATGCCATCTTAGGAAATTTTATTATATTTATTAACCTCGATTTTTATCGGAGTTAAACATCCAAATATAATAAGTTTGTATTGAAAATAAAACAAGTATTATATTAAAAATATAATAAATATTTTTATTTTTAATGATATTATAATTATTATTTATTTATTTATTTAAAGTCAAGTCTTAAAATTGAGGTTACCATTTTATAACTTCATTTATTTCATTTACTTATATTCAAAATTAAAATCAACTTGCATCTATATTAAACTTTATTTAAACCTAATAAATGTATAGTTTTTTAATTAATTAATTAATATATGAGAACACACAACAAAATTTATTTATAATATTTTTTATTAAAAATTATAAAAATTTAATATATTGATAACACTAAATATTATGTTTTGAATAAAAATATTATATATTTATTACTTTTTCATAATATGTTGTTAGAAACATATTAAAAAATTGATAAAAGTGATATTTTATTCAAATGACTCCTTGCATTTATTCATTTTAAAACAACAATTATTTTAAAAAACATTTAATTCTTTCTTCTTCTTTTTTGTCTCATCACATATTTATTAAAAGAAATAGAGATACTATCAATTGTTAAAGTAAAAAATGTTCAGTATTTTAATTAGTGAAACAGAATTAAATATCTCTCAGGACTATTTAATGATTTTCTAATTGTATCTTAAACTATATTTTGAAAAAATGTCACCCGTTCAAAATCAGCCAACTCAGTCTAGTCTGTTTGTGATTAACTAGTTGTAAATGATGCAAATCGGATTAATCCAATTTATTCACCTCTTGGTTTTAACAGTGATTCAACTGTCTATTGATTAATTATTTTAAATTATTTTCCATCATTTATTTTTTAATAATTATAAACTAACTTTAATAATAAATTTCATATGTATCACCAAATACGTAAATCAAGAGAATAATTTTTACGCTTGAGATATAGACAATTATATGATATAAAATAAAGAACAATTATAAATAAATGTGAAAATAAATACTCATTAATTATTTTTAAATGTATTAATTAAGGAATTATGAGATATAATAAATAATTTATAAAAATAACTTATAATTCTTGAAAAATAATTTTTTAAATTTTTTTTATATATTCATTAAAATAATTTATTTTCAATTCATTTTAACAAATTTTATAATCAAATTCATGTTGTAAGCTATAAAAAAATCTATCACCCAGCAAAAAAATAAATAAAATCTATCAAGTAAACGTTTATTCAAGATACTGAAAGGAAACCTTGACAATATTTTAAACAATGAGTTAAATATATTTTTATATTTATAGTATTAAAGTTATAAAAATGTAATAAATATTTTTATTTTAATAAAATATATTATTATTCACTGCTCCTTGACCCTATGAAAAAATAAAATCCAAGGAAGCTTTTTTTATTTTATTTTGAAACACTAACAAATCGCACGGCAAGGCCTCATCATTTTGATTAATGATGAATTAATAAAGAAGAAAGCTCACATTGCTTAGACACCAGAATAATCACACGTTTGCAAATGTGTCAGATTATTATTAGAAAAATATCAACCTCAATTTTTAAAGATTAAAAAAGTAATTAAAAATATATATTTATTATATTGTATGTATTAAAAAAAAACTATTAATAATTTTAGATACTTAAAATACTGGAAACATCAAATGCAGTTATTATTATTAGATACTAATTAATCTAACCCAGAGATGGATTAGCAGAAATAGCGACATCTACATTCAAAATTAGGCGGTGCTGAGGAAAAACAATATCCAACGGCCTGAAAAGAGAACAGTAACACACATTGAGTCCTGCATGCAGCTTCAATGCAGTTGCCTTGGTATATTGTTGATTCACACCACGCGTTACTCTTCCTATTGCTATTGCTATTGTAATTGCACCTACAGATCTTATTCTCCACACAAGAAGCCTTGCCACCTGGATAAGCCTTTGTGCACCTTGAAGAACACTCTGCATCACACCTTCCCATGTCTTCATGTAGTGAATCGCCCCTCACAACCATCACATTCCAAGTTCCTTAAAAAATAAATCATCAAATTTACTGTCTATGAAAATGTATAAATCATCTTAATAGTTCTCAAAATTTCATGAAATAAGTATTTTAATTCTTAATATTTTTTAGATGATGTTTATTTGATTTTTTTTGTAAAATCAAAAGAGGGTGTGAAATTTTAAGAACTAAAATGTTGGATCAATACAGATTTGAAAACTGATATATAAATTTAATTGCAGATTATTTCTATTCAGAATCAAAAGTAATGAGCAAATATTATACAAGGGCGTGTATGTACCTAATGGAAGTAAAAGGAGAACAGCAAACACAACGCAGACCTTTGACATGTTGGGTTGAGATTTTACTATTCACCTTGGAAGGATTTCTATTTTTTTTTTTTTTCCCCTTTTGGTGAATGCCTTAGAAGGATTTCTTGATGCTTGCCTTGACCACTGACTGAAGTTCCAGTATTAATAAGTTCTACCACCAATCGAAAGGCCAGGCTGGCGAAGGGGTGAAAATCTTAAACAATCAATGGTGTATAACTTTTTTTATTTCTTTTAACCCATTTAGCAGAAGCAATCATATTTAAGCTGAATTGGATTACTGTGGGTATCAAATTGTTTTTCTAAATATTTAAGGAGATTATAAATTAAGCTAAAATAATTTCTACTAGTTATCTTTATTAGTTAAAAATAAATAAATCTCTTTTACATTTTGTTTGCAAATATCTTGAACATAATGTGAATACTTACAGATATAAGTAAGAATCTTTGAATAAAAATATTAAAATAAATATAACTATTAGAATATTATTTTAATAATAATAAAAAATATAATTTAGATTAAAATTATACAATTTAAAAATTTTGAGTTTTAATGGGTTTAACAAAAACAATCATTATAATAATATTTTATTATATCTAATATTTAATGATTTTTTAGTATTAATTAAGTAAATTAATTAAGAAAATACAACTCGTGTCCTCTTCCACTAGTTAATTAATTAATTAAAAGTTTTTAATTCATTTTAGAAAACTCTAAACTAGAAATGACAACAAAGTGGATTAAGGGCAGGTTGAACTATCTCCATCTCCACCCCCTGCCGAAGACAAGGCAAGTTAATTGTGTATGTTCCATTTTTAGTGAAAACATGTAATTTTAGCTACATTTTTAGGCATTATTATAATTTAAAACATTTAATTATCATGATGATTAATTTATATTAATTGTAAAAAAGATATACGAGTGAGAATAAAATGATAAATCTAATATATGTGTGTGTTTGTACTTGTACTCAATTTAAAAAAGCTTTTCTTTCCATTTAAGTCAAGTTGATATTGGATAGGTGCCTACAAGTTCAGATTTTATCACGTCTACTCAAAACAGATAAATTATAGAATAAAAACAGCCACTATTTATGTAAGTATATAAATGAGACCACTATAAAAACAAAATGCTTAAATTTATCATATAAAAATAAAATATATCTAGTAATGCCATAATTTTAACCATGAACAAAATTTATACGTGGTATTTTAAGTTTTAAAATATTTTTTTAACTAAAATTATTCGATATGTTGATCTTAAATATTTTTGTTTGCTAAATTATGGAAATAAAATTTTAGTCTAAATTTAAAACAAAAAACTTAAAATTTTGTCATTTAACTATTTTTTTAGCATTATTCTCTCACGTACATGCTCGAAGGCAAAATTTATTAGCTGCTATGGTCAATGTAAGAGTAAATGCATCTGTCAGAATTAATTGAGTTTATTATAAACAATTATGTAAAAAAAATGGAAGAAACTTTTTTTATTATAATTATTAAAAGTATTTATTTTTTTCTACATGTTTATCTTTTATTATTTTACTTTTTTTTACCCTTTATTCCTTTTTTTATCTATCACTTTATATTGTTTCGCACAATTTAAGAAAATAAATGAATAAATATCCTAGCTTGCATAAAATTTATTATCTAATTTCCAATTCAACTACTACTTTTTCCTCTAGTTAATTAAATTTTTTTAATTTATTAATCTTACCATTCTTTATTTTCTTTCTAGATAATGTCACTCTCTCACACACATTTTCATCCATGGAATTATTTATTTATTTTTTTGTTAGTTTCCATCCATGGAATCTTGAACAATTTGTAGATGATCTTAAACATACTCTATTGTCTTTTAGTGAGCATGCATTAATGTTACCTGTGCTGTCGTACTAGATTTAAAGTATTTATATATTTTCTACAATGCAAGCACTATAATCTTTTGGTACAAGATTTATTGAGTTGTTGTGATTTTTTTTCGTGTGATTTTAATTTGCATAAATATTTATAATTTTAAACACGTTATTGGCATCCATTATATTAATTTTTAATATTGAAAATAAGACATTGTATGAATTATTATATAGGAGAGTTATGAAAAAGTTTAAGACTTTGCATGAATCATCAATTAATTTTTGAATTTTATGATAGTTAAACTCATCCTATAATAAATGTGTAAAATGAATAAATACTGTAAAGGGAAAGGGTATCATAAAGAAAAATAATAATAAATATTTCCATAAACTTCTAAAGTGAAGGATATATATAAAGAATATTTTTTTCTAAAATGGTGAGGGAAATAATCAACATAAAGTTTTTGTTAATCTTAACTTTTAAGATTTAAACTTAAATATTTTTGAAAAAATATTTTTTATTGAAAAATAACATATTATATTAAATATATACAAGTATAATATTTTTTATAAAATATTACATTAATAGTTGCTAAACGACTTTATTTTAGCAGGGCCTAAACATTTACTAATTGAGTTATGATTCCTTAGTATTTAATGTCCCATTCGAGAAAAATAAAATAATTGTTGTACCTTTCAATTAAGCATTTAGTGGATTAAAATTTTTAGTTATATATTGCGGTATTTTTTTAACATTCATATAAATTAATGATATATAATATTTTTATTAATTATTAATTTAAAATGAAGATTTTGATTTAAACAATTAAAAATTGTAGAAATTAAATGCAATTAATTAAGATTAAACAGACAATATATATATATATATATATATATATATATATATATATATGATTCATAATAAAAAATTACATATAATTTAAAATACGTAAAATAAAAATTATAATTAAATCAAATAAAAAATTTGAAAGTATTTCAGCAGAGAATAATAATAACAACTTGTGCCCGAAGTTTAGATTTCATAATTTAACCAATTATACTGTGAAAAAAAATTGAGATTTTGGTTGAATAAAAGATTTATTTATTTTTAACTTAAATAAAAATGCTAATTTTGTAGCAAAAATAAATATGATCCTATTTAAATAATTTAAAATATCAACAAGTGAAAAAAATATTTATTTATTTTAGTAATGTAAATTTATTAATTTAATTATTTACTTTTCACATATAAAAAATAAAAAAACAATTTATTTTATAAATAGAAGAAATTTATTATTGTAAATACAAAAAATACTCAAAACCCATTACACTATAAAAAATAGTTGATATATTATTTTTAAAACAATGACAAATAGGGGTTTTTTACAAAAATAAAATATTTTAAATAATAAATTACACATATGTCTTAAAAAAATTTGTACATAAATATCATGAATTAGAATATATAAAAGTCGATTATAATTGACTTCTGTATTGAATTGAACTCGATTATAATCAACTTCGACAACGCATATCCCCATTTAAAAAAATATAATTTTAATTAAATTTGTTAATATTTTCATATAACAATTAAATAATATCAATATAAAAATAATATTTTAAAAGACAAATAATTTAAATTATAAACTGCATAAAATTTAAATTTCAAAATACATGAAATTAAAATTCTAAAGTACAGGAAATTAAAATTCTAAAGTAGATCACTATCCAGCATATGTGACTATGAGCCACGCCTGTTACGTCTGGGCTAACACGGTGACTCCTGTTGCACAATGACGATATACAATCTGTCGTACAGGTCTGTGATGTGTATGTTCCTCCTCCTGCTGATGTATGTTTTGATCATCCGCTTCCTGCTGTTGGACAGGTGTGTGCTGCTCCTCCTCTGATGAACCATTAAAGGTGGGAGTTTGGATATATATTGGTGATGATCGATATAGATTATCTGGTGGTGGTAACATGAACGGTGGACTGAACGATATATGTCCTGCAATATCATCCTGAGTTAGACCTATGACAAAATATTGCATAGGACTAGGAGTAACCTCAGCATCTGACATGAATTGATGACTAGGGTCTGTCATAAAATGCTGGCCCGGAGTCATACATGGTTGGCTAGGGCCCGACATAAATTGGTGCTGAGAAGGACCAACCATGTACTGATGTTGGCTAGGTCTTGACGTGAAGTGGTGGCTGTGGTATGTAGGTATCGGGTGGTATGTGTAGTGTGAGGTATGTTGTACAGTTGGATTTGCATCAGGTTCTTCATTATGTGCTGGGATGTTAGCTGGTATATACGTCTCATCACGGTATTGACGTCTACTGGCACGTTACCTGCACGTAAACGCTGGGGGGTATGTAGTGGTACACCATCAGGTAAGTTCCTAAGCTCTGCATCTTGTGGGCCTCCATCAAACGAGGCAACAAGTTGAGTGGCACTAAATATTGATCGGTTGAGTGACACCCTATTATCGCGTAGTTCGACAATTTAGTGAAGTATAACACATACCGACCAGCCCGATAAATATTGATCGGTTGCACGCTAAGGATGGGAGAGGTGATCTAGATATATGGTGGCCTGATTATCATGTGACATGGCATGCTGTATGGGAAGCACGTAGGGACCGACGAGTTCCATTTTCTCTAGCTGATGATGATCTTCCCTCTGTCGAGTACTTTAAGTGGTACTTGCTGCATGTACATAGATTTTTGTCGTTTGATAGAGGCCCACAAGATGCAGAGCTTAGGGACTTACCTGATGGTGTACCACTACATGCCCTCCCAGCACCTGACATAACACACCCTGATGACGTTCCAGATAGATACTCTTTCATACGTCGTTTGCGTGTAGGTAACGTGCCAGTAGATGTCAATACCGTGATGAGACGCATATACCAACCGACATCCCAGCATATAATGAAGAACCTGATGCAAATCTAACTGTATAGCATACTACACACTACGCATACCACCCGATACCTACATACCACAGCCACCACTTCATGTCAGGACCTAGCCAAATATTCCTTTTTGGGTGGTCTACGAGCTGCTGCTCAATCGATTAGTTATGAAATACCATTAACTCTATGTGTGTTATCAATATCTCTACGTGTTTAGTTGACCCATATCCTGACATAAGAAGTCCAATAGGAGCAATACTTGAAATAGCAATCCATAAAAAAACACCGATATTAAGGTCAGATAAAACAAAGTTATAATTAAAAGGAATTACTAAATAACTTATTATAATTGATATGACTGATATGAATGGTCCGATACTGAAAAAATTAATATCTTCTCTAGATGGAATAAGATTCTCCTTGAAAAGTAGTTTTGTTCCGTCTGCTAGAGCTTGAAGAACTCCAAAAGGACCAGAATATTTAGGTCCAATACACTGTTGTATCCCTGCGAATATTTCTCTTTCTAACCATACAATTGCTAGTACAACAGTACATGGCTAGTCCTTCTCAGCACCAATTTATGCCGGGCGCTAGCCAACCATGTATGACCCTGGGCCAGCATTTTATGGCAGGCCCTAGTCATCAGTTCATGTCAGATGCTGAGGTTACTCTAAGTCCTATGCAACATTTTGTCACAGGTCTAGCTTAGGATGATATTGCACGACATATATTGTTTATGTCGCCACCACTAGATAATCTATATCGACCATCACTAATACATATCCGAACTCCCACCTTTAATGGTTCATCAAAGGAGGAGGAGGAGCACACACCTGTCCAACAGTAGGAAGTAGATGATCAAAACATACATCAGCATGAGGAGGAACGTGTATACCAAAAACCTGTACAACAGATTGTATATCATCGTTGTGCAACAGAGAATTACCTTGTTGGACTTAGACGCAATAAACGTAGCTCATAGTCACATATGGTGGATAGTGATCTACTTTACAATTTTAATTTCTTATACTTTAGAATTTTAATTTCATGTATTTTGAAATTTAAATTTTATGTAGTTTATAATTTAAATTATTTATCTTTTAAAATATTATTTTTACATTGATATTATTTAATTATTATATAAAAATATTAATAAATTTAATTAAAATTATATTTTTTTAAATAAAGATATGCATCGTAAAAGTCAATTATAATCGAATTCAATTTAATAGAGAAGTCAATTATAATAGAGTTCTATATATTTCAATTCAGGATATTTATGTATAATTTAAAAAAATATATATATATATGTAATTTATTATTTAAAATATTTTATTTTTATAAAAAATCCGACAAATAGAGACTTTACACGAGGATAGAATAAAATATCTATTAAAGTAGATATCGTGATAAATAATTAAATATATTAACGTGGGGGTGAACTGAAAATAATTTAGTGAGGTGACGGTAATGGTGATGTGTGTGTAGGGTTTAGGGTTTTTGGTGTTGTGAAACGATGGCGTCGAGACCAGAGGTGGTTGCGCCGCCTGAGATTTTCTACGACGATGCTGAAGCACGCAAATACACTTCTTCTTCTCGTATCGTTCAAATTCAGGTTCTTCTTCTTCTTAATTTAATTTTCTTTTCTTTCTCTTCGAAAACAATTAATTCGATTTGGTGTGCGAAAAAGGCCACGCTGTCAGAGAGAGCGTTGGAGCTACTTGCTTTGCCCGATGACGGCGTTCCTAAATTGCTCCTTGATATCGGTAATTTTAATTAAATTTAATTATTTGCTGTCGCTTTCGTCAAATTTCTAGGGTTGATGAATGATCGAATGCTTTGTGTAGGTTGTGGATCGGGACTTAGCGGTGAGACACTCTCGGAGAGTGGACACCATTGGATTGGTCTCGACATTTCACCATCGATGCTCAGTATGCTATGTTATCCAATTTTTTGAATATTGTTATTCTATCTGTTTAGCATTTTGTTTGCTAATTTTTATTTTATTTTTTTGTTTATTCTTAGATATTGCGTTGGAGCGAGAGGTTGAGGGTGACCTTTTACTTGATGACATGGGTCAGGTATGCTATTTAATTAATTTCTGCTTAATCATCATCATTGTTGTTGTTATTATTAATATTTCCAGTTTAATGTTATTATGTTCTAATTCCGTGTTATTGTTAATACTCTGTGTGGTTTTTTCCCCTCTTGTCATCTGGTTGATGTTTGTGTGCGGCGAAATATTTTGTTCTCTTAAAATAGAGAAGAACATGTCTGCTCTGCATCTTACCTTACCGAATTTCTAATGCTTTATGTTTGGTTTCAGGGTTTAGGGCTTCGTCCAGGAGTTATTGATGGGGCCATCAGTATCTCTGCTGTTCAGGTGTGCTTTCAATATAAATGAGAAAAATTAAACTGAAGCCTGAAAAAGATTTTTACAGAATGAGCTCTTTGTTAAATTAAAAATGTACAGTTTTTGGACTGTGTTTGAGTCAAGCTCTTAAAGACCGTGGAGTGAAAGAAATGATACTTAGTTATAACGTGTCACTGTCTACTGTAAAGTTACATATTTTGAATGCATAGCTCTTGTGTGTTCCATTTTGATTTGTTTTTTTCCCCATGTGAACAAGTCTTGCTTCTCTACCAAGTTTGATTGGGGGTATCTCATTTTCATTCTTAATTCTGTGGACTTCTATATGATAATGCAGTGGTTATGCAATGCTGATAAATCCTCACACAACCCGCGTTTACGATTAAAGTATGTTCATTTACTTTTTAATTGTGCTACTTCTTATATCTATACTTTTTACAATTAGGGTCTCTTTAAACTCTTAGGCATTTGGAAACTTGCACAGTTCTGCTTTTCCTTGGGTCTCACGGTCTATAGTGAGATTGGGTTATGCTGGAATCTATCACCTTTCTCTGTTGCTCTAAGAATATATGAACTCAACTTTTTGTGCAGGGCTTTTTTTACTTCTCTATACAAATGCTTAGCAAATGGAGCTAGAGCAGTATTTCAAGTGTATCCTGAAAATCTAGACCAGCGTGAATTGATTTTAAATGCTGCTATGCATGCTGGATTTGCTGGTGGTATAGTGGTGGATTTTCCACACAGGTAAGAATACATAAACCTTATAACAGTTTTTCTAACATGTTTATTGAAAATCACAAAATCCAATGCATTGATAACATTTAATGTTACAATTTCTGATAAAATCTTACTTTGTTGATTTCTTATTGTGTATCTTTAGGCAAATGTTAGAAAAACTGACCTTACACCACTATAGCTCAATTGTTTCATAAAAAATAATGTACTGGAAAAATATTATCTGCATTTTTGTGTTTATTCTATCATCAGCACAGTTGCTTTTGTCTTCCACTGATTGGTTGGTGATGTAATCATTAGTTTCTGGTCAGTGGAGTCACGTTAATGGACTGAGATAAAATGCGTAAAACCTTTTACTGAGATTAAGTGAAAATATATTATGAAACTCAAATTTTGTCTATAATCCCTTCCTTCCTCTATTCTCATGTCACTGCTTGTTTTTCTTAGCATTATTTGTGAGAACCAGCAGAAATTAATTAAATATCTTAAAATGAATCATCTTAAGATGTATATTTTCCAAGCATGAAAAGTGCAACACCCCTAGCTGAGGGTGGAGCCATCATTTTTTATTGAATTTGAGGCAGCTAAATATTAGATTAATTCAAGTCCAAAACAATTGAGACAAAACAATATTAAAGAAAAGTCTGATTTGTCAACATTTCACATTCACAATAAAAAATAACAAGTAAACACAATGATAGGCAAATACAAAAAAGAAAAATGTCTGAACATTTTATCAAACAAATTTTGGGTAGCCAGTGTATTTTTTGGGTGTAGCCAATCATATTTATCTTAGCTACTTTGGGAGGCTTAAATAAAATTTGCTACCCCTGGACTGCCCCCATCATACGCTATTGGTAAGGAATAGACAAGGATGATCACAAATGAGTTTATTATCTGGAAATACATGCATGCATTGTTGTTTCACTCCTTTCTTTATATTCTTATAGATTTATTACTGATGGCCAACACTCCTAATATTGCATCTGAATGTAAATGTGTAATGTTTTGTTTGATGGGGTATTTAGCTATGATTTCTTTTGGAAATCATCTGCATCACAGTTTAGCCTTTTTGAGCATGGTGTTTCACTAACTGGAGAACAATTGTTTTATGATAGCACCAAGAGAAGAAAAGAGTTTCTTGTTCTCTCATGTGGTCAACGATCAATAAATGCATCCGTATCCAAGGGTAAAAATGAAGGTGGGGAAATTTGCTCTGACGATGACAGTGAAGATGAAGAAAATCAGACAGTGAGTCTTGCCTCTTGTGAATTCAATTCATATAATGAACTCTTTAAAGAATAATCCTAAAAAAGTGACTTTCCTTACAAGGCACCTGATGTTGACTTATGTCTTATTTGATTATTAGTTGGCTTTCATTTCAAAGCATCTTTGCTTTGTTTGATTAGTTGGTTTCTCGGTTGTCTTCATAGAAATGCACCTAATCTTAAATTTATTTCAGACTTTGGAAATGCAAATGATGTTCACAAGTTATGTATGCCTTTTTGTACCCGTCCTTACTCACAAGCTGATGACTAGTTTATTAAACAAAAAAAAATGCTGCAGGTATGTATCTCAGACAGGCATAGACCACGGAAAAAGCAGAAAAAGAATAATAAGAGCGGCAAGGGAAAGGAGTGGATACTAAGGAAGAAGGAGCAGATGAGAAGAAGAGGAAATGCTGTTCCCCCAGATACCAAATACACAGGTCGAAAACGGAAGGATCGATTCTGACTTTGTTTGGCATTTGCTTCAGAGTGTTGCATATTCCTAGTCACATTTATTATTTGATTATGGGGATTACGAATTGTATATTGATTATGGGCTTCAGAATCCCGTCCTGAAGGATCTTTCACGCTCGTTCCTGGCAGTCAAATCTGTTCGATCATGAGCGGCCTTGGAGATTTTTGTAAACTAATTATGCGGTATGTTGGATATTATTTTTAGCCCGGGATCCTGACCCATTTTGCCAATGAATTTGTACGTCCTTTACTCCTTTTAAAATACAGATAAAAAAATGTCACTTTTGCTTTAGTTGGTATTTGGCAAACTTTATGCATTTATTATTATTTTTTTTGGAGTGTTATTGCATGCCATTGCGCGGCAGATACACACTGGAGATGTTATTTTCTTAATATAACATTTATGATTATATTAACACGGTCATTTGAATTGATTGGCAAATAAGAGAAACATTTTCCACTAAACATGACAAGATAATATGGTTTTTTAGCTAAATATTTTTTGGTCAACAATTTATCAAGTAAGCTTAACTGAAAAAATCGAAAACTTTGATCATATTGAGCTCAGAAAAAGTCTTCGGGTTCTTCTCGTTCGAAAACCATCGTTTTTCCCGGTCGTTTCCATACAAATAATTAGAGAAAACTAAATCCTAAGCAGTACTTGAGTTGATTGTTTGCAAAGACAATCAAAAGCTTTAACACCCTATTAAAACAACCTCACAACGAACTTTATCATAGGTTCTCCAATAATTTTAATTTTATTTACAGATACTGTACTGAAGAAGCACTACATCTATAAATAAAATTAAAACAATAATAAAATTTACCATGAAGTCATCCCCACCCAGTCATAACTTAGTTATTGTTATATGTCGTGCTCATGCATAACTTACAAAATTCCTTTTAATTTTGAACATAGCGCCATGCTTTTTGACCTTGAGCTCAAGCTTGCCAAAGATCAGCACCACACTCCAATATCTGGCTTCTTCCTCCGGACAAATAGAGTATTTTCAAAACGCCAATCATTTCACTTAATCATGCCCAATTAAATCAACATGTAACCACTCCACAAGGACGAGAAGCAGATATTGAGAAACAAGAATCCTTGACTGTACCTAGCCCTTTTCTAGAAAACCACAGTAAGCAGAGATCTTCCAGTAAATTTACATGTGGAAGGATTTCCTTCCAAATAATTGCACTCAAACCATAATACAAACCAATTACTTAAATGACATAATTACATCAAGTTTCACATGTATGCATACACCAATATTTATCGAAGCCACGAATGTTGAAACTACCAAGGCGCAGAAGATATGAAGCCTCGGGAGTAGTAGCGAAGGTTTATTAGGAGGCCCAAAGATCAGTTGTCTAATCTATCTCCCGTTATACAGAATCCATGTTAGTTGCGGTGCCACGGAAGCATCGTACATGATCCTCTCTCTATTGCCATCATGATCCAGGTGTTTGGTTCTCTGCATTCAAAATATATAGGATAAGCATAAAAGGTGGACTACCGGGGTTGCCCCTCTATATTTTCTATTCGCTTTATATATTTAATTTCTCATTTGGCAGTGGGTTGACAAGTGAAAAAAGCAAATCCAGCTTCCTAATTTCACAAATTTAAGCAAATGGCTTGTTTGATTTTGAAGCTTCTACAAAAAATCAACATAATATGTCGAAAGAAAAGAGGTAAGTCAGAAGAAGGAAACCTTGTTCTGTTAGGTGAATGATTATCTAGATTTTAGTTTGTTCATGTACCCCTAAAGGTTCTTGTTTTTTAGTTTACGTGCAATTTGTCAAATTGCTTGCATTTAGATTTCATAATTTCCCAATTGTCCAAATTAAGTTCCTCATCCAATGTTTTATCCAATAATTAACAGGAATATAATGATGATTGACAAAGGAAAATGAATAATTTTTAAAATGCACTCAAAAAGCTTCCATTACAATGAATACATTCTGTTTTTTCTTTTAAAAAAAAAAAAAAACTATTCACATTTTTTATGCATTTTTTATCTGTAAATCTTATACAAATCAATGCAATCACAATTCTGTTCCATTTCCATTAAGTATGTTATAAATAGAATAGGAAAGAACAAGTACTACTTTTAGTCAAACTCTCTTCAATATACCAAAAATGAGCCAATGCCACATGGACAGAGCTCAAGCATATTTATCATAATCACCGTACCTACCCCATTATATATTACTAGAAGAATGCAATTGTGCTTTATATGTAAAAGAACCAGGATTTCTGTATTGTTAACCAAAGTAAACCGAAGTACTAGGGTGTACATACCTTCTCCAAGTAGCTGTTCAAACCGAGCCACAATATGCTTTCCGTAAGTGTATTTCTTCAAAGCATGAGCATGAAGTCTTACGCGAGAAAGTAACATTGCTCGCTGATTTTCAGAACAGATCTCAAGAACTTTCTGGACCACATAATTTGCAAATTGGTCTTTCATCATTGTCTACAGTGAAATTAAGAGTGGTGTAGTAAGCAAGAGTAAAAACCACGAAGTCATGGGTTACACCAGTTATAAATGAACCAATTAGTTATAGCATAATCACATAATATGTAATGCTCAAGGACTTCCTGCCATTGTAATAATTTGGAAGACCTTAACAATACCAAGTAAGGTGTAATAATCATCATAAATTGAAGGAAAGAATCTTAGGGTAGTTTTAGAGTCTCAAAACCAACTACAAAAGGAACCTTTTAAGACTTTAGATCAGTCAAATAAAGCAGCAAATCAATAGCCATAAAAGCTCTCTGACGTAGTTATTCTGTCAGTCCTAGATACCACATAATAAACTAGTAATGGGAACCTATGTACCACTTTATACCCTAACTCTTGCTGACATGGAGACAGGCATTTTAAGCAGCAGCATATATGTGGACAAAAAAAAATGGAAGTGCACTGATTACTCATGAATGAGCTAAATTTGGATGATACTATGATTATACTTATTTTAAAATTTGAGAAATAAACAATAAGATGGTCCATTTACCTGAAAGAAAAAGGAATAATCACAGGACAAAAAAAGGATTACAAGGAGACTTACATTTATGGGTATAAGTGTTTCCAGGAAGACATTTGCAATGTTTAAGTTGAGATACATCTATTGACAATGCTAACTAGCAAAAGATTTGGGTAATTACAATTGAATATTCAATTCAAACTATCCAGGCATAGGGATGAATTAATCAAGTGGATCTTGAAAATAAAATGCTTGATAATTCAGTTCAACAATTTCCCTCACCTTTTGAGGATAATGTATTATTTCTGTACAATGGAACACCTTTGCTGGGTATAAGGTTAGAAAACAACAAATCACGTGCAGCCTCTACTTAAAAAGTTGTGCAATTTCTGTCCCTGCCTAATAGCTTTACGCAATTTATTTTTTAATTTGGTATAGCCTCTGAACAAACTCAAAACTAGATCCGAGTCACTTAATAAATATTTAAACTTGAAGATGATGTGTGCTGACCCTTGGGTATGAGCTATGCGGGGCTGTGCTATAGATCAACCAATGCTTTAGGTTATTACACCCCCCCCCCCCCTTCTCCTTTCTTTTGGGAGGATTTCTTGTCTTACAATATGCTATATATAATAGATATATGAACATTCTATTAACTAGTAAATGTGATTAGCCTCGAAAATTGAATGCTTACCAATAAATTATCATTTTGTTTGTCATGTCCAACAATCTCTGCAATTAACAACTGCCGTTCAGTTGCATCACCATACTCCAAACATTTCTCAACAACATTTGATGCAAACTTATGCTGGCTTAATTGTACAATATGTCCTGACAGCTTGCTAATAATTTGGCTCCTTTCCTGAGGCTTTCCTCTCTCCAACACATGCTGTAATGACATAAGCAGAGCATCATAACTAAAGAAATGAAACAAAAATTTACATATACAAACCATAAAAATATCTCACAAAAATTAGAAAATGTTATCCAGGACAACCCCAGAATTTATCTGTATCATTGCAAGCATAGTAATAATATTCTATAAAGCTATTTGGAAAGGCATTATTAATTAACACATATACACAATACAAGTATTCATTCAAAGGCCAAGGGATGGGGGATAACCTTAAACATCCCCTCAACCAAAAATTAAAATACATGCACACTTGTGCGCACACACATGCTCATCAATAACATCTGTAAAATTTAATTAGAAGATCATGTGTGGGAATGGTTTGGGTTGTCCCCTCCAAAACTTTCAAAACAATCTTTGCACATTTATACTAACTCTAGTCATCAGCACAGCCCCATCTCACATACTTGTATTCAGATTTAGAAACATTTTCTTATACCACAAAAACAAACAACAATCTAAGTCTTATTTCAATAAGCGAGATTGACTATATAAATTACACGATGCCATTGAACTTGGTCAAAAACTAAATTCTTAAAAATTCAAAAACTAAATTCTTAAAAATATTATTAATTAATAGATATCTTTTAATAACTCTACTAAAGTTCTTTGACAGTTTTCAATCATCGTTTTTCACTGTAAGTGTCATTCCAATATTCTCACAAATACAATCATTTACTATTGTTATTTCTCACATTACCACTCATCTAGCTTAATATTTTCATTTTTGTCACCCACTTTTTTCTCGTGTTATTCTATGGCAGTCTTGATTAAAAATAGAGAATAAGTCAAAGCAATACCCTCTACCTCACCTCACCCAAAGCAACCATTGCAAAACAAAATTTATAAATTATGCAGAATTTCTTTGAAATGGGGTAACTGCTTATATAAGATGAAATACAAGAGAAGATGATCAAGAAATTATAGAAGAAACACAAAAACCAACAGAAAAAACCATCCAAGCAGAAAAAGAATATGGAAACCAATGATTTAATTTGAACATCATGTCAAAAAGTGATCTGGCAAACTGAAAGTGAAAAGGAGCTTAGGAACAAAAGTAGGTTAAAATAGAAAAAATAAAATAAAAGGAAAAACTTTGAAGAGTGAAGCTACAAAGCCTTGACAGAACAGTAAGAATTGTTGTGTGTTGCTAGGTCATAGATTTGAGTTGTGGAATCAGCTTCTTGCAAATGCAAGGTAAGGCTGCTTACAAAAGACCCAAAAGAGCTTCTTTCTCAATTCATAGCATCAAATTTCCTTTTAAAAATCTTCTAAGAGTGAATTAGCAATGTAGCATATGCTAAGACTCATAAATCAAGCTATTCAAAGTCAGAGCAGGACTGTTATACAAGTAATCAGAGCTTGCTGCTTGAAGCCACAAACCTGGTTAATTCTGTAATGCAGACAGAGCATATGTAGCTTGTTATAATTGAATAAATGATAGAAAAGGCATGTCTATACCTCCAACTTAATTCAGTTTCTACTATGCATCATGATCACTACTTGCTTCTAATAATCAGTATTGCAATTAACAGAGAAAAAAATAGCAACTAACCTGAGTAACATAATTGCCATACTGGTCCTCAGCAAGAGTAAAAACTGACTCCAAGATTTCATCCACAATAAACTGACATTGAACTTCATTTGAACAATGCTCTAGGACTCTCTACAAGAAATATCGTCATGGAACTGAACACAATCAGAGAAATGTCAATTTCTTGTATGGAAAAGGTAAATTCAATAACCTTACCTGTATGACTCGGCAACCATAGGGATGCATAGATAGAATAGCAACTTGCCCACGGAATGCAGATATTATAAAGCCAATTTTTTTGGTTGGAATAGATTCAACGCATTTCTGTATTACATGATTCCCATTTTGGTCACGAACACATCTCATAACATGTCCATCCAGCTCATAAACAAGCTGAGCTTTCTGTTCAAGATCGATAACCTCAAGTGCCTGCACAGGCACAAAATTGAAATAAATATAATAGTATTAAGCTCTCAATTCAAGGCTTGATTTGTAGCCATAACTTTTCTCTACTATCAACATTCTTCACTAACAAACAAATCACACTTTGGAAGAAAACAAAGAAACGACAATTTTATGAGAAAGCAGTCTGTCACTCTGTCAACCTTCAATTGTGCCCTTACCCATTGGACATTCTTCAATGGAATAATCAAAGCCAAACACATTAGCAGATCACAAAGTCCAAACAATGTACGACTTGTGGGACAGAAAAAAATGAAAAAAGGCATTCCCTTTGCTTTCAATAGCCATATTTATTGAAAGGAGTGTTAGGAATACACTTTTAATTATTGGCTAAAATTCATTTAAAACTATTAAAGCAAGAGAGAGAAACACTAAATTAAGAGTGAGACCCACACGATTTTTGTAGTTTTAATAAACTTTAATCAATAACTACAAAAGTGTTGCTAGCATTTCGATAGCGGCGCTATCGCTATGACACAGACTCTAGTTGCCACAGATCTTCCCTACCAGATCATTTCTCCATCATAGGTGGTTTTGTGGGTGGAAACATGGATTTTTGCAGTGCAACAGTGCCGCTACAGAGAAATGGCAGATCTCTCTCTCCCCCCCCCCCCCCCCCAAAAAAAAAACAAGAGGGGGCAGGTGTTCAGGGTAAAACAAACTTTTTACCCCTTTTCAAAGCTCTTTGAAACCCATAAGTCCATAACCCCACATTTTTTCTTCGCCCTCCCTCTGTTCAACACTTCTTTCACTCTCTTGTATCTGTTCTGCTCCTTTCTCTGCTCTAGCAGAGGCACCCATCTCCAGCAACTTTTCCAGTGGCATCCTCTATACTGTTCTGCGTTTCTACACTGCTGTCTCTGTTTGTTTCCTTCACTTTACTTACTTGTATACTTTGATAAACTAACAACCAGACCTATGATTTTTTGTTGATAATCAAGAATATGCTACGAATTATGAATTTATGAGAATTTTTTAGCATTATCTATGCAATTTTATGCATACATACAGATTATATATATAGTTGAAATGAATGAAAAATATATTTGTTGTATTTCATGAATGAAGAGCACAGTATTTATATACAAATGTAACAGAATTGATACCTGGAGTTTTGGGATTAGGATCTATCTATCTAAGGAAAGTATACAACAAATCAGAAGAATATCAAGCTAATATCTCAACAAATCAGCCCCATTTTCAAATTGTATTTTGCAAAACACTGGAACTCTAGTAAATGCCGAAGTAGGATCCTCACATATCCAGATCAGATCACTAATAAATCTCAATCATAAATGCTATGATTCAAAATGGTAGGAACAAAGTCATAGTGACAAAAATCCATGAGCATTTCTTGTAACCAGATTGCAATAGCTTTCAAGACAAGCAGCTTAACTAAATACATAGCAACATCTTAACACTGCATGAATCAATATTAATTACATACCTTTTGGATTACACGACAGCCATACATCTGCAGACTTAAAGGCAGTATCTGACCGAGAAGTCTATTTGCAAGTTCCTTCCTCTGCTCAGGGCTTCCATACTCAAAAAACTATGTACAGGGAAAAATGCAAATTAAAGCATAACAGATTCAAGACAACCATTAAGTTAGTTAATAAAATGTACATTTCAAAACACACCTTCTGGATTACATAGTTGCCAAATACATCAGTCATTAGTTTAGAAGTATGTGGAAGAACCTCTTTGAACACTAGTTCCTTCTCTTCGACACCACAAATTTCCAACTTCTGCTGTATAAAACGGCTCCCATGCTGATCAGTGCTGGAGTTATAAACCATGGTGAACTTAATTTCCAAAGCCAAAAAATTGATAAAAGTGAAAGGGAGAACGATAATGAAAAGATTACTTGCCTAAATTCAACAATATGTCCAATAATATCAGACAGCTCAAATCTGCGACCCTTGCCAGATTTTAATTCTTCTAGAAAAATAACAACTTTGGGGTCATGAGCACTGTCAAAGCCTCTCTGACCTTGCCAT
Source organism: Abrus precatorius (assembly GCF_003935025.1). NCBI lineage: Eukaryota > Viridiplantae > Streptophyta > Magnoliopsida > Fabales > Fabaceae > Abrus > Abrus precatorius. The sequence continues at coordinate 32,884,119 of NW_020874428.1, read as the reverse complement.
CCAGACATTAAACCTCCATTTTTCCCAGAAGCTGGAGAGAGTTTCATTTCATTCCTTCCACCTAGAAGGCCAGGACTGCCTTCTGGGTATCCAGATAGAACAGGTCTCGAAAGTGGTGAACTTGGATACTGGGCTACAAAACCCATATTTGAAGGCTGTCCAAAATAACCTGGCATCATTAGCCCACCTCTATTAGAGTTCAAATTAGCACCACTTCTCTGATGATGTAATTTTTTGTCATCCAAGTACACACCACTATGGGGCCTTTTTTGGGAATCAAAGAGGCCAATTTGGCTACCAACACTTGCTCTAGGTGCCAGTGGATGACTAGAAACACCATATCCTTCCACAAAAGGTTGCTGATGATATTGCATGTAAAGTGGATCACTGAAAGAAGGATGAAGAGGAAATCCAAATTGTCCAAAAAACTTGTTTGAGTGTATCATCTCAGCTCCATGTGAAATGCTTCCTGCAGTAGAAACCCCTGCTGCTTGGGGAGTAAAACTAGAACCAGTAGCCCCATCAACAAGTGGTACAGCACCATGAGGAGGGTATGCAGCAATATATGGAGGAACAGCTGCGGCATTAAAAGGGTATCCACCTACGTATTGGGGAGAATATATCCCTGAAGCCTGCAAATTAGCATAAAATGGATTTGCTGAGGTCATATAAGCTGCTGCTGTAGCATATAGTGGTGGTGTAAACCCTGATGGCTGCAGTACTGGCTGGACATCAGACAAATTGTGATGGGGCTTGTGAAGAAACTGTTCCATACCAACATATGCACTTTTTTCATTTTGAGAATTGGTGCTAGGAACTTCACATGGATTGTTTTGTTGGTGATGTTGCGTCAAATTATTCTGGACGCAATTTTTCCATTTATCATCATAACTTTGGCTTTCTGAATTTGGTAGATTAGATACACTAAGAGCCCTTAATTGAGATTCCATGATTGTAACATCTAAATCACTAAAGCCCATGCTTCCAGTGAAGCTGAGAGGTGATGAACTTGTGACAGGGGCAGGGGAAACAACAGTTGATGTCAGCCTTAAATCATCTGCACCTATGGTAGGTTTTGCAGCATCTAGTGTGGCGATAGGAGAGTCATGAGAAGAACTGATCAGCTCATCCACAACTCCAAGAGATTTATTATATACAGGTGACATGGAAGGGGGAAGATCTTCCTGAAAGTTTGAATTTTAAAACAGAACAAAAAAATCATAAATTCACCATCAGTGAATTTGTCTGGAAGGGGAAACAAAATAAAAAAAGATAAAGTGATTGACTATTGTCAAATCATAAACTCAACCACTTACAAAAAAAGGAAAGTTATCACAAACTTGGGAATTAAGATCAGTACACACTACACAGTACCCATTACAGCAGCAGCAGGAAAGGGGCAAAAAAAAGGGAAATAAATGCAGCCGAAAGTAAAATCCTGACAAATAATTTTTTTTTAATTGATGTCACAGTAATCACCAGTACTAGATTTTTGAGCTGAGATGACGTTGAAGCTGCATCCTGTCTATGCCATTTTCCACTAGTCTTATCAAATTCATTATCATACAGCTGTTGAGTCGAATCATCCTCAGACTCCTCCTTGTGTGTTGCAAGAGTTCCTCGTGACAAATGAAAAGAACCTTTACTGCTATCATCTGCACAAGACAATCCCCATTTACTGTTAAAAGCCTAAAACTTCCAATCGATGCACCAGACAGGTCTTTTTACCATGATATAAGTGGAGGAGGAAGTTTAGTTTTTAAGTTGACATCAGAACATTAATATGCCTAATAAGCAACATCTAGTAATCTGCTTCAGACTCACATTTTTGCATAGCTCTGTTCTGCAATCCCAAACTCGCATTCCGGGTGGTGTTCTGGGATAGTAGATTTTCTATTGCCAGAAATGAGCCCTCCATGCTTGGAGGTGCACTGCCACTGCGATTGGGTACCACATCCTTTCCACTGCCTCGAAATCCATGGCCCTTCAAAAGTATCCCCAAATCCTCTGTTGCCATGTGATGGGAAGATGGTGAACCAAAAGTTGCAGCTTCCTTAAGAGACGGCCATTTCCCCCCAGCTTCAGAGATCCTGATTGGACTCTCGGTTGCCATAATACTGGAAAATTAGTTAACCCCTTCTTTTGTAATGAAAACACGAAATATCATATTGCCTCCTAAAGTGCACCAAAAAAGAGTTGCATCAGCGTAAACTTCTAGTGAGAGATAAATTTACAGCACAAGAAACAAAAACAGTAACGAAATAATATAGTGGCAAAAGGAGTAAAGCCATAATATAATACTTAACACAAATTTGCAGAGATATAATGCAAAATCTCGCATAACAATAAACAGAGTTAAATTATGATACTGTGTTGTTCCTTAAAGTCATAACAAGTTCACTGCTCAAAATTCCATTTCAAACTAAAAAGTTCTTCAACTTCATCAGCAACCAAACTAGAAACATGCCAGCCACGATCACGGAACGAGTATCATCACCAAGCACAACAAACAAATCAAAATACCTAGTATAATTTAACAATTTGTAATTTCATAATAAGAAAGGGAAAAAAAACAAACGAAATTCACAAAATACAAAAGAGAGAGAGAGAGAGAGAGAGAAAAAGTTAGTGCATGAAAATGGAGAAAGCACGAGAATAAAAAAGAAAGAGTAGTTGAAGCATGAAGAAAATGAACTAACGTTGGTTTTGGAGCATGTTCTTAAGGTGGTGAAGAATGAGAGAGTCTGAAACCCTAGATTCTTTTTGGAAGCAGGATTTGGAAAGAGAGAGGGAGATGAGGATGAGCGTGACTGAATTGATATGTAATGTTATGTTATAATTAATATTTGTTTATTTATAGTTGGTGTTATGGGTCAAATGCAGTGCAGTGCATGAGAAGAAGATTTTAAAAGTGCGTTTGTACTAAGTATGTACACGGAAAAAAAAGCGCTACTTCCAGCCTCCGTTTTGCTAAATTCTGTGTTGTGCTTTGCTTTGGGTGCTTGTGGACCGTCAGAATAGGACAAAGATGGAAATGAAGTGGCCAAATTAATCATTCCCGTAATAATACACATTACACTTACCATAGTCCATTATTTATATAATCTTTTAACTTTAAAAACATTAGTTAATAACATTATCTTTTTTATCAATGTTTTATTATTTTTCTTATCTCAATGCACAACTCCGTGCAACACGTGTAAATAGCATGCAACTTCCTCTCCTAGAGTTTCCACCTGCGGCTAGCACTGTTAAAGAGCTTCTGCATTTTTTTTCCCATGTGCCTTGCGAGTTTGAGTGCTTTACATTGTAAAAGATATTCTTTTTCGGCTTTCCACAAATTAAATTGAAATTTTCATGAGACTTGTTGTATTCTTCTGTTGTTTTCTATAATATTTGTATTTTATAAAAGAGTATTTCATAAAATAAGCAGTAAATAAAATAGTATATGTTCTAAAATATAAAAATTTATTTAACAATATTTTTATAAAAAAATATTAAATTTATAATATCTTTTTCTATATTTTAAAAGTGTTCTTCAATAATTGTTAATACTTTTTTTAATTAAAATTTATTTTTAAATAATATGAGAGATTAATACAAATAGTATATTTGCTATAGTCATCTAAAAAAGTAACTATTTGTTTAATTTAATTTATTAATAAGTTTATAAATAGATAATTTTTTACAAATTTAACCAAATGTATATTAAAATGTACAGATATTTTATTGAAACATAATATTAATGAAAAAAAACACAATGAATGTCTTTATTTTAGAGTCTTTTACATAAATAGAAGAAAATAAATTACATATTATGTAAATCTTCCACATTAAACATGTTTACATAAATATTTTTATTTTAATATAATAAAAGATGATTAAAATTTATTTTCGTGTAAAAGATAAGTTCCTTCGAACCATTAAAAAAAATCAATTATAATCAACTTTAATCTATGTAAAGAGATGTGTAAGAAATTGATTATAATAAACTTTAATTTACATATAAAAAATATATAAAAAGTCTAATACAACATATATAAAGTGTAATTTTTAGCTAACATTTTAGCTATTAAAGTTAAATTTTTTGGTTAAATAAATATGAACACCTTAGCAATAATAAGACACAGTCTAAAAGAATAAATACACTTAAATTTTTCATCACTTAGAGCCACAATTTCAACTTATCACACGAGTTCCCACAAAAAAGTAATGTTAAAGTGACTTAAGAATTAAAATTCATATAAGAAAGAGTGCAAGTTTTGTAAACTCTCCCTCGTACTTATTGAGACATCATATTGATTTTCACACAATTCTTAATGGTAAGACAATAGAGTTAGAGGAAATGTTGGAAGAAGTAACATGCATATAATTAAAGTCAATTACAACTATGTTTTCTCATCTACACTAAAGTCAATTATAATTATCGTTTTACTTATTATTCTTACATAAATCAAAATTAATTATAAGTAACTTCTCACACATATTCTTATGCAAACTAAAAAAAAAACTTATTTTTTGTATAAAAATTTGATTGTAATCAATTTCTATTATACTCAAATTAAAACATCTATGTTAACATAATTAACTTGAAAGATTTGTGTAATATGTAATTTAATTTATTTTATTTATGTAAAAGACCCTTATTTTATATTTTAGTTTCCATTTCAAAGAAGAGATTTTATGTTTATTTTAAGCTTTGAAATATTAATTTCTAGATAAAACAATATTACAAATGGGAGCCCTCTATCAAGAAAGTAAAATATTTAAAGGAGTTATTCCTTTCATAATTCAGTACTTGTATTTTTAAAATTAAATTTATATAAAAACGATATCTGAATTATGTTTTTTATATATAATAATTAACTTTTGTTAACTTTTTATTAAATTTGTTATAAATTATGTTAAATAATTTTTTTTTATTACTTTACACAAATTTTCAAATTCTTCATAAATTTTGTGTTCATGTTTATAAGATCCACTCATTACCTTATATAAATTTTTAAATTTCTATAAATATTATTATTCATATAAAAATTAACAATACTTAATTTTTTTAAATAAAATATGTTTTGAAATTACTGTATTTTATTAATTCTGTATTAATTTGGTAGATATTATTTAAAAAAAAATACTATATATATATATATATATATATATATTGTAAGACTATTAACTAGTTTATTTATAAATATATGTTTTTATTATTATTCTCACCATTTTATACTCATAAAATGAAGCAAATACAATTTATTTATGTAAAATAATTAAAGTTTAATACACAAACAATTTTAATAAATAATTAAAAATAATAAAATTAATAGTGAAAGTTGATGTAAGTGTCAAGTGATTTGATATTATATAAGCAAAATCTCGAATTCAGATTAAATTGTTTGGGATAAAAAAAAGAAGTAATGAAAATTTATCTATTTTTAACATGTTTTAATGTTAGTATCAAACATTCATAGTAAACTATACAAAAATATTAAGCATAAACTAAAATGTTTTTTAAACTATTTTTTTCTCCAAGACATACAACACTGCACATCATACAAGTTTATATCTAATATATTTTTATTTAAAATGAAATTTAACAATATTAATACATCAAAATTAATTTAAAATTTTTAAAATAAAACTACTATGTATGGATTTTTGTTATGTGCACTGTTCTGCCTAAAACGATAAAGATATTATTTCTGATAATTACATTTTTAAAATATTACATTTGAGAATGAAAAAACATTATTAAAAACAAACACAGCTATAGAAAAATAGTAGAAATGAACCATAAAATTGTAAGAACAACTTACACGACAACTCTAATACCAAGTTAGTAAGGTGTTTAATGAAAACTTGAAACTTAATTTTAGTGTGAATTAATTTTAAATTTAGAACTTATTTTTTAAATTAAGATTATTTTTCTTCACGTACTAAAAAATTCCTCATAAATTTATATATGTTTATGCCAAAGTTGGATAAAGTTTCATTTTGAGAAAAATTAAAAATCTGTAAGTTAATTTTAACTAACACAAATTTTAATATAATTTATCTCTTTAATACTCCTTTGGTTAGCATTCGAAATATGTAATTAGATAGAATTGATTTAAAGATAGTGGCCCATTTCCTGAAACAAGGCCCATTTTACTTAAAAAAAGAAAAAGAAGACGAAAGCAATGCAAGAAAGCCAACAAAATTCAAAGAACCCTAAACCTCTGCGGAGTTGTGGATGTTGATGCATGGCGGAAGTGAAGACTCTGGTAGTGAGGAAGCCCTGCTTTGGCCTTCCAACTGGTTGCCCTCAATGCCTTTCTGCTTACATATATCTCAACTTCGCTCAAATTCCCTTCCACTTGGATTTTCAGCTAAACAACCCTCATTCTGGTAATTAACACCCCATTTGCCCCTTTCTCAAATTCCCTTCTCATATCATAAAGTTTTATTTTTTTATCATTGTTTGCTTATTGCTATGCACTTCTTAATTGCCAATGTCTATCTTGTTTTTTTTCTGTCTTGTGGTGTTTTGTTTAGATAAAATTCCTTACTTTGAAGTTGGTGACTGTGTGGTGTATAATAATGAGAGAGAGGGGATCATTGACTGCTTGAAGAAAGATGCTGGTGTAGTTGATTTAGATAGTGAGGTTTCTTCACTCCCTGAATGGATATCAACCAAAGCAATTCTCACCACTTGGCTTGCTGATGCTCTTGCCTATGAACTCTGGGTGGGGTGTGAAGCTTCCTCTGCTAATAGCATCTATTATTCTGATCTTCCATGGCCATTAGGGAAGGTTCTCTTTTGGAATAAGGCTCGTTGGGTAAAGCTGAAACACGGGATAACGAATGACAATGTTGAAGTAAAGAAAGAAAAGGTCAGTTTCTCTTCATACATTATGTTTGATATTTTTTTACCTTGCATCGTAGTTTTATTGTTTTGTATGTCTTTCTCCTTGATTCGGTATTTATGTTTATCTATTAGTGATGGACAGATTTATGAGAAAGCAAACTCTGCATATGATGCCTTGTCAAATTGCTTAGGTGAACAAAATTACTTGTTTGAGAACAGGTGAGTCATCTGACTGAGTTGCATGTGAATTTGTCAACTTATCTTTTGTTTGAGCAGCAAATATGTGTATTCATGTGCTTTATTTGGTTCATGCAGACCATCAAGTTTGGATGCTATTTTTCTCGCGCATGGACTCGTTGTTATTCAAGCTTTACCTGTAAGTATTAGTTAACCATGATTATGATGTTTGTTTCAAGATATTTACATCTTATAAATACTCTAATGGCTGCTTTGGTTATACCAGTCAATTAAAATTGGACTTAGATAGTTATGGACTCATGGTTACATTTTACACTAGGGGAACAATCATGAAGTTGGTCAAATTCTCAGAATATGAATGTTTTCAGTGTCCTATTGAATGAAGCAATGTAGCGCATTAGCCAATAATTGGGTGAAATAGAGTGCACACAGAAACGGGATTATTTTAGCTGTTAGGGAACCCATTTAGGTAATAGCCGTACATGAAGCATTTCCAAATGGTTATCTGCCAAATTTTGGCTTGAGTGAAAGACCATTGACTAAGATTGTGCTGATGGAATTAGGGTTGATATTTAAAAGGTTTTATCCTAAAAAAAGAACAATGGTCTTGGATAACAGAAGTCCAAAACTGGGTAATAAACTGTCAGTCTGTCTGCCAACCTCAATTTCACCATTCTTTTTGAAACTGTTAAACCTAGATATTTTATGCTGTTGTCAGGTCCATTTGGAGGATCTTGTACTTTGCCTCTTTGGGGTGTGGAACATAAGAGAATGAATCAGTTACTAGAAATAAAAAATTAATTGTAATGAGGCATGCAAGATGGAAAATTTTCAACTTAGACTTGTTCTAACGAGATGACTGAGCAAATGAGATTGATTTAGGATTTCTAGTTTTCTTCCTATTGAGGAATATGTAATTTTTAAAACAATCAGATTTTGGGTAATACTTCCGAACAATGAGACTAATATTTGGTACTAAAGCGTTCTAAGCCGCTGTACTCAGTTGTTTTTGCATTCTTCTGTACATGAGATTCCTCACTTTTCTTCTTAATGAAGATCATAGATATATGGTTTTGTTTTATTTGCATGTAGTGTGCATACTTATTAGAATCACTTAGACATTCATTTTGAGAAAATTTTAACTTTAGATCCTTCATTGATGTACCATCAGGAATGCTCAATACTGCGGATAAAGTTTTTGGAACATGGTAATTTAGTTAGATATGTGCAACGGTGTAAGACAGAACTTATAGAAGCTGCTCCATCTCCTTCCTCTGGCCCACAATTTCATACTGATGCATCATCATCAGCTTCCAAAAGTCATTCAACCTGGAGTAAGATATTTTCTGGATTTTGTATATGCACACTTTTCTTTTAGTTTTGCTTGATGACTTTACCTGGACTAGCAAAGTGGTGCTTTTTTCCCCCTTTGAGGTTGGGGTGGGGTTGGGGGGGGCTGTGTGTGAGGGTATAGATAACTACAACAAAACCCTACTGTCCCCGATGATTCTGTTTGAAGGCAGTGGCTGGAATGTAGTATTGCTGGGATAGTACCATAAATCATTTATAGGACTTCTTAAACAACGAGTGAAGCCAAAGTCATATGCCAATCATGCATAAATTATTTTCTCTTCAAATTATAGTTTTATCATCAATTACTTAAATCCTTATTTTATTTGTACTGATGATTCTTTTAAAATTTAAAATATGATTTCATGTTAGTGAAAAAATAAATTCCACTCTTAGATAATAGTAAGTTGATCATCCTCATTTTATAATATAAATTAATTCAAATATCTATTATATCAGTGTATGAAGACATAAATGTTTGAATTTTAAATGTCGTTTCAAATATCTATTATATATCACTGCATCCAGAATATTACCTAGGACTAGAATCACACGAGTATTAAGCTAGTTTTGTCATAGTTGAGGTTAACTTGATTACTGATTCCGGAAGCTTAAATTTGTAACTCTGTTACTCCATCATGCGCTTTGCATAATAATTATAACTAGAAGTAAGGGCTCATGGTAGTTGCCTCCTAATTCCTGAATTTTGGCGTGTTTTTGAAAGTTCTCCATGTCACCGGTCATGTGGATAATAGAACCATACAACCTTCTGAACAGTTTGCATTCAAAATATAGAAGAGTATGTGTGATTTCGGTTTAGAACACTAAATTTAATTGTGAAATAGTTTCCATTTGTGGTACACTGGCACTTATAACTTCTTTGATAATTTTTATTTATTTATCAGAATGTACTAATGTGAGAAATGTATGTTTGCTATTATTAATTTTTTGTCAAAATATATTTTCTCTTTCAAACTCATGTTCCTCTTCATGAAGTTTGATTTGTCATTTTTTTTATTAGATTCAAAGCCTAAGAACAAAACCAAAAGGGAGAAAACAAAGGAGGAGAAAACATTCAAAAGGAAGGCCAAATATTTTGTGGTAGCACAGTTGGTTGCAGTTGTTGTTTTCCTCACGCTTATGACTACATTTGATGATACTGAAGTGGACGTAGATGATGCTGATGGTGGTTATGATTATGATGAATGAAAATACATTCCTTTATTTATCTTCCTCTCAATTGCAAAGCCAAGGTTGCCAACCTGATAAAAACAAGTGTCTCCTTTACTTGTTACGATGCAAAATTGGAAAATTACATTCATTCTAAATAACTAATCATAAGATCCATTTTTGTATACACGAGTTCTATAAATAGATTGATCATTGGAATATGTTCTTTTATTGCTGGATTTATTGTGCAAATTTGCTTTTTTAATCAAACTATAATCTCAAATTATTTAAGCAAGATGGTTAATTGTAGAAAAATTGCATGCTGTAAATTCCTCGAGTCCAAACAGTGAAAAGGTCAAAATTCGTATTATTATGTGTGACATGTAAAATAGCAGCCGTAATTTTTTTTAAAATAGTCTTAATCTAACCCCTGAAGTTAAAAGGGTCTGACATGATTATAGTGAGGTTCTTTTTTGTCCAAAACCTAGCAACTAAAAGTCAGTTGGAGTCAGTGCTAATTTCAGTTAAATTTGGTGAATTTATTTTAGGAGACAGTTCTTCTGATGCCCATTTTTACAAAATACATTAACTCAACTTTTCTGAAGAGAAACAAAACTAGTTGTTAATTGGACCAAGCTGACAGTTAACCCCATCCAAATTAATATAATTTCTCCTTTATGTGCTCATTTGGAAACAGATAAAATGAAAAATACGAACCAGGGAAGAAAACAGAAGAAAATTAAGGGAAAGGAAAGGATGATGGAAATTAAGTAACAAGTTTCCTTTTCCCGTGTTTGAGTACTTACGATCCCCATTTCTAAACAAGTTCATGGTATCCCTCAGCATAATCAACAGCAAACTTTGCCATTGAGCATTACATGAAGATTCCTTATCTCCCTCCCCTCATTATAAACAATTCTCCAACAAGGGTGAGAGATTGGCATAAAATCTTTCCCTCCCCCCTTCCATTTTCCTTAATCTAAAACTACCCTAAAAAAAATCACATTCATTCTAAACTAAATAAATAAGCCAAAAAATGTGATATGTCTAAGTTCCAGTCCCACAAGAAATGTGCTGCAAGTTAACATTCTCCCATTTCTTAACGAGTTCATTGTATCCCTCAGCATAATCAACAGCAAACTCTGCCATTGAGCTCATAGCAGTTGACATACCAGCACAAAGTACCTTAATAGCAACATCAACCAATTTCTCAGTAGTCATTACCTCTTCTACTTCACCACCAACTTCCACCATTTGCATATTATCATTTGATCCAACTTGATTTCTTCGAGAATCTTCCCTTAGCTGTTGTGCATGAAGGGACCCTATACCAGCTGCAAAAAGGTCTATGGCATCAAGCACTGCTGTTTCTTGGATGGCATCTAGACGCCTTGACCACTGAACACAGAGTCCAAATAATGGGTGTGTGCCACTGGACCTACGAGGAGAGCATGCTAACTTTGATGGATCAGGCTCACATGTAACACATCTTAGAAGCCATCCAGTTAGAGCATGAATATAGGATCTTTGAGATGTGATCCACGACTCAAAGGTGTTTCGCCAATTTCTCAATTCAGTTTCAAGATTGGAGGAAGAACGAGCAAGCCTTTGTGGATCAGTTATTGATCTGGCGCACTGTTTTCTGGCATCTGTGTAAGCTAGAAGAATCTTAGCTTCATCTAAAGTTCTCTTTTGTGTCTCATGACATTCTGCCATCACTTTCCACATCTTTGCCAGCCTGTGGTTTTTTAGTATTAGCAAGCATAATATTTTATTTATAATCACATGCTGTGATGGTGTAACATTTTTCTTTTGATACCTAGACTTTCAAATTTAAGAACACGCATAACTGATTACTGAAGGTGTAATTTTATTAAGACAGGAAAGGCATGATAAAAAAAAAAATTCAATATAATTCAAGGCGTTGATACTATAAAAAGTAGAAACTAACTATTTATTGATTAATTACGTGCAAATTTACACAAGTTAGAAAAATCGCTGTCTTATTATTACCAAACAAAGAATAGCATTATAAGCATAGAGAAGGGGCATGAAGAATAAAATGGAGTATTAGCTGAATGTTTGAAGTATGAAAGTGAAAATACATTAATTTATGGCATAAGTTTCACAGTTCATAAAAAAAATAAAGTTGAATAGGAATAATGATTTTTCATACTTACCCTTGCATTAATTGATGAAGCTGGGGATGCAACTCTTCATCCCTTAGAGTTTCAATTCTCCGGGAAATAGCTTCAACTGAGTGTATTGAAACTGTTAGTTGGGTCTGAAGATCTCTAATGGTTGCTCTTGTTTTATCCACATAAGAGGGTTCCTCTCCATTCACATCATGGTTCCTGAGTTGCTGACATTTCTTCTCATATGCAATTCGAACACGTTCTCCAGACTGTTGAAGAGGAAAGTGGGCAAAGGATTAAGTTTTCCATTATTAAACTGTATGCAATCATTAGGACAATGACCTGTAATAATAATAATAATCTAATAAAATTTAAAGAAATGAGAGATTGAGAAAAATCACTGAACTAAATTTGTGCCTTTTCCAAACCCCTATTAAATCTCAAATTGAAAGATGTATATTCGTCAGTCTGAAGCATTATGATTTTTAATATTATCTAGAAGCTAAACCTCCTAAGATAATCACAAGCACTTTGACATATTATTTTGGTGGAATAGTACTAACTTTAAGCGTGTGCAGTTTTCAAATGTGAATTGATAAACCTCATAAGTGCATACTAATTTTGTTCATCCCTAAGTGATTGTTTACATAGCAGCTTACTGCAATGATAGAATTGAACAATGACAAACCAAGGGTTTAGCAAGTTTTTATTGATGACCAGATGGAAGAGTTGTAAGTTCCAATAGACTATATTTCAAGCAGCAACTATCTGTAACAGAGCATGTCATCTGAAAGAAGTTTATTCAAATACTTTTATAATGCATTTAATAGTTCATGGGCAGAAGTTCAGTAACAAATGTACCTAAAAGAAAAAAGGTTCAGTAATATACCTTGACTTCCTCATAGAGCTTCTTTTCCCAAGCATATAATCTGTCTAGTGTAGATTGATGACTAACAGCAAACGAACAATTTTCTTCTGACAGATCATCAGTGCCTTCAAATCCTTCATCCCCCGTGCTTGAAGAATTCATTAAAAATCTTGATGAGGATGAGTGTGAAGAAGCTGAGCGGAACAAAGCTACAGGGTTTAACAACTTTGATGCTGCAAAACAAAAAAAATAAATTCTAAATTTACAGGAGAAAGAAAAATGATGTGCTAAAATAAAATGAAAACTTGGGAACTAGTAAGATTGTTTCTGTATACAAGACAAACAATTTTTCTTTAGTGTAGATTGACTTTGGAAAGGGGAAGTAAGAAATAAAAAAAATGCTTTGGCCAAATGAACATTGCTAAGTTCTTGTTCTTACAGTAACCAAAAAACATGAATGTTATTCTTGAAATTTGAGGCTTAACTCACAATTATGAACACTACGAAATCCAAGAACACTTTCAACAAAGTGAAAATTTAAATATCATGCTTCTATCAAACCTGACAGCTCATTAGATGTTGATAAATACTGCGCTTTCTTGGCCTCTAACAGTGATGATAGATCATTGGCTGCATTGCAGACTATTGTGAATTGAGCATCAAGATCTCTGATCACTTCAGCCATGCTTGTTGGCCTTCTGTTTACATAAACAGTAAAACCAGGTGTTTCTTCCTGAGCTTCTTGATTACCAACTTCCAATTCCTGACCCGTAGTTTGAGCTTTTGATACTTGAAAACATTCACTTCCATTGGCTTGCGAGTCTGAGACTTCATGTGCAGTTCTTGTTTCAACAACATCTGTTCCCTCCTCTTCCTCCTCCTCCTCCTCCTCATTAACATCTTCAACCATGACTTCTTCTTTGGAGGAGTTTATATCAATTTTGGTTCTTTCTTCGGCTACATTTCTCTTGTCAGCAATGTCTTCTTGTTCAGTTTCATCTTCTTCCAGGTCTGGTATTCCTTCTTGTTCTCTGACCTGCCTCAGTCCTCTGATCTCATCATCCATAACAGTGTGGTCAAGGCTACTTCTGGTGGGGTAACCATAATAGTCTAATGATGAAAATGGGTTCCAGAAGGATTCCCATTGAGTAGATTGAGGTGAAGGGGGAGGGATATTAGGCCTGTTTATGGGAGAATAAGCAAAAATTGAGGGATTCATAGGTGAGGATTGCATATTATAAAAGCCATCAATGCCAAACTGGTGCATGGGAAAATAATTCATTTCAACTCGAACCGTTTCCGGTGATTGAGGCCTTTCCTCAACTGAAATTGCTGGATTACCACCTGGCCTTAGGTAATTCACTTTCAGAGTTGTTTTGGGTCCAAACTCAATTGTTGTTGGGGTGAAGGATTTTGATGATATGGGAATGAAGGTAGTGGCAGGAGTAGTAGTTTTCTTGACAGGAGTGAAAGGTGGGGTTACGATTGAATCCAATGAGAACTCATGACACTCATCACCTTCAAAGTAATCACAAAGAGCAGCTGAAACCCTTCTCAAAGATTGGATGTATGCTACATGTCCACTAGCAAATAGAGTTCTTTGCTCAACAGCTTGTTTAATGAATCTCTTTCTATCTTTACAAAGTTTCACTGCTTCTTCATCATCCAACCTTGATTGAGAACATCCCATCTCTTACTATTCCTTTCCTATGAATATCTTAGACTTGCATTGAAATGGATATCAAATCACAGTCCTTTATTTATCAAAGATATGTCTGCAGAAACAGGAAATTTCAGTATATAAGGATCTTACTAACAAATACTCTACGAACACTAATTAAGAAATAAAAACATATATATATATATAAAATTAAATTCAAAATATATTAAAAATCACAATAGAAATGAGCGTTTAATCATATGTTTAATTAAAAAAATTACTTTTATTTGTTTATATCATAGGTTAGCATTTATCACATAATTAAAATTGCATTATAGGGAGCAAAATAAAGGGTAAATTCAACAATATTTTAAACCAAAGAAATGTATGAATACTAATAAAGTTGGATGCTTTTCTTTGTTTTCAAGTATGGGAAGGGTAGTGAAAATAGAGACTTGATCGAGAGAAACAAGTAAGGGAGATTCCGGAATGCAGAAGACCAAACTATGATCCATCACAATGCGAAGACATTAAGAAAGCATAGAACTTTTCATCCGGGAATTTTTCATTTTGGCAAAGATGAAAAACAACCACCCGAAATCTCCAAAAAGAAATGAAAATAATAAAATGTAAACAATTGTGGCAGTCCTGGGTAAGCTAAACTAGCTGAAGAAGAAGAAAATGCAGAAAGAGGGTTTGATTAAGAAAAAGAATGAAGATGAACAGTGAGAAACGTAACTGGGAATGGGGGCGGGAACTGAATGGAGCTTTGATATCCGAAACAGAGGAGCAGAGAGAGAGAGAGAGAGAGAGACGTTGAGGAAAAGTAACGGTCAAAACACAGAACGCGAAGAAAGAGAAAGAAACAGCGTGGGAACAAAAAAAGACACAATTTGAAAAACACACCATTGCCCTTCATGTTCCCCTCAATTTCTTCACTGCCACGTTTCGTTGGGCTAATTTATTTTTTTTTTCATCGAAAGACTTTCCCAATTTGTATTTTAAATTAAAAATTTCCAGTTAGAGAAAAACTGTACAATTTTTTCTCATTTAGAATTTATATATACACATGTAAATCCCATTTTAATTTTTTTATGTATAAATAGTGGCTTATATAAAAAAATTCTCTCTTTTTAATATTTTCTCTTTCTTTATATTAATAACTATAATCATATAACTTATGTAACAATTATTTATTTAAAAGTAAGTTTCACTAAAGTTGCTCTAGGTATTCATTTTGACTAATTAAATATCAAGTTGGTATTCCAAAATTCACAAAGCGGGGTTGGTATTTATTGTTAAAGTGAAAATTTAATTAACATTTTTTTAAACTCATAATATTTGTTTTAAACCTTTTTTTTTCTGAAAAAAAAGGTGAATGCAAATAACATTTTTGAAAAGGAGAAACCAAGGGGAAAGATGAACGCTCCTTTCCCTCGTGCCCATGTTTGGTTTGTGCTGTAATTTGTAGTGAAGACGAGTAGAATTTGGTACTTTCACTACACGTGTTTTAGATTAAGATCTTAGAAAACAGAAAAGAAAATTAGTAAAGAATTTAGAAAAGCAAAAAGGTAAAGTGGGATGGGCGTTAAAGAAAGAGAAAATGTTTTTTTTTTGGGTCAATGAAAGAGAAACTGGTTTAAACTGGACCCACTGGACGCTTTCTCGAAAAGGCCCAGTTAGCAAATGCTCATGTATTCATCCTCATTTCATCATGTTAAAAAATTGGAGAAAAATTTTGCAGTTCACCAATTTTAAGTATAAGTATTTAATTAATTATTTGTTTCTATTTTTTAGAATGAGTTTAAATTACTGTTTATAAAATTTTTTATAAAAAATAATTAAAAAACATTTTTAAATATATCATTGTCAATAGAAATACATAAACACCATTAAAGTAATATTTTAATGATAAACCATAGAGATATTATAAAAGTAACAAAATGTTAGGAGCAAACATTTTTTCAAGCATAAGCCGAACAGTTTGAAATGAAACACGATAAAATAAGATATAATAAAAATGCACTTTATTTTATGCTTTTACTTTTAAACCAAATATGCTCTAAGCTAATTGAAAAGGGGTCCTTTCCATTTTTGAAAAATGGACAAAATCCTGCCCATTAAAAATGTTGAAAGCATTAATATTTTTTCAAAAAAGTTGTATTGTAATAACTTTAATAGTTGAATCAACAAATACACAAGGAAAATAGATAAAAAAATAAAATAAAATTGAAGAGAATATTAACCCAAGCTAATTACATAAATTTTTTATAATTTAAAATGACAAAATGTCAAATTGTTGACTACATTCAAATACGCATAATTTATCTTCTTTCTGCCTTCCAAGCATCAACATCATTGTCTCAATTTATAACCCTTTAACATACAAAATTTCGTCGTCAACCAATCATTTTTCTTGTTCTTATATATGAAAATCACTCAAAACTATTATTAAATTCATTTATCATTTTTCGGTCAACGTAACATAACGACAACGATTCTATATAACGTCACACGTAGATCGATCACATGAAACGTTGTAAACTATAAATATTATTATTCTCAGATTCTAGTTAAGCGAATACTTTTTTTTTCGAAGTATGTTCTGTAATGATTAAAGGATTAAAATAAAGATTGTTCGCAAAAACTATTAAAATGCTAATAGAAGGAGCAAAATTAACTTGAACCTAACGTGAACATCTTAATGAGTGTACGATCTTATTCTATTTAAATTTTAAATTTTGGAGGACCTATGCTTACCATTTTTTTTTCTGTGAGCTGTTGAATTATTATTATTATTATTATTATTATAAGATTTAATAAAGAGGTTAGCTTTAAGAGATCATAATGACAAGGTAAATCGCAAAATTCTTAATTAATTAAAAGGAGCGCTGTGCTATTCCATCAATTAATGTTGAAAGTGCATTTTAAGTGTATATTTACATAATTAGACTTGAAATTTGGTAAGTAAATTGTAGACTAAATATTGTTGATCCGATATCAAATTAATAAATGTGTTTCATTCCTTTTCTGTTTTCATTTTTTATTATTATTATAAAAGTTATGAGATAAATTTTATTTTTTTATATTGTTGTGAAAAATATAAGGGTCATTGATCAAAATAAAATTTCTATTTTTATTGTAACGATGTAAATTTAATTTAAATTTTTTATTATTTTTATTCTGAATAAGGGTTATTACTTTTTTTGTGATTAACCTAATTTTTCAATCCTTTACAAGGCTATAACACCTACATCTCAGTCTCATGATAATTCTTGTGGGTTATTGATTAAAACTTGGAAGTCACCGTGAAAGAGATAATTTTTGCATGACTGCTTTATAAAAACCTACTTCAAGCAACTTTTTAATAAGAATTAAAAAAACTATTATATGATTTTTAATATTAATAATAAATATTATATTATATTGCATAGCACTAAATTAAATAGATAATATTATAAAATTTAAAAATAGATTATGAAAAATTCAAATTTAAATCTTAAATTATCATTGAATTTTAAAAATAATAAATTAAGAAAAGTTATATGACATAATAAGAAAAAAAATTATTTTTCAAATCACTCTCATATAATTTCTAAAAATGCTCTCATTTGAGAATAAACATTTATATTTATTATATTTATTTAATTATTGTCATCTTATTAAATTAACAAATTATTTTTAATACTTATTTTCTCAAAATTTGATATTTATTTTCTAATAGTATAAATAAAAGAGATATTAATTAATATAATATGTAAATAGTATAATAGGAAGTTAAGTAATATTTTTTATAAATTTAAAATAATAAACAGTCTTTCAAATTTTTAATCAAAGCTTAAACATTAAAAGGTATGTTTGGATAAACATAATTCTAAATTTTTAATTACATTTATTGAAATAAGAAGGAAAATGTATTAAAAATATTTTTAAATTTAAACTAAATTTTTTATTTTAATAATAAATTTTAAATAACATATTTTTAAAGATTATTTGTTTATATATAGTATTTAAAAATTATATATACTAAAATATAGTATTTTTAAAAAATTATGAAAATATAAAATTTAATAATAGTCAATGACGAGTTTTTTTGTAAATACAAAAGTCATAGATAAAAAATCAGAAAAGTGGTAAAATTTAAAAAATCGTTATTAATAATTTTCAAAAAAATATTAAAATAATAAAAAATTACAAAAAAGGTCAAAAGTCTTTGTTGACGATTTTTGAAAAAAATTATATTTATGTAGTTTTGTCAAAATTTTCATATTTCAATAATTTAAAGAAGAAAACCACATAAAAAAGCCTATTTTTAAAGATAATTTATTTATTTTTATCATACATAACTTTTTATAAATATCAATCATAACTACTTTTATACTTAACTGTTGAGACATAACCAATTTATGTATATGTGTTTAAAATCATCAAAATGTTTATTGAAAAAATATAAATTAATTTGCTTGTTTAAACAGATAAACGTGAGAGATAATTTGGTTAACTGGTATACTTGATTCTGAATTCCTTAAGATGACACTTTTTATTCATACTAATCAACATTATTATTACGAAGACGACGAAGATGATTCACAAAAAGAATAAAATTGCAGATTCACACTCAATAAGATTGCTGATTAGTAACAGGAAGAGATAAAAGGGATTTTAGACCACAAAATCCAAAACCAAAAGTCGACTACTTTCACATTCCATTCCACCTAAGAAAGCAGGGCAGTTAAGCATTTAATTAAATACAGCCTGCGTGCATAAATAAATTGTTCTTTAATTGCTTTTTGCTTTAAATTGAAAATGGCAGTTTATGAAGGAAAGGGCCAATTAACCCTTCTCATCAATCAAAGGTTTCAAATTTTGGTTTTGGCAATGTATATTATTCACATATTTGATCTGAAGATAATGATTGAGAAGTCAAAGTAATGTTTCGTTTAAAATGGGAAATGGTAGCTTTGTTGTCCAACAAATTATCGATGGAAAGGTGATTCAGCAAAATCCACCATATTACGTGATGTGCCTTTTCCTACGCATCACTTTATTGGATTTTGGTGTCTCCAAATTCACGCTCTGATATGAATATTGAATGCCACCATCTTTGTCACCACTTCCTTTCTTCTCACACATAAAAAGTACCAAGACTCTTTACACTGTCATCGTTAGTTTTGAATCCAGGAACCGCAGAACTTGATTTTGACAACTTCACCATGTTACCTAACTATTTTCATTTTCCTTCAAAGCCACAAATTTACATAAAAAAGAGTGGTGGATTAGTGACACTTGTCCACTATGTAATGTTCGGCAATTATCTTATGGCCCAATACCCTTATAGTGCCTTTCATATCCCACACCCTTTAAGAAAGCCAACATTTATTCATGCAACAAGACAGAAAGAGAGCCACCATTTTCTACCTTGAGGGTATTGTATTTTAACTTTAAATGTTTTTCTAAATATATTTATTTTTTAAATTATATATAATTTACTTGAATAAAATATAAATTAATAAATGTTCAAAGTTATAATTATATGTTTAATTTCTTCAAAAAATAACTTAAAGTTAAAAGATTAAATTTAATGATGGAATGCATTTTTTTTTATGAGAAGTCAGTTAAAAAATTATTTGTTTTAAGAGAGCATGTTCTAAATTCTAATTAAATTTATAACATTATAACAGTAGATTGCTCGAAAATATACGATTCTTGAAAGAATTAATACCTGTGGAATCTTATTTGTAAAAAGTCGACGTTTGATTAAACATATACATGGAGAATAAGTAAATAAATAATGAATTGATATGAAATTTAGTAAGTAAAATAAAAATTATCCTTGATTTTTGTGTACACATTCCAAAACAATCTTTGAATGGATAATTAAAAAACTATTTTCTTCGAGTGGTAAAAACTATTTTAAATATTTTTTATGTTTTTAATAAAATAATTTTTTTATAGATGTAACTAATAGTATACGAATACGGTATATTTTAAATTTTGTATTATTTACTAACTGTGTTGAGTTTTCTTAGTAATTTAAAAATTGTCTAAATGCATTTCTCTGGTTACATGCATGTCTAAATACATTAAAAGAAGAAGAAGAAGAAGAAATGTTAAATATAAAAGAAAATTCAAGTAAAAAGATTTTTCTTTCACTTTCCCTTGCGATTATTTGGTGCGTGATTCCTCTCTCTCTCAATTGATTCTGGACAAATTTATGGAATTGTTCTTCCACTAAGTTCATTGTTACTATTCACTTAAGATAAGAGTACTTATACCTTTCATTTGCACAACCATCTTATCTTGGGTTTGTTTATTTGTTACCATGTACCATATATATTAATTCTACAAAGAATTGATCTAATAACGATAAAATTGAATTATTAAAATGAAATTATCAAGTCAAACTTCATTATCATTATCACGCCCCAAAAAATATCATATTCGCACTATAAATTGAGAATATTATCTTCATTATGATTATCTTGAACGTGTTTCTATCTTTCACCTTTAGTTGTGTATAATATTCTTACCCCTTTTTCTCATACTTTCTTTAATAAGTTGCATGCCTCCTCAATTATTATATTGAAGAAAAAAGCTCCACTCATAACTTGTAAACTTTTTTTTTTTATATATATATAGGCAGATAGATTTGCCCAAGAAAATAAAAAAAGGAAAATGAAACAGATGACGTTGTGTTTGGCAAGGTGAATGCATGAAGTCAATTTGTTTCCATCGTGCAGGCAGAGGAGCAAATAAGAATTCAAATAGTGAACATTTTAAATGTATATGCTATGTTATGTTGGATCTTAAGAGACCATAAGAAACTTAACTTATCTCTTTATATGATAAGTTATCTGAATCTTAAATATAAGAACACTTTTTATGTTTTCAGCATAATTTATATTATTTTTAATAGAATTTAATTAAAATATGTTATACTGTCAAATACTTATAAGTTATATATCATTTAAAATTGTTAATTTCATAATATTTAATTTAAAATTAAATTGTTATAATATTATTTAATTGATTAATAGTATAAAAAATTTTATGTTTGTTTCTTTGTTATACAAAATATTATTTATATAAACTAATTATACAAATACAAAATCTCTTTCAATTGTCTATTTATGCTTAAAAGAGCTATTGAAAGTTTAATTGTGAAGCTTATATCTAAATAAATTTAAAAAAGAACTTATTTTTAATTTTTTTAACATAATATTAAAATAACTTTTAAAAACTTATAAGATGATCATAAAATTATTTTTACAAAACCAAATAAGTTCTATAAGCTCTTTCAACCATCCCTTGTGTTGAATATATCAATCAGCCAAACACCTCATAATAATTGTGTCAATTTGTGTGTATTTAATTATCAGTTTACCAAAAACAATGTGCGGGTAGGTCATGTTTTTCATAATGCAATCATTTCGCGTAATTTAATCAAAACATTCGGCACTGCATCCACACAAATAATGACGTTATTTCTGGCCAGGAAATTGTATTGTTTAACATGGTTATGATCAACATTACAGTAGTTTATAGCTAAACTTAAACAATGCATCGATATATACATTGATGTTGAACTGAGGCAAAATGTCCACTCTACATATATATATATGCTAAATGAGATCCCAAAGATAGTGGATCACTGACCGAAGTCCACTTTAGCCATTTTTCTCCATCATTAAAGCATCTTTATTGTTTTTATTATTTATCTTTGCTACTTAGTGCTGTCCGAGGACAAAGGGGCTCCATTAATGAAGTGAAGCCACTATAAAAGAGTTCAAAGGAAAAAAAATTTGATACTACCAGAGTTTATGACGATAATTAGCGATAAAAAATAGTAATAAATAAAAATTATCTAGTATTAAGAAAGACTTTATCACTAAAAAATAAATTATTAGTAAATTTTTTTAAACAATTATACAAACAATATAATATATTATATTAAGTGAAAATATTAATATATACTATCAATTCATCAAATGTTAGTATTTGTCAGTATAAATTAATTTTCAAAACCTATTTTAATAATTTATGTTTTGTTAAACAAATACTATTTTGGTGTCATAAATCATTTATTATTTAATTTAATATTTTCTTAATACAACGACATTATGTATAGTTATGCAATACCACATTTATTTTTGTGAAAGTTGTTTATATTTGTTCAATCAGAATTGTATGAGAATTTTTTTTAGGTAAGCGAAAATGCTAGAGATACCAATCTTATAAGCCAATGTTCCCCTTTGGCCTAATTTTTCAGGAACTTAATGGAATGTTGATTTTATGAAAGATGCTGTGAACACTCCAATAAAGTTATCATTTAGAAGAACCCTCACAAGAAGAGGGGAATGAGAATGGAGAGGTAAGTGTCACGGGTGAAACTGTGGAAGGTCATCTCCCAACAAAAGGCAACCACAAGTTACCACTCAATGCTTTTATGAAATACTGTGTATTACTCCCCTCCATTGTTTTTTCAGTGAGGAATGCTACATTATCTTGAAAAAGATATCTTGCAGTGGCCATCTTTTTCTTTTCTTTTTTTTTTAAATTACTTGTAAAGTTTACTAAAAATCTTGGGAAAAAGAAAGACTCTCTTAACAATGTGAAAGAGTGTTTCAAACACTGTAGGAAAAAAATGGTTCAATCCATCTTTAGCTGCACAGAGATTCATGCAATGTAATTCCTAACACTTAACTAAACAAACTAATAAACACAAACATCAGCAAGAGAGAAGGATGTTTGATAATATGAAAGCAAGAAGAGAAAGAAAGAATAATAAAAATGAAAACAAGGATGGTGAATTGGTGATAATTGTAAATTTTGTATAAAACCTATGAAGAGGTTCACTATGTGAATATCATTGTTCTTAAGGAAAAAATAAATGAATTTGCTAACTTCAATTAAACATATGAGACTAATTATTTTTTATTGTAAAAAATATTTATTACAATCTTATTTTTTATAATAAAAATTTATTATTTTTAAATATTTAAAACTAACTGTAGGAGATGAGATAAAAAAAAATAAATCAAACTGAATCATTTAAAATATTATTTACTAGTTCACGTTTTGGGTCTAGTCATCATTGTTATGATAGT
This sequence comes from Abrus precatorius, assembly GCF_003935025.1. Taxonomy (NCBI): domain Eukaryota; kingdom Viridiplantae; phylum Streptophyta; class Magnoliopsida; order Fabales; family Fabaceae; genus Abrus; species Abrus precatorius. The sequence continues at coordinate 32,860,787 of NW_020874428.1, read as the reverse complement.
TTCATGCCATAATCAGGAATAGACTAAACAGAACTTTCTGTGAAAAAATATTCTCATCAGATGGTGCACAAAAATTGTGCAGCAGATACACACTCATTATCATAATTATTCCTCTAATCAAGTGTTTGCCACTGTAAATATTGTTTTGAGTTTGACATTTCAATTAAGCGTTATCCCCTTGTCTTCCTCTCATGCCTCCGATATACCCAATGGTTTATTTTCTGACATCACTCCACCACGAACACACACAAAAGATAAAGACATTGCTTAGAAGTTTCAAAAATAATTTCAGAAACAATTTAATTATTACACTTTTATTTAATAAACTTAATTATTAAATTCATTAAAATGAAATTTAATTTTCTAATAAAATATATTAAAACATGTGAGAGACATCTATTATTTTTATAATTTATTCTAAGTATTTATTGAATTATTTTTATTATGTCATTTTTGTCTCATTTTGATGACTTTTACGCAACGTCCAAGGCAAATTATTTAATCTTTTATCTTCTCACATTAGAAAATATAAAATTACAAATTAATTTATAATTTTTTAGCAGGTGTCCAGTATCACAAGTTAACAAGTAAAAAAATATCATAAATTTCATTATATTTTAATTAAATGTTATATTTTTTTAACAAAAAACATTTTATAAAACATGCTTCTTTTAATTCAAATAAAAAAATGATTATTTTATTATTATACTAAAAAATTCTTTATTTTTTAAAAAAAGAAGTCCTTTAATTATAAAATTTTGATATATGATGTAATAAGAATAACATGGGTCACATTAATAATTTTTAGTTAAGTTGAATTGATTTGGGATAGAAAGATAGTTGTCACTTGGTTCAGGTGTGGGGGTTTAATATCAATGGGCCTACGAATTTATTGGAATTCTTCTCATTGATTCCTACCATTTTTGGATGGCTTCAGCAAAGGGTTGGGTATTAATTAATGTGACCGAAAAAGTAAGTGAGTGAGTCAAACAAATTGGTGGACAAAAAGGGGACAGAGAAAGAGAGAGAAACTGCTGTTCAAATTTCAATTCAAATAAAAAAGAGAGTTTTGTTTCAATATTTTTTTTTTACACTTTTTCTGTAATTAAAAGAGACATGGGAATGTAAAATTGGATAAGTAATATACTGATATAATAGAGAAAAATATTTTAGAAGCACGTTAAAAAATAAAACAACTACAAAAAGTTTTAACAGGAAAAAAAACTCAAAATCATAAAAAATAAATTAGGAAAAGAAAACAACATTATAAAAGAGTGTCCCTGTCAAATCATAAATCGTCCAGATTATCAATCCACACTTTATTGAATGATTTAATGTCTCTCTCTAATAATTTTAATTCAATCTGCTTGTTTAAAACTGTCGTATACTTGTTATCATAAATTGCAGTAGAGCTATATTATTTTACTTTATATTTTTTTTTTATTATATCGTTAATTTTGTCTAGTAATTTTATCTCTTTTTTAACTACAGAAGAAATTTTTAAAAAAAAAACATATACAAAAAGAGAAATACTCATTATAATGAGTTGAATATTGAGAAGAGAAAAGGATGAGGATTTATAATAATCAATACTTATATATACAATTTGTGAATAAAATAATTTTTGAATAATATCACTTTTAAGAGTATTTTTTAACTGAAGTGTTTTTAAAATATTATTAAATAATAGCATTTTCAATGCTAAATTCCTTTTTATTATGTTAGATGAATTTTATTGTATTTATTGTTTTAATTTAATATTAATTTAAAATTGAAATTGTTAATAATTATTGCTTTTATTTTAAAAAATATATAATTTATTAAAATTTAAAATAAAATTAATTATTTAAATAATTTAAGTTGATGATGTCGTTACACGATATTTAAAAGTTTGTTATATTGGATTTATATTTATTTAAATATTTTTTTGGCGAGCAGCAGGATATGTGGTATGGTTTGTCATTAATTTTTTTTGTTCAACCTAAATTTAGTTTATCATGTTTAATACTTAAGATGTAAAATAATGTATCTTTTTAATTAAAATGAAAATAATAAATAAATAAAAAGATTAGAAGTGATATATGTAAACTAAAATGACATATATTAAAAAAGAATTTACATAAAGTAAATATATTTAACGCATAGAGTATAAGATTTAAAAAATGTGCATGGTCATTGAGTGCGGAGTATACGAAGAGTATCGATTGTTTGGAGTTTCGAGGCAGAAAGATATTCGCGTGTAAGGTTATTTGAAGGGAAGAGAAGGTTGTTTTCGCCTGCACACCGTTCCTTCCTCTCAATCTCATACCCAAGACAAACTCTGGGATTTCATCAACCTTTTTCCGTCAAAGGTACGTATAATTCTTATTCTTACCATTTTCTTTTTAACAGTTCGGTTTGAAGTTTATTTTAAACTGAAGAAAAACTATTCAAACATATTTAAATATATCGCTGTTCATGTATTTTTAAGTCAATTTTGGTTGGTATCAAGATCAACAGAAATTTAAAGTAAGTTCAGAAGAATGATGTAAATAAATAGTAACCATTCAAGTTTACTTCTTAATCAACAACTAATTTAATAAGTTGCGTGTAATTAATTTATTCTCTTATATCTCCAATCCACCACAGTATTACGTGGCTCCACCGTTAAATCAAATCCCATATGTTTGATTATAAAAAGATATATGAGGGAGCAATTTAAGGAATTTATATAAAATACATTTGTCTAAGGTCTGATATGTTAAATTCAATAATATTTTAAGTTAAATTGTAAGTCTGAACAAAGGCTGAACTCAACTTATTTTCAGATAAAGTGTGAATTATATCATATATCATTGAAGTGCTTAATGAAAAGTAACCAAAGCATCACCCCCAACACAACTCTAATTTTATTAATATATACTGCAACCTAAAATTTGTTCCGGAATCCATGTGAATTTCTTTTTGCTAACTTACGTGCACCTAAAGCACCCGATTCCCATTTGATTCTCTCTCTCTCTCTCTCTCTCTCTGCCTTTTGAACTGTTTTTGTTTAAATAATTGACCTTTATAGTAGAGGATTTGGAATTATTCATTCTTATATATTAAATTATAACGACTCACGTAAAATTTTACATTATTTTACATACTATATCAGTTATATTTTTTTATATAATATTATAAATTAAAATTATTAGTATTAAATTTTAAGAAAAAATTTCAAATTATATCATCCACTCACTCATAGTGAGATTTTGATAGGTTAATTACACTCTGCAGTTAGAGCGACATCCATGGTTATTTCTGTTACATTATATTTTAAAATTATATTCTTAATCCATAGGCGCTGTGATGCATAATGCATAAGAACAATCTCAAAAAGGTTGAGCAACGCTATATAGCTTGCCGTGCTAGTATTCTTTCATTTTCTTGAAAATGAATTGACGTCAACTATCCACTTTGTTGATAATAACAGCAAATTTAAATTGGATAAATTGATGTATCTTTCATATATAATATATTATATGTCGTCGTGCTGTGACAACAATATGGAGTATAAAAGAGATAAAAAAGTTATTCAATTTGCTATGGAAAGTTTTGGCCCAATCTTATTATTCACAATATTTAGTTTTGAAGCTGTCAAGAATTAATAACGGCAAAAATGTACTGGAATTTGTGCTTCTAAAGGAAGGGAAAAAGAGAAAGTCGGTGGGAAAAAGAACTATTGGGAATTTGAAAAAGATATTATGTGTACCAAATATTTTTTAATAATAATAATAATATTTTTTAAAATAAATTTATTCACGTGCATACGTTTTAAATCTAAATTATTTAGGAACAAACATTGAAAAAACTAACCTTTGAATATTTCTTTGATTTTTCCAACTATTTTCTTTCTCTTTTAGGAAAGGTACAGTCGCAATAAACTAATTATTATCATAGCTTCTGTGTATGATAAGCAAAACTCCAAAATTCAGGTCGCATGTGAGTGTACCTTATGGCGTATATCAAAGAAAGATAGTGTTTTAGTTAGAATGTTTTACACCCAACAGTACTAAATATAACATGAAAATGTGGATTCATCGGTGGATTCCATTAAGCTCGTTGATTCTCCACTACGTGCCCTTGTCTCACACGCCCATATACACAAAATAAAAATCTCATTGGGGAAAAATTATTCAAGTTTTTTTTATTTTGCTAATATAAAATTATTGAAGTTTGGCAGGCAAATTCATGCTTGAAATTTGCCAATATATTGATTTTTTAATGTAAAATTTGTGTCGACGTCCTATCAAATCACAGTGCATCTTTTATTCTTTCCCTTTTATACCCCACCAAGCGTTTGCCTACTTAAGCTCCCATTCCTCTTCCGTTGCTTCATACCATTAGCATCACCAACTTCCTTTTCTATCTCTCTGCTTACAAGGTGGTTCGCTTTTCTAAGTCTCAGCCGTTTATGTTCCTAAGTTGGTTTGGAACATGTTTTTAGTCTCACATGAAACATGATTATTAACTGTCACCGCCCCTGTTTTTTCTCCTTGTTCTCTGATTCTCTTCTATTTTCTTTTTCCCTTTTTTCTCCTTGTCCTCTAGACTGCTACACAAATGAATATATGATCATTCTTTCGTAATCATTTTTCTAAAACTTCTTGCAAAGAAACCAAATTCAGACCCTTTTTCAGAATTTTCTTATTGAATCCAAAGGGAATTTCATTTGGGTACTGTTTCCTTTTCTTGGGGTTGCAGGTATTTTGATCAAACTTTGGAGGGTTACTTATGTCTTCCCAAGAGAAGAACAAGGGAGGGAAAAAGTTGCAAAAGAGCTACTTCGATGTGTTGGGTTTATGTTGCTCTTCCGAGGTACCATTGATTGAGAACATCCTGAAACCTCTTGAAGGTATCAAAGAGGTTTCAGTCATTGTCCCTTCACGAACCGTCATTGTTGTCCATGATACTCTTGTCATTTCGCAACTTCAAATTGGTAAATTCTAAATTCTTCTCTCAAAATACTTTATCCTAATTTTGATGTTCTGTGCCACAATCATGATATGTAGCGAGAAGTGTGAGTCATATCATACATAACATCCATATATATCACATGGGATGGAGCATGGAATGCCAATATTTAATTGTCATCGATTGGACCACCCCACATTGTTGTTCCATCCCCTAACTTTTGTAATGGTTATCGAATTTGGGATGAAAGATTCTGTTGCGTGTTTAGATTTGTTAATTATGAATACGAGGTTTGTGTAATTAATTAGTAATGTAAATTAATTATTTTTTAAATTAGTTGTTTTTCTTGAAGTAATTGCCAAACGTTTATTTGGTCATTAGCGGTGCTAAAAGCTAGGATACGAAGATTGCTTTTACTGATGATCTAGCGTACCTTTCTAGCTTTTTTCCATGAAACGAGAGCACTAAAATCATCTTTTTAAAAAGTTTCATTTTGCTCAAAACGCAACGTGTTGTTGTCAAAGATGCATTACCCATGAAAAAGGAAATACACCCTTATCTAAACTTTTTATCACTTGGAAGGGAAAAAATGCGTTTGAATGTGCTTGTTTAGATACCACAAATAACATGTTTGCTGTGAATAAGATGGGTTTGCGAACTTTGTTTGTTTTAGATATTGGTTTCTTGAAATTAATTCTGCCGTGAGTTAATTATTTTTTTACTAAAATGAGTATTTTAATTTTTCATTGAATACAATTGATTATTTTCAGAAACTGCATTTACATTAAAAAGTGGCTTTATTTTATTATTTAAATAAAATCATTTTTTAAACTCTACGTTAAAAATATTATTATCCAATTTTAACATTAAAAATTTCAAGATTATTTTTCTAAAATAAGCTATATCAAAATTTAACAAATGAAAGTTATTAGAATGAGGCGAGACAAATAAGAGCTGCATCCCATATATCATAGATGCTCTAAACAAGCGTGATGCTGTATATATTTTTTAAATAGTTGTAATAATAATGAAATTTTGTAAATTGAGATAGATTTAATATTAACTATACCTACTATATACTCATAAAACTATTTACTTTGGGGACATGAGTTGTTGGTCGGCTATTTACATGTTTTTTTTTTCAACAAATATGTTTTTCCATCTTTGTTATTCTTTGTATTTTACATTATCATATTCGCATAAAGTATATAGATTTGAAATTATGCTACAATTTAGGCATGCTACTTATATTAAGGAATTTATCCGTAACGTCGGTGGCAATATATAGCGTGTGGGAAAGGAGAATCCTATAGTATTTGTGCACTATGAATAAAGTTAGGCTGTTTATCCTTTTGCTTTTTTATCACCTTTAGCTTTTTATACAAAGGATTTGATTTTATATTTTGGAAAACTATCACATATAGTAAAGTAAAAATAAATAAAATAAGAACTTGTGAATGATTGTGGTGACAGTTAAGGCTTTGAATCAAGCAAGACTTGAAGCAAATATTAGAGTGTATGGAGACGAGAAGCACCAAAAGAGATGGCCAAGCCCTTATTCAGTGGCTTCTGGAGTTCTACTTCTGCTATCGATTCTGAAATATGTGTACCATCCTTTTAAATATTTGGCACTCGGAGCAGTTGCTGTAGGGGCATACCCAATCATCTTAAAAGCTATTGTCTCCTTTCGGAACCTTAGGCTTGACATCAACATTCTCATGATTATAGCAGGTAATCGATTTCATTTTCTAATGCTTATTAAAAAATGTAATTTATATTTTTAATAATTTTATATGCTCAAAATTAATTTTAACGATTGAGATTAATAAAATTTAATAAAAAATTGATAAATATTAACAAATACTTTAATTACACTAATTAAAAAATTGAAAGAAAAAGTAAAATATGTTATCAATGCATCTCAAAATAATTATTAATAAAAAATATTTTAAATTTTTTTAGCAGTACACTAAAGACATTAGTTAGTAAAATCCTAAATAACATTAGTTAGTAAAATGCCTTTTATGAAGGGGTAAAGGTTCTTATTTTATTCGTAGGAATTAAATTGAGAACAATTAATTGAAATATGTAAAGGGTATTCACTTACACATCAGCTTGGGTATATTTGGACTGCCTCGAATCTCTCAATTGATTTGTTTTTTTTAGAGATTCAAGTAAAATAACTTCCAAAGTGGATGAACTAGAAAAAAATTGGTAAAGATGCTGGATGAACCATAACACATTTTGGATCAAATATATTCGGAAAAATAATGACTACGGAATATTTTCTTTAAATACAATTTTTCTCTTTAATCATAATTTAGGATGATCTTTACATAAACTTAAAAAAAATCACTTCTGTCAAATATCTTAAACTTTTTAAGAAATATTTTAGATTTTAAAACCCCTTTTTCTTAAAGCAAGCAATAAAAATAGAAACATTCGATAAATTCTCTCCATTCCATGTCCATGTCTATAACTTATGAATTCTTGCATTTTTTTTGTTTGCCTCTGTATGTTAAATCAAATTCCATTACTTTGGGAGGTATTAAAATTTTCAGCATATTTTCCTTTAAAAGTATTTTAAACTTTAAATTTATATTTTTGAATTAATTATGTATATCTTTTTTATTTATAACTTATATTGTAAAACTCGGCAATTAAACTAATTTTCCTTATTCATTATTTTATATTAACTGAAATTTAAAGATAATCATGCTATTTAAAATTAACCATACAGATACATGCTAATTTGTATAATAAAGCTATATGATTTCACAATTACTCTTGGAAAGAAACTCTTGCTTTTCATTAAACCCATTCTCGCTGCACAAACCGAAAACAACTGGTTGAAACAATAGGGACACCCAAATTTTGTCTTGTATAAATTATATTTGTATTTATGTCTTTTTTCACGTAATATGTTCACGTGAAAATAACATGAGAAGATTCATATATTATTTAAGTTTTGGATCTTCAATAATTTCATATATTATTTTCACGCAAAGTGATAAACACAAAATTCTTAAATAATATCGTTTGCCGAATCTGCCTTGTAACAGACAAATATTACTGCTACTGTTTGCCCATAACACTGTTATGCCATCCTAAATTAGAAAAATGTTAGCGATACATTTTTTGAAATCTGAATATGTTGAGAAATGTATTGAAATAGTGTATTGCTAGTATTTATGACTGTCCTTTGTAGTAGTTCACACCGCCCAGAATATTTTGTGTTGTGTACGTAAGAGGATCTGCTTCCTATTTTGGATGTTTATTTTTCATCAATGATGGGTAAGAAGTAGCTAACTTGTATTATGAGGACTAGTGAAAGCAACAAACTTGATCTTCTAAAGTATGTGCTACTAGCAATCTATCAAACATATGATAGAAACATATACCAAATAAGATATATGCCAACCTCTTAAATCAGACGGCATTAAACCAAACTTTATATTAGATAAGAAATTCTTAAGTAGCATAGATAACTAAACTATGTGATTAACAGTTCAGATGAGTGAATGTATTTTTGTGGATATAGGTTTACTTTTATTTTTAATATAATTTATAAAATCTTATATATGTTAAAATATAATGTTGATTTGAATATCCAATATAAATATTGTTTACTTAAAAAATTCTTTTAACTATATCTTTGCTGCTTATATGAGACGAATAAATTCAATGTAGCATACATGGGAGTGTTGTATTGGATGAAGAGACATACAAGAAAAGTTAGCATAAAAATAAACATGTTAGAGTTAGGATAACACCTGAAAATAAAAAAAAGAAGGTAGTTCGCCTTATGTGATTTTAGACATGAGGAGCCCAAGAAAAATTGTAGGCAAAATCGTTTCATAATGATTTAGAAGTTAATAGTTTATTTATACGCATGCTTTACATTAGAACATTATAGCATCTTTTATTTCATGTAATTGACTTTACTAGTGAGAGAAGACATGTTAAGTATTGTATATCTTTGCTATATTAAATATAAATCTTAAGAAATGAAGGAAATTACTTTTAATTATTAGCTAATTAACTTCTAATCATTAAAAACATTGTTATAACATCTACACATTTGGAATACACAGTTTCATTGATATTTATTTTCCTTCACAGTTATTGGGACAATTGCTATGAATGATTATTTGGAAGCGGGCACCATTGTTTTCCTCTTCTCAATTGCAGAATGGCTAGAGTCAAGGGCAAGTCACAAGGTATTTTTTTAAATCCTTAACAGTGGCTCAAGTATTATTCTTGAACTAATCAAGAAATTAGTAGACCAAGGTTCTATTGCAAAGCCTTGTTAGATAATTGAAGCGACCAGTGTTCAAACACACACACACACAGACACATTCCATATCATTATAATTATGTATAATGATTGTCACAATCAAGTGCAAGAACGGGGCCATTTTTTCTCATGGTTAACATTTGGTGTTCTTCACTGCTCTGTAGAACACAAAAGCAGGGTCCTCTGTTTCAATTCTCAGTCAGTATTGTAAAACATCTAAATTTGCCAAGTTTGTGGATTCAGGCAAATGCAGTAATGTCATCATTGATGAACATAGCCCCTCAAAAAGCAGTCATTGCTGAAACAGGAGAGGTTGTGGATGCTGATGAGGTGAAAGTAAACACTATCCTAGCTGTTAAAGCAGGAGAGGTGATACCCATTGATGGAATTGTTGTAGATGGAACCTGTGAAGTTGATGAGAAAACATTGACTGGGGAATCATTCCCTGTAGCAAAACAAAAGGATTCCACTGTATGGGCTGGCACCATCAATTTAAATGGTAAATTCTTAGTATGCATTATCTGTGTCATTGGTACAAGATCCATTACAAAAAAGAAAAAAAAGTAGATATATTTTTTTCCTAGACCAAGTTGTTGAAGTCAATGTGTTTCCTTTATTGGTTCAAAGGTTATATTAGTGTGAAAACTACTTCACTAGCTGAGGATTGTGTGGTGGCCAAAATGGCAAAGCTTGTGGAAGAAGCTCAAAACAGCAAAACAAGCATTCAAAGATTGATCGACAAGTTTGCCAAGTTTTATACCCCGGGTTAGTCAAAATCTCCAGCATTTGTTTTAATCATTATTGGACCTGAACAAGTTAGTCCGTACTATGTTCTTATCAAATGTAAAGTGAATAGATAAATGGTGCATTTACAATCTTTGCGTGCATGGGTTAAGCTACGTTTGGATCGATGGAAATGGATGGAATGAAGTAAAACGGAACAAATCATACTGGTTCTATTATTTGCATTTTTAAAATATGAGAAATGAAATGGAACCTGATGGAATATAGTTCATATATTCCATTTAATACCTCATATTCATACCCTTAAATTTGAGGGATATGAAATCGAGCCAGCCATTTTTTTTTATTTCATTATAAAAAAATCCAATGAATGAATGATAACTTTATTCTATTTCACTCCATTTTTGTTCCATCTCATTGCTTTCTTGCCTTCATTCAATTTCATTGGCCTTATTTTTTGGTGGTAATGTTTTCAGCTGTTGTAGTCATATCAACTCTTGTAGCAGTGATTCCAGTTGCATTAAAAGTACATGACGAGAAACACTGGCTTCACTTTGCACTTGTTGTTTTAGTAAGTGCATGTCCATGTGCACTTATCCTTTCAACGCCGGTTGCAACTTTTTGTGCTTATACGAGAGCAGCTACATCAGGTCTTCTCATCAAAGGGGGTGATTATCTTGAAACACTTGCAAAAATTAAGGTCGTGGCTTTTGACAAAACTGGTACCATAACAAAGGGTGAATTTGTGGTGACACATTTTCAATCTCTTTCAGATGACATTGATTTGGACACACTGCTTTACTGGTGAGGATACCCCTCGTTTCCCTCTCACATTATCTATTTCTGTCCAACTTTCTTTCAAATGTAAATTTATCTTTTTAAGAAAATGGAAAACACACTAGTGAATTATAGTGATAGATTTTCTTGTGTGTATAAAAGCAGATATAATCTTGTTAGGAAATTTCTTAAGGCTATTTGGAATATCTAGATTAAATAAATAGTTGGGTTTTGAGATAAATGAATTTTGATTGATCTTTTCAGGGTGTCAAGCGTAGAGAGCAAGTCAAGCCATCCATTGGCAGCAGCAATTGTTGATTATGGAAGGTCCCTTTCCATTGAACCAAAGCCAGAAAAGGTGACAGAATTTGACAATTTTCCTGGAGAAGGAATATGTGGAAAAATTGACGACAGAGTTCTTTACATTGGAAATAAAAAAATTGCCACAAGAGCTAGATCTGAAACAGGTGATTGCCTTTCACATGATGGTGTAACCTGCAAGTAATACAATCCTGCTTATTGAAAAATATTACAATATAATTGAGTAACCCCGATATTAATCCCTAAGATTGTGAGCTTCAGTTACTTTGGTCGCTCACTTTTTAAATTCTCGTTTAGTCTTGACTTTGCAAAATTTCATCCTCATTTAGTTCTTTTTCACCATATTTTTTGCTGACATTAGGGACTATATAGCAAATGTTTTTCTTACAAAGTCAAGATTAAACAGGGATATGAAAAAGTGAGGGACTAAGGTGACTAAAGCTTACACTCTCAGAAGTAAAGAGCTTACTCCAATATAATTTCTATAACTCATTCCAACATCCCTTTTAGCTAATTACAATTGACCCTAAGTCTCTCTAGAGGTGAATACCTTTATTTTACTGTTTTTTGGAACTGAGTGAAGTGTTCACTGTGATGGTTATATTTTGTAGTTCCAACTTTAGAAGGTGACATTCAAAGAGGAAAGACCACAGGATACATATACTCCGAAGCAACCCTGGTTGGATTTTTCTCTCTTTCGGATGCTTGCCGGTCAGGGGTTGAGGAGGCCATAGGACAGTTGAAATCATTGGGAATCAAAACTGCCATGCTTACTGGAGATTGTCAATCTGCTGCAATGCAAGCACAGGAGCAGGTGTGTGATGTTATATGGATAAAATTTTATGAATATAACATGGCTAAATTTTGGAAAGCTGTCACCAGAGTGATTTTGACTAGTATCAGATTCTATATTTTCAAAGTGGACTTGTATGCTTTGACAAAATGAATTGAACTTACTTTATAATGCAATAAAATGTTACTAGGCCATCCATTTTTCTATATGTAGATATCTGAATATGCTCTATTGTTAGAATTTACTTCTTCCCGCGGACAAGTTGAAGTCATAGAACCTGAGATAAGTACTAATGGGAACAGTGGTTTCATCTACAGCTGGGGCATTCTCTGGAGTTAGTCCATGCAGAACTTTTGCCAGAGGATAAGGTGAAAATCATATCAGAATTTAAAAAGGAAGGTCCAACAGCCATGATTGGAGATGGTTTAAATGATGCGCCTGCGTTAGCTGCAGCTGATATTGGAATCTCAATGGGCATTTCAGGTTCTGCACTGGCAAGTGAGACAGGCAATATAATTCTTATGTCAAATGACATTAGGAAGATACCAGAAGCCATTAAACTTGCTAGAAAAGCTCGTAGGAAAGTGAGAGAGAATATTATTTTGTCAGTCATTACTAAGGCTGGGATTCTTGGTTTGGCCATTGGTGGTTATCCACTTGTTTGGGCTGCAGTTGTTGCTGATGTTGGAACATGTCTATTGGTCATCTTTAACAGCATGTTACTTCTGAAGAAAGGACACAAACATGGAGGAAAATGTTGTAAATCTTCCACTCAACTACATAACCACAAAAATGGATGTGGTGGTACTACAGGTAGTTCCTCTCATCACCATCATCATCATGATCATCATCATAAGCATCATCAACATGAAAATCAACATCATAGCCACAAGGATTGTTGCTCAGACAAGAAAAAGATGTCTCAGCCTCAGAAGTGTGCCTCCCAGACATGTTCTTCAACTTGTCCACCCTGTAATACCATGAAGAGTCAGGATCAATGCAATGGAAGTGATGAATTCCAGAAACATGATCATTGTCATCATGGACGATGTGACAATGATCAAGGTGGAGGACAGAAGCATGATACTGAAAAGGAGGGTTGTTCAGATTCCCAAAACTTGATTCTAAATGCAGAAGACAATGGTGCAGTAAACAAGCATGGTAATTGTTTGGGACACAAGTCCCACGGGACAAAACACCACCATGACCAAAATTTTGACATGGTTCATGATAGCACTTCACTTACTTCTCCTTGCCATACCAATCCCTCTTCTATAAAAGGAAGTGCCAAAGAACATTGCCACTTGATCCATGGTGGTGAAAATCTGAAAGACCAAGAACACAGAAACATGTTAGGATCCAATCATGACAACCATGAAAAATCATGTTGTCATTCTGATTTTAAGCAGCATGGAACAGGTGAAATATCCATTGACATCACCAATGAGCATGTTGAAATAGCTTCAATGCATGGTTGCTCAAGTTTGGAAGAGAAAGAAAAAGGTTCCTGTTGTGAAGGTTGCTCAGACACATGCGAAAAATTATCTATTCTGTGTGGCTGTGAGAGTGCAAATGAGATAAAAGATAGTGCATGTTGTAGAAATGAGATCTCTTCCAAAGAATGCAAGGAATTCCCTATAGTGCATGCTTGTATAAGTTTGGATAAAAGACAAGTTGGTGGATGTTGTAAGAGCTATATGAGGGAATGTTGTAGGAAACATGGACACTCAGGAGCTGGTTTTGTAGGAGGCTTATCAGAAATTATTACAGAATAGGTGTAGCTGACTGCATCGTAAGCAACAGGTGTCAGCATCCTTATTCTTACAAATTTATATTTTAGTAGAACAAGAATCCTCTAAATTATTAACTTGATGTGCCTATAATGGAAACACTTTCCTAATGCTCTTGTATATAGTTTGAAGAGATAGTTGAAGTGAACACAAACATAGTGTTTGCGACCGACATTTTACCAAACAGGTCTGCAGGAGCTTGTTATGATAGACAGACACATTGACCAGCACAGTGACATGAGCTGAAGATACATTTTTATTATAACATTGCTTTAGAATGTTATCATGCCTTTTTATTTTGGGGTAATAAGATAGATATGGGGAATTGGGCTCATAAAGAAGAGGAATCATTCCTTTTGGTTGTTGTTGGTGTAGATGTTAAGGGCCTTCTTGTTTATTTTATTTATGTTGCCTATATACTATACTATAACTTGTACTCATTGATGTTACATAAGTAGACAGTTTTCTGTCAATTTCTTCTTAATGTGTTCTGCTGCTTGTGTGTTTTGTTGTTGTATGCTGATAAGGTAACAGACTTTGATTCCAATATTTCGCAGATTTAGTTTACTTTTTAAAAAATTAAAAAATGTTAACATCAGATCTTAAAATTAATTTTAAACAATTAAAAACAATAGGTTTTTATTAAAAAAAATATAAAAATATTATAACTATCTTTTTAATAAAAAAATTTGTTTTAGACACTTAAAATCAGACTTAAGAGTTAATGTTCGTAAAATTTTTCAAAATCATTTGTTATGAATGCTTAATTTTATTTGGGTATTTTTTTTATATTTTGAAAAGTAAAAATTGAATTAAAAATGTTTTTTTTTTGCCTCTAGAATTACCGAGCGTAATGTGATAGAGTGACAAAATAATAAAAATCGAATATTCACTACCCATTTCCTTGGACTCGAGACCCAATTTGGTCCACTAACCATCTCGGATCAAATGACTAGTTGCACCGCAAGAAATTGTTTATATTAGTATTAATTTATTTCACGCTTTAATTTTTTGGTAAAAAAGTTCATTGACTATACAATTGATTTTAAATCAAAATAAGTTAATTTTAAATCTTACAGATTAAATTTTAGTATAAATTATTCTTCATTTCTTATAGTTTCCTACGTTTTCAACATATCTCCTATTATTTTTTACTTAACTTCTTTACACTTTTTTTTGTGTTACTTATCTACTTTACATGTTATAACAACAAATTTTTAAAAAAATTTATAATGATTTTAAACGTAGAATCTAAAATTATTATTTGGTCACACAGTTCATGATTATTGCTAACTTGAAGAAATTTATAGAAAAATCCTCTTACCAAAGAGATAAATTTTACACACACAAATGTCATGAAGACTTTACACAATTCTCCCAACTCTTAGAATTAGAACTCTTAAAGAAGTTTATGTAAGACTTTAAATGTCTCATGTGAGGAGCATGTGACTTATCTAGGGTCTAATAAGTAATTAATTAATTATTAAGGGCTAAATTTTAATTGAATAAATGAGAAACGGTTTCATAAATTTTAAATAATTGAAGTTTGATGGAAATAGTGATTGAAACAGTTACGATTAAGAACGTGTAAAACACGCCCTCTTCCTGACTGTAACGTATTCTCTCTATTCACCATCAATAACGTAGAGAGAATAGAAGGATAAGTATAAAGAGGCAGAAACCAGTTTTTCTCTTACATAGAAGAAAAGTCATAAAGATTTATTTGTCTCTTTAACGATGGACAGAGGTTAGTCAATTCGTTCATGTGAGAATCATGATATTTCAAGTTCTAAATAATTATATACCTTTTCATTAAAAACTTACATGTGGTATCAGAGATTGGTTGTAAAATTTGTGATTCTTCATAAATAATTTTTCCAATTTTATAAACCTTTATTTTGAAATTGAGAATTTTAATTTTCGTTGCACGTATGAACCTGAACCCGTGATTGTGTATTTGAAATCAACATTTTTCGAGTATGGCTGCAAGAAATTTTATGGCAAATAATTTGTTAAAATATTATTATCTGCATTATTAGCCATTCAATTACCGCATATCGATGTCAATGACCTTTGCTCAGCGTAACACGTATTTCATTGGCATTGAAATAATAGAATTTACTTTGTATGTTAATTGGCATGCGCAGTATGATTTCATAGTTATACAATTGAACAATTGCCGATTTCAATGTGTCGTACAATAATCATATTATAATTATTTATTGTGAGGCTACAAAGTATGTGGTTACGAGACGCTGACTAAATTATTTGATTGATTGGCAAGAGTTCTGAAATTTGTTTATGAAATTAATTGATTGCCAATAGCAGTATATTTCCATTATTGATTAATCGTTAATTACTAGTTGTTGATTGCTATATAATTCAAAGGTTCATTATATGGTTAATGTGATTGAAAGTCAATTTGTTTTGGAATTATAGTATGTGATGAATTTTGTTAATCACCAAAGTGATCAAATTCATAAATTTTATTTAATTCCAAATTAATGATGATTCATTTTAATTACCTATAGAATAATGGATGTTAAATATATTATTATTAGCTTATAGGTATGTATTGAAATTCATTATTATGAGACATTTCTGGATCACTCAAAGGTTGATTAATTGTTCTTATAATCAATGAGAATAATTGTAAGTAATTTGTATGTGCCATTATTTTATTTATATACCCAAAGGTAGTAGATATTTCTAATTGGTACATGTTTTATTGCCAATTCATTATGTATTGTTAGCATCATTAAATGTCATGTATTTTGATGTATCACCCAAAGGAGAACACTAGTATGCATTTAATATTAAAATACTTTGTGTGTGTATTTATATCTCAAAACACTTATGTATGTTTTAATTATGCAGTAAATGTTTCCAATATTCTGCACTCTAGCATTTCGTCTGTGCCAGTTTTTAATGGGCTTAACTTCTCTAACTGGAGTGAACAAGTTCAATTTCATCTGGGTGTTTTGGACCTTGATCTTGCTCTTCAGGAAGAGAAGCCTACTGATATTACTAATACTAGCAGCAATGAAGAAAAGACCCATTATAAAGCTTGGGAAAGATCAAACAGACTTAGCCTAATGTTCATGCGAATGAGTGTAGTAGAAAATATAAGGACCGCTCTTCCCAAAACTGAAAGTGCGAAACAATTTATGAAAAATATGGAAGAGAGCTCCCAAACTGCTGACAAGTCTCTTGCTGGGACATTAATGAGTACACTAACCAACATGAGGTTTGATGGTTCGCGTACTATGCATGAGCATGTCGTTGAAATGACGAACATTGCTGCAAGGCTTAAGTCCTTAGGCATGATTGTGGATGAAAGCTTCCTTGCTCAGTTTATTGTTAACTCATTACCGACTGAGTATGAGCCATTTCAAGTGAACTATAATGCCATGAAAGATAAATGGAATGTGCATGAATTGCACAGTATGTTAGTTCAGGAGGAAATACGGCTAAAGAATCAAGGAAGTCATTCAGTCCATTACGTGAGCCATAAAGGACATCAAGGAGTTGGAAAGAAGGTTGTAAAGAAGCATGATAAGGGCAAAGGGCCATTGAAGATTAATGAGGCCTCTGCACAAATCCAAAAGAATAATGATAAAGATAAATGTCGTTTCTGTGGAAAATCTAGTCATTTCCAGAAGAATTGCCTGAAACGGAAAGCTTGGTTTGAGAAAAAGGGTAAGCTCAATGCTTATGTATGTTATGAATCAAACTTAACTGAAGTTCCACGTAATACTTGGTGGATTGATTCAGGATGTACAACTCATTTTCTAACACAATGCAGGGATTTCATTTGATCTAAGCCATAAACCCAAATAAAAGGTTCGTGTTTATGGGGAATAGAGTGAAAGCTCCAGTGGAAGCTGTCGGGACTTATCGCTTGATTCTTGACACTGGACATCATTTAGATTTAGTGGAAACTCTTTATGTACCTAGTATATCTAGGAATTTAGTTTCATTATCTAAACTTGATGTTACTGGATACTCTTTTAATTTTGGAAATGGATGTTTTAGTTTATTTAAACATAATTATCTCATTGGTACTGGTACTCTTTGTGATGGTTTATATAAATTAAATTTAGATGGTTTGTATGCTGAAACTCTCTTAACTCTACATCATAGCATTGGCACTAAACGTAATTTAGTGAATGAACGTTCCGCTTACTTGTGGCATAGACGTTTAGGCCATATATCCAGAGAAAGAATGGAAAGACTAGTAAGAGGTGGAGTCTTTCCAGACTTGGATTTTACTGACCTAAATATTTGTGTGGATTGTATAAAAGGAAAGCAAACAAAACACACAAAGAAAGGAGCCACAAGAAATAACCAGCTTCTTGAAGTTGTGCACACTGATATTTGTGGACCTTTTGATGTTAATTCTTTCGGAAAAGAGAGATACTTTATTACTTTTATTTATGACTATTCCCGTTATGGTTATGTCTATTTGCTGCACAAGAAATCTCAAGCAGTGGATGCCTTGGAAATTTACTTGAATGAAGTGGAAAGGCAATCAGACAGAAGGGTGAAAGTTGTTAAGTCTGATAGAGGTGGTGAGTATTACCGAAGGTATGGTGAAACTGGACAATATCCAGGTCCATTTGCTAAACTCCTTGAGAAACGTAGTATTTGTGCTCAATACACAATGCCGGGTACACCACAACAAAACGGTGTATCGGAAAGACATAATAGAACATTAATGGATATGGTTAGGAGCATGTTAAGCAATTCTTCTCTACCCTTATCTTTGTGGATGTATGCCTTGAAAACTGCTATGTATCTGTTAAACAAGGTTCCTAGTAAGGCTGTTCTAAAGACACTTTTTGAACTTTGGACTGGTAGGACTCCTAGTTTGAGGCACCTGCATGTTTGGGGTTGCCAAGCAGAAATAATGATTTATAATCCACAAGAAAAGAAACTGGATGCAAGAACTATCAATGGTTATTTCATTGGTTATCCAGAAAAGTCCAAGGGATTTAGATTTTATTGCCCTAATCATAGTACAAGAATTGTTGAAACTGGAAATGCTAAGTTCATTGAAAATGGTGAAATCAGTGGGAGTACAGATCCACAAAATATGAAGATTAAAGAAGTTAGAGTACAGGTTCCTGTGACTTGTGTTTCTAGCAGTAAAGTTGTTGCTCCTCTTATTGTTACACCACAACATAATGAAGAAGAGCAACATAACACTGAACTAGTGATTCAAAATGAACCTATTGTAGAAGAATCACAAGAGATAGCATTAAGGAGGTCTCAAAGAGAAAGAAGACCTGTTATTCCAAATGATTATGTGGTATATCTAGAGGAGTCAGAAGCTGACTTAAGCATTAGTGATAATGATCCAGTTTCGTTCTCAGAAGCCATAAGTTGTGATAATTCTAATAAATGGTTAGATGCCATGAAAGAAGAGTTAGAATCCATGGAATAGAATGGTGTTTGGGACCTTGTAAAATTGCCAGAAGGTTATAAGAGAATTAGTTGTAAGTGGGTCTTCAAGACCAAACGTGATTCTCATGGTAATCTTGAACGTTACAAGGCTAGACTTGTTGCTAAGGGTTTTACTCAAAAGGATGGCATTGACTATAAAGAGACATTTTTACCTGTCTCACGAAAGGATTCCTTTAGGATTATCATGGCACTGGTGGCCCATTATGACTTGGAATTACACCAGATGGATGTGAAAACTGCCTTTCTCAATGGAGATTTAGAAGAAAGTGTTTATATAGATCAACCAATGGGATTCTCAGTTGAAGGAAAGGAACACATGGTGTGCAAATTAAAGAAGTCAATATACGTACTCAAGCAAACTTCTCGTCAATGGTATCTAAAGTTCAATGATACCGTTGTATCCTTTGGATTTAAGGAAAACACTGTTGATCGGTGTATATATCTAAAGGTCAGTGGGAATAAGTTCATTTTTCTAGTTCTGTATGTTGATGATATATTGCTTGCAGCTAATGATCTTGGTCTTTTATATGAGACTAAGAAGTTTCTTTCTAGTAACTTTGAAATGAAAGATATGGGTGAGGCAAGCTATGTGATAGGGATAGAAATATTCTGTAACAGATCACAAGGACTATTAGGTTTGTCTCAGAAAGCATATATCAATAAAGTATTAGAGAGATTCAGAATGGAAAAATGTTCAGCATCACCCGTTCCAATTCAGAAAGGAGACAAGTTTAGTCTCGCACAATGTCCTAAGAATGATTTGGAACGGAAATAATTCCATATGCATCTTTTGTTGGGAGTATTATGTATGCTCAGACCTATATCAGGCCAGATATAAGCTTTGCAGCTGGGATGTTGGGAAGTTACCAGAGTAATCCTGGATTGGATCACTGGAAAGATGCGAAGAAGGTTCTGAGATACCTACAGGGAACAAAAGAACACATACTTACATGTAGAAGGTCTGATCACCTTGAAGTGATTGGGTATTCAGATTCAGATTTTGCTGGATGTGTGGATACGAGAAAGTCCACTCTTGGCTATGTGTTTCTTTTAGCTAGAGGAGCGATATCATGGAAGAGTGCAAAGCAATTAGTTGTTGCTGCATCTACCATGAAAGCTGAGTTTGTAGCATATTTTGAGGCTACAGTTCAGGCTAACTGGCTGCGGAACTTTATTTCAGGACTTGGAATAGTCGACAGTATTGCCAGGCCGCTAAAAATTTATTGTGATAATTCTGCAGCAGTGTTTTTCTCTAAGAACGATAAGTACTCTAAGGGTGCTAAGCATATAGAGCTTAACTACTTTTCTGTGAAAGATGAAGTACAGAAACATAGAGTATCAATAGAACATATTAGCACAAACCTTATAATAGCTAATCCTCTGACAAAAGGGTTGTCGCCCAAGACATTTATTGAGCATGTTAAAAATATGGGCATTATTGTTTATGATGATTGTTAGATGTAATGATTACATTTTATGTATTATGCACTTGATACTCTGAGCTCACTTATGGATATGTTTCTGATTACCTGTTCTCTTATATGCATGCATGATTGTATTGTGATGATGTAAACAGGTACCGTCTTGAATCAAGATATTATGTTTGACCAATTTTGTACTTCTCACTTACTGGTCATATTAAGGAGAAGACTAATTTTGTAGTACATGAAAGGAAATATGTCGATTAAAGTGATGTACAACCGCCATGACTCAAATTAGTTCTTATTCTTAATTATAATTTATGATATACTCAATGTATGAAATGATTTAGTCATGACAATGCGCATTATGATGATTTAATCTTTTATTTATTAGACCATGATATTGGATAATGTCACATGAGCCAAGTGGGAGAATGTAAGACTTTAAATGTCTCATGTGAGGAGCATGTGACTTGTCTAGGGTCTAATAAGTAATTAATTAATTATTAAGGGCTAAATTGTAATTGAGTAAATGAGAGCGTTTTCATAAATTTTAAATAATTGTTGTTTGATGGAAATAGTGATTGAAACGGTTACGATTAAGAACGTGTGAAACGGTTACGATTAAGAACGTGTGAAACGGGTCCTCTTCCTGACTGTAACGTATTCTTTCCCTTCACCATCAATAACGTAGAGAGAATAGAAGGATAAGTATAAGGAGGCAGAAACTGGTTTTTCTCTCACATAGAAGAAAAGTCATCAAGATTTATTTGTCTCTTTAATAATGGACAGAGGTTAGTCAATTCGTTCATGTGAGAATTATGATATTTCAAGTTCCAAATAATTATATACCTTTTCATTAAAAACTTACAGTTTAATGACACATAAAAAAAAAAAAGATAATAGGATTGAATAATATAGAGTAAATAAGGAGATATTGTTGAAAAGAAGTAAAAATTATGAAGAATAAAATATAATTTACCTTAATTTTTATATATTTACTGAATTAAAATCTTATATCTAACTTAAACTATGGCGTGCAATGTAATTAATAAGCAATTGGTGGAGGCAACAAATTCAGAGTGATAATCGATTTGTCTCCAATACCCGAAAATAAGATTCTATACAATCCCTTTTCCCACACCTCAAAGAAACAGATTCTCAATTTTCCTCCATGAAAAGGGTGTGGCACATAAATTTCTCCTCAAGCCGAAAAGTGCACAGTTTCATTAGACGCGGTTGAATTTGAGTGGCACAGAAGATAGCATAAGTTGAGGGGGGGTTGTATGTAATCATACCCTTTGAATGAAGTTAAGAAGATGCCACTTACTATTTCAATGATTAATTTCCCTGCCCAATAATAATTCATACAGATTATCATTACTTTTCTACACTTCTACCTCTATATAACTATCACATTATGAATTATGCAGCAACAATAAGCAAATTAAGCACTTGCCTAATCACATAACTTAATGTGCATTTTGGTGTTAAGAGGATTTAGGTTGAGAGTTGAGTGAAGCCAAGGATGACTTGCCGGTTAAGGTCATGTGAAGCTCAATGCTTTGACACTGTCACTGATAATTAAGTTAATCCGGCAAGTAATCTTTGGCTGCATTTTGCTCTCATCCTTTGACATGAGGCACATATGTATTGTTTTTATTTCATTTTTTTATAGTTTAAAATTTTTATAAGCAAATTAAGAAAGATAATTAATATTTCAATTTTTTAAACATTAATGTTCTCAATTAATGTTTTCATTAATTAAAAATTAGTGATTAGTATTTCTTGCCCTAGACAATGATATAATTATAAAAAGGGTAATTATTTTTTTATTTTTAATATAACAAATAAAAAATATGCAGAAGTGATTGTTAAAAAAAGAGCAAAGAAAAAGGAGGACTCATTTTGTGAATTATTCTTGTTTACTATGTTTTTGTTCTTCTTTCACTTGATGCAGGATAAGATGATACGGGCTAGATTCTGATAGTGTGCATACAATATATACTGAGCAATTGATCTCTCCCCGGGTATGGAAAACTTTTGATGATTATTATCGTACACACACATAATTTCTTTTTTAAAATCCAAATGTTAACCAGTGTTGTAAGACACTGAATAAACAATTAAAAATATTATAAATGCACCCCATAATTTTCAATGCATCTCAATATATTTTTAATAATTTTAATTTTTTTTTCAATGTTCTAAGATACTTATTAACAAGAACCTTAATACATATTGACTTTTCTGATGTATATTCAAAGACACGTCTTAAGAATTTATGTATTTAATAATTATTTATTAAAAATTATAAGATCTAATGTAGTTATAACATTGAGTATTGTACCACCATTTTCTGTAATAAAATATTTTTATCATGAAAAAATGGAGAAGCAGAACAAAAAGTTTATTAATGAATTTGAATCTTCTTATATTATTAAATAATGTAATGTGAGAGAATAAAACAATACAAATTTTATTAATTTAAATTTGTGGAACGTACGATCATTAAAAAATGTTCTTACATTAGTTTATATGTATAATTTCTTTTGCCTTTTATTATCTTTATATATTCTTATTGTCATAATGTCACGACCACATATTTAAAATATCAAGATTTATTTCTTAACCATATTATTTCGTGAATCGTGACACGGCTAGAGGGAGTTTTTTTTCTTTTTTGGCATTTTGGGGACCCTATGCTTGGAAAAAAATAATTTTATATATTCTTATATTATTAAAAGGTTGAGACTAATGCTCTCTCATTTTACAATTACGCACCATCTTGCCATTAGTGTAAATTTGTAATGTTTGTATATGACAATTTTTTTTCTTAATAACAATGTCTTATTGTCCTTTTAACTTTAAACTTACTTTGCACAGTTGTCCCTTCAATCATCCAAAAGTCCCAAAATTTAGGGTGAAAATCAATTTAAGATATAAGAATAGCTGATAATCCCATCCCATTTCCACATGTCATAGATTCGATCGAGCAATACACAAAAAATGTGCTTCTTGTCCCCATGAAACACGCCAAAAAGTTCTTTTGCACAAGTCCAAGTGGGTTTGAAAAAGTCATCATGTTTAAAGTGCAAAGAATATTAAGGTTTTGAATATCTTTTAATTAAGTCCAACGATTATAAAATAGTAAAATAAAAGAGTGATTTGAAAATCATTCTTCCTTGTATTAGTTCTTTTAAAATCATATTGGGGCAGAGAGCCAAGAAGGCTAAAAAACCTTGGAGGGAATCACTTAGGGAAGAGAGTGACCTCCGCCACTAAATGACATTAATGAAATCAATGTGTTGAAGAAATCAACCCATATATGGTCAATAAATAACGCTATTCCACTTAATATATTGAGATAATAATTAATACACGGACAAAAAAGATATTACAATTGATTGACATGCATGATTTTGGTGATTAAGACTATCATATTTAAATTTGACCTACTTTTCAAACTTGAGTCTTGAGTCTTCTACTTATTTAACATACATAGGTTATTTTTAATATCTTAATACTAACAACAACATTTGCTTAAAAGACATCCATCTATTAATTATGTTCGAAAACGTAATCATCATTAAATTTACTGTTGAATATTAAAAATGGCTTAAATCAATAATCTTAATCTTTAAAGACAATGTGAGGCCTGATTATTTACAGGTTCATTAGTGTGTTGTTAATTTATTAAAGCCTTGAAATTTTATTTTTAAAATACATTTCTATAACTTAAAAAAAGAACATTTATAAATCATTTTTAACTTCAAACTTGAAGAGACTTAGGAAACACATGACAGAAACAGAAAGAAACATAAGATATATATGACATAAATTAACAAATACATGATGGTTGTAGATGATTCATGAATGAGGTGAGTATAGAATAAAAAGAGAACGTGGATAGGCAGAAAGAGTTACGCGTGGTCCTTTCCCTATGTGGCTGTCTTGCATGCATATCAAATATTATCCTCTTATAGAAAGTCGGTGAGTCACATATATTCAGCTTTGAGCAATGACTACTCCAAACTCCACTATATATGCTACCATTATCTTTGTGTGTTTATAGTTCTAACTATATAAACATGAATATCAAGCCTCTTCTTTGTGCCTATATAAGAACGACACCACCAAACCCATTCACCACTCCAACACACTTGCTAATGTCCTCTCAACTCACAAGAAGAGGCAGAAAGTGGAGTGCAGCCAAGGATGACTTGCCGGCGGCTATATATACACATATATACTTCTTCATATGTTCATTTTCTTCGTATTTTCCTTCTCTTCTTGTTCATCTCGGTCGGCAAGTTGTTCTTGGCTACATTTTGCTTTCTTCTTCTCTTGTGATGCTCCGCGGACTATTTCTACAAACAATATATTATATCTAGTCTGAGATAAAAAAAGAAAAGAATACAACAGACAATGTGGTATAATAGTAAGAGAGAGAGAATAATTATATAGAAATATTGTACAATTATATTAATATATTGGTATATAAATATCATTGGTAATGTTAATAAAACTGATTTTATATATTAATTAAACTTTTATTATTTTGAGATAAATATTAGTTTATTTGAATGGATGGCTTAATTTATTCATGTGCTTCTTTGTACAGTATATTGTGTTTGAATGTCAGGATTTTGCAGAAAAAGACATGAGAGATATGCTAATTAAATCTGATTTAGGTCGTTATAATTAATTTCTATGCTGTTAGTACAGATGATAACGTGGCTGGGAGCTTCCGTTACTTCATTTGTTTTTATTTTGCAAGCCCAGGGCTCTTCACTGATTAAAGGGAAATCAATTATAAATGTGGAGTATGCTTGGTCCTCACTCCTTTTATTAACAAAGAATAGTGACCGTTAGTGGAATATTTTTGTTGATACACTATAAACATTGTTGATCTTCATTAATAATATGATAATCTATATTAGGAAGCCATAGCTTTTTATTAAGAATTTATAATTTTATGTTTTTTAATTTATTTTGACATATTTTTTATGTAATTTTTCAAAATAAATTATAGTTATTTTATTTTATAAGTAATTTTATATTATAAATTCTTATGATGAAATAAGAATAATTTCAAATTAGCGTTCAATTAAGTTTACACTGTGATTTAATTAATTTAGGTTTTATTTGTTGATACATTTTTAAAATTTTTCTGTCACTTCTTAAAATTTTGAAATAATGTTAATTATTATTTTAACTAATTATACATTTAACTTAAAATACAGGATAAATTAATTATACATGTTAAATATCTCAATCAAGTAAATAATTTACATACCATTTGCACTATACCTATAAATATTAGGTAAATATTAAATAAAATAATTTTAATTATTCTTGTATAAATATATGGTCAAATTTTTGTTTCTCTCCTGAACAAATTTCACTCGGTATATGTTTCAAATTGTCATGTCTATCTTTTCAAGCCATATGAATTCCATTTTCCCACTTAATTAGATGCTGGGAACATTTTGAAGAGATGTTGTCATTCTTTTATAAAGTGAACAGAAGCACCATTAAAAGTTTTGTTGCTTCCCCCATTCCATTGTTACATTTACTTTATGGAGTCTCTTATAATCATAAACTAATAAATATGTACATCGTTAACTATGAATTCTATCTTTAACATTCTTAAATGAGTACGTGGGTTCTAATTCCCTGTGGCCCCTAATTTCTTTTAAAATTCTGGCACCTTATTATTTATAGGGACTCTTTAAGAAACGAAATAAAATAACATAATGTAAAGATACTATATGTTAAATGAATTTAATAATATTAATTTATTTATAATTCAGAATTACAAAAATTATTGCTACCACTTTTTCTCTGACAAGTTAATATTCTATTCCGATTTGACATAAATAATAAATCATATTATGCACTGAAGCAGTCTTTAGTGAGCTATATCCAACAGATGCTGAATTTATCAATCATATTTACAACAATTGAATTGCAATTGAGAACTTGGATGGCAGTGAAGGGCTTTATGTGTCATGGTTCTCTTGGTTTGAGGCAATAACTTCGCTTTTTAGGAAGTTGATTACGCAGATAAAAACTGTAAGATACTAATAAATAATGAACCACTCACTTGGAAAAAATCATTGCGTGCCTTGTCCTAATTAACCATTTACCTGGCTCTATATAAGCACACGACAATGCCTCATTTTGAATCACACAACTTTTGGAAAGAAGTAATCTTTATACAAAAAATGAATGTTTTTACTTTGGTTTTAGAGTGTTTACAAGAAGAGAAAGAGAGTGGATTGCAGCCAAGAATGACTTGCCGACATGGATTACCTACATATGTGTGTGTAAGTGTATATCCGGCAAGTTGTTCTTAGCTACAATTGGCTCTTTTCTTCTCTTATAAGCCTCTACAAACCCATGTTGTAGAAACGCAAAATTCAATACATATTAAAGCATGCCCCCGTTATATATCACCTGGAAATTGCGTATAGTTAAATGTTAAATATATTACAAAAGGTATTCACCATTTGCATACTGACTTCGGTATTTGAGTTTGTTTTTTCCTTTGCTTTCTATGAATTGCTAATAATTCTCTTGTGAATATTTTGTTCCTATATCTTCTTTTATGCAGTTGGAAAGAGTGTATAAATTCTATAAATTCTTTTCAATTTTTGTTTTTATGATTAGATTTATTGTATAAACCTCTCGTGCAATAAAAGTTCATTAAATAAACGTTAATTGAGTTGTTATTTGATCCGTGTGCAAGTGTTAACAATATGATTTTGTAATTGTTTTTGTTAATTTAGTTTATTAAATAAATATCCTAATCAAGTAGTCATTGCGTGTTAAGAGAAATCTAGTTTGTTGTTTTCTCCTACTCAAGTAATTATTATATGTTAGGAGTATCCCTAGCCCATTGATCATCTTATGCACACACGCAATGCTACAACATTCCCTGATACGATACAGGTACCTAGCAATTTGAATCTGGAAATGGTTTTAGACTTCCAGTATATGGCCACAAGATTAATTAATGATCGAAAAATAAAATAAATATTAGTATTAGGACTAAAGAGGGTCAGCGACTCAATAGGGGTGAATTGTCAATTTGTTGTTGGCCAGATCATCGACATGCATATGCTTTTGAAGTGAAGGAATTGAATTGATGAGATCAAATTAATATTGTGTGATCAATTTATCATGTTCAAAGTCAATGATGGCATCTCTGCAATTAATTGCACTGTATGTGAATTTGGTGTTTGGAATATATTCGCTGTTTATTTCCTCAAACTTTGCATATTTCACCAAATGATTAATTGTTTGATTTGAATTATATAATGTGGGTAAGTAAAGAGAAATTGTATATTTTGGGGATTTTGGGAGAACAGAGGGATCATATATAGTTGCATTCTTAAGATGAAGCGTGGGATTAATCGCAAATTCACATGAACTGGAGAACATTTTGTGTGTGTGAGAGAGAGAGATAAAGAGACTATAGATATGAATTATCAACCTTGATCTTGTATAAAGGAAGTCTCTTTCTTCTCCCTTGCATACGTAAGAATATATTATGCGCATGGAACCCATGCCAAAGAATATATTCTCGCAAAGTAAGTGGCATCCATCCATTTCTGTTGTCTTAATCCCGATCATAGAGAAGTGGACTGAAACATATCTGATCAAAAGATTAAAGGAAAAGAGAGGAACAGCTCTATAAACTTGTGAAAGAAACTAACTCAATTGCTTGACTTATACATAGACTGAGAAAGGAATTAAAATAATATAAAAATAAGAAAAAAAATGGTGGTGAATGTGATATGAAAAATGGTGGCTACACATGGAGGCATGTAACTTGAGGATTATATGCTTGGGGGAGGAGGCACCAAAATTTTGCACTCCTTTCTGGACTTTGTATCATTCTCCTTGGGTTGGAAAAGACTTGTTTTAGAGTCTAGGCACTATCTTTTGCCAGTAATCCTTGAGGAATATCTTATTGTACAGTAATGGGATGATCTATCAGAGAATTTTCAATTTCTATGGAAATAGGCATTCTAATATTTTGTTTGACCATTATGAAAGTTCATGAGCAGAGATTCATTGGATGTAATCGTGAATGGTGCTTTGTAATCTTGGGACATCAATAATTTGGCCTTCCTTTTGATTTTGTAGATCTCGATGAATTCATGCTTTCAACTCTGTTGTAGACAAACTTCCTATCGTATTGCAAAGGTTGTCCTAATAAAAGATGGTTTATATTCATAAGAATGATGTCAGACTAGCCAAAACTTATCTTTAAATCTTTTCTATATTGTGAAAGTTTGTATCTTTGTAGCTTGTTATAGTAAATTTTATTGTCATTCAAAAATTTTACACCACCTTTTTCACAACTCATTTTTTTCTCTCTCTACGTCACTCATCTCACTAGCCTCCTTTTCTTCCTATATCTCCTATTGTAAAAGGTATTTTGATAATGTATTTTTAAAATAACATTATACCTCCCTAACTATTCACCATATCACATAACTATTAATTTCTTATAGTCATAAAATGCTGTCCAATCCTGTTTACAGAAAAACTTATTCGATTTGAATAATGATAACCTTTTTCTTTGACTACATCCCAAAAAGAGATTCTGAAATGCGAAAATGGATTCTCAACAAACAAAAACAAGTTACATGCAAACTCTTCGATATCCGGTAATCACAGCTTCCAATTAGACCAGAAGGTCAGGAGCATCACAAAGGTTACATGTGAAGAGCCTGGAAAAAGGAAAAACAAATTCTTCCCTAGAGGCTTAAAAAGCTAAGAAGCTAAATAGGCTTTGGCTGTGTATTCGGGAATCTGTATTGTAGCTTAGACTGATACAGTGTATGAGAATGACACGTATACATAATATCTAGCATTATAGAAATATCACTTCCATTGTATTAACTGTTAAAAATTGATACTGTATGTGATGCCATATACAAATATTTCTTTCTCATACTTTTTTTTTTTTTTGTATACATACATCCTAAAAATACACTCAGAAACACAAAGGGACACTCCCTTTCAAACACATTTCTCTAAAAATGTTAAAACCTTTATGCCCATACTGATGATATATGGAAACCAATTAAGTCAAAATCTAATCAGAACCTCATCTGATCAGCTAAATTTAAGAAAAAATTCTCTTTGAAAATGCCAAGTCAGAAATATGTGGTAACCACGATTACTATCTAGCTGCCTTCCCTCTTTATATTCTATTCCCACATCAACAGTAAATGTATCGATAGAGAGTTTCGGGGAAGACAATGAACTAAGTCAACTTTTGCATGATTCCAACCAATAAGAACGGTTTTCGATAAGGAGCAGCTTGGAAAAGTTCATAGCTATGCGGGTCCAGTTTATAGTTTCCAAGTTGCAACAATATTTTAGGGAATTACTTATTTTTCCTTTTATTTTATTACGTGTCCATCAATATCACAATTTAAGGATGCCATACTTTGACCTTCTCTGCTTATAAATTGGCCACAATGAAGCTCAAGATTATAAGGCTAAGTGAAATGTGAGAGTTATAGAAATTAAGTGTGGTTGATGCTGAATGTGATGATTTGCTCAAGTGTCTTGCATGAAGGTAGGGAGAGTAGAGTTGAGCCAGGATGGCTTGCCGGCATATGCTGAAAAGCAAGGATCCCCTATGTGGGTGTTGCTGGCGACCATCTTGTCTCACATTTGCTCCCTTTACTCTCATATGAGACTTTGAAAAGAGCTTTAAGTATCATATCATATTTACTGAGCTAATAATGTATAATGATGCATGAACTAAATAAATTGATTTTTGAACAGTGCTATCATATAGGGATTAATTATCATAGAATTTCATGTTGCTGATTTCCTAAATGGCTTAATGTAAATGAAATCAAAATGTCACGTATAATTTACTCATCCAGAATGTCATGAGTAATGCATTGTTCTGGGGGGTTTCAAACCCTCTTGCAGATTATTAAGATTTTCCTAAGATCTAAACTTGCCTATAAGATTCAATTCATGATAATTCAACGTACGCCGTTAGGTTATGTGATATTCTGATTAACATCGTGATACTGAGAATTTCTACTCAATTTTACTGGAAAGGGTCAAATCATACACGACTAGCCAAAAGCCAGAACATCAGGGCATGAATTACTTGACACAACACAGACATATATGATAAATTGTGTATTTACATAATTGTATACACATGCATGCGTACCAAACATACATATGTTTAAACTATATTTAACGTTACATTAAATATTTCGAAAAGGTTTTCAGCAAGTGTTCAACTATGAAATTTAATATCAGATGCTGGAATAAAGGTATCTTGTAGTTTGATGTGAAACGTAATGCTGGTATATCTATTCAACACGGCTTCCTGCTATGAAGTATTATGCTAATTGATGATTAAGCCACGACGTTGAATATCAGTGCTATTTTGCATAGTAATCTGTTGTGTTAGGCGTATGAAATCAAAATTTCAAACTTAGTTGATTACATTCCAAAAAGAAGTATCATCCATATAGACCATTATTTATAATATAATATAGATATTTTAATAAAATTTACTAATTTTGAATGCTTAAAATTAACTTTAAATACTAACGTCAATAAAATCGTATTTTTTAATTTAAATAAATAGGTAGCGATTAATAAATATTAATTTATTTGAAGATGTAGTATCCTTGTAGAGTGGCCTATCTTTGGAAGGTGCCACGTGATGTCCCTAATCCCCTTTGTAGAGGAGAAAAATTTGTGTGTTTTTGGGACCATACGCACATTCGCTTAGGTAAGCATTTTTTCTAATAAATAAAAAAAAAATCGACATACGATGCAATATGAGTAGTGAGGACTATATAGTTTTGAATTACCTAATAAAATTTTCTCGTAGAGGCATGGCAATGGTTATTGTGGAATCTAAAAATTGGAGATCCTCGAAGGAATTACCCAATTCGGATAGCTAGATTCAAGGATTTTTTCCCTGCCAAGGTGGGGATGGGGACTAAAATTACTCTCATAAATGGGGATTACCTTTTCCGCCTCATATATATATATATATATATAGTACTGTTATTAATTATTTTGATTTATTTAATAATATATTAAATTTAAAACATATTAAAAAATTACAATAAACAAAATAAAATCAATTGTAATGCATAAGTTGCCTTTATATATTGTTTTTCGTAATTTTTAAAAAAAGAAATGACATAACTTTGGGGATCCCTGCAAGTATTTGGGGGGACTCGAGAAACAGGAATAGGAAAAAATTTTACTCTACAACAAAGATCGAAGACTTGAATAGGAGTTCAGGGTTGTGGAGCAGAGATGTACTCTCCACCCTTAAAAGATATGATGAATATAACTAGACATGATATTCGACATCATATCTATTCTAATGTCATGCCAAGCATTTGGAGGTTAGTTTTAGAGGTGCGAAGAGCAACAATAAACATGACATGTTTAAATCTCCTGTATACTAATGGTTAATGCGGCTTGGGGAGAGAGAGTCCAAGATCATTAGGGTGCTTGTATTGTTGCTTTCTCTTGTAATTTGGGTTTCTGCTAAGTTATGCAAGCCCAGCTATCATACATTCTGCATGGTTTCAAATAGGTTCATTATTGAGAGTAAGTGACTGTTTAATCAAAAGATGGGTAAAATTATTTTAAAATAAATTTTCTATTGCAAATTATCACATCATTCAAGTTTAATCTTTGCAAACCTCGCCAGAAATTATTATCATCTGTTTCAGCAGAACCAATACTTCAACTAAATATGACTACAAGATTCAAATTATACATCCTCATGTTAAAATTCAAATTCTTAATTCATAAATGAATCGATACTGAAGAGACTTACAGCCAGGAAAAGAATACGGACAAGATGCCAGCAACATAGCATCAAAGAGATACACATAAGAATTGGCCAATGAATTTCTGAATGGATACAGTAACAAGTTGTATTTTCAACTAAACAATTTGCAAGTTGTACAAAGATCAACAACCATAAGATGAGCTAATATAGTTCTCCCAGAATCTATCATCTATCATGTAAAATACAAAACTTAGATAACCCGAAATGGAAGGAAAAAAATAAGTCATCCATCCATCTCCAAGGAAGGAACTCTAAATCGTTAGCCTCCTCTCCTGTCCACGTTAGGCCACCTGAACTCTGCCAGGTCACCTTACAATCAATATCTGCGGCTGGCAGGCGATCAAGCCTCAATAATAACGCTGCAATTTACAAATCTCATCTCATGCCATATGAGAAACCAATATGGGGGCCGAAAGCAACAACTTATCCGACCAAAGAATCGATCAAAACAGCTGGCTTAAGGTTTTGAATAATTAGAAAGTACATGCAACAAATTATTCAGTGTTTCAGGAGTGAATTTCCTAGCAAATAGGTAACATGGCTTCTGAACCCCATTCCATAAGCAAGGCCAACGTTGCACTTCTTTCTGTGGAAACATAAGAAAATTTGTCAAGCTGGTTAACTCAATCTCAATAAATCAGATCAGTAAAGCTCTCGTATACATACCTTCTCATCACTGGTGACATGTACACTAACATCAATGGACTGCAAAAATAACAATCATCATGAATATCCGTGCACTAAACTTGACAACAAATAAAAAAGGCAACACTAAGTTGACAAAAAAGTTGCAGTAAACTTACTGAAGTTCAACAACAACAATAATAAGACAATTGTGGCCAGGGGGGTTCCCCCACTTGATTGGTATTTTACTTTTCCTAAAAGTATATAATGTTGTGTTTCAGTTTTACTATAACTAGATGAGAGAGAGAGATAAGAATTGACAATACAAATTAACCAAAGGCTACAAACCATCCCACCCACTTTCAAATATTCATTCAATTTTTAGATTTAGAAAGAGAAAACTGTCATACTCATACCTCATGCAAAATTGTTTTTTTTTTTTTTAATTTACTAGTATCACAGGTACTTCTAATACCAAGAATGCATATGGATTGCCAACAAGCTTCGAACTCAATTGGCACCAGTCTCAGAGTCTTGTGCTATTTTGGATTGATGGAAATGGGTCAAATGACATTAGTTGTCATTACATCGATTGTGTAAATTAGGATGGAATAGATTTCATCCAATAATGCTTTTCTTTTTCCCTAATTTGAGATTGTAGAATGAAACCAAATTGTTATTTTACTAATCTCCTTATCAATCTACTCGGTGATCATCCAAAAAATGAAATGGAAACATCCATTTCATCAGAAAATATCTACAGATTGGTATATAGTTTAACTACATTCATTCTTATCCCATCTTATTCCATTCTGTTCCACTCATCATTGGATATCCCAACAGCTTAAGACTGGAATGTAATGATGATGCTGAGGGTTTTACCCTCAGCAAGGCCACGTACCCATCTCCTCTACATAATAGATTGCCAAAAAGAATTAATATGAATTGTAAAAGTTAGTTTTAGCAGAACCATACCGTTATATTCTTTAAAAGCTCATAAGTGACATCCTGAGCCCTATATGATTTTGGATGCCATTTTCTCTCAGACCAGTCAACATGAGTGACTGACCAGTTTGCAATTCCACCAGGATCAACCATCTAATCCAGAGTCATAAGCTAATTAGCTGAAGATTGAAAATTGTTAAAACAAAAGAAATGTATTACAATTTAAACTCTCACCTGGAAGAAGGTCGGCAAGTAATGCTCATCGGCAATGCAATTCCTGCCCTCCAAACCAGGCTGTAATAAGAAATTTCACATCAATATTGAATTTGTAGTTCCATGGAAATCACTAGATATAGATAATTTTCACATCAGCTCTGTGTTGCCTAGGACAATAAGGTGTTTCACTTCTAGTTTGGACAGCAGAACATATTGAGGATTTAAAATTTTACATTATTATGAGCAACTAGATAGTCCAATCGCCTTAATCAAGTAAGCAACAACACTAGCACACAACATGACTAGATATAGATCATTTGCACATCATCTGTGTGCTCCCTGGGACAATAAGGTTTTTCTTCCAGTTTGCACATCAGCACAAATATGGGATTTGAAATTCTAAATTATTGGAGCATAGATTACTCAGTGAACTTAATCACATAGAATAAGCAACACTGGCATACAAGATAAGATCAACAATATTGAAGGTGATGACACTTTTGCATTCCACACATTGCGAATGTTAGAATATTTTGTGGCACCCCATACCTGTACCAGAAAGGGTAGCATAGCTGGGCAATGCACTGAAGCTTTTCTTTTTTCAAGGGGAAAAAAAAGAGAGGATTGTACAAAGCCAACAATTTTCCATAACATCTTGCATAAAGTTTTCAGAAAATACATATTTTGGAGAAAATATATTCAAGAAAAAAATAAAAATACAAGTAATAATATGCAGCATCCATATATTGCTTGAAAATATTTTCAGTAAGAATATGCAAGACAAGTATCTTGAACCTCATAAAATGAAACATTAAACATGCTTGGCTTGATCACTAGAAAAAGTTAACGCAGAACTAAATATGGTTGAATTCAACACAAAATACTTATGGAGAATTGATTAAAGTATTAAAAAAATGTTTTGAATATTAATGATAATGCAATTTAAAAGCAACTTCACCTGGCAGTAAGCCCGAAATTTTGAGTAGTACAGACTATCAGCCATGACTATAATTGCATGCTGCCGTTTCAAAGAAAACCACTGCAGAACAGGTTAAACAATGAGGCAGTGACATATAAATGGGTTACATATATAAACTTTCTGAGTTGCCAAGCATTAGACTATGAGAGGACAAAACACTTGAAAGGAATAGGAGTGTGGTGATATTGAATGACAGTAAGATGTTGATTGGGTGACCAAAAGATATAAGAGTGAGAAATTTCACGCATGATCACAGTATTATTCTTGTTATTGACAATGTCATCACAGACTTGTGACAAATGACTCAATTCTGCCTAGAGTTGCAATTGACATGCTTGCATAGCCTATTGACATGAATCACACAAGGTTATGGAAAAATGGCAACTTTTGTTTATCTAGTTGGTATCCAGTGAAAAGGGTGATTGTAAAATAAAGTAGCCTAAACAGTTTGTTCAAATTGTAGATTCATTGTATTAAATAAGCATGGTTAGTTGGTTACTATTGAAAATGATGAATTCCTAGCTCCAACGTGGCTTTTTTTAGCAAGAATATACCTGTGCACCCTTTCTAAAGTCCTTCACCTCAACTTCTGGTAACATGCGATCTGAATACCTCCCATTGCCATGAGGACCAGGATCCTTAAAGCTAGAAAAGGAAAAGTTTGCATTAATAAAGGACATCAAATAGATAGACGAAAGAAGAAGAGCTATTGTCCCCATAAAAGCATAGAGTGACATGAGTGAAATTCTGCTGGACTTACCAGTCTACAAAGCTGATATTCGTATTCATCAGATAGTTATAAATATAGTCAAAATGATACAGAGGCACACAGCTGTAAAACCAATATAAACAATCAGAAATTGATAAAAACTATAAAACTTATTAATCAGCAAGATCGGAATTAAAAGCAATCTCAAAACTAATTTACCTATCAGACAATAAAACAAATTGCTGGTTGTCAGGATCTTGAAGGGCATTTGCCAATAGCCGTCTCTCTGCATCAACCATAGAAATTTTCCCCCACACAACCTGTAACAAGACTTCCAATTAAAAGAACAGCTTACTAGAAAACCACAGATTATATAGGTAAACAACAGATAACTACACTTGCTATCATTACCGCTATTATTAGAACAAAAACAGTTGAACTTAATAAATACATTCAGAATTATTTCCCCAAAAAAAAAATACAAGAAGATTAAAAATTCCTAAAGCATGCTAAATAAAATTAAATTCACACAGAGCACAAACCCAAACTGGACTTATTGATTTCTTAGTTTAGTTCACTTGAAGAAAACAAAATATACTTTAATCACATATTTAACAAGGAAAGAGTGCAATAGAATTTTAAGTACTATTATTTTAGGATACCAGTGCAAAATACCAACATGTCATATGATCTGGCATGTTCTTACTAGTGTTTGCTTTTCTGCTCTGGATTAAATAAAATGTCTGACCAAAGCATGCAGTAAATAGTTAATATATCAGTTAATCTCTCAAGTCAACAATAATATTCTATTTTCCTACCATCAAAAGTAGTGAGTTCAACACGAGATAAAACATTAAGTCAAATACATTCAGGACCTGTTTGTTTAAGAATTAAAATAAAAACGAGTGATTCCATGATGGCATACAACTTTTTAAATGCGTATTTTAATTACATAATTATTGAAAAAACACTAAAATAGTTTTTTTTTAAGGTTTTTGATATTTATAAAAAAATTAAATAATTATTGAAAAAAATTTTAAATGCATATTTTAAGTAAAACCATTTTTTCTTTAAAAAAAAAAAAACTGATACAATATGGACCATCAAAATATGATTTGCATATTGCATAAGATAACATATATTTAAGACAAGTAAAATTCACAACTGATAGTAAAATTAACAATAACAACAGTGAATATATGTACCTGATCACTGCGTATATCCTGATTAACAAAATAACGGCTCACATGAACTGGTTTAGTCTTGGATGCATGCACATAAACAGAGAACTTCCCTTCATGACCCTGCCAAAAAAGAGGAGAGCATATTCTAGGTAAATGCAGACCACAAGAACAGGACTCAAGCACAGACAAACAAGCACTAACCAATGAAATTACAAAAACAAGCTAAGGATATTTATTCATAACAACACATATATGAGAAGTTTATCAGTAAAACATATTTTGCATCTTGTGTTGTATTGTATGTCTATACCAACAGAAATTTTAAGGGCCAAACACTAATAAGCATTAAAGAGCACTTTAGTTTGAGGAAACTCCGGTAAGTGCCCAAAGCTGTAAAAAGACATCACTGTCACAACTGTGTCTAAAAACACTTCTCATACAACAGGGGAAGAGGAGTGTAAGTTATGTAGGAAGAACCACAATTATCTAACATGTTAACTATTTCTTTCAAAATACTGAATCAAAATCAGACTATTTGAATTATTTTAATCAAGCAAAAGTTCCCTTCCCGCATCCTTCCCCAGAAGCAATAGAGACCACTAACAGCTTTATGTAAAGCATCTGTGCAAGCCAAGGGTGCAATAAGCAACTCCTTTTTGTTAAACATTCCAATTCAGTTATCTGACAAAGGAATGGAATTCTCAAAGTCTCCCAAGTCCCTACAATTTTATGCTTCATTTACCAAAAACTTCTAATAAAAGAATCATCGTAGACAAAAAGAGGTGTTCCAATATAGAGGAATTCTTAGTGTCATTTGAGCAAGCAACAAACCATTTTTCTTGGCGATAAAAGAAATTCAGGATATCAACTACACTATTAAACTGCCTATCTTCTCTGAGATAAAAACAAGTGTCACATATATTTTGATGAGGAACATTCCAAAGTGAGAATTGAGAAATAATAGATTGAACATATTAAATCAGACAAGTAACAAATTCTTACTTGGAAAAACTTGTCCCACAGTTTTTCAAACGGCAAAGAACCAGGTGACAAAAACATGAAGGCAATTTTTGAACTTTTGGAAACAATTGGTGGTGAGTTCAAAATATCCTTAATCACAACACGTGACGCAATCTCCTCATCAGTATATTCTCTTGCAGGTATAGGTGGTAGCCAATTAACAAAACCCTTGCATCCTCTAGAAGAGAAGACATAGCAGGCTGACCTGCTCTGCGGTGGGTAGATATACGCACAGATCAGAAAGACGCATACAAACAACACCAAGATAATAATCCACATAGGCTTCTTCATGTGAGGACGGTGGCGTGGCCCAGACAGTATCTGCATATCTCCCATGCCTAGACGCCAAACTTTTGCTGTCTTCATCTAAGCAAATGCATCAAGTTTTCACCTCCAACTAGTCTCCTTCTCATCCACATGCACCATCCCTCGAACACACAAAAACAAAGAACAGATAGGCTACAATGAACCTTGGACAAACTGAGGCAGAAAAATCTGAAAACGAAAACACAGAAAAGCAAGTGCATTAGCAAACAAGTCAACCTTCTTCAACCACTGAACTTCACACAGAAATCCATACCTATCAAATGAATAACAACCCCCATGATCTTAATAAGAGACAGACAAACAAAACATCACACAAGGACCCCAACACAATATCCATCAACCCTTAATAAATGGCAACATTCAAGAATAAAGAAGAATTTTAAGATAAAATGCACAAAACTCGAGCAATTAATTAACAATACAATGACAGGTGGCAATCAATGAAGGTTTAGGAGTATCCCAATTCCCAACAGCAAGAACAACATCAATCAATTATCGAAATCAAAGAGTGGTGAATTTAATCCTATCAACTCAACCACCGTTGGGTAAAAATCAAAGAGAAATCGAAACCCCAGTTTGAAAAATCTTGCAAGACACTAAACAATCTCACCTAATTTGGACATTTAAAAAAAAAAACTCCTGGTGTGTCGTTTCTACTTGCTTAATCCCTAATTCCCCAACAATTAAGCGACGATAATTTCAAATAAAAAAAGTCCCTCTCTCTATATATATGAGGAAGAGAGAGTAATGAGATACAGTACCTGAAACGGTTACGGTGAAGCGAAGAAAAAGAATGATTAGAAGGGAAAGATGCAACCTTAGGGTAGGGCACAGCCAAGAATCACAAGAGTGAAGAGTGTGTGTGTGTGTGTGTGTGTGTGTGTTGGATGGGATTTGGGATTTGGGATTTGGGATTCGGAATTCGGAATTCGGAATTCGGAACTAGGAATTAGGATTATAGAAAGAAAGGGAAACCTTTTTTATTTTATTTAATTTAATTTAAAAGAATAGAATAATTGAGTGTGTTCGTATGCGGAACAAACAGAAACAGAAAGAGTCGTTTTGTTTACCATTGCAATTGCAGCCGGCCATTCCATTGGTTCCTCCTCCCCTTTTGCCTTTTCTTCCCTTTTTTTTTTTCTCTTCTTACTCTTTTAATATATTTATTCTCAGTTTAAATCACATTAACAGTTATAATTACAAATTCTCATTGTCATTTTTAAAATCACAAAGATTTTCTTACATGGTTTTCTAATTGATCCCACACTTTCCCTTCATAAAGTAAACCCATCAATTAAATAAAAATCAGTGTTGCCATTTCAGAAAAAAAAATAAAAATTCCCATCTAACTCGAAGTGATATTCAGGTAAAGTTTTCTAACTTTGAAATTTCATCTAAAAAAATTGTCAATTAAACAGCATTTTGAATTTTAACTTACAATATATTTGATAAATATAAGATATTTGTGTAAATTTTTATAAGATAAATTTATTATTTTGATATTTGATTTATTTTATTTAAATTTAGTTCTTTATTAAAATTTTGTTTGATCTTTTATTTTTTTTTTAGTTTAGTCAATTACATCTATATTCTACTGAAAATAGTTTTATTTGAATCAAGAAAATTTATTATAAAAAGTAAAACAAAAAAATATTAAATACAATTACGTTTATTAAAATTTAAGCTAAAAATTATAAGTTAAATTAGAAATTTTTTATTAATTTATTAACATATTCTGTAATTTTTATTATTAGCTATTCAACTAAATTAATTACTATTTTTTTTACATTTGTTTCTTAATTTTTGCTGTATTATTATTATCATATCTCACTTAATTGGTGTAGTAAAACATACTTGACAAGAAAATAACCTATTTAATTGATGTTTGAAAATTAAAATACTGAAATAAAACATTAAAAAATTAGAAGGTTGAAATGAAATAAAAATAAAACAAAAAATCAACAAAATTAGATAATCAATATATTAATTTTAAATATCCATAACTATAAAAAAGCATGCGTACTTAATATGTTTCTAGAAAATCAAATATAAAAATGAAAAACAGGGTTATTCAAAGTAGGAGAGTCGTTGTTGTTACTTTTTCCCCTCATTGATCCGTTGAAGGAGTCAAAAGAAAGAGAAGATATATATTATATTTGTCCTTTTAAAGTTGAGAATTCACGCACGCTGTTCGCGGGGCTTTCGTGTCCAAAGGAACTTTAGATTTGTATGCATTCTGACTATTCTTTTTTTTTTTATGACTTTAAATGAAATAAAAGTCTAAAACCAAAAGTTTGAATATTTCTTTAATCTTATATTAAATATCACTTATTAATGATATATATCTTAATAAAATAATTATTTTTATTAATTATTATAGTAAAATAAATAGTTTTATTAAAATACTTATATTAAAAATCTAATATTATTATAGTGGTTAGTTGATAAAAGAAATTTATTATTTTTTGTATTTAATGCTTTACTCTTTTTCTTCAAATTATCTTTATTAAAATATAAAAAAAAAACATCATCATTTTTATTTTTCTTTCATTTTAATCATAAAAAATTGTGAAAAAAAATTATATCCAAACATCCCTTTCAATTGGTCAACAAAATCTTTAATAATAATAATTAAAAATAAGATAGTACAATATTAAACTTTTTAAAATGGGACCTCTGTTAAATTTGTTTTAAAAGTCAATTTTTATTGAGTCAACCGTATATTATTATTACTATAATTATGTACATAAGATTTTATATAATTTAAACATTTATAAATAATAGTTATTTATTTGTATTTTAAATAAAATTAGATAATAAATAACAAATAACTTTTGAATTGTATAAAATGTTTTGAATCTATCATGCTTCGTTAAAATTTTAAATCCAACAATAAAATTAAAAAATATCCTTAATAAAATTTATAAAAGCAGTGTCATTTAATTTAATCATATAACTACAATAATAACAAGGACACTCAACTTACCTAGGGACTCCAAAGTGTATTGCGTGCAAAATGACTTTTTGGAGGGCGAAAGGTTGGGAGGAGGAATGAGTACGTAGCACCCCAGAAAGAAGCATCCCTAGTTAGCAGTTGTATGGGAAAGGAAAACATGCCAAAATTTATATTTTAAACAAATATATTTAAAATTTATATTTTTAATGTAAAAAAATAAATTAATATAAATTTAATATATTTATTATTATACATAATATATAATTTTTTAATTTTAATTTAAAATATATGTTCTCTCTTTTTTTCTTCTTTAAAAACTCTCCTCCTAAACATTTCCTAAATGTTT
This sequence comes from Abrus precatorius, assembly GCF_003935025.1. NCBI lineage: Eukaryota > Viridiplantae > Streptophyta > Magnoliopsida > Fabales > Fabaceae > Abrus > Abrus precatorius. Next base: position 32,819,056 of record NW_020874428.1, on the reverse strand, counting down.
CATGCACCTTCTATCATTCAACTATGCTTGTTTTAAAATTCTCTTAGATTCTTCAATACTAAATTGATTTATAAGCAATTTAGTATTACCAACTGCATTTTGGTACGATTTTCACAAGTCAATGTTTTTCTTTGTTTTGTAAGCATGAAATCGGTTTTAGGCATAGGGCAGGGGTGGCAAAATAATAATGATAAAAAGTTAATGGAGGGTGTAATTTCTAAAATCTAAAATTCTTTTTCTTTTTACTTCTGCTGTGAGGTTTGGAAAATAATATATATAATATATTAAAATTAATAGAAATATTAGTTAATCTATATACTGATTATTTGTATATAAAGTTTTATCTCATATGACGTGCATGGTTATCTTATAATTTAAATATTAAAATTTTTTTATGTAAAACTTCGTTAATGTATTATGTAAGCATCCCTGTTCACATGATTTAAAAATTAGTACACTTTATTGTAACGTTTTATTGTGTTGTGCGAAACTTTACACTCATAATAATTTAAATGTAAATATGATATCTTTGTTCTTTGATTGAATATCCTCACAAATAAAGCTATGAAAGTAATTTTTAGAGTTAGGTAACAGTTTAGTGAACTTTTCTTTAAAATGTTGACTCCAGAATACCAAAACATTCGTGTAGTATTTATAAGAATGTTAGAAAACATACAGTAACAATGTATTTATAAATATTTTTTTCTTTAACATTAAATGACATTTTTACAATTATATAGAAAATATCGCTCAAAATATCAAGTACTTTTCCTGTAACTTTTTGCATATTAATTTTGTTTGATATATTTTACAATGGTCATACGTGAAAATGTTTTGTAAATCAATCTTCTAAAAGGTTCTTTAGTATCAATTTTTTTTTCTTAATTATAAATTTGTTATAATATTTTTATTTGTCAAAAGATTTGAATAAAAATAATAAAAATATCGGTAATTAAAGCACAAATAGAAAATATGAAAAATAATATAGCCAATTTCAAAGTCGTCGTTCATTACTAAAGCTATTTAACGTGTTCCTCATACTCTTTTGAAATTCAAGAACGAGGTAACTGTGTGTCTAAATCATTACATCAACGAGTCAATTAAAAAGCGTGTGAGAATTAATTGACGAAGACTAACAAAACAAATCAGTTTTTAACTTAATCTTTTAATTAATTAACGACGGATCGCTATATTCTCATCTATTGTTTTTTAAGCATTTACTAAACAGTACGAGACCTTTAGGCATCAAAAGTTTATGAAATAAAAAATAATCAATCAGGACAAGCGTTTATGAACAGAAGGAAAATAAAATGTTATTGAATAGGAAATAGCCAATCAAATTTAAGATCATGCGATACGAATTTGTCATCTTACTGAAAATTATTTTTGTTATTTTTTAATGTAAAGTTTTAATCTAAACGGTATGAAACCAGCACGAAAGGGGTTAATAATCGGTTAATATTATTAACCCCTTCAATTTCATCAAGTTTTAATTTTTTGTTATTAAATTATTTTGTCAAAATTTTAATTTATTATTAAATTAATTGTTTTAAAAAATAATTTTTTATCCTATTTAATCTAAATTTGAGCCGAGTCTTACACCTAAACGTGATAAGTGAGTCTATTATTAATTATTTTTTTATATATATAAAAATTCAAATAGTCATTATTTTTTAAACAATACTGAACTACTTAACACTTAGACTAATTTTTATTGATAAAATAGTCATTATTTTAATCTTGTATAAAAGTTAAATTAATGTAAAAGAATTTATCTTAAAAATTTAACATCCTGTGAAATTAAAACAGCATACAATAAATGATGTAAGAAGAATTAATTATTTGGAATTTTGTCTCTCTTCCTTCTGAATGTTAGTACCTCTGTCAAAAACATATTTCTCTTCCTTTACGACTCTTCTAAGACTTGCTTCACCACTACAATAAATAACAATAAACAAACATAATGTAATTAGAATACTTGAGAAATTTAGTCACTTATGGTTTAGGAATAAAGTATAAAGTAAACATTGGAAGGGATATAAAAGGGTGGTGGTGATGAATATGAGAGAAAAAGAAACATATAAGGTGGTCTTAAAAGTAGAAAGAAGATGAAAAAAAAAAAAAAAAACAGGTAGAAGAAAAATGATGAATAACTAGAAAATAAAAAATATAATGTAAGAATGACTATGAAATCAATGATAAGTGTGACAACAGTAGGTTGGATCATAGTTAATAAAATTAATATTAACTTTTAGTAAATACATATAAGAGAATAAATAAAAATACATTATTTAACATATGATTTTTATCATTATTAATTAAAAATATAAAAAATAATTTTTTTCATTTAATAAAAAAATTTATTTTTATAATTTTTAAATAAATTTTAGTCAATAACAAATAATATGTTTAAAATAATACATTAAAAGGAACACACAGCGTTGGTATCAAATGACAGATTCAATGACAACATATTCAAATATAATTTTATCAGTTTAACTATTGATTAATGTGATAATATTTTAAAGAGATAAAGGTTAGCAACATATTTTATAACAAACTTTTATTATTTATTAAAAATACAAAATTATGTTAGTTTCATTCATAATGTTATATATTTTAAATAAATTTTAACTAATAAACGAGAGTGTGCTGCACTTATTTTTTAAATAAATATTATATATATATATATATATATATATATATTTTACACAATTTACATATTTTTAGACATATAATTTAATTGTAACTATTGATTTATTTTTTAAACATTATATCATCATTAAAATATAGTGAGGCGATAAAAATTAATTTATATTTATTAAATAATGTATAGTTTTTAAAATTGATTTATTTTATAAAAAATCAAATTATATATAATGTATAAATGAGAATGGTTTTTTAATGTAAAAATTAAAGAATAAATCTCAATTATTAAATTTTATTATAAGTGACCAAAATTAAAATTTTTAAGAAGTCACATGACTTATATAAAATTATATCTTTTCAAAGTGATGATATAATTAACTTTACTTTTTTAAATTCTTAACTATTTATATATAATTTTACGATTTAAATTTTTAATCTTAACTCTGTATATTATCGATGGAGTTCAATCAACACCACCATTTATAATTATGTTGACATATATAGTTTATTGCTATAATATAAACTCCCATTTTCTTAATTTGAGAATCATTTCTTCTTTTTGGTAAATCGGCTGGTACTGGACCTTGTTTTTCTGTATTCGTGTCTGGCCCAATCAGAACATTGAGTCCACTCTTTTATTTTTGTCAAACCCAATACTTCTTCTGTTTGTTTATTTGTATCTATCTACTGAAAAAAAAGAATTCTTTTCATTTGACCTTCAAATCAAAAGAGAAAAAAAAAGATAAATCAGATGTGATTCGTAATATATACTCACCACTATTTGCGAGGTGTAAGCTAAGCTGAAATCTACTGATATATGTTTTTTAATAAACAACTTGTTTTATTTGTTAAATAAAAATTATACGTTTTTATTCACAGTTGTTTGAATTATTTTTAAAAAAATATTTATGAATGATTTTTAAGATATTAAATACTTTACTTATATTTTGAATTTTACTGAATAAATCACACATCTCTAATAGTCAGCAGTTTTCAATTTTAACTGAATTTATAGATAGTACAACAAACGGGATATTTATTAATTTTTCTGTAAACCTTATCGGATTTGGAATGGAAAGTTATTGTTTGAGTTTTGAATGAATATATAAAACCAGATGGAGAAAATATAATTCATAAAAGCGACAAGATTCTCTCTCAATCAGATATTAATATAACGTTATTTCTAACATTTAAACTAGAGACAATTGATATATTAAATACAAATTTAATATATTAAATACAAATTTAATATATTAAATACAAATTTTAAAGTTAGAAAAAATTGGAAGTTATAAATTCTAATAAAAGAGGTGTTTGAGTTAAAAGTGTTTGATAAATTAGATGTTAAACTATATACAAGTATAAAATAACAGATAATGATATATTTAATTACTTAACTTTATCTTGAAATTTAGTAATTATTTTTTTTTTTCAAAAAAACTATTCATTTTTTATATTTTATTTTATTTAGCATAATTTTTCATCTAGAAAATTAGAATGATTTTTTTTTAAATGTCCTCTCAAATGAAATAACATGTCATAAATGGATTTATATTATAAAAATAAAAAAAAGTGGTAGAGTGAATGTCTAGAGGTTTGTAAAATAAAAAGGGAAGGAGAATAATAACAATAAAACAAAGAGAATAAATTTGGAAATAAAAAAGAGACGATACATGAATTAACCTTTCAAAAAATGTTACAAGGCATTAAAATAAACTATTTTCCGAATAGATCAAGTATAATTAAACAAGTTTTTAAGTTAGTCAAATAAGTTAAAAGCTTGCCTAATTCCATTACTAAACACACTTAACATAGGATTTATTTATTTACTATTTCAAATACGTGAGATATATTTAAGAAATTAATTTTATTGATACGTTTATTTTGGGATAAATTATACTGGTTCCTCGAGTTTTAATAAAATTATACATGATGTTTTTCTTTTTTTCCTTTTTACATTACATGGTTATCCTTTAATTTATACAATAATATAAGAAACCAAAGTGTTTAGTATTAACGGAAATACTATATAGTATTATATTATTATATAGATTGAGAGAGGTATGTGTTGGATAAGAAAAAGAGAAATTCAGTATAATTTTGGTTTAAAAAAATATCAAGAATGTGTTTTTTGTGATTGATTGAAATTTGTTAAAAATAGTAAAATGAAAGTGAATTTTAGTAAATAGAGAGTAGCATCCATGTAAAATTATTAACAATGAAGAGTGTATTTAAAAAATATATTATTTTGTAAAACATGTGCATGTTCTTCTTGCACCAAATGAGGTCGATGGACGACAAATTTAGACTTCAACGAGAAAGATGATCCAACATTCACGCAACCATTTATGTACATTATTGATGGAATCAGTGGCAACTGGCAAGTGGTAGCTCAGTAGATCCCAAAACTTTTTGTATAGTTTTTTATTGTGTGTATGTAAGCATACATTATAAAAATTAAATTTTAAATTGTCTTAAAATGTTTTTAAAATAATGTTCTCAACTATAAAATAAAATATTAAATATTTGTTTATTTTTAATATATTAAACTTACCCTTTTTCATGTTATATTGTCTTTATTAAACATTGAGAAAATTGTTTGGAATGTATTTTAGGAAAACATAAAAAATTTCTCAGAAGCCCGCAATGAAAATTTTGAGTGTGGAAATCTCCCCATTTGATTCATTTTCATACGAGGATATAAAATAATTATGGCTTAACTTTAATGCCCAAAGTATTTTTAATTTTAAAAGAGATAATCTCATTATTCTAACATTAAATAATCATATATTGCATATATAATCTATCTTTATGTTTTTTGGCATCGATTTCATGTACTCATATTTTGAAACTACTTTTTAAAAAACAATAAAACTCCATTTTTAATGTAAAATCATTTTCTATGACATGCATATCGGAAACCCCTCTAATCGAATCTAAGATCATGTGAACCAAGATCAATCTATTGGGTAAATGGGTATTTTTAAAGAGAGAGCCGGGCTTTGAAGATTTTAAAATGGTACAGAAGAAATTGATTATTTTTAATGCTATAATTATAACTTTTTACGTCAAAATGTGATTTAAAATTATATTTTCTATTACCTGTGACCTTGGCACAAAATGAAGGCTTGAGGAAAAAAAAAAAACCAATCATAAAGACAAAAGAAACTACGAACCAAAACGAAATAGCAGTTTGCTAATTTCATACTTATTTAGGTCTTCATCACACGTATGCTAAAATTGGATACCCGAGTAATCAACTCAATGTTGCCGACCATGCCACACTGGCCAGATCGAAACACATTGAAAAGCAAAAAATAAATGTACTGTGTGTCTGAAAATATATCAACAAAATTTTAAATGTGAATCACAAAAGTTATAATATTTAATAACATTAAAATAAATATAAATTCATCATTATGTAAACGTGTAACTAAATACCATTAATTAATGTCTATCCAAAGTAATGTGAGTAACATGTTTATCTTTAAAATTTAATAAATTAAGATAATAAAATGTTAAGTTAAATTAATGAAGCATACGCTCGCACGTACTATAGAGGCAGGTTAATTTAAAAGTGATTCATGATTTAATATAAATTTTATTCCTTAATTAATATTCTTTAGATACCGGTTAATCAGATCCTCTATTTATACCTAGTGGCGCATATGCACATAGATCAAGCCAACAAAGCAATAAATGATTAATTTTATGTTTACATTGATGAATATAATATTGTGAGATTGATCAATGATGATATATGCACTTAAATTTTCAATGAAATTGATTAATGGCACTGCAAGATTGGCTAAATTATTTCTTAAATTGAACAATTATTGAAAGATGAGATTGGTAGAGCCTAAAGAGTAGAGAGAGAGGTGCTGGAAAGGATTCCCATTGAATGGTTTGACTTTGGTACTTCAACGCTTCCGTCATCTTAACAAAGTAAAACGGCACGCCAAAGTAACTGAATAGGGCCATGGGGACCATGGTATTTGTTTCACATTTCTCATGGTTAGGTTAGAAATTTTGGTTTTTGAAAATAGTGGAATAAGCTTTCTGATTATACTTTAAACTCTATTGTTAATGCAGAACCATACGAACATATCATTATTGCCTGCATGAGACTTGTGCCTGTGGCAGATTTAATCAAGCATTCGTGCCTTCGTTTCAATGAATGATGCTAGTTGATTAATAACACAAACAGCTTGGTAAGAAAAAAACACAGCTTAGATATCCATCAATTTCGTTTCCAAAAGGCTTGATTACCACACACTTATCCATTTACCAATGAACCTATCAATAGTCAAACCCGAGTGGCATATTGCTTACACACACACGAACACTAACATTGACACTAATAAATAAAGGACCATAGCTAGGCATCAATGTTCACTACCTGTCTTTCATTTAGCGTAATACCTAGAGAGTTGAGACATGGGAGCTTGTTTCTCTTACAACTCAAGCTACACCTTCAAGAATGTCTGTGTGGTTCATTACAATGGTTCTGTTGAGGATTTTGAGCAACCCATTTCAGCAAGCCAAGTTATTGCCCCAAAACACTTCCTTTCCTCCTCCACTATGCTTCTTTCCTCTTCCTCAGAGTCACTTAATGGAGATACCCACCTTCAACCTGGGCAAGCGCATTTCATGCTACCATGCTCAATGCTTCAAGCTGATGTTTCTCCAGTGGATCTAGCTAGCCTTCCAAAGAGGCTCACCTCAAGGAGGGCCGGTAGAGTTGGGATGGTAGAGCAATTTGGTATGAGTATGATGAATGGAGGTGGAAGCCCTTGTAGAGTGCAGCCATGGAAACCAATCTTCGACAGCATCAAAGAGAGGCCACTCAAAAGGAGAAGTGAGTCGGATAAAAATGTTGGTGTTTGGAGGGTCTTGGATGGAGGCAACTAAATAGTTGTTTTAGTTTCATGAAACTTCATTCAATCTTACGAAGGGATTAAGTATTTATAGGGCACTTTGGATAAACTTGTTTACAAGAGAAATAAATTAGTATTAAAAATAAATAAAATTTATTTTATAAATTACTTTTTTTAAAATTTATCCAAAGTGGACCACTTCATGTATTTGATTCTTTTAAGTTGTAATCATGAAAGTCTTTAATAACATGTGACTAATTATTAAGTAATGGAAATTGTAGATTTCGTATTCACTTTATTAAAAGTTAAACAAATGTCTTGAAGTGTTTTAAGTTTGATTAATTCTTAGTTTTTTTTTATTTTCATGAAATTTTTTAGATATATTAAAAGTTTGATCCTTGACATATCCGTAATGATGGGTTGAGTTAATATTTTATAACTATTTGGCTTGCCAAAGTGCACGTCAAGATAAGTTGATTCATTAGGTTCATTTTAAATTTTTAAAAATTAAAAATAATTATTTATTTACTAAATATTGATTTTTGTTAATATAATTTTTTTTTTTTGTAATTTTTTCTATTTTTATGTCGATTTTAGGTAGACAAACTTAGTAACCTAATGACTTATCAATTTTTTTTTTTATATACCTACTAGCCTACCTTTTAAGGGACTAAAGTAAAAAATCTAACTCATTTTCTAAACTAGGCAAAGCAGTATTAAACCGTTTTATAACAAACTTTTCGCCTGATGAAGTGGAAGAACCCATTTTGATATCCCTTAAACATAAAAAGAAAAGTTTTGTAATTTCTGGGTTACAATGTGAATTTTTAAATTTTTTAAGTAGGAAACACGAGTTACAACAACAAAGAATTCTTCTTTTTCTTTTTTTTTACAGTTTATTTTAACAACTAATGAATGATTATTTGGTTATGAAGGGAAAGGATTGAATTCATGAAACAGTTGGAGTTTGGTAGCCAAAGTTGTATTCCAGAAGCAACTGCTTCTTCTTCTTCTTCTTTTTATCACAAATTCAATGAGAGATAAATTGGTGTTTCACGTGTATTTCTTTTCTGGAAAACATCTTCGATGGTTCGATGATTCTTTTCCTGCTAATGAATCACGAGTTCATGGCTAGAATTCACAATCAACACGTGGTTGACTTTGACCTTGTTTGTTTTATAATTATAAAAATTAATTTCGCAAATTTTAATAAAACACCCATTTCAATATAAAAATATGCAGTTCAATTAATTTATGGATCCATCTGAGTCATATTTAGAGCTTATTTATATTACATGTGAAACTCAGTTTCTCTACAATTGATAAATTTTGCCTCTCGTAGAAATTGCTTTGAAAAGTTTTTAAACTCCAATTCTACTCAACTTTAACGGTTTAAACTCCTATGAACAGGCTTTTAACAGTTTAAAATCAATTTTATTTAAATCAATTCTACTCAACTGTAGATCAAATAGACACTTGTAGCTCTTTGTAAATTGTAACTAGTAGATTGATTTAGCTACATACTTTGATTTGATAATATCAGACTCCCTTTTATGAGTTTTGAAACACAGAGAAAGTGCTAACAATATGGAATCATTCTTGTGACATACAAAGAGGTAGCAAATTACAAAGCGACAATAGGACTGTTTGGGACCCTCTTTCGAATTGGAGAACAGTTCCAGCCCTCTTCTTTACTATAAGACACCGTGAAGTGTTTAGGAACCCAAGTTTCCCCTTTCGACTCTCTTTCTCTTTGGAGTTCCCTCTGTCTTTCCTCCACATTCTTCTTTACTTCTTTTGCTTTTTCCCAATCTTTGCTCATAATTGCTTGGCTCAACTCACCCCAAACAAGAGCTGTCTCTGTTGGCCACACACTCTGATAATGTACAACATAATATCGTATCAAACTCAGTAAGATATGAACATGTTAGATTTTCTAACATTAATATTAATATTTATATTAATTTATGGATTAACATTATTAAATAATTATAATTATATAAATTTTATGTGTTCAAAAGAAGTTTTTACTCTAATCTCATTAAATTTATATAACTGTTGTACCATTAGACAATTACGAGTGTGAGATAATAACAATAAGAGAAGAGAGTATTCTCATTTCATCATAAAAAATTAACAAAAAAAGTGCTTTTGTTAATGAAAGTGCTTTTGTTAATGAAGGTTAGAATTATGAAAAAAATGTTTGTGTACTTGAATTACTAAGAAAAAGCATTTTGATGCTTTACTTCATAAAGGAAGACAAGGGTTTTAAAAAAGATGGAGATGAAACTAACATTAGCAAGTGAAGTATATGTTTATTACCTCTGGATCCTTGACAACAGGAGCTTGGAGCCCTGAAATAACTTGTTTAGCATCATATATCACTCTTTCTTCTTCTGCATTAGTTGTATTCTTCACTGTTACAGTACTGCAGCATTGCATTATATGGGATTAGGAACATGCCATCAAAATATTATAAGGAAACAATTAACAAATTCTTCTTCTTAATATATATATATATATATATATATATATATATATATAAAGAGGGGCTGTATCAAGTTAATTTAAGAGTAACTCTTGTTAATATTGTCAATCTAATTAAATTAAAAATTTTGTTAATTTCAGCTTTTAAGGTTGAAAATAAGCAACTAATAATAATAAAATTTTATTAAAAAGAGAAATATTTATTGTATTTTTATAATTTTTCTATAATAACTGTATATTTTTTATAAATTTTTTTTATTTATAAATATTTAAACTTAACTCTAAGAGGTTGAAGTTAACAAAATCCTAAATAAATTCAGTCTATACAAATCAAGAACTAATTCATAGTTCATTAAAAAAATTTATTTTAATAAATAAACATTAATTATAAAAATATATATTTACAAATGTTTAATTTATCTAAAATTTAATATACATTACTAACGTAAATATATCGCTTTATTCAAATGACACATGGGTAATTAATAAAACTTCAAAAGTGAGATACCTATCCCAATGACCTTCAATTTTGCACAGAATTTTCATGGACAAAGAATCGAAGATCTTCCCTTTAATCAGTCTTCGATTTCCCCCGAATCCAAAGAAAGATTGGCTTATATAACTTAATTCTGCCACAAGTCCTGTTTCTAGGCACCGGATACTGACATTGCCAACCCAATCAGTTCCAGGAAGTGGAAGAATTCTGATGATAAGATTAGGAGAATTCATTTCGTATGTCTCCCCATGATTGTGTAGCTTCAGCTGCCGTTTGCCGTGCACCTTAGTTTCTACTGATGTACCTGCACATTTTTTGGTTTTATAATACACACACAAATTTAAATACAATTCAAAGTTTTAACGTGACAGAATGTTAGAATATCCATATATATTATTCAATTTGCTATTAAGTACATGTTACAAAAAGTAGAATGCTAGAAATTGATTTTATTTTATCAACCAACATATATATGATATGCTGAAGCATTATTATACCAGTGAATTTTGGAACAGGAAAGTGGCACCATATCATTTCTATGTTTTCTTTGTCATCAGTGGCATGGAGGGCTGATACTGGAGGGTGGTGTGAAATCTGTAAACAAAACATGCATGCAAAGCCAATTATCTTTAAAATAGAAAAAAGGGTATATATGGTGACCACATGATCAAGTATTTAAGCATTTTGGGGCCAAAGTGAGAATGGAGAAACATGACCTGCTCGAGTAAGACGTTAAGGTTGTATTTGGAAACATGATGAGTCTCACCAAGAGTTGGATTATAGGGAGCAACTCCAAACCTTGGAGGGCGTGTGGTAGAAATGTTCCATGCTGCAACTGATATGAGTCTATCTAGTGCTGTCTTCCCACTGTTAATGTTTTTCAGCAAGTCTAATGATGTGCAATATACGGATTCCGCATAGCACTGAAGTTGTGACTTTGGCATGTTGAACACAGGTGGCAGCTATGGAATTTCAACAACTAAAAAGTATCAATACATATTTTATAAGTAAGTTTTTAAAAAATAAAGTAATTTTAAAATTTTAATTTATAAAATAAATAATTTGATTTTTTAAAAATAAATTAATAATTTAAAATGTATTGAAAAAGTGTATTATTTATATCAATTTTTAATATATACTTAATAACACACTAAAAAAATTTTATACATAGTAAAAAAATATTATAATTTTCAATAACAAATTATTATTTATTAATTTTTTATCATGACTATGACAAATATAGTAAAAAATGGTATTTAGCATTTTTATATACAATTAATCCTATAAATGAACCTATTAAAAAATTAATTTCAATTAATGTAAAATATAAACTTGCCTTGAAGCAAGAGAGTTCAGATCCTCGCCGCACATTCTTAAAGAGACTTAGTATGCGCTGCAGAATGTTTGAAGCTTCATAGTTCTTGTCGGAATCTGATTGGCTTTCAAGTGTCAATGGTTTTGAGAGCACAATTTTTTTCGCCTACACCAAATTTTACAATTAGAAGCATCTATGACTATGACATGTTTAGCAATTAATCTTCAGAAATTATGAAAGGATTATAAAAATGAAAAGATCCATAAACTTTATTTATATCTTTGACGGGTTTGAAAAACACTTTTACTTCCATGGTTTAATTTTAAGTTTTTATAAAGTAAACTAATTCTACAGATTTCTCATAGTTTAAATGCTAATAAATAATTCATCATTTCACTGTATTTTAATAGATGATATATTATTTAAAATATAAGTAAATTGCTACTACTGAATTACGTTTTATAGATTTTTATATTGTGTAAAATTTGCTATCGATTAATAAAACTCATTTTCATTGAAAAGTTATTAAAAATATCATCATAGTAAATTTGGTACTGGCTATAATTAATAATTTGTTAGACTAATTTATTTTAATGTCTACTTTATATTTTTAAATATGAATGAATATTAATTCTAAAATTACATTTTTATAGATGTATAATTTATTTAAAATTTATATACATATCAAAATGAATATAGTGTTTTATTCTATGTCTTTAAATTACTTAATTTCCACTATCTATAATATATATATATATATATATATATATATTTTATTAAAGATTATAGAGTTTAATTCAATGTTTTGATGTTGTTAAATATCAAACTTTTAATAAAAATTAATTTTTTATTAATTTTTTATCATGTGTAATATAAGAAAAGTTAAAAAAAAATATGTGTGAATATGGGTTTATTAATTTACATCCACTTATGTTTTTTAGAAAAAATATTTTTAGCAAATAAAAACAATTACTTTTTAAAAATATACCGAAGGTCTAACTTGCTAACATATTTTAATTAAAAAAAAAAAGCAGGCATACTCAGTTGTTTTAACATACTTTTTTTAAAAAAAAAAATATTACTAAGGGATAACTTTTATTTTCTTAAAATATATCTTAAGTAAATGAATGTTAGCAAAATTCACACATTCATATCCACACGACAGAGAAAGAACTATTTAGGTGTAAACTCTTGATTACTATAAAAAAAATATTAATAATAAATATTGATCATCAAATATTATTTGAATAGTTAGATAAGAAAATGATATGTGAATATTTAAATAACCAATTAGTATAAAAAATTTATAAAAATTTAAATTAAATAATTAAATTAATATTAATTACATACACGCATATGTACACATATATGTGCGCCTGTAAATATATACTCGCGTACACTGTAAAGATAGAGAAAATTGCAATTCAAATCACATTATCGATGAATATAAAAAAGTTTATGTAGATAATTTATTATATAAAATATAATAAATATTTTTTAATAAAAAATATTATATTTAACTTAAAATTAATCTTAAGAATTAATATTAAATATTGTTGATAAATCACATAAACAAATTATAATTATGCCAAGAAACTGAACGTAAAAACAACATTAACAATCATATGACAATTAAAGCATGTTTAGATCCTACATGTCAAAGTCATAGTAAGGACAATCATGTCATGCAATGACCTACAAGGTTGAAAGATTATACCAATAATAATTATCACTTTGACTCTTTCTCACACTAGCACTCAATGAAGCAAATAGAAATGTCATCGAAAAATTCATAAGTTGCAGAGCTTTTAACAGCTTTTAACAAATTATAAAAATAATTTATAATTTGTATAATTTTAGTTTATTTTAATAAAATTTATTATTAAATTCAATATATGAATTATTATTTTAAAAAATTGTGGAATAGGTACTTAAAATATACAGTTATCTAAACGTATTCTTAGATATTTTACAAAATATTAATAAAATATATAAATATTCATAATATTTGAATAATTTTAAAGTAAAAATATTAATAAATAATAAATAAATAATTAAATTTAATAATAAAGTTTATTAAATGATTAAAATTGTAGTTTTTATATTTTTTAATAAAGAAATAAAAATAAAGATAATATATCTTAAAAAAGTAATTTTATTGATTATTGTGATAAAATTATTTATTTTAAAAGACAATAACTAAACTGTCCAGGTGCATGGGGCCACAAATTCATATATCATGCAACTTTAAAGTAACATCAACTCAATTCTCAGTTCCTATTTCCATTTTCAAAAACATAAAACGATTATTGCACTGAAAGCACGCAATTGCACTAAATTTTATTTATTAATAATCTACAAGTATGTCATCATTTCCATTGTTAGTTGAAATAATTGACTAATGATTAAAACTTCAATAAAGTAAAATTTTTATTTAAATGAATAATTAATAAAAATATATTAATTTAATATAAAATTTTAAAACTACACGTCAAAATTTTGAAAATGTGCAATCACATGAGAAAAGATTACGTAGGAATTATCTTAGATTTTAAAATGAAAAATCAAATTTACATTATATAAATATATTAAAAACAATACCCAAAAAGGATAAAAATATTGAAAGAGAAGTAATAAACCAAATTAAAATAAAAAAAAAGATATTAAGAAACATTGAATTCATGTCCCACTTTCATTTCAAAGTGGGGCATGAATTTACGAGCGTTAGGATCTATAATTTCATCACACATATTCATCGCCTTATATGCAATTCCAGATTATTCGATCATGAGAAAAATAAGTCCAACAACTACAGTAAACAGTGGGATATTGTACGGTGACAAAAATAAAATAAAATAGACAGGGAGAAATGAGAGCGAAAGTAAGTAAGAAACAAGATGATTAATGCAATAGAAAACTAAAGAGAAAAAATGTGATGTAAAAATATATTGTATGAAATATGAATAATATAAATCTTAAATTTCAAAGTAAGACTGGGGTAAAATTTGTCAGTTCTTGAACATGGATCCAATATTTATAGTATTATATAGTGACTTTGCATATAACAGTAAAAATCATAGTGAAACCTATAAGGATTGCTGAGAATCTTAGCAGCATGTTTTTTGGCTATCACATTAAAACTTTGAATAAGCTTATTACATTAAAAGCCTCTGAACTTATTCTAGATATCATCAATTATGATTAAACCAAGCCATGTGGTGAAGCATTACATGAACACGTTCATGATAAAACTTACGTGGATACACCCTTTAATTAGTAGTGATTAAGAGGGTGTTAATGCCCATAGGGGTAAATCATTGGCAACTATAGAGGGGGACATGAAAACTGAATACAAAGATATATAGACTTAAACACACAACCCATTAATATTAAGGGACATGTATTGGATTTGGTGGCAAAATCTATCCAGCGACCAAGTGTGGGGAGTCACCACCACCTTCCATTGTTGGTCAATTGGCCTGCAACGTTTCTTTTTGTTGTACGTAAATGTAAAAGGAACTTATAAATGAAATATGATGAACCATAATTTGATAGAAAAAGAGAAGAGAATCAATATAACAACATCATAGTTTTATTTTTGTAGTTCTTAAAGGGCGGAGGATAGCCAAGACTTTAGAAAAACATGAATGAATGCATAAAAATTTCATGGAGGCCCAGAAAAGATGCAGAGAAATTGAATCGGAATATATACATACCATTTATTTGATGAACAGCTGAATGAAATAGTATCAAAGTTGGTGTGGCAATAGATAGAACCTCCTCACTCAGCTTTCTTTCTACAACAAGTTATGAATATAAAACCTGCCAAGTTTTAGAACTTTATAGTCACATAGTTATTTTTTGTTTTGTATTAACATAAAGTTAAGGGCAAGGGACAATTTATTCTATTTTAAACTAGAAATTTAGTTAATATCCTACTATTGAGAATGAGAGGTTGTAGAAACACAACGAAGAAGAACAAGTACCAAGAAAAAACGATTTTCATAATTTGATGAAGGGCCAATATTTGGTGGTTGTTGAAAGTGAATTAATTGAGTTTACTATCAATAGAAAAGTAAATTAAATGCACGTACCTACTGACTCTGTACATGTATTGGGGCAAAACAAGTTTTGTAAGTTAATAATAAAAATTAAAAGTGAAATTTTTTATTAATATATATTCTTATAATTTTTAACGTTTTTTTATTTTATTTCAAATAAAATTGTGCATTATTAAGTTTTTTTACTTAATATCTTATTAGTTAGTAAGGTTAACATAAAGAATTAAAAGAATAAATTTTTGACTGAAAAATATTATTATCATGAAATTTCATATTTCTTCAGCATATTTTTTTTTATTCTTTAATCAATACTTTTAATATATTAGATAACAAAATCCACCAATAAACATAAAATTTTTATTAAAAAAACATGGTTGAGTTGCATTAAAATTCACAAGTGTATTAGTAACAATCTTTAGGAATATAATTTTTCTTAAAATATAGTTGCATTTTTCAGTCCTTCCACTTCAATTATATGAAATTTTTATTTTTTGTAATTTTAATTATTTACATTCAGTTTGTTAAAAAAATTTAATTGTTTAAATTAATTTTTATTGTAAAATTTTATCTAATTAATAAACATACACATGTACATCATAAAAATAAGAATTTTCCTTTCTCATTTCTCAAGATTTTATAAGAATTGAGTAATTGTATAAAATGTCACAATCATGTATCTTAAGTCATGAACATATTTACGATGAGGTGTAAAATTTTATCTATCCCGATAAATTCATATAATTATATATAATAGTTAATATTCATTAATCGCAAAATAAATATTTTCAAATATACTAATATATTGTTTAACTAATATTTTCATTAAATCAGTAAAAATCTACAACAACAATAACTCTTATTTTATTAGGTAAAGTTAATATGAATCACACGATATTACTAAATTTAGTTAAAAATCAAATTTTTAAAAATTTAATTAATAAAAAAAATCTCTTTTAATATTTTTTAAAAAATTTCTCTCTACTTTTTACATCAATAAAAGACTCATAATGAAAAGTCATTTCTAACCAAATGTCGTACTGCAACACACATCTAAGGATTTTTAGAATCCCGTTTACAGGAACAAAATGGGAGTCTGTGAGTATTGCATTGTGTTTTGTTAAAATTTGTAAATCTAAAATTGATTTTGTGCTATGCATCTATATTTATTTTTCCATTGATAATAATTTATTATGGGTTTGGGACTCACAAAACACATCTATATTTATGCTTTTTAAGTCATTTTAATTTATTATCCAAACAAACAAAAATTTTGTATACTCACTTTTAAAATATTATTCTCAAGCATAAAACAATGTTTTTTAATCTCAGTCCTTTTAAAATAAATTCTATCGAAATCTTCAAGCCCCTAATTGTGTTTGGTTTTGCATTTGCAATGCATAAACACACATTTGGAACTTCTGAACGGGATTTCAGGTATTTTTACCTATATTTTAAGTAGGAAAACATGATCAAGCATAACTCTAACCAAAGTAATTCTTATTTTACTTTCGTATCGAATTGGGAATTTCACAAAAAATTTCATATAAATTTACTTTATAATCAACATTTTCAAACATAATTTACTTTTATTTTAAATTCAAATTTAAATAAATAAAATTTTATAGTTTAACGTAATCCAAAATTATATTTAACTGAAACAAATTAATCAGTCTTTGTGTTGATTTGCTTATCGGATGCAATTATTCATGCAGAATTTGCACGGCGCCCACTATTGACGAAGTCCATAACCCCTGGGGCAGGGCCCTAAAATTAGAAGCTTTTGTCAAACCATTGCTTTCTAAAAATAAATTAATAGTTAAAAAAAATTTCAAAAAAAAATCTCCAAAACATTAAGAAAATAATTAATATTTAAAATTTTATAAAAAGTTATAACTAACTTCTTATCATATCTTTTTTTTTATATCAAAATACCCTTTTTCTTTTAAAAAAAACCTTAAGTATTAAAGGAAAAATTAAAAAGTTTAATTATTTATTAAATAAAATTAATAAAATGACAAAGATAAAAAAATAGAGGGAGTATTTAGCATTTGTATGGAGCAGCCAAACAAGCATGCCCTACTTGTTAAATATTATTATCATATTTAGTTCAGTTTAAGTTTTAAAAATTAATTTTTAAAGTAAAAACAAACACTTAATAAAATAAATCAATTAAACATGTAATAAGTTGAGAACAAGAATGCTCTAACCTAAGTAAACTAAAAGTAATAAATCATAATTTATGAACATTAATTTTTTTCTATATTAAATGTTTTTTTAAAATTTAATATTAATTTTAATTAATGTTAAGATGTTCTACGTTAGTTAAAATAAAGATAAAATACTCTTTATAAGAGTTAGTACAGCCTTTATTTTATGAGTTAATTTTTGAGAATGAATTAAACTCTAATTTCTTAAATGTCTTAGAAATAACATCCTTTTTATGAGTTAACTTTTGAAATGTAAAAAAATTATAATTTTTTAATAATTAATATAATAGAATATTTATAATTAATAATTATATTTACTTTTAGAAATTTATAAAAATAATCGTGTAATATATTAAACAAATTATTTGAAAAAATAATTTCATGTTATTCGTACAATATATAGAATAATTAATAGTACATATATTGTTTGTTCAACATCCCATTAAGAGAGATGAAATAAGAAAACAGACAAGAAAAATAAAATTATCAAATATAATAAATAGTGTGATAATGTATGAAAAAGAAAGATGTGAAATCAATCTAACAAAAAAAAAAATGTAAACAAATTAAATTCTTAAGAATTATAACATATGGCAATGGGAAACTCCGGAAGAGCCACGCGATGCCATTGATCTCAGCCTCCAATCCAAACCAAACACCGAACTTAGCCAACGCTTTTCTTATTTTGTTAAAACCAGACACATCAATTAATGTTTCAAAAAACAATAAAATATCTTTTAGACGTAGGATAATAGTTATTTTTATTGCTATTTTTCAATTACAATTTAAATTTTATTTAAATAATGTGTTGGTTTTTATTGTCATATTTTGTGTATTATTTAAGTAAACTATTAATTTTAAATAGATAAGAGTACACAAAATATGTATGATACAGTACTTAAATTAATTTTATTTTCTAAATATTTTTATGTTATAAAAAAGTATCATATTAACATTTATGTAACTTTAATTTCTTATACCAAAAGAATATTTCTTGAAATTTTATTGTGACAATTAAATATTTTTAAAATGTAGTTATTTTAAGGTTAAACTTACTTGACAAAAAAATAGTGCATCACGCATATATATACATTCAATTAATTAATATTTTTTTATCACGTTTGAACGTCCATTGAGTTGCGAATATTTTTTTTTTTACTTTCTACAGAAGAGTTTCATAAAGTGCATTATCCACGTCAGAAAAATTATAAACATAGAAACAAACAGGTACTAAGACCTGTAAAAATCCACTTAACTAAATATATAAAATTTAAAACAATTTAAATACTTATATAGACTGCTAATTTACTTAGGGATATTACTAACCAATACTTAAAGAGTACTATTTAAAGAGGCAATAAATAGTATTTTTAAAAAATAATACTAAAATACATTAAAAATTAAAAAAAATATTAATTTTTTTATAGTTTTCAATAATAAAAAGTTATTTTTAATTATTTAACTAATGCATTTAGAACATAATTTTTAACTCAGGCCTTATGGTTGGGAAATGGATGGTCTACCCCACCCTAGAGGTTTTTAATGGATAATTGAACGTGTCTTTGTGTACTCAATTCAAGTAAAACTTACCTTAATTAATTTGAGTTAATTTTAATATAATAAAATATTTGTATTAAAATTGGATGTGATACTAGTACATAGCAATAAATTAGGGGGCTATGATGGGGGCAGGAGGGACTAATTTTTGAATGGGTGAACAGTTCCATTCTAACCTGTCTTTACTGTGATATAATATAAAATTCTTGGGAATCCAACTTTCCCCTTTTATGTCTCTTTCTCTCAGTATCTTCCTCTGTCTTTCCTCCACGCGTTCCTTTGCTTCTTTTGCTTTCTCCCACTCTTTACTCATGATGGCTTCGCTCAACTCACTCCAAACATGTGCTGATTCTGTTGTCCACACACTCTGATCAACAAGAGATTTTCATGTCACATTCAGGAAAACATGCCACACAATTACAAGAACATAACCTTCTTTTTTTCTTTTTAGTTCCAATAAACACCCAAATTTCATTTGTTAACTACCCATCTAATTTTAATTAGATAAAAACATACGGACAAATTGTTTAGTTTAAGTGTTCAATTGTACCACTTCAAATGATTTTTTCTTAGTAAGTTATTTTAAATTGTCAAAATAAATATTTTATAAAATAAACTCGTCTAAAACGCACGACCATTTTGCTGGTTCATGATTGTTAAGGGACTAGTTTGCAAGTGAGTTGGAAAATTCCTAAGAAAAAGAAACATTATTTTCTGCTGCACTTTGGGACCATTTTCTAAGAACATTCATCTTTCCTATCCCTCCTGCGGGCCATGCCAGAGTTTATGGTTCATAAATGAAAAGTGATATATAACTAAATACCACAAGCAAGAGAAATGGAGGCTGAGAAGTAAAGTTAATTTCACTTTGGTTTATGAGATTGCAAGTTTTATTCAGTTTAGTTTCTTATTCATAAAAGTAAAATTTCTTTTACTTTAGTCTTTGCCCGAAATTAATTACCTTCGCATCCTTGACAATAGGAACTTTGAGCCCTGATATGACCTCTTTTGCGTCGTATATCACTCTGATTTCCCCACTATTTGTATCTTTTACTTTAACAATCCTGCATAGTTTAATTTGATAAGAAATGTGTCACCACAATGCAGCACTTCAATTCTTGAAAAATCAATTCACCACCCTCACTAGTGAATGATTAACTAGTATGTACGAAATAAGCAATAGTTTATCTATCATTAATTATAGTACCTATCCCAATGGCCATCAACTTCATATAGAACTTTAAATAATGATGTGTCAACGATCTTCCCTTTGATCAATTTACGATTTCCTCCAACTCCTAGAAAAGAACGACTTGATGTGTAGGATAACTCAGCCTCCAGGCCTGTCTCTAGACACCGTATAGTAACATTGCCAACCCAATCAACACCCGGAACAGGAAGAATTCTAATTGAAAGGTGAGGACTATTCATTTCATATGTTTCCCTATGATTTTGGAGCTTCAGCAACCGTTTACCATGCACTCGAGCTTCTATAGATGTACCTGAATATTTATTTTGAAATACTATAATGAATTTATAGAATTTGCTTAGCAAAGGGCTACGAGACTCCAACACAATCATTGTGAAAAAGTCAGTTTAATTATTTATAACCAATGTTTTGCACGGATTCAATCATGATCATAAGGAAAATCATCTAAAGGGCATATTGTAAATTTGTGATATTTTTGTGAAATGCAGATGTTGATAGAATGGATGGTGCAACTACTTTCACAACAAGCTATGCCTTGAGAAAAGCGACCAGGTTTCACTCAATCGACATCTGATTAGAAAGCAAACAAATGCATGATGTGAAAAACATGCCCCTTAATTCTTTGTTGACGTTTCAGAGATAGGTCCTAGTTAGTTGGATAATTAATTTGGAGTTGAAAAAGAATTTTATATATAATTATGAGTTGATGTGTATTTTGAGTTACTTATCATAGAAAAAGTCAAGATACCACGAAACTTGGGAGCAGTTTGCTGGCACCATATCATTTCGATGTTTTCCTTCTCATCCGTTGCATGAAGAGCAGATACTGGCGGGTCGAGTGAAACCTGCAGACATGAGAATGTGAGAACATTACTTCTCAATAAAGACTGGGTCAAAGTGCTCCAAATTTTAGCATCATATTTATGTATCAGTTTACTAAATAATAAAAAGGGGCACAGATAGAATAGAGGTCACTATACAAAATTAATTCTGATTTTTTTCACTTGATATATATATTTATATATATATATATATATACTTTTTTTTGTCTAGACTACAAATATTTTTTTAATAAGACTATAGGTTATCCTAAAAACACATCTACCGGTTGATCTATATATTTTGGCAGTATATCTAAACATCTCTTGGATAGGGTTCAGCTTGACTTATTTATTTAAATAGTTCAGAATAAACTTGAGCACTTAAATAAAATGCAGAGCTCTAATATATAATAAATGAGAAGCAACAAGTACCTGCTCCAGTAGTACGTTGAGATTGCCCTTAGAAACATGGTGGGTCTCTCCAAGAGTGGGATTATAAGGAGCAACCCCAAAAGATGCAGGGCGCGTGGTAGATATGCTCCATGCTACTACGGATGTGAACCTGTCTATTGGACCCTCCCCACTGTTGCATTTACTAAGCAAGTTCTCAGATGTGCAGTACACTGATTCACCATAGCATTGTAGTTGAGATTTGGGGAAATTGAACAGAGGTGGCAGCTGTACAAAACCCAAAATACTTCAATCTATGTTGAATTCATGTTTAAATAACCATAAATTTACATTTACTTCAATTTTATATGTGATCCCTTATACCCAATTCCTATTAGACAGTTCATATTTGCAAACATAAAACATATGCTTCAGACTTTATATTACAATATTATTTCTTTCACCGGTTAATTACCACTTGAAAGTCTAGTGTAAGCACGATCATAATTCATACAAGTTCTAAGACTAGTTAAAACCAACAACATGGTTAAGTATGTTTATTTAAGTAAGTAATTTGAAGCCCCTAGGGTAGCTAGGTCCAAGTGAAAGAGAGAACTTGCCTGGAAGTTTGTGAGATCTGATCCCGGCCGCACATTCTTGAGTAGACTTAACAAGCGACTTAGGAGATTGGGAGCTCTATAAGATGGATCTAAGTCTGATTCACCTTCCAATGAGAAGGGCTTTGTCAAAACAATTTTGGTTTCATTCTTCCCTTTTGGCACCTCCATCGCCTACACCACAATCAACCATATTCTATTATTTTTATACCGTTACATTCACCATAATGGTGCATTGCGCGTGTGAATAAATAAAATAAAGTTTATAAAATTTATTAAAATATGCATAATTAATGTAAAATTAAAACGATCGTGTACACCTTTTGTTTTATTAAGAAAAATTGAATTGTACAATTTTAATCATCTACCCAGGGTACTAGTAGTGTATGAAAATAAATAATATGAGAGGATTGATCCTTTTATAAATTAATCCCACCTCCACTAAAAGATATTATTAAACCACCCAAATTCACAAAATTTGACACGATTCGGATTCGAATTAATTGTATATAGAACTTAATTAGGTTTTAGGCTTAGGTTTTCGACAACATTGATGAAAAAATTGAAACATAATCTGATAATGAGCTGTCAGTTTTGCCTGAAGGCACACATTTTTTTTTTAAAATGGGACCATGTTGTTTTATGGGAAATTCGCTGGCATCTGCGTAATTTTGGCGCTAAGCTAAGGAAACAGAGACACGAATTTTGAAAAGGGACAGCTAGTATTACATTATTGATGCGTATGAAAAAATATATATGACGTTGTAAAAAATATTATATAAATTTATGACACAAACAATATAACTTTTTTATTGTCGTTTCGTTTTCACGTGGCTTAAGGAGACACCCAACCTTATAATATTATATATATTACATGTTTAGCTAGCATGTCTATATACAGTGTAAGTGTGACTCGGTGGGAATACCACTCATTAAGCTTTCCCAAGACTAAAACCACCCTCTTAAGGTGCCGGAAAACAGCCATAGGAAAGCTGATAAAGATTCAAATAAATATTAATTGAATCAATAACATTACAAGCATGATATGGATCAGGTGCACACAACACAAGCATGCTCTCTATCTCTCTCTCTCTCTCTCTCTCACACACACACACACAAATAGAAACAATTGAGAAACATAGAACATACCATGTGAGAGTTGATGAAGAAGAAATTGCTGAGAATTGAGGTGTGAAAAAAACTGTGTACTCTAATTTAGATGGATATTGCCACTCTGGTATGGAGCTTAGAATGAGGAAACGAGCACTGCCATTAGAGAGACAATGTGATGGACAATGGAGTGATATAATATATATATAACATATGGTTGCGTTTCTCCCTTTCCCAAAAATAATCATTTCTTAGTGGTCGATGACATTTGGCTACTTGCAGATAATGGAAACCGAAGACACAACGAATAAATATCTTAATCGTATAATCTAATAGTTCAATCAGATTTTATCACACGAAAATTATACTTTTATGTCGATATACTATATTCTTATTTTCATACTTTAATAAATAAAAAATGACCTGTTTTGATAAACTTGAGTGTAAGATTATGAAAATAAATTAAAAGTAACACCGCTATTCAATACGAATGGTAATGAATAGTTTTTTATTTTTTTAAGAAGTGAACGTTAACATGGAGAATAAAACCTACACACACAGGAGTGTGATTTAAAATTGAGTCACATTACTTTCATGCATTTTAAACATTTTCTTACGATTTAGTACGTTTAAATTAAAATACTAATAAAATTTTATAGCAAATTATTTTCATAAATTCAAATAACCTCCTTATAAGCTTTTTTAGATAAAGTTTTGGAACATTAATATAGGGTCAATGATCAATAGATCATCTAGTACACTCTTTCAAGTCCTTATCATTAACCAAATTTGTCTTTATGATTTTAATGTTTAACCTCCTTAAATTGTTGTTTTCAGTAAGCTAATTAACACCAAAAGAATCCCATACGTCACATACATATACTATAAGCAGTAGAGGCGTGCACTACTACTGGTAGTAAACGTTGGCTTATCTGTGACATTATTGTATCAAGAATTAGAAATATAAACTTAGGAAGAGATTTGGACAAAGATGGGAAGAAAAGAATTTTTTTTTTTCAATGTATATAAAGACACACTAAAAAATTTAAAATAGTATATTTTTATTAAAAAAATTATGACATTTAATATTATTAATTTATTTAATTTTATATTATGCACGTACATTAAGAAAATAAAAAGAAAAAACCAACCAAATTTATTGCATATTCTTTCTCAAACATCAATAATAATAAAAAAAAAACAAAAAAACAAAAGCAAGAAGTCAAGACCGTTTATTTATTTAGAGGGAATAGTTACTTTATTCCTTAAAATTATAATATTATTCACTTTAATCTTTAACTTAATAAAAAAACTTATTTTAACTTTTAACTATAAAATTTTAAAGAATTTTCTTTCACTTTTATTCATTTTATTAGTGTAGTTTTTGTCCTTAACATTAAGAAGTAAAGTAAAAGAACTATTAAAACATTTTACGAACTTAAGTCCAAAGGAAACTTTTATAAAATCGAAAAATAAAGTAAATAACAATTCCAATATTAAATCAACGATTTACTGCTTTAAACAAAGATAAACTCTTAATACTTGGGTCCCCCACGAGAAAAACCGGTTCCTTCATGTATAGAAAGAAAATCGTGGTTTCCTTCTTTCAAATTATGACGGCAAAACAGTGGAACAAGAGAGTGAGTATAGCTAGCGAATGTATAGCTTTTGTAAGATATACGTTGTGGCATTGAAACCTTATATTAATTATTTCATGTATTACACTTGCAGTAAGCAAGCAACTTTTGGGGAATGGGGCAGATACATGTAAGAACTTATGATGAAGCATTCCAAGAAATCAGTAGACAAGATAAGCAAAACTTTATAAGTGGAAGAAACTAGGAGTGACGACCCCCTTACACCTTCTTACATTTACACCTATTCATAATTCAATATCATATGTTATATTTTTAGACTAATAAATCTAGCGCCATACCTTATTCCCCACAAGTTACAAAGAATATTACAAGCATTGCTTTCCTTTGGTGTGACCAAACTAGGCTATCGTCTGTATCCATTGGCCACGACAGGAATCCTCACCTTGTGCCCTCTGCTTCCTTTCATTAAGACCTCTCCAAAACTATAGGTTCTGGTAATGGAGCGAACCGTGAGTGTCACTGAAAACTGACGCGATGCGCCTGCTTTGATGGTCATTGCAGGAGGGTTGACTTCAATGGCAACAGCTGGTTCCATTCTGGCTGTGATCACATAAGTTTCTTCATCGGCAACATTTGTGACAGTGCGCGTGACAACTTGAGTTCCCACAAGATGGGAAATTGTGATAGATGGAGTGTTTAAATTTGATGGTTTGCCCATGGTATTGTTACATGGGGTATGAGTGTAGTTCCTTATCTCATGAACATCAATGTTGGGTGTTGTGCACAAGAAGCTTAGGTAATCCATGTATCCTGCAAATTGAAAAGCAAAATTGGTGAACCAAGTTTACTATTACTAATATTATTGCTACAAATATTAGTCCACTACCATAACTATTTTGGTTTTACCCTTTTGTTTTAATACTAAATTCAAACAAAAGCAGAAAAATGGAAAAGAGAAAATTGCAGCTTTGGTTAGATATATTTAAAAACTTATTCTAATTACATTTCTATCCCTGTTTTTTTTTATTAGTTTCATCAAGATTCACCTGCAGCATTCAAGTTGTCATGATTTTCAGCCAAAATTTCATTTTATAGGATTTTTTGTAGAAATCTTTTCATATCACCAACGAGCCAATACTGAGTTCAAAGAAATTTCATGAATTAACTAGAATTCTAAGCTAGATTCGAAATCCTGTTTTCAAGTTTAATTGGAAATTAGTCCAAGACAAAGAAAATAGTTAAGATACAACAACTATTTTCAGAAATCTAGTGATAAAGAAGAAGAAATCAAACCTGCATCAAAGATGAGTCCAGGGTCCAAGGCAGCTGTTGGATCAACATGTCCACTCCCATAATCAAAGGGAGTAGCTTTGACCAGCTTCATAGTTTCTGTTTCAGAAGTTTGCTGGGCTAAAAGAGGATTCCCTGCTCTATCTAGAGTTGTTGAGGTTGTCATCAAGGCTGATTTAATGGCAGCAGGGCTCCAACGTGGATGCTTCTGCTTTATAAGAGCAGCAATTCCAGCTATATGTGGTGCAGCCATGCTAGTTCCTGATATCATTGCAAATCCCTCACCTACACAAGCAAAAAATTGCTAAAAAAGAATCAATTCTTTATTCTATAATATACCACTAAGTTTTTCTTCTACTTCCCCTCTCCCTCCCTCCCCAGTCCCCTTCTCAATCATGCAATAATTCTTTTAATAATATGAGGGAACCATTACACATCTCCCCATAATTTAAAGCAGAAAGTACTAGAAATTAAATTTATCTACACATAAGCTTAAAACAAAGGGAAACCATAAACATCAGAGTCTTATATTCTTAGTCTGAGCATATTTAGTTTGACTGGTTTTTTTATACAATGTGCATGTTCTCATTTTTCTCCCGGGAGGATGTCACATCTCATGTCTGGTTGACTATCTTGTCTTGTCTTAGTTATTGATGATTTCTCATATTATTCACACAAACCAAAGAAAAAGAAATGCTGCTTAAAGCTGTAATGCAGCATATCTTCAACCAAGTGCTTGCTCCTATGAACAAATTCTGAAGTTCAAAGATTTACTTTTTTGAGAACATTGGAATTGAACAAATCTACAAATACCATACCTCACCAACCTATTTGAGCTAAAGCCCAGGTAGTGAAATAGAAATGTACAATTGTGGGTTGATTTGTTAAAGTAACAACAACAAAGAAGACACAATTTACTCAGGCCTTTACTCACCAACATAATTTGGCTCATCAGTCCCATTTGGACTCCAAGCAGCCCAAATCAATGAACCAGGAGCTAATATATCTGGTTTGAGAAGATCTGCCTCTTGGAAGCTGAAATCCTTTATGTTTGGCCCGCGAGCAGAGAATAATGCCACCTGTGGTGCAGATTTATGCAGAATAGGCATCAAACCATCGCCAATTTTACCCGTACCTTTGAAACTCTTCACTCGTCCAGTCCAGTCTCTTGGTGTTGAGATATTATAATAATCTACAAGCTCCTGAAAAAATAACAATTTGCAATAGTTTGATGATAAGTAGTGCAGATTTTATGATCATAAACAAAAATAAAATCAAATTTATAAATGAAAATGTAGAGCAATGAGATAAAAACAATGGTAACTGAGATAAGTACTTGACTGTGGACTAAATTATGCGCAAAGAGAAAGCAGATTTAGAGTCAAACTCAATCCTCATCTACATAGATATATCAGTAAAGATGAGTCTGATTACCTTTGAATTGGTGACATCTGTGATAAGAATTCCAGGAAGGCCAACTGGGACTGGATCAAATTTTGTTCCAGGGGAAACATTTTCAACACAGAGAACAAATCCAACTGCACCAAGGGCCTTTGCTGTTTCTGAGACTTTCTTGATTGATGCAGTGCCAACAACAAAGTTGAAAGAATATCCACACAGAAGAATATTTCCCTTTATCAAGTTCTTGTTTAAAACTTCTGGTCGTTGGCAATCTGTTGGGCTGTACTTCATAACTGAAGAATCTAGCAACACATCATTTGCAGCAACCAATGTGTATGTTTCGTTCAAATGCGTGGAAGCTGTACAAGCCATTATGCATATTTTAGCAATAGACTGAATAGTGAGTACATAAAGTATATAAGGGGGAACTAACAACAACAAAAGAACTGTGGACTTCCATAAATGTGCTTTGCCATGTGAGCATGGATTTGCACAACACGGAAGTGACCTTATTGCTTGAGGAAGAACTCATGAATATCGCTTTGCAACCAGCATAGTGTTCATAGCTAAACTCCAATATAATAAAACATACTTAATTGGTGAAGATAGTCAATATGTATACAATTCTGCCAATATTTCATGGTATTATGTATACAAGTTAGTGCTTAGTATTTTCAAGTAGTCTCTAACTTCATCAATCATTATCAATAACCTTTTATATTCCTGGGAAGTATTCACTCCCTTCTACATAATGTACATATTGAAAACCAGAAGATATGTTGAAAACCAGTCTAATACATAGCAATGTCAGTTCAAGTTATCTAGGCTGTAATGTATTTTATTTAGCATCTTCAGCTTAAAATAAAAAATAATTTGCAAACATGCAACAGACCATGTTAAGTTGCACACATTTTTACTTATGTGATGAGACTTATCTCACTAAAATGCATCAAACCACCTAAGACGAATGCTAATCAGCAATCAACAAATTTGATCTATATTTAATCAACCAAAGTTTATTCAAGGAATACTAATACTGAATTATTTCATTCTGTCTACTACTTTATCTTGACAAGTAATGCTAATAAATGCATTTTTCTGGCTTTAGAGAAGGAAAATATGGAAGAATATGCCATGCCTTAGTGCCAAGAAAGTGCTATCTTTTTTTAAATGGTACCCAAGAAAACAAAGTTTAAGATTAAGAGAAGCAGTAACTGAAATGCGATTTGTTCTACTTGAAAATGTATTTTTGCTTACATGTCATTTCTTTCCCTATTTTGGAATGGGAAAGTTAGTTTCATGTTCCATCATCAACTAAAAAGAAAATATCTGTCAAAATCTTCCACATTGTTCTCCCTAGTCCCAATTCCAATCCATTAAAAAAATTGTACATCTGAAGACATAGCTAGAAGTTGGAAAACTCACGTGATAACCCAATTCCAGCTAAGGTTTTTCCATTTCCAAGGATCAAATGGTTTTTATATCTACGATCATCAATTGCAGCTGCAACAGATGCTATCCATGGACTATATGAAACCAATGTCTTAGGAAAAGGACCACCATTTCCAGCAGCCTGTGCAACAAATACACCAGCTTTCACAGCTCCAAGAAGTGTAGCATCAAAAGGGTTCAAAAATGTAGTTTTGGTTTCTGCTGGAGGACTGTTGGGTCCAACTGAAAGGCTGAGTATATCCACTCCATCAAATACAGCCTGCAGACATTCAAACTTCGTAAATTAAAAATGTAGAGATAAAATACCAGCAGTAAAAGAAAATGAGATTGTATAACAAACTATCAAGGCAAATTGCTGAATTTTATTTTGATTGCTGAGATTTACTACCTAAAAATAGTACGGCAAAAACATCCATTCATAAGTAATTTAGCATGAATATATAGTCTAGGTAAGAAAGCAAATAATTTGTGTTTGTACATGAAGGGTGGGAGGTAGGGGACTATTTCATGTATTATTGAATCAACATAGAAATATAATAAACTAGTATACGGTATACCTGATCAATTGCAGCAACTACATCTGCAACAAACCCTCCAAACAGTCTATACAGTGCCTTGTACGCAGCAATCCTGCAAAAGATACACCAAATGTCAAATGGAACAGAAAGGACTGAGGTTCCCAGTTTTAAATCAATGAAGGGTGTTATTCCTCACCTGGCACGGGGAGCCATCCCACTTGCTTTTCCAAATTCATGGCCATGCATCCTCACAGGAATTCCATTATTTCCTGCTGCAATGGAGGCTGTATGACTGCCAGATGATGCAGGGAAAACAGAGGGACAGTTAAAAAAATGTTACTAGAAGATATGACTTTAAACACGACACCTTGAGTCCTAATACTATCCACTTCAATTGCTTCAAAGGCAAGAATGAAGAATTAATGTTACTGTAAGTTCTCGTGATTTGCTCATAAGCAGGAAATGACATGTTATGAGCTATTTCAATCTTGTACGGAGTACACAAAGAATTCCAAGGGAAAAAGTTAACAAATAAAAAAGGTGGCAGGGTCTAACCTTCCATGTCCATCCCCATCTAGAGGGGATGCAAAATCAATTGACGGGTTAAATGCCCCAGCAGCTATTGCAGCTTGGGCAAAATGTTGTGCTCCAACAATCTTCCCATTACAGTAACTTCTTTTAGTTTCTGGATCAGCTTCACATTTTCCTCTATACTTTGGAACTGGTTCGTATGGCTCAGTATTATGAGTTGCAAAGCTTGGGTGGTGGGGATAGATCCCTGAGTCCACAAATCCAATCACAATGTCTTCTCCAGCCCGATCAAAGCCACCTCCTGTTGGCCATACCCCAGTTGGAAGCCCTAAAAATTGTGGGGTATGTGTTGTAAGTCTCTTCACTTTCCAGTCCCTCTCAACAGATTTTACTCCAGGGGCATGTCTCAGAGTTTCTGCCTACTAATATAAGGGGGTAGCATAAGGAAATTAGAGAAGAAATGAATTCAAAATATATTAGTTACTAATAGAATAACAAAAAGATAATAGAAGACTTCACCTGTTCTGGTGAAATATGAACAGCAAATCCATTTATAAGATGCTTATAGCTATAGAGTTTCTGGTATGTCCCATGCTCAAACAGCAACCCCAAAAGCATGTCATGTTTTTTTTCAAGATGACGAGCGTAAGAAGCAACCAATTCACTGAAAGAAGAAGTTTAAAGTAGTACAAAATGTGAGCAACCACACTTTCCACTATGCATTTCTTGGTTCAAGACATACTAAAGGAGAAAATAACATAAAAAGAAATTAATTTTATGTAAAATGAAAAGTGTTGTTCAAAACAGAGTGTGGTGGTGATTATTACATTACTTTTTCTCAAAAACGAAGAATAAAGAAAAATCACCAGCTGTAAACAAATTGTTCACAAGTTACCCTATACAAGAAATATAAATATATCTACTTCTTACATAATTTAGATTTCGAAGAATAACTTTATCTGAGCTATAGTCGAACAGTTAAACCATTGCTACCTTTGTCGTTCCTACTTCATAAGATTGTCTAAAATAAATTATTAAACTCTTCGAAAATCTATTCACATGTTCACCTCAGCCAGCAAACAAGTCCAATCCAAAACTCAAAGTGGTATCTTACCGAAGGAATTAAAAAAGTTGTCAAAAGAACATATCTAAGAAGTAGTAATAAGAGTTAAGAGGAATATATGCATTATGCAAGTACCTTGTGGTATCAATTTTCTCATCAGATTCCACAGCAGTAGCTTCAAACCCATCAATACCTCCAGCATAACTTATAATAGGCTCACCTTCAACAGTTACTACATAAATCTCAGCACTCACAGAATCCAGAAGTGCAGCAGATAGAACAATGAATACACACCCAAACCCCAACAATCTCATTTTCACTAATCAAACCCCAACCCAAATATCTTCCGAGATCTGTGGCAAGTCCAACCAGTGACAACCAGTTAGACCAAATGGTAACTGAAAAAAAAACACGAAAAGTAAAAAACAAAGCACAAGTGGGTTGCATACATTAAACTGGGAACAACCCTTTTGAAATTTGAGGTCAAAGCAACAAACTTTACCAATGTGTACTCAGTCTGATCCAAGTAGCAAGCAGTTGCTGAGTCATCACATAAACTGGAAGCAGTATAAAAAAACACGTGAAGCTGGAAATAAATGAGAAGAAGAAAGGAGTAATGAAGAAGATGAAGGAAAGAATCGTTGTGAGGAAGAAAAGAAGAAAAGCAAAATGAGCATGGTTAGTGCACGTACTTGACTTGATTCACATACACGCCAATGCACTCACATTGCAGTGATGAAAGATCTAACGGTGACTGTTCAAGACATGGAATGGAATTTGAAGAGTGAAGAGTTAGAGAGTGTTAGGGTTTGATTTGCTTGATTGAATGTGAATGGAGTGAAGTGAGACTAAGAGCATGATGGGTGATCTTGAATCTTGCTCGATGCAGGGAAGTAATATTAATATTAATCAATATTAATAATTAATTGTTTATCATTATTATTGGAATCATTTTGTCTGCGCTGTTTGGATTTTAATTAATTGAATAAAATGAATGGATGCTTTTATTTATTTTATTTTATTATTTACTTTTAGCAATATTGTGAGGTTGGGTTTCTGCTTTGTTCGCAAAATTAATAGTAATAATAAAAAGGTAGGAAGGGGACATTCGCGCGCAAGCTGTCGGAGACGGTTGATGTCAAAAGACGTCAATGCCCTTCATATTTGTGGCGTTTACGCGTGTCCGAAATCACAGGGACGGAAAAGGGTCATATTATTATTATTATTATTATTCCATTTTACATTTATATTATTACGCTCACACTCACAATCACAACTCACAAAAGTCATTTACTAAAATTTAAGAGTTAATTTTCAAAGTTATTTATTTCATTTTAGTTTTTCAGATTAATGTACGTTAGTTACTAAACCCGTGATTATTTCAACTAGATCTGTGTTTTTAAATTTAATTTTTTAAATATAAATTATTGTGTTAAATATATTAAATTTTTTTTTATCGCGCACCATAATTTTATCCTACAATAAAAAATACATAAAAAAATTAATACATGCCAATTTTTTTTTCTTGATCCCTTTTTGTAGAGATAGAACTAGAGATTTTACACATTTAAGAAATTTATTCTTGTTTCAGTTAAAGTAAAGTATATATTACTTCAAAATTTAATCTTTAATTTAAACATTTAAAATTAATACATTTTATTAAAAATATTTGTTTATGTTAAATTTATAAACATGTGATAAATGTTAATTTAATAAGATTTTACCATGTCAAGTGCTTAAATTCAGTTTTAAAAATTAAAATTAACATTTATCATTATATTAACATTATACTTTATATGTTACAGTCTCATCTTAAAAAAACTAAGAAAAGTAAAATGCATTATAATATATATGTCTTAGGAATACCTACCAAATCAATGAAAAAAAAAAAGATCAACATAATATTTATTTTCTTCTCTACGGTAAAAGTAAAATACAGAAAAGACAAATTACCTTTTTTTATTTGTCTTTTATTTGTAAAAGTTGTATTTCTTTCGTTAAAAATAACTTTTTCCTTGAAAACCTAAATGTCTTTATCAGAAAATATTGTTTTTTTAGCTTCTTTTATATTTTTCTATATTAAATAACCTGCAAATTTACTTATACTCATTTATTTATTTATTTTCTCTTCTCTTTTCTTTCTCAAATCAAGCAAAATAATATCATCGTAAAAAATTATTGAAACTCATTAACAAAATCATAATATTTCATAGGGTTTACTGAATGTTATTAGCATTTTTTTATTGAGCTAAACAGCCTTATATTTAAGTAAGAGTTTACATTTAATGTTTTATGAGTAATACATTTTATATTGTAGTCAAATTATGTATTAGTAAATAATATAATAAAAATGTATACAATATTTTTCTTGAAGTTAAATTATATAAACAATATCGTTTCTTAAAGAAATTGACATCGAATCCCTTTGAGATTTATTCTGTCTAACAAAAAACATTATTGTATTTTGATAATTATGTTATTACTATTAACTTATTAATACTACTTTAATTAGTCATTCTCCTGATCCATCTGGGGCACCCTTTCATTATTTCCATTGCCGCGTAGATGCAACTTTCTATAAATCGATGGGAAACATTAATAAAGAAGTCCCAAACTCCAAATCCTAGCAACCTTAATTAATAAAAAAATTCTTGGGATTTTACGTTTGGACACTACCATAATATGATTTTGATTACGTTCATGACTTTGCAAATTAAACAATGAGGGTTGTAATCATTATGGTGCTATTGATTGTGTATATTATCAAACTTTGTCCATGTGAACGTTTCGTGAAAATATATTTATTATTGTTGAGAGTCAAAAGGAGTTTAGGTGAGTAGACTGAAAGAAAGATTTCTGTTAATGTTCATAGTTGATGATTGCTGGTTTGAATATTTTTTTAGCAAATGCATAGGATACGCCATATCTATGTAAAAATCTTTAATTAATTAGGAATAACCAAGCATAATATGAGTTATTAAACCCATTGCTGATAAATGTTCATGATATAGTTTTTTTTCCTAACATCATAATAATATCAAGTTGTTGAAACTTTAATTATTTATTTTTTCCTAAAAATGATAGCACAACGAGAAATAAGTCTATGTAAAATAGATCACAAATTTAAATTACCAAATCTTGAATATTAATTTTTTTAAAACTTAAAAAATATGAGTTAGAAGTTTAAAACTTAATTTTTATCCAATTTTTTTTTATTTTTTTGGATAATATTTAACCCAAAAAAATTACAATAGGAAAATTTGGGTGAATAAGAAAATAAAAAAAATGAAATTCAGTAAAAAAGGGAAAAATACCTATAAAACGTTTTTATTCTTCATGGAAATATTTTTCATAGTACTGAAATAATTAAACAAGCTGATTCATGGATGTACCCCAAAAAAAAAGTAAAAAATAAACAAAAGAAAGCCGATTAATAATGACATAATTTCATATGTGAAATGTGTAAAATAATTTAGTTGGTGCTGTGATGTTGACATTTACATCCGTTTTAAGTTATATTAGCCAAAAGTTACCCTATCCACATTTTTGTTTTTTGATAATAAAATATAAATGTACTAGTTAAACAAAATAATAGAATCCAAATATTAAAAATGGAAATAAAGTGCAAAAGATTGATAAAAATTGTTGCATAACCAGAGCCAGTGAGTGTTAAGAGAATGGATAGTGAGATTATATCCTTTGGAAGGTCCATTAGGATAAAGAAAAGACATTTTGTGAAATTCATTTTCAGTAATATCCCAGAGGCTTTATTAATTATAACTGTAATAGTGGAACTTGTAAGGGAAAGGAACAAAAATGCAAACGTAGAGTTTCAGTTCTGCTCTGTTATTCGGAAGAGGAAAATGGCAAATGTTCAGAGAAAATTAAGTTTATTTCTTAAAGGGTTGGTTTCTGCATTGCACATGTTGGGAGACCCACTTGCCTTGTCTTTATGTTTATGCACCACATGTGATCTAAGATGCCCTTACCGATTAGAGAAAATGAAACTAGACGATTCCAAAATATCGATCATGATTCATGAAATGATGAATAAAATACACAAACTTATGCAAAATTTTGTTATGGGTAGATTTTTGGATGAATCTATAATGTTACAAATGGATTATGTCTTGTCAGAAGATGTGCAAACACCTTCACAATATTGTTGTTTATCATAATGACTAATGTTTTCACCATATAGTATTGCTAGACATTACAGTGATAATAACGTGCTTTCCATTACCCAAACTTTATCAACTTCAAAAATCAATAGCCACCCATCTTTAAACTATAAATAAATAAATAACATTGCATGTGTTTATTGTACACTCATAACCATACAAGCATGCTCATAAACCATATTTTGTGAGAATCATGCCTTCAAATTTTCATGACTTAAAAGAGCGGAAAAAGGGCCAAGAAAGAATTGAAAAAAAGTGATGCTTTTCTAGTATTCTACGTTGCCAGTTGATTCATAGCTGTCCGGTAAGAAAACTATAATTAGTGATTAGAATTTCAAAGTACTATGATTAACAAATATAAGTGCAATATTGGAAACTGCAATAAGGCACCACTGTTATTGATAAAACTTTTGCTGATTTTTATTTTTTCTTCACACTCTTAGTTTCTACCCATGTGTAATAGGACGCCCTATTGTTGGTGGATTCGTTGAAAACGACATGCACTCATTCATAAAATGGGGACAAAAGTGGTTGTCAAATGTGACAAAAGCCACCTGACTTTTTGATGCCAGTTAAGGACACATAATCACCCCAAATCATCTCAACTTTTCTACCCATTTACCCCTTTAGGGATTTTCACGAGTCATAGTTTTGATCAGTGTTGATGAGTCATTGAATTTGTTGAATTGACCCCATTTTTTTTTACTAACCGTGTGATTCACTGAATAATAATAGTTAATGCAATCCCTATCTAGACCCTAGTAAGAGCTTTAACCTTTTTTATTTGGTCCATGCTTAGAGAGTTGTGATAATTAATCCATCCATCATGGGGGGAGGTGGGCTCTGAATTTCATTATTTTAATTGGAAAGAATCACGGAGAAAGTAATGTCTTTATTGTTGGTGTTCATGGTTTGGCGTTATTCTCCACTGCTACGCTACACTCGTTGAGTACCTATCAAATCACAATTACCCTGATTAATGAACAAGGGAAAAAAATCAGAGAAAGATACTATAATAATGAGTGCTTTCTTTCATATGTCATTACCATATTTGAGTAGCTAAACATCAAAATTGGAGGGAGGGTTGATGTTCAATACATTGTGCTTTGCTAAACAACTAAACTAAACCCCATGATATGATGATGGATTCTTAATAGAAGGTAAAAACTTTGGGTATTTTTTAAAAATCAACTTTACTCTATATTCAACTTATCCCTGAAGTTTTTATCAATGCGATTTTTACACTTTTTATATCCTTTGCTGTGCAAGTTTGATTGACATTTTTCTAAGAAAAAACTAGTAATTGTTTTAAAGGTTTTCTTTTTCTTTCATGAAGCTGTAAGAAATAACAAATAATCATTTTTCTAAAATGAGCTAACACAAATGCGCATTACTTTTGCTCCATCTGTCAATACAGACGTAATGGAAATGGATTTATTTGCCCTAAAGACATTGTTTTCACAACCGATTTGCTAGGCATTTAAAAGGAATTGATAATGAGAGACATTTGTAAAAGACCCTGAAATGAAACTTCGTGTCAGTCCAAATCATTCATTTGGGCAGGCTCAAATCAAATATTAGGCCGTTGAGCGCATAAAGTTCAAAACCATTCCTTTTATATATTAATGGGCTTGTTGCCCATTTAACAGAGTAATTTGCAAATGATTGTGGCTTAAACCTTCAGGAATTTCAGACCAAAAACAAAGCGTTTTAGGTATTTGTTGACCAAAAAGAGGCCATAAGGTGTTTGACCCAAAAAAACTCAAGGTATAGATTTCGTTGGACCAGATAGTCGCAAACATTTGACAATTGAAAAAATAAATAAATACATATTCGCTAAACAAGACTA
The DNA here is from genome assembly GCF_003935025.1 of Abrus precatorius. Lineage (NCBI taxonomy): Eukaryota > Viridiplantae > Streptophyta > Magnoliopsida > Fabales > Fabaceae > Abrus > Abrus precatorius. Next base: position 32,781,376 of record NW_020874428.1, on the reverse strand, counting down.
AACAAGAAGATAGTGGTTGACAAAAACAGAAAGTCCTAGTGTTTGCTGTCAGATCCCCCTAATAAGTATAGAATGTTCTGACCCAAAAAAAAAGAAAGAATTATATAGAATGTTGATGAAAATTGGTAACCTTGATTTGTATTCCAAAATTTCCACTGTACTATGTCTAGTAGACTGATTCCCTCTCCATTCTCCGATGATTTTGGAAACCATTGGGACACTTCTGCATCAATGCTCCAAAACGAAGGCTTTTTGCCTTCACACTGCTGTCTTGAAGAAAGGGTTGCAATCCCATGTTTTCATTTCAAACCAAGTCCTCAATATGTACGCAAAATGTGGCCAAGTCTTTCTTGCGCGCAGGGTGTTTGATGAAATGATTCAACGTAACATAGTGTCTTGGTCTGCTATGATATCTGGTTATGATCAATGTGGGGAGCATTGGATGGCACTTAAGCTGTTTTCTCAAATGCAGTTGCTGCCCAATGAGTTCACCTTTGCCAGTGCCCTCAGTGCCTCCGCAAGTCTTGTGGCATTGAAGCAGGGGCAACAGATTCATGCACAGTCTCTAAAATCTGGGTATTCATCTGTCTCCTTTGTTTCCAACTCACTTATCACTATGTATATGAAGTGTGGTCATTGTAGTGATGCTTTGTCAGTGTATTCCAATTCAGCAGGTCTAAATTCTGTTTCCTATAATGCCCTGATCAGTGGGTTTATAGAGAATCATGAACCTGAGGAAGGGTTTGAAGTGTTCAAGCTTATGCTCCAACAGGGTTTTGTTCCTAATCGATTTAGTTTTGCGGGGTTGTTGGGGTATTGCACCAAGTCAGATGATTTGAGAAGGGGAATGTCATTGCATTGCAAAGCTATAAAACTTGAATTGGACTCCACCCCTCTTATTGGAAATTTAATGATGACAATGTATTCAAAGTCTAATTTTGTAGAAGAAGTGGAGAAGGCCTTCAGATTGATCAAAGAAAAAGATGTCATTTCCTGGAACACTCTAATTTCTGCTTTTTCCCAATTTGATGATCAAGCTAAATGTCTGAGGTTTTTCAAAGAGATGATGAACGAATGTAGTATAAAGCCAGATGACTTCACTTTTGCTAGCATCATATCTTCCTGTGCTTGGCATGCTTCTATTCGCCATGGAAAGCAAGTTCATGGTTATCTATTTAGAACAAGACTATGTTGGGATGTAGGAGTTAATAATGCTCTAGTGAACATGTATGCTAAATGTGGTTCAATTGGACATGCGCATAATGTATTCAATAGAATGTCCTATCACAATCTTGTCTCATGGAACACCATGATTGCTGCCTTTGGAAATCATGGGCTAGGTGAAAGAGCAATAGAAACTTTTGAGCAGATGAAAAAAAGAAGGGTAAAACCAGATTCATTTACATTTATTGGTCTATTAATTGCTTGTAATCATTCAGGGTTGGTGAGAAAGGGTGAATTATACTTTAATTCTATGGAAGAAGCATATGGGGTTACGGCAAATATCGAACATTTCTCATGTCTTATTGATATGCTTGGAAGGGCTGGAAGATTGTCTGAGGCAGAAGAGTACATGAAGAAATTCCCTCATTGGAATAATCCTGTTGTATTTGGGAGCTTGCTTTCAGCATGTTGGCTGCATGGGAATGTGATCATAGGGGAAAGCCTGGCTAAGCAGCTTCTTGAAGTTCAACCTGTTACTACTACCTCACCTTTTGTCTTGTTATCAAATTTGTATGCTTCAGGTGGGATGTGGAATGACGTAACAAATGCAAGAAAGAAGTTGAAGGGTAGTGGATTAAGGAAAGGACCAGGCTATAGCCTGATTGAAGTGAAAGGAAAACATGACAAATTCACAATAGGGGATTTTTCTCACTTAAGAATTGAAGAGATTAAAAACGTACTTGGAACATTGAACTGGTCGATTGATACAATTTTCTCTGATGATATAACATAGCACTATCTTTAAAAGAGAAATTATGTTTTTGTATGGCTGTATGCACTTTTATATGCAGAGATAAGACCATATCATACCCATGTTTCCTAGCCATTAAAAAGGAAAGAGAAATTATTGGATGAAGAGTTAAAGGGTGTCGCCAAAACCATTGAACAACACTTACGATCCAGTATACACAATACACAAACTACCTTAACTTGAGAGGTGAGCTCAATTGACATGAATGGATATTTTAATAGATAATAAATATTATAAATTTAAATGGTTATAAGGACCCTAACACCCCGCTAGCACATTAAAAGAACAGAAGTAGCATCAGAGATTAATTGGAGAGCCAAGCATACTTTAGTTGGCAATCATTTAATTCTTCATACATAAATATTAAGATTATCGTGATATATTTTGAAAAATATGTAAAAATAAAATTTTAGATGAACAATTGAAGTATTGATAGATAACTAGATATAACTCAATAACAATTAATAAAAATTACATTTCATGAAAAAATTATTGAATAAAATAAGAATGTTAAGTATAACATTAATATAAATCCATTTCAGGAGGGAATAAACACAAGTGTACGATTTAACATTTTTTCCACCACCAGTTAACATGTGATTATTAAATTCATTATTCTATTTAATATGAATTTTTTCACTTAAATTATAAAATTTTAATTATTTATTATTTGATTATTTTTTTCAAATCATTTAAAAATTAATAATTAAAAACACATTAAGTATTTTTATTTTCATATATTTTGAAAGCATACATGACATCAATAGTTAATCTTGACGGGTATTAATGAAGTCTTGACCAGTTTTGGAATAATATGAACTTTTATTTTTATCCTCTTACGCGTGTGTCTAGAGAGTATACTGATGGAAGGCCATTGAATACCGAGCAGATCAAGAAAAGAAAATGATAATTTTACAACTTTTATCACTACTAATTCCTTGTTTTAGCGTTGATCACTTGCTTGACTACAATTGTGGCATGTACTAATTATGTTAATCTCATGGTCATAAATTAAGGATTACGAGTTCTGTATTTCTTCAAAGTAGATGAATAAAACTAAAAGTGGTGATAACCTTAATTGGGTTTATAAATTAAATTCGTGTTAGTTGAAAGGAATCGTCTAAATTTAAATTCACTTGAACGGTATTTAATAAAATGAACACTATTAATATCATCAGGGATACGTGATTTAAAACTTGGAAAGAGTGCTATCGTTCCAATGCAAAGTTGTATGGTTGAACATATCTAATTAGTGGCTTTTCATAATGACAAAACAAAAGTTTAAATAATACTGCGTAAATTGTCCAAAACTAGCTCACTTTAGAATTTATATTTTCTTCTTTCGAGTGGCCTTGCTCTTTGATTGAAGTCACTCCAAGTGTTTTCCACTTATTCATGTGTTGAAAGAGAGGAGGAACTGTTTCTGATGAACCCCTTTTAGTAGAACTTTTGCTGCTAGGATCATCAAGTCTTGCTCTCCTCAAGGTTAAGAATTTTATAGGAATTTCAATCCTTTCTTATTATTAACCAATATTATATAATAATGTTAGAAAAAGAAATATATATTTTTATTAAATAAGGATTCACATAATTTACCTGTAAATTTTACTAATTAGGTTTAATAAATTTTATTGCACCTTTTTTTTAACATAACTATATCATGTCATGTCAATGATATGAAAGTATCCAGATCTATTTGACAAGAATATTCTCCCATTTCAATTTGTTTCCTGCTTTATTAATCAAGCATTCAAACTATGCTATAATGTTTCAGAAGATTATCTTTATTTGAATTTTGATTTGTTTAATTATCTGACTTTCCAATTACAATAGAAACAAGTGGAAGCTGTAGCTAGCAACCCAAAGCAAAGTGGAAACATAAGAGAATATCATTATGCTGTCAGATATAGTATATTTTCTGAGTAGTGGGTACCGTGTTGTTTAAGTTAACTATGAAAAAAATAAACAAAATTAATATTCAACATTTAGATTTAGGGCATGCATGTATGTGAAGAAAATATACACTGGATTTGATCCAATCAAAATGTCTGGTCAAGCGAATGTGATATGTGCTGTGACAAGTTCGTACCGTCTTCACTTCATGGACCAATGTGGCCATTTCTCAACATTGCTAGGCCAATTTCAATGTTCATAATATCCTCAAGAACTACATACGTAATACTCCATTTTTTATTTACTGACACGTGTTTTTGTTATTATTTTGGATATTATTTTTGATAATTGATAAAGTGGATGAATTGATACAAAAAGAGAAATAAGTGGACGTTGAATGTGTGGATTAGGCATAACCCGTTGAGAGTTACGAAGCACCCCACTGTGTCGTTATCTGCATGATGCATGGCATGGATCCACCATTTTCAGATAGACTCGCACTCAACTTGTTTCTAGTCATTGAATGTTAATTACATAAGTGTAAATTTATGAGCACTTAGCCGACGAAATTTATTTTTATTTGAGAATTTAAAAGGATTGTATTTATTAAAATTTAAACTTAAAATTATATATTAAACTATAAAATTAGAACAATATCTGATATATAATTTATGTGCTCGGAAAGTTTAATTATGAACATTTATGGAAGAACATGCAAATATTTTTTTAATTTTCCTAATAACACATTTCATACGGCCTGATGTTGAATAATGATGCATTCCTTACTTTCTAAAAGGTTTAGACAAAATGTTGGTAAGAGACAGACACGTATCCGCCACGTCAGGTAAGTAAGAATATGACTCATCTTAGCAATAACAGCTAAAAGCATTTAACAGCACTCAATAAGAATATGTCTCAACAAAGCTCCTTACCTTTCACTCATTATTTTTATACGTATATTTTATTTATTTATTTATTTGCATTACACCAATTATAAATGTATGTAAAAATATTATAAAAATAATAGTTTACATACAAGTATTAAATTTTGAAACATCAAACAAACTTTATTTTTTCAATGATAGGTAAAATATAAAAAGGGGCTTATGAATTTATAATTCCAAATATAAACACACATATATACAAATAAATTTCCTATATAAAAACAAATACTAATACTTCAACGTATATAACAATAAATTAATCAAGAGTACTAATTATTATTGATCAAAAGGTCACAGAAAAAATATGGCAATTTCCACTAAGAGAATGAAAATGGGGTTGAAATTTGCAGAGGATGACAGCTCAATTTACCCTCCATCACAACTTGCTCACAATACAAATACGCCATTCACTTTTTATTCTTCTTTTTATTTTCTTTCCTTTTCCGTGCACAAACAAACCTGCTATTCCCTCTCTTCGCCCCTCTCTCTCTCTCTCTCTCTCTCTCTCTCCCCTTTCTCTTTTTTCCGAGACAGGGAGAGATAGAGAAGCAGAGAATCTGCAGAACAAACATCCAACTCTCCTAATCATTTTCCTTCTCTGTCCACACTCTTGTCTCATAAATTGCCACGATATTTCACCCTTTTCCCTACATTCACCTTTTTCTCTTCTTTCATTCGCTTTTTCTTCCTACCTGAATTTCCTCCTCTCTCTATCCCCCACAATAAATTTCCGTTTCTTCTTCAACAATTTCGTGTTGCGTGGCTCAAATTTTCAATTTTTCGCATTCCCAGAAGGGAATTCAAGTAGCATGTTACGTTTCGTGGGGTCCCGCTTCTGAATTTGAAACAAATTTTGTTGAGTTTTCTGCAAAGCTTTAGTTTTTCTTGACTCTCGTTGCTTTTGAGCATCTGGGTCGGTGAGGAATTACCGGAAAATCATGCCGCCGGCTCTGATGGACCCTCCATTCCCGGAATCGTCGTCGGTGCCGTCTTTAAGCTCCGACACCGTTTCTCAGGGATCGGCACCGGAGAGTCGGCGATTCGTGGATCTTAGAGGTTTGCAGTGGCGTATAAATCTTGGGGTGTTACCGTCTTCTTCTTCCATTGATGATCTTCGTCGTGCCACCGCCAATTCGAGAAGGAGGTAACACCAGCTCTATGATCACGCCTAATCAATGTATTTTATTGATGAGGATGTTAATTAAATATTTTTGTTCTTGTGGGTTTTAATCCAATTTGTTTTTTTTGTATGCTAATTGTATTGGTCCAATTCAGTGCAAATTTCAGAACTTTGTCGATAGTGATAGGTATTCTTGCCAATGCTACCTTGTCTGTTGCTGTCTGTTTTTTTTCGCTCCCTTCTTCTTTCGTGTCAGAATTAGAATATTGCTTTCATTATAATATGCACTTCCTAAGTATTGATGATAAGCTTCATGATACGCTGATATCCTATAAGTTTATAACTGTTTTTATTTTTATGTAATTGGTTTTATTTTATTTTTTTCCCTTCAACTATATAATAACAAGGAAAGCACGCCTTGCAAGTTATTTATTTTTAAATGATGGGTATATAATCATACGGAAAATACAGGAAACCTCGATAAAATTTATTCCAGAATGCTTGCTTATGAATTTGGGGGGGCATTCGTTCAGTTAAAATCAATGTTATCTTCTTTTGTCCCCCCATCGAAATGAAAAGAAAATTAATCTATTGCTTCATTTGGCATTGAGGTTTGCTTGGGTAAATCATGTATTGTGGATATGCTCCATGTGTAGTGTTGCCATTACTGAGTTGCTTGCTCCACCTATTTCTTGATGTCTGGCATAGCTGCGCTCCAAAAAGAATTGCATATTTGTTCAGCTAATTGGATTTTTTGTGGGAGGGAGAATCTTATTTAACATGAACTGTTTATTATCTTGTCAGGTATGCCAGTTTGAGAGGACGCCTCCTGGTTGATCCGCATCTTCCCAAGGATGGAAGTGGTTCACCTGATCTTGTCATGGACAACCCACTTTCACAAAATCCAGGTAAAATCTAAGCATATTTTCTCACACTCCAAGCCTCATCCTCTGGTATCCTTTTATTTGTTGACAGATTATATACCTATTGCTGTTGTCCAAGGTTTTGCTAAAATACCCTCCCCACCCCAAAGGAATATAGCAATACTCTCTACTCATTTAGTCACAACTAAAGATGCAAAAAGGCTAAGCAAAGAAATAATGGCAGTTAACAAACTCCTTAGATAAAGTTGAAGCAGATAGAAAAGACTACATGTCATATTTTTTCTGCCAAACCTTGAAATACCATTAAGTAGATAACTAGCTAGTTTATCTTAACCTCTCTGTGTCTTGCCATTGAATGCTCTGTGTTGAGAATATGGCTTCATGCAGACAGTACATGGAGTCGCTATTTTCGGAATGCGGAGCTGGAGAGGATGGTTGATCAGGACTTATCACGTTTATATCCAGAACATGGCAACTATTTTCAGACACCAGGATGCCAAGGCATATTGAGACGAATTTTATTACTATGGTGTCTCAGACACCCAGAATGTGGTTATAGACAAGGTAAATTGCTCGGCTTAGCAACATTTGTAGACAATACCTTGAAATTAAGTGAATTATACTTTGTCATAAATATCTTTTGCCATTTTGGGATGGTTGTCATATTTTTCCTGCCAACTCCATCTAAGTAGCTATGCTATGGTTATGGTACTACCAACTTTATTTTAAGTATGGTTTCAATGTTATCATGGTTCTCTTTATTGTGAGATCCATTGATTAGAGGACATTAAATGATTAAATTGTGGGGAACCTGTTACTTGATAAATTATAAATTCCCTTAAGTTTGGCAGCAAATGTATATATATAGTGGTTCTGCATTAATAGCATTGGATACGAGATGTAAAATTTTAAAAATATTAAATAAATATTTTAAAAAATTTACTGACCAATTAAAATAACTGGATTGTGAGTGGTCCAAAACTCAGGTGAAACACCTTATAGCAACTCCAGTTTGGCTTCCAGGTTTCCATATAACTTGTGCTTTAGTCATATATGTCATACAAATAGCTCATCTGACACTATTGACCTTTTTATCATTCATTTATTTTATAGGAATGCATGAATTACTTGCTCCGGTGCTTTATGTTCTCCAAGTTGATGTGGAACGTCTTTCTGAAGTCCGAAAGCTTTATGAAGATCACTTCACAGACAGATTTGACGATCTCTTTTTTCAAGAGAATGATCTCTCTTACAGCTTTGATTTTAGAAAATCTTCAGACTTAATGGAGGATGAAATTGGCTCTAATGGAAATGCAACGAAAATGAAGAGTCTTGATGAACTTGATCCTGAGATACAGACCATTGTATTGCTAAGTGATGCTTACGGGGCTGAAGGTGAACTGGGCGTTGTTTTATCTGAGAAATTCATCGAACATGATGCATACTGCATGTTTGATGCTTTAATGAATGGTGCTCGTGGTTCAGTTGCAATGGCCGATTTCTTCTCTTATTCACCTGTACATGGGTCTCATACTGGCTTGCCTCCTGTAATTGAAGCTTCTGCTGCATTGTATCATTTGTTGTCTCATGTGGATTCATCTCTGCATAGCCATCTTGTTGAGCTTGGAGTTGAACCCCAATACTTTGCTCTCCGCTGGTTGCGAGTTTTATTTGGACGGGAATTTTCACTAGGCAACCTCTTGATAATCTGGGATGAAATCTTTCTATCAGATAATAGTAAAATGGATAAACACATCGAGGATAACACAGACTCTGGTTTTAGGATCTTTCAATCCTCTCGTGGAGCATTCATCACAGCTATGGCTGTGGCGATGATACTTCGTTTAAGATCTTCACTGCTTGCAACTGAAAATCCAACAATCTGTCTCCAGAGATTATTAAACTTCCCTGAGGACACTGACATTAAAAAACTAATAGAGAAGGCTAAATCCTTGCAGGCTCTTGCATTAAGTACTGACATTTCATCTTCAATGCCTTCATTTGTGGATTATTATCATAACCAGGGTAAATCAATTATTGCTAAATCTCACACTTCTGAATCAGCTTCACCAAAAAATCCTCTGAAATTGTTACCTGATAGCTACTGGGAAGAAAAGTGGAGAGTTGTCCATAGTTCTAAAGAACATAAGCAAGATGGAGTAGAAAAAGAGGTTCCAACTAGGAAGAAGGGATGGACAGAAAAAGTGAAATTCAGTTTGAGAAGAACAGAATCTGACCCTTCATCAAGGATTAAGAGTGGTAAAAAGGAATCTAAGTCAACTGTTAGGCGCAATTTGTTAGAAGATCTTTCTAAGGAACTTGGCTTTGAGGAAGATACAGAAACGCGGCACTGTCATGAAATCTTGCGCCAACAGGATAATCTTTCTACAGCAGTCCAAGAGGAGCATCGAGATGATGTCTCTGAAGGCAGCAACTGCTACTCTTCCGAGGATAGATGTCTAAGTCGAAACATCAGTGAGGATAACTCACCTATAATTTCTTGCCCTGCTAGTCCTCCTAACGAGGCCAATTATCCTGAAAACGACTCGCAGAAGAGCAGTGTTGGGTCTAATTTATCCCTTGATGAAATTCATGAAACTTCACATAGTAGTCCCATTGATTCACCTGTTCCAACATCTGATCATCCCAAGAACGAATCTCGGATATCAGGGTCCCATAATATCAATAATTCTACACGAAACTCAACCACACATTCTGACAGAAAACTGAATAAATTCCAGTGGCTTTGGAAATTTGGGCAGAACAATGGCGAGTTTATGTCAGACAAAGGAGAAGATTCTTCTGAGGCTGTAAAACCTGCCAACAACAGTAACAATCAAAATAATACAATCCCCTCTTCTACAGCTAATGGACATTGTAGTTCTGTTTATTGCAAAGGGGATTCTACAGAGCAGAATGTGATGGACAGTTTGCGGAATCTTGGGCAGTCTATGCTTGAGCATATTCAGGTAAAGCTCTTTCTTATTGTCACTCTCAAATTCAATGACATGGTAGTGAGTGAACTGAAGATTGAAAAAACTCGGGGGCTGTTTGGTTTAGAAATTGTTTACAATTTTTATTTTTTATTTTCACTTTCAACTACAAAATTATCACCTTGTTTTCATTATATTTCCTGTTTTCAAAGATTTGTACAAGAAATAGTGCAAGTAGAGAATAAAAATGTTTTCAATCCTTTCTGTACAAATCTTTAAAAACAGAAAATAAATGAAAATAAGGTGACAGTTTTATAATTAAAAGTGAAATAAAAAAAATATTTTTTGAAATCAAACAGGTCCTTAGTCTTACATGAAATGTGCTATGTAGACCTCAAACATGCTATCCTAAGAACTGGTTATTTGTGTGGCAGGTGATCGAGTGTGCTTTCCAACAAGAGCCGGGAGAAGGAGCATTATCAGTGGATAACATGTCAAAGAATCCTGTGATTGGTAAAGAGGAGGTTACTGCCATATCAGCTCTGGAGGAGCTCCGCAGAATTAGCAATCTTTTGTCTGAGATGTGAGAGTGAGAGGAAACTTACATTCTCTGTATATATTTTTGTAATTACAATTCTTTAGTGACCATAAGATGGTTTCTTCTGCTTCACTTCCTTATATAGCTCATAAATACCAAAGTTTTGCAGATGTTCTGACTGAGAGATGAATATGTATATAAACAAATATTCGGGTTACTGTGAAATAAATTATGACTCATTCCTGTTTATGATTTAATTTTTGTTTGATTGCATTGCATGCAATACCTTGGTTTTGCGTTTTAGAATTTCGGAGGTTGCAATAGCAGTCTCAAACTATATTGCCTTCAAGTTTAGATAGGTCAATTTTTATATTTCTATATCCCCACTCTATCACCCTGCTCATTTCTATCCTTGAAATTTAAGTTTAAAAAGCTTATACGTTTAAAATTTGAAATATATCCAATTTTAAAAATACATATACACTAAAATTTTATAACTAATACTCTTAAAGTATTGGCTAAGAAATTTAAAATACTATTAATACACTTCTAACATAATTTTTTATGCATTATCAACGTAATTTTTAATAAAATTTTCTTTTTTTTTTTATTTGTAATGATCCCAATAAAAAAGCTCATAAATTATCCATTTGTTTAGTTTTGAAGACAATAATATTATTTTTACACCGTCTTCTCTTATATATTATTTTTAATAATATATTTTAAATTAGACTAATTATTGAATTGATGCAAGTACTGATTTACAATTTATTAGTTTAATATTTCTTTCAATCTTTTTTATAGGAAACAAAAGATTAAATTATTAGGATTAAGAAAAATAATTAATTTTGTTATGTTTTTTATAAATATAAATTTTATTTCAAAAATATCTATGCTATTAAATAGTATAGTTAAAAATTTGTATATTTAATGATACTAATAGAAAAAATGTATAAAAGAAATTTAGCAATTAATACATCTTGAATCTATAATTTATTTCTTATAACTAAATAAGAACTAAAAGAATATTCAACTTTGTTTCTTATAAAAAAGACTAAAAGAAATACTACATAATATATTTAATAATAAATTAACACAAAATTAAGTATATTTTTAAAATAACATAAAAAGAATATGTTACATATAATAAAAAATTAAGTTATAGTAATTCAGATATTTTATAAGAATTTTTATTTATTTAAAAATTATAATTAAAATATTTTAAAATAACCTTTTTTAATGTATGTTCAAAGTTAAAAAATAAACAATTCAAACTAACTTTTTTAGTCAATTCTTGATCAACTTTAATTGTTTTAGCTTAATTGTGATTAATTTAATTAATTTTTAATTATTTTTATTGTTATATTTTTTTAATTGTTTGAAGTAACTTGACTGATATTCAATCATAACTAAAATTAACAAGTTTAATATTTGAAATAGTGATTTTCTCTTAATAACTTTATTACATTTTTTACTTTCTTTCTTTGGTTTTTCTTCTTTACTTTCTCTCGCTTTACACTCAAAGAACCAGAAAAATATTAAAAAATAGTTTCTTGATAAAAATATTTGTAAGAAATACGTGTGAGTATATATAATCACGGAAAAAGACAAATTTTTTGTAATTAACGAATTAAGGTCAAAATATATTAATTTGAATTTTATCACGTTGATAAGTGATATAAAGCTATTGTATTAAAAAAATATAATGTTTATTAAATAATGATCCGGCTGAATTAATTATAAATACTACTAATTAAAAATAATAAAAGACTTACATAACAAAGTTGGAATAAAGGAAGGAGCATATGGTTGGTTACAGATGGCAAGGTTCGTCTCCCACTCCAAGACTCTACTCCGTCACGGCAACGCTTCCCAAACGGCGAAGGGCGTTAAAGTGAGCCATCGTCACCGATCTTCGGAAGCGAAATGGGTGGAGATTGACGACGTCAAGTTGTTGGAGGAGCACCACCACCGTATTACCGTGAAGAAGGCCACCCCCGATTGGCTTCCCTTCCTCCCTGGCTCCTCCTTCTGGGTTCCACCTCCTCCCTCTCCCTTCCTTCACAAATTCTCCATCTCCTCTTCTCAACTCTTCTTCATTCAATCTTCAGAGTCAAACAACCAATTCGGCAATTCCAATGCCACCCCTCGAGGCATGCGTGTTACTGTGCAACTCAATCTTCTCACACTTCCGGAAAACCTAGACGACGAAGGATGATGGTAATAACGCATCTCTCTCTCTCTCTCTCTTCTTTCCATCTGAATTTCTGCGACCTAAGCTTATGCGAACTTAATTCGTGTATAATTGAAGATTCAGAAGCTTCTATTCAAGACCATGCATCAAGTTGGGAATTCTTACACAGGTGCAGTGCTGGCCATTTTGTGAAATTAACTCTTCTTCCAATTTTCGGTCTCAGTGTTATATGTATATTAAATAACCAATATATGTCGAATATTTTCAATGTTGTAATTGTTGAACATTTTATTTATACTGGATCAAGTATCTGCTATCTAGTCAATACTCATGTAACTAATAAAGCAAAACCTTATTTCAGCATTCCTAGTCTGAACGACCAAGCGCATGCTCTTTTTCAATGCTTTCATCAGTTTCATGTGCATATATAATTTTAGAAGACTTAGAAGGGGGAGCAAGTTTGGGTTGAACTTTGCGTTGCTTAGTTTCTAGTAAGTTCTGTAATTGAAGCATTGATTGCCATTGAAAGGCTGCAGATCATGCAATCATAGAAGGTTACCAGCACGATTTTGCTATTCTACGTGAAACAGTTCTCTTAACAAAAGAGGGAAGAGGGAAATGGGGTGATTTCTGTTTACTAGCACGATGTTTATTTGAATAGATTATGCATGTATCTATTCAAATAATACAAAAAAGAAGTGCTAGAATTTTGAAGATAAAAGAATTTGTCTCAGTAGACTCAGAAGAATCAGTAAGAATTATCAATCTGTCTCATCTTGTCCTGCTTCTTAGCCTTAGATACGTTGCAGGTGACTTTTTGTCCAATCGTCAAGTATGGTTAAGGATTTGGGTTCTCTCATGTTACAATTGAAAAGGATGGACATGATTTTATTTTGCATGAACTCACCACGATGGTTCATAAGATCTACGAGTTATAATCAAAATCTGCATATAACTGTCAGATCTTTAAACTTATCACGATGAGTCTTTACATAATAAAACTTGTATCTTATCTAATCTCAACAGGAAGGTCTTGAGACACAGAGGATACGAATTTATTCAGAAACTGTGTCTCTACAGCAGTCCCCTCCCCTTTTATTTCCCAAGTGAGAATTCAAATCCTTGCTCTCATTGGTCAAGCTTTCTTGTGTTTGACTCAGAGGGGCATTTGGTGTTGTGGAAAGAGTCTCTACCATGAAAGTTAAAGAACAACTCGAACACATACATCCATGCAGGATCCTAGTGTTAAGATTGAATCATTGATCATGCTTGCCGGAAGGAAAGAGATGGAATCAATTTGGTCTTTTAATTAAGTTTCAGGTTGTTTTTTACTTTTTAATATAACCTTATTATCATGATTACATGTCATCATTTTTATTTAGGCGTGCGGGACATGAATTTCACAAGGAAAACCTATTCTTCTGGCCAAATTCGTAAGTCATGTAATTTATGGTTTTTCAGTTGAAGAGACACAGTAAACGCAATAAACCTGACATTATACATGGGTCCAGGCGTATTGCTAGTTATAATACCATTTTTTTGGCAAGACTATGGCCTTACTCGGGTGACTTTATTTTTTAAATGCATGATTTAATTTGAGAATGCACCCAAGAACGCCCAATGAAAAATAAAAATGTACATGTCACATTCACTGGCCAATCTTAAAAAATGATATTTTGATTAGAAAATTAGTGTTACCCTACTTTAATAAATAATACATTCTTTTTGGGTAGGGAGTGTAGGAGAGAAGGGAGGATTAAGTGAGAAAGAAGATCTACTCTAGATTAAATGGTAGTTTCCTTGATGGTTTATGGAACTGTAAGGATGGCTAGGCATGGGTAAGGGATCACCAAATGGATTAGAAGAACCCATAACTGGCATTTGTTGAGGGTATTGAGTCTGTGGATACTGGTATGGGACCATCATCATGTTGTATTGTTGCTGTTGTTGGTACGTCATTTGCTGCTGTTGCTGTTGGAACATCATTTGTTGTTGTTGCTGTGGGAACATCATTTGTTGCTGTTGCTGTTGCTGAGTCAATACAGCCATTTGCACATTGGATGGAGGTGCTATATTGTTGGACGTTGCAAATGGATCATGCTGATTATAATGATTAAATGGATTATGTGTATCCATTTCACCATATCCATAGCCTGAACTTCGGAGCTGAAGTTGTCGCCTGGCATTTTCATCTTCATACAAACTATCTAGCAATAGCTTGTTAAACCCACCACCCTGATTCAAAAAAAGGGGGGAAAGAACAGTGCTTAACATCTAAAGAACTTAGCAAGACCTGAATGCTGCACTATGAGCTATTCTTTATATTAGATTATATGTGGTATGTGCACGCAACAGCCATTTTCAAACAAACCTTTTCGTTGCCGTGTGTGAAACTGTATCTATAGCCTATGTATGTGAGATGAATATCTTATAAAAGTCGATGGTTGTAGCGAGTAGAAGTAACATGTCCGTTTTCATTAGGATGGCTATTATAAACGGATGAGCTTCAAACTAAAGAATGATAAGAAGGAGATACAACTTAAAAACTAACCATTTTGCGATCTTTTACTTGGCTAGTATGGTTACTTGGCGTTGTAACCAGTGCAAGTTCCCAACCAGAAGTTCCGCTTATGTTATTCAAGGCAAGATCACTGGAGTTATTTCCTACACAAACAGCATGGATGGTTAGCTAAATGATGGGCACGATCGAAGTTTAAAGGAAAAAGATCTTTACAAGTTTATTTTGTATGTAACTATGTGAGCAAGGATGAGCAATGATACATGTAGCCTCGGGAATTTTGATAAAATTATGTGTGAAATGAGTGCTAGCATAATATAGAATCATCGCCCATTTCTCCTATCTGTTTCGTGTTGCAAAGCTGAAAAGATGGCCAGTTTTTTTGGGCTTCAACAAGTTTTCTTCGCTAGATTTGGATTTATTTGTGATCAGGCCAAACGTAAATATGTCTTATATTCTCGTTTCCAAATGGAAATCAAAACAATCATTGCATAACTTTTAAAGTTGTAATTATTGGAGCCTCAGAAAGGCTATCTCGATGTAATGTATCTTAGTGAAGCGAATTGCAATCTCCATTCTCTAAATAGGCATGCATTTTAGAAGTTTATGTCTTTAACTATCAATTACTCTAGGCCTTACCGCCAGCTGGTACAATAGCGAGCGCCAAAGCATTGCTGTCTTCCAGTTCTTGAGCGTTTGGATTTATTTCATTTAGACCCTGCAAAGGTAGACAAATACATTATGTATTCCCTCTAACCAACATCTCAAACTTGCATAACATTACTAGACAACCAAAAACACACCACCAAATCATCAGTGGATATCAAAGGAGGAAGTTCAGCCTCCTCTTCCTTAGGCTGTGTTTCATCCTTATCTGCCGGTTCTTCCTCATCGACTTCTTCATCTGGTTTCTCATTTGCTTGAGCCTCTTCGGATTCTTTTGGTTCTGATTCTTCTTTTTGAGGTGATTGATCTTCTTCCGGGAACTCCTGATATTGCATGACATGTATTAACCAATCTTAGCATACAAATACTTGTGGGCATACATTAAAGTTTAAGAACGACTAGCATTTTTTGCCCATCACAGTGGTTTCTTCAGGATTTCAGTTACAATAAATGCAGAAACCTCAGTGAGATATGGGCTGGTGCAATATGACATGACTAGAACCAGAACATAGGTGCAAAATTATTGAGTAAAATCTAATAATAAAAAGAATTTATCATGGTCAATCACCACTTCTCCATATCTATCGGTGTGGCCAAATTAACTTTAGAACCCAATGCAGAAGAAATATGCTGATCTAAAGTTTTTCTATCAATTTCTAAGGCATTTTAGAGATATTGTCATCCCTACATTTTATTCAACATGAAAGAATAGAAATTCCAAATGTCCTGAGAAATCTTTGACTCAGTTCTAAAGATCTTTCAGCTCTTCCTCTCCCCGAGAAAGTGGCTTAAGCTTCATTTGCAATATTGCATGTCTTAATTCCTGTACTTTGCAATCTCTGGGAGTTAATTTGGATTCACCAGATCCAAATTTAGAAAGAGATGCACAGTGATTCTTTGAAACTCAAATGCAAAATACACGAGGGACAAACTTTCAAAAATTAATTTATATATCACTCTTTCTTACCAGTCTCTTAAGACCGCCTGTAAGGGGTGCTTCTTTAATGTATTCGTCCATTGTGGCAATAAAAGAGGAAGGTGGCTGTTTATTGAAGGAAAGAACTTAGTGAGAAATCGTTAAGAGAAATCAAATGAAATATTATTATTAATGACTAATGAGCAAGAAAGAACCTGTCTCAAGGCTGGAAATTGAAAATTCCTGGCAAGGTCCAATCGCTTACAGTATTCATAGAAATCAGCAAGATTTTCAGCCTGTAGAATAAGAATGATCATCAATTCAACAAGTATGACCCTTTAGGAAATCCTCATTGAGCACAAGAAATAATTCAAATTGGATAACAAAAAGAATGGTTCTGAAGACCTGTTTGCCAGCTCTTTTATAAATATGTAAAGCCTTCACTGCATCATATCTTGGCATATCAAAGAACTGCCATTTCATTTGTCAGTACAATTTAAAATTTAAGTGAAGTAATCAAAATAAGATGTTAATCTGAGATAGAAAGTACCACGTCCACAAGATTTATGATTCCATCATTGAGGGCGCAATATATTTTGAAGCTCTCTTTTAATACCTAAATGATATTTCCAAAAGCATAAAAATGAAGTTAGAGAAATAGTACAATACTCAGTAAATGGATTCATAGAAGAGAATTTTTTTCTAGGATTTGATTCCTCTAACGTGAATTGTTAAGAATGGAGTAGATTTTAACAATCCATAATTTGTCATGCATGTGCAAATAATATTGACTTCATCAGTGGTTGAAATTTCGCACTTCACTCTTTTAAGTGAGTGCTCACTTTGAAGAAGTCTTTTCTTTTTCAATGAAAGTAAAACTAGAGCTAAGGAAGTAAGGATGAATTAGGCTGTAACAACTTTGCATTATAGGATGTAAATCCGAAAGGTCCTTGCTTGCCAATACCATTTCACAAGCATATCCACAAATTTTTACATGAACATTACTCTTTCTCTTTTCTTGAAAAAAATGTTTTACTAATTTTATTCAGTCAGGAAATTGACACAAAATATATTCTAAGATAATACTTAAAAGTGCCACTATGTGAAAAGCACAAACTAAACATGCATACCAGGGCCAGTGCATACTGTATTAGATAATTGCTAAAAGCCGACCCTTCAGGCTGCAAGATATCAAAACAAGTTAAACGTTATTTGAGGGGAAAAAATGTAGTCATTTCCAGGGTAAGAGATGTGACATAATATATTAGGAGCATGCAGATACCAAATCTAAGTTTTCCCCATAAATTCTTACCTGACAACCAGTAAGGCGATATAGAAGTTGCTGTAGTGCAGGCAACTGCTCCAAAAGCTCTTCACTAGACAACGTTCGTGTCTTTCTATGTACCTGTCAAAGCTAAAAGTTATTCATTTCTGAAAATAATAATAAATATTGCACAGGATAATTAATGTAGGAATAAAATTAAAAGGCAAAGCACACACCAGAGCTGAAGCTGGTGATTGTTTAAATGATTTTGTTAACCGCTCAGACTCAATGTCATATTTAAGGGTTCTAAAGCATTCAAGCCTTTCTTCCAAAAATAGTGCATAGGTTCGAACCCATGCAGAACAGTCCCAAGCTACACAGAGAAATCTAATTAGGCATAAAATAAAAGAAACTTCAGATAACAAAAGGGTCTAAATTAATGTGCAGAACTAATTTACCTAGAGGGCTTGAATCATCTTTGAAATTGGATATTTGAAGAAAACGTCCCCTTCGTGAGTAGTTTAAGAGATCTTCTTTGACTGTTGGATCACCTTCTCTTAATATCCTATGAAAGACTATCAATGTCTTTACCGCAACCTGTAATTTCATTATTCAGTTACAACGTCAAGAAAGTTTATATAGATATATTGTCATTAGTTTAAGTAAAATTGTGGGCAAATCTCATTCCCTCTCTCTTTCGCAATAATAAGCTGATCTAAGAATTATTTAGTCCCAGAATGTTCCCTTTTTTTCCTTATTTTATGCTAATGTTTGTTATTTTTCAAAAACAAAGCAAGGATAACAAATTTGTTGCCAACACTGTTCATAAATATAATATTTTACAATATATCATATGAATTAAAAAAATCTTTACCAGCGCTGTATAGCTATCAGTACTTTCAAACAATGTCAAACAACCAAGTACTAAAAGAACTTACTATCCAATTCCGTGTTTTTGAAAGCCTCTTGGAAAGTGCATATATGCAGTAAGCTACATCTGCTCGTGGTTGGTGTGCTGATGTTGCGTAGAAAATTTCTACAAGGAAGAGCAAAAAGAGAAATAATTCATATAATATCCCAATTTGGCATTATGGTAATGATCACATTTCTAATTTCTTCTAATGCAAGCAATTAGAACGATGAAACTAAACCAAGGCATTAGAAAATTGAAGATTCAAAGCCTATATGAAACAAATTTCACGCTAAGAATGGAAAAACATGATCATTTTCATTTACATTAATCAAATTTTGAGAACTCACTTCGAACATGACGTTCTTTAGGAGGATATTCTACGTGACTGGTAGCCTTCACAATTGCAATATCCAATTCCTTAATAAAAATCAGAACAACGCATAAAATAGAGAATTAAAATCTGAAAAATTGAAATTAACTAATTGAGCTAGAAGATTTGTAGAAAAATAAATAAAATTGAATGATGAAAATAGATATAAAATAATTAATTACCTTGTATTCGCTATTGACCTTGGCCAGGCCAACCGTGGTGGAGTCTTTGAGAGCACCGTAGGCCTTTCTTAAGCTCTGAAACGTTCCCATCCAACAATTATTCAATTTGAACGAAAGAGAGAGAGAAGAAGGAACGATGTTCTTCTTTTCCTCCTTCTTCTTTCTCTTCGTTACTGTGTCGTTTCCCAACGACAAAGAAAAAGAAACAAACGAAGAAAGGGTATTTTGGTAGTTTCAGGTGGCTGAACCTTAACTAATTTATGGAACTATTTGACCACGCCTTATGTAGATTGCGTTCCTTCATTTTCAATATAACGGACAAAGCCAAGTTCAGTTGAGTTTTGCGTGAAAATACCAAAGTGCCCAAATGCTTTTCCGAGTTACAGCGTGGGATCCAACTTCATTGCGTTGTAACAAATACAGACTTCGGTGTTCCCAAATTAGGAATAGGAATCGATGTTTCGTTCGCCAAATTTTTAAAAAAAAATTAGAAAAATAATATTCTATTTTTAAAAAATAGTATTCCTTTTTTACTTTGGTTGTTTGTAATATTTTTAAGAATGTGTGTGTCAACATTCTAAGTATATTCAACTAATGTATTGGTAAGGTGTAACTTTTTAGTGTATTTTTAAGAATGTACGCCAATTTCTTCCTAAATGGAAGAAAATTAAACTAATTACGTCTTATAGTTTTCTTTTCTTATTTTTTTTCCTTCAGCAAACAATAAAGATTTTGCAAAATCTCTGTATTCTCTCTTCTGTAAATTATTTCTTCTTAAATTCTCTTGAGCTAAACAATGGATTAACAATTAATATTTTCTAAACCATAGATATCTTTTACTAAAAATAATCATGTTTGAGTTAGGTCTATGTATTTACATAATGAGACAAACTAAATAAAAATAAATAAAGAATGTTAAAACTCAAAAATAAAATAACATTTAGTGATTGAAATTTGAGAAAGGAACGTAAAGTTAAAATGAGTCCCATGTAAAAGAATTTTATGTCTAACTTGCGTGAAAAAATATAAGGGAATAAAGTTGATAAAAAAAACAACTTTATTCTTTAATTATTTTTTGTTATATTATAAGAATATAAAAATTATTTAAGAAAAATATTATTTTCCTTTCTTCTCACTTTTTACATTCCTAACTTTTTTTATCGCGCACTTCTTTATTTTTCATTTCTTCTTCTTTTTTAATTCAAACAAAGTATTAATGTGATAAGAGAGTTTGAAAAGAGGATTTACAATATATTTTTACAAGGCTTTTACTTTTTAAATCATGTGTACATTTATTATTTTAAAAATATAAAAAATATTTAACATTTTTTTAGTAATTATGAGAATTTATAGGCTTTAAGGTAAAAAGATTTAGAACTATTGTTTGACAAGTTGAGGAATATCAATGACACAATATTTTAAATACACTATTTTGTGATTAGTTATTTTTTAAAAAATTAAAATAATTTTTAAAAGAAGTTTAATTTATAAGATGTGTGTTTTGATTGTTTAAAAAACTAATCAACCATTGAAAGTATATTAAAAATATATGTTTAAAAAAGTGTATAATTAACACTTCTGATGAAAAGTTACATGTTAAGCATGGATGAATCATCCATCTCTGGTGGCCATGGCTCCAGGATTCAGGGAGAAATTAATAAACTTGATATTGCAGGGTTGATACTCCTAATAAGGAGTCTTCCATCATTATCATGTACATAAAAGAATCTCAGTGACGTTGCTTAACTATTTTGGGTTAAGAAAAACACATAAATCAATAAACTATATAGTATGCAACACAGTCGTACAATAACACAGTAAGCCATTCAATATGTACCAAAGGATATGAATTTTTTGGCCTCTAACATGAATAAATGTATTTATTGAATTAAAACTTGGGATGGGTAAGATTTCACCAACTTTAGCCCAATGGATTGGAAGTCCAAAACATGTTGGAGCATATGCAAACAAAACATCACAATTCTGACTAAGTTTATAATAATTAAGAAACATTTCTTGTCAGTCTCGCCTTAATTATTCATTTTGCATGAGATAAAGGAAAGAAAGTCAAGGGGGTGACGTTGAAAACTGAAACTATTGACTAACACATGGAATGGTAAACACATTCCAATCATCTTAGAAACATAATTTTCAAAATCACTTCTGAGTTCACGAGAAAAAAAATAAGGGTACGTTTGTTTTCTATTTTTAAGAGAGTTTTTAATTTTTTTTAAATATAATATAAATTTATACTATATTTAGAAAAAAAAATTAATTTTTTTTAAAAAAAAAGAAATCAAATATATCTTAAGAAATTTCACGTAAAGTTGTATTTTAAGAACAATTTTTTTTATTTGGGTATTTTTTTTATATATAGAAGATAGTCATGAATTTAGGTAAAATTATCATGTATAGTTTTTTTTTATTGAATATTTAATATAGTTGTATTTTATGAAATTTAAAAAATCACAGGTTAAACTAAAAATAAATTATGTAAATTAATCTACACACTCAATAATAAAAAATAAAATTCTTAACTTTCTTTCTACAACTTAGATGTGTGATTAGAAGTGTTAACAGTGGAAAGAGATGTTTAATACTCTAATTTTAAAGTAGCTACGCAATAATCATATATATTATTCTCAAATCTACAATTCTTTGCATGATAACATAGATTTTAAGAATTAATACAGAATTTATTGGGTTTCATAAAATCAAATGGGCACCTGATGTGAATAAACTAAAACTAAAAAACTTGAATGTTTTCCATTTCCATGTCATTTGAATAGGTGGTGGTTGAGGGAGGATTGAACAATTCAATCATGAAACAAAGTACAGCCAAGCTGCTGCCATCACTGTTTTTGAAGCATGATCATCAACATCAAAATAAAAGCATTACTTTTTTTTTATATCATCATCATAAATTATTAAATAGTTAAAATTTATTATTTTCTATATTAAATAATTTAAAATATTTTTAATTAAAAATATAAATTTATTTATACTAATAATATATAAAAAATAACCTATTTTTAAAATGGGTTAAAAAATTTTGTTTTCTGTTTTCTTGTGCTTTTGATTATTGAATTAATTTTAACTGAAATTATAATATTTTATACGAGATCAATTTTGTCTTTAGTTTTGAAGCCAAAATACTTTAAACAACAAACGAAAATTGATTTAAGTGGCACATTTTATTTATTTTTGGGTAAGAAAAGCATCGACTTTAAATTTTGTATTTGAAAAATATTCACTAAAAAAATAAACTTTACCATAATATAAATATTTTAAAAAATATTTCTTATCAGAAACAGTATATATATATATAACACTTCAAATAAAATTTTGGCAAGTGCTATATACTGTTATTCTTAAATCCTGTTTGATCAAAAGATTACAAATGGCGTTTTCCTCCCTTTTCACATCAGAATGTTTGGATAGCAGAGCAAAAGAGTTGAGTTTGACCCATTAATTAATTTCCAAGTGCTACACTGCTATTCACACTATGCATGCATTCCACATTCCATTCACTATAGAATCACACTCACAAGTGTTACCTCATGCTCAAGAGACTGAATCTATCCAATTTTCATGCAAGTTGGACATTTATCACATCTCACCATAATTATTCTGTCCATTTAATGTTTTATTATTAACATTTGTTTTCTCTAACCATAAAACACACCAATATAATATTGCACAATTATTTTAAAACATACAAATGTATGTTTTTATAAGATAAGAAACCTGACCTAAATGCTAACTGAATAAGTTATTTTTTAAAGTTATATTTAATTTTATTAACTACTATTTTTATCTATTTCTTTTAACTTTTATTACTATTATCATCATTTCACTGTATTCTTTTTTCTTTTTATTTGATTGATATAATTAATTTAATTAATAAAAAAATATCTTATTTGATTGACAACTTAGAGGATCAAATTAAAATAAAATAATTTAAAGACTAAATCAAAATTAAAAAAAAAGAATAAAACAAAACAAAATATCAAACAAAAACTAAAATTAAAGAATTAAAATATTAATTTTACCTTTAAAAAATTATTTAATATATTTTATCCTACTTATATCCTAATTTTTTAAAATGATTATATTTAAGTATCATATTGAACCCAATATTTGTATTCATTCGAATCATACTTATGCAACCTATATAAAAGTTAGTGTCAATATCATGCTATCTATAACCGTAATATTGTAATTGTAACAATTCCATTGCATCACATCATAATTGTAGTATGTTTAAAAATATCTAAAAACGTAGTTAAGAATATATTAATCATATATTAAATTTAAATTCATAAAATGTGAATTTTACTCTACAAATGAGAAAGTGCTCTCGAGACAAGTTAAGAATATATCATTTGAAAAGTAAAAGAGTTTGATACATGCTTAAATTAATTGATTTTAGAGTATAAAAAAAACTTATAATAAAAAAAATTATTTGAAAAAACAAACAATTCTTATGTTCCATTTAATGATTTTTATTGTATATGTTTTTTAAATTTCAAACCACTCCTTAACTCATTTCTAAATAGTCAATCTATAACATTCTAATGTAACTTTCAACAATGAGTATGTCAGTAAAAGAAAATAAAAAATCTGTCATTACTAATAAATAATTAAATCTCTTAAGCACTTCATTGAAATTATTCGATTTAGAGATCTATATTTCGAATCAGATCAGTTCCTTAATCCTTATAAACGACTCAGCGATATCATTGATGCATAAAAGACGCGAAATAAAAAAACTATTCAGAAAAAAAATGCAAAATAAAAACGTCATTGCATTTTCCAATTTTAGTTTGGTAACATTATCAATTTGTAGCAAGGAAGCGTTGCCTTATAGCAAATTAGCAAATTAGTAATTTATGCGAAGTTCAATCTTTTCGGAGATCACATAAAGATTCATTCTTGGGTTGGATATATAACTCAGGTATTTTTGCTTCCTATGTTGCATTGACGGGGTGAGACACACACCATTGGCTGCACAATCTGGGCAACAGTGCCTATGATTCAGCAAGGAACCTGATTTTCCCAGAAGACCAAACCAATGTTTTGTTCTTGTTTTTTGTTTATGTTTCTGCCACAATTACTGTAAGACAACACACACACACACACAAAAGAAGAGAAAAAAGAAAAGAAAAGAAAGAGAGATTTTGATACTCATAGTATGGGAATGGCAACAAGAAGCTGAACGTTGGTGGCGCTTGAGGAACAAAGGGTAAGCTATTGGCGGTGAATGGTTGGATCAACATTGGGAATCTGAGACCCCAATTTCAAATTCAAATGAATCATTCAATCAAAGTTCACTTATTTAATCCTTCCAACTCATGCACTTTCACCATGTTGTGTATGTGAGACACATAGCTTTAGAGCCATACAAAGTTCTGATCTTTCACCATATTCATCTTCCATTTCAGGTTTGTTTTCTTTATTTTGCCTCAAACTCGTGTGGGTATCTTCTGTTCTAACACCAACTTGTGGGGGTTTGACATCTGGATTCAAGTCAAGGTCTTGCCATCTTTCATGGCCTCTCTCTTTTATTATTATTATTATTATTATCTTTACAACTTGAATTTGGGATATTCGGTATGCATTCTTCTTCTGATCATAGGTGTTTGTTTTATTGATTTGAATAACTGATTAGTACTTATTTGCGATTCTATAACCTTTGAAGTAATCAAGGTCTTAAACATCGTAGACCCCGACATTTTTCTTATGCTAAATTCATCATGTAAATTTTGATTCGATGTTCTTTCTGGTCTATCTACGAGTACTGTACTTGTAACGCTCCAATGTTGGGCACTGTTGCATCTGGCTTTTGGTGATCTCAAGTATCTGATCAATTGTACTGTTCATTTTTTCTACCAGTCGGCAATTTGCGTCTCTGTATACTGTAAAGGTTGTTGAGTATCATATTTGAACAATGGATAAGAAGAAACATTAACTTCTAAGTGCAATTTCTGTCCAATTGTTGTCCTATGTTATACAAAATTTGTGTTCGTGTGGGAATAGTTTAATCTAGAATGTCACGTTACAAGTAAAGGATGTCACTCTATCCATTTCAGGCCTCAAGTTTCAGGATTGGCACATAATATATTAATATGCGGGATAGTGAGAAGCAGCTAAACAGTAGAGGATCTAAAAAATCCAGTCATTTGAAGGCACGCACGGAGTGTAAAAGGAAGAAGCATAAACTGAAAGTGGAATCAAAATCTCACACGAAAAATGTTGGCACTAACATATCAAAGAAGAGAGTTATCGACTCTTCCCTCAAGGCTAAGGGGCCACGTAAGGATTCTTCAGATAAGACATTGATTGCTGGACAAAATTTGTCTAAAATCCACAGAAAGTCTTCACAGAAGCCATCCTCAAAGTTACAAGGCAATAAATCTTCTCATAGTTCTAGAAAAGAGGAGAAAGATGCTGATGGGGTGGTAAATCTTCAAAAAATGAAGAGAAAGAGAAAGAGAAAAAAGAAAAGGCAAAGGAATAATGCAGATCTTGATGATGCTTCACGCCTGCAGCGGAGAACAAGGTACCTCTTGATCAAAATGAAGCTAGAGCAGAACCTTATTGATGCTTACTCTGGAGAAGGTTGGAAAGGTCAGAGGTATGGGATAACTTTTCCTATATCCTTTATTTTTTAATCTTCAGCAAATGATATACATATTTTACCTTTAAGTTGATTGAGGAGCTGCTACCTTTTAATTGACTTGTTTATTGGTACTATATGAAGGAAGCAAATGCTCTATGTAACTTGAAACTTTTCACATGAAAAATGTTGGGGATTATATTATTTGAAGGAAATATAGGTCTATAAGTGATTTAATTTGTTGAGCAATACATGAATATAAGTTTAATTGAATTTGATGATAGCTAGAATTTTCATATACTCCTTTTTGTTGAATTTATATTTTCCATGAAAAGCTTAGTATGGATACACTGTGGTTGATCATAAATTGGAATGGTTTTGTTTCTCCAAATGCTTTGCATTTTTCATGGAAAACAGCTTGCAGTAATGCAGTGTGATCTTATCTGAAAACAATTGCTAGCTATTTTGACCCAAACTTTCCCTTCACAACTAACACCATGGCTCATCATTATTTTCTTTTTTCATTGAAATTCCCTTACAGTCGAGAAAAGATTAGGCCAGAAAAGGAGCTACAAAGAGCACGGAAGCAGATTTTAAAATGTAAACTTGGTATTCGTGATGCCATTCGCCAGTTGGATTCTCTCAGTTCATTGAGTAGCATTGAAGACTCTACTCCTGATGGATCTGTTTATCATGAACATGTGAGCAAGTATCAATATAGCTCAGTATAGCAAGTATCTGTCTTTCTTTCAATTTAAATAATTGTGAGCCTGCTCAATACTAATCTTATTTTGCTATTGGAGAGCCATTTATCATGCATGTTCTGAAATTTAGCTCAACATTTTAAAAACAATATATTCACTTCTCTATTTTTCGACATGTAGATATTCTGTGCAAAGTGCAAGACGCGTGAAGAACTTCCAGACAATGATATTATACTATGTGATGGTACATGCAATCGTGCTTTTCACCAAAAATGTCTTGATCCTCCTTTAGACACTGAAAATAGTGAGTTCCTTAAGATGCTTTTCAAGTTATGTCAGTTGCAACTTCCTCTACGTTGACTTCACTAAATAAATGAATACTGTAATTGTAATTTGTAAATTGCAGTTCCTCCTGGGGAGCAGGGCTGGTTTTGTAAATTTTGTGAATGTAAGATGCAAATACTAGAGGCAATGAATGCCCATCTTGGAACTCACTTCTCCTTGCACAGTACTTGGCAGGTTATCCCCCCCCCCCCTTCTAAATCATCAGTTTAGAATTTAATAAAATATAAGCACATGCGCACGCACTCACGTATATTTTACTCCAATTTTTGTATCAGCTGTTATCTATTAGACCGTGTTCTCTAACGTGTACTACTCAATTTAAGGAAACCAAATCCACATATTCTGACTGGTTCAACTAATAAATCCTTTCTGCTGTTAATTAAGGATGTATTCAAAGAAGAAGCTGCTATACCTGATGGTGATACCATGTTACTGAATCCTGAAGAAGAGTGGCCATCAGATGATTCTGAAGATGGTGATTATAATCCAGAGAGGAAAGAAGACAGCCAGAATATCAACACAGAAGGAACTGATGATGATGCATCTGATGATTTAAGCAGTTCTACCAGTCTGTGTTATTCTGATGGTGAATGTTCTCCTGTAGATGGTGTCAGTCATGAATATTTTTCTGTCAATAGCAGCATAGATTCTGATGAGTCTGAGGAAAAAGCCTGTGGTCGTAGGCAGCGAAAAGCCGTTGACTACAAGAAACTCTATGATGTAAGTGTATAAAATTTGTCTTTCAAAAAATGAAAATTCTTGATGTATAAAGCTACAATATCAGTGCTGGTATGGAAGTTACAAGTTACTGACCCAATGTTGATAGCTTTAACATCAAGGGTGTCAAATTTACGGGTCTTTTTACAGGCACATAGTGTTGCTTTTTCTCACTGGAAATATTATCCTGGTATCATTTTCAATGAATTGTTTGAAAATATTTCTGTCTCCATTATAAGCTTCGCATATTGATTTAAAACATGTATTGCCAACTAGATGTATCACTTACCCTTGGTTGTGATGTAGATGGATAATCATTATGCATGGAAATACTACTGAAAAATAGACTTCCCTGTGTTGTTTGCTATCCTAATCTGAGGATATTTTAGATCTTGCGAAAGTAAGTTTCATTTGAGTTCTTCTTCCAGGAAATGTTTGGAAAGGATGCGCCTACATGTGAACAATTGAGTGAAGATGAAGACTGGGGTCCTGGCAAAAGAAAGCGAAGAGAAAAGGAGTCTGATGCTGTTGATTCTCTTATGACTTTGCATGAAAGTGAGAATAAATGCCCCAATAATGAGGAAAACAATATGACAAGAAAGGCTTCTTCAAGCATCAATATAAAAAGGCCTTGTTTTAGGATTCCACGTGATGCAGTTGAGGTACTACTAGAAACACTTTCCATTTTCGTTATATAAATAGTTGTATATGCATTAATTCATCTCCCTTTCATCTTATGAAATGAGCCAGAAGCTTCGCCAAGTTTTTGCAGAGAATGAACTTCCTCCAAGATCTATGAAGGAGGGTCTTTCAAAAGAGTTGGGACTTGACACTGAGAAGGTAATGGTTTAGTGTCTGTCTTTATCTGGATTTACTTAGGAAGTTGTATTTGCTTTTGGTGCATGTTACATTACCTTGGTCCCCATAGTTATTCCAATTAATTTTGATCTTTCTTCATGTCTAGAAACTCTTAACTGCTCAAACTTTCAGTTTCTAACTTGTGATAGAAAATGCAGGTCAGCAAATGGTTCAAAAATGCTCGTTACTTAGCACTTAAAAACAGAAAGGTAAGCCACATTTTGATCTCTCATTTTCCAATTCATGCAAGTTTACCTTGTCTTCCATTCTGTTTTTTCATTTTTCAATACTTAATTTTTATCAGAAATTCTGCAATGTGTTGTAGCTCTTGACATAACCATCTTTCTTGTATGTATCATCTTCTTGTTCATAGAACAGTAGTGTTCAAGTTTCACTTTCTCTGCTTGTAATTTTAGATTATAATAACTACATATTTTAATAGGCATTGCCTGATGATTGAAAAGGATTAGGTACTGCCTTGAATAATTCTTGAAACATGAACTTTAAGGATTTGGTAATATTTGATGTAAGCACACAAGTATGAGAAGACAGAGAAAATAACCTAAACGCAGCACTTCTGACTTCTATCTAATATCTCTGAAGTTGTTCTTTATTGCTTTGGAAAATGTAATAAGACTCCGTTTATATGTCATACATTCAGAAATTGTCCTAGTCCTTGGAATTTGCGATAAACTCTAATTTGAGTGGATTTTGTTCAGCAGCAATCAGAAGGAGCCGATCAGCTTCAGAGTATCACTTCTAGGAAGAACTCAAGAATGCAAAATCAGGAGAATGCTGATCTTCTGAAACCAAAGAGCTTAAAAATTACTGTTAGACATTCCCTGAAGGATGTTAAAAATGTCACTGGAAGAAAGAAAATGAAGTCATCTAGCAGTTCTTTCAAGAAAAGACAACCAGATATATCTCCACCCCAGGGAGAAAATGTCAACAAGGTGCTTTTCTATACTGTCATGTTCTATAAAGCAGTGTATGCTTTAGAAGTAGCAACACGTCCATCTAAAATGTAGCAAGACAAATAAGTTTCAAGAATGCATTCTTATTCTTGCAGTTCACTTCAAGAATGGTGGCCCATGCTGTTAGCAGTTTTATTAATATAATTTGCTGCAGTTGAAATTCTTTTGGATTAGGAAGGACCTCAGTTAACAAGTTTTCACTTTTCTTTTCTTCAGGACTTCGTGGAGATCAGTGATGATGTGAGTTTGAAGAAACTGTTGAAAGAAAAAAAGAGAATGGTAAATTTTACTTTTGAAGGAGACTCTCAGGCGGCAGAGTTGGAATTTGAAAGACTAAGCAAATTGAAGATTAAACTAGATATTATGAAGCAAAAATTAGCTGGATTTCAAAATTATAGAGGAAATGGTTCAAATGAACCCCAGTCAAATGAACCATCTATTGTATATGTACCCATAGCTGTGTTAAGGGAAAAGGTTGAATAACTTTTTTTTGAATTGGTAGTTACTTCCTGTCTCACCTTGTATGACTCAGAAAGGAACTGTTTTGAAGTTAACAAAATTAATACCTGCTTCCTGAGCTAAGTAATAAAATACTTTATCACAACACTTTATAATATTGCCTTGCTTAAAGTTAATTTGGGTATGTTACTTCTCCACAATATTAGCCTTCATAGAAATGCTATATTTTACATTGACTTTTGTCAAAGCCTCTTCACCGATACAAAGCAAATACCACAAACCGTACAGATCATAGTATTGATGAACGAGACTTCGGTCATTTCATGGTAGTTCTTGAGGAATGTAACATGAACAAGTTGGTGACTTGGGAACTTTTGCACCCGGGAATACCCAGACCGGCTATTTTCCGGAAATTTGAAATAAACGAGGCAAGTAATTGACACTGACGAGTTGAAAATATATAGTTTGGGTGGCGTCACTAAATGCATGTTTGGAGAAAATAATCGCTTGTTTAATATATATATATACACACACACACACATTATTACTTTTTCAAAATAAGTTAAACCAAGACACAATATAGCTTTTTACAAACTCTTAAATTTAATGAGGTTAAGAAATTATAGCAAGAATAAGGTACTCTATGGCTAACGTATCATTCCAACGTGCTATTCCCGAAGGGGAAGCAGGCAAATTGGTAATGGATACCTTCCTACCGTAAAGCATCGTGCCAGACACAATTTTGAACTACTTTACCGATTAGACCATAACTAGGAATTACATATTACGTATACAATACAATGGAAACTCATTGCTCGTCAGAAGCACAAAAATACTTAACAAACTCGAAAGGCTTCAATTCCCTTTGGCAATTATCTTGAACTCAATCCAGTAAGATTCGTTTCAAACGACAACATATGATTCATCATTGTTTTTAAATCGTACATGAAATTGATATTCAAGTTCAAAAGCCTTGTATTGGACATTCAAAATCAGCTTGTACCCACGGACAATGCTCAAGGTTGCACAGAATTCCAGGTCATACATAGTGTGTAACCATATCAGCAACTGTCAGCAAACAACCACAGTATTAGTGACAAACAACAATGTTCAGCTACAAATAATCAAAACCAATGATAACCAACCTAGTGATATACAAATTAAACTTCATGCCTGACGTGCTATTGGCCTGTGGGGCTTTGGTGCTGAGAAGAAATTTAAAAGACATAAGATTGAATTTGGAAGAAATAAAATAAAAATGAACAACTTATTACTTATGCAACCTTCCCTATAACTTGTCAGCAATATCTGAAAGCTTTTTGAAGATTTTGTGTGCTAGCAAAACAGTTACCGTTGGGATTTCCTTGCTCATAGAATATTCGCAGGAGATGGACAGCTTCTGATGCCATTATACCTCCAGCACATTTGAAACCCTTTCTAGGTGGAACTTCACTATTAGTTAGAATAAAAATAAGAATTACTTATTTACATACATTAGTGGATGTAGCAGACAGATATGAGAAAGTACAACAATAAAACATGCATTGAAAAGATTGTGAAAAGTAAAAATTAGTAGTAAACAACTTGCACCCAAAAAAATAAAAGAATAAATCAAGACAAGCATTGCATAGACGTTGTTGAGTTAAGAGACATACTTATTGTGTGGCATAGTGTTACTTAAATGCAATGGCAGTATTGACCCACAGCCTCCGAATTTATCATTTGAACAGCCATAAAATACTTCCTTTATACCTGATATATAATACACAAACATATGAATTTAGAAAGGACAGCATAAAGATTGCAACTGTTATAACTGAATACTCAAAGGAGCGTACCTAAAATTGATAAAGCAGATGCACACATTATGCATGGTTCACAGGTAACATAAAGGCTGCAGTTTGAGAATTTTTCAGCAACTTCAGAGATTGAGAGCCCATTTTTCTGCCACTGCTCTAGAAGCACATCTATAGCTTCCATTTCGGCATGCCTTGTAGCCTGTAACAAATTATTTTGCAATAATAGTAGAAATTGATGGGTGATAAAATTATTAAAATAATGAAGAAAAGTAAGATTAAAGAATTGTGCAAAACTTTGGTGAAATATGTAATAACCGTTACTGAGTCCTGTAAGATAGAATGAAAATTTTTTGTTTAACAAGAACATGTTTGACAACAGAAAATTTCACTAGAACAGTTAGATCCTTGTTTTTTATGATTTAAAATGGAACACAGCCAATATTATAAATGAAAGTACTTAACCAAGAATTTCATTCAGGGCCATCAAGGAATGATTAATAAAAAACAAGGACCAAGTGAAAACAAATATTACAAGTTTTGTGATCACTCGCCCTAGTCCATAAAACCAATAATGGAGTACAAATATATCATATGTAAATTCTGTGCAAATTGAAACCTATCACCACCGAAGCAATTTATTAAGTTAATGTTTTCAACTTTTTCAAATTACTAGGAGGGTTAAATCAGTTTTCGTTATACAGCATTTATAAGTATACTATAAATATAATAATACATGTTTAATGATTATGAATATTCTGCCACAAATTTTCATTTACACAAATCAACAAAATGTGAGGTAGCAAGCTTTATATCATTTCTCTGTATAAGTTCTCAATCTCATGTTACCATTAACAACAGTTAACAGCCAGTGAACACCTATCTTAAACCGCTAAGTTCTTTCATGCTATACAAACAATAGTTCGTCATTCCTTACAGCGCCATAAAAATTTAAATTTGCAATTTTGTTCCCATTTTGTGCCATGAAAAAATGTATGCCAATTCCTATAACCTAGAAGATAGAGTTGCAGACCCAAATTTCATAGATGATGGTTTCAGTAGACAAGCAGAAAATTCAAAAGTGATCCATAGTGCCAAACAACAAATATATGTTATAAATACTTAGCATAGAAAACAACTGTATGAAAACATAAAAGAGGCCATTGATCAAATTACATTTCGTGTCTCAGTAGTTCGATTCCTGCCTGATGCAATAACCTTCCCATCCTCAACAATTACACATCTGGCAACAGATAAACCAAAGCAATAATGCTCCAATGAAGTGACAGGTACAAAGTTTCTACACCAATCTATTCAATAATACCTAAGACTTTCTAATCCTAAAACACCATTAACAACCATCACACAAGTTGCACTTGGAATAGTATTGAAGTATTACGAAATAGTGAAGGTAACTAACCCAACGGGCACTTCAAGGGCATCAAAAGCTAGCTTTGCCTGCAACATTAAGCAGAGGAAAAATATGAAACAATTAAAGAAATTGAAATGAGCTGTGTGGTGCATTGAAAGCATTACCTGCTGTATTGCAAGTTGCATGAAAGTGAGAGTATCGAAAGAGGCCATCATGAACTCAGGCAGAGAACAATTTTTCAAAGAAAGAAGAAGAGAGAAGCGCGATGCGATTGCGATCAAACTCTCACTCCAAACCTAACCTCTTTCATTTTAGGCCTTAATGGGTTCCAGGTTTTGCATCCCTAAGAGGGCTTTTTCCTAGTTTGGTTTGGGTTCATGGATTAGATCATTTTAAAAACTATTTAATAGATTAACGGAAAATTAAATGATTTCGTAAAAATAGTAATTCAATTGAAAAATAAATTATTTCAATTGTAAATAGTTTTACGACCTTGTCACTTTCGCATCCTTTTTAGTTATAATAAAAAACTGTTTACTGATATGAGCTCATTTTAATTATTGTTTACAATCAAATCAAACACGTCAGCAGACTAAAGTGGAACTGAAATAAAGAGTGGTTATATTGGTTTTCATTAATTTAATTTTGTTTTATTTAAATTTAACTTTAATTTTTCAACGAAGATAATAAGCTCACATTCATTGATTTATTTTCTTCGTTATTTTGCATTTTCCCTCTTTTTAATTGAAAACCTTTTCACGAATTTTAATTAATTCCATAATTGGATTAATTAATTTTTAAAATAACCCCTTTTCATTTAAAATTTTAAGACAAGCTTCAAAAATATGTTTTGAAAAATAAATCAAACGTGTTTTCTTTTTATTGGACAAAGACGAAAAACACAACGAATATCAATTCAGTATGTAGCATATGAAGCACTAGGGTAAAATTCTAAACGTGTAGTGGATATGATTCGACTTTAGACAATTACTACACCTAATTATCGCAAAATAGAATAAATTAAACTCTGACAAGGTAACAGTCTGAGGAAAGATGATGAATACTTTGAAAATAAGAATCATAATTCAATTGTAAACTCTCGACTGCTCCCATAGATGGCCAGCGCAACGGTTATCTTTCATTGCTTGGTGTCAAATCTGCATTATCACATTAGGAATTTTGTAAACACGTATTAATTACACAACATAACAATCATCGTTAATTGTATGATCAAACCCATGTCCCTCCCTTTTCTCCACCTTAAATCCTAGGGTTACCATTTTTGTTTTTTTTACGACAAAGCTGTGGGGTTATTAGTTGAAGTGGCAGGGAAGAAACAATGCGTGCCTTATTAATATTTATGTGGTACAAGTGATTTATATATCATTTCATAATACAAAGGAACCAAGTGTTAAACGAAGAACCTCCCCGAGGCAACAACGCGAAGAGAATCATGGTGTAATAGAATCTTAGGCAATTTGCTTATCTCATCCGACCTCTTTTCTCCCTTATCTTAGCGAAGGAAGGAAGAACCCAAAAAGTAAAGAACCAAAGGGGAAAAAAAGAGTAAAGGTTACAAAAATATAACTAGATAAACTCTCTCTCTCTCTCTCTTTTTCTTTTATAAATCAAGTCCCAAAAAGCATGTGCTTTACTGCTACTACATACTATCATCTGTGCGCATTTGAGCTAGAATTGAGCCTCCTAACAAATCGCCCCTGCCACATCACAAACAAGTTAAACGTGTTACCTCAAGTGTGACAAACATAAAGAAGCCATAATTCATAATTTAATTTCTTGAGAAAAAAATTGAAGTTATATTGTTGATGTGTTTACGTCTTTTCACCTTATTCCCCCTTTCACGTTTCCAGGATTGATATGAACTTTTCCGTGATACATTTTCCTAGTTGTGGAAATGGGAACATATGTCTCATTTTTAGACGATACAAATAACATGGTTTATTTTATTTTATTTAGAGATTAGTGTAGTGAGGAAAGAATAAAAAGAGAATATTTGGACAGGGATGAAAAGTGGGAGAATTAGGAGTTGTTACTGAAATATTAAAAAGGAAAAGAAAAATTAAACATGGCACTGGGAAGATACCAAACAAGGTGAATGAATGAGATAGATCCTGAAAAGTTGGACAAAGTGACCAACCACCATAAGGGGTCCACTCTCCATAACAAAAAGGAAACTATGACGCACGCACCTCGTTATCCAATTATCATCCCCAAATCATAAAGCAGAATTTCCATTTTTCTTTAATCAAATTTCTTCAGTGTCCTCAACTCGTACCTTCATTCTGGGCCGTCGATCCGCGTTGACTTTTCTGACCTGATACCTGATCTTCTTCGAGAAGAGGCGCGTTCTTCGCTTCTCTTTGTAGCGCAGCACGCTAGCTTCTCTCACTCCCCCATTGTCCCACAACAAGTCAATTTGCGACAACCGCGCCTGCCTCCCACAACACCAAAAACAACTCGTTAGCTATTCAGTGCTCTGCACCTCACCCTCCTACCATGTACTACTGTACTATTCATTTCTCACAACTCCCATGTATCATAGTTTAAATCATGTCAGAGCATGACCCAGATTAACATGCACCGGGCCAAAAATACCCCATTATTTTGCAACCAAGACAAATTCGCCTAATGCAAGACAAAAATTTAAAAATGAACATAAAGTCATCATAACTATAATTTTTATAAAAGCTGATAATAGTAGCAGACCACAAAGGATGCTTTTACTTTTTATTAACCTTTATAACATGCCCCCCCAAGTTTAAATCCATTAGAGAAATTTTTTTAAATATATATATATTGTTGAAAAGTAAAGTAAAGAGGAATGAAGCAAGACATGCATGAAATACTTTACTATTTCAGTTCGGAAGAGCGTGATTCCCATATTCCACGTGATTAAAAATGCTAGCACAAGAGTGAAGTGAAAGTCCAAATTTATAAATTATGAGGGGCAAAAATGATAAGTTAAAAAATAATATTAAACTAAAACGATGTTATTTCCTCACAAACCATCCCAACTTAGTAAGGTTTTAATTTAGCAAAGCGGTTAATTATTGGAACTTACAGTAACGTCATTTTCCGGTGCATCGGAGACGGGGCTGTCGGCGGCGAAGGGTGAGCCACGGTCAGACCAGGCATTCTGAACGCCGTCGTAATTCAATTTCAACATCAAACCCTGTTTTGGTTTGGGCAATTCGGCGGTGTTCAACTCAACGACCGGTTTCTCCACCTTCTTCTTCTTCTTATTCTTCTTCTCCGCCGCCAAGGGCGGAGGCTTGTTGCTGACTTTGGGCGATATCTGAAGGATATCAACGGCCGGAAAATTCCACCAATTACCATCATCCACGTGGCGGAGAGCCCTAATTCCGGGTCTCGGAAACCCGACTCGGAAATCCAATTTCCCGCCAAAAGCGGTCCACGGAATAGCGTCGTTGGAATCATCCTCTTGGACTCTGCTCCCCATGATGCTATCGATGCCTTCTCCGATTTCCTCGTCGAGAATCGATTCGGCGTCGAAACTCTCTTCGCAATCATCGTTCAATTCAATGGAATTCACTCTGGAGCTTATCTCCCCTGGGCTCTGGCACGGCTTCTCCTGCACGTTCACCACCTTTGGCTCCATCGGCTTGTGGCGTTGCATCGGTTGCTCCAATAGGAAACACGACGACGAAGTTTCCAACACCGTAAACGGCAATAACAGCTCCGAAGAGTCATAATCGAACGCGGGTTTCGAGAATTTGGCGTGCGTTTTGAGGTTCTTGGTGGAGAAGAGGTTCGGGTACGCCGTGGAGAGGAGCGCCGCGGCTTCATTGTAGGTTTGGTTGGGTCGCTTTCGTGGAGTCCTAGGTTTTCTGGTGGAGATTGCTAGTGCTGAATTGCTGGATTCGGAGATGGTTGAGGAAGGGGAAGAAGATGTGTGCGAAGTTCTGGTCGACGATGACGGGGATTTCACGAATTCGAAATCGAATCCATAGGTTCTTCCACCAGCTCCACTCAAACACGAAGACATTTGTAAATTCTTCAAAAATATATATTTTATTATTAAAATTTACACTCGAGTTCTACAAGTTAAGGAAATTAGAATTGAAGAGGCGTGGGCTTAGAATTGGAAAGGAAAAGGAAAATTGAAAAGAGGGTGCAAAACCCTAAACCCAAAAAGTACAAGCAGGAAAAGTTACTGTGTTATTTTAAAAAAAGGAGAAAAAGGATATGAAGAAAAAGCCAAGAGCATTAGGAATATAACAGGCAGAGTAGAAGAGCACCCCAGAATCATATGTGTATTTATCTATATGTGAAGAAAAAAAATCTGGGACTTGTTAATTTATCGTGTGAAAAAGTTTCCCCATTCTAGAAAGAGAAGTTATATAAACAGAGCATTGGAAAGGGCAAAAATGAAAAAACGGAACTGGCGTTGGCTAAGGAAGTACTGTGAAAAAAGGGAAGTTGGCCAATGAAAAGGAATTGAAGAGTATGAAAGGTGAGATCAGTGTTAAATTCAGTAACTGAGATGCAGAGAGAGAGAGATAGGGGGGGTCACGAGGCTAAGCAGATAAAAGGAAAAGACCCGTTGGGGTCCCTATAGATATAGGCAATTGCAATTTGCAGGGTGGGAATAAGCCACCGACTGTGTCACTAGTTGGGGGAGAGAGAGAAGGGTTGGAGAAGTCACACTTGCAGTGGGGGAGCTGGAGCAATGGAGATGAGAACGAAGGAAGAGACAATGCTCAGTTTCTCTGCTGTTCCTAATGTAGGGACCACTCTTATTAGTTTCTCTTTCTTTTACCTCTTCAATTATTTTACTCTGTTCTTTTACTATAATGTCCCTCGAAGTTCCTTCCTTCTCACTAGTTTTTCTGTTTTCTCTATAAAAATACTTTGGATAGCCGTGTGTGTGATGAAACCAGAGATGATGGAATAGAGTATTAGTTTTTGGAGAGGAAAATTATGCAGTTAACTCGCCGAGCCGGCCTCTGTTTAATTATTATTTCCATTAAATCATGTTGTTGTGCCTTTCACAATTCATCAATAAATGCGTTAACACTTATGGCATTTATTTGCGTTGCAGCATTTGCTATACCAAATTACTAAGTATCAATTACAAATCCATTTATTCAAAAGGAAACTGCGTAAACTATAAAGTATGAAAGATGTTCATCCCATATTTGTAACGGGTTATTTAAAATTCAAATTGAAATAGTAAATTAAAAAAAAAAAAAAGGTTTGAATGAACTTGGGCAGTTTAGTAATTGAGTAATCAAAATGTTAAGCATGGCCGTGACAGGCATGGATGTAGCTACAGGATTATTCCATACCATACCTCCTGCAAAAGCTTATTTTGGGTATATGGAAAAAGGCTCCTTATCTGGTGACAAGGCGCGATTTCATTGGATGTCTAAGATTTTTAGGCTTACGTGGCATACCTTTTATGGGTTAGGTGTTCCTCAGTTTTTCACGTGTATCAAGGAAAGAGGTGGCCTTTTGGATGTGTCCTACGACCAATGATTCCAACACTTTTGGTGTCTTCCGCATTCCATCTGTGGCACTTAAACATACTACGTTGCTCTTATTACGTTCAATGACTCTCATTACTGATTTAAAATCCAATGTTTTTCCTTTTTCTTCACCTTAAAAAAATCTAGTGTTTTTCTGTCTCTACAAATATACTAATTTATACACTCCGGTCAAGCCGTACTATTCTTCTTTAATACCGACCCAAGTGTCAAAATTTTGATACTTGCTCAATAGATATTTTACCAGTTTAGACACACTCGGGCGATGGATTTTTTCATTTACGTAGCTTAATTTGTGAACTCCTCGAGTACTGGACTTAAAAATTATTTGATTAATATAATTCAGTTTAGTTAATTCTGCACAAAAGTTCTATGTTAATCTCTAGAGTAAACATAATTCACTACCCAGGCGCTTTGCTTTCACATGAAGAAATAATAAGCTCCGTCAATATCACCGTTGGGTGAGACAGAAAGCTCAGAGTCATTTTCCTATTTGGAATATAATGAAAAACAATTAAGCAGATGCTGAGCTTTAAACAACTGAAAATAACACTATTTTAACACATTAAATATAAAAGATATTAATAATTCAATCAGTAAAATAACTTTGTTAAACCCTAAAATTAAAAGAATAATATAAGAAAAAATATTTATAATTACTTAAAATCAGTTATGAAAATTGATATCCATAAATATCCCTATGTTATAAATTTTTTTGTTCTCTTTGTTGGTTGATATTAATTAAATAAATAAGAATAATTTTAGTGTACGTATGAAATGCAGTAAGAGGCTATTTTTTATTTAATTATACAGTTTTTTACATAATTATCTATTCTTCTTTGTAGTAAGCAGTAACTAATAAAATTAAGTATTTACAGTAAATAAACGTTGCAAATATAAACATAAATATTGTTTCGTTTCCACAGTACTCATTCCATTTCGTGAAATTAATGTGCTATACAAAGTCAAGATTCTCTCAGTTGCTTCCATACCGTAAATAGAAACAAAAGTAGCACTAATATCAATTTTAATATTTTCTCGTTAAAAGCGAGTTATAATATGCATAAGCCCATAGGGGCAAATTATGAAGGGAAAAAAAACATTTATTAACAAATAAGAATTATAAATATTAAAATAATATTTGATAATATAACATTAACAATATAAGCAATTTTTACTAAAAAATTTATTTTTATTGATATTTTAATTCATTAATAAAAACACAAAATATTTATGCTAATAATTTATTCAAAAATTATACTAATAAATACTATTTTTTTAGTTAATTATGAACTTACGGGTACAATGGCATAAATGAATGAGAACATAACGTGGAGGTAGGGGTGAAAATTATGGTTCGGTTTACAAAAACAGTAACATTTTTCTAATAAAACAGGAAAACACAATCTTTTATATTCTCGTGTTTTCGTTTAATAAAAGAATTTTGATGTAAAAAACTTGTAGAAAAACTGGCGGGTAAAAATCATTTTCTTTCCCTCGTGTAGAACCATTTAAAAAGAATGAGTGCTGTACTTTTCTTGATTGCATTTCAGACCCCAATGTCTTTTTCTGATTACGATATTTAGAAGAAATATCTGTTTGTATATTCCGAATCGAAATTTAAATCCTTTTGAAGAGATAGTAATTTGTTTGATATATTTTATAAAAATCTGACATTGCTTTTAATTATTTGACTTTTTAAATTGAAAAGAAACAAAAAACCCTTTCTGCAAAATTTTCCGCTATATTTTTTCTCATTTCTCATGAGTTATTAGATGTGTTAATATTTAAACTAAAAGATCACGTTAACTACTTTCAACGTAGTTATATAATTATAACGATTACCGTATAAGTACTTTTTCACTAGTTAAAAAGAAAAACAATTTTTTTCCTTAATTGAAGAATATGGGGTTAAATTGTTAAATCCGATTAGTTGTATGTATTTAGAAAAACATAATAAATTGAATAATTCCAAAGATAGTTATTTGAAGTCCGTGCTCATGTGATATACTGATAGTTGATATTTGGCAGTATTGTATCATGGCAAGGGAATGACTTGGAATCTCCACAACCATTGAAATTGGATAAGCAAATGGCAGAGAAGTGTAAGATTATATAAGGTACAGATTTAATCAAAACTTGTGACTCTGTATATGGTTGCGAGCACCGATTAGTTGTGCTTCATTTTATCATAATATTATCTTCAAATTTATAAGCTTTTTAACGAGTGGATTGTAGCTAGCCACAGCTTCACATAATCTGATTCAGGGTGGACTTGACGCTTTTATTCAGCTAATCAGATTATATCTATGCCTACATAAGATAATATCTCGATGCTTTAAATTTCAAATTCAGATTTATGAATTTTATATTAATTAAGGACTTGTCACTCTCGTTTTTATTACTTTAATCCATTTTTTTTCTAAATATAAGTT
Source organism: Abrus precatorius (assembly GCF_003935025.1). Lineage (NCBI taxonomy): Eukaryota > Viridiplantae > Streptophyta > Magnoliopsida > Fabales > Fabaceae > Abrus > Abrus precatorius. The sequence goes on along the minus strand of NW_020874428.1, from coordinate 32,740,259 downwards.
TTATAAATTATAATTAAACAAATACAATTGTAGATATGTCACAATGAATAACAACACTCCCTTGATATGGTGATATTACTAATGATTAATACTGTCGATTAAAGCAAAGCGATGATTACTATTTACTACCCCAGGTTTAGTATCCAAACACCAGACTTATAAATTATTTTTTCTTTAATCTCTCTTCTAAACCAAACTTATAAACTAAACAGTTCGTGCAGATTTTACAAAAAAAAAATACAATGTTTTACTAGAAATGTGGAAATTAATCGTCAAAAGTATCTCCTTTTAACTTAAAAAAAACAAAAACAAAATCATGTTTTTATCACATAAACTGTAGGGACAAAAACGAGGGGACACCGCATTTTATTGATAGAAAAATGCCTTATAAATAAATATTATATGGTACACAAGTTCTCTCACTACTAACACTAACTACATAAAAATAATATAAAATAAATTAAAATTTAAAAAGTTAGTTAAAAATTTAATAAAATGAACTGTTGAATTAGCCGACAAGTGTTTACTTGATTATAACTTAAAGTTTAGTAGTTATATGTTGTTTTAAATAAATATTAGTTTTATATTTTATTTTATTTTATTTTATTTCAGATAAATTGTAAACTTATAAAATAAGACAATATTTTATCATTTTTATTCATATTTTAAAATATTTTTATTAAATAAAATTACATTGTAAATTTGATGAATCCATACTTAAAAAAAAAAGATGATATTTGATGATAATGAGAAAGTGGGTCAAGGGTCTCCAAACATAAACAAAGTAAATGAGAAGTTTTAATAAGACAGCAAGAATATATATATATATATATATAAAACTTTTAGATACCACATGAATTAAAATTTCAAAAACCACTATAATAATTTTGTCAAATAACTGTATTACAGTGAAACAAATTTGTAAACAGATTAAATAAACCAAAAATGGACTTGGTTATCTTACTACTACACAATGACAAGTTGCCGACAAATGTAACCGTTAACAATGTTATCCTTTGAAATGGGATTGTACCAAATGCACAACACTGTTATTACGGGTTACACTTATTTAATATTCCATGTTCATTCCAATTGAGACCCCCTATTTCTAAGGTAAATGTGTATATAATGTGCAGATTGGAAGGGACTAGCGGCGAATACACCCAAGTAAGAAGAAGCATTGCTTTGAATTTCAAAATGACCTTACAAGATTTACAGGGGTCACCTTTGTTAGCACGGTGTCACTGTCTTATACAGCAAGCGAGTTCATCAACAAAGCATATGCTAACAAAAGAGACCAATATTGGGGACCATATATTCCATTCTTCACGAGCATCGTCATACAAATAGCAAGTGGCTTTGGACCTTAGAATTAGGTATATATATTTTTGGGAAGAAGATGCAAAGTTACAAGAAGCAGAAGCGCCAAAACCCAATAAACTTGGGACAGCTAGAAGATGGGGACGAAAACACGGACAAGAAAAGTGGGGTGTTGATGAAGGTTGTAGCTTTCCATTGGATTGTAAGTGGGTTTGTGTTGGGCTTTATCTAAAGTTCCAAACCTCTGAAAATGCCTTGTGAGGTGTCGAGTTTTCCCCTCTCTGCTTCCCATTCACGTCAGCTTTTCAAATTGGGCCTTGGGTTTCATTTAGAACTCCTCAAGAGTTATGCACGTAATTTTGAATTTTGGAGATAATTAACACTTATATTTGTGGACAAAAATAAAACACTTATATTTAGTTTGGACAGAGCAGCATCGTTGGAAAATATACCACGCTTATTATTATTGAATCTTTAGGAGAGTATTTGTAATTTCAATTTTAGATAGTTTTCATTTCATAAATTTTAGTTTAATAATTTTTTTAAAAATGTTTAGAATTATTATTATTATTGCTAGTAGTAGAGGTTGCTCCAACTTAACCTATAATATTGAGTTTGAGGCTTCTTAATTTTAATTTTTATTGTGATTATATGGAAAATAAATAAATTTTCTACCTTTTAAAATAATTTAGATGGATTGAGCAATTTCTTTTAAAAATGAAATTAGATATTTACTCACTCTTTTTTTTTTGTAAAATATATCTTATACTTTAAGATAAGTAAATTTAATTTTAAGTGCGAAAATTATTATATATATATATATTTGAATATATATTTTTACTGATTTATTTACACATAACTAAATATTGAATTTAATTAAAATATACTTATAGCAGAAGATATTTTGACTATCATTAAACCAAATTATGGATTGTTGTAGATTTTAACTTTTACCAAAACTAATTTTTAAAAAATAACTATTATATATTTTAATTGATTGAAAGTACAAAAATTTATATATCCACAATGCAACAAAATTAAAATTTATCAAAAAATTAATTGAAATTCATTTTCATATCAAGCATTTTATATATTATTAACAAAAACTAATAAAATTTATAATAATTAATTTTAAATACATATTTAATGAATATTTTATAATATTATAAAAATATTTATACTAACAATATATTAAAATTTAAGTAGAAAATCAATATTAAAACAACTTTTTTTAAAAAAAATAGCTAGAAACATTACGTTGATCTGTTGTCAGTATAAAATGAGCATGATTTTAAAATATAAAAACTATCATATTTCAATTAAATGATTAATTCTTTTGAAATCTAAAACGCAGTGAGACAAAATGACAAGAATTCTATCAGGTTTCTCAATTTTTACTCACTTCAAATTGATAAGTTATATTTTAAAGTGCTGTTAATTTTTACACGATTCACATTTTAATTGAAAAAAAATTTGGACACAATACTTTAAATATTTTTGTGTTACTTTTTACTGATTTTTTTTTAATTTTAATAACATGTAATAACATTAAACAATGGTGTTTTATTAAGATAAAACTTTAATTTTGAAAAAAATATAATTTTTTTTTTAAAATCTACCTGAATTTGTTCCTTTTCAAATTCTTATCAATCTGGTGAAATTTAAAGTCAATCAAAACCGTTTATCTTTTACTTTCTGATGTATACTTTTTTAACATTAAAGTTGGAGGTGACGGGGGATGATGAACCCGGTGATGATGTATCTGGTTTTTTGGTTTTTGTGTGTTGTTATTGGGCTTAGGGCCCTCTCCGTATCTTAAAAAAAAAAAAACAGAAAAAGAGATCATACGATCAGCACGTGAGGCATGACGTTCAAGAGAGAAAGGGTAAGGGTGACACTGAGAAGAGAACATTAGTTAGTGAGAAGAAGAAGAAGAAGAAGAAGAAAAAGAATAATAAGAAGAAGAAGTGAACCATAAACCCTTCTTCTGTTCCTTCTCAACGCAAAACTTAACCCTTCCTGATATTTCTTCGCTTATGGCCACCGTCGACCCAATCCAGAATGGCACCGATCATTCCTCCGCCGCCGAACCACCCTCCACCACCGCTGCCTCCGACGACGCCAACCCCTCACCGGATGCCGCTGCAGCCGAGAAGAGGTGGCCCGGTTGGCCCGGCCACTGCGTTTTCCGCCTCATCGTTCCTGTCCTCAAGGTCGGTAGCATCATTGGTCGCAAGGGAGAGCTCATCAAGAAGACCTGCGAAGAGACTCGAGCTCGCATTCGCGTTCTCGACGGCGCCGTCGGCACTCCCGATCGAATCGTCAGTGTTCCGTCTTTCTAGGGTTTCTTCTTTCGTTTTCTGTTTCTAGGTTTTGCTTGGTTCCTTTCCTTCACATGGATTATTATTGTTTCTACAGTAGCAAATTTTTACTTTTACTTCCTGGAGGTTATAACTTTACTTTTGTTTCTGCTCAATGCGTTACTTTCCTTTTATAAATTGTGTTTACTTTCTGTTCCAACTTACGGTTTCATCATAATTTCGTGTATATTCTTATGCGTTTTCGAATAGGGTTTTATTGCTAGGAGTAACATCTGGGTTTCGTATTTTATAGATAGATAGTATTTTGAATAAGGTTTTATTGGCAGGGCTTAAATGCTTGGGGGAGGCAGCTCATAATGTCTAGGGTTCCAACTTTACCTGCAATTTTAGGGTTTGAATTTCTGGGGAGGGATTTGGTTAGCCTCACAGCTATTAGAATTACACTTGAGGCCCCTGTGCCTGCCCAGTTGGCAATAAATGTGTCACTTGAACATAAAGCTGTCGAGTTTACTTTATAATTTATAGCTTGCAACTTTCAACGTAGGTTGGAAGTTGCAGAACGTTGGAAGTTGCAGAAGTGAAGGGAAGTTTAACTATATGTTTTAGTTTGTCTATATGGTTATATGCTGTTCAGATGATGTTTGTTTCCAGATTGCTGGCTTTTGCAAATGTTTTGCGTAGATGAGGACGTTAATTTGATTTGTGTCTTCTTTGGTTTTGTCCTGAACATGGTTTACATCTTGTTTTTAGGTACTCATATCAGGGAAGGAAGAGCTGGAGGCACCTCTTTCTCCTGCAATGGATGCTGTTATAAAGGTTTTTAAACGTGTCTCGGGATTATCTGAAATTGATGGTGAGAATAAAGCATCAGGGGTTGCATTTTGTTCCATCCGTTTATTGGTGGCCTCAACGCAGGCTATCAATTTGATTGGAAAGCAGGGCTCATTAATTAAATCTATACAGGAAAATACTGGTGCTTCTGTTAGAGTATTGTCAGGAGGTATGCTTACTGCAGTTATAATGGGTTTCACATTTATGATATTCCCTCTATGTCTTAGAGCAGCTATTTTGTATGTTCTTCCTCATGTTGACTAATGTTATATAAAATGTGCTGATTCATATATTCAATTACTGATCATTCTTTAGCTGGCTTCTATGAAGTTATTGAAATGAGGGGCCTATTGTCTTTTCAGCGTTTTACCTTTCAGATGAGTGGTTAGATGCTTATGTGTGGATGTTCCCCTCAATGCTTTCAGTTGTGTGTGGCAAGTTTTAAAAATTTGTATATTAGTTTAAGACTTAGGATAGATGCTTACTATTATTACGAGACAGGTCTGATCATTGTAACCACTTCATTAGATTGTGTTCTGTCTCTCTCTCTTTTGATCCTAATTAGTTGTGTTACCAAATGCCTGTCTTTGGAGCCTAATTTACTAGTGAATTTAATTTGGTCAAGATGACAAGAGCCCAGGTAAAACTATTTGGAAGTGAACTTATAGCTAAAGTGAGAAGTAAAAATGTGTTCACCCTTAATTTAATTTAAAGTGCATTGTGATCTGAAGGCTGAACCCACTAAAATTCAATAATTGATACTTCTTTACTTAATTTAAAGGAAAATTCATTTTAGAGGAGCCTTTTCCAATGAGTTGTGTCCAAAGTAGTTAAAATCGGGATTTTACTTTAAATCGTAAAGGAGAGTGAAAATCGTAAATCGTAAATTGAATCGTAAGATTTTATAAAATTCATATATATGATATAAATTCATATTATTCATATAAAATATCATAAATTAAGGGAAAAAAGCTTCAAATCAGTAAAAGTATTTAAACAACGTAGCACTTACAAATCATAATTTATTCCATAAGAATGTAATGCATTTACATGAATAAAAAATAGACCAGAATAGAAAAGATGCAAGAACAACAACAATAGATTTAGTTGCAGACCAGATTGCATGCACTAGGAGGACTGTTGAATGTTGACAACAATGTTAGGGTTTAAAGCTGCTAGAGGCAAATTAGATTCCATAAAAAGGAGATATATGAAAGAGGCGTACGATAGGGTTCAACAAAATAGACTTTGCTAGAAATTTTCAAAATCGAAGTGAAATCGTAAAATCCCACAATTTGAGGGATTTTATGATTCAAATCGGGATTTTACAAGGAGTTTACTCAATTAAGATTTTATCCACGATTTAAATCGGTGAGACTTCCAAAATCGTAAAATCGTAAGATTTTAAGATTCAAATCGGGATTTTAACTACCTTGGTTGTGTCCTTGTTTTTAACTTTTATGCTCCTAATGTGAATGAGATTTTCATTGTTTCCCTTGATACTTTTTTTTTTTTAATGATGGAAGTGATTCTGATACCAAATCATTTTGTGACAGATGAGATTCCATTTTATGCTGCTGCCGATGAGAGGATTGTAGAACTGCAGGGAGAAGCCTTGAAGGTCCTTAAGGCTCTAGAAGCTGTAGTTGGGCACCTGAGGAAGTTTTTAGTTGATCACAGTGTTCTTCCCTTATTTGAGAGAACTGTAAGTTTGATATTTCCCAGCTTTTAAATCATTTGAAAAAAGTTGATTCCGGTGTATATGCTATATGTAGAACTACTTTTTTTTTAATGTGTCGAATATCTTAAAAGAAAATCTAAAAGGCTATCTTGTTCTGATTTTACTTTATCTTGACACTGAAATGTGCAATTTTTTTGTTTTTTCAAGTACAATGCAACAATCTCCCAAGAGCGCCAAGCAGATACCTGGGTTGACAAACCATCACTGCATAGTGCTTCTCAACCTAGCATTGTTGGTGATATTCCTCTTTCAACAAAAAGGGATTCTCTCTTTGTTGACCGTGAAAGTCAATTGGATTCATTGCTCCCTCCCTCCACGATGTCACTATATGGGCAAGATTCTTCACTTTCTGGTCTTCGATCTTCGGCTATTAGTCGCCCCAGTGCTCCTATTGTTACCACGGTTAGCAATTTTATGCACCCATATTTTATCCATCTTTTATTTAAATGAGAACTTCCTTGGAAACTTGACAATGTCACTGTTTCTATTTTTTTTGTTGTCTATTTTTACCAAATTGTTGAAAAAATACCTATGTATCATAATATCTACTAGTTCTTTATATGAGGCCCTTCTTTACAGTTTACTTAGGTGTCCAAATTTTAAATCAAAGTTAACATTAATTTCTGACTTATTCTATGTACACTTTTGTACCTTTTATTTTCATGTTGACCTAACTGTAAGCCAAGTTTTTAAATTGAGCCCATACCATATGATCTAAATCAGTTTCTAGTACTGTGAAGTGAAGGCATACTTTTTCAGTTGTAACATGTGTGCTCATACACCAGTCTTCTTTGCCATCATTATTATTATTATTTTTGTAGATAATGATGGTAACTTCCACTCTTTTATTCTTTCCACGTATCAGGTAATACAAACAATGCAAATACCCCTGTCCTATGCAGAGGACATCATTGGTATACAGGGGACTAACATAGATTACATTCGCCGTACTAGTGGAGCCATATTGACTGTGCAGGAGAGCAGGGTACCTGATGAAATCATTGTGGAAATAAAAGGCACCTCATCTCAGGTTCAAACAGCACAACAATTGATTCAGGTAGGGGCTTATGAAAAGAAAGTTATGTTTTTCTGGTCCTGTTATTACAATGAGATATGCATAAGCATACATGCATGCTTGGATAAGTAATTGGTTTTCATTGCTTAGTTGCGTGTTTTTGTTGATATTAATACATTGCTTGTAGGAATGATTTCGACTCTTGCTATTAGTTGATATTCTCATATCTGTGTTCCTCATCTTGGCTAAAATCTTATTCTACTTACAATTTGATCATGCAATAGGAAAATTGAAAGATAAGTACTAAAAAGGGGAATGAAATATGGGACAGGTCATTTATCCTTTTCTTTAGAGACGGAGATGGTTTCATCTGTCTTGCTTACTTGGGTGTTATTGTTCTTGATATGTTGGTAGGGGTGAAAGTTGAACAGAAGAAATGTTATTTTCATATTTTCCTAAATACTATGCTTGTTTCCTATTTTCATACGTACTACCATAAACTAACATAGAACATGATTAAGTGGGCATTATCTCAACTCATTAAATCTTCATAAGTCAAAACATATGACCATTATTTAACTTTCTTTTTGGGTACATATGACCATTGTGATTGGATGTATGTCAGTTGGGTTTTCTCTTTCTAGACTTGAATAAACCAATCCTTCTCTGGTTGATGAGATTGCACTGACTTTTCAAAGGTAAGATTTAGGACCTGTTTGTACAACTCCATAAACAGAGGTTACATGCCTTCTAAGGCAAATCATGGGAGATGTTGAAATTTTTTTATTAGGCCTGAATGGAGTGAGAGTTTCATCTGATCCTGAGTTTTTGCTAAATTCATTTATTATCTGATGAAATTAGTAGACTTCCCTATCTCTATGTTCTTGGTATTACTCTTAACTTTCATCTCAAGTATAGGTATGTTTTCTATGGTTTCATGTCTATCAAGTGCCTTATTATATCCTGACTCTCTCCATTGGACTGTTTTACTAATCGGGGAATGATGGGTTTGGCAAGATTATGACCATGATTCATGTCTTGTTTTTCCTACATATATCAGTCAAATGTATTTTCATTCTGGTTACTGACAATTGACTGGGTGGCTTGCTATCAATATTTAAAGTCATGCTGGAGGAATAAAATATTTGGTATGCTTTTACTAATATAAATCTCGTCTTACAGGAAGTTATAAGCAGTCACAAAGAATCTGTCTCTAGTAATTACAGCAGGTTAGATACAGGGCTGAGGTCTTCTTACTCTCAGTTGGGCAGTTCATCATATTCCTCATCTTCCTTGTCATCACAACCTTATAGCGGGTATGGATCTTCTGGCCTAGGAGGCTATAGTACTTTCAGACTTTGAATTAGTCTCTCTATGTTCAACGATGACTTCATTTTGAGCCAAATTGTTCTAATGGAGTCTCGTTGGAGAGATATAATGCTGGAATGTATTATGAAACCCCACTACAATCACGTTTTCTTTTTTTGTTACCATGTAATTGGGTAATTTTGGATGTGGTTAAGAGTTGAATAGTGCCATAGAAAATGTAATGAAATATTTAACCATTTTTTGAATTTTTAGTTTTGTAGTGTATATGTGCATTGATTTAAAGCTTATTCGCGGCAACAATCGGGCTATGAAACTATATTTTATATCTCTTCTGTGTTACTCTTTGTACTGCTAACTATTCTTACCTTGACCCTATGACCCCATCATTGTTTAAAATTTGTCCCTATTTTGTTTCTTAACTAGCAAAGATTTGACCATTCTAAAGTAGTAATAAAAATGCGTGTGGCTCCATACCCTTAAGCTAGCAAAAGAAAAGGTAAAGGATCCTACTGGATACTTTACCCAATCTTTTGCTAAGGGGAGGAGAGGCAGAGGGGAGGGATGCCTTTGCCCTAGCGGCCGGGCGCCTTCATAATATATTAGTGAAACCAATTAAATGGATCTTGCAGAGCTCTTTAACGCGTTTCACTAATGCTACAAGGGTGTACTACCTTCTAAGTGATTAAGTAAGGACTTCTTTGGTTTGAGACATCGATTGGTGTTTTCATGTCTTATTTTTATAAATAGGTATTTTCTTTTCAATTTTGTTTCGCATTTCTAAAGTCTGTATAGTTGGGTTCTTATATACATAATTGAATATAAAGAAATGTAGTGAAAAACCAATCTAGTGGTGTGTCTATTTTTTATTTAAAGTAGGTTTAGTTCATAAGAAATTTTAAGCCAGTAGGACCAATATTAATATGCCATAACTGCTTGCCCATTCATATCCTCATCGTAACAAGGAAGTTATGAAAAATCATATAGATGTAATATATCATTCCTGCATGCGCTTGTATAGGTTGGTAAGCATCAAGATGACGGGTTAAGTTTTGTTCCTTGTTCCTGTTACACTATCTGTGTTCTAGGATATTTATTTTTCATTTAGAAGTGTCTTGTCTAATAAACAATCTTTAATGAATCAAATTCATGTTATGAAAGAAATTACTTCTAAATCATGGAACTAATATATACCGCATTTAACTTATTATTACTACATGAAACTGTCACTCAACGGTGACTTCTTGTCTTCAGAGAAATGATGGATTCTTTATCTTGTAGAGTGTAGACTTTGATTGAGTATGCTTGTGACAAGCATTCGTTAAGAGGCTCATAGTAAATAATTATTATCAATTTCTATACAATAAAATTGATTTTTTTTTAAAAAAAAAATTATGGTATCTATTGTATGTATTATTTCACTTTTTCATTTAGTTTTTTCTGAAATTTCATATCAAATTAAACTTTCATTGTTTGTCTTCTCTATGAAAAAAATGAGTATATAATATTTTTTTTATTAAATTTTACTAAAAGGTGTTATTAAAAATTACTTGAAGAGTTTAAAATATTTTCTATTAAAGAACATGCTTAAAGTAGTAAGCATTGAATATTTATAGATATCTACTAATATTTTTAATTTTTTAATTTACGCTTAGCAAATTTTTTTTTTATTTTAGATGGTATGATTTTTATAAAATAAAGAATTACAGTTAAACTCTGAATTTTCAGTTATCTTTATTTTTTAAATAAAATTTATTTTTCTATATACTTCACAATTTGAAATTTGAGTTAAAATAAAATAAAATTTGAAGAGCAAAGAAGGAGAAAAAAAAAAGAGAATAAAAGTTAATAATTTTTTTCTAAATTAAATAAACTTAAAAATATGAGTTTAAAATATTTTTTAAGGACTTGTACAACTTTTTTCTCTTATATAAAAGCTCTCAAATAAGAATTTTTATCAAATAAACTTGATCTCTTTCCTTTTTCTTAAAAAATCTTGTAGACAAAGTTTAAATATCTTATACTCTTTTTTAAATTTTTTAATCTATTTTTTTTTCTTTTACAACTATATCAAGTATTATAAATTAAAATAATAATAAACACACGAGAGTGAGAATAGACATTTTTTAAAATGATAAATTCTATAAATTTTAATATCTTATAAACAGGACTTAAAAGTACATTAACTTAATTCACAAACAATGCAAATTTATTTTTGTATAAAACTTCACTTTTAATTTTTAAAAAATAATTTGTCATTTTATAATTACAAATAAAACAAAAATCAAAACAGTTTCCTTCAACTATATTTTAGTTTTGATCCAAATATAAAAAATTATTAAAAAAAATTACTGAAATATGAAGTGAGTAATTTATAATCCCCTTCCCACTCACATCCCGTGCCTCATTTCAGCTAGAAAGAACGGAAGGAAGAATATAGACATATATACATAGTGGACTTGACAAAATAATATTACTATCACTGACACGGCACAACTTATCCTCTAGGCTTGACCCAAAGCCACTCACTCTTGCATGTGTGTGTATAATTGCAGGCAGCAATGCCCACCTTAAACCTCTTCACAAACGTGCCTGTTGACACGGTCGTTGCTTCTGACATTCTCAGGGATGCCACCAAAGCTGTTGCCAAAATAATCGGAAAACCCGAATCCGTTAAGTCTACTTTTATCTCTTCCCTTCAATTCAATATTGTCCACCACTCGTTTGATCATATTCCTCCATAAATTTCAAAACTTTATCCAACCCGTGTAGTCAAATCTGCTTAGACTAGTTATTAACACTATTCCCTGTATGAGTAATTTGATGGGCTAATGTTGAATAATTGTTCTGCTATTTAACTTTTAGTTTAATTTGACATAGATTTTTGTCTCTTTTTTTGGGGGATCTTTTTTAAAATATTTCAGTATGTGATGATTTTGTTGAATGGGGGAGTGCCTATTGCATTTAGTGGCACTGAAGAGCCAGCTGCTTATGGAGAACTGATCTCAATTGGGGGCCTTGGTCCAAGTGTTAATGGAAGACTGAGTTCTACAATTGCAGAAATTCTCCAAACTAAGTTATACATTGATAGCTCCCGTTTCTATATCAAGTTTTATGATGTTCAGGTTAGTTGCTGCTTTGTCCTTTGATGGCTTTTATAATTTTGAGTCACCACCCTTTGATACTGTTTAGCTTGATCGAAGTTTTCTAATTGATGTGAAAATACATTCTGAGTCTCTGCCATAATATATTGAAACGGTTTTGGTTCTTTGAACTTTTAGAGGTTTGTTATATATCCATTTAATTCAATTATGATTCTTATCATGTTTGTTGAAGGAGGAAAATGAAGGTACTGAATCAATACTGTTTTTCAAGGAATTGGTAGCTAACAACACTAGTTATTTAAGTAGAAATTGATTTCTGAATCTCTGATATTGTTTTGCAATACTTTCTCTGCAGTAACAGAGAAAATATGTTAACTTTATCTCATAATATGCTCCTCTTTTTCTTGTACTGCTTTTCTCATAAAGAAGAGATCTCTATCTTGATTTTTATTTTTCCATTTTCATTATCATTGTTTTGGATTTGCTGAAACATTTTGTGATTGTGAATGTCATCATGGTAGATGTGTCAACAACACCTATTCAAACAGCTTCCTTTTCATGAGATGAATGTCATGGTTTCATTCTAGATCTCATTTTATTGGTTTTTCTGGTGCAGCGGTCATTCTTTGGGTTCAATGGCTCAACCTTTTGATCAAACTTTATTTTTAGTCGCACGTAGACTTGTGGAGTTGCATTGGAAAAACATCTGGCCAATTCATCTTCCTGGGTATTATTAGAAATTTGTATGCATGATTGTATGAATGAATACAAGTGATGTATCAAAATGGGAAAATGCGTTCTCCTTTGTCCTTTATTTTGATCCTTCTAAAATTCATGCCTTCGATTTATTGCTCTTCATGTTCGATTTGAATATATTTAGAGAATTTGAATCCTCTCACCTTATTAAGTAATATGATAAGATTATGTTGAAAAAAGAAAGATAAAAATTATACCATTATTTCTCTAACACAACTATGTCACGTTATTCAATAACCTGAGAAAATTCAAAATCGTTTATGAATCATATAGGGGTGTGTTCTGGATTTTAAACAGAAACGGTGGCAACTTTAGCCCACATGATTAGGAAGCACAGCTTTGCGGCCTTTAACATGCTTGGTGAATAATACTCGGCAACTTAGAGAAAATCACTGTTAACTTACTCTCTTAACATTTTCTTTTAAACACATTATTCAAGTAAACTGTCATGTCTCACTAATAAATAGTGGACCCCGGTAATTTAGTAGGATAAACATAGAATTTCACTCAATAATAGTGTTAAAACTAGAACTGCATTATTATCATTTCTCTAAAATGAATCATGTTTGTGGTAAAAAAAAAAAAGCGACTCAAGTAAAATCAAATCACCATCGCAACATACCTCCGCCTTCTTTCTCTCTCTGGCATTTTATAAATTTTTAATTTATTAAATGCATCTGGTTTTTTTCATTTTTTGTGCTCAACAAAATATAAGGATAACGAATAAGTGACAAAATTTATATTTAAAAACCTGACATCTAAACCCAGTTAAAAAAAAGGAATATGATTTTATTCATCATAAAGAGAAAAATCTGTACTGTCTAAAACTCCTCTGTCGATTACGATAGAAATACATCATTTGCACCGAAAACGGAGCAAACGTATACATCTTTTGACAGAACAGTGAAACACAGGGTAACAGCTAAATATGAAAACTTCCACTTTATCATTCACGTTTCAATGGAATTAGATACAAGATCATCGTCTCAAATCACCATCCATATTTTGCTTGTGTTTCAGCTTTGGTAAGCATGCCCTTGGCACGCCGCTCAGCAAGTTTAGTTTCATTTTGTTTCATATCGAAGTACAATGAACCAATTTGATGCTTTCTTTTGTGCAGCTTTGAAGGCTTCCCCTTTGCCGAAACAGGCTACAAGAGAAAAATTGATAAACACAATAAATAACAGAAAACATACCATTAGGGAGCAGAAAGAAAATTACAAGAGTGGTACAATTTCTAGTAGCTGCTCAACACCCAAGTTTTCCTATTTCTTGAAGATTTGAATCTGTACCGACACAATGCCTAACTCTTTAAGTTCTGGCTGTGAAAAATAAACTAAACATTTTTCTTTATTACCATTACCACTAACTTTGTATTCTATGAGCACTATCAATGGCCAGAAAATATCACTCAAATTATGTAGGAGTAAATCTTATCTAAGTCATTCACATACCTCAGTATTTGTTTATCAATAATGAGAGGAAAAATCACAGGTTGCTAAGTGGTACACAAAACATGCAGAGTTATAATGTGATGAATGGTGATAGTAATGATGTATGGTGGTCAATTTTAATTATAATTAATAATGTTAAGATGTTAAGTTTTTATGTAATAACATTTAGGGATAGTTATGGTAGAATATGAAGCTCCAATAATTTAGTATAGAAGCAATCCAATAAGGTTATTCCATAATTCCTTGACTTGCAAGAGAAAAAACTACAGTTCCTTGGAAGGATATCCTTAGTACACAAGCATCCAAAATATAACCACACACACTTTTATACACAGTCACAAGGCGCACACACCAATAGCTCAAATTCCCATAATTTCTGCAAACAACGATGTTATTGTTCATATATATATATATATGAACATAGCCGCCTTAAGGGAGTAGTGAGCAATGCAGCCAATTCATGCTCATAATATGACTTAGGTCAGGCTTATGTATAGACCATCTAATTTGGTTGGCTCATTTTAATCTAAATAAATGTCATACCTTCATTCATAGTCTTCATTATGCTTGGACTACAAAGTACCAACCAAATATATCTTATGAATTTTAAATTTCGATTCTGATCTATTCTAAGTGCATGAGCATGTAAATTCCTAGTAAGATGACAATAATCTTAAAGTCCCACTTTAATATTACAAATAGAGTGCCATATCTAACAATACATTGTTTATAAGAAATGGGAATATTAATTATTTGGCATGATTTATTGGTGATCAATGTTACCATGTAATATAATCTTGTTTTCTAATTAAATACAAGACTTGGAACATATCACTTAGTTCAATCTTTGGTTTCTTATTATCTGGATAGACTAACTAAAACAAATGAAAAAAATATCTCATATTGTCTCATTTCAACACGGCCATGCATTTTGCAATCTCACTCCATTGATGTCTTGAAGAAATTACTTCAATTATGTAGGAGGAATAAATCTCATCTAAGTCATTCACACACCTCTATTCTTTGTGGTATGCTCAATAACTGACATTATAATCACCCTCTCACAAATGACAATTGAAAACTTCAATACATATTTCTTCTAATCTAAGCAATTGTAGTGAGTAGTGACTTCAAGTTAAAAGGCCACAAATAATATTGTCAAAGTGAGAGTTGCATATGTGACTCACATAACAATTAATGCAACATGAGTTGGATCAATATAATAACCATAATGTGAATTCATATTTTAACCAATGGGATTTTACAATCAAGTTATGCACTTGATACTTGTTCTCACAGAAGACAAATGACTGAGAATTTTCTCAATAATCACTCTCTTAAGGCTATCTATGAAAATCTGTCACTACCCAATACCCATTTGAATAATTGATGGTCAAATATAAGTCATTTACATCTTCCTATGAATAATTAATATTTCAACTCCTTTTTTCACTGGCCTTAGTGGCTAAATCACCTGGCTCTCCAACCATGTGCTGACTCCAAAATATATCCCATTATCCCCCCACAACTTCTTAGATGTCTGACAACTGTGTTTCTTACCAGCTTAATGCAATAAAATGGTCATTCCATGTACCAAAACCTCTAAGGTCTTCCCTTCTTTCCATCACCAAAATACAAATCCATTACACTGAGTCAAAATGTAGTACCCAACACTCAGCTGGCTCCAGGAATATGTAAGGAGCATCAAAGGTGGTCTGCACCAAATCACAAACATCAACCCTGTCTAGTTTTGAACTCTATTAGCCATGAATTTCCTCTACTGCTCACAAAAATGTGGAACACTATGTTTGAAGCTTTTACTACGGCCTCACCATGGCCTTGAGGATTGATGTAACCATCACATGCCCAACCTTTCCACATCATCCCAGCAAATAATATCCACTCCTTTTTTCTACGATGTTCAAATATATATCCAGCTCATAAAAACATAAATCATCTTCAATTATTGCCCTCTCAGCTGTTCTACATGGGCATTGCTCATTCTACTTCTGCGTTGGCATAATAGCATTAATTTGTATCATATTTGTGTTTTTTGTTTCTACTCATATTATTTTAGATAGCAAAAAGTATACCTATTCTAAGATTTAGGATGTAATTGGCTGTTAGTCTGTAACAAAGGAGTTCAGGTTTTCCTTAACAAAAGACATTTCAGCTCCTCTTCCAGCAATCCCCACTTGTTAAGCAAAAAGATCATCATTCTTTTGATTGTCTACCAAACCTCCTCTTGAATATATTTTCACATCAAGCAGCTGATGAGATTCACAGGTTATTTGAAACATTTGTGTACTCAACAATGTTCCACGCAGCCAACACTCACACATGTACAATATTAAAAGCCCCATTGAATAACACTACAATACTGGGGCTCAACATTTATTCACCTAGAAACTTTATCCAATAAAATCTGACATAAAAATAAAAAATTACCCCAACATGAGAAAACACAAGTGAAAAATGAATACCTGATAAGCGGGTCCAAAAGCTATCCCAGTTAGCTTAACTTGATCCTCTCTTGGCCTATTCTTAATCAACTCATCTTGCTTCACCTCAATCACTTCCGCGGGAACCTCATGCCTCCCTCTCTTACCGGTAAACCTCATCACACTCTCACTAACCCCAGACACTTCCGGTGCCGTTGCCGCCAACCCATCACCCCAATTATTTCCATGATCCCCATAGCCACCATAACTTGCATAGGCATCACCATTATTCCCATAATCAGCAACTCCAGCCTCTGGCTCAATACCCGAACCATAATTGCCATAATAACCAGCATACTGGTCAGTATCATATTGGTAATTCTCGTAATTCCCTGCACTTTGATCAACGGGAACATCGCTTGAACCACTGGAATTTGGCGCTGGCGCTGGCGCCGACGCCGGCGCTTCTGTTTCAATAATGGATCTCCGGCCTGAACCAGAACTCGCTTGAACCCCGAGAGTGGCAGTGTATTTGGGCGCGGGAATGCTGGACAAGAACGATTTCACCGATGAGGTTTGAGTGGAAGACTCCAATTTTCTTCTTCTATTTTGTTCCTCTTGTTCTTCGTCATCGTCTTCGTCGAGTTCGTTAGGGTTTGGCAAAGGGATGATTGGGGGCTTGAATTGCACGACCCTTTTAGGTTGTGGTTCGTCAATTTGGGATTTAGGGTGAGGGAGGGAAACGGTTTCGCTGGAATTGGACCAAGTGGTAGATGAATGTTGTTTGGGTTGGGGAAGAGATTGGAAGAGAGAAGAAGAAGATGAAGATGAAGATGATTTGGGCGTAGGAAGAGAAGAGAAAAGGGTAGAAGACGACGTCGTTTTGGGCGGTGTAAGTCTCTGCGGCTCTTGTTGATCTTCTTCGTCTGAAGAAGCGTAGTTTGCTAGTAGAGAATCCATGGCCACAGAATTGGGAACGCCAACCTCTTCTGCTCGATCACCAATTCACTATGACCCGTTCAAAGTTCAAACCCTACCCAATGCTCTATATTCCTTTGCTCCTTTAAAAATTCTGTTTTTTGAATCCAAACTATCCTATACAAAACAAACCCTGTCTTTACTATTAATACGATTAATAAGTATTTGTAGTAAGTATATTGTATGATAATTTTTAAAAACTTAAATAAAGTTTTGAAATATTTTAAATATTATATATATAAAGATCTTTTCATCAATTCTAAAACCTTTTACATAGAAAATATATTAAATAGTTTTCTTTGAAATAAAGTGAATCAAACACTGATATTCAGGTTACAAGTACGTTGTAACTTTTGAGATTATTAAATTTCAACAAATGACTTGTGACTCTATTAAAAACAGTTTTTAATAAGAATATAAAGATGGAAGGAAGTGATCTATTGAAGGAACCTTGATGGGCATAGATAGTTTAGATGATTAAACGACCTCAAATTTACTTGTGGGTAATTAGCAATATTTCTTATAACACTATTGTATCTCTGAACGAAGGTAAAGTAAACCTGCATTTGTTTGAATGTGAGTTTCGTTTGTTCTCAATGTAGATTGCAGAGATTGCAAAGATTTAATAATTGATAATTTAAGAAAATTTATGTTCTTTCTAAATTTATTTATCATATATATAAAAAAATTTAAGATAGATATAATAAAAAATTTATAATATTTTAATAAAAAATAAAATAATTAAAAATCATTCTTAATTCTCATACCACAGCTTTGAATCAATGTTCTCGATCGAAATAACCATTTTAACTCTATCAAATTTTATTCTCATAAATCATCAATGGTTTTAGAACTTTCTTTTATTATTGCTTCCTTATATTTGATAAATAATAATTTATTTTGATGTTGAAATGATGGTTAGTTTGCTTTAAAAGTGAATTTTTCCACGGCAGATATGAAAAAAGTTAACAAAGTTTGGAGGTGCGATGCTGTTGACATTAAAACTTGCAAACATTCCTTGAAACAAAGTTGAAGACTCTTTCACTTAAGAAGATAACATTAATTGAATGGGGAGAATTTGAAAGGAGAAATTCCCACAAGAAGAACTTTAAGCTGCCTCACCTCTCTTCTCTCAACACATAAATGACCCTAATCTCTAATCTCTTTTCTTCATTGATTAGATGGTTTGGCTTTGAGGATCATTGAGAGCTGAAATGGCACTCTGAATTTTAATCTGCAAAACATCTTTCTCTTCCTCCTCTGCCTGAAAACACAGTAATGAAACAAAATTACAAAACAAAACGCACTGGTTAGAGCTTTTGTGTGCCATTGATTAATTCTCATAATGATATATACCTCTCAGCTTTCACATTGATATATCTTTCAATTAATCGTAGACTCTCTTTACTAACTAGCATTGGATTCTAAAATTATATTTGTTTCCTAATCATTATGATTCGGAATGATTAGGATCCTCAATTATTGCGTTAAAAATCAACATCATTCACCAACGTCTGAATTTAAACGAACTTTTCTTCTGGCTTAGTGGAAAAGATTACAAGGTGATGTGACTACTTTGGCATTTTTGTCATTACCGTATTTTTTTAAAAATTCATTTAATTAATTATAAGTTTATATAAGCTTTCCGTCATAAAGCTATCATAGAGTCTATTTTTAAAACAAAATTATATTTGTACTATACATCAATATTTTTATAATAAAAATATGAAAAAAATAATTAATATGATAAAAATAGGTATACAAATTTAAATAAAATAACTCTTTTAAAAATCACTCAAAATTTTAACTTTTATTGACGCCAAAGTTAACTTTAAAATATTCTTTAGCGTAGCTTAATTGCATTTTTTATACTTTAATATATTATGATTTTAATCTTTCTAATTTTAATTGCTCAATGTTTAGTTTTCATAATTTTTTAAATAATCAAAATAAATTTTTATTTTAAAATTTTATCCATGATTCATAACAATAATAAAATTTTATTAATTTATGCAAATAAATAAAATAAAATAATAAATATAATATAAAATATAATAAAAATCTTAATTTTAAGGTGAAGGACTTAATTGAAGTATTTAAAAAATTAAAAATAAACAATTAAAACTAAAAGAACCATAATTACCCACACATTAAAATATACAGACAAAAATTCAATTAAGCTGTATTTTTTCTATCAACAATAAAATACGAATAAGTAATATATTCACTAATTTAATTTTGATTAATTCTTAGTATGACTTTTATTTATTATGTGTTTGTTGATTTAATTTTTAAAAATATTTATAATAATAAATATAAAATTAATTTTACTCAGTAACGAATATCAAGCATAATTAACTAATATTTTTGAACACATGTTAAAAAAAACATTTACTAAAAATTACAACATTTGAAAAATAATGTCGAAAATTTGGGGAATGATGGAAATTCACCTCACAATATGACTTATAAGTTTACCGATGCGTTTAGGTACACCGATGCAAATATTCTTTTACTGGTTAATATGGAGATTAATCCAAATATTTTTAAAACATGGTAAATCCTTTAAAATATTCCTTTACTGGCTAACATGGAGATTAATCCAAATATTTTATATTTAATGTTATATTTGGAAAATAAATAGCAAATCTTTATAATTTTTAACATAATTTTTTTAGTTAGTTATAATTTTATGAAATTTTTTGGTTAATGTTAAACTCTTACCGATTTTGTTAAACAAATTATTTTATTAAAAAGTTAAATGGATAGTGTAATATTAAATGAAATATTTTATTGCAATAAAATAATATAACATTAAAGGAGACGATAAATATTTTTATTAAAATATTGAAAATACATAATAATAATAATAATAATAATAATAATAATAAGTTTAAAACATTATTTTAAGAAGTGTATAAAAATTTTTAAAAATAAACAAATTTACTGAATACTTATATTTTAATAAAATAAATTTACCAATTGTTTAAATAAATTATACAATACTCAAACAATTAATAAAAAAACATTTTAAAGTTTGATTAATGGTGTGTTTGAAAATTTTTCTCTCATAATACTTCGATTTAATTATTTTATGGCCAAGACTCCCTTCCCTTCAATCATAACAAAAAAATTAAAAATTAATTTAATAACTTTTAAACACACTCCTAATTTCACCAACAAGGAACCCTAACGAACCCTGAAATGAGAAATTGGAAACTTGGTACAAACGAAACGGGGGTCAGTGGGATTTGCCTACCGCTCTACGTCACCGCAATGACTTTTTGTTGAAGAAAGTGAGCAATTAGTGAGTGCCGAAATATTTATTATCTTTTTTGTTTGATAAATATTATTTATTTTTGTGCAAGCAAGTGGAAATATAACACATAAAAAATAGGATATGAATGCATTTTAAATTAAATTGGCGATATTATATAAAAAGAACGTGCCCAGAATTGCGTTGGCGTGATGACTGGTGCTACAGACTCCTATTCTTTCAGATTGTGAAACAGGTTTTCAATTATAGGTCTATGCCTTCACCCACCAAATATTATTCTAAAGTCGTATTTTGTCCCCTTCGGACTACAAGGAAACAAAACAATATATTTTTTGTTTTTTATTTTTAATAAACTAAGAATAAGAAATAAAATGAAATAATTTATAAAAAATATAAACTAAAAATGGAAATAAAAAACATATCGTGGGAAATGTCAGAAACATGCTGAATATGTTCTCTTACTTTGAAATAGATAATTTGCATTTGGCGCAAAATGCAGCCTAGTCCAGATACACTGCAACAAAACAAGGACAAAGGGGACACTTTTATTTATTTATTTATTTATTTTTCTTATGAAAATTGAGCCCTTTTAATTCTGAACTAAGTATAATTAGTACTCTGAATGTTGTGAATTTTATATAAGGTTTCGATAAATAATTTTCAAAATAATAATTATTAGCTCTTCTGTTAAATTTCATCCAAAGCATTATTGAAAAAAAAAAAGCGAAAAATAAATATACTAAACCCATTAAAAAAGAAAACACAACCAAGTAAAAACCCAATATCACTCCCAAGATTATAAAAAAAAATATATCAATAATATTTTTAATAATTTTTTATTTTATATTTAGTATTCGAAAGGCACTGATATATATAAAGTGAAAGATACAACTCTTTGCGAAAGAGATGTATAAAGTGAAAAAGTAGAAACACCACCGTTAATTTTAATTTGTTTATGTTTATAAAAAAACTTTGATTTTAATTAACAATAAATAGATTTTTATTTTACACATCTCTTTATTTTAGAATAGTTAAAATTCATAAAAATAAGTATTGAATAAAATTATATATACATTTAATACCTTAAAAATATAAAATATATTTACTTTTTATTTATTAAAAAAATTAATTGAAAAGATGTTATAAGAATATTTTTTCTATTTTTATCTACTTAACCATTGCTAGCTAACATTCGATAATACCTCACAAGAATATCTCATATTTTATATTTTTTTTAAATGGATGGTTATATTGTTTAAATATGTAAAAAGTTAAAAATATTTATATATATTTTTAAGATAGATTATTAATTATGTTATTTATTTTATATATTTAAATGTAATATTAATAATTATGATTATTTTACGTAAAAATATGTAGAATTTTGTACCGTAAAAATTACTCAAATCAAATTACCGCAAAAATTACTTTTGCAAATTTAAATGATTAATAAAATATGAATTGTTAAACGATGAATGTAGAAATTTTGAAGTTGAAGGCAAAAGAATACGAATCGGTGGGATGATATATCTTTGTTTAAAGCACAACATTCATGGGGTCCTTCCATTGCTTTACCTCATCGACTGGTTTGAATCAGAAACTGCTGGGCATACATGTTCACAATTTACCATCATCATTGGCCCTAAAATATCCAATGTCTCGTAATGGGTTTTTCACTTTTATTAAAGTGGTTCATCAGTTTGATAGAACGTGGTCCCCCGAAATTCTAGCTGTTATTTTTTAGAAAAAGTAATTTAATTGGTTCATATAATTAAACAAAAAGGAAAATGGAAGACTAACCTCGATGAAGACTGTCTTCAAAAGCGTGCCTGAAAAAGAAGTGATATTGGCTGTGATAATCTTCAGCTTTAAAGATTCGAACATCTCACACAGTTTTACCATCGTGTCTGTCCTTTTGCTGCATGTCAAGCTCACCACAAACGTTTTCTCTCCCATATATTTTACCCTTAGCTGCCATCCACAAGTTCAAAACCCCCACACATGATTTGATTGGTTATGATTCGAATTAGAATTACAAACAAAAGTAGTAACAATCATCAATTCAATTTCTATCATATAAACCGTGTGCAGACAAAAAATAAACAGTTTTATAGAAAAATAATTTTCATATTATAACCATCAAAACTATTTATTGAATAGTGCTTTTTTAATCCATTAACTTAAAACTAATAAAAAGAAGAAGATAAATTTTATTAATCTTAACCTTTAAATTTGAGGTTAAGCATGCAATATATATATATAATACTAAAATTATAAAATTATAATTGTTTTATTTTATTAACTTCAATTCTTGAATTGAGAATGAACGACTAATAATTATAAAAATTTATTTAAAAAAATATTTATTGTACTTATATACTTTAATACAATTAATATGTATTTTTTATAATAAAATTTTATTTATAGATGCTTAATCTGAGCTTTAAGAATTGAGATTAATAAAATTATACAATAAATTGAGCTTCAATTTCTAATGGTTGAGATTAACAATTTTTATAATAATAATAATAATGCCACCCATGAGTTTATGATAAGTACTGGTCAGCAATGTGAATTATACAAGAGAGAGAAGGTTGCACCTCAATTATTTCAATTGGAGAATTTCTAGAACTGATAGAATCAAATAGGTTATCCGTTCTCTTTTTCTTGGATCTGAGCAAAATAGGGAGCTCCTGGTGGAAATCATGGGTAGGGTTTTTGAGCTTGCCAGATTCAAGATCCATAATCTCAGCTTGGATTCTCTTCTCTTGCTCATGCAAGTGCTGGATGTACTCAATAGCATCCTTAATGATGGAAGCCTTATCCATCTGCACACATGTCACACCAACCAAACCCACGCATTGGTCATCAACAAATAAATGCTTCTCTACGTGTTGCTAGCATGAGCATAGCAACTAGTGCTAGTTAGCAATCTGATTTTAACCATTTTATAGAAAAGGAAATGGGCAATTATAGCTAATTTAACTGACCCGCTAATTAATTAATTATAAGGTCGTGGTGGGGTTGCACTTGCACATACCTTGCTAATGTTTGGGACCACCGCTCTAAGTGCAAAAAGCCTTTCGTTCAGCTTCTTCCTCCTGTTCCTCTCCGAGACAATATTCTTTGATGCCACCGATGAAGCTCCACCATCTGGGGAGCTTGAATCATAGTACCCGGAAAAGGCTTCTTCCATTGCCCAGCTGCATGCCATCACCATAATTAAATTATGTGTTAAGTGTTAGTGTATATGTAGGAGTGTGGTTCTTATTAATTATATAGATATATACAGGAACATGGTGAATAATATATGGTTGATTAATTAATTAATTTTTGCTGGGTAACAATGAAATGTTGTTATATGTGATTGATTAATTACCTGTCAAGCTCTTCGGTTTGAAAAAACATGTTGGTCTCCCAGTAATGCTGGTACTCCTCACCAATGTTGTCCATGGTTGAGGATGATGGACACAATTAGGCAAAGCACACAGATATAACGAATTGAAGAAGCAAAGAACGAAGGAGGAGTAAGAGAGAATATGATGCACGTACCAATGTGTTGTGTTGGGTTTTATATTTCTTTCTTTTTGTAATTTTTGGTACCTTTTACTTTTATTTTTTTGGGATTTGTTTTCTTTGGTGGTGAGAGCACAAAAGGGTTTATATAGGGCAAAGGATGCGAAGGGATTTACAGATCCCACGTGAGAGGTTGCGTAAGCTATGATTTCAATCGCTCTCTGTGTTTCTGATGTTTGCTGCTTCCCAGAAACATCGATCTAAACCGTCAAACAAAGTGTGATCTGTGAAGCCGCGTTTTCACATTATGAATTTATATATATATATATATAGACTTTCTTCATCGTGTCAACATCTTTACTGCCAGATTTTTCATTAAATCGATAAATAAATTCACTTTTATGATTAATGATGATAATGTTTTAAATTATTAGGTAAGAAATTGTAAGTATAATTTTGTTATAAAAATATTATTGACGTATTACGCTTGTAATTTTTAATGTTCTTATTTAAAAAGGCCTCCTTGTTATTAAATAAATTTAAGTTGTTATTATTAAAAGAACACTTTTAAGAGTTATTTCAATATTTATCAAGTTAGATAACTTTTTTATATTCAGCATTTAATTTTATGTATATTTTGTATAAAATGAAAAACTACACTTGAAAATTTAAATATGTTAAAAAATTTTAAAATTATCTTTAATACTTTTAAAAAAAATTAAATAGCATTGCGTGGTCTTTAATAAATTGGTCGAAATTTGATTAGTTATTCTTTGCACGACCAACCTTTTGAGTTAAATAGACTTAAATACTTAGAATGTATTTGTCATAATTAGAATAAGATACGATAACTGGAAAATATAAAAGTTAACTATTACCTAAAAAAGTAGCAAAATTAAAGTTGGAAGATTATAAACTAGTTAATTAAAATTAAAATATTTAAATATAAATATCACTTTTATATTTTATGTATTTTAAATAATTTATCCTTAAAAATCTAAATATTGTATTTAAATATTTTATTGAATAAAATTAGATAATACAAATAAGATTATATTTTCAAAAAATATATTCGGTGATTGACAAGGGTTTCTTAAACATAATCGGGACACAAATATATTTGTTTGGTTTGCTAAATTTATAAATTTTATTTTAATAATCAGATAGCTAGTATTATACTGATAAGAAAATATTTCAAAGCGATTATATAACTATTTACACTTAAGATTTAGCAATTTAATATTACAATGGAATTTATATCAAAATGAAGCCAAACACTCCTTTATAACTATTACTCGCTTTAAAGACAATGTACGTGCTTAAATTGGTTTATTTTGAGGTGAAAAACTTTTGAATATAAATCACCACTTAAATTGGTTTTTTGCAATTGTTTGTTTATTTAAATTAAAAAAAAAACCGATAACATCAAACTAAAAAAACAAGTATCACAAAAATATGATAATTTAGTAGAGAATATTTCAGTTTAACTTATAATATTCAAATTCAAGTCTTAATGGACACTCATAAAATTTGTTGTCCTTTATTGATTCCAGTAAAATATATTTGTAGTAAATAAATAAATAAATATAAAAACAGAAAAATACCAAAAGTTTATACCCGTAAATGAAACGGATGCGATCTACTGTATTGACTCTGGTTGTTCAGTCTGGGTACGCGAATGTTTTCAGGAATAAAAATTATTTTAATAAAATTTATAGTAAAGTATGGTTGACTTGTATTTTTCTTCACAAAATTTATAGTAAATTTATTAAAATAAAACATAAAATAATAAGTAGAAGCTATTTTGATATATTTAAATAAACTTTGTGTAAAGTTTTACGAATACTTGCATTGTGGCTTGTGAAAGTTTAATATCAATACTTGTTTTAAAAAAATAAAAGGGAAGAAAATTAGGCAGATTTGCATCTCTTTATTGCTCAAATTATTTCAGGGAAGCATTAATTTTTATGTTGAAAATATGCTTACGCAATTGGTCTGAGAAATTTCAAAACTTGCGTCATTTTCAGACTTCAGCTCCCTTTTTTCGCTTTATTGTACTAAGGCAAGCGCGTATAATTCAATGCTGCAAGGGACTGCTCTGACACCACCTCCTTTTATCGAAACCGCTAACCGTTGTGGCGTTTTTTTTAACAGGCAAAGGTTAATTACTGTTATTAAGGTATTAGTTTTAAATATAAATAAAAATCATTACGTGTTATTAAAATATTTTTATGGTGATTTATAATTGTTTTTGGAGTAGATAAATATTACATAATTTTCAAGAATCTGGTTCGTAAACTAATAAATTGTCAAGTGTTATTAGTCATAACTATTTAATATAATGTAATTGTCTTTTTTTAAACAAAAAAAACTCCCTAGTTATATCTAAGTAATTTTACATTCAACAAAAACTTAAAAATTCAATAGAGAATTAGCAAAGTAAATGAATAAATAATAATAATAATAACAGCAGGGAGCATATTTGAAATATGGTCTGAGCCGCAGATGATCAAATCCTATATTATTGCGGCGCGCGCTTTGGTCCAATCGTTTATACACAGCCGCAGACGATCACATGGATATATGCTCTTCTGTCTTGTCGTCTTTGTAAAAATAAAATAAAATTCACTACATGGTACAATTTTGTCTTTTATTAAGCATTTAATACTTGACACACAGTAAAGATATTTTGATATAGTTGATTATTAACCCTTTTTTTTAAATAAAGATAACATTTATATAAACTTAAATACAATATTATAATATGAATTTAAAATTTTTTAGGATTAAATTTAGTTATCCACAAATATATTTTTTTATTAAAAATATAAAATTATTGTATTCAATTAATAAAACTATAATAATACTTACTTTTAATAAAAATTTATTATTATTAATTTCTTACCATCAATTTTAAAAAGTTGAAGTTAATATTTTTTATAATATTTATATAATATTGTCGTTTAAAAACTATTCATACTATATTTTTTACATAAATAATGATTTTAATATTTATTTTCAAACATTTGAGTGCATCATACTTTTATATTTGCGTATAAGGTTGTGTGCAAAATATTTAAGTCTTAGAATTTTTGCATATACCGTATGGAAATGGGACCTTTAAGTAATTGTTGTTTGACTCTTTTTTTTTTTGCTTTACTAAACTTATTTTTTATTCTGATATTTTGATAACATTTTGATTTTTTTTATTTTAAAAACAGTTAAATAATAGTGTAACTAATTAAGAGATTGTTACATATTAAATTATTATGAGATCACATATATGAAAAGAACAAAAAATATTAATTAAAAACTAAAACTATAATTTTTGTTGATAAATTAAAATTTTGTAAAATTATAAAAATTAAAAACATATTTAGGTCTCGTTATTTTCATTTTGTATTTGCATTATAATTAATTTTTCTTGTTCGTGTTAAAAACTGTAGTTGTTTATCATTTCTTGCTTAGATTCCGTTTGGTTATTGATTAGTACTCAGTAGTTTGCTAGGTTCGAGGTTTTTGAATGATTATCATAATGACTTTGGTATTGTTCTTAAAAGGGTGTTTAATCGTATTAACTCTCTCAAAAAGTTGACATACAGCTTGAACAATTAAAGGGTAGAAAATTAAACAGTGAATATCACAAAATAAAATTTTAGTGATTGGATACTATATTAAGTGCCTTAAAAGCTGTAAAAGCTTAAATATTTACGTGCATAGAGAACTTAAGAGGCCATTTAGTTTGAGCAAAAATTCTTCATTCTACATTTTTTAAAGAAGTTAACTTTAAATTCTGTTTCACACGTGTACATTTTTTCTTATAAATATACAGTATTGCCCATCTAGCAAATATGATCAGAATATATTATAGGATTTTTTTATTTTATCATATTTTAATATTTGTTTAACCAATAAAATGTAATGAATGATACTTTGTTTATGTACGGGATAGGGAAATTGATGAACCCTACATATAAAAGAAAGGAAACTGAATACCTAGTCTAAATCAGTACGTTTCAAAGATAAATGATAATTAGAATTTTATCTAAACCATGAAAAGGGTTAAAAGTCAGAGTTGACGCAGGCCCATTAGCCCATTACAGTGTCTATAAAAGAAAGGTAGAAAGAGCAGGTAAATGGTTGACTCTTTATTATTGAATATCATTTATTGCTCTGAGCTGAATCCTAACTTCAACATCGGAGTGCCTTTTGCAGGTACCCTCCTACATCAGCAATTGTCAGAAGGACACCAGAGCGAAGGTTGAAGACAGTCGTTTCTCAAGAAGGAACAATTTCTATTTTAGTTTTATTTAATAATATCATAGAACTTGTTAGGCATTTTAAGAAATTATAGATATTATATATAAATTTCTTATAAGTTATATAATTTTTTAGAAATTATATATTTATGCAATAACTCTTTTAAAATGTGTTTATTACGTACTTGTAAATCTGAAAAGATATAATTTTTTAATATCTTAAAATTTCAAGAATATTTGTATATTTTCTAAATAAATTACTAAATTTATTATTTATTGATATAAAATTAATGGTAATAATTATTCTATGTGTAAAAGAATATAAAATATTTTATTAACTTACAATACCATAAAAATTACTCTCTCAACAAAATTAATAAAACATACAGTTTTTGTAAAATAAGTTAAATCAAACATATATTTCATTATATAATTTTTAAACAAGACACTAAGAAGAAATGCATTATGCATTAATATATTAATCTAATAAAAAACATATGCATAAAATATTTACCATTCTTTTTATCTTGTATTCTATCAATTAAATTCAATGTATAATAAATCACAGGAGCAAATGCATATTACAACTACGAAAATTTTCCAACAGACTGTTAAATTAATTTAAGATTAACAAAAATAATATATGTTAATGTGCTAGCACCATTAAAAGAAAGTGTTGACTATCAGTGAGTATTTATTCGTAGATGATATACAAATTATCCATAGATATGCACCGAAGTTTGCGGCACAAATTTTCTTTTTAAATGCTGTGTATATATATATACTACCAGAAGAAAAAAAAATCCCTTTCACTGATTTGGGTTTGAGTCTCTGATAATTCATTTATGAAAGATGGTAGAAGGGTATGAGATGATGTGATTGACTTTGCTGCAAGTATAATGTTGGGTTGATGAGCACCGGCCAAGTTCTTGCGTAATGTTGAAGAAAGACGTACACTGACTTTGGTACACAATAATACTATATCGTTCAACATTCATTTCAGAGAAAGCAATAAATTCATGCACTTTCACCCAACAAGTTATGTCTCCTCTCTCTCTAGAATGTTTAACATTCATGCTTAATTCTGCTCTGTGCCTTTTTCGTCCGTCAATTCTATGATTCTATGTTTCTGTTCAAATGCTTTCTTCAGATCAAAAAAGATGGAGCACCACCACTTATTCCATCTTCAATTATTAAAGCCAGGAAACATGCTCAAACAAGTGTTCTTATAATAATTTAAAAGCTCTTGCTTATAAGTTTAAAATAATATCTAATTTAATATCACATTAGAGGTGGATTAGAAATCACAAAAGAAGCACAACCTTGTACTTTTTTTTTTAATATTTTATTCATTTAAAATTTAATTTAGACTACTAAAAATATTATATTTGTCCTCTCATCCTGATTAGCCAACAATTTACTGTGAAGAAATTCGGCCAAACATTTATGTATAGGTAGCACATGGTCCAACTTTTATTCAATCTTTCATAAAAGTCAACCAATAAATAGTTCTTTAAATTTATAAAAAGCATTTGTTTACTTAAAAGGAGCTTTTACATAAACTAATCGAAATAGTTCTCTTTTAAGATAAATAATTCAATTATAATGCACTAATAATATAATTTTTTATGTCATTATCTAGCTAATCATAAATTATTATACAATAAAAAATATTTAATTATTTGTGAAATAATTATTTAAAAATATTTTGTAGTAATTTATAATTTATTGATTATATAAATTTATTAATAAAGAATTAAAATTAAACTCAATTAATTTAAAATTTACATGTACTGTGTGTTTAAAAATTGGTCAATAATATAAAAAATTTCATAAATAATATATACAATTCAATTTGATGAAAAATTTATGGCTTCTTTCTGCTGATATTCCTGGTTTTAAAATTCATACTTGATGCAAGTGATGACGACGAGAAGCTGCAATACTATTGTAACCTTTCAAGGAAGCATAAGCCAAAGTAGAAAAGTGTGTGTCCTTAATTAATGAAATTCAACGATATAGATAACAATTATATCGTTGAATTTCCAACTCATTTAGCAGTTTGAAAATATATACAAATGAGATGCATGCTTTGAATGCGTTTATCTCCATGCTTCAATATATACTATTCTTAACCTCTCACGCCCCTTTCAATTGATGATTAGGTTGATAACTACAGTTTAACTGTAGCATTGAGATTATGGTCTTGTCAGTCACTATCTTCAAAATATTGATTAAAAATTATAAAAAAATCATGTATATTAATAATGATATGCAATCAAAACATAGTAATAATATTTTATACACATTTTTAATTAATATTTTAAAGCTGTTAATTGCAAAAAATAATTCTAATTCATTAACTATTGTTATGATTTTAATACACTTTTTATTTTATACCTTTGCTTTTTATTAAAACTTTTTATTTTTATTTAACCTAAATTGGATTACCTCTTGGATAGGATATTAGTGTCTAGTTTTTATTTATTTCTAAATTTTAAGATTAATATAATTTTTTAAACTATACCTTTATTTAATATTTATGAATAACTACTTTAACTTATTACTATAGTTATATTTTATTTATCTCCTTTTAATTTATTAAATAATGGATTTATATAAAGTTATTAAACAATAAATAAATTTATTAGAATACAAATGAAAGTATTTTAATTAATATGTAATAAAATTACACATCAATTAAATAATTTTTATTTTATATACATAACCTAAATAATAAAAAAATAGGATGAAGGTAGCATAGAAAATTATTTTAACTAGATAATTTTAGTTAAATTAAATATTTTTATAATAATAACAAGTAAAATAAATTTTTTCTAAAAAATATTACATTAACAGTGAAGTTTGGATAGTTTATATGCTTAAAATATTAGTTAAATAAATAACTAATTTTAAAAATACTGTGAAACTATATTTATATCAACTTTAATAAAATGAAAAATAGCTTTTATGTTTACGATATTTAATTTTTTGAAGTGTGTTTAAAATATGTATTAAAAATAGGCATTCTTTTGTCTTTTAATTTTAAGGAAGATTTTGTTTTAGTCATTTAATTTTTTTATTCATTTTAGTTCTTGAATTCTGTTTTTTTTAATAGTTCTTTTTGTTAATTTTCTATTATATAACTTAACATAGATATCGTATGTAACATTGAGATAATCTTAATATTATTAATTAGTCATAATTAAAATTATTTATTTAAAAATTATTAAAAGAATGGTGGAGCTTGAGTGTGAACTCTAAAGTTTTAACAACATTATTATAGAGTTGTTCCTTTCCACTTTTCTCCTGTCATAAATGACAGTAATTCTTCTTCTTATTACTAAAGTTGAAGACATTTGATCATATGTCTCAAATTTTGATTTACTTTTAAACTTCAAATTTCATAATTTTAGTAAATTATAAGTTATTTGACTTTGTATATGAATTTTTTTTATAGTAATTTTTTTTCTTTCTCTTTAATTTGAGACAGAAAATAGAATATGATAAAAGTAGAATATTGGTTAAAAAATTTGTAAGATTAACAAATCTTTAAAACTTGTTCCCTCGTTTAATAATCAATCACAAAATACTATATGTAAGAGGTTTACAATGTCATTCATTTATTGAGATTTGAGGCATATATTATTCTTTGTTATTTCTTGTTTAGAGTTTGAACAAATGCTTTATTTTATTGTTGTTGAAGAGTGAAGCAGCAAACACGAAATTTTTTAAGATTAAAAAAAATTATCTCACAAATATGTATAAATCTTCATAACATAATTTCAAAAGTTCATACTCTAAATATCCTCAATCATTGAGAAAATAAATTTTGAAATATTAAATCTTCAATTGCTGAATCTGTGATTGCAAATGGTAAAGTGTTGTGGAGCATTTGTACTAACTTCACCAGCTCACTCTTATGAGCCTCTTCACAATTTTGTATGGTGCATAACTACTATTAATTCGTTGCAACTTGTACCATTTTTCATGGTAGAACACTTTGTTGTACCCTTTTACTAAGTTGATATCATCATATTCAAGCAAGAAAAATGATGAGGTAGAACAATCTTTCTACATGTAATAATAACTTTTCAATATAAAAATAGTAAGATTAGTTAATGATGTTAAGGCTACTTAAGTATCATATAAAATATTTTTTCTGTAAGAAAAAATAAGACTTTAAAGATTAAAATAAAA
Source organism: Abrus precatorius (assembly GCF_003935025.1). Lineage (NCBI taxonomy): Eukaryota > Viridiplantae > Streptophyta > Magnoliopsida > Fabales > Fabaceae > Abrus > Abrus precatorius. The sequence continues at coordinate 32,707,720 of NW_020874428.1, read as the reverse complement.
AAAATTAAATGACAAAAACAAAATCTATGATTAATAATAAGATTTTATTAATGTTAATTTTTAGAGTTGAAGATAAACTATTTATAATAGTAAAACTTTATTTTTAAAAAATATTTATGATATTTTTATAATTTCAATATATTAACTGTATCTTGAATTTATGAATGTGGAGTGAATTTATGAATCGGAGAATGCAAGTTTGACCAACAAAAAAGTAAACCCAATTAATTGATGCTGTGGTGCACCAATTAATTCACGCGCTGCTACACGCTTTAACAACACTCTCTTCGTTGAGTAGCGCGTGTCCGAATGCCGAATTTATTCCATTGACTCCACCAATAGCTTTTGGATCTTCCCGTTTAAGTCTGATTTTCTTCTAAGCAATGTTTAAGTATATTTTTTAAAAATATTTTTAGTATTTTTAATTAAAATTATTTTTCATTTTAGTAAAAGATAAATTTTTATATTGTTATAAATTATGAAAATCAACATTTAATTTTAATAAAAACAATATTAAGAGTACTTTATTGTAATCACAATCGTTAATCAATATCTCAGAAGTATAAAATATTTTAAATCACAACAGTAGCCAAACACGCAATATTTTATTTTGACCAATCCAACAAGCTCGCCTAATTCAGAATTGGGTTCGTTAAAGTGGATTTATTTTATATTTTTTATTGTAAATAACATGTATTTTTAGTGTATTAAAGTTTTGAGTATTTATTATGTTGGATGAGTTTTTTTAATTTTATTTGTCTAAATACTGTTGATGAGATAAATTTATGATTTTATCCGATAAAAAATTATATAAAAGTTTGTTAATATATATATATATATATAATATAATGTGTTAAACCTTTTTTTATTTTGTTCTTATTTTATATTTTCAAGAATGTAGAAGGGCGAAAGACTTCTCTCTTCCTCACTCTTTCTTTGATGAAAAATGATAATAGTATAGAGTTTTATATTTTTATAACTTAAATTTAAATAGAAATAGAATAAAAATAATAAAATAAGTAACATGATAAACAAATAATTCATTACAAAAATTTATTATGAGAAAATAGTAATATTTGTACTTTATATTTCTTGTTTTCTTTATTCTGCTTAGACAATTTATGTTTAGAGTTCATGATATTTTATTTTTATGAAATTAAATAAAAATATTATATATTTGTTAATATGTTTAACACATTAAACACATTTATTTATATAAGATATTAAAAAATAGTAATATAATATTATAAGACAACTGAATATTATTTAGATGTATGCTGTGGTACAAAATTTTTTTTATAGATACCGTAGCCAAAAAGTTATCAATAAAAAAGAGACTTGTGAAAAGTTAAAAAAAATATTATTATGTATAATTTATTTAAAATTATATTGTTTATTATATGTTTCTATTATTATTATTATATATATTATATATTAATTTTTTTTTATTTTTAATAATTTTTTAGTTTCAAATAAAATATAATTTATATTTAAGTAATTTTTATTTATTATAAATAAAAAATTATAACATAATATATTAATATAATAATTAAATATTAATAATAGAATTAAGAATATAAAAAATATATTAATAAAATATTTTTTAAAATTTTAATTTATTTAATTTTAATTATGTTTTAATTCTATTTAAAAATTTAAATACTTTTAACTTATTCAAATGTAATAAATATAATAATTTATTATTAAATATATTTATTATTTAAATACGTGTCTAAATATTATTTGTTAAATTTTTTTATTTACAATATCCTAAAATTTTTTAAAGGTAACACAGAATTTACGTATTATTTATTAACATTTATCTTTGGCATGCCGAAACTTTTTTAAGAGTTGAAGTTGGAGATTTAACTACTTGTAAGTAGACTCTTTAAATTCCAACTCTTATATATGTTTCAAATTATACTAATTTTTTTACAAATACAGATCTAATATAAAAATTACAATTAATAACGTTACAAAACGATACAGATTCACATTCATTTAAACATTAATTTAAATATTATAATAAAAAATCAATAATTAAAACTTAAACTCATGATGAGGTTTTAATTCAAAATATTAGTTCATTAAATAATGTTTTTTATGATTAAAGTATTATGTTGAACTTGTTAATCTATTCATGTAAGATTTATAAGAGTCTCAACTTATCGTTAAAAATCAAGTAGAATTTCCACATTTATATATTTGATTAAGTGTAAATTTAATTTTATATTTTTTTAAACTTTATTCTTGTTAAATTAAAATGCATAATTTATACTTAAACGACGTATACGATATAAAAAATATAAAAATTTCATTCTAATGTCAAATCTTACCCAAAAGTTGAGACACAATAACATTTTACCATATTTTTGCATATGAAATGTACAGCAAAAGTTTTTACAAACAAATTTAAAAATGGCAAGATTTCAACGAGTTCGATGACAAGTTGCAAGCGTGTGTTAGGGCTCTCATAGGGGTTCTAACTTGTGTACAAAGAGCATGCAGAAGAGTTAGTACTTAAACATTTGAGCAAAAAAGGAACACATATTTTTTAGTAAATTAACTAAATGAAGAATTGATGAGAAGAGAAAAGAAAATACAGATAGAGGGGGAAATTAGCTTACGCAGGGTAACGTTCCAAAAGCTAGGAACAGACAGAAACATAGGAAACTGCTCCGACATTTATTGCGAGCATTGTGCATGTTGAGGATACAAGTTACGCACACTTTTGAACATCATAATAAATTAATAATAACGCCGTTCTCAATCTCGTTCTACTATTATATTACATGCAATTAATAGTCCATTTATTCTCCTACTTAGGTTTGTTTCATTCTGATTTCATTTGGTTTTTGTTGGGTCTGAGGAATGGGGAAGAAATCGTCTTATTCGTCGTCCACATCCACATTTCGGGGATGGCGCTATTTGCAACCTCGTTATTACGTGAAGAGGCCAAATCGACTCGCATTGGTCATTGTTGTTTGCATCTGTCTTACATGGCTTTTCTACGACCGCCAATCACTCAATAGAGGCCACCAGGTATATGTGCATGTTCACAATTCACATTTTGTAAACTTGTTTTGTTTAATAGGCCAATCTTTGCTTTGATTTTAGTAATTCCAACTTTCTTCTGCAGTATTTTAATTGGTTGTATTTATACATTTGTTTTATGTCTTGAAATATTAAGCTAATCTTTTTTGCTTCCATTTTTTGGTCAGGAGGATATTTTGAGACTACAAAAAGAGGTTACCCGCTTGCAAAATACAGTACGATGTGCAAATTTTGTTTTTTTTCAAAGGGTTGTATTTTTGTATTTTTTTTTCGGCCTTTTAGTGGTATTATTGGCTTAGTTTGAGTTATTTCAAATTGCAGCTGGAAGATATTAGAGGCCGTATGAGAGGCTCAGTAGAAAGTATCATAAACTATGAAAAAGCCAATGACTTTACCAAGGGTATTTCTGATGATGATGATGATCCTATTAGCATACAGCGAAGAGATAGAGTAAAAGATGCTATGCTTCATGCATGGTCGTCTTATGAAAAGTATGCATGGGGCAAGGATGAACTTAAGGTTTTCCATAATCTTTTTAACTATTTAGTTCATCTTGATATGATGAGTATTGTGTTTGTTGCTTCCCCCTTCCTTTTCAATTAAGGCATTTGAATTATCAGAGATGTCAGTAACTCACTGCAAAGAAACAAGTTCATCAACTAGCCTCGCATTGCACTAAAGCTTAATCTGATTTTGATGTCATATACATCATTGCTCTTTTGTCTGACAAGATGGTCAGAATGAGCCCAACAATGTAATTTGAGAGTACGCCTTATTCTTTTCACACTTGTTGTTACTACAACTATGACTAATTGATATTTTAACTTGTGAATCAAATTCTAATCACAAATCTGATGGGCTTTTGCCCAACCTGACATTGTCCCACGCTCCAAAATGACACTCAACTCATCCCACAAGAAAATATTAGAACCTGTATCCTAACTGCCTCATCCTGCATATATGAATATTCTGAATTAAATTTATACAGTAGTCAATTATAATCTTAAAATTAATCCATCATATCATATAAATTAGGACATTTTAATGATAGTTGTTAAATCAATGAAGACTAATTATGTTCTGTTAAAGGATATTACTTACTATAAATAAACATCAACTTCGTTACCATCTTAGATAAAGCATGACACTTATTTATCCGCACGACAACGCTATTCCACACCCTCCACCCACCAGTAGTAGGGCTGGTTCTTAATCCACCCTGTGCTGAGTAGGCTCAGATTGGGTAGAGCTTCTGTTTGGGTTAGATTGCCGAGCCTGAAAAAACTTGCTCCATAAGGAGGTGGAAACAATCCTTTTGGCTAAGCCACTGAAGCTCGCAAAAGAAATATTAACACACCCATACTGAGATGAGGAACTCACACAGCTTTTGATCCATCAAGGGATTTGTGAATTTTTACATTGCTAGACACAATCACACGTTCACATTCTCTCTGCAACTGAGATTTGTGTAAAGTGCACATGAAAAGCAATAACTAAATGTATCGGTGCATGTTCACTTTTAAATCTAGTTTTTGTTTATGCTATATCATCCAGAGTTTGGAAATGGTATACCTCATGTAGATATTTGCTATTTTTCATTCGTGTTTTGGCTTCATTCCCTCCGTGGTAAAATCTTAATTATGCTACTAATCAGTTTGCTATTCATCTCACAGCCACGATCAATGATTGGTGTTGACAATTTTGGCGGTCTAGGGGCAACTTTAGTGGATTCACTTGACACATTATTTATAATGGGTCTTGATGCCCAGTTCAAAAGAGCTAGAGAGTGAGTTGTATTTTATTTTTAATACAGTTGATTATGCAGTTTGCTATGTATGCTTCAAAATATGTGTTTCTATTCTTGCTTTCTTTTTACACTTCTTTTCAACTCTCCTATCGTATGGGTTAAATTGGAAAAACAAAAAGGAGAAATCAGAAGAGGATTTCCCCCATTTTCTTGTTCTAGGCAATATTTATAATCACTCTTTTTGTGTGCATATGGATGTGTATAACATTCTGTTATTTTTACAGGGTTCTAGTTTCTGTATTGGAGGATTGGTTACATACAAAGCATCTAATGTAATACATTTTGCAGATGGATTGCAAAATCATTGTATTTTAACAAGAACACTGAAGTCAGTGTGTTCGAGACAACCATAAGGTTGAAATAGAAGGTTCAATTTTATTTTTTTTTAAATGCTTTCTGATAGTTGTTGTAACTTTGCTGGTAACAGTTGACTTTTCTTTCTAGTTCATTTTTTCTCATCTATCTATTATTTTGGTTATATTCAGAGTTCTCGGTGGCCTTCTCAGTGCTTACGATCTTTCTGGTGACAAAGTTTTCCTTGACAAAGCTAGAGATCTTGCAGATAAACTGTTGCCTGCTTGGGATACACCTTCAGGAATCCCCTATAACAGAATTAACTTGGCATATGGCAGTACAAATAACCCACCATGGACACGGGTATGCTTGGGCTTTACTATGTCATTTCTTGTCTAAAGCTAATGTCTTACATAAAGAAGTTCTGATTTGTATCAGTCTATCAGAAATTATTCTTATTACTTGCAATATTCTCTCACTAGGGATTTAAAACATGGCAACTAGGATTTTCTTCAATCTTTATTAAACAGTTAGATCATATCTATTTGTAAATTGTAATATTAGTGTTTGTTGATTGATCAATGGGACCATCAGTAAAGATATAAGAAGACTGTTTTATTTGGTGGCATTAGTTGGAGATTCTTTGGTTGCATCAAAATTTTATAAAAATTTGCCCGTTTTGGTATTGAAAGTTTCCTGTCTCATTACTGTAGGTTCAAGGTAATGGTATCCTGATTCTCATACTACATTTGTTATGTTGGAATGGATACAATTGTATGTGATGATGTCGTTCTTAGCAATGATTTTTGAAAGTTTTCTGGCAACCCCAATTTTAGCTAGATTCGTCTTATGATCTTAGCTTATGTAAGCTGTATTTTTTTGGTATTAATTTATGCTTGTAAGAACTTATCCAAGAAAGGATATCAGTTGTTAAAGGGAATTACAAATCCAAAATTTGAAAAAGAAAATTGGTTTTTCTACAAAATGTCAATCTTGGTAAAATTATATTTTCTGCCTGCATGATGATCTGAGTGCTTAGCTATTTGTCTACCAAGCAATAAAGAGCTATCTATCACTTTCCTATAGTCCTTTTTGTCCTCCTCTCGACATGATGCATTGTTTGTTTATGAAATGTTTTGCATAGAGCGTGTTGACTGTAGAGTGACTTATATGCATCTTCTTAAATAAATGAATGTTAGATTTATCTAGAACACAGTGCGAACATTTTTGTTTTTATAGAACAATTTTACAAGATTCTATTGTAATTTCTTGACATTCTCTGAATATTGTTGGCTAGAGTTGGTAAGGCTATTAATAAAGATTGAAAGGATTGATAAGGTGATACAAAATACTTTGCACGTTAGCTTAACCACAGCTATTTCTGTTAGGTTCTGCAGACTGTCTTTTGGTTTTGGCAAAACAAGATGTTTATGTGTTTTCTTTCAAATGTTTATCTGATTTTACTGTATTAAAAATATCAATGAACATTTGAGACTATTTGCATCTGTTTGTTACCTCTAGTTTATTGCTGGAGTATTGAATAAGGAAAGTAGGAATCTTTTCCTTGCCATAGCTGGTCTTATGTTCTTAATTCATTGTTTTCTGTTACTAGGGAAAAAGTATTCTTGCAGATTCTGGTTCAGAACAGCTTGAATTTATTGCTCTCTCTCAAAGGACAAATGATCCCAAGTACCAGCAAAAAGTAATCTCTTGCTACTTTATATGTTTCCTGAATATTGTTTTTTGGTAACCAATAATTGTCAACTTTATAAGTCTCTTCTTTAAGGTGAAATAGTTCCTAACATTCTTGTTTTTCACATCCCTACACACCTATTTTGAGTATTATGGTTTTGCCTTCCAATAATTCAGGCAGAGAAGGTCATCAAGGAGCTTTATAGAAGTTTTCCTGAGGATGGGTTGCTTCCCATATATCTTAATCCACTTACTGGAACTAAATCAAATGGAGCAATTACATTTGGTGCTATGGGTGACAGGTAACGATGCTGATAACATCTTGCAACATCTTTGTTGTGTAATCTTTTATAAATTTTAGGCTAAGTTGGCTAACTATATCTTGAAATAAAATTCAGTAGTAAACTTCATGCAAAATTTTGTTGAGAATTTTGATGAAACTTGCAGAATTTAGTAGATACAAATGTGTTGTTGATGCTTTAGAACTTGTGACATTGGAACAGTTTGATGATAAACTGGGTTTAGTAGAGGGACTTAAACAATCTACGTCAGTTGCCTTTATTCATGTGCTATGGTTATTGGGAATACTGAATAAATTGGAGTTATTGATGCCTATTTTTACAGAGGGTGCATGGTGACTTTTATTATGCTAATGTGTGTTGTAGTGATGGTTCACCAATAATCAGAGATGTTTCCATGCATGCATAAACTTGACATATTTTAAAGGAATAACATTGATGAACTATACTACAATTGATTGTTCGGCTCAACTAATTGTTGTCTGGGTAGTATCAGTGTGACAATATGTTGAAAGTAAATGAACTGGTGGGTTTAACCTTCACTAGGCTGTAGATTGCTTTACATTTTCCAGTCTCTTCATTTCTCACATACTTAGCTAGGCTGCCAATTTATGTGTTGCAGCTTCTATGAGTATCTACTCAAGGCCTGGATACAGGGGAACAAGACTGAAGTAGTCACATTTTACAGGTAATGAACTTGGGATGTCCATTGCCCTTTGAAAATCAAGCATATTTTGCTGTATTTGTAAGAAGTTATTGATCCAACTGTCTTCTGTCACAAATCATGTTCTTGACTCTGCCTCTCACTGATGCACCAAGGGCATATTTTGTTGCCATAACTTGTGAAAGAAGCCAAAGTATATAAAATGGACTCGCATAGATCCTAAACCAAAATTGCAAATTTGGGACTATTGTCATTATTTAGAGAAATTAATTTTGCTATTCTCTAAGCTCTCCCCAGTTTTTTTTCTACAGAGCACTTGACATATGACAACGTGACTTTCTTCTATGCTCTTGTTGCACATGTCTTCTATTCAGTCTGATATGCTACAATCATCCAGCAAGCCCATTAAGCCTGCTTTTTGACCCCTATATCTTTAAATGTGTGTACAAATGGTGCATTCAGGGAAATGTGGGAGAAATCAATGAAAGGTCTTCAAAGCTTGATTAAAAAGTCAACGCCCTCATCTTTTTCATACATATCTGAGAAGCTTGGAAATGGACTCTTTGACAAGGTGCTATTTGGAAAGGAAATTTATTCAGGATTAGCTTAGTATGGCAAGAAAAAAAAAAATCTGATCTTGTCTCTTTTTCAGATGGATGAATTAGCATGTTTTGTTCCTGGAATGCTAGCTCTGGGTTCTTCTGGCTATGGCCCGGGAGAAGCTAACAAATTTCTGTCTCTTGCAGAAGAGGTAATTATTTAGAAGTATTTCTGTCAGGTCATTGCTCAATTTGACTATAAACCTTGGGAAGTTCAAATTTCTCAGGCTGCGATGACCTCATCTAGGGGGAATGGAAAGAAAAAAGTAAATGCAATAAAAAGTAAACCCTTGCAAAAGAGAACTGCTTCTGAAAGGCTCCTGAATTTTACTAAGTGACATAGTATTTTTCTAGAAACATAAACACCAAAGGATCTGTTAAAGTAACATGCAGTTCGTGTATATCATGTAAATGCATTTAGTATCATAGGAATTAGTGCTCATTATTCAAACAGGATAAATACTTCTAAAAGCTTAAGCTATTAGGTGGATGCATGGGAATGATTTTATATTTCTAAAACCTACAATTGGCCATCACTTGCTGAATTATTGGACCACAGACATTGCTTGTAATATTTTATCTGCGATTTATTGTTGACTGATTACTTATCCAGCCAAGAAACTAACTTACTGAAGATCTGGTCCCTTTCCCATTTGAATTTAAGAGTGCTTTGTTCAATTAAGCTGGTTGAGATTGGAACTAGATTATAGAACTTGAATTTTTTTGGTTGTTTGGGGATTGGAGGGGGAGGGAAAAGAAAGAGGTTAATTATTGAAATAAATATTTTTTTAGAGTGGGCTGTGCACTTGATCTTTTATTTATAACTTGATTAAAATCAATCAGTGGAGTAATGAAGAGTTAATAAGTTGCTAAATTATAACCTAATCACTTGCTAGGCAATACACTTACAGCTATCAAATTCTAATATCAGAACATAAATGCCAATGTTCTGACAATAAGGAAATAACTTTTACATGTTTAAGCTTGTGTGGAATTTTTCAGATTGCTGTTTGTAATGTCATACAATTCTTCATTTGTTTTATCACACTTCCATTATTCTTTTGGCTAGTAATATGTGCAGGAATTTGGTTATTGTTACATTTTTTTGTTTTATCATCATATCCATGCCAACTTCCAAATGGAAAACTTTGTTGTTGTTGTATCTTGAAATTTTTTTGTGAAGAATGCCTGGCAGCATAGGTGTTGACAACTATTTCTCCTATCCCATTCTTTCTAAACATCAGAAATGAATAATTCTGAAAGTGGTGTTACAACTTTTCTTGCCTTTTGAAAGTGGTGTTACCTAGGAGTTGGAACCATCACTCACTCAGAACAGATTAAAGAACTAGGTCATATCCTGTAGGCAGGTTGAAACATCTCTATCTGACCAAACCACACAGCCTCCAAAGTTTTAGATTTGATTGAGTAATATTAATTCTTTCCTGAAGAAGAAAAATTTTCGTTAATAACAAGTACTGACTAATTTGTGTCAGAAAATCATTGGTTTCAGTTGTGATTTTTCTTTCAAACCTATACCGATTTCCACTGCATCCTGTTTTGCAGCTTGCATGGACATGTTACAATTTCTACCAATCAACACCCACTAAATTGGCAGGGGAGAACTATTACTTCCGCAACGGAGAGGTTTTAATCTTTCAATATCATATTTTTCTCCAAATTGCTAAGATGTTATGTGCTAAGGTTAAGAAATTTGTAGGATATGACTGTTGGTACCTCGTGGAATATCCAAAGGCCTGAAACAATTGAGTCACTGTTCTACCTGTGGCGATTCACTGGAAACAAAACATACCAAGAATGGGGTTGGAATATTTTCCAAGCATTTGAAAAGAACTCTCGGATTGAAACAGGATATGTTGGACTCAAAGATGTAAGAAATTCTTAAGCCCATTGAGTATTTTCGCCAAAATAATTTGCTCTCTTAGCCCTGGAAAAGCTATGCATGCATTGCCAAGTATTCTTGTTTTGTTGTGAAGAAATAATTGTTGCCAAAATGTCCTAATAATCTTCACAAGAGGAAAACCCTGAAGAAATTGGTGGTATGAGATCATCACAAGTAATGTATGTTCTATCAAGAATTGATTGGACTCATAGCTTTCTCTTTTATTTATTTATTTATTTATGAGGAATATTTTCTTCTGCATTATAAAGAAAGTTATTATCCAATAAGAATTTGCCTGTTTTATACATTGTGCACTACAAAACATAACTAAACTATGGTAAATACCCAGGTGAATAGTGGTGCCAAAGATAATATGATGCAGAGCTTCTTCCTTGCAGAAACGCTTAAGTACCTTTATCTCTTGTTTTCACCTCCATCAGTCATCTCTCTTGATGAATGGGTGTTCAACACGGAGGCCCACCCTTTAAGAGTTGTGACTAGAATGACTGATCAAGAGGAAATGAGTGTGGACCAAGAAGAGAAATTTCCACATCATTTGCATGGTAGAAAGGAAGGCCGAATGGATTATAAGTAGGTAAGAATTGTTGCTTAAGGATTATGCTAGGCAAACCCTGACGGATAGTTCCCTACTCTTGAGTTTCAACTTGGTGCTGTGTGACAGCATTTTGTCATTGTCTTTGCATGAGAATGATCCATCATTTTGATTGATGATTGTGCAGGGGACTACTTGTCCTGCTTTTTTTTCAACATACAGTTGAGTTGTCTGTCACCTCCAGTTGTGATGTGGTGAAGAATACTAGGAAGCTTTGTTTCTTGGTGTTGTAGTAGGGTAAATGCAAGTGTAAATGCCTATGTAGAAATAGAGGCCACCCTACTTAATTTTTAATAATTTTTTACATGTCTGTAAATACTTATATCAGTTGACCATTTTCAGGAATATGGTGAAATTGTGAGATGTAAGCTATTCAGTTTTGAAATTTTCAGATTTTGTGAAATTTTCAGATTTTGTGGTTCTTCCAATTCAAGATTGGGTGTGGTTGAGTTCTACCTTGGGTTAAAACTTCCCGATATTAATGCTCAATAGATGTAACTTAGATTGTTGAGCAGCACTGCTGCCAATAAGAATGATAATTCTTACAAGTCCTTTTGACGATATTTTTTTGCTGTGCATGATCCATGATGCTTGTTCTTGTGGTTATACCAAGTCTGCTGTGTATCTGTGATTTGCTATTTAGATACGAATTGTATACCGTCAAAAGTCCTGTAAGTTTATAGCCCACCCCAACAAGGTTGAGTGAGATTAACTTGTGGCTGATGTAAATAAATGAGATGAATAAAGAGAAATGGAATCTAGACATGAATATCGACTTGGTTTTTCTATTTATTACTAGAACATCGAAGACTTGGTTATCTTATATATAGAGATGTTTGAAAATGCGAAAATATAAAATTGCTGTACTAGAGTTTCTTTTTGGTCAAATATGATTTGATTTCAGCCAGGAAAACAACCTGGCCTAACAACAGTAGGCCGGGCCCAAACAAAGCAGAGTAGAGTTTCAAAGTGTTATAGCTAACGAGATGAGCTGCAGAGTAGAGTGTTTTTGTTTTCCTACATGTGAAAATGTAAATGATTCAAATAATAGGCTGGTCCATGAAGTAAACTGTCAACCATATTATGGTATGAATACCAAGTCCAAATTGATGGTAAACCTCCATAAGAGTCCCAGTGCTTATCATTACTGCAATCTCACCTAAAATGTAAGAACTGCTACGTACGTACCAATTGAAACAGGCACTTCATACTGATTTCTTTATTTATTTTTGGAGTTGAGGATGACTAAATATTAAATTACAATGTACTCTGATGTTATGTTAGAAAATTAGGGCCTAACCACTTCCAAAGGCTAAGTCGTAAGGTAAATATTGCCTTAATCATTAAGTTGTATTTTGGTTATATTTATAATTGATGTGAGACTTACGTTTAGAATCAGTAATAATTAATATCCCTTAAATGTATACGACACTGTGTTAGACCTGTTAAGCAGTATAGAGTTGGCAAACTCCAAAACTAAACCACGGAATATTCCATTGCTCTCACTGTCAAAAGTTCGAGAAAGTGTTGGCACAAAAGATAAGAACAAAAAAATGAGAGATTTAGAAGCTCAAGTAAAGAGACATTCCTACCCAAAAAGCATAAACAAAATTGAAATAAAAGTAACCCATGCATCCTTACCAACTCAGCTGCAATAATGACAGTAAGAGTGGAAGTGGAGTCTTTTTATTAAAGGGGAAAAAGCTTAAGAAGAACTATAATGACAGAAAAGGATCACTCATCTTATAGTTTCTTAAAATTTCTATGAAAAAATGAAGGTAGACAGAATGATATTAAGCATATTTAATTCTTCACTAAAGAATGTGCATTCTATAGGTGACGAGAGTAGCAAAAAGTGTGAAAGTAGAATCTAGTACTATCTCTTGAGAGAAGTGATGGTTTTTGCAGTGGCAAAGAGAATCCTTGTTTGGGGAGAACTTGAAAAGGTGAGCCGTGATAGAAAGAGAGAGAAAGAAGAGGGCTTGTGTCAGCGATATAGCAAGCGTTTTATTCAAACTTGAAAGTAACTTGTTTGTTTGTTGTAACATGAAATAATATAATTTTTTTATGGGCACTAAGCTTTGGCTTCATTCCCTTTGGCGTTTTCCCATGCCCCCTAAAGTCATACCTTATTCAGTTCTTTGCTCTTAACTCTTACTCTATATTATTATACAAAACCTGACCTTGCATGCATTCTTTGGGCTATAAATAAACACTCAATTCTATGAGACCAAAACACTTTCCCTTCTTCTGTCCCCTTGGTGGAAATTCATTGGTTTTGTCCATTTATGCTTATTGCTTGCGCATGTAAGATAGATAGACAGAGAGAGAACAAAGTGAAGCTGGTTGCTTGAGCATTAAAGATACCAAAATAAAGATACGAGAAAAACTTTTCTCGATTTGATCCACTATCCAATGATTTAAATACAGAGATCAATGTTAATTACTAGATAAAGTGGGATCTAAAAAAAGGTGTAAAAGGTAGGTGAAGCTTTTTGACCATAATAGTGGTGTGTAGTGTGTACAGTAGCTACTTTTTATGCTTAATTTTGTTACTGTTAAGCTTTTGCCTCAACATTACTATGTTGCGTACATCAAAGAGCTGTGAGTTGGTCAGGCCCATAACGACTTGATTCCCCTTTTTCTATTTTCATTTTAAGGCTAACCGCGCTTCAAGTTGTCCTCTATGTATGATACTCTTCTTCAATTTTTCTAATTACTACATTCGTAAGCAAACTTGTAAAATAGTAATAAAAAGATAATGATATTATTATAATGGGTAAAAGAATCAAAATAACTATAGGGTATTTCAAAATCTGGCCATCTTAACGAGTGACCAGATTGGACTTCAAAATAACAGTAACTAAATTCCAAGGTGCAATGAATATGTCTTTTCAAGCTTTGGCATTTCCTCCTCAAGATAAGAAGAACCGCATGCCTTGTCATAGACCGGGTCAGTGACTCTTTGCATTACACATTGGGAAGACCAATATCATATACCTTGTTTTATAAGAAAAAAAAAGTTCAAGGTTTTAAACGTTTAAAACTATAACTATACCCATATTTTAGTTTCTAGTGATTTTTTTCATCTACATCACGACGTTTGTTGTTAATTCATTATTGAAGAATACGAAAATGTTTTTAATGAAAAGTATTTATAACTTCATAGAGACATGTATTTCTAAACTTTTATTATTATTATTATTACTATTATTATTATTATTATCATCTCTGGAAGGCAAGGTAGTATTTTTCATGGTCCAAATAAATACATAAAGCTGAAAGCAGCGGCATGATTGAGTTGGAATGTGGACAAAAAGGAAAGACAGTTTGAAAACAACGTCAACTCTCAATTGTTGTCAATGTCACGCCCTAACTGTCTCAGAATTGTATGGGACAGGTTTCAGGGTTTGCTTCAGTGACATGAAATAATTCAAGACAACAATGCGTACCCTTCATTGCTTACATATTCTTATTCTCTTCTGCTGTATCGATTATATTGAACTGAAATGAATAATACACGGAATCTTTCAGGGATTTCATTCCCTCCACACATTTCTCTAGCATTGTATTCCTCTGCATGCCCTTCTTTCCTTTCACATTTTTGGATTGAGATGAAAGAAAGTTTGAAATGCTACTCTTCGTGATGGATGCAATTCGCTTTGGAAACTATGATTTCGTATATATTGTCCTTATTGTACTTGTACATTGGAGTCATAAATCTTTTTGGCAAGTGTGATCAAATTTGTGTTTCGAATTAGAGGGTTTATGACTGATACATCTTTATTAACGTCATGAAAGCATGTAATTTCTGTAACATGCGGGAAAGTGACAGAAGGAACAAACTATACTTCACCTCTTTCGGCTAAGGGTTAACTAGCCTGAATTGAAAGTGACTAGACTTTATTTTCATGAAATTAATAACTTAATGTTGAATTTCCCTAACCCTAGCTCATTAGAGGCTGCCACAAGTAGTCCCTGATTAACCAAATCCTGATTTAATATTAAGGATGATAAAGCTAAAACTCCACAGTATCAATATATAATAATTTTTTGTATTACGTAGTGTTTAATCACATGGTATAAAACATTATATCATTTAAGATAATAATATTTCATGTTTGGTGAGGAGTTATACAGTATTATATAATAAAAATGTCAATTTTATAAAAATTATCATTTACTTAAAATATATAATGTTTATCTAAATTTGTTAAATTTCAATAAAAAATGAAGGGCAACTTTTCAATATAAAAAATTTGTCACACACAGATAAAAAGATTTTGTTAATTGGTATAGTATTTCTTAAATGGAAATCGAATTGCTAACATATAGATATTGAGGACTTATATTAACAATATATTTTTGGTACACAAAGTTTTAGGTGATATAATCGCGTGGTATATATATCATATTGATTTATTTTATCATTTATAATATCATGTTTTAATCGTGCTCTGAGCTAGTGGGGTGTGCGTGTTCAAGGGAGACGTACGTTGGCCCCTCAAAATGCTTTAGGCTAGTTCAAGATCATGATTAATCATTAGACATTTATCTTTCATTATGTTGTGTGATAATATTATTTTTCTAAAAGGAGTTATTAATGAATGAAGGACAATGATTGGAAATAATATAATAATTATATTAACCTGGCTAAATTATTAGAATTATATATCAACCTAGTCATTTCCTTTCTCCTACTTCTATCACATTTTAGTTGTAGCTTTATCATATCGTGCCTGATTTTTAGATTTTATTTTTCTTTCTTCGCAAGAACACTGATGTTTTATTTTCTTACCTCGTGATACAAAATTTTGGTAAAACACTGAAAGTTTCACTTATATCCTTATTTTTTTACGTTATTTTTATGACTATTTGTAAACTTAATTTTAATATCATTTTACAAAATTTTGCAAAGTTTCACTTATACAAAATTTTATCATTTTACGTTTTTTTTACTCTGGAAAGAAGTGTGGATAAAACTAACAAAGTTTTCTACTTATCATATTAAATGTGTGTTTGAAAATTTGTTAAAAAAACTTAAAATATAAACTTAATACAAAACTTATAATTATAACAACGTTAACATGAATACAAACATGCACCACATTTTTTTTAATTTGATTAAAATATCATCACATGCCAATGTCCTTGAAATTTTAGGAAGCTGACAGACACGTTGCCACGAGATCCAAAGCTGTAAATGGTAATCTTATTTATGCTCATGCTCAAGGGCATGTTTAATTACTATAAAGGTGGGTAAAAGGAGGCTAATGTGCAGTGTGTAGATGAATAGAATATATATGCAAGAAGATCAAAGTAGTAAGTGAGAGGTCTATTCATCAACCAACATTCTGTAAACAAAAAATGCATTATTTCTGAAGTGCCAACCAAGTCTGTCAAACCTCACGGTTTTTTTGAAAGGTCTATTTTCAGCCCAACAGAGACACACATTCAGAGTTTGTTTGTTCTGAGTAGTTGCTGACCTATTTTGTTACCTTGTATAGATATTGATAGCATAGCTAGGCTTTGTTTTGTTGTGTTTCTCTTATATGCTATTGCACTTCAATTTGTCTATCAATCATGTTGTTATGGACAAGTGAGCCCAGAGAGAGCTTTTTGTACATCAATTATCAACTTACTGCATGCATATATATTCGGACATTTATTTACTTATGTGTGACCATCTTTGTGTCACAATTTTCTTGGTCTAACTGTCAGACCAAAAGGTTATAAAAGGGATACCCTAAAGAGAATAAAATCACTAGGCTGGTGTTGATTCGTTTTCAAAATATAATGTTGCTGAATAATTATAGTACCGTTGCCAGAAATTTGGGAGTTTAATTAGTTGCTTTAGTATTGCATCGTTTAAACAAGTTTTCCTATGTTTTATACAAACAGTTGTTGGGATTTTAAAATAAGTCCATGTCTAACACTAAGAATAGGATTAATTCACGAAAGAATTGGAACGGATTCATATACGATAAAAATCATGTCCATTGCTAATTTATGATGACTTTAATGAACATTATTATAATTATTACAAGTTAAGAGTTATTAGAATGATGTAGGAAATAGGGATCAATAACATTATTATAAAAATCCAAAAAAGTAAAGATGGAATTGAGAGATAGAAAGAAACTAATATGCAAATGCACCCGTCCACGTCAACAATATTTGATGCTTCCCAAAGAATATAGCTGAGCTGAGAATGGGTGTATGTGCAAAATTACTGACATAAAAAGACTGGAGATGCAGGGGATCGAACCCTGTACCTCTCGCATGCAAAGCGAGCGCTCTACCATTTGAGCTACATCCCCATGCGTAAATTGTTACTGAATTAGAACATTTATTGTCAATATTCTTGAACATGCTATCTTCTTTAGGATGCATAGTCCATACACTCACAATTACCCTTTATTTTGTTTGACAGGGATTTTATAATAGAAATGTTAATTTCCTTATTTAATGTATCATATTCACTAAAGTAGGGAATACATAGTTTTCTTTATAACTGATCTCAGGACATATTAGTTATTCTAATTCTTTTTATTAAGAATGAATATTATTATGATAATTTATATGGTGCTTTCTAAATTAAGATAACATTTTATTGGTTAAATTTAATCAATTATAATGTCTAATCTTGCTATAAGATGTCATAGAAATTACTTGTTAGCTATTATTATTGTGTTTATAAATTTAAAAAGACATTATATATTTTTGTAATTAATGAATTGTTTATTTTCTTATTTATTGACACAATAACAAATATAATCATCAAATTTTGTTTTATAAACAATTAAGTTTTAATTTCTATATTTGCATTTTCATACGTTTCGGTTTATGTTATTATAATACTATTAATAAAAATTATATTCCATTGTGTTATGATTAATCATCACGAAAAATAATTTTTAAACAATATTTTTGACAAAAAAAATTATAAAACACTCATAATTTTATCATATTATTATTATTATTATTATTATTATTATTTCTTTCTTTTAAATTCTATTGGCTAAATTTAGTTAAATATAAACTAATTTTAAAAATAATTTAAATTTTTACATACCATATTAATAACTGACATAAACGTGATTTATCTTGATTTAATGATTATAAATATATAAATATATTTTTTCTCAAATTAAAATTTTTTATTTCTTTAATTTGTTTTTATATTTAATAAAAGAAAATCATCTTTATTATAATTTGGAATACACATTTTATTATATTTTTCTTTTTTAATATGTTTGATTTTACTATTAATTACAATGATGATATTATTAAATATTTTATTTTTTTATTTAAATTTTACTTAAATTTGAAAATACTAGTTACTTTGTTGATATTTAAACAAACTAAAGGTAGTGATTACTCAATTCATACTTATATATAATATTTTTAATCGGAACTATATAATATTTTTACTCATTGAAAATAACTTGACTAGCTAGCTAAAATTGACCAATCTGAAAGTAAGGCTTCAGCATGGTTACTTAACCCACAATTTATACATTAGGTGCCATAGAATCCCTTTTTATATCATATTCAAAGAGAAAGAGACAATATAAGTGGAAAGAAGTCTTCAAGCATCTTGGCTTGTATCTCATTTTTTCCAAGAAATCATTCTCTCTATATTCTTATTAATTCTAGATAGCTTTTCTAATTATATATAGAAGCACTTTGTTGATTTATCTATGTATTCTTTAGCGAAAGGAGTATATGTGTGATAAAACAAAAGAGAAAGAAAGAAAGGGATCCACGACATTTTTATGGGGATTAGTGAACAAAGAGAGAGTGTGGCAGCAATGATGGCTTAGGTTGTCATCGTTTTGCATGCAATATAGAAAGATGAGCAGAGAAAGAAAGAAACATATATACTTTCATGACTTTCCCTTTTCTGTTCTTCCCTTTCACTTTCTTTGCTTTACTACGGTCACCCACTTTAATCAGTCTCTTAGATTTCAGTAACAAAAGCTTCCTTCTCCTTTCTCCTTTACCTCACTTTTACTTTCCATTCATCATCTGTCTGGTTTTCTACCGCAAATAGTGAGTTGCAAGCTATAATCTTATACCTTAAGAATCGTGTTATTTATAAGCATGTGAAGGAACTATGCACAAACAATTGCCCTACTTTATATATATTGCTAAAGTCATATAGCTTAGACAAATAACAATTTTTTTCATCTTTCTTTAAGTTTTGTTATTGAGATTTGTTCTTTTCATTTTATTATAGTCTAGTTAAAAGCCAAGAGTGAAATTTACTCTAACTTGCTTAATTATCAATAAAACACGTATAGAATCGTAGTTGACATTTTCTTTGATCAATTCAAATAAAATAAAATTCACTTATCTATATCCATTTGTTACAATCAATATTTCTCGACCATAAATGTTCATAAAACTGTTACTTCAAAGTTCAAGTTTTAAAAAATCATTTGACGATGTAAAAATATTATTTTTGTTCACAACGCACACACAAAAAAATTCATATACTAATGATTTGTCATTAAATTTTTTTTAATAAAAGATATTAATATGAACATTATGAGTCTAATAATCGTATGGTTTATTATATTAATTAAAAACGAAATAATATCAGAAGTTAATATATACTGTTATATTATTATTATAATATTTTTTTATAAATATAAATTTACAATGGTTATATTCATGATTTAATATTTATTAAAATCAAATAGAAATTTGTAAATGAATTTTTTTTGTAGCGTAACGGTGTAACAATAATCTTAAATATTACGAACCTAGACATGTAAGTTCCTCTCAACCTCAAAACCACAAAGATGAATCTTATAAGAACGGAATAACATAGAAACTCTCATTGTCCCTGTACGATATCAATATTCCATTAATATATATTTTATCTGCTTGCATAATTGCATACCCGTTCATCTTTATTGAGTTGGCTCGAGCTTACGACGAACTGATTTATGACGTTATGAGAATAATGTATAATATAACTTATCCTATGACTTTTTCGAATGTCAGGTTAATCATCATTGTGTCCCATGACATCACAAACCATAAATATCCTATAAAAACACAACATGTAATTCAAGATCGAGTTGTATACTTGTTAACAATATTCCACTAAGAAAAAACACACACACATACACGAAGAAAGAATATAACCTTGTGATATACAATTATAGCCAGGAGACAAGAATAAAGGACAACTGAAGTTTATATATCACGACCACGGAGTTGTAGTGTGAAGTTGTATACAAAACTGTGTGTTTTAGGGAATAAAGGGCCGGGGGGCAAAAAGAGGTTTACACATTTTTTTTTTCTTTTTCGTTTTGGAAGAATCTTGAAAAACCGAAAGGTATAAATTATATTCTTTTTTAATGCTTTCAAACTCATCAAGAAAGAAGAACATTCTCTTATTGTCAAGTGATTTATTGCTATAAACCAAGGATTTGGCTTCTCTTTCTTTTTTGAATTATTTTATTTTATATAACTAAAATGTTGCAAAATAGGTGTAATTTGACAAGATTTTCACTTGTAGCTCAAAACTAGAACAAGAAATTAATCAACAATACAACTTTAATGATAATGATCGAAATGTTGACAGTAACAAACATTGATGTGTCATTAGCTAATGGACCAAAAATATGAAGTGTTGAAATTACGTTTGTTAATGTAACATTTGTTTTCACTGATAGTTTAACTTCAATAATAATAAAAAAGTTATACGAAAAGAGACTAATTCAACAACAAATCATTAGTATATGTATTTTTTTTTTTTTTTTGGCACTTCTGGAATGGCCCTATATTTTCAGAACTCTAAGTTTTGCCTTGGCAAGTTCCCATAGAAAGAATTCCCAGTAAGTTAAATCTGGCAAGAAAAAGGAATACAGTGTTTATCAGACAAGATTTCCACTGTGTTATATATTCAACTATTCCAGAAGATTTTGTTCTTTTGTTTTTCCTGCTTGTTCACTCATTTGGCTCAGGTTAAGGTGTATGCATGGCTCAACTCTCCCTCGATAATGCCGATTAAACTTTGGAGAGCACTACCTGCAAGATCTGGGCTATTATTATAATATGTGCTTGTGTAGTCTATTTTTATAAGTTATGTACAACGATGAATATGTCAACAAGTAACTAATATTAACAATGTTATGAATTATTAAATAATTACGATTTTTGATATATACTTCAAATAATTTATTATGTATTTTAGGATTTATTCATTCTCAAAAGGTAATTATAACAAATTTTTGTAATCAGCAAAATCCGAATCCAAATATATCATATCATATACATACAGTATGAGAGTAAGAGAGAGAGAGAGAGAGAGAGCATACAGTAAAATAGTATGATACAGGATATATTATAGGGTGTGTTTCTGGCGACATTTATTGTATAAAGTTGCACGCTAGGCCTTCTTTTCACCTCCCCAAAAAATTTCTATATCATAACTTTTAGAGTCAGGAATGACTGGGAATTTGGTGACTTATGGAGATGAGAGATTTGAAGTATAAGAATCAAAGGCTCTGCTCTGCGACGGGCTTTGGAACTTGTGGGCTCCATTGTCCTTGCATTGCATCTGTGGATCCCACCCTTTCACATGAAAGGTGGAGCCGTAGAATGTTTTTCCTTTAACATAAAGAAGCACTGCCTCTGTCCTTCATGTTTATGTTCATTGTAAGCAAATCTTGTGTGTTCATCAAAATATACAAACAGAACATTACCTTTTTATGCGATATCATATAAAGGAATTATTTGATATGTACGTCTCTAAGACAGGTAAAATTAAGTAAAAAAAGTTTACAGAATTTTTTAAAAATTAAAAATGTATATTTATTTTTAATATTAATTTTTTCTCATACCCAAAACTAATTAGAATATAAATATCGACTATATCAGGTTATGCCCGGCTGACAAAGGTTGAGAACTGGAATGTACAAATATATATATATATATATATATATATATATATATATATATATATAACAGTTTTATTAATATTAATTTTAAACTTAATTATAGATATATAAAATCAATAATTTTTTTTATTAAAAATATAAAAGTATAATAAATAATTTTATTTTCAATAAATTTTACTTTTTATATATTTAAATCAATTCTAAAAATTAATGTTAATTTAATATTTGAATTTAATAAATAAATTGTTTAGAGGTCTACATTATTTTTTCCCACCCAGTTAATCAAATGGTTTTAGTTTGGTCTGTAAAATTAAATCTAGTTGGTTTAAGAAGTAAAAACTGTTACTCGTTAAGTAAAATTCGAGAATGAAGAAAATAGACATGAAAATAAATTGGATTGAATTATTTAAGGGCCTAAAATAAATTGAATAAGAGGACAACTACATATAGATTCTACTTGATTGAGAAATCATACTTACGTTCTTCACATATCCTTTATTTTATTATTTATAAGAGTATTTTATATGTAGTTCGTGCATAAAAATAGGGAAAGTGAGTGTAATTTTTTAAAAAAACATGACAATCATCAATGCGTAAAAAAATATATAATAAAATAAAAAATTCAAGTATAATTTTCTAATTAAATAAAATATAAGTATAATTTTCATAAACTTCAAAAGAGACGGTTATAATTATTTCAAGAATAAAAATTTCTAATAATGACAAAAGAAGCTTAGATAATTTATACAAATTAAAACCTTGTTGCTATTATTATAAAAATAAATAAACAAAAGCTGTTTTTTTATCGCTTATGTAGAGTGATTTTTCTGCGAATACATGATCTATTAACTACAATAATTCATAAAAAAGTAAGATATATTAAAATAAAAAAAGAAAACAATGAATCACTGAGATTGTTTTAATTTTTTATTGAATTTTTACACAAAAGCGAGCATGTGCTGATGCAAAATTTACTTTATATGAAACGCGTGTTACTTAAAATGATCAGGGATTTATTTTTTAAATAAAACATTAAATTTACATTTTATGAATAGAAAATAAATTCTTAAGTTGTGTTTGATAATAAATTTTAAGATTTTTATATTTGTATAATTAAAAAAAGTTTTTAAAATACTATAAAATTTTATTTATATAATTTTTATATAAATTAAATAACTTATTTTTAAAGAGAATTCAAAATTTTTTATGATACTAAACGTTTCTTATTATTATTTTCGTATTTTTCAAAGTTTTAACATTAACACGACCTGGGGATATAAGTTTTACCAATGTCTCGTTACTTTAGCATATATAATGGATTCAAAACGTATCATTTTTCCTTTTATCAAATTTATCCCTTTGATGATTGCAAGTGCAGATCCAAAAGATTGTCATGGATCAGTTAAGCTATTGATGTATGAATGGATTTATGGGTCGTGATTGTGATCAATTTAGGTAAAGCAACACATCATCCCTAGAAAAATATACCTTTTGGCACTTGTGGTCATCAAATATTATCAAAAACTCTTGGTTTAATGAGGTACATCTGAGCTTGTCTTTTCTATCAAATTAATCTATAGGAGCTCCCAGCTGTGAATAAGTACTACATAACCCTAGGAGCTGTCGACCATATATAGGTCGTCACACACTTGTACTCCATTTTCCTTTCTTTCTTTTTAGAAAAATGGGAATAATGACCCTTTTCACAATAAAAGGTGTGCAATTGTAAATTCCAAATCGAATGTGGAATTGCTTCATATTTAATTTGCCTTAAGAAATTTGTGGTAAAATGTTGTTAATTACTGCTAATGATTACTCCATTGTCAATAAGCCCTTTGTAACACCCGTGGCCTGATCTGTCTCAGTTTAATGAACCCTAAGTTTACTTTCAGGCTTTATTGAAAATCTGTTTGTGAACATGCAGACCGAATCATTCGATTGAGTAGCAACACTCATTTTCTATCACAACGAGTAAACTTCACATTTGCAATTAATCCATAAAGGGATCCTTTTCTTCCAACTAGAGAAATCCTATTGTCTTCCTCACTTTTCAAACTTCAAAATATAATGTTCCAATGATTTGAGCACCCTCTTTCAATCAAAACCACATCCTTTCTGTTTTGCTAAAGAGTAGGCACTGATGACCCCAAAATGAGTGAGCCTCATTATTACCTATTTAGTAGTGCTATGTCTTTAATTGGAAGAAAAGATATAAAGAGTGCTCAAAGAACGTATACAGGTGCCCCCAACCCCCATCCCTAGAAAAAACCATCAATAACACATGCCATGGTATATATATGTGTGAAATTATTTTTTACATTATATAATTTGAGAAATCTAATTGTGAAGTCATGTAATGTAAAGTTAACAATTTATGCACTAAATTATAAATAAATCAAATATTCACAGAAATATAATTTTAATATTAACATTGTTTCATATTTTAAATGTTTAAAATTTAAAATCACAAATCACTTAATTATTTTTAAAAAATATATGAATTTATATTTTATCCTTATTACATTTATACTATTTTCATTCTCACTTAAAAGAACAGTCTTTTAACAGTCTTTTCATTTAATACATGGCATACACATATACTGCTCACGGTTTTAAGGTTTTTAACTTCTCACAGCAAGTAATCTGATCATATATACGAAGCCTTCAATCACGTGACAAGTGTGAACGATAAATTAAGGAATGTAATAAAAAAAAGATTAAAAATATACTAACATTACTTAAATATTCAAAAAATCGAAGTTATTCTTGAACATATTATATAATCTCGATATATTTTTATAATTAAATTTTTGTATGTCTTTCTATCACATCACCGTCTTATTCATCTTTTTTCTCTTCCCATTTCTTTAAAGCATAATAAAAAATATATACAAAACTATTATATAATTAGCATTTCTAATCTTAGAATTTACGTGACATAATACTTCCAAGATGAAGCTCTCCCTCTAGACCTTAGTCCTTTTGAAGTTTTGTTATCTTCATTTTCTTTTAGAAATTTTAAGTTTAAAAGCAAAGGCTCTAATGATTAATTTTTCTCATCATACGAATCAAGCTTCGAATCTTGCAAGGGTCAAATTAATGTGACTACGTGAGGACCCATATGCTTCCTTCACGTACAGTTGGTCAAAGCTATGTCTAATCCTGCCTTCTCAGTAACTATTTTGCATGGGAAGATATCAAGAGTGTAAATATTGAAGTACCAAAAGGTGAAAATGCAATTCAGCAAACATCGTAGAATAAAAAAAATATTTATATGGTTCATAAATATTAATATAAACCTATTTATTTTTACATCTGTTTTCTATCCATTTATTTCTCAATCATATCGTTTATTATATTTATAATAATAGTATTCACTTATGCATACATTATCTTCCCTGTGTTTTTCGTTTCTTTTTAATCTTTTTTTCATGTTATACCAAACCAATCCTGCACTTTTTCTTCTTATTTTGTATTATATGAATATACTTTAGTGAGCATAAATGACATTTTTTTCTTGTATTTATTATGGTTTTTATTCTCGTTCTTTTTATATCTCTCTCCTTCCATAAGTACATACAGCTCTCAAGAGTGTGAAACCACCTTTATCCACATTTACGTTAGGGGCTTCCTATCAAAGAAACCAAATTATGATAATTAGGTCGCTGTCGAGATCTGTATATATTGTTTCCCTATTTTGTTTCTTCCTTTAAATTTAATCACGTATGATTCTGTTCTGATTATGTTAATTATTTGAATTCCCTCTCGCATAACATAATTCTTATCTAAGAATTTAAGATATATATAGACTCACACACGCCATCTCGAGATCCTACCTTTCATACATCTCGATAAGAATCTAGTCTAGCAAAGACAAATAAAGCTTTTACCTCAAATGAAAAATAAGGGAAAAAAAAAAAGGAGTTACATTAAGAAAGCAAAAAAGAAATATAAAGTCAAATTTAATAAGATGGAGTACTAGTCAATGGTGAGGGGTAAAAATATTATAACAAAGTAGTAAAATAGTTACACTGCTAAAAGTTGATACTTAAGCTGTTGCAGAACGTGTTTTCTAGCTTGCAAGAAATCACACAAATTAAACACAGGCATAGAGTGAGCATTAAATAAACAAAAGGGTGAACGCAAATGGGTGTCCATTACAACAGTATTGATCAATTTTGCTTCCTTTATTTGGTAACAGAAAAGGTTTGTTTAAGTGGGTTGTTAGAATGGGAGATGAGATTAAGACAAAAGGTGATTGCAGTTTGCAGGAAGAGAGAGAAGTGAGGCTGAAAAAGAACCAATAATGCTAACAGAGGATAGCAGACACAGTGGGATGCTTTTTTGATACTTTGGGGAATAAAATACTGTCTCTCTACGAGGATTGGCGTGAAGAGAGAGACCCCAAGCCGGCTATCTAATATTGGACCTGTGCAATTGTGCATAATCTATGTCTATATATACTAGCTATATACAAATGAGTCAAAAAAATGTAAAATATGATCTACCACTTAGCTTTTTAAAAGAAAATAAAAATGAAAATCTTTCATCACACTGGCTTGGCTCTTTCCCCTTTAGTAACTTTTTTTGAATTTCTCTTCCCTGTCTATTCAAAAGATGATGTGGAAAAGGGTGGGAATTAGCTCTGTGAGTCCGAGTAAAAATTTTGAATTGTGGGTCCACGTTAATGTAATATCTAATTTCCTATGCTAATTCATTTGTTTACAATTAACTAGCAGAAAAGAACACAACAATGTCATTTAATCCCCAGAATTATAGTTTGTCTGGCCCTTTGTACTATGATAATATTGATTAACAAGATAAAAAAAAATGCATGCACATTATTGTTGCAGCTAGTAGATAGATGAATAGCCGCATATGACCGCAATCTTCAGCTCTTCATACACATGTTCATAAACGCATGATGCTCTTCTCACATACATAAGCTTACATCGCCTTCACCAAGTTTCTAAATTAGTAGTTAAGTATAAACAAGTTACAGCTTAAAATTATTCAATAGTAAGTTAATCGAACTAACTTAACTCATATGTATGTAATTATAAATATATATACGTAAACTGTATTATATTATTATTATTATTATTATTATGTGCATGAAGCAGCTCAAATTATACAAGTATATTTTAAAAGGAAGAAAACGACTACTAATATAAGTAACTTGTTTCTGATTAACACAACAAATAAACGTCACGTATCAGAGACCAGAAAACAAGTAATGGCAGGAACACACGTTTAAACTAGGGAGTGAGAGAGAGAGAGAGAGAGAGAGTGGAGAAGGCGGTGAAGTAGAAATAAAAAAGGTGCCCCTTTAAAGTTTAAACTAAAACCAAAAGAGAATTAAAGAAAAAGAAAAGAATAAAAATGATGAGTGACGAGAAGTATAAAGAAGGTTGTGAGGCTTAGTTTCAGGTATTATTTCTAAAGCCAAACGACTCACTGGAGCTTTCTCTCTCTCTCACTCACTCACTTAGTTCCACGTTCCTCTGATCGAAAGAGGGGAGCAAAACAGGCTTCCAAAGTCACCTGAGAACAGAAAGAAAGAGGGAGGGGTGTTCGGAAAGAAAGAGAAGTATAAGAAGAGAAAGAAGAAGAGAGTGGTTGTGAATTAGAAAAGGTTTGAAAACAAAGGGGTGGTGGAGAGGGGGGTGGTGTTGACCAAGTTATGCGCTCAGGTGTTTGTGCATTACAGCAGACCCTCACAGCTGAGGCTGCTTCAGTGTTGAAGCACTCTCTGGGGTTGGCTCGTAGGAGGGGCCATGCACAGGTCACTCCTTTGCATGTGGCTGCAACTTTGCTCAGCCTAAGAGCCAGTTCTTTGAGAAGGGCTTGTTTCAAATCTCAGCCTCACCAAACTTCACATCCTCTTCAATGCAGAGCTCTTGAACTGTGTTTCAATGTGGCTCTCAATAGACTCCCAACAACACCTTCTCCTTTGATCCACACTCAGCCTTCTCTTTCCAACGCTCTCATTGCTGCACTCAAAAGAGCACAGGCTCATCAGAGAAGAGGATGCATAGAGCAACAGCAACAACAGCCTCTTCTTACTGTCAAAGTTGACTTGGAACAGCTCATCATATCCATTCTTGATGACCCTAGTGTTAGCAGGGTTATGAGAGAGGCTGGATTCTCTA
Source organism: Abrus precatorius (assembly GCF_003935025.1). Lineage (NCBI taxonomy): Eukaryota > Viridiplantae > Streptophyta > Magnoliopsida > Fabales > Fabaceae > Abrus > Abrus precatorius. The sequence goes on along the minus strand of NW_020874428.1, from coordinate 32,679,727 downwards.
GCACTGCTGTTAAGAACAATATAGAGGACTCTTCAGCTCCTTTTCAGTGTTACAACAGTTCTGGTGGTGTATTTTCTTCTCCTTGTTCACCTTCTTCTAGCGAGAACCATAGGGAAACAACCATCAACCGTACCAGTTTCAGGCACACTCATCATCATTTCTTAGCTGCTTATACTTCTGAGTTCAACCCTGCAGTTCTCTTTTCTCCACCAAAGAATGCTCCTTTGTGTCCCATCATTGATGCAGCCTCTTCCAACAAGGAAGATGTCAGGCTTGTTCTTGATATCCTCTTGAGGAAGAAGAAGAAGAACACTGTGATAGTTGGTGACTCGGTGTCATTAACTGAAGGCCTTGTGGTAGAGCTAATAGGAAGGTTAGAAAGATCAGAAGTGCCTGATGAGTTAAAGTCAACCCGTTTTATCAAATTCCAAGTTTCGCCTGTTTCTTTGAGGTACATGAAAAGAGAAGAAGTTGAAGTGAAACTCTTGGAACTGAAAAGGAAAGTAGATTTCATTGCATCAGGAGGAGGGGGTGGCATTTTTTATATCGGAGACCTTAAATGGACAGTGGAGGAGGCAACTTTCAATGAAAAAGAAGGGCCCCCAGATGGAGAAGTTTCTGGTTACAATCCAGTTGATCATGTGGTTTCAGAAATTGGAAAGTTATTCTGTGACTGTGGAACCTCAAATTCTAAAGTGTGGCTCATGGCCACTGCTAATTATCAAACATATATGAGGTGTCAAATGAGGCAACCCCCTCTTGAGAAGCAATGGGCTCTTCAGGCTGTTCCTGTTCCATCAGGTGGACTTGGCTTAAGCCTTCATGCTTCCAGGTAATTAATCTCTCGGTTAATGATAATTAGTTTGATTTGATTCAATTTAAAAAATAATAGCGAATGACTACAAGTTAAGTAGAAGATGTCTTATTTTGTTTTATTTAGTGCAGAAAATTCTACATAATGACATAAAAATGAAACCAAGAATAAAAAATAAAAAAAGAAGAAGAAGGAAGACGTAAGTACATAGAAGTTGTCCAGCCATGATGTTTTATTGAAAGCTCAATTGTTTTACATTTTGTTGAGGAGTGCGTACGGTCACTGGCCTATGCCAGAACTCATTGTGAAAAGCATGGCTGGTTGGTAAGTTAGATGTGAAGCAGAGCCTTTCTGCCTCACTTTAGTTTTGTCAATATATGTGACCTCCTACTCGTTACGCATGCATATGATATTAAGTTGAAGAAAACGAAACTAGACTTTACTAAAAGGAAAAAAAACACGGAAGAGTATATATTTTGCAATATGCCTTATTTAAACCATGTGGGAATAATTAAGATCTACTATGATATTAAGTAATTTAGGTGATAAGAATGAAATAATACATAATCTAAAATCAACGGTGCTTATTTGTTTAATTTTGGATGTTAATTTTGTGGATTTTCTACACTCATTTTACAGTTTCCTTGATTCAAAGATGACCATCTACCAGAGCCCATCTCATATGCTGGAAACAAAGCCTTTGAGTAACAAGGAGCATCTGGATAAGCTCAATTGCTGTGAAGAATGTGCCCCAAATTATGAAAAAGAAGCCCAACTTCTCAAATCAGACCAGAAGAAAATGTTGCCTTTCTGGCTTAAGTCTCATACCACAGAAGACCATAAGAAGGTACCAAGTTATTAAGAGGAAAATTGAAAGCCAAGTTAGTTTTTCTGTTTATATGTTTATAATCCAACACCTGATGATTGTGCAATAGTTTTATCTTTTTTCTTGTTTTGGTATGTCCATGTACCTCTTCCTAATAGTTGAGATTTGAAAAATAGCAATGGCTTATGGTTTACGAAATAATTCAACATTTTCAGGATGAATTAACCCATTTGAAAATAAAATGGAATAGACTATGCCACAGTCTCCACCAAAGCAAACAGCCTCAGAACCAATGGAACTGGAACACCAGTAATAATTCATCAAGTTCTATATCCTTTGCCAACAATGCCACCTACAACTCCACCTCCAATCTTGTCCCTCGATTCAGGCGTCAACAATCATGCGCCATTGAGTTCAATTTCAGCGACAAATGGGAAGCAACAGAGCCAATCTTGGGTTCTCTTGTGAGCATGGAAGGTAAAGAAGTAAAGACTACTCTTGCTCTTGGAAATGGTGGTTCAGGTGAAACGGTGGGGAATATAACTGATAGAACACTGCAACGAGCTCATATTTGTAAACTGTTGCAGGAGAATGTGCCATGGCAGTTTGAGACTGTTCCTTCGGTGGCTGAGGCCTTGATTAATTCCAAATCAGCAAAGCAAAGTAACATTACTTGGTTATCTGTGCAAGGCAATGACATCATTGGCAAAAGAAGGTTGGCACTTGCAGTTGCAGAATCAGTTTTTGGCTCAACTGATGTGTTCCTTCACTTGGACATGCTTAAGAAAGAGACTTCAATAGCCCCATTTCCTGAAATGTTGGCGGGAGCAATGAAAACCCACCAAAAGCTTGTGGTGCTAATAGAAAATGTTGACTTTGCTGATGCCCAATTCAAGAAATTCCTATCAGATGGATTTGAAACAGGAAAGTTTGGAAATTTAAGTAGCATGGAAGAGAACTCAAGGCATGCAATATTCATGTTGACAAGTGGGGGATCCACTAGCATTGAGGAGCAGAATCAGGAATTGGTTATGAAGTTGTTGTGGCAAGTAAGTGAAACCAAGCCAAATTTAGAGACACCTTGCTTAGGCCACAAGCAAAAGGCTGAACTAGATTTGTTTTCCAACATCAAGAGGCCAAGAATTGAAGAGAATCAAGAGGCATTGTTGGTTTCTTCAAAGCAAAAGAAAGAGTTTTCAAGACAGTCAAGCTTCAACACCCTTGATCTGAATATGAAAGCTGATGAAGAGGGTGATGGGTTGGATAAAGCAGGGGAAAGTAGTCCCATTTCAAGTGATTTGACTAGAGAAACTATAGCTGATCCACTGAACCCAAATGGGTTTCTTGACTCAATTGAGAACCGGTTTGAGTTGAATACAAGTCCAGCTAGGGAGAGGGAGATGAAAGAGTTGTTTTTATCTAAGATTAAGGGGTCTTTTGAAGACGTTTATGGGAAGCCATATTTGATGAATTTAAGTGTAGATGAGAGGGTGATTGAGGATGTGTGTGTTGGGTGTGGTTCTTTTACTAACAGCATGTTTGAGAAATGGCTAAGAGACATTTTTCAAAGCAGCTTACAAACGGTTAACTTTGGAGGGAAGGAGGGTATACTTTTTAGACTTTCTTGGGGTGGTAAAGGACATAGAAAATCAGATAGTGGGTTCATTGGTTCTTCTCTGCCCAAGAGTATCCAAGTTAATTACTTCATAGAGTGAGTGGTATTGGGTATCCAGGGTTTTCTGTATAATTGTCCACAAGGTGTATAATGGGATAGTTTGTGTAATTGCTAATTTTCATAATAGCATCTGTTTGTTCTTCTTCCTTGAAATTATGTTTAATCATTTCTCACTCTTGCTTCCTACTTTGCTTTTTGTTTATAAAATTTTAAATTATTTTAAATAAAATTAGTGCTTTCTTACTTACCATTATTTATTTTATGTTTTAATTTGATTATTTAAATTTTCTTTTGTATAATTTATTCTTTTAACTTCATTTTTTGTTACAACATTTTCCTCACCGTTAATTTTGTCAAAGAACTTAACGAAAGTCACTCTACTGGAGTTAATCATATTTCCAGAAAATCAAAACGCAGTTTTCAATAAGAAAATTCATTTTTGCAACTTGTCCACGAAATTAATAAAAAAAACAATGTGAAGAGCAGAACAAATATCAATAAAACTCAACACTCTCTTTAATATTTCTTCAAACACTTTTGATATAGCAATTCAAGTGATTCTTTCTTTTAATTCTCCTCCTCCCCCTAAAAAAATTGTGCCGGTTATAGACCCCAACTATGAAAAAATGCCATATTGGATGCTAGTTTAATACCTATAGAGAGGGAATCAACATAGAAAAAGAAAAAGAAAATGAATCCGCAACTTTCTCATAAGTTTAATACCTACAGAAAATGAATCAACATAATTTCTATTTCATTACTTTGCACCAAATCTGCAACTTTCTCTTCATTTAAATAAACTACATGCACCATAAATAATAATCTAAAAAAAAAAAGAACTAAGCTCTAATCTAATATGACACGTCATATAATATGCCTCAGTTAAGTTAAGTAAACAAAAATTACTTAACTTATTGGCTACAACGAATAAAAAATATAAACCTAAATTAAAATTAAAATTACCAATTTATCTTTATTTTAATTAATTTTAAAGTAAAAATGTAATAAAATCCGATCTAGGTGTTTGATTTATTGATTTTTTTCTCTATGAACTTTTGTTATTTATTTTACTATAGTTTATTATAAATGTGTGTTTTATTTAGTCTATCCAAAAAAATATATTTTTCAATATTTAAAAATGATTATTTCTTCAAAAAATAATATAAACTGAACATATGCTAATTACTAAAAAAACAAAATTAAATAACTTATGTTTTTGGCATGATAAAATGTTTAACTTTTCAGTATAAAATATTTACATTGTCAACTAAAGAAAAAATTATTTTAAATTTGACTTTTAAATTAACTATTATAAAATTTAATAGTTTTTAAGTATATGAAAATGCATAATCGAAGGATAGTATAAAGAATACTTAGACTTTTAGTATATTTTAATTAAATTCTAATAAAAAAAAACTGATCATAACAATAATAAAAATTATCAAATTCAAGAAATTAAAAGAAAAAAAAAGAGAGAATTCCAATAAGAAAGGCTAAACTAGATTAAGTTTGCTGATGCTTCACTGCTCTTGAATTCTTGGGGTAGCTTCCAATCTTGCTCAATTTTAATCAAGTCAAGTCATTAATTAATTCTTGGTACTTAAGAAAGTTTGATAATACATTTTTTGCACTTTAATCCTAACATAATGTGAGAATAAAAAGTGTGCAATTATATGGTATAGCTGAATTCAATAAACATGAAAGTATATATGTGAATACCAAATGAGTAATTAGCATTTGTAAGTGTGTAATATAAGTTGGAATGAAAGCTATACTGGCTCTAAATCTACAAGTAAACAAATTTTTTCCGCTTTGAAATGAAAAGTGGACATAATATGATTTAATAAAATCACGCAGAGATCTTTGTTACCTTTTCGTAAGTTGTTTTGTATCTCCATTATCCTTCTGTTGTTTTTTTTCTCCATTTGTTGCAATCGAAGAACATTCATCATGATAATGTAGGGCTTCCATGCACAGATATATATATATATATATATATATATATATATATATATATATATATATAAGAAGTTACGCAACCCAACAGAAGAAAATGAAAATGATATAATAATAACAATTTAGAAATCCAACTCCAACTCCCTCCGCTACAAGACAATGTTGACGCTTTATGGTTCTAATTTATTTCTTCAAAACTGTATATCATTACTTTGACCTTAAAGGTTTGTATGATTGAAACCGCAGAAGTGCGTTCTTTTTTCTTCTTAGAACACCATCATGGATTTGATTTTATGCGTTAAAGATATGATCGTGAAATTTTATATTGTTTTAGAAAAAGCACTCGAGTGTCCTCCTGTTTTAATAATGTAAAGTTTCTCTATGATACGTAAATGATCATTGATGTTATCCTGTCATTATAATTGAATTTCAGCATTGCCTAAGTATATTCATAATAATGGACCACGGTGTGTAATAAATGTTGCATCAGACGAAATGAGACACGATTATGAAACTTGGTAGTAAATAAATAAATAATAAAATGATTAACTAATTTGAACAAAGATATATCATCATATTTTACATCGTCGCGCATACAAGGAGTTTGATTGCAACTATAATATATAAAAATTCAAATTCGATCGCCTCTAAAGAGATGTAGATAGTTGAACTTTAATGGTGTTGCTCAATATTAAGATATTGAGTTCCTTTTAACTAAATTAGTATAGGAATAATTGAAGATTATATACTACCTACTGATTGCTGCTTCAAAGTCGATTTTAAATCAAGAAATGGCTCTCTTTTGTAACACAACCTTTATTTATAGGCACTCACTAAATAAAGGTGGACTTTAGGTTATTTAGTGTAACACCCACATAAATTTTATCCTAAAATAAAGAATGTACTAACATTCTTCTAAGTTTTGTTTACATACTCTGGTCTGGGTCTGATCTTCTTGCCAATAAACCTTCCACTATGTGGAAATTAAATAAACAAGGAATAGGGTTAGTGTTTTTGAGTTTCTCCAAAAAGGTTTGTCCCCGATTAAGGTTTCCTTTTGAGGAACTCTAGTTTAGTTCTTTCATGATGATGGGAGTACCCTCATTGTTTTGGGTCCCTCGCTCTAGTTAGTGCTTTAAAATAAAAGCTATCAAATGTCTTCAGTTGAAATAAAAGTTCACAATGATGCTGTTAATTAAGCTTTTCAAAAGAATACATGTTAAAATACACCAAAAGGTATTAGCGCAATAAGCATGAAATCATTAAGTACGATTAGAGAGTTGGTATACTTTATTTTGATTTTGTAAATAATGTAGAGAAAGTCTGGTTCCCCCACTCCACCCCCAAAAAAAAATATGATTATGTGTTTTGTGTTTTGGTGTGAAAAGCTGTTCGCAAATCACTGGGTAGCAGAGATAATGATGTTTGTGTAATTTCTCTTTTAACGAAGCTTTTATTGACATTAGTATTATTGTATGATGTTTCAGCATTTGATAAAGGACAAAAATCAATCTCTACTTTACTAGTTAGTTAGTTGACTAATAGTATTTTGAGATTCGTATTTAAGTGATTGTAAAAATTTGTTTACTTTATCATTATTGATTAATTTTTTTTAATTAGACATAAATTTACAAATTTTCTAACATTTTTTGAAACACATACTAATACTATATAATATGGAGTAGATCACCTTGTACCCCTCTTTTTTACATTCGTTCAAAAAGAGTAAAATAATAAAAAAAGATTTTACTTCTCAATTGTAAACATAATAAGCATGAGTAAAGGGAGAAATCAGTGGAAGGCATAGCAAGTTGGACAGTGAAACTTCCATATTGCACAAGAAAGGATTGTTCTTATTTATTTTCTCATATGAGTCTGCTTTTTTTGTTTTGGGGAATAATTAGCTTTAAGAAATAGGATAAATTGGCCCAACCCATCATAGTGTCTTCTCCCAAAATCACCCTAAGTTTGAATCCTGAATCCAAAAGTCCATAATTTCTCTGATGGATCCCCTCATATCTGTTGTTTAAGTGACCATTATCCGAACCCCAAAACAAAACCATTTAGTTTATATTTGGGCTTTATCCACTCAGATAACGGGCCAACACCAGTATGGGCTTATTATTAACAGATCAGTCAAAGCCCTATGAAAAAAGATATAAAAAAAGCCACCAACCACAGGTGCTGTCATGAGCCATCACCACCAACCAAAATTAAGCAACTTTCATTTCTTTGATCTCATGTGGATCATAGGTTGGTTCACCCACTACCTGGGTCCCACCCACCCACCAACCCAAACCCACTCTCTTTTTCTATTGCATCTTTTAATCCCACCGTCTCACTGCGCCTCCAACATCGTTAGGAGAACCTCACGGACCCAATGGCACCGCAATCGGAATCGGAGGTTCCCCCAAATTTCTGGGGCAACATGCCGGAAGAAGAGTACTACACCTCCCAAGGAGTGAAGAACTCCAAATCATACTTCGAAACCCCAAACGGAAAAATCTTCACACAGAGCTTCCTCCCTCTATACGTCGAACCCGACCAAGTCAAAGCCACCGTTTTTATGACCCACGGCTACGGTTCCGACACCGGCTGGCTCTTCCAAAAAATCTGCATCAATTTCGCCACGTGGGGCTACGCTGTCTTCGCGGCGGACCTCCTCGGACACGGTCGCTCCGACGGTCTCCGCTGCTACCTCGGCGACATGGACAAGATCGCTTCAACCTCGCTATCTTTCTTCGTCCATGTCCGTAACAGCGACCCCTTCAAGAACCTTCCAGCGTTTCTGTTCGGCGAGTCAATGGGGGGTTTAGCCACTTTGCTGATGTACTTCAAATCAGAACCGGACACGTGGACGGGCCTGATATTCTCGGCGCCGTTGTTCGTGATCCCCGAGGACATGAAACCCAGCAAAGTGCATTTGTTCATGTACGGTCTTTTGTTCGGTTTGGCTGACACGTGGGCTGCAATGCCCGATAACAAGATGGTGGGAAAGGCCATTAGGGATCCAGAGAAGTTGAAGATCATAGCCTCTAATCCCAGGAGGTATACGGGCCCACCCAGGGTGGGGACCATGAGGGAGCTTCTTAGGGTGACCCAGTATGTACAGGATAATTTCTCTAAGGTAACGGCGCCGTTTATCACTGCTCACGGTACGGCTGACGGCGTTACCTGCCCTTCCTCCTCCAAGCTCTTGTATGAGAAGGCTTCTAGTGATGACAAGACCTTGAAGCTTTACGATGGAATGTACCATTCCTTGATTCAAGGGGAGCCTGACGAGTCCGCTAACCTTGTGCTTGGGGACATGAGAGAATGGATTGATGAGAGGGTTCGAAGGTATGGACCTATTAACAATTCCCAATAAATAAATTGTACTATTTTTCGTCCAACTTTTTAGTTATGCGTTGATCATTAAAGATTAATGAAATTGTTATTATATGAACGGTATCCCCTATGGAACATTATGATATTCACGCCTTAATATAATGTTTATACATTGTGTGCAAATCATGAGTAACACCTATGGAATTTAGTGAACCCAGTTGTCGTTTTCTCTTACCTAGTAACCGCGATGACTAAATTTTGTGTTCCGTTGTACCCACGAAAGTACTTACTGTTCAGTCAACGATTGACGTCTGGTGACTCTATATATCGTCGTCGCACACATTATTTAATTTATAATGCTTGATATTAGTACTATATATCGTTACAAATTCGACGTTATTAAGACTTCTCGAAACCGTAAGTTACGAATCGACTTCAGGAAGCAATCAAGCTGAAACCAGTTTGATCTACGTTAGGAAAAGGATAGAGAGAAAAGTAACTTGGTTTTATTTTGGCTTATTATGTGGCTGCCAGACCATTTGATATTCTCTTTGGAGCTAGTAGGCATAGAATAGGAGTTTGAGAGACACTTTCTATATACTTGGGTATGTTTTTATGACGCATAAGATATGAAAACCATTATATTCTCTTCAAAACCACACTGACGATGATGACAGCCTTTTTCTAAAAATAGCAATATAGCATTAGCATGTTTCGAAATCTTAGCAGTGGCGATGGAAATGACACTAACATCAAAAGGCCATTTATTAATGCAAAAAACGATGGCGAGGACGGATGTAAAACCCAACCAAAAGAAAAAATGACCGCAATACGAGAATCGGATAGTCATATAAACATGCGGCCCAACACAAGACAGCGGTCAGAATAATGGGGGGAAAACGAAAAAGCTTTCATTACTTCATATAGTTAGCGTTTAACACGCATCTACACAAAGACCTTCATTCCAAATAAGAAAAATAACTAAAAAGCTTTCTCTTCGAGGTTCTCTCATTTACGTCTTTTGCAAATCTTACTCGTAATAGGAAAAACTGATATAGGGCCTAGGTTAGAGATGCTGAAAAATGCGAGCAAATGGGTACACTTACAGGTCAGTCAGGTCAAGGAAAGGCTGGTATACAGAAAGAAAGACTAATTCAATTACTAATCTAAATTCTGGTATGTACTTTGGAGGCATATACAAAAGGATGGCTAGCCGTAACATTTCCTCACCCAATGAGCAAACAACTTAATAGCGTTAAACCAAGCTAAAGAACTTACACTCAATTGGGAGATGTTCTGTGCGAAGAAGAATCCTCTGGAACACATACAGACGAGATTGATAATTCTATAGCAGTTTCAAGATTGAGCAAAGGTTTTAGTCTTCTATGAACCTCGCCACTAAGAAAATTGATCTCTTCCACAACCATTAAAAAAGCAGACTTGCAAGAACCCTCATCTCTGAACGCCAATGTCCATCTTCCATCTACCAAAGTTTTTGTTTTCATTTTCCCATGGTCATTGAATTTGACTGGATCTAGAAAGGGTATAGAGGATGAGCGAATCCGCAAATGTAACCATGTTACATGTTCATCATCAATCCTGGGCTAAACAATGAAGATAAGAATGACCGAAAGATTATTATATAATCAGGGTTAAAATATCAAACAGAACTTTTCAGAATACATCACATTTCTTGGTTTCATATCTTAACAAAATAAATGGAGAAAATTATAAAAATAAATAAATTATTAGAAAAACATTTCCTGTTTAAAGAAATAGCCACCCGTGTAGGTGATTCAGTCAGTCAACAATTATTCATTAACTGAGGGATTATTTATTCCTAAGCTGTAAATAAATTTTCCAAGAAATTTAGTTTTCTATTTTTTTCCAAATGATTTTGCACCATAATTGTCAATTAACCAAATGACTTGACTCAAGCTTAAGATGCAAAGGAGAAGAGAAATATACATACATTGCACCCAGCCAAAGAACCAACAACCTGAATGACTCCATAGGACTTCTTCAGTGGCAATGCTTCTGCAAGAACAAGCCACCCAGATATTCCTGAAGAGATTGCTAGAAAACAAAAGTTGTGCTCTTTTCCCCTCTCGAAAGCAATTCTACAGGGAACAGCATTAACTACAAATGGCAAATAAGAGAATTTAAACAATAATTAGTCAATTGCAAACAAAGGATAATAGCAATTAGCTTTCCTCTGTTGGCCAGAAAGGAATTACATATAACAACATAGAACCTAACAGAAGAATATCACTATATAACAAACAAGAACCACCAAGGGAAAAGGTTAAAAGAACGACAACATAAAGACTCCTAAATTTTCTTCAAATTTCAACTAAATGAATTTGCTCATTCATTGCCTGCTGTCAAATTATTGCAGGAAATTTCTTATTCTCATATAGCTCATTTGATCATACACTATGACAAACATAATCAGTTCCTGCATTCACTGAACCACTATAGATTGCCACATACTTTGGGAATACAGATAAGAGAAAAAGCATTTCAAGGATGACCAATGTAAATTATATAATGTTCAAAAATGGCCACTCATACAAAAGTCTAGGCCAGTTTCTTTCTTGTCAGTCTTCAGTTTTTATCACTTGGTATAAAATTGTATTTATTACTATTTGATTAGTTTGACCATTTTAAGTGGAGCTATTTATTTTGTGTTGGGTTCTCAGACTAAGCGGTGCAGTTGAGATTACCATTAAGAGATTTTTTTTGCACTCTCCCTTTTCCTTTCTACCCCCCCCCCCCTCTTAGTGTCTCCTTCCTTCTTTTTACTCATCTATCCGTCCAAGAGAAAAGTGAAAACCTCAGATAAAACCAGTGGCAAGAATACAAGAAGCTGAAGTTCAGATCACTAACCAAGGCTGACTTCAGTGCCTGCCTTTGGGCTTGATACAACTAGCCCAGAAGTCAGGGCACGAGAATTAGCAGGTAGATCACCAGGAGGGTAAATTGGAGGTTGCTCACATAAAGCTCTACCGAGAGTGAACATTTGAATTTGGTGTAACAGTACAAATACCTATATGGGAAAAATAAACATAAAGCTGAATCTTAAGGTACATATTACTGCACAATCTATGAAGAACCTGAATTTAGAATCCCAATTCACAGTTTTTATGGTATACTCCACTTTTAATTGAGAAACCCAATTGAGAAAAAAAAAAGTGTTGGAGGGGGAATAGGCACAGACCTTTACCAACTCATGCATTCTTTTTCCAGCAGCAAAAGATGATTCCTTTGGAATATCATCTGTAGTAACAACAAAGATCACTTAAAGGGATTCTTATTCTTCCCTCCATAGGAAAAATGAATGTTGAAACAGGTACAAGCTTACCTTCTGAAGAAAACTTGTGTGGTAGAAAAAGCATGTAATTTGGTTCTTTTTGAGGAGATGACGATTCCATTGCTAGAGATAGAAAAATTTTCTAGTTCAAGCACAAAAGTAAACCACTCCAACACCAACAATCAAGCAGAACAGTATATATGATACAAAAATCACCTCTTTTGCACTTTCTCCACTCATCACAGAGAACAGAAATAAGGAAGTCAGGCCAGAAGCCTCTAACCTCCTCAGCAAGAGCAGAAGCATAATTCTTGTATGAAACCTGTATTAAAAATGAAAATTGATATAATCGTATTAGGAGGGGTAAATAGTAAAGATGATACTAGTGTTAAATCACCGCTTTTCCATTCGTGGTACATATATCATGGTTAGAAACGTAACAACTCATGAACAAGACATGCTTAATCAAAAAGTACAATCCTTTAAACCACACATTTCCTATCTCTACAAAGACAATAACTAGAAGTGTTACAGGAGTTTTAAACATTTTCCTATTTGGTGTTTCAATTTTGTATTCTCTTCAGCATCAACTGTCCATTCCTTCATTTTGACCTAAAGATAACTGTCTAATGAAGTTTGGCAAATACTAAATGGTTAAGGAATTAAAAGAGGAAATTCTTTAAAAAAAAGTGTTATTAATGCATACCTACTGTGTTCCAAAGCTTTTCTAACGTGATTTTCAATTAAAAAAAATCTATTTTTTTATTCCTTAACCAATGCCTATAGAGCACTGGTTAGCAAGACTCATAAAATATTAAAATTCCATGACAAAACTAGCAAAGGATGTTAGATTTTTGTGCAAGTATCAGAATCTACTCCCTAATTCTCAGAAAGCAGTTCAAACACGTGCACTTTGCAAATGTATCAAGTTCTTGAGGGCATTGCTAGAAAAGCCAAACATGATCTTACTTTCAATAATTCAAGATGATGGCCATTAAATTCTGACTCACTGTAAGGGAGTAACTGGCGCAAAAGCCAACCACCATCCCATAGTGCCTCTGCAGATAAATTAGAGCGGCAACAGAGACTCACTAAAGCATCAATCACCTGTAAAACAGACCAAATACAATTACTAAACTAGAGCATAACTAAGATTATGTTATAAAAAAAAGAAGAAAAACAAGTAATAGCTAATATGCATTTAGAGAATAGTAATTTTTAACAATACATGGAGCATCCAAAATGGATTTAAGTACTAATAAAAATAAGAAAAGGGAAATGATGGCTATAAAGCACAATCATTGAGTATTCTAAGGTTACAGTTCCATGACTTCAAATGAAAAGATGAACCTACCAAATGGAGTCAGGAACTTTCACATGGAATAGAGAAACTATTATAAAACAAACACAGTATATTAGCAAGACACCACTAGATATAAACATTTACCTGAAATCTATGTTCATGAGAGTTTATTCCCACATCAGAAGGCTGAAAAGATACTTCATACTGGTCCTGGAAAACTTGGTAAATGTAAGGAAGCCAACAATCAAGAAATGGAGATTCTAATGTGGAGATTTATTGATAGTGAAAATTAAAATAAATCAGTGACTGCTGAAGAACAGCAAGAAGAGCAAACCTTTATCTTTTTATGATAGATATCAATATCACTACCAATGCCATCCCTACTGAAGCTACTTTTGGAAGAAAAAAGCTGCTCTTCACCTGAACCCTCTCCAACTAAAGCTTGCTGCACAAATATGCAATGTCAATCAAATGTAATGTCAACAATGGGTCAAATTCATCAAAAATGAAGTGAAGTGCTGAGTTGGGGGTTGTTGTGCCCTTAAGAAACAATTATCCTCCTTCAACATGCACTGTATAGACTTTAGAATAAAACATCACAAAAAGGGTCATATGAACCCAATTCAAATGAACTCATCAAGTCAGCATTTACATCAATTCACTCACAAGTCAGCCCTCAAACAACTAAAGGCAGCCTGGGCCACTCATCCTTTCATCTCATTACCTTAACTGTCTAAGACATGATTGTGATTTCACTACTTAGCTCGCATGCCACACACACTATATATCCCTTTAAATAACAATCTGATATGCCCATAATGTTGTGAAGGGTGCATGTTGGGTTTGTGGATCAGGTTCAACTAGATGGTTTATGCCCAATGGCTTAAATAGGAAAGGGCTAACGTCTCATACAGTGTGTTATATGTTGAGAATTGTATCTTTTCTAATAGCTTAAGCTTTTGACATAGTGATAAGCATTCTTGGTCATATCATTAGGTATCAGAGCCAGCACAAGTTCAGATCTCAAGTTCGACATGTTTTTCATTATCTCAAGGTTTATAGGACAACCTTCGCTAAGAGAAAGGGAATGAGATATCCATAGGCTTGTGAGGGGTGCATGTTGAGTTTATTGATCAGGTTCAACTGTTCACCCTAGTGGCCCAAGCCCAATGGCTTAAATAGGAAAGGGCCAACATCTGGTATAGGATGTTATTCAAGAGTTTCACCTTTCCTAACCACTTAAGCTTTTTGCCTAATGGTAAGGACTCCTGGTCATATCAAAAACTCATCCACACCTTGAACACTCAATACACACCAACAATAATTCAAGCATCCTGTCTATACACATAAACAAAGCATCTCATATTTACAGAAAGACAACCAATGGCAAAATCTCTCCTCCTTCCTAAATTTTCTACCACGAGCTGGCCCACTTTCTCGACCAAGTAAACAACTTGAATACATTGACTAACTTCAACATAATCAATAGGTTCCCCTTAGAAACATGTATTAAAATGACTAGGTTTAGTACATCGTGTAAATATAGTGATTAGGAAAATAGTATCTCTGTATGTATTACATTTAACATGTAAATATCAGCTTGGGGTTAGTTAAGACACAAGATCTTTAACATGGTATTTAGAGACTTGGTGGACCCATCGTTCTCTGATGAAAACTTTTACAGTTGGCCATGTTCCAACTCTGTTCACTGCCAAATCTGCCATGATCCCTTTTAAATGTCCATTTTCTCTCCCCACCACACTTTCCTATATGGCAATCTAGATGAGGAACTCTACATGGAGCAAGCACTAGGATATGGTGCTAAGGGAAAGTCTTCTAGCCTAAAATTTTTCTACATAACACAAGTCTTTGTATGACCTCAAATATACTCTTTGAGAGGTTTGGTAATTTAGTACTGTCATTCAATAATATGAGATATCCTTTGCAATGAAATGTGAAATGGACCACTGTGTTTTCTGCCACTGTTGAAGTAGCTAAGCGTGAAAGAATATGGCAAAACAATTTAGACACATGTTTCTCTTCCCTCTAGACAAAACTCAGTCCCAAAACAATTTACCATATAGACAAAAGGAAGATGTGCAAAAGACAACAATCAAATGTTCATATAATAAGAAAATTAAAAATGGAAGAAAATGGCATACCAATAATAGTTTCTTGTGTTGTTTGCGTTGTGGAAGAATTCCAAGCCCATCTAGCATTGATTCATCAAGTTCTGCAGGACTAGATATATTAAGTAAACAGAAACAATGCAACAGTAAAGCAAACAAATATCAATGATACAACCTTTAGTTTGCAACAGAGTTGAAAGCACACTCAAAGAACCCAACACTTGGGTATCATTTCCTTTTGTTACATATGCAAGCAAAACCTCCCTGCATCGATCATACATCATTAGGAAAAAAAGACATCCAGTTAAACAAAGTTTAAAACCCTATGAAAGTATAATTATAAGACATCAAATAAAGCCCATAAAAATACCTAAGTTTCCAAGAAAAAATATTTTATTGAAACATGTTTCAATTCTAAAGGAACATCAAAAGGTTGTAGTTGTACACAAGAAGCCAAGAAGGATTATATGTTCTTCCATTTTTCTTTTATAGAAAACACTGTATTCCATATTTCAGTTGGATAACTGAGTATTATCAAGATAATTGAATAATATAACCAATAATATTTCCCAGTCTAGCCACAAACAGAAATACAAAAAGAGAATTGTCGTATCTAACATAAAAATAGTAACTACAATAAATTTTGCAGCCAAAAGACGTGAATTTTACCTTAAAGATAAATTTGAACTGCTACAATCATTTTGCAGAAGAACACCATCTGAATGGAAACCTGAAGAACTAAATGAATAAGGAACATTAACCATTGAGTGTCTTGTATCACAATTGGTAAGATTATCATTATCTGACACTTGGTATTCAGATGCAAAACCATCATCAAATGTATAGCCATTGACTTTACCCCCAGAACTATTTGTAAAGGCCTCTAAGGGATAAAAAAGTGCAGCAGCTATGGTATTTGCCAAATCTTTGATTTTGACTATCCTCAGGATGCAACAAAGTAAGTACAGTGAAGTAACAACGCCACTTTGCATGTCCTGGATTAATGTACTAACAAACATTAATAAGGACAAGTTGCATAATAAGAATCAAAATCTGTCCAAGAAACCTTTTTTTCAAAGATCATTGAACAAAGACAAAAGTGAACTGACAAGGCCATAAAGTGAAGTTTCATACATTATCAGCCACAATCCTCAGGGAAGGAAGAAGTAATGGAAATATCAAAATCACCAGAATACTGTCTGTAATTAGCCTCCCAACGTCAGGAATTCCAGCAGAGACAACATCATTAAAGTAGTACAGATTATCCTCAATTTCATCTACAGCAGCAATAATTGTAGAGATTGAATCTGGGACCGGCTTTCTGTCTCAGTATTCAGTAACCACAATTGCTTTATCAGGAAAATGGAATCTTTAAAAAATACACACAAAAAAAAGAAAAGATGCTTACATTAGCATATCAGAAAGCAGTTTATTTAAATCCAGGCTCTGCTTCCTAAAAAATGAAACCAGGTTTGAAAAGTAATCTTTGTGAGGTGTGCTGGTTATGTATCTATTAACAGAGTCATCTCCAACTGAAATTGTCCAACAAATGTATTAGAAAATTATAATTTTTGTCATCATAATTGATCTATGGAAAGAAATGAGATGGAGGAAATATTAAAGAAGGGCTTATGGAAAACAATAAAATCTCACCATGATATACATTAAGGGTCACAGCTCGTACTGCAGTGCGAATCATGTTCTCCTCATGAAAGGCAAAGCGTATGGCCTCAACATACAGTGGAAAAGAAACTACTTCATCCTAAACACATAGCAAGATACAGTGAACAGATTTGGATTTTGGATATCTCAAAAACTAAGGCAGAATCACCTCCTCCACAACCGAAAGACAAAAAATTCACTATAATTAAAAGAATTAATAGACACAAATTATTGACTAAGAATATGTGGAAAAAAAAATAATGATTTCACAAGATTTGACTGATACAGACTAACAATTTTCCAACAGGCTTCTCTGTCAAAGTCATCCACTAGGAAAACATCTAAAACAAGTTTTTATTGTATTTCTACCTGTGATTTTCTCCTCCTTCCTTTCTTATCTTTTTCTTAACCACGAAATTTCAATAAAGTCTGCTCAAAGCACAAAAAATAGTTTCATTTATCCACCTTATAAAGTCAAGACTCAAGAGCACACAACTAGAAAAACCCCACTCAACAATTACACTGTCTCCTTTCGACCTTTACAACCCCAATGCTAGGAGTACGATAATAACTAATAGTTAAGAATCCAACCTTTTAAGTCTACATTGACAGCTATAATTCAAATCATCAGAATAAGAAAAAGACTCTGAGAGCATCAAACTTACACCATGAGTCTTCACAAGCAGTGAAACTGTATTCTTGTTCAATTTTCCACTTATTGCTCTTCAAAAACCAAAAGGACATATAAAAGAGAACTGATTAGCAATATTATACAAAGGAGAGGGGAAGAGGGAAGCGAACAAAAAAAATACTGGCCCCAGAAAACAGATTATATGCAATACAATCATCAACCACCAATACCATTCACCAGTTCAATAAGTAAAATAAGTTATGGGTTAAAACGAACCTTAAAAAGGATATGTAGTAAGATAATAGCTCTTCATTTTGAAAGTCAAACGAATAAGTTATCAGATAGTTTAGATGTTCATTACTAAACATATAGTCTGCAAAAATTTCAGCAAAGATTGTTAATGCACCAACATTACACAACTCACTGAGAAACTAAAGAAAGTCAGAAATCCAAACGATATTCAACCTACATATAGCGTGTTCACTTTTCAGGTTCTGGACCATTATGCTCACTGTTTGCAGCAACTGAAGTGGGACGCTTAGAGTCCTGCTAAGTTTTAGAACACGTACAAACTCACCCATGACTTGCTTTTCCATGAAGAATCTGCCACAAGCTAGAACACAATAAAATTCCAACACAACAACAAATATACCCAAAATGAACATAAGCACTAAGGAGTCTCACTCAAAGAAGCTTGGGTCATGTTGATCACCATATGTTATCAACTCCGCAATTGATCTCAGTGCCTCAACAACAAAATCCTTCCACATATAACACAATTGAGAGAACCGTGAATACAAATCAAAGAAAGTTGAAAGCTAGGGCGAGTTAATTATATTCTTACCTTATTAACCTCGTTAATAATTTGAACTTTTGTCAATTGATCAGTTAAGTAACTGAAAACAGTAACACAGCAAGACAATAATCAATTATTCATGAAATGAATTTCTCTCAACTAAATGTGACCTAAGGTTGTCGAAGATATCTACAGAGCACAGTTCAGAGCATTATTTAGCCAACATTCTTGAAGTTTCGGAATGAGCAATTGATCATTTCGGTGACTTTGAATGAAATGAAGTGTGATGAAAAGAGTGAGTGACCTGAGTTGATCCAAGGAGAAACGATCTCTGGGTCTCCAGAACGAATACCACATGATTGAAGAATCAGACCTCGAAACTGGGCTTAATTGAATTCATCATCCATCAGAATAGAAACTGCTCGATCCTTCGAGCAGCTTCAGGGGAAGAGAGTGACCGCGGTTTTGTGTGATCACTGATCAGATAGAGACTAGGGTTCTTGAGTTGCCTAAAACACTTGGTTTTGGATTTCGGAAGCAACTACAGACGATGACAATGAACAAAAATCATGATCGAATTTGAAGAAAATATTCAAATACATTTGATAAGGATTTTTTTTCCTGGCAGCAATTCTTTAAAATATTTTAATTAGAGTTCAATTTTTAAAATATTACAGCACTCTTATACTTTTAATTATTATTCCATACTTTCTGATTTATGAAATATTTGTAAATCTTAGGATCTAGGTTTTTAAAATATGTTTAATGATTTAAAATTTATATAATTTTTAATATTTTGATATATTAAATTAATTGTATTTTAATAACTTTTTTATTGCTTATCAGTGGCATGCATTTGTCAATATTTTTTTTTATTAATATGTGAAAGATATTCGTTGTTATTTTGCTTTGTTTTCTAAGATAAACTAATATAAAGTTGGTGTAGGATTTTCTTATATGTGTGTGTATATATATGGGCTCGAACATCTTTAGTTGCCAAATGTACGTAGAGGATAAAATAACCATATCAACATTTACTCATGTTTCTATTTTATTTTAAATAGGTTTTCTACACCCATCACATACACATGCTAAACTTAGAAGAAAAATAATGAAATTAATATTAAGACGCGAGACTTTAATTAGTGTAGGTGAAGGAGTGAGGATAATATGCGGGAAAAAAGAAAAGAAAATATATTTTTCTTTTTTTTCTACTATTATTCTAAATAAAAAGATATCTCGAATTGTCATTTTTTAATATATATAATTAAATATTCTCTCAATCGTTATAAGGTTATGGAACGACAAGGGATCTTACTGTGGACCGAGGTTCAAATCAACCAAGCCCAAGTCAATTGAGACCCACCAATGTTATATGGTTCCTATTTCCTATTGACTAAAAGAAAATGCAGACAAAACTATGATTAGAGCCCAAATAATTAATCAAAGGGGTGATAAGGGGTTAATTTTTGTATCCTCTTTTTAATTTGAGTTATTTTTCTAGTTTCTTGTTTTAAAAATTCCTTTCTGATAAGTGTAGATATTGTCATATTCAGTCCAAGAATTAAAATATGAAGTGTACATATAACTACCCCATCTAGCATGCAAGGTTATAAATAAAATTTTCTTTTTCACAAGTTATTGAAATCGAAGCCATGCAACCTTGCTCGATCCTTCTCTGTAACATAGCAAGAAATCTTCCCTTTCACATTGATTCAATTGCTAATGCTTATGACACATCAAGATATTTACACTCGAGCATGTTGGTTTTTATTTTCTGAAAACTCGGTAACCAACCGAATATTTTGTGGTCTTATCCATTCCATGACCTTAGAAAGTGAAATGTTGTTTTCAGTTTTTTTCACAATGCTTAGTAACTGTTTCTGCCCACTTTCCGCACGACCAAGAACGACCTTATGATGGGAAAAGTCTATTAAGGGTTGTGCAATTTGTTTTGGTTCCCTTAACCTTATTTCTCCGTCAGAACATACACCATCAATTGGGAGAGATAGAAGTTTAGAAGATCCTTAACTTTGTGTCCCTGCTATTGAAGAATCAGAGGAGTATAGGAATAAAAGTAATGGCTGGAGGTTAGTAATTGATATTTCTTTGCTTCCACTTATCTAATGATCTAGACATGTTTTGTCAATCTGTTAGCATGTTTAGGTCGTATTTATAAATTAATATTTAGTATTAGAGCACAGTTTTGTCTCTATCTTGCTTATAATTATCATTCTCTATTAGTTTGAATTTTGATTCTGGGCATTATGATTTAGAGCCTTTTAATTCGAACTAATAATGCAAATTGAATGGAAATTATGATTCCATTTTTTTTTGGACATTAAAACAATGTTTTTAGTGTGAAAATAATTATGAAAAAAATGTTGTTTTGCTTTCGGGTCTGTATCGGGTTAAACTGACCTAGCTGAATGTAGAATACAACTGCAACGCAAGTTTTCCTGTCGTAAGGCGCTCTTTTGTTTGTATGTGACGCGGTTCGAAACTTGCCATGTATCTTTATATATTACAATACAATGTATTTGTTTTTTCCCTCAGAATGGACCAACTCTATTGCCATTAAACCAACCATTATTTCTGTAACATATATGATTCTGAAAGCTCTATATTCTTTCCTTGTGACTGTTCAGCATGACATTATTAATTTTTATGCATAATTTATTTGATATTTATGCTAATATCTCCTTTTTGAAAGGAGAGAAAAATTAATGTTTGGTGATTAATATAATTTTAATAAATTGGAGAGTAGCCACAACACCTTTAATTAATTAAAATTATATGTATAGTTTTAAGTCACATTGAAAAACATTAATTGTAATTAATTATATGTGATGTGATAAAATCTACCCATAAGAATTTTATTGCATTTGTATGATTAATTAGGATGAAATATTATATTATATTTCTTAATCTACCCACAAGAATTAGGAAAAGGAACATAATTTGATAGTTTTATCATAAAGATATATAATAAGTCTGATTGAATAGGACTTTAGCCCACAGGCAAGTTTTTATGTCACTAGATTCATGAATTAAAGCATGTTTGCATTAGTAAAACATGATATTTATTTTATCCTCAATTATGATGATAAGCATGTGATATTTTGAATTTGCAGTTTCTCAATCTGTGAATATTTTTTATATTAAATGTGGTATTCTCGAGTTAAATGGTGACAATTACAAGATCTAGAAGGAGAGAATTCTTCTTCATTTGGGCTGGATGGACATTGATTATGCTATTAAGAAAGATGAACCATCAGCTATTACTAAGACCAGCACTCTAGATGCAGTTGATCTTTATGAAAAGTGGGATAGGTCCAATCGTCTTTTCGTGGCTTTCATAAAGACTAACATTTCTGCTGGTATTTGGGGTTCTATTGATCAGCATGATAAAGTCAAAGATTTATTGAAGGCTATTGATGAGCAATTTACTATTTCTGATAAATCTCTTGTCAGCACCCTTATAATGCAATTTTCATCCATGAAGCTCACTGGGATTAGAGGAGTACGCGATCACATCATGCGCATAAGGGATATAGTGGCTCAACTGAAAGCCTTGGAGGTTACCATGTCAGATTCCTTCTTGGTACGCTACATTTTTTGCACCTTGTCTCATGAATATGCCCCCTTTATGATCTCTTATATCACACATAAGGAAAAGTGGTCTGTTAATGAACTATTGACCATGTGTGCTCAAGAAGAGGAAAGGTTATTGATGGAAGAAGGGGAGAGGGTGAACTTGACTACTTCTATGAAGAGTAAAAAGAATTAGGTTAATCACAAGGGAAAGATTCATGTTCAGCCGGACATAAAAAAAGAGTCAAAGTGTTTCTTTTGTAAAAAAAAAAAAGACACATGAAGAAAGACTGTCTGAAATTCAAGACTTGGCTGGACAAGAAGGGTAATCCATTTGCTTTTGTTTATTATGAATCTAATATGGTTGATATTAATCATGACACATGGTGAATTGATTATGGTTCTACAATCCATGTTTGTAATACCTTGCAGGTTATGCAACCCAAGGAGGCCAGTGGGAAGTGAGCGATGCATCTACTCAGGGAGTAGGATGAGTTCACATGTGGAGGCCGTTGGGACGTGCAGTTTAACTTTAAGTAGTGGCTTTGTTTTGAATTTGGAAAAGACATTTTATGTTCCTGGTTTTTCTAAGAATTTGATTTCAATTTTGAGACTTGCACCTTTGGGTTTTTTCTTTAATTTTTCAAATAATGGTTTTACTTTATTGAATAAATATGAAATTGTTGGTTTTGGGGAACTATGTGATGATCTTTTTTCTATTACTTTGCAAAATGATGCCATTTATAATTCTATGCACGTTACTACTGGGGTAAAACGATGTGTTGTTAATGAGAAATCCTCTATGTTGTGGCATCGAAGATTGGGACAGTTCTCCATTGAGAGAATTAAGCGATTAATAAATGAAGGAGTACTTAGTACTTTAGACTTTACTGATTTTGAGACTTGTGTGAATTGCATTAAGGGTAAGCAAACTAACAAGTCTAAAACTGGTGCCAAGAGGAGTTCAAACCTGTTAGAGATCATTCATACAGATATTTGTTGTTCAGACATGGACGCAAGTAGTCTGAGATATTTTATCACCTTCATAGACGATTACTCATCTACTTACTTCGTTCTAAGGATGAAGCTTTGGATGCCTTTAAAGTTTTTAAGGCTGAAGTAAAGCTGCAATGTGAAAAGAAAATTAAGGTTGTGAGATCAGATAGAGGTGGAGAATACTATGATAGATACACAGAGAATGGACAAGCACCTGGTTTATTTGCGAAATTCCTTCAAGAACATGGGATTGTTACACAGTACACTATGCCTGGTTCTCCAGATCAGAATGGTGTGGCAGAACGAAGGAATCTAACCTTAATAGACATGGTGAGGAGTATGAGGAGCAATGCAAAACTCCCTCAATTCTTGTGGAGTGAAGCACTTAAGACGGTTGTGTATATATTAAACAAGGTTCCAACTAAGGTTGTTTTAAAGACACCTTTTGAATTATTCAAAGGCTAGAAACCTAATTTGCGACATATACGCGTTTGAAGATGTTCGTCTGAAGTGAGAATTTATAACCCACAAGAGAAGAAACTTGACACTAGGACTGTGAGTGGGTATTTCATTGGATATGTTGAAAAGTCCAGAGGGTATAGGTTCTATTGTCCATCTCGTATTACTAGAATTGTGAAATCAAGAAATGCAAAGTTTCTTGAAAATGATTTGATTAGTGGGAGTGACCTAATTCAAGACACTACTCTTGAAGCAGATCATTATAAAGCTAAACCCTCTGAATCAAATGATAGACTAATAGTCATTCATGCTCTTCCAGTTGAGGAGCGTATTAGACAACTAGTTATGCAGGTTCCATAAGTTGTTGAATATGATTTGGTAGACCAAGTTGTTGACAAGGAGCCACAGGTAAATGTTGATCAACCTATTGAGGAAGTGGTTGAATAACAAGTTCCTCATCAAGATAATGAGACAACATTAAGAAGATCTACTAGAGTTAAGAGGTCAACAATTTCTAGTGACTATGTAATGTATTTACAAGAATCAGACTATAACATAGAAGCCGAAAATGATCCTAAAATATTTTCACAAGCTATAAATTCTAAGGAATCGAATTTATGGTATAATGCCATGAAAGATGAGATAGATTCTATGGCATCTAACAAAGTCTGGGATCTCGTTGAGTTGCTTGATGATGTAAAAGTCATTGGACGTAGGTGGGTCTTTAAAACCAAGAAAGACGCACAAGGCAACATTGAGAGACATAAGGCAAGACTTGTTGCCAAAGGGTTCACTCAAAGAGAAGGAATCGATTATAAGGAGACTTTTTCTCCTGTATCGAAAAAGGATTCTCTTCGAGTAATTATGACATTGGTAGCTCATTTTGACCTTGAGTTACATCAAATGGATGTGAAAACAGCTTTCCTCAATAGTGATCTAGAAGAAGAGGTTTATATGAAACAGCCTGAAGGATTCTTCTCTAGTAATGGTGAGCATTTAGTCTACAAGCTTAATAAATCCATATATGGATTAAAACATGCCACCTGCCAATGGTATCTAAAATTTCATGAAGTCGTATTTTTATTTGGTTTTGAAGAAAACATCATGGATCAATGTATATACCTGAAGGTTAGTGGGAGTAAGATTTGTTTTCTTGTTTTATACGTGGATGATATTTTACTTGCAGCTAATGAAAGGAGTATGCTATATGAAGTGAAACAGTTTCTCTCCAAGAACTTTGATATGAAAGATATGTGTGAGGCATTTTATGTCATAGGCATTAAGATCCATAGAGAAAGAACTAGAGGCATTTTGGGTTTGTCTCAAAAGATTTATATTAACAAGGTTTTAGAGAGATTTGACATGAAAGATTGTTCACCTAGTGTAGCTCCCATTGTGAAGGGTGACAGGCTTGAATTGAGTCAATGCCCGAAAAATGACCTTGAACGGGAACACATGAAAAATATTTCATATGCTTCAGCTGTTGGAAGTCTTATGTATGCTCATGTTTGCACTAGACCTGACATTGCATTTGCAGTTGGAGTTTTGGGAAGATATCAGAGTAATTCAGGTGTTAACCATTGAAGAGCTGCAAAGAAAGTAATGAGATATCTTCAAGGGACAAAGAATTACATGCTTATGTACAGACAGATTGATATTTTGGAAGTGATAGGCTATTCTGATTTAGACTTCGTTGGCTGCATTGATACCAAGAAATCTACATTTGGTTACATTTTTATGCTAGCCTGTGGAGCTGTGTCTTGGAGTAGTGTGAAGCAGACCTTAACAGCTACTTCTACTATGGAGGCTGAGTTCGTTTCTTGTTTTGAGACTACCTCACATGGTGTATGGTTAAAGAGTTTTATATCTGGGCTTAGAGTTGTGCAATTTGTTTTGGTTCCCTAAGCCTTATTTCTCCACCAGAACATACACAATCAATTGAGAGAGATAGAGGTTTAGAAGATCCTTAACTTTGTGTCCTTGCTATTGAAGAATTAGAGGAGTATAGGAATAAAAGCAATAGTTGGAAGTTAGTAATTGATATTTCTTTGCTTCTGCTTATCTGATGATCTAGTCATATTTTGTTAATCTGTTAGCATGTTTAGGTCGTATTTATAAATTAATAGAACAAAGTCTGAGACAAAAGGAGAATTTTTGAAGTTCAACCCAACAATCCATAATGAAAAAAAGAAAAAAGAAAAAAGGATCCGAGACATACAAGAAAGTAATATCATAAAACAGTTGTTGCGCGCGCCGCGCAAATATATATGAGTTCTTAATGCATGAACGAAACTTCAGAAGGAAGAAATATTGCAGTTGCATTAACGACAATTTGGTTGCTTGAACTTCTAGATGATTATAATTATTTTTATTATTATCTCTTTGTCAGTCATTAAAGAGATTATAATGACATTTTGTCTTGGTAGAATTGATAATTACTTACGTAAAGTTTTGGCTAATCTATATAGTACTCATTTAGAATTTAAGCATTTTTATTTTCAAGTCATTTCCTCTAGTCTTCCTTAATTGTTTTTTCTTTAATTTGTTCTTCAAATGGAGTTCGAACATGGTTAAAAGATTTTAAGAGTTTGAAATAAAGCAAAATTTAGAAGTGTTTTTCATAACTTTACAAGTCACTGGATAGATAGATTTTATTTTATTTTTTACTTTTTTTAAATGCTAAAATAATATCCTTTCATTATTTACTGTTATGTACTGTGATTTTGTCACCGCTTAAAATCTTCACATTCTACCTTTTATTTATTATTCTTATTATCTTTATCTTATTCGATTCATTTATAGTGGTCTTCTTATCTATCAGTTATATGTTTCAATTATAAAGACAATTCAAAAATTGTCAGCATGTAATTGAGATATTCATCTGTATAATAAAAAAAGTTAATTTCTGTGTTGATAATTATATCAAGATGAGTGTTTATTAAAATGTTCAATTCAGATTTTTAACAATCCTCTTTCTTGTAAGATTAACTCATTTCTATTTAATGATTTATTTATTATTACTTGTTTAAGATTTAATCTTTTCAAACTTTTTTTACGTGTTGAAAATTTTGTAACTATATTTATTTCTTATAATTTTCAATAGCAATAATGACCTTAAACGTTTGATTTATTTTAAAAAGATAATCAAAACTAATATAACATTCTTAATAATTCACATGTATACAATATTTAATAGAAAAAAATAAATTAAATTGTTAATAACATATTTATATTTATATTTTCAATTAATCAATCCTATCTATTGATTACATATATTTTAAGAAATGTGATTTCATTTATTAATATTCTTATCGGTTTTTAAGAGCCACGTTTTAAATGAGTAATTATCAATCTTCTTATGTATAATACTTCAGTTTCAACCAATATATGTTGGTCCAGTTCCAAAACTTGTTTTAAGTATATAAAATAAAATTAAGAAAGTCACTACTGAGAGGTGTCATTATTTAGTTACCAATCATCTTTTTATATATTTGGGTGTAATAATATTATTATTTGTTAGTTAGGACCACAAATATCTATCATAAGTGATAACTAGCCATATTAACATATATATATATATATATATATATATATATAATTGTAGGACTGACTTACTCTATCAGAAAATATATTTTATTAATAAATTTAAATCAAATAGTTTAATATTATAAATATTTTTACACTATTATGCAATTATGAAATGTTATACCAGTAAAAATTGTTATTTGTTTAATAATTATTATAAAAATTATATCTACAATGTATCCTAATTAGTTGGTATTGTACAAAATTTCTTACTGTAATTACACCAAAGGTAAATTATTTTTTAATATACAAATTTGTAATTTAAAAATTTATTAAAAAAATAGATAAGTACCGTTTAAATCAACTGCATGATAATAGTGTGAAAGTACTTCAACAAATAAAAATAGTAATAAACTGACAAAACAATTTAAGCGTATCTAAAAAAAGGGAGAAGGGTGGGGGAATTGATCAATCAATCAATTAATGTTAATTAAGCAAACATCTTCTTACCCAAGGAGTTGCAGATAATGCATAAGATTAAGGTATAGTTCACACCTTTGCAATACAATCCTAAAGTCTGTGTAGTCATACACTGCATATCCAAAAGTTGAAGTGTACTCAAATAATTAATAATCCAAGATGTGTAGGTAAGTCATGCAGTTGCCACCTCTTTTCGTCAAACCTCCCCTAGATAGGTCCAAGTAAACAAGCTACTGCTATAAAGTACAAAGGAAGCAATTTGGCAAATGGAGAACTTTTTCTTTACTTTTTAAGTGTTCTATAGCATATAAGTTAGGTGCCCTTTGGCTGTAATATATAACTGGAAGAAGAAGTAACTATACCACCAATTAAGACGTTCTAGTTTTTCTTTTCCTGAAAAAGTTTAACGTCAAGAATTGATGTTCATTATCGATCCACGTTGTTTAATGGACGCATCAGGATGTAAAATCTTTCCATTTGCCTTATATTATATTTCCTTTTCATCCCACTAGCTTTTCTATAAAAGTATTGTCTTCATTTGTTTGAATCCATCCATACAAGCAGCCACGAGGACATTCCAACTTGGAATTTTGAATTTCTTTCGTATTGACGATGCATGCTAGTTAGGATATGCATTAAGATAAACATAGTTTAATTAAGTATTTATTTAGTGATATGTTTTTATCGTGTGAAATATGTTTGACTTAAAGAACCTTTGTTAATAAGTTAAGGTGTTGTTAATCGATATTCTTATAACAGTGACTAAAGAATTAAAAGCAATAGTTTTTATTGAAATTTTAAATTATATTAATTAAAAAAATATGGGAGAAGGTGTATTTGTTATATTTTTGACAAAAAAAATACTCTTAATTCTTTAAAAAATGTCTTAAGGATACCAGTTAACATTTGTCAATAATCATATTTTATAATTTTATTAAAATAAATATAAACAAGCTTATAAGAATCATTCATTTTCTCATAAATTTAAACAAGTTTTCCATAAATTCATTTAAATACACTTTTAGTACTCAATTGACTGAGTTTAGAAAATGTTCATTTAAACTTTTCAAAAGAAATTTCACTTCAAGAGTGTATTAAGAATAAATATTAAGTTCATTATTTTTTTGTTTGTCCATAAATGAAAAATTAAAATGAAAGTATTTTTTTTATTATTTTAAACTTTTTTATACCTTTTATTTATTTTACTCTTATTTATCTTTATTAATGAAATAATTATTATTATCACTTAAGTGTATTAAAGTGTTTATTATTTAATAAGACATGTTTATATATTTTTTTACCCACTACCCCTAACTATAATACACTTGTTAGGACACTTAATAACTTGGTCAATAAATCTCTCTCTCTCTCTCTCTCTCTCTCTCTCTCTATATATATATATATATATATATATATACCCCCTCCTTCTAGAATGGACCGAAACATTGCGTGCTTGATTGGAGACCATGAAGTTTGTTTGAAAATCTAAAGTTTCTCGTGCTAGCATGAACTAATTAAGTAAAAGCAGTAGTAGTTATGAATACTATGTTTCATTTGTTAATTTATTGCATAAACGTGAGAAGCTTGGAATTAAGAGAATATCCACAGCAAACAGTGTTTATTGGTGCTGATACGAGAAAGAGTAGCACCCAAGACATATTCAGATTTATAAACGTCAGTTTCTGATACACAAATTCAGAATGGCAGGTGAGTTAAAACGCACATGCACACGCCTTTATCGTTCTAACATGCGTTTATGCTTTACGTTACGTTACAAATTGGATTCCCTCGTCAATAAATCCCAAAACATTAAAAATTGTCAAGATTTGTTCAAGTTAGGAAACTCATTCAATGCTTATTCCATGGTTTAATTATAACTGTTAGGTGTTATAATATAAACACACACACACGCACTAGTTAAATATGGTGGCAAACCAGCTATACTTTTCACACAAACAGTAATTTGAGTTTTTATAAAGGTGGATTTATAATTTTATATTTGGATATGTGTGATTACATATTTGGGTTTTCGATCATTGTCTTTAACATTACTTTAAGCACAAATGTGAAATGGTGAAAGAGGAAACCCCATGCTTAAATTAAACGTGGGTTTATTTTATTTTATATATTTTTCCTTACATGATATAAGAAAGTACTTAGAAAAACAATTATCTGTTATAAAAAAAAGTCATGTATTAAATAACACTTAAATGGAAATTAAATAATTATATCGGATATAAATGGATTATGAAATGTTACCCATTATGCCAAGAGAAAATGCATGTTTAATTTAGCTTATTTTATAAATGTTTTTGCCTGTAAGAAAGTTTTACAAAAAAATTCTGAAAAGCTTGTGCATTAAATTAATTAGGTCAAAATCAAATCTATTACTTTAAAAATAATTAATCCAAAATAGATTCTATATATTTGCATACAACATGAGGGGCATTTTTTGGGTAATCAAACATCATTTTATATTTTATTCTCTTGATGCTATCCTGCCACTAGACTCAAAACAAAGAAACAGCTGAGTGTCATGTGATCTAATTTTTCCTTTTTCTGGAAGATTTTATTTTATGCGAATCATTTTAGATATTGAATGATCTTTTGTTGCTTTTTTCGTTATAAACATAGGCAAGTATTAATCAGTAATTTAAGATTATTAATTATTAAAAATTAAAATAAATTATTTAATATCTAATAAGTTACTTCATATTAGTTTAAAAGAATAAAAAAATATATAAAGTAGTAACAAAATATTTTTAAAATAAAAAAATGTCACATGAAATTTTTAAACGAAAAATTTTAATTTTTTTAAAAGAAAATAAAAAATATGCACTTATATGTGTTAATTATATACGAAATTTACACTATCACTCAATCATTAATTGTCATAATTATTATTAATTTTATAATAATGAATTATGATTGTCAAATTTTTTACACTAACAATGTACTGAAATTAAACTGATAAATATATTTATACGTTAAACAAGTCATCGCTGCACAATCAACAAAAGTATCATCTGCAATGGCAAACTGTTAGATAGATTGCTAAATGATTAAGTTATCTTTTGATGTGTTCATTGGATACACGTCGGAGGAAAATGAATGAAAATCCAAACACACTGTTAGTCTCTTGAGTATGTGAGTTGGATTTTCATTTTTGTACATTAAATAAAGAATATCAACATCTGTATTGTAAATTAGAGTATTATATCCGACAAATTAAGGATTTAATAGCATTTTTTTTTACGGTTTATATATGTGTATTTTTTATGTTAAAATTATTTAAAATTATTACTTATCATTCTTTTATTACCTTAGATAAAATTTAAGATTTGATGTAAATTTCTATGTTTATATTTATAAAATTTTCTAATAATCTTGTATAAACTTTTAATTTTCTTATAAATATATTATATATAAAATTTATAATACTTAATATATTATTTTAAAAATCTTATAATTTTATTAAATCATGTCATTTTTTTTATCGTTTTTCATCCGACCTAATCTGGATTCGACACAAGTTGTGCACCTGAATGTGATGAATGAGTCAATCATTGAAATATTTTTACATATATAAAAATTTAAATTTAAGATATTACTTAAGCAATAACAAATTGTTTGTCACTTAAACTAACCTCAGACAGTTTAAATCATGTCATTTTAATAAAATAAAAAAATTAGTATATATATTTAAAATAAAATACTTATAACTATCAACTATTTTTTTAATATATAAATCAGAAAATTAATCTCTCAGTAAAACTATATTTGATAAAAATAGCTTATCACTTATAATTAAATCCATAAATTTATAGAATTGTTTAATAAATACAATCTTCATTATATAATATATTAAATTTAATATTTTTAAAATAAATTTAAGTTACTATTTTTTGAAATATTTATATAAATTAGTTAATTATATTAAATTATAAAATAATTTAATTTTATAAGATATTTATATAATTATAAACTTTTACATAAATTTCATACGGTTATTGGTTTTGGTTTTTTTTTTTTAAAAAAAAAAAACTAAGTACACTTAAATTACAGTTACTTATTACCTTTGGGCGACTTTGTTGGTGACACTACTTGCGCAAAAAGAAAGAGGGCCGCAGAGGGAGCTGAATTGAATTTACCATTGTACCCGCAAGGCAACAACCAATGCCGTCCCTCTATAAATACCCCCAACTCAGCATCACAACTTCCCTTACCTTTTCAAAATTCAAGATTGAGACGTTCCTTTTTGTACTACCCCCACCCCACAAGGAAAAAGAAGCAAGGAGTGTAGTGCACAACTGGCCAGGTAAAACCCATCACGTTAAGTGAAGTTGTTGCAGGAGAATAATGTGGTTCATATACGTGTGTGAAGAGGAAGAGAAGGAACTTGGAAGGCAACAAGCCCCTGGTTCATGCCCTTATTGTCGAGCCAAAGTTGAAGCCATGGACGTTGAGATCCAGTCCAAGCTCTGCTTCTTACCCCTTTGCTTCAAGATCAAGAGGAAGTACTTCTGTACTCACTGTGCTCGCCGTTTAGAACTGTATTACTAATACTCTCTTCTTCTTTCTCTCTCCGGGTTAAGTGTTTAATTACAATTACTTGAGGGCTTCATGTGAATATGTAAATCAAGTGCTCTTATTTTTGTTTCTCCTTTTATTTTGTTTTATTTTTTAGGCTGGAAGTTTGATCAAGGATTTGGGTGGTACTTTAGCTGCTTTGTCATAATTGGTCATTGATGTACTTGGAAATGGAAAGTTTTCTCTCTCTTTCTCTCTCTCTCTCTTTCTGTTTGCGCTAGTTCAATGCAAAAGCTTCAATCTTTCGTGAGTTTTTTTTTTTTTTTTTGCTTATTCAATTTTGAAAATCAATTGAATTACCATAGTCAACCGGCACTACGAGTACTAGATTGTTGATGGGTTATGAGTATTTTGTCTCTCTTTTCATTTTCCTGGTTATAATTCTCTTCTTGTTTGTGGTTCATGGTACAAGCCACTCTGTGTATGTGTAACCGTCAAATCCATAGGCCCCAGTTAGCACTTTTGAGATGGCGTTTTGTCTGAAGCTTCAATTATGATTCAGTTTGAAATTAAAGCTTCTTGTGCAACTGATTCAGAGAGACCTTATCAACCTGTATCTTAAAATGTTGAATTTTTAAAATTCAATAATAATAAAAATACCATATATAGCCTTCGTCCTTCTTTGCTTGCTTTCTTTTGTCATTCTTCTCTCTTATTGTTCCCACTTTTTTCTGTCTTTCTTGGTTTGTTTTTTTTTTATGAACCAATTCTTGTGAAAGTGCTTCCAACATAATGGTTCATCATGAGCATCTCGGTCGTCCGCAATTTAAAGTAGTACAGGATTTTCATCCTTCAAAAATTTAGTTTTATGATAAAATATTAAAAATGAATGTCTTATAAAATTCTTGGACAATCTTGGTCCATTTTCTGAGATTCAACACTGTCCCTTATGCTTCTCTAGACAGCCTTTTGGTTTTGCATAACAGATAGGGATTTGGACTTATTATAATATAATAAAACACAAAAAGCGACAGCCATTTATTTTGAGTTTTTAGCTTGTAGTTTGTACAATGATCTATCCGTATTTTTATTCTGCATATCTATTCTTATCCTTGTTCCCCTTAATTTAATGGTCCCCCACTGAGCCTGTCCACGTAAGCACGATTAGTATATTAAAATTATTATAATTTTGAAAAGCGCTTAAGAATAATAATCAAAGTAATAATTGATGTAATCGTCATTTATTGCACTGATTAACAAGTTTCATTCTTAAATAGTAGTTGACGTGCGGTTCGAATAAAATTACCTTTCATAAAAAATAATATGCACGTTAAAAGAACAGTAATTTCCAATTTATACTGTTGAAAACCTACGAACATCCTTGTAGTGTCGCCACGTTATTATTCGACTCATAAAACCAGTGATTGTGTTACATTATTCTGATGCCGGGACAGCTAATTTAATAAGGTTTATAGATACTACTTATAAGAAAAATATATGTTCATGGCCATATACGATTAGTACAAGAAATATACGTGTGATCAGTATTGTTTGGAGTGGGTTTGAGGGGAAGGACTGAACAGCGGAAAAAGACACACGAGCATAGGTTATTGGTTGCCAGATATGCAGCTTTGTCTTCTCATGCAATATTTTTTTTTCTTGGTAAATATTTCTCTGTGTAATGCTATATGAAATAATAATGAATATGCAGTTCGTCCTTGATTAATGCTAGTACTCCACGTTTTAAAACTCGATTTGAATAAAGCCATCTCCATAGGTATGTATTTTGAAGTGTCAAATTAACAAATAAGAGTGAATAAATGAACATTTTGAAATATATAATTACATGCTTTAAGAATGGGTCATGTAGTGGGAAGCAATAAGGGAAATGAGTACTTTATACACGGCTTTAGAACAATACATGCAATGAGCTCAATTTTGCGTAAGTTAAAATTAAGTGGCCCTCTTGAAACAATACATGCAATGTGCACTTGCAAGAGCGATTAAATTGATGAATTTGCCATTATGTGCCCACTGAAAGAAAAAAGACTTAGTTATTATGGTTAGCGGTTTGGCTGAAGTTCGGTTGTTGATTGTGTTTGGCTTTTTCACAGGTGAGTGGATGATTGAAGCATGTTGTGTCAGTTGAGAGTACGTTTATAGATATAGTCAAATAAAAACAAAGGGGTTTGAAAAAGTGAGCCAGATGCAGATGCCCAACACATGCAACTGAGAAATTGTACCCAGGTGAAAGCTGATTAGTCCTCTCTCTCTTTACCTAACTGGCCACGCAGGCCTCGGCATGGTGCATTCTGAATCAGCTCGTTCCGTTGCCATCGCCACCACAATAATAGAAATTTGGAACTTCATATTTGATAAGCTTTTGCTTGCACATGCAGCCACCAGTGTAAAAATGGACCCAGCAACCGTATGTTTTGTTTTGTGATATGTGAGTTTCACAAACAACAAATGACATCAGTACACATACTTTAAAATATTTTCTATCTTTCATTTTCTTTGTATCTCTCATTTATATTATATTTTTCAATCTTTCTGGGTCTCACTATGTATATATACCTAACGAGTCCATGGATAACATTTTTCTCTGACAAAAGTAAGATTTTCTCTAGATTGTTAAGTGTGTCTTCAAATTTGGGCTATTAAAAAAATCTAATGTACTGATCTTACAATAGTTGGAGATCAAGTCTCTTTAGAAATATGATAGCTTATTAGCGTTGAAATAAATGTTAATCTAGTGGCATCTTAAAGTAAAATTAAATACGCTATAAAATATATTTGACAATTCAAACTTCTGAAATAAGTTATATTACTTTTTCAAATATTTACTTAGTAAAGAGAATAGACTCTAGGAGAATTTTTTTTTAAAAAGTTGAATTTTAATAAATACAAATAATATAACAATACTAATGTTATAATAGCATTCTAAATTATATTTATTAACCTTTTATGGTATATATGTTTGTGGTCTTTTTTAATAAGCTTTGCTATAAATTAAATTTTTGAATATTTTTTGAGTTATGTCAAACTTTTAAAATGATTCAATAAACATCAAACGCATTTTATATTAAATAAATTTGTTAAATTTAGACATTTAATATGAGATATTTTTTTAATCTATTATAGTGTTAAAAATTTTAACTCTCAGAGAAAAAGGATATATATTTTTAAGAAAAATATTGATTAAAAGTAATATTAATATTAATATATATATAACATTGATGTTGGTTGAATTGTCATTTTTTCTTTCTTTCTCTCTTTCTCTCTCACCAAACTTTATAAATGAACTATTTATTTGATTTTTCTTCAGTAAAATTCCTCACATTCAATTTTTTGAACAAAACAGTGTTTTAGGGTCTAATTGGTTAACTTTTGAAAATAAAAAGGCTTTATAATTTTAAAAACTTTTTAGAAAATAAAAAATATTTAGTTTATGACATACAAAACACTAAAACAGTTTGTTATTTTTGTCATCTGATTATTGTAACTTTTTCTAACACGTTTTATACTAATAAAAAACTCTTTAATAAAAGAAATACAATCAATCCTCAATTTATTAAAATAATATAAAAATGTAACGCATGTCTAACTTCGCATCTAGATTTTCACGACACTTGTCTAAACGCGGACCTGGTTTCCATGCAGTCATTTTTTCTGTATTCATTCCTGCATTAACGATGGTATAAAAGGTTGACTGCAAGGGATTCATGTTCTAAGTAATTTCAATGCGACAACTGAACATGTTGAAATATTTATACGTCTATTTTAGTACATAACTGAACATTTCGCCTTAACTGAAAAAACGAAAATTATAAAAGCTATAACCCAGATTCTCTCATTAAGATACACGGATATCCACAAAATGCATAAGATTGAAAGAAAAAGAATGAAAGTTGCTTTCACTGGTTGCTTTCGATGATTAGGCATTTACAGTTGGCATCACTACTCTGCCGTAAAGTAGATGCGGGATTCGGTTTGGCTACTATTTACAGCTACAAAAACTGCACACTTTTAAAACTTTGTCAAGCCTTGCTCTTCGTTTTCCCATTTATGCATACATTGTGAAAATGTGGAGTGATGGAAAGTGACCCTTTAACACAATCAGGAATACAGATATTCCCTGACAAGCTCTTGCTTTGATTTGGTAGATTAAGTTGAAGAAATAGTTACATACTCCATTCATTTTTAATTTTAAGTGTTTTCAGATCACTTATCTTCAATATTATCGCCTTTATTTCTAATGTAGATGTATGTGTTTACACACTAACTTGCTACAATTCAATACATGTGTTTACACAGTAAGGCTAAAAATCAGATATAGTAAACCGCAAATATTTATAGCTATTTGTTAAATGAGTTTGTCTTACTATTTTACAATTACTTTAAAATGTTGTTTAAAATAACATTCAAACTTAAAACTTTACTTTTTTATTCTTTTAAATTTTTTTATCAAAAAAATTATCTTTACACCCATGACGTTGTTTTATTTTCACTAGTTAGTTCAAAAATAGCGGCTAGTTTTATTAGATTTTTTTATTAAATAAATTAATATTTTCTACTAAAGTTTTGTAGTACAAAATTTTTTTATACGAAAGTTATATGGACAAAATTCAAGCGTATTTTAAATTGTTCTTAATATTATTTTTAATTAAAAATAAAAAATCGTTTCAGTAATAGCTAAACAATTTTAATTAAAATTTGTTCATTTTATACATATAGCCATTAATTGACCTTAATTTCTGTCAAAGTTCTTATATTTATTTTTTAAGTTGTTTTTATCCATCCAATAACGTGTAAACAAGTGAATTTATAATGTATTCGTATGAAACAGTTTCGTATGCTCCTTTTTCTAAAGAAATACATGGCTAAGTATAAAGGAATTTATGTTTTAGCATTTAAAAAACGTTTCAAATAAATAAATAAAATGTGATTATTTTTGTTATCTAATTTAATTAAAATTCACTGCCTTTTGACAATGAATTAAATTTTTAAAAATAAACCATTTCATTATTTTTATTAAAAAATAATTCTTATCAATCAAATCATTAATTCTTATAATATCATCATTTTCGTATATAAAATTGTAAATGACTCAAATATTTATAAATATGTAATTTAATAATGATTTATCAGTTATGAAAATGTAATAAAACAGTGAAATATTAATTATTAGTTAAATTGTATAAAATTCCGTACATTTAATCGATTTTATACAAAAACTTCACATTGAATGATTAGATTAATAAATATAGTTTTTAATGTATATTATTAAATTAAATAACTGATATGAATTTATGTTGGTTTTTTTTATAATATTGACACTGTTTACAAATTTCATAAAGAGAATAAAAAACTATGTGCTTCTTTTTTTAGTTATAAATTTTATATGTTAAATGTAAATCTTATATTTAGATCAGACTAATTTTACGAGTTATATTATATATAAATGTTTTTTTTTTAAATGTGTTATACCACGTGACTTCTATTATATTAAATATTAAGTTTTTTATTTTAATTTTTTTTTTAATTTATCTCTTTAACTAAGTTCTATTTGAAAAATAAAACATTTATTATTAATAATAAATTCATATTTTCATCACTTACAGCTTACTAAATTTAAAAAAAATGATAGCGTATCTTTAATTTTTAAAAAATTATTTTAACAATAGATTATAATATAAAATTTGATAGTATTTATATTTAATGACCAATTCCTTCACTAACAACATATTTATGGTTGTAAATTTTCATTGTAATATTTAACATATGCAAAATTAAATTAAAATTTTAACCTACTATAAATTTTACATATTAAATTTAAAAATGTTTTTCTAATAAAAATAGCATTTTTATTCTAAATGATAAATATTTTTTTAGCTCAAATCACAAATAATTTTTAAAGTTCATTCACTTTACGAGTACAAATATTTGTTCATATTAACCAATGACAACGCTTATTAGAAAAGATGGAACGAATAAATATTAGGCTTTGTGCACACATTTCAATGTAGTGATCCCAGTTTCAAATGTAATGGATTTCGCCCATCTAAATTAAAAAGATGTTTAAAATAAAAATACAACAAAATATGTATACTAGAAAAGATGGAATGATTGATTGCATAAAGGTTATAAATCTAATATTTTAAGACTAAACTTTTAATCCAAAACTTAATACGATGACATGTATGAACCTTAAATTGTTAATTCAATTTAACTGGATTTAACAATTTAGAAAATGAAATCATTTAAAATTCTTAAACCTATATAAATTAATAGTAGACTTATGCTTCGCGACCTTTTTGGTTGTTGTTTATATCTAAAATATTTGTTCCAATATATTATACCATAAAAATATTATTTTAACATGTTTTGTTAATATTAACCTTTAAGTCCACGACTATTGTGAATATAAAAAAATATCTCATCATTTAAAAAAAATAAATTAAGTGCCATTTAAAGTTATCAAATGCATTTATCGTATTTTTAAAAAATATATATAATTTAAAAAAAAAACTCTCTAAAATTAGTCACGAATGACAATTATCAAAACATATTATTTTATCCTGTAAAATAAACAATAACAAAAAAAAAATATGATAAAGTCATGTTTTAAATTGCTACAAATATAAATAAGTATATTTTTAGTCGTTTAAATTTTTAACTAGTTTTAGTATTTACAAATAATTTTTTTTAAAAAAAAATTTATAGTGTTTTTTAAAAATATTTTTATCATCACTCAACGGTAACAAATTCATAATTCTATTTGCTACTTACTATTTTAAAATAGCCACTAACACAATATATAATTAGATGCGTATTACCATATTATTAAAAAAGTAATATAAAATATTTTAATTTTTGTTAAAGTTCACGTGAATCAAAATTAATAAAAAAAAATAGAAGACAATTTTTTAATCATATTCATAAAAGCTGAAACATGTTTAAAAACACGATATTTTATTGAAATATATAAAAATTTCAAGAAAAATTAAATCGATTAAACATTTATTAAAATCAATACCTAAAATATTTATATATATATATTTTAAAATATGAACATAAACTAGTCAACTTTAAAAATAGTCAAACAATTAATCATCACATTATTTTTTATAAAATAAACCAGCTTACGATTTCTCCATAAAACACGTGGTATTTTCTTAGGTTAATAAAATGTCCAAAATGTAATTATACGGGTTTCTGGGCCCGTTACCGTTAGTGAAAGGGTTAATGATAAAACCCTAAATCAATTATTAGAAAAGAAAAAAGAAAAAGAGGAAACCCTAAATCAAACCTCTTATGTATCTTGGCCGTGGTGCAGTTGCAGGGTTTAGTGTGGTTCACACAGGACCGCGTAGAAGAATCTAATTCGCATGCTTGCAACTCCATCAACTAACAAAGGAAGCTCTACCCTCTTCGCTTTCACCCCTCGCCAAGTTCTGTTAAACAACCAAACCATGAAGCATAGCGTTGACAATGGAACCCTTAACACGAAACAGGAACCAAAGCTTCTTCTTCACCAATCCATTGCCCATTACTTGCAACGCAGTGGCTTCTCCAAGTCACTCAAAAAGTTTTGCTCCGAAGCGAAAATCGAGGTGGGTGGGTTATATAACTTGACAGTGTTTGACCGACCCTAATCCTGTGCTTGATAAAGCTCATAACTTTTAGTTGTACATAAGATATTGCACAATAGGATTTAACATTAGGCAATGGTTTTCTCTATTTTTCTGTTCTCAAACACTTTTCCCCTGCTTTTTGATATATATGGTGAGTGATTCTTAAATCGTGCTTGTTTTAGGGTCCTGCATTGTGCATTTGATTCATAAATAAAGTGGAAGAGGAAAACCCCATGTTTTAAATTTCAGGAGTGCTAACACAGTAGTATTGGTTAAAATTTATTGAAAACTACAAAATTAATGGTGAGGCACATTAATTTAGGAGTGAAAGCATCATATTGAAGAGTGTGTTATGAAAGAGCACGTTGCTAACATTACTCTTTAAATTTTTGAGCCAAATTGAAAAGGAAAGCTTCTTGCTTGGATAACAAGTTTGCTTTTAGAAATTATTATGTGGTTGTGTAGCAAAATGTTCTGTTTGCTGTGCAGTCACATATTGGCTATAATTGCTCGATGCCCCAATATTTATGTTTTGCTTATCACTGCTGAGTAACAGATGAGACTGCGTTTTCCTTCTCTTGTTTTACATCGTTGCTGCTGGTTGTAATGCAGAAAGATGATTTCGAGGGTTCGTTGGTTGACCTGGAGGAAATGTGCCTAAAGTATTTAGAAATATGGTAAGACTATGAACATTAATTTTGTATTGTTAAGTAGCCATTACACCAGATTGTCAAGATCTTGGAGAAATAATTTTATTATGATTATTGTTTTTTGGACCAGAAATATAAATAAAAGAGATGTCCTTTTGATAATCTCTCATAAGAGGTGCTCTTGTGAAGTTATATTTAAACCATGTCTGCAGCATTCTTAAAAAACATTGATATTTGCGATGGCGTTAAGAATATACTTGTAATTTATAAACCTAGCTTTTGTTTAATTAAAATTAGATCGCTACTGTTAATAATGGTTGTGTTTTACTAGTTATTTCAGCTAGCTTATAGTTTATTTAACTAGCTTATAAGCCTGTTTGACCCAATAATATATGTTTGGTAAATGAGTTTATCTTAATAGTGTATAGTAGCGTTTGAACTTATAGCTTATTATTATTTTTTGTGTTTTACCCTCAATTCCTTAATAGAACCCCTCATTTACTGTCTTCTTTAATACTATACCACTTATTATAATATAATTTGTCTTTTAA
Organism: Abrus precatorius; assembly: GCF_003935025.1. NCBI lineage: Eukaryota > Viridiplantae > Streptophyta > Magnoliopsida > Fabales > Fabaceae > Abrus > Abrus precatorius. The sequence goes on along the minus strand of NW_020874428.1, from coordinate 32,638,873 downwards.
TGTTCCAACATTTATTTTAGTTATTATATGTTTTATGCTTTTCTTATTTTTAATATAATATTTGATCTTTAATTTTACCAAACACTTCTAATTTGGTAAGCAAACTTACAGCTTTCTGCTTAGTTTTTCAGAATTTAGCTAGCTTGTTAGCTATTTTTGCCAAACATAGCAAATGCTGCAAATCAAACCCTGGTTTACATTAAAGCATGGGAGTTTCTGACGGATAAACACTTCCAGGAAAGTAGTGAGCAATATTTTTTCCCCCTAGATTTTAATAGGATTATCATCTATACATCTCATATTGTAGATCAATTAAGAGAAAAAAGTAGAACTGTGGCCAAGTCTAATATCCTCTCCAACCCTAAAGCATAAAAGAAAGCACAGCCAAACTGCCAATGAAAACTGTAAGATCTTTCTGCTGATTAGTGATTACTATCAGAATGAAACCCTCTTAAAGCAACTGTCTAAAGTCCAAACTCTGAAGCACCATGAAGAAGCCATAAACATAATCATATTTCTTGTGTAGGACATAGTGATACCCCTGAAGATGCTGACATTCTGCTTCATTTGTATACTCTGCTGAATTCTTTAAACTGTACCCTGGCTCCTGTCAGTTGTTGCCTGCGTATCCATGTATCACCAATAGTAATAACTAATAAGAAAGGTTGGACCAATTATTGGAAGAGCATTGTCTCTCTGCTAAATGCTGCTTCACTGATCAGTCTCTGGGCACGAATTATGTCTTGTATCTTTAATCAACATTTCTGTCTTGTTCTTATGTTAATTAAGCTTTTCTTTCTTGTTTTTCATCTCTTTTCAGTGGCAAAGATGCTAAGTCAAATGTCAATGATCAACACGAGCAAGGTAAGCTTTAATATCTGTGAAAAATTTGTCTTTTGTCACAAGGGCTTCCTTGGCACAAAGGTCTTGCCTCGTGACCTGGACATGCTCTCTGCATCTGGGGGCAAGGATGCATACTTGACCCTCCCTGGACACTGTTGTGTGTTGGGTCTCCCCTTTTTGTCACTGCTACTTTCTTTATTTTTCTAAATACTTGATTTTGCTTATCTCATCATGTTATTTCCCAAGCTGTATCACTTAAATCTTTATTTTGGCTCTTCTACTTCCTGCTAGTTGCAGGTGTGCATGCCCAAGACAAAGAAGAGGGTAAATCCAGGGAAAAGAAGAAAAAGAAGAGCAAATTAGTGTCTGAATCTCTTGCTAATGAAAACAATCAATTGGTGTCAGGCACTACTGTTCCAGAAAATAAAGTAAAGGATGGTGTATCTTCAGATGCCAAAGTTATTAATGGTGCTGAGGCGGTGAAGAAATCAAAGTCTAAAATGAAAAAGAAAGACAAGTCAAGTAGTCAAGGGGATGCAACAGAGCAGATTGGAGATCCGAATGAAACTGTTTTAGAAAAGAATCTTGAAGCATCAAACAATGGAAAGACACATGAGGAGAAAAAGGATTCTAAGAAAAGAAAAAGACCAATTTCTGAAGAAAATGGTCAACATGTTGCTGATATAAAGGCAGATGAAGAAACCAAACGCAGAAAAATAGAAAATTTGGATGAGTCTAAAGGAGGAGAGAAGTCAGCAAAAACAGAGGCAAATCTGGGAGGCGATTCAATTTCTAATAAAGAAAATATTGTAGCAAGTGGTCAAGTTAATGGTGATCAGTTACAGAAGACATCTAAGGGCCAAACCAATGGGGACCTGGAGAATGCTGGAGAGAAATCCTCTGTACAGAGGTCTCAGAAGAAACAAAAGGGATCAGGCGAGGTATTCTGTAACTAATATTTATTCTCTGAATATGTGACTTGCTAATAGATAAAGCACTTTGAAATCACACTTCATGTCTTCATACCTATTTTTTTGCTCATTTAACTTGGAACCAATTTTTATATTTTGATGCACTGGTCTCTGCCATCGTGATTGGTTTGAGTTGAGTTTGCCTTTTATCTTTATTTTTAAGGAAAATATGTTCTTTATAAAGATTATAGCAACAACCAATGCTATGAATACTTGAATAGAGTCTAAAACTTAGGTATTGTTCCAGGTTGTGGTTTTTGCTGGTGTCCCTTTAAATGGTATAATTAATCATATAAATTCCTATATGTTTGCCTCAATGTCCTTAGTTCATTTCTACTACCTCACATCTGCCATCTGTCTGTCCTAATTAGGAATTTAGGTTATGTAGTCATATGAATTTAAAATTCATGTTTCGCTTATAAAGCTAAGATTTATGGTGGAATTCATGTCTGTGACAACTGTAATTGCAGCAAAAACCAGTGAAGGCGGCATTTCAGCGTGTACAAGTTGAAAAAGTAGAATTTGCTGATGAGAGGCTTCAGGATAACTCTTATTGGGCAAAGGTGTGATAAATTGATAGTTTTTCACTCTCTTTTTCGTGCATTTGATGGTGTAAATTTTGGCCTTTTTGCATTCTCCAACAACTTTTTGTTGGTGTATCTGTCTGCAGGGTGGTGCTGACAGTGGTTATGGTGCAAAAGCAGAAGAAATTCTTGGCCAAGTTAGAGGAAGGTCTGTTATTTCATATCTGTTATTTTGCTTTCCAATATTTGCACTTATTTGAACTTGTGTTTCTTGCATCTGAAATTATTATTTTAATGACTTTGGCTTGCAAGATTAGTGCTTTTATGTTCAGGCTATAAAATAAATGCACAGTTGGTTGCATTAACTTTATTTTTTTATTGAGTCTATCCAGGGAAAATATATTGTTTAATGAGCAGTTCGAAGTTAGCTTAACTTGCCTTAGAATTTCATGTTATACATTATGTATAGTTGGAGACTTGATTCATTTTTAAACCTTTTTGCCTTATTCAGCTCATAATATAATTTTTTAAAATGTGGACAGTAATGATTTACGCATATTTCTTTGATATACACATTTTATGACTGTCTTTTTGTGTGTTTACATCGAACTTTTTTCCTCGGATACAGGGATTTTCGTCATGAGAAGACCAAGAAGAAACGTGGGACCTATCGGGGAGGACAGATTGATTTACAATCCCACTCAATAAAGTTCAATTATTCTGATGATGACTGACTAGGAAGCATATAAACCCCTCCCCCCTCCTTTTTTGGGTCAACGAAATTTCCTTTCAATGTTTGGTACTGGAGCACTATGCTAAAGCTGGTGTTACCATGATAATTTTGCTTGATTATGTTGTACTGAAACAACTTTTATTCATTTGGACAAATTATTTAAACAGTTTTACCAAACACCTTGTGCTGCCTAATGTTACATCTAGTGAAGCAAAGTACGTAGATTCTGGTGTGGTATGATTTGCAATGTTGCAGTGGAGAGACATTAGCCGCTGGATGCATAAGCTATATTAATTAGATTTTGCTGATTTGTCATGAAGCTGTTAGCAATTTGAAAGTAAAGGATGCGTTAATACGATCCAATGAGTGTCTCTGCTCTGGACTCTATCTCTCAGCATTCACTTTTATGACATTTCCAATATACTCATTAGTAGATTTTTTGTTTTGTAGTTTGAACAATGCAGGTGGTAGTGTTGTTTTGTACTGTTGAGGACTGCGTAGTATTGTTCCCATTATTGCCTTATCCATGTTGCTGAACTGTGCTATGTTAGCTATTGGGGAGTATACTAACATACCAAAAAATATGCATGGTTCTGGCAAACAAAAGGAATGTAGTCAATAAATTTTGAACATAAAAATATTTTTTATGTTTTAAACATTCTGTGAGTATTTTTAAACTAAGCATAATTTTTTTTTAAAATAAAGTATAAGGGATGTATAATTAATTCAAGAGAATTGAGTTTAGAAAGTGTAAAGTAACAACAAACTCTAGTTCAATAGGTTATTTAGAAAACTTTCGATGAGTTGGGAGATTAAGTTAAAGGAAAAATTTAGTATGAAAAAAACTAACTTCAAAGGCTAAGTAAATTAAAATTTGAATTAAACTTGACAAACAAAAATTACAATTAAACTATTTTTTAATGATGAAATCAATTGTTTTGTAAAATAGTTATGATTTTTATTTAAGCACAACTGAAATGAAATATATGAAATGTAAGTTTATTATAACGGATACTTGCAATGACTAAGGGGTGAAATTGGAGAGAGAAATTACAAAGGTTAGATATATTAGATCCACTGTAGAAGAAGGCAGAGAAATATATGAAGATGTAAATCATTAAAGTCTTGATCTTAGCAACTTTCCGAATGAAAGTCTTCGCAAAATCTTTGAATGTTAAAATAGTCACACTTTAAACTGGTTTATATTTCCTGTTATAAATCATATAAGCAAAATGACAAGTATATACACAGTTTTTGTTTCATTTTTGGAAAATGTATACACAGATTTCCCTTTACTAAATATTTTATTTTCATTATGTGTGTCAAGATTCCTTGCCGTGAAAGCTTTGGTCAACAAAGAAACCCCTTTTAATAAATTATGGGGTTAAAGTCGAACAAGAATCAAATTACAAAATTAGCCAAATTCCATAAGCATTTTCTTTTAAAAAAAGAGCAAGAGAGACCCATTATTTGCATTGCTTAGATTTTGTTTGATATTTTACATTAGTTAAATATATGACTAAAATATTATTTATATTTATTTTAACTTGTTCTTTCCTTTTGAATTTAGGAGGAGAGAACGATGTTATAATTCAAGGTAGAGAAAGCCTTTAATACGGGTAAAGTATCGTTCCTTATAACTTCAGCTATTAACAGAGAATTTATTCAAAATATTCTCCATAATAATTTATTAACTTCGGTTTGAATTAAGCCAATTATGCTTCGAATTAATAATACGGATAAGTGTTTAAACTTTACACGTCAATCTTTGTCTGTTACTTGACGTGGAAGACACGTTTCAGGCTCTCTGCATTGACAAAGAACGAGCTTAACTTATTCTTCGTAAGGAGGAAAATTATACATAATAATTTATCTATCATAAAATATTAAGAGTGTTAATTAAATAAAACATTTGATTATAAAATATTATCGATCTAACTTTAATTTTCTTGTTTTTAAATAAACACTTTAAAGATATATTATTGAATGCATGTGAATTAATTGATAGGTATTAAGTATTATTTTAACTTATCAGGTTTGAATATTAATTGATGCAACTGTTTCAATACTTAAAATAAGACTTTATTTGTTAAGATATCAATTGATTTAAAATAAATTATTAAAAAAATATTAAAGGGTAAATTTTATTTTTTAAAAAAGACTTTCGTATGTGAGATGGATCAAACTCAGAGATTATGTTAAAATTGTGAATAATTTTGCATCTTTCAGCATGAGAAATTTGATTTTAAAAAAGTTACACGTTTTGAAAAAAATGTGTACATGTCCTTTGCACACAATTTCAACCTCTCTTTCACTCAATTGCTGTGTGCAGTGGTTAACATGTCAATTCATGTACAAAGCAAATGGAAAGAAGGAGCAAGCACCACTGCTTCTATGCTTCTATGTCTCCACTTGCGAATTTCTTTGGCGACAGTAATCACTGGAAAATTGCATTTTCTCACTTCCCCTTTTGTGAGTGTGTAAGATGGTCAAAGAGATAACACATTCACGTTGATATAACTTTTTCATTTTTTTATTTTAAATCAAGTTTCGCATACTCTAGATGTGAAATTGTTTATTTTTTAAAATCAAATTTCATAAGTGTAAAATTATCAATTTTAACGCATATTATAATCTCTAAGTTTTATCCCTTTTAATATAGTTAATTATTTTCTTTAATGATTTCATGCACGAACACACGCGTGTCACGTCTGTGCTTCGTATGAATGTCACTTTGCCGACAAGAAGAATCTCCATAACGAATGTTTTAATATATTTTAATTGACTGTTATGAAAGTTACTTTATTTTAAAAAAAAAACAATTTAAAAATATTACTACCATTTGTCTTGGCAACAAATTGGCAAAGACTTTGATGACTTTGACATTCCTCAGGGAGGAGTCCAACGTATGTTCACGGCTGCGAACCTGTTCAAGCAGATTGAGAATTAGAAATTAAAAATTAATTTTTTAAAAGTATATATTATTTATTTAAATTAGATAAAATATATTTATCTACCTAAGAATACATCAATATAAAAAAATATCTAATTATAAAAGTGGATTTTTAAATATGGTCACTTATTTAAATATAAATTTTAAAAATTTATACACAATTTTCATAAATATGTTCATAAAGCCTGAGTTTAACTTTTTAAATAATTTAATTTAATTTAATTTTAAACTTATTAATGAGCTAAGTAAAAAATTTAAACAAATATTATTATTTAGTGGGTTAAACTCAAATAATTTATAAATAGTTTAAAAAATATGAAAAAAGTGTTATAACAAGAACATTATTCATCTTCGAAGTATCTTGTAGACTCCCATTCCGAAAAATCAATAAATAATGAAAGAGGAAGAGCTGGAATATTGATGTGTATGTATACATCAATGACTTTGATTCACTGTCTGACAAATTACCATGAATTTTCGGAGGGAGCAATATTCTTGTTAGAATATAGAAAATAGCTTAGTTAATACTCGTCAATGTCTACAAATGCTGGCTGTTTACTGGTAATTGCCTTCTGCGTGGTGTTGCAGTCACATGCTCGACTTCGGATGCAATTGATCAGCAAACTATACTAACTGTGCAATTAAGGAAAAATCTTAAGTACTTAGCTTAGATGCTTTTTCTTTTATGCATCAAAGGGTATGTATTTCAGTGGTAAGTCTCAAAGATAAGTAAATTAAAGTCAGTAGTAAAAACGGTTAATATAAATCTAAAAAAATAAATAATTTGAGAAGCAAGAAGTATTTATTACAATAATTGTAAATTTGAGAAGATATTATATATTTTATTTAGACTGATGATGATAATTTTTTTAATCTTAAAAATTAAATGATATTTATGTTTTTTTTAAATAAATCATTTATTTTATCTATTTATGTAAAATTAACCATGATACTTATTTCATGCATGAAAAAACATATAATGCACTCTTAATTCATAAAGTACCATATGACATACAAAATCTTTTAAATTAGAAAAACTTAAAATATAAGAGCATTTTTATTAATATTTTAAAAATATTTTTTTATTTTTTAAAATAAATTCTAGTATAAATTTGTATTAAATTTTATTTTTAAAAACATAAAATTATTTTTAAAACAGTAATCAAACATAATCTAAATATTTCTTCTCTCATTTAAAAACTCTATAATAAAGATAATTACTATAGAAGTCTTTCCTTTTTTATTTTTTATTTTTTATTCTAAAAAATTAACTTGCAAACAAAGTTTAAGAGATTCAAGTATTATCTATCCTCAAATTTAATTGGCTAACAAAAGTTATGGATAATATCACTTCATTAATTTTTTTAATCTAATACTTTTTATGAAAAATTATTTATCTATTAATTATAAAAGTTTAGGATAACATTATTTATTCTATAACAATTATTTCTTTAACTTAAAATAAAAGAATAATTAATTAATGACAAAGATAAAAATATATAATAGAAAATTAAATAATTTTTTATTAAAAAATTAAACATATTCCTTAATCCTTTTATAAAATATAAAAATATATCATTATGATTTTGTTTATAGTTTAAGTTGGTATTTTGACTAAAATTTTGTAATTCTTTGAAAAGTCTTTTTACTTTTTGATAAGTTTTATGAAAAGTGATACTCAAATAAACATTAATTTTAATAAAAATAAAAGTGACTTTTTTTATAAGTTTTCAAATAAATTACAGCCAAGGAAAAATATGTTTTTTTGTTGTTGTCAAAATGTAAAAATATTTTAAAAAATTCATAATAAATGATTGATCACAAAAGGTAACAGGAATAATAATTAGTGAAAGAATTATGTTTTTGAGTTGTTTTAGAATCATGGATATTATTAATAAATGAAGTTAAAACAATGGTCGAATATCACTTTGTTAGAGAAAGTAGATCAAATTATTTTTGGTGAAACGTTCAAGAAAAATTAAAGATTTCTCTTGAAGACTTAAAGTGTCAAGAATAATTATAAATAGAGAAACATGTTAAAAATCATAAATAAAATGTAATAATGATAAAAAAAAAATTTAGACAATTATATTATATTATATCAATAAATAACATTTCATTTTACTGTATTGTCAATGTTATGACCTGACATTAAAAAAATCAATATTTATTTGCCTTGTTGATTAAAAGTTATACATTTCATTTATTGTAAGATTAGCATGCAATTGTTCTTCTTTTTCCTTGTCTATTTTTATTCTACTCTTTGGATCATATTAATTTAATTATTTTATTAAAAAACACACACATAAAATATATCTAAAACTCAATCATAAATTACTTTTAAGAACGAAGAAAAACCTAGACGCTTAAAGGTTGAGACATTACAGTCTAGAGACAACAAAATAAAAGGCAATGGCTATTGGTAATGCGTAAGAGTCAGTGCCTATTGCATGGTCCATGCATGTCTATTCGGTCACGTAAAGTTCGCAACATAAGGGGCATACGGGCATTATAAGATTTAGCTTACTTTGGTAAGAAAACACTTTTCAATAAATATTTTAATTGTTAATAAAAATTAAATTGTTAATATAAGCAGGAAACGAGGAAAGGGGTGATTAATGGATGCCATGGTCTCCCCGAAATTTTTAATTTCTTTTAATATTATTATATAAATAACATACTGACATCCTAAAAGATTTACTCTTAACAAATTTCTTATTTTTTTTAAAATTTCTTTATAAGTTAATTATTTTATTTATTAAAATAATAATACAAAATTAGAGTTACTAATAGAAGAAGATATTAGTTAGACTAACAACTCAATTTTCTATCCTGTAATCAACAGACGAATGAGTGATTACTACAACTTAATTGAATTCTTCTTGTGTTTACAACTATTATCACAAAACGTGCTTTTTTACCTATGGAAGCTATAAAAAATAAGATTACACAATAAATAAAGTTTTTTTTTATACCAATTATGCAATTATTTATATTTAAAATAAAAATACTAATTAAAAATCTCATTATAAATATGATAATTAATGATTATTTTATGAAACAACGGCAAATACAAGTTTAGAAGACAAGATATATTCTTGATCATGTTATATGTATATACATGAATGATTTAAACTTGTTGAAATTTTATTCATGCTAATTAGAATCATTCCTTCAATATTCGTACGCCCATTAGTTTCCTTCTCCGGCACCATATTATTAGTCATTTTTTAAATAATTTTTTGTCAAAGCAAAATTAATATTTTATTACTCAGGCATTTGAATTATGTAAAATTTAATTTATACATAAAATAATTCGAGCTCATTTGTGCGTTATGTTTTAATCAGAGTGTATTCTACGTCAAAATATTTACCTAGTACAAATATTTTACGTAATTTTACTAATTTTGAAATCAACCCATCTTGTTTATCTTTTTTTTTTTTACACATAAACTATCAGCCTTAAGTTCACGTTGGAACTATTAACTATGCTAATATTAATTCCACACGTGCCACGCATATGTGAGATAAACACACGGAAAGAGATGTGGCATATGTTCGAACTAGTTTTAATATCACACACACGTATGCGTTAAGGAAATACGTAATATTATATTTATAAACTTTTTATAAGTTGTTTCAAATATAATTATAACTTATTTGTTTTATAACTAAGTCCCAAACAAAGTGCTATTTGAAAAAGAACCCTACAGTATCCTTTCACTAGTCTTCTTCTATATCAGCATGGATGTTTTAGTTAGTAATCCACTGATTTATTTATTACTCTATAACTATTTTTATTATTTTACTCTTTTCTTTTGGGTTGGCCCGATGTGCAAGTCCATTCTTCCATATTTTTAAACGATTTTTTAAAAATATTAACTTAATTTTATCATGATATTAAAAAATAGTATTTCTTTAAAATGTTTTCTTAAAAAAAAGTACTACTCTAAAAGGTATAAATACTTATTTTAAATAACATTTATTTAAACTCAAATAAGAATTTAATAAGCATAGTGGATAATTATTACGTTTTTGGGCTTTCCACTTGTTGTGATTAGTTTAGCATGCCTCTCAAATGGGGTGTTTTGTACCACAAGTTGGACTCCTCAGTAAAATTTCAGAGTAAGTGTGCGGTAATTTTTTAACTTCTATAAATAAATACAAATTTAATTAAAGTGTACAGGATTTTAATCAAAATTACTAGTTTATATAATAATTTTTCTAAACTACATATATTCTTATTAAAAAAACATTATTATTCAAGTCAAATAAAATTACTGTAAATAAACTTAAACTCAAGATAATATAATAATTTATTATAAAGAGAGAATAAATGTAGGTTAATATAAAATTTTTAAATTAGAATAAATTTGAAAATATGTGATTAACATAACATTTGAAGGTTTATAAATCCTTTCATTCTTATTTATAAACTCTTAAAAATATAATAATCACTTGAATGTTTTATTTGAAAATATATTTCTTATATAAAGTCTAAATAAAAAGAGGTAAAAAGTTAAATTGAGTAAGTTCGTAGTTAAGTTTTTGTAAAAGAATAAAAATATATAAAAAATAAATTAAACTTTTGCAAGTTAAAAATAATTTATTTTTTAAAAATTTAAATAAGTTGAATAAGAATAACAAAAAAGTATAATTTAATTTATAGAAAAAATTATTAATTTTTTATAATTATTTTTCCACAAGCTCACCAACACCGTATTATGATATTTTATTTTCTATTTAATATGATCAAAGTGTATATTAGTGATGACTCAGTGATTTCCATTTTGATTATTCAACCAGACATTGATTTGATTTGGAACTAACTTGCGGGGCTAAAATAAAGGGAAACTTGAGAATTGGCTAAATAGTGAGATTGTTAGGATTTTGGGGTAATTTCTATTTATTTTGTCTATGTTTCTTAACTTTTATATTATTATCATTATTATTGTATTAAAAATTCTCTACACGTTTTAATAATTAAATGATTACAAATTAATTTTTTATGCGTCAAGTAAATAATCTAATATTTCTTTCAGTAAAATTTATTATTTTTATTAAATATATGCTTAATATAAATAAAAAATATATTCATGATATATACTTTATTGTAAAAAATAATAAAGTATAAAACTAACATTTCAGTATATTTTACAGTATGTATTTTAAAATGAATATTAGTATAAATATAATATTATGATATATAAAATATTATTTATTAAATTTTAAAATTTTATTATTAATGTATAATCATTTGAAAATATATAAAGTTTAAAAGATTCTATAACGACCGGATTGAGAAATTTCAAACATGTTTTTAAGATAAGTCTAATTTTTAACACAAAACTTGTTTAAACAAATTAATTAACCTCAAACAAGGTTAAGCTCCTAAAAGAGACGGAAACAATCCTAAAAATCGGAGGTGCCAGAAAATGCTGACATAATAAAGTACATGATTATTTGTTTATATAGGTTAATAAATCATTTATTGTGCATTTACAATTACATTATTTTAAGGACGATAAATGGAACTCTCTGTACCAAACTCTTGAACAGTGAATTTAATATCTTATAGATTATATATATAATGAAAATTTATGAAAACATTATATTTGGAGAAAAATTATAAAAATATAAATTTTATAAAAAATTATCACTGACGTTTTTTAGTAGTTTAAAAAATTTATTATTATTTTATAAAAATTATGACATTTAAAATAATTCAGTAAATTCCCTCTAATTTTGACTAATTATAATTATTTTTATAATAATTTAAAAGGAAAATAGAAAACATAAAAGGAAGAATTTTGACAGCACTCGGGTTCCGAGACAACAAAAGCCGTAGGAAAGCACGTGCAGCAGAGTCGCGCTTGTGGATGATGCTCGCGCAGTCGTTGTCATTTCAACCTAAGGGGCCAACGGGCAGTGACAAAGATTCAGCTTTTCACTGTATAAGAGTTAAATGATTTTATTTTCACTTTTTATTCATTGTATTTTTATACTAATAACTATAAGAAAGCTCGTGACAAAGATAATATATATATATATATATATATATATAATAATATAATATATATATAAAGTCAAAACAAATATTATTACAAATAATTATCAGTATAAATAAAGTTAAGTTTTGCTAATTAATAATTTAAAGATACTAATTAAAGACTTTAAAAGTAAAAACTAAAATTCACATAATTACTGTTTTTTTTGCTAGTTAATCACAATTACTTTGTGGATAGGTCGATGCTAATAAGTGATTAGGATTTAGGATAAAACAGCTTAAAATAAATAAATAAGTTTCCAATCTTAAAAATGTCATGTATGAAAACATTTAATTACATCATCAAATATTCAACGTTTCTGGAAAAAAAAATAAAAAATAAAACCCAGCATGATAGGGTACTTAGCAATGTTTTGAAGAGATGTCAAGTGTTAAAAATTTTAAGGCTCATATAAAATTTGTTTCTATATTTATAATTTTTTTGTTTTTTAAAAAATATTTAGATTTAATCTATAATAAATTAAATAAGTTAAAAAATCCCTCATAACTATTTTTTGTTAATTAACGAAATTTTTAATTAACATTATTACATGTAAGGTACATGAAAGATTTTTATTTTCGTCGACATGTATTGTTATTATAAAATTTACTTTTACAAAATTTACTGGATTTAGAATTAGTTTCTTAAAACATTGTTAATATTTAGTCTTCAACAAAATAAATAAGTAAACAATTTATTTTCTGTTATTAATTTTTGTTAATTAAGTGTTTGAGTAATTAACAAAATTTCAATTCACGTCAGTATGTTTTAAATATTCAATATACCTTTATATTACAATCAATATACAATTGTTACATAGTAATATAAATCATGTATCCTAATAATCATCTATAACATGGTTAAACAGGGGGAAAGTTCATCATAATTGTATTTTTACTTGTAAGTGAATTATGCGACGAAGATAGATTCCTAAAAAAAAGAAACAAAATAACAGTGCTAAATTGACCTTTAGGATAATGATATATTAAATAGAATAATGTTGTGTTAATTAAAACAATAATATACTAAGTATTTGATGTATAATACTAATAAGACAAAAGTCTATCACATGATGACATTAAATTAAAATTATGTAAAGACAAAGATTGAGGATAAAAATTGATTTTCTACTTTCTTAATTTATTAAAAACTAAATTCTATATATTTTTATAAATTACTATAACAAATTTACAAAGACTAAACTTGTTCAAAGCAAACTTTAAAACGAGTCCACTACAAGACTTTGCTTTCATAATCACACCACAGGATCGTCTTCGGTGGTTGGTTCAATTTGGATATGGATCCTCTCATGTTCTGGCTGAAACATGACTCTCTTGTCGTCATTCGCTTAAGCGAATTTATATCAGCTTAAGTGAATTTTTGCTTGAGCGGTGATTTATGGCTTAAGCGGTACAATTATGGGATTCAGGCTTCAAAGCGAGTCTAAGCGAGGTTGGTGAATCTTCGTTTAAGCGACAATTCATGGCTTAAGCGAATGTAAAATTGCTCCGCTCAACCCAAGCAAATATATTTAATCTTAAGCAAATTTTGGACAGAGAATCATGAATTTTAGGCTAGTTTCTCGCTTAAACTATTTTAAAATCGCTTAAGCAAAATGTTATTGGCTTGAAGCGGAAGTAATTGTGAATGAAGCGAATTTAGGACAAAGAACACTGATGCACAGACCTCTAATTCGCTTAAGCTGATATGTATCTGCTTAAGCAAACTGTGAATGGCTTGAGCCTATTTTTGGGATGGTTAAGCGAATTGTGAATGACTTAAGCGAAAATAAAGGCTTAAGCGAATTATGCAGAAAAAGGGTAATTATGTAGAAACTGACAGCATGTTATCAAAGAATGAAATTTTACAAAATTTGTTATCAATGTCAATTCCAGTCATCCAAAAACAGTTAAATATGACAACAAAAGATGGATAATAGACCATTCTATTCCATTCTAATAATGGTACACAATTGTTCACAATGATGCATAACAAAAAACAATTCATTAATACATAGACAAGTCAATAATAAAAGAAGCCATTCCATTCCAATCAAATATCATCCAAAAATATATCATTGGTATCATGAAGTTGTTCCTACAAAATAAGAAGAGATATTAGGAACCAACATTAATGATTAGACAATGTAAAGTTAAGCTGAAAATTATTACTCTTAACAAACCTGTGAAACTTAATTGATTAAGTAATGTGTGAAAAGGATCATAACATGGAGGTGCCGAACAATGTACTTCAACTGGATCACAAACCATTGGTTGACATTCCTATAAGATATGAACACCTATATTGTTATATTATATGGTTATAATATGGAAGTTAACTGAATTGTATTTACTGGTATTCAAAATCATTATATAAATGAACCTGAGATGCTGATTGATCTAAAAATGGTGTTCTATTCTTCTTTCTCTTTGCTTATAGCTCAACCCAACTTTTGAAACATTTACTTCCTTTTCTCTTACTGCTTGGTTGTTGCTTGAATCCCTTAAGTTGTGTACCATCATCATTAGCTATAATTTCTGCATCATATTTGTCTTTATCCATAACACTGTTTGTTTGCAATCGAAGCTTTATGATTTTGCCAATTAAGTTATTAATATTGTCATCAACTAGCTGACAATATTCTTCTGAACTGGAAACATCAAAGGCCAACGTAATCATTTTACATGCTAGGTTACGATATCGGCGTGTGGCACTAAGTTTAGAATCTCCTTCTACCTTTATTCCTTTGACATTGTGAATAATCCCACTACGACCCTGTGTTGTCCATCTCTTAAGTGTGTATTTATCAAGGACAACCTTCACATCATTGGCTTCAAACACTTTCAATACATGACAGCAAAGTATGCTAAATGTTTCAAACTTCTTACAAGAGCAATATATAGTGCTTGAAGAAGGTTCAAATGTAACTGTTCATGATCTTTGTTGATGTTGATGGACTTTAGTAATAACGTATTCAATTAAAGGAGGAGTTTCAATCCTTTGGGATATGCTACAAGCTAAGATTTGAGCAAAATTGTTGTTGGAATAAGTTAAATATTGTATTTGTGTAAACATTTGCCATTTGTATTAAGATTGGTGACACCTCATACTGCAACATAGGTAGCTTATGGTGGGAGTTGTACTCATGCTTCAGCTCATTGTAACGCTTTTCTTCAACAACTCGTTCAAAATGAGCAAAGAATTGTTTGATGTCAACACCACATTTCATACATGCCTTGAAATCAAAGTTTAAACTTTTACTTAATTGAGTACTTCGCATTCCAAGGGTGAACACATTCTTGAGATAACATGATGCTTATTTCTCCTTTATGGAACAAAGTGAAGTAATCCAAGAATTTTGTTCAACATTGTATTCTGTTATGAACTTTTTCCAAGCCTCCTTAAACTCAATTGAAGAATTAAAGTCATAAATGCATTTTTTCAAATCTCTTAAAAAATGACTTTCTCCTTTCATCAAATTGCCAAGGTGTTTTATGCCATTTTGCATTAAATGCCATGTGCATAAAACATGATATGTGTGAGGCATTACTTGAACAATTACCTTTGTCATTGCTTGATCTTGGTCTGTAAAAATGGTTTGAGGTTGTTTTTGATTGTGTGTTTCTAAAAAGGTCTCAACCAACCACTTAAATGATTATGTTGTTTCATCATACAACAAGGTTGCCCCGAAGATAACAACACCTCGATAATGATTAAAATATGAAAATAAGGCTAGAGGCCTATTAGCACGATTGGTGCAATATGTAGTGTCTAGTGATACGACTTCACCAAAACACCTGTAATCAATCACCATCTTTGTATCTGCCAAAAAATATTTGTGATTTGTTCCTCAGCATCCATTTGGCATGCATGAAAAAATGATGGGTTCTCGATTAACTGTCATTGAAAGTATTCCATTAAGCAACCAACTTCTCCGTATAACATTCACCTTTGTCTCTTACCCTTCAAATAATTTTTTACATCACCAATGGAGTATAGCCAACATTAGCTCGATATCCTGCAAGTGTGCTCATTAGCTGAAATGATGATTTCTGTTGCAATCTTGAGGACTCGGCCAAATCAATTTGATGAGCTTGAACTTCAGTTATCTTACGATGCGAAGCAAACATGTGTGTTGTTTCTGAAAGTTGTAATAAATGATTATGCTCTTCAACAAACTTATGTACAACATATTTGTTGTTGCTTTCCAAAAACAATGTTATTCTTGCGATGAGCTTGAACTTTAGTTATCTTACGATGCGAAGCAAACATGTGTGTTGTTTCTGGAAATTGTAATAAATGATTATGCTCTTCAACAAACTTATGTACAACATATTTGTTGTTGCTTTCCAAAAACAATGTTATTCTTGCGATGAGCTTGAACTTTAGTTATCTTACGATGCGAAGCAAACATGTGTGTTGTTTCTGGAAATTGTAATAAATGATTATGCTCTTCAACAAACTTATGTACAACATATTTGTTGTTGCTTTCCAAAAACAATGTTATTCTTGCAAGACAATCAATTCTAGTTTCTGCCCTGTGCTTTGTAATTGTTGCATTTCTTTTATCCTCCTTTCGACGTCCCTCTTTACAACAAACGTACTGATAAGATGAAATTACACCATCAACCTTTCTCCCGTTATAATATTGTTTCCTTACACCAAATCCTGCTATCCTTCCATATTCACACCAATATTTCCATGCTTCTTCAAGAGTGTCAAACTGTAACCCAACATGTGGCTTCCATGCAATGCATTCCATTTCCTTTTTAACCCAAAAAATACAAAGGAAGAACATAAGCTGTGATTCCTCAAAAAGAAGATGGTAAATGAAAACACAATGTGAAATAAATGTTTACCTAAAAAAGAAGATGACAGGAACTTCCTTAGAATAACTCTAGGAAAATGCTAGATTCAGATGAGTCCATTCCATTTTTTACGATGTCTTCAGACAATAGAAATGATGCAGAGTGTTTCAAGGATGACTTTATCTTTATTACTTCCTCACTACGTCATCCCATTGATCTTTGGCGCCACTTTAAAAAGTCATCCACTTAAGCGAACAAAAATCGCTTAAGCGAATTTTCACTCAAGATGTCCGCTTAAGCAAAAAATATGAAGGTTGTAATTCGCTTAAGTGAATATTCGCTTAAGAAAATAAGATTGGCTTAAGCAAATTTCATGACTGTTAGACTCTTTACAGTTCAAAACACCAAGTCTTTTGTTTGGCCATTCTCATTCTCATTGCACTCGCCTTTCTTCTAAAATCTCTCCTTCCTTCTCCCACGCTAAAACCCTAAACCCAACATCCTTTATTCCACCTTCCAACTCAGGTACTTTCTCTTTAACCAAACTGTTGAATGTGTGTTATTTTTCAAATGAAAGTTTCCAATAACAAAAATAGTTTACTTTCATATTGTCTCTTATTTGTGATACATGCAAAATACTTTGCGTTGGGTCCATACTGGTTATCTTCACTTTGATGTTTTGATTTCTTCTTCCTGACTTTATCTTTGGGACCATGCTCGTTATCTGCGCTGTTAAAATCGCTTAAGCCACATAAATTCGCTTAAGCGATTTGGTTGGCATACATGCAACTGAACAAACGTCATAGCCGCTTAAGCAGAGTTATATAGCTTAAGCGAATTACAATATATAGCTTGAGTGTATATTTAGGATATCCATTGAACTATTTTTATTTTCAATAAATTATTTTAATTCTTATTTTTATTTCAGCATGGGACCTAAGAAGTCAATTCCTCAAAGGAAAAGGCAAAGACCTGAGGTTGGGCAAAGTTCACAGCAAAATGAAGAAGTTATGTGTTACTTACAATTTGAGAGAGATACTTACTAGCAAGTGTACTAGGTAGTTGTAGCAAGTAATAAAATTTAGAATTTAATATGAGCCCCAAGTATCGTCCACATAGATCTTATTTCAATTACCAATTCATAATTTAACAATTAGTTGAGCAAAACAATTCAATTGAGAAGTTTGTAACATGTAAAAGTAAGAAATAAAAATAATAAAAGGTAATAAACTTGCTGTAAAAACAGAATACGAATTTTGTATTAAGAATGCTATACGAAAAATAGTTAGAAATCACTTCACCAGATTTTCAATTGCAATGTAATCATGTTCTAAACTCTTGAGAATTTTAATTGATTGATAATCAATTTCACTTCTTTAACCAAAGGACAATTTCTTGCCTCATTAATCTTAATACCTAATTAAACCTCTCTAATCCCTTAGGTGAAATTTAATCAAATACTGCATTAAGTTCTGGAAATTATAAAATTACTAAATCATGATATTTATTCTTAAGATCTCAATAACCTAGGCATATGATTCAGATATGAGAAATAAACTCAATTTCTATTTATGAAAATTTCTCTAAATTCAATTGAATGAAGAATTAGTTCACAACTGCATTAAGAACAGAATCATATACTCAATTCAATTAAAATCTCAAGATTCAATCCAGAATTACATCACAACATCAAATCTGGATCCATAGATTCCTAACCAAAAAGGTTTAGAATAACATTACAATGGAAGAATAAATAACAGAAGAAGAAGACAAGAAGTAGAAGAACATCTTTCAAGACCCAATCTTCACACTGATTCCTCTAGAAATGAAGTTTGAAAGTCGTTTCCAATCTCTTTCTCTGACTTCCCTTGAAAGTTAAAATAGTTACAAAGTAAAAAATAACAAAAATGAACCAAAGTCCCATTTTCTAAACCTCTAACTTCTATTTATAATATGTTTCCTGCCTTTTTTCTTTCCACATATTAATCTTTGAGAATTCTAGCATAAAAGGTCTTCTAGAAGCTTTTATAATTGAATTAGGAACTCAAATTGTCCAAAGTTGACACTTAGAAATGATATTTAAAATTTTGTTACTTTGCATAGACACTTTAAGTGGTTGAAGTGTCTACGCGTAAGTGTTCTACATAAGAAGATCCTCACGTCTAACTACTCTTAGCGCTTGAAGTGGCTACACACTTACTATGTAGCTACTCTGAGTACTTGAAGTGGCTACGCGCTTAATTGCGTAGCTACTTTGAGCACTTGAAGTAGCTACGCGGACTGTGCATTTCTGAATTGGCCTTGGGCATAACTACTCTGAACACTTGAAGTGGCTACGCGCTAACTGCGTAACTACTTTGAATACTTAAAGTAGCTACTCTCTTGATCTTCATGAATTTTCTTCTTCAAAGTGTTCACTTTATGTATTCAGAGTGATTACGCCCTACACATAGTGTTCACTTGATTCTTCATCTTTTAAACTCAATTCCTCTACTTTCTTCACTTCAATCTTCAATTCAAATTCTCAGCTCAAGCTTCTGCACAAGGATTAAGTCATTTTAAGTCAAATTGTTCAGAATTGGACTAAAAATCTAAAAAACAAAACTATTTACACACTTATGAATATTGATGCAATTTTTATAATATTTTCAAGTTTACTTAACATTTTACTAGTTATTTATTAACAAAACTATATAAAAATTATGGTAAAATGTTGATTTATCATTATAGATGACCAAGAACCACTACAAACACAACTACAACCACATACACCAGTCTTATCATGGGATAGATTTAAGTTCAGAACTAAGGTAAAGGCCAAAGATACATTCAATTGGAGGAAAGGGAATTACTATATGAGAGGAAAGTGGTATTAGACCAAGGAGAGTACGATGAATTTATGCACGAAATTGTCAAAAGGAAATGGGAATACTTGGTAAATCTGCCCAACCAAATACATGAAGTGATTATACAAGAATTTTACGCAAATGCATGGCTGTTGATACCAGACAAGTCAGAGAGGATGTCCTGGGTTTGTAGGCAAACAATTGCTTATGTCAGGGAAGCTATTTCTGCACTTTTAGGCAACCCTATGACCTTACAAGAAGGAAAGCTTTGCCAATACCAACAACGTCGAAAGAGATTTTTAGGTTCTGTAGACCAGAAGGTGGCTAAGATCTTATGCATCTGCAGGAAATCCTTTGAAACAAATGCTGCTGGAAAGGTAATGAGGTTCAAGAGGCAAAGTTTAAACACTTTGGCTCAAATCTAGACTTCGTTTCTCTTTGCAAACATAGCCCCTATCACACACACCTCAGATGTTCGCATGCCTCGAGCATATCTGATTTATTGCTTTATGGAGAACTTAACTGTGGACATAGCAGCAATTATTTCAGATGAAATTCACCAATTTGTCATGTCCAACACCTCCACTACTGCATTAGCGACGAAGCCTTTGGGTTTCTCTGCTCTGATCACTGCTCTATGTGCTTCACAAGATGTTAGCATTCCTGACTGCTCCAACCAAACAATTAAATTGAGGAAACCTATAAATTTTCACTTCATCAGAAATTACTGCACGAATCCATAAGAGCATCATATTCCAACTTCTTCTTAGCCAACCTCATCTGCAGCACCTGCACCGATACCACCACCAACTGCACCATCCATGCCTTACATGTCACATACAGATTTTGCTGTCATACGCCATTTAACTCATATAGAACAACAAAATGCAGCAAACAACTGAGTGTACACACAGCTAAATGAGGCCTTTTATAAATAAACTTTATTTAAAGAATTTCTTGTACATACTATTTGGAAATGTTCAATTTGTTTAACATAACTCTCATTTTGTCAATTCATAGGTTTGCATTACACCAACATCATGGAGAGACTTCTACTTTCCTTTGGCCTACTCCTGAAGCTTTTGTAACTATTATATCCTGGCCTGGAGACAGCCCAACTTTCCCACCTGACCACCAAAATGCAGAGGATGATATGGTCCAACTAGAGGGAGGAGCTAACAAAGATATTTAGCAAAATGAACCACTAGTTGAGGACGAAGCACAAGAACAACTTGGAGAGGATGAGAATAATGTTGCAAACAATGACAAACAACATAATCAAGACTTCAATGAGCAGGACTATGAGGCATACATGATAAATCCATAGTCCTAAAATCATTTATGGATGTATTTATTTTGTAATGTTTCCTATTTTGTCATGGATTTCATTTGGTGTATATTTTCATTTTGAATAATTACATTTCATTAATGGAATGAACTTAAGTATTTATCCATGTTATGTTGAGAGGATCAATTGATATTTTCAAGTCTAGTGAGCGATTATATTTTCACAATTTTGGATGATATTTGATTGGATTGAAGTGGAATGGAATGACTTCTTTTGTTATTGACTTATCTGTGTATTAATGAATTATTTTTGGTTATGCATCATTGTGAACAATTGTGTACCATTATTGGAATGGAATAGAATGGTCTATTATCCATCTTTTGCTGCTATATTTAACTGTTTTTGGATGACTGAAATTGACATTGATAACAAATTTTGCAAAATTTTACTTTTTGATAACATGCTGTCAATTTATGCATAATTTATCCTTTTTTTACGTAATTCGCTTACGCCCTTATTTCTGCTTAAGTCATTCACAATTCACTTAACCATCCCAAAAATAGGTTCAAGCGATTCACAATTCGCTTAAGTGGATACATATTAGCTTAAGCGAATTAGAGGCCTGTACATCAGTGCTTTCTGTCCCAAATTCACTTCATTTTAAATAAATTCGCTTGCTTTTGCTTTAAGCCAATAACATTTCGTTTAAGCAATTTTAAAATGGCTTAAGCAAGAAATTAGCCTAAAATTTATGATTCTTTGTCTAAAATTCACTTAAAATTAAATATATTCGCTAGAGCTGAACGGAGCAATTTTACATTCGCTTAAGTCATGAATTGTCGCTTAAGCGAGGATTCACCAACCTCACTTTAAAGCTTGGATTTCATAATTATGTTGCTTAAGCTATAAATCACCGCTTAAGTAAAAATTCACTTAAATTTACTTAAGTCAATATAAAATCGCTTAAACAAATAGCAACAGTAACATGAGTGAATCCGTATCCGTCCAATTTGGATCTATGTGCCCTACTATTATCTGTTCCACGTTGCCACTGCCTTTCGATGGATACCCATTCCAAAATGGTTAAACCACTTTCATCTGAAAAGCCATGCATTCTTAGTCTTATCAAACACAACTTAACAATTCATCGATGTGTCTGACGAAAGTTAAACGAAATTGTTTGTTGGAATGATTAAAATAAAAAATAATAATACGATGTCAGAATAATGTCCCACCATGAATTTCCAAGAAGCTTCCCTTCTGCACAGTGATGTTGACGGGTTATGATCAGGTTTTTGGATTCAAATCCTCCCCAATTTTTTCTTTTCAAAACCTTTACCATTTTCTTATATAACTATCTAAAGTTTTAAAAAATAAAATTTATTTTGAAATTATAATTACTTTCGAAATTTTGAATGACTATGATTGTGTTCATTTTCAAAGAATTCACAAAAGATTATGTGTTTTTTTTAACTATACCCATTTAATATTTTCATTGTAAAATAGTTACATTATTTTTATCTTATTTTTAAATTTTGTATAAAAAAATAAAAAATGTTTATTTCCCGTGTTTTATATAAAAATAAAAAACAGACATTTCTTAGAATCAAACAGCAAAAGCCAGTCAGGTATCTCTCTTATTATATATACTTATGCTGCACTGCGTAAAACTTTAACCCTACGCTCAACACACAGATTCAAAACTTTGGGCGAAAGGAATAATAAGCAGGTGAATATTGTGTTCATACGTTTGCTCTTGGCTTCTTCTGTGTGAAAACGCTTCATCAGTGGCGTTTGGCTGTGGCTATCGTCATCCCGTTTCCTTTTTGGTGGTGCAGGTATGACGCATACTGTATCTGAATTCTTTGCGTGTGTTTCAATTCCCAGAAGATTATTCGCTCTTTCTTATGCTTAAATCTATTAACTGTCACTTTAATTTCATATATAAAGCTACTTGTCTTGCCACTAATCCAAGGGATCGAAAGTCGTCGAGAAAATTTTATCACACAGTTACAAAACTTGTCATGATGTGTAAAAGTGAGTATTCGACGATCAAAAAGGAACAAAAAAATACACTCAAGTAGTGTTCGATGTAATCAGCACATTCTAGAAAAAAAAATTGGAGTGAGCATAGTGGTAAAATCTTGTAAGCTATTTGTGATTTTAAAAAAAAGTTGTCAATTTGTAAAAGTTTAACTTTTGTTTTACAAAATTTAATATTTAACAGCAAAATTAATAAAGTGATATATTCAATAACTTTTACTGATATGAATTTTTAAATTTAAATTTCTCATTAAAGGTTTTATTGATAAAATTAAATAAATGTTATAGCTAATAATTTATAATTTATAAATTAACTAAAAGTTTATATCTCATAACTAACTGATTAAATTTGAGCTGTTCAGTAAAATTGATTGTACAACTACTTAAAATATGTTAAATTATTTTAAAAAAATGTTAATATTATTTTATATTAAGTTAAATTGTTTAAAATGTTAAAAACAAAAATATTTAAAAATTAATAGAAACTAGCTTCTTATGAGACAAATGCTACTTTAAGTATTTTTTTATTAGTTGACTTAAAAAGTTATAATTTTTTATGCATAGTGATCATCATGCTTTTAAAAAAATACCATTTAATAAATCAACATATTTAATGACTTTGTTTTTAACTCAGATGTTGAATTTAAATATTTTATAAAATATATCAAATTTATAAAAATTGCTTATTTTTGATATATTATTAATGTAAAATGTTTCATATAAACAACTAATCGGAATGTAATATATATGATTTTAAAATTAATTATTACAAGAGATGAATGGTTGTTACCAATATGATAATAATTTATTATTGACTGATAATAGAATAAAAACTTTACATTAATAGTGGATTTAATTTAATTCACATTTTATAATTAAAAATTTCATACTTTAATAATATATACCTATTTTATTTTAACATATAATACATTTATGTAAAATATAAATAAATAACATTTATTATATATATATATATATGTAAATCACATAAACTTTATATGCATAGTTATTACGATAATATTATATAATTTAACACTTTAATAAAATTTATTTATGGTAAAAGACTGTTGAAAGTTTTATTTTACAAAGTTTGAATACCTAATTATATTCGATACTCTCACTTTCATTTTTTAAAATTATTAATAATTCTATTATCGGAAAAGGTTTTTTTTTAATATTATTGTACTTTCAAATACAAAGAATATAATTTAATAACTATCGTAAAGGAAAGTATATTGTAAATATTTTATATATAATTATTTTTATATTTTATATATGACAAATATCAACTTTCAATTAAATGGGGAGCGGGGAACACGATTATAACAACATTACTTTTACATAATTTTCATATCGGATAATATAATAATTTAAACACCACCTAAAAAATTTATATACATGTATAAAAATTTGCTAACCAAGTTCATCAACTCAATAACTCAATCACATGTAGTTTCCATCCATCAAAATACACCAACTATATATTTAAATTAAAACATTTAAATACATTCAATATATATTTAAACAATTTTATAAAATATGTTAAAATAAAATTTTAAATTCTAAATATAATTTTAAATAACTTTTTAATCATATTGTTCTTGGTACACACATATCTAAAAGAAAAAAAAATGATTTGAGATATGAATTTTTTAAAATAAATGTGAAATGTTATTGGGTTAAATAATATTTAGAAATATATAATTTTGGTTCAGTGATTTAAATTATACAAAAAATAAAATGTAAATAAAAAACAATTAAGCCTTAATTAAAAATCAGTCAAGTTACTAGTTTGATTAATTTAAACAATCAGCAAAGCAAGATATTGGTCAATAACTATTAAAAAAAATGGCCAATAACCAATCAAATCGAATAAGAATGCGGGTCTACCTGCCAGTTTGAATCAATATTTTCTTTAAAAAAAAGGCTTTTATTTTTAAATAAATGAAGCACATATATAAGTTAAGCTAAGAGATTGTAGTTATTCAACTATTTATTATATATTTTTTTATTTTATAAGATATGTGATATAATCATTATATACTAATTTAAAAAATTTACTCAATTTAATTTTTTATAATGCTATATTAATTTTTATTTAATATATTTGATGATATTAAAAAATATTTATTTATAACCCGACCAATCTTATTTCAACTTGAATCAGTGAACCACATTTTAACATTTTTATTTGTTTGATGATTGATTCGATTTTGGAAAGGTTGCTTTGTATTATTAATAATAGATAACTAGATTCTTTAAACATGCAGAGTAAAATTTAATTTTTAACCCTATGAAAAATATTTTATTAGGAATAATTAAGTTACTTGAGTGGTTTTTTTTCTCTTTTCTAAATGATAGAAATACATAAACATTGATTACAGAACATTCTTTTTCCAATATAACAAGCTATGCTCAGGACTTGGTCCTGTAATGGAAGTCGCTATAATCTATACCTTACTTGATCCTCTAACACCCGGAAAGTTAAAAGAAAATAAATTAAACAAAGGAAGTTTCAAGGTAAGAGGGATCGAATTGAATAGAGTGGTAGAACTAACAACAAAAATTAAGCTCTCTGCATTCTCCAAAAGTTTGTCCACACTTCCTTCCATTAATTGTTTAGTGCATATGTTGTTGAAGTGCTTAATGTGTACTTGATATACCTGTGCCCGCTTCACCTACCTTTCATTTCATGTATGTACAATAAGGTGAATTCAAACTCTAATCGAGTGTTTCCACTATAAGGTGAAATTAACACAAAATTCCTTTATTGTTTAGTTCAACTAACAAGTTAAGTGTCTAGGTAGGTACCACGGGTATACCTAGTCTAATAGTCTTCTTCTTAGTGGTCGATAACTCATTTTTTAATGACAAATCTATTCGTTTAAATAAAAGGCTAGCTGCTATTCATTTGTTTAATATTGGTATATAGTGTGCGGAAGTTCGTATTTGAAGATAAACAAATATGTTGGTTTCTAAAGAATAATGAATAATCTCTTTTATGGTGTTGCAGATATTTTTCTGACTGCAATCAGCTGCAAAAGTTATAATCATACTGCTCAAGGACAAATAATTGAAGCATCTTTCTGTAAAGGTAATACTAATCTCTCTTAAACTATCTTTTACTTCTTGGAATCTTAATAGAGATTAGAGTGGTACGGGCTTTCAACTATACAATAACGAAACGGGGGTGTTCTTAGTTTCTTACAATATGCAAGAGTAAAACTCCGCGGTTATGATGACCCAACTCTCAAATTTTGATCTTTGTTACTTTTTGAATTTTTATTTATGTAATATTGACCTCTTTTGAAAAGCAAAGTAAATTCTTGACCCCTCCTCGACATAAAGATCTCAAGTTTTGGCCAAGTAAAACGTTTTACCTTTCATCTTAGTTGATTGTGGGAGGGATACTGAGACATGAAATAAGGAGAAGTTTGGTTTAAATGAGTAGTTTTTTTATAGTCAACAATGCACAAAGTAGTTTTTTTTAACCCTATATTACCCACACTTTTATGTGATGCCTATTAATACCATTTCTTACCACTATAATTATTATCTTTATTATTACTATCACTTATATTAGTACATTTGTGATTGTTATTATCATTATTTTTGTTAATGATTAACGCTGTCTCTTTATCTACTAACATTATTGATTTTATTATTATTAGTTTCATAATTATGTCTAACTTGAAGAATTGACTTCTTTAACGTACTTAAAAATAGTAGATTAGGTTTAAAATTTCACACCATTATCCTTACCTAACTTGTGTCAAAATGTAGATAAATAGTAGTTTAAAATGAACTGACTTGTTAGTCATATATATTTTTTTAAATTAAGATAATTAAAATATTCTTATCTATTAGTTAATAATCAATTGCTATTAATCTAAAGTTATTATTCAAACATTACTTTAATAGTTTTTATACTTTTTTAATCAATTTTTTGAAATAATTTTGAAGTAGATTAACTTGACAATGTGCTCATTTTGCATATTTTAAAATCTTTGATGAGTGGACCCTTCAACAGAGTGTTTTTAATCATTCTAAAAAGTAGGGTAGATAGATTGACCCACTTTTTAGTAGACATTACACGGGGAAAGATGACCTATTTTGCTCTAAAGATGACCTACAATGAGCGTAATAATAAAAGTTTTTTACCGACCATGCCATGCCAATTAAAGAAGGATAATTGCGTTGACAAACATTGTCCAAATCAACGGTAGTCTGCACTGCCCTCGGAATCATTTATCTGGTGTGAAGAGAGTATTATGGAATTTTCATTTAAAAATTCATATCAATTCTAATTAGTGCCTTTAATTAAAGAATTAAAAATATTTTTTGTTAAAATAAAAACAACTACTCTTATAATTTTAATATAATTTATATACAAATTGGTATGAGATATTATAAAGTATTTTGTGGTATTTAATTATAATTTGAAAGATAAAAAATCTAAAAGACTACACATTTTTTTTATGAAATATATATAAGAACAATATTTTTGTATTATCAAACATGAGAATAAAATATTTCCAACTTAATATACTATAGAATAACTTTGGATGAGAACAACTTTTCAAATAACTTATATTTTAGAACTTGTTCATTTTTTATACAATTAAATTAAATAAAATTACGTTGGAAACGTTAGAATGAATACGGACACTACCAATCCCGCGTATAAATTCGAAGTTGTCACCGCAACGGCGTGCATTATGGCATAATGCACGGAGTGCCTGCTTCATGAGTTATGATAAGAGGTGGGGAGCAGCTATAATCTATAATGACACATACCAAATAAACGAGTGAGAATACGCGCATGTAACTTTGGACTATTGATGTGTATTACTTGTGCTATATACCTCAAAGTGCATACCAAAGAGGTAAACCCTTACCTTACCTCTTTTCTCCACCAACAATTCAAAATCTGGTGTCGTGCGTCCTAGTTGGGAATTGTTTTCCTCTGTTGATAATATACAACCGTTCCTTCATATTATTCATATTCCACGCGTGTACTGTGAGTTGTGCCACGGATCAGTTATTCTTCTTCATTCACTCTTCCCACGCTTACGGCATCATCACCTGTCATTAAACAAGTTTGGTATTAATTCCTCTCTATCATGCCTCTGCGTATGTCGAAACTTCAATATTTACCCATAACTAAAGTAATATTTTATGATATAAAATTTCGTCACCATACCTTTATTTATTTGTTAATAGTTTCCAAAGTTGAGGTTCTTATTCGTGTGCTCGTGCCGCGGTCTTAATATAAATGCACTCAACTGAAAACTGAGTAGAC
Organism: Abrus precatorius; assembly: GCF_003935025.1. NCBI lineage: Eukaryota > Viridiplantae > Streptophyta > Magnoliopsida > Fabales > Fabaceae > Abrus > Abrus precatorius. Next base: position 32,610,515 of record NW_020874428.1, on the reverse strand, counting down.
TTCACACTCCTAGCTATTATCAACGATGTTAGAAATAAGAAAATAGAAAGGCGATATAGAATATAATCTTTGTTGCACACCGCATAAATTGAGTATTGCACTTAAATCGTGGAACGAAGTTTCGTCGAAGGAGGGAAAAGAAGAGCGAAAAAAGCTAAAAGAAAAAAAAAATGCGTATGTTATTCTATTTTTGGTTATTCTCTTGTATAAGGTGAAAATCTCGTGAATGGAAAATAATTTAATTGGTGTTTCGGTTACGTTTGCGTTGTTGATCAGTATTCGTTTCCTCGTTTGAAGGGTTTCAGGGTGCAGAGAAAAAGGAAGAGGAAGACCGAGCCGAAGACCTAGACCAGAGTATCACTGTCACCATCAGAGTAATAAATTAGTCTCTTATTTTCCCGGTAAGTACGCGCTATGTGCTTGCTTACTAAACACACAGGTAAATGATATGAATGCAATAGATAAGCATAATGTACTGCTGCATGTAAAGAGAGAGATTCTAGGGGTCGTTATTTTCTAGAGAGAAATGTGTTTCACTGTGCAACTGAAAATGATTGTGTTGAAGTTAGAGACCGTGAACTGCGACTTTGAATGATAGAGACAAAGATAGTGGAAATTTGATTTGATTTGCTTTTTTTTTTTTTTTGGTTGAACTTTAACATGTTAATATTATGGAGTTTTATATTCCGAAGTAGACATCAGTGAGGTTTGTTCTGAGAGTGGAAGGGGAATCGTAAATAGTAGTAAGATGGTTATTATGATATACTGTGAAGTAGTAGTGAGGAATATCACGTAGTGACGGTGCCATCTTTCCTGCGACAGTTTGCGGAGTATGAGTTTCTCCAAGGGTTCTCCTTGCGGCGAGACGCAGCGTGATGTAGAGGTTGGGTCTCCCACTAGCTGCTCCGCTGGTTTTGATGACGGAGATTACTCCTCTGATCCATTTGACATTTCCAGAACAAAGAATGCTCCGGTTCAACGTCTCAGGCGTTGGAGGGTATGTGTAAACTCTTCTAAGTCACTCTTTCATGTTACTATTATTGATTTAGTTCCTCTAGATTGAAAAGATGCTTAGAGTAGAAAAATGAGCACATATCCACTTATGATTTGAATTTAATCATCTATTACATATAACTAACTTTTAAATCAATAGAAAATAAGGACTCATTTTCTCACTTTAGGCATCTTTTCAATTTAGACTAGTCAAATCCTTCAGTATCATATCATATTTTATAATTATGAGTAATACTGTTTCGCTGTTTTTGAATTTGTACCAAATAAATAAATTTAAATTCCTGTGGGATCCCATTGAACCTGTTCAATTTTCTGCTTGGTGGGCATTGGTTACTAGGAAGATTTCCTGATGCCCAGGGGCTAGTTGAATAGCTGTGACTGGGTAAAATTACTTGCGATTTAGGTTGGGTGTTGTTTAGGGTCTCTTGAACTCACGTGAGAAGATCCATTCCCCAAAGAGGTGATGGCAGGGAGACATGTTTGAAAAGGTAAGCAGATGATCAAAATGGCGAAAAGGATACAAAGTCCTAGTACTGATTGGTAATAGCAATGTAAATTGGAATTTTGAATCATTTAAAGGACTAAATGGAAGAAATGGAGCTTTCTTCCCTGTTAAACAAGCTTTTAGCATTAGTGCAGCCATGACAAACCTAAATACCTTTTCTCCTTGGGTTATGTAGGACAAGTTTATTTAACCTGTCTGTTATGAATTCACTCGAGTTACAGGTCCAAAACTTACATTTTTAAAGTACAAAACAAGGTTCCTTCCTTTTTTTGTTTTTAATACATATGATTTTTTTAATTCTAAATCAACAAAATGAGGGAACAAAGACCTGTCTTCACTAAGCATGAAGGAGAGAAGAACCGGTAAAAATATACAATACTATTAGAAAGATAAGGAGCCGAATGAAGTTTGGTCGCCCAAAATTCAACATTTCTAACAAAAATCAGGACTAGATTAGAGTCATTAGACAATTCAAGAGAACACAGTACAAGTTCCACACTTCCACTTAGCATAGTTTTCAAGATCTTCAGTACTATTTTCAACATCTTGTGAATCTCTTGCAAAACACCACTCTAAAGGATTGGATTCTTGGCCCTAACTTTGTTTACCCACCATTGCTTTACCAAAATTGTATCAGACAATCATAGGTTGCATTCCTTTGAATACCTTTCTATTCTTGCAAATAACATATTTGAGGTGTTGTCAGGACTACTGCAGCAGTCCAGGATACACAGCAATGTCAGAAAGCTCAGTAGTAAATCCTTCTAGAAAAGCTTGGTAGTCAGGGATTTACCCCAGCCATAAGTTTGGGAAAAGTACTTAAGTGGATTGAAGGCCAGCTTTGAGCCTTTGACTTGTGCACTAACTCCAGCAATGGTTGGTAGTAGAAAATATTTTGATTGAAGATTGTGTTGCATCCATTTCAAATTTGATTGACTACCATTGGGATGTACAGAAGGAAAGGGGGAGGGCGTATTCCTGTAGTTTTTTTAAAGGAGTTGTGCTTGAAGACAAATTGGACCCCTTGTTTGCTGGACAGTAAGGAGAATGCATCAACTAGGATAATGTTTCTTGTACAGGTCATTGAAGGATAATGTGCTTGTCCTCTTACTGTGAAATTTGGTTTAACGCACTCTGATCTGAAAGTGCATTCCTTGTCTTTCCAAAATTTTTCTCTCAAGTGTATTGGGTTAAAGAGGACTTGAGTTTGGGGATTTGAGATTAGTTATTGCTAATGAATTTGGACTTTAAAGGATTAATGTGTATTGGTGGGATTCATTCACCCTTTGTACCCGCTTCAAAATATCGACGGATACATATAGTTTTTAATGGGACAAAAACTAAGGAAAGATATAATGTAAAAATTAAATGTTAAGACATTTGATACCGTGGTTGTAAGCAAGACTGTAGTTGGAGGCTGAGGTTAGAGAGGGATATAAGTACTTGTAGATAAGACAAAAAAGAAGAAAGCAAGAAACTTGACCATTCAAGCATCAAATCTACCCATTAACTCTGAATTTAATTGGTAATGACTAATGATATACTTCTGAAAGTTGAAATTTTCCTATATTACTGGATGAGAAGAAATCATTCCATTATTGGAAAAGTTTAAAATTTTTTTAATGGAAAAAGTTTAGTCTGTGACAGAAAACTGAGTATTACAGTTCCAGGAGTCTTTGCCTAATAAACTCATAATGATTGACTTTTTATGCTAGTTTAAAGAGTGAAGATGAAAGTTTATCTACAACTATGGCTTTTCTGAAGTTACAATTATTCCCTTACAAATATAAGATTCTATTTCCAAAACTGGATGAGACAAGATGCAGAGCAATTTCTTGATCACACATTAGGGATTTCAAGTCACCTCCGTTTGTTAGTTCAGCAGTATCAGAATTCTATGTTATAATTGTTGTATTAAGATCAATTGCTATTTGGATACATTGTTTTGTTCAATATCCTGATAAATAATTCCTTTTGTTTTTTTTTTTTTTCAGCAAGCAGCACTTGTGCTCAATGCTTCTCGCAGATTTCGTTACACCTTGGACTTGAAGAAAGAAGAAGAGAAGAAGCGAGTATTAAGAATTGTTATAGTGCATACACGGGCCATTCAAGTTCAGTTCCTTTGATTAACTTTCTTTTCTATTGCTTATGTTAAGTGAACTAATTCATGAATTTATTCTATTAGGCAGCATATCGATTCAAGGCAGCTGGAGAGCAAGTAAATGGTAAGTCAGCAGACTGTTCTTACTATTATTTGTATACAAATAGTATACTAGAAACTCGGTTGGTCTCCTTTTTAGAATTTTCTCCTGTCTCCGAATGTGTTAATAGTTATGTTGTTGTAACTGGATTTTTTGCACTCTGGTTTTTATTCTCTTCTGCAAGTTATACTTTCTTGATTTCTTTCATCTTGTATATCTTTTTGTTTAATTTTCATTCTGCTTATCTGCATATGAGTTTGGTACTTTCATCTGTTTGGCTATTTAGGTTGTCAGTTCTAGTAGTTGGTGAATATAATTGATTAGTGTTTATTGTACCTCTGTATCATGTTTGCACCTGGAGATTAATAACATCTTAGTTACTGATATAATATCACCTAATCAGCTGCATATTGGTCATGTTAATGCCCTAATATTTATGAGTAGCTGCATATTTGTTTGGGAACCTTGTAGCTTAGAGGTCAAGTAATCTAATTGTTTTGACTTAGCGTGTTTTTCTTGCAATTTGTTTTCAAGATGGGTGTCTGATGTGTTGTTTAATGTGGACTAATTATCGTCATAGCTCTTCAACTTTCTTCAATATTTCAAGATGGGTGTCTGACTTGTTCATTCCCTCTTATTTAGTTTGTATCTGTCAAGAAATTTGTGCTGATGCTTGGTGATATAGTAAAAGAATAGACACTTTTATCTTTTGTCTTTTTGTTTCTCCTATATTGTGCTTAGTGCTTTTAACTGTTAGGGTTAGGAACTGTAAAACCTCCTTTGAGCTCTGCTGGAGAATTTTCTATTGGACAAGAACAACTTTCTTTAATTTCAAGGGAACGTGATACTACTGCTCTGCAAGAACATGGAGGGGTAAGTGTGCCAAGAATATTTTCTTAATTTGGCAACCGTATTGTTTAGTATCATAAATATTCACGTGATTCATCTGAATCACTTTATAAGGTTGTAGGTTTATCACATTTGTTGAAAACCAATTTAGAGAAGGGAATTCAGGGTGATGATGCTGACTTGGTAAAACGAAGGAATGCTTTTGGTTCCAACAATTACCCTCGAAAGAGCGGAAGAAGTTTTTTGGTAAATTTTGGTGCACATTATTCTTTACCTGTCCTCTTTTTATTGGAGGGTTATTGTACTTATGTCTTTGTTTTTGTTACCTTCCATAGATGTTTATGTGGGATGCTTGCAAGGATCTGACCTTGATTATTTTAATGATAGCTGCCATTGCTTCATTAGCACTGGGGATAAAATCTGAGGTGAGATTGGTTGAGAAAGTTATGATGCTTTGTGATTATACCATGAAAAAAAAAATCCTGTTAGGTGACGGTTTCTTTACTTAGAGGAGACAATGGACTTGTCTCATTCCTTACACACATCTTTTTGATAAAAATGCTTAAAAATATTGATGTCCAAATCTTGTACAGGTCTTTCCTTACTGCACTTTTACCCCCTCACTATCTCAGGCAACATACAAATATTAATCCCTTAGCTGTGTGGTGATCTTTATGTACTATTTATTTCTTACTTAATTATTTTGGGTTCAGATGGAAATTCTTGAGTTTTATATATGTAGTGCTGTCATATTGCCCATTTCCTGTGGTTCTTCCTTATTGGTTTTATGTCCATCGCATGCTAAATAGTTTTCCTTTCCTTTTGTTTAATCCTCACAGAGATCTAGTGTACAACCCTACAGATAGCTTAGTAGCTTTCAGATTGGTATCATGATATCATTTATATACCATGGTACCAGCACAAATATGTAACTATATGTATGTGCTTTTTCTTTGGCTAATTGCAAAGTGTTCTTATAAAATCAATGGCTGTTGTATTTCAAAATGTAATGGTAACTGGGCAACATTTTTTAGTATACTAGTGTATTTGTATTTGATAGGTCAAGAGTCTTTCCTGATTTGCAGTGTACAATTAAAAACTAACAACTTAACAAAAAGGTAAAAAATAAACCATCCAGTCTGTTACTTGGCAAATTAAGTAACCAAATGAGTCTCAATGCTGTTATGTGATTTATAGCATGTTCGGTTTTGATTATTTTAGAGATTTTCTTTTTCTTTTCAAAACCTCTCTCGTATAGACTTGATTACAAAATGTTTTGAGCACAAAATAAGCTAATCCAAGCACATCTGTCATGTTGTAGAGTTCAAAATTACTTGTGTTTTGATGGTATGTTCATTAGTTTTGGACTGGATATCTAATATTTTCTATAATATAGTTTGCTGATGATTGTGAAATTAGATGGTTCAAGTACAGTCTTCCCCGTTGACAATTTTTATTTTTGTGTGTTACTCCTCAGGAAAGGCATAGAAAAAATTTTGAATATGGAGTTGGGTGAACAGAAGTATTTATCAGAAATTTTTTTAGGTTAGGGTTGGAATGTTGAGCCTGGTGTGAATTTGGTTGTTGATGATTATTTAATTTGATCCTAGCCTTGCATATAATTTGAATCCTTTCTACCTTGAATGAGTGAAAATCTTTGGATTTGTGAGTTTTTGGAGGTTATTTATGACTCTTCAGCATAATTTGGTTCTGAGAACTTCACGACTTAATCACCACACTTTTTTGTATTTATATATAAGTTGCATTCATTTGACTTTTAGTGTTGCTTTGTATTTTTTCTCAGTTTATCCCTTTATAATTTGAGATTAGGAATATTTAGGTTCCACCAGTTCAGAATTAATTCTGTTTCAGGGTATTAAGGAAGGATGGTATGATGGGGGAAGCATTGCTTTCGCAGTCATTCTTGTTATTGCTGTTACAGGTAATAATATTGTCTTTGTAAAGTTGATAATGCACTAAAGCATTTAATTACATGTTTTATGTTTCCGCTTCCAAATTCCTATATGATATATAAAATGTTTTAGGTGTAGACACAAGTCCATAATCAACTTTGTCATTTATTATGGAGGTTATCATAGTAATTTTATATCTAGTAATATTCTCTTTTGTTTCTCTTCATCTTTTCATAGCTATAAGTGATTATAAGCAGTCGCTTCAGTTTCGGGACCTAAATGAGCACAAGAGAAACATACATGTGGAGGTTTGTTTTTCAGCTTAGCTACTAATTTTATTATTATTATGCTCTCTCTAGTCTTATTAAAAAAATAATTATTACTATTTTTTATTTTAAAATATAAGAAATAAAGACTCAATTTTAAATGCATTAATTATTAAATTCTTTGTATACTTTTATTAATTGCAAGATTTGTATTAAGGTGACCTTCACCCATTACCAATATACATGACTTTTAGTTATATTTATAAGAAATAGTTATCACTATTTTTTTACCCAAAATATAAGAAATAGAGATTCCTTTTAGATGTATTGTTAAATTTTTTTATACCCTTTTTATTGTAATATTTGTATTATTGTGAGTGTTTTTGAAAAACAATATAAATTTATGACATATAACTGTTTTTTTGTAGATCTTGATGAATTAGTTGTACATTTTTTATTAAAAGGACTAGAAGGAGTATTGTTTTAATATTAGTATCAATTTATCATATTTTTTAACTTTATATTTCAATTTGTGCTTGAGAAGGTTATTAGAGATGGTAGAAGAGTTGAAATCTCCATATATGATGTTGTTGTTGGTGATATTATACCACTTAACATAGGTAACCAGGTATGTCTTCTGTCATTTTTGCATATTGTACCTAATGGTTGCATTTATTTCTTGTTATTTAGTTATTGACTTATCTCTTCTAGGTTCCTGCTGATGGAGTTTTGATCACTGGTCACTCTCTTGCAATTGACGAATCAAGTATGACTGGGGAGAGCAAGATTGTGAGTCTTTGTTTCTTTGATGAGGAGAATAAAGATAATTACTGCTCGCCCTTGGTTGACAATAATTTTCCCTTCTGCAGGTTGAAAAAAACTCTAATGATCCTTTTCTGATTTCTGGATGTAAAGTTGCAGATGGCAGTGGCACTATGCTGGTAAACTTTGGACTTTCCTTTTCCCTTCTGTTTTAGGAGTGAGTTAGACTTAAGTTTCCTAATATGGTTTTGGAGCTTATTCAGTTTGAATGTTGAGTTACATGTTTCACTCTTGTTGGGCCATGCACTTTTAAAATGTCCCACATTTGCTAGAAGTGGAGCTAGAATATTTTTTACAAGGATTAGGATAGTTCTTCTCTTATGAGCTAACTTTTAGGGTTGAGTTAGAAATAATCTTGATTTTGTTTTTAAAATTAAGGAGTTCTCTAAGGGTTGTTCATGTAATTAATAACATATTAGTGGAGCCTAACCCATTTTGCTTAAATGGGTATGAATTGTCCCAGGAGCCAAATAATGCATAAAGCACCATTTTAATCCCCTGGAAGATTTGGGGTTGGTTACATCAGTCCTTTTAAGATGAAAATCAACAGATTGATCTGTAAAAGATGACAATTTTGATCAATTTAGTCCTTTTCTGATTGACATTTTCATCATTCAAGGATTGGGCCGAACTTCCTTCAACAATTCAATATATTAAATTGATTATATTTAGTTAGTTTTAGATTACTCCACCTGTTTCAGTGATTAAACTGATTTTTTCTGAATTTTCTTTTTGTTGGTTTCTTACCTTCCTCAGGTAACAGCTGTTGGTATTAATACTGAATGGGGGCTTCTAATGGCTAGCATTTCAGAAGACACTGGTGAAGAAACACCTTTGCAGGTCCCCTTTTTACTTGCAGTTTCTATTTTGATTCATGCTTCTTACAGTATGTTTACCTATATAAGTTTTCAATATAGGTACGCTTAAATGGTCTCGCCACCTTTATTGGTATTATTGGACTCTCTGTGGCTGTTGTTGTTCTGGTGGTCCTCCTGGCCAGGTTTCTATCTGTTTCTTTCTATCATCTAATAATATATTTTAGTTTATATGGAAAATCTTTAATGCTACCCTTTATGAAATGGTCATCTGTGGTATAGCCCATGGGATTTCACATCTGTCAATTAACCTGCTGAAAATTTTAACACATGGCTTATTACCCCCTAACACATATGGTTAACTGTACAAATTGAAAGCATGGGTATTTTGCAATTAGCAACATAAAAAGAACTGATATTTTCCATATATTGAAAGTTTAAGCATGTTAATTGTCAACCATGAAATCATGGGAGTATTTGTCTAATTTCAAAGTTAAAGTGGGTAATTTGCAATTTAACTTAGATTCTTCTTTTATACACATCTCTGGAATGTCAATCTATAAGCACAGATATTTTTCTGGGCATACTAGAAACCCAGATGGAAGTGTTCAATTTACAGCAGGCAAGACCAAAGTTGGTGATGCTATTGATGGAGCAATTAAGATTGTCACTGTTGCGGTATGTGCATTGAGAAGTGCCAGACTAACTGAACAAGCATGATTCATTTAAAGAATTCATAAAATTTCATAGGATTTAAGGTTAATAGCTAAGCGGTGAGTGTAACTCATTGAATATGCAGGTCACCATTGTAGTGGTTGCAGTGCCTGAAGGGCTTCCTTTAGCAGTTACCTTAACGTAAGTTTGCTAATTTTTATCTAAATTTTACCTAGTCTTGGTGAATATGTTGTAACATTGGTGTGCTATAACACATTATGGATAACATTGTCATTGTCCTTGTACTTCAATATGATTTATAGATTTGATTCTTAATTCTTCTAGTGGCAGTGCCCAATATTGGTCCAATGTAGAATGATTTCTGCTGTTGAATGTACCATTTTTCTATCTTATTACCTTCTTTTTTTTAAAAAAAATTTCAATAATATTTTTCTTATCATTATATGATGCAACCATTATCTATATTCTGTCCATTTTAGATTGTCAATGTACCCTTTCATATGTATAACACTGTTTCTCTCACTCCCCCCCCCCCTCTCTCTAATTTGATTTCTCTATACTAACATGTTTCCCATTTACTATTTTATAGACTTGCCTACTCAATGAAAAAAATGATGGCAGATAAAGCTTTGGTATGCCAATTTTGTTTGTGCTTTGATTGGATTTTGACATGTCTATTTGGGAAATGCTGTTTCATATAACACATCAAATTGCAGGTGAGGAGGCTCTCTGCATGTGAGACAATGGGGTCGGCCACAATCATTTGCAGTGATAAGACTGGAACATTGACTTTGAATATGGTTAGTTGTGATTCAATATTTAAACCCAATACACACACAATTTGTGGCATATGTACTTCCCAGCTTATGTCAAGTAGGAAATGTATCAACTTGTAAGATTAGGCAATGGAACATGGTCTGTGGGTTTGATCAGTTTCTTTTTGGTAGTACCGTAGTAGTTCATTTCTGTTGGCATTGATGAAGATAATAATGTGTCCAGCAAATTTTAACTGAATTCTTTGAGACAGATGACTGTGGTTGAAGCTTACATTGGTGGGAAGAAGATTGATCCTCCTCATGATAAATCACAGCTTTCTCCTATGCTCTGCTCTTTTCTGATTGAAGGTGTTGCACAGAACACAAATGGAAGTGTTTATGTCCCTGAGGTATGCTCGAAATGTTTATCTTAACTCAGTTTTTTGCCCCTCCGATAATCTCATACTGGAGTGGTTCAACTACTTTATGAATGATTCTGCTTGTAACAGGGTGGTAATGATGTTGAGGTTTCTGGATCACCAACAGAAAGGGCAATTTTAGAGTGGGGAATTAAGGTCTGTTTGGAAACTTCAATTTTTTACTTCATTTTAAGGAGCTTTATGCGATCATAACTAGTTTTGACTGTTATATCAAATCTCAGCTTGGGATGAATTTTGAGGCTGCCAGATCAGAGTCATCAATTATTCATGTCTTCCCATTCAATTCAGACAAAAAGCGAGGAGGAGTTGCATTACAGACGGTATGTCCATATTGGTACATTAATTCAAATATGTAAAATTGTTGCCTCTGCTCTAAATTAATATGCTATTAGGCAGCTATTATATTATGTGTTGACGTATATATCTTTTTGTTATCCAGACCACTTTTGCTAAAATATTTATACTTTTCCACAGCCTGACTCTGAAATCCATATACACTGGAAAGGTGCTGCTGAGATAGTCCTAGCCTGCTGTACGGGGTATATGGATGCAAATGATCATTTGGTGGAGATGGATGAAGAGAAGGTTAGAGAAAACAGTCACATATTTGATCAATACTTAAATCAGGCATTTTTTTCCTGCTCAAAATTTTCCTGTTTTCAAATGTTATCTAATTATATCTTAAAAAAAATTTTGCTAAGTAGTTTTGCCATTCTGGCTTCTCTTTCCTGTACCCTTTGTCATTACATATAGTTATGAAACAAAAACAAATAGAAGTATTCCATGAGCTGTTGTCTGGCATTTGATTCTTAATTTCCTTTTGCTGTATTTTATAATATTTTCTTAAGTGAAATTTTCCTGGCTTGCAGATGACAGAATTTAAAAAAGCTATTGAGGATATGGCTGCTGATAGTCTCCGTTGTCTTGCCATTGCATATAGATCGTATGAAATGGACAAGGTTCCAACTAGTGAAGAAGAACTTGTTCACTGGTCGTTACCAGAGGACAATCTCAATTTATTGGCTATTGTTGGTCTGAAGGTAAATATTTCCTCTAGAAATTAGATTGCCATTGTGTTAGGAATCCATGAATGAGAGAGCTGACAGGTGGAATTCCAGGAGAGAGAATGAAAGGAGCTGTTATTGATGTATGAATCTTCACAAAAAGGAAGGGTTCTCCTTCCATGGGTTTTTGCTTTCACAACAGAGCTAATCCACAGTTCACTAATGTTATCATCTCAAAATGATCCCTCATCCATAACATCTCCCCCCCCCCCCCCTCCTTTTTTCTAACTGGTTTTACGGTCAAAACTAGCTCTTTTGTTTGCCTTTCCTTTATTCTTCCAAGCAAATACCCTTCTGTCCTAATACATTGCCATTTTTGTTATGTTACCATTATTATAATGTCTTGATCGTGTTCTTGTCTTATCTGATATTACTCACATGGTTTTTCTTTATCTTTAGTTTTATGTTGAATCTCGTTAGCAATATTATTCATAAGTTTCCATTTATCATTCTTTCTTTGGTATGTCTTGTTTAAATAGAGTCTCCCTTAATTCTTAAAGGGCCTACTCTTTGTTGCATGACTTCCAACTTTTAATTTCTATTGTTTCGATATGTTCTTATCATTTATCTTATGTCAATTATGCATTGAAATGCAGGATCCTTGTCGACCTGGTGTCAAAGATGCTGTGCAGCTTTGCCAAAAGGCTGGGGTTAAGGTATTAGTACACATGCTTTTGATGAAAGTCATTTTTTCCCGTATAATCAGGTCATTAAGACAAGTGTAACATGCCAAGTGTATATAATTAAGTCTTGTTTGAAAAACACAAAATTATTTATTTGTTAAAATTTGTTCTTTCCTTATGATAAAAATATTGAGAAAACTACGAAGTTTTCCTAAAAATAATCTATCCTTTAGGGGCATTTGCAAGAGCTTATTTGAGTCTATGAAAGTGACTAGTGACTTTTCTTTAATTTTTTTTAAAACTTATATTTTACAGAGAAATCAATTAAAATAAGTTCTTTTTCACTTGTTTTAGTAAGTTTCACAATCAAGCTAAGCCTTTTGTTAACGAGGATAGTCAAGTCATCATCACATGGCTTAGAGTTTTGTGTGCTCCTCTTGGGAGGCTTATATTTGTGTTGCAGAAGAGTTTTACATTTTTTATCCTTGAAAGTACTCATAAAAAAAACAAAAGAAAATGAAGAATAAAACACATATTTAACATGATTTGACATCTTTTACCTATGTTAACAAATATTTAACACAATTTATTATTTTATATTTTTTTATTAGATAAAATTGTAAACTCTTTTTATATGCAATTTTTAGATGAATAAAATTGCTAACTCTTTCATGACATATAACCATTTAAGTTTTTAATACACCCAAAAACTATATGTGATGAAAAAATTTATACTAAAATTTCATATTTCTAATTTTTTTACATTTTCTGTTTTCAAGTTTTAATATATAGAATTTGAGTAAATAAATCTACTTTTGGTTCAGCATATTCTCTCTTCATCCTATTTTTTCTTTTTTAACTTTGTTAATAGTTCATTTAACTTCCTTGATTCTGCTAAATTTTTTCTTGGTGTATAATTCATCAACCAATAAGCCTTTCTTTCAATTAAAGTGATCTAGAGAAAAAAACTAATTGAAGTTATTTTGGTATCATGAATAACTCAAAAATTATAATAGGATGACTCCCTTATATAGAGAGCATTTGATATAGATATCATTATCTAAGAAACTAACAAACAATTAACTAACAAAATGATACTGGTAACAACTCTAATAGAACAACAAATATGGCTATTGTACTAACAAATGTGGTTCAACACTCTTATTTATGTTAATGAATTTTCAACATAATTTAATATTTTATAATTTTTAATTAAATAAAGTTGTAAATTTTTTACATACAATTTTTTGTCGAAAAAAATTACAAACCTTTTTTATAATCTTTGTATTAATAAAATTACAATTATTTTGGTGACATACATCTAACCAAGTCTTTAATACACTTAAAAGGCTACATGTTGTGAAAAATCTTGTAATAAATCTTTATATTTAGAAGGCTTTTAATTTCTTCATTCTTTAAATTTTCAATGTAAAATTTGGATAAATAAGCCTGCTTTGACCTAATAATTTTGATGGGTAAGTTTCTTTGCTTCTCACCTTAAGAGCTAGTCTTGGCGGCTGTTACCAACAAAAAAATAAAAATGGAAAAGAAAGAGATTTTATTGAATTGAATGAAAAGAATAAAAAATAGGGGGATGTCTCTTGTCCAATAGTTTTTCCTTCACAAAAGATTTTTCCTTTCACCAAGAACAAAGTTTTCTAATGATGCATGACTGGATGAAGCCTTTTCCTCCTTACTTCCACTATTTATTTAACTCACACTCTCAAAGTAACTAACAAACCACTCAAAATATTATTAAATGATTTTCTCTTTCCTCTTTCCACATGCCTAATGTTATAATCCTTTCCAATCTTTATTTCTTTCTAGTTTAATGTGCTTATCAATAGCATAAGTATTAAATTTGAGTTTAGATCTAACTCAACTCCGAAAATTAGTTTATAAGGTGAGGATTACCTTAATTTTTATAAACTCTACTCTGGCTTTTTTTGTAGTAATGTCAGATCTCAATACATTCTCTTGCACTCATAAGCAAACATATAGTGTAAAAATTGTTAGACCAAATTTTTTTAATTGTTCTGAGAAAAATCATGGGGTTGGTTTTTTATATATATATATATATATATATTTTACAATCAAGGATTATTTATTATTGGATCTATCATAAGCTTTTATATCATCTTAAATTTGGGTTTGGGCCTAACTTAATCCTAAAAACACTTGTCGGATAAGAATTGCTTTAACCTTTATAAGTCCTACTTCATTCATGTTTGTAGTTAATATTGGATCTCAACAATAAGAAATCAAAGCTAGTAATGAACCAGCTAGGATTTCCTTATATGAATAACTAAGGGCCTTGGCTTGGACTACATGCTGTCGGGAAATGTGAGGGTGTGACATATGCAGTTTAAAGCATGTGAGGATACGACATTTTGGCAAAATATGATAAATAGTCCTTTTAGATTTCAAACTTTCTAATATATTATTATATTATATAACTCTTTTGTGCAGTACACTTCTTGCATAGTATTATTTTCAATTGGAATGGTAGATTTCAATTGATAAATCCCCACCATTCATTTCTAAACCCCTATGTGTGATTCATTGTTATGTGCACAAGTTTTTTTTTTTTTCCATAAATTGTGATCATGTACAGTGATATAATAATGAGAAATTAGTAATGTCTCTTTCAAAAATATATATGCTGCATCGGATCTTGATCTCATAGAAACATCTCATATCCATGTCATATTATGTGTCTGGACTTAATAGCTAATAATTTATCAAATCTTTGCTCAAGCTTGACTGCCCAAGCAATTGAGCTTCACTACATTTTAATTGTATAGTATATTGAAGTGGTTGCATAGTTAAAGATGATTGTGTTTGTTAAGATGTTATACATCAGCTAAAAATAAAGACAGAATAATCCTTATAAAGTTTGAGCAAGTTTTTGGGAGTTAAGCTTAATTTTCTAAAATGGTATCACAATCTATTTAGTTTAAATGTTGGATTACTCCCAGATATTCAATAAAGCAAATTTCACCCACCAAATGTCCAGAACTAGGTGTGAGGAGGGGGTTATAAGGAGTATTCTGACTCTGTTGCTAACTAATGTGGGACATCTTAACACACTTTCCTCACGCTTAGGACTAGATATCTGGTGTGTAAAATTTGCATGACTGGACATCTGCATGGGTGGACCCAACAGGACTGGACATCTGTGAGTAGTCTAACGTTCAAACTGAATAGACTCTGATACATGTTAAGAAACGTGGACCTAATCCACTCCTAAAAGCTAGCTCATAGGAGGAGGACATCTTAACAATAAAACTAGAATACTCATAAAACTTGAACAAACTCCATCTTATGAACTATCTTTTGGAAGTGGGTTAGGCCTACAAAAAAGGGGTAATGATTAACTCAGAGTTGATGGAACTTAATTATTAAGTTTATTGTAAAGGCTAAACCTTGAGAACTGAAAGGGTTTATCACACTATTAAATTTATAGGAACAAAATTTAAGATACTACCTCAATGAGTACCTTGTATTACCATTTATAGGAATTGATTTTTTTAATATTTGATAATATGTCATGGCTTGTGATATGTTGAATATGCAATGGTCAATTTTTCTATCATAGCTCATCTGATCTTCAATATCCTGCATAATGAGCACTATTTTTGGTTAAGAACTGCAGTATGCTTTGCATTTGCAGTTTTCAACTTAAGAAAAGTATTAATTTGTGTGGTTTGGATTTCTAATCCCAGGTTAAAATGGTCACTGGTGACAACATTAAAACTGCAAAAGCAATTGCTGTGGAATGTGGAATACTTGGTTCATTATCTGATGCTACAGAACCAACAATCATTGAAGGAAAAAGATTCCGTGCCTTGACAGATGCACAGAGAGATGACATTGTTGAAAGGATATCGGTACAATCCAACTACTATAATAGCCTTAGTGATGTAATTGGTTGGGAAATGAGATTAAAGTGTTGATATTATATAATAGGTAATGGGACGGTCCTCTCCTAATGACAAGCTTTTGCTTGTGCAAGCATTGAGGAGGAAGTACCATGTTGTGGCTGTAACTGGGGATGGAACAAATGATGCTCCTGCACTACATGAGGTTTGTATGACATTTTTTGTGTTTTTGGCATGAGCTTTTGTTTTTATCTTAAATAAATGTTAAGATGAGGAAAGTAATTTTAATGGTATGCTAGATGAGTATAACTGATGTCCATTGTCATTGCTATGTCAATATATTCCTTTAGAACCTCAGTATCATGCAATCAAATGCATGCGAGTCCTAATATGGATGAATGATTCGGTTTCATAATTCCAAAGTTTGAATCTATTGTTCTGATGCACAATTTTTATTCAAATTATGTGGACTAGTTTTTGTTTTTTGGCTGTTTGTAACCCTATACTTTTGGTATTTAGGCCGATATTGGTCTTGCAATGGGTATTCAAGGTACAGAAGTTGCTAAAGAAAGCTCTGATATCATTATTTTGGATGACAAATTTGCTTCAGTTGTGAAGGTTAGTCCTCATTTCTCATTTTGGGGATTTTGAACTGTTCAATCCCACGGGTGCATGTTTAACATCCATCTCTTGAAGGATTATTTCTGGCATAACTTGAAATGAAGAATTGTAATTTTTTGAATACTTTTTTGAGAGGTATATATAGAATTAAGGTGCATTCCATCTATTCAGATATTATTTTAGTTAAGCTGATAATGAATTAATGTTTGAAGCATAACTGGTAGTGCTTTTCAATTTCTTTCATCAATTCAGGTTGTCAGATGGGGACGTTCTGTATATGCAAATATTCAGAAATTTATCCAGTTTCAGCTCACAGTCAATATTGCTGCTCTTGTTATAAATGTTGTTGCTGCATTTTGCACTGGTGACATCCCACTAAATACAGTACAGGTCTGCTTTCCGTCTGCATCTCTCGTTTGTGCTCCCTTATTTATTCAGAAGGCTATCCTTATGAGCTATATCTCTTATTAATTTCTCAACAGCTTCTCTGGGTAAATCTTATCATGGATACTCTTGGAGCATTAGCTTTGGCAACTGAACCACCCACAGATCACCTGATGGATCTACCTCCAATGGGTCGAAGGTCATTTTTCTCCTGAAGCTTACTACTTTGGATCATGAGTAATGATTTAGGTTTACATACAAATAATTTGTCAATGAATGACCACCAATAGGATTTGCATCTTAAGACCTTTTTGTTGATGTCGTTCAATCCTACTAGTTGAGCCACTCCCCATTTTTAGTTTTCAGCATTTTTTTTAATGTAAGATAATTATAGAGAGAAGAATAATGTACAAGATCAAAGTGATATATCCTTCACAAAATACCAAAACGGTAGGGTACAATTGAAGCTAGTAAGTAGTAACACTGATGCAGTAAAGCTTTGTGAATCCCTCTGTGAATAACCAGCTGCCAAAAGCTATAGATATGCAAGTGAATACTGAATTTGTTATGGTTACATGGATTTAGCATAATGCGAATGTGAAAAATGGACCTACTGTTGAAGCTTCATTACCAAAACATCAGATGCTGTGCCTATTTATTTTTATGGTATTTGTGTTATGAAATTGACAATATCTAAGTTTACTTTACAGGGAACCTCTTGTGACAAATATTATGTGGAGGAACCTGCTGATACAAGTGAGTTGTGTTTCTCATTTAGTAGCACCTCGTTTTCATTGTACTTGGCAGGGATTTTATTTTGATGTGGTGAGCCACACACAAACTAATGAATGTAAAAGTTAAAGCTCTAATGTATTGCTTGTGCCATATTATATCTGTTGTCTCTAACTCAATCATCAATAATGGTTGGAACCTTTCAGGCAATGTACCAAGTGTCTGTCTTGCTTATACTCAATTTCCGAGGCCAGAACTTACTGGGTTTGAGGGACGAGACAAACCGCCCTGCAATCAAAGTGAAGAACACACTGATATTCAATGCATTTGTTCTTTGTCAAGTAAGTCCTTATCTTCACTAATTAACAGAAAATTACAAGTCTCTAAGCTTCAGTGGCAGCACAGTGCATTTCATATTTGAGTTTCTTTGGTTTTCTTTATTTATTTATTTTGTTGTGGGAGGGGATAATATTGATGAAACCAAGATGTGTTCATCTCTCTGTTAACTTAGTACTTTTAGTTGGATTAAAATTCGTCGCATTATTTAAAAAATTAAAATCATAAATGAGAAAAAATTTATAGATAAATTAGAAAATTTTAAATTGAATAGTTGCCTTACAAATCAAATTATAAAAACAAAGGAAGTTCATTTATACATGAAAAAGATTACTGTCTTCATTTTCTATTATAGTTGTGGTTGAGCTCTTTCTTACAATCTTTATTATTTTCAATGGCATTAGGTGTGATTATGGTGGTATAACTCTTAATAGGTATAGGTTTGTTGAAAGGGTGTTGAGTACTTAATGGATAAGAAATTGTTTAAAGTTGAGTTGTTTTTAGTGATTTGTTTGCTCCAACTCTCTTTCCTTTTTTGTAAATGAACTCCTTCTCGTGTAGTTTATATATACTAAAAGAAAGGAGGTCCAGAAGCATCTTTTAGATTCTAGGCTTCCCTTTGCCAAGTAGAGAGTAGCTCCACCCTTGCTTGATTGTCACAGCATATTGTTTTTGTCTCCCCACTCATAGCATGGATTTTGGATTCCTCTGTTTTTGGTTGCTGCTAAATTCTTTTGATATCAGAAAAAGGTTATGGATGCATGCCCAATTCATTTTTCACCTTGTATTTATAGTTATATTTGTAGCCATCTTACAATTGCACTGTTTTCTTTTGATTTTCATTCACTTAAATGATGAGAAAATGTTCTTCCAAAACTTCAGGTCTTCAATGAATTTAATGCACGAAAGCCTGATGAATTCAACATATTCAAGGGAGTCACAAGAAACTGGCTCTTTATGGGAATAGTGGGAGTAACTGTTGTGCTTCAGGTTAGTGATAGATACTGATATAACTATCGTGGTAGGAATGTTTCAGAGAACCAAGTTCTGATTACAGTGGAAATAGCAGTATCTTTAGAGGCTGAAAAAGGTAAAAGAAAAACTCAGAATTAGTGCCTTCTCTGCACTGTGGCATTAGTCACCCCAAAACAACCCAAATGATGATACACTTCCTGCACCACCCTCCATCCATTCATAATATATTCCTCGCACTCCACTTTCGAAACTGCCCTTCTGGCCTCCCCTCCTCTCTATGTTATACTTTAATTGGAGTGTTAGAACACATCAGTTAGGCCTGTTTGAAATCTTCTCTGGTTGTTTGGCTTTACTTATTAATTATTGGTAGGGCTACCATAAACTTTATTACTGTTTTTCAGATTGTCATCATTGAATTTCTTGGAAAGTTCACAAAAACAGTCAAGCTTAGTTGGAAGCAGTGGCTCATTTCTGTTATTATAGGATTTATCAGGTCAGTTGATGATACTTGAATACTTAGTGTATCTTGCTCTTTGGATGCTGTTTTCTTCAGTGAGTTTTTATTGAAGATTGCCCTTGATGAAAGTTTGGAGGACTTTGAATGTTTCTAATAATGTATAACTCGGAAGATGATAACGCATTTGCGCATAGAGACTAGATTGCCCTTGCCTTGTGCGCGCATGCTAACTGGAATTGTTTCCCTGCTCCCCCTTCTTTCAGCTGGCCTCTTGCTGTGGTTGGAAAATGGCTACCAGTTCCAGAGGCTCAATTGAGTAACTTTTTTCGAAAATTGATTCGTTGTGGAAGAACTCAATGAAGGATGGAATCTGAGACTTTTCAATAGCGTCATGTACAGATGTCTTGCTGATTTACTCTCCCTGCCGTCTCATTTATTTTGACTGGTTGACCTACATTCTTCTGGTGATCGAAAATAGTATACTGGTTGTACAAAGACCCTACAGATCCGGAAACAAAAGTTAGAATTGTTTTATACCTAGGTTCTAACAAATATTTGTTATATACGGAATTTCAGCTAGTTTTTTTTTATCAGTGTATTTTCGGTTTGAGAAACGCCGATTCATATTTTCGTACACGTGAAAAGTTGCAGATATATATATGATAATTCTTACTCATTTTTTCAATTTAGCTTCTCTCTTCTTTACATGTAATTTACGTGTACTTTAAAATTTAGATAAAATTGTAAAAACAAAGTAAAGGAAATATTTAAGTGAAAAATATCTTATTATGAAGATGTTATGTATAGTAATTGAAAAAAAATTAGAACGGAAAAATTAGGATGACTTTATAAGTAACTGAAATGTGAACGAAATTGAAAATTCTCAGTTAAAACAACATTATTACGGTGCACCAATTCTCGGGTACGTTAGCTTTTCAGTGTGTTCAAGCATCGGATGTGGTACACTGAAAAAGGCCGGCAATCTTATGAGATCTGATATTTTTGAGAAAGTAACAATTTGTCTGTCCTTATGATTGGAATTTAAACTGGAGCATAACATGTCCTGTTGAACACAGCAAATTTGACTTGAAGGAAAACAACAACGATACTCAGTAATTCCACAACTATTGCAAGTGAGACATGTTCACCAAAAACTACCGTGTTCAGTAAGAGATTCGTATAGCCACACCCATTGCAAGTCAGATAAGCCAGAAATACAAGATGGTGTTTGATTAAAATTAAAAATCCTCTCTAGTGGAGGGCCGTGCATCAATTTCAAATTCAGACAAACACCCAATACACGGATGGGTCGTTGTGCTTTGGTGCTGCAGTGATTTGTTTATTATCCGTAATGAACAGGGGATTTATTTTGCAAGGTTTTCGTAGAGCAGACAATGAAAATGGTGCATGGCCTGCTCAACCGTTGGAGCATATCTGCCCACAGAATATGCTGGGGACTGCAAACCCTTCTGGACACCTTCACATAATACAATATCTTCTATCTGTTCATCAACAACCAAATGTAGATACGTACATTGCAACTTCAGGATATTTTCAAATCAAGTCTGCAAAGCCAACGTTTTTTTACCTGCACTTTCTCACTATCTTGTAAACTTTTCTCTATAAAATCTCTGTCATCCTGCTCGGTCAAAGAGAAGGCAGTAGGTGTTAATTTTTCAAATAAGTATTTATCTTCTTACCTTAGTGGTTTGTGAAAACCCAGAAAAAAAAGGTTCAATCCTTTAAGGAATAGAACCATTAATATTGCATAAATCCTGAAAATTTATTTATTAATTAAAATATTGAGGGTTCGCTACCTTTACACAAAATCCATCAAAGCAAGAAAATGTGTTTCATAAAGTAATTCAAAGTATGAGAGCAAAGATCTGAACTTCACATTAATATTTCATGGTATCATACCCTAGTCATCAATCATCAACCCTGCCTCTCTAAAGGCAAAATATTTTCTTGGCGGTTAAAGAGTAATTTGGTTTCAAAAAATGTTTTCACTTTTACTATTAATTACCAAAATGTGACTTTATTTTCATTCAATTTTCAAAGATTTGTGTAGAATCCAATGAAGATAACTTTTATTGCTTTCACTGTTTCCTACACATATTTGAAAATAAAAAATTAAAAATGAAGTCATATTTTTGCAACTAAAAGTGAAAATAGAAAATATTTTCTCAAACCAAAAAGCTTCTAAGATTCTTTCAAACGTAATCCCATATACAGTTGGTACAGTATATGGTTCATTGTAATACACTAAAAGAGTAGTTTTGAAGCCAAATTGAGTAGAGTCTGATTCATAAACATCACCAGAAAAATTTGCTATCGTCAATAAAATGTCACAGAACAAAATTTTTAGCTCATAGTCCAAAAGAGAGAACCCATACAAGAAAACAAAACATATCTTTGCATTATCCTTTGATGCACTGGTGTTTTCAACCCCCACAAGATAGAGTAGTACGTTAACACTAGCACATTTTAGAGGTTCTGAATCATCGGTACAATATCAGGCATATGCTTACATTACTACAATTACCTTTAGAGAGTGCTCAAGATAGTAGTCAAATATTACTTGACATTTGTTGGGTCCTAGTGGAAGCACAAGATTGGTGTCCATCCAAGGTCCATACCTATAGGGCCAGCAAGCACCCAAGTTATGAAAGCATGCTGATTTGCCAAACAAATATGGGGAAGATACCAATTTGTTTTTTTTAACATCAGTAAGAACATGAATGAAAAAAATGATTAACCAGTTGTCTAAACAAAACAAGCACCTATTAATCATGAAGTTTGGGTAAATGAAAGCATATATAGCGTTTCTTCCAAGTCGATCATAATTCTCTTTGCTTTTCTCCGAGCTGCCTTCACAACTTTGGATGCTAACCCTTTCAAACATCTGTCTCATTCATAATCATCCTTTAGAACATAACTACATAAGCAATCCCTGATAACGAAGAACATTTGAAAATTCAGTTCCAAAAAAGATTCTACTATTTTAGCTTACTGTAGCAAATAAACTTATATAATAGAGAGAGAGAGAAGTCTTTATTTCTGTTGGAGCAGGAATCGTTGGAAGTTACATGTAACAAGGGTTTCAAAAAAAAATTTTACATGACTCAATTTTTCATGCAACAGTGCAGTAGCTTGTAAAACAAATCTTTTTTAAAAGATAGCAAAGAATCATACTGTGATAGAATATGAATCAAGCTTAAGACCAGATACTAGGCCTTTATGCGCATATGGGACATGATAGCCACCATCTAAGTAGTTATCACAGAATACCTGCAAACAGAAAACCCCAAAATTAACAAAGTCCTAGCACCTCCTTGAATCATATATAAAACGTAAAAAACAAATGCTTTTGTTTAAAATTTTTGGTCGAGGATGTATGCTGGTGAGATAAAAGAAAGGTTTAGCAACAAGGGTAAAGTTTCACAAAGCTGGTGAAATTTTCATGTGCATAATCATAATAAAGAAAACGAAATTTTACCCATGTAATAAATTAATAAACAAAACTTCCAGGAAAAAAAATTTAAGCAAAGAGTTCATTCATACCTTCCAATTGCATTCAATGGTGTATTCACGTCTACAGACATAGCTTAGAGAAGAATCAACTCCATTGGTACTCAGTATTTCTGAACAGCTACCAAGCCATTCCTTTGTCACATTATGACTATCAACTTCCTTCTGAGGAAGACTCTCTTTTTCCAAATTGAGAAGAACAAAAGGCCCCCAGGTGGCTACTTTGATTGGTAGAAGGCCAAAATCCTACCCTTCATGGCCAGAGAAATTAGTCAACCTTTTCCCTCTGTGAGGAATATATTGTGCAAGTAAGTCATCAGTGAACATATCTGCATACATTTACATTGAAATTCCGCATTCCTGATATTCTAGTTGCCTTAAGAAGTGCTCCATTTAACCCATATGTCCATCCCTGCAGAAATAATTTGTCTTTTCATATCTGAGTTTCCAAAAAAGAGAGTAAAAATAGCAACCGAAAATGAGAAAGGGTCAGATTATGATAACAAATTAACAATCATCACACATGAAGGAAAGCTTGAAAATTGTGTCTTCAACCTCACAAGGATCAGAACATAAAAAGGAGGAGATCAATAGACCAGAGAATCAAAATAATGCTAACATGCATATCAACCACTGCAGGTAAACTCACATGATAAGGGCAGACAAAGCAGGACTTGTGTCCACATCCAGAAGCAAGAAGAGAGGCATGATGACGACAGACATTGTGAAAAGCACGAATCTTGCCACTGTCATCTCGACATACCACAAATTCCACATCTCCTAGTCTGCAATATTTAATCTCCAGTTGGTTCTCAGAAACTTGGAAGAAAAGAAAATGAATAGAGTGCTCAACTTAAGAAGTCACTCCTAAATATCCTTTAACCCTTCCAAGAACCAAATGGAGCTGCAACTAGACAACTTTGTTAACAACATAGGTAGTACAACAAATTACAAGATGGATTATTATAAATAATTTAAAAAAAAAATTACCTTCCGGTGAAAAAGTCAAGGGGATTCTTTATCTGCTCCGTCGATCCTGATAAGCCAAATTGACTGAAAATTGAGAATTTCTCTCTGACAAAAGATTCTACAAGGTAAATTCTATGAGACATAATTGAAAAGACATTTAGCAATGTCTAGAACTAGGTCTCACTCACTAGCTTTACTCTCAAAAAGGAGGATCGTAAGTGCAAGCAGAGATAACGGTGTACATCCTTTACATTAAAAAATACAAGGGAAACTTGTGACACTAAAACGAAGATGAAGTGAATTTCATACAAACCACGGAATACAGTTCCTGTGTAATTCACCCTCTCAATTAAAAGTAAATAATGAACCATATGCACTCATAGATACTCAGATTCATATTGTCAGGCATCATCTTTCTTTCTTTCCTCCGAAGATATTTCACCAAATAACACACATAATAAAAATAATAATATCTTTTTTTCTTTTCAACCATCGAAGCTAATTATTGGATTGAAATTCTACGCCTACAATTTGTTTTCCTCGGTATTCTCAGCAGGGAAAGAAAGCAAAACAAAGATACCCAAGAAAAAGACTGAATCTTTGGGGAAAATAAAACTGACCCACAACTTGCCAACCCCTGTAGAAGACACGGTCGAGCTCAAGCTGGAAGAAGGAGGGGTCAGTGTACCATGATGTTGGCGGTGTAACAGCTTCCTCTATGGGAGTCTTGGGATTGAAGTGGTGGACAAGTCTCTGAGTCTGAGATACAAGAAGGTCTGAATTGCGAAGAGAGCAACAGGTGACTGTTGAATGTTTGTTCGGAAAATTAAGGATTTGGGGATGTCTTTGTAGGAGAACAGGGATAAAGGATTTCAGTTGCATGCTCATCGCCATTTGCATATGCATTACCGTTGGTCTGTCTTCCTTTCTTTCTGTTATTTACTCGTATGTTACGCTCGGCGCTTTCAACGATTATATATTTAATAAAAAGGATTTTAAAAAAAAAAAACAGTTTTAATTATGTAATAAATATCAGAAGAGAAGTACTCTTCTGAGGACATATCTAGTCACATAACAAAAACTGTGCTTCTAAATGTGAGATGCTATATAAAGCTAAATTACTTTCAACAAAATCATGCAACAAAGCTTAGCAATTGAAGATATCTGGTTCAAGCGGAGAAATATGGTACTTCACCTAATTTCCATGCGTTAAAGTTTGGAGAAAAAATTTAGCTATAATATTGTAAGTACATAGTTGTTTAAGTAACACTTTGTGAGTCATTTAGAATATAAAGATTTTTGTGTACAAATAAATCTTTGTATAAAGTTATGGTTGATATTAATGATACTCATATAGAAGTTTATTATTTTTATTGTCTGTTTCTTCTTTTAAAATTTTGTAATACTAACAATTTCTTTATTTGTTTACTAGTATACGATTATGTCCTTCCAAAATTGATTGTGAGTTGTGAAAAAGTCTTTAAAAGTTTGATTTGTAGCAGTAGTTGGGAAGCCAAGAAGTGGAAGTCAGTCACTTATCTTCTTAGGGTTCTACAAGGCAATGCTACTCTCCACTTTTTGTTTTACTTCCTTGTTTTGCTCATTGCTTTCTTCTTCTTTACTTCTTATTTTACTTTGTTCTCACATCCCCTGCCATGCCAATTTTTTTTTCTTCTTAACCCACATTTGGCAAAAAATTTATAAGAAGACTAACGTGTGACCCACCTTAATAACTGTACAATACATATAACTTTTCAATACTATAATCGGTTTGCAGTTTTTGAGCCAAAACGTGTTAGTGAATAATGAAAATAATAAGATGTAAAAGAAGGTTCTTGTTTCGGGCTGCAATTCCATTATGATATTATGTATATGTTTCCCTGTAAACAGAGTGCCAAATAATTTAATATTTATATAAATCAAATAATTATTGTCTGATTTTTTAACATATTAAATTTTGTAATTTTAATAAAAAAAATATTGTATATAAACTTAGTTTTATTATATAAGAAAAACTATTGTATTATAAATAATTTTATAATTTTTATAAACTTTTAAGTATCTTTTATTTTTTTGTAATATATAATGTTGATAAAAACTTAATAATAAATGCTGATAGTGAAGTTAAGTTTAATAATATTAAATAAAAGAAAAAAATTATCTTATAATATATATAAAATAAGTAAGAAAATTACTTTTTAACTATTTTTTAATTTGTGTAATAAAATTTTATGTATAAACGATCACATTTTTAGGATTTTATCAAATAAAAATATTTTTAGAAGTTAATTTTTTTTAGTATCTAGTAAATTTTCTATATTAAACATTTATTTTTAATTTAATATTAAGTTCAAACTTGAATTTTTATAATTTAATTTTAATAAAATTCTCTTTATTCATTTTATATGATACAATATAATATTTATTATTAACAACTACAACGGCTTATTTTTAAAATAGTCATACAACATTTTTAACTGTTTATTTTAAAATTTAATATTAATTTAATAATATCCGTACAATTCATAAATAATCACTAGTTTGGTTAAAAGTACAATATAAAAAACATTAAAAAAATTATTTTAAACTCTTATACTTATTTTTCTTATATTCATTTTTTAACCCTTCTTTTTTATTATTATTATTATTATTATTATATCATCAATCACATCTATTTTTTTTTTCATTTACTTCCATCCACTTTATATCTGAAAAGATAAAAGTATGTTTGATTTATATTTTAAAAATAATTTTTTATTTTTACAATTAAATATCAACAATTTTATTTTTCCATATCACACTTGATTCACTGCATTATTGGAGAAGTGATATCGACCTTTACAAACTTAGATATTTTTAAGATATATTTAATTAATGATTTATCTTTTAGTGATTCATTGTCTTATTTTTATTGAAAAGTTAGACGGACATTCATTATTAATATATTTTTTTAAGCACTATTAAAGATAAAAGCATGAGCGTAATAATGTTTTAAATAGATTTATTATCATCATCATCATCATTATTATTATTATTATTATTATTATTATTAAGTTTTAAAATATTTTAAATATTATTTTATAATTAGATGTAATTAAAAAAATTAATACCTACTTGTTCATTATTATTATCAGTTACGTATAATATATATATATATATATATATATATATAATTATAATAAATAAATGAAATAAAATATTAAAAATAAAACTATTATATAATTTTTTTAACGAATGACTGTATTTTTATATAAATAGAGGAAAAAACTCTATAGAAAAATGATAGTTCACTGTGTTGATTAATAAGAAATTAAAATGCATATCTAAAGAAAATTAATAATACATGTCAGATCATTAATTTAATTTACATAAATAATTAAACTTGCCAAAAGTCTTGCCAAGAGTTATTTCCAAAAATAATACTTAATATAATCAAATTTTATTAATATCTAGCACACTATTATTGAAAAGAATATTATTTTCTTAATCTAAATTTTTCATACTAACACAAATCACATAATTACACCTTCCTTTGATTTCTCCTTTTCACATCAAATTTTATACATACTCAATAATATCTCATGCAAAAAATATCATACATATAATAATACTAGAGTATTAGAGCATCATTTCTTAAAAATATCACAATGCAGAAAAAAAAAGAAAGATACAATACATCTTTATCTTTGATATCACACAATTCACAAATTTATGA
The DNA here is from genome assembly GCF_003935025.1 of Abrus precatorius. Lineage (NCBI taxonomy): Eukaryota > Viridiplantae > Streptophyta > Magnoliopsida > Fabales > Fabaceae > Abrus > Abrus precatorius. Next base: position 32,582,972 of record NW_020874428.1, on the reverse strand, counting down.
TAGAATTGTTATTTTGCATTTGGTCAAATTCTTTCTTATTAAAAATACATTAAGCAATAAATACCACATGAATAGTAATATTTTTTTTAGTCACTAACCTTCCAAATTTTATATAAAACCTATACTAAACATAATTCTGAACCACTGCATATAGTAAAAAATTATAAATATAATAATAAACAAATTAAATATGTAGTGAAAAATTATAAATATAATAATAAACAAATTAAATATAGTCTTTGTTACTGTCACCCTTTCACTTTAAAATCTCTTTCATATACATTGTAAACACTACATACAAGTACATTGGCAAGTCAAACACACTATCAGTTTTGTTTACACAATATTAATACCAAAAATAGCTAGTAACTTAATTTCGCATACTATAGGTAGCTTACATAGCAACAGTCAAAATTTGTTGGCACTAAAAAGGTAAACACAAACATACTCGATAAGTTTAATTAACTAATTAATTATTAGTTATGGAGCGAATCATTGTTTGGCAAGAATGGATTAATAAAGTAAATGAACATGCGAAGACAACTTTACATAGATCCTAGGGATGTAACTTAAAAAACTGCTACTTGTTTTATTTGGAACTGCAGGGTTGACATATATAACCCCAATCCTAAAGCATTTTCGTTTTTGGTCAACACCACCCAAAGCCAATAAAACTTTGAACGATATTCACACCACAAAAGTACAAATATCCGTTTGTAGTCATCTTCTTCAAATTGAATAAGCAAGTCACACATTTGATATCTATTTATCTTTTTCAAATGAGTAAATATGAATTAACTTGAATATTAAGTATATAAATATTAAAAAATAATAAATTACTAGTTGAGGGACATAAAAAAGATTTTCCATTATAGAAAGTTCCATCTTAAATAGAACATCTCTGATAATATGCTTCCTCAGCTTCTTATTTCTTCATTCTCTCTCCTGGTCTTCCCTGTAATACGATGACTCTCTCCTTAAAAGGTAATACTTTTGGAGATCAAATTTGTGATTTTGATGTTCTATAAAGTGTTGTCATTTATCATTGAAATCTTACCCTAAACCCTACACCATTAATCATTAATTTTTCTCTTTTTTTATATTCACTTAACACCTCTCTCTCTCTCTCTCTCTCTCTCTATATATATATATATATATATATATATATATATGTCTAAATTATCTTATTTTTTATTTAATCTTTCAATTTTTTAAAATCTTTTTTATATCCTTCACTTAGTAATTTATTATTTTTTAATATTTAAATACGTAATATTCAAGTTAATTTATATAATGTAAATAATATAATTTTATTACTTATTTATACAATACCTGAATTTGCTATGAGAGATAATACGAAGGAGATATGTCGTTAATGATATTATATTTATGTTTTTTCAATAAATTTTTAAGTTATAAAATTATGATTTGATATTTTAAAATATTAAAAAATGAAGTGTAAATAACATGTTATTATGATCTTATTTAAGTTTTAAAATATTAAATTAATAAAATGAATGAAATCTTATTTAGTTTTAAATAGTTTGATGAAAGATACGAAATGATTTGCTTGGGAAGATGACTTAAATAAAGGCGTTAAAAAGTACTAATTTTTGCTTGTGTGAATAGAAAAAGGGGAGGGGAGGAGGGTTGACCTGATCAGAGTGGGGAACATGGCCACGCAACTCCTAAGCATACGGTTGTTGTACTTCAAAATATCATACATCATTGACACGTGTCCCACTCCCTTCGCTTCCTTCTTCCTTCTCATCCGTACGTCCTCTCTCTCTCTTCTCATATAAACAAATGCTCTCTTCTTTTCTCTTCAATTTCCCATTCATCACTATCTTTTCTTTTCTCCACCCCTTTTTAGCTGGCGTAGAATTTTGTTTACCACACTCATATCCCTCATTTAAGTGAAGGAGAAAATCACTTATAGCACAAGAAAATTATTAATATATATAGTGGTAATCGTATATCATTATTATCATATTTCGAAAGATGATGTATGAACAACAACAACGGCTCCAGCAGCCGATGATGAAGATGGACGTCAGGAAGAAGACGGAGAGAAACAAAAGCATAGAGGAAGAGAGGCTTGAAATAGTGGACTTGAGTGGCATGTCCTTAGACTCTCTTCCCAACCCTTCTCTTAATTTAGCTTCCATTTGCAAGTTGGACCTCTCTAACAACAATCTTCAGGTAACCTTACAATTTCAATATAAATGGTTCTTTTTAAAAAAAATAAAATTAAACCTTCTGGGTGTAGGTTTAGTTTTCTTAGTCTGTCTTTCTATTCCTGGGGAAAGGGAAATGAATATCTATATATGGAGGAATTAATGGATAGTTTAAAAAGAATGAATATGTGACAGCACAGATTATTCATGGTGTTTCGATTTAGTTGTCACCTTCCTCCAATAGCAACTGAGAAGGTTTAAACCAATTGGTTTAATTTTTCCTCTGTACTTTATATGTTCCTTTTTTGCACGAAACGTACGATTAAAGGGGGAGCTACTTATCAGATATTAATATATTTTGAGCACAGGTTTTGATTATTATTGGTAATCATCGTATTAGTATATTCTGACAGAGTATTCCGGAGTCCTTAACGGCGAGACTGTTGAACATGGTAGTGTTGGATGTGCGGTCCAACCAGCTTAGGTCCCTTCCCAATTCCATTGGATGCCTCTCTAAGCTCAAAGTTTTGAATGTCGCTGGCAACCTCATCGAATACCTTCCCAAGACAATCGAGAATTGCAGGTTAGTCACCTTCCTTTACATCTCTTTCTACGTTTCCTCAGACCAATAGTAAATTTAATTTGCATGCATGTTCCTCCATAAGAAATTAATGCTTAATTTCAATGTAATAGCTTCAAGAAATTGAATTCCAATTTCAAGAAAAGGACAGGGTTTGTATATATAACCAAACTACCTATCTATTCGTCAGCTTCTCTAATTTAAGTAATACTACCATTAATTCAATTTAAATATCTTGGTCCGATCTAACCACAATTTAAGAATGAATTTACCTAATTTAATTGTGACTTAGAAGTCTGGTTTATTCAATAATTTTTAGTTTTTTTAAAAACCTTAGTCAAACATCGTTAACACAAAGTGCACGAAATAGTCCTAAACACTTGAATGAGTTGCATTTCCATCTTAATTATGATAGGTGGACCTTTAATTTGTGTTTTTGCTTGTTCCTTGTATCTATTCTTTTCTTGACTGAGACAAGGACAACAAGGTGTAAGTAAAATAATCAAATCCGACATCATGATTAGATTCGAAAACTTTATAAGTGATCGACTATTAGAAATATAACAAGTCATGGAAGGGAGTAAACTTAAAGATATGCCTATCGCATAATTTATAAAATAAGTCGTTTTACTTAACTCATCAGATTACTTTTTCTGTTGCAATTTGTTATTTTGTTGACTGAATATATATTTCAAATTATGAGTTATACGCTGAGTGAATTTAATTTCTAAATCTATATGAATGATTATTTTATTGCTCCAATAATTTAAAAAACTGAATTTATTAGCCTTTTTTTTGTAAACGAATTTAATAGTTTTTTTTGCAGACATAATTTGGTTTTTAAATTTTGTTAAAGACCAATGAATCAAGATTTTAAATTTTCACTCTACAGAAGCCAACAAGTTACCTGAATTAAATTTATCTATTAATCACACTTTTTTTTAGAGATATTATTTATATTACACTTTTATACTTTGTATAATTTTTTTTTCTCTATTGTTCTCTAACACATCATTTATCTTTTTCTCACTTTTATCTATTTATTGTATAAAAAAGTTACTATATATATATATATATATAGATATATCCAAATACAACTTATTTTTAGTGATAGAAATAAGGAAAATGATGTCCACGTGAAAAAAAAATCTTGTACACAAATCTTTGTAACAATTAATGACGACTACCAATTTTTAATTAACATATATAATGTGATTGGTGAAGATATTAATTGAATATTACAATTTGATAATCTATGAATGTTCTTGTCAATCACATAAAATGTAGTTAACTTACTTTTATATAATTAACTACAACAAAAGATAATATTAAAAAATATCTACCTATATATTAATTAATGTTGCAATAACCAATGGAGATATTCTTTTATGTTGCCGGAAGAAGAAAATTTGTTCTTTTACGAAGTTACCGTTAAATATATTATAATTTTATTGAATACATGGGTCCCATATATTCTATTAAATGGCGGTATGTTTCAGAAGACTTCACCTTCTTAAAAAGCATTGTGAGTTGCTGTGACGTATAGAGGGCAATAATCAAACTCCTCCATTTTCTTTGGGTGTCATTATAGTTACATTTGACCGGTATTTAAAACAGAAGATGGAGGACACCTAGCTAAAACAATTATTTGAAAAAGTCAATCAATAATTGATAATTTCGTGGAAAACTATACTCATGATAAGACTTTACGGCAATTAACAAAGAACTTTAGTCTATCTACAGCCACATGACAATGATCACCAAGGACAACGGATACACACCCACGTTTAAATGAAAGGAACGCTACAATAATCATAGAATACTCTCATCTCCTCAATCCAAATTATAAAATTCATTAAGAGAATCATAACAAATCTCCTTTAAATAATTCTTTCTATCATTTTCACTTGTTATCTTTAACAAAATTGTATAAATAATAAAATTACTTAAAATTAGATTTTTTTAACATATATTATAATATAAAAATTATTCTTATTTAATATAGTTTTTAATATATATCTAAAAGTACACAATAAAAACTTATGTATACCATTTTTATTAAAAATAGATGATATTACACAATTTAATATATTAAATATGATTTTTTTTAAAATAATAAATTATTGCATTCAATATCATTGTCTTAACTTTATTATCAAATTTTATCTTTATCAATTCAAATTTAAATCTTTATTAACCCCATTTATTAAATATAAATGCTAAAAATAATAATAAATGGTTAATAATAACTATATAACGAAACACAATGATTACTAGATAACTTCTTTTAAAAAATTACAAAAATGGTTATATCAATACACATTCATCATAACTTATAACATACTGATTTTATGTTTTCAATCGATCGTTATTTGCATCATAAATTCACTACTGTAATATTAAATTCTTTAGGCAGGCATGCATGCCACGAGTTACTACGGATTATCGACTAGATTAGATGATATTGGTTTATTATTAACTTGCAACTTTGACACAGGGCCTTAGAAGAACTGAATGCCAACTTCAACAGGCTGAGACAGCTTCCTGAAACCCTAGGCTTCGAACTCACAAACCTGAAGAAACTATCAGTGAACTCCAACATGCTACTCTTCCTTCCTCGTTCAACCTCGTACCTCACAGCCCTCAAGGTCCTCGACGCGCGCCTCAACTGCCTCAGGTCTCTCCCAGAAGACCTCGAAAACCTCATCAACCTCGAAATCCTAAACGTGAGCCAAAACTTCCAATACCTCGAGTCTCTACCCTACTCCATTGGCCTCCTCTTATCATTGGTTGAACTCGACGTTAGCTACAACAAGATCAAGGCCTTACCTGACTCCATTGGGTGCCTCAAGAAGCTTCAAAAGCTAAGTGTGGAAGGGAACCCTTTAACTTCACCACCACATGAAGTGGTAGAGCAGGGATTGCATGTGGTGAAGCAGTACCTGTGCCAGAAGATGAACACGGGCCATCAAACTCCAACTAAGAAGAAATCATGGGTGGGAAAGTTGGTGAAGTATGGGACCTTCAATGGACACGGGAAGAATACTGGGGCCCGCGAAGAACGTGAAGCTTTTATTATGCCTGAGTATAGATCAATTGATGGCCTTGCTTCGCCAAGCTACATGGGAATGTTTTCACCTCGTCGCCTCTTCTCACCTCGTACTTTCTTCACCAATTGAGTCAACGTTGTCTTTTTTTCACTATGTCTGGTGTAGTTTCGCTTAGGGTTATGCTTTTGCTAAGTAGAATGCATCCAGGAAATGGTGGTGGGTTCGGGAGACTTTTTAAGCCATATCCACCGGGTCTTTTAGATATAGTAACCAGTCCGTATAATTTATATACATATTATAGCAATAAAATGGTTCGAATAATAAAATAGAAAAAAGGGTCTGGTCTATTATAAATAAACTTCATGCTTTTTATGAATGTTACATATATTACTTGCAGCTTTCTTGAATGGATTTTGATTATCGAACACTCATTTTCTCTGACACTTATTTTATCATATATATTGTCTATTTTTCTTTCCCTTCCTATTTCACGTCATCATGTGTATCAAGAAAACATTACCCTACTCAAGGAATAAAGCAAACAAAACATTATAAATTCAAAGAAAACAGTAAATCTTTAAGTTAGTCTTCAAAATTATGAGTTAGAAATTTTGATCTCTAAATTTTTTAAAACTTTTTATTAATCTTTGATTTTATAAAAATTTATTTATTTCAGTCTCTTTTGACCACTTTGATTTTTATTATCGTTATGTATTACAAAAGACTGAAAATGGCGACCATTATAAAAACAGAAATTAATGAAAGATTTTTAAAATTGTAAGAATTAAAATGAACCTAATCCAAATAATTTTAAGGACTAATAAAAAAATCTACTCTAAAGAAAATTTTAACACGTGAGGCAGTGGTCTTAGAACAGCTAGGTTATGTCGAGAAACTTTCAATTGATTAATAATGAAGAACCTCCAATCAGGATGACATTTTGATACTTAAGTTATTATAAAGGCAGTTCGTAGGTTTCTCTACCCATGATTGTTATTGATTCTCAGATGCTGTTGTACCAAAATCATAATTTTTTCTTTCACAAAACTTCTGCTTTAACTCGATTTTTTGACATAGGAAATCGTATAAATTCGAAGTACACAAATAGGTTCCAAATGCATTCTTTAAATAGGCAATATTTAAGTATTATTGGTATAATTTATTACTCGAAGTTAAAATTTATTATATCAATCTCTAATAATATTAAATATAAATGTTTTACCACAATAAAGTTTTAATTTTAATTAATAAATAATCCTAATAATTTTTACATAATAACATATAAATTTTATGATATCCTTTGGTAAGTTGATGGGACAATCCTGTGACAATTCATGAGGTTATGTAATATGAAGAAGAGCCCCAATTTTTGTTATCATGGTGTCCAATTTTTAACAATGAGAAGTCATTTTACTCACCACCGACTTTTTAAGGAAGGTTTTTAATTTATTAAAGTGTAAATATATTTTTAATTTTTGTATTTTGTAAGGTTTTAATTTTTTAAAATTTAATATTTTTATCTCTTTTATTAGTATGCTGCAGTAAAAATTTGATATATACCCTAACTTTTGAAAGGGTATTAATACTGGACCAATAACAAAGGATTACTTTGTTTTCAATAAATATATTATTTATAATTTTAAATATTACAAAGAGGTCCTTTAGTTAGGTTATTTTAAAAAGTTATATTCTTTCTTATGGGAAAAATTCAAAAGCAGAATGAGGATATATTTTCGTCTTCCTAGCGGCCAATAATATTCCATCGTGGGTGCTAATTGATTTCAAACAGAAGGTGTTAATGTTGATTGATTGAACAATACAAATATTGGTAAAAGTTTTGTGACAACTAGCAATTTGTAGCAATTCACGGATGCGGGTTTCGCAGAGAAAGATGACTTCATAAGAGGTTCACGATGAAAAAGACAACGTTAATGGTAGGTTATAATGGAGTTTTACGTTAAATTTGTCATTAATTATAAACTCACTGCAAGATACTTCTCATCAAACACAGACCTCAACACTATCATCCTCACACCAACGACATTATCGTTACTGTTCAAGCCACTTTTATAAGCAAGTTCAAGTCATAGCCGTATGTCGTCATAAATCCCAAAATATAGAACTTCAATCTCAAAACAACCACATCTTATCATCCTCGTCAAAGGGCTACAACTCTATTTCTAAACCTGCAAGTCAGAACCCAAAACAAAATCAACCTAAGATAACTACCATTATTGAACCTGTAATGTGACATCGCAACAATGTTAATCTCCAACACTACTATCACCTTTTACGGGTATATACAGTCATTTCCACCTCTGTTAATGACCCCACTTCACCTTTATTAATGGCCCTTTTCTCCCTTTATTTTCAATGAATCCTAGCTGCAGTTTTCAAACACATTCAAAAGGGGAACGGTTTGCAATTACAAAAAATAAAAAATGATCAATTTTTTCAATATTAAACATATTTTTTACAAATGTTATAAATATATTGGATCATGTAAGGAGGGTAGAGGTACCCTTTAAAGGGTACCGTAGAAATTACCAAAATTTTTTAGTTAATTATATTAGATACTAAAATTATTAAATATTAAAATTTTAAAAGTAAAACAAAATATAGAATACTAAATTTAAAATTTTACAACAATATAAAAACTAAAAATATATTTCACAAAATTAAGAGCGGAAGCCGACCACAATTTGTAAGTCTTACATTGAAAGTCCCAGAGTATTACGAAGTAACATCGTTCAATGTCAGTGTTATTATAATTAATAATTATATTATTTATTATTATTATTATTATTATTATTATTTACTTTATCTGCGTTAAATTGTAGTTCATAGGAAACAGTACACTAGTTTACTGTGAATAAAGTAAACATTTTAAAAATATATCATAAATAAAAAAATAATAGAAGTCCTTATTATATATATATAATGTAGTTCATAGGAATAGACTTGCTTCACGTGGAAAAGTTTTGTTCATAAATTAGACATTATTCCGAATCAGGAAAAATGCTATTAATACAGTTCACTGCTTCCACCTTCTTGTTACTTCTCATTAATTAGGGAACAGATATCAGATATTTTCATTTTACTCACTCGTTTCAAAATTATGATGGAAAAACAGTGCCGATAATATATTTTGACGTTTTTTCATTCCTTTAAAGTTTAATAACTTTATTTTTTTACAAGAAAAATATAAGGGTATTACTTAAATGATTCAAAAATATATTGAAAGACATGAAAGACACTCATTTCTGTGATTTGTAATGTATCTTAATAATTTGTAAATTATTATTTATTAATTTATACACAGTTAATATCTTTAAAGCATCCATTAAAAAAATTATAATATATATTCAATGATATTCAACAAAAAAATAATAAATAATAAAATTTATTCAAATTTATGACATTAAATATTATTCATGTGTTAAATTTTGTAATAATTTATAATATTTATTAAAAATTCACTACACATAAACTCTTATTATATATTTTTTTATAATAGATAGATATTTTCATACTAATATAAATTTAAAAATTTTTATATTTAATCTGAACATTTCATTTAATTTACATCTAATAGTCAATAAAATAATAAATTATAACCTATTAAATATAAATTAAATGAAATGATCAGATAAAATGTAAAAAATTTTAAATTTATATTGATGTGAGAATTTTTTTTTTTTATATCTACATTAAACAAATTATTTTAATAATAGTATAACTATTCTATGTTACTAAATCTGTTACACAAATTATTTAATACTATTCAAACGAATTCATAACTGCATTTTTTTTAAAGAAAAAACACATAAACTTGGCTTATTATTGAAAATTGAAAAGCTAAATCTCCAATACAACTTTCCCCGGAGAAATCAAAATTTTATAAGAAGTTGAGCGCATTAGTTATTTGTTAGTATTTAGTGTAAACACTTTCCTTCTACAAGAGAAAAAGATTTGATTAATATTCTAATCATAGTTTTACCTTTTTTATTCATACAATTACTATTAAATATATTTTTAAATAATCTTTTTCATAAAAATAATATGATTAAAGTTGTTATATTTATAATATATGACTACCTAGAGATAAAATTTTAATTAAAAATATATACCAAGTAGACCAAAATGTTACACCTAAATTCCATCCATCTTCACATTGAAACTAAAACATCATACTAATTATGAACCTTTTTTGTTTCAGCACTGAGTAGAATTAACTTTAAGAGATCGTTAACCAATATTTATAGAGCACTAACTAAGAATTTAATAAATAAAAAATATATTTAAAATTACAATAAAAGTACATAAATCATGATAAAAAAAGTGTTTTTTATATTACTTTTGTAATTTTTTAAATTAATATCTTAAAAATATTCCAAATACATTTATTACCATTATTAAATTTAAATTGTCGAATATAATTAAAATGTATATCCGGAATTGGAGAACCAACCTAACATCTTTGTCCGCAATGATTTCGGTTAAAAGACAGACAAAATAGCCAATTCTTAGAATTAATGTAAAACAACTAAACATAACAAAATTTAAAAATATTTTATGTTTTAACAGATAAATGAAATTCATGTTTATTTAATACAAGAAATAGTGTCAACTGTAAAAGATTTCTAGCGAGTCAGGGACTCAACTTTCGACAAATAAACTTAGAAAATGATCAATCATCTATATCTACTTCTTGCTTAAGAAATTGTTTACTCATAAGAACGAGCTAACTTTATATTAACATTAGTTCAAAATTTTGTAGTACTAAAAGTTATAAACAACAAGCAGGGTTTTTACGATTGTGATTATTTGACCTCGAAAGAAAAATGAGCAATGGAATATGGAGACGGCATCGTTTTTATCTGATGAGAATAAGAAGCATAGGACAACGTTAAACTGGATGTCTTGTCATATGAGAGAGGTATTAAAGGGGTCATAATCAGTCACCGACATCTGGCATTTTCCGCCATCACCGGCATAATCCACGTGTCCATCTCCCTTTTCTCTATTTCTCATTCACAAAGTTCACAACAGTGCCGTTACTTGCTCTCTCAGCCTCAGCAGAATCTTGGAGCACACCCTTTCGATTCTGAGGAATGCCCTCTTCTAAAAATGTTTAATTTCTTATTGAGGAAGGATGTTCGAAAGATTCTCAAGCGCAAAGATAGCGATGCTGGGGAAAGAGGTACTCTAAACTCAACGTTCCCTTTTCTTTTTTTTCAGATTTTTTTCGCTCTGAAGTATTTGAATGAAGCTTTCTCCTTTTAGCTGAGTTTGGGGTTTATCAAGCTAAGACAATGTAGCTTCGGATTTTATTTATTCCCCTTCCATCACAAGTTTGTTGCTTATGAGGATTCAGGACATTTTACTTTTGCTTCCTACGCAAATACTTTACTTATTACGTTTTTTACAACAATTTTCATTCTTTGTTGGTGAAGAGTGAGCACGTGCAAATTTGTTTTTATTTTTAATTGTTTGGTGCTTATAAGACCCATGTTTGTGTCATAGTTAGAGAACCTTGAAACCTCTCTTTTTCTTTTTTAGTATTGTATGTGCTGTATTATGTTTTTTCATTAATCTTATGCAAGAAGTTAATTTCCCAGCTATACTTTCAATAGTTAAATTTAAATCAACTTCTTCTCCCATCTATGAGGGTGAAAACAAAGTGAAAGCTGTTTTCATTTGAAAAAAAATGTGAATTTTCTCTAAATTTGACAAATCACTTATTTAAGTTGGGATGGCGCCTTATGTGTGTGTACCTTGATTGCCAACATCTTGTAATGTCGTGCAGTTTTGAGATGCTCACCTTTTGAAGTTCCTTCATATCTGGTTCTTGGTATTCATGATTTATTCAATTCTAAGTTCTAACAATTTTTCAAGAGTTGCATTTGCAATTCCATATACTTACTATGAATATTACAATCTCTGTATAAATTCATTTCTTATTGATGCATCTCTGAGGTGGTGAATTTTCCTTGGCAATACTTGATGGCTTTATTGTGTCAATCTAAGATTCTACTTTCTTTTACTGCTCATTGCAGGAAGAGCACTGGAAGACTTGAGAGGCTCTCTGTATAATGAATTTCGTTCCTCTGAAGGTGCAAAACGTCAACAGCAGCGAACATGTGGTCCAGCAGCAGCACTTTCCTTCAATTTTCTGGTTGCAGTTGGTATTATCTTCATGAACAAAATGGTTTGGTTACTCCTTTCATTTTATCTGGTTGGGCTGTGTTTTGTATAGAAATTTCAAATTACCAGTTTTAGATGCTGATTTCATGGCCTTTTCTTTTTCGTTCTTTCTTTCAGGTTCTTCAAACTGTTAAATTCAAATTCCCTATACTTCTCTCACTAATTCACTATTTAGTGAGCTGGTTCTTAATGGCTGTACTAAATGCATTTTCTTTGCTCCCGACATCTCCTCCTTCAAAATCAACTCAGCTGTCTGCTTTATTTACTCTTGGATTTGTTATGTCTCTATCGACTGGCCTTGCTAATGTCAGCTTGAAGTATAATAGGTAACCCAACTATCATATTTTAATTTAAGTTTTTGTTTTGTACTCTGAATTTGAATTTAATATATGTATGTTCAGCATTGGTTTCTATCAGATGGCAAAGATTGCAGTAACTCCTTCAATAGTTATGGCAGAATTTGTATTGTTCAGAAAGAAAGTTTCTTTGCCCAAGGTAAGTGTGAATTCACTTTTACTGTGCATGTATATTTGATAATGATAAATAACAATGTACTTGGTCTTGTAGAAATAAGAGGTTCTATAATTAACTCATTTGAAATATGCACATTTGTTCTATGAAGTCCTGTGAGCATCTTTACTTTTAACCTAAAAAAATTTGCATCAAACACCTAATCTAATCCTTCCATTATGAGACAAAGTTCTTGACCAATTTATAAAGCATATCTATTGAATGCCCTCATGATTCCTGACACCTCTATTGCTCCTTTACGTTTTCAGCATATAACTGAATGCTCATGTAGATAGATTTCAAGTGATTACTTGTTACATCATATGTGCCTCTGAGGACCTATGGATGCCGCTCAAGATTGTAGTTGAACAAAGGGGTCTAGTCACTAGTCAAATGCATTGCTTGAATTAGTTAGCCTATGCTCTCTAGTGGTCTGGCCACAGTGGTGTGTGTATCTGAAAACAAGTTTCACCTTGTTTTCCCTAGGAATTTTTAATACTGTTTATAAGTCAATGTTTTCTCTTTAATTGACTCAAGAATTCAAAATTTTTGAACCTATTTGATTTTAGATTGGAACGCTTACCATAAGAATTGAAACTTTACAGGCTTTAGCATTAACGGTGGTATCTATTGGTGTTGCTGTGGCTACAGTGACTGATCTGCAATTCCATGTATTTGGTGCCTCTGTAGCATTAGCATGGATTGTACCTAGTGCTGTAAACAAAATCCTCTGGTCCAGACTGCAGCAGCAAGAGAACTGGACAGCTTTGGCGTGAGTAATTCATCTGTTTATGCTTTTGGCCATTCATAACTGATTTATTAAATCTGTATATTTGTCAAGATATCAAGAGACCAGAAAACATTTTACAATATGACAAGAGCTTTTGTTTTGGAAAAACTTGTTTGCCTTTTGCGGCCTTTCTTTCTTAAATAGACAAGAAGATATATGCTTTACAAGGAGATGAGAGATTGCATGAGTTATACAAGGAAGGGAGAGATTATAGGAGATTTCCTAACAGCTAGGATATATATAAGGTATAAAATAATACAGCTATAAACCTATTAAAAACAGGTAATAAATTACACATTAACATACCCCTCAAATTGATGCTGGTAAGTCAACCAACAACAATTTGCCAACAAGAAACTGATGGCGCTATCTAGTCATAGCTTTGGTAAAGATATCAGTTACTTGAAAATCTGTGGAGATGTAAGGAAGAGAGATGACTTTACTGGTCAAGGCTTCCCTGATATAATGACAATCAACCTTGATATGCTTGGTACATTTGTGGAACACAGGATTTGCAGCAATCTGAATAGCACTTGTATTATCAGCATGAAGAGGGGTAGAGTGAGGCTGTGAAAATCCAAGCTCCTCCAAAAGATGGCGTAGCCACACAATTTCAAAACAAACAGAAGACATTGAACGATATTCAGCCTTAATAGAAGATTTAGAAATGCGATCCTGCTTCTTACATTTCCAAGAAATGAATGTACCGCTGAGAAACATATACCAACATGTAGTAGATCGACGGGTATTCAAACATCCTGCCCAATCAGCATCGCTATATGCCATAAGATGTAAAGGTGAGCCTCTAGGAAAGAATAACCCACGTGTAGGGGACCCTATAAGATAGCGGATAATGCGACGAATAGCAGCAAAATGAAGATGCCGAGGAGAAGACATAAACTGGCTGACTTGGTGAACGGCATATAAAATGTTAGGTCAAGTTATCGTTAGATAGATAAGACTTCCTACCAATCGCCGATAGAGAGTTGGATCAGCTAAAATATCCCCTTCATGTTTCCAGTATTTGACATTTACTTCCATAGGAGTATCAACTAAAGGAGTAAGCCAGCCAAAGTGATCAAATCTTGAATGTACTTATGTTGGTTTAAAAATATGCCATTGGATCAATGATGCACCTCCAATCTTAAAAAATATGTGAGTTGTCCAAGGTCTTTTATGCGGAATGTTGCATGTAGCACTGCTTGAAGCTTAGTAATCAACCCATTATCAGTTCTTGTAATGATTAGATCATCCACATACACCAAGATGAGAACTATACCCGTGGGAGACTTGTGGAAGAAAAGAAAATAATCACAGTTAAGAAGCGAAGTAGAAAACTTCTCAAACCAAGCCAGAGGAGCTTGTTTAAGCCCATATAGAGAATGTTGTAGTTTACAAACATCATTAGGAGAGGAAGTAGTCATACCAGAGGGAAGCTTCATGTAGATTTCTTCTTTGAGATCACCGTGAAGAAAAGCATTCTTCAACTCCATTTATGCAGCGGCCAAGATTTAGAAGCAGCAATGGCTAGGATGGTCCAAACTGTAGTCATTTTGGCAACAGGAGCAAATGTCTCCTCAAAATCAACCTCATATTCCTGTTTATTACCAAGGGCTACTAATCAAGCTTTGTAGCGGTCCAAAGAGCCATCAAAACGAAGCTTTATAGAGAAAACCCATTTACTTCCAATAGGTTTGATCATGGGAGGACAAGAAACAATGTCCCAAGTGTGATTCACTTGGAGTGCTTGGAGTTTTTCTTGCATTGCTTGTTTCCAACATTCATGTTCCATAGTCTGTGTATAACAAGAGAGAATGCAAATAGAAGACAAGATAGCTGATAGAGATACAAGTGTATAAAAACCATACCAATCAAGGGGTTTAGATGGTCGAATGGACCGATAAAAAGGTATGACAGGAGTGACGAGATCTAGTGCTGGGGCAAAATCATGAAGAGAACCAAGATCATCTTGACGACGTTTGGCATACACAAAACCAGGCTTGAACCATTCCACACTTGTGAAGAATCTGAAAATTGTGGCATAAGAGATAAAGAGGAAGATGATGGTTCAATAAACGATGGAAAGAAATATTGATTTTCAAAGAAAATCACATTCCTGAAAATTCTAATACGACGGGATTGTGGATCATAACAAACATACTCTTTTTGAGTAATAGCATATCCTAAAAAGGCACACTTAATAGATTAGGTAGTAAATTTGTTACGATCATGAGTAGGAAGTTGCACAAAATAAACACAACAAAAAGTGAGAAGATCAGATTATTGAGCATGCCCAAACAATTTAAAAAAAGGAGAAACATTTTGTAATGTAGGAGAAGGTAACCGATTTATTAAATGAACAACAGTAGATAGTGCTTCACACTAAAACCGAGGAGGAATAGATGATTCAAGCAAAAATGTTCTTACGACATCGAGAAGGTGACAATTCTTTCTTTCAGCAACACCATTTTGTTGCGGTGTGGATGGACAAGAATGCTGAGATATGATCCCTTGATTTTGAAGAAAACTTTGAAATTCATTAGACATATCTTCTCTTCCAGAATCAGATCTTAAGATTTTTATGTGGGCAAAGAATCGAGTCTCAAGAAGTGTAACAAAATGTTGAAAAATAGAGAAAACTTCTGCCTTAGACCGAAGAAAGTATACCCAAGTAAATCGACTGTAGTCATCTATGAAAGTAACAAAATACTTACACCATGCATAAAAAACAACAAGTGAAATCTCCCAAACATCACTATGAATAATGTCAAAACAATGGGTTTCACGAGATGCATTATTGGAAAAGGGTAAAACTTTACTTTTGTCAAGTTTGCATGTAGTACAATCAAAAGGAACAGAAAAATCTTTATTGTCCAATGAACCAGATTTTAGCAAGGTACTAAGTATATGAGAATTTGGGTACCCTAAACAATTATGCCACATTTTATTTATTTGTCTATCATCAATACAGACTAGAGAAAGTAAAGGATGGGTAGGATAAATTGTGGAAGAATATAAGTGGAAGAATATAAGTGTAGTGGAAAGAGTCGTCCCACTTTAGGTCCCTTTAGGATTATCTTCTTGGACACTCGATCCTGCACAGCACAGCTAGAACGAGAAAATTGGACATTATAATCATGATCAACCAATTGACCAACAGAAATAAGATTTGTGAAAATTTTGGGAGACACAAAATCAATCAAGGAAGGGGAAATATCACCAATAGCACTGATAGGCAAAGAGTTGCCATTAGCAGTTTGAATTTTCTGATTTCCATCATAATTTTGCACATTGGAAAGAGACAGAAGAATTGGTCATATGGTTAGAAGCTCTAGAATCAAGGTACCCAGGTTTAGAAGAAAAATTAGGATTACCTAAGAGTCCAAAGGCAGAAAATTAGGATTATCATTTGTTGTACCATTTCAGGAGTAAGTGTGTTTGCGGAAGGTGTAGGAACAGAAGTTGAAAAAGGCAATGTAGTAGAACTAGAGACACCAAAAGAGGTATGATAAGCAGTTCCTTGCTTCCTTTCAGGTCGAATCGGACAAGCTGTGATGATATGCCCTCACTGCTTGCAGTAGTTACAGAATTTTTGTGGGCAATCCTTTGCAATATGACCAAATCCTTTACAACTGTAGCGTTGGACAGAACGCATATCTCTGCTCTTATTCCTTCCTTGTGCTGCATAGGCCACATTAACAGGAGCACTAGTATTGGTTTTGTGTTCCATGGCTGCTTGAGTTGCTATGCGTTGTTCCTCTCAAAGAAGTTCATTTAAGCAAGCATCCAAAGCTGGTACTGGGTTGCAATTCATAGATTATAATGAATGACTTCAAAATCAGATCGTAACTTCATCAAGAATTGGTCTCTCTTGCTGGTCTCGTGCACGTTTTGGACAGCAGAGAGGGCTTCGTCAGAGATACCAGCGTAAATAATGTTTGAATATTCAGTCCAAAGATTTTGAAAACTAGAAAAATATTCCTCAATTGAGAGACTCCCTTGTGTGAAATTGGCCATCTCATATTCCAATTGAAACCTCCTAGCTGTATTTTCTTGATTATAAACCTTTTTCAAATAATCCCACATTTTCTTAGCAGTTTTATAGGGCCTCAGATTAAGAATAAAGTGAGGCTCAACAGAGCTAAGTATCCAGGTCATGATTTGGGCATCTTTGATTTTCCATTTTGCCAAATTCTCTGGACTTGTAGGTGCTGTTTTTTTTTTTTCCATCAATATGACCCCATAAATATTTCCATTTAACAAATAATTTGAATTGAAGCTCTCAAGCAAAATAATTTTTTCCATTAAATCGAACAAGAAAGGAATCAGACTTATCATAAGACATGATGGAGTAATAAAGTTCAACGCTTGAAGTAATGACGGAAACAACAACAAAACCAGAAGCCTAGGAAATTGCACAGAGGGCACAGTCTTTAAAACAAAACCTGATTGCAAATCACTTTGCTTGCTCCAGATCACCCAAGAAGATAAGTCACGAAGATACCCTCAAGATCACAAGACAAGAATAACTTTTTTTTATGGACCAGAATACAAGAGTTGACCACGGTTCAAAGTTGCAGCTCTGATACCATGTCAAGATATCAAGAGACCAGAAAACATTTTACAATATGACAAGAGTTTTTGTTTTGGAGAAACTTGTTTGCCTTCTGCGGCCTTTCTTTCTTAAATAGACAGCAAGATATATGCTTTATAAGGAGATGAGAGAGCAAGATATATGCTTAACAAGGAGATGAGGGATTGCAGGAGTTATACAAGGAAGGGAGAGATTATAAAAGATTTCCTAGGAGATATACAGGGAAGGAAGAGATTATAGGAGATTTCCTAACAGCTTGGATATATATAAGGTATAAAATAATACAGCTATAAACCTATTAAAAACAGGTAATAAATTACACATTAACAATATTATGTTACTCTGATCTTCTCTCTGACTTCCTAGAGCTGATTTACATTACAAAATTTCTTTCTCTTTACTGCCTAATTTGTGGGTTGATCAACAGGTTGATGTGGAAAACAACACCTATTACTTTAATTTTTTTGGCTGCTATGTTACCATGCTTAGACCCTCCCGGTGTACTTTCCTTTGACTGGAACTTCAGTAACACATCAGTGATACTTGCATCAGCTATTCTTGGATTTTTGCTTCAGTGGTCTGGTGCTTTAGCACTAGGGTAAGGGACAAGCATTATTCTTTTTAATTGTTGAATATGTCTGTAAAAAAATTCCAATTTCAGTTTCAGGTAGAATGATAGAGGAACCACTTATTTATTATTTTACTAGGTTTTTTTCTTTTTTATCAATTTAATGTTGATTTCAGACAGACCTGACCTCCAATGTGCCAAACATAAAGAGGTCACTAAAATTTTCTTAGCTAGCTTTCATAATGGTACTTATTCTTGGGTGTGAAGAATGCTGGTCACAATAACTATTTCAAAACTTAAAAGTTAGGTGTGAATCTCTTTTCATTGTTGATGAGGAATTAGCTTTATATGTCAGCTGACAGAGTTGTGTCAAAAAGCCTTTGGCTGCATTTTGTTTCTTCTGTGAATATAGCTGAATTTCCCTTTCAACAAGTCATGGGTCCAAATCACTATTATTATGATCTACTTATATGATTTATTTCAATTATTTTTATATTCTTTATGTGCCATTAACATGTTATAATTAGTATATAGCTTATCCCTCTTTAGAGACCCAATAAGTTGAGTCTCAGCTTGATATTTACTCCCAAGTCATAGATTGTTCTAAATTCCTTGCAAAATCAACGATATCAATGAGCTAAATTATGTAAGGAAGTTGCACATTTGAGTAGTATGGCAGTCAACTAGCTAATCCTCTTGCTATATACTAAAAGAGTGATCCTATATGTGCTAAGAATTTCAAGAAAAGTTTGTAGACATTGCATATTTTAATGGTTATGCTTGTAATAACAACACTATGTGGCCAGCTGCATAAGTGTGAAAAGCTTGTGACAACATTAATGTTAGATGATTTAGAAAGTTCCCCGACATAGCATTGCATTACAAATGCAAAACCAAATAATGAAGTTTATTAATTGCATATTTTTGGTTGCTGTTTTGGTATTACATTTATATAACATTGCGGTATACTTTGCTTTTGCTGGTTAGTTTCTTAATATATTTCCTCTCTTTTTCCCTTGCAATTTACAGTGCTACGTCCGCCACCTCGCATGTTGTTCTTGGGCAGTTTAAGACATGCATTATCTTACTGGGGAATTATTATCTCTTTGGATCCAATCCTGGGATAATCAGTATCTGTGGGGCATTCACAGCTATTGCTGGCATGTCTGTTTACACTTTCCTTAATCTGAAGCAGCAATCAACGAAGATTTTTCCACGTCAGGCCTCCCTTTTACCAAAATCTAAACTTGGCCTAGAAAATGGCAGTTCCCATAACGGACATTATAATGCAGAATCCGTTTAGCAAAATTATCAACACTGCATCATTACACGAGATTATATGACACTTATTAACTAAGCATTTTTCCTTTTTTTCTATGATTTTGTAGATTACTTCTAACCATTTTGGTTTTGATGCTTGATAGTAGTATGTCAAATATAATTTAATATTAAACATGTAGTATGATACATGGTTCTATCGCACAAGGCAAGTGCTGCTCGAGTTAGAACTCATTCATCTGTAAATGAATTCTTTCTTGGATTCTTCTCTGGAGTTACAGTTTTCTCTGGCTTTTAGAATTTTAGCTACTGTTACATTTTGTAATTGTAACAGAACAAAACTACTATTTGGCTTTCAATTTGCTACATTTCATTATGGAGAAAGAGGGTTGGCCTCAATTTTATTTGTAGCAAGAGTGGAACTATGCAGTCTTAATTTATAATTTGTAGCACGATGCCTTTTCTTAGCATATACATATGTGTGTGTGTGTGATTTTGGAGAACAAACTACGTTAGTATCTTGAATTATTTTCTTTGGTTTTCAAGGTTTGGTTTATTGCTTGTAAATCTTGTTCAATCAACTTAAAACAACATGTAAGCACCAATTCACGGTGTGATATGTGCTATTTTGGAAGTTCCGAACA
Source organism: Abrus precatorius (assembly GCF_003935025.1). Lineage (NCBI taxonomy): Eukaryota > Viridiplantae > Streptophyta > Magnoliopsida > Fabales > Fabaceae > Abrus > Abrus precatorius. Next base: position 32,562,574 of record NW_020874428.1, on the reverse strand, counting down.
ATACTTTCTAATATGAAACATTGAAAATTGCTGTATAGTACAAAGAAATTTAACGAAAACCGTTTTAGGAAACACCTATCGTGATTTCTAGCAATTCCCCATTATTCATTCAGTAAAAATGGCCTCGTCAGTTGGTATGAAATTTCTTGGTACTATGTCCCAAAACTGGTCTAATATCTTCTTTGATATGTTTTTTTAACACTTTTTTATATTTGAAAAAATTTTATTTAGACTTTACTGAATAATGTGTGAGATTCACATAATTTAGTATGTCTCACGTGAAATTTTCTTTCTAATAAATAGTATACCAAAAAGAATATGCTATTAACATTCTTTTAGTATATTTAAAGTAGAATGGGTTCTGAAGCCTACAAATGCTCTGGAATAATGGTTTATTTAGTTTTTGGTTCTCTGAGATTGCTTAGTGACTTTGGTTCTTTTGTTTTTTTTTTTCAATAATCCATATAGCGTCCTCCTTTTCTACACAAGAAAAAGTAAATTACTTGAAGAAAATCTTGATATAAGCTCCTGATAAGTTAGAATTTATGCGTGACTCTTCTTGAAAGAAGGCTTCTTACTCCCCTAAGACAAACCTAGGTTCATATTGAGTCAGCTTTGGTCAAATGATTGCATGATTTGTGTATGTAATTGTGGGTAATTTCATATGAGCAAAAAAAAAAAATTGTAGGTAATTTTAGGACGGATCCACCAGAAAGTGAATAACCTTTATGGGTGAGTTTGAACTTGTATGTTGCATTAAAATATAAATACTTAAAGAGTCAAAATAATGGACCTAAAAGCTGAAGTAAAGCTGAAATGATAAAATATCTGTGTTTTAAGATTTTTGGGTCTAATAGTGTAGTTCGGGAGAAAGAACTAACGGCATTGAAACGGAAGATTTCTATATATGACTAAAAAGGTCAAGTAAAACATTAGTCTACTACATATATAATTTATGAATTATTTAAACTTTACTTAATTCAATCAAACTCATTTGTTAAATTTAAAATCATGCTCAATTATTCAAAAGAACTAAGTTTATTTTTTTAATTTTTAGAAGTTATATTTTAAATGATAGAATGGCTATCAACATTATTTCAAATAACTCTATAATCTCAATCATCAAATATTACATCTTTTAATATTAATTTTTTTATATATAAATACAGAATTCTTCAAACTTCAATTTTCAATTTAGTTAATTTGAATAAATAAGACAACTGCTTTTAACAAATTCACTTGAACACATTCATTTATTCTTACATTAAGAGAAATCACCCATTCCAATGAGTTTCAATATAAAAACTTAAGAATAGGTTTATAAGTACTTTTTTTATATATACTAAGTATATTATTTGTGGCTAGATTAATCTTGCTGACTGTAGGGTAGTTGAAATCGAGAGTTGCAAAATGAATTTGTAGACCAATGATAATATCTTGGGCATGATGATGACACTTGTTAAGGAAATATGGCTGTTTCTGAACTCAACTCTAATTCGATATATGGGACGTTGACGATGGAACACACAGTTAATGCACAAAGCACAACCAAGATCCAATTCACATCACTTAGCCTAAAATTGATTCACACACACAAACACCCGCAGACCAGAGCTCCTGCTGTCAGTGGATGCATTATGTTCACTTTAGTGTTTACATAAACTGTTCAATTCATTAGTTTATTTGAAGAAATGTCTGAAAGGCACCAGAAACTGGGACAACCTTCATGTGCAATGCTGCCAATTCCAATCTGTTAGCTTCCACATTGGAAATTAAAAAGAGACAAGACACTCCTTTGGACTTCCACGTGATCAGAGACCAATACAACATGTTAATCTCAAAATAAATTAATATAGAAACCAATTTTTCTTTTAATCTATCATTACGGTGTATGTTTCTTAAATTCTATCGTGGCACACGCACATATTGATCTTAATAGGAGGATATTATCTAGATGAAATTATAAGGAACCTAAGCACATGTGATGTTTCTGATCTAATCTCATTAGTTTGATTAATGGAATATTTTTGTGATGTTCCAAATATAAATGATTCTGTTCATTACCTCTCATAAATTCATCAGTATCTACTTGGGATTATGATTTAATCAAATTGTCAGCTGACATGACTTTAAGAGCTGTCTATCATTTCCAAGAAACTTTCTTCGGTCAACCAGAGTATGTAATGCTCAAACTTGTGTCCACAGGCTCCTTTTTTTAACTTGTCTTTTACAATTAATGTCAAATAAATCGGCGAATACATGGGTTTTCGTTATGGTAACTTACTTGAGATTAGATTTCCCATCAACATTGATATCAAATTAATTTCGTTCTTCTGATAATCGAATAATTTTATATATATATTAGTACTAGCATCTAAGTAGTCACATACTACTAATGTCGCATACTCTGATGTCCATTAGCATTATATATAAGTATAATTTAAATTGAGTTGATTATTTTAATGGCCAAAGTTGTCGGGGCTTATCATCATTCAATGGATATAATTAACTGTGACATGAATTGGGTAACTCAGAACAAGACAATTCCTTGAAACTTTAAGAAATGAAACTTTTGGAACATCCCAAATACTAGGCCTATAATAACAAGGTAACATGAATTTGAGAATTTTGCTCCAATGAGAACCCTTTATCATCCGTAAGTCACATGGAACGTTCAGTAATGTTGAACAAGATCCCAAGGAGAGTAACAATTTTTAAAAAGGAAACCAGCGGAACGATGCACTGGAACCACCCTGCTTTTGATCTTCTACTTATTGACTACAACGTAGTTGAGATATACTCTAGCATTCATACAAAAAATAAAAGTTTATTGAAAAGCCAATTACATTACCATGGTAGAAATGGATTTTATTTACTTTCATCCGTAAGTCACATGGAACGTTCAGTAATGTTGAACAAGATCCCAAGGAGAGTAACAATTTTTAAAAAGGAAACCAGCGGAACGATGCACTGGAACCACCCTGCTTTTGATCTTCTACTTATTGACTACAACGTAGTTGAGATATACTCTAGCATTCATACAAAAAATAAAAGTTTATTGAAAAGCCAATTACATTACCATGGTAGAAATGGATTTTATTTACTTTCATATTCTGGAGTATTTTATCAATATAGATTAATGCATAGATAGTACTGCTGTTATTTCCTTTCCTAAAAAAATATTCATACGTTTAAGCCTCCTTGATACATACAACATTATGCTTATCTGACAAAAGATTTATAAAAGAAAATTCTGAATATAGAAATAGTATAAGCCAAGCCTGATATATTATGTGAAGATTACCCTTTCTCGTTCAAATCTCCACTTGAAATTCTTATGTTAAATTGATAAGATTTTTTTTTTCTGAGCAAACTTTATTACTACAGTATTTGTTTTAATATCAAGGAAGCAATTTTAAAAGTCAACTTTGTCGACAATTAAAATCTCAAATTAATACTCAACGTGTTTCTTTTCTGGAAGGTTGGAAGGAAGCATTTAGTTGAGCTCATTAGGGAGGTCCCAAAGTTCAATGTAGGGAGTAAATAACAATGCAGAAGTGTATAAATTTCAAGACTGGATTTGATATCAACATGCCACGAAAGAGTTAAAAACAAGCAACTTGCTACATTGATATCAGTGTTACCAAAAATAACATAAAAATATTTGATTCCTCAGGCGTGGCGCCTCACAGGTTGTAATCTCTTGCTTTCCTACCTAACTAAAAGATTTTTCCATTAACAAATTGAGAGAATGAAGAGTGGGCTGGAATTTAGATCTAATCAAACCCAAACTCTCATATGAATCATAATAAATTAATATATATAGCATTCTACTATACTATATATAATTTCTCTTTTCTTTTCTAAAATCCAATATCTTCTACATTTCCTTTCATTCATTTTGCTTGACCTTGACTTTGATTTACTTAGTACGTACAGTAACTGCATCAAACTTCTTTTCAATTGCTTTTGCCTTCCAGGATACTAGAGTCCAAGAAGCACGTAGTAGAGTATTGTTATGGGCAATGCAATCAGCATTCCAAATATAACCCTGCACAATTAAGGATAAAAAAGATTTTATTAAAAAAATAAAATACTTGTTATTTCAAAATGAAAAAATCATTTGCTTTTGTATCTTTATATAACATTAAAAATCGATGTAAGTGGGGAAAGAAATTAAAAAAGGGACTTACGCAGTACTAAGTATATCTGCATGGAGATTGTATTCTTTGGCGAACACAAAGGGAACGATACCTTGGGGAAGGGCAGCCTGCAATAAATGCCACGTCATAAACAACTAGGAATAACAATATTAATAGACTTTGATTATAATTGATCTTTTTTCTCATAAATATCTTTGAACACATAAAAAATTATTAAAATTCATAACATTTGATATTATTAATGTATTTTATCCTATAATATCTAATAATTTTTAATAAAAAAAATTTATATAAATTTTGACGTAAAAAAATTGTTAATCAACAAAGAAAGGTTTCATTTCACCTGGACAATTGCAACATGCAGAAGAACTCCACGGAGTCCCGTGCCTATTGAAGTTGCGGCAATCACAGCTGGACCTGTCAAGAACCTAACTGCCATAGAAAATGCTGCCACAGATTTTCCACACGCGATGATCTTCGGTTGTAATGCCATGAATAGACCTGTTTACATATAAATCAATTATATATATTATAAATTATTCCCATATAATCAACCAAAATGTTTTTGAGAACATATAATAGAGTTAACAAGTGGGAGAAAAAGGGAAAAAATATATTGAAGGGTCGAGACAAGCATGCACCTAGACTGAACATGGCCATTCCAAGACCTGCATCAGACAGTATTGAGATAGAACCTTTTACAATAGAAGGCATTTCAATGTGCCACCTGCATGCATGCACATAAGCAAACCAATATTGATAAAGGGTACTAGACAATAAAGAAAAAAATTATATAAATACTTTAACCCCTCTTCCCCAAAAGAGAGAAGAGGCGTTACCATGAAAATAGCCAAACTCTAGTTTATTATTATTATTATTATTATAATAGAAGTAGCAGCAATAGAAATTATATTTTTCACTTTGAAAATCATGGGATAGTGATATAGACTTTTTTTTTTTTTTTGGATCAAAATAAAAAAGAATTCAATTTTTGGGTGCTTATGTCATGGGCAAAGACACAAAAGCAAAGATATTGGTGGGATATATATACATGCCTATATGATATGAGAGACCATATGAGTCCCAAAAGACTGGAGTAGGTATTGGGATTTCTTATGAGTTTCCTCCAAACCATGATGAGAATGAGTCTTGTCATGACACTTGTAGGTGGCATCTGTTGATTTTTGTTTGCATTTCCTTCTTCCATGTCCACCTTCTTCTGGCAAGTGTATGGAGATCCACTTGTCGGAAATTTGGCTCCTTCCTCCATTTCAAGCTCCCTCTCTCCGCTTCCTCTACGACCAGGACTCATGTTCTCTATCAATTCATGAACAGCTGCATGCAGAATCAGACATTTCAAATTAATATCAATACTTTTGTAACAAATTTAATTAAGGGGTTGCAATTAAATTCTACTCCAATGAAAATGGAAGTTCCTAAAAAGTGAAAAATTAATTTTATTTTTTTTGTTTATATAAATAATTATAAAAATAAGTTGTTTTCACTGTACATTAATTTTTTAAAATATGCCAAATAAAATCAGAAGAAAACACATTTTTACAATCATTTAAAAAATAAGAAATTAACAAAAAAAAAATCAAACTACGTACAAACTCGTCTAAAAGGTTAAAAAAAAAGACCCCATATTGTAACTAGAGTTCAACATATCTAAGTAAAGACTCGAACAAAAACAAAAAGCGCTTGAATGCATGATGTACTTATGATTTGTGACTTTGGGATTACCTTTTGAGGCAACAGTTTCGTGTGGTGTTGCCTTGGAAGGATCAATGGTACCAAAGTCAGTAGAAGCAGCTCTATTAACTGCATGCCTCAGATTCCCCTCAGAAACTGGTGATGCACTTGAACTCCAAACAAACATGTGTAACTCTTTGTTAGGTGCACCACCACCACTGCTATCTTTCTTTTTGGGACCAGCACTAGTAGACCCTGAAAACATAGGGTTCGGAGGAGGGTAAGAAGAAACCAAGCCTCCATTAAACAACTCACCACTCATGCTCCTCCCTCCCCTCTTCTTATTCATCTTCAACATCTCCTCTTCAAAATTAGAAGTTCTTGGTGTTGCTCCTTTTGAAGATTGCAAAGAGTAAACATCACCAATTCCATTACTTTGGAAACTATTTGTGTAGCCATGTTTTGGACTCGGTGCTTTGCTTGCAAACATGGCATAAAAATCTGTTTGATTGAAACTTGAAGCTCTTGGGGTTGGTTCTCTTGATGACTGGACTGAATAGATCTCAACACCAGTAAGATTTGAAGCTCTAGGTGTCATAGAAGTTAAATGGGACTTGTTGAAAGAAGATATCATAGAAGAAGCAGCTGATCTCTTAACCACAACATGAAGTTTTCCATCTTCTCCTATCTCAGCATCAGCTTGTAGTGGCTCTCTACCATTGAGTGAGACAACATCTGAATCAACCCTGAAGGAAGTGATGGAGCCTGCAGTCTCAGGGAACTGCTCTGTGATGAGGAGCTTAGCACCTCTATATTCAAACATGAACAGCATGAGAGTGTACCAAATGACACTTTGCAAGACCACAATTTGGACCATGAGGCTCCCTGAAAAGTCTCCATACATGGCCTTCAAGAGAGGGATTCCCATGACAAGTGTGTTTGGAAGAGTGGAAAGTGAGAAGAGGGTAATGGTCCAGTCAAGGCTTCCATGTTTTGTGAAGGTGTTCCATAGAAAAAGAGCACCCAAAATGACAATTTTTTGAAGAGAATCAGCTGCTATGAAGTGGTAGTTCATAGCATAAGGGTTGTTGGAGGAGATGAAGTGAAAAGAAAGTAAAGGAACTGCAAACACAGCAACAAAGCGGTTTATGCCAGAACACTGGTCTGGTGTGAAAATTTTCCACCACCGAACTGAGCCATATGCTAGTATCATAGCCACATATAGGGGCACAATAGCCGCAAAAACATCATAAATGTCCTTACCAGTTATCATGGTTAATGCAGGGTTATAGGTCAAGGTAGGCAGAAAGAGGTTTGTCAAAGGTTTGGTAAGGTAGTGTTTAAGCTGGGAAAGAAGGAAACATGACTGAGTAATAATACTGAAGCCAAAGAGGTTGAAATCTTTATCGTTAGTCCTCTCTTATAGATAAGTCTCTCTTGGTTGTTTTTTAACATTTAAATTTCCACATATAAGAGAGTGCCACCAAAGTTATTAATTAATTAGATGTGGTTTTCTAGCTTCATAAACAAAAAAGAGCTCACCAGATTAAGAAAATAATGTAAAGATAGTATAATAAAAAAGAACAGCTCAACTGGGTTAAATGTGGACAGAATAGGGTTGGATTTTCCATGAAACTATGTGTGTAATTGATTATAAGCCTAACTCGGCGCCAATGTAGTCGTTCATGCACATGTAAGTTAGGCAGTATTCAGTGATCTGCGGTAGCAGCAAAGATCTTTCTGAGAGAGTATTATTTTTTTATCAAAGGATTATTATTTTTAATGGTAGTAATGTGAAGAAGATTCAGACATAAATGTTAGCTGACTTCGTTATGCATATTTCAAAGAAGCTAACGGTGGTGTGAAAAGCTGAGTACAAGGCATGGTTAATATTGATGCCTATCTGTTTCTTCTTCTTCTTCTTCTTTTTGTCAGCAAAGTTCATCTATGATATCTACCATTCTTTCTGTTAATTGTTAGTAATACTGGGATATTGGCCTGGCCTGTTTACATAAATTTTCAGAGAAGCCTTTACGATGTAAACTTAAAAATAACTTATATTCCTTTTTTTTTTAGATTTTTTAAATTTCTCTAAAATTTAAAAAAATTGTTTTTAATTTATAAAAAATTATTTATATTAATTTTTTTCTTTTGTAAAACTTTTATAGAAATTCACCCTTAATTTTTCTAATTCAAGTAAGTGAATTAGTAATTAGACTATTGGGTTATTATTAGTGAGTTCTTATTAGTAACTCAGTTTTCTATTAAAAAAATACTCACTAATTACAACTTAACAGTCTAACTGTTAATTCACTAAAATTAGAAAACTAGCAATATCTGGTAGTAGTTTGAGCTTGTTACAATGGATTGATGTCCATTTATGCAACATACCCCCAAAATGAATTTTATAATATGCAAGTGTTTAATCATTTTAAAATAAATATTTTAAACTGTGAACTCGAGTTCACGACGATCTAAAATATCTTTATTTTAAACCCATCTCTACGTAACGATGATGCGATTTATGCAAGAGAAAAAATCTAATGATTCTTCAGAGGAAACTTCTGGTATAAAGGGAAATTCTGTAGCTTTCCAATGTAGAGACCCATTTGAATAGGGATTTTTTAACGTTCTTGTGAGTTTGAGTAAGAAAAATTTATAGCAAATTGCAAGAAAGGTCTGGACTTTAAATTTCTTAATTCAATTAAACATTCTGCACAAATCTCAGCTATTGCTATGTTACCCACAAATTTCTTCGTTATTCATAATGGTTTCACTCCACTCAAGTAGGATTTTTTTGTATATATAAAAAAAATGTAATCTAAATTAAAAAATAATAAAAATTATAGAAAAAATAACCTTTTTTATAATATGAGAGGTGAGAATGAAAGTAGAAATGTTAAAGAATAATGGAATTAAGGGTTTAGATCGAAGATTTTAGAAAATGAACACTAAGGAAAAAAAAAGAAAAAAAAATGCGGATTGATACTTTAGTATTTGTTAGAGGATTTCTTTTCACCTCCTTTTCTTATCTAAAAATATAATTTTAAAAGGTATAAAATATATTATTTCAAAATTTCATTTTGGAAGATATTTATAAATTATCTTTTTAAAATATATTTAAAATTTTCAGAAACAGTAATAAAACATGAGGGTGCTGAAAAATATTTCCTTTCTTAGTTGACAATTGGTCTCATGTTCTTTTTTTTTTTTGTGTGAGGATACTTTCCATTGATGATTCAGGCCGTCGTGACTGTGTCCAATAAGAAACGTTCAGAACGAGGCCCACTTTCTCAAACGTTTCTAGTGATTTATCAAACTTGAAATTACAATTTCTTTTACATAGTTATAGACACAATGTAGAAATGAAAAGCAGACCAGTTTCGTATTCAAAATCTTATGTTAGACGAACGGATTCAATTAAATGTAAATAATAATAAGAATGAATTGTTAAGTTTAAAGTATATCTAACAAGTATAGGCACTAAAATTATTATTTTTAAAAATGAGTTTGGAAACAAATGTCACATTTAGTTCCCTGCCTAAATTTCATCTGTTATTTTTAATAGTGTCGATTAAATAATTAATAAAAAAATATATTAAAAACTACATCAAGAATATATAAAATATTATAATTTAAATATATTAATAATATTTTATAAAATATTAAATATTTAATTAATACATTTGAAATACTATTTTGCCTTTATTTTTTTTATATCCTACGTGTGTGTTGATGTGTGAATTAGTTCGTGCCTAAAAAAACGTTGTGTTCATTCTTCAATTAATCCACCATTCTTATTGATTTTGACATGTAATAACAGCCAACCCTTTCATCTTTCTACTCTCATTCTTCCCACATTTCCACTGTCAAATAAAACATTAAAACAATACAACTTTCGTATCCAATTGCTATTCCTTCAAAACATCCCTTTCGCTCTTACTCTTTTCCAACTTATCAATATATACTTTTTGCAAAAATATATGATTTTTTTTTAATTAATGTCTTATTAGTTTGTATTTTGATACTTTATTATTATTAATGTAATGATATTTATGACAGTTTGCGTATAAACTGATTAAATTATTACACGTAATAAATTAAAAATAATTTAACTTATTTAACATTTTAATGTTAAGAAAACATAATTACAAGTGTGTTCGCATGGTTAATGAAACAATTATCATAATTTTTTTTTACAGTTTTTTAATTATTTTTTTCAAACTTCCCTCTCTTTTTTTCCCAATTTAAGTCAATGACAGGACGGAGAAAGTAGAAAAGAAAAAGCTATCCTACCTTAAACATACTGATAAAAAGGTCTTAATTTTGAATGTTGTTGATGACCCTTAATTAAAAAGTTAGTTGAAAATATTATTATAATTACGAAAGTTTGTAGCATGTCTTGACATTAATGAGATAGAACAACCATCCCACAATGAAAGCTTCAGCTTATCAAGTAAGTAATGTCCAACAAACTGTTAAGAAACACGAAGTGTTGTGTAATAATCAGAGGACCAAATGCTCAAGAAAAAAACTTTGTATCGGTTAGCAGTTAATCGTATCGATTTGACTAAGCGCATGGTTTGGTCTGTTTTGAAATTAAACAATCGCTTATTTCTTTTCGTTAATTTTTTAAGAAAACTTAAAAAAATAATTAATTATAAAAGAACAATTTGATTTCCAAACACGTGCGAAGTGTCTGATCTATATGTTGTGCGTCTTTGACTTTTCCCAGCTCCTAATTTCATTTAGTACGTACTACCTACGTGCTTGTTTTAAATATTTGATAGGTACTATATTGTATAATTAATTATTTTGTTGTATTTAAAATTTAATATAAATGAAATAAAATCTTTATTTGATATATTTGTATTAAGATGTGAAATAATATTTTTGTTTAATTCAAGCATGAATGATAGATTTGGTAGAAAATGGAAAAATAAAAATCAAAGAAGCTATGCGCACAAATATAGGTGTGAATAGTTTTTTAAAATATAAATATAAAAATATCGTATTCAAATGTATGTGGTCCCATGTCATCCCTAATCTTAGGGGAAGGAGCATGGCGTGTAGCCGTTGGATGATATAATGGAACATGTTGGACTTTGGATGATCGTCTATGTTAAACATAAATTGAGGAAAGCACAAGGAAAAGGTTGTTTCCGTTTGTATGGAACTAATGGTCAACAGTGTGGGTGTACTAAAACGTTGAACACATTGTTGTTATTAATATTAAAAGGAGGACGTAGATGTCAAACCCAACTTTTGTTTTGTTTAATGAAATTCTGTACGTTTGGCCTCACCTGATCAGCGTAGCACCCCAGAGTCTCTGGCTCGTACTGCCTAGTTAGTAGATGCCATCTCTTCTCTCTCAATTATTAGTGCCTTCTTTAATTACATGGAAATAATATATTAATTATTAGCATAGTTTAGAAATATTGTCATAGAATAAATTCCTATCAAATATCAACTCTCCGGACAAATCAAATCAAATCAAATGTGTATTATTTTCTCTGATTTAATTTACATATTTAAACTAGCAAAAAAGAAATATTTATATTTTATTCCCATATGCGTTGAATTAGAGTGACAAAAAGATTCGAACAGGGTAAACACCATGATAATGTTTCTATTCCTCGGTGCTCGTGGCTGACCAAATTAGCCATTGACCTAACAAAAGGAATCAAGTTGGGTAATCTTTGTTACTTTATTGAAACTATATGCATTACTTTTTTCATCGTATTGGGAATCCACGCTAAAATTCAAAATTAAAGTTCCATTAGCTGCTACTTGCTTTGTACCCGTTGCCATCACCCGAGATAGATGGTCAACCATAAACAAAAGGACGAAACTTCCGAGGAGATCACTATATTTTTTATTCTATGGAGTATTTTATCACTGGAATGCACTTTGATCCGTGTTATACAAACATACCAATGGCAAAGTTAATACAAGTCAGGAAGAAACAACCTCTTCATATTTTTGGTAAAATAATAATAACCTCTTCAATTTTGGAGGAACAACCTTGTTCTTCAAAAACTTGAAAAGCCAAATTCAGGAAATAATATAACCCAATGTGATTTATTGCAGTGCTCCAATAACCAACAAAATTTTGATTGATTTTTCTTTCGGTATAATAAGCAGGACACCAAAGTCAAAACACTCATCATATTAACAAGAACCAAGTGGTTGCTAATAAACATCTTAGAAGTTGTTTTCAACCTTAATACAGTGTAGTTAATGCATGAATGCGCTTGAAAATGACAGGATTCTGAACCAACCCAACACAAGTACAAAGAAAAAACTGGCTTTTTACAAATTAAAGTTAATAAATATTTAATGTAATTTTGTATTTCCTTATAAAGAGATCGCAAAAATTCAAGTTTATGGTAAAAACTGTAGTTAATAATATTAAAGTAGATAGAAATGAAAGATTATTAAAATGGAATATATAACTGAAGGGTTAAGGAAAGTGGGAGACTAGTACAGTACGTGCAAGTGCGTTGACCATGAAAGACAGGTAATGCGTTACAAAACAGGGTAGAGATTACAATATCTGCGTATTATTATTAAATAATGAAAGAATGAATTGAGTTGGTGCCTTGGCGGTGATGGGTTTTTAATTTTAATTTATAATAAAATATTTTGTTGGCAGGGCACTTTCGTACGAAGAAGTGGTAGGACCCACCACCAAGTAAACATTGTTTGTTTGTTTTAATGGCAGTGCGGTTTACCTCATTATTTATTAATTAATTCAAATTGCATGCATAAAAAGTCCAACGAATATCTACCCTTGGATTGACGATACTTGTTTGACTTTCTAATCTCTTTCCTCTCTCACCCCCTTCTTTTATAACCTCTTTCTCTTCCTCTTTCCTCAACCAAACACCAAACATCAAAACCTCTCCATATCCAACGTTGGATGGCAATAGATCTGGTTGCTCTTCCCAATACGAGAATGGAAGAACAGATAGCCATACAGGAAGCAGCTTCTGCGGGGTTGAAAAGCATGGAGCATCTAATCCGTCTCATTTCTTCTTCTTCATCTTCTTCTTCTGCGCCATCCTCTTCCACACGCCACCACCGTCTCGATCTCAATCAACTTGACTGCACACAAATCACCGACTTCACGGTTTCCAAGTTCAAACAAGTCATCAACCTGTTGAATCGCACCGGTCACGCTCGCTTTCGTCGCGCGCCTTCTTCTCCTTCTCCTTCTCCTTCTCCCTCTCCCCCTCCCTCTGTTCCTTCTCAACCTCACTCCCTCACTCTTGATTTTGCCAAACCCCTTCTCGTCAAGTCAAATCCCAATCTTAACCCTTCTTCTGCCCATTTATCCATTTCTCGCTTCTCAAACACCAAGGACAAGGATAAGGACTGCAACTATACCATATCCCCTCCCATCTCAACCACCACCTCCTCCTTCATGTCCTCCATCACCGGCGACGCCAGCGTTTCCGACGGCAAGGTTGGCCCCTCCATCCTCGCCGCCGCCAAGCCCCCTCTCTCCTCATCCCACCGGAAAAGGTGTCACGACGCCACCCTCTCCGCCGGAAAAGCCTCCTCCTCCGCCCACTGCCATTGCTCCAAGAGAAGGTAAATTAACACCCATTCCTTCAACAATTCTCAACAAGACAAATATAAAAAAATTAATATATCTTATTTTATTTTTCAAAAAAAAAGGAAATCCCGAGTGAAACGAATGATTCGTGTGCCGGCGATAAGTTCAAAGGTTGCCGATATCCCCGCGGACGAGTACTCATGGAGAAAGTACGGTCAAAAGCCCATCAAGGGATCACCCTACCCACGGTAATTTTTCTATTCCTACCTCCTCCGTCACCTTTAATCCCTTAAAGTCAAATATCAGAGGCCATTTTTTCACACTAATTTAAATATTTTAACATTCAATGGAAATTGATAATGATTAATGGGTGTTGACAGGGGGTACTATAAGTGCAGTAGCGTGAGGGGGTGTCCAGCGAGGAAGCACGTGGAGAGAGCCCAAGACGACCCCAACATGCTCATCGTTACCTACGACGGAGAACACCGTCACCCGCAAACTCCCGCAACCGGTGCCGCTTTTACCTCTCAGGCTATTTAAACGACGTCGGCTGTTGGCAAACTCCGATACCGACACTCGTAACTGGCGTTTGCAGTTTGCAGTTGTAACCGTGGGAGAAAAAAGAATGGAACTTCTTGCAAGCGAGGAAAAGAAGCAAAGTCAACTTTTGCTTTGTGGGGTGTGACTTTTGTGGACCGAAAGAGTCGTCTACAAGACGATAAGGACTTTTGTGTAAATTTGACAAAAAAATTAATGAAATATATATATATATATATATATATATATATATATATATATATATGCTTTTTTCTATTATTATTTATTGGTTGGAATTTGGTTCTTATATTACTAAAAAATATAGGGAGATGTAATATAATGTAATGGAAGTTGAAAGAAAAGTATAGATTCCATAGGCACAAGGGTTGAAAGGGTGCCATGAAACCAAAAAAGTCAAAGGCGCAGCTCCAGAGAATCTGAGTAACTTGTCTAGTGGCTGTATGCGGTGGAGTAGGTCCCACGCCAGCTTATTCCAATGATAAAATCGGCCTTCAGTCTCAAAACCATTCACTTTACCAAATATTTGTATTTAAATAAAGAATTTACGAAAATAAAGTTAAATGATAATATTTTTGTCATCAAAAGAATGGGTTACTTTGCTGGGGTGATTGGTTTTGTCTTTGACTCATAGAAGTGGGAGTTGTGGTCAAATAAGCAAATGAATCCCACAAACAACACTATTCACGTGGCGCTGCTGCTCTTCAATTCGGTCAACCCACCCGTCTTGTGGTCCCCCCCTTATTCTATAAACTTTAATTTGGGATGCGCTTGCTTTGAATTTACTTTACCTTCATATGCATCTACTTATAATTTCAATCATTCAAGGGATTTCAGATATATAAATGAGTTTAATTGTTGTCAAAAAATTATATTTAAATATATTTTAATTCTTTATAACTTTTGTTTAATTTTTCCCTTCTAGATTTATTTCTTTAAAAAAAATCATGTAAAACACTATTTTAAGATGATACCTAAGACGACATAATTAAATGCATGCTACGTTATTATTAATTCCTCAGTGATAGTATAAATTATTAAAATAAAATTTCTCTTCCTCTATCAATTATCAAATGTAGTTTAACTAGCATGGAAACAAACATACTCCAAAGAATTCATATGATACACACTTAATGGTACATATCAAGAGAAATTCTTGTCTAACAGATTTTGGCCAGCTTTAGTACACGTGTAACATGTTGGACCACCCATAGATAAATTTTCTTTAGTCTTTATTTAAAATATTTCTAATTTGAAAAATTTTGAGTTGACCATTTTAGTATTTCAGACACTGTAAAGAGACAACAATTAAGACTAATTTGGGGGCGTCTTTTGGTTTTACTTGTCAAATTTATTAAATTACGACAACTAAATAAAATAAAACAACATGGACTAATCAACATACGACGATTGCAAAATATGTCTTATGCCTGATATACCACAGCCTCCTCGCCGGCCCCAGAGAAGAAGACAGAGAGATCAAAATTAATTAAGGACTAAAAAGACATACATAAATAGTAATAAACCAAAGACTTAGATCAACAAAGGATGAATAAACATCATTTGGGGATCAATAGACATTAATAACCCACAATTAAATGAATTCATGATGGATGAATCGTAACAATTCTTTATGAGAACAGCTATTCGTGAAGATGTAGATTTAACACTTTATTTTTTAAGTATATGTCTTCACACATATTATTAATACATTTAAAAATTATATTTTAATCGTATAAATTAAACAAAGCATTCAAAAGAAAAGGGAGTCTCACTATGTGCAAATTTTATTAGGTCACCAATTCCTACAAATTACAAACAGAAATTTTAAACTTAGAGATACCTCAATAGTCTCTAACTCTGAAAAAAAATTATGCCTTTAAGAAGTATACATCATTCTTTCGTTCTAATAATATCACGTTGGAAGTGTATATTTCCATGATCCAATTCTACAGTAATTCATGCCATTTGAATTTGCTTATCATGCTTTATCATGACCTTTCAGTAATTTTTTTAAAGCCTTCTAGTACATTTTACAATTAAACTTATGGATAAGCACTTAACTAAATTATTTATCTAAGAACGTCTTGAATGTATTTTACTAAATTATAATATAAAAAATATAGTTAAATTTAGAAATGGTAATGACCAACAAATTGTTGTGATACATACATAATCAATGAAAAATACTAAAGAGTAACTAAATATTGCTTTCACATGTGTGTAACAAAGACTTAAGAGAAACTCTTTTACTAATAAAAAAAAAATGTTGATCTCAGCCATAGGAGCTGAGGATAATAAACTAATAATAGTAAAATTTTAGTAAAAAGATAAATTTTTATTATACTTTTATAGCTTTAATTTAATAAATATGTATTTTTAATATTTTTTATTTATTAATTCATGTTTAAACTTAATTTTAAGAATTGAGGTTAATAATATATAATAAATCATTTTCAGAAAAAAAAGGAAAGAAGTTATATTAGTTTCAATTTTACACATCATTGCTTTGGTTGGTAATCCAAAAAATTAGAGTCATTGAATATTTTAAGCTATTTTATAAGTGCATATTGGATTCATTTGCAAATTCAAGAGAAAATTTTGGGTGTAGTTTTTTTTTTTTTTAATTAGGGCAAACCCCATCGCTTGTACTCTTCCTTTGGGTATTTGTTGATAGTACCTTTCTTTGTCAATAGATGATAGTGTTTTTTTTGTTGTTAACAATAATTAATAGTACTCTAAGTTTCAGTCTTAGGGTTTGTTGTATATTTCCTTATGTATGTTGGGCCACTGATTTGGGTAAGAGTGGTGACACAGCCAGCCACATTTGGACCCAAAAAGCCCACCGTTGCATACATTAAAACTCAATAAATAGTGTAACGCATTCAACATTTTATTTGAGTTCGTTCAATTAGTTAAGCTGAAATTTTATTTCGGAATATGAGTTCTGAACTTTTACTTTTTCCTTTGAATTAGCTAATTTAAGTTGTGAGACATGAATTATGAATTATAAATTATAAATGTACAAGTTGGATTTTTTTATAATGCGCACTCCTCTTTTTCATTCTCTTATTTTCTTTCTTTTTCTCCCCTTAAAAAACGTACTATGAGTCTCTACTTTCACTTATTTTTTTTTTAAATTTATGATGATGAAATGGACAAGGTTAAAATCTTAAAAGAAAGTTATCTATGTGTCTAATATCAATCTATTTATTTTAGTTATTTCACTTTTAATGAATTTTTATTTATCTATTTTTTTGTGTGTTTTTCATATTTTAATACTTCAAAATTGACGTCAATCATTTTATTTATTTATTTGTAAACTTTATTATTTTTTATCTTATTCTTTTGAAATAAAAAAAATTATTGAATATTATATATTAATTTATTTTGTTAATGTTTTATTGATCACATATTATAATTTGTTTATCTGTAGTTACCAAAATTCCTTTCTAACAATTACTTTATTTAAAGCTGAAACTTTGGTCCTCTCAATGACTACACTCAGCCCATATGATTTTTTGTTGCATTCAGAGAAATGATTTAAAAGTTTTGACAAATATTAATGCATAATTAGGTGTTAATTAGTTGGCAGTTAAGTAGTGTTTTCTTGGTGATAGATATCGTGAAGAACCTTCGAGTATAACAAGCAATTAACCGCATATTTCCAAAACTAAAAAAACTGACCTATGCGAAGTTATTAATGAACATGTCATACATACAAGTTCCATATATGATTAGAGACTGCGAAAAAGGGATTATTAATTAAGATTAACAGCAACACAAGCCAAAGCGGTTGTGTATAAATTATACAAAATTTGAGATTAGATATATTTTTTATCCTTATCGATCTACTGAAGATCGAAGTAGTTGCATACAGGCGGCAAGGAGTAAATGAGTTGAACAGTTCAACTCATCACATGTGGGTTATTCCACAAGGTTAACGAAGCATCTGAATATCAGAATATATCAACTCCTTGTTTAGCCAAAAATAGTTTGCAGAATATATTTGGCTAAACAATTATTCCCCTTCCCAACATATGTGAATTAATTAGGAGACAACGATCATGGAACCATCTTTATATATTTTCAATATCTCCATGTTTCATCACCCGGATAGCATAGTATTCAGATGGAGAATCTAATTCGCAAATTATGCCAAGTGCTGACATTACTTTTCATCTCAATTGATCAATTAATATTTCTTTTCTTGTATAGAATATTGTTTTAATATGCCCATGGGCTCAAAACAGTTGTCACTTTAAAGTTAAAATTATAAATTAGTTACTCATTAAGTAGTCATATAATTTTATCTTTTAAGTTTAAATATTAACTAAAATATTATAATTTATATTTATTATTCTCATTCTTATAATAAATAAGTGTTCTTACTTAAGTATTTTTATGTAAGTATTTCATAAAAATTACTATAATATCATATACTTTACTTAATAAATTTTAGTCATTGATTTAACAAAATGGTAAGAAAAAATTGTACCAAAATTATCGCTAATGTTAATTGATCTTAGTTTATTCAATGTTTGTATTTAAAAGTATGTTTTGAAAAAAAATTAATTAGCACAGTTACATTGATTATACAATTAGGTTCAGAATAGCAACTATTTTTTTGAGCGGTTAATATATAGTTGTTAAGAATAACAACTAACGTATTGATTCGTGTTGAAATATGAAAATAAATATACGTAAGTACAAAAACAAGGTGCAACCATGTGAGCATTATCTGAGAGGGAGATGGCTGATGGCCCACCAAAATCAATGTTATTTATAAGATTAGAAGAGCTCCAAGTGTGAATGCATGTGATGAGTTTGAAAGACAAGACAAATGAAACACAAGAATATAATATGTAGGCAAATGGAAGCATCTTCATTTTAATAGCACATAATGACAAACTTCATAGGATACCTTGTTCGTTAGACTTCTTCCTCTTTTAAATTATGGTCATTTTTAAAATCACCAATTCCTCATCTATCTTGTTGATTAGAGGCTCACGTCTCTGATAATGAGTTACTTAGACTACGATGTGTGGCCTACCAGTAGGCACTAGTCACCAAGCAGGTCCTATATATTCTTTCGCACACATTGGATGCTTATCCGTGACGCATGAAGATGGACTTGAAACCGTTCACATATCCCACTTTTGGATTTACTCATTCATATATGGAATTAACGTGTTCTACCAAAAGGAGTTTTAGAGTTACATTTTACCTGTGCATGCATTCTGGTGGTGCTTGCTACCAAAGAATTTTAAAGGGCTTGTGGATGTCAACGAGAGTTTAAAATGAGTCAAAAACTAGTAGGCTTTCTTTTGGAGCTTTCTATGATTTCAGACGAAAAATGAAGGTGGCATCAATGCCTTTTATTGACTATTTCTACCCATGAATAATTAATCATCAATTATAAAGCTTTTCCTTTTGGACTTTTTCTTCATATTACTCAGTTTCGCTTTTGAGAATTTTTTATTTTATTTTCATTCAATTGAAGATCCAATCTGGTCAAAATAAATTTGATAGATGATTACGTTGAAATTTCATTGGGCGAAATTTACTATCGAGAATAATCGACACTGCCATCATCACGTATTCTCTCTCCTTTGACAACATTTTCCTAATAGAGCATATGTGTAAGCCAAACCCAGATTCTCTTTCCTATTCTCTTTCACTCCAAATTATGCAAGCAACTTCTTATGCCTTCACCAAAGGTAGTATGATCATTTTTCATGTCTTGCCAATCTACGGTATATAGCTTCTCATTGAATTTTATGTTTTAACTATCCACAAACTATGTTAAGAGACAAAATAATCATGTGCGTTAGGCAGCTAGCTTTTGCTTCTTAATTTGGTCTACGATTATTTGATTTGGATCTAAGGCTAAAACAAATTAATTAATTAAGCTTGTATGATTTGGATTGTATTGGGTATAACTACTCTCTGAGCAGCAAGGATTGGGATATTTGATTATTTAATTCCCTTTTCCATTTTATTGGCATGTTAACATGCATGCATGAAAGGACAAAGACTTCAGTGGCAAATAAGGAATTGAAGAGGATAGGATTTTGCTTTTGAAGACTACAGCTTAGCTATGTCATATATGGTGGCCACCACGTTTCGAGTCCTCAGTGACAGACCAGGATTTAATATTTCAATGAGGTGTCTTTAGTGCTGTAAAATGTAGATTATACAGATATAAGATATAGATTTGGTCCTTTATTTATGTGTGTGTGTGTGTGTGAGATACGCATGGCGGCAATATTATCGCATTTTGTCTGCAATGCTTTGGACAAGGATCGATCATATGATGGACACAGTACAATAAATTTGTTGTTTAGTATTTATAATAATTAAGCTCGATTTGAAACTTGATTTAATTGGAGGAGTAGCCCAATAGGTATAGTTAGAAACAAGGAAAATAACAGTTACCATGGATGATCCGGGGCTACACCATATCAATTACATACCGCAGTTGTATAAGCCTACAAATATGCAATCAATTTATGGGCATATTGGAAAGAGGGTAAAACAAATCAGTATCCTAATGTAGAAGCTTGAAATGTTTCAACCAAGTTTATGGCTATCTTTGGGATTTGCCTAGCCTCTCGTAGGTTAGTGTCTCATTTTGCTTGCACTCACCTTGGAGTTAATTAAATTGGCAAGTGCTAGTTATTGTCTTTGAAAATAAAAGTAAAAAATAGTTAATTACAATGCATTTGTTATGTGAAAATATAAAGTTTATTTTTTGATTAATTAAAAAAAAATATATCCTTCTTAGTTAACACTATCAAAATATTCGTTAATTGAATCTAATTAAATTTAACAAAACAAAGAATATTCCATGTTTCTCCTTTAATTGCACAGTTTTATCCTTAAATATTCCTTCAAGCACACGAATACATTTTTTTTAGCCCCATTTCCGGTGTTGAAATTATCTTTGCAAACCGACTCAATAATTGAGAGACTAAAAGGTTTTATATAATATTTGTATGGACTTTATTAATTTTCAAATAAATAATTATATTGATCATGCTAATAAGGAAGAACAATACATCCGACGAAGCTCATGAACACCAAAAAACAATTTTCTAGTTAGGTAATTAACATCATTTCTAGTGAGATTTCAACGAATTAAGAGCAGGATTTAGCATTGTTATAGCAATTTTTTCTTAAAAATTTAAAAATAATATTTGATTTAATATAAAAATTTCGTACACTTTGCATCACAATTAAATAATAAAAAAAAGACGTGGCAAGACAAGAACAAATTAAGTAGAAATCTATCCTATTTTAAGAATCATAACTCATTTTTAATTGGTTTTACTAACCATTATCTAAGAAATTAATGAATAGTTTTTAAATTATAAAAAATGCATTAATATATTAGATGCTATATTATTAATATTTTTTTTTGAAAAATTGAACCTTTATTTTAAGAATAATATACAATTAACAAGATTAATTTACAATATTAAAATTAATATACCATATATTGTAACAAAGCTTATTAATCTTGTGTTAGACTAATAGGCCGGGGAGACACGCAAGTTCAATGAAGATAGTAATGAGTTTGGTGCAATATAATGAGCTTAGGGTCGAGGATGAGAGAGTACTATATTTTTAAAGATATTGTAATGCTTAAATTAATGTATTTGATGCAAATAACATTGATTGATTATATAAAGTTTAAATGCAGATTATTCACAATTATGGTATTATAGGGATCCCACAAGATATCGTTTAACATAATTTAACCGTAAAAGATTATACCTTAAAGTAGAAGCTAGGTGTGATATCTTAGCTGTAATTTCCTGTATCACCCATGTATAGTGTTAGTGTGCAAGTGTTAACATTTAAATAGGTCTCAAATATAATATTTGATCCAAATGTTGATAGTTCTTAAAACAATTATTTAAGAAAATGAAGTCTTAACTATTAATTAATGTTGAAACTTTTACTTACGGTGTTGATCGTTATTTACATATATATCATCTTAATTTTAGGATACTGTGTACTTCTAGATTTTTTTATTGTTTTATGAGAAAAAATATTTTTATCTATCTATTATTTCAAAGTTTAAAATAAAACTAATTATTATTTTTAATTATATATTTATCTTTACATTTATCCAAAAAGGTCAAAAAATTACAATATAGAAAATATTCAAATAAAAAATGTGAAAGATAAAATACATACTAAAGATTACAAACAACATTAATGCATGCAAGAGTTTAATTGTAACTTAAAATTTATTGTTGTAATTTCAAATAAAAATAACAACATCGCTATATAATAATATACTGTGAATGTTGAACACAATATTAATATTATACATATAATATCCCTAAACGGGAGAAGATGAGAGTGTGTGGCAATTTCCACTAACACATCAACAGCACCTAATTGTGTCAGAAGCCTCTGCCTCTGTATTCTGTGTAATCTGCAATCTGCAATCTGCAATCTGCATGCACGTCCTTTTTAACTTTGCAAATTGGAACACTCACTTTCCCACACGCACGGCACAACAATAGCAACATGCTTTGCTTTTCCCATTACCTCTGGTGCTTCTTTTTACACCCTTTTCTCACTTTCTCCTTTTAAGCAACTCTTTTTCTGTCAAATTCTACATTTTGCCTTTCAAAAACAAAAAAAACATGTCACTATTATTTATCATTAAATAATTAAGATTGCAAAATTTATTTTTTCTAGAGTAGGGGTATTAGTTTAGTATCTAAAAGAAAAATGACGATGTTATTTCTTTTTCAAAAAATTGAATTAATTTTAAAATTTAATGATAAGGATAATATTAGTTCAATTCATGAGGCATAAAAAAGTTTATATAAAATTAGTTTTTAATAATAAAAATATGTTAATTTGATTATTCAACATTGCAATTTGTTAATGTAGAGTTATAATAGTCAATCAATAAATTGATAGAGTATGTTTAACAATTTTATTATTTATTAGATATGTACATGTATTTTATTATAATTAAATTTAAACATTTTTTCAATCTATTTATATATTGTAAATTTGAGTAGTTCCTCATGAACAATAAATTTTTTTAGAATTATCTGTTCTTAGTTAATTCATATAACTTGTTCGAGTATCTCATTTTTTTTATATTTTTAATTTTTCTCAAATATTATTACATTAATATAATTAACTATATTTTAAATTTAAATTAAAAATTGAAATTTAAATATTGACATGCTATATTAAATTTAAGATATGAATTTTCTTTAAGATGAACTAGATCTTAAAATTATAGTAATTTTAATAATTTTATTTTGAACTTAGTTTTTAAATTTTAAGAAACTGTATCAAATTAATAAAAATATAGATAACATGTCTTAATTTAAATAATTTATTTTATAACTTTTTAAAATTTTATATAATAGAATAAAATGTTTATAATAAAAAATAGAGACACCTAATTATCCATGATTAACAGTAATGACATTTTTAATTTAATTTGAACTTAAAATATATCAGTATAATAATATAGAATAATTT
Organism: Abrus precatorius; assembly: GCF_003935025.1. Lineage (NCBI taxonomy): Eukaryota > Viridiplantae > Streptophyta > Magnoliopsida > Fabales > Fabaceae > Abrus > Abrus precatorius. The sequence goes on along the minus strand of NW_020874428.1, from coordinate 32,539,078 downwards.
GTAAACAAATTATTATAACTTCAAATTAACTTTATTTCAAACAAGTCATCTTTCATGACAAAAAAAAAAGGTCATCTTCAAAAGGAAAAAAAAAGTAATATCTCAAATTTTGAAAAAAAAATGGGAAGTTTTCATTGATCTCTTTTTCTTTTTTGGTTTACTATTACTATTACTATTATTGTAGGTCTTTATCATTCCCATCTGTACCCCACCCTCCCCTCCACCTTATTCACTTTCTCTTCTCTCTCATATATCTGTCTCTCTTTCAGCACCTCTCATCATCACCCTCTCAATTTCTCTCTGCACGCCTTCTGTATCTCACTGTCCCTCGCAAGAAATTAAAAAAGAAATAGAATTATTCTCATAACACTGAATTTCTCAAGAGGGGTGGCTAATGGGTCTCGAAATCTTAGACGATTTTAGGCCAATTATGCCAATAAGAACCATTCCAAGCGCCAGAAACTTAAGCCAACGTGCCGATCTAGAGACTCCAAAGGAGGAACAAGAGTGCCACACACCCACTTCACAAGCTCAAATTTTGAGGACCCCATTGGTTTGTCCACCACCTCCAAAGAAACCGCGAATGCCCACAATTACCACAAAGTTACCTTCTCAATCTCGAGGGTTCTTCCAAGTACCCCACGATCTGGCTTCGGTTTTTCTCTTTCATGCTAAACCTTCCGGGCTAACTACAACATCAGAGGAACCTCTTTGCTAGCAACATTCCATTCTTAACCAGAGGCAATGGTATATATATATATATATATATATATATATATATATATATATATATATATATTATATTTTAAATAATTAAGCACCACATCATATAAGTTATATATATTTATATATGTATATTGTTTTGTTTGGTTTTTTGGTTCGTATCATCATTTATTTTGTTGCTATTTTGAATATTTCAAGTGTAGAAACTAATTTAAGTAGTTGTAGATGGTGCATGGTTCATTAGTTGTTTAATCATGAATGCATGTACGTATTTTAGCTGAATATAAAGCGGGAAGCAATTTTTACGAGTCTGAATTGTGAGTAACCAAACATACCGTACGTTGTGTTAAGACTTTTTCTCTCTCGATGAGAAGGGTGGTAGATGGATCTGGAGCGGGGTAGAAGTGTTATATAGAATCATGCATATACAAGAAGGCTTTAATTAGATATGAAATTTGAGTAGGCAAGTTAAAGGTTTTGCTATTTATGGAGTGGTGGATGGGTCCTGGCCTGAGGAACAGATCCATAGGCTTCTTTTGTCCATTTGAGAAACTCCATCACAATGAAGTGAAAGGGTCCTACACCAATCACTCCAAAAGGTTGTGCTTTGGCTGTTTGCTATATTACTATACATCCTCTCTCTACCTTACCAGTTACCACCTTTATAACACTGTTTTTAATCTAGCTTAATTAGTCTTTCGCACTTGGGGAAAAAACATGGACACAAAAGGAAGTTAATTTCCTTGTTGGATTTTTAAGCAAACCAGAAAATGGAATGTGTTGTTTATATGACAATAACATTGTCAATGTCTTGGAATTTTTAAGGAAAAGAAAAGCTCCCCATACGTGTCTCTGTATACATGACTAAATTACGTTTTCTGTCACTCTTAATATTTTTTTTTCATTCGATGCATCATTTTTGAAAGGTTGTAATTGAGTTCTTGAATATTTTTTTTAAAATTTCTATAAGGCCTTCCTTTTTTTCTGCTATAACTTAGTCCTATAAGTGACGTATTTTATTTTATTTTAATCTTTCAAAATATATACTATAACCTTTTTTTATCTCCTTAAATATTATTATTTTTTTCATTTAATATCTCCTCTTTTAAATTTGTTACTTAACAGATAGAGAAAAGAAAACTTTTACACACGAATTATCAAGGAATATATAATTTTAGTATCAAACAATACGACCACTAACACAGATTTAAGGTAAATAAATTTTTTTTTTATTAATACTTTTCTCTAATATTTAATTTATAGAAGGAGCCAATGGTAATACGTATAAATTTAAATAAAATTAAAGTTTATGGTTTCTATTTGTAAAATTAGAAAAGTTTAAAGATTAATTTCCCTAAAATGAAAGTTTAGAGTGTCTAATTATATAAATAAAAGAAGATTAAAGATCAATGGGGATGAAATTAAAGTTTAAAAGATCTATTTATAGAGAATACAATTTAAAAAAGTTAAATACTCTTTTCCTTTTAAAAAATAAAAAATTAAAGAAATTGTGATTTTTGAGAGGACAAAAGCATCCTTCAACCATTACACGTCTATATTTTATACATATGGCTGTGTACAAGTGATAGACTAGAAAATAGATAGTTGAGAAAAACGCGGTGAGTTATAATGGTGGTCTTAAGTTTAGAAAAGGAACTCACACAATCAGTATTCCTGAAAAGTTTTCTTTCTTTCTTCTTCTTCTTCTTCTTTTTCTTCTTTTTTTAATATAAAAAGCAAGATATAACTTTTGTTGAAATTGTTGGGCAAAATCGTTCGTATGTTGCATAACCTTTTTGCTCACAATTCCGTAATTTCTTGCTTGGGACACATTGAAAGAAGGGTATATATATATTAGTAGACAAAGAAATTAGGTCCTCCAAACAGTGAGATACAGCATTAACAGAGAAGAGGGTAAGCCTCTTATTTTTATATTCTTTTTGGTCAAGTGGTGGCTCTTACATTTTGATTAGTTTCGTGGGCTATCACCTATTAGACGTGTAAGTTTTTATTATGTATTATTGAGTAAATGTTTTTTCTTAATTTACACAGATATTCAACATTACTTGATCAATCTGAGGCCCTTAGCAATGTCATATATGTGCTCTATTTGGGTCACAGGATAGCAAGACTCATTGGATCCAATTTTCGCCAGGCTGATATAGCCCCAAATAAAAAATTATTAGCACGAATTGGTTAGAAGCTTTTTATCCAAAAAATAAAATGGTAAGCTTGACAGAAACAACTTATCCAAAATAATAATAATAATAACCACGACCCGACAACAAAACTTACAACAAAGAGATTGTGAATTCAGGTAAAGTTCCATTCATTTTGTCAGTTTTTTTCTTTTATAAAAAGGAATTAAGACTAAACACAATTTTAGAATAACTCTACAATATAAAAGATTTTATTCTTTTAAAATAAAGTAAGGTGCATTTCAAAGAAGAAACTAACATTAATTAGAAAATTAGTGGTTAAGATTGTAACTTTTAAAATTTATCGTATATGTACTTAGTTTTTACCACAACAAAAATCAACAATTATAAGTGTATCCCTCACTGCAGGGGAGTTTGATTCAATACAAAAATGTTTTTCAATTAAAAATAAGAACACTTAAAAGTTAAAAAGGTTGGGTGAAATGATACATAACAATGTTAGCCCCATTGAAATCCGATTGACCCATTTGACTTTTGATATCTCTTTCAATTTGTACCTTTACGTATGATGCATGAAATCGAGATGTTTAATTGTATTGTAACCTTGATCAACCTGTGTAGATTACTTTAACTGTGTTTTTTTTTTTAAGTTCAAAACTGTGGTGAACATATATAGCCCCCAGTTCGCTCCTGAAGTTGTATATATAATATATTAATATATGATTGTTGTCTTTGAAAGTGGAAAAAAATCATTAAAATAAGCTTTAAAGTTGTGGTAGTCTCGGATTCGTCGGTTTAGGATCTAGTGTTATAAAAAACTTTGACTGTCCAATTTTTTCTATGAAAAACTACTCGAATTTATACATTCTCTTAATAACTTTTCTTTTATTTTACAAAGAAAATATTAAATAAAAACTCTGTGTATTTATTTAATAATTTAGAGGAATTATAAGTATAAAAGATAAGAAAATTTATAATTATTCAAAACTAATTTTTAGAATTTTCACTCCAATAAAGCCTTACCTAACTTAGCCGAATATAACATAACATACTGAAAATTTGAAGCGTGTATCAATGCGTATTCCACTGTCACCTGTAACTGAAAGCACATTAAATATCTTCTTTATCGTGCTTCTTTACTCAGTCTTCTCTCTTAGTCGTGTTTATGACTACAAAGGTTACATGTTTTCCTATTATGAAGCAGTATCTATTTCTTTTTCCTTGTCTCCTGCTACTTTAGCAGCAGGTCTATTCATGTTTAATGGAAAAGTGACTAGGGACTTTCTCAGAGTTAGATGCCTTCATTTACATTCAAGTGCTTCGGATCGTGTTTGTTATCCCTAGGAAACTCCATTAAGAGAAACTGGTCAATGGGAATGAAAGCATGACAGCACATTTGGTCACCTTCACAATGTGCCTTTCACTCACTTAAAAAGACTTGTATCTTTTCATAGTAATTAGTAACATAATATATGGTCATATGGTCATGAATACATTTATTATTGTTATTTTTGAATATTTTTTTTCTTAAATTTAATTAATGAATCCTTCAACTAATTATAATAGTCCTTGTTTGATAAAAAATATGTCTTTATATCTCTAACATAATAATATTATGTCACTTAACAATAATACAAAATTAATTTTAAGTATGTAAAAGTCATGGGTTAATTATAGTATCATTCCAAATTAACTAGCCTTATTAGTTAAAATTTATTAAAAAAATATAAATAAAAATTATTAAATTAAGAATAAGACTTACGTAACTTTATTATTTTCAATAAATTTCAACAAAAAATAAAGAATGTACTAAAAAAATGTTAAAGATTATAACTAATATTTTTAAGTATCCAATCAAGAGTAAATTTTGCTAATTTTATCAATTCTATCCTTTTTGATTTTATACCACCATTCCAAACTAGCCTTAGTTTGGGGGAGCAGTACATAAAAGCTATGTCATACGCTCAGGCATAGGTGGACTGACACTAATCATATTTTTATTCCTAATCCAAACATGTTTTACAAGTCCTGTAGGCACACATACATTGTACAAGCTCAAACAACCAATTAGCTGCCAAATGGGTGTAATTAACCTCCATCTGGTAGATCTTGTTGTTGAACTACCCTGGAAAGAATGGCACGGTTTTTTTTATCAGCTGGTTTCTCATTAGCGGCTTCAATCTTTTCCAATGTTTCAACAACTTCTTTCATTGATGGCCTCACTTTGGGGTCATCTTGGATGCATTTGAGAGTGAGTTGAGCTAATTGTAAAGCTAAATTGGATGGATACCTCCCTTCTAACTTTGCATCCATAGTGCTTCTCATTTTCACTCTGTTTAATAGATTCAATTTGAGCCAATCAATTAAGGGCTTTTCCTGACAGAAGTGTTTACGTATATCCATTATCCGCTTGCCAGTCAAAATTTCCATCAAAAGAATCCCAAATCCGTACACATCAGATTTAACATACAAGTGACCTGCTTCATTAGGAATTTGCACCATGGCACCATCATATTAAAAAGAGAAAAATATAATTTTATCAACTTTTATTAGTCAATTTTACTAAATCCTTATTTGATAAAAAAAAATATATCTTTCTTTAACATGATAATATTACCTTAAGCTTACTTAACAATATGAAAAAAAATCCAAATTCCTTGATTGGCATAAGATGATTAGTGTCTCGTCTTGTTATCACAACAGGTTTAATAAAAGATTGAGTTGAATGAGGGAACTTGTTCATCATACCTGTGGCAATGTACTCTGGAGCTGCATGGCCTTGTGTTCCAATAACCTGTGTACTTACATGACTATGATCAGCAGTAGGACCATATTTGGCTAAGCCAAAGTCTGATAACTTGACTGCATATGTCTGCGGCAAAACTAACAGTGAGAGTGATTTTTCTTGCATTCTTAATAATTCTTCAATCAAATGTCCGCATGCTGTAAGTTGGAAAATGTGACGGCGGTATACTGGATACTAAATAATATGATGAAACTCACCTTGTCAAGTAGTATATTTGAAGCCTTGAAATCTCTGCATATAATTTTCTTCTCTTGTGAGTGTAGGAAAGCTAGTGCCCTCGCCGCTCCAATCGTAACCTTTAGCCTTGTGTCCCACGAAAGTGGCCTAACATTTGCACCTCCTGCAGAAGCAAAATCATGTATTGTTAATTCAGGAAATTGACATTTATTTCTCCAAACTCATACCCATGCTGCTTGATTCAACAAAATAGGGCAATTTTAATCCTGCTACCCTTTGTCTCTTGTTAGTCTTACATATTGAGAAGAAAAATTGCTTTTGAAAGGACCTAATTTAAAACAATAAATTTCTTTAGTAAGTTGGATTCTATTTTTTGAAAAATTCTGAAGTAACTCCCTCGTTTAACTTCTTTAATATATAAAGACTTCTTTAAAAGATTGTTCAAATTTGATTTAAGCAACTTGCACAAAAAAATGATCTTACTTCCAAATAGGTGGTTATCCAAGCTACCTCGTTGCATAAATTCATACACCAGGAATAGTTCACCATCATCTCTCCCGAACCCAAACAACTTTATAAGGTTCGGATGAGAAAGCCTTCCTAAAAAATTCACCTCTGTCTGCACAAAATAAAGCATCGAAATAAACAAAAGCCTTGAGGCCAAGATTGGATATATTTCAAATAGTTAATCTAGTGAAAAGCATTTAAAATATGATAGAAACTAAATTGATGATTCTTAATCAGATATACTGGAAGACTAATATAATCAACTAAAGCATACGAGCTTCATTAATCACTGCTTTACTAGAAAATAAGAAATAAATGATTTTGATAAAGACTTTGTGATTATGGCTTGATAAGTTTGTTAATAATTTTTTTATTAAAATTTGTAAAATATGAAATGATTTAATGAGTTAATATTATTAAATGGTATAATTTTAAATAAAAACTTATTTATCAATATATTATTATACACTTGTAAGATACATGGGTTGTGATTCTATTATCTAATTTGGTATACCAATACCTGCCATTGCTCAACTCCTTGCAAACTGTGAGGATTCAATTTCTTGACAGCAACAGTGAATCGGTCACGTTTATTTCTCTCCTTAATCAAACCTTTGTATACTCTGCCAAAACCTCCCTCTCCTATGACAGTGTCAGCTCTGAAATTTTGAGTGGCTGCCTTAAGTTCTGCCAAAGTAAATACCCTCAAATTGGATGCATCCAATATCTGCCCCTCCCCATCTCTTCTTACTCCACTGCTTTGCCAATTCTTATTGCTATTGCTATTGCTATTCTCAGAGTCCCAAAGAGAAGTGCTACTATTAAATCTGGTTGTGTAATTTGTAATGTTGCTGCTTGTGGTTGTGTAGTTATTACTGCTACTTCCCCCAAACGACTGGCTCTGGTTCTCCAGTTCTTTATTGCTCCCTGGGACAGTAAACTGGTCATGTTCATTAACCAATCATCCTAAGCTGCTAAAATCTTTGTCATTTTTTCTTATTTATTAAGGATAAATTCAAAAATTAATTAATACTTCATTATTTTGTTGAAAAGGGGTACTGATACTCTTATTCATTATTAATGAATAAAATAGTGAAAACTATAATACTGATAGTTCAATAGAAAAGGTACAAATAAAAAATAAACAAGAATGCATGTCAAAGAAAAGAAATCTATGTTTCAAAAAGAAATAAATTAATGTTATAGGAACGAAAACCTTATTGAATTGTTGTTGTCATGCATGTTGGTTATTACCTGTGTTGGAGTTTGGGGGAGCGGCAGAAGGTGAAGGAAGACTCCAACAGTTCCCCATTCATGTTAAGCATTTGATTTTTGAGTATGCAATGCAATGACTAATAAAGGTACTTTGATTTTTAAAATGAAACGTGTTGACCACGTCAAGCCCAAGTTGTTTCCTTCCACCTTCCACGAAATATTTTGGAAGGCACTAAGCTAATAAGAGTGCCACATATGAGTATATAAAAGTAACCCTACTTTGATATATTTTATAGACTTAAAACACCAAGCTATATGGAGGGGATCATCCCTTTATTTAGATACTTCTTAAAAATAAAAATAAAGTAATCATCCCTTCTCCATTTATTTGTTTCCTTGAATATTTTGAAGTTTTTAGTCCAAAATTTAAGAACCATTTTCCCTTTCCTTTCTACCTGAGCATATCCAATGCAAGACCTTGGCGTTACTAATGATCAATTGAAACTTACAAGTTAACTAGAATAGCAAAATAAAATGCTGAAGAGAGAGATGGATTGGCAGTAGCTGAAAAAATGGTGCCGTGAGAGACTGATACTATTAGAACTTCCTAATTTAAGACAGAAAAAGAAAGGAAAATCGAAGAGGTCAGTTTAACGCTAATCCAACAAACAAAACTTAGAAGTTTTTGCCATTAAATTCTGGACATGATGTATTATTATTCTTACATTTCATCACTAATATGCTCAGTTGACATTTGTTTTAGGCTACGAAAATGATGTTACCTATATTATTTAAATTAAAATTACTAACAAGAGTTGATCCAAGTATATATATTTCATGTGATTCAAGTAATTTAAAATAAAACATGTATATTATTTAAAAAACTCATATGTCAAATTCAAAAGAACTATATTTAATACTTTTATTTTATTTTCTTGATGTAGATTAGAAAATAAATAAAATGGAGCAAATTTTATTATTATTTTTAAATAATAAAATAAAAAATTTATGTTATTGAATAATATAATTATTTAAATATATCTTACTTTATTTACAAAATTTCACTAATAATATTATGTCTTTAAATTGACATCTCCACCGCGTACAAATTAAAGATAACCACGTAACAGATGTAATCATTCAGAGAAATACCTTTTTATGCTATTATTTCGTTTTTTTTTTTAAATTAACATAAAAATATTAAATTAATTTTTTAATTACTTATTTAAATTCTATTTATGCTCTCAAATTAATTATTTTCAAATTGAGTTTGATATATTAATTTAAAAATAACCATACAATACACTAAGTGCTTGCTAGATAGCAAGTCCAGACTATAACATGAACACATGATCTCTATTAAACTTTCTATACATCTGAACCAATTAAGAAATTGAAACAATTTCTATACAGTATGTTTTCAACCCTAAAAATAAATACAAAGAACAACTAACTATTCATAGATTGATACAATACAAACTCCAGAACAATTAAGAGGAAGAAATGATGGGAAAGTAGAGATGAACATGGGGCACTTGCTTCCTTCTCAATGCTGGAGGATGGCCTAGATTTGGGTGCACATAAAGCAAGCGTCACAGGCTCACCTTCACCAAATCCAAATATGTTTCCAGGTCCAATTGGCATATATGTATGTGTTTGAAGAGTGTAAGCATGTGACTCTCTAGCTATGAGTGAAACTCGTTAAATTTGGAGTATGACATATAATTTTGTTATTTTTAATCAATGTCAGCCAATAATATACAGGGTGCTAGAAAGAATGTGTTCGAGTGATTAAACACTATTCAAGCTGAATCCCGCTAGGCCTAGCAGAGGCACCTTCAACAATAAGCACATATTTAAGTCCACTCCATCAGCTGCTGAGGAATATGGTGTTTATGTGTTGAATTGAATTAACCGCCATCTGGCCTGCCATGTAGTCGAACAACTCGGGAATGTGTAACCCGTTTTCTGTTATCAGCTGGTTTCTCATTGGCTGCTTCAACATGTTCCAATGTTTCGACCACTTCTTTCATTGATGGCCTCACCTTAGGGTCTACTTGGATGCATTTGAGAGCCAGTTGAGCTACTTTTAAAGCTAAATTGCATGGATACTTCCCTTCCAACTTTGCATCCATTGTGCTTATTATTTTCCCTCGACTTAGTAGATTTGTTTTGAGCCAATCCCGCAAGGACTTTTGCTGACACAGGCGAATTATGTCACCAATCCGCTTCCCAGTCAGCATCTCCACCAAAACAATCCCAAATCCATATACATCACTTTTCACGTATAAATGACCTACGTGGTTCAATAAAAATGTGTAGTTTAGATTAAATTAGATACATATTTTGGTTATGTTTAGCGGTTTAAAATCAATTATCCTCTACTTTAAACTAAATGGGTAATCGTGTATCTTGTCATGTTTCACAACAGCTTTATGAGTAAATTTGTTGACATTACCTGTGGCAATGTACTCGGGAGCAGCATAGCCATATGTTCCCACAACTTTTGTTGATACGTGACTATGATCTTCAGCAGGAACAGATTTGGCCAAGCCAAAGTCAGATAATTTGGCTGTACATGTCTGTGACAAGGAAAAATTAGACAGATTTTTTTCTTGCATTTCCATGAATTCTTTGAGTAATGCTATATTCCCGTACAAATCTTCCTATTAGTCCTCCTAATACTTTATAAAAAGAATTAAATGGAAAAGAAAATGCACTCAATATCTTAAAAATAAATCACTAATTTTTTTCTTTAGTAAGAGGATAAAATTATTCATTCGTCAAGTATACTGGAAGTTGAGAAATGAATTTGGTCATTCATTTCTCAATACCTCAATATGTGCAAAATGTGATAATGGGATTAACAATAAGATGAAATACCTTGTCAAGTAGTATATTTGAGGGCTTAAAATCTCTGTATATAATTTTCTTGTCTAAGGAGTGAAGGAAATCTAGTCCCCTAGCTGCTCCGATCATAACTTTTAGCCTTGTGTCCCAGGAAAGTGGACTAACACTTGCACCTCCTGCAGAAGCAAAACTACGTAGCACAGATTAAGGAAAATAAAAAAGTCGCCAAATTGGTACACATGCTGAGAATTATTTGAAGGTGTTCTAGGATTCAACAATGTGATAAGCTCTTACTTCCAAATAGGTGGTTATCCAAGCTGCCACGATGCATGAATTCATACACCAGGAACAGCTCACTGCCCTCTCGCCCGAATCCTAACAACTTGACAAGGTTGGGATGCGAGAGCCTTCCTAAGAAATTCACCTCTGACTGCATCACAAAATAGCTTTAATATAGATATTAAACAGAATAAGGAAAAAAAAAAGTTATTAAAAATTATAACATTTAATGTTGTCGATGCATTGTATTCTGTGAGATCTTATAATTTCCAATAAAACCTTACTATATTTAGGTTCTTATTACATGTCCTTGAGCACACGTTAGAAAATTTGACGATGTTATCTTAGTTTTAAAAGTGTTATTAATGCCATACCTGCCATTCTGCAACTCCTTGCCTGCTTTCAGAATTCAATTTCTTGATGGCAATAGTCAATCTCTCACCTCTATTTGATGCTGTTCTATCCTTAATCAAACCCTTGTATACTCTACCAAAACCTCCCTCTCCTAACACAGTGTCAGCTCCAAAATTTTTTGTGGCTGCCCTCAGTTCTTCCAAAGTAAACACTCTCAAGTTTGCAGCATCCAAGATCTGCCCATAAGGAAACTCCTCCTCGTCTCTCACTCTAGAGGCATAGCTATTCTCAGAGCCCCAAAGGGATGTACTAGTATTGTTTCCTGTTGTTGAGTAGTTATTACTACTATTTGGCCCCAAAAGCCTGCTGATTCTTCCAGAGTGACTGCTATGCCCAAGAGAAGTAGAATTGTCATTCGGCAATAATCTTGTGTTGCTGAGACCAGCAGAAAACTGATTGCTCCCTGAGACATTGCAAGTTTGTAACAGCAAGACAAGCTTTGTCATATAAAGGTCAATTGATGCTAAGGTGCAGGAGTTTTAAATCTTAATTGACTGAATCAAACATGAAGAGGTTGGCTGCAAGTTCAGCTTGATTTACTAATGCTTGTTTGCAATTGCAAACAATTCTGTTGACTTCTCTGCTTGACTCGTTGAATTATGCTAAAATATGATGAAATGAAACTTCCCAAACATGAAGAATCCAATCACAAAAAATGAGTACCTTTCTCAATACTACAAGGAAGATAAAAAAGTAAGGAGAAAAAGAAAAGCATAAATTGATTATGCACTTATGCATAGCAACCAAAGCAACAACCCACCCATGACAAATAGGAAACCAACCACCAAAATCAAAACATGTTCTCTCTTATTCGTAGAAATTTTTTGATTTCATATGCATGTTAGTTGTTAAACGCTTAAACTTTTGAGCACAAAGAGTTTATGTAATTCTATGCATAAAAAAGAAAGTGTTATCGAAATGTTGGTTTACCTGATTGATTGTAGGGATCTGGGGCAGTATTGAACTTGGGACTTGGAGAACCTGATTGAAGACTCAAACAGTTCCCCATTAATTTGTTTCCGCTTTTTCCTTAGCAGAAAGGCAGAAGAGAATAAGAGAGAAAATGATGAGTGCTAATCTGGCTTGTTTTTTATAGTGACGGTGAAAAGAGTATCTTGAAAACAAATTACTTGTCACGTGTCCATTGAACAAGAGTACAATGTAATGGTTGTACGCTAGTACTTGTATATGTGCCGGTGACGTGACTGGTGAAAAAGGAAGCTTCAAAGAACAATCCAAGTAAATACAATGCGAATGGTGTTGAGCTGAGGGCTGGGAAAGGGAAACATTCACTTTCGGGGGGCCATTGGCCAATGATATCGGTAGCTTGTTGATTACAACTGTCAACATGGCTGCAAATATTAAATACGAGAATTTAACTATGATCACAAAAGCTTTATAGCAGTATTATCACCAATTAATAATAGTCACTAAAAAAGTTGACGAAAATGAAGAAACACTGTAGAAAATAATTGTTCTGGCACGCTGAGTTGCTGTGGACCAAATAAACGATTTTGTCATACCTTACGGCAATTTGGCACAATTTGTCAAAATTATTTGCCGTGATGATTTTTGGTTTTATTCTTTTTTATTAATGCATCGCTCTTCTAGATAACTCAATTCATACCATCTGCCATAACCAATGAATATCAATCCTAGCAACAAAAGTCAAAAAAGCATAAACGAACGAAGTAGACAATCAACAACACGTGATGGCACACAGTGACACTTCAGATGTTACCTGATATAAAACACTGTGTTCATAAAACTTAGGTTCAATTTTTATCGCAAATACCTTTTTCTGGTAAATACTATGTAATTGTTATTATAAGTTTCCATTTAAATATCAGACATATTGGAAAAAGTTAGCTTCCCCTTTCTTAAAACATTTTTTTTTTAAAAAAACATGTAATTGGACCGACATTTATCATAATTTTATTTTTCTAAGTCAATTTATGTCCAATTTTTAAAACATTCTGATTTTAATATGAAGTGAATCACATTTCTATAACAAATTTTGTAGTTAATCTCACGTCAAGTTCTACGTCATGAAATTATTAATTATCCATCACAGAATTTGAGATAAAGCAGTTAATTATTTTAAAATTATATATTATATCTTTAAAGTTGTAGATGAATACTTGATGCAATTGACAGCACAACCATAATTCTACACCTCAAATCCACCTGAAGGCAATGTATACATAATCTGTTGACATATACCAAGTTTTTTTTCCAATCGACGACTGAAGATTTTATCCTTGGAAGTAGAAAAATTAACAAATGTATAATTTCTTTTAGCCCCAGAATAATGTGAGCTACACTCTCTGTGACACGGATTACAAGAATAACCATGACAAATACACATGTAATCACAAACATCACAAGCCACGTTAAGCAAGATGTCTTGGAACTCCCAGAGTATTGGTTGCCCAGCTATGCTCAATAGCCTTCTCGGTAGAATCAAGTACCTGCAAATCAGTCACAATCAATTCATCAGGTTAACACCTCATCATTCAAACTTCCAAACGTGAGACGATTATCAAGAAGAAAAAAAAAAAAGAGAGATACATTTAGCATCACCATCTCACACAAGTGTTTAGCAGTTAAACATGCAGGATTGAACGAAAATATGAGTCGCAGCTTTTCAGTATTTTGCAAAGACTGGCTCATCATGAGAAACAGTAAAACAGCCTACAAAATACACAGCATTATCAAATCTTACACAGGTCTCCTTCTCAATCCAGAAGAAAGGAGTATCTGCATATCAGGCTGAGTTTAAAATTTCAAGAAATTAGTTAGTGATTTGGATGTTCATTTGAAAGAAATCGGGAATTCGGATATCTCGGGTACAAGGAAAACTCAAAACTGGGTTGTTTAACGTGGGTTGGAATTGGGCCAGGATGGGCCAAGCCCAGTGGCTAAAATGAAGAGGCCCTTTAGGAAGTGGAACTTTACCATAATGCAACATTGACAAGTGTGGTTTGGAGAGGTGGAAGTGGAACTTCTTGAAAACAAAGCAAAGAAAGCAGAATTCAATAAACACACGCTACTCTCGTTTCGTTTCTTTCATCATTCCTCGAAAACCTTAGCTAAATCTGGAACCTGAAGAAGAAAAAGAAGAGAGAAAATGTATGTGGATCATGCATTCTCGATTTCGGATGAGGACATAATGATGGAGACATCGTACACGGTGAGCAACAAGCCCCCTATCAAGGAGATCGCTCTCGCCGTTTCTCTTCTCGTCTTCGGAACCCTAGGCATCATCATCGGTTCCCTCATGGCCTACAATCATGTTGGCGGCGACGCTGCTCACGGTAAAATTAAATTAAGAGTTTTTGTTTTTAATAAATGAGCTTTAATTTATTTTCAGCATTACTGGGAAATTTTATTTCGAACCCCTGAAGGCTAAATTGGTGTGTTTTTAGTAATTGTGCATTGCCTTGTTTGGTGGCTGGTGGATTTATGAGTGTGTTAGTGTAATAAGTAGCCCAAATTTGTGAGAGTTTGTAAGCAAGATGGACTTGAGACGATTTTGAGGTGTTATTGTATTTTTAAGGAATATAATCACGCAATTAGTGGGAAAATGCACAATATAAGTACAATAGAAGAAAAAGGGAAAGAGAATCATGTACCAATTTACCAAAATACATCATGGCTAGCTGTTAGCTCCGTCTCTTGTGATTTCCCTGACGAAAGAACCAAATCATTCATCATGCTCATGGTTTTCCTTGCCCAACAATTTTGAATCTCTGCATTTGTTTCAAACTCAGCATTGGCTCTACTTAACTTGTCTGAGTTACTTTCAACTGCACTTCCGTATCCTGCCACCAGATGACTTGCATTTTCTTTCATTACCGCTTGTTATTAGTTGTTCAACTTGGCAAGTTTAAAACTTGGCTGGATGTTTTAAAATTATCTGACATTCTGAAATTTAGCTACCTAACCAGAGTATATAAGATAACTATTTAACTGTTTCAGGCTTGGTTGTTGTTTTTAATCTTTTTGATTGAATGATGGATAGGTCTCTTCTTTGCAATACTGGGAACAATCTTGTTCATACCGGGTTTCTACTATACGCGGATTGCATATTATGCTTACAAGGGATACAAAGGGTTCTCTTTTTCTAACATACCTCCCGTATAGCTAGCTGTCTCAACTAGTATCCTTATCCTCATGTATAGATCTTTCTGTTTGTACCGTGTTTTGGCCCTTCCTTTTCTTTTTATTTTTTGCTTGTCAAGTGACGACTAATGTATATTTATATTGCATGCATTGCTCTAAATCTAATATGTTTACTACTGTTAATATTTTGTTTTGTTTTACAGAATCAATCATCCAGCTCTGATATCTATTTTTACTGTTTCCATTAGTGGATTGTGATAGTTAAATTTGCTTTACAAGATAAGATCACCTCTCTTATTGGTGTCCACCTCCTCTTCCTTTCCCCATAGCAAAGGCTGTTATCAATAATAGAAACATGATTTGGGAACCTTTTCCCTTTCTTTTCACTTATTTGATATTTTTACTTGGTTAAAATTAAAAAAAAAAAAACTCCCATCGTCTATGGGGGTCATGTGCAAAAATAAAATCCTGTGCATATGCTGAGGGTCGGCCTTTAATGATTAAATATGCACATTTTGTGAGTCAAGGAATTGTAAGTTGCTTCTGTCTTGTAAGTCGAGGAATAAATATGCACTTCTGTGCACCTTGCGGACCAAGGGTATAAGTTTTTTTATGTTCAAGTTGCTTCAGACTTGTAAGTTGTAGGGGCATGAAGTTAGATATTGGGTCTAATAGGTATGATTGAGGCATTTTCTCCCCGTTTGATAAAAGG
Organism: Abrus precatorius; assembly: GCF_003935025.1. Taxonomy (NCBI): domain Eukaryota; kingdom Viridiplantae; phylum Streptophyta; class Magnoliopsida; order Fabales; family Fabaceae; genus Abrus; species Abrus precatorius. The sequence goes on along the minus strand of NW_020874428.1, from coordinate 32,523,111 downwards.
GTATGATTGGGACCTGTATATACCATTGCCTCCAGAACATGCGTGCTTGTCATTTGGTGAGCCACGGTTCATACAATATCTGATTTGAATCCAATTGAAATAAAGTCTGTGTGCATTCAGCTACTTGTTGGGAAAAATTTATTACTATGTGGAATGTACGAAAACAGACAGCAACAGCCAATATTTGGAATCTTCATTTTCTTTCAGACAACTGGTTAGGTTAGAATTAAATTTAAATACACGATATTATAAATACTTTTTACACTATCATAAATTGTCATATCACCAATAGTCATTAATTTTTATAATAATTAATATGAAAATTATGTCTATAATGTATTTAAATTTGTTGACAGTGTACAAAATTTTATACTAACAATACATGATTGTACCAAAATCAAACACTTGAAAAGTTTCTGTACCTTTCGCTGTGCAGAAAAGAAAATGGCATTGTCCTCCTTATTCTTTTTGCTTGCATTTAGATTGAGATGTAGAGACGAGGAAACAATCACATTAACTTTCCGTACTAAAAATGACCTGCATCTTGGATTATTCCTCTGAATATGATTCACAACATAGTACTAAATTTTCTCGATAGTCCTGTATACTACGTACGGGATTTTCTTTCTGAAGCATCTTTTATCAAATTAATTTAGAGTTTCGTGATGATAATATAAAAAATGGCGAATTGCAAACATATCTAAATGGGTTCTCGTACGGGGTCGTATTGCGTTTTTATAACCATGATTGTCATCATGGATGTTTTTATTACTTGTCTGAGACTTTTAAAAGCAATTATGATATCATACATGATACACAGATAGTGAACCGTACCAACCATGCGGGCAAGAGGAAGAAAATAAACAATCGAACGGATAGTCAAGACTTGTATTGCCCAGCAGTAAAGTACATACGTAGTTGCGTTTTGGCTCTACTAGCATCCATATTTGTTTATCAAGGCTTGGATGTACGACCCAGGAAACGACAAGTATCAACGATTTTCAAATCGAATCGGTCATTAAATTAGTAAAAATATAAACATATTAGTTCATAGTTTATTCGTGATTTAGTCGATGGCAATCATATAGAATTGAACAATTAAATAACAAATTAATATACTAATAAAATAATATATAGTATAGTTACACAATTGAATATTATAAAGTATGTTTCCAACATTTCTCTTTTAAGTCATTATCAAGTATTCATGATGTCTGTGGCCTAGTTTATCTCGACAAACTGATCTTGATGGCAGCATATGATACTTAGCTTAGTCGATGATACAAGTAACTGAGAAAAACTTGGTAGACAACGTTAAAATAGGAGTTTAGGGAAAGCTAATGAATGTGGTATTGATGCCAAAAGTCGCACTTCAGTTTGATACTTTTGATAAAGTAAAAGATGTGAACGAACCTTTGATAGCTTGGAAAACTAATGGCGATGAATACCACCATGAGTTGAAAGAAGCTATGATAGGTTGATGATGGCTTGAAAGCAAGGGAAGGAATATGTTCGATGCGGTACTATGCTAATAGAAGACAAGACAAATACATGTGGTCAAGGTGAATGATGTCAAAGAATCCGTTATAGTATGTGGTTTTTGAAGTGCATGACGTTCGGCTATAGTTTAATTGTTGTAAATTTTTTAAGTGTGAATATTGTGAGCAATCAATTTAGAACCGGAAAGTTTTGGATTCAATCCAAGGTTGATATGTTTGCGGGAGAAAAAGGCAGCAGAAGAGGATCCAAAGAGCTAATGAAAACATTATGTACTCTCACACGTTATCCCTTTAGTGCATGTTTATACTACTTTTATTTTAAACCAGTTTGGATGAGCACGTAGAATCCGCCTTGTGCTTTATCAGGCAGCATGTGCAAAGTGGCCTCCTTCCTCCTCGATATGTGATTATATCCTTCCACAAACCAAATCTAATTTTTTTATTTATTGGTCGTTGTTAAAGTAATCTGTGACAGGGCATTCTTTTGTTCCTTTAATTTTAATTATTTACTTCTTGTTTAGCTTGTACTTTAAGCTTTCTTTTAGTTTATGTTATTTTATTGCCTTGAATTTTAATTATTCGCATTTAATTTTTATATATTTTTATTATTCAAATTAATTTTTCTCAAAAATTAATCCAATAATTAATAAAAAATGACAAGATTGTAATGTATTATGATTATTATTATTATTATTTTTATATGTTTTATTTATTTTTATTAAAGTATTTTCATTTGAGAAACTGAATTTGAATAATTAAAAACTAAAAGATATAAATAAAAGCAATTAAAATTAAAAGTAAAAAAACGCACTAGTTAAAGAATTAAAAGTGTGTGTATATATATATATATAAAAGATGCTCCCTTGCATACTTTTTAATTAAAAAAAATAGTTTATTAATTCTTTAAGGCCCACTAACGCACGAAGACTAAAATGGAGGTGTATATATAGTTTTGAAGGATTTGAAGTTGAAGCAAAAATCTAGACTACAGTGTAATTGTGCCTAGTTACAAGTAATGCCCCACCGGTTATAACAATTTGGTGGGGCAGAACCTGTAACTATGCACAATGATATTGTATAATGCAGCCACACGTGTAGAATGGTGTGCTTATTGTTGGGCCTTGGAGGCCCGTTCCGTTCATTCATGTAGAATTGGTGGTTGTGTAGCGGAGCAACCGCATCACAGTCACAGACACGAATGGAGAAGAAGAATCACTGTAAGAGGAAAAGGAAACCCAAACCCAAACCCTCGTCACGTGACCTTCATCCTCCTCCTCGTGACTCTCATCCCAATGCCATCTTCGCTTTGTTACTCGCATCGCTCTCTAAACTTCAACAATCTCACTCTCTTCCTTTCATTAACAAATGCTTATTAGCGATTCGTCGATCTTCTCTTCTTCGCTCCCGAATCTCGGTGAGGCCAATTCTCGCTTTGCTCCCTACGCTACTATGCTCCACGCGCTCCCAAATCGCGTGCCGCGGTGCAGATTTCATCGGCGCTGCCTCCCTCGTTTCGCTGGAGGTGAACGAGGAAATTGCTTCGGATTCTGAAACCGTCAAGGGATTAATTTCTCTGTTTCGGAATCCGAAGAGGAAGGTTCTGTTATCTGCTTGCAATGCTGTTCTGGACTTGGCCACTACCACCTTTGCACAACAACAATTGATCAAGTTTTCTGCCTTGAACAAACTAACGTAAGCGTTTACATTGTTTCGTTTTAGGTTTTCAAATTTATAAAATAAATTTAAGTCGTAGAGTTATGACGGTGAATTTGAGTATATGAATAGTATGACTGAACAGTTGACATTTGTTAGGTTTGTATTTCTTCAGATTTTTAAGGGTTTGAAATGTGTGTGTTTATGGTCTGAGGGCAATGAGAGTCATCACTCTCTTAAGATTGGGATCAAGGAAGATGAACTCTCGGTGGCTTTTCTCACTGCGACGATTATTCTTATCAATGCCTGTGAGATTGAGCAGCTGCAAAATATCCCAACAAGGCGTTCTCATGTGTTCCTGAGCCTTTTGAAAGAGATACGGGTGAAAGTAAGTGATCCCGAGGTAGTTGAAAGTGCTAGGAAATGTAATGAAGAAGGAGGCCTTTGTAAAAGCAACATTGCAGTTAGTAATCTTTCAGAAAGCATATTTAGGCTTTCTATTAATTCTTCTCAACGTACTGGCTCTTTGGCACTTGAAGTCATTGAAAGAGGTCTTTTTGGTAGAAGTGATACTAGTTTTGAAGATTTTATAATGAATTACTGGGAAGCTTCACCTTTTCTTCTATCAAGGACAATGAAGGATCTAAATACGTATGATATGTTTAGCCCATTTGTGCAGTCTTTGAGCTGGAAAGGGAGTGTTCCTTCCCTTCTTTCTTCAATTCTTCAAGGTTTAATGTCTTGTTTTCCTATTGCCTCAGATGAACAGAACATCCTCAATTTTCTGAATGAGGTGAAAGGCAGACTGGGTTATCCTATAATCTACCAGCAGGATATAAGAGTTGTAAAAACAGATAGCCAGTCAAGAAAAGAGATGCATTACTTTCAGGATTTTCATTCCGGCTGCATTAAGGAACCTCTGTATTTAACTTTTGATGACGTCTTAAAATGTGGGCAAGCATATGAAGAGGGTTATACTGTTGCCCTGCGCGGTCTAGAGTTTCGCTATCAGAGTATTGCAGCTATTGCAGATACATTATCACTTATGTTTGGCCAACCTTCAGTTGGTGCTAATTTGTACTTAACACCACCTAATTCTCAGGGCTTGGCTTGTCACTTTGATGATCACTGTGTATTTGTATGCCAGATTTTCGGTTCCAAGAAGTGGTCTATATATTCTCGACCCAGTCAGTTGTTACCTCGCTTGTATGATAATTTACTTGGTTCTGACTTTGACTGCACAAAAGCTGATAGAAGAGAGTTCTTTCTCCAGGAGGGTGATGTATTATATATTCCAAGAGGTTTTCCTCATGAAGCTAATACAAACTCTGGTGTTGGTGATGGTTCTCCTGGGTTCTCATTGCACCTTACACTTAGTATTGAGGTTGAACCTCCTTTCGAGTAAGTAAAGGTTAACTTCAACTATTTTTTATTGGTTCAAATACAGTAAGCTTTGGTTATTAAGGTTCCCTTTGTTCTTTTACAGATACAACTTTATTACTTTTTAACGGCCCTTTATTTTGTTTTCTCCTTTTTCTGTTCTTTGCTCAATAATTTAATATTGTGATTGTAAATTCTACTTTTCTCTGGCCACCTATTATGATGTTTTTGCTATGTTGGAGCTTAGTTCAATGTAGCATGATGCTACAAAATCCTATTTACTGCCAATTTATAGTCTAATAAGCTTTATGCTAGAAAGAAAATGGCTCACATGCAATCTTTTATGTCCATGGATGAAGCTAGTTTTTACACCGTCAAATATAATGTGTCTATTCAATGCATTTATGCATGCAGTTGATTGATATTTTTAATGCTCTGAATGATCAATTATATGATACATGTGATTTCACAAATACTTGATGATATCATTGTTGATTTCTTTTTTTCTTTTTCTCAACGGAAAATTAAAAGTTAATGTTATGAAAAGAAAAGATATGATCTACCTTACCTTACACAGTTGACTTTGCTACTGGTCTACTATTGTTGTCAAACATGCTTGTTTTCAAAATTCTGAATCAATAAACCATTATACTAATGGTTAAGTCTTGATGTTCTAATTCCCATCCAGTCAAATCAGGTCCACTGTTGACTAATTGGCACTAGTATGTCCGTCAGTCCATGAGCAGTGGCCATAAGCATGGGCCTATATTTGTGGGAAGGTGGCAGATGCACCTCCACAAATGAGCTTTTCGTTTTCTAGTCTTATTAAATCTGCAGTAAAAAGATTATAAATATTAAATATTTATACAGTTTCTATTCCTAAATAAGTATGGCTGTTCTGCTTCTGACCATAAGTTTTTCTTGGTTGGTTATCAAATAGCCACGGGAGCATGAGACAGCCCATTGATTGAACCACTAATACTGTTGGAGTTTGGTTTGCTGTAACATCATAAAAATATTGCTTGCGGCAGCATCATCTAACACCTTATTCCTTAGCAATTAATTCTCAGATTTTTCTTTGACGCCAAGAATTATTAATACATTTTTTTTATCCTCTTTCCTAGTTATTTTAGTTCCTTCAAGTTGAATGTATAATGCTTTATACTGACTGATTAAAAATTATTTGATAGATGATGTTTCTGAAGCAGAAAACTGAAACAATGCATGTGGAATGACCCACACTAAAATCAATTATTAAAATTAGACAAGTGTGTCTGCAGGACACAGGGGCAAGCTTTTTGACACATGTCTTTGGAAAGCTGGTTCATGGACCAGTTTTTATAGTATTTTATGTAATCATGATGCCTGTGTCAATTATTACCCTATTGATAAGGACGAGTTTAAAATTATGAAGTATCAACCTTTCATCTTTTTGTTGGTTTGTCCCCAGCCCACATGGAGAGGGAAGCTGGGATTTACTATGTTTGGTTTCATGAGAGATAGGTTATAACTAGATTTCTTTAATTTGGGAAGATCATTTAATCATTAGGTCTTCCTCTTAATTCATGAATTTTCCTTTTTTCATTTTATTTCAATTTTCCCTTTCCTTTGATTGTATGTGATTGATGCTAGATTTTAACATATATCTGGGCCCATATTGATATTTTTTTGCAAATGAGTGGGTTGATTGAGGAGACTGTTAGCACTATTGCACTGTCGCTGACAATCCTCTGCCATTCTTTGAGATCTGCAGAGAGATTCTAACCCTTAAAACATTTCATTATATGATTAAAAAAATCAGTTTGATAAACGAGTCATCCAATGAGGGAGCAGAACTTCTATGCAGTTATAGTAGAAATGTAGAGGATCTTCATCCATAGCACGGTACACTCTGTTAATGGTGCAACTGCATCACTACAAATGAAAGACTGTACTTCTACTTAAAGTTCAATATATTGTAGCCATGTTAAACTATTTGTTATCGCTGATGGTTTAAATATCTGATTTTCACTCGTGTGTATGTCATTAAACACAGGTGGGGAGGAGTAGCTCATTTTGCTCTTCACTGCTGGAGTGAAAACAGGAAAAGAACCTGTTATGATGGTTTGAATTCTCTGTCTCAAAAACTTCATATCGTGTCTGTGAATCTGTTACATGTTGCCATTGGGATCATTAGTAATTTTGATCCTAACTTCCGCAAAGCATGCTTGAGCGCTGCTGATTATTTGCCGCCAGGAGTTTATAATAGTCTTTTTCAGGGTCAGAGAAGTACTTTTTTCCACTTAATTGATAAAATTCGGACTGAATCTAGATTCTTGGAAGTGCTTAGAAGCATAGAGGTTGCAATTCAGAAAAATGAAGATCCATTTCAGCAAATTCGATGGCTCAGGGTTCTTCATAGCGAAAAAGAGACCAGCAGTGAATATAACACCATTAAATCTTTCACGATTGAAGATCTACTTTCCTTGCATGCCCAACACAAGGATAAATTAGAAGCTTCTTTTTTGGATGTGAAGTCCAGGTTTTGTAGTGAGGTGGTATTTGAAGAAGTTGTAACTAGTCACAGGACGCTGTTTCAGAAGTATAGAAAGACTAGAAAGCAATATATTAATGGAATGGTTTCACTTCATGATAAATTGTAATACTATTGTTTTATTTTTCTTTAATTTTCATTGCGTTAGCGACGAATGGATGAGATCATATTCACCTAGTGGAATGGCTGACATCAATATTCAGTAGTGTCTTAGTCGCCATCACCAGGTTTAGTTTGTTTCTGTAAGTTATGGCTTACAAATTAGGTGCGATGTATTGAGCAAACTACATGAGCAATGAAAATGTATAATGTAATCAGCTTAATATATAAACAAAACTCTTTCTCTCCCACACGATGCATTACATTTATATATTGATTAGAACAAGAATACATATCTGCATAAATCTCACTAAAGCTGAAGCCTTATGGTCTGGGATGTTTAGGAGTTGGATGAGTTGTTACTCCATGGTAATCTATATGATAGACAAGATCATGAGGATTATAACTGTTGCTGGTATATTCCAGTGTCGTGGCATCTTCCTTGGCAGGGGTACTCTCCATTGCCTTATCTGCTCTCTGCAATTTATACTGCCATGTTCCAGGAATCAGTGGAAACAATGAGAAAACAGATGCATGGTAAGATTTATGAGTAGGGGAAAGGGAAAAAGGCTTGTAGATGAAATTTTGGTTTATGCCCTTTACAAATATATTGCATCATATTTCTGATCTCATCTTCTGAACATTTACTGTCGAAGATAATTAGTTGGGGATTAACATACCTGGGCTTCGTGATGCTCGTGATCGATTGCAGGGTCTGACATGCTCAACTTCCGTGTTGGCATAACAGTTAGAGAGTAGCTTGTGTGTTGAGAGAGGGAATATAAAGAGAATGTGAGAAAGCAGTATAGAAGGAAGACTGAAGAACTCATCATGCAATCAATCTGAAAAATAAAAGGTTTGCTGCCCATAAGGCAAGTTGTTGATTACTTAAAACATTATATAGAAGAGCCTGGAGGTGCATGTCAGAAGGAAGTGATGGGAGGAGAGAGAAGGAGAGTGTATGCAATTATTGATCAAGGAGCTGGGGAAGCATGTTTCAACCTACGTGCCCACGGTTCTAGCGCTTATGTTGGGCTAGCCTCACACTCTCTCTCTCTCTCTGTTTCTTCGTACTCCTCTCTCATGATATGAAAATAGTGAAAGAGGGTCTCTTCCCTTCCTTGTAGTACAAAGCAGATGAAGAAAGAAAAGATGTGTAGTTCACGTGTATGTCTCATGCCAAATGAAACTATACTGCTATATCATCAACTCATGTTTTGTCCTCAACAATAAAGACTGGTTGTGATATGTCACCCTTTGGCTGCCATATTTCAGTGATATCTTACCCTTTCTCAACATCTTGCAGATTTTGTTGGCATCTTAAGACACTTGTTGGTTGCTGTAATAATTTAGTCAAGGCGTACCCTATAAACTCGGAATCTCCTATCATTTCAACTGTTCCATAACTCATTGTACCTTCACTTCATTTCATTTTCAGTTGGATTGAGTGTCCGGCAACCAACATATCCGTTTTACTCTTGCAGACTAATTCTATTTGGTATAGAAACAAAGACTTTGTTTTCACAATTTGTTTAGTTTCACTAAAAGTAATGCATGTCAAGAACCAAAGAATGATTTATATCTTTATGGTGTTCGCACATTACCAATTCAAATAAAACACAATCTTGAATAAAGTGTTATGTATCCGAATTGAGGAGCTAGATTATATTGGATCGTGTTTTGTCATGAAAGTTTGTGCCCCTTTTCAACAAGTGCATGGACACGTAATAAGGAAACAGAAACTACCTGTTTTGATCTCCTCTTCTTTTAACTAATGACGTTCTTTTTTCTAATGTAACCCATGATCTAAGCAACGTAAACCTTTCCACACCAACGTTATGATTGAAAGTTGAAACATCCAAACATCATTTGTACAGTTTGGGTCTACACCACATGAACCAAACAAAGAGTCGGTTACCTAACATGGACCGAGTGTGGCGAAGTACCAATACACGAGCCCTCATGGCCCAACTGTGCTAATCAACTAGTAAAATATCACGCACTTTGATAACATCGTTACTTTTGGCCTTTGGGTGTTAATTAATAGCAATAACAATAATCGTTGAGTATTATATACTAACAGTCTCGGCCATTCAACTTTTCATTCCCACAAACCATCTTCAAAACCAAAACAAACCCTTGCTTTTTGCTTTAAAAAAAAAATAATCCACACTATATACTACGTTTTCACAAATTTCATGTTGTCACATATTTGTCGGATTGCTCAGATATTTGAAATTTGAATCCAATGGTTAATGACACTCGGAAAAAAAGGAAAATTTCACTATACTTGACACTAACTCGTCATATACAAAAATGTTGGTGAGTTATTTCCTCATATTTCGCAGTCACCTAGCTCTACTTTCTATGTCAACCAGACAGTCACCATTTCTCTGTTCCTCATCTCAATCGTTTCAAAGCTGGATAATTCTAAATCTTGTTACAATATATTATTATCTACCTTCCCATTTATTAAATCAAAATTAATAATATTTATTATTTAAATTATTTGTGTGATTACACAGACTCATAATAATTAAAAATGTAACAAAAAAAAAGAGACTCATAATAAAAAGTAAAAATAGAAAGAAAATTGTTAAAAGACAAAGATATATATATATATATATATCAAATAAATGAAAATAATTCAATTTGCTTTATTAAGTAATAGAAAAAGCATTAAATAGTATATTTAATGCTTTCACGTTATGTGTCCATGAACATATAATAGATACACTTACTATATTTTAAAGATATTTAACTAAGTTTTTTTCGTTGCTCAAAAAATTGTGTTTTTTCTTTAATTTAGTTCATCATTTTAATATTTTTAATTAAATCTTTCTAAAATTATTTTTTATTTGATTATTTTAAATATTACAATTTTTTTTCATTTGGTTATCTGTCTTATGGATCAAATGAGTAACTTTTAGTTTTTGGAGGAACCAAAATAAGAACTCATGACATTTAGAGAGAGTGAATGAGAAACAAAAATTACAAAAGAACCCTCATGTAAAAAGAAATATTTGAAAAAAATAAAAATAAAAAATGTATGAATTTTACGAGACTAAACTTAACGAATTTTTTTATTCAATATTTTATTTTGTAAATACTAAAAAGATTAATACAAAAATATTGCAGAAAAAATATATAACATTACTAATAAAAAATTACTGAACGATATATGACATAGTGGCTGAAGCGGTGTTCAGTACATAAGTAAAGCCCAACTTAAGAAAATTGAAGTGCTTGGGATGGAAATTTAAATGGCAATGTGAAATGCATTTTAAGACAGGCTATGAACAGTGATGACAGAGATACAGTGACGTTCTCATGAAAGTGGGTACCATATATATATCCTCCAAAAGGGTACCACTGCTAGCTTCGTTCCCACCTTTTAATTTGCCGCCTACAAGAAATATCACACACAGTTAGGCAGCACTTCCGCTAGCTACAATGAACAATGTTGTGCAAAAGTTGCTACTAAGCTATATATGTTTCAACTTTTATTTTTAGATATATAAACAGTGTTAACATTCACTTAATACTTCTTATCTTTCTTTATCTCTTTTTTATTATCCTTCTATTTTCTTTCTTGCTTTGGAAGTAAACACACCAAGAGATGTCTATATCAACTATTTTGCTATATGTTTACACTATAACTATTGGTTGTAATAACTCACTTTTAAACATGTGCATTGTTATTTGTCAAGTAGTCATTGCCAATATATGATTAGAAAATTATCCATCTTTCGTGTATAATGAGACTCCATGATTTTTTTTTCAACTTGGATACCGTTAGAAAATACTAAAACAATTTGAATAGGACCACCCCCAACCTAAATTTTCACTCAGCTACAAATATGAATAAAAAAAAAATTATATCACGGTAACATATTCATTTCAATCCCTTGTGTATAGACTCAATTTTTTTAATAGCCTGTGTATACATCACAATTCCTTTGCAAGTTACAAGATGAGAAGGTGAGAAGGTGAGAAGGAATATATATATAATCTTTAAAATGTCCATTGAAAAACTTGAATGACATTGATTAATTGCGTGTCTGAATTATCTATATGGCTTGCTCGTTATTGTTTTTCAATATAGTTGCTATAGTGAAATCAATAGCATCTCTCTTATCTGCTTTTGATGTACACATGGGAATGTATGCATGTTTGAGATAGTACATAGTGCATGAATGTCGTTGCAAGTTACAAGAAGCAGCTTGTGTATATTATGAGTGATAATGTGAATAAAGAGTAATAAAGCCACTTCAACACAGTGATTAATCTCTTGAATTATTCTAATATTCAAGTGGGTACAGAGAGAACAAACAAATAAATACATGGCTTTCCATGTTAACAGCAGCAGTTTGCCTTTGCAGTGGGTAACACTGCTATTCATCATCGTTGAGCCGTTTCTTCAATATTCGGCAATTGACTATATATGTAATTTTAAACACCAAATTTTCAACTTGTATGGTCCAACATCAATAATTAACAATTAACAGCTCGTAATTAATTAGCTCTCACAATTCACACTAATGTTCATAAGAGGTGGTGTCAATGAATTGAAGTAAAGAATTAATAAATAAAAATATTAAAATTATGATAAAAATGTACTAATAATATTTTTATCTTATAAAAATGATCATAATAAAATTTACTTAAAAAATTTATTAAAATAATGGTTAGTATTTATCTAATTCTAAATTTTTCTTCAATATCTTTTTATTGTCTGTATAATTTTATAACCGGAGTTTATACGCATTTCAACGCATGCAAGTTGTATGAAATGGAATTTTTTTTTAATTCTGTAAGAACAGAGGTTTGAAGGCTATTCTATTAGGACTTTAATATTTTACTTACTATAGCTAAAAAAATATTGAATATTTTTTTTTATATTTTTAGTATGTTAAATATGTTTATTTTTTATTAAATATTTGTTTTATAAAGTGTGAGAAATATTAGTAGGTGAATTAATTTAACAATAATGTTGTGCTATTTGTCAATTATTTGAGCATGTGAATTTCTCAAAGTTTCAATTGAGCTCATTTCTTTAACTAAATAAATAAATCCAAAATATTAAAACAATTTGAGAGAAGTTTTTAGTTGCTCTTTTAATACAACTAACAAGTATCTTATGCGTGGTAATAAGTATGGGTAAAATGTGAATATGTTTAAGTAAAAAGTAATTACACGTTGATTTAAAAAATGAAAAATAAAAATCTTATTAATTTAAATGGATAGCTAATTATAAAAAAATATTAATTTAATACAAAAGTTCATAGCATGTGTCACCAAATGAAGAAAATAAGTAATTAAATGAAATTAAGAGTAATTTGTTGTGGAGAAAAGCGGGAGAAAAGGGTTGAGCTGAATTATTGTAAGTTTAATTTGCAAATAATTTTATCACATTTGCTCAATTTAGTCTTTGATGCAAAATGTTTACCAAGTCGATTTTTTAATGACACTAAGAGAATTCAAAAACACTCCCACGAAGAAGACGGGAGTTTTTCTTCAATTTTTAAATTATTTGGGTCAACTTGAATTGACAAAAATAAGTATATGTATATATACATATATATATATATATATATATATAAGATATTTTTTTCTGAAAAAAATTATTATAGAAGAGTAAATTAACAAATTACTATTTTTCTTAATTTTCAATAACAAATAAATAAATTTAGAAAATAAAGCTTTTAAGATTGAATTTAAATAGTTAAAAATAATAAGTCTTTATTAAAAAATTTTAAAATATATTATAATAAAAATATAATAAATATTTTATTTTTAATAAAAGATCATTTTTAAATATTTAAACTCGGGAAAAGGAGGTTAACAAAATGTAAAATATAAAGTTAAAATTAATATAATAAAGATCCTTTTGAAACATGCATTGGTTAATTATGTTTTAAAAAGGTGTGGTAAATTTTATTTTATTTTTTTGCTTGAGTTTAATTATGTCAACTTTTCCGTTGCTCCATTAACTCCAAATTAATTGCGGTCTATTTTACTATAATACCCCTCGAAGGCTCGTACATAGTCCCAATAAACTACACCTGGAGCGCATGCCTTGTATGTGGAAATGTCATCAGCATCGTCTTTTTGCTTATCATTAACAGTTATACGTTTGTTCTTCGTTTATTTTTCCGGTTACAGTTTCGGTCTTTTGGGCCATCCACAACAGTTTTAACGCATCATGAATTTGAATCTTAGAACTGAACCTGCAAGACATTGCAAATAATAGGAAAATACTAGGAAAGATACGTTCTGCTGACTCATACAGGCTACAAATTTTGGAAAAAAAAAATGAAATTGTCAAATATTGTATCATTCAGAAAAGTTTTGGTTTCCTAAAAGGAGTCACAATCCTAACGCATGCTTTTACTCCTATACCATTTTTTATTATTACATTTAATATTAAGAGTCGTGATTAGTACCACAATTATTATTCTACATAGTCATACACTATTTTATTTTATTTTTCTAAAGAAAGCAAGTAGCCAAATAATAACTGATTGAAATTGAATCTCTATGACCAAGACTAAACCCAACAATAAAATCTGTATTAAATCCACCTCTTTCATAAAACCCAACTTTCCCATTGACTATACTTCATATACAATACAACTTCAATTCTCTCTCTCTCTCTCTCTCTCTCTAATGGAAGATGATGGAGAATGCATCACAGGGCTACATCTGGGACTGGGAATGGGAGGGCATGTGCCAAGAAAGGAGAAGCAGAAAGAGAACAAGCCTGAGGTGTGCCTAGAGCTAGCGTTTGAGCTTTGTCCAAAAGGGGAAGCCATTGACGTGAATCATAATAAAGCAAATAGAATCAGCTTAGAGAGAATCCATGAGTACCCAAATGAAAAAAGCACTGATTCTGATAACAGCAACAACAAGAACGGTTGCCGAAAGAAACTTAGGCTCACAAAGGAGCAATCAGCCATGCTTGAAAACACCTTCAAACTGCATAGCACTCTCAATCCAGTATTCATTCATAACAACCCTTTTATTTCTCATTTTAATTTGTCTATTTTTCCTAAAACTTCATACATATATGTTTCAGTTTTCATGGAAAGTAGTTAAATTGCATGATGCAAGGCACTAATATAAAGTATATATCTATCTAACGCTACTATATATATATATATATATATATATATATATATATATACATCAGTTTGTAATCTCTTTTTCTTTTAATTTCTATCTCAAGGTAAAAGGAGTTTATGCGTTGGTTTTGGTTCCATATGCAGGTCCAGAAACAAGCACTTGCTGACCAATTGAATTTAAAAACTAGACAAGTTGAAGTTTGGTTTCAGAACAGAAGAGCAAGGTGCGTTATCGTATAGTTTCCGTTTCCGTTTCGTTGATCTTATTACTGCCAATGTTTATTCTTCATCAATTTCCTTTGCATTTATTATCTGGGTTCTTTCTTAACTTAATCTAGAAGGGAGTGGTTAGAAGAAAAAAATAAAGAAAATAAAACGGATTTTTTTAATGATTTTATTCATTTGTCACTTTTATTAACATTAAATTACAAAATAGTAAATTTTTATGAAAAAAAATATTTACTTTATCTTCTCTTTTTCATATAATAAATATATAGTTTTTGAATAAAATTTTATTAATTTTAAATATTTAAAATGAGTCTTAAAGATTGATAGTCGATGTTAACATTAATTAATTAATTGTGTTGACTAGTTATATCGATTTAATTTGAGAAATGTTATATGTTAACTTTTCAGGACTAAGCTGAAACAGACAGAGGTGGACCGGGAGTTGTTGAAAAAACACTGTCAAAATCTAAGTGATGAGAACAAAAGGTTAAAGAAGGAATTGCAGGAATTACGTGCACTTAAAGTTGGACCGTCCCCGTTATGCATTCAGCTGTCCAAAACCGCGACCCTGACTATGTGTTCTTCGTGCGAGAAACTAATAAAGCTCAATGAAGCAAAGAACAACATAGAGTTAGAGAGTAGGAATTGATAATTCGAAATGTCAAGCAAACGATTGCTACTTAAAGCTAAAGCTTGCTAATTAGAGGAAAAGAAATCACCATATTTGGAAAACTGGGGTAGCTTAGATACGTAGTTAGTAATCAAGCGCCTCTTATTGATTCAATTTATACTAATTAATCAAAATTAACTCGTTATTTTGTTTAAAGGTTTTGTGTTTTTTCCCTGCAAATTAACTAAAGAAGCTATGTATGCAAGTACGGATGAGGAATATGTGTTTGAATGGTCGATACTCAAAGAGAAAACAATTCCCTAAGTTAGTCCACTAATTAGAGATTAGGGTTAAAAGTTGGAATAATGAATCAGAGCTATACACGATTTTGTTTATTTGTGATACATGACGTGAGAGATGGGTATTTTAACGTTCATCGAAACTTTTTAAGAGGGATAAGAAAGCATTTTAAGTTCTTGATATGCTTCTAATTTCTTTATTATTGGTGTGTGGTCCTAAGGAAGTCCAAAGGAAATTTCAATATAATTTTCTTGTTGACAGGTTTGCAATTCTACATAGATAACTTATGGTGTACTTCTCTTCATGGTCTTTAAACGTGTAACTAATTCATTTTTTATCAAGAAAATTATTACGCGTTTAGAAACCTGGTTCAATTAAAATAAAAATAAAGGATCGTTATTAACTAATATATCTCAATGATTCTGATAAACCTACACATTTGAATATTATACTAAGCTATAGTCATTGAGTGACGTGCATGTATTGAGAAAGCATATGTGCATGTCAAATTTAATTATTAGTGCACCACCAATTCTTTGTTTGTGTGTATCTCTTCGTGTGCCTTAATTTGGTCATTGAACGAACCCACAATTAGGTTGCAAGTCGCAATAAGGTTACCGCCCATTGAGAGAAAATGCATGGGATTTGATAAGTCATAAGAGTGACACTCAATTCATGACATCATTCAACTAAGTGCCAATACTTCTAATCTCAAAAAATCATTACTAACAACAGAGTGTGAGTGTGCGTGTGTGTGTGTTAATGATGGCATTTTACACAATACATTATGCAAATTGCAAGTAATTGAGAAACTTCATAGCGTGTTTTAAGGGGGGCTACCCAATTAAGTACCCAACATGGATATAGAAAATGTCTTCTCCCCAAACACACTAGGACCACTGCTTCAATCACGTTCAAGACGCCAATTTATTCAATTATATGCCAGAATAAGATAGCTAAAGCACCTGTGCGTACTATTTTTTTTATTAGCAAATTAATTTTACTAATTATTAATTACCTCTACACACACATCATGTCTAAGATTTCATATAACAATTATATTTTATAACAATATATATAAAAGATTATTTTCCCTGTAATACTTTCAATAGCACTAGTTCATTCCATTTAGTGGAGATATCAGAACATATTTGACATCTTCAATTTAGTGGAGATATAAAACACATATGACCTCTTAAGAAAAAGTAATAAATA
The DNA here is from genome assembly GCF_003935025.1 of Abrus precatorius. NCBI lineage: Eukaryota > Viridiplantae > Streptophyta > Magnoliopsida > Fabales > Fabaceae > Abrus > Abrus precatorius. The sequence goes on along the minus strand of NW_020874428.1, from coordinate 32,506,470 downwards.
ATTTCAAATAAACTAAAATTTTAAGTGAGATTACTTTAAACTGAAGTATTTATCATCTAGAGAAAGGCTTTATTGTCCTATAATATTTTTATGATGTTAATTTTATATATACATTATATTAAATACAAAATAAATACCCCTAATAACTCGTAATTAAAATATATAAAATCAATACTTTATTTATTTAGTAATTGTAAGAATTTTAAATTATTTTATGAAGATAGCTAGAGAATGGTGAAGTGTTAGTTAGAGAAATGAAATTAAAATTAAAATTAAAACTATTTTTTATGCTTTAAAAATATTTAATACTTAATTTTCTTTTAAAACATTTAATAAATTGTATTAAATGTTCCTTAATTATTGACACTTTGTTAACAATGCCTCTATATTATGGTACTCCATTCTTTTATTTGACATTTAAAACAAACTATTTTTATTTATTCATTATTAAATGTTTTAAATAACATTAATCATTCATGCAATTCTTATTTTTTTTTACAAAGCCTGTGAGTTATAATGATTTAGGGTGGGTACAAGAATGGGTTATAAATGATATATATATATATATATATATATATATATATATATATGCATTGTTTATTTTTAAATATTTAATTTCAGTATTTTATACAAATACTGAAAAATACAGTTTTTTAGTAAAAAAATATAATAAATAAATTTTCATTTCTAATGTAGTTTAACATAATTTTTAATAAAAAAAATTTCATTTTCAATTATTTAACGAGTGTCTTTAGGATACTAGTAATCAAAATCCTTTTTTTTATCTGTAGAAATAAAAAAGTAATTAATTTTTTAAATTTTATAAAGATATATATGACTGAAAATAAAATAATATATTTAAAATGATGATGATTTTAGCCAATGAAGATTGAACTAATTGAAAAAAAAATTATTTGATAACAACATGAGTTCAAATCTCATTGTGCTAAACTTTTCTTATTAAAAAAATTATGATTTTAAAGCAAAAATTATCTTAAAAATAAGGGAATAGTTAAATTTGTATAGGAAAAGTTTCATCGTTACCTAGTTGACAAAGCATAATTAGTTTCAACTGCCAACAATTACTAAACATTATGCCACCTATTGCCCCAAAAACTAGCAAGCGTCAGAAAGTCATTAGCCACCATTAATTATGTAGTTAGTGTCATAATGGACATTATTATGAATAAAATTACTCGTTCTTTTCATTTTTTTATCAGTCCACTCTAAAAAATAACAGAGTAAAATATAATTAATATATTATTTTTCTAACTCAATTTCTAAATACGATTTCTCTACTAATTTTCTTTTATACATGATAAGTGTGTTAAATATTTAAAAATAACTAATATTATTTTAAATAAATAAATAATTCTTTAAAAATTTGAAGGTTTAATCAATAAAATTATTATAAACTATCAAAAACAAAATAAATAAATTACGTGAATTTTTTAATGTCAAATAATTTTTTAAAGTGATTATAGAACTTTATAAATATTTTAATTTTGATAACTAATATATTGTTAAATAGTTTAAATTTACTCTCTTACTTTCATATGTGTTACTGATTTTTCTATTTATTATCCTAATAATAATTAAAGAATTAAAAAATGTTCCATAATTAATGTCTTAAAAATATTAATAAAAAATAAAAAAATTATTTATGTCAATTTAGTTTTTTCATAACTTTTAATCTAATATTTTAACCAGTGTTGTTTACCTGATATGTTATTGCTGAATAGTTATTAGGTGTTAAAATAAAATTAATAGTACAATAACTGATATACTAAAAAAAGGAATCGTAGAAAGAGTGAATAAGTTGTGAGTAAGGAATGAGAAATTGAAAAACTAAACTAAAATAATTATTCACTTAGATTTAAATATATATTTTGACTATGAGCGAGGAAGTCAGCACATCATTCTAATCTTTGTCTGTTTTATGTAAATAAAAGGTAATACGATTATTTGCACCTTTTTGGGCACGTAAAAGACCACATGACCTCAAATACTAAATTGTTCCCACTGAAAACTTTTGTATGAAGAAAATGATTTTCATTATCCAATTGAGTTTAAAATTTCTTATATAAAATTTGTTCAGAAAAATTACTTTAACTATGTAATTTTGTGAATTATTACTTTTCATTTTACTAATTTGATTTTATGTAGTATAATCAATTAAATAATAAACACTTAGTTACTACATAGATTGATATACAAAGATAATTTGACGAAAACGTTGAACAAGAGTTGGAGGGTCATTGCATTGCTCATCGACCCTTCAAACCTGATTAGGTGGGACCCCGTTTCCCATTGTGCAAGATTTTAGATTGATATATCTTGCGACTTAAGCAAACTCTCTATTAACACTTTTTTCTTTACACATAAACTTTGACTTTTGTTCATCTCATGTGCTTACCAATTTATTTATAAATTCCAATATGAATCCATAATTTTTGTTTTCAAGTTTATATAGCTTAAAAACATAGTACCATTTTTCCTTCTTTATTTTTTTTACGATATACTTTTCTTATACGCCATAAAAGCTTCCAAGACCCACTCAAATAAAGAGATCAGGTGACAACAAGTCTTCTGAGAGAAAAAAGAAGGAAACAAACCATAAACAATGAGCCTGGTCACCAATCATTTGGTCATCCCTTTCATCACCCTCCACCAACTCCATTTCATCGCAATTGAGTTGAATAATAACAACAATTATTAATTTTCCCGTTATATCATGCACAGCTTAGTGTTTAATTGATTTAAAATTGTATAAATTAATCTAAGTTTTATTAAAAATATGACAATGAATTCAATAGTTATAAAATAAACAAGTTCTCAGTGGTGTGAAAAGCGCCATTGCTGCATGGAAAAGATTATCCTTATTGAATAGTTCAGCTCATTGAACCTAATTTTTTTAACTCTTTTAATTTGACTCAGTGGTTTTATATAGTAATATATTGAATGACAGAGAGAAAAGGGGTTACCCCAAAAATTGTGTTCATTTTCAATTCCAATTCTACAGACGCATGTTGATTGCTGAGGTGACCACTGCACCGAGAAAGTTGGTCAACTATGTGAAAACAATGAATCAAACATTGATATGATCCTAATTGAGATTTGATTGAGCAATTTGCATGCCCCACTCAAACTTGGCTATCTTGTCCTCGTTGCAATGCCAGTGGCGCAATTCACAAGTCCCGTTATATTCCAATCTATAAATTAGGTAAATTCCATATTGTTTATACACTATAAACTCAACTAATTCAATCTATCAATTTACCTATATGTGTATGCTTGAATGGTTCCGTTATTATTCATAGTATTCCACTCTTGTTACACCCCCACTATTTATCAAAATTTTAAATATAATCGCTTCAATTAAGATTAAATTAAAATTTCAAATTATATTTGTAATTTTTAAAATAATTCAAGTTGATATTTTAAAATTCATATTATTCCTTGTTATAAATTCTTGTTGTATGTCTTAAATCAAACTCAACTTCTTCTCACTCAATATTTACACAAGTTATTCTTCTTAGATCATGAAATCAATTAAAATTATTTTTATAAAAATTGGAATCACAATGTGCATTGGGAATAAGCAAACAAGTTTAACGTAAGAAGATTAGATCGATTTTTTTTTAAAATTTAATTCAAAAGAAAAAATCTGTGTAAGTTTTATAAAAAGTATGTTGATTATATTTTTAGTTAATAAAACATAGGACATGCTAAGAGAAGAAATTTAATAAATGAAATTTATAAATTAGACATATCTGTATGACTTAAAATTAAGATTGAGTAAACTTTAATACTATATTAGAAAATCATGTTTAACTCATTTTAGAAAGGCAATTTAAAAATATATTGTTCAAATATTAGAAAGAGTATTTGAACTATATTTTTAATTCATACGAGACATCTCTTAATATAGTGTTTGGATGAACAACTTTCTTTCTCTATTTTTGTTAGCAATATTTTACTATTATTAGATCATATATCTTCATAATCATATAAATTAACTAATTAACAATATTTAGTAAGAGTATGTAAAAGTTAATCTTAATCATATCATTGTACATGAATGATCAAGATCATTTCGCGTTCGACATTTCCTTCTTTGCGGTTAAGGTAGCGATTTTGGGTAACTATCTATTTTAATTATAAGATTGAGATTACTTTTTATGAGCTTATTTCTCTTTCGCACTTATAAAGATTAAATTTAATAATTAAAATATAAAATATAGTTTCACTCTATGTATACATATGATTTGATGAAGTTTTAGTGATTTATTTTTTTATTTTATGTTTTAAAATGATTCTTATCATCAAATTAAAACATTAAAATTAAATATATGTCATGTTATAACTGAGAGGTAATAAGAATGTTTTAAAAAATAAATTTACAAATATCAAAGTCAACAAAAAATTTTAAAATGAAAAAAATGATATATATATATATATATATATATATATATATATATATACACACACACACACACATAAACTATAAATAAATTTAAAATTAAATTTCAAATGAAGAATAATTTAAAGAACTAAGTTGTTAATTTATTCAATAATTTTATATAAATGAGATATTTTGTTATTATGATATTCTCTCTTTCTGTCTCTGATACTTTTTTGGTGGATTTTTCTTTTTCTTTTTGAAGGAAGAAAGGAAGAGAAGAGAGGGGCATCATCCTTCGTTCCCACGTTGGGTAAAACACAAAGCAGCTGATATCGTGTCTTAGGTAATGCGAGTAATAGCCCATAATCTCTTGGGAAGATATGGACCGAAAAAAAAGGCCATTAAAGGGATTGTATAGCCCAGCATGACAAAATGATAGGGTCGGGGAAAATGTCTTACGCTCAAGTCCATTTTATTTTTCCTTTTTGCATTATATGATAGTCAATATTAAAATATAAGAGTTATGCAGTATTTTTAAAAATTATATAATTTTTAAATTAATCATGTAACTATAATTAACTTTGAATATTGATTATCTATATATGATTATACAACTAAAAGTCATTACATTCTTTACTTTAAAATCACAATCGAATTAAAAATGTGAAATCAACAATACTATTTTCTATATTGAATTGATTATATAGAGTACATTTTAGAAATACACTTGATTAATCTAACGATAAATCCTGTAGATTTAGCAATGAACATATAACATCGATAACTTTTATATTAACTTTTTTTTACCTGATTGTGTAATAAAGTACACTGTTCCCTAGTACCTGAATAATTAATCTCATGGAAATATCCAGAGGGATACCGCAGGAAAAAAACAACTTTTCCATTATCTCAATGACAGAATGTTTTAATGAAAGAAGGCAGGAAGGTCTTTTTTTCTCTCTTGCTTCCCCCTTTCAGAAAGTAAACTCCTTGAAAGAAGGAACATACAAGTCAACTCCTTGAATTGGTTTGGTGAAAAACAAGAGTGGCATAAATTAGCTCATTCCAGGCATCAGGTACACCAGGAAGACACCAATGGCTGCAATCTTGCCGCCTTGTGGAGACTTTCTTTCCACCCATTGTATTCTTGCCAAAGACAGATGGGTGGCCATCCTTGCGGAAATTTGTCAGTCTTGTCACATTTAATAACTTCACTGGAACCTTCATTCCTTGGATCACTTCCTCCACAATCTTCATTTTCAAAGGATAGTTATCAAGGATGGACCCGTTGAAAACCGGTTCGGTTTCACCATAACATGACCCGCCTGAGTCCCAGTCCCCACCTCTGTCAATGATTCATGAGCAATATGATACGGTTGAAAGAACAGTTAGTTTCTTATGTTTTTCTTTCCTCCAATTATGATGAAATAATAGGCTCTAGATTTCTTCTACTTCCACATAACACAAAAATGCATTGATACCTGAAATGGGCAGAAGAATATCCGCGATAGTAGACAATCTGTTTTTTTGGATTGATATTGCCATCGATCCATTTTGCCCAGGTCTTTATAGCCTTTCTGTATGCCTCAACTGCATCAAATTTGGGATATAGATAATCACCTTCTTTATAGTAATTTATCCTGCACAAATCAGACAGTGTCACTTTTTTTGCTAGATGTTTTTTATTTTAATTATGAATATTTTTTTCATAGACAACTTGTTAATTTCAAGGAATGAAAGACAAACCAACTCATAGCAGTGAATAAAAACTAATTTAAGAAAAATGGGAAAGTTAAAAAATTGACCAGATAAATAAGTTAGATAAAAGGGTGCAACTTTTCTGAAGAATAACTTTGGAAGTGTAGTGTTCCTAGTTGCTAAGAGGAGTTTAAAATTAAAGGTCAACATTCTTGTGCAGCAAACAATTGAATGTACTCTTTAATTAATTAACCAAGTTAGAGTTTAATAAACATAGGGGAAGCAAACAAACACACACAGCGAGTTTCCAAAATTGATTGCATACAATTTCAATGCATAGATCAATCAAAATACAAAATAAGTGCGTCCTAACCCTCGAGCAGTTTTGCCATGAGTCCACCAGTGGCCAGTATTGAAAACAAGAATGTCAGCCCTCTTCCAGCGGCCAGATGTCTTGTCAATTCGATCTATTGATAATGTAGGATTTGAGCTCCCTTGTCCATTAACACGAACTCCTTCCTTCACTAGGAAATGAGATCTCACAAATTCCACTGAAGAATTATAGTCCTGTCCAAGTGTTCCAAAATCTTAGCATAACCAACTGCAGTCTGTCCATCCACATTTTCTTGATACAGGAAAATGATGCAGTCCAGCTGGCCTGATCATTTTGCATGCAGATTTCACACAATTATACAAATTCTGTACTTTATAAGAAACAATGAAGTTCTAACTTCTAAGAAAGATGAAATCATTTTCTGGAAGAGGAAAAGAAACGACAGCACCAGCTAGATTTATATTTGCCAATGATTTGGATTCAAGCCAATCAGACCTTGAAGAGAAAAATTTACAAAGAAGTTGAATAAATGAGAAAAAAAAACCGTTTTTTCTAAGAGAAATATAAAACGTGACATTTCATTGGTGCTTAGAAATTAGAAGAATATAAATAAGAAGGAAGAGAAAATTTGACCACAAATTTAAAAACGTAGTAGCCTCTTCCTTTTGTTATTTTGTGTCCATGTATCTCATACATTTTGCTCTTATTGTGCAGGCCTTCACGTAGTATGCACAGAATGGACTCAAATTGGTTCCGGTTCATAGAATCTCCGACCAGCATCAGTCTTTTACCTTTCAGTCTCACCAAAAAGTCTGTGGCATTAAACCTAGGAGTAACATTTGAAAGAAGTCAAAGAAACAGATATGAATGGTTAATTTTCCAGTCAACTACAAAAAAGATGAAAAGTAAAAGATAGCTGTTTGAAAAACACAGTAGCAACTATATGCGATTAACTGTTTCGCCACACTAGAGTGAAGGAAATGCCTGTAGTCAACACAAAAAGTTGAACATCTAACCAGAAAAAATTGCAAGATACAGCCAAACCATTGTCTGAAGGTCTAACCAATAATAACAGCAGGTTGTAGTGTTCAACTATATTACAGAGAGAAGCTATAAGTAAGTATGCCATACTGAACAGGATTGATCATTTCCATTTCTCGACCAAAGAAAGAGCACAACTCTTTGCATGACCAGCAAATAGTATTTTTAAATTGATATGTGGAATAATGAACAACAAAGCATGCCACTCCCCGCTCCAATCGCATTTAAGATGCCAAAAGTATGCATGACGATTTATAGCTATACTAATATGCGCAACAGCTCAAGTACCCACATTGAGATGATACAAATGAGATGGTCAAAACTCAAAAGTTATACAAACTAAGAAGGGAGAGAAGAATTGAGTTGCCTTTCAGCAATTGACACAAATAATTGAAGAATTACAATGCAAGGATATGTTTCCACAAGGATATGTTTCTTTATATGTCAAGTTGAGTTTCCACACGTCATTAACAGAAGATACGTAAAATGTTCCCACAAGTTTGGTAACATTTCCATAAAAAATGGCTACCAGGAACCATGTTGCCGTAATTTTCAATTTGGATGAGCATGGTTTGAACATCCATAACAAGTTTATGTGTGGAAAAGCAAAGCTTCTCAAACTCTCTAAATTAAACCAAAATACTCGAATCCTGTTTATATAATAATACCTTGGAAGATCGCAAGCGTGAGGCTTCCATCGCCAATTGGTGTAGAGAGTATCGACTCTACCGTTGATTTTGCAATCATAAGCCTCGTCCACGTAAGGGCAAGAACCTGGTTGGTAAATAGGGTAATTTTCATCCTTCACCCACGTCCCCGTGAACAAATCACAGTCGTTCCAATTCAATACTTGAGCATCACCCGCATTCTCAACCGTTTCCGTTTCCGTTTCCGTAACCGTTTGGGTACCAGATTCGTGGTCGGTGACGTCGTTAATGTCGGGGACAGATGGGGGTTGTTGGGTCGTGGTGGTAGCGGGAGAGGAGAGTGGTGGCGGTGGCGGTGGTGGTGACGGTGACGGTAACGGTGACAGTGGGGGCGGAGAAAGAGGTTGGAGTTGGAGATAGAGATCTGAGTGGATGGATGGAGGAGGGTGAAAAGTAGTTCTGGTAATGAAGAAGAAGAAGATGGAGAGAAGGATCAATGCGAGGAAGAAGAGAGTGGTCACTGTGTAACGATTCTTGTGAGATAGGGAAAGCATGTTGAGGGAGTGAGAGAGGTTCCTTCCTCAAATTCAAACATAACATGCATTTGCATTTCCTTCTTTGTGGATAATCAATCTGTTAATCATTCAACAACATAATTACACCAACTGAGAATATTTTCACCCATTTATTAATTCGTTAATCATTTGTTTATATATACAAACATTCACTCTGCAACTATCATTCACACCAAATCATCCTTCATTTCGGGTAACTGTCCCTTATATGTATATTCAATCAATCAAATCTATTATAAAAAATATCATTTTAATTATTTAAATTTAAAAAAATTTAATTCAAAAATTTAATTACTTACTCTTAGTACTACCGAGTAGGCATGTATTAAAGATATATTTAAAAAATTATAAAAATAACTTATAATGTCTATAATTTTGTAATATATTTTAATGAATTTATAAATTTATTTTAATTTATTTTATAACTAAATTTATTATGTAAAATATTATTCAATTTTTTAATAAATATTTAATTAAATTGTATATATAATTTCGGTTTAAAAAAATAAGCCTTTGAGGGAAATTGAATTACTTAACTCGAATTCAGGCCAACGCAAAATGATTATAATACTAATTTCATCAATCGATATATTAATTTTCCGTAAAATGCAACCTTGCAATTTCTTTGGGTGATATATTAATTTCATGGTGTGAAGCCAGTTCGTTTAATTTCTGTATGCAACTACATACTCTTTTTTTTTTTTTTTATCACGTGTTAATTTAGTTTAAAATTGAATTTACATATTATTAATATATATATAAATTAATTTAAATTATATATTATATTGAAATTATATTTTGTATTAGAAAGTGTGAGAAATAATTTTTTAATTGATTTTCAAACAAGTATTATATCAATTACTACATACGGTTTTATTTTTACCTGACAGTAAAAGGGGAAAAAAAATGTAACAGTGACAATGAAATTTAAACTTTTGACTTTATGCAACACATTCAAACCCTATATATATATATATTTGCTATTAAACTTTTGTAAATTTTGTTCTGATGAACCAAAACATTTATCATTAATTAAAAATTAATGACTTAAATTCTAATTGCAAAATAATTTTTGTCATTGCAATTACCATTTTTTTTTTCATTATTGTATTTTCGTTTTTTTTTAATATGAAAATTTTGTTTTGGTCAACTAATCTGAAATATGTGATGGACATTGCTTCTAATAGCTCTTAACCCACTGTATTGAGCCGACCCAATCTAGCTGGCCCAATTCACTAAAATGTTCGTTAAATCAATCCAAACCTTTTTGACAAAGGAAAAACTTTAGGTTTAATATGTTTGATTTGCTTCTTAACGATATTTTTTCAAATCTTTGATTTAATCTATGCTTTCTATTCATTTAATTTGAAGCATTTGTGATTTTAGTTTTACAAGTTCTTTTAACTAGTTAAATTATTTACTTTAAGAATTAAGTAATTTGATCTCTTAATTAATTTTCTTTCATTTAAATTTTTTTGTTTATTCAGAATTTTATAAAATAAATCTATTGAATCATATAAAATTTTTATTTAATTCAAAATTCATCAATCAAAATATCAAATTTTATTTAAATAAAATTAAACTTAAAATTAAAACCAAAAGCTTAATTTAAGCAAGGATCAAAATTTTCCATATTTTTGTTTTTATTTTCTTGTAGAAAAATATTAAAATGGAAATTTTTCTTCAAATGGATAAAATTTTAAAATAAAAAATCATTAGTTAAAATTGTAATCAATATTGAAATTGATTGACATTTTAAAACAATATTTTTAAAATGATTATTTATGCTATAAAGGTAGCTTATTTTGATAGTAAATTTATTAGGATGATTGAAAAAAGTATTTTGATAAATTCTAGCAAGAAGTTTATTAAACGAGCTGAAAAAAAAAATAAAATAAAAAATATATATATATATATATATATATATATATATATATATGTATGTATGTATATTGTTGTAAGTTATCTATAAACTCTTTCAAACAATTCTTGAAAAAATTATAGAGAAGCATTTTCACAAAAAAGAAAAAGAAAAAAATTTGAAATAAGGTAAAAAAACAGACACACATTTTGAAAATTTAAACTTATCTCATTAATTTGATTTTATGTATTATTAATGTAAATTTTAATAATATTTTTAAAATTTGTCAACCACTGTTCATATTTATTTAATTTTATTATTTTAAATGAGTGTTTTTCACCTTTATGAAAAGACGATTGTTTCCTTTAAAATAATAAGACTTGCATTATGATATATGACTTGTCCTAAAATTTACTTTTGTCCCAATCCTAATATACTTGCATTCTTACCTCCTTGTTTGTTACTCATTTTACCTTTTACATATATATAACTTATAGTACCTTAAAATCTTGCAACTTGCATATTATAACGTGTTTATACTGATAAAAACTTATATATAAAATGTTTATATATTAATTATTGATGTATTTATCCGACATTTTGATACATATGATGTATCTGACTATCCATACTGGTATATCTACAATTTTACGAGGCTCACCCATTATGGGTCACATCGCTGACCTCTGCACCATTTGAAGGTGAGAAGGAGAGGGTTGGACAAGATATAGATATAGATATATATATATATATATATATATAGAGGTAACTAACGTTCATGTTTTAACAGAAATGGCCGGCTTTAATGAAGCACCAACTGTCGTTTCATAACTCCCGCGTTCCCATTAACATATTCATATTCTCAGGTTGATTCTGTTGCTTAAGAAGGGAACTTATATATAAATATTATGTAATGTAGTGTAATAACACAAACCAAAACACTTGCAACTTGCAACCCCACATCACTTCCATCGTTCATTCAATCAAAACTCTCACCCAACAAGACGTGCTTCAAAAGCAAACATTGATTCAATGCATGCTACAGTCAAAACCACCCATTTAATTTTCCTGCAACCTCTTTTTTTTTTTTATCGATGAGTGTCAGCTTTTCAAGTATGGTCCTCAAATCAAGCACCACGTGCTGAAGCTCCTCCGAAGAAGAATTTCTCTAATCCCAAGTGGGTTTTAGAATTAGAGTTTATGTATAGGCGTCTTTTGTTATTGTTAGTAGCTAGGTTGCCACTGTCTAAGGAACAGAATGTTGGGCTTATAGCTCTATATTTTACACATCATTTATGTTCAAATTCCATTGGGTTTGAATAAGCTACACATTGTCAAGTAGAATTGAAGTCAATTAATGAGGTTTGGTGAAATTTCTGACCAGAGAGATGTGATGTATCAAATTCAAAGGTCTTTTACTGCATATCCGAGGTACCATAGTTAATGTCCCATTCCTAGCCATAACCCCCTCTTATTATACTCATCTCTTTCCCTCTCTTATTCACTAATATCATCAGCACCAATTCCTTTTGCTCTTACTTTCCTCTCCCTTTCTCTCCTTCTCTGGTCGCTTTTCTAATCTGTTGTGGCTCTTAATCTCTTTTATCCCCTCTTCTGAGTCAAACACTTGTTTTTACTGCTTGCTGCTATTTTTGAATTAAACTTAATTAGCTTGTTGAGATGAGAATACCAGAGCTTATGCTTGTGTTGTGGCTTTTGCTGTGGGCTTGTATTGGGTCCAACACCGTGGCAAGAAAGACCGTTCTTGTTAGCAATTTGTTTGATGGAGCAAAGAAGAAGAAGCATGATGATCACATTCACAAATGCAACCCCAAAAGACACTTTTCTTGCTATGATAACAACACTACGTCATCAGATGACAAAAGACTGGTTCCCACAGGTCCAAATCCATTACACAACAGGTAGAAATTAGAATCATATATCAGCTCTGCGTAGCAAGACATCGCCATGATCTCTCTTCCATGAAGTGATGTTTCTGTTTCTCTATGTTTCTGAAATTACTCGATTTCTCTGTTGAATTCCCCCCCTCCCCATTTCTTTTGTTTTTGGCTTCCCTTTTTATTTAGTCTTGTAAATGAATTATTGAATGGTTTCTATGGCACCATCGTTACGGATAGCTAGCTACCTTAAATTGTAGTTTTATATGTGGGCACAGAAACAGGCTCGTATGTAAATGACGCAACCATTTCCATGTTTGTGCTGCGTGTTTAAGCTCCACTGCCATGATCCAAAAAGTTGATATTGTTTTATCCCTTTTCTTCAATGGGAGCACTGCATTATAGATATACTATCACTATTTTTATTTATTTATATAACAAAAAGCTTATTCTTAATTATCTTATTTACTTAAGCAAAAGTTTCAATTACGAGTAAAAATTAAGTTACTATATGAATAATTTTGATGAGTTATTTGCTTAATAACTTTTATAATTGTTAAATTTTATTGGTTCAATTTTTAAATAAAACTATATATTTATGTTGATCATTTATATCAATTTTTAAATAAATCAAATATTCATAAATATATAATTATATAATTAAAATTTAATTATATTTTAAAAATATATATTAGACGTGAAAATAAAATTATCTAAAAAAATATTAATTAATTTTTATTTGAATAATATTTTACATGCTAGATCAATTTTAAAAAAAATAATTCAACGATTAAATTGATAAAATTTAATAAAAACTTACGAAAGGTAATATTTGTCAGAGTCATTTCTATGGTAAATTATTATTTTTGAAGTAAAATTAATTCTTTCTCATGATATATTATTATTTCTTTATTAATATCTTTTTACCTATGTATAAATTTTAAATATAATGAATAAAGTATTCACATTAATTAAATAATCTAAGTGATGAAGAAAAATCCATTGATAAAATAATTAAATTTTTTGTTATATATATGTATATATATTATTTTTACATAACATGTTGAATGGATGAAATGGGTGAAAAGGAAATAGAATAATGAGAGAAGGACAAAGTAGAACTAAGTACGTATATTCGAGTGGGGCCTGAATGTGATTCATTGGTTAAAAAGAGAAATGATATGATCGATAAGGTGCATTGCTAATGAAGAAAGGACATTGAATGAGTGTCGGGGGAGAATTTAATGTGGTGCCTGTGACTGTGGGTTATCATATATCTGCCAATGCCATGCACTATTAATTAGAAGAGTGAGCTTAACACACAAAAGTCATTTTGCTTTTGTCTCTGTCTCTTTGTTTGTATCCCCTCAAAAGCTACTTTTTGACACAAACCATGGTGCTTTTCCATTCTTGTTTACGGTCTCTTTCTTTCGTTGTATATCTCGAGATTATCTTATGCACATTCAATTGTATTGTATGCATCGTCTCATCCCTTTAGGCAATTCAAAAGAGTCATAAACAGAGCAATGGGTATGCCGTATTAAGGAGAGAGAATACTCTAAGTCATTGCCTTCTTCCTTTCTTTTTGTCTCTCTCACTCACAATTCTATTGTATCTTGTTTTATGGAAGCTTCGGAAATATGAAAGGAGAAGAGAGGACTAAGATTAGTGAGGTGTGAATGTGATGTTGAATTATTGGGACTAGCTAGCCAGGGAATCACTTGGTTATCACTCTGTATTTCAGCTATTTTACAAGTAACGTTACTCTTGCTTAAAATTCTCACCACACTTTTATATAACATTTGTTTTTTTTTTTTTTTTGCATTTTTTTTATCTCTCTTTATCGTAAACAGTGTTGTGAAAATTATAAGAGTAACATTTTTTGTTTTTAATCAGATGCATGACATCGGACTTGGACTTTGTTTTTTTTCTTAATATAATTAACAAAAATATTAGTGTAGTTTTATCAACCGACATGCGAATGAGTTCGAAATAAATTTTACTATGGTGTTACAAGGTTAATCCAAATTTTCTCTCATCCTTTACACTCAGCACTTGATCCATTTTTCTTTTCTCGTTTCGTAAAAATTCGCACTGAATTACGTTATATGAACTAGTACTTCTCTTTTATCAAAGAGATAAGTAGGTTATCCCAAGTTATATGTTACTTATCAAATTAATATACACGTAGTAGCATTTGAAAAATAATATGTTAATATTTTAGCTATTTTCGTATAACAATAAAAATAATATTTTTAATGAATTTCTTGTCATAATATCAATGATTGGTATTTTAATCAGTAATTCTAATTCTAATTCTTATTTCCTAAAAGCGGTGCCAAAATTTTGATAAAAATATTTACCAGTCAGCAACTATGCTATGTTGACCTCTCACTGCATTCGATATATAAAATTACATTGATTTATTCACCAGTTAAAAATATGAGCTTTCACTGTTAATCATGGTTAGTTCAATTCATAAATTCTGTACAAAAAATCAGAAGTTCAACGGGTTTTTTAATATGTGTATAAAGATACATAACAAAAACTGTTATATATTAATTTTTTATTAAAATTATACAATATTATTAAATTCAATGTATTAATAATATCAAAATACTATTTTTTTAATAAAAAAATATTATTTATATTTTTTTATTAGACACACATGAAAAATTATACAAGTTTTTCGTAAGTTTATGCGTGATTTTGAGTACACACAAATTATTAACCCTTGTAAATATAGACATTAAGTTTGGAAAGTATAGAATACTATTAACTCGTAAGGAAAACCTCTTAAATTAAAGATTTGTATTTGTCTATACACTCGTTGAAGCAATTTGTTTAGGCTAATTAGAGCAACACTTATCACGAGCCTTACTGCAAAAATTAACTTAACAGAACTCTCTCCTAAAGGATATATACCCTTTTCGCAACTAAAGAAGAATTTGTACCAATATTAATTATTTGTGAATATTTATGAAGTGAGTTATAAACACAAAATTTTGACAAGTATTCATTCCCGTATCTATACACCTTGAAGCAAATAAAATACATACTTTGTCCTAATGTTTGGATTTTAGTTAGAACTTTCAAACCGTGGATTGAGGCTTTCCTAACACTGATTGGATCATTCTTCCGAGGACATGGGTTCTCATTTGACAGAATAATTGGATCATTGGTCTTCAGATACTGGTGCTTTACGTAGGAAAGCAGAATCACTGGTCACTGGAGTTGTGAAAGTCTCGGATATGTCTCCCCAAGAGTGGTTTTCATCATCCATTATGCGCCTTCGATCAAGGAAGGCTGGTCTTGATGGTGTTTTAACCATTTCAACTTTGAATGTTAACAGTGCTACGATCTCTGACATGGCTGGTCTCAAATCTGCATGTGCTTGAAGGCATAAGAAGGCTACGTGGAATGCTTGCATAACATCCTTTTCTACCAACCCATCTTCTATCAGCTTTGGATCCACAATCTCCATCAACATTGACTTCTCATAAAGTTTCCATGCCTGTAATGAAGATTTATTACTCCATGCATTTTAATCCTTCTGGGAAAAATGGTACACATAATAATTTAAAATACAGTTTTTTAATCGGAACCCAACAATAGTCCACCATAAGAATATACGTGTATACTATGTTTTTATTAGAAATAATAGGATATAAAAAAAATCTAATGGATTGATAATATTAATATTAATACTATAATTTTTAATAAAAATGGTAGAAATGTAAGATTTTACATATTCAGGGAGGTATTGCATTTCTGATGATAAAGTAAGATCTGTGTTTTTCCTGCAACTGATGATTTCAAGCACAAGAACTCCAAAGCTATAGATATCTGCTTTTTCGGACAGTTCTCCTCTAATGGCATATTCAGGAGCAGTATAACCTCTGACCAAAAAAGACAAGAAAGATCATCAATAGAAAACTTGGCTAGAAATAATTGCGCTGCTTGTAATGAATTCGTGTATCTCTGATTCAAATCATTAGAAAGTGACATTATCATATTTTTGATAAGAAGTTATAAGAGAACTTACACATTAAGAATATAAAACACCCTTCATGAGGTTCCTTAATTAACCATGCAACCATTCTATGGCATGGGAAAGTACTTGTGGAGCATTATGTTAATTATGTGGTTCATTTTATTGCAACAATTCTTACATTCATTTGATTTATTAAAGTAAATAACAATTGAGGATAAACTCTTTAGGTGTTTATACAGGAGTCAAAAATCATAGGCTTGATATGCTGCTAAAGGTGATTGTTTTTATCATATTGGTTGACGTGTCTCCAACCATTAAAACTCAGCAAAACAGAAAAATTCAGTATTCTTTGTAATTGGCAGCACTAATCATGATTAATACCTTACAATATGAATGATGAACATGATTAGGAACATGATTAGCACTAAAACTAGTGATGGGTGCTTTTGAGGAGTATCATTTGAATAAAGGACTTACAATGTTCCCGCGAACTGAGTGCTAAGGTAAGCTTGGTCTTCAGGGAAGAACCTAGCTAGCCCAAAGTCTCCAATCCTCGGCTGAAACTTCTCATCAAGAAGAATGTTACTTGCTTTGATATCTCGGTGAACAATTCTTAAATGTGAATCCTCGTGGAGGTATTGCAATCCCCGGGCTACTCCAAGAATAATTTGGAATCTAGTGCTCCAATTCAGAAATTGATCACTCTTTCCTGATCACATGATCATCCAAAGTGGGAATTGTTTTTTAGGAAACTACTTTTACCAATAACTACCATGCACTTATTTGACATGTAATAAACACAATGCTGATCAAATATATGAAAACAAATCAGGGATACCATGTATTAAGAGGTCCAAACTTCTGTTCTTCATGTATTCATACACAAGTATCCTTTGGGGTCCATCTGTGCAACATCCAAGAAGGCGAACCAGATTTTTGTGTTGGATGCTTGTGATCATTCTCACTTCTGCCAGAAATTCTTTTTCTCCTTGTTGAGATTTGTCAAGAGACAATTTCTTGACTGCAATTAGCCTTCCATCTGCCAACTTTCCCTGTCAAAACACAAGCAATTTAGGATCTTAACCTTAATAGGAGCACATCCATCTTTTGACACCCCAGTAAATGCTATAAATATTTAGTTCATATCAATTTATCACATTTTGTACTACCTACTAAAAATTTGATATTATCATAGTTACACAGATGCGTCATGATAAAGATATTGTGTTCCCAAATATCAACAAACTACTCAAAATTGTCGATCAAAGCAAGCATGACTAGATTTAGTACCTATACCTTATAGACAGGCCCAAATCCTCCACTTCCAAGAAGATTTCCGGGATGGAAATTTTTAGTCGCCCTCCTCAATGTATGTAAACCAAAGTAGCTAATTGTCCGAAGGTTTCCACTAAAAAACTCCATGGACACGGATCCTGCACAATACGTGTAGGAACTTCAATAGGGGTCTTACAATGATATGATGCATACATGAATTTAAGTGTCAAATTTCTTTGAACTACCTGGCTGTTGTATAGTTGGGACTATCATCTTCATCACCTCTGCTGATTCAATTTATTTCCCAAATGGCAAGTGCAAAGCACAAATAACATAAGTGTGATCATTATAAGCGCAATCAGCAAAATTAAACAAATATGCTGCAGTCATAGATAATTCAGATAGTAAATATATTTCTTTTTATGTTGTGACTTTAATTGTGATGCTTTCTCCAAATTACCATGCTGCTGACTTGTTGGAGCTGTCTTCTCCATCAACGCTGTTGGCCTTTTGATACGCTTCCGAAATATAAACACAAGAATCACCAATAAGATGAGCACTGCAATCCCTCCAAGAATGATGAACAGAAGTGTTCCAGATTCGTGGCGCGACAAGGAGCTCTGTGGATCCACAGGAGATGAAGGAGGTTTCTCTGCAGTCAGTTGATCACAAGACTTCATCATCATTGTTTCAAGAAATAAGAAAATGATAATTCTGAAAAGGCTAAAAGATTTATTTCCTACATCATATTCTAATGCCTTGATTTTCACTGTGAGACAAGCATTGATTGCAATTGGACAGTGGTAACCAAGCTATAAAAATAGAATAAACATGAATGATGCACATGATGTATGAATTGTCAATCGTTTATGTAAGGTAAGTGCAAATAGAAAGGTGAAACATTGAAACATTAAACCTTGGAGTACTCTTCGAGGCATGGTTGGGGACAAGCATTCTGGTTGAAATTGAACTTGAACCATGTCGATCAATATTACCAAGGCCAAATATGAGTTCAATATTGCTATGTGGTTTTGTATTTACTAATTCTTTGTTGTTGTCAATTGATGCGTTGGAAAACAAAAAATGGAACTTGGAAAAGCATTCTATTCTAAATTCTAATTTCTAAGGGTGTCCCATAGAATTGATCGAAAACAATGTAGTAATAATATTGTCGGATATTTCAATTGGGGGACATTATAGATGCGGTCGAATACAAAATTAACATGTAATATTTGTCTACTCTTTGATTGTTAAGTTATAAAAAAAATAAAAAAGTGTGAGAGGGATTCACTTTAATTTTCTCTATCACTGTGACAAGTTGGAGCACTTTCAAGCTTGGTTTGAAACATTCTCAGTTCATTCTTTTGTTCCCTTCTAAATTTCTAATGCCGCCTTGTCTTGCCACATGTCACTTTCTGGGTCCGTGATAGTTTCTCTCTTCCCAGTTACCACCGATGGACCCGTAGGCCCCACTTTTTTGTATTTATTTATTAATTTAAGAGCCCAGGCCCAAGGCTCGTCATGCCAATTCCTTCTACCCTAATTTCCTTGGAATTAATATTTTAACATAAAAACTTATAACATAATTCTTAAGTTTTTATTTTAAATTATTTTTTTATTTTTTTATACTTCTATCAATCTATTAACAATTTAGATCTTATACATCAAGTATATAGGTTAAAAAAATGTAGTTTCTGATTAAAATAATAAAATAAATATTAATACTTTTTATATGGTCGGTACTTCTTTTAAGATAAATATATTATACAAACTTTAATTTAATATTACAATGTAAATAAATATGTAATTATCAAACATGGATTTTTAAACGAAATATAATTCTAAATAAATTTTATTAAAATGTTTTTTATTTTTTAAGTGTATGTATTTTGAGAGAAGAAAAAGACAAAAGAAAAGGAGAAAAATTAATAAATTTAATAACTAATATGATAGAAATAAACAAATTAAAAAAATTAAAATGTATTTAAAAATTAAAACATAGTGACAGATAATAATTTAAAAAATATTAATGATATAATTAAAATTATGTCAAATATTATCAAATGATAAAATCAGAATCTACGTTATAAAATAAAATAAAAAACACATGACTTAATTACAAAATTGTAAGTCAAATTCAATAAATATGGAGCAAAACTCATTAATGTGAGTTTTAACAAATTTAAAATAATAACTTTTAAATAGGTGTTTTAAAAAAATTATGTATTCTTAACATTTTTCCTTTACATATGTAAATTTTATATTAATTTTCAAGCAGCGTTCATAAAAACCATGCATGCATCCTTCACTTGTCATTCAGACTGATGTTTCTCTTTTCTTGTTAATATTCGACACATCATAAGTAAGCATTTCATTATATCAATATGAATCACATATTTAACTCAATTGTGTCATTTGGTATACCACATAATAATTTGAACTATATTAATAATCTATAATTGAGTCTCTTAAATATTGTGATTAAGATTTAATTCTTATATATTGATTAAAAGCCTTTGATTGATGCATTAAAAAATCATTTAAATCAAAAAGGAAAAATCACACGTTTTTTAACATACATAATTCCTTTTGCTTTAAATTTTACACAAAATAGTATTAAATCAAAACAAGATAATGATAAAAGTGTGGTTGTGGACAATAATTGGTAAGGATGATAAAGTTTATGATTTTTCTTAATCAAACCCGTAAATTGAGTTGTGGTCGCCCCCATTTAATTGGAGAATGGATAACTTCAGGGGATGATGGGGAGCTGCAGTCACCCTATGCATAGTCGCAGTCCATAGCTACATTATTGCAAAATAAAAATGTTATATAAAAGTGAGAGGACTTTCTTAATACAAAAAAATAAGAAAGATAAAATTTACCTTATAATCATAATTAGATTAAAAGTTTTTAATCATCATATAATCATTTAAAAATGTTACATAATGACTTGACATTAAGACTTGTTATTTTTATTCTCATATTAAATACTTCTCCCATTTTATACATTCACTACTTGTAAGAGTTAGTCTTGCTATGTTGGTATTTTTTTATTTAAATATAATTATTTTCAGTGAAAAGTATCTCTGATCTAAATTAAAAATTTATATATAATACAATTTTGTGTACATTACACGGTATAAATATTTATACTGTATGAGAATAAAATTTTTATATGAAAACATAAAAAAGTATTTATTTTATTATAAAAGTGAAAATTTTACACAAAATCATATTAGTATTTAAATTATAGGAGAAATATTTTGATCGTAAATACTTAATTTTTATTTATATATAATATTTAGGTCTGCTTTAAAATTATATTTTTATTTATATCTTCACCCGTGGATCACACCGATGAAGCTACAATAATAGTGTATATATATAGAAACACTAACCCATGCAAGAAAAGGAACATTTGGCACTTACATATGTTAGGGACCATTTGTTAACCCAATCCAAACGAATAAAGAAGAACACCACTTTGGTATTGGAAGGTGATTGGATTTGGATGTTGAAGTGGACTGCTTTAAGTTTGTTCATGCACGTCATTGAAGACACAATTTTGGCTCTGCATGCTTTGACTCCATCAATAAT
Organism: Abrus precatorius; assembly: GCF_003935025.1. Lineage (NCBI taxonomy): Eukaryota > Viridiplantae > Streptophyta > Magnoliopsida > Fabales > Fabaceae > Abrus > Abrus precatorius. The sequence goes on along the minus strand of NW_020874428.1, from coordinate 32,485,142 downwards.
TGGGTCATAATAGTAAGCTTATGTGAACCAACCTCACTCTATGCAAACTGTTGCCAAAGATAAACATCAACTGTAGTCTATAAGTGACCCCTCACCGAACAGCCTTCAATTAAGAACAAGCACATCCGGTTCAGATTATATTATATATGCATGAATATGGAAAATTAAAACTACTCATAATTTATTAATTAAGCTTGATCTTTTAAATCCTTGTAGTGTTATTAAAAAGTTTGATTTTTATTCCCCCTGGTTTTAATTGCTACAACATCATTAATTCTTTGAAACTTTACATAAATCAGTGCTGATCTTGGAATTTTAATTTTCTATTGGGCCTTCTTGTTGTTCTCCGTACTTACTTTGATCTTTGTATCTTGAATGTAAGGGAAAAAAGTAATTAATTAAATTTATCCTATTAATTAGGCACAGATCAATAACAATTAATTGCTCCATTTTATTTTGAATTGGGATTTTGGACTCTGTCAATCTGTCCCCAAATAGGTTGCATATATAATCAGATCACAGTGCTAATTATAAAATTCATTATGGTTAACACCTAAGTAGGATCTCCACCTAATAATAGAGGCGAAAGAAAGGATAAAGTCCCTTATCAATGGTATTTAGTCTTTAATAAAAGGGATATGTATATTAAACGATATTATGTCAAATTTAACATTTTATAGGGTGAATATTATAGAGGTTATATTTTAAGTTGCAATATTTAGGGAGTTCAGAGCTCTATATTAGCGATTATAATTAAAACCAATATAAAAAAATGGCGAGTCAATAAAATTAAAAATGGAGAATGAAAGAGGTTGTGGAAGAAGTAGGCATTGAAAAGAATAGATTGATCCTCGCCTGTTCAAATGTGAAACACGTTTCAGGTCTGCCACGTATTGAATATGAACTATAGTAAAAACTTAGGTCATTCATGCTAAAATTCTTAGAATTAAATAAAAAAAAAATTCTTTTGCCACTCTCTTATGAAGATGTTGTGATTTCAATATAAATTTGTGATGTACTACATATGAAGATCAGTAATTTAGTGATGATGAAAAGTTTAAATTAAATTTGTGATTTCAATATTTTTTTTGGTTTTTATATTTTAAGATTTTTTAAAAATATTGTTTTTTAATACCTGATAATATACTTAAATTTGATTAATGATGCTTATAATAATGGTTATAGTAAGCTTTCTGATAGTCTTTTTCTCATATAATTGACATTAAAGATTCTCAGTGCACTTTTAATACCACAGTATAAGAAATTGCTATTAATACACTTGAATTTAATGATGATTTTTTTAATAACTTTTATTTTAGGTCTTGACATTATTTATCACATTGATTTGACAAAAAGAACTGTTATTTTAAAATGCTATTAAAATTAGTTTTTAGTACTGTTATGCAAGTTTCTCACGGATTACATACATTTTTTTTAAGTTTAAATAAAAAATTAAAATAAAAACATCTGAATAATACGACTATGATAAAAAATAATAATAAATTATATATTTCAAGGAATAATAAAATATATTTCATTTAAGTCAAGACACATTAATTTTATGTCTATTAATTTTATATAATGTATCAAATTCAAATTTTAAAATGAAAATCAATCTGACATTATAATAATTTTAAAGTCTATTTTTTTTTTAAGAAATAGATCTCTTAAATTTTATAAGGTTATGTAAAATTTTAAATTTTAAATTGAGATTAAGGGTCTACTTGGTTAAGCTTTTAAAAAAATAATTTAAAGATAATATAAAAATATTTTTTATCAAATTTATAACAAGCAAAAGTTATACTTTATTCTGTTACAATAGTAAAGCATTTTTTATTTTAAAACGTAATTATAAACATGAATTTTTTTAAAGATGTTGTTTAAAGCAGTTTCTCAAAATAATAAAAAAATTATTTTTCCTAAAAAAACTTAAACAATTTTTTTGAAGATAGATGCAAATTTTTAATAGAAAAATTAATAAAAATATTCCAATTAAATTTAATGAATAATATTAAAGAATAAAAAAAAAACATAAATGATGATTTTTTTTGTCATAGAAAATTTTCTAATTCAAAATAAATATCTAACTTTGTGTAATAGAAATAATCATCTTAGCTCATTTGTGCCACGCTAGGAATTCTCATCCTCCATTCTTTCTTATCCTATGCAGTTGTAAAAATTTGACTTATTTAAATGGAAGACAAGAATATGACTCATGATGTCTTTATCCTAATATTGAAGAGATATCTCTTTTAACGTTTATTTATTTATTTTTCTCTTTTTGGACAAAGCTGGTTCATTTGAAAAAGCCATTGATGGAATAGCCGACCCCAACTTGCCGGTGGATACCAAATCAATAACCAAAAGTGAATTTAGTATATATTCCATTAAGTTTTCAATTAATTGCCATGTTTTAGTTCTGTGGGGTTAGTTTATGATCCAATTCTGTAAAACTATTAGTCATCTAAATGGAAGACAGCAATATCACTGATAGCAACCAATGATGTTTTTATCTTCAAAGTTTATATTTTATAAGCTGTTCATGGAATAGAATAGACTACCCCAACTCTATTGTAAGCAGAAAATTCCAAACTCAAACGTTTTTATTTTACATAATCATTGTTAATATCCCAGTAAGACTCAGTTAATGACAAATTTGACTGGCTATGAACATTGAGTTGATCTTGACATGCATACAATTCTTTATTCTTTATTAGAAACATAGTTTCAGCGATTATGATGAGAGGATGCGGCAAAATAAAAAACTATCATTTCCTCTCATAAAAAGGCAAAAGTATCTGATTTCTGGCTGATATTATCGAGGAGGCAGGGCCAAGAAAACAATAATAAAAGAACGCAAAAGTTTATTCGCACCCATTAAATTAATAAGTATTAAATGGGCTCACAAATAAAAATAAATAAATATGATAAATGTTATAACATAAATATAAAAATATAATACTCAATTCTTTGGAGTTTTATTTTTTTATCACTTTAAATTCATGTTCTAAATGTAATAGGCATATATTTTTTTTCATTTTTAATGTAATATATTTTCTTTCTTCGTTAACAATTTTAATCGCATAACTCATTGTATAACAGTTACTTATATTTAAACAAATTATATTAAAGAGTTGTGTTTAAGAGAGAAAAAAAAAATTTGTTTAAGAATTTCTTAATTAGGATGTGTTCCTGTTAAGATAACAAAGGTCTTCAAGTCTCTGACGTATTAGTTTCTCTAACCGTTACTGTTACTGACGTGGGAGGGTACCTGCAAAAGACACTGCGATGTTGAAGTCAGGATTCGATTCTGAGTAATAAATACTATTTAATAATGAAAAGTCAACTCTTTACCTGTTTTTATCTTCCTTATATAGGCACTGTAATGGGACAATAGGCCTATCGAGCCAGTCTTCATTTTAGCCCTATATTTAAAATAAATAATATCTTGATTATTACCTTTAATTGGGTTAATTACTTTTTAATCCTGACGAGGGGTATCCAGCCTATTATGCCGAATAGATACTCAGTTTCTTTTTTTTACAAGTAGAACCGAGTTGATCTTTATCCAGTACAAGAAATATTTAGGAAGTTTTTTTCAAATCCTTTAAAGTTTTTCTTAATTAAATTTTTATAATATAAGAGTTTTTTTTTCTAGCACTCTCTTGTATACTTAGGATTTTAATTTTTTTTTAAATATTAATTTTTAAAGTGATTTTTTTTTAAAAAAAGTATAAAAAATAAAACTATTAATTTTAAAATTATTAATTTTTAGAAAAAAATATTTACTTTTTATAAAAATATAAAATATAAAATATAATAATATCATTTATATAATTAAACCTTTAATCACTTTTTTTTCTCAATATTAAACATTCTAATAAGCGAAATTTATCCTAATTTCTTCAATACCTTTAAACTTCCAAACAAAATTTAAAAACTCTAAAACATTAGTAAAGTTCATTAAATTGTATTAAAAATGACAATAAAAATGCATTCGTGAATATTTTTAACAAATTTTTTCACTTTTAATTATTTAGTCATTACTCTTAACGTTAACACCTTAGTTAAGATAACCAAAATGAGATTACGCGTTTTGCAGCTTGATTATGTAACCTGGGAGCACGAAACCATCTTTGGCAAGAATCTGGTGCAATTTGCAACCACCACTGGCCATAGATACCATTGGTGCCCCAACACCTAACACTGCCCATTTCTGCAGTAGAAATTCGATGCCTTTGGAATGACCCACCATTTTTTTAAGTTCACATTTCACAGCATGATTCGAATTTCTTTTATATGATCTTTTTTATTTGAGGTGACTGTGAATAAGAAAAACACATATGGTACTATAAAGCAATTCATTCCCTTTTCTTCACTTTGCTTCAAGGGATTTTAGAGGGAAAGATTTTAGGAAGAAGGATCTTTAGATAAAAACATAATTTTACACTGATTGGTATGCATAAGAAAAAAGAGAGAAAAGAACACAAATAAATACGCTGCTCTGACATCAATATTTTATTTTAAGTTTGTTGTTTAAACTATGAAGACATTGAATATGACACTGCATATATTTTTATTTTTATCTATTTTATATGCATGTATCTTAAATTTACATAAAAAATCACACACACAAAAACTATGAAAATATCCCCATCAAAATGTAAAAACATTTTTATTTTGCTCTCATGTGCCGGAAAAAAAAAAGGATAGAGTGAACAAGTTAAGCAATAATAAGACTGAGGATGTTTTTTTCAGTAAAATTCCCTTTTCACTGAAAAAAAAATATCTTAAAACCTCCGTTGCATTCTCTCATAAAATATATAACTTATGTTTCCAAGTTAATCAACGACAATCTAAACACGTTATTAATGCTTTTCACTTAATAAATTTTTATAAAACTTTTTGTGCAAGGGATAAAATAATAATTGTGAAATATGCATTAAATGTTTAAATCTCTATTAATTCACATAAAAATCTAGATTCATTACCCTAGTTAACATACGATATGTTAAAAAAATACTAGAAAATAATTTAAAAGGTCAAGTTAAATTTTCAAAAAGAAAGAGGATTAAACTTTTAAAAAATTGTATCAAACAAACAAGTCAAAATGATATCTTTTCATTCCTATTTCTAATTAACGTGAAGGAAGTTTCTTTCCAAATGCCTAAATAATATAACATATTTTGAAAATTCTCCTTATTAATTGACATAGTAAAAAAGTGAGAAAGCACAGCCTCGATCAAGTCGAGACTCACAACACTGAGCAGAAGAAGGAAATGGTCTTTGCTAAGAAAGCGTATAACATATTCCATTTCTCATAAATTGTTACAAATGAATTATATGTACAATCTCAATGTTCATAACCAGCTTTGCACGAAAGCAACATTTGTTTTGGCAGAAAGCTGATATGATTAAACAAGTAATAACTCATTTCTCTACCTTCTCCGGCCCCTTAAATATATTAACTTCAAAGTCCAAAATAGACCAGTGATTCCTTCTATACCGTAATAATTGTATCCACTGAACACCTGTATCCATTGAAACTTTCCATCTACAAAATAACCCAACCCTCCTTTATACGTCACATTTGAATTGAAACTTCCCCTTGTACCACTTAATTCTACGTTTTGATGACATAATATGAATAACAACCTATGGAAAGCCATTGTTTTTCTTTGTCAAGAAGCTATGAAAGCTTAGCTAGTGACCTAACTATCCCATTCTCAATTTCATTTAATTAAATTATATATCTCTCTAAAGTTATGCATCAAGAGTTGTGGTCAAGAAGAATCATATATACGTAGGATTATAGGAGTATGTTCTAATTTTAGTTTACACTTACTAGTCTCACCAAATTAAAACAAGTTTGATGTTGGATAAAAGGGTGTTAATTAAGGGTACTTCTTCCAACTGGAAGAGAAGGAACAATTAAACACACATAATTAATAATACCACCGAGTAATTTGTCGATTCATGAAACTATTAACTAAAAGAAGACTAGTACCATAACCTAGACAGCTGCCATTTTGATTTGAGGTTTGAAAGCCAAAATTTTCTAGTGCGTATAATAAAAACTTTGGGTTGATGAGAACCCAAATAATTCGAGAACATTTGGATATATCATCTCTCATTAGCTGTCATGGTCCCCACATTCAGCTATCCCTCCACCAAAGACAAGTCAACCCATATCTCTCTCTTGCACTCTACACGTTTGTAAATTTTTTTTCCCAACCACTTCCACCACCTCCAAAACCCAATGTTCCTTCACATTCATAATTGCCTCCTCTTAAAGCACTCCCTATATATATAGTTTCACAACTTTGCATGCACTTCATTCCTCACCAAATTCTTCTCTTGGCTTTTTTTGTCCCTCTATTTCTCTCCACAATTGGTTGATATTTTCCAACCAAATTGATTAACCCAAATTTAGGCATCACTTGCTGGAATGGCAAATGAGATACTCACTGCCTTTTTCCTCATAAACTTTGTGGTTGTGGCCTTTGCTGGCAACTTCAACCAAGACTTCGAGATAACATGGGGTGATGGTCGTGCCAAAATCCTCAACAATGGGGAACTTCTCACCTTGTCCCTAGACAAAACCTCTGGCTCTGGATTTCGTTCCAAAAATGAATACTTGTTCGGAAAAATTGACATGCAACTAAAGCTTGTGCCTGGTAACTCTGCGGGCACAGTCACAGCCTATTATGTAAGGGTCCTTACTTGCATTTGTTTCTTTATTAATTAATCTTTTGCTATATAAATGTTGATTTAACAATCAAATAATATTAACCATATTATATTTGTTTGCAATTGTGGCAGCTATCTTCTCTTGGGAATGCTCATGACGAAATAGATTTTGAATTTTTGGGTAACTTGAGTGGCGATCCTTATATTCTTCATACAAACGTATTCACACAAGGGAAAGGGAACAGAGAACAACAGTTCTATCTTTGGTTCGACCCCACCAAGGACTTCCACACATATTCCATTCTTTGGAATCCACAGAGCATAATGTATACATATCCGTACACCTTAATCTCTTATACACATGCCCTACTTCATTAATTGAATTGAATTGCTAAAAAGGGAAAAAGAAAACATAAATTACTTTTTTATTCATTATAACTTAATGGGTGTCGCTAGCTCATACTTCAAAATATGCTAATTGACTTTTTTTATTGAAAAACACGTTATATACATTAAAATACGGTAGAATAAACTATGACTAGACTAAATCTATCTTAATTTTATGATTAACCCCTTTTTTTCTCTCATATTAGATTCTCTGTGGACGGGACACCCATAAGAGAGTTCAAGAATCTTGAATCAAAAGGGGTTACATTTCCCAAGAACCAAGCCATGAGGATATATTCGAGCCTTTGGAATGCTGATGATTGGGCCACAAGGGGTGGCCTAGTGAAGACTGATTGGAGCAAAGCCCCATTTACTGCATCTTATAGAAACTTCAATGCCCAAGCATGTGTTTGGACTTCTTCTTCAGGCTCCTCTTGCTCTTCCAACAATCCATCATCAAACCAATGGATGAAACAATCACTGGATGCAACAGGGCAAGCTAGAATTCAATGGGTGCAAAAGAACTACATGATTTACAACTATTGTACTGACACTAAGCGTTTTCCACAAGGCCTTCCTACCGAATGTTCACTCGCATGAAAACAGAGAACTACTTCTTAATGTTATAGAACCCTATCACACCCTCACATGTTCAATCTTTTATGTGTCTTGTATAAATTTTAATAAAAGAATAGGATCCTCCTTTATATTTTATTGTTCATTACATTGTCCGTAAAATAGTATTCAAATGAGATTCGTTGTAATTTTGGTTATTAATAAATTTGTTGAGAGACTCATAAATTTAAGAAGCTTTGTGGACTCACGGTTGCTTTTCTTCATCTTCTTCCACCAAAAGTCAGAGGTCAAATAAAAATCTTAGAAGAAACAGAATGTAGAATGGCTGAATTAATATTAAAGAAATACAGAATTCAAACAGGAAAACTGTCTAGACTTTGTCAATAGTTCGACAAAATAAAGAATAATTTTTACCAAACTGTTGGTTTGACGGAAGGAGAGTGGATTTTTAAAAAGAATGATTGTTATTTATTAAGTCTTATAAAAAGTATATTAATTATATTTTTAATTAATATGAAATATCTTAATATGCCTTCTCATATTTAAAATTAGAGATTTAGTATGTAAATTTTGTAAATTTGAATTTTTACAAATGACTTAATATTAAGATTAAGTCGACTTTGATACTATAATAAAAAATAGAATTTAACTCACTCCTTAAAAAATAACTAAAAAAAATTGACTTAGTATTTATAAACTCCATTTTAAATTATAATTGATGTACATGTAAATGTTATTTAATTTTTCTTTTACTCTAGTAATACTTATAAAATCATATAATATTATACTACTATTTTTACTTTATTTTTATTTTTAACCCAGCAAGAAAGCCCTAAACCAAATATAGAGTTATGTTAGTGTGGATCAATAAAAATCCACATGAATATTAAATTAGCAAATGCACGTGCTTGATTGATTTTTTTTTTTTTTCGTTCTCTGTTTCTTTACTGTATATATAATATCAATTTGAGTAAATATTTGAAATATTGGTTTGGATTTGATTTTTTTTCTTTATTAAAAATTTTACATAGTTTATATAAATTTTATCAAATTATTAAAAATATAAAGAATTATGGAGATATATTGGTTTAAGATTTTATAGGATTTTAAAAGACTTTTTTTAAGTAAAAAAGTCCGTTGATATTTAATCAAAATTTTATGTCACTTAAAAATAATCAGTAGTATTCAATCTAGATTTTTAAGATTTTTTAAAGAGTCCATTAAAATTCATTGATATTTATTTGAGACTTTTTACAACTTAAAAATAATTTATTGATATTAAAAATATAAAAATTTTAAAGGATTGTTGTATTAGAAAGATTTTGAAGGATTTTTTAGTGGTATCTATAAATACCAAATTCATAAAACAATTACATCCAAACCTATCAAATTTTATAATATTATTTGAAGTGACTTTTCAAGTGCTTCAAGAATTTTTAGGTGAGTTTTTATCTCTTTTCTTTTTTATGATCCTGTCTTTTTTATTTTTTTTTCTCTACTAATAATACTGTATTACTATTCTCATTTTATTCCCTTATTTGGTGAAAACATAAATGACATTACTATTAACTTTGTTCCTCAAATATATAGCACAAAAAACGCTTGAAATTTCAACTTTTAAGTAATAATTTTTTTATAACATGCATTAAGGTAAGTGCTTCATAGTTGTAATAAGGAGGAACGGACTTAAAGTGGCTCAAGGTAAGTGCTTATTTTTTAAATAATAATACTAATTATTATTATTATTAGTATATTAATATTAATATATTGCATATGTAATTAGGTAAATATTTTTTTGTGGATTGTGGATTTCTTAATTAACGCCAATTTTTAGCTCCATTTCGAGATGTAAGATACTATCTACAAGATTTTGCATGTCAGGGTAATAACCCTGTAAATGAGAAAGAATTGTTCAGTCTTCGTCATGCGTCTCTAAAGAATGTGATCGAGAGAATATTTGGTATTTTTAAATTAAAGTTCACAATATTTAAGTTAATACTTCCATTTTTATTTAAGACACAAGTAGAACTTGTATTAGCATGTACAATACTACATAACTTTCTTCGCAAAGAAAGTCGTTCTTATAAATTTCTAATTGAACCAATGGACGAACCTTCATCTTTAACATTACCGGTTAATAAAGATCATAATTTCGAGTCTATTATTCAAACTCAGGAACAAAACTGAGAAGACGCTAATATTTAGAAAACTAGTATAACTATGAATATGTGGGTGAATACTATTTAGAAAGATATGATATTACGAAAAATTATTATTATTTATTCCGATATTTTTTATTATTTTTGTCTTTGACTCTTTTTAAATTTGAATATATGAAAAAAAATCTTGAACTCTTTATGTCAAAAATCTGCAAAATTTACAAAGTCACGTACAATCTAACTATTAAAATTCTGACTTAAAAGTCTTGTAGAATTTATTACAATCTTAATTTTAAAGTCTTGCAGAATTCTACAAAGTCTTAAAAGTCATGAAAATCCTATAAAGTCTTTTAAAATATGCAAGACTTTTTTTAATTAAAAAAATTATTTAAAATCCTAATCCAATACACCTTCAGATTTATCAAAATACATCTAATACAGATTTAAATTAATCTCCTAAAACACATTAAATACAAAACTCAATTTACAAATAGAAATTTAAATCAATTATCATCCCAAACAATAATTTCCAATTCAACAGAAGAAATAAAATTTAAATTGAGATATGACGTTGCTAAGTAAATATCATTGACATGAAAATTTCTTAAGTAAAATTATTTAATATACATCTTAAATTTAGTTTAAATTGAACTACTTCTTTAATTTTATTTTTAAAAATTGATCTAATTAAATTTTTGTTTAATGCGATTGAATTAATTGAGATTTGAATATCTCTACGATATGAATACTGATTCTTAAGAATAAAGACAATGGAAGATCCATGTATTCTTGGGATAGTAAATGAATAGAAAGGAGAAGAGAAACCCATGTGCTGACTAACTGGCTTTGAGACTAGATTAGTGCTACATATGACAATTAGTACTTGAGATTAGTATCGTCCGTGGCAATGCAGAGAGAATAATTCAATAAGACAAAGTATATGATGGCCAAGACAGAGATAAATGAGATACACCCTCATCTCTAGATTCCGATTTAGGTTGATTGCTTAACCAAAAACTAGCTTAATGCAAAATGTTGGACAAACAATAACGATGAATTTTCAGCCATATTTTAATTTTTGGGGGACTAATTTCAGTAATTTATAAGTGTGTCAAGCTCAATTGGTTTGGATAATTTAAATTAGAAGCGCCCAGGGTCCTACGAATATTAGTTGAGTTAAATGAAAAAACTTATTAAAAGGTGTAACAACGGAATTCTCGTGTGATTTTTAGTGAACCCCTCCACATGATATCATTGAAACTTCTCATTTATTAATTCCTTAACTCAGAACAATAATTACCAGGATCCATTGTTAAAAAAGACGATTGTTACTGAAACAGTTAAATAGGATATCTATTCTGCTATAGAACAGTGGCCACACAGAAGTTTGAATTTTGAATTCAAATACTAAATAGAGAAGGAAATGAAGCAAGGGTGGCTTCAACTTTACACACACGGTGTACCGGGGCACATCCTCGGAGTTGCCTGAAAAATTGACATAGCGTATTAATTTATTCACATACCAGTTCTACATTTATCCGCATTTCATCTTAGTCATTGTGCAATTTTTTTACCAATTCCAAGAATACCAAGCCAAGCCAAGTATGATTCACTCATGAGAACATTGCAGGTGGACCAAGTAGTCTCAAAACGACAATTCAGTTATGCACCCTGACCAAATTCACTTGAAGGATATCGGTATTCCCCATTATTAATGGGACAAGTTTGACACAAGCAACATAAATGTGACAAAGGCTACAGTTAAATATTCAGCTGGTACGCATACAAGACTTCCATTAGGTTCAGTTTGGCTGGATGCATGTTTCCCTAAAACTCATGGAAATGCAATCCATTGGCCCATTACTATCAAGCAAAAAATGGACTTCTGAAAAGATGAGCTTGCCAAACTCAAAGCCTTTCTGCCTGTGGAAGTTAAAACTTTGGTATTAGGAACTGTTTAAGAATGGCCTTTTCTTCATCAATTTTTTTTTTCTCTACGTCCTTAGGTTTCAGTATTCTTTTCTCTCCCAGCATCCACTTAAAAATTTCACGTTGTTGTTCTTCAGGGATAGGAGCTCGTATTTGCACAGGTGCTGGGACAGGCATAAAGAAATCATCATAATCTAAATCATTTGAACTTGTGATGGGTTCAGGAGGAACTTCAACGGCAGTTTTTCCCTTATTTCACTTTTGTGCTGTTCTTCCATTAATTTCCACTGAATCTCTTCGCTTTGCCCTAACAAATAGAAAAGCTGCAAATAATGGAGCCAAAAAAAAAACTGATCAGTACATTTCAAAATGTCCCCTAAACCAAAGTGCAAAAGTCATATATGCTTAGGTAGCCATTCACATTTTGTCTTAACATTCAAAGTCTGGAAAGGATATGAGCAGTTGAAGACCAAACAAATAAATGCTTTTTTACCTATGATGTAACATCGTTTGATCTGAACAGGAATAATCTTGTTATCTGTCAAACGTGACCATTTTCACTTTATCCATTTTAAATTAAAAAAATCCTGAAGTCATTAGATTTTTCTCTAATGGATTAAATCATCAGTAATTGGTGATGACAGCTAGGCCTTGACATTGCAGTTGGAATAACTCAATTGACCAATGATTTCACAGGCGGAATTATTGAACATATATATTCCATCAAACTCCAAAATACTAAGGCATTATTTACAAAAGACATCAATCACTAAACTGTCAGTTTCTCACATTTTCATCAATGTAACCAAGAACCAAAAAGAAAAACAGAAGACAGACCCACTCATTTTTAGACTCAACACATTAACATTTTTGAAAATTAATGTTAGGCAAGTCCAAATAGTACCAGTTCTCCATCACAAACAAATTATTCATGTTAAAAAATGGGACTAAATACCAACACCCACCAGCAATAATAAAAAAGATGACCTGCACTGGTGGTGCTCACCTTTCCTTGTCTGTTTCAGTGTCCAAAGAATCTTCTTTGTTGGCTGGCGTCAAACATTTAGTTTAGCGTAATACATTCACTGTAGTACTTGTCTCCCCTTGATGAATTGACTGAGAGAAACTCGTAACGTCAAATGAAATTGGAAGCTTGACTAATAAAATATCAACGATGGACTGTGCACTATCACCAACAAAGCTTGAGTTTGAAAAAGAGCCTACTACGCACTATCATCAATAATTCAAGATCCATTCTTTTGTATCGTTGTGATGGTAACCACGCCAACAATGTAAATGGTTTGAAAATGAATAAAGTTGTCATACTTCTTAAATATAGCCTAGTGATATCCCAATATGAGTTGAAGTATTATAAGACAATCCCACAGGTTAAAATCCAGGAATTTGAAAAGTTTCTAATTGAAAAGCTATAAGAAATCTTATATCCTCCATATTATCATTTTTCAGCCTCATAACAAAGGTAATCATCAAGCATTTAAAAGCTATTTCATCATATGAATGACAGTGAAAAATATCTTGGAAGGCATAGACAAAGCCCCTTAAACCACAAGTCAAATTGCTTTTCGATTGGAGCAGAGATCAATTATCACAATAAACTTCAAAAAAATTCATAATGATAACTAAAAGAGTATGACAAACAAGTCATGGAAACACAACCCCATAACAACATCAATGAAATTATGCAGCACGTGATTTTAATTTCTTCAGGCGTTTGACAGACGGGGAAACACCCTTTATTGCCTTCCTGGCCTTCTTCAGTTTTGTCTTTTTGGTAGGAAGAGGCATCTCCCTGATGGGACCCGGGGGTACACCCTTTTTGAGTGCACTTCCTCTGGGTGTAACAGAGGGAGGCAGTCTCAAGCTCTGAGGAGGTAAAGGATTGTGTGGCTTCCACACCAAGTTATTTTTCATGGAAAATCTTACCTTCTTTGTACTTTTCTCCCCACTCTTTGCAACTGCAATGTCCTCAGCATCTCCACCGTCCAAATCAAAATCCTGAGATGTCTTTCCTTTTAATTTCTTTGTTCTCTTTCTCTTCTTAGATACAGTTCCCGTTGATCTAGCCTCAGGGGTATCACACGCACTTGCAACTCCATCATCCAAACCAGCTTCCTCAGCAACCTTCTCAAATTGCTTTTGCAGGTTCAAAATCACAGTTTCATTCAACGATATCATGCTTTCGTCATTAACTTGTTCATCATTTGAAGTTCCACCATTTTCACATGCCACATTTTCCTTGTCATTCTCAGCAGAATTCTTCTCACAAGCCAAATCCGACCCATTACCCTTCTTCTTCTTCTTCTTCTTCTTTGCTTTTTTGCCACCATCATCCTTCTCACACTTCTTCAACACCTTACCATTAGTAACAACCTCAGCAAGTCCCAAGTCACCTCCCTCCACACCATTACCAATGGGAACCAAATCCGGCACTTCCTCATCATCCTCATCAACAACATCAGGAATATGAAACTCAAACCCAGAAGCCGCCGCATCCTTCTCCAGCTTCAAAAACTCCGAATGCAAACTAAACAGCACCTTCCTATTCCCCTGACAACATTCAGGAGAAGAACCCAATTCATAAAACTTGCCAGAAAAACCCATAACAAACGCAATCGTCCCAAAAACCACAACATCATCATCAGAATCAACCTCATCCCCTCCCTTCTTAACCTCAAACAACCTCTTCCCCATTCTCAACAATACATCGAACACACCAGACCTAACCTTCCCAAGCAAAACCTTATCCGAAAACTTCCCCATAGCAGAAATAAACGGCTTCAAAAGCACCTCAAGAACCTGCGGTTTAAGAGGAAGAAAAGCCCTGAGCTCTTCGAGAAAAACAGTGGCAATGTGGTAATTAACCCCATTCCCCTGTAACTTATCATGAGCAGAGAAAGTTTCTTCATCCAAAACCTCCATAAGTCGCTGCACGAGCTCCAAATCCCATCGATTCTTCTTCAAAAGAGAGAAAAACTTGGAAATAAACCTACGAATGAGAAGGTAGAACTTGTCTAACCTAAGCGCGTCGATCCCCGACCACTCGCGACGCATGGTGAGTAAGAAGGTGGAGAAGTACTGAACGGAGAGAGAGAGATCGAGCGATAAGAGAAGAGAAGAAAGACGATCGGTGAGGTCGGATTGAGCGAGAGGCTTGTCGGCGTGCCACATGCAGTAGAAGAGACCTTTCCATAGCTTTTTGGCGTCTTCGTCGGAGAGAGGTTGGGATTGCGATGGAAGCCATGATTTGAGGAGAAGTCGAAGAGCCTTTTCTCTGGTGGTTTTGTTGCAGTATGCGAGCTGCTTTATGAGGGAGCGACCAACCTTTGAGATATGATTCTCCATTCGTATGGTGCGGGAAAACCCTAACCAGAAGGAGGAAGAGAGACTTTGAGAGTGAAAACGTTGAATTGCAACGGTTTTAAGAAAACCCTAACGGGTCACCACGGCTTATTGGGGCTGCCCCGATCTGGGTTAGATTCTAGCCGTTGTTTCTTATCTCTCCTACAATAACTTTATTTACAATAACTTTTTGGTGTTTTCGCTAAAACAAGTATATATTTTAATCAATGTATTCGTAGAAGAATATATGATCAAAGTTTTATAATGCAAAAAATTAAATCAAATAAATTTGGTTTTAAAAGAATGACTTTTTTATTTAATAATTGTATAATAATTTTTTAAAATAATGTATGACTTATTTATGAAAAAATTATTTAATTTATTTTACATATTTATTTTATATCATAAAACTGAATTTAAATAATTTTTTTGTATCATTAAGTTAAATATCAAACATATATAGTTTATACATGTGTAATCTATATATCTTAGTTATCTTTATTTTTGATTATTTTAATTGTTAAAAACGTATTAACAATATACTCTTTTAAATATATTCATTATTATAGATTAAAAATTATGCAAATTTTACTGTCAATTTCATGACTCTTATTTGTTTTTAATAGAAAAAAAAAGAACAATAATAAAGTTTAAGATATTAAATATAAATTATTAGAACAATTATAAGAAGACTAAATATCATTTAAGTCTCCCAGAAAGTTTGCATCGTGTATTTTAGTCTTTAAAAATTAAAAAAGATCACGTTTGTTTTTTATTTTTATCTTTGTCAGGTATTTAAGTTTATAGACTTAGTCGTCGTTAATAGATAGTAATGGAATGTTGACATATTACGTTAAGTGATGCGTATTATTGCTTATATGTCAAAACGACGCTAACGTGTCATTGATTATGTGACAACAATAATGTTATATGTAGTATAGTATATGTTTTTGTTTCATTTTAATTATTGAGATTATAACTCATCGGACATTTTACTTCTTAAAATTGTTACCGACAAACATTTTAATCCATGAAATAATAATTTGTTGCTTTATGTGTTTGTTTTGCTTTCATCTTTATATCTTTCTTTCACATCCTCTTTAACTTCTTCTTATGTTAATATGATTACACACTCTTATTCTTCATAGTTTTCCTTTGTATATATTCATGCATTCATATCCAGTATTTGAGCTTCACTTGAACACAAAATTTTGAGTTGTAAGTGATGAAGTTATTCGTGTGAGTGCAATTTATTACATGGATGTAACTTGAAATGATAGGTTGGATTCTGAACAGCAACGACTGGTTTTGATGATACTGCAATTTACAATAGGTTAGGACAATGACAAAGATTTCAGCATGACTTTTCTATCATTTGACGAGTGCAATTGTCACGACCCCTTTTTATAAGAATTAATGACATTCTAAATTACCATTTCCAATTTAATTTCAAATATAAGTCAATATAGATATATTACAAATAATATAGTTTTCTTTATAAATCTTTAACTTAACATCCTCATTATCACCTTAATAAACCATACATTAATAAAGTCTCAAAAATATCTTACATATCATATAGATAGCAGAAAAGTACGCATATGATTACAACAATGGCTCCAAATGCAGCTCATAGTACACAAACTTTGTATAATAGTTACATCAAAACTTTAGCTTTACTCAAAAACCTAAACTGCTAAAGCTAAAAGGCATATCCTAAAATCTTCGGCCTGGATCACTCTTTAACCAGACTCCTTAGCAAGTAAATTAGACACTCCACCTATTACTCCTGCTTACGTATCATCGTACGACCATTGCAACACAAACACACAACAATACAAACAAACACAAGGGTGAGCTTATTTAAATAAAGATCATAATTACAGAGTATGAATATAGCAAAATCATTTGCACAACACTTATGGTTTACAACAACCAACACAACAAGTTCAATCAATTAATGCAACATGTCCAGCCCCTTTCCCAGCCCATCTAATGCAAATGCAGCAATTAAGTTTCCATCTGGTTTCACAGCCCAAGTAATCCAGAGGAACTGTTATGGTCTAGAAGCGAACCATTCCGGTATCTAGATCCAAACAAGCACAATTCAACGTTTTATGCAGCTTTGAAATGATGAAAATGAATGTGGTGCAGCATAATTAAATCAATATCATACAGTAATATTAAATCTAATTTCAGTTTCAGTAAGACAACAATGTATTCATTTTCATCCAGTATTGACAGCACACCCATACATATATTATCACAGCAAAACCAAGCATTCCACATTATTAATTAAACATTCCAGCACTTATTGCATAATAAAATTAAGCCGCTTAAAACATTATTTAAGTATTTCTGCGTATTTAACATCTTCAGCATATACAACATAACATGTCCTACCATAGCTTTTCAGTGAATTATCATACAACAGAGATATATACTCAACCATACATACTTTGGATTTTATCCTAAAACTTGTTCATACAATAGTTGGTCCTCATCTAATACAAAATTATCTATCTCATGTACCAAATTAGCTTAGTTAAGCAATTGAGAAATTTACTCAGCTATACTACTATGAGTTTTAATCTAGAATCTAACCATTCAACGATTTATTCTCGGCTATAACAGGACTAAATTCTCAATTAACTCCGTAATTATTAAACAAATAAATCAGCTTAGATAAGCTCCCTTTACTTGGAGCGAGTTCTAAGATCTTGTTTCTCGTGAGTTTCAAAGAGATAGATCAAGTGTTTGAGTACGAGATACAGCTCGAACAGTTCAGATCTACTCAAAACGACATGTATAAGTCTCTTAAGAAAGAGAAAGCAAAAAAAAAAAAGAGTAAAGACAGAGAACTAAGCTCCAAAAACTCACCTAGATGTTGATGAGATAGATGATCTCACTTTAATCGGGAAAGAATTCGACTTCAAGGAGGTTTTCTCTAAAAAGAAGAAGCGAGAGAACAGGAAAAATGGGAGAGAGAAGCTGGTGAAAAAATGAAGTTTCTGGCACTGAGGCTTCTTAAATACTTCTCCAGATCCGCACGCACTCGCTTGAACGAGTTCCTCTCTCGCCTAGGCGAGTTTACTCTCGCAAAGGCTAGAAAATCAAATAGTGAAACTTCTCAGATTTCTACAATTCTTGCTTGAGCGAGCTCCATCTCCCTTGAGCAAGAAGCATTCTCGCTTGAGTAAGAAGCACTCTCGCTTGAGCGAGATCAAGTTCAAAAAGCCATGCAATTTTCCTGCTACTCCTCGCCTGAGCGAGATCCCTTCTCGCCTGGGCGAGGGGACAGTTGGAGAGATCCTATCTTGTCTCGCTTGAGCAAGATTGATCTCGCTTGAACGTGAAAACTCTAGAATGTTCCATTCTACACAACTTAGTCTCGTTCGAGCAAGAACTACATTGCTTGAGCGAGACACTCATCATCCAGAACTCTCAATTTCTCCTAAAATGGAACAATACACACCCTTAGCTATAATTCTTAAGTTATTACACATACAACACACTTAAAACTCAATCTCTAACCTACACAGTTAACCATTTTCAACAACACCAATCTGCATTAATATAAATATAATACTTCTTAGTCAATACTTATACAACTTTCTCTCGTAATCCAAGCATATACAACACCATAAAAAAAAATGATTATGTAAAATGTTTGATATCTAATCAAAACTTTCCATACTAGTCTTACTCAACAATTTACCATACGACTCTGTAACTCGCAACTTCTATTTGGTAACTGCACAGCTTATCCATTCACAATCTAGCATGTGGAATTACATATTGTCCAAATATATGTATTATGAATTAATAGGAACAATTTATTTATAAATATGTTGACCTGACTGTAATAACTTTAATCTCTCTTCCTTTTCCTTCCTTTTTTTCACAAAGCCACCAACCATCTTACAAATGCAGTTCTACATGAACCTTTTCTATCATCTCTTCCATCATATCTTTTTTCAACATAACCTCTATCACTCTTTTTCTCTTTCTCTCTCTCATAGTCTAAAATGTTCGTTTGTGACAATCTCAGGAACTAAAATGTTCGTCAGTAACAATCTCAAAGACTAAAATACTTAACGAGTTATAATTTCAATGACTAAAATAAAATAAAAATATATATTATACTACATATGACATTATTTTTATCACGTAATCAATGACACGTGTCACTTAACATAACATGTCAGCATTCTATTACTATTTATTAACAACATCTAAGTTTAGGAATTTAAATGTACGACAGAGATAAAAGTCAAGAACTAATATGATAATTTAAATTTTTTAACAATTAAAATGTAAGAGACAAACTCTCTTAGATTGGTTATTATAAGATCTAAGAAAAGAATAAAAATTAACACAGATGAAACTTAAACTTTAAATATAAGACTATAAATTGAGAATAGAGAAAAGGCTAAAATAAAAGCCACGGATATATGTTTGATTTCATTCAGATTCCATCGGATTTGATTTGGAAAACCCAACAACCAAACTTTGTGACTTGTACCAACTTAATTTTTCCGAATTCCAAACCTTGCCAGCCTCCACCGACAACGTGGATATGACTAGAAAATCTTAAACAATATAAAGCTATTTACAAATATATTTTATTTTAACTATGTAAATAATATAAAAATCTCTTAATTATTTTTATAAAAATCCGCTAATATCACCTTAGAAGTTAATTTTAAACATGAATAAATAATAAAATTTTATTAAAAAAGTAATTATTACATTAAAAATATAAAAAGATTCCGTTGTTAAAAAACTAATTTTTTAAGCTATGATATCCCTCAAAAAAATTTAAGAAAAACGTACTTTGAAAGATAATTGAGAAAACCGTACATACCCCGTTAAATTACACCCGAAATAAAAAAGAAAAAACAGAGGATTATCCTGAAAAAGCCACGTTTGCAATTCAAAAAATGAAAACGAAAGTGGCAGGCAAGTTACATTTGTTGAGACACTCGTCCTAACTCTTTTTCTTTGTTGGAGGCATTATTATTGTCGTTTTTGTTAAGAGGAGCATATCCGGAAAAAGCTTGCTTCCATATAAGATTGGCATACTCCGGATGATCAACAAAAGGATTCCGATTTTGCTGATAAAATTTGCATATCCTTTCATTTCTCAATTTTTCTTCCCTCGAAGGTGGATCAACTTCATTCCATTTTAATAAAGCGGAAAGAAGCCCCATCTCCCTGTTTTCTGCACTTAATAGATAATATTTTCGTTATGACACCAATTTCAACTTATAACAAAAGTAATGAAAGCAAAAGTGGTTTCAAAAATCATGAAAATCAACTAGAGAATTAAGAAAGACAAGATATGACTAAACACAAGCAGCGTAGTTATTTTCTACTTGATACTCCAACATATTTTGGCATTAGTAAATCAAAACCTGTGAAAAAACAGAAGTTATCCACAGCAAAAAAGGGAGTTGCAATGTGCAAAAAATAACAAACTAAACTTCAGAGAAAACTTCAATTTTAAGCTTACGTACAGTTTTACATTTGCAGAGTAAAGCAATAATCAAAATTAAACTCTTTTTAAAAGAAAATGGTTGTTTTACAAATGCAACGCTAAAAAATGTCATGAAGAATCAATTATTTAGATATTCAGATCCTGCTCTCCTTATGGGATGCCTGGTTTTAAAGATTCTTACATCTATGACTAAACATGCGCTTGAGATGATAAAATTACTATTAACAGAAATATATAATATCAAGTGATAAAACTAATCATCTGAGAAACAACTGCTTAAAAAGCAAGACAATTCAGCGATAATTTGATCAAAACATGTGACGCATGTATATAATCCCTTGGGGATTTGAGGTCAAAATTCAAACACTATAGTTGAATGAGAACTTCAACAGTTCAAATGTTCAACCTACCAACGTTTGGGGTGTCTGAGAGGCGAAGACCTGGACTTGCCCCTGACTGTTGGAACCCATAACAGACTGCCATGTACATTAATGCCCTTGCAACATCCCCTCTGACCTGAGGTAAGTTTAACTTCAACTGATATGTATGAAAGAGGTAATATCCCAAATGAAGTTTGAGCAAAAAATAAATTAATTGTCCAGGTGAAGACACAGTAGAGTTGACAGCAAATAATGAAGTATAGTATTAAGCCTTTCACTATTTTATCCAGGTTCCTTTAACAGCTGTTATTGGTATCCACTGTACAAGTTACCTGTGCAAATCAGCTTAAATGATATGAATAAAATATTATGGTCATAGGGTTAGTCTATGGCAAAATGCTCCACCCCAGTCCAATAAAATAGCTCAGATGACACAATTTTAACAATAGGCAGGAAAACATACAATATAGATTAACATATGACAGAACTACCGAGCCAGATATCTATCAAATTTCAAGTATGATCACCAGTCAATTGTATAAAAAATGATAATTAAAAATAAAAATGAATGATAGAAAAGATTACCTGCACCGGTGGTGCCCACCTCTCTTTGTCTGTTTCAGTGTCCAAAGCAGCTTCTTTGTTGGCTGGCCTCAAACATTTGGTTGAGCTAGTAATACATTCACCGTAGTACTTGTTTCCCCTTGATGAATTGACTGAGAGAAACTTGTAAAATCAAATGAAATTGCAAGCTTGACTAGTGAAATATCAAGCAATGATTTCCTTACCATTTACATCAGCAGGGCGAATGTTGTGTAAATCAGACAAAGCCGGACCATTAGTCAGCCCATAAGATCGAGGCCATAGATGCTCCCCTGTAAAAGCATTTATATATATAAATAAGTGACTACGTGTGCATGGGTGGGTTCTATAAACTTAATCATGCTATAGGATACCCTCAGCAACATACAAAAATCTATTTTCCATCTCCAATTATGTGAATAATTTTACTATCACTACTTTCATTTTGGTTCTATGACTTCCACAGATCTAGTGTTTGAAACAAGATTCATATACAGTTGTACACAAGTTAAGAAGTTAAGCATAAATCTTATAACTTTGAAATGACCAAAAAAGGGAGCTTGATCAAGTATATGTATGTTTCCTTATTAAACACTGCATTTTTACCCTTAGTTACAAATATGAACAGGGAACGAGCATACTACAAAAAGGAAACAACAGCTAGAAAAGCATATGATAATTAAGGCTAGCGAGAAACTAACATCCAAATCATGGCAAGTCCAACAAGTTGATTAGTTGTGACTCACTATTCCATCCCTGTGGTTTTCCTGATAACCGTTTTGGGACAACTCTCAATGAGTATATTTCAACTCTGCATATTGTCAATCATTAGTTATGTAAAAATAAGCTAATGTGATAAACAGAAGATATTACTAAATGGGAAATGTAAAGCCATAAAGGCCATGATAAGTCCACACATTCCTGATGAAGCTTCTGGTTTATCAATATCAGCAGCATCGAGAACCTTTAGGGCATCCCACACCTATTAATTAGATAAACAGTTCGGGCTTATAGATTTGAAATAACACACAGAAGTGTTTAGGGAACCAATAGCAATACTAGATTTAAATCAAAATCGATGAAGCATGTATTTAAAACCAGGAATGACCTCTCGGTAAGTCAAGGAATGATGTGGGGCAATGATGCTATTCAATTGCCTCTTGAGTGCTTCACCTCTTAATCTTAAATGCTGCACTGGGGAGTAGTAATTGCTAATGTCCTCACAGGCATAAGTAGAGGGAGCTGGATAGTCAGAGGCTGCAGCGGCAAGATTGAGAGATAGCAAGTAAAAGGAGATGAGCCTAGAAAGCCATTTCCATGAGATATCAAAACATGTTGGCCACAGTTGTCCCCTTAAGGCCCTAAAAAAAGCAACAGTAGTTAGCTTCTCAAATCACAACCAGAACACAAATTTGTATGTTGACAATGAAGGAAGAAAAAAAGACAAAGCTCCCTCATCCATTGTAATGATGAACTAATTTTTAAATGCTCTGCAACCTAGGAATAAGAACCCCTAAAAACATGGATCACAGGCCGACAGTGACTACATGCAGGATACGGATACACTACAACAAGGTTAAAGCTAAATTTTAAAGATTATTGAACACAACACAATTGTAATACCTAGTATAAAATTAGTATTAAACTAACATAAAGTACAATTCTCAAATCAAAAGTGAGAATCGATATTTTAAAAGTGAGGGTGAGTCACTATGGACACAATAAAATACTATAATTATCATTTTTGTGGTATTCTTAATTGCACTGGTATTAAAGTTCAAAAAATAAAAATTATAAATTATAAAATGCAGCTACAAGTTTGAACATGGATGCAAGTGCGGTTACTTTGGAAGGCGTACGTGCTTCCTTAGCTATCACAAATTGGAAGCGTTTCTCGTTCGATATGTCAATTTTATGATGATTCTTACTAAGAACAATTGTGCCGAATTGAACACATTTAACAATTGTTTTCCTTGGCAATCAATGAAAATGATGAATTCAGAGAAATAACGCAATGCACAAACTCCATCTACACCAGTCATGGAAAATAAAAACGGGCACATTACCTTTCATCGATATTATTAGAAATTAGAATCTGCGGTTTTTGACGGCATGCATATGCGGCCCAATCGCGGCATCGCCCCCGCAAGGTTGGTCCTGCGGGTATGTGACGTTGAAGTGTTCCAATTTCCGGCGAGTTTCGCCGGCATGAAAAGGATGCGGCTGGGATCAGCTCACTCGTACCTAAACGCATAATTGCAATGAATGAATACGCCACTGCATTATCGACAATAGAGATGAGCTTTCTCCAAACAATACCTTTTCTACAGGATAATGTATTATCCATAATATATACTGTAGATAAAAGTTTTGGACAATTTGCTATGTTTTAGTTAAACATTCATTTTTCATAAAAAGCAAAAGTTAAATATTCATTTTATTTTATTTTACTTAAAAACCCTCAACTTCATCTAAACCCAGCTTATTTCTAACTATTTTAGAATTTCTAAGTCATTATTTCGTTATTTCGTTTTATTGTATTTTCTCTATTTATATCCGTTTATGCATTTATTAATACACAATCTTGAGGTTATCAATAAACATAGTCCCTTGTGTCGTACACCACATTTAATACAATTATCTGATTTAGCTTTTCTCTGCATATCTCATTGTAGTTCTCTATTATTTTCCAAAAAGTGACTGTATTTATTTATTTATCTTTTTTTATAAGTAGGTAACATTCAAGTAGGCTTATTTGGATAATTTCACACTCTTAATAAAGTAATGTTGTCTT
This sequence comes from Abrus precatorius, assembly GCF_003935025.1. NCBI lineage: Eukaryota > Viridiplantae > Streptophyta > Magnoliopsida > Fabales > Fabaceae > Abrus > Abrus precatorius. The sequence goes on along the minus strand of NW_020874428.1, from coordinate 32,460,785 downwards.
GCCTAATATATTTGTTAAAAAAGAGTATTCATAGTATCGAAATTCAAAGTAATCTGAAGCAATTTACATTATTACATATGATAAATTAGTAATGTAAAGACGTTATTATACAATTAAAAAAAAGGGTTATTAAAGGGGGAAAAAACCAATGAGAATGGAGAAGCCGTTTAATAATTAAAAATAAAAAAAAAGAGGGTGCTGAATCCTAGTAGGCGTGTAAACGTGGACCATATAAGAGATTCATAGAATGTGACAAGGGGAGCCGAAGCCGAACCAATCTTATTTGGCATAGGAAACAAGAGAGAGAAGTACCAAAAACAACATCATAGTATTTGAACTAATGGCACCAAAACAAAGGGGTCCTTGTGGAATGTACCAACACGAGACGCTTGGCACCTTCATCAACCAACATGTTATGGGTTTCGGTGCTTTTCCCTTTTCTAATTAAATGCTCCACCACCCCAATATATATCCTATCCATCTATATATTCACATCTATTCTTATTATTCCATTGTATCTTTTATATATATATGCCTCCTCTCTGCTTGCGCCCGATCGCTTCACACATGGAGTGGTGGCATAAGATTAGAAGAACTTGGACTGCACTCTCTACCAGAATCAAGCTTCGAAAATCTAGTGGGTCCTCTCTTCCCTTCTATCTCTTTTCCTTTTGCAATACCCGTTATTTATTTTATTAATTAATTAATTCTATTTGTTTTGTCAGCAGCAGGGGTTGTGGGAGGCCGAGGTGCCAGAGCGGTTGAATACGGCAGCGATTGTGGCAGAGGCAGTGGTGGGTTGTTGAAGCTTCGAGATGATGTGCAAATGTGCGGGTACAGAGATGTGGAGGTGATGTGGAACATGTTGAGCATAACCTTACAACCTGAGCAAATGGAAGCTGCAAGAAGCGACAACACAAAGCTTCACAAGCGTGGGTGCACGCAGAGGAGGCTTTTCTTTTGGACTAACCATAACCCGTAACTTGGTATCTAAATTTTGTACAGCTTTATGAATATTCAGTGAATGATAAAGTTTTGCAATGGAATGTGAATGTATCTTGGGTCCATGTATGATAATAGTCAAGGACTTTGGTCAATGAATCTTTATTTATTTCTTAAATTATGTAAATAAGAGAAGTTGAAGTTGGTGTTGAGTTCCTTTGCACCGCCCACGCTTGCTATTTTGGTATGTTGTTGATAAGTAACCGTTCTCTTTGTCCTTCTTTGTGCATATAAGGGGAAACGAGCATTTTCATGTTTATTGCCAACTAGGTAACGCTATAGGAAGAGGTATTTGGGCACACGGTATTTGGTTTCACCTTTTTCTTTGCTAACAAGGATAAAATTGGCTTTAGTTTGGCCCTTTTTCCATTTTCTTCTAATTGACATTTCGAAACTTCACGTTTTGCATTCGATATGGTTTGGCACTAGTGTAACCATGCATGAAATATGCCATGCTTTTATCAACGATAATGGAATTAATGATCAATCTTCTTCTTAACACATGCTTTTGTATTTAACCTTAACGTGTATTTGTTGACTATGTTGAGTAGTAGCCATTAGCCGACCAGGGCAAATATACGTACCTAAAGGGCTGCAAAGTTGAATTGCGTGAAGTCTTTTATAATTGTATTAAATAACAGTGTTATAGATATCTAAGAAATATTAATATTCAATTATTAATCATTAAAGAATTATTAATATTTTTAACCGAAAATATTTTGTTAAAAATAAAAAAACTATAAAAGAATATTTAAATAAATAATAAATAATCACAATAAACTTTTATACTAAAAAAATATATGTATATAAAAGAAAATTATAATTTTTTATTTAAAAAAATATTTAATTGGTAAATCATAATAAAAATATATAATAATTTTAATAAAATAAATAAAAATAAAAATTAACAATATTTTTATATTTTATATTTTTTCAAAATATTTGAATATAAATAAATTATAAAAATAATATTTTAAAATTCAATAAATTATAGTTATGCATGTTTTGTATTACAAAAAATATTATTTTAAATTAAATTTTAAAAATAAAACTTAAATATTATCAATAAATAATTTGTATATGTATTATATATGAATATACTTTTAATATGTGTTACAAAAGTTACTCTTATATCAATCATATAATAATTAAATTGTAATAGCCTAATTTAATAATATAAAAATAATTAAAAAGTTTATTAAAAATAAAAAAATTATAATTTATTTTGTTATTAAATATATTTTCATACTAATTTTATAAAATAATTATTTATATGAGATAAATATTTATTTTTTATTAGATAAATTTTTATAACATAAATTTTTTTATTTTGAATAATATAAATATTTATAAAAAAAATTCTTCATTTTTACCTTGATTTAAATTTTAAACACCTCCATGGTATAATGAACAAGGTTGTTCGGTAGTGAATAGCAGGTGTAAATGGGCCTAAGGAGAGAGAGGGCTTAGAAGGGCTAGCTTGGTCGCCATTAATAAAATAAGGAGTGTGGAAGAGTGTAACTATTGAATGACAATTAGCATTGGGAAATTGCAATGGCTTACATGAGTATGGGGGAAGCACATAGAAGGATCACAGAGTATCTGAATCGCTTTTCCGACGCGGTTTCTTCTCAAGACGGAGCTTCCTTCAAGTCTCTCTTTGCTCTCTCCTCCAACTCTCACTTTCTTCTTTCCCTCTCTGACGCTCTCAATCTTTTCCAAGATGCCAACAGACTCATCAAGCAATCCGACAACTATTCTCAGTTCGCGGACATCCTGGTTCCTCTGTTCCGATCCATCCAATACTACAAGCAAGGCAATTCGCTCGAAGCCTATAACGCTTACGAAAAAACCGCCATGTATCTATGTTAATCTTTTTCTCTGTTATTACTTGTTATTTCATTTGAATTGAATTGAATTGAAATGGCTGCGTTTCAGTGCGTTTATACAGGAGTTTCGCAATTGGGAATCTGCGTGGGCTCTAGAAGCTTTGTATGTTATTGTATACGATATTAGGGTTCTTGCGGAGAAGGTGCACGTGATGTCAAATTGATTTTGTAACTTTTTTTTTTCTCTGGAAGTTTGATTGGTTTGTGATTTGTTTTTTTTTTATTATTTTATTTTAGGCTGATAAAGAATTGGCTTCGAATGGGAAATCCCCAGAGAAGTTGAAAGGCGCCGGTTCCCTCCTTATGAAAGTTTTTGGCACCCTAGCAGTATGCAAATGTGTCCATCAACTCTAAATTGTGCAAAGAATGATTGTAGCTAGACATGTGCAAAGAATGATTGTAGCTAGCTTTAATACTCTCTTTTATTTATTTTTCTTGTCCAACATATAAGGTTACTGATTGTATATCTTCCTTCATCTTAGATGTACAATAACTCTAACTTGTTCGCTTGTGTTTTTATAAGCTTGTCTTTGAAAATATTTGCTTGTTTTCCACATAAAAATAGTATCCTTGCTTGTGGACTTCATTGGGCTGTAATGCATTTTTTTTCCATTTAGAACTAGGTGGAGGAAGAGGTTGTAGGATTAAAACTTACAAAACATGTGAGATTTAACAGTTGGGACCTCCAAAATAGTCATGAATAGTATTTGTTACTTCTATCTTTGCAGTCTATAATCTGGCCATTTTTGAACCTGCTTGCTTATGTAGCACTCAAGGGAAAGAATTATTTCTTTGTCTACATAGTCTTTCTACATGTTTTGGGAGGAAGCAAAATTTGTAATCATATGAATCCTTTCTAAGGAAAACTTGTCCATGCTTTGTGTTTTTATTGTGCAACATATACTTCTATGTTGACTGCATTAAGTGGTTCTGTGGAGTTTGACTTTCAGAGGACTCTTTCTTACCTTGATTGTATTCCAGGGAAAAGGCTCTAAGCGTGTCGGAGCATTATATGTAACTTGTCAGTTATTCAAGATTTACTTTAAGGTATATGTTGCATCTTTTGCTTCCTCTTTGGTGATTCAAACTGCTTCTTTTATGATCTCATTTGTTAGTATGCAATGGTGCTAGTCTGAACTTGTAGCAACTGAGTTAAGCATGACATGTTCAATGGGACAGGGCAAGTTTGACTAGGACATAGATGACATGACGTGTGGTTGAAATTAGAGTTGATTTTATTTTGTGAATGTCTTGCAGCTCGGCACAGTTCACCTTTGTCGCAGTGTAATAAGAAGCATTGAAACAGCACGCATATTTGATTTTGAGGAATTTCCTACAAGAGACAAGGTTTGAGTTTGATTCATTTATATATGCATATAATTTCTACTTTCTAGATTACTTATCTTTATGATGTGTTTCAGGTCACTTACATGTATTATACTGGTCGTCTTGAAGTTTTCAATGAAAATTTTCCTGCTGTAAGTGATCTATATTTCTTTAAAACAATTTTTGACTTGCTTGTGTTATGAGTTCCAATATATATTCTGCAAGGCATGCTGGCTTTGTATTTTTCTGTAATGGTACCTTCTTATTTATATTCTTTTTAGTTGATGCTATTCTCAACTGAAAACTTATTCCTATACGGTTGCAAGCTAGAATGAATGAAAATATTGCTTTCTTTAATAAGCCTATTATTATTACTATTATTTTAAGGGTTTTGTTAACTTTAGCCCTTAAGATTCAGTTTAAGCATCCACTAATAAAATTTTTTTATGAAAAAAGTACACAGTTGTTATATTGAAGTTATAAAAATACAATAAATACTTCTCTTTCTAATAAAATTTCACTATTATTAGCTGCTTATACTCAGCCAGATTAATAAAATTCTTATTTTAAAGAGGATTACTCAACTATAGTCAAATATGTCAATAGAATTCATTAATAAAAGGACAGCAGTTGTTGTTGTTGTTAACTTGTCTCATGGGTATTTCATCCCCAATTTTACCTCGGTTATACTTACCCAGTTGTGCAAGAGCAAAAAACATTGGAAATATACCTCTGAAATGTTATTAAATCATTTATGCAGTTTACATTTCTAACTTGACAGGCTGATAATAAATTGTCATATGCCCTGAAGCATTGCAACCCTCAAAGTGAAGCCAATATAAGGTTTGGTTCAGGTGTGCCAACTGTGTACATTGCATTTGCATGAAGTTAGTTTCAGTAGGCTGTATGCATTTTGATGGCTGTTATACATGCACTGTAAATATGTATATTTTTGTGGATCTGGGACATAGCTTTAGAATTTTAGTTTATCAACTCAAACCTTCCAAATGTTTTATCATTTAAGTACTCTTACTGGTTCTAGCTTCTAAGCCAGAAAAGAAATATCTGAGTAAGATAGATGGGTAGGCATCTAATATAGAGATTGTGACTGAGAAAAATTATCAATTGTTAGTCTCATTGTTATGGGCAAATCAGTAAAGAAAGCCATGGTATAACTTATTGTTGTTGTTTGACATAGGATGATTCTTAAACATCTAATTCCAGTGAAGCTTTCAATAGGCATATTACCTAAACACAGTCTCTTGGAGAAGTACAATCTACTTGAGGTATGTTAGGAGCTTTATTGAGGATTTTTACTTTTCCTCTCTCTCTTATGGTACTATAAGTCTTATTTTTATTAACTGTTAAACCTTTAAGTTCTTATAGGTGCTAAATGAGTTATATTTCCTTGCATGCAGTAACATAGTTTACTTAATGACTAGGTGGACTTGTGAGCTAGCTCAGAAAAGTAACAAAATAAATATATATAAATACAAAGGGTTTATTATTTTCAGTTTGTGGGCTGTGTACACATCAAATTCCGACCATTCTTTAAAAAAATCTTTGATTTGAATAACCACACTTTATAGCAGAATAATTTCTGTTCAAAATGTATTAATGTAGTCATCATGATACGGATGATGGTTATCATGTTTATGTTTCTACCACATAATCTGTAATGATATAACCACCTTAGTAGATTTAGTGTGGTAGTTTTTTAGGGAAAATGGTTATTCAAACTTCAAAGGAAAAAAACAAATCTCTCATTCACATCAAGCGCTGGGGTGGAATATGCAGTGCATGTTTATTTTATACTGCAGAATAATGTTCCCAAGAAAACATGCATCGGCTTTGTTGCATTTGGTAGTTAAAATTTTAAAATTTACACTATTTGCATCTTTTTGTGGCTTAGAAATGTCAATATAAATATTCTTTTTTACGTTTGGACAGTACAGTAATATTGTTCTAGCTCTAAGAAGGGGTGATCTTCGACTTCTCCGGTGTGCACTCCAAGATCATGAGGACCGGTAGGTAGAATTGCCAATAATTGTTTGGTGATGTGGAATTAGTGTTGTTCTGAAATTTAATCTAGAAAACATGATTCAAATTGCTTCTTATTGTAGGTTCTTGAGATCAGGTGTATATCTTGTCCTAGAGAAGTTAGAACTTCAAGTATACCAGAGATTAGTAAAGAAGATGTAAGTATCCAGTATCAGCTTGCACCCCTCCTATTCCAAAGTATGTTTGGGTTGATAAATGACTTGGCTATTTACTCAGATCACTAGTTTCTTATTATTGCTTGGTTGTAACATGACAGTTACATCATTCAAAAGCAGAAGGACCCAAGCAAAGCTCACCAGGTGAAGTTAGAAGTTATCGTTAAAGCATTGAAGTGGCTTGAAATTGACATGGATGTGGATGAGGTAATTTCTTTAATTTTCTTCCTTGTTCTTTCCTACTTCCAATTTGTTTATATTTTTCAGGAATAAATGGAGGATATTGCTGTTTTCAATTTTTAATTGGCATTTGATGCTTTGGCAGGTAGAGTGTATAATGGCCATTCTGATATATAAGAATCTCATGAAAGGTTACTTTGCGCACAAAAGCAAAGTGGTTGTATTGAGCAAGCAAGACCCGTTCCCTAAGTTAAATGGAAAACCTGTCAGTTCATAGGGACAACGTCATTAAAGCGCTGCTTCAGTTTTAAAGCAAGCTAAATAATCTTGTTCAGACGATGCTAACTCTTGCAAGTGGGATTGTAGTTTAGGTTCCGCTTGCAGTGTGGTATGCTGCAAAAAAGTTCTGACAGTGATCTTTTGGATTGTGTTGTATCCTATAATTTATTTTAGTAACATAGCTTACTTAATGACTAGGTAGACTGGTGAGCTAGCTCAGAAAAGTAATAAAATAAATATATATAAATACAAAAAACTGTAGAAGATGCTGACCTCATTGTATTAACCTGATCTTTTGGATTGTTTATTGTTTATTTTAACTACAACGTATTATCTTACAAATTAAATTCAGTCAGTTATTTATTCATGACACCTGTGCAATAACATTATACGAAGCATGTTCTATAAATAACAAATTAAGTACTTCGATTTAGATAGTTTACCTAAATTACCCTCGACTGCATCAATTTATGTTCTTGTAACCCTGTGCGTAGTCCAAACTTTCCATGAGGTCATTATGGAAATTTTGCTTGATATCGTCTAACATTAACTAAACACAACACTAACACCAATACGCCTTTTCCCTAGTTGGATTAGCTATGTGGATCAAATGATGATAGTGTTCTATTATGAATCGTGCCATTGACAAATCATTGTCACCCTCCCAAAAAATTATGCTAGCAATATCACGTTGAGCAGCTACAAACAAGTGCTCTAGTAATCAAATATACCAAAGGTTGAAAGGAGGACGAACTAGAACAATATTAATAGTCAAGAGTTCTACATTCTGTAGGTTCAGGTATCCATCTCGAAACCGAGGCCCTTTTTTCCACAGGTGACTGGTGAGTGAACATTAGCTAGGAAGGGAAATCTTTTAGAGCATTTTCTTGCTCTAGGCTTTAGCTTTAAATTTAATTCCTCTTCCTCTTCCTCTTGTTCAAAGAATGTTCTCTATTCTGTGGTAGAAGTCGAAATATAACTAACTATAAATTACAAAAAACTTAAAAATCTCAGATAATAGTGTCATATTCATTTACAAGAGTTGATCATCAGATGTATTATTATTATTAGGTGCTTAAGGGATAAAAGCGGTACTAGAGAATGACTTTCTACCTGAAATCAATGCACATTTCACATCCGTATTAGTAACAAGCAAAATAATCTGCAGGGGAAATCACAATGTAATTGACCAAAAAAAGAAATGACAAAATGTGGTAGTTTCATTTAGAAATCAGTGGTGCCACGTGAACTCTTCACCGTCATGCATCTAGAAAATCCTTAGATGGATTTACGGGCAACTTGCAGGAAATGATATCACAAAATTGCATGAATTCACCACAAACTGTTATAACGGGCAATTTATGGTCATGGAGCGGTCGAAGTAGGGGTAAATTTAAAAGCAAGATCAATTATTTGAGTCAGTTTGGTTAAAAATACTATATAATTTTTCATATACAAGTGTAATAATCTCCCAAATCATACTGATTCTTAAGGATAAAAAGACAACGGAAGATCCATGAATTTTTGGGCTAATAAATGAATAGAAAGGAGAAGAGAAACCCATGTGCTGACTCGGCTTTGAGACTTGAATTACTGCTACATACGACAATTAGTACTTGAGATCAGTATGGTCCGTGGCAATGCAGAGAGAAGAATTCAATAAGACAAAGTGTATGATGGCCAAGACAGAGAAAAAAGATACGCGCTCATCTCTAGATTCCGATTTAGGTTGATTGCTTCACCAAAAACTAGCATAAGGCAAAATGTTGGACAAACAATAACGAGGAATTTTCAGCTGTAGATAGCCATATTTTAATTTTTGGGGGTCTAATTTCAGTAATATATAAGTGTGTCAACCTCAATTGGTTTGGATAATTTAAATTAGAAGTGCCCAGTGTCCTACGAATATTAGTTAAAGAATTAAATGAAAAAAATTATTAAAAGGTGTAACAATGGAATTCTCGTGTGATTTTTAGTGAATCCTCAACATGATATCGTTAAGACTTCTCATTAATTCCTTAACTCAGAACAATAATTACTATGATCCATTGTTAAAAGGACGATTGTTGCTAAAACAGTTAAATAGGATCTTTTCTGCTGTAGAACACAGTGACCACACCATAAGAAGTTTGGATCTTGAATTCAAACACCAAATAGATTAAGAAATGAAGCAAGGGTTAATTCAACGTTTCACACAGGGGGTACCGGGGCACACCCTCGGAGTTGCCTGAAAGATTAAGTAAAACATAGTGTATAATTTCTTCACATAGCAGTTCTACATTTATCCACATTTCATCTTAGTCATTGCGCAATTTTTTTACCAATTCCAAGAATACCAAGCCAAGCCAAGTATGATTCACTCATGAGAACGTTGCAGCTGGACCATGTCAAGCACCAGCACACAGTTAGAGGCACCAACTGATTCGACCACCGAGAGCCAACATGGAGAAGGAGCCACGCTGCCATAAGCATGTTAATTTATTTTCAGTGACACATTTCCAAATGGATCTCATGTTCTGCAGTTGTAAATAACTAGCGGTGACTGTGAACAAAATTTTGTTTTATAACAGGATAAATTGCAGGACATGCATCATCAATGGCCATTAACTGCAGTAGCACCAGTGCATTTGGGGACCATGAAAGCCACCTGAAGCAAGTAGTCTCAAAACGACAATTCAGTTATGCACCCTGACCCACTTGAAAGATATCGGTGTTCACCATTATAATGGAACAAGTTTGACACAAGCAACATAAATGGAGCAAATAACCATATGTCGAGTTAGATTCCCCTGCTCACAGCACTATCATATCTTATGTCTTGTTTTGCAAGTGTGTCTGCATCCCCCACATTTCATAGAATTTACTCATTAGAATAGCAACTGACAAGTAGCTCATTCATATAGGTACATAATCAAATAGTGACATCACATGTATAGGACGAAAGAATACAATTGACAAGTAGAGACCTGGTAAGAAGGGTATAATGATTCTCATTTTTAAGGAAAGCTGTTAGTGTAACACCAACTCAATAATATTATTGCACAATATACTGTGTTTCGTGTAAATGTGACGAAGGCCACAGTTATCACCAAATATTCAGCTGGTACGCATACAAGACTTCCATTAGGTTCAGTTTGGCAGGATGCATGTTTCCCTAAAACTCTTGGAAAATGCAATCCATTAGCCCATTACTATCAAGCGAAAATGGACTTCTAAAGAGATAAGCTTGTAAAACTCAAAGCCTATCTGTCTGTAATCTGTCAGCAATATTGTTATGTAAGAGAACGAGTGGAAGTTAAAATTTTGGTATTGACTTTGCACGCAAGAACTGTTTAAGAATGGCCTTTTCTTCATCAATTTGTTTTTTCTCTACAGGGTTCTTAGGTTTTAGTTTTCTTTTCTCTTCCAGCATCCACTTAAAAATTTCACGTTGTTGTTGTTCAGGTATTGGAGGTCGTATTTGCACAGGTGCTGGGACAGGCATAAAGAAATCATCATAATCTAAATCAATTGAACTTGTGATGGATTCGGGGGGAACTTCAACAGCAACTTTTCCCTTATTCAACTTTTGTGCTGTTCTTCCATTAATCTCCACTGCATCTCTTCGCTTTGCTCTAACAAAATCTCTTCGCTTTGCCCTAACAAATAGAAAAGCTGCAAATAATGGGCAAAAAAAAATATATTGATCAGTATATTTTAAAATGTCCCCTCTAAACCAAAGCAAAAAATCATATACGCTTAGGCAGGCATTCACATTTCGTCTTAACATCAAAAGCCTGGAAAGGATATGAGAAGTTGAAGACCAAACAAATAAATGTCTTTTTTACCTATGATGTAACATCATATGATCTGAACAAGGATAACCTTGAATTCTATCCGTCAAACTGACCATTTTCATTTTATCCTTTTTGAATAAAAAAAATCCTAACAACATTAGATTTTTCTTTAATGGATTAAATCATCAGTAATTGGTGATGACAGCTAGGCCTTGATATTGCAGTTGGAATACCACAATTGACCAATGACTTCGCATCGTGGAATTATTGAACACAGATATTCCATCAAACTCCAAAATACTAAGGCATTATTTACAAAAGACATCAACCACTAAACTGTCATTTTCTCACATTTTCATCAATGAAACCAAGAACCAAAAAGAAAAACAGAAACAAACATCTTAGAAAATTCATGTTAGGCAAGTCCGAATAGTACCAGTTCTCCAGCACAAACAAATTATTCATGTTAAAAAATGGGACTAAAAACCAATACCTATCAGCTAATAACCATTGAAATACACCAATTATTTCCCTCAACTCCTCCATCCCACACCCGCAATAATTTCAATTTCATCAATTCAAGAAGCTCCTTTCTTGAATGCCAAATGAATGCGAAAGAAACCCTCCTGATATCACTTCAGACTCAAGTCAAACATCAATATTACAGTGACAAACTGACAATTAGTAAAGATAATCAGTAGAAGCCTTTCCATGCACAACCATCCATCATCGTAGGGACGAAATCATAAAAACGCAAAGAAAATACAGAAGAAATAGTTCAGTACATAATAATAGGTAACAATGCAGCAATTTAGCCAATCAATAAAAAAACATTAATCAAAGACATTTTTTGTTAGACAATGTATCGAACAGATACAAGGCAAACACTTAAAACGGCAATGTAGTGCACGATCACACTAACAAACAATAACCCATTATTCATGAATCCAAGGATAAATAAAGAAATGACGATGAAGTGAGAAAGAGACAAAACGGACCTCCAAGAGCAAGATTGGAGAGCAAGAGAAGGCGCCAAATGAACTTGCAGCGCTTCATGAGTAACCCAGTTGGAGGCACAGGTGGGGGAACCTCGTTCGTTGTCATTTCATCAAATGAAATGATCGCTGTGCACTCTGCTATCAAACAAACCTGAGATGTTCACGTTCTTGATCTTCACACTTCACGAGTCGTTGGTACACTCTTTTTCTTTGTCTTTTTCGCTGTTCTTTTTATTAAGAATTCCGTTATTGGAGTTTGACCTTTTATTTAGGGCCCATTATGGTACGTTAAGAAACATTATGGCTAGAAATGGGCCATGATACGGCCCAATCATTGTCAATCGTCCCAATTCCCAACCAAAGGAAATTTTGTAAAACCAAAGGTTTGAAAACACAACCTTGTCCAAAAAAAAGAAAAGAAAGGAAATTTTGATAAATGGGTTTGTATAAATTTTTTATTCTGGGCAATTCTCCATTTATAATCGTTGATATGCTTTCAAAAACTTATTATACATGCATGGAATTTACTTTTATACAAAACTTCTAAATAATCCTAATTGTAATCATTCATTGTTCTTATTCAATGGGCAATTTTATTTGAGGCTTCTACTTCTTCTTTTGAAAAATTAGTACTAAAAAAAAGGTGCTTAGCTTAAAGATTATATATATATATATATATATATATATATATATATATATATATATATATATATATATATATATTACCTACGATTAATAGTTATTTATATTTAAAAAAATTACATTTTAAATTATTTACGAGTGCTTTGTTACAACTTAATTATTATTATTAACGATGTTATAATAATAATAAAGATTAAAACACAATAAAACTTGTATACAATGATTAAAAGATAATTTTTTAAACATAAAAATAATTCGTAAATGAGTGTTAATTATAAAAATTATATAAATAGTTTAACTTATTTTTAATTTATATACATTTTAAAAAATCATATATGACATTAGATATATCGTTAGCAAAATTCATTAAATACCAACCTACATGCATGTATCGAAAAGAAGATGAATAAAAGTAAAAACTTGATCTCAAATTTTTACGATCAATCATAAAGAACTTTGCTTACTAACATAACGCCTCATAATATATATAGATATGTACTTCAGTTTTTTTTTCCTCACATATTCTCGTTATTATTTTTTGTAAGAAGAAATCATGCCAGCCATTTTCCTTTAGCAAGACTTTGAACCTTGATTTATCATGTTATGAGATACTAAACTCTTCTACTTGATATCATTATTGGTTGAAAATTTAACAAATAATTAATAATAACTGTAAAATTGTTGACCTAAAAAAACTAAAAATTGTCTTTTTTATATTCATGGTTGTAAATGTATGCGCAGAATTTGTTAATATATTTTCTTTCAAGTAAAGTTGCTTAACAACACTTTCTTATATCTTTTATAACAGTATATTTATAAAAGAACTTTTTTGGTGATTTGGGATCATATTATTTGCTAACTCAGGTCTTGTCACAGGTTCACTTTTTTAAAAAATCAGAACTGCGGTGGTCTAATACCATACAAAAATTTATCTGTTTATAGAGGTTGCAAATGTATGGGTAGCGCTTACCAAACCTAACTTTTCCAAAGTATAAAGGTTACAGTGGAGTTTGTACACCGTTGATGTTTATAGAGGAAAATCAACAAGCAAGATTGATAGTACAAGTAGCATTACCATACTAAAAAAATGCTGATGTTCAAATTTCCTCCAAAAAAGATAATGTGATTCGTTCATTTACCCGCCCATAATTTGATCGCATTAAATTGATTTTGTTACCTAATACAAAGCGTCACCCGATTTGATCCAATTGAAACTGTATATACATTGTGCCATTTGTCTCCAACTAAAAATGGAATACTGATCTATAATCATTGCCACCATTGAAGGCATTCTGACGTTAAGTTGGGGGCTGTTGGAATACTCTTTCTGCATGTGAAGAGGGAAGGGAGACATTCCATAGGGCCATAGGTTAAATATTGTGAAACGGACAAAGTCCAAATCAACAGGGCATCTCACAAAGAGACCTCCCACGACACAAAAAGCTGCATTCCAAATATGAATCATCACTTTCATGATTGAGAAGCTCGTCAGGTCAATGAGGAATAATTATGAACTTTTCAAGTGAACCGTGGCGGAAAGGGGATATAAAGCAGACGAACCAACGTGGGCAAGAAAGAAAATAAAGTAGTCCCGTTGCTTTCTCATCAGAATCTCTGGCTACGTCTACAACATTCTGCTTAACTATAATGTGAATACTGCTTAGGATCAACTTGCAATTGATTGAATAAACGGGTCGAATACTCTTTATTATATATATAGTATATAACTATGCCCACACACACCCCAACCCACATGTATATAGTAGCAACTAGCTAGCTTAACTAACTACACAAAGAGCATGCGTTCAAAATGAATATGATCAAATAGTGATAGGTTCTTAAATATGCTAATTATGATTCAGTTTTTAGTTATATGTATAAAAAAAGTTTTATCAGAAAAAAATTATTCCGACTTCAATGATTTCTCTATCATGAAATCGCAAGAGTTGTATGTGAAAATATTTTTGGTGTGTGTGTCACACATAAGTGAGCAATGACATGTTCACCGTAAAACCCTTGAAAAACTAATTGAACGTGCAAAGATAATAGGAAATCCATGAACAAGGAGGGCCAGTACGCTTTTCGGGCATCTACTTGTTCAAATCAAACATAAGTTATTCTGGGTACACAAAATCATCCACAACAATACTCTTCTCGAACGCAAACCATTGATCTCACACATTAATGATCTAATCAAAACAAGAAGATAGAAACATAAAAACAAAAAAACAAAAAACCTAATTAAAGATGAAAGAAAATCGGTGTAGCTCTAGCTAGCTAGCATATTCATCCATGAACAAGGCCATAAGATAAAGCCATGAGCAAGATCGCAGCCTCCTTCTCGTCCTGAGGGAAAACTTGATGCATAGCCAACTTCTTACTTAAGCGCAACGTCAAATCCTCAAAACCAAACTTGTTTCTACTTTGGGATGGCTTGGCTCCAAGCTTGCGCTTCTTTTTCATCTGTGGTGGAGCACACTCAATTCTAGATTTCTTCTCTTTTTTCAGCAACTTCTTTCCTTTCAGAGATGTCTCAGATTTCACAAGAATTGTTCCATTTGCCGATGCTGCTGCCATGGCACGTCTGGCCTTCCTTTGTCTAATCCCACATGCGTTGCAAAGTGACTGTTACACACATCAAAAGAAACAATAATTTCAATTACTATAATAATAATAATAATAATACGTAATGATTAACACGATAATCATAAAACTATTATTCTAGTTAATTATACTTGTGGAGCTTTAATAAGCTTTAATTGATTTGTTTGTGTGCCTATGTGATTAAGATTAAAATGAAAAATCTAGAGCTTGGATAGTACGAAAATGATTGAGTATGAATAATTCATTGGAGTACGTACCTTGGGGCCTTTTGGTCCACTCCTCCAGAGAGGAGTCTTAGTAGTGTGGCAATCAGAGCAAACCCTAACAGTGTTATTAGTACTGTGGTTTGAATAATTGTTGTTGCTATTATGAGTTCCAAGCGGTGATAATGTTTGTTTTTTATCTTCACACTTGTGCGTAGACTTGCCTGCTACATATGCGTCAGTTTGATCCGACACCATCATCTTCCGCATCATTCTCATCTTTGAAGACATCCACTTCACCGAACCATCCTCAGAAGCTGCTTCAAAATTTTCATCCCTCTCTTCTTTCTTCCAAACTGTCATCTTGTGCTCACTTTCTGCCGCTGAATTATGATCCCATGATCCGCTAGAAGGAATAATCTTCTCTGCCTAAAAATCAAGAGTTTCATTACAAAGAGATCATATCTAATATCACTACAAAATATATATTACTATATAAATATAATATGCGTATATATGGGTGTATTCACCTCTTCATCACTTGGTAAGTGTGGCTTTGTTGGTTCCCGGTAGTATGATCCTTCTTGATCTTGAACAGGTGGGTTGAAGAGTATAGGGTATGATGATAGAGAAGAAAATGAAGGGGAAGCGTGATGATTTGGACTGAAGAGGTCATGGTTTTGATCATCATTAAGATCCAGAGGCATAACAGAAGATACTGAATGGTGATAAGTTGGAATCATGTTGGACGCACACACATAAACACACACACAGAGACAAACCAAGCCACAGAGAGAGAGAGAGAGAGATCAGTGCAATAGTGCAACTGAAACGGTCTTCCTTTTGTCCAATAAAAAGTTGGAAGAAGATTGAGAGGGAGAGAAGAAAGAGAGAAAGAAATTGCAAACAGTTCCTATATCAATTCCTCTACTCGTGTACATATAATGGGAAAGGAAGAAATAAATTTATATCAAAACCTTATTCGTATTTGTAGCATCATCTTTTATAAGCTTCCAAAGTAAGATTTAATTTTATCATCATTATTATATCAAAACCTTATACCAATTCAATTACGTTTTTGTCTCTTATTTCAATTATATGTGTAATATATAGAAAAGTGATATGATATAACATAATAATAATATAAAATAAGAAATTTTTACATTCCCTGCAGAAATTGTCCTGTATGTTTTACGGGAGAGTGGTAAGTAAAATAAAATGAAAAGGATAAAAAAGTAACTGAAGCAATTTGTAACAAAAGCCATCGCTACAAGACGTTCACGTGACTTCATGACACCTAAAGAAGACAAAGTTAAGAAGACAAAATAAATGGAGGGTGTGGAATGCTATTACGCTGACCCCATACGTATGACAAAACCTTATCTGCAGAAATTTTTTACCGCTACAGCCGCTTGCTGCATTACTTTCCCTGTTTCGCACTTGAAACTAACTATGTAGAGTGAACTTTCCAGCTACTTCTCCAGACACAATGGATCATTCATCTTAATTCATCAAAATTTAATAATTATTATTCCTACTTTTTTGTATCTATAAAATAACATTTATTTTAATCTTTTTTAAATTTAAAATTAAAATAAAAAATTATTTTATAAGATAAGAAAAACTAATAATGTTTTTAAAATTTGAGAGAAAAAATATTAAACTCGTTCAAGTTTAATGATTGAGAGTATATTGCTTTCTCATTAAATAATCATGAATTTACATTTATTTTAATGCTATTAATCATAATATTTGTACGTATTTTATATATGTTTACAAAGTTCGATGGTTTACTCGTAAATTTTGTGTTTTTGCAACATCCAGGGTTGGAAGATGAGTACAGCTACTGATGCATGGCCAAAAAGCATTGAATGCTGGTGCAGGCAATTGGACAAGTTCCAACACAACGAGAATTTTATTTGGGGAGGCGGCAAATCCAATTTTTTAGGTTTTTCATCCCTTTAGTCTCCATGAGCTCGATCGCGCCGTCTCTGTAATTTTTCATCTATATAGAATTATAGATACCATATACGTCTTCACAAGTAACAAATTTAAGAGAAATAAGACAATGATTTCTCTGACATATACAAGACGAGACATTCGAATATCGTGTTTTCTTTTCCCTTAATTTATGTAGTCAAC
Organism: Abrus precatorius; assembly: GCF_003935025.1. Lineage (NCBI taxonomy): Eukaryota > Viridiplantae > Streptophyta > Magnoliopsida > Fabales > Fabaceae > Abrus > Abrus precatorius. The sequence goes on along the minus strand of NW_020874428.1, from coordinate 32,443,528 downwards.
CGGTCATATAAATCATCAACCATAAACACGATGCAGTGGCTAACGTGTTGATGAGCATGTACAAGATATGGAGTGAACAATATCTATATTGGTATCATACTAGCAACTACCTCGTATATTGTACGTATAGTTTTTAATTCAAATAAAAAATTTTAAAACTATTACGGAGAACACTAAATATTTGATAGGTTATATGTTATAAAAGGAATATAATAAAATATACTTTTATATTTTAAAACGAGAACTCAGATTTATGATATTAAAAAATGATAATAGTTTTGCAAAGGTAGATTTTTGTTTAAATTTTTTAGTACACGTACAAGCGATATTATTTAGTACTGCATTTTCGCATCTCACAAAAAAAAAAAGGCTAATTTTTATTTTCTGGCGTCAAAATAAATACCATGTACTCTCCTTTGGATTTTAATAACCTGTAAGATTAATCTACTAAACCAAAAACCTACTATTTTCCAAAAACATAAAAAAATAAAAATAAAATAAAAACCAACTAACTTTCGTATCTCAAGAGAAGTACTACGTTGATTTCACACATGTAAGAACCTGATCATTACCTAAACCAGTTAACATCTTGTTTCTTATGTATGTTTTCACTAATGACAATGACAAACTGATGGCGTGTCCATGTACCACAGAAATTAATGGCTCTTTCTCGTTGTCGAGATAAATGAAAGTTAAATGCCTAACAAAGAAAAACAATATATAAGGTAAACGCTAAAAACTATATATTCTTAGGACAGTAATGATTATGAGAAAAAGAACATCTGTGTTGTATGAGTACGGGTACTTGACACAAATACGAGTCCAAAATACAATAGTTTTTAAAATTTTAAAATACAAGTACGTTAGTAGATTATCATAAATATCTATAATTAAATAATTTAACAAACTTATATTAAATATATTATATTTAAGGATGAATGATTTAGTTAAATAAATGCTAACACTTAAGGTATAATTAGCTATACCTTAAATCATATTTAGTTTAGTTAAAGTTATATTTATGTTTATGTTGCATATAATTATTTTACCAGGTACAAAAATATGTTTGACAAAATACCCATATATACTTCCGAGGATAACATTTAATTCCCTCAAACATGTTCAATTTAAACTACAGAGGATAGACTATAATTAAGCCTACGAATTTGATCGATCATTTGCAATGTTTTCTGTCTGTTTTTTTATTTCAACTCATTTTTAAAAAAAAATGAAATTAAGTAAGGTGTTTTAAATATTCTTCGATCAATATTGTTAAAAGATTTGAACTATAGCGTTGAATGTAATAATTGATTGGGTAGCAGCTGCCTTTTATTGGTTAGTAAACCAACCGCAAAAATATCCAATAGAGCAAACTTGAAAATTCTGGGATATATAACCCTTTGTATCACACTTGTATCCGAACACGACCGATGGCCCATGAACAATTTGGAACATAGGAGAGCTATTAATTTCTACAAAATTAAAAACAATAATAATTGTTGTCTATAAGACCCCAAATGACAATCGTCGTAATTTTTACGATCACGAAGTTGGCTACGTATACGGTTTGTAAATCACTCCTGTACACGTTTGATGCAAGTGTCAATGCTGTCGCTGACAGGGACTCCGTGAGAAATTATCATGTATTTGTTGTCTGTAATACATAGTAAGTCCAAAATTATGGTACTTTTCAAAAATGGCAAGGGGGCCATTGCTTTTAAGCTACATGACAGTTTTTTTCTCTCAATACCAGAAGGCCCATGGCCCCCTCTCACACACACTCTCTCTATCCTTGGATCTGAGTGTGTTATGGTGGGTGCAGAATTTTCATGGGCAAAGGTAAGGCTAAGGTTAAATTAAAGATTTCATAATATTGTGGTATGGGATGTACGATACTAACCTAACGAGCTATTCATATGGACACGAATGGACGTGTAATATAATTTTGTTTAACGTAATTGAATGGTTGTGGTTTTCTGAGACGATATTATCGTTACGATTCCAGTCATTGTACTATAGCAATTAAAGGTGACTAATCATGAATGCAGAAGAGATGAATACAAATGGAATAAACATGATTAGTAAGTGAGAAATTATATATTGAAGGCAATAATTAATATCGATAATAATTAAGTAATAACGGTTTTGGTTTGATTCTAGTCAACCAAAATTGGATTCCATCTTGGTCAAGCAGGAAGAATTTAAAAGAGGCTTAAATACTATGATGGTATATATATTGTGTTAATAGGTTTGTTTAGAGGTTCACATGTATATAATCCACATTCCACACAAATTGATTCGTTATGGATGGCACTAAGAATTTAAGGTTTTCGTGCTTTTGTTGTGTTGTGGTCCTCAATAATTCCTTACATGAGAAAATTCTTTAGGATATTTTTTCTTAGTTTGGGTTCTTATGTCATAGAACTTCATTGTCTATAAGAATCCCTGTGCGGAAGCAAAACGGCAGTATCAAAGAGGATCTCTGGACGGAGAGAGGTTATAGGATTAGGCAAATCTTCTTATGAAGTCAATAACACAAATTCTTATCACTTTGACCTATTTAGAGCCTGATTGAGTAATTTTCAAAACTCCATTTTTGCTAAATAAGAAACAATGTTCTTCTTGTATTGAAAATTGTGTAAATCGAGTTACAATAAATATAGTAATTATTCACCACACGAAACATCACATCCCATAATCCACTGCAATAGAGATTTTTGTTTGCTTAGATGATTTTGTTAGGGTCAATGAATGACACGTAGATTCAGTGACTGAAATGGGTCACAATATATATTATGGCCCAGGAAAAGAGTAAACTTTATTCCGTGACCAATATTCATGAAAGATTACTAATTACAAGTTACATCAACGTTTAACACTTGGCCCCGCCACCTACCGCGGCGACCACAAACATGATAGGGATTGTGATGGAGATGGCGATGCCAAATACTGTTAACCATTCCATCATACATCACCGTAACCCATGTACCAAGTAGCCACCGGGCTCGCCAGTAAAGAAAGCCTTTTTCTTTACTTTTTTGGTTCAAATTTGTAACTTTAGGCTTGAGGCCCAAAACAAGGCCCATTAATAACTTCTACTAGGCCCGTTTTCTGAGAGCAGGTGCTACATTTTATTTCGTCAATCCAGTTTAGACAAATTCTTAACCCAATTATCTGACATGCCACAAAGCCAATAGTAAACAGCTATTATATTTTAAATTTTAAGTTTATTAACTTACATACAAGTTTAGGCTCATCAACTTATTTAAAAGTGTGTTTATAATCTTATTCAATAAATTTTATTACAAATTAAAAATGTCAGACCAGACTCAATATTAACATAATACCTAGATTAAGTAACTAGGATAATCTTGAACCTTTAATTTAAAAAATAAATTAAAGGGTTATTAATTTTGGGTTAAAATTTATAGGGTATTAAATATGTAATGCATTATCCATTATTGGCAAATTGACAGAAAAAGATGTGGAGCCGTGGAAAAAGATTAGCAAAGCAAAAGACAGCTTAGTTTAGGATGTGCCCAATGCCAATAGCTGTGGGTTAGATTAGAGGAAAGTTTTTGAACAAAAAAAAAGGGAGGGAACTTTTCTTGTAACATAGGAGTGTCAACGTTCCGGTTTGATTCGAATTTGTGAAAAAATAATTTGAAAATTTGAATCAAACATTATGGGGTAGCTATTATCGGATTATCTGATTAAATAATTTAAAGTAAAAAATATATTAAAAAAATAAAAAAAATATTATTGTTTTATTTAAATAATTCTTGATACATAATTTTAACATAATTACACAATATTTTAATATAAATACATAATATTTAAAACAAGTCTCAATTCAAAAAACACTTCAGTGTATGTGAGGGTATATTTTTTAAAAAAATCAACACAAGTCAACGGATTAATCAAATATGTCATTGGACCTATAAATTGGCACTGTGTCAACTCATGATCTGAAATTAAATTAGATTGAAAATTTGATTAGTTTAGATTATGTCAAATATGGTAAGTGTCGATTTAGATTTTTTTTTATTTGAATTGGTTTAAATCATTGGATTCGATGGTTTATCATATCCGATAGACACCCCTATTATATAACATGTTTTATGGTGGATTAGTTTTTAAAAAGTTAAAATAAGTTTTTTAAAAAGTAATTTATAAAATAAATATTTTATCTTTTTAAATGATAAACTAATTATATCAAACGTGCTAAAAACAAAACATGTTACTTATGTTTTTCTTTTGATTAATTTATGATTCAGATTCAGCTTCCATCAAGTTGTTAACTGACTATGACATCCACCCACGATTAATTTCTGGTCTGCTTCCCTTTAATTTCTGCAACACTCCTCTCCAAAGCATATACAACTTCAGCACTACTCCATTATAGTTCATATACCGTGTAAAGTAGATTACTTCTAGTTACGATCCATTCTGAAATGAGTTTTGAATATATTTGACGACACTCTCTTCGTGTGAGAAAAAATAAACAATAAATAATAAAAATTTAAATCCATTTTTGTCAAGTTGTAAAACGTTGCTTATATGGATCGTTCCTACACATGGTTACCAGAAATTTTAAGAAAACAAAATTCAGGAGCTGCTATTGGTCTAACCTTTTACATAAACTAATATGTCTAAGATTTCAAATATGTCCATTGACATGTTTAAAGCCTTTGACTATAATTAAAAAGAAGGTTTGGATCTGGTAATTGATTCTCTTAATTAGATTGGGCTTATTACTTGTATTTTTGATTTCATACTGACCCATTTTATAATGAGAATGGTGTAAGAAAAAAATTTGATGGTAGAAAATGTTATTGATCCCAACACCCTATTATAATGCGTGATTAGTTTAAAAAGTGTTCCACTTGCTTGTGCTCCTACACCAATTGAATTATTGTTCATTCTTATTTATGATAAATTTTAAGTCATTGATAATGCAATACATTAATGTATCAAAATTAAATTCTAGAATTCAATTAAAAATTATGGAGATATATATTAATAGAGGCAGATCAAAAACTTTTACATATAATTTGAGTCTTTTATTTAATTTAAATTTAACGGATTATAATTTATTATTTTATTGATCATTAAATTTAAGTTAAATAGAATGTTGAAATTGAGTTTAAGAGTTTTAAATTTATACTGATGTAAAAAAAAAAATTTATATTAATAATATTCTTTAAAATTAATTTTATTATTTAATTATTATTAAAAGAATACTTGGGGAGGGGGAGAAGGACGTTCTTAACTAATAAATAATTATCGAGTCTATGAGACAGCCTAACTAAAAGAAAATCGGGTTGGTTTTGGGTACAGAATTCAATTCTTTATCTGCTACCCAATAAAGGATTGTTAGGAAGTCAATGATTCACAAATCAAAGTGCATGGGCAACATCTCTGATGCATTGTAATCATTAAAAAAAATTGTTAGAGTTGAATAAAGCGTATAAAAATATATATTTTATTAAAAAAATATGTATTCATTTTTATATTTTAAATATAATAAAGTCTTTTAATAATTTTTTTAATGTTTAAATTTAACTTTACAAGTTAATGTTGAAAAAACGTTTTAAAAAGGTATATACTCAACCAATATTTTGTTAAAATGAACAATCTTCCATTATCACTAATAATATATATGAGAGTTGTAATTGTTTCACCTGTTTAATGGAAAGCAAAACTATGATTAATCATTAGTGGAAAGCATTTTTTTTTACCGAAAATATTTGGACAAAATCAGATACACCTTTTATTTTGTTGATCGCAATTGGTAACTGATTCTGGTGACAAGTGCAGTGAAGCCAGAATTGGGTTTCTTTAATTTCTGGTCATCATAATTCATAGAACAGTTTTCACAATGGGTGATTAGGTGGGTATGTTATGGTTTGGATTGAGCATCTAAGTGGTGGCGTAGTAGTGTCACTCCCATCCCCATTCTGACTCTTTTTCCCTTTTGGCCTTGCTTTATCAATTTCAGTTTCACACGCCATGGCAATTGCTTCCTCTTCTTTCCGTTTCTCTTTCTGGTAGTAACATACAAACTTCAACTTCAAGATATTGTTGTTGCCTTATCAATTCTCACATTCAAGATTAGATTTGATCATCCCATGGTGTCTGTTCGTTCATCCTTATCTCGCGTGGAGCAATAACAAACAGTAATTGACAATTCTTTGCTTGATATATTGGAAAATTTTGAAAAATTAATAATAAAAGGTGGGTTCCAGTTCCAAAAGATGATGTGGACATGTTCATTATCCAATAATGTAGTAGAATTTTGCTGTTTTGAATTTGTAGCTATCAAGTTAAGTATTATTGGAGGAAAAGGAAAGTCCTTGAATATATATATATATATAGCTTTATGCTTTTAGATAAAAGGAGTAATATTTATTGTGTTTGCTTCTGTCAGTGCCGAAATGTTACAAAGTAAGGCATGCAGAAGGGATAAAGGGTACCAATTTTGATGAGGACTATCTCATTTGTGCCTTTCAAAATGGAGATGAGGATTGCACACACATCTTCCTCTCTATTATTTGTACTACACAAAAATAATAATAAAAACATATTATATATATATTTCTACTTAAACACGTGAAAATTTGAAATTTCCAATATAAAAATGAAACAATACAAATAAAATTTTCCAGTTTGATTATAATTGAAACAACGTTTGGCAGAATGTGGATGCGTTGCCATTACCGAATATATTATATTTGTCTTTAAGCAACGTATGAATTCATTATGCCTACAAACTGGCATTCATTGCAATAATGCGTGTTAATTATTATTATTATTATTATTATTATTATTGAATAATTTAATTTAATATTCATGCAGGCTAATGCAGGCTAATACTATTTTTAACATTTAAAGTTACATGTATAATTCTCTTCGGTTATAGAAATTAGATATTTAATTTTATTTTTATTTAAACAAAAATTAATTCGTTTAAATAAAAATTTATTTTTAAGCAAAATTAATTTAATTTTACGTTTTACTCCTCTCTAACCTTCTAGTTCTCCTTTTTTCTTTTCATTTTCTTTTTATACTCGAATCTTTTTTTTTTACTCCATTCTCATATTCAATTCTTTTCTTTCTTTTCTTATTATACTTTAATATTTATTTTTTTCTTTTTTATACTCAATTCTTTCATCTTTCTTTCTCAATCCCTGTGCATCTTCAGTAACTCCCTTTTCCTCCTCCATATTAGAAATGTTTAAAATTAGCTTAAGTGAAAAGTTTAAACTTTTTTTTTTATATACATAATTGCTCAACTAAAAAGGTTCGATGATGCATAATGTGTGTTCCTCGGAACTGGTGATGCATTGATGGCACAACTTTCTTGTGGATAGTGATACGTGGCATGTTATGACTGCTTTACAAGAATAAAGAGTCCGGGATCCACCGATCCACGATCCAGGATCCAAATTCAAAGATAGGAATTGGAAAATGCTTCTAGTCAAAGGATTTACGTCATTCATACACGGGTTTCACCAACCCAGTCACTATTCTGTAACATTCCATTTCACCAAAGCAAATTTTACCATTATTCAGAAAATACAACCACTCGTTTCTTTACATAATTACGCTTTTTCTTAATCTTTTCCACTATTCCACCAAAAAGTATTCAACACTGTTCTAGCATAATAAAATTTTACTTTCGTTAAGATCAATCCTAAAGATTTATTTAAACAACTAAAAATATATTACTTTATTAAAAAATAAAATATTTATCACATTTTTTATATAATAAATATTTTCTGTTTCAATACAAACTTTTCCCTATTAATAACTTAAAACCAGTCTTTAAAGCTACCGTTAGTAAAATCCCTTGGATTTTCATAAAGCCACTGACCACTCACTCACTTTCACCAATGCATTCAAAAGTAATATATTGAAAATAAACGAAATATAAAGCGTAAGTACTAAGGCTCTAAATTTGTGTTGTTCTTAAACGTGTCAACAATAGCAACAATAACTCATCGAAAGAATTTTTTTAGTTATAGATTTTGATGTAACACTTCACCACAGTAGTACTATACTCACTCAAGGCCCCAACATTGCTTCCATCCGTGTACATTCACAAATGGGTGGAACCTAAAAAGAGCATGACTTTTTTCTTTTTTTTTTTAATTTTGGGCACTAAGCCAATAAGAATAATAACATTATAACAGGATTGGATTCAAAGGAGTTTAAAATAACGTACGTGCAAGGTGGAATCTTCCTTTATGAGTAAGAGGAGCAACATGTTGCAGTGAAAAAGTACCAGGAAGTAGGTCGCTTTTTATGGCACCTAAACACCACATATTTGTCTTAAATGTGCACTCATTGTAAGAAAGGAAACGAAGATACATTTACCAAAGGCCAAAGCAAAGGCTTAAAATAGTTTTTGTAGTTTCTTGTGTTGTGGGGTCATTGGTCAGTGCATTGGAAGGAAGTAGAGAATGGGTCCCGGTCCTAGACTCCAAGGTTACTTTGGATTTTCAAATGTATATAAAGCAATTGCAGGCTTCTCACAAGCTTCACTAGCCATCAAAACCACGCACCTCAACTACCATAGTTACATTAAAGTCTTTGCCTGCCATCTTTTTTTTCAATCTCAATAGAATACAAAAGGCATTGTGAACACATAAAAACAGAAGCCCGTTTCTCTTATTCCCCCTTCTTATCTATTGTAGTGTTTTTAAATGAGTGAAGGAGACAAAAGTTCATTGCTTTGAGAAACAGACCTGTTATGGGTTCACGGGTGCTAATGGACAATTTACTGCTGAGGGGAAAATTTCACATTCTTCTGTTATTTTTGTATGTTTGTGCAGTCACAGCCTCTGTGACTTATGATCACAAAGCCATTATTGTTAATGGGCAGAGAAGAATTTTGATCTCTGGTTCCATCCACTACCCAAGAAGCACACCTGAGGTACTCACTCACTCTGGCAACATATACATATGCTGCTTCAAATTTATTTTTCTGAATTATTCTTTCTGTCACAAAAGAATTTTCACCTCTCTGGTGTTCACTGTGATGAGTTTCCTGTTTCTCATTGCCTCTGTGTGGCTGCAGATGTGGCCAGACCTAATTCAAAAGGCCAAAGATGGAGGCTTAGATGTTATACAAACCTATGTGTTTTGGAATGGACATGAGCCTTCTCCAGGAAAGGTGGTGCAATTTTTTTTCTGCCTTTTATTTTTTTCCCACTTGTCACATGTTTTTTCCTTCTCTCAACGTGTTTTTTTTTTCCAAGTGATATATGCTTGATTTGACTTAAAATAAGGTTTTATTTCAACTTTATGTACAGAAAAAAAAAGAAAAGAAAAAAGAAGCAGCTAGCTCTATCTTGTTATGTATAGTTTAAGTTGTACAGGGTTTCTTTAGTCTAGACCAATAAAATAAAATAGAAAGCTCACTCTTTCCTTTTTTGTTTTATGCAAATTTTGGTTAAAAAATTGCAGTATTATTTCGAGGATAGGTACGACTTAGTTAAGTTCATCAAGCTCGTGCAGCAAGCTGGGCTTTATGTTCATCTCCGCATTGGTCCCTACATATGTGCTGAATGGAACTTTGGGTAATGATTTTGATTATTTTTATAACCCGCCTTACAATTGTATATAATATTCAGAATATAATTCATATTTAAATTTTGCTATAATATTCAGGGGATTCCCTGTTTGGCTCAAGTATGTTCCGGGTATTGCTTTCAGAACAGATAATGAGCCTTTCAAGGTTGGAATGGATTTTCGATTTTGGGTCATAATTAATTTTATTATTATTTTTGTTGTCATTTGATTATGAAATTCTGTCAATTTTGTAATGATGTAGGCGGCAATGCAAAAATTTACTGGGAAGATTGTCAGCATGATGAAGGCAGAGAAATTGTTTCAGACGCAGGGAGGTCCAATAATTCTGTCTCAGGCGAGGAAATGGGATTTAAATAAGATATTAACTTTCAATTTTGCAATTTGTCATGTTATTTTTTTTTAATTACTGGAAAGTTTTAGTTAGGCCAACGGCCAACCAATTTTTCAATTGTGATGATTAAATAATGTTTTATTTTGTTCAAATTGAATATGACAGATAGAGAACGAATTTGGACCAGTGGAATGGGAAATTGGTGCTCCAGGAAAAGCTTATACACAATGGGCAGCTCAAATGGCTGTAGGTTTAAATACTGGTGTCCCCTGGATTATGTGCAAGCAAGAAGATGCTCCTGATCCTGTTGTAAGAAACTCACAAGAAATCTTATTTTTTCGAATAAAATTATGTGTCCCACCTATGTTGTGTTTTTTTTTTGGGGGTACATTTTTCAACTGTGTTTTGCTTATTTTGTGGTGTTATTTTGTTGGGTTAAGGTTGTTACATTTACTATTGATATTGATATTTTGATTTGGTTAATCGGGCCCCTTGACTTTTCTCTGTTGTAGCCTTTTTTTTTTTTAAAAGAAAAATCAGCAAGTCCTTTTTTTAATTCACTTTTTTCTCTTAACTTATGGGTTATTCTATAGCGGTAATTAACGTTCATATGTCTCATCCACCCCTGAATGTCTTGGGAAAGTAGCAAAATTAGTTGCAATTTAACTTTTTTTGGAGATCTACATCTTGTTGCAAATTGATTCTACTCCCTTGCATCTTTCTCTCTCTTATGTGTTTACCCTGTGCAATAGATTGACACTTGCAATGGATTCTACTGTGAAAACTTCACTCCTAACAAGAAATACAAACCCAAAATGTGGACAGAGAACTGGACTGGCTGGTATGGTATACAAATAAATGATAATAATAGCTGATCCAGATCCTGTGTTTAGTTTTATTTTCCTGTTTCTATAGGTACACTGAGTTTGGTGGTGCTGTCCCGCGTAGACCAGCAGAAGACTTGGCATTCTCTGTTGTGAGATTCATACAGAATGCTGGTTCATTTGTTAATTACTATATGGTAGGTTGACCCATTGCAATTATGAATGATTTTACCTACTGTTGTTTTCAATAAATATTTCCCACCTTTTTGTGTGCTATATGTATTAATGCTGTGGAAACTATGGTTGGAGTCTAATGTGTATCATTTTTGGATCCAGTATCATGGAGGAACTAACTTTGACCGGACATCTGGTGGCCCCTTCATTGCCACCAGTTATGACTATGATGCTCCCATTGATGAATTCGGTATGCAAAGGATATTAAGTTATATTTGTAAACATGCTGGGGATGATGACAGCATATCACATTTAAATCTTATAAAAACATATACAATTTTAAAAAGAACTTTTTTTTGGGGGGGGGGGGGGGGGAGGAGATGATCACTATTTTTTTAGCAAATTGAACATATCCACTATAGGTTAGGCATCATTATATTTTTCACATCACTCTGAGGTTATTCAACTATATCAGGGCTTCTAAATGAACCAAAATATGGGCATTTGAGAGATTTGCACAAAGCAATAAAGCTATGTGAGCCGGCTTTGGTGTCTGTAGATCCCACAGTGACATGGCCTGGAAATAACCTGGAGGTAAAGTCTAAGCTAAGCTGTGTTATGAAGATACTCAACGGGCTCAATTTTTAAAATTTATTTACTTATTTTTATTAATGTCATCTTAGGTACACGTGTTCAAGACTTCTGGTGCTTGCGCTGCGTTCCTTGCAAATTATGACACCAAATCTTCTGCAACAATTACATTTGGAAATGGACAGTATGACCTACCACCTTGGTCTATCAGCATTCTCCCTGACTGCAAGACTGCAGTTTTCAACACTGCAAGGGTAATTAAGACAATACTGCTTGCCATGTTAAATGTTTGTGTATTTTTATTTTATATTATATTTAACAATACTGCTAGCCTCATTTATTTAATGATGAAATCTAAGCTAAACTTCAAAAGTTGTGCTGTTCTTCAAGGACAGAAATATATTAAATAGTATTTTGAGCAAAAATCCTTTGTATTTACCATATTGAGATTTGTTTTTTCAAATATGAACATTCATCATACCAATTTTATACAGCTTGGTGCTCAAAGCTCCCAGATGAAGATGACTGCCGTAAACAGTGCATTTGCTTGGCAGTCATACAATGAAGAACCTGCATCATCTAGTGAAGATGATCCCGTCACAGCATTCGCACTTTGGGAGCAGATTAATGTCACCCGAGATTCTACCGATTATTTGTGGTATATGACAGAGTAAGTATCTTTCAACTGATATTGTCTTTGACTGCTAAAAGACATTGGAATATTCATCTTCTTGATACTTACTGTTTATGTGTTCTCCCCATCTCATAAATATTAGTATCTCTTGTTCAGTGTCAACATTGATCCAAATGAAGGTTTTATAAAGAATGGAAAATATCCTATTCTCACCGTAATGTCAGCAGGCCATGCTTTGCATGTCTTCATTAATGGCCAACTTTCAGGTGAATGAATTAGCAGTTTTTTTCTCAGTTTAGTGTTGTTATAATAAACTCCACTTTTACCTATCCGTCTCTTGTATGAATGCAGGAACTGTGTACGGGGGATTGGAGTTTCCTAAATTAACATTTAGTGACACTGTTAAGCTGAGAGTTGGCAATAACAAGATTTCTTTACTTAGTATTGCTGTGGGTCTCCCGGTTAGTTCAATCACATTTCTAACATCTGTGTGATTTCTATAACAATTTCAATGTTCAGAACTTTTTAACATTTTTAATCGTATATGTTTGATTAATACCAGAATGTTGGTGTGCACTTTGAGACATGGAATGCTGGGGTGTTGGGGCCAGTCACACTGAAGGGTCTTAATGAGGGGACCAGAGACTTGTCTCGTCAGAAATGGTCTTACAAGGTTTGTTTTGTAGCATTGTTTTGCTTAGTAGTTACATTGAATGGTTTTATCATAACATGAGTGCGTACAACCCGCAAAAAGGTAAAGATAAATACTGAGGTGAAGACCACAAAATGAAATGAAGAATGAGATCATAGAAAAATAAGCATCTGTGCCATCTAAGGATTCACTCGATTAGGAATTTAGGATGTAACTTCTAGGATGGATACGAATGCATGAGTTAAACAAAATTGAAAAATCGTGTTGGAACTAACTTGTGCAGCCTTTAATAGAAAAAATTTTAAGCATTATGTACATTCTTGCATCCTTTTGGCCTTGAGCACTATGTTGTTGAGCATATTTTGGTGCATACTTTTATTTTCATTCCTCTTTTCATGTAATTTTTGCTTTCTGGAAATAGCAGCAGTTAGAGATTTTCACATTTTCATGTTGTTTGGCAGGTTGGTCTCGAGGGTGAAGCCTTAAATCTTCACACTGTAAGTGGGAGTACATCCGTTGAATGGGTCGAAGGATCATTATTGGCTAAGAAACAACCTTTGACATGGTACAAGGTGAGACCAAATTTTCAACATATGTTGTATTTCTATCACTGATCACTTAAGTCTAAATTTATTCTGACTCATTTTTTTGCTCTAATGTCATTAGACAACTTTTAGCTCACCAGCAGGCAATGATCCATTGGCTCTAGACATGATTAGCATGGGAAAGGGTCAAGTATGGATAAATGATCGAAGCATTGGACGCCATTGGCCAGGATATATAGCTCATGGTAGTTGTGGGGATTGTTATTATGCTGGAACTTACACTGACAAAAAATGCGGGACAAATTGTGGAGAACCCTCCCAGAGATGGTAAGAGTTGACCCTAGTTGTTTACAATAGTGAATGATGTAACTTAAAATTTCGCATGATTCATGACAACCTATATTGTTGGCATTGACTAGGTACCATGTTCCTCGGTCTTGGCTGAACCCAAGCGAGAACTATCTGGTCGTGTTTGAAGAATGGGGAGGTGACCCTACTGGAATTTCTTTGGTAACAAGAACAACAGCAAGTGTGTGTGCTGATATATATGAAGGGCAACCAACTCTAAAGAACCGGCACATGCTAGACTCTGGTAAAGTTAATAGACCAAAAGCTCACTTGTGGTGTCCACCTGGGCAAAAGATCTCTCAGATTAAATTTGCTAGTTATGGATTGCCAGAGGGAACTTGTGGAAACTTTAGAGAAGGAAGCTGTCATGCTCACAAATCATATGATGCTCCTGAAAAGGTATTTTGAACAAACAGGAATTATTAGATATGTTATTTGGTTCTGATTCTTCTGATTGATTATAGCTTTTCTGATTAGCTTTAACATCTGTTATGCGTTATGCATCACTTTCTTGCTTTAACATTCTTCTTCTGATGCTTATTTATTGTTCCTGTGTTTACTATTATTATTTTCAGAACTGCATTGACAAGCAATCTTGCTTGGTGACTGTGGCTCCTGAAGTTTTTGGGGGAGACCCATGTCCAGGAATTGCAAAGAAGCTCTCAGTTGAGGCACTATGCAGCTAGGATCATGTTCATGTGATGCAACAAGTTGCCAAATAAATGTGGAGCAGATTTATTAGGTTCCGTATAGAAAGTATTTGAAGTCCAATAACGATACTCCTTCACTTTGGGTAGTTGAATTCTACACATACAGAATGCGAAGAGCAAATCATGCACTAAACAAATGTAGATAGAAGAATATGGGCTGCAAATGTTGTACATAGGCTATTCTGCTGATTATTACTTCATACACTACAGGGCTTTGAACAAAGAAGCATTGAGCCCCTCATACATATTTTTTCTATAAAAGGGTAGTTGGACATGGGAAAGGTGTCACTACAACACCTTCATTCCACCATAAAACAATCCCTTTATTTTTCTATTAAAATTTTATGTAAGAATAAATTGAAAGTAATAAATAGTTGATTCCAAGTGGGATTTGGAATATTTACCCCATTCCTTCATAGCAGAATTTTAGTTCTTAGTGTTTTATACGCTTTGTGTACGCGTCAAGAAATCTTAATTGAAGATTTGAGGTTGAATTATGTTGTAGATGAACTAGATCAAGGTACATGCCAGCACAAACCAAACCTGCTAAGGAAAAATTAAGTAAAGATATTCTTTCAACCATATATATGTGAACCCATAGTAAGATTCACCCAGACAACCAAACTGCATTCTGTGTGCGAGATTATGTTTTTCTAGAAAAATAATCAACTTCACAATCTTTATGAAATCTATTAAAATAGAATTTGGGCTTTGGCGTGTTGCTTTTGTTACAATAGCTTTCACATCTTGTTTTTTGTGCGATGATTAATATTTTGATGATAAAATTTCGCATGTTACTTAACCTGTTTATTTATAACCTCCTTGTCCCAGCTATGCAACTTCGTAGGTTAGAATAGAAAGGGCTGAAGCTTATGCTGAAATCGATTCAAGTTGGCCCATCATGGAATATAATATAATATTATTGAAACTGATAATAACTGCGTAGAAAACTGAGTTCTGGATAAGGGACTTCCAGTGACTATAGGATGAATTATTAACATAGACTCGTAAAACATAGTTAATGCGATTAAATGCTGCGGCTAAAATGTAGAGCTGGATTTATTTAATTTATTTGGATTTGGTTTATATTATATGATATTAGTTTGGAGAATGAAATTATCAGATGGTACTAAATGCAAATACATATTACAGATAAATATATCATTTGGGAAATTTCCCTTTCATTTTCATGCCAGTAGAGAGGCAAGCCCCCAAAATAAATAAATAGCCTATAGTAACACCCTCATTCTACCTTCCATAAGATGAATTCTGCGATTACTGTGGGCTACTGGCTATTGTAATTTTTTTTTCAGAAGGCTTAGTTGATATTGGTGTATAATAAAAGATTAATAGAGATTGTTTTAGTTAAGAAGTGTATTACACATAAAGCAACAACTTATAATTTAAATATTTGTTAAGAAAGACATTCATATTTAATATTCGACTATGAAATTGGATCACCTGTGGTTATATTTTGACTGCACTTCCCAACAGTTGAAAACTAAGGGCTGAAAGTTTTAGTATTTTTGTTTTTTTAACTTATAAACATAAAACACACAAAATTAAAGATGAGAATCTATCCAATTATCTTTTAAAATTGCAGAGGATCCTGATCCTCCAACTATTCCTTAAAAAAGATTATCTTAAGAGAATACTTATGGAAAAAATTGAAAAAAGGTGTTGGATATAGGCCAATCAATCAAGGGATTTGAGAATTATTTAACCCACAAGACTTTATTTTACTTTCTTGTACTTACTTGGAAAAGAAAATAACCTTTGTGTTCCACTGAGCTTTAGACACAGGAAAACCCCACTACCCATTACCCAACAAAGTAAAAAGGGGAAAAGGAAAAGAACTTTGGTTCATAATATTTTTTCCCCAATATAATACTAACTGTGTCCAAAATGATTGGATTATTGCTCGTCATATCACAAATCAGATTTCAAAAAGAGACTGATTCTCAACTCAATTACGGTCAAGGACATGTCCACTTGGCAATTGTCATTTAAAATACAATTTTATTAACTTTAATTCTCCAATTTATTTTTAAATATTTTCTAAATTTATTAAAACTTGTTATACTTTTACTTTCAATATGATAAATATTTTTAAATAAAAATATATTATTTTAATTACTTATAATTAACTCGAAATTTCTTTAAATACTGTGCTTTGTTTCAACTTCAAGTATCTTAAACGTTAACGCGGGCGAGAGATGCTTGCACATGTTTACGTTTGATTAATCTTTAGAAAATTATTTCACGCATTACGAAAAAGTGTGAAAAAATGACATTGGACTAAAGGTTACTAAATTTAATTTTAATGGAAAATTAAATTTGATTAATCTTTAGAAATTATATTGATTATTTTTAAGGGTAATTATGGTTAATTTTTAAAAAAATATTTATTCATATTTTAATTTATGCATAATTTTAATATTTTAAATTTTAATGACTTAAACTTGATTTTTATATTTTTAATTATTAAAATACATCTTTTATCAAAATATTTTATATAATAATTTATAAAAGTATAACCCTATGGATTTAAATATGTTCACTATATATATGTGTGTAAAATACTAAAATGTCTTGTAAAATATAAACACAGTCATAAACATGCTAGAGTATAATAATAAAAGATATAATCAAATAAAAATATGAGAAATTTTAAAACACTGCACTAATCTATAAGTAATAATATCTCTAAATAAAAGCAATTATTAAATGATTCAGAATGGTGTGGTATGACCACTTACATTATGTTATGTATTAATTTTTGCATAAATTATAAAATTTATATACATGATGTAATATGACTACCAGAAACTACATAATTTTATTAGATTAATCAGAATATTTTCCCTAAATTACACTCTGAGTGGCTACTACTTGATCTTTTTTTACCATTAAAAGGATTTGAGCATTGGCCATATCATCACGAAGGGCTTCCTTAAAGCAAATTCCAGATCTTCAGTGTGATCTTTCTTAAATCTGTCATCATTAGATCCCCAAAAATTAAGAAAAGGCTATTCATTTAGAAAAGAAAAAGGGGTGAGAGTCATAGAGACCTCCAATTCGTCTATAATTAAACTTTAAATTTTGCCAAAAAGTAAAAGTAAGCTCATTATGATAAAGAAGTTGGAAACGTAAAGTTAAAGAAATGTTGATTTGTCCAAAGGTGAATGTGATAGTAACCATACTTTTTGTTAGAGAATGATTTTTAAGTACATAAAACCGAATAAACATAAGACCAATAAGCTATGGGGTTGAGTGACATGCACACTGCAATTTGCATCATCACTTGTGAGCTCCCCATTTAAAAAGGAAGAGAAACGCAGAGATTATCCACAACATCAATTACTGTTCTTCATTTCCACGTGGAGATTAAATCAGAGGGAAAAATAAAGAGACTAATAATAAATATATTTTTAAATTGTAATTATCTATTTAAATTATAATCTATAAAAAATAAAATTAGACAAATATTATATCTACAAGATAATAATAAAAATATTATAGGTGAAAATCATTACAGTGCATAGAATATCAGTACAGTGTGTCCAATTTGAACGTCGTCAATTCAATGGTCGTGCCAATCAAATCCAACGAAATCAAAGGCTTGAACAGTTTTGTGAAGCATTAATTATCCATAAATTGAATGGTTGCCTGATTAATTCAACGTCATGACATTAATTTAATCACATCAACTCGATTTATTTCATAACAGACACAAATTTTGTGGGCAAGTGTCTTAATGGGGAAAGAGAAGGGCTAATATATCGGTGGTCATAATGATTATTAGAGGCAAAAGGGGTAATGTTTTACTTTAGTAATTAACATGTTGGAAATTTTTATAGGCACTTAGTTGGAGTAATTACATTATTATTTGTTCTTTTACGTGTCAGACAAAGACTTAGGCCACGGATTGCCTTTTCATATGCCAAGAAAGGGACAGCAATTGGGCCACTTCAACACTATGTAATTTTTATTTAACACTCAATTTTAATTATTATATTAAGTATTTTATATAATTATAACATAACTATTTTTTAATTTATATAAAATGTATGATATAAATGTTAGCAATTTTTGGGTCACACATATATATTATATAATTAAATGTGTTAGGGCCATTATTTTATTAGCCAAAATATTTAAGTAGTCTAATTAATATAAAATTTATGGCTAAGAGCATATATGTCATGAAAGACTGATTGTGTAGATACCATTAGTGATATTACAATTTAATGAGGGGCTAAATTATAATTATCAGTTTTGGGGTAACTGATGGAAGTTACTAAAATAAGGGGTTATGATCTCTATTTGTAGAGCGCAATAACACACGTGAAAACACACGACTCTTTTCTCTTCATCCCCATCAGGAGAGAAATCCAAGAAAAAAAAAGGCTCTCTACATTTGGAAGATTATCAAACCAATCTTAAATCTCATCATCTTGTTTGTTCCTAATAACAAATTCAGGTACGCTTCCGCATTTATTTTTCATCATGATCTTGAGTATGGGATAGAAAGCATGTGATTAGGTTGATTGAATGAATTCCTACAATTGGTATCAGAGACTCCTATACTTGATTCATGTATGAATTTGGAAATTTTGAAATTAGGGTTCTAAATTGGAATTTTTTATTTTAATTGGATAATTGATTTGACGTTGTGCATCTAAGTTTGTTATTGTACTGTAATGTGCACCCAATTGCAATTTGAATTTGCCGTAAAGCCGATTGAAATCGTATTATAATAATAATATTATAATAAGAAATCATGATTTTCTTTAATTGAAATTGTGTGCCACCGATGCAAATGTTTTCAAATGTCTATTGATACTATTTAAATAGCGTGATTTTAAATTGGGAGTGCACCACATGTTTTCAATGTCCTGTGAATATGCCATATTTCTTTCTAATTGAAATCTGTGTGTGGTATGAATATTATAGTACATACGAACCAAAATAAGGCACATGATTTAGCATTCTAAAATATCGTTTTATGAATATATCGTCTACGCTATCCATTGCAAATTCAGAGTCAAAATTGAAATTACTAGTCCAAATTGGTATTTGGGCATTACGGGTCAAGATTGGCAATAATGGTAATCACATTCCTCGATTTTTATGCATAATAGTATTTGGCCATTACGAACAAAATTGAGTTTTGGTTTTCGTGCATATTCAACGTATCCAGATACATATATTGCTTTGCCGTCTTTCAAAATTAACAATTTTTATGTAGTGATCAAAATTTTATTTTAAATTTAATATATTAATGTTCAAATTTTGGCTGCTATTTAATATTTTAACTGAATTAATTAAATCAAGAAATCACCAAAGTGACATCTTTTGTGTAGAGTATTCGTAAAAAATGTTAAATGTTAGTATGTATGTTTATCCATGCGAGTATTAATTGGCCTAAAGGAAGATTAATATTTGGCCGGTTTGCATGCACACTTGTGATGGTAAACATGTGATAATTATGAGGTTTTGCTTGTGAATGATAAATCAATCCAAAGAGAGGTTTATTGTTTGACATGTTTTATTATTAATGTTTGATCATTACAACAAGGATACCACTAGCAATTAATATTACTGTCCAAAGACTTAATATTGATGATGCACTAGGTATCTTGAGATGGGTTATGCCATTATTTGAACATATAGATTAATTTTTATTTCATTTTGTGTGAGCATAATTGTATTATTTGTTTTATTCTCATTTCAGCTACTATTGCTTCAATATCTGCCAATCTGAATTCGGTTCCAGTTCTCAATGGCACTAATTTTGAGGACTGGAAAGAGAACATTGAAATTGTTCTTGGTTGCATGGATCTAGACCTTGCATTAAGGATTAAGAAACCCTCTTCTCCTACAGATTCTAATACCTCTCAACAGAGGACAGATTATGAGAAGTGGGATCGCTCAAATCGCATGAGTCTTATGATCATTAAGCGCGACATTCCTGAGGTCTTTAGGGGTACTGTTTCAGATGAAGTAACAAGTGCCAAAGAATTCCTTGCTGAAATTGAGAAGCGCTTTGCAAAAAGCGATAAGGCGGAAACAAATACTCTTCTTCAGAACTTGATTTCCATGAAGTATCAGGGCAAAGGAAACGTTAGGGAATACATTATGGGCATGCCTAATATTACTTCAAAACTTAGGGCACTATAAAGCTTGAACTGTCGGAAGACTTGCTCATTCATTTAGTGCTGATTTCTCTTCCCTCACAGTTCAGTCAATTTAAGATATCTTATAACTGTCAAAAGGATAAATGGTCTCTTAATGAGCTCATATCATACTGTGTGCAAGAAGAGGAAAGGCTGAAGCAAGAAAAGACAGAAGGTGCTCATTTTGTAAGCACCTCCAAAGACAAGGGAAAAAGAGAAAAGAGTCGTGTGTTTTCACGTGTGTTACTGCGCTCTACAAATGGGGACCATAACCCCTTATTTTAGTAACTTCCATCAGTTACCCCAAAACTGATAATTATAATTTAGCCCCTCATTAAATTATAATATCACTAATGGTATCTATACAATCAGTCTTTCATGACATATATGCCCTTAGCCATAAATTTTATATTAATTAGACCACTTAAATATTTTGGCTAATAAAATAATGGCCCTAACACATTTAATTATATAATATATATGTGTGATCCAAAAATTGCTAACAATCTCTCACTGGTCACAAATATATATATCCTCACAATCCTTATAAATGTGTTAGACTTTATGAGCTCAAAATTTGCCATTACATACCTTGAGCATATTCCAAAATCTCGTCCATTGATTACATCCGCATATAGAACCAAAATAGTTTTCATTCTATCAATCACAACTAAACCCATCAATGATTACTAATGTTGACAGAATCAAATGACATAGACTCATCATGAAATGAGTAGCATGAAAATTGCGTGAAGGTGGCCTGTATACGTCTATTTTCAACTGGTCCTACTTTACCTCAATGAGATCATTCAATAACCTTAATGTAAAAAGTGTAATAACTGAATGATAAAACATATATATTAATATATCCAAAAGTCAATGTATGCATACATAAAATCAAGCATAGAACATAAAATACATAAAAGTGACTAACTCCCACTAAATTAAAGATTTCTCAAACTTTAGAACACCCATATGAGCAATATGCTCATGTAAAACATTGGGTGGAAGTCCCTTAGTAAGAGGATCTGCTATCATGGAGTTTGTCCCTAAGTGTTCTATGAAAATCTGTCCACTCTGTACCTTTTCCTTAACAACTAGGAACTTGATGTCAATGTGTTTTGACTTGGTCGAACTCCTATTATTGTTAGAATACAATACAACTGAGAAATTTTGTCACAGAGCTGCAAATTGTGGAAAGAATTGAAAGACCACTTAAGTTATATTGTGACAACAAATCAGCTGTATTGTATTCTAACAATAATAGGAGCTCGACCAAGTCAAAACACATTGACATCAAGTTCCTAGTTGTTAAGGAAAAGGTACAGAGTGGACAGATTTTCATAGAACACTTAGGGACAAACTCCATGATAGCAGATCCTCTTACTAAGGGACTTCCACCCAATGTTTTACATGAGCATATTGCTCATATGGGTGTTCTAAAGTTTGAGAAATCTTTAATTTAGTGGGAGTTAGTCACTTTTATGTATTTTATGTTCTATGCTTGATTTTATATATGCATACATTGACTTTTGGATATATTAATATATATGTTTTATCATTCAGTTATTACACTTTGTACATTAAGGTTATTAAATGATCTCATTGAGGTAAAGTAGGACCAGTTGAAAATAGACGTATACAGGTCACCTTCACGCAATTTTCATGCTACTCATTTCATGATGAGTCTATGTCATTTGATTCTATCAGCATTAGTAATCATTGATGGGTTTAGTTGTGATTGATAGAATGAAAACTATTTTGGTTCTATATGCGGATGTAATCAATGGACGAGATTTTGGAATATGCTCAAGGCATGTAATGGCAAATTTTGAGCTCATAAAGTCTAACACATTTATAAGGATTGTAAGGATATATATATTTGTGACCAGTGGGAGATTGTTAGTAATTTTTGGGTCACACATATATATTATATAATTAAATGTGTTAGGGCCATTATTTTATTAGCCAAAATATTTAAGTGGTCTAATTAATATAAAATTTATGGCTAAGGGCATATATGTCATGAAAGACTGATTGTGTAGATACCATTAGTGATATTATAATTTAATGAAGGGCTAAATTATAATTATCAGTTTTGGGGTAACTGATGGAAGTTACTAAAATAAGGGGTTATGGTCCCCATTTGTAGAGCGCAGTAACACACGTGAAAATACACAACTCTTTTCTCTTCATCCCCATCAGGAGAGAAATCCAAGAAAAAAAAAAAGGCTCTCTACATTTGAAAGATTATCAAACCAATCTTGAATCTCATCACCTTGTTTGTTCCCAATGACAAATTCAGGTACGCTTCCGCATTTATTTTTTATCATGATCTTGAGTATGAGATAGAAAGCATGTGATTAGGTTGATTGAATGAATTCCTACAATAAATGCTAAATTGAGTGTATTTTTATTATTTTAATTACAAAGTCATAACAATGTTTGTTAGTTTTATTTTTTAGACAGGCTTTTTATGTGTCTGAAACCAAAGGAAAACAAGTATCGAGTTTGGTTGATTTGGTTTGCAATAAAATCCAATACCTAATGGTTGGTAGGGCACTCTATGTTAGACGCTGTCTGTAGAAAATCTCTCGCCACTGAAACTATGCATGTGATGTGAGTCATTGCCTCATTCGATGAAAAGGAAAACAGTAAAACCATATATCATATAGGCTATACATTAAAGATTATGAATACAGGGGTTGTTGTTATTAAAATAAAGCATTGGGACTAATTTCAACAATGACTAGTCAAATCAATTATATATAAGTTGAGAATATGAGAGGGATTTTAAAACATAAAAAGTAATTTGAAGTTGGTGTAAAACAGTGATATCGATATTAAAAGGAAAAGAAAATGAATTTGGGTACGTGAGAGTTAGGACTACACTACTTGGCGGGGGTTAAACGAAAGTTGTGATGTTAATGGAATAATGTGGCCATAAGCACATACCACAAATTTGTCTCATTGCTAAGGACATTTTGGTTACTGGTCTGTTTGACTGCTACTGATCATGCGGGCAGAAGAGGTGCCACATGGGACCCTATCATTGGTCATGCCTCTAATCTCTATCTTATTTTCATGTGAATTATGGCAACTAAATCTTCCGTACATAATCTTTGTGTGTGACAAATTCATGTAAACATAAATGCAAGAACTTTATTAATTTTGGCCAATAATCACTTTGTAGTGCAAAACATGTCATTTGTACGGCAACAAAGGTCAAGACTCGAGATTTTTCTTTTAGATTCTAAATAATTTAAAATCAGTTAATAAGATAACTAAGCTTAATAAAAATGACTCAAGCAAATGAGTGGTTTGCAGTGTCCTCTGAGAGGGTGTTGCTAGGCCATATTTTGTTTTAGTAAAGAGCTAATGAGGGGTTTCCAAGCTGGAAAGACCCTGGTTTACCGGATCCTGTCCACTTGGGAAGCCAGAGAATACACATGTCGGAGTGAAACTTAATTCCATATCACATTCTGAATACAAGTAAAAAGGTTACATTCTACTTTGTTTCAATGATTTACATGCGATCAAACAAAAAGAAACTACACCCAACAGATGAAAATAAAATAACATTAGGAAAATTTGGCTTCGTATAGTACAGTTATGTCCCTATCTTCTCACTTTTCATCCCCCTTACAATTTTTATTTTTTTGGCAATCACTTATTATTATTAATTTCCTTAAAGAGAAAAGTGAAAACAATATCATAGAAATTAATGATCAAGACTTGAAAGGGAAGAAAAATAAACAAATACTAGTTGTTATATTATAAGTCTCAACACAATGAATAATATTGAAGAAGCCTATTAGCTTCCCTAAGGCCACTGAAGTAAGCTCCATGAGTTGTAGAATAATGGGTTCTGTGGGTTGCTTCCCCTGCAAATAAAATTTGAAGTGATGGTGAAGTAGAATGTTGACAACTGATATTTTTGGGCAATGGTTCTGCCATTGTATCTAAATCATCACCACTTGATCCAACTGCCACATGACTGTATGAGCCTAAAAATAATGGATCTGTTCCCCATTTGGTCTTCAAAATTTTACTGAATTTCACCTCATTCCCTTGAGAGTTAACCTCAGAATTCACATTCCCGTTGTAAAACTCATGTGAATCAGAACCATTTTGCAAGTGGGAATGTGATAGAAAGCTTGAAAATGTCTCAGTAACCCCTTTGATGATCTCTTCATCTTGGAGTGATTCAAGTGCTAGTGCTTCTTCCCCGGCAAACCAAGTCAAAAGAACACTAGAATTGTTGTATATGGGACAAAGGGTAGGTGTCCTCCTCATCCACCAGGGTATTTTCTTGTGTCTCAACTCAGAGTGAGGTGAATGAAAAACCATTTGCAAAAAGGG
This sequence comes from Abrus precatorius, assembly GCF_003935025.1. NCBI lineage: Eukaryota > Viridiplantae > Streptophyta > Magnoliopsida > Fabales > Fabaceae > Abrus > Abrus precatorius. The sequence goes on along the minus strand of NW_020874428.1, from coordinate 32,418,581 downwards.
GAACCCTTTGGAGTGTTCATCTTTTCTTTCATGTGTTGGACTCAATTGCATAAACAACTTATCAACAACACCAAAGCCGAGCCTTGAAATTGCCTCAACCTTGAAAGAAGGTAGAGGGGGATGGAACATACCTGAATCATCACTGATAGCAGCTTTTAATACTCCTAGTGAAACTGTGACAATGACATGATCCGCAGACATAGTGGAGCCATCACAGAAATGTAGCTTCACAGGCCTAGAACATGATTCATTTTCCTTATTCATTTGGCCATGTCTTCCGGGTTGCCATTCAATTCTTGTGACTTTTCTACCTAACTGAATTAAACCAGGCGGTAGCACAGATGCTAAGGACTGAATTATGCTCAAGTAGCCCTTAGCAATTGTGGTTTCTTCACCTGGAAACGCTTGGTATTCACTCTCAGCACTATAATCTAGAGTAAACAAGTCACCAGCTGATGTATAGGTCCTCTGTGTGTTCTCATGCATGGAAAAGATGGCTTCATCAAGTAACTTCCTGCTCCATTTCCCATATCCCTTGAGCTCCTCTTCCTCCTTTGATGAATCCCAATAAGCATGGAGTCCTTGTCTGAGAAAAGAGCCAACACTAAGGTTTCCACAGTCACCTTTGGTCGTTGTTGTTGTTGACTTGTAGGCTAAGGTAGCGAGCTTATAACTTCTATGAAGTTCATTTTTTGCACCATCTTGAGTCAGCTTCCCCTGAGCATGATCCATCAGATTCTTGAAAAGCCTTGTGATGGGGTCAACAACGGAAGGGTTTAGCACAAAGCCACCTTCAGCAATGGTGGTGGCTTCATCCCAGTTACCATTCCCATCCATGCACTCCCAAGGCTTCTGAGACTCCAGTGCATGGATTTGCTGAGCTATTTTGTGAATTGGGCTGCCTCCAATTCCATGGATCCAAGTAGCACCCATCTCAATCTTATCACCACCAAACTCTGAAGTGCTGATTCTCCCACCTATCCTATTTCCACCTTCCACAACACACAGCTCAAACAAGTCCTTGGAGCCAGTGACAGTGTGAAGCTTGTTGGCAGCAGTGAGACCTGCCATTCCAGCTCCAATGATCACAATCCGTGGCTTCTTCATCACCATTTTTGCCACCTAGCTCTGCTTGTCTCACAGAAATTATAGCCAATAAAACAAAAATAGAGTGAGGAGAAAAAAAAAGATACACTGAATGGTACAATACAAGTGGTATGAAGGTGAGGTTTGAGTCACTGACAATGAATTTATAACTGGGCTATGTGCTGCGTCACTGAACGTGGTGGCTCTTTAGTGTCACATTATTTGTGTACAATCAAGCAGGCCACTTTGTTGTTTTCTTAAAATTCAAATGTTTATGTTTTCTCTTTTGAAAAAGAATGTTAGAATTACAAACCAAAATGAATTCCAAGTAACGTACTACTAAGTTTCAAGAACAGATACGTAATCATATAATTATAAAGTGACTTTATTCACTCTCCTTTTGCTAGTGACTTCTTTCCGCACACTATAATTTATTAACCCTAATAAAGACACGGCTCTACTTTTCTTTATTATCGTTCTACAACTATAAGCAAAGAGTCTCACTTGAACAACCAAGAGTGTAAAGAATCTGGTTGTGATTGTTTTAACTTAATTACTCATTAATTTCGAGTTAAAATAGTAGAAGAAATTTATATTAGAAATGCATGTAATATATAGAAAAGTCTCACTTGAAATTGCTAGTCGTGTATTGGAGAACCCCTCTTCAATAATTAATATATATTGAAAGAAGCCCCACCCAAATAAATGCCCACGAGTGAGTAATAATTCATACAATACATAACCAGTGGGGAAAACAAATCAAACAAATTGTACGATGAAAACAAAAATAAATGGAGAAAAAAGGAAGATAGATACATTGATAGTGCTTTTCACCGACCTTAGATTACATGTATATTGAGATGGAGAATAGGGGAGTCGGCTATCGTTAAGTCGTTAGCAGGATGAACTACAAATCAAATAATTACAATCTTTTTCTTTGTTATTATTGATACTACTTACTTTGGTGTATGCCAAAATCCCTCCTCAAGCGTAGTCAGCTTAGACCTAGTAATTACAAAACGATTCACATAAGATTTTACTTTAGTATATTTCATTATAATAATTTTGCTAATAAATGTTTTAATAATGAAAAGTTACTAGAAATAAAGCTTAATCTTTTATTAAAAATTCTGCTAAAAATATATTAAAATTATCATAAGAATGTGTTTTTTACGTATATAAGCCTGTGAGGTTAATAAAAACAATCAACATTGCTAGCAGTATGATTTCTCATAATATCTTCCAGTATTTCTTAAGTAGTTCAAAGAAGGTTTATTCAATTAGGGTAATCTTGTTAGTTTAATTATTAATTGTTGAACTTATAGGGTGTATTTTTTTCTCACTCCGTATTCATGATTCTGCCCCATTCAAAACTTTATACGGAGAACCGTAAATTGGGATGATTGAGACCCGTGTCTCCCCTCAAATTTGACCTGTTTACAATATCTTTGCCCGGTTGCTGCATTTGTTGTGCTAGAGACACATGATTGTGACCCATGTCTCTCCTCAATTTGACATTGAGTGATTCATATGAGAACGATCGTGTTTGAATGGGTACAAAAGTGGTAATGGATTCGAATCATAAAGATCATTACTTGTTGGGTCTCACTTTCTTGGCTTACACCATCAAATTATCTTTACACACATCATGTAGTGAAATCCAACAGATATGCCATGAGAGCCTCAGAAGTTTTTCTTTCCTTATCTTTTCTGGACTTTTCAAAGCTCTTTCCTTTTGTTAATCAATCAACTTAATTACGGGACGAAACTGATTCTTAACACAAATAATTAGATAAATAATTCCAGATAATAAAAAAAGTGTAAGAAAGGACTTGGACAATAGTACATAGATAAAATCAATCATAGAGAAATCTAACCAAAGGATAGGATTTACGAGCCACAAACTTTTTCATTCGACCGGCTTTGGTGTCTAGTACTAGTACACATCCTCAAGTTTCCCATGTTTAGGGCCAGTCAAGCCCTTTAAGTTAGTAAAGGCTTATTAGAAAATTTCAAATTATTTCATGATATTTTAATCTTATGTATTTGGTGTATATTAAAAAATACAAAATATTTATTATATTTCATTTAATACTTACCTTTTTAAATATTCAAAGCACTTGAGAAAAATGTAGTCAATGTCCTTTAATCTGTGAAACTGATATATGATATAAAAGGTGTTAACGTAAACAGAAGTCTAGTTACATATTTACATCTTAATAGTTACATATTATCAATAGGGAAAAGTCTAAACCCCCTCATAGTTTCTTTTGGTTTACCGTGTTTATCCAAATTTATCAAATGGTCATAGTCGAACGTTGTTGTTTTCATACTTCCCTTTCATGCGAATCTTAACATATTCATCATACCAAACACCACCTTATGAACAAAATCCCATATAATATTTAACTAATTCTTTCATTTGTTCTTAGTAATACTTATAAACACGAAAACCCCGATGCGAAAATCAAATATAAGAATTTGTGACCAAAAAAAATTATAAATTTTGCTTTTTATGTTTACAAAAATTTCTAATTATTAAATGAATAAATTATTCAATACTTTTCATATTTTTAAGATAATACATACCTATTCAATATTATTTTATAATACACACACACACACACACAAAATACCATAGAGCCATTTAGTGGTTGATTACACATCTCTGTTATGGAAACATATAATATTTGTAGGCCCAATTTAAAGTTGTTCAGCCAGCAAGTTTGTGGAACCATTTGTATGAGTCCATGAGAGTAGATGGGGAACGGTCCATTAAAAAAAGTTAGATGGGGAATTAGGAGTTCTCATCGATAGATTTCAGCGAGTATAACTTGGATAAGACAGTGGCGCCAAGTGCATAACCAATACCATTCAGAAATTAAAATTATATTCAAATATACGATTAATGTATTTTTACTTGGGTTTCAATATATTTTTAATGAACTTTTTAATATTTATTTATTAGTGTCTACTAAAATTTAAATGCAATACCCATTATTTTTATGTTACTTTTTAATTAAAATTTTACCCCAATGACAAATGCCAATCTTTAATGTCAATTTCTAGTTTACAAATTCGTAAGGTCAAACATAAGTCTTAATTAAAAGATACACTAAAACCATTTAAAATACTAGACTTGCTCACAACCATACTTCAATTGGATTTGAATGATCACAGATTGTCCTAACCATTGGCAGGGATGACAATGAAATTTATCACACTATCGAATACCCACAAAATACTCAAAATGAGTAAGTTAAATACCAACTCAATGTATTAATATCAAGATAATACCCGCAAAAATATCATGGAACACAGTATAAGTATTATTATCATATCTTACTCATTTATTCATACTATAATAAATTGTTTCAATTTTTTACATAATGCACGTAACAGTACGATCCACGTTCCACGAGATAAGAACAAGTATGATATGTTTAGATATTATTTATAACTATATTCTTAATCTAAAAATTTTCATAATATTTAACATAAAAAAGTCAAAAATAAAAATATTTACATAAAAAGTATTATTTCAAATATTAGTAAAATTTTTAATGATAAAATTATCAATCCTAGTAGAAGTGAACAGCCCTTTCCGCTTTCTTTAACGAGATCCCCATAAAATGAGATTAACCGCTCGACACTTCCAAAAGATACAAACATGAAAACATCAATCGGAGGGGGTAAATTGTCCCCGGAGCCGAAATGGTACACACACAAAGTCATAAACAAAATGCCCAACCCGTCTATTCAGGGAGACCACATATAACGCTGTGTTCATCAGCATTCAGCAAATAGAAATTACCCGAGAATCATGCCTGAAAACGATCTCAGATATTCATTAATCCTCTTTTGCATTACACATAACCAACACTGTTTATAATAGATTAAGAAGAACTTGAGTCACATGTAAAACTAAAACGTCCAATGCAAATTTTCATTTAAAGCTATCTGCTTTGCAAAAATTTCATCCAATTCGATCAATTATACATAAACGCCACAAGCAAGTAGGAGGAACAAGGACCCAAAACCCTGCCATGGAGATTTACACACATAAGTTTACAATATTATACCACTTTCACGTCAGAAAAGGACAGAACAAAGGAAATACAAACAATACATACCAAGAAGACTGATGCCACTGCTCCAGTTGTCAGCTCCTGAACAAGGGAACGAGTTTTTCTAGAAGAGGTTGCTTCATAACTGCAAATAACACATCCATTTATTTGAACGTCTAAAAGAGGAACCAAGATACAATATAAGCCATGAGTGTGGCATGACCATTCATAGTTCATGAGAGAACTTCTGATATCTTTAAAGCTTCAAAGCATCATCACATCACAAAAATATAAGACAAAAGGCAAGTAAAACACACACCTATGATCTATTACTATATGTCACCAAACAAAATCAACAATAATATTCAGTTTTAGGGTTCACATATTCAAGTAAGCCTGCCTCAACTACAGGCCTACTTTTCAAAAAACCAAAATTTTGTTATCCGCACTTTGCAAGGCTCTCTTAACATTTTTTTTTTCTAAAGGAGAAACATTCACTTTCCACCACAGGAGGTGCCAAATGCAGAAGCAAACACGCTCTACACAATTTTTTTGTCCAACAACAACCAGCTTGGTGAGGATGATAAAGTTGCCCATTTTGACACAACTATGGACATGTGTCAATGCCGGTTTAACAAAGACACAACTACTATTTAAATTGTCTACATACTTGTACATTAGCTGGTAAACAACAGATGGGCGAAGGGGCGGATTCAATCGAAGGGATGTATATCCTGATGGCCTAAAGTTGAAGACAAATTTCGTTGAAATAAAAACATTTCAGCATCTTAAAAAGGATACCTAATTAAATTACCTATAGTATTACCCTTGGCATGGAAGAACATTCTTCCGACAGCACTTAACGAATTACATCCTACATTAAACTTACTCCTACACAGGCAAGAACTCAGACCAAATCAGCCAATGGATTTGGCACTCATCAACAAGAAAAACCTGCATGTCCCACAAAGAAACACTCGCTACTACAAACAACTCATCCTTCATTTGGTTATCACTTAATTAGATACGAATCAAGCGCCGTTTACGTTGACTAAAATTCCTAATATTAACCTATCGAATCAAATCCGCTCAGAATTTGCAAATACAAAATCGAAATCGAGTGTGAATGTGGAAAAGAAAAGGCAGTGAAAAGAAGTTACATGAAGAAAGAAGCAGTTAAGAGGAGGCCGATGGCGAGGGTGAAGACGGAGAGTGTGGGATACCACGAATCAGGAACAGGACTGGTTATCGCTGTTGGAGCCTTCCACAGAAAATTCAAACAAAACCAAAATCAGAAAATTGAAATTGAAAAGAGAGCATCAAAATGAAATTGAAATTGAATTACCATCACAGAATCTGGAGATTACAACACTGGATCTCGCTCCTTCCAAACTTCAACTGCAAACCCCCCTTCCTCACGCTGACTCTCCTCACTCTCTTCAGCGTCAGCGCCTTTTAGAGCACCTCACAGTTCCGATGAGCCCAACTTTCAAGGCCCAAAAACTTAATCTCGGCCCAACATTTTTTAAGTTTTAGGTTTTAATACGCTCACTGGTTAGTGGGCTCGTAGAGACAAAAAAGGTTGAATACATGAATACATTATAGTAGAAGCTATATGGTATATTATATAATAAGGGGAGGAATGAGTAGAATTAGCAATATAATTGGGCGTGTAGGTTTAGGCAATTAGCTCTGTCCCTAAGATTTTAATTTCTAATATTTGTTAATATCCTATTTATCGAAAAATTAGGGTGAAGCACTTTGCTATCTTATCTTGACTACTCATATTATTTCAATTGTTTAAATTTTATAATTTATAAAAAAAAAATGCATACATTTGTTACATAATTGATCACGATCACATAGTTTCGAACTATAGAAAAATATCTCTTGTTTACCAGCATATTTACAGAAGATTAATAGATAATAGAAATTAATTAAAAGTTTATAATGTCACCATTCACCAATTTATGAAAACGTAGATGGAACCAATTGCTTGTACCCTTTTGTTTATCCTTCGCTGTTCCTAATTTTTGTGCTGACATGTTCTTTTACATGAAGTGAGTGCGACTCTTTTTCACCTGAGGACAAGCTTTGGTGCAGTGTTTACAGTGTAAGACAGTTCGTTGATACAATTTCTAAAAGTATATTTTTTATATGATAAAATATTATTAATTCATTCTCATCATTATAATTTTTATTAAGTTTAATTTCTTAATCTTTAACCAATATCCTTAAATCATATCCGGCGTTGGCGTGGAGTAAAGCTTTCACATTGAAGTTGTTCTCCTTTTTGAGCTTCACTTTTGTGGCTTGTCTCTTTCTATTTTCTCACGCTGTTTCATTGAAGTCGTACACAGACCATTAGCATACAATCGATTGCTTCAAAAATCTGGGGACTGTAATGTTAAGAAATGCACCCATGATATATAAAGTCCAACACAAGTATACAACCAAACAGCTATGTTTTGACAAATTTAACATTACAAACTTCTTTGACCCAATTTTATTGATGATGCAAGTGCAAAGACTATGTTTTTATTGTTTTATATGTTGCATAGGACAACGAAGCAAAAGATCAACTTCAGTAGTCAAAGAAATTCTTGGTTCCACCCACGAAAATGCTCCTCTTCCCTTCACACCAATTTAAACATGACAATGCACCTTTTTAACCAAAATATCTATAAATTTCAGTTCAATTATGCACCCTTATTTTGGATTAACCACTTATATCAATTAGACTACACAAATTTGGTTACAAGGTGAATGCAGACAAAGGTGAGTTGGAATGTTACTAGTGGTGTGGAGGAAGGGAGAACATTTCTTCTAGGAAGAAGTAAGGAGCCCTCTTCAGTCTTCTTTTTACCATCAAGGCAGATTCACATTGCTTCCCCTCTTTAGGGTTGGTACCAGTTACGGAATATGTTTGCAGGATAGCAGCAAAGCATGGAACATCCTATTTACAACTTGCTTCTATTCCCAAGTTGAGCCTAATAAGGCCCTCAAGCTGAGGAGTGGATGCCTCTTGCAAAATTGAGATTATGAACTGCAGATTCACAAATCCAGGGAGTGCAATATCCACAAACATAGTCCAAAAAATGCAATTGCCCTATGAGAACCTGATCATAACTTCAACATGGTTCCATGTTCAGTGACGCTGCCACTAGAAAGACTTCTAATTATCTGCCACAACCGCTTGCTTCTTCCAGTTCTCAGAGGACCTGAATAAGAGTTTCTTCTAAATGATCCAGATTCCAGCCTGCCAAATCTTGCTGATGAACTGAATAGTTCTGATGCTGACAAGCCTCTTTCAATATCAACTCCAGAATCAAAGTTAGTAGCTGAGAATTGGCTTTGGAAATTATCTGGTAGTTGACCAGAAACAGTCCTCATTCCTACATCTAAATCAATAGATAAATCTTCCTGGCTAGAACTTCTTGAACCAGCTTCTTCTCTCGTTTCATCACATTCATTACATACAAGTTTTAAAGCCTGAACAACCTCACCCATGAAAGGACGGTTTGATACCTCTGGTTGCACACACATTGAAGCAATGGCAGCAACTTTTGCCACACTATCAAAAGGCACATCAGCTCCCAGAGATGGGTCTATTATTGTTTCCAATCCTTCTTTACTTGTGAGAAGTGGACGAGCCCAAGCAACAAGATTCTCTTGACCAGGAGCTTGTGATAGGTCTACAGGTTTTCTTCCAGTCAAAAGCTCAAGAAGAACAACACCATAGCTGTAAACATCACTCTTAACAAGAAGATGCCCAGTCATTGCATACTCCGGAGCCACATAACTAAAACAATTTTCAAATATCAAAAATATGTATATATATATTTATCAGCATGCATGATAGTGAAAATCAGCCAGAAAAACATAGGTTTCAATGAAGTGAAGATATTGCCAAAATTCAATGGTTAATCCTATACTATTGAATGTAGATGTTTAGAAACGAGGGCTGCAAGTGTAGCAGACAAGAACAAAGCAGGATTAAATATCATGTGTATCCTCTCAAATTTTCTTCTTTGTGATGAATCATTTAGAAAAGTTTATATTGGACTGGTTAATGTACTAGCGTTAAGGCAGAATTTTGGAAGATAGTTTTGTCACCTAGATTTTAATATTGAGCATACTTCCGTATGGATAAGTTAGATAGAGTTGTGGCTGGATAGATAATTCCCATGACATATTACCAGAAATAGTACTTACCTCTATTATTGAAGGATTACAGCTTACAAGACTTAAATGAGACTTAAAATAAGTGACTACAGACGCAAATGCCTTTTGGCATGGTCACGAAATTAATTCATTTGACTTGACTAATCAACAGCTTTCATATTTAATATGTTAAAGAGATAATTTTTTCTAAAACAGAAAAAGAAAGGAATAAAAGTTTGTACCCAAAAGTTCCCATGACTCGTGTTGATATGTGTTTGTTCTCCTCATCTGTTGCCGTTCGAGCCAAACCAAAATCAGACACTTTAGGTGTAAAATCATCTTCCAACAATATGTTGCTAGACTTGAAGTCCCTATGTATAACACGGGGATTTGAATCTTCATGCAGATAAGCTAGACCACGAGCAGCACCAAGAGCTATCTTCATTCGGGCACTCCAGTCAAGTGTGCTGTTTTCTTTGTCAATCCCTATCAGAAGACAATAAAATAAGACATACATTAACAAAACAACTAGCATGCTACCTCAAGGATGAAGTAAGAAAAATATCAGCAAATTTAAGTACCATGTAAATGAGATTCCACGCTTCCATTTGGAATAAGTTCATAAACCAAGCAGCGGAAGCTACCCTCAGTACATATACCAATTAACTTGACCAGATTTCTATGGTGAAGACGACTAAGCATCTCAACTTCAGCTAAGAATTCACGGTCACCATGATGATCCTCTCTCTTTAGAACCTTGACTGCCACTTTCATTCCATCTTCAAGAATACCATTGTAAACAAACCCAGAACCGCCTTCTCCAAGTATTCTTGAAGCATTAAAAGTATCAGTAGCTTTCTCAATGTCATTCATATTGAAAGTCTTAGCAGATCCTGTATAAGCAGCAATGCTAGATCGAAATGATGTGGAAACAGAACCGACTCCCCCACCTCTAATTGTTGACCTAGCAGTACCTATGAAATTCATGTTTTGTGAGCAAAAGGGCCCAAAAATGATAAAACAAGTAAGTTGTTGGTAATAATTATGCAATAAGGAAATATTCAAAAGTGTAGATCTTGAATAATTATATTTCAAAATACCATTTTATTTGAATCCTTGAAATTGAATTATTCTATATCTGCAAAGAATCCTTCCAGTTTTTCCTACTTCTATTAGATTAGATACAAACCAAACAGTTAATTTGTAATACATAAATACAATGTTGCTTTTAGTGAACCACTAAGACAAGGAACTGACAGGAAAAATTGCAAGAGCTACTTCACCTAGTTCTTAGAATATTAGTTGTCTTACCTGGTTCTTTGGTAAGAGATGGTAATGAAAGCTGAGCAACTGGCTGACTAACATGGTCTCTGAGCTTGAACATGACCCAGGCAGCACCAGCACCAGCACATAAAACAACTGCTACAGAAACTGAAACAGCAATAGTGGCAATTATGCCTCTGCTAAGTCCACCTTTATGCTGCCTCTGCTGTATGTCAACTCCAAAGGGCTTTATTGTCCTTCCATTATTGTCATCAGTGGAATATGGACCACCATCTATCATGGTAATGCTTGAAGGAGGCAAAGGAGGAGAAGGAGGTAAACCTAAATATATAGGATTAGGACCCCATAAAATTTCTCAATGGAAGAGTCAGAGAAAAAGAAGGTAGACAAGAAATTAAAATTTATATATACCTGGATAGCTCACATATAACACATCATAGTCTCCAAAGTAGGAAGCTTTTATAAGAACCTTTTTATGCCAAAATCTGTCAGAAGTCATAAAGGCTGTGGTATTATCAAACTTTTCCCCAAATGGCACCAAATCAATAAGTACAATAGTTTTCTCAGGTTGCTGGTTTGCTGCATTTGCTCCCATAATCCGCACTTGATTTTGTTTCATGAAAACCCCCGTGGCAATTTCAGAAGCTAGTTCTGGAACCAAAGGGAAGAAGGTGTAAAGAGAAATGCTAAGGCGAAGACCAATTCGCATGGGCCAGACACATCTGCAAGGTGCTCCAGGTGGAGAATTTGTATAAGGTTCTGTGCAGATAGTTGATAAACAATCTGAAAAATATATATTTCAGTATGATGAATAAGGCTGGTAACAGTCAAAGAATTTAGATAGTGGTAGCTACAACTCCAGCATAAAACATATTAAGCAAAGAAAGTGCTAACCTTCATTAGGAGGTGGGGGAGGCAGTGCTTGAATTTGAGGCAGGAGGGGCATCTTAGGGCTCTTGGAAAATGACCGAGATGGAGATACTTTAGGAGGGAAAATGGTACATGCAATAGCAAAAACAATGAATAACTTACACTAGTAAGTAGTAGATGATGATGATGGGACATGATTTTCTAAGCTTTTTTTTTTTTTTAATGAACTGATAAATATGGAATTTTGGTAACCGAGAAAAGGATGTTCAGCCTTCATACTTCCAGTTGGGTGAGATGCAAATTTGATTGATGGAGAAGGAGCAGGTGAAACTTGGCTCATGTTTGAATAAATAGGGGAAGAGAAGGGGGAAACTAAAGAACATACCATGCAAAAAAAATGTAATTAGAAATGCCCTTTGTTTACTTCTCATTCTCATAAAATAAACATCTAAAAAAAGATTTACAATACCTATATATGTACCTGAGTTCATTGGAGGTGGAACAAGATGCCTGTGTCCATTTGATGGTGGCAACAAGGGAGGAATTGCTGCTTCTATATCAAAAGTATAAACGAAAAACTGATTATATATTCCATTGTAGCAAAGAACTTTGTTTTGGGCACAATTTAATGAATTGGGGAAAGCCAACCTTGGTGTTTTGAAGTGAGAGGGGAAACGACATATGATGATGCAGGAGCAGGGATGTTAATTATCTCCTTTGTATGAGGATGACTATAGAATGAGGTTGAAGGTGAAAATGCAGGAGAATGATATTCTTTATTGGAAGGAGATTTAGGAGATGAAATCAATGGATCAGGAGCATGATGTAACTGCCTTGCTTTTTGTGCGGCAGGAGCTACAGCAGAAAAATAAAGGTTAGTTGCATATAAAGTACCATTTTAAATTTGGTAAGTGGTAACCACTAACTACATTTCCAACAATGTTCCAGTATGATGTCAATTTTGTGTTGTTTTTCCATTTTTTAAGTTTAAACTCCCTTGTTAGTATAATCTTTCAATAGCTTGTGCTCTTGAATCAATGTGCATTCTTTAGATGAAATTTTGCAACTTTTGATATAATAGTGTTAGCCTACCTTGAGCAGGGGAGTGTATTACAGCTGGAAGTGGCTTTGGATTTTCGTACAAAGGTGCAGAAACTGGTGCTCCTCCTTTCTTCCAATTGACCCTTCTCAAAGGAATGGGAGAGGCAACAGGTGCTGCACCAAACATGTTTTGTTATACAGGAGAGAAAATTTTAATATTGAGAATGAAATTCTAAAGTAAAATATAAAATAAAACAATATTTTTCATTCTCAAGGTAGTACCTGAAAATTGAATGCTGACAGTAACAACTAAACTCAAGTGATGCGTAAAGGCATCTTAATGATTGCATATTCTCCTACATGTCTGGCGGCAAATTTTCTTTCTTTAATTATGTTGAACATCTTGCATGCAAACATCGTGGAACAATTTTTTGTGTCAAACAGCATTGTGACCATTTTTTTATTATTCCTTTACGTAAGGAGGAAAGATTATGCACGTTAAAGAAACATATTACTGATATTAGTCATGATTGTCCTTTTTAATCTCAATCTGATAGTTAAGGTATCTGAATTCATAATTCGCAATGTCTTATTATCAAGTGGCATTGGACGGGAGAGATACAATCACACCACTTTTTGGATTATCAACGGCAATAGTAATTCAAATAGGCGGCAAATTATACGTAAGATCTACATTTCAAAACTTTGTTATTTGAAGTGAATCGTGGCGAGACTTTAAAAGTGGAAATGAAGACACAGAATGATTTAACAGCAAAATGAAACTGTATAATATTTTAAAACAAATGGTAAAATAAAGGGAAGTTAAGAGAACAATATCCTTTCTTAAGAATTTCACCTGGTAACTTTGATGGAGATACTGCTGGAAAAATTGGATGGACCAATGGTGGCTTTACTGGAAATGCACTTGGTGGTGATGTAACTGGTGCTGCATGAATTCCACAGAAGAATAATGAGAAAACTGATAACTTTGACAAGTTTAAACTTTATCTTCCTTTCTTCTTTCATCACATAAGGTAATAAAATTTACCAGGTAATATGGATGGAGTTGTTGTTGGGAGAATGGGGTGGGCCTCTGGTGGGATATGTTCAACCTTCCATGGTGGGGATGCAACAGATTCTGTAATTCAACAAAAAGGAGAAATTAAGAATCATATAGTTGAATTTCGGACATGATTTGATAAGATTGTTACCTACCTGGTGAAACTGGCTCAGAGGTGTGACCTTTATTTGTATTCCTTTCATGAACATTAGGTGAATTACTTCCATGCTGAGTTGGTTCACTGACTGTTGAATTTTTTTTATAAGTTGTGGGAGGTATAGCAACTGAGCCTGTAAAAATACAATAGAAAATTAAATTTAAGGATCAATACATGCTGAAAATTGATAATGAGGAAAAAAAAAAAAAGAATAATCTAGTAGAAACCTGGAGAAACAGGCTCCAAGGTGTGACCCGTGCTTGCATTCCTTTGGTGAAGAATTGGTGGCACACCTCCATGTTCAGGAGGCTGGATGAAAGGTGATGCTTTCGGCAAATTAACTGCTACAGGAACTGTTCAAAATTCAATAGAATAGCATCTGGTTGCTCAATACCAATGGAAGCTGGAGATGATGGAAGGAAATTTTACAACTATGTAGAAAGAATTCAGGTAACAACTTTTGACTTTTATCACATGCCTGGTGAAATTGGTTTTGCGCTGTGACCTTTATTTGAACCCTCTTTAGGAGGAAAAGTTCCATGTTCAGTCGGTTGGCTACCTGATGAATTTTTGGGCAAATTGGTAGAAGGTTTTGCAAGTGGTGCTGGTCAAATATTTAATACAATAGCATATTTGTGTCAAAAACCAATTTGAAGCTATTAACTATGAAAAGGAAAGCCATCTAGTGCAAGTTCTAGCTAGAACATGACAAGAATTTTATACATGCCTGGTGAAAATGGCTCTGCTGGGTGACTCTTATTTGCATTTCTATTATCAACATTAGGTGCCAAATTTCCATGTTCAGCTGGTTGGCTGACTGGTGAAGTTTTTGGTGATCTGTCAAAAGGTATAGCGATTGGAGCTGTCCAAAATGCAATAGATGAACAAGAATCAAGGTCAATAAACTACCCTGGCCAATAAACAAGAAGAAACAACACAATCATGTACCTGATGCACTTGGTGTGGACACAGGAGGCCTAGCAGCAGGTGCTTTCCTTTGAGGTGGACTTGCTTTTACAGGTGGCGGTGTGTTCACTTGAACTGCTGATGGTGAAGGAACAACCTCATATGGTGGTGACAATGCTATAGTGCTTGGACTAGGAGACTCGATGTCTTTAATCTTCTGAGGGGTTGGAGCTGATGTACGAGGTGGTAATGTATCTGGAGGCTGAAGGAATGACCCTGGATCATGAAAACCTAATCTTTTGGTTAGATGATCACAACATTATTTATTGAACTAAAACAATGGGATTACCATTTGGTACTGCTGGAGAGCTTGGGGCAATGGTTCCCCATGAATCTCTTGGATGTAAAGAAGTACCTGGTGTTTCACTTGGGGAATGATACACGTGCAAGTTTGAAGGAGATGGGGATATAAGAAGCCCTGAAAGAAGATATATAAGTATCAAATAGCAGTGGAAACTAATAGAGATGGTGAATAATTAAATTTAAAAAACGTAAGCATCAAGGCCATTCTGTAATATTTAGATATATACCACCTCCATCTGATGGTAGCTTTGGTGCTTTGCTTCCCTCTACAAGATCGATAGGACCAAGTGCTTCTGTTCTAGGAGGAATGACAGGAAGAAATGCCGGAGATGGAGATATAATGGACCCTTAGAGAGAAGATATTATCAATTAGAATGCCAAAAATTCCATGAAAAACAAAGGAGAGAACAATTTATCAGCAAGGTAAAAAATTTATCACTGATTAATCAAGTAAGCACATGAGCTCATTTTAGCATTAGTTTAGCATTTTGGGATCTTGGTATTTATTTCAATATTTGTCTCCTGGTTAATTTTGAAGAGTGATTTAAAGAATCTTTGACCAATTTGGAAAATAAAAAATTGGTTGAATTCTTCATTCTTCTAAATCTACAGACAACTGCTTAATAAGGATTAAGGAATGTACTAGCTTCCAAGAATGGCTAATTACAAGGGTACAAGAAATCAAGACATAGGCAAAAAATGCCCTGATTAGAAAACCTCCATGCCTTAATATGACTTTGGGAATTACAACTATAAACCAGTAAAATGTATAAGCAGCTATGCTTTGCAGAATACGGCAATTATATCATAGACAAGAGGACATGACTAGCTGAAGAAACAAATCGGTAAGTCTCAGCAATTTCAGCGTCTGGAACATTGTGAACCTTACTTGAAAAGCCCGGTTAAAAAAAATTTAACTCAGCCACATTGTTCTAAGTTACCAATGCCATTGGTTCTAAACTTCTAATAGCTTCTCATCTTTCAAGAACTAGAATATGAGGAAAGATAATGGTTTCAAAACCCTGTACACCTTATAATCAAAGGTACATGTCAGCAATGCAAGGGGATAATAGAAAGATGAAGAATGGTGCTCAATTTGGTTGCAAAATTGAGTTTATAAAAGAATCACCTACCTTTGGTATCTTGGGCTGCCACAACAAAGCCAACGATGCAGAGCTTCAACAGTTGCAGCATCAAAGGCGAAACCACCTCCATCCCATTCCAATCTCCAAGTACAAGTGTACGACTACAACTTCCTCAGTAATGATTCAGAATAAATGAGAGAATAAATTATAAACTTTGAAGAAGTTGGTAGCTTGAAGCAAGAACAAAAGGATACTAAATTGAAGAAGGCCCACATATAGTGGCACCAAAGCAATGAGAGAACAAGCCAGAATTGTTTTTGGTGAAAAGGACAAGACCTAAAAACACATGTTTGTTGAAAACAATAGTTCTGGCATTGGCAGGGTTCAGAAAATTCCATGGGCGAAGAGGTAAAAGTTGAACTCTTTTCACCGTTAGTTAAACGAGGTTAAAATTGATCCAAGTGAGAATATGTTCAACAAAACATGTGAATTCACAATCCACATATTGTTCAGATAAATAATAAAAATTAAATAGCAAAAAATAGATTAAAGTGGTGACTCAGTGGAGATTATTATTATTTATTAACAAATTGTCATTGCTTCGTGCTTCAGTTCAATGGGGGTTGCCTAGTTGCTTTTCTCCATTTTTGGTAGCTCCTATAGGCCATCTTGAGATGGTGACTTATTGATAATAAGGTGTTTCAGGTGTCTTGTATCAAAATTTAAAATGAAAAGGTATGCCATGTGGCGAAGCCTTGTTATGCCACATCAGCAGTCACCCCTCACGTTTTCAGATTTTAATGGTTAATGTGGCTTCAGCGGTACATAACAAATAATCATACAAGAAGGTAATACAAGTTTTAAATTAGAGATCCAATCATATCTGTCTGTGTAAAGATGAAGTGACAAATGACGAATTTTGGGTGAATAAAATGTCTACACGCACAACTCTATAAAAATTCTAGATGTATTAAAATCACAATAAAATTGTTATAAAAAAGTTTACATTAAAGTTATTTTAATATCAATTTTAATTAAGGAGAAGATTTTTTTTATATTGATATAAGTTTAAAACTTTTTATACTCAATTTAATTTTTTATTTAATTTATATTTAATAGCTAATAAAATAATAAATTATAAAATGATAAATATAAAATAAATAAAAAGTTTAAATCAAAAGAGTTTTTAAATTTAACTAATGTAAGAAGATATAACCCTTTAATTAATTATACTTACAAATACTATATTTAGTTCGGTCAGTTATTGACTCCATCTCACTCTCTTGAATCTAAGAAGAAAAAAAAATTGAAAATTGTGTAGTGGAAGTTGGTGAGAAGAATCCATCGCTCCTTTGGGAGACAAATGAAAAATTGTGGCACCCGTGACACTCTTTAAGTCTTTACAATGGATAGGAAGCAAACTTCAGATTTTTATAAATAGTTTGGAAATTAACAAAATCAGAAATTACGAGGAATTAGTAATTAGTGCGTTTGAATTGATACTAAATTTATTTTAACACTTTAAATTATAATTTTTTATGTGAAAAGATTTAACCGATTTGTTCCAAAGAAGCACTGTGGCCCCTTTAAACCAAAAGTTTTTGTATGAGTTTAGATTGCAGCATCTAATGAGCTTTTTGATTAATGATTATAAACCCAATATTGGTGAGTGGATTTACCGAACATTGCAATTATAAAAATGAGGTCTTTTTTTTCTTTTTCATGGGACAACCGAAATGAAGTTGGAAGACGGGGAAATGAAGATGTTAAAATTTGATTAGCACTAAGTTATGAAATTAACTGTTTCCATCACATGAAAGTTTCTGATAAGGTGCTCGATGTATGTTATGAGAAACAAAGCATCCAAATACTGTTTCATCACCACCAACAAAAACAAAAAATAAAAAATGGGGACCGCAAGAAGACAAAAGCATGGTGGGGTGAATAGAGGGTTGAGAGAGAGAGAGAGAGAGAGAGAGAGAGTAAAACAAGGGCAGCTCAGCATGTCACCAAGGGCGGTGCAGATTTGACGGCTGATTGTTTCATCACCCACCCACCAACAAAAACTCTCCGTGATTGTTTTTTTGGACTGTAGTCAAGGGTAGTAAGTAGTAACCTCACCATCACTGCTATCTAGTCTGTAATACTTCAAAATATAAATTTATAATTAATAATGTTAACATAAATATAAATTTATTATCAAATTAAGAATTATGCTTGTTTGGACTTATATATAAATAATCATAAATTTATATTTATGTTAACATTATTAATTATAAATTTTACATTAAATTTATATTTATAATATTTGTAACATAATTATAAATACACGCGTTAAAAGTAATCAAGTCAGGCGGTGGAAGCTTTGGTGGCCCATCCACTTGCACCATGGTACTGTAACGGGATTCGTAGGGTTCCATCGGTAAACTTATTAAAAACAGAGGTACATTTATGAATTGATTTAAAACAAAAATAAATGTATTATTTTAAAATCAACAAATTAAATTATGTTAATTTATCAAAAAAAAATCATTTAATTTTTTTCATATTAAATTTAAAAAAAAAACTCCTTATTTCTTAATAGTGATTTACTCTTTTTAAAAGAATCAAATTTAGAACAATTTTTTGCCCACTTAACCTAGAGTAGAAAATGCACTATTAATGTTAAGTTAAGTTTTCTACACTTAACCCATAAGAGTGGGACATTTTAACAAATAATTTTGAAGGTAGGTTGTTGATATTTACGGAATTACGGGCAAGATCATGAAGATAGAAATATGTCTTAAGAAAATTGTTGAACCTGGTGTGGACTCCCAAAACATTCTTGACACCCACCGACATCTTCACTCAGGCATCTTCAAAACAGTATTTTGACATTGATGTCAAAGCTATCCAGTCAACAAATTTGATTTGCAAGCTTGTCAATTTAGGAGAAAAAATTGTCCCGACTCACAATGCACAGGAGAATACATGTTCCTCCAAACCCCACAGAATATCCATTTTTCATATTTCGGATCCTGGACACAAACTTTTCTGTTTTGGGCCAACCGTGCGCTACCCTTGATTTTTGCTACTTAATTAAATCACCCTCTAAATTCATGAGTCTTGGATCCTTACTTTTCTTTAACCTTCGGCACCATTCCTTACTGTTTCAGCAAACAATCTTTAATAACTTTCACAGCATCGCCTCTCGGGTAAACAAGATTCATCCAACTATCGAAAACACAAGAAGATAATGCATAGCAACCTCCGTTCAAATATATTAAATAAAAACCTTTCTGATCTTTCCTATGGTAGCTTTGTTAGGTCCCTTATTTTGGGTCCACACTTCCAACAAAGCCTAACACCTAAAAAAATTGGGTCTTCAGCAGACAGGGATCTCGAGTCCAATCATATGAATTAGTTGGTCCACAGAAGCTGAGTGAAGTGGCTGAATATGATCCTCCAGGGCCAGTGTGGGTTAACATTTAATTAATGACATCAATACAGCAAAGGTTTACAATTAGGTAGCAGCAGGTTGAAAATGCAGTAAGTCATTGTCCTCAGATTATAACATACGACCAGAAAAATACAAGTAAAAGAGGCACAGTAATTTAAGAACAACCAAAAAACAAAGGTCAAAATACCAAAACCACTAGCGTCTACGGAGTTGAATTCCCAAATTATACACAAACTATACAAACTTAAACTCTAGGAGAATGTAAGTATAAATCTTGTAAGATCTCAACATTGAACAAAAGGATACTGATTGACTAGCTGAAAGTTGAAACAAACTCCCCTCACCCTCAACCTCCCATCCTGCCTCTAGAAATAAATACGAATACCTTCTCAATTACGTATATAAAGCAGGTGAAAAACCAGCCTGTTTCAAAACTTGAATTCAGAAGCTGCTTGTTGACTGATGCATATAGCCTGAGTGCTAAAATAGATTCTTCGCCTGACATGTACAGAACAGCAAAGTTGAGCCGTCTAAATAATGTACATTATAGTCTTGTAAAAAAAAAAAACCACCCACATTGAGAGAAATGAGCTATGGGAAGTTAAGGACAGTAAAGTGAAGCTCACCACAGGAACTGGTGATAAAAAATGTTACCAATAGAAATTCTGCAGGACTACCAAGTCTCCTAAGCACCAATCCATGGATAAAAAAGAACAATTACAAAATCAGTTGGTTCCAATAATCAAGCAAACAAGTGAATGATTACAAAATTAAACAAGGATGCACCTTTTAGTTTTGGATTCAGCACTTCAAGTAACAGGATAAATAACCATATGCGCGAAGAATAACCATACTAGTGATGGCATTGCTGTAAATTGAAAATTCAATGTATGAACAATCAACAATTAGGATCATATTCTTGAAATCGGCTCTTGAAATCCTCAACAATTTTCATTTCCTCATCTTTGTTATGTTTGTGATTCCTCCAATCTGCATTATCTGCCATATTAAGTAACCCCGCCAGAACCTGATTCATGTTTACAAGTTTTAACACGTACTGATAAATACAAAAAGTTGTAATTTTTATAAGAAAACGTGCTAATCATTGATGATCTCTTCCTGAAAAAAAAAACTGTTAAGAAATATATTGCTATGATTTTGTATTTACTCAGCGCATCACTTCTGGAAGGCTACCTCGCGTCCAAATTGCGCTGGAAATCTCTCTTTCTCTTCAACGTGATGCAGCAGAATTGTGCCTCCAGGGACTTCAGCATAGAACAAGCTTGAATTGCCATCCATTTGTGCCTTCAAAAACTTTCTTCCATCAGAAATGCTTTCAACTGAGTCACATTAAAGAACAAATGAGGATGTAGCAGAAGCCCAAATGATCCAAAACAAAATAAAAATGTAGAGCATTTTCCAGAATAAATAATTGAAGCTGATTTCTTTCAAGTCAGGTAATCAGGGAGAGAGCTAGTAACAAGGCAATAAAAAACAAGAAAGTAAAGGGGAAAGAAGGGTTAATAAGACTTGATGGATCCAGGTCTGAAGCAGACCACATAAGCAATCAAATATGATGCGTGCTTTGGAGACTAATACTTACATCTCTTAGCCACAAATTTAAATCCCAACTTTTGTGCAGCTAAATTGAAAACTTTTTCAACAATAACTGCTTTGGAAGATGGAATGGGAATGGCCTACATAAAACAGTAGAATGTCAACAGCAGTCAATCAAATAAAAATTGAACTAATATAGTCATTCATGAGGGAAAGACAAGAAACTTAATTAACAAAGTACCACTGTTAGAGCCGAAAATAATTAAGCAACAAAATGGACAACAGAATGGATATCTAAAGTGGAATTAATCAAATTATAAACAGGGAATGCAGACCGAAAAGAAAGATAAGGAAGTCATTAAATAAACAAAATGCAAAGACCATGTACCCACGAGAATTTCAACGAGCAACAGAAACTTCTACCTGAAGATTGGCATGGGTGCCACGTATGGAAGCCCACTCAAAAAAGATGACTTCCTTCTCATTGTTCCTGCAGTACCTCTTGAGACTGTTTTGAAACTTAAAGAGCTCAATTTCAGATTCCGAAGACAGAGATAATGTATTGGGCATATGCTCAACTGGTATTATCAGTACATGGTCATCAACAAGTGGACCTTTAGCCAGAGCCAAGTAGTAATTTTCCCCAATGCTTACGATTAAATGCGACTCCACATTCGGGCTTGACAAGCAAAACCAGCATTCTTTTGATCTGTAGTTGTATTTTAGGATAGGTTCATCAATCACAAAGAGCCCAAAAGCTTGAGTGAATAAGGAAGAATCAAATAAACAAATATGAGGAATAACAAAACCAAATTTATATTACATTAGTATTAACATAATACATAAACTTACAAATCTAAGTATCATTTTTTAACAGAAGAAAAATACTAAAAACACACCCTCTAACATACTCTTTCAAGAACGCTATTTATTATTAGTTGAAATTTATTAACAATCACAAAAATTATAAGTGTCTCACTTCACACCAAATTTAATGAGTCACACTCATGTTTTTGTTGTTTTCAATAAATTTTAGAGAATAACTAAGAGTGTGTTAGAAAGTATATCCCTAGCACTTCTCCTGACAGAATGCAAATTGATTACCAAATATAGCAAGTCCAAAGAAAAACCTGCTAGACCTAGTATTTTCAGATCCAGGTCTCCTGGAAAGATGCCTGTCACCTTCATCCTGCAAGCTGTGCTTAAAATTGCAATCTGGACCCCTTTCACATTTTCCCTTGTTCAAAAAGTCAAAACAAACACCTCTCATATACTGTTCCCTTGCATCTATATCATGTCGAAAATAGCACTTCTCTCCCCGTGGACAAGAGCCAGAAGATACAAATTTGAAACACATCTTATCACCATCTCCACCTTCATGTTTCTGTCGCTTTTGAGAAACATCATATCTCCAATACTGAGAATCAGAGACAGAATCACTTGATCTCTTTGTGGCATCCTTTGGAGAAGTTCTTTTCTCCACAAAGGTGTATGGCGATAAGGTGGTATTTGTGGTTTTCATGCCAATCTCAGTTGAAGACATAGTGGATGCAGGTGTAGGGGAAAGTGCATGAATAAATTTCTGGAATGCAGAAGCAAGCAAAAAGTCACAGTACTGAAAAGCTAATAACCATTTAGAAAGAGTGAGAATGGGCAAGTTTATTTTCAAAAATAAAATAAAGTACTATATGAAATGACAAGTCCAAATTTAAGTATTTACCAGATTAGGTCCTCCATACCCTCCTCTCCAGAAAGTATATTTTTATATAATAAATGGAAACTAGTCACACTCACAGGAAAAACACACATGTATAGCAGTTCATGGGCATTCCTTAAGGCATTTTCTATGCAGAAATTTTCAAAAGTATGACCAAAAGAAGAATCAAATGGTCATGCAACAACTAATTAACAATCACTATTACCATATGAAAATGAAAAAGAAATATAAATTTCAATCAAATAAATTTAAAAAAAATAAACAGATAAGTAGTGAAGTATACTGAAGAAAAATAGTCAAACCTGCTTATCTTTATTTCCAACAGATGCAAGCCCTATGAAACGAGTGACATGCACAGCATCAACATTGGAATATGGTTCACGGGCATAGTATATGCCTTTAGTTCCTGCAATATGATAACTGGCAAAAAAAGAATCATAAGAAATAAAAAATCCAATGGTCAGATTTGGGCCTGCTTTTACAAGGCCACAAGATATTCCACAAAAGGCATATTTGGCATACCAAATTCCTCTATAATATATGACACAAATACCAATCACTAGTGGATAGGAGTTAAAATCCTACATGAAAAATCTTCATGATGTCCCCTAGTTCCATAATTTTAATTAGTCTTCTGGTTACCAATCCAACCAAATCCCATTTTCCTTTTTACCACTCATGGTCATTCCTAGTTACAAGGATTTCAAATACAATAACAAAATTTACTATCCTATAACAGATATAATAAACATGGTGTAACACAAAAGTCACTTAAGCGAACATGGAACCAGAGGCCTTACGCTGTCAAAGCTTAAGTTGCAGAATCCAACTATATATTATGAAGTGAGGTTTATGCCTACATTTTCATTTTACTAAATATAAAACTCTTAAACCATTTACCACCATTAAGGTAGTTGCACATGAAACTTTCAGCAAGAAAAGTTAGCTGTTTTCTATCTAACAATTACCGTGGTTTGATCTCTTGTACTAACTCTGATACAATCGAATCACTGCCTGTGGAATCCGAGAGTCCAGCAGGAATGTCTGAAGCAGCTGCTCTATTGGTGAGCCCAGTTGGCCATTCATTAGTAATAACGAATCAAGGAAGTGAACAAACAAACAGATTACTTGCTAGAAAAGTAAGAAGCAAGTGGCACTGAGGCCAGTATAGTGCATGAGTGATGCACATCAATTGAAGGATATGTCAAGAACAAATCAACAATTCCAGGTTCCTCAGCAATTGCTCGCAATGCATCTACATCGTCTTGAGTGTAACTTCCAAACTGTTGAACACTGGATAATTTCCTCCCAGATAAATAGACCACGGTTAATCCTAAAAATAACTGCAATAGATAAGCTACCACATTCGAAATGCCAAATTAAATAAACAAGGAAAAAAGAAGAAGATCGCAGTGAAGCAATGTACCGAAGAGAGTGAATTTGCCACCGCCTTTCAACCAATACAAGTTATCGCAAATCTTGAAGCCGTCCATCTTGAAACCACGATTGGAAGAGTCCTTGGAAGCTTGCGACAAAATTTTAGGGGCGGCGACGCCGTAGTCGCCGATGAAGTAAGTAGGGAGGGGAATAAGGGAGCCACCTTGGATGTACGCCGTCAACTCGTCCACCAGCTCCGGCGAGTCCGGGAAGAACTGACCCACGCAGAATAGCGCGTCGAAAGGACCTGCAGATTTGTTCACCTACAACAACGTGAACTGGACTCAGCGCTGTGGCTGCAAGTCGCGATAAAAACCCTAGAAAGAAACGGAGAAAGAGAGTCACCGATGAGACACGCTTGTAGAGCTGGTTGAGACGGCCTAAAACGTCGCCGCATAGAAGGATTCGAGGGGCCATGACGGAACTTCCAACAGAGAAACAGTTTTCCCCCACTCCAATCAACTCCCGCGTAGCACTTCACTCTTTGCTTAGCCTATGTTCAGCTGTGCTGGAGTGAAGCCAAACGGAGTATAATTATTTGATGGAATGGAATTTTCAGTTTGTATTACTTCAAAAGAATCAATATTATTATATAAATAAATAATAAAACAAAATTTTAAAAAACTAAACGAAGTTAGGACTCAAAAGATGTAAATGTCTGCAATCTTGTATCAAGATGATTCAGTTATTCCATTCATGATGTAAAGCATTTTATTTGTTAGGAAGCAAAGAAGGAATTTAATTATCCTTCAAATTATAGAAATTAGTATCTTTAGTTGATGGTGTCACTTGAATTAATACAATGGTGCGCCAATGATATAGTAGGTGGCATTTATTTTTCTTTTTCATTCACACGCGATAGGATTTGGTTTCAGATCATAGAATGCTAAAATCCTATTATGTTTCTAAAGAGAAACCCTTCATAAATTGCATGTCTCTGTTGTTTTGTGCTTTCATTCTTCTTGTGCGGTATTGTCTGATTTTCTATGAACTTGTGACGATCTTTGGGCCAGGTCCAATGGAGAAGAAGGAATTGATTTTAACAGTATAAAAAACATAATGACTGTTTTAATGTTAGATGTTTTGGGCCTAGGTCCAATGTTGGACTTGAGTGCTGATCTTTGGTGTTTGCTCTTTATTTATATAACTAATTTTTTACAAAAAAAAATAAAAATCGTTATATAAATAACTAAAGTTAAACATACAGTATTACATTAATATCCGTCATTTTACTTATTTATTTGCTATCAACTTTAACAAAAAACGGTAGAAAAAATAAAACCCTCGGAGTGATAGTGGCCATTGGTGCGATCATAAAATATTTTTAAAAGGGATGCAATTATTATGTGAGGATAAATTGTTTGAAAATGAGTATAGGTAAAAATAATAATTAAATTAAAATTATTTGTACCTTATGTTTAATAATACGAGCTAAAATTTGTTGTGAGCTAGTAGTTTTTAGTCGAAAGTTATTAATTTATAATTAAGGGTTTATAATTATATAAATAATTATAAATTTAGATTATTTAATTAGCTAACTATACAATTTATGCTAAATGACTTGAAAAAAAATATATAGATATAATTTACTTTAACACAAAAATGATATTAGTTATTCAAATAATAACTTAAATTTATTTTTAAAATTATTAATAGAGATTACATTAATTGATTTAAATATTTTTTTTTAATTTTAAAAATATTATTTATTTATTTTATTTTATTTTATTTTAAAAGATATACTATCAAATATTAATAATAAAAATGATTAAAAATTAGAGAAAACAAAAAAAATGGTAATAAGAAAATCAATGTACTAGAGTTTTAATTATATATAAATAAAATAATTTATTTTTTAAATAAAAAATATAAATATTAATAACTAACTTTTTGAAAGTTAAACACTTCTTTAAATAGTTTAAAAAATTAAAAAATATATAAATTTCTTTCATTTTATATTTACCAAACAGTCTTACAAATTTATTAACCAAAACAATAGATTAATTTAGAAGCTATATTTTAAAATATGCAAGTTCTCTTAATTAATTATTTTATCAGATCACAAATACTAATAACAAAATATTTATTATCAAATTAAATTTATTTGAAATCACAACGTATATTTATATATAAATTAATAAATATAATTTACAATTTTATATTTTTAAATAAATTTTAATCAATATTTTAACATATATTAAACTTTTGTTAAAAATATATATTTTTATTAAACAACTCTGCTATCTTATTAACCGATCAATAAACATAAACATAACGTATCTGTGTTACTAAACAGAAGGTTCAGTTCTACTATATCCTGTTTCTGGTACAACATTAATGCAATTTATCACTTTTTGTGTGTGTTTGCTCTCATTAACCAGAGTCTCTTGTTGAGTTTATTTTGGCAAGAAAATTTGAAAGGTTCGGAACAACAGTCAACACCTTTTAATTTTTTACAAACTTGTTTTCTTTAATATTATTTTAAAAAAGTGTGTGTAGCATCGTTAATATCAAAACGTTTTGAATTATTATTATATTATTATTCTTTTGAAAAAGTCGAATCTTTTTTTTTTCTTTATGGGTCAGATGAGTCATTCATACTTCATTGTCTCTAAACATTACAGAATTATGAACACTTTGCAAAACAAAATGTAATGGTTTTCATCTTTAAGCCAAGAAACCATGTGAGCGGATGGGGACGCAATTTCGTTAGAAACTTCTGGTTTTTAACAAATATGCTAATAGCACTAGCGTTTTTAATTACTATATATATATATATATATATATATATATAATCAATACATTATGACATATTTTTTAGTAAATTTTTTAATTTTTAATAAATATTTAAAAATAATAATAAGGAATTTTTAAGCTGTTTTTGTTTTACCTTAATTATTGATTTTTGAGTGTATAAATACATAGGAAAGTTTTAGCTTTTTATGGTAGCGGTCGGCATAGGATGAGTGTGAAGACACTGACTCTGTTGGTGCAGTGGGTGGAAGGAGCATGTGCCAAGATTGGTGTGTTAACATGCAAACATAGACAATTCGACATCCCAGGTTACAAATCAAAAGCTCAAATCCAAGTTTCTCTGTAGTAAAATCATACAGAATTATATAGTTCAAACCACTCAAATTCAATATTTTTTATCCTTTTTTTAATTACTTTTTAATATGCCTGCATTTTAAAAATAGAAAATACCATTAAAATTTTCTTTAATAATACAAAAACATTACGCTGCCACAAATTTCATTTACCGAAAAGAAAAGAAAAAAGAAAACATGGAATCATCCTTAAATGGCCGCAACGAGTTGGTTCGGTGCATTGCAACATCGATTGTTGCGGAAAAGCGTTTTTTCACTAAGAAAATGTTATTTTACACAATTTAGGGAGAGTTTTTGTTTTTATTATTTTAAAATGTATTTTTATATGTATATAAAAACATTAAAAAATATAATTATATATAATATTAATTTATTAATGTTTAAAAAATAAAATTGTTTAGCAAAAAAAAAAAAACATTGTTTTAATTTTAAGAAATAGGTTTCTGCAAAAGGCAAGTTGTCTGTTAAATCATACCTAATTTGTTCAAGTGATTAAAATATAACACGTGAGAGATATTTTAAAATGTGATAAAATTAAAATAATTAAATTCCAAAAAAAAATAAACTGATTATCATTACTTAATTAAGTTATGTATATTTAATTTCTTTAAAATAATACTTTAGATTTAGGCCTTGTGTATATATATTTTTTTCGTTGAGAGAATAATCTCATCAAATTATATATGTTTTTAACAATTAAATTTAACTTTAAAGCTGAGTTTAAATATCCACAAATAAAAAATTTATAAAAAAATATAAAAAATTATAAAAATACAATAAATATTTTTTTAATAAAAGTTTATTATTATTAATTGTTTAACCTGAACCTTAAGGGTTAAAATTAATAAAATCTAAAAAAATATATCAAATATCTAAAGCCTTCGATATTCAATTTTTTTTTTAAAAAAAATTCAGTTAGTTAGAGTTAAGTTTTGCATACTTGTTTGTCTACGAAGTGTATAAAATTCTCTTAATATGTAAACTTTATTCATAACCCTTAAATTCACAAAATTAGGTAAAAAGAAAATTCATATTTCTTAATCGTCACTTAAACCAACGTCCAATTCCTTATGATTTAGAATAGGTGCTAGATATATAATACCAGCTACATGCATGTATAATTCATATACCTTCATGTTTAAATGAATATATATTTTCATTTAGTATCGGCTCACAAAGTTCGTTACCTAATGTCCCAAATACTGATCATGTGGGTAGTCTTTAATGCATTAAAAATGCTATACATCTATAGCATGTTGCAATCAGGTTAATTGGTTTGTAAAGATGAAAAATATTAATAGGGAAAGAAAGGGGTCCTCATGCAACTACTTTGGGTGAGAGTTAATGGAATAACGAGTGAATTTTTAAGAGTAGACTATAACGCATGGTTGTGATATGGTCAACAGTAATATGCCGTACTCATTCACCATTTCTGATAGAAACAAAATCACATGACACGACACTGGGATAGCACGAACATGCATCGACATCAAAACATCAACTCAGCGATTACATCATTTGATAGAAGGGTATCCATATTCCAGATGTAAACCCAACCAATTAATTCGTTGCACAACAATACTCTATGAATGCTTTTGAACCAGAGCATATTCCCGTGGCAGAAAAATGAAGCCTCGAGGTTCATTCCTATGCTTATGAATCGTAATTTTTTTTTATTGATAAATGGCATAAAACAAGATAAAATATTCATCCAGAAATTAACTCAGTATATAATAAACAAATGAGATGTATCTATTTTAGCACAACAGAGTTTGCTAACTTACACTCTACCTTTTTTCAGAATAAATATTTCAGCAAATGCCTTGTGTTTT
This sequence comes from Abrus precatorius, assembly GCF_003935025.1. Classification (NCBI taxonomy): domain Eukaryota; kingdom Viridiplantae; phylum Streptophyta; class Magnoliopsida; order Fabales; family Fabaceae; genus Abrus; species Abrus precatorius. Next base: position 32,389,409 of record NW_020874428.1, on the reverse strand, counting down.
TTGAAAAAATCAAAATAGTAATTTTATACTAGTTATATATATATATATATATATATATATATATATATATATATATATATATATGTGTGTGTGTGTGCATTGTAATTGAATAAATGACATAAAACAAGATAAAATATTCTGCCGAAATGTATTTAGTGTAAAATAAATAAATGAAGACGGTAGAGTTTACTAATTAACTTTCATTCACACATTTTTTGGAATGAATATTTTAATTAGCAAGTTATACCATATATTTAAAAATAATCAAAGTTAAAAATTTCTAAAATACTCTTTTTAGAAAATATAAATGTACATCAATTAGAATTTAGAAACTATGAATGCTAATATACACTAACATATTTTTAAATGTGATTGTGTTAGTAAATTACACCTTTAATATATTTTAATGATCGAAATCACAATTAAAACTTACTAAAATACTTCTAAAAAACAAGTGTATATCAGCAAATTATAATATAATATACTTCAATTTTAAACCCATATATGTACTTTATTTGTCTTAAAACAGAAACTCATGTATAATTTGCTGGGGTTTATGAAAGACGACATTGACAATGAGGGTTACATGCATCCTTTTCTTCCTCTCTTTTCCATACGGCACTAGGACAGTCTTTGGATTGGTTATTTCTCCCTGGCTGCATGAAGACATGCAGGCGAAGCAGAAAAACAACCCTTTAAAGGGAATATCTAGTTGCTTTCATGCTCAATTCTCTCAATCTACACAAATATATATATACATGATAAAGAAAATCTGTGTTGCCAATTATTTATGGTTGTTGATGATTTAAAAAGTTTTGTACACGATAGCCTTTAAATACATGCTTTTTTATTAAAAAAATCGATCACAAACATATAAACAAAATAAAGCCTTACACTTATGTATAAAAAGTATTATATTCTTCTGATTGTTTATAAAAGAAAATCATTATTGTACCACTAATTTTTTTCTACTGTGAATTTCGAATTATTCGCTAACCAAGTTTCTTTCTATAATAACTTATTTTGGGCTAGTGGTTAGAAGCATTGGAACATCATTTTCATGAATAATATTTTTTTTCTTCGATCAAACTAGTCAATGGCCTCATTTCAGCAATTTTTTACTTTTTTTTTTTACCATTGCAATCACAGCTAGAATATTGTGCATAAATAAATGCTTCATTTTGTTTGCTCCATCAATTTAAATTGTTCCTATTAAAAATTTCATGAAAGATTTTTTTTTTCAAACAATATTCTGAAAATGAGTTAATGACAACAATTCACCTTTAAAGATTTTTAGTTGAAGTATAAAAAAAAAGTCATTATTTCTAATTTTAGTAAAATTTGCTTAAACAAATTTAAATTTACTTAAACTAAAATAGAAATAGATGTTCAATTCGTATTATATAAATTTAAATTCATTTAAATAAATTTTGTTAAGATTAAGCAAATTTAAATTTATTTAAAATAAAATAAAACAGTCCAAGGAGGATCCGAAAGATACGCATGAAAAATATTTTTATAATAATTTTACTTTTCTTACATCTACCAAACAAAGGTGATATGAGTGTAAACAGAAGAAGAGAAGAAAAGGACAGAGACTAAAAGAAAGTAAACGTCAAGCAGCGAAGGTACAGTGCTTTATATCTATTTATTTACAGACCCCGTTTCTCTTCGCATCACCGTTCAGTTCACCAATGCCATGGCAGACTCAGCCACCCTCATAGCTACCTGGTTCACACCTTCTTCCGTCTTCATCGTCGTTAACCTCGTCATCGCCACCATAGCACTCACTTCGCGCTTCACTAAGCAACTCCACCAACCCCAACCCCAACGACTCGTTCGAACCCCCTCACTATTAGAACGTGTCAGCTCCTTCAACTTCGCTCTCTACAAACACCAACCAACCCATGCAGAAATAGAACACATCCAACCCCAAGGACCCGAACCCGAACCTGAAAACCCGCAACTAATTCGGACTCCCTCGCTTCTGCAGCGGCTTCAGTCCATGAACTTCTCCCGCTTCTACAGATCGGAGGAAGAGGATCCGGGTCGCGATTCGGGTAATTCGGAGTTAAGGAAATCGGCGAGCGAGAACGCGGGTTCAGTGAAGGGAGAGTGGGAGGATGAAGGGTCGACGGTGGAGCAGCGGAGGCCGGCGACGGCGAGGGGTGGAATGGTGTCGTGGAGAGGGGACGAAGAGGTTGACGCGAAAGCTGATGATTTCATTAACAGGTTCAAGAAGCAGTTGCGGTTGCAGAGGGTTGATTCCGTTCTTCGTTACAGAGAGATGCTGAGAAGAGGTAATTGATGAGATGCGTAAATCACGAACGATTACTGCTCCAAACATGTTTCGGTTTAGTCGACATAGTTTTTGCCAAATATATAGGAGTATCATGCTATATCGTATGCTTTTCGAGTCCTTCTGTAAAATCTTTTTAATGTAATCACGATTACATGTTATCGTTGCCGGAAACTAGGGAGATATTGTTAAACGCTTCTTATTTTTTCGTCTTCGTCGAACATTTAACAATTTGCCAGCTGTGTGTCAATTCTATCCTTTGCTCTTTTATGAGCTAAATTATTGTTAGTGAATCAATTTCATATCTCAATTTCGCAACTACCGTAGACTTTAATTTTTGAAATGAAATGCGATTCTAACTCCAGAAATAGTATTATCATCCTTCTGTGCTTCTACAAGTTCAACCCTAGTCTACGCACAGTAATAAATAAATAATACTCTGAACATCATTTTATATAAAGTACTTATTTACATATATATATATATATATATTTATTTATTTTCCTTTTTAATCGCATCATTTATTATAATATTTTTAATCCATTTCACACTTTTAAGGTGGCTTTTACGGTGGAGAACAGAATCTGATGACCATAGGTGGACATAAACTACAGTATTAATGGTTAATATTGAACAAAGGTTACCGGATGACACGTGTTTTTATTTAATTATTTGAAAATTTCAGTCAAGTCCCTTAATTAAGATGAAAGTTACTGGGCACGCTAGGTAAAACCCTCCACACATCCGCCAGGAATGCGGCAGTGTTGCCGGCGGAGATAAGCTGGCGAAAAATCGCCGACAACAAAAATACTACAGTTTTCTTGCCGTCGATGAACTTAACCGCCTTGAAAAAGAGCATCTCAATGGTTCGAAGCAGCGTTAATTTAACCTTCGTTGTTCTCCTCGTCGACGCGCGATTCGCCATCATCGTCACCGTTCATTGCGGAACCTGTGACTCCGCCTATTTCTATTTCTTCTCCGAGGGATGGACCACCGGCAACATGGGGTTGAAGTTCCCAAAAGGGTGGTGTTGACAATATTAAATACAAAGACACTTACGATATGACTTTTTTCTTGAAAAAAAGACTAAAAAAATTAAATTTAACCCCACTACAATAAAATAATGTGTAAAGTTAAAATTTTATTATTAATTTAAAATCAATATCTTTATAAAATGTTTAAATTAAAATCAATGATAGACATACATTCATATTTTTATTTTACATATCTCTGCTTTAATAAGCTTAAATCCTTTAAAGTTATATTTTAAAGGGTTTGGGGGGAGGGGGGAAACATCAAGCCAAACATCTACTAGATATGCCAACCATTTGCTTTATATGGTTAACAACTCTAATTTATAAACATTTTAATAGTATCATCCTCTGTTTGATATTCTTCATTTTTTTTGTGTTATATTTTATATTTATTGCATTTTTATTTTTATTTTTTGCATTCTTATATCTTTTTTGGGTATAATTCCAATCATTTCCCAATGGCTACTACTTTAGCAACTATGTCATCAAAACTCTACTTATGCCAAGGTTCCGAAGTCAAGTATAAGGAACCTTTCTTCAATCTTCTATAACGGAAATTGCAATTTTCGGGACCCGCAGGAGGAAGATTACTTATCATTTAAAAGATCCAAATTATTAGACGAAAGGGTGTAATGAATTTCAAAATAAACAGCGACGTTCATGGACACAGTTAAATGCACAAAGATTAGGCATAGTTAAATGCACAAAGATTAGGCACAATATGCAAAACGACGACTCACTTAAATCAATTGTACAAATAACCTACCTCATGTTAAGGAAAATGATTTTTAAACTCGATTTTGAGATGTCAAACAGGTAGAAGTAGAGAGATATAGGAAGAAAAAAAGAAGAAGAGAAGAGTGAGAAAGAAAAAGATGAGAAGTTTATTCGTAAATGTTTCAAAATCAGTTCTCTCAGAATCAAAATTTTATCATCATCGTATAACCTGTATGAGAAATCTTGCACAACTTTTTTTATTATTGATTTTTATTAAAAATAAATTTTAACTTGGTAAAACAGGAAACACAAGAACTACTTGATGAATGATGTGATGTACAAAAGATGAGACTAGACCTCGATTGACCTGATGTTGTTGGCACTGGACCTCCTTCGCTATATCAAATGAATACGCAAAATTTTATTATTGAGGCTCTTGGGCCTATTGTTTGGGCCTTTGGTGGTTGAAATTTTTGGCATTGAGATGAAAATTTTCTTTCTGTTCTTCTATATGAAAAATTAAGCACTAGAAATTGTTGGAATTAATTCAACAAGAATATCAAGAAGACAAAACTACACAATCTGACGATCACTGTTTGCAAGGATTAGCTGTAATATCAAACAAATGAAAATCAAAACCTCAGAGGCCATGTTTCGGTTAAGAACTACTCCAAGATATTACAGGTTATATCCCCTTAAAAATCAATTGTGCTCTTTCACAGTTACTGATAAATGTCAACGGCACTAATAATATTAGGAAAACTAAAAATGCATAAACTGAGTAAAGGTTCTTGTGAGATGTTGATTATCGTTTTATAATAAATGTCTGTCCCTTTCTGTTAGATTCTGAAATTGAATTAGACTTGAAGTTTATTTTCAATTTTAACATATTATTATAGCTTATTGTTATTTTGACACATCATATCATTTACGAAAGTCAAGGTTAAGATTTCACATCAGCTAAATATACAGTCAAAATAATTCTTTTAATGACATAAAAAAAATTTGGATTGAATTAGATATAATTTAATAACTCTTTTTATGAGAAGATATAATTCAATATTAATTTGAAAAAAATATTATTTAATGATTGTTTAATCAATTATCTTTGTTGTGATGAGTAACGAAATTGAAAAACCAGGAGGGAGGTAATGCCCCAATCGGAGAGAGAGAAATTTATAAACATAAAGGCTTGAACATTGTGTTATTGGGCTAGTCTAGTTAGGCTGTCAACATTTACACAACATTATTAAACACTTTTGTTTGGTATCGACAAAAATTTAGGTTATGCAAATGAATGATTTATCAACATTAAACTATTATTATTAGCCCAATAGAGACTTTAATCAGCTCCACAATGGTCGTGGTTGTACTGCTACCAGAAATATTTTGTGCAATCCTATATTTGGCAACCATATGAACATTTTCAAGAGTCGAAAGTTTAGTTAAACTCTGAGAAATTCCCTCTATTGTCTCCACACGAGATATCATATGACTATACATACTACTAAGTCTTTCTTAATTGCTGTCAGCAAATATAGCAACGCATCGGTGGTTGTTGGCAACAGCTACATAATTAGGATTACTGTGTACCGAAATTATGCTTCAACTTTTGAATAAATAAGCAAACCAACGCCAAAATCAACAGCTAGCTCCCTTTTGGCTCTCTTTTTGTTTTTTCTAATGGGAAACTCTTCCCAATGCTGGAAGACAATTCGCAGCTTCCATGTAGCTAGTGCCATACGGTTCGTACAATATACTATACTTCTATGTTTGTTTTCGTTCATCTTCAGCTCAAGCGAGATGGTTTCTTAATTCTATTAAAATGCTAACAATACACGTTTAACACAATTTTTTTTTAATAAAATATATATGTTTTATTATCAATAATTTTATTAAAAATTATATGAATTTAATTTTTAATTTAATAAGTCTCACTCACAAAAGTATAAGTTTTAGTTAATAAATAAAATTGTATGGGAGTGTATATATCTTACTTCCTCTTAATTCTATTATCTAAAGCGCAATTCAACTAAATTAATTAACGTTTAATCCGTTTATACGTGATGAAGTGTAAAGGGTAGGACTTAGACTGGATTTGGCTTGTATAAAATCTCCTTGATTAATTGTTACTTCACGTTGCAGGATGAAGAAAAAGAGGAAAGACTACTTCAACTTTAAAATAGATAGCATTTTAATTAGTGTAAGCAAGATGGGTTGATATAAAAGTAGAATTTACTAATTGTGAACCAAAAGATTATCATTTTAAAAATAAAAGTCAATGTCTGAACCACATATGTACGTACTAATTAAGTGTGTTAATGGAGGTACACACACAACATTGGTGGTTATCCTATAAATATCACATAAAAGTTATTATAATTGGCCACGTATGTATTTATTTTAGCATTGTCTACACACGATTTTCTCTGACCAAATATTAGAAATGTTTTATGGGAAAGAATGTTGTAAGAAACTGATTTGCATACAGGGTACTTGGTCGCGTATCATTTGGATACATATCATGTCAACTATTGAACAAATTATTAGTTGACTTTGACAAATTGTCACACGTTACACCGTACATTAAATTAATATGAAGTCTCTCAAAGCTATAAAAGAAAAAACATTGTGCGATCTTCAACATTTGACTACGATTTTTAAATTCCGTCCAAAGACTAATTAATGATACGATCGGCTAAAAAGATATGGTAACTAAACAAACAAAAGAAAATAAAAAGTTCTGCCTAAAGCGTGCCAATGAAAAAGGAAATTTAGTTAATTTACATATGCAATATTACAACTTAGACGACGTACAAATCAAAGCGACACAGAGGACGGCGTCATTACATGCGCCAAAAAAATTCTCTTGGCCTTCCTTAAGTTTCCTATATATATATATATGTGTGTAACTAAACAAGAGAACTTTCATAGCGCCAATTCACGCAATAGTGCATAAACCAAATTAACACTAAAAAATGGCAAGTTATTTTTTAGTTTCAAAAGCTTTGATTCTGCTTTGGCTAACTTGCATAGTGGTCACACAGGCACGATCACAACCGTGGTCACCACTCCAAGCACCCAAAGAACTAGCCTTGAAGCTTATTCGTGACCCTATGACCCTTTCACTAGCTTCAACCGATTTTGGTCGCATAATTCACGATAACCCTTTAGCAATGTTTGCCCCATCATCCATTAGTGACATATCCAATTTGATAAAATTCTCAAATTCTCTTCCCATACCTTTCACCATAGCTCCTAGAGGCCAAGCCCACTCGGTTCATGGACAAGCCATGACAAATGATGGGATTGTGGTGAACATGACAGAGTTGAGTGGTTTTAGAAATGGGGCTGGGATTATTGTGTATGATGGGAAAACTCCATATGCAGATGTGGGTGGTGAACAAATTTGGATTGATGTGCTGCATGCAACCCTTGAGCGTGGACTTACACCCCTCGCTTGGACTGATTATTTGTTCTTATCGGTTGGTGGAACTCTCTCCAATGCTGGGATCAGTGGCCAAGCCTTCCGATTTGGTCCTCAAATTTCCAATGTTCATGAATTGGATGTTATTACGGGTATGAACTATATATTCTTTTCCCTAGCTAATAACTTTTAAAAATGAATTTCTTTAAAGCTTTATTTTAAGTTCAAGATAATTGGTCTTCCTAACTAATAAGAAGAATTTAAATAAAAATCTCCAAAAGTTGATATATACATAGAGATATCTCTGTCTCTCTTAATCACACATACATGTACATATAGGAAGGATAAATTTTTGCACCCGTGTAAGTTAAAATTCATGATTATATTAGAACTCTTTATCATATAAATCATATTTATAAAAAATGTAAAAGTATTTAATATTTTATTAATATATACTAAGATTAATGCAATATATATATATATATATATATATATATATATATATATATATATTTGAGCCCTTGTCTCATTGGTTTAATTTATAAAAGAATGTAATGCTCGTGTAAGTAAAATAATTTAGTGATAACTACTATTTAAAAGTTTATAATATTTAGCACAATCAATTAAGAAAATATAATAATGATAATGTAATAGTAAAATTAGTAAATAAAATAACAATGTTAATGTGCAAACAGATTCATCCTTTATATCTGTCTATCAAATAAAGAAGTTGGGGAAGGAATTAAACATTAGTTACTAGCATCTCATATATACGTCAACACTAATGGGACAAACATGTAATAAATAGTTTTTATGTGACTTTGAAATTTCATGAATACATCTATCGGACTAAAAGCACTTGACATCCTTTGTATATTATTAAAAAATTAAAATAAATAAGTTTTATTAAATCAAATGAAATTTAATCTAACAAGTTGATTAAGCCAACTTGATTAGTCACATCATATCTTTACAGAAGATTTTAAACTTGTCTCTTTATGAAGGGTGAATTGACCATGTCATTAAAAATTGATGTAGGGTTATATGTACCTAGCTTATAAGATTTATAAGTTCTTCGGAACTTGCTAGGTTCAAAATCTAATGATGTCTATTAGCTAAAAAAAATCTAATGATGTCAATATAGTAATTATAACTTGAATGTCTATCGCCAAAGTTAAATGAAGTTTGTTTAAAATATTTTTATCCCAACAGAAAACAAAACATTTAGTCCCATCTATATATTTTGTAGGTAATCTTTTGCTAACAACTTTAGCATAAAAAAAATATTTTTTACAGTAGTTTATTATCTTATGCTTTCTCACACATAAAATAATTACCCCAGTTAATTTTACATTAATAAATAAATAAGTTTAATCATTTATTTAAAAATTAAAAATATTTTTTTAATTTCTAAAATATTAAAAAAATCACAACATTCAATCTAGAAAAATATACAGTATTCTCTTAATTTTACGAGTGTTGTATCAAGTACTAAATAGGAGGTTCTTTAGCTAGATTACAACGAGAAAAACAGAAAAATGTCCTTTTGATGTTTATTCTTCAACAGTATTTGTTATTTATTCAGCGTGATACTTTGTTTATGGTCGTTTCCTTAATTAACATTCTTATAAAAATGGAACCCCAAGATAGACAAGAAATATATAAAATTAAAATGAATGTAATTGTCACGTGACTTCATCGTGTATTTGCCCAGATTCCATATCAATGATTAAATCATTGACTAGGACATGAAACACTACACTGTTTATTATCATATTCGACCGGCTTCGATTGTATACGCTAATAATTTATGTCGATCGCCAATTTCTTGGTCTTAAATAAGTCAGCCAACAAACTGTCAGCACGTATTCATTCTTCTCTTTCTATAGTATGTTAACATATCTTCCATTGTAATAAAAATTCTCTCTTCAAATTGGCGATTGAACTTAGTTTTGGTAAAATCCATTTTAAAATTAGAAGTCATCTCTCCTTTGGGTCTGAGAAAACTAGGGAAGACCTACCCTTGCATTTTCGATTTTTGCCATTTTGTAGTCTCGCAGATTTGCTGAATGTTATTCATTTAAATGTATTGCATATATACTTAATGGCTGCGGTAATACAATTGAGAAAACGTTTTTCAATTGGTAAACATAAATAGTGATCTAAAAAGTAATTGAATGTAATTAAAGTTTATGAGAGTTTGCTGTGCATTTAGCAATTAGCAATTAGCAATTTTAAACATTAATTCATGTAGTAGTGTAGTTCTTTAGTGCATCTGAATGTTTTTGATTTAAAAGAAGGGATTTTGGTTTTTATATATGGATCGGTACCAAATATGATTTTCACTAGAAACTGGGCACACGGTTTTCATAAATAATTGTAACATCTCTCAGTTTACATTACATTTGAATGTTTATACTGTGCTTCTATACAGGGAAGGGAGATCTAGTGACTTGTTCAGCGGAGAAGAACTCAAACTTATTTTACGCCGTTCTTGGAGGTTTAGGTCAATTTGGAATCATAACCAGAGCAAGAATAGCTCTAGGGACCGCACCAACCAGGGCAAGTATCATGCATCTTCTTCTATTTTGTTGATTAAATATTATTCACACCCTTTAAACTTTAATAAATTTTCATATTTATTATTCTTTTCTATCTTGACCTCTTCAATTCATAAATTACAAAAAGTAGAGATAATTTGTGTAATTAAAAAAGTGTATATAATTTATGTTATTATATATATATATTAAAAAGAAATTTCAGTAAGATAAAAACATTAAAATAAAGTATTGTTAAACCTCAAAAAATGTGGGTATAATTTATCATATTTATTTTGTAATACAGATCGTTTTGTATTCTGAAATTCTCAAAGCTACCAATTAATTATTGACCACTTGAAAAAGATTTTTTTTTATGCATACATCTTTATGGTTAGTAAGTCACGATCACAATTAGTTGCTTGCTAAGAAAAATGACACCAATAAATAAAAAAATTGACTTGCTTGATCGCGTGCAGGTGAAGTGGCTTCATTTGCTTTACGACGACTTCTCAGCGTTTTCTAGAGATCAAGAACACTTAATCTCATTCAATGGAAGAAACGAAACTAATGCTGCTGATTATGTAGAAGGTTTGCTTCTGCTAAATCAGCCACCACTGGACCTTTCCTTTTATCCAGCACCTGATCAGCCTCGCATTACTTCCCTTGTAACCAAATACGGCATAATCTATATTATAGAGCTTGTCAAATATTATCACAATAGTTCTCAAACGCATGTGGATGAGGTAATTAAGATTATTTAAATAAATAGTTTATTAATTATACACTTCTTTAATAAAAGATCAATTGTTAAAAAATATAACATACATTTGATCATAAAAGTTATTAGTATAAATAAAAAATAACACGTTTCGGTAAATTATATTAAAAGATATATAAATTTTCTTTTTAAACTCTTGATAAATTATTTAGAATTCTTTTTCTCTTAGGAGTCAATAATTTTTACTATTAATTTGAATGAGTTGTACTGTTGTTTCTCGAACAGGATGTAAAACATTTGTTGGAGGGGTTAAAGTTTGTTCCTACATTTATGTTCGAGAAAGATGTGTCGTACGAAGAGTTTCTGAACAGAGTTCATGCTAGCGAGGTTTCGCTTAGGTCACAAGGGCTTTGGGATATTCCTCATCCTTGGTTAAACCTTTTCATTCCAGGATCTCGAATCTCCGATTTCAATGAAGGTGTATTCAAGGGCATTATTTTTGAGCAAAATATCACTGCAGGAGTCGTGCTAATCTACCCCTTGAACCGAACCAGGTAAGTTTCATTATAAGATTAATTAACGATATATATTTGTTACATTAATAGGTCGTGACAAAAAGTGTATATATATATATATATATATATATTAATGAAAGTGCATTGAATTAATATTCATAGGTGGGATGATAAGATGTCAGCAGTTACACCTGATGAAGATATTTTCTATGCGGTGTCTCTTCTGCATGCAACTGGGTCTGATAAAGTGGAGGAATTTCGAGTTCAAAACCAACAAGTATTACAGTTCTGTGCAGATGCTGGAATTGGGTTCAAGCAATATTTGCCCCAAAACAAAACACGGGAACAATGGGTGGAACACTTTGGTCCCAAATGGAAAGTTTTCGAAGAAAGAAAACTTCAATTTGATCCAAACAGAATATTGTCACCTGGACAAGGGATTTTCAATTAAACTCTGCTTTAGTTTCGCATCTTTTATTTATACTAGTTTGTTGTACATCAATTTATAAAGCAGTTTACTAGTGTGTATCTTTTGTCATCAATATTTGAATGTCTGTATACGGTGTAATGAGAGATATTCAACTAGCTTAAAAACTTCATGTACCAAACGAAAACACACTATATAAGACATTTCATTGTATATTTCTGTTCTAATGTTAAAATCGAAGAGCCAATTTAGTTTGTACCAGATAATTCTTCCTGAAATTCTAACCGACTTTAATTTTAATTTAATACAACAACGGACACGTTCTTTTTACTCTAAATAATGAATTTGAATAATGAATGACCTTGTGACAATGTCGTAAACAATCTCAGACAAAGATATTAGATGATAATAATAAGGAAATGTAAAAATATAAGGATACGATTATTATTATATATTTAAAATTCAATACATTGGAGCGTATTAAATCTTCATTAATTGTTATATTAAGGACGTTAGTTAGTAAACTTTATTTATTTAATTTTGTCTAAACCAGTCATATTCTCTAGTATAAGATAATAAATAATTTTTAATACTTATTTTATAAAATAGTAAAAAAAAAATTAACAGGAGGGTATATAAAAAATATAACAAAACTCAACCAAAAATAAAATATGTCTTTAATTATAAAATAAAATATTTATTATATATTTTGACTAAATTAAGTTTTAATACTAGAACTAATTTTTAGAGATTAGTAAGAAAAATTTTAATTAAATGATATGTTTAAACATTTTAATACTTGTTCCTTTTTTCAAACAAATAAAAACCTCAATGGAAAACTATTTCAATGCTTTAACTTTTCTTAGAAGTTACAAGTAGTAACATGAATTTTTTTTCTTTAAAATGTATCATATTTTCTTTTAATTTTAAACAAATCAATCTTAAATTTAGTTTTAAACTCTGAATTGAATTACGAGGGTTCAAAAGAGAAAGGGGACAAAATTAAGTTAAGAAAGAGAGATATCACACCATATTTTAGAATTACTGGATCAATTATAAGAAACATAGGGATTAATGTCATTAGATGCTACATTAATTTGACACTCTTACTCGATCATACTCTTTTCCTATCTATTGTCAACATTAGTATAATTCAGTGTGTGAATGTTGGGATCTTGTCCTAGATTTTCCACAACAATTAGACATTGATCCGGCAAAGCATATCTAGTTATCTACAAATGTAGGCACCAAAAAAGTCAAAAAAAAAAAGACAAGGGGAAGGAGGAAGGGGATGGAATTGATGGGGCTGTTAACTTTTCTTGTCTCCTCATTGCCTGCAAGCTGGAATTAAGAGTTGCAACATATTCAAAAAAGACGAAAGTTGCAACATAATTATGCATTCCTTAAATACGCTGCCTAGCTCTGGTCCCTATGGAGGCCGCAAAAGCAGTTAATAATCTGTAATTAATTAATTAATCAACTTATTTATTCATTATCCTAAAGAAGTCATTTGTTCATTATCTTCAGACAGAGACAACACACAAAGTATAATATAAGAATTTTTATATTATTTTAATTATATTTATAGTTTTAAATCTGCGTGAATTTATAATACATTAAATTGTTAGAATAAAATTATAATTTTAATTAGAAATGAAAACAATAATAAACATTATATACGTAAATTTTGTCTTATTTGAAATTTGAAAAGAAAAAGAATTCACTTTACGGGGCAAGGAGCTAGCGGTCTTGGATCAGACAGGTTTATTATAAAATCTTCGTGGTTGATTATCAGTGTAGGATAACAAAAAAGTAACACTAGTATATCTTGTTAATATAATGACAAGAATGACAGCTAAATTAGGCTCATGAGCACTTTAATTTAAATTATGTTTTGATTAGTAGAGGAACTCATTGCTTTATACTTTGTGACAACAAAAGCACTCGTGGGTCTATCTGAATCAAAAGTCAAAAATTATGCCTATGCGAGAACGACAAATTAGAAGGCAACCTACATTGGTTCAGTTGATGTGACAGAAATGAAAAATGGATTATATCCTGTTATCCTTTCACATATTCACTGTACCAACTCCCTCTGGAAATCTTCTTTTGAGTGGTGATACAATCAACATGTGGTGCTATTAAAAAAACAAAAAGAAAAACTCCCAAGCTCTCTCTCAAATAGGAGATAATTGTGTCTATAATAAATAATGTATATTTCTTTTTTGCGTACTTGATATGCAAATATCCTGAAGTTATGAGTAAAACATCATTAATAGAATTAATGTTTTTGTGTGATATCTTAAATTTATATGAAACTTCTTTCATTTATCAATTTAATTTCTAAAGCGTTTTTCATAACTTTATAAGTATCCCACAATTAATTATATAACGTAACAGATGAGTTTTTTCTTTTATCAATACCATTGTCTTATTATTTACAATGAATAGTAACCAAATGTTAATTAGTATAAAAACATGATGTTAACATTTTTTTATATAACATTTGTTAACAACAAATTCCTTGTAGCATTCTTATTCTTCCCTTACGTCTGATGTGCCTTATGTGGAGCTACGGCTTCTCTTGTTCACGACTTTATTCCAATTAATCTCCCTTTCTCGTTTTTTTGGGGTGTTAATTTGATTCAGATATAACCATATATAGATATAATTTCCGTATCTTTCCTAGAAATATATATTTGCAGGCATACATATATAACGCGTTCGTGGAAATTTCATTATCGTTATTATTGTTAAGAGAGGTGTAAAAGTTTAAAATTGTGCTTAAACTTAGAAGTACAAGATATTGAGGTGAAATTTTTAAGATATTTTAATCATTATTTTTAATTTTATGCTACCTGCTAAAATTTAGTATATTGAATGTTATTATTTGCACTTTTCTTTTAAATATCCTCTCACTTAATAGTAAGCGGGCGACTATTATATTTTGAAGTATAATTTAATGTTTAAGTAAATATCTCTAAGACAGTATTTTTTGGTTCACTTTTTGTATTTTGTGTGGCTTTTTTTTTCTTTATTCAATAAAATTTATCTTCTGTAGAAAGATAAAAAAAAATGTTAAATAGAATTTGAAACTTCAAATTAAAGTGCTCATCGCTACCACTTGCACTTTGGATTTGGAGAAGAGATATTTTAAGTCCCCACAAAAAGGGAGAGACGTAGGATCTGTTTAGGCGTAACCTAAAATCAATGTCTAGGCTCCTTAATTATGAACTCTCTAAGGACTAGAGAACCGTTCATTTATTAATGTTTTATTGTCATTGTTGAGTGTGTTATGTGGTTCAAATATTACAAAGATAAAATCTTGCAGTGAAGATTAATTATAGTATTTAATGGCATTCGAGGCTATCATAATCCATATATATTTACCTAGCAACCTACGATGATGTATTGATTATGGAGTGCAGCATGGGCACAATCATGATAGTTGTTAATGTAGAATCATGACCATAACAAAAAAATGTAGAACCATATGTACAGCCCAGTGTTGTAATGCAAAATAAATTTTTAAAAAGAAACCGTTAAGCGTGTGAATTAATTGGCACAATGTGTTTTATCTTAATCAATAGTCTTAAATTGAAGTCCTGAATATGCATATGAAATAATATGTAGAGAATATTTGCATTCTAGACATGAATAAAAGATTAAAAAAAATAGACCCTTATAATATCTCCAATATAACCCCTTTTCTCCACTCTATTATGCTGGTGACAGTGAATGTGAGGGACACAGAACGACAGCTGTGTTCCTTGTACATAGGATTTTGTCAACCTAACATATCGAAGGTACATGATAGATTCCAAGGTCATGCAACCTTTACAACCCCACCTAAATTTCTCTAACAAAAACATACAAAAGCCATCTTGGTCTTGGTCATAGTATGTACTGTGCCTAGCTAGCCAGCTAATTGAGGTAGTCCCACCATAACCATTCCCTTTTTTCATTGAGGAAAATATTTAAAAAGCTGCTTATAACTGTTGTCAAAGATTTTTTGTCCAGGTGATAGAATCATTCTAGGATCAAACTGATGTTTTCTTTCTAAAAAACTCCTCCATTTAGCACCAAAATGGTTTTTCCAATCTTCCTGTGTGTTGTAGTTGGCAAGATATTGCTTAACCTTAATGCCAGCATCTCTACAAAACTTCAAAATTTCCCTGTTTTGAGCATCATATGCCTTCCAATTATCAAACCCACTTGAGTGCAGAAATCCAACTGTGTAGAAAACATCCTCATCTGGAATAGGTGCTGACATCCTATCGTCCCACCTGGATTTAAATGTCATATTATTAATAATTATTCCTTTTTAATAATTTTAATTGAAAAAATGAGGGAGTTTTGAATAGTTCGAATTAGAAAAAAAAAAAGAATTACGTTACACGGCTCACATATAATGACACAAATTTTTAAAGTGTAATCTGTTCAGGGCTTACTTGTTTCTATTCATGGGGTAAACCAAGACAGGTCCATTGGAGATGTTTCTTTTAAGAATTATATCTTTGAATACGCCAGAATTAAAATCAAAGATTTGAGATTTTGGTACGAACAAATTAAGCCATGGGTGAGGAACATCCCACAGTCCTTGTGACTGAAGCTTCAACTCCCCGCTTCGGACTCTATTCAAGAACTCAACATATGTGACATTTTTCTCATAATAAAATCCAGGGATATATGCTAGTCCTTGGAGCAAGTCTTGAAGTTCCTACAGAGAAAATAAAAAAGGAATATTATTGCCATTTATTAATTACAACATGTAATCACCATCTTTTATCTTTTGCTATATAGCTAGTATATGAAGATTTAACATATAGGTTCTTTTATGTGAAATCCAAGAAAACCCACACTAGGGATTTGCTTAGGAGTGTAGTTGGGGCAGTATAGTGTTTTTTTTTTGGAAAGAAATATTGTCTAACTACATATGACTAGAGGGTACCTTGTTCACATTTTTCTCGGATTGGTCATCATAATATTTAGCCACTTCAAGGCAATAGAGGATGCTATGTTTAGTTATTAGAGAAGCTATTCTAGGATGGTCAGATAGAGGGAAGAAAGAGGATCTCCAATTATTTATGAAGCCTTGGTGCATCAGCAGCATTCCTTCCAAAAAATCCAATGCAGTCTTTTGTTTCCTTCCATTGATTGAGATTAATCGTTCCTGGTCTTTGGTGAAATCAGAAAAGTCACTATAAAGTAGTCTGACCCACTTAACCTGCATGGCAACAAAAATTCACAATTACTAATTAATGCTTATACATATAAATTTACTAATGGAATGGAATATAATGCATGTGTGCAACGAGTCCCATCAAATTAAATTGAAAGATAAAGATATTGTTGTAGTATAACATGTGATGCTGAATCCCTAGTCTAAAGTATGTATGAATTAGTATTATATATACTGGACTCGTATATTTGAAGGTATTTTTAAATAGAGTTGTTTCTTGAGTTGATAAAACGGATGAGATTTTAGGTCATCGAAAGAATATGATCATCAATGATATGAACTTCTCTAATTCTATTGGTTTGATCTCTTAAGATCCAAGATTCATAAAAAGTTTTCAAGAGTGGCTTCTGCGTTATTTTTTTCAACCTCGTATTGTGCTTTCAATAATTTAAAAAATCCACATTCAGTGGTTCAAATTCTTACGTGCGTTTAACTCATCCTATTTTCATTTGTGTGTGTGTGTGTGTTTATCATGGATGACTAATACAGCAACATAAAATGAAAATGTATGATAAGTAAAAAAGATATTAACAGTGGGTTTTGGACAAGGACATGTAATTTAATTTCTCTCATAAAACTTGATGAACAAACAAAATGACAATTCACCCTAAAAAAGAAGACAATTCATTTGGCTTCAGTGTGAATTTTTTGGAGGGAAAAAGCTACAAGACAAAATTCTAGTCAATTCCCTATAAACGTACCCTTTTGGGTGCTGGCTCAAGAGCAATTCTCGCCCTTGTTATAACTCCAAATTGTCCTAAACCTCCAAGAACCGCATGAAATAACTCCAAATTCTTCTGTAAAGAGCAGGTTACGAACTCTCCTTTTCCTGAACCGAATAAAGCAACTATTTATCAAATTAAATAAATTAGATGCATGCATGCATCAATAAGGGTAACATTTTCCATCTTGGTATCTCAGTCTTTTCATATGAAAGAATTGACCAAATATGTAAGACTTGACCAACATAAAAGTTAATCAAGAATAGGAGACTATGACCGTGTTAGCTGGTTCTAAACCGTGGAAACGTTTGCGTCATTCACCCATATTATAAAAAAGACCATTCCTGCTTTAGACTCAACAACCACGTATTGGGTATATATATAAAAAAAAACATGTTACAGAATTTTAATATGATAATATATATTTAGCAGAAAATCTGTGACACATGTCATGTCATAAGAAGGAAAACAGAAGCTATCCATTTTGTAAATCAGTGATAGATTGCAAGCTGTTTAAGATAATTTTATCTTTCTCTTTCAACTTTCAACATTCAACATGAATTAACATATTCTGAGAAAAAAAAAAAAACAGAATGGACAAAATTTAGATAAAACAGGTAAGAATTTTTGGTATTATTTTTCATCCAAAATCAGTATTTTACGTTGGTAATTGTTGCCGATTTAAGTTACTCATGAAATGAAAAAAATGGGTTAAGAACATGAATGTGCTGATTTTACTTTGAAATTTTTATACATGTGAGAAACTAAGAAGAAACTTATACCGGTGATTACATCCATTTCATGAACATTGCTGATTTGTGGTCCATAGCGGAAAGTCTGGCCACTAATCCCAGCATTGGAAAGTGTCCCTCCCACGGTCAAGTACAAATAATCAGTCCAAGAAACGGGTGCAAGTCCATGGTCAAGCGTGGCGCGAAGCACATCAATCCATAGTTGTTCCCCTCCAACATCAGCATAATAACCCATCAAAGGGTCCTTAGAGACACTAATAACAACCCCATTTCTTTGTTTTCTGAAACTGGCCATGTCAACCACTACCCCATCACGAGCCATGGCTTGTCCACTAGTGGAGTGACCTTGGCCTCTTGCTGCTATGTTGAAAGGGTCATGGCTATTGTATGAGGATTTTATCAAGCTTACTATGTCGTGTATAGAAGATGGATGAAACACTGCTGCTGGGAATTCATGCACGATATTGCCGTAGTCCCTGGAAGCCATTTGAATGGTTTCAGGGTTGTTATGGAACTTGTGGGATATTTTGTCAACACTAGCAAGCTCTGGTGTTAGCAGAGTCGTCCATAACTCTGTTTTGCCCACAGTGGATATCAAACGGGTTATGGTTATTAGTAGTAGTATAAAGTAGGTAGAAAAAGGGTATCTTTCATCCATTTTTGAAAGAGAGAGAGAGCTGAGCTGGGTTATTGTCGGTTATATTGAGGAAGAAGAAGAGGATGAGGAAGAGAAGAAGATGAAGAATTTGGTGTTATGGTGTGGTGGAGGGGTGAAGGAAGGTGGAGGTAGCAGGGTCTATAAATAGAATGGAGGAGCTTGCATGAGAAAGAGAGGGTTGGAGAAAAGAAAAAAGTTTGCTTTTACGTCTAAAATGGGGATATCTGTTGGTGTCTTATTCTATTTTAGAAAATAAATTTAAGACGTGTGTATAAAATAAAATAAAATTATACACAATATTATAAACAATGTTTATTTTTAAATGATAAAATATTGAACGTTAAATAGAGATATGATTAGAATATTCTATATAAAATTTAAATAATTTTTATAAATTATATTTTAATAATAAATTAAATTAAATTAAATTATTTAATATAGCATGAGAGTATATCTAATTTAAATGTTAAGCTTTCTAAATATCCCGCATGAGTCTAAGTTTGTAATATTAGATACTCATATAACAAGTGTATGGAAATAATGGGGTGCATAGAGAGGGAGAAGTTGGTCTTTTGGGGAAGGAAAAACCACATGTTACACTGAGCAAAGAAGTGGGGGTGGCTAAATGTCAAATTCAAAGATACGATGGAAATGGAACCACATAATGGAGAATGAAGTTTCATGTGAAGGAACAATAAACAAGAAAATAATTAATTTAAAATTTGCGTACGTGTTTCTTGTGATTGTGTATTTATGCATCATCATGATCACGAAGCTTCCCAGCAATTGAACATTTGAACCCACAGATTTCTACCATTTTTATTGTGGGCCTTTGGAGGGACCAGAATGGGATTGAACTCTGGCCGTAGATTGCCCATCTGAGAGTCAACATTGGTCAACTTTCGTCAAGTAATTTATATAGATTACCCCACAATCATTTTATATTGCCACTTGGTATTGGCATTTCCTATTTTAAGGATGAAAGAGAGTCAAAATTAGGCAATTATAAAAAGGATCTTTAAAGATTTGTTTTCGGGATCAGAGAACTTGTCATTCATCAAACTATATTGCACTCAACTTTTGTGGTTCATGGAAGGGTAATAACAATGGGAACGGAGGCAGACATGCACCGGATTTTCTTCAGGCCAAGATTTTCTCTGTGAGCATCTAAAGCAACATGGAATCAATTAAAAGTCAAGCAGGGAATGAAACTATAATTATACCCACCAATGTGTTTGTCTCACAACAGTTATAAGTCACTTAACACGTTTCCATACTATTATTTTCTTTTAGATTTAACTTGTTCAAAGCCAAAGAAAATAAACATGTTCAATTCCGTGCTATTGTATGATTGGTAATTAAGGAGAAGGTTCATTATCATTAATAATTAGTTGGCCCCTGGTGTAAATATTCCTAACTGACCAATTGTTCTTAATTTCCCAGCCTTACATGATATGCGAGTACATAAATATCATAAGCACCTGGCATGTGTCGTATAAAAATATGGGAAGAAAACAATGGCATGCCATTAACACGCAAGAGAATCTACTAAACTTATTATAATTAGCAATTTAATTTGGCTACGGCTAGTTTTCCGTCAACTTTTATATACATATATATGCTAGCAATGGACAAAAATATATTATTTGAACCATAGAAATTATAATGTATACATCAAATTGTTCTTTTGTGGATTACTAGTCAAGTTGCACAAATTAGCGAGAGACATATAAGTGATCTCAGTTCTTAAGCTAAGACTTCTATTGGAAGTGCATATAAATCTGACTAACAAAAGATGAGCGTTCAAAGAACAATCTTTGACCTATAGATCTCGCAGGTAGGAGGAACTATCAAATAACAAGACCCTCCACCATATCATGGCTCTGTGGAACCATATTCTACTAATGCTTCCTATTGAAGATTGTAATCTTTGACGATACATGCGCTCCATGCATGACTAATAAATGCCAAAAGACTTGATCACAAGGCTAATTGGATAGACTATAGAGTCAATAGAAACTAAAAGATGTGACATCTTCTAACACTGGTTGGAGATACTCACATTCAGGACTTCTTGATGGGCACAACAGAATGTATACCTTTTCCTCTGTTCAAACAGTGATAGTTAGTACTTCTACCTAATGAAAACGAACATCTTCTTATACTTGTTTCTTCAAAAGTAGGGGGCAAGAAAAGAGTGTAAAAAGGGGTGGTCTTGGTATAAAAAATCATCTTGCTCTTGACATATATGCCGTATCAACATTTAATTAATATCTTGATCGGTAGTACCATCTTTTGTATCTTGGAAACGTTTGGTAAAATTAAAATTCAACTTAACGAGAAATGCAATGTGTCTTCGTCACACTTTTTCTAGTGTTATCATCATGACTGATGAGAATACAATGAACTTGAGCTTTCAGGCCAATATTTCTGTTTCTGATAAATCCTTATAAATGGCTTTAGTAAGGCCACATAACACAGGCACATGTACATATATATTATATTTTGGGCAATATATAAAGACAAACGAAAAGGGGAAGGGACATTTTCCACTTGTCCTATTGTCCAAAGTGGAACTTGAGGTCCATACTACTAGTTGCTTTTCGGGTTCAGTTCAAACACGTATTTTGGCATGCTAGTTAATGCTAATAGAAGGAATGAAACAAAGAAAGACAGTGCCGTGCACTGCATTGGTAAGGGGTAACTGTTTCTTAGATATTCAAGATCTTTTTGGGGATCCAAATTAGCCAACCCCCAAAAGCAATCAGATCACATGGTCTTACTCTAAAAAACTTAACAAAAGCAATAACATTTCAAAAGAAGAGAGAGAGAGAGAGAGAGAGAGAGAGAAGAAAAATTATTCATTCCACACTCGCCATCCTATTTTGCCATTAGCTGATTCCTTAAGAGAAATCAAGGGACCCATAAATTCTTATATAATTTCTTCAAGAAGAAGTTAAGAGAAATCTAATGGGTTGGGGGGAAGGGATGGGCCCAGAGCCATGTCTACTTTTGTAATATAATAAGTAAGGTATATAATGCAATATTACTTGTATATAAGTTTTTTAATGTAAAATATATTACGTATATATAATGCGATATCTAATTTTTTTATGAAGTTGAAATTTTATATTAATAATTTATCAAAATTATTTTTGAAAAATACAATATAGAAGAATTTACAACTTGGGAGAGGACCTAATGTCTCCTGCCTCAAATTATATATACGCACGTCTTGCTTAGTCAATCTTTAATGACGTTTTTTCAATTTTGATTTTGGAGATCATCAATTATATATATGCTGCCTCAAATTGCTAGTAATAGTACGTAATATTGTATCAATGTCTAGCACTCTTGATTTATTCCATCCTATTTGTTAGGCTCTACTATAAATGGATTGGCATTTTATTTGATTGATTAAGTTGAAAAAAAAAATGTGGTAATAAACAATTTTTTGTTGTTAAAATCATTTTTTATGATTATTATAAATATTTTTTCCTAATATAACTTATTTATTTTATCTTTTTTTATTCATATAAATAAGTAAAGTATTTTTTTTCTCATTCAAACAACACAAATTTGTATTTCTTTATCCTTTATTTCAGTCCTCATCCAGACAAAATATTAAATTCAGTTTATTTAAATATATCTTGTTTTAAAACGTAACTTGAAATTTCAAAGAACGACCACACAAAATCTTAAAACATATCATATTAATTATTTATATTAATACTTAAAATTTTGCTAATGCACCCTGTTTCAAGTTTGTATGTTTGCAGGTTAGACTGGTTTGTTTTAACTAATTAAACATATTAAATTAATTAAAATTTTGTAAAATTATATATATATATATATATATATATTAAACCTGTTTAAACATTTTTAAATAATTATTATTTTTAATAAAAATATTGTCTTTTGTTTTGTAAATAAATACTTTCATGATTTACATCTTTATGTATAAAAAAAGTTAATACTGCAAGAGTTAAACTCGAACTCTAAAGATTTTCAAAGATCGATGTGCTTCCAACTTACTCTTAGCAATTGTATATTAACTAAAGCGTGTCTTAAATAGATAGTTGAATAAAAACAATAATAGTTTAGTCCCATTTGTAGAATGTGGAGTACACAGCTCCAATAAAAATGAATAAAAAATTCATCAGTTGTAAAGAATGAATGTAGGGATACATTTAAATTTATTGGGGATTCATTCATGCACATGTTAACTGATACACCTAACGTAATCATTAATGCCGAATTTCACTATCTAATGTGTTTCAAACACTATGATTATCACGGACCACTTCGGTGTCTCTTTAAGCAACCATATCCACCTTAAACTCACAATTAATATGCTTCCAACTTACTCTTTTCAATCGGATATTCATAGATATTATTTTAAATAAATATTTTAGATGATTAATTGTTTTTTTTATCTTTATTTATTATGAACTTCATATATATTAACATAACATTCATCAAATATTTATATAAATTTATGAATTTATTTATTTCTTGTACATGATATCACAAAAAGAATAAAACAACAAATTAATGCAGCGATGACTTTAAGTATAGTGGTGGATATGTGTATGAAATTAACCCCCAATAGGGATGGAAATAGGCTAGGATGCTTGACAGGGCCTATGGCTTTGACTGACATGACCTTTTTAATAAATAAATAAAACTTAAGTTTTTTTTTAAGATTTGTCTAAACAAACAAGCTAAGTCTAAACTGTTTATAAAACTTGTTAAGTCTGACAGGCCGGTCTGTATAAATAAATAAATATATATATATATATATATATATATATATAACTATAAAAGTAACAATTTGAGTTTATTGATCTCAAAGTCAGTATGTGTCATTATGTTTATGCAAAACATATATATATATATAGTAATTGAGATTTGTTGTTCAACTATTCTTTTAACATCTATAAAGTAGGCAACAACTTCTTAGATTAGTCAATTAGACTAAAGGAAATTATGATATGTCATTGGTAAGGGTTTAATCAATAGATTAGCAAATTGATGATTGGATGGAATATGAGAGTCATGCAGTTGTTTTACAAGTTCTCTAACAAAATGATAGTCAATGGCAAGATGTTTCATGTGGAATTGAAAAACTAGATTAGTACAAAAGTAGGTTGCATCAATGTTGTCAAAATGATTAGTATGGGTGGGAATAAAAACACTTAGTTTATGAAGGAGTTGTTGTAACCATAGAACTTCAGTAGTTGTGGAAGTAATGGTGTGATATTTAGCCTCTGTTGAAAAGCGAGGTACTGTAGACTACTTTTTACATGATTGAGAATTTGCATTTTGGCTAAGGTAAACTATATAAACTCTAGTGGACTTCTTATTACAAATTTTGTTAGCAAGGATTTAGCCAATAAATCAGCAAGTTGATGACTAGATGGAATATGAGATATGTAGTTTTTTTTTTGTGCTAGTAGTTCCTAAACAAAAATGATAGTCAATTGCTAGATGCTTCATATTGGAGTGAAAAATTAAATTGACACAAAGGTAGATTGCACCAATGTTGTCAGAATGAATGGTAAGGATGGGGACAGAGACACCCAATTTATGAAGAAGTTGTTGTAACCATAGAAGTTTAGTGGTTATGGAAGTAATGGTGTGATATTCAGCCACGCCCAATTTTATATATATATATATATATAAAATTTAAAAATAGAGCTGTCAAAATATATTTAAATAATAAACTTATTTGATAATATATTTTTTATATTTTTAATTCTGTTATTATTAAATTAATATATTATGTTATAATTTTTTTTTATTTATAATTATAATAAACAAAAATTATATTCTATTAAAAATTAAAAATATTTATACACGATTACACTTTTAAAATAATAAATTTATTTAATAATAAATTATTATATTTGTTATATTTAAACAAGTTAAAGAATAGTTAAGTCTTTGAATAAGAATAAGACGCAATCAAAACTAAACGAAATAAAATTTAAAAATAAAATAATAAAATTATATTAATATATTTTTTAAACTCTTAATTTGATTATTATTAATTTAATTATTTAATTATTATATTAATATATTATGTTTAACTTTTTTATAATAAATAGAAATTATTTAAATATGAATTATATTTTATTCAAAATTAAAATTTTATAAAAAAATGATAGAAAAATAAAATAAAAAATTTAATATACTATATATATATATATATATATATATAATAGGACCATATAGTAAATAATATAATTTTAAATAAATTATGTATAATAAAATAAATTTTTTATAACTTATTATGTGTTTTACCTTTATTGATATAATTTTTTTTTACTAAAGTATCTATAAAAAAAAATTAGATATTAAGTACATAACACATAGCCATACATCTAAATATAAATATGTTAAATTTTAAATAATTATTTTATATTATATTCAAAACTAAAAATATTTATACATGATTATGTATATTTAAAAAATAAATTTATTTAATCATAAATTATTACATTTGTTATATTTAAATAAACCAAAAAATGTTTAAGTCTTTAAACAAAAATATGATACAGTTAAAACTAAACGAATTAAAATTTAAAAATAAATATTAATATTTAATTATTATATTAATATATTATGTTATAATTTTTTTATTTATAATAAATAAAAATTACTTAAATATGAATTATATTTTATTTGAAAGTATAAATTTATAAAAAAAATGATAATAAAATAAAATAAAAAACTTTTTATAATATATATATATATATAATTAGACCATGCAGTAAATAATATAATTATAAATAAATTATAGAATAATATATATTTTTGTAACTTGTACGTGTTTTAATTAAATTATTAGTTAATGTATCAATTTTTATGTAATATATAATTATGTGTTTTAATTTATTGTATCAGTAATATTTTCTATATTACATTAATGTTATTGTGTAGTTAATTTTATGTTTATTTGTTAATTTAAAATAATAAATGAATAAAATAAATAAAATTAAATATTTTGTAATTATTTTTTTAATTTAATAATTATTGTTGTCATTATATATATATATATATATATTGCATTAAGTTTAAATTTATTTATTTTTTAAAATATAATATTTTTTTTAATTGATTCAATAAATTGTATGAATGTTATTTTTTGTAATCAATTTTATGTGTTTACTATAAGTTTATTTGTTGAATATAAGATGTTTTTAAACAAACAAAATATGTTTGTAAAATAAAACTAAAATCTTTAATATTTTAATAATTTTTAAAAAATAAATCAATAAAAATAAAAATAAAAATAAAATTTTTATTAATATAAAATATTTATAATTAATGCTTAAATAATATTTTAAAAATTATTTATAACATTATATAAATATTATTATAATTATTAATAACATAGATAAAAATTAGAAAAATATATAAACTAATTTGATAATATATATTTATTAATATTAAAAAAAAAATTTGTAACAGACTTTGTTAATAGGTTTTAGGCTAGGTCAGTTCATTTAAATAGACCACATCTAAAATAAAGTCTTTAACATGCAACAAATCAGACTGTCTAATAATTATGTTACAGGTCAGGTCTGTTTAGAGTAAAATCTAGCTTTGTTTATTTCCATCCCTACCCCCAATAAAAATAACGCACGTGCATGTATGCATCCTCATAATAAACATGCCATGTAGAATGTATATATATATATATAAATATATATATATATATATGAAAGGAAAATTTTTTTTTATTCCAATGTAAATCTAAAAACTTTTACGCCTAATCAGAGCTTTCTATTTAACTTAAATCTAACGATTAGTAAAGTAATAAATTATAACATGTTAGATTTAAGTTAAATGAAAGGTTCAAATTGGTGTAAAAAAATTTAGACTTATATCTGCTCCATATATATATATATATATATATATATATATTTGACTTACAAAAATTGTAATAAAAAAATAATTACTAACTAGTTATATAAATTATTTTTTCAATATAATTTATGTCTAATATAAATTAATACATCAAATGTCAATATATATAATGCATCATATTACTGGTGTATATTTATATTTAACATATTATTTTTTATTAAATAACAATTTTACATATAAAATTTATGTTTAAGTCTAATTTGTTTTATATGAAAGTAACTGACATTTTTTATATCATTATTTTTTTAATACAAGTACGCGTGATGCAAGTACATAATCTAATTTGAATATATATTCAATGAGCAAATTATAATAACTAAATCAAGGGTTAATCGTTACGAGTTGAAAACGAGTTAAATTAAACTAAACTTTTACAGGAGTTTAATCCAACTTAATAATTAAATTTTAGTTAAATGATAAATTTATAAAAAATTACAAAAATAAAATTTTAGATTAATTTTTATTATTTAAAATATTGTTAATGATGTTAAATAAAAATAAAATAAAATTACAATATGAATTTCAGACTTTATACCGTTATTTTATTAATGTTAAATTAAAATTAAACTATTACTCGTATTTAGACAAACACAGCAGCTAAATAAATAAAAGAAATTAGGCACGTGTTTTGAAAAGTGTTTAAATTGAGAAGCAGTATGAGATGAATATTTGGTAGTACAGGTGTAAGGGTGAATGTGTAATTTGAGTTTGCACTTTGATCAAATTAAAAACTAATAAAGAAAAATGAAAAAGGGTGGGGCCATCTACGAGATCTAATGGAAAGTATTGAACTTGGTAATATCATTTATGTCCCAAATCCCAATCTATTCTTCAGGTTTTTCTCCACTGTCTGGTATTTTGGCGAAACTGCTAGCTGCAATTTTTCATTCGTTTAAGGGAAATAAGATTTATTTAAACAAATTTAATAAAAAGTAAATTTGGTTTGAGTAAAAAAAATTAGTTTAAGCAAACCAAAAAAATTTCTTTAAGTGAATTTAACTTAAATTAGAAAGAGTAGCAAAAAAAATTAGAAAAAGAAAAGAAAAAAACAAATTAAAAGAGAGATTGGAACAATAACACAAAGGAGAGAGAAAGCGTAAAAGGCTAATAAAAAAAAAAAAGTTAGATGAGAAGAAAAGGAGAGTGAAGGGGAGGATAAAGAGAAGGGAATGATAACTAGACGAAGAGAGAGGGAGAAGGAAACTGGATAGAAATAAA
Source organism: Abrus precatorius (assembly GCF_003935025.1). Taxonomy (NCBI): domain Eukaryota; kingdom Viridiplantae; phylum Streptophyta; class Magnoliopsida; order Fabales; family Fabaceae; genus Abrus; species Abrus precatorius. The sequence goes on along the minus strand of NW_020874428.1, from coordinate 32,361,205 downwards.
AGAAGAAGAGAAAAAAGAAAGAGACTAAGTAAAAGAGAGGAAAGAAAAGATAGGAAAAAATAAGGAATTAAGTGGGTGGGTGAAAGAGAGAAAGCCAAACAAACATTCTACATATTTTTATTTAAATAAATTTAAATTTGTTTAAGCAAAAATACGTAAAAATAAGAAGATATTGTAATTCTATTTTCGCTTAAGCGAAGACTGCAGTTTCTATGCAAATTGCAGGGGATCCGTATCCTTCTCCAATATTTCATTAAATTATTTTTTAATTAATTAAATATAAATGTAATATATGCTTAAATTAATTTAAATTATATATATTTACTGGCGATTTTTAAAAAAAAGTGTAACTTAATTTTATAATTTTAAAATATAACTTTTTAATGTGTACTCACTCACACATAATAAAAATATTATATAATAAAATTTTATTAAAAAATATATCATATTATTAAATTTAATGTATCAATAATATTAAATATTATTTATTATAATATTTATTAAACACACAATGTCCTGAGAATCTTTGTCCAAATGTTAATAAAATTGTAGAAAAACAAAAAAAAATATATTACAAACTAGTATTTTAAGAATATTAATTACAAAATTAATGAAACTTTATTTTTAATATATCTTACAAATATTGATTAAAAGATTATACTTTTATATTTTATTAATATTGTTAAAAAACACTGATTTATATATATATATATATATATATAATATTTATACTCTAATATGTATTTTTTTTATTATTATTCAACTGACAATATTTGACACAAAAATGGTGATTTCAAAAATAATAATATAAACGTATAAATTTTATTGCCTCATAGTAAATTTCTACACACACATATATATTAGAAAGCATGTATCTTTGAAATAGAAAGGGGTAGTCTCAATGACAAGGGAAAGTCTATAAACTATAGTATTCCTACTTCCCTATTCAGTATTCCCCTACCCAACGACAAGACGGTGACAGGTGAGATTTCCTAGTAGTATCGAGCACCAAATCTCCTACGATTACGAAGTGACATGAAAGTTTAAATTCATAAAATAATATTTTTTGTACAATAAAAGTAAGCTAATTTTTTAAAATTTTTGAGATGTATGTACATAAAAAGATAAAAAATAAACGTAACTTTATCCCGTGTAAATTAGACTGTGAATTGTTTAATGCTGAAGTAATGAAGTTGTTAAAAAAAGTATAATTAGGCCTTTATGTTCATTAAAAAATAATTTTGCTTATTAATTAATTTATAATCGTTAATCATTTGAGAAATGAATTTTCAAATCAATCACACGGACTGAAAGTAGCATTTCTTTTTCACACACAAAATTGTGGTTGTAGCTTTTCATTTAGTAAAAATATACCAAATATCTAAAACTATGGTATAGCGAAAAAGTTTGAATATAAAAAGCCGCATGTCACTCTAACCAAGTCTACATTCCCACTTTTAAAATCCAGTTGGAGAACTTTAGAATAACTTCAAGTCTTAAACTATTAGACAATTGTGGATTGATAACGAAAGCAAAATATAAACCTATGAGATGCGTATCTCCCTAAGGTGTTTGTAAAATATGCTTTTCTGTTCACTTCGTATATAGGTGCACTTTTTTCTTTTAAAAGTCGAGGTTATTAAAGTTGGACACATCACATCATATTTTTCAGTTTGTAGCATCCATCGTTCAAAATTTCCCAAGGAGTAGTAATTATTTTGTCGTGGGTGATATACGATATTAAGCTATTGTGTAGAAAAAGTGGCATGAGAATCTTAATGGTAATGATCTCTAAAGATTCTAAAGATGATCCGCATGCACGAGTGAAGAAAGATACAAATTTGATGTTATCATAATTAACATTTAAGGAGCATAGAGAAAACACGGAGAGAGCAATTGGTGTTGCCAATTGGTTGCTATTTTGTTAGCACCATTTTCATTTGATGCTTAAGCAATGTCCGGCTCTAGTTAGGAACCTCTTTTTCCGTGTGGACCTGAACTCAATCAATGAGAATTTTAGGGTGTAGTCACATATACAATTAGTAGCATCACTCTTTAATATATACTTGATACGTGTTAGCTAGGATTCCTCATGAAAATCACGGTGGATGACAGTGAGTTGCAAAATAATCGATTCTCCAAGACTCACTTTTTGTTTTTTCTAATATGTCAAACTGGTCCATTTTTCACGTGACGATGATTATGCTTCCTATGTGTACTGCCAAACTTAATTGAAACACGTATCCTAATTGTTTTTACCTCCCCAACATTATCGAAATTAATGAAATGATGTAACTTATTGCATATCTTTAAAGTTAAATTGTGAGGACGGTGGTTGTGGATTGTGATTCTCTACAATTATGAAGATAAAGAAAATTGAGATGAATAATATTGCGAGAGATCGAATCCCTTGTCCAGTGTCAACCAATATGTAAATTAAAGGGGTTGTGATCAATATGACAAAAATTGAGATGAAAGTAAATTATCGTTAAATCTTTCGATGGTCCACCCGAATTGACTTTTCCTTTAAAAAAGATACTGTTGGAGATGTGATAATTAAATCCGTTAACAATGTTTTAATTATTCAATATCTAAAATTTTAGTACTTAATTATCTAATAATGGCAAAGTGGTTTTTTTCTTATGGTTTCTTTATCTTCATTAATAATGACATTAGGTTATGTTTCCATTTGAATTCATGTTGCTTTATTTTAGTCTTTTAATTTTTAAATATTTAACAGGTTTGTCTCTTCTTCTTTTTTTTCTCCTTTTCATTCAAAAGAATTCCAAGCTTATATAACAATGAGTTGAAAACATGAGCTAGTTAATGACATCCATTGAGAATGTTGTGCATTATTTAAAAAATAAATAAAAGATCACCCTAAAACAAAAGACACTGATTTTCCTTCCTCCAACTAATCATGAAAAACAACAAACACACCTACACAAAAACTGGTACAGAACACCAAATAATTGAATGACCAAAGTACAAAAATGTCAAGCAAGAAAAAGAAGTAAAAAGTATAAACTCTTTCAAGCCCTAAATCTATCTCTATTATCTTTTGTTCATATCTAGACAACCAATATCCAGTTCACCATTTATTTCCAAAACCATACCTATACATTGATCACATAATATTGTAACCAACAAATTGACTTAATTTCTATAATCCCTTGCTGGAACAGCTAGTAAGCCAACTATTAGCAATCAAACTCTTCCTTTCCCTTGATCCATGCACCTGAACCACTAGTTGAGTACTTACAAGTTATATCAGTTGTTTTGTACCTTCAAGCTAAATAGCCCAATTGCTAAGCACCTAACACTGCCCCAACCTTGATATGTATAATAATTGGACAAACTTATAAACTTTGATGGAGCAGACAAAACAAAAGATCAATTACTTTCAATTTTTTGTGAAATTCAAAAGAAATAAAGTATACATATCATACTATTACTTCCAATCCTATTATAAGAAGCAACGGCTAATACTTTTTATCTTAAATATAAAAAATAAATACTTTTTTAAATATGTTAATTAATTTTTTTGTAACCTTATTTATTATAAGATTTGTGTTAATATAGTACATACCTTTTATCTATTAAAGTAAATATATTCATTCATTTAATATACAATTGACTAATTTAATTATTTAATTCTGTGTATTTTTGGAATAAAATATACATTTATAACACATAACTAATATATTTTTTTCAATAAATTAAGTATTAATTTTTTATAAATAAGATAAGAATGTGTATTTAATTCTCTAACTGTTGGGTTAAAGATGGGGCTTAGGTTGGGCATGAGAAAAAGAAACTAAACTACACAGCTTAAGCCTGTGCTGCGGAGAATCTGAGTGCGGGAGAGAATAATTTCGGGTGGCGATGGTTATTGGCATGCATGCAATGGCTTGCTAGAATCTGATATGGATCATTCCAAGGCCCAACAGTGACCTACTCAGTGGGGCCCATCGTAGCATGTCAATTTGGCAGCATGAACCAGCAGAAGAGACAACCTCAACTGCTGATGGCACAACAGCATTGTAAAGTACTTGTCTGCAATCAACAAATGCCATGTGCCCTTATTGTTCACTTACAGCAATGCATATTATTACCCGCTGAAAATTCTTTTAAAGTACCAATTAACAATTTCTTTTTGTCATTAGGGAGGAGAAAATAAATGTGAAAATTTTCAAGACACAAGGTTCAAACCTGGTCATCTTCTAGATAACTTGTTATCTCTCACCACATGAGATATATTTTTCTGATATAGTAACAAAAATATTACAAAAAAACAATATTTATTAGGACTCAAATTTAAGGTCACAGATTAAGCTGGAACATTTTACTACAGTTGATCTACATGGTATCACATGAGCTACATTCCAAGCTTAGTAAAAATTCTTTTTTTTTTCTTCTTTTTGGTCAATAGCAAAAAATTCTCTTATTTTTGGTCAACAATAGCAAAAGGGTTTTTATTACTATCTTTTCAGTCCTTGCTGACAAGAATGGGGTAAGGCTGGCCCATTTTACTATGGGCTATTTTGTTGGGCTTTACATGGGTGGTTGGGCCAAGAGGGCTATGTTTTGTGAAGGCAAAACATAGGTCCTCTGAGTGTGTGAAAGTGGAGAAGTAGATTTTATGCTTTTGATAATGATAATAATGCGATGGCGCTCCAAGCAATACCGCTGAATTACTCTTCTTCTTCCACACCGTGTCGTTCCTCTTCTCTGCATTTTCCAGTTATCAAACCCCAAAGCCACGCTTCGCTCAAATTCCGAGTTTCTTGTTCCAACCAAACAACTCAAGTTGACACTGAAGAAGTGAAGGTAGCAAAGAAGAAAAAGAAGCACGCTCCCAGACCAAGCTTCTTTCATCAAATTCGAGATAAATGGTCCCTCAAATTAGCTTCCCAAAGAGAAAAATTCCCATGGCAAGAACCACAGCACGACGAGGAGGAACAAAAAACAGCACTCAAAGAAGAAGAAGAAGAAGAGTGTGAGCAGGCTCAAAAGAAGCTTTCAGCTGTGGATTTTCAATTTCCGAAGCGTTTATCTCCTTGGTCTCAGGCAATAAACCCCAGCACTCCACAGTCAGATACTGAATCCGATGCTTCCGAGGACGAGGAGGACAACGTCAATGGCAAAGGTAAAGCGTTACAGAACAGCTTTCGCAGTTCTGTTACTGAAGAAAGAGAGGGAATGGCGAGTGAATCAGGAAGAATGAATGGGGAGAGGAAAGTGAGAAGAAGCAACACGGAGTTAGCGGAGAGGGTGATTCCTGGACATGAGTTGCGGAGGCTCAGAAATGTTGCGTTGAGGATGATGGAAAGATTCGAGGTTGGAGTGAGAGGCATTACGCAAGAATTGGTAGCTTCCGTTCACGAAAAGTGGAGAAATAGTGAAGTTGTCAAGTTCAAGTTTGATACTCCGCTCTCTGCTAACATGAAAAGGGCTCATCAAATTCTAGAGGTCTCTCTGTCTGTCTACTCTTCCTTTAGTTATCTATGCTTTGGATAATAAGTCTTTATTTGCTTGAAAACATGCACAAAGACATGGAGATATCACAGATTTTAAATATCATAGGCATCACACGGCTATAATACAACATATAAAGTTAATTTAAAATAGAAAATCAATGGTTTAAAAATGGGCTTGAGTCATTGTAGACACAATAAATTGATATGATTTATTTAGTTATCTTATCATTCCTATTTGTAATGAAATTGTAAAATGCAGCATGGAGTGTAGAAAATCTCAGTATCCGACACAACACATTTACTATTTTGAGGTGTCTGTGCACCCTCGCATCAAGATCTAAGTTTAAAGATGCAATTCAAGTTGTGATTGCTTGTGACTTGCTTTTATCTTGTGCAACTTTTGAACTGCTTGAGTTTTTTTGTTCACAATATTTTCTTCATGCTTAGTCAGAGCAAAACTGGAGGTATAGTGATATGGCGATCGGGCAGTTCCATAGTGTTATATCGAGGAATGACCTACAAGCTTCCCTGTGTAGAATTGTATACAAAGATGAATCATACTAAGGAGAATGTTGTGCACCACTCAGTTGATGTTGGAAGTGGAAGTGATGATCAAGCAGGTGTGCATGAAATAGTTGGAACTACTGAATCATTTCTTGGAAACTCTGTTGAGTATTTGAAGGACATGACTGAAAAAGAATTAATGGAATTGTGCGACCTCAACCATTTGTTAGATGATTTGGGCCCACGATTCAAAGATTGGACAGGCCGTGAACCATTGCCCGTTGATGCAGACTTATTACCTGCTGTAGTTCCAGGATATAAAACCCCATTCCGACTTCTTCCTTATGGGATAAGGCATTGTTTAAGCAACAAGGATATGACTAAATTCCGTAGGCTTGCAAGAATAACGGCTCCACACTTTGCCCTTGGTATGCAAATATCTACCTAGTTACATTCATGTCTTGCAAGCATCTCTTTCCAATGGATACTACTTTTTTACTACTGCAGGCAGAAACAGAGAGTTGCAAGGTCTGGCAAGTGCTATGGTGAAGCTGTGGGAAACGAGTGCTATTGCAAAAATTGCCATCAAACGAGGTGTCCCCCATACATGCAATGACAGGATGGCTGAAGAACTCAGGGTATTTCTCATAAACAGAGCTGGAAATTTTGACACACTACTAAATTTAATTGAAGTGAAATTTTATTGTGCTAAAGAGAGTATATAAATCTACCCATCTGCTTGGCCTTTGAGTCTAATGAAATTTTCATATCTTATAAATGAATATATTGGGGATGATTGTGGTTCTAAACCCATTAATTTTTTGTCTAATGCATTGATTAAAGAGTACGCATAAAGGAAGAATAATCAATCAAAATGAGTCCTGTCTCACAAAGCATATTTGTATTTCACTAATTTCCTCCTGATATAGGAAAGATTAGTTATCTTTGCTATAGCAACAACTGAGTTTAAAGTTTTAGGGAATTGCCAGAGTGACTAGCCATCCAACTAGTCAGTTAATAGAAAATTTCAGGTACAGATGAGTTGTCTAAATAATTCACTAATTGTTATTTACCATGATATCTTTCCCAGACAAATAACCAATTTCTGTACCATAAGATAGATAAGTTTGTTAAATTTCCCTCAATTGGGATTATCAGTTGAAAATATTAGGTGAAATCTATAAAACAAGAAAAGCACCATGTGTCTGCATTTTGTAGTTAATGCTTAGCACTTGATACTTGTAAACTTTGACAGCTGTTATGGTTCCTAGTTTTTCCGGTGGCATATTAAAGTGAGTAAATTATTCCTTTCTTCAGACTTATGGCGGTTGCATTTAATGAATGCAGGAATTGACTGGGGGAACTCTACTTTCTAGAAATAAGGAATATATTGTATTTTACAGGGGCAATGACTTCTTGCCTCCTGTTGTCATCAATACACTGACTGAGAGACAGAAACTGACCCTCCTCCAACAAGAAGAGGAAGAGAAAGCAAGACAAATAGCTTCATCTAGTACTGTATCAAATAATGAAGCATCTCGAGTACCATTATTTGCTGGCACCCTTGCTGAGACTAGGGCAGCAACCACCAACTGGGGACACCAAACAAGTAAACAGGATATTGAGAACATGATGAGAGATTCTGCCTTGAATAAACTTTCTCTTTTAATAAAAAACCATGAGAAGAGACTTGCTCTGGTAAGTCATGAATGAATCAAGTGAAATAACTTCCCAAAAATTATCTGCCGTTACTGCATCTAACTTCTGATAGTAATAATAGGCAAAAGCAAAGTTCAAGAAAGCTGAGAAGGCTCTGGCAAAAGTGCAGCGTGATCTGGACCCAGCTGACATTCCTACTGATTTGGAAACATTAACTGATGAAGAGAGATTTTTATTTAGGAAGATTGGTCTGAGTATGAAGCCATACTTTTTTCTAGGTAAGAAGTACGAACAATGTTATGATAGCTTAATGAATGGCTGTTTTATTAGTATAGGGTAATACACAATAAATGTTAGAAGCATAAAATTTTTATTTCAGGGAGGCGAGATGTTTATGCTGGCACCATAGAAAACATGCACCTACACTGGAAATATCGTGAGTTGGTAAAGATAATTGTAAGAGGGAAAAACGTGGCCCAAGTAAAGCATATCGCAATATCTTTGGAAGCTGAGAGTGGTGGGGTGCTAGTGTCTGTAGATAAGGATACCAGAGGCCACTATACAATTATTGTTTATCGTGGGAAGAACTATTTCCGTCCGCATGTTCTGAGACCCAAAAACTTGTTAACACGAAGACAGGCATTGGCTCGATCTACTGAGCTTCAAAGACGAGAGGTAATAAAGCAATGACTTATGGTAAACTCAGATCTTTACTTGATCATTCATCTCATGAAGTTATTTTTCCAGGCACTAAAACATCATATCTCAGACTTAGAGGAGAGAATTGAGTTACTGAAATCTGAGCTGGTATGATGTTTTTTCACTTTTATATGATTCTGCTTTAATTATTTTTAATAGTTTATTTTATAAGTTCCTTCTTAAGTTTTTGTTACTGATTTCAGGAGGATATGATGAATGGAAAGGAAATTGATGGTGAAAAAACTCTATACTCAACCCTGGATAATCTTGTTACTTCTGAAGATGACTTGGAAGAGGTAAACACTTTCTTTCCGTAAACATTTACCGAATGCTTGCAATTTAAGTGGTAACTTTGCCAATAATATGTAATAGCAATTTTAGAAGTACTTACAAGAAGTGATTGTTAATCTTCTTTGTGCTCTAATTCTTTTGCTCCATTATTTTCTTTGGTGAACTAGAATGAAGGGAGTGAGATTTATTTTGAGGAAGATGACAATGATGATGAGGATGCGAAACACCAAAACAATCTACATGACCTGGTATACTAGCAATGTAATTGCAATAGTTGCAGACTTTGAACATTGTGAGTGACGAGAAATGAAGAAAAAGGTGAAAGTACTGAAACTTGCAACTGATGGAGGAAAGATGATATCACAATCACTTGAGCAATGCCTGTTATGCATCCCACACTAAAATTTTTCAAGATTGTAGGGGAGCAGAAAAGAGATATTTTTTTGTTTTTTTTTTTTTCTCGTGAGCACCATTTATGGTAGGGGAATTTTATCATACCTCGAAGGGGTAGGCTACCTATAACATGTGAACTGGTTACCTCAGTTGTATGAATGTCAATTGCATCAATTGACAACTGATTAATTCAGTTGGATAAATGCTTAATACTATCCCTTGCGAGGTATGTTGTGATAACTGCTGTCCTTACATAACATGTTCATATTGCACTAAATAATGTGTGTCAAAAGGTATGATTTTCAGCGTTAACTATTAATCATTTTAAGTCGTTTTCGATATTTTTATTCTTTGTATTCTTCTCTTTTCTTCCAGTATCAAACTTGGAAGTCTCTATGGACGAACTAATATTACATGGATGATTCTGATTTTTTCAAATATAATTTTCAACCATGATCATTAAGATTGGTTGCTACCACACCTAGTATAATTTTCCCACTTTACTTAATGCCTTTTACCTAATCTTCTTTTTCTTTTTATCATTCTTACTGTAACAGTCGTTAATAAAATATAAGAAAAATATCGTGACTAATTACGACCGTTAGGGTAGGAGGATCATTGAATCCGCCGAAAGTTCATACGGGGATCCATTGAATGGTCATGGTTTACGCAACTACGAGGCCCCGAATCCTCATCCTTTTTTTACCTCATGATAACTATCCTTATTGTTTAAGATTACGTGATTAGATTAGCTGGAACAATGTTTTAATATTTAATTTTTCAATGAATTAGTGTGATAATTAGTCACATAAAATAAGTTGTACTTAAATGTTAGCTGAAAAATATTAAAATAATTTATAGTATTTAGATGTTTTTTATAGAGTAAAATTACAAAAACTGATATGAAATCATGTGTAATAGTTATACATTTAAAATAATTAATTATAAGAATAAAAATAAATAAAAATTTTAATCATAAGTTTTAAAATTCTGATTATCTAAAATAAATTGTTTCTTTTGTAAAAAGAATTCATGAAATATTATTTGTTGGTTTTCTAAAAGTTACCAAACAAGATTGAATGATGTTTCTTTATAGCTTTTGTCAAATGATCAACCAAAATTATCAAATCCAAACGCATAGTAATACAAGGTGTTCTAACCATTTTCTTCCAATAATAATGAATTAATCCCATACGATCATACCCTTCAAACCACTTTAAACAAGAGATTAAGGTTTAATTTAGATAAATTTTTCAATAAATATTTATAAAAATACAAAATTAAGTAGTAAAATAAATCAAACTATTCTCATAAATTAAAACAAGCTTATACTTTTTTATTTTTTTAAAAAAATTTCATTTAACATCTTTAAAATTTAAACAGATAAATTATTTTGAACAAAGAAGTTTTATTCATTTTTCATATTATTCTGAGGACTTATTCACTCAAAATGGCCCTAAATATATGTTTGGTTTAACTTATTTTGTAAAATTAATCACTAATTTTTTCAGCTTTTCCCTTGGCCACAATTTTCTACCATGAGAGAGCCGTCTGTCATACTCATAATTCATAATGTTAAAAGAATTTTGTACAGATCTTGAGGCAAATAACACTGGCAGATATTACTCTAGCCATTATTTTCAACTTGATCAAGATTCACTCATTTAATAAACAAAAACTAGAAGAGCTCAAACATGCTGTAGAACGTAGAACATCATAAGCAGGTTCATCCATAAGAGAAATTTTATCACCTGTAGCAAATTCAATAAGCTCGAAACTTCAAGATCTACCACAATTTTATCATAAGAAAAGTGGATGTTCAACGAAAAAACATTAGTTCAAACGCCTCTAGTAAAAACAAATACCTAGCTAGATGTACCCTTATCCTGGTGCAAGCATTCCTTTATGAAGTTCACAACGACAGAGGCTAATTCATCTTGATGATTAGTGTATGAGTGATCGGCTCCTTCTATGATATGTAGCTTGTGGTCAGGTATAATCTTGGCAAACTCAGATGCATCTTCAACAGGGATAACAGTGTCTGAAGAACCATGAACTGTAAGGACCCTGGCAAATATCAAGAGTAGATATTTAATATAGCAAACTTCCTCCACTCATTTCATTATAATTTATAAAAAGTTGATAAATAGGGATGCCTCTTGTCATACCATTTAAGAGAAGAGAAAACAAGGGACATGTGATGAAATTCACATCTTTAAACTAAATAGTGGAGCTAAATTATATAAACAAAAAATAACAAAGAAAAATATTTAATAAATACAATGAATCAAAGATCATACATATCCTAATTACTGTAATAACATGAATTGGTTATCCTATAAAATGAATCTAGACATTATTTACACACATTCCAACAAATGTAAAGAAGAAAAAACTACATCTAAGAGTTTATTTATCTTTTTTAAAATGGTCCTTTATGTATACATGATAAACATACATCTAGAGAGAGAAATAAAAACATAAAATTATCCTTAGTTCTATAAAACTGTTCAGAGAAACTCTGTAAACTCTATACATACAAAAGGGTGAAGCAAAAGAGACAAAAACTTTCCTCACCTGCATTCTTTATCAATCTGAAGGCATGCTTCATGCATGTTTGTATTAAAGCGGTCCATCAAACTTTCCATAGTCACACGGTAATCAAAACTTCCTGCAACAGTAGATGTCCTAAAATGGTTACATAATAATATAAAAAGTGCATGCCTATGCTAGACAGACAGAAACAGAGAATGCCATGTTATGTGCCAGATAACCTATGACAGCTGCCTACCAATTTTCAAGTATTGAAGACAACTATTAATAATTATTGCTCGGATTTTCATTTTTCCTTTTCCTTTTAGGGTTTGTTTTGTTATCAAACATTTAAGAGGATGAACTGTGGCAAAACAAAAATACTGCAGCAAGAACTTTGTTCTTATATTTGGGATAACATTTGGACTAAAGTCAATGCCCAAAAACTGACCTGTAAGAAGTAAGATCCTTATCATCAAATGGGTCTTAGTCCAAGCCTATATAGAGCCCATTTGTTTAAGATTATTATTTTATAAAAAGAAAAGCATTTTTATTAAAATAATAATAACTTTTTAGATTGTTTGGTTAAGATTATAAAAATCAGAAACTAAAAATAATCTGGTTTTAACTTTTAAGAGAAATTGTTCTGAATAGCTTTTAGAAAAAAGCTAAAATTATAACTATCCATTAAAATAAAAAGTACTTTTATAATCACAAAAAAAAAAATTCACTTTTAATTTTTATAAAATCTCCAAAAATAAATCATGTTTTATATATCCTAATTTTTTTTTTAAAGTTGAAACAAACGGGCTCATAACTACTTGCAAAAATTGCTTGAACGGATACAGGTTGCACATACAAGTACCAATCCGCCACATACCTATATCTATATATCATTGCATATTTGTTATATTTTATAATTAGGAGGATTTAAAAGAGCTTTGATTTTCTTTTAATTTAGACATGATGCACTTTTAATTAATACTTTATATTTTATTGATATTTCATAGTTAATATTGATTTTAAAATAGTATTCTTATTTTACTAGTTTGTCCAAAAAAAAAAAACAACATATATTTGTAACTAAAAAACAAGACAAGTTTAACTAAAATGCAAGTAATGAATCCAGGTATTGGTATTTAGGTATATAAGCATTAAAGTTATTACTCACAAGAGTGTAGATCTAGGTCGGCATATTAATGTGTGATTAAGTGACAGGTTACCTGAACTCTTCACATCAATGAAACCATCCTTCCTAATTCTTTCCATGTAATCTTTTCCAAAGCGTTCTTCAAGTCCTGCCTTCATATCATAGCGTCCAGATAAGTTGACAACTGTCTTAATGTCATGATATTTAGAAGCATAAAGAAGTACCACCCCACCTCCTGCATCAAGATACAGCAAGTGATAAAATTTCACATAATCATCTTTATGTTTACCAGGTATTATTATTATTAAAACCGTACACAGGACAACAGACAGAGGTAAAAATGACTATGTTGTCATTTTAGTACTTCTGCTGACACCCTCAGTAGATTAAGCAAAAGAAATTTTATTCAGAGTTCAGACTAAGTACATGCTTAGTTTCAGTGGGTAACCATCTATAAGCAAAATTATTGTTTTATGTTAGAAATGGCGCTGTTCTCAGTATATCACTTCATTCAAGATTTATGCCTTACAGGCAGATCATTGTTGACCAGAAATTATTTATCATCTGCTATTAGAAAAAAAAAATGAACACAATTCAGTAACACCACACCCCTCCCCCCCACCTCTTCTTATCTGTAGGATTATGGTATCACTGTAATACAACAAACCTTTACTGTGCCCAACAATTGCAATAACTGAACGATTTGCTTCATGAAAGTGTTGAGCTACAGCATGTAGATCATCAACCTCCCTCCAGTAGTGAGCAAACTCAAATGAACCTTCACTTTCCCTAGAAGTAAAATTCAACAATAAATCAAAATGAAACAGCTGAACAATAAGTCAAGATTAGATAGCAGAAGTTTTATAGAACATGGCATAAATGGAGGAGCTAGTGGTGATCCATTACTTCTATCACTAGGACAAAAAATCCCATCTCAGATGTTTTAACTTTTCTATTGTGAAAGGAAATAATTACTTTGTTAAAAGCACAATGTGTCTACATTCCCTTGTCAATTAAAACTCTAGTTTTGCAAAAAATATATATTGCCATTGACTTCTAATGTGTTATTTTCTGGTAGAAAATTTTAACTTGGATCTTGGATCTTGAGAATTAATACATATATGTTCCAACAATAAGTGAAATAATTAACATAATGTTCAGTGGCAATGCATAACACACTATTAATCAACGTTTGAACATAAAAGCATCTGGCATCTGCTTCTTCAAACATCTTGCTCGCAAAATAATTCCACTAGGGCTTTTAACTTACATTTTCAGCATAGTTAGGAATCTAAAAATCAATATTAATAATAAAAGTAGAGTTGGTTTCACATTTTGAAGGTCAAGATGACAAGCATATATATGTTCAGAGTTTGTCCACTAATTCAAAGATACCTACCCATTTCCGGTGAAGTCAAAGCGAAAAGAACTGATTCCTGCATTCTCTAGCGCAGAAGCAAGTTTTGTCATGATGTTGTCTTCCTGGAGATGGGGAAATATAATTAAACAATGAGAATAATTGAATCAAGGTATTTCTTTGTCTATGGGATCAGATGTCATTAATTTCTAACAACATTTGTATCATAAAAGTAAAAATAATGGGTTCATGATTTATAATTCAGGAAAAGTAACCTTCGAGGCTCCAAGACCATGGCACAGAATAACAATCTCCTCGGTTCCAGATTCATGTAATATGCCCACTAGTTTATTGCCATGCTTGTTGCTTATTATGACTTTCTGTTGCTGAAAAGCTGAAAAAAATAATTCAGCAAGTTTGAGTCAATTTCTTTGAAATTGATTGAATATTGAAAATGCAACATAGGTTAAAGAAATACACAGCATCATTACATCATGCTTTTCAAATATCACAAAGCATGTAAGGTGGTGTTGTTTCGGACAACCCACAGCTTAGTTGCTTAGATAAAATGCGTTTTCTCGTTATTTATGTAAAAAGGAGTTTTTGAAGAGTTGAAGACAACCCAAAAACTTTGAACATAAACAGTGGAACTTCTCAAATAACATACTATTCTGTCTAGAAACTGCTAACTTAACAAGTAAATTTACATTCCAATTCCAGGTAACTTGCAAACCAAAACATGATCTGAGTCTTCTGTCCAGTGTCACACAAATACATAGAACTCATCAACAAATTTATAGCACTTGGACCAGCGAGTTTTAATTAGGTCGAACTTTTGCTACTTAACAACCATTTCTGGAAATTTTACAGCGAATTGAATCAGTAGCTTCAACATAAACCACATGGAAGCAGTTTCAAGCACTTAAAGGTGAAGCCTTTGCTACCTAATGATGATGGGTAGTTAGTGATGTCATCAATCTCATAGCTTGCATATCAAAAGCAACTCACGGGGATTTTGTGCAGAATCTTGAGCCATCTTCAAGTTGAAGGATGTGGGAGAGATGGAAATGCGAACTGAGTTGCGACAAAAATCAGAAACTATAGGCTGTGAAAGCTTTCTAAATTCCAAAGAGTGATGATGATGATTATGAACACCAGTTGCAAGTGCCACAAAACTCCTTAACACTGCTGCTTTCATCATATCTCATCACACTATGATACAATTTGTTATATGGAAAACAACCAATGAATTTTCAATTTTATTTTTATTTTTATCAAAATATTTTAAAGAGCATTCTTAAATAAGTATTTTTAAAATTAGTCATTTTTTAATCCTTCCAAATTATTTACTTTATGTCATGTATTTATTTTTTTAACTTAATATTAACTCAAAATTTTAATTTTTTTATTTTATTTAATAATAAAATTTTATAATTCATTTAAAATTTTTATTTAGTTTAATAACATTCGTGCAGCACACAGAAAAAACATTAACTATATAAAAATGAGTGTTATAGACGTTGTATATACCGTAGAGTTAAGAATAAGAGAGAAAGATCAAAGACGAGGGACGAAGAAAAATATAATAAAATACTGTTAAAAATATATAATATATTGGTATATTTATTGTATAATATTTTAGCTTACTATATGTTAGCTTGGACCCTAGATGCTATTGCTAGTAAGGTCATAAAAATTTTAAATGAGAATATATTTCTTTACAAGTAATGTTATATCATCTTATAACATTTTTAATAATTTTTTCAACATTAAATACAAAAGCTAATGTATTAGAAAACAATTTGTAACTACAATTTTAAAAATCAGTTCTCCAAAAAAAACACTATGTTCGAAGTTAATCTTTTTTCATTTTCATTTAACAAAAATCGTGGTTCTTCCTTCTCTCACTCTTTAATTTGAAAATCTCTCAAATTGTGAAAGCACACTAATATTTGAATGAAATTTATGCAAGTAACCGGAACTAGCTTTAACGTTACTAATTCCAAATCTATTTTTAGTTTGGAATTGTAATCTGCCCTTCACGATAGTGAAAAATTGTCTACAGTGTTTTAGATTCATGCTTTATACAGCCTCTGCAACCGATAATCTCAGAATCAATTTAACAAATGCTTTCATCATTTGAAAAAGAAAAAACACAAACAAGAAGCCCAAGCATGTTTTATTATTTATTTGTAATAAAGTGTCCCCACAACTTTCAAATTATGGGACTAAAACCTCTTAGGATTTTGCCCTGCCCACAATATGCTACCAATACCATGAGGTAACGTTTTGCAACGTCATAATTGTTAGTGTCAAAATAACTTACCATCTAATCAGAGATAAATATCACCTGCAGATCAACCCTGATGCAAGATTCACTATTTTAACATGCAAAATCTAAAAGAGCTCAAACATGAGGTTCATCCATGAGAGAAAATTTGTAAAGAGCATCAAATTCAACTGGCTCTAAACTGCAAGATCTACCGCAATTTTATATCATTAGAAAAACGAATGTCCATAAAAAAATGTAATGTTCAGATGCTGCTAGCACCTAGCTAGATGTACCCCTATCCTGGTGCAAGGATTCCTTTATGAAGTTCACAACAACAGAGGCTAATTCATCTTGATGATTAGTGAATGAATGGTCAGCTCCTTCTATGATATGTAACTTGTGATTTGGTATAATCTTGGCAAACCCGTGTGCATCTTCAACGGGGACAATTGCATCCGAAGAACCATGAACTGTAAGCACCCTGTCAGCCATTATGTGATTTGAGATTAGCACTTCTATTACATTCATAGCTTTACTAATAATGTTTTTTGCAGTACCACCTTCTTGCCTTCATCATCTGTGACTCGAATAGACTACCAATACTCAAAATACTATCCTGTATTTTTACATAATGTGCTCCTAAATTTAATATTGTACACAAATTTGCATACTAAAATGATTTTCCCATTTGATTAGAGTACATCATAATTGAAATTTGAAACCAAACAATTTCAATTTAAATGATCAAGATTCAAGACTAGATATTTAATATGGCAAATTTCCTCTTCCTCAGTTTATAAGTTTTCAAAAAAGTTAAAAATAAATAGGGATGCCTCTTAATGAGAGTCTCATACCATGTTAGAAAGGAATGTGCGAGACATTTGATGAAAGTGACGTATTTACACAACACAACAGAGCATAATTAAATAGACAAAAAGTAATAAATAGGATATCACAGATACGATTACTGCAATGACATGATTTGGTTAGCCTATACAATGAATCTAAATACTATTTATGTTCCTTCCAACAAATGTAATGAAGGAAAAACTAGTTATAAAATTTTATTTAATATTTCTTCTCAATTCTCCCTAGGACAAAGTTAAAACTCTAAAAAAATGGGTATATATTATTAATCCTTTATATAGAGTACGAGAAAGTTAGAGAAGGAGATAAGAACATATCATATATTTCATTGCTTCTGCATTATAAAACTTTTTATAGTAACTGTAATTTTCACAACTTTATCAACAAAAGGATGCAAAAGGCAAAATCAAAAGGGATGAAAAAAAATTTCCGTAACCTGCAATCTTTATCAATCTGAAGGCATGCTTCATGCATATTTGTATCTAAGCGATCCATCAAACTTTCAACAGTCACACGGTACTCAAATTTTCCTGTAACAGAAGATGCCCCCAAATGGTCATATAATAGTAAAATAAGTGTGTGCCTATGTTAGACAGACTGAAACAGAGAATACCATGTCATAAGCCAGATTAACTAAGATGACTGCTAACCAATTTTCAAGTATTGAAGACAATTGTTAATAATTATTGCCTAGTTTTTTCATTTCCGCCTCTTTTACCTTTCCTCTTTCTCCTTTCTTTTTGTGTTTATTTTGTTATCAATTTAAGAGAATGAAATGTGGCAAAATCAAAGTATTGTAGTGTAAATGATAGGTTACCTGACCTCTTCACATCAATGAAACCATCCTTCCTAATTCTTTCCATATAATCTTTTCCCAGGCGTTCTTCAATTCCTGCCTTCAGATCATAGCGTCCAGATAGGTTGACAACTGTTTTAACGTCATGATATTTAGAACCATAAAGAAGCACCACACCTCCTCCTACATCAAGATGCGGCAACAATTAATAATAGTTCAATTATGCATGCAAAATTGAAAAACAAACTGAGAGAAGTAATTTGAGATGTATTGGTCAAAGCAGCACTAGTAGTGTCCATAAAGTGTGGGAGTGTAGGAACGGTCATCAATCTTAACTATTCCTACAAAATCCCATGTTAAGAAATATAACAGGTAATACCTATGTTTCTATAATACTAATTCTCAATACTAGTTCAAATGAAAAATACTCACCAAGTTCCTCTTTAGCCGGATTTTGCCAAGCAGCTCAGAATATAGCTAAATCTATTTCAATATATTTCTTAAGCTCAAATAAAAGATTCAGCCAGTTATTATCCTGGTTCTATGTCAAGAAGAACATAACTCACTTCACACTGCATCATTCTAGGCTTCTATCTTTACAACCAGGTCAATAGGAAATTAATTAGATTAAACAGTCTCATAACATCATCAGTTATATAATGGGGCATAATTGATGAATAGTTATTCAAATCAGCATCTATATCCTAAACGCTATCTTGACACGTATTTCACAATCTCTTCTTGTTGGGGGAAATACTTGCAGATGAGGAGAACAAGTTAAAATACCTTTACTGTGCCCAACAATTGCACTAACTATACGGTTTGATTCATGGAAATGTTGAGTTACAGAATGTAAATCTTCAGCCTCCCTCCAATAGTAACCATACTGAAATGAACCATCACTTTCCCTAGAAGGAATATTGAACAGCTAAATTAAGGGCACATAGAGTGAAACAAGACTGTGATCAAGAGCAGCTCGCAGAAATTTTAGTCCACATAACAGTGTAAATGTAGAAAGTACCAACCAATTTTACAACCTATTGCTCCATGAGATCATAGGACCAGAAACATGTATGTTTAAAAGGTATTGAAGAATGAAGATTAACCCTGCAGGCAGTGATAATAACTGTCCGGTCATGTCTGTTTAGTTTACCTACAAATCTCTTTGTTGGAAAAATTCATATCCTATAGTATATCGGTAATGTCCAAGTTTACTGTAAATGAACTATCGTTAAGCAGCTTGCACCAACGATCTCTTTGGGGCTGTGTTTGTTACAAAGACCGCCGTTACATTGTTGAATAGCCCCAATATGATTTTAATTTTAATGGTTGTATTGTCCTTGAATTATATCATACAGAGATACCAACCTCCAACTCTTAAAATGTGGCATCCTTACCTATTATTCATCTAATCTAACTCTAAATATTCCTTTTTTTTTCAATTGGACCCAAGCTTAATGTTTTCAAATATTGGTATTTTTATCAAACACATTCTTTCAAGCAATCCAAACCTTAACAAGGCCACTTTTTTTCTCTTTTCATTCGCAAATCCAGTTTCACAACACTTGCATTAACAAATAAAGCCACTTGCATATTTCAATCACGAGGAAGTATATACAATAAAATCCTTAGAACTCGTGGGTTTGGTTCGTACTAGCATTAAACCTACCCATTGCCAGAAAAGTCAAAGCGAAAGGAACTGATTCTGGCATTTCCCAATGCAGCAGAAAGATTCACCAAGGCATTGGCTTCCTGAAGATAAGAAAACCAAAGCAATGAAACTAATTGGGGCAAAAGGGGTATGCATAAAAGCTTAACATCATATTAAAGAAACCAACTTTTGAGGAGCGAAAACCGTGGCACAAGATTACAATCTCCCTGCTTCCAGATTCGTGCAATAGACCCACTAGTTTTTCACCGTGCTTGTTGGGTATTGTAACTCTCTGTTGCTCAATGGCTAAAAGGGTAATTAAAAGATCAAATGTATCAGTTTCATTTTTTTTAAATTTATTACAAATTCAATTTTGCAACGAAAAACGCAACATATATCACCTGGGGTGTGTGCAGCCGAAGCCATGCTCAAATTGAAGGCTCTTCTGGTTCTGCGTGTGCGATTGGGTGGTATGGAAACGCGAACCTGGTAATGGGAAAATTTAGACAATGAAGAAAGCGTAATAGAAAGTGATGAATTAGAGAAAATCGAAGAAGCATTTTTTGGCCAAAGGGTTTCCATTAGGAAAGCGTTGAGTTCCCTTACAGTTACTTACCCGCTACCTTGTGTTTGTCTCTACTTGTCTGCTTCTCAATTCTCACTCAGCATAGGAACAATGTGTTACTCCCTCTTATCATTCTAATGTTTCCAAATTTTTTATAATTTTTATGAAGTACTTATTATTGATAATATAATTAAATTTATAACATTATTTTAAAAAAATGTTAATTAATTTTAACGATTTTTATTTTATATAATTTAATTAAAAATTACCTAATGTAAAATATAAGGAGTAATATGTATGGTCACATTAACGGAACCGACCCTCTGCAGTGCAGTTTAGTCTTGAGCCAATAATTTGAGTTATACACTCAAATAACAATGGAAATTAAATTTTTATAATAAAAAATTATTTTCTTGTTATAAATTAGAGTAAAAGAAAGAATAGTGACTGATTATATTTAATCTTATTGGTACAAAATTTAAAACTCTGAAAAATTTATGTATTAAATAACAATTAGACACGAAGCAGAATTTATGTAAATTATTATGTACATAAATAAAATAAATTTATGTAAATTTTGTACCAATAAGATTAAATATTAAAACCATATGATGATGAATTTTGTACCAATAAGATTAAATATATGGAAGAAATGGTTCTATAATCTACGAGAGTGGCACCCAAGTATGGTAGCTGTGCGGAGGGTGACTTGGGTACGTTGTTATGGGTCCCTTTGCATGCTTGGAGTGAATTATTCTTCCGTAAGTTAGTTTCTTCACTTGGTGATTTTATCCAGATAGACCAAGTCATGGCAGAAAGACGACGATTGAGTTATGGGAGGATACAATTAGGTACTACTATTGCTGAGCTTATCAAGCAAAACATTACAGTGAAAGTCAATGATCGTTTTTACTCAATAGTCATGTTTGAAGAGCATGCTTGTGACGTATTAGCCGCAACAGAGGAAGGTGTGGCTAACTCTTCTGAGGACGACAATGACTCTTCTGAGGTTGGTTCAATGGAGTTGGAAGCGTTGGATAACTATTCTAGTGAGAAGGAGGGTGTGCTGCAAGGTGATATCAGAAGTAAGGGTCGTTTGGTTGATTCTGTGATTAGGGGTGAAGTGTCACCAAAAGGGTGTTTGGTGGATGAGGGTTTGGGGGCTGGTGGTGTGGATGCTATGGGTCCGACGGTGGCTATCTATGATACTGTGAATGAGCCTTCTGAAAATATGGAGAGGGGAGTCCAAATAGTAAGAGATAGATTGAATTTGTCAGACTCGTTTGGATTAGACGCATTGATTTGAAAAAATCCGGGATATTCAATCCAAAAATGAGAAAAATAGGGTCAATGTGCGTGAATCTTTTCGGAAGGCACGCTCTGTGAAAGGTAGTCGAGGTAATGAAGGAGGGAAGAGACATAAGAGCGCAGTTTTCATAGAACCCTCTCAAAAAAACCCTAAGAATCATAATAAAGAAGCGTCAATGCCATCGCAACTTAGAGGACAGGTATCGCTAACTGATGAAATCTCAGCTAATGCTTCCAAGAGCTCCTACAACTCACATCCTTCCAATCCTTCAGTGGAGGTGGGGGAGCGAATGGTTGCTACAGATTGTGATGATGAGGTAATGACATCGAAGTTACTAGACATTGGCAAGAAGGTTGGTTTGGTTGTACATGGGAATGATGAGCAGATTCGAGAGAAATTGATTGAGATGGAGTTACGTGATAGAATGATTGCGAAAGAATATGGAGTTCGCTTTGATACTAAATGAAGATTGGCTCATTTAATTGTTGAGAGCTGGGGAGCGCGGTAAAGCAAAAGAAGGTGTGTGAGATTGTTCGCTCTGAAGGTCTTGAGTTCTTGGCGATTCAGGAACAAAACTTGAAATATGTAATAGTAATTTATGTGCACGTCTGTGGGGTTCTGTGAATTTTAATTGGTGTGCCTTGCTTTCCATTGGCAGAAGTGGGGGTATGCTTTCACTTTGGGATACTTCCAAAGGTAAAATACTTTTCTCCTTTTCTGGTACTGGATTCTTGGGTGTTTGCTTGCAGGTATTGGCTACTGGAAACCTATGTGTTGTGGTGAATGTCTATGCATCGTGTAGACTAAGTGAGAAGAGAAAGTTATGGGATGATTTGCTCATGACAAGAAGGAGTTTTGACAAATTTATGTGGTGTATATTGGGTCACTTCAATGCTGTGAGACAAGTGAAAGAGAGGAAGGGTTGTTAAGCAGATCATGGTATCTCTGAAATGGAGGGCTTCAATTCTTTCATTCAGGAAATGGAACTTGTGGATCTTCCACTTGTGGATAAAAAATTTACATGAATAAAAGAGGATGCTTCTATGATAAGCAGGCTGGATAGAGTCCTTGTTTCTAGTTCCTGACTTGATTACTGGAGAGATGGTTTTATTCAGGTTCTGAGCAGAGATGTGTCTGATCATTGTCTCATTATTCTTAAGCACAAAGTGGTTAACTGGGGTCCGAAGCCGTTTCGATTTAATAATTGTTGGCTGACTCATAAAGAAGTTGTGGAGGTGGTGGAGGAAGCGTGGAAAAGAGATATTACCCTCCCATGGGGAGCCCAGAGAGCTAGCCAGAGGTTAAGAAATGTTAAGATTGAATTGAAAAAATAGAATATTGAGATATTTGGAAATGTTGATAAAGTGATATCTGATTTGACAACTGAGTTGAGTTTGATTGATGATAAAAATTCTGTGATGAAACTTTTTGATGTGGAGAAAAAGTTTCAACAGATGTTAGTAGGTGATATTTGGAAGGCTAAGAAGAATAGAGAGAGTCAAGATGTATTTAAATCTTTCAAAAAAAAAAGATAAATCTTTTTTTATATTTCTACATATATTTTTCTATTACATGAGTCATGACATATTGTGGTTTAATGAATTTCGATTGATCAATTTTCAAAATGAAAGGAAATAGAAGGTTGAAAGGAAAGCATGATGTGAGTAGTTGAAACTTGGACTAGTTGAGAAATTTGTGATCCATGACTAGAAGAAGCAAGTTAAGATGAATGGAGGGGAATGACTATGAACCCAAAACAAACCTATTGACATCTGTGTCAATTGTTAATCGAGTTGGTAGATTGCATGGTGACATTTAGATGATGATGAAAAGCCTCTCATTGACAATGAGCCAAAGGAAAGTTCTCATGTAGTTGGAAAATCGAATTGCCCAAGAATGTTGTTTATACTTATTAACTCAATTATACTTGGATATAAATAGTTAATAAATTATTCTAGTGTGTTGATTATAGCAAAAACAAAATGTGTCCACATTGTAATGTTTGACAATGAATTTCAGAAAGGGTGGTTGCGTGAGGAAACAAACAAATAAGTGTGATGGAGATTGGAAAAGAACTGCGTGGCTTCCTCCATTGACCAATTTCAAATCTTTTCAGAGCGTCAACTTTGACTCAGTATTTTATCATTTTAATGTTATTGATGAAGTAATTTACTATGGAAATAAGCATTTTCGATGTACAACACAAACATAAATATATTTTACGATTATAAAAATATATGAGAATATTATTAATCAATAAAAAGGGAAAAAATTAAATGTTCAAATTTTTTTTTTTTTTTTGTCTTCTTAGTTTACGTCATATGCAATCTTAGTTTTTTTTCAGTTAATTAAACTGTTTTACTTTTAAAATTTATTAAATTTGATTTTTTTGTTCATTTTCTTTTATCTAAAAGTCTAAAATTATTATTTTTGTTAAAAAAATGAAAATTAAAATGATTACATTATCTTTTGCTCAAAATATACCAAGCAAAAATTTTAAAAATGTGTCAATTTTTTAAACCCTATTTCATATCTTATGCAGTTTATGGAAAAAAAAATCAACAGGGATCGATTTATAAGATAATTTACTCTAAGAATAATTATATAAAAATAACATAAATATGATTATAGAATAAATTTATAAACAAAATATGATAATTCTAAAATATAATTTAGAAAATAAAATCATATGAATTAAGAGTATAACTAAATACTTTATTTCATAAATGAGTATTTTAAAAAATTTAAATTCTGTTTTTAATTTTATCATATAACTTAGATTAACATAAATAAATATTTGCTGGAATTAACTATATTTTATTATTATATTTTTAAATCATGTCATTATATTTTTTTTTTTACTGACATGACATTCTATCGTTGATTTTCTATTTATCATAAAATAAATTGACAATTCATTTTATTTAAATATTTTTAAGAATGTGATTAAGAAAGTAATTTGATTAAAAATAAAAGACTGCTCATATCAAACGTTATATATAAATAAACCTTGCGCCACGTTCGTACCACTTTACATAAAGATATGATTAAACAGATTAATTTTTATATATTCATATTTAAATTGGTCGTTATTTAATAATCCTATTTAATGCCGTAATTAAATAAGTCAATTTGCAATTTAGTCTACGTTATTTTTCTTTTCAGCTGTAGAGTATTTTGCCTCTTGGTTAATTTAAAATAGTCTACAAATTAGCTCCAAATGTCTTTTTCATTTTTCATTTAAAATTAGTTAATTCAAATAAATTTTTTCAGTTAAATTAAAATTTATTCTTACAAGGAGATCCGATATTCAATGTTGAACTTTATTATAACATTTATAAAAAAATAAATTTGAACAAAAATTGCTTAATTAAAGTTAACTCTTGTCCTTCAATAAATGGGTAGAGAAAATAAAATCCACATCTTTCACGTAAAAAAAACTTCTCACAAATGCATCCATCTCAAGTTTTATGCGTAGATATCCAAAGATTAGCATTGTCAAACTGATTCATAAATGATGGTTTTCATTGTCACTTAACATTAATTACATTTTATTAAACAATAAAGAATTATTTTATGCTTTAAAAAAGTATCTTTTGACGAATAAAATAACATCATAATGTATTTAAAATTAACTCAATGTCCTAAGAATTTTTTGAGAATCACAATAAGGTTTCGATTCTAAATTATCAATGCTTTGCAAATTTAACGGTATTTATTTCTTGCGATGTTTCATAAAAATAAAAACATATTAAACTATACTATATGCCTATATATATATATATATATATATATATATATGAATTCATGAAATATACGCGGAAATAAATTTTTGTTCACAGCATCAAATATCATCTCAGTCTCATTATTTACAATGAAAATAAGAATATTATATATAACATTATATACAATTAATTATATATCTCTCTAAATCGTTTTTCTTTTTTTTATTGCCCCAAAAAATGCACTCCAATTTTTTTTCTTAAAAAAAAAACACCGTCCAATTTTGATTTTCAAAACATTATGCGATGACATCAACCACTAACTTTCTACTTTTCTTCCTAGTCTGTAATTAATTTCACTATTATGACGTATATATAGATTCAAAGCTAGCTTCCAGTTACGTGCGACTACTCAATAAGCCCTCTCATGTCTTAAATGTTTAAGTAAGTTTAGTGTTATGTTTTTCCCTTTTTTCATTGGGTTTCACACTTTAATAATTTCACGTTACATAGTGTGAGCTAGACTTTTCTCAGCATACAAGATGTCACCACCCCATCTCCATACTTTTCAAAAACCTTTCTCTCTTTCATCTTTGCTTTCCTTTCAAACATAAATTAACAATTTCATGAACTATGACCAGCAAAACGAGATCGATCAAGTGTCTCCTAATCCACCAACTAGCTTAGATTCTTTCATCAATTCTCTTTCTCCCTATATATACACATAGACAATTTAATATTCTTTATAAAGTTCCAATTTCTTATCTACGAAACCAAGTCATTCCATTTCCAGCCCCCATATAGGAATAGATTGGTAATTCCATTACGTTATTAAGCAATCAGTTAAGATGACATATAAAGGTAGAAACAAGAGAATCATAGAGACCCAAAATATACAAACACTCTGATCTCATCATTATGCAAAAGCCTTAGCATCAAATTTCCTTGCGCCCCATGGATGGCGTCTTCGCCCTCCCTCAAGCCGCCAGAACTGATTTTCTCCGCTCTTTAGTGCACTCTTTTGGCTGCGCTTATGTTTGTTTGTGGAGACATGATTCCGATTTATACAAGTATAATATATATTTTTCACTATATATATATACACATATCATTAGATATATTGGTATTTAATCTGTGAATGTGACTTGTATATTAAATTCTGATTTCTAAGCTTGCACTTATCTTTAGATCTGCATCTTTTTTTATGAATATAGTCGTTTATTCTTCTTGGATGGGTTCTACAATGTAACGAACAACCAATTGCAGCCAAGCACATCTTTAGGGAGTACTTTAGCCAAAACGCTTTTTCACCAATATCAGCGTTTAACATTTGATGTTAATGATGAGTAAGGCTAACTAACTTTGCTTTCTCTGATTTATCTATTTTTAATGCAAATTAACATGATCTTTTTTTTTGCATTAATTAGTATGTAAATGTTGTTTTCTTCTTCTTCATCGTCATCAAATTTCTTTTGTAATAATTGTTGGTTTCTCTTTTGATCTTAGCTGTGTTCCTGGAGTCGCTTTCAGGAACCACCTTCCCTACCTAGAGCTGCAACAATTGGATCTTCTAAGACTCTCATCAACAGAAATTCAAAAACAGTTCATTGAGGTATTCACTTTACAAATAAAAAAAAAATAACTAATTTACTGAGAATTAAAGCTATATATCTTTATGAAGTAAACGTTTGCTAATGTAATTTGTGCTTTTACAGGAGGCAAGGATTATGGTAGGTTCATGGTTCAAAAAACTGAAAACCCTTAGTCAATGGTTGTTTCCTAAATTATAATTAATGAAGCAGAAAAAAAAATTCAATATATTTAGTAGTTGCTCTTTTTTCACAGACTGCTGTTTTCATGGGGTGCAACAAAGGAGAAATTGAACTTGGGTTCTCATATATGTCTCAAGTAAACAATACTACATTATATTTATTATGTAATTCCAATATTTAATCAATCATTATTTTTACAATATCCTATATACTAACTTGTATCCTACAGGGTGACATTCAGAGAGCACTTTGGAGTTTATTTCCAGAAGATTTCTCTACACATTGCCAATCAATTCATCAGAAAAATCCACCTTCATCAACATCATCATCTTCTTCTTTCATATCATTATCTACAGGTAGCCCTGAAATAACCCTTGGTGTGGTTCCCGCGATGCCAACCACACAAACTAGCCCACAACAACAAAGAATGGAACCGTTAGCTCAAGTCATTCCAAGTCATTTCCCCACACCAGAGGGCGAAGATGATGCATTGATAAGAGCATTTTTGCATGTTATATCTTCACCTTCTTCTTCAACTTCTCAACAGCATCAACCCCAGCAAAATTTGCCCGATTATACTTCAGTAGTACGTCGAGAAAGTACTGCTTTCAAGAGATATAGATCAGATGTAAGCACAAATGTAACACCCCAAATGGGGTCCAATTTTCAGAGGCAAAGCCTTCTGAATAGATCATTTTCACTCCTTAGAAGCTTAAATTTTGTGAGAATGAGAGAACCCATTCATGTAGCCCCTCCTACTGGTACCCAACTGAATCATATCATATCGGAGCGACGAAGGCGTGAAAAACTCAATGAGAGTTTTCAGGCACTTGGAGCAATACTTCCTCCAGGAACTAAGGTATGTATCAAACCTTTTATATATATATATATATGGGATATTTCAAATGAGAAAAATTTGTTATTAAGAAAGGTGAAAAAAGAAAATTAATTGGTAATAGAGAGAAGAAAGTAGATAGTGGAATAATAATATCAAATATAAACTCTTTATTTAATTCAATGGTCATTATTAATGTCTCTCACTTTTCATAATAACAAAATTGTTTCACTTAAAATGCTCCTATATATATACAGGTATACATGTTAGTATAATTAATCAATCAATTTTTTTTTTTTACTATATGAAATTGATATTTACCATGTTATTAATTAACATAAAATTCATAATATTTACACTAGTAATTTAACTTTTATTAGATAATAATGTATTGATAGAGGCAATCTTAACACCTAGAATTATTTTAGGTTAGTATGTATATGATTTTTTTCTGTAATAATTCCAAATTATTGACTGGGAGGTTTGAATTTGGACGGTTTAGAAAGACAAAGCGTCGATCCTTACAACAGCAAAGGAAACAATGAAATCATTGATGGATGAAATTGAAAAGCTTTACATAAGCAATCAGCAGTTGATGACATTTTTGTCAGAAAAAGGAGCTCTTAGTACCGAAGAAAACATAGCTATCTCCTCAAATGAAAGATTCAAAGTTGAGGTTTCGGATGTATTGGAATCGAGTTCATCAGAGGGACGAATGGTGGACTTGCAAGTGATCAGTGTGAGAGGAGAAAGTTCTCAAGTTGATATATTGATTCGCTTGTTGAGATTCTTAGAACGACTTCAGAACGTAAGCTTGATTTCCATGGCTGCAAACAACCACATTACACAAAGGGCAGCCATTAATCAATTAACGTTCAGGCTAAGGATTCTCGAGGTATGTACCACAAACAACACTTCATGAAGTAGTAGTACGTAACATGTTTTGGAACCGTATATATTTATGGTCATAAAATCATTTGTCTCTATTTGTATATTTTTATTTAACAAAATATAAACATTATATATTATACTACCTAATAATTTTATTAATATATAAAAAATCGATATATATTAAAATCACATTATTAATATAATAGTTTATTATTTATATTTAGTATAGACTCTTAATGTTTATCTTAATATTTAATTTTTATTAGACGAACCTTATTTATAGAAAATTTCCGAACCTCTACATTTATAGTTTTGTTTTTCTTTCAGAGTGTTAGCCAGTGAAGTGCACGTACACCCCCAGCTGTGCAGGCTTTACATAGAAATTTTATATATATTAATTAGGACACTTCGTAAGTATTTTGGTTAAACCACAAGGCACTTCACCTTTGATTAACCTGTTCTAACATGAACATAGTGGAGAAGAGAATGAAAATGTAGGGGATAATCAACGGAAACAATTTTTGTGAATTATTTATTAGTAGTATTGCTCACTGGTCTAGGTTTAACCAAAGCTATATACCTCTAGACCTAGTTATAGTCTGCACTATCATCACAACAGAATTCTTCGATCTCACAATTTCAGAAAAAGTATCAGCTGCAATATAATATAATATCCTAGATTCAACCTTTCTTACCATAATGATAAAATCAATTTTTTTTTTAATATCGTATAATGTTCAACATTGACGTGTTGAATTAAGGAAGGTGCTCAGAAAGTGCAGCTGTAATTGTGAAGTTGGTTTGGTGTGCTGTGCTGTCCTGAGATTTGTTAGTAATTACACCTTTAAAAGTATTTTAATTAATTAGTTAATCTAACCTGTAACTTATTGTTATACTCCTAAAAAAATAAGTGAAGGATCTTTCTCTTTTATAAGAAATACAATACTATGTAAATGCTACACTTTCGGAACACTTTAACAAATAGAAGGATACACTTTTTTTAAAGTTTAGATTTATATTCGCATTAATTAAGATGTGTATATAATATTTTAAGTTTATCTATAGTTTTGGAAAAAAAATAACCTAAAAAACATTCTTGGACGTATATTATGAGCATTATTTTTATCGTTTTATTTTTATAAAGAAAAATGAGAGGTTAGTTTACTTCATTCATGTAGAAATTATTAGTGTTTTATAAAATAGATAGCACGGATTATTTGAAAAACTTATAATTTTTATAAGTTATTTTTAATTTTTTTGAATAATTTTTTAATATAATATATTAAAATAAATATTTTAAACTTATTTTAAATAATTATAATCAAAATTATGATAAAAGTTTTTACTTGAAAAATTTATTGAATAGATACTTAATTAAGTTATATTCTCAAATACACCATACCTATAATTATAGATAACTTGCACGTAAAAATTATATGAACTTTTTTTATCAGTAATATTATTTTAAAAAGCTTTTCAACCTTTACTGTTTAATATATATATATATATATATATATATATTAAATATCTAAAAAATATTAACAAATTATAGGTTTTAACTTTCTTAAAATACATCCAACATATAGAAGAAAAAAAAGAGACACACCCAATAACTCAGAATACCCAAAAAAGTATAGTTTTTGAGAAGAAGAATAATATGCCTCTGTGTCTGTTCGTAGGGAAGTGAATGGGACGAACCTGCCTTCCTGGAAGCTGTCAGAAGAGTGGTTGATGATTTGGTACAATGCCAAGTGGACCAATCATTTTAACCCACGTTAGCTATATCATCTTTACTTTATCTTTTGTTTCGTAGTTTCACAATTAATGAAAAATTGATTAACACCTGATTCAATTTTATGGAGGAAAAGTGACACTCAGTTAAAAAAATTTATCATTACTGTAAGTTGTTTTTATTATTTTCTAAGCTAATTCTATATGCATATATATATATATATATATATATATATATATATATATTTATCTTTAATCACTATATGGATTTCTTATTCTTTTACTTCTTTATTACTTTATGAGTTTTCTTTAATTATATTTACTCTTTTTTTTAATTTTCTAAGGTTTGTTAAAATCACGGTTGACTCTGACTCATGGTAGATAAACCTTTATTGACTAATTTAATACAAAACTTTATTAATTTTTTTATTGAGTTAAGATAAAGTCAAAAAGGGAAAAAAATAATAACAATGAAGGGTTAGGAAAAAATTATTGCTTGAAGTGAATGGTTTGATATGACGATAGTTAAAGAGATTATTTGTTCTATTTAATTTTTATTATTCATTGCTTATTTTAAGTGAACATACTTTAATGTGTAATAGTTATACATTGAAGTATTAGATCACTCTTGAAAGATTATAATCTTCCTTTTGAATTATACATGAATGAATAACTTTATTATCTTTAAAAATATATATGTGAATATAATATAACACAAACATACATATCTAATAACATTGTAACTCAGCTGTCATTTAGAAGCATATATGCTTCTTAGGAAGTGGATGACTAGAGAACTCCTCTTCTATTCCAAAGAAAAAGGTTGGAGGATCTCTGCCATTGTTTTTAAAGTACAGTGGATCACAATATTTAAGTTCTGTGTTTTTGAGTTTTATCCATACAGATTAAGAAATTAAATGTTTTCGATATAATAGATTATTCATATAATTTTAATGAAATAATTTTCTTTCTAATGATTTTTTAATCCTTTACTTATGTACATAATAAATGAGATAAAAATCGTTTTTTATTCTGAAATTAAAAAAAAAAAAGACTATTGGGAAATGTCAGAGTCATCGTTGAATTTTAAGTGCATCGTGCCGATTATTTTCTGAGATTTAGAATCAGAGGATTCACGTCTCATTAAAGTGAGAGAAGTTTTTGGCGAATTCATTTTTTAAAACTTACATTTTCATAATTAACGGTCACTATCTAGTCATGCGTCGTCTTTATTTGAATATCAATATAATTAAGATGGCATAAAAAATATATAATTAAGATAAAATATATACGTAAAATAGGATATGCAATTAAAATTAACTATTATCTTTCACCAAAAAAAATATTAACTATTATTAGACTAAAGGTGCTCCGGTATGGATTAAGGTAAGATACTTACGAATTGCTTCAGTTTAATGTAAAATAGGATAAGAAATTTTTATATTATATTACTGAAATATTTTTTAAAAAAAATTTGGTCGTTTAATTTCAATTTATGATTTAACTAATTTCTTATTTTTATTGTTCTTTTTCCCTTTTATAATAGTATCGTACTACTATTTTGGTTATTTAAGGATTTATTTTTTACTTTTATAAATATAATGTTACTCCATTATTATTATTATTTATATCTCTTTATGATATTACTCTGTTAGTATTTCTATTTGATCATAAAAATTTACTGCCTATATCTATACACGTCTCTCTCTTTCTTTTAATATTTCAATTTTATGCCAAAATAATTGAGTTTTTTTTATTTTACCAGAGATTTAAAAAAAAAAAGATATAAAATATTATTATACAAATTTCAAGTTATTAGACACGTAGTTTCACTGATTCATCTTACACTGTTTTTAAAGTATTTTCTACTGTATCTATAAACTTGAAATGACATTTTATATTATTCTTAAATCGATGTTTATAAATATTTAAATATTTTAAAAATTAAAAAACATTTATATTTTTTTAAGATTGACCGTTTATCTCCACTATGTTTTATACATATTTAATAGTAATGATTATTCTATTATACATAATCTTTAAGTATCGTAAAAGTTACATTTTCGAATTACAAATAAAAACCAACCCAGTTCATTTCATCGCCCGATATGAAATTCTGGTCCCAAGAAGCAATGGACGGAGGGGGAAAATAAAAAGGAAGTTATCAAATGAGAAACATATGCATCAATATACAAATTGCATTGGAAAATCCTTACAACTCTGGAGTATAAATGACCTTGCTACCAAAGCAGTCAATCCATTCCATTCTAAATTTATATGTGCCATATTACTATGCCTATACAAAGTCAAATTTAGAGGTAGTGCAATCAATAACGTGAGGCAAGAATGAGATTCCAAAATAGAAGCATTGGAGGCATGCATTGCTTCTTAGGACCTTCATTTGAGTGGACAAATTCATCAATCTCAGCATACATAAATCACATGGGTCCATATTGAGGCAGGGAAAATAGTGAGCCATACTTTAAGGTCGTTCATAAAATCATGCTTCTACAACATCTGTGGCTTCCTCGTCAGTAGAATCAATGGTTGCAATTTCTTCTGTAACTTCTCCACTAATCACATCTGATTCTTGCACCTTTTCTGTTTCATCACCATTAAGAAGCTTCTCCCTGAGCTTGATTTCAAGTTCTTCTAATGCACTGTGATTCTCAGCCAGGAAACTTCTTAGAGCATCCTTACCACGAAAATTCCGCTCGTTATAGTAATACATTGCACCAGCCTTTAAGATGAGTTTGTGTTTTACGCTCAATTCTATAATCTCTGTTTCTCTACATATACCCTTGCCAAATTGAAGCTCAAACTCAGCAGTTTTAAATGGAGGGGCAAGCTTGTTCTTCACAACCTTGACAAGAATCTGGCTCCCTAAAATCTTTAGAAATAAAAAGACCATATAGGATAAATATTCAGATATTAGATTCAACGCAATCTGAAGACCCCCAAAATATTGCACGAGTAGAGATAACATACAAAATATTAAGTGTAAGAAAAAGAAAGGGTTGTATCCAACATAAAAATTAAAAAGCTCTACTTTGTAAGGAGGACATTTTTAGATCAATAATCCAATAAACAAGCAATTAAAAAATAGATATCTACCATCCAAATATAGGAAGTGCATAGGTTGAAGTACTAAAAAGTATATTCAATGCATTTGTATTTTACAGCTGATAACTTCTTGCACAATCAAACCGGTATGTGTCGTCATGTTTAGAAAGAATACGACATTGGTATCAAATAAATAATTCTACTGCATTTTCTCTTTTTGCAGTTTATACTCCATACTAAACACCAACAGTCACTTTACTGCAGGACGTAAAATCTGTTTATTATAAAAAATTAATTACTTTGAACTTAATGTAAACAAGCAAGAAATTTCAAAGAATATCACTGCGTTCAAAACCTTGGCATCCATATTGCTCATGTCCAAAACATATGAACCAGATAAAGCAATTTGGTAGATAGATTAAGAACAAAAGTCTAATCATAATAGAACATTGCAGATTCCATCAAACAGAGTTCACATATTTACTTCTTTGAAACAAACACTTGAGAAGGCATGTCAATACTAAAGCAATGATCATGACAAAAGAAGAACTAAAAATATGATTACCTCTTCACCCTTTTTGACAAACCCTATTCTCTTGATATTTAACCGCATAGAAGCATAGAATTTCAATGCATTACCGCCACAAGTAACTTCAGTAGGCCCACCAAATCCCCCAAAAGTCGAAATCTTTGACCTCACCTGAGATACATACAAAAAAAAAATCCTGTTACTAAAAGACAAACACATCACTCGAGTAATTTGAACAGATTCTGCCCAAAAGTTAATATATTCCTACAGAATTTACAAACAGAAAAGATCATCAAATTTAGTCCTGGCAGAGCAAGCTCAGCTCATGCATAAGTTTACACAGCTGACCAATTCATTGCCAGAAGATAATTACTACTTTTAATCAATTCAGATAATTTGGAATTCCATCTTCTCAGTTTAAAGCTTAGGGCAATATTTAACCCAGCAATGGACCCAAAACTATATAATGGGCTCGTTTGGTAGAGCCTATAAATAGCTTATGAAAAACAATTTATGATTCTCATAAGCTGTTTTCAGCTTATTTCAATAAGTTTTTTGGTATAATTTATCAACATAAGTTGTTTTCAACTTATCCCAATAAATTTCATTATTAAATTCAAGACAAAAGTCATAGTTTTAAAAAGAGCTCATGAATAAGTGCTTAAATAAACAATTATCCAGACACACTCTATTTCTTAACATTTTTTTTTCATTTAGTAATTTCAAAAAAAAAAAAAAGATTCATGACGCCCCAGCAGCAAATAGCTTTTGTTATCTAAGATTTACACAAAGCCATACCATAAAATTTGCATCAATGCAGCTTTACATGCATAAAAAGGAAAGATGATGAATTGAATCTATGCGATTATATTGAGAGGACAGCAGCAGAACAAAATTAGCCGAGAGAAAAAAGTTTAATGATCTCAACAAAAATAAATATATGATTCATGATAAGGGGAACTTTGCTCAGCACAAGTCAAAAGTGTATAGTCATAGACCAAGGATGATATAATTAGAGGACAGACTAACCCAAACAAAAATTTCCTATACACAGTAACTTGCTTGCGTTAAATTTGAATAATATTCATAATCTGACCAAAGGAAAACTGACAACATTGTTGGTAAAAACTTTGATACCTGGTTTATAAAAATTAATATACTTTGAGAAAGTGACAAAGAGTGGCTCAATTTTCGAAGCGCCTGGCTCATCAACCTAGCCTGCATTGCCATGTGAGCATCACCCATTTCACCATCAAGCTCACCTTTAGGAACAAGAGCAGCCACCTATTAATAAAATGACTACAAATTGTTAGTACACACGTATTTGCACCAATGACAAGATTTGAATGACATAGTATAAACAATATGTTATTTGATGAGTAATTTACAATATCTAGGCAGAATTCAATGGTGATTGGCTAAAATCACCTTCCTAAAATAAGTTATTAGATGGTGAAAGCATGACACTCAATACAGCAATTAAATGAACCCTATAACAGATAAAGGATGTTTTTACAGTTACCAGTACAATCATTAACAATTACAATGACAACCAAGAAAAGTATTGACAGAACCAATAGGAAAAGAGCTCCACACATACACTGTCAACAACAATTACATCAACTGAACCACTACGGATTAACGTATCTACTAGACTAAGTGCTTGTTCACCACAGTCCGGTTGGGAGAGCAGCAAGTTTGCTGTATTCACACCAATAGACTCTGCAAGTGTCTTATCTAGGGCATGCTCAGCATCAACAAAGACACAGTACCCTGTATGAAACAAACATATCAATCTCTGCATAAACCAACTGCAAAATTCTTAACAGAGATTCTAAGCAAGTAAATAATAGAACTAAACATATAGGCATCGTTATCTTCATTATTAATTTATTATGGTTAAACTAATGAAAAAATTTGTCTGAAAGATTAACACAATCCCCAATATACTTATTTGTTAGAATTAAAATCAGACACAGATAACTCTCCCTTCTCCATTAAAAGGGCAAGAGAAGTGAAAAGCAGAACATACCCAAGTTAAGATTTACAAATGAGAAACTGCCAGGAGCCTAGCACCTAAAAATTGTAGGCACAGTGATGAAGCAGGAATATAGACAGCGAGAAACCATGTATAGAATCAAACTGCCAGTTAGACACTTCTAACTTCATTAAGAATTCTTAAAGAAAAGAAAACATGGAATTACAACTACCAAGCGTAAAGAGAAGGGAGATGAGGAGATTAAATCATCTGTAACTGATAGTCTGTGATGACAATAATAATGACAATTACAAGGTTATGGTCACATCTACAAAAGTTAGAACTTAGAATCCTAAATCCAATGCAATCAAAGACATTACAGTTATCATGGTAAAAGTAGGATATAAAGATAACCTCCTTGCTTCTGCGCCTCCGCAATCACATGTAAAGCAAGAGTTGTTTTTCCAGAAGCCTCTGGACCATATATTTCCACAACACGTCCCTATAGCCATAAATTGGAGGACAATAGAAAAGTTTTTTACCAGTAACCACGTAGATGTTATTAAAAAAGGTTCAGAGTTTATTCACAAGTAACAAATGAGCAAGAAAGTTCTTCATGCAAGGATATAAGGATACCTTTGGAAGTCCACCAACTCCTAGTGCTATATCAAGAGCAAAAGAACCAGTAGACACAACAGGTACATTTCTTGGTGAGACAGAGCGACCAAGCCACATTATAGATCCCTTTCCAAATGTGGAAGTGATCTGATCAAGAGCTTGTTGAAGGGCCAACTCTTTCTTAGACATGTTTTCTTCACCTGAGTCACTTCCATCAGATTTAGAGCGCCTTCTACCTTCAGGTATGTAGAAATGAAAAAATGTTGTCAACTTCAAATCAGTTCAAACTTCAAGAAAAAATCAGAGATGGTAGGGAACTAGAGCAGATTGATCTGAAACGCTGCACCATTTACCATAAACCTGCTATTGATATCAGTACGACATCAATAGCAGAGATAGATATGTACATGAACTGGTATGACTCTCTCCAAAGAATAAAAATACATATACTCGAGCAATTCACAAGTCTTGGTTCTCACCCACATAACCTTGGAATATAAATTATTTCCTCCAAATTAATAAATTTAGGCTTCAGATAAAAGGAAGGGAAGAGAGCAAGAGAATTTCAATAAACCTTTAGATGAAAAGTTCAAAATCTGAGAAGTGCCGAATATTCCAAGTTTAAAGCCCTGCAAGTGGAAGCAAGAAGTGATTATGCACCATTATCAGTATCTGAAAGTAAAAGTAAAAGAAGAAAAATAAATAACAAAACTGCATCAAATGCATAACGAGGAAGAAGAAAGAGCGAAGAATGGAAGGTGTTTGGTGACAAAAAGATGATCATAAAAGAACGGATCACTGTGCATAAACGTAATCATGTGATTAGGAAGAAGGAAAGGATGGATGAACCTGAGGGACGAACAGGGAGCGGGTGAGAAATGAAATGTTCCGAAGCAGCCTCGCCATAGAAGCAGCTTTGGCATGTCATCAAGTGAAGTGAGTTCCCAACGTTTTTGTTAGTTTTTTTATAATATATATTTAGCGTTTTATGAGGCTTTTCGTTTGATTTCCCTCCCTTTTCAACTCCATCCCAACAACGTCGGAGAGAGGATCGTGCTCTGAGGAAGAGAACACAACCGAGCGATTTGCGTTGCTTTGTTTTCTGGAGATACATCAACAACAACAAAAATACATTTTTATTGGGCCGGGCCTATCATTCACTACATAAAAAAAAAACTAAATTATGGTTGATCGCAACTAAAACAAATTGAGACTCCAAATACAATTTTTCCGGAGGTGTTGGTGAGTTTTGTTGAAACAATCAGCTCAGTGCAATTAAAAAATAAAAACTATATTATATTTGCTTTAAATGTGAAATGAATATTGAACTTTTTACTTTATGATTTATTAAAATTATCAAAATTTATTTTTTACTTTATTTTGCTTTAACTTCTTATTTTAAATAAATATTAATTCATTAATACTATATTATATTTTTAAAAAATGATTTTTACTTAATTTTAATACATTTAGTATTTAAGATATTAAAATTGGATCATCAATTATATACAGAATTTTAATTCTTTTATACATCACTAAGCCAAGCCAATCCATTTATAGTCGGGTTGGGTCAGTGAATTTCCTTTTTTATCCAAAACCGAATCAATCCTTAAATCTTTTATTATGATCCCCCGTACACTTGCAATATTAAGAGTTTAAATCTTGAAGTCGTGTTCGACAAAGGGCTTTACTTATAACTCGCCGCACCTTTTACAAGCTGCGCTTCCCAATGCACGTTTGTTTCTAAGAAAATAAAATTGACTTCAATCAAAAGCATCTCGTGAAGCTGCATTTTTCCAACACAATGAAATGGGTGTCTACTATCAAAATAAAATGTAGGCACTGGACATCAAAATTTAGGACAGAATGTGACAAATGATAATTTTGTAGAAAGAAGCAATTTTGAATGTAAATTTCAAAAATTGTTCTTCCAAAGACCCATGTGACATGCAACTTGAAATATGGGATAAAAATTTGGCATGTCAAACAAACAATTCTAATAATTGTCGCAAGTGTTAGTTGAATGCACATAACTAATAATTTTCAACAAGCTAGGGAACTGAAGTAAAAAGACTTATAAAATCATGAACAAGAGTCAATTTACTCAAATAACAACCACAGATATTAGAGTGTATATGCATAATTTAGAGCATTCCAAATTAGAGAACAATTTGTTCGACTTGTTAATAAATAAACAAGAAAACTCGCGCGAAATACGTCACTACTTTAAGCATTAACAGTGGAAACTACAAACATCTTAGACTTCAGTTTAAATACTTGAAGTTCAACATTTAAAAATATGTTGATCGAAAAATTATCAACAGAAAGAATTACTAGTGATGAAGCACAAACTATATATTTCATCAAGTATACCAGACGGACGTACAAATTTCAGCAATAATAAATCACAGCATCCTACTATATAACCACATTCTCTCCAAACGCGAGCAAAATAGGAGAAGGGGACTCTCAACAAATTCAGACTATCAAGATTTCAGGAGGAAAATGAATTAAGCAACATTTAAAACCACATGAAACCCACTTTTACATCAGACATTCTCGAACACCAATAACACTCAACTCCATAAATAACCCTCTGCATAAATAAATTTCTACTGCTGCTTGCACTCTGGAGGTCGCTCCCCCTGCTGGCCATCACCAAGTTGTGGTTTTCCACCCTTCTGAAGATTTACAGTCAAAATTAAAAACAGACAAGTAAATTTCAAGGCCAGCCAGAAAAAAAATGACGATAAACAACTCCATCAACATAAATAAAAATATATATATTAAAAAATATCAAGAGTAAGATCCTGTACGTCTGTTTCAATAACACGACACATCACTTAGATCACAAAATCAAAATATCATACCTTATGGGACTGCATAAATATTACACATTGATTGATGCCAAAGAAGAGATCACCGGGAAAAAAAATACAAACGATTCATTAAGATTCAAACCTCAAAATAAAACAAACCCAGGTATGAGCACTTTGAAGAAATTAACAATAATACCTTCTTTTTAGTCTTGTTTACTTCCTCCTCTTCGTCATCATCATCATCATCTTCGTCATCCTCCTCTTCATCATCATCCTCTTCAATATCTTCATCATCCTCATCATCCTCCAGACCTCCAAACTCCTCTCCCTGAATAGCCTCCCCAGTAAACCAAGAGACAGCATGGGGAATAATCTTGTCTCTTATTGTTGACCTAAACAAGTATGGCAACTCATCAAGAATAGATATAACAATAAGATTACAAAATACCAGAACTAATATGTAGGGAAACAAAAGTCAACAATTACACTTAAGCAGGAAACAAGTAACATTTTGGAAACTCAAAATTCATGCCATAAGCTAACACAAGAGAAAATTAAGCTCACCCAATGTCGTAGTCTTGTTCCATCTGATTCTGAAGTTCCTCAGCCTGTTTAAAAATATGAATTGGTTATAGCAAAATGAACTCCTTTCTTAAGCAGTAGCAATAAAATTCATACTTAATTATTTTTATTTCTAGTTTTTGAATCAATACCATGTCTTCATCAATGTCTTCGTCATCATCAGGAACTTGAGGTGGGTTAAAGAAGTTGAAGAAACTTTCACAGTTTTCTGTTTT
Source organism: Abrus precatorius (assembly GCF_003935025.1). Lineage (NCBI taxonomy): Eukaryota > Viridiplantae > Streptophyta > Magnoliopsida > Fabales > Fabaceae > Abrus > Abrus precatorius. The sequence continues at coordinate 32,320,925 of NW_020874428.1, read as the reverse complement.
GGTAATTGGTTTAGCATTCTTTGAACCCTTCTTAGGCTTTTTCTTAAGAAGCTTCTGTGTCAGGCATTTTCCTGGGTGCCATTGAATCTCGGTCCTAAAAGAAAAATAAAAAAAAGTTATTCAAGAAGAAGACAACCCACTTTAACATGATTGCAAACCAGCAACATTTAAGTAACAGTAAATAAAAATTAAAGCTTACCCAATTGCTTTCTCCAATATTGGTTCATCCTCATCAATCATATGATATGTTTTTGTCAAGACAGAATTGGTAAAATAAGGATTGGTATCAAAGAAAAACTCAAGCTTGAAGCCTTTAGGGTTATCTATTCTGCTCCACTTTATATCCTTGAGAAACTTGAGAGCACCTTCATCTCGCTCAGAAATCTATTTTTTTCACAATCAATGAGCAGATTACCAAACAAGAGACTTGGGTGCCAAAAGTGTATTATAACAGTTAACTGTTTAACAATCAGAGACCAGACTAACCTCTTCAGCTAACACGTCGTTATTTTTCATTGCATTGAGCCAAAATGCAGGCACTCCTTTCTCTACACAAGCACATTATTGTATTAACTATTAAGGAAACAAAACATTACTGAAAGACAAAAGGTATGTGTTTGTAATCATTACCACAATCTTCCTCAGTATCTGGTGTTGTTTCATTAGCTGCCCCTCCTTCAACTTCTGTAAGACCATTTACTATGTCATAGCGCTGCATTAAATCACAATAAGGTAGAGATATTAATCATCACATCTATTGTCCCCATAAAGTTCACATCTTTAAATTACAAAATTATTCATACAAAACTGTATGGTTTTAGTAGCAGAATATTAAACTGTATGCTACACAGATCCAGGTACAGCTTATAAAATAAAATACAACTAGCTAGGCTGACCTTTGTGTAGAGAGGTTGATACAATTTTTGGTATTTGGCCTCAAGAGCTGCTCTCTCCTCAAAAAACTTTGCTTCTAATTCATCATGTTGACCCTGTAAGATCAGAAAAACAAATAACTTAGAAACCAGCCACACAACCAAGGAATCCCCAACATCATGACATCGCTATCTTGATGCATATGTCATGCCATCAATAAACATCTACAATTTACATGCAAGGCTTTACTACACTTCACATCTACTAACCCCGACCAAGTTAAGACATCTTGAACTTGTATCTAACAAACATAGAAAAGAAACCCAAACAACAAAGGTAACAGCTGCAACTTATACCTGGATCTCCCTAAGAACCTCAACACGCTTTCTGACATTAGGTGACAGGGATTCTAGAATATCGGAGTGCTGTCCAGCAAGATTTTGTATCTTGTTCTGCTCACAATTCAAAATTATAAATTATAAACAAACAATGCAAATGGCCAAATTAACACACAAAATTGAGAAATTTAAATCTTAATCTGAAGTCCATAGATAAAAATACAGCAAAAAAAAAATACAAACAAACCTTAAGAGCATTGACAAGGTCAGCTCTATTCTCGTCGTTGAGAGCTTCAGCAAGGAATCAAAATAAATAAAAATTAAAAACGTGTGAACCAAAAAAATCAGTTATGAACAATAGAACTTAGGAAAAAAAAAAAAAAAGGAATACCTGAAGTGAGATCAGCGACACTAAAGGTATCCTTGTCGTTGCTCATTGCAGAAACGTAAAGAGAAAATAAGCTAAAACCCTAAGAGAAGAAGAAGAAGAAGAAGAAGAAGAAAAAGAGTTAAGAGGGTTTGGTTTTGTTGCTAAAACGTAGCCACCCTGCAATCCTCTTCCTCTTCCTCCTTTTTCAAACCTGGACTCCTCCTCTATTTATTTCCCTAGGGCTTCTTCTCTATCAATTGCTATGTGGGGGCCCAACAAACTTAGTTCGCTTCAAAAAGCCCATCATCACAAAACCCAAACAATGTCTTGTTTCTGGACCAAAAATAAAAACAAGGATTTATTTATCGTGGGGACTTCGGTTGTCTTTGTTGTCTACCACTGTCATAATCGAATACAATTTTATTTTTCTATATTCCATAAATTGCTAGTTGTATGGAAATGGAATTGTTATTAATGTTATGTTTAACATGCATAATTAGTTTTCATCATCATCGGCAAATTTTTGTGTGTTGTAATAGTAAAGCTATATTTTCTAACTCTATTCATTTGCATAATTTTTTTTTCATTCATAATTTTGTATGCTTACTTTATCAAAGACATCTATATTTTAATTTTCAAAAGCAACAGTGAATAAATTCACATACTTCTTATTTTAGTAATGTGAATGTGTTTTTAAACTCTCTAATTTTTTCCTTTTGTCCAGTTTCTGATCCAATTTATCAAAGTAACACAACTATTAAAAAACTACTATTGTAAATTAAGTCGTAGGTGAATTCACTTAATAAAATTAGTTGTACATCGTCACAGATAAAAGTTCCAAATTTATCAATTTTCAGAAATCTAATTCCCAATTTTTATTTTTCAATAATCTACAAATTACGTTTGAAATGGAATTGTTATTATGTTAATTTAACATGCATGATCAGTTTTCCATCATCGTGATGAAACGTACATATTTGAATTGAAAATTAATGATAACGATGTATCTTATGTATGAAACACAGCATGTTTCTCGGCTGCGATAAAATACTCCTTTCACCGAAATTAATTCTATCGTTATCACAGTCACAGTCACCCTGACAACAAAATGGCAGTTAAAGCAGCTGATATAGAGAAACTAATATTGGAAATGTATGATGGATAAGAGTCTGCAACTAATGGTTTGTTCATTGCTTCCATAGCTTTTTATTTATTTATTTAATCTGGTAACTGATACAAGCCTTAAATGAACTTGTTTCTTAAATGTATAGCTTAGAATATCCGAGTGTGATGAGTGGATCCCCAAATTAAGTGGGTCAAAGTGGATTGGATGATAATGAACAATACTGTAGATGAAGGTTATAAATATACCTCCCACATACAAAAGTGCAACTCAAAAATATATTTATATAATTAAAACAGTTGACCGAGATATGATAAAGTTAAAAGCAAAAATTACTAACTGCTGAAGCACAGACTATATATTTCAACTATAACAGTCGGGCGTCCAAATTCTAGCAATAATAAATCACATTATCCTAACTAACCAAATTCTCTCCAAACGGGTGCAAAATAGGAGAAGGGGGCTCTCAACAAATTCAGACTAAAGATTTCCTGAGGAAAATGAATTAAGTAACATTAAAAACCACATGAAACCCACTTTTACACCAGATATTCTCGAACACCAACAACTGCATAAATAACCCACTGCAGAAATACATTTCTACTGCTGCTTGCACTCTGGAGGTCGCTCACCCTGTTGGCCATCACCAAACTGTGCTCTTCCACCCTTCTGAAGATTTACAGTCATCACAAAAATTCAGACATGTAAATAAAAAATAAAAATTATATCAAGAGTACGATCCTGTGTGTATGTTTCAATAACCCATGCCACCTCCCTTAGATCACAAAATCAAAATATCATACCTTATGTGTTGATGACTGCAGCAGTATTCCAAATAAATTAATGCCATGGAGAGGTCCCCCAAAAGAGAAAATTTTCATTAAGATTCAACCATCAAATAGAAGACAAACCAGGGTATGAGAACTTTGAAGCAATTAAAAATTATACCTTCTTTTTAGTCTTGCTTTCTTCCTCATCTTCATCATCGTCCTCATCATCTTCGTCGTCATCCTCCTCTTCATCATCATCCTCTTCAATATCCTCATCATCCTCCAGATCTCCAAACTCCTCCCCCTGAATGGCCTCACCAGTAAACCATGACACAGCATGGGGAATAATCTTGTCTCTTATTGTTGATCTAAGCAAGTATGGCAACTCATCAAAAATAGATATAAAAGTCAAGATAACAAAATACCAAACCTAATAGGTAGGGAAACAAAAATCAACAATTACAGCTGAGTACGAAATTTGAAATACATGCCATGGCTAACACAAGTAAAAGAAAATTAAGCTCACCCAATGTCATAGTCTTGTTCCATCTGATTCTGAAGTTCCTCAGCCTGTTAAAAGAATAAAAAAAAAATCATGTGTATAGATAAAGCATGAAAATTCAAATTTACTTATTTTTATTTCTACTTTTGTGTTTATCTATAAGGACATCAATACCGTATCTTCATCAATGTCTTCATCATCATCAGGAACTTGCGGTGGGTTAAAGAAGTTGAAGAAACTTTCACAGTTTTCGGTTTTGGTAATTGGTTTAGCATTCTTTGAACCCTTCTTAGGCTTTTTCTTAAGAAGCTTCTGTGTCAGGCATTTTCCAGGGTGCCACTGAATTTCAGTCCTAAAAGAAAAAAGAAGCAATAAGATTTTAATCAAGAATAAGCCAACTCATTTTGGCATGATTGTAAACTAGCAAGAGTGAGGTAGCAGCATAAATAAATAAATAAAAGCTTACCCAATTGCTTTCTCCAATATTGGTTCATCTTCATCAATCATATGATATGTTTTCGTCAAGACAGAGTTGGTAAAATATGGATTGGTATCAAAGAAAAAGTCAAGTTTGAATCCTTTAGGGTTATCTATCCTGCTCCACTTTATATCCTTGAGAAACTTGAGAGCACCTTCATCTCGCTCAGAAATCTATTTTTTTCATAATTAACAAGGAAATTACTAAACAAGATAATTGTTGCAAAAAGTGTTTTATAAAATTCAATTGTTGAACCCAGCAGACTAACCTCTTCAGCTAATACTTCATTATTTTTCATTGCATTAAGCCAAAATGCAGGCACTCCTTTCTCTACACAAGCACATTGTTGTATTGAAGAATTGAAAAATTATTGAATTTGAAAGACAAAAGACGTGCGTTTGCAATAATTACCATTATCCTCCTCATTATCAGGTGTTGTTTCATTTGCTGCCCCTCTTTCAACTTCCGTAAGACCATTTACTATTTCAAAGCGCTGCATTCAATCATAACAAGGTCAAGATTTTATTTATTATTCCCATAGAATTCCCAATCACGATTTTTAAACTACAAAATTCATTCAAAGAAAACTGCATGGTTTAAGTAGCTGAATATGAAACTGTATTATGCTACACATCCAGGTACAGCTTATATCATAAAATACAACTCGCTAGATTCACCTTAGTGTAGAGAGGTAGATACAACTTTTGGTATTTGGCCTCGAGAGCTGCTCTCTCCTCAAAAAACTTCGCCTCTAATTCATCATGTTGACCCTGTCAGATCAGGGGTGAAAAATCTTAGAAAACAACCGCAATATGATGGAAGCCCCAATACATAAATGCTACCAATAACACATAAAACTAGCAAGCGATGCTTTAAAACAACACTTCACATCTACTAACCCAAGCATGAAACTTGATTTCACATCTAAAAACATGAAGAAGAAATCCAAACAACATAGGTTACAGATGCAAGTCATACTTGGATCTCTCTAAGAACCTCAACACGCTTTCTGACATTAGGTGACAGGGACTCTAGAATATCGGAGTGCTGTCCAGCCAAATTCTGTATCTTGTTCTGCGCACAATTCAATATTAAATAAAAATAAATAAATAAATTATATGAACAGAAAAATCTCAATCTCAAGTTCATACCAACCTTAAGATCATTGACAAGGTCTGCCCTATTCTCCTCGTTGAGAACTTCAGCAATGAATCAAAACAAACAAAAATTAAAAACGTGTGAAACAAAAAAATATCAAATATAAACAACAGAATATAGAAAAAGAGTGGAATACCAGAAGTGAGATCAGCAACACTAAAGGCATCCTTGTCGTTGCTCATTGTAGAGGCGTAAAGAGAAAAGAAGCTAAAACCCTAAGGGGAGAAGAAGAAGAATAAAAAGAGAAAAGAGGGTTTGGGTTTTTTTGCTGCTAATGCTAAACGTGGCTACCCTCCAATCCTCTTTTCCGCTTTTTTCAAACCCCCATGGATTTCTCCTCTTTATTGGCTAGGGCTTCTTTTCCTATTCCTATTCCTATTTTGTTTTGACCAATACTTGTCCATTAAATACTTTATGGGGGCCCAGCAAACTTAGCCTGCTTCAAAAACCCCTTCTTCTACAAAACATAATCAAGATGTTTTGCTTTTGGACCAAAACGATACCAGGCCCGTCCATGAATAATAGTTTTTTGGGAACAAATGTTGATTCAATCCACGAATCAGCACAAAAAAAAAAAAACATTAATCAAGAACGACCAAAAATATTCCGTGAATCAATGTATGCTATTAATTAGTTTTTCAAGACAAATTAATAATATTTTGTTTCAAAGGATGCATTTAACTTGAGATTGTATTTGTTATTTCTCTAATTCAACTGTCAATGATCTAAATATTGGATCTCTCACGTATTTTTATTTTTATATTGCACAATTGTCATGTAATTACCAGTTAACAATTATTTGACTCTCTAATTTTAACATATGTATTGGAAAATGGAAACACTAATCATCAGCCATTGCTACCTCACCCGTGGTTCCTACAGAGATTGTATCGTTTGTTATACGTTTCCCCTCGGAATGACTGGTTATGATTACTCTCTTTATTGATCAGTGAAATTTGGAATTCAAACACTCCTATCCACCTAATTATATCGCATTCAGTGGGGATCAGTGATGTATTATAGTAATTTGAAATGTAATAGGGTAATTAATTTCAAATTGAGAGCTAATAATGCTTCGCTATTTTTATGCTGTGAGATCTGATCATATAAACAAGACTTCAATTTTTGTGCTCCGATCTTCGTATTCTCAACCAAAAGCACGAATCGTGCTAGTTGGGTCGTCCATGTGAAGAGGATTCAGACATTTGGCACATCAATCTTTCAACGTCACAAATCGAATCGAACCTGAAAATTAAGACCCAGGGCCCTCGTGCCTTACATGATATAGCTATTTCACACCATATTCATGCTGAACAAATTAATTACAGACAAGAAGATATGGGCACTAGAATTTCAGAAAAGCTTCAAAAATTTATCTTGTGACCGATTGGTAATGCACCTCAGTTAGTGGAACCTAAAGAATAAAAAGTGGACGCACGCATGGACCCATATCTACTCTAGCTCAATCATTAGTAACACCTATTTTGGGTCACAAGTGACAACTTCATTATATCAATTTTATTCTATTTTACAAATTCGTTACAGTGATAGATCCTGCGGCAAATAATAAGAGGCTAATTTTGAGCCACGTTTTCATGTTGTGTCTTGATGCCAAAAAGTCAGGACTTAAAACTCGTGCGTGTGCCACGTTAATCGCTAATCAAGCCATGCCCACAATTATTATGGCAGCATTGTTAGGTATGAACCCTATCCTCATCCCGTGAAACGACATTGCTCTTACGTCGTTGCATGTGCCCGCAACCACCGTTTCGTTCTTTCACTCCTTTGGTTTTTGGCCCTTCATCTTTTCAGTGCGATCGGCACGGAGCTTTTTCTCCTATTCCCGTAGTCACAGTTTTGAGGTGCGTTCTTCTTATCCTTTTTATAGGCGGTGTCAAACCCTCTCTTAACACCAAGGTTAACTCTCTGTTGTCGATTTATTCAAGTTCATAAAATAAATTTCAAATTTTACTTCTGAAACAAGCTAATTATTTCTTACACACTTTATTTTTGACATCAAAATAAATTTAATAATTTTAGTTAGTTATATAAATGAAAAAAATGATAATTTCTTTAGTTAACATTTAAATTTAATAAATAAAATAGAAAATTAATTAAAATATGCATTTCTTACATTGATTCTAAACTTTTTTAAAACTAAAATAAAAAAGTTTATATACTCATTTCCAGTTTTTTTTATAAAAAAAAATATTGATTGATATTTTTTTTCATGTCCGTTCAATGTGACATGTAACATGTTAATGTTAATAGCAAGAATATTTGACAAACTCGATAAAGCTGTTACGATATCAAAACAGGCAGAAACGGTTGTGACACTTGTCATGCATGCAGATGGTCACCGACAACAATGACTACATAACCGCATGGACCGTAACCGTTAAATTTTCAGCAACAATTTTATCGGTCTGCACTTTGCACCTCTCTACCGTTTTTTTTTATTCGATTTAATTTAAATTTATTTAGACACTTAAATATAAAATATAACTATGTTACTGAAAATTTTTACATAAATAATAATTCAAATCTAAAAACTTGCTTAAATGATATTAAGTCATTTATTATTAAAGATTAATATTTATTTTTTTTCTTTACAACAATATTTAGGCTTAATTTTATACATTTAAAAGGAATAAAATTTATTTAAATATTTACAATAATTTAAAATAAAATCAAAAGATTAACGTTAGCATTTTTAAAAATAAAATCCAATTAATAAAAGAATACAGAAAATAATTAGAAAAAGAAAAAACAGCAATAAAAAGGCTTTGCCTGCGGTCTTGAATACTGTATGTACTATGTTTGCAGTATGCTTCAGGCTGATGTTACAGCTGAGGAGTGAGGACAAAGCCACTCCGTTTACTTCGGTCTTTTGGACACGTGCCATGTGGATGCTGCATGTATCATTAGTCCATCTGACCAATTCGGTACCTCATATGACCAACAGATAAAGATAGATTAATGGGGTCTATTAAAAAAGACATGTAATTAAAAAAAATCATACAATAAATATTTAAAATAGAATAAAAAAACTCTAACATTTTCTTTCTTAATATTAAATCTTTTGGTTGATGCATTGCATTTCCATTGAAGAAACAGGAAAGGAGACGTAAAAGGATAAGGCGATTTGATGTCTGGAAAAAAGATTTGACTATCTGCAGACAGGTGGCAACAAAATAAGAGGCATCAAAACGTGGCTGTCGGACTGAGTTTCCTAAAATAGACAGACAGCTACAAAGATACGCTATTCCCCTCTTCTGTGTCACACTGTCACCCTTTTTTTTTTTTTTTGGAAAAACAGAATTTTAAATTATTTTTATCGTCTATAAATGGAAACAGAGGAAACTGTGTGAAACCACTTTCTCACTTCTCTTCAACACTGACACAGGAAAAATAAGAAAGAACGGTGGAATTAAGGAATGGGAGAAGAAGTATTAAGAGTCAAAGCAGAGTTACTCGATGACAACGCTCGTTCCAATTCCGAGCTCACGGAAGAAGTAACGGCTCACGTCAAAGAAGAAGTTGATGACAGCGTCGTTAACGCCTCCTCCTCTTCGTCATCGATCAAGTTGCCAAAACCCATGGAAGGGTTAAACGAAGTGGGTCCACCACCCTTTCTCAAGAAGACCTTTGAAATGGTCGAGGACCCTCATACCGACCCCATTGTGTCGTGGAGCAAAACTCGCGATAGTTTCGTCGTTTGGGACTCTCACGAATTCTCCAAAACCCTTCTCCCCAAGTACTTCAAGCACAGCAATTTCTCCAGCTTCGTTCGCCAGCTCAACACCTACGTCAGTAAAATTTCCCAAATCTTTTTAACTATTTCCTTCCTCAAGGTTTAATTTCTCAAATTTATGTATCTTTAATCTTGTGTTGTGTCTCGGTCTCTTAAGACTTTTTAAAATAAACTGATTACGCTTTCAAGTTTGTCTTTTTAGTTATCAATTGTCAATTTTTTGTATTTTTTGAGAATTAAAATGTAATATAAGGGATTAAAATAAGTGTTAGTTGTTAATTCCAGGATTAGAATGATGTTCTCGTGATTTCATAACTTCAGGAATTGATTTGTTGAATTACTTGTAACATTAAATAATGTAATTTTATTTTTAATCTAGTTCCTGTGAGAAGGGATTGGATTCATCGTCTAAATTGTTTTTAATATCTCAACCAAACGTGTTTCTATATGTATATATCAGTACTGTGATGCAATTGAACTACTTGTAATTCCAAATTAACTTGTTCTTTTTCCTTGGGCACAGGGCTTTAGGAAGGTTGATTCGGACCGTTGGGAGTTTGCAAATGAAGGATTCCAGGGAGGGAAGAAGCATTTGCTGAAGAGCATAAGGAGGAGGAGTAAGTATAACAAACTACATCAGGGATCACTCACTGTGATGAAGCCAGGCTTGGAGGCTGAAGTGGAGAAACTGAAGAAGGATCAGAACATTTTGAAAGTGGAAATTCTCAAGCTTAGGCAGCAGCAGGAGAATTCGCACGTTCAACTCACAAATGTTCAGGAGCGAATTCGGTGTGCTGAGTCAAAGCAGTATCAGATGATATTTTTCCTCACAAGAATGGCTAGAAGGCCACAGTTTCTTGAACAGTTAATCCAAAAGATTAAACGGAAAAGAGAGCTTGATGGTGCTGACATGGTTAAGAGACCAAGATTGCTTGGAACCCCGTGTCATGTAACCTTCCCAAAGGCCATGGAGACTGACCCTGATGTTGATTATAGACACCAAAGTCATAAACAATTCGCTACATTGCAATCCGAGCTCAATGGACTTGTGGCTGAAACTGCGAACACGAGCATGATGGAGCCCCCAACTCCCTCTCCTATGGAAGATGGATTACGCAGCTCAATGCAAGGATTAAGGGCCTATGGTTCTAGATCAAGTGTACAAGATGTACCTTCTGTTTCTGCCTATCATGTCATGTCAGAAAAACTAATGGGGGAAAATTCTGTTGTTGATGAAGAACTAGATGTGAATGACTCCAATATCTATCTTGAGTTAGAGGATTTGATTACTAAGCCAACAGATTGGGTTGGATCTGCTAGTGGACTAGTGGGGCAAACTAGTTGAATCTCATTAGTGGCTTGTAATGGTAATGTTACTCTAATTTCATAAGTCTTTAGTTTTGAATAATTTGCCCTTTATTGTTGCATCTTGACATTGTGTGAACGGTACATTTGCAGGTTGGAAGAGCGTGTTTGTGTATATTTTCTGCTGCAACACAAGATGAAGAGCTAAATATTACAAGACTCTTCAATTACCCCCACCTTAAAAAATACAAGACCCGGATGCTCGCACCAGTTTTTACGTGATCAAGCGAGATTTTTTCAAATTTCTGTTCAGCCGGGTCCAAATTGTTGATATGCTGTCTAGTCTAGCCCTCTTGTGTTTGATCTTAAATTTTGGTTTCCTCTGCTTGTACGAAGTCCTATGTCGGCATGGTTATGGTTATGGCTGTGCCTCTTGTGATGTAGTAATTACTATGACAGTTGTAAATTTGTAGTGTGGAAAATACTTCATAGTTCAAAGCTTCCCGTGGTCTTTGTGGTGGTGTCAAGTCACTTTTTCTTTGGAAGGTCTCTTTCTTGTCTCTTCAATTTAAAATAACATTTTCACAAATATTAACGAATAGTAAATGGTGTTTATATTTAAGAGAGAAAATTTTTCAGTAACAGAAATATGGTATAAAATTTAATTAGCCTGGTTTACTAAACAAAATAATCACTAATACACTGACATACTGAAACTAAGAGCTTTAGTCATTAACTATAAAGGTCCCGAGTTAGGAGCACTAGCATGCCATGTGTTAGGTAATGAGCTATATCAGAAACCAGCGTCATAATCGTACTACAACGAACCAAACACTCGATGGGACTTTCTTCGTTTTGATTTCTTAATTAATATTTTTTAAGGACCCATGTAAACAATTTTTCATATAATATAATACCACTATTAGATAGATAAATGCAGTTGCATTTTCGCAAGTAAGTTCACACCTTGCAGTATGCTTTTGTTTTTTTTTTTTTGGGTTAGTGCATTGTGCGATCTGAGACTCGCCACGTGTACTCTCTTTAGGTAGAACTTGATTGCCGGGTGTTAATATGCACCCAAGAGTGACACAAAAGTTTTGCTATTCAAAAAGACACGGATCTCTAGACCACAAAAAAGACAATAAAACATTAATATTTTATAATGTAGACTTAAGATAAGGTTTTTTTTAATATTTATCAAGAAAAAGTAAATATAAAATATATGTAAAGTTTGCTTACAGAATAATACTTAATTGAAAAAAAAAAACATTGACAAATTAAGACTCACGCTGATTCTTTTAAGACGTGTAAATTTTACTTAAAATACTTATACAATGAACTCCTATTCATCATTGTAAACAGTGAACACAAGCTGGATGGAGGCCGCCAACTCCCTCCTTCATGAAAAATGAGGTTTAAACGATGTGTAGAATTTGTTTGAAGAAAAATAATTAGTAAAAAAACACACACAAAATTATGAGAGATTAAGCCCCCATTCCAACCCAAGTTACCAACATCAAACTTACGGAAGTAGGAAACAACTTCTGCTAGTCCAACTGAATCAATGCTCCATCAAAAATAGCCACACCGCCCTAGTCGTGAGTTGTGGGATAATGAAAAGGTCGAATAATTTACCTGAAAGTGTAGGTTATAGTTATATTTTTTGTGTGATCTAACCAATAATCTACTTCATTCAAGACTCCTGTAGATAAATGGGAAATGGCACACTACTCTAAAAGGATTTTATTTTTTATAAAAGGACAATGCATAAATTATGCACAATAATTTAATACAAGTAATTCATATGAAAACATGGGGATCTGTTTGTGAACCATTGTTGAGAAGTCATGACTCATGCTCGTGACATGATTAATGATTCCATGGACCCAACTCAAGTACATGCAACGTTAATCCATTTACTAGTTACTAATGCTGCACGAGTAGGTTCAGTATATTGGGCCATAATAGAGCCATTGGCCCATTAACATAGACATTGAAATGTTGATGTTGTTACTTTGTCCAGTTTCCGCAGCTTCACATTGTAAACGGAGCAAGTCAGCTTCCATCTTATTAGGGTTAAAATAAATTATAGATCAAATCATCTATCCAAGCAGCTTCCAGAAAGTCAATGTTAGGTGAAAAAAAATTCACGGCCAATCGGGTTTGTCATAATTTATTTAGTTCACGTTTCTTATTAACAACGTAATTGAACATGAATATAAAAAGACTCTTCCATGATGCGAATGTTACTTGCATGCATGGACATTAAAATGGTAGTTATGAATCCTCCAATTATGCGATTATCTTAGCTGACTGTTTAGAAGTTAAGGTTTAGACGAGTGATTCTGGGGCGGCTAATTGTATTAATAGCCAACAAACACTGTGTTCTGAAGCAATAAGTTTTCCTAGAATTCTCAGTCATTGTTGATTATTGCAATACTTATAGGACTTGTTCTCTTGCTGTTTTTTGGTCTAATATTTGAATTAGGTAACCTTCTAAAACCTACGGATAGACAGAAAGAAACGAAGAAACTTCTCTTGAAACAAACAGGTAGCATTTTTAAGGAAGTAATGAGAAAAACATAAATGTATATGATCCATCCATACATGAAGAATTTAGCCACCACTATATAGTAACGATTAAAACATATTTGTACGTGAGTATATAAAATAAGATAAGGTAAATTTCATAAAAACTTTTAGCCACATATCACATCATCATTATTTTTTCTTCTGCTTCTCTATTTCCCCTCTCCCCCCACCCCCCCCATCATCCACTATCTGTTCTGTCAATTATTTGTGACAAACATTTTGATATATGATATGCCCCCTTTGCATGTACAAGTGGACATATGCATGCCAGCCTAGTAGAGGGTTTGAAAGCAACTAAATCGACTCAACAGCAATTATTGCCTCCTTTCCATCTCATTTTTCTTTTGTGATGGGCCCCATTTCCTCTGTCGGATTCATATCCAACTCCAATTATGCATGCCATTCACGTAATCTTATTTTGGCTTTTAGGCCTAAGCATAGTTTGAAGATTGTTTTCTTGGCACACAAGAGTAAAAGAAAATACACGTAGATGGAAATGGAATAGCAAAATCTAATCGTAATTTTTGTTGTAATTAAGCGTGGACAGGATCGTGTAGTGGGAGACAAGTTGCTCCGATTCGGATGACCAAAAACAATTTCGCTGCCGACGGGTCAACTACCTTGACGGCTGAGCACAGAAACCGGTCAACCAAAATATTACTATAAAACACTTTGTTAGGAATATACTGAGTTTTTTTTTCCCCATAAAGTTGATGTTTTTTTCTTCTTCTTAAATTAGGTTTTCTGAGTGAAAAAGTGCTAATAATATTTTTTAAGACAAATTTTCATATAATTTTTTATGATTTATTTACTTTTTGAAAAAAAATTAAACCATTTATTTTGTATATTGATCATTTTCTAAAAAGTACCTTGACAAAGTTTTGTCCAAATATTTTTAACCAAAACATTACTTTACTAGTTATAATTAATATTTTTACTTTTTTTTATCACTTTTTTTTTTATATATAAATGATAATTTTAGCACTAGTTTCACCTATCATCAATCAATTTGATATTTTACATTAATCTAAATTTTATTAGAAGAATAATAACAAGTGCCCTGTGAGTTCTAATTGTGAAATTAGTTAAAAGTTGTGAATTTTTTATAAATATATAAGTAACTTATATAAGTAAAATTATTTGGTAAATTAACTGTGCAATTAGTTTATTTGTGTTAAATAATTTAAAAGATATGTAATGTTATATTAATATAATATTAAAATTAATTATAATTTATTTTATTAATTTATAATTAATTAAATAATGATATATAAAAATAGGAATATGATTTATTAACACTAAGTATAAGTCTAAAAGATTTACACTAAATTTCAATTAAACAAATTAATAATTTAACGGTTAAAAAGTTATCTCTTTCTATGCGCTTGTATTTTATTGTTTTGGTTAAATAATAGATAACTTTTCAACCGTTAGATTATTGATTTATACGAATAGAATTTTGTGTAAGTTTACAAAAATTTATACCCAGTATCAATGGATCTTAACCCATAAAAAGAATATTATATATATATATATATATATATATATATATATATATAAAGAATAACCTTCTTATACTAATATAAGCTTAAAAATTCTTATATCTAATTTGAGATTTTTATTTAACTTAAATCTAACAGTCAGTGAAGTAATAAATTATATCCTGTTAGATTTAAGTTAAATAAAAGACTTAGATTGGGTATAAAAGTTTTTACTTCTACCGATGTAAAAATATCATATATATATATATATATATATATATATTTGGACATGAAATATTTTAAGTCATATATTTATTTCTTAATATAAAATACATTTAGATTGAAAAAACAATGAAACATGTAAAAGACTGAGAATAAAATAGTTGAGACTTGAGACTTAAAAGCATGTAATGGCAATCTTTGTGTGTTGAGCTATAAAATGTGTGAAGCTATCACAGTAGTTAACAAGAAAGACGATTTGAGAGAAATGAAATTGGCTGGACAATTAAACATACAAAACTGATTCATTCCATGAATCTTTTGAACTTTTCAATGTCAACAAATGGATCATTCCACTCCTTTAATTTCACAATAAGATAAGATATTTTAAACCTTTTGCACGTAGTGCTTCCCATAACTAAGATGCCTATGAATACTTGAACTTAAATTGGGTTGGTAGCGGTAGTCTGGTACAGAATTTAGTTAGAAAAAAAGAACTAATTAATTTTGTTTTCATCTTTTCATTCGATGCACGTATGGTTAAGAGATTTTATCTTTTTTAATTATTATTAGTTACTTAAAAGAATATAAATATTAAATATTTTATATTCATTTTTATTAAAAATTATGCACCTAATACATATTGTAAAAAGACTGTTCTACCTTTGTTAGGAGAAAACAAATTATCTACCCTCTTATAAATTCATCGAAATATTAATTATACATTTATATATATCCTTATATTTGTCAGTTATTTTGAATAGATGTGGTTAATGAATACAAATTGTTGGACATGAAGGAAGGGCGGCTACTGAGAGAAGTTGACACATACAGAAAATGATTAAAATTGAAGTATTTTAACAATAATGTTGATAATAAATTATTTCGTAGTGTGAAACAAATAATGAAAAGTCAAAATTTTGTCTAAAATAAAAGAGTTGTTGGTATTATGTTTACGGTTTCTATGTCATAACCAAGAAGTCAAACATGAGATTGAGGTTACAAGTTGTGCACGGATGAAAATATTGACGATCTTTTTTACCTTTCAAAATACGAGGCATTGACTTCAACAATCTATATATCTCTCTAAACTCAAAGATTTTGAAACATGACCATGGACTACCACCAATCTACAATAATAATTATTATTATCATTATCAAATTCTGTAACTCTAAAAAATTAATTCTTACTTTTATATTGGCTTGATCTACCTCGTTTTAATAAATTTAAACACTTACCTTATAAGTAGAACTAGTTAATATTATGTGTAATATATATAGATATATATATAACCATATTTTTAGAAATTATTTTTTTAAAAAATTATATTTGTTGAATTATGACTTACACTTCTAAAAATATATTTTTAAAATTAAAGTTTTACACTTTTAAAAATTAATTTTCAGGTGTGTAGAATCTTAATTCTAAAATTTTATTTTAAAATTAGTTCATAATTATGAAAATTAGTCTTCAGAAATATAAAAATTTAATCCTATAAATTAATATTTGAAAGTGTAAAATTTCAAAATTAAAAATTAATTTTTTGAACGTGTAAAATCTTAATTCTGAAAATTTAATTTTGAATGTGTAAAATCATAATTTTGTCAACTTATTTTCAGAAAAAATTAATAATTCCAGAAATTAATTTTTAAAATTATGAAAAACCGATGTCTTTAAGAATGTATTATTAAGATCATTCATCGACTGCATGTGTGATAAAAGTAAAGGATTTACAATCATAAGCATGAGATAACGTGTTAAAATCTAACATCAATTGTACAAATAACAAGATAAATTTTTTTAATATATCTTAATTTTTATGTTTACAAAACTTTATAATTATTGTAAAATGCTTTCATTTTATTAAAAACAATAAATGTGTCTATTTTTCTTTGATATTTATTTTATAAAGTAACCTAGAATTATTAAAAATCAGTAAAGGTATATATTATTTTTTATAACTAAAATAGACAACATTTAATCTTAAATGTAAAAGAGTGTTAAGATGGCACAATAATTACAAATATAAAAGAAAAAAAATTAGAAAAGATTTAAATAATCTTCCCTTCTTGAATTTTATAATATTTTATTGTACTGTATATTTTCTGATAAACTTCCTAACATTTTTGAATTAATCTGGTCTGCTGCGAATTCCGAATGCGAATATACGGTGAAAATTTGGCGCCAATTGAAGTTCCAACAAAGAAGAGATCTTGAATTTTGACCATCTTTACTTCGCACACGTGTCTCGCAATCCACGTGAATGGTGCCGATTTCCATACATAGATATCCATTTTTTTAACATAATTTAACATGCATAATAAAAACTAAAAATTAATTTTAGCTTTTAAAAACAATTTTAAATGATTAATAATACTAATATCTCAATACAAAATATCAGTTATAAATTAAGTTAAAATAACTTACTCAATTGATTTATGTGCTTAATAATTTTTAGATATATTCTTATTTCTCATGTTTTATCTTATATAATTTATATTTTTAATATATATTTTTTAAATATTTTAAAAATTAAAGTTGACAAATATTACAACTTTGTATATATAAAGTTAACTTTCTTGCCTTCTCATATTTTAACTTATATATATTTTGCAAATAAATTTATTTGTTTTTTTAAAGTTATTAAGGATGAATAATTTTTAAAGAGATAATATTTTCTTATTATTTTAAATTAATTATATATTATCACTATAAATAATATATAATTTAAAATTAAAAAATTCATCATATTCTTTGACATATACTTAAAAAAATACTAGATTAGAGTAAGGTAGTTTACTTATTGTATTCCAAAGCAGCAAAATAAAGTATTACTATACACATCGATATCCGGAAAACGATAATTTTATTTATTTTTTAAATAAGGAGATCCTGTTAATATTTTATGCATGCTCACTTCATTTCTTTGTTGGGTTGTCATTGTATTATATATTTTGTTGGCTCATATTTTTAATATTGTTTCTTAATTAAAACTATAACTCCATATAAACACAAGTTGATAATATCACTGTAAAGCATTGAAATTTTTTTTAATTTTAATTAAAAATTAATTATACTAACTTGAACTAAATACATAAAAATGATAATTATTTATAAAATAATTGTTATACTTTTTGTATTTATAGTGTAATGAATATGTTATCTTTTAATAAAATACTACTATTTTCAAGTATTTAATAGAATTAATAAAAAATTACTTAAAATTACACTTAAATTTTATACTTTAAAAAAGCACCAAAGTCCAAAGTCGTGGGTAAGTTATAATTCATATTCCCATTAAAGCATGTAGGTAAATGATAGTCAAGTTTGTATGTAAAGCAATCACTGATCAGAATTCGGCAGCTGGAAAAGCGCATAGAAAATAAAAGTGATATGAAAACTACTCTCTTATTAACAGCCAAAATATCACTTCTGCTTCTGCTTGTGGCAATATATTAGTAATGTCTGTGCTGAAGGACACGTTTCACGAGACGCGGATTGTGATTTCAACCCATATCAAGAGCTCGTTGACCATAATAAATGAAACACGAATTGATTATATCACTTTCTTTCATTTTTATAAAATATTGTGAAAATTAGTTGTTAGCTAATTGTAAGATATTTTACAAATATATTACGAATTAACTAATTCGGCAATATATTTTTAAACTTATAAAACTTTGTTATTTTTTGGACAAAAGAGGTGATGAAAATAAGAAAATTAAGGTTGATTTGATTTTAGTTTTCACATCTAAAATATTAAGCGTAAGAATTAGGCGTATGAAATTGAGCATAGATATATTATTATCATAAAAGCAATTCGTGCTTCTTCATGGAAGCTTACTTTCTTTGACCGCCAGCTTTACGTGGTGGTTGTTCTTATTTATGCTCTCAGAAGGAGGAGAAAAGAAATGCAAACACAACCTTTATGAGTGTATAAAGGACTTCGACTTTCACACAGAACTGAAAAGGAGAATTCAAACCTACCATGCTTTGAATTTCTCAAAAACTCGTGGATAAACCCAAAAAAACAAAAAAGAAAACTTTGAAACTTACTTATTCGCCAACCTTTATTTTCCAAATCGAAGGTATGTTGGTAGATTCGTTGTGGAATTCAACGACTGCTCTTTTTTCTCTCATTTTCAAGCTTTTGACACGTTTGAATTTGACAGATACGCACTTACAGTGGAGTTTTTGTCTTCCCCAGAGTCCATATATAAGCAAAGGCAAGCCAGTGTGACATACCCATCTTTATTTGTTTGTTGTTCTAGTTAGATTTCAATTACATCAACAACAATAACATAGTAGAGACATATCTTGAATCTTGATACACCATACAAGAACGGTAAATCATAGCTTTGGATTTTCATATATGTTTCTTTGAAGTTGTTTGATCATTGGTTCATTAATTTTAAAATAGGTATTAGGATATATGTTATTATAATATTATAGCTATATTATGCATTGTGTGCTTCATTTCCTTGATGTGAAGTTGTAACAAATTTTAAGGCTTTTAATTGGGGGTTATGAAACTTTATGTGCAGACTTAAAAATTGAAGTGTGGGGGTTATCTGCTGCTCCATGGGATTATCACTTTCATTACTCCAATCTGCCTGGGAAGAAATTGTTAGACATTGTCTCTTTGATTCCAAAGATTGGACTTTGATTTTGAGGGCATCAAGCTTCAAGAAAAGGGAATCAGAAACTGCTAATGTTTTGCCAAATGGGTCCAACAAGATGAGCAACCGGTTGAGGGATAACAGACCCCAAGATATGATCCTTGAATCGTTTGTTCAAGATAAGGGGAACATGGATTGGGATACTCTTGCAAGCAAAAGTGAATTCAAACATAAACCAGTGCCTGTGCTTTCTCTGCCTGAAAAAGTGGTTTTCGCTTTTCCTCGACCTACTTGTGAGCTTGATGCTGCTGCAACTAAACTTCAAAAAGTGTACAAGAGTTACCGTACGAGAAGAAATCTTGCAGATTGTGCTGTGGTTGTGGAGGAGCTATGGTTAGTCTCAATAAAACGCAAAAATAATTTTAGTAGTGTTATACATATTATTTGCTTAAAAACCTTTTGAGGAAGCTGAGTATGTTATTTAAGCGACGAGTTTTAAACGATGTAGGTGGAAGGCTTTAGACTTTGCTGCTCTCAAACGTAGTTCTATTTCATTCTTTGATGTCCAAAAACCAGAAACCGCTGTGTCAAGGTGGGCAAGAGCAAGGACAAGAGCAGCTAAGGTAATTCTCATAATTTCAGTTGTTTAACTTTAGTCATTGTCTGGTTAATGTTATTTTATTTGGAATAATTTCTTTGGGGTCTACGAGTTGGTGCCAAGTGCTAACTACTAGGAGTTTTTTATACAGGTTGGCAAAGGTTTGTCCAAAGATGACAAGGCACAAAAGCTAGCTCTACAACATTGGCTTGAAGCTGTAAGTCCTTGAATCCGAACCATTCTTGGCTATTGTTCTTGGAAACGGAGTGCACTTTTTAGTTTCTGGTGTCAAGTGTTAACAGTGTCAATTCCTTTTTTTTTGCTGTATAGATTGACCCACGTCATCGCTATGGACACAATTTGCACATATACTATGACATTTGGTTCGAAAGCCAAAGCACTCAACCGTTTTTCTATTGGTAAACTCTTGTTCCAAGATATCTATTTATTTAGACTAAAGTTATAATGAAGATGGTAAAAACTAGCTAAGGTTCTGAATTGTGGTCTAACTTTTTCGTTTTATAATGATATGTAGGTTGGATGTTGGGGACGGTAAGGAAATAAATCTTGAGAAATGCCCAAGAAGCACTCTACAACGCCAATGCATTGAATATCTTGGACCGGTAAGTTATCTTTGAACAATCCCACGTTTGGTTTCACGAAAATGCTTGAGCTTATCTTGTGTAACACTGTTCATCTTTGTTGTTACCATTGCAGAAAGAAAGGGAAGAATATGAAGTAATAGTTGAAAATGGAAAGCTTGTTTACAGACAAAATGGTAGTTTTGTAGAGACTGATGAGAAATCCAAATGGATATTTGTTCTTAGCACCACAAGGGCCTTGTATGTGGGGCGAAAGCAAAAGGGTACATTTCAGCACTCAAGCTTTCTAGCTGGGGGTGCAACCACAGCAGCTGGCAGATTAGTGGCCCATCAAGGTGCCCTTAAGGTATCAATTTAAGACAGCATTTCACATCATCATGCTCAATAATAATTATTATTATTATTATGCTCAATTTTATTTTAAGAAGCAAACTTGCTAAGTAAATGTTGTCACATACACAAACAATGCAGGCTATTTGGCCATATAGTGGTCACTACCACCCAACAGAAGAGAACTTCAAAGAATTCATAAGCTTTCTTGAGGAGCACAAAGTAGACCTCACCGATGTAAAGGTATAGGTTTAGTCCTGAGAATATTACAATTTACACATGCCACCCACTTAATAAAACAAATTATAGACACCTTATGGTTGTTTGTTTTGCTTGTTTCCCGCAGAGATTTGCTATAGATGATGATGCTCCTTCGCTTGTTGGGACTACTTCATTTATTGCCACTGATGAATCACAACAAACCATGGGTCCTATTCTAACATCTAACTCAACTGCAATCAATGACAATGATAGCAACGTGGCAACAATGCATAAAAACGATGACAATGATGCGGCGTTATTTAACGTGTCTAAGAGGTTGTCTTGCAAGTGGTCCACTGGGGCAGGACCTCGTATTGGGTGTGTCCGTGACTATCCTGGACACTTGCAATCCAGGGCATTGGAGCAAGTCAATTTGTCTCCAAGGTCCACTTCTTCAAGAGTAACAAACTATGGCCCAATCCCCTCTCCCAGGCCCAGCCCAAAAGTTAGGATGTCCCCTAGGCTTGCATACATGGGATTGCCCAGTCCAAGAAACCCAATTCCAACTGCGAGTTAAAGGATGCACAATCATTAGTTAGGACCTTTCGTTGACCAAAAATTGGTCATCTCTGCTATGGTGAAAGAAGAGGGCACTTTCTTGCGGCGGCAACTAGTACATCATGAGATTATAATTCATAGGACTAACCAAAACTCTTGTATCTTTGTTTGAATTCAAAATTCATTTATTTCTTCATTTTTCAGGAATTTGGATTTAGCACATTGGATCCTTCCACTTTTCTGCCTCTTTCGTTTTTGGGAAGGCAGAAAAAGATTCAATTGATTTTTTACTGTACGCTTAGTTCACATTATATATAAAGCAGTATAAACTCATTTATTGCCTTTTAGCTTGTTTGTTTTTCTTTTTGGGTTTTGCTTTTGTTGAAGTCACGCTTCTTTCTTTTAAGCCTTGTATGAAATTTCTAATTTTGAAACTTAAACGGAAAGAGCACAGTGGAATGAAAAAGGATCAGATGAAAAGAATATCTTGTGTGTTCCGACATTACGACAATCGGTGATATCGGATATAAATTATAGTTCTAAATATAATAATGTATTTTATTATGAAAACAAATTAATCTATACGTGGATTAAATGTGCTAATCCATTAGCGCGAGTCTGTGTACTCCACTATGGTCAGGGTTACCGCGTATTAGTGTTCATAGTTATTTGGACGGTTGTTGTTTGATACTTTAATTATACTGTTAATGTTATACGATTAATATTTAGATTTTAAGTTACATGACACGAGTTATTCTAATTAGTCAGATCAAATACCTCGTAATCCAATGTTTAATTGTGAATGGGTCAATTTTGATTGATTCATTGAGTTGTTCAACATAGTTTGATGTATTTAAAAATAAAAATTTTAAAAAGGCTAAGCGTGTTACCCGAAGAAATGCTAATCGTGGGTAATATATGAGAAGTAATTCTTGTATGAGCACGTGTTAAACACTTTATTCTTAGGTACAACTAACGATAAATTTAAAGTTCATTTTAAATTAAAAATGATGTGGAAAAAGTATTCAACGTGGAATCTCTCTCTCTATCTCTCTCTCTCTCTCTCTCTCTCTCTCTCTCTATATATATATATATATATATATATATATATATAATTTGTCTTTTTTTTTTTATAATTTACAAAACTCAATAAATTGATTATTAGTTGAATGCATTTTCTTACGCGACTATACTCATGTAATAAGAAATAATTGCAGGAGAGAGGTAAAAATAAATGACTTGTTAGAGTCATAAATAATGAAACCATGACAGTAATGTTAAAAAACTAAGAATTATGAAAAATGCAAATGAAATATTTATCAGGTTCTCAGAGATGGAAAATTATGAAGAAAAAACGAGAGAAGTACTGATTTTTTATAATCGTAATTAGCAAACAGTGAAAATAAATAATAATAATAAAATAAAACAAAAGGAATGTAAATAGTATATATATATATATATATATATATATATATGCGTGGTTTGAAAAAAAAAAGAAAAAGAAAAGAGAAACAATTTGAATATTTGTTAACGTTATTTATTTTTTGTTTAAAATGATCTGTAAATTTATTATTAATTGTTTACGTGAATTGTCAGTCTGGATATGTGCTCGCATGAGAATTACTCGCATGAAATGCTGTAATGACAGCATTTTTCTTCTATTAAAAAAAAAAGATTACGAATTCTTCTTTAGTTGTGTTGCCAGTTGTTTTATTTAAATTATATAAAACCAATTTTTTTAAAATATATATTTAGACGAACATTTTTTGAACATAATATTATTTTACCAGAATTTTTTAATACAATTTAAATTTTTAAAATTCTCAATATCTTAACTTGAAATTACAATAACACATGCTAATTCTATATCAAAACTAGTTAAAAGATAACTTAAAAAACAGTGTATTTATATTAATATTTACTCAAGATAATTTTTGAAAAATAAAGTCCATCATCACACTAAGACATATGGTTTTAGTAAATAAATAAGACGATGTTAATTTTATACAAGTATTTTGCACTAAAACAACTCGTATTATTAAGGATTTTATTTATTTATTAAAAATATTATTTTACGATATTTATCCAATAATTAATTTCTAAGAGTACAATCAAACATCAAAATTGAAAAACCATTATATCCATCTATATTTTTATGAGAAATTAAAGTTAAAATCACTTCAAAGAAGACACGGTGTATTGTGTATCATTTTATTAGAATTTTCTCTCTGTTTTTCTTATTAATCTTAAAGTGATATAATACGATAAGGGGAAAATGATTGAGTTACGCGCGATTGGGTCACGTGTGAATTACGGTGAATGATGGTAGTGGATGATGGATAAGTCACGTGACGGAGGGTCCCAGTGGGGAAGAGGGTGTGTGTCCCCACCTACATCGAAGGAAGTTGTGCCACGCGTAAAGAACACGCGTGGACATGCTTTCGGAGCCAAAAAATAACCGACGGTTGCTGCTTCCATTGCATTCCCATAATGTAAGAGAGAGAAACAGAAACACAAACACCGCACCACACCGTATCATATCCATTCCATATCACTCCTTACGCTTTCTTTTCTTTTCTTCCAAATTCTCTTTCTTTTAACCTAACCCTACAATTATCACCCTCTCAACACACCATTAACACAAACACAATTTCCTCTCACCCTAGATCTCTTCCCTCTTCCATTTTCCATATTACTCCGTTATGTCTCGTTTCGATTCATCAATTACGGTTATGTATGGCATTTAGTGGTTTCCCTTTTTTGAATTAGGGCTTCGGTTAGCTTAGACTTCATCGTCTTGAATGGAACCTCGTGTTGGGAATAAGTTTCGCCTGGGTCGGAAGATCGGCAGCGGCTCCTTTGGGGAGATCTATTTAGGTTTCTTTCTTTTTCCTTCGGTGATTTTTGTCCACTTTTTCGTAATTTCTCTCTGTTTTGATGATTTCTTTTTCTGGTTTGTGCAGGTACTAATATTCAAACTAATGAAGAGGTCGCAATTAAGCTTGTAAGTCTTCTTAATCAATTGGGTTTTGGATTTGTTCCATTTTCAGTAATTTTTTATTAATTTTTTAAAACATGCGTTGCCTTCGTTCGTTTCTCTGAAGTCTGGAATAGACGACAAATTGTGAGTTTTGCATATGCCTGCTAATTTCTGCTATGAATCAATCTGAATTATGAAATTGCTGTCTTGGAAAGATGGTTTCCTGCGCATGTGGTTGTGAAATTTGGTTCTGAGTTGTAGTTTTATCCGGCATTCTTAATGACCTCGTTGTATACTTGCATTCTAGATGTCTAGCATCTTCATCGAGCTTATTCCTGATTCCTTATTTCTTGGAGGGTGACATAGTGCTCTTAGAGGATGCATGTGAAAGACATTTGGCCGTTTAGAAAGCATTTTACTTAGAGCTTTGAAGAGACCCTAGGCTGGAAACAAAATTGTATATATAATATTAGAGTGAGGTTGTGATAGGCAATTGTTTAGCCAGCACAAAACTTTGTGAAATTGTATCACATGGATAGGTGAAATAATTATGCTAAGAATAGGTTGTATCCAATAATTACTATGCTCTGTGGATCGAGTACAATGTTAGATGAGCTAGAGCTGCTAGATTGATGGATATATGTACTTTAAAAGTACTAACATTTTCTTCAGCTACATATTTGCTTTTCCCTGCCTCTTCAAGTTTGCTGCACTATTTTGAAGGTTTTGGGTTGGGGATTGGATTGGAAACAGTGGCATACTAATATGGCTTAAAATTATGTCGTGGGAATTTTCTTTTGATAAGTTGTTAAATCAGTGTTTCAACTTGAGCTTCTAGTTTTGGAATTTGCATTTTCTTGAGTAGCCACTAAATTATTGCATTAGAGATGATTTACTTGTTCTTCCTTTCTGTTCCTTGCTGTGCTTTTAAATTAGGAAAATGTCAAGACAAAGCATCCTCAATTACTGTACGAGTCCAAGTTGTACAGAATTCTCCAGGGAGGAAGTAATGACCGTTCTTATATGAATTGCTTTATCTTTCTTTTGTTTGCACTTCCTGCAAGGAGGGCAGGAGTGCCTTCCCCCTGTAAATCTATCTCATTTATAATTTATGTTTAGTTGTAACTCAAGTCTGGTTATGGCAGCTGGAATTCCAAATGTCAGATGGTTTGGAGTGGAGGGAGATTACAATGTTTTAGTGATGGACCTGCTTGGGCCGAGTCTTGAAGATCTATTTAACTTCTGTAGTAGAAAGCTATCACTAAAGACTGTTCTCATGCTTGCTGATCAAATGGTAGGCCTTGGTAAACTTTGTAAACTTTCTGCATGCAAACATTTTCCCTTTTTTTTCTGTTTTTAAATTTTAAAATTTCTTTTAATGTTTTATCCCAGATCAACCGTGTTGAGTTCATTCATTCTAAGTCATTTTTACATCGGGATATCAAACCAGATAATTTTCTGATGGGGTTAGGAAGGCGTGCAAACCAGGTGGCCAATCTTGTTAAAATGCTGACTTTTGGATATATTGTATGTTCCTGTATGGAGGTATTTAGTGCAATGATGTGCAATGTAGGTTTATGCTATTGATTTTGGATTGGCTAAGAAATACAGAGATAGTTCAACCCATCAACACATTCCATACAGGTACGAAGGTTTAGTTGTTTTGCAATATATGTGCTACTTACCTAATTTGAATTACATTTATCCCATAGTAATTGTAACTTGTTGAATTATCATGCACTGAACAAGCTTCCAAAGGAAAAATTAAGATTAGGCAGGTTATGTTAGTATGAGTTTAATGAGAATATAATATCAAAGAAATTATAGGTTTGATACCAAAGTGTTGGTGCCGGAAATTTTCTTAAAACAATGGAGGTTAAGTCCTTACAACAACAACAACTAAGTCTTATTCTGCTAGGTGAGGTTGGCTACATAAATTACATGGCGGCATGAGCTTGGTCAAAACCCAAATTTAAGAAGTTGACTCCTTACAAGATTATAAAAATATAATCTCAGAAAAAGAAAGAAAATACCTGTGGAATTATGCAGAGAATAGGACTCCACCACAACACCAATACCCCAGCCAAGTTTCAATAATTGCCTCCCTCTTTCTCCTTCTGGCTTCACCTTCTTCTAGATCTGTTTGCACCCTCTGCATGAAATATTCTACAATTTCCTTTAAATGTCCACTCCCAACATTACCATAACTAAAACCCATCATTTGGTTGCACCTTTTTTGTTATATTTGCCCCACATCACAAGCGTGTTCTACATCTTCTTGAGTTTTAGTCTTCTAGAGTATTTTAGTTAAGGCATTGGTCTATCAGCATATCTTCTGGTGGTATTCATAGCACAATAGATATACCAATGATCTAAATGTTGCTGCTGTATTTCTGTGCATTCACTCTTGTATGACAAAAGCTCTGAAAGTTTTAACAATATTCTCGTTAAGCCACCTGAAGACACAATTCTGAATTTGCTTTTAAGTAGATTATGATATCAATATATCATAGATTATGACAAAAGCTCTTACATATACAAGATTTATGTCATTTGGGCATTTGAGACTCAGAAGTCATGTGTAAGGAGACACTTGTTGTGCAAAAGAATACTTTGTTGAGGTCTTGTCATAGATTATCCTAATACATTTGTGTAAAGAGAAATTCCATGCATTCTGAAATTATGGTCCTGACCTTGAATGAAAATCCTGTCTTTACACTTTCTTTTATAGTTTTATTCTAGTTTCTAGGCCCAAGTTATGATTTCTATTAATAATATCTCATATTTCAACAAATGTTTTAAAATGGTAGATTGCTGCTGCTCGGCTATCAATTTATCTTGCAATATGTGTAATCTATTCAATCATTAATACTGCAGGGAAAATAAGAATTTGACTGGAACTGCAAGATATGCTAGCATGAATACTCACCTTGGCATTGGTATGTGTTATTTCATGATTCTTTACTGACATTTGTATAATGAATGGTTATTTTTTGTTATCTAATAGATGCATGTTCCTACTTCTCTGTTGATTGATGCTTAGAGCAAAGCCGGAGAGATGATCTAGAGTCACTTGGTTATGTTTTAATGTACTTCCTAAGAGGAAGGTGATTATTTCTACCTACCCTACTTTGGTGTCTGCAACTACTGTATACTTTTTCTGATTTTCTTTGTCTTCGTAGTCTTCCTTGGCAGGGACTTAAAGCAGGAACAAAGAAACAGAAATATGAGAAAATCAGTGAGAAAAAGGTTTCTACCTCAATTGAAGTAAGTGAAATTATGAATCCTTTTTCTATCCATATACCATGTGCTCTTTTTCATACATTACACTGAGAATATATTGCTTATTCCAGGCCTTGTGTCGAGGTTATCCATCAGAATTTGCATCTTACTTCCATTACTGCCGCTCATTAAGGTTTGATGATAAGCCAGATTATGCTTACCTCAAAAGGATATTTCGTGACCTGTTCATTCGCGAAGGTTTGAAATTATTCTCATTTAGAAGGGACCCCTTTTGCCTCACTTCTTATGTTAATCTTTTATTTACTACCTTCTGATATTAGGACCGTGCTTTGAAATTGCTTTTCCTATTAAATTGGCATTTTGAACAGGATTCCAGTTTGATTATGTGTTTGACTGGACCATTTTGAAGTATCAGCAATCACAGCTAGCCACTCCCCCAGCACGGGCTATTGTAAGTTTTTTCTTTTTATTTCCCCTTTTGAGATCAGCTTATCACTGCTGAAGGATGGGACTCAGAGGCTTGCTTTTATTTAGGGCCCTAGTGCTGGAACCAGTTCTGGAATGCCACCAGCTGTTACTAGTGCTGATAGACCTACAGGTAGTTTATTCAAGTTCTCTTGTAGTGTGATAGGCCTTTATATTTTATATGTATGTACCTTTATCACATTGTTGTTCAGTAAAGCTTTTTCTAAAGTGTATGATTTTCTTTATATTCATGTAACCTCAATTTTCTAGCATACTCTGATGTGATCAATCTTTTCTTTCTGATATTTTCTTAATTTAAATAATATTATTTTCATTCTTTCTAGAGAAATTGAATGAATTTTAGCTACCTTGTATATCCCATTATTGCTTTGTTATTTACCTTCAGTTTGTTTTTCAAACTACCAATTGATATAGGTTTTGCAAAAGCACATCTCTTGGAATTTTTTACCTAAGTTTAAATGGTATCTTGTTAGTTATTGATCTGCCTGGTGTTTTTCTGTTTCCTATCTCAGGAGGGGAAGAAGGACGACCTCCTGCTTTGGTTTCAGTGGATTCCTCAAGGCGCAGAATGTCAGGGCCCATTTTAAATACTGTAAGTTTCTCAAAGCAGAAAAATTTAGTCACCAACAACTCTGTTATTAAGGATGTTGTTCTGAGTTCTTTAGAAGGCATGGTTGCGTGGTTCTTTATACAAAATCAGATCATTGTTATGGATCTGTTAACTGATTCTGATTCTGAATGTGATGTGATGTGATGCGATGGTATGTGAAATCAAAATTAGCTTTGCATTCAAACTCAATAAATGCCTCATCTGTGATCATGCAGTTATCAAGTGCCAATGTTTTGGGTCAGTCAAGTGGATCATCAAGGCGGGTTGCTGTTTCTAGTAGCCGTGATGCATTTGTTGGTGCTGAGTCAGATGTTCGTACTCGTGCTGCTGAGGCTAGCCCTGGAGCAGCACACAGAGGTTTGAGTGGACAAAGAAGTTCACCAATTGGATCTTCTGATCCCAAGAGAGTAGTTTCATCTGCAAGAAATGCTTCTCATGTAAAAAATTATGACACTGCACTTAGGGGCATGGAGGGCTTGCAGTTAGAGAATGATGAGAGGGCTCATTATTAATTTCTCACCTTCTCACCTAGTGAATTTGTGAGTTGATAGGCACTCAAAGTTGCTTATGTTACTGAGTTGAGCTGTGAGGAAATTTGGATCTGAACATGAAATTCTGGGTTTGTATTCTTAACTCATCTGCTCAAACCGATGAAGCTGAGAAGCTGAAATAATTTGAGTTTAAACCAGGGATTGTGCTTGCTGTAAAGCTCAGGTTTAATTGGCACTCTTCGCCTCTGGCTGGAACTCCTATGTTTTATAAGATCTTTTCCTGTGAGTTATTATATTGGTTTACCAGACGTTTACAGTTTCACGTGGACCGTAAATGTCAAAACTATCAAATACCAGCAAAAATGTAATTAGTCATTGTACTCTTGTTGGATAAGCTTCCCTTAGTTTCCACGGTGTAAGTGTCTGGAAATTATTTTGGTATTAGGAATTTGGAATGTTCAACCTTGTGAGTTCCCTATCAAAGCTGAAATCAACAGTATCTCTAGTTTTTCCTTGTTATACGTCACAATAAACTTGTTTGCATTTTATTTCGATCTTTGAAAATGTTTTCATTAAATTGGGTTGATCGTAGTCCCATTCATTTGTGGTAGTTTTTGTACTTATATTTGCTCGTTGATGGAACAAGACGTGCTTAGCCTATTAATTTTCTTTGTTTATGCATTTTTGTCCGTCTGAATTTAATACCCGAATTAAAATCTGATCAAACGTAGTTAGTTAGTAAGATGTTACTCATTTGCAGTGGGACAACGTTTATCTGCATTACTTGGTCATCTAGCGATTCTTTAGATTTGGTGAAGAAAATTATATGTATATAATGTTGATTTACTTGCAATTTGTCTGTTATTTGGTAACGTAGACGCAAGCGTTTAAGAATTCATGGTCCTTGCTGTATTGGCGCTAGCCAATTGAATTTCGCTATGCGTATGCTTAACCCATAACTTGTATCCATCCATTGACCTGTAATTAAAATATGATTTTTGTAAACTAACTGGCATTTTCATTTTTCAAACATGTTAATTGCTGTGTCATAAACTTCAACCGCTTCCTTTTGACTTTGGAGTCGATATTCTCAACCACAACTAAAAAGGGTTGTCATAAAATCACTTGAATTGGTCATGTAGAAATGGGGGTCGGCAATTTTTCTAAAAGCACAGAACCATTCTAAACTAACTGTTTATCTCATGGCGCAAAATACATAGTACTTGAAACTCCTGCGACTCGTCACTCAAAACAGTATAGTTTTGGATAATAATCGCAAAGGATTGTCAAGAATTCATATACACGTTGAAATAATTATCAGAAAGACAATAACCTAACAACGCAAGGCGTTATAATAGTATTTGCCATGTATGTAATGCAATCTAGAACATGCAATTCTTAAAACCCAACGCAGCTAGCAAACTTGGCAAATCATGTCACCCAGATATGGGTAATTTCTCAAGAAAATAAATATACACACGAAATACTTTTGCTTAAATTATCAAACTTGGAAGAATCATTTGAGTATGGAAAATTCCTTGTTCCTGAAAAACTGCAACATAAGACTCCATTAGGCATAAAAATCACTTCAATGCCAAATCATAATCATCTGCCAAAATTTGCCTCTAGGCTGTAGTGATCTAAAGGGTTGTCAGCAACATGTTACTCCAAATACAATTGCTCCCTCAATGCATCATTTCAACCAACAGTGACTCGAATTTCTTTCCCTATACTTAAGACATCTTGGAGACGTCTTAACAAAATGTTAGCTCATAGAGCAGCATGCAGCATCCAAACGTTTCTTCCTAACCCGTATCATTCTTATCATGCAGAAAAGGAAAAAAGGATGTCCTTTGCGGACAGCGAAACTCGAGCAATTCTAAAGGAAAATTACATCAAAGAGGCTTCCCCGCCTTCCACTTCAAAAGTTTATCAATTTTTGGATTACAGAATCTAGATAATGCAAAGATAACTGGGGGAAGAGTGGAATCGATTAAAGTAATGAGTATTGAACATGCATGCACTAGTTCCTGTCCAAATTACTAATACAAAAGTCAGTATAGAACTAGAAGGAAGTGAATCACCAGGGTTAGAAAAGTAAGTTGCAACAATATATTTGGACGAGGAAGCAAGCAAAGGTGATTACACTTTACAGAAACCAAAATGAGCACATGAATCACGATTTCTCTTCCATATTACATTCTTTATGGGTACTTCCAGCAACGGAAATAAACACTAACCGGCAAATAAACAAAGGCAAATAATTATTCTTATATATATATATATATAAGACACTCAGCTGAATGATGCTGATTTTAATAAGAGATTCAAGAACAGTAGCCGCCTCCAAGAAGAAGCTAAAAAATAGTTAATTACCAGCCGTAGACAACTCTATTGCACTTGTCCTTGAGCCACCTAAAACTCTTCCTCAGAGACCCTTTTAGCTTACCTTCAACAGCATAAACCTTGTAACTAGCAACCCTCTTTTTCCTTTGCAACTCAGGATCACTAAAGCTCCAGCTTTTTGAGGTGGAACCATTTGTGGACTTTCCTTTCTTGAACTTTGCATCATTTCCTATATGGGTTTGTGTTGGGTGGACAGAGGAAGCATAGGACGCACTGTAGCAACGGAGATCTTGCATGCCATGGACACCACCACCTCCACCTCCACCTCCAGTGTAGGTTTCAATCTGCATCCTTCCATCACCGTACGATTTGGATCTGAAGTCTTCCATTTTTGCAAGTGGGAACACCCCCACCCACCCTCTTCTCAAGACTGAAGCTTTTTACAAAAGGTGTGTTTTCTTTTTCTCGTGTAGCTAACAGCTTACCATGTTTTTCACCGATGAATATCTCATTTTCTTAATCGACAATGTGACTGTGTCTGTTTTGGAGGGGCGCTGACTACAATGCTTTTGCGTCGGTGGTAATTATTTTTACGAATAAAATAATGGGTTTTATTGAGCGTGGAGGAAGATACCAATCAAACTGGGCCACGCAACATGTGCACGTGACATGCACGCCGTCGTTAAATTGGACCCTTGGGTCCTCCGATTTGGATCATGTGCTCTTGCTTCTGCTAGTTGATTGGATAGCCCCTTTCGTTTCAGAAAAAATAAATTTATATAAATGAGAGAAAAATAGATGATGATAATATGATAAAAGGTGAAAAGAAAAAATATATTGTATGTTACCATGAAGTTTTATTGTATGAATATCGTGTTATTATTTAAGATTTAATAAGGTATCATTACTTCTCAGTTTATGGCTCGACCTCTCTAACACCTTATAGCTGATCAAATAATCACTAACCGGGCAGTAAAACTTCACTTTGTCTCTCTCTGTTTTAAGTTTTTGCCTGTGTTGTACTTATTCAGGAGTTTATTATTAATATTTTTATAGTTAACCTTTGTTAAATGTTGTTAATCAATTAACCATAATAAATATTAACGACAAATAATTCACTAATTTATAGGGTGCATATTTTTAATTAAAAATGATACCAGTGACCTTTGGGAAGTGACACATTTTCAATTGGTAAAATTAGATCTGCATAAAACCATAAAACTAATTTTTGATGGAAATTAGACAAAGAACTCTTGCAAGTTAGTGTAGTTATCTGCTACAACCAAGGTATTCCTTTTCAACATTCCAAGCACCCCTCATTTATTAAGTTTAACATGCTAGTGCAGCACCAAAAAATGCCATATTAAAAGACATCGTCACTTGAAGATTAGGAATTCTATAATATATATTGAGCACAAAATATTTACATCTATCCCTCTAATAAATAACATTAAACAGAAATCAGTTACAGAGTTCCTTGGAGTGCCAGTGCTTTGATCTCAAAATTGCATATATTGATACAATTGCCAGAGGAGAGTTGTTAAGTACATGAGACTCGCGAACTGTCAAATCAGGTGGAAATCCTTCAGAGCAGCCACTGTCATGACTCATGGTAGATGAAAGTCCCCGTAGAAAACAATATTGACCAGCATAATCACATCAATTATATCCTCTGAAAAATTAAAATCTAATGCTAGCTCTGGTCAAGTTTGCTTTTCCTATTCATCAAGTCATGGTAGTATAGCAGCACGCACATAGGTTGACCAAGAATACTGAATATGAACCAAAAAATCATATTTCCGACCTGGAATGAAGAAAATTACAAATTAAAGAACCAATGTATCAAATTCAATATGATGGAGTTATAAGATACATTATTAACGACATGTTTAGATAGCAGACGTACCATTGAGTTTCTGAATTTATTTTGCAGATAATTGGTGATCAAGACCAAAGGAACCTAGAAAGAAGGCATTCATTATCATGTCAACTGAACCAAAAATATAGATGATATCATAATCATCAACTACTCCAAAGTAACATGTCACCAATTCATTAGAGAATATTTCTTTCGTTGGGCCATAAAAAAAAAGGAAAAAAAAAACTTCCCTTTTTCTTTCATTATTGGCTAGCCTTCACCTTCTTCGTAGGGACAAGGGGAGAAGTTTGGTTGCTTGGAAATTTGTGTTAATTTTACTATAATATGTGCTAGTTTAGTAATAGCAGAGGGGGAAACCGAAGCATAATATGGTAATTTGATTTTACCTGAAACATAATTCCACAAAAAGCCCAAAATTTGAATATGTGGCAAGGAACAGCAATGCACAGCTGCACTCAGTTGAAATATAAATCATGAGAAAATTTGTGAATCTGTCTTTGGCAATAAAATTATCAAATTATTCATAATTGCAGATGTACATTTTTTTAAGAGGAACAAATGACAGGTTTCATTGAATACATAATTACGTGTGCAAAAAAATTACTCATGGCTAAAGAAAGCATCCTTTTAAGTAAATCAAGGGAAATTTTGGTGCTAAAATCAATATTTTAATAACAAATGTAGAAACTAGAAAATGTAACAGTCCATTAGAATTGCCATGTCAATCCATTTTCAGATATGCAAATTCTAGCATCTACACATGCCACACTACAGGTTCCTAGGTAGTTGATATTATGGTAGCTAGCAGCTTAAGGCTAAGGTTTTCAAGCCCCCTTGAGGTTGTAGATAGTTCAAAAACATGTAATGTCTTATACTCATTTCTACCAAATCAGTCTCCACTTTGTATCTATTTTTCAATCCTCTCCCAGAGTCCCAATCTGCTGAAGGGAAATGGGGAGAAAGAATACTCCAAGAATAAATTAAGGCAAGTTTCTTCCTGACTGCATTCAGTGTAGCATGCTGACAACGACAAGCGCTCAAGCAGAACAATCATTATGACATGATACCATAAGAGGAAATGAGATATAGAGAGAGATAAACAACAAACCTCATGGAACAACGCAGAAACCAGGAAGACGATTAAAAGAGCAACACCCTGTACAGCAAATAAAATCAAAATTATAAATATATCTAGAACTCTAAAAAAATAAGAGACCAATAATGTTTGATGAAAGAACTAATAAAAATGTGAGCCACTGACGAAAATCACAAATTTTATCATACAATATACTTTTTAAAATATAAACAAATCCCGTCAGTATAATTACAAATCTATAAATGTTCAATTTATCTAAAATTTAATATATATGGTTATCAAGATAAATATTACATGGTTCATGGTTGGGTTGATGAAATTCAATATTTAGAAAAAATTATCAAATGGAATAGGTATTCAAGACTTCTTGCAATATGTGATTCCTTCTCTCTCTCTCTCTCTTGCACACGCATGTATATGTATATTGATAAGTTTTACAAACCTATTTTTTTAATAGGATAAACATAAGATGTTCATTTCAGTTAAAAGATCATTTTACTGGCAACCTGAGACGATAAGCAAAGGCAGACAACATCCTAAAAGGTGTTTAGAATTAATCAGCTCAAATCCATTCATCAAAAAAGGAGGTGGATGGATTACCTTCGGTATACCAATCCTTAAACATGGAAAATACAGGTGGCGGATCATCCATTTGTGAACAGGCTGCAATTTAAAAAAATCCACTCAGTTGTATACAAATGATTTTGAACTACACATGGAGATAAATAATCAATGATATGCTCTGATGGGTGGTTTTAGAAACCATTATTCAGCATCAGATGGAAAGCTAAGCATAATAGATGGCAAAAAACTATAACTTCTCATTCTTCCTTTTGTCAAGATAGTCTCTGAGTTGTCACTCAATCATCATTATACACTAGTGGGATAATTATATCATGTATATATAAATGTTCACATGAATTTCATCCCCACAAAAGACCTGCTAACATTCATCAAAATTAAGTTTGAAAAAGAGACATACCATATTCCACATCCTCCAATACTGATGGCAGCAGTAGCAGCAGCACAAATATATAGAGACACAAAGGCAACAAGTCACAAATCCTCTCTATGAATGATTGAAAGGACTCCAAGTAAACAACTAATATCAGGATCAAGAACTTACATCTTCAACAGTTTTAGCATTCCACCAATCCTTGTAGAATTCACGGTCGCCAAATCGAAGAAGCTCTGCCAGTATATTTAACCTACATTGCAACAGACACCCCAAGGATAAGCTGCCTCAGATATTAACCAAATCTTAAAAAATCAAAGCTGAACTTTTTTCTAATATTCACAAATAAGACACGCAGATCAGCACTCATGCATGCACAAATAGATCTAGTATTTTTTAAAGAATAATTTTATTAAAGAGAAGAAAAGGAAAAAGGGCATTGATGATGAATAAAATATGTTCATTGGCCACAGGAAAATTACACAAATTCATCAATAAAATAAAGCTCTTAAATTCTTTTGTGCATCAATAGTCTCTACATAAAAAATAAGGCTGTAACTTAACCAATAGCCACTACATGCACACCTCTAAATCAGCTAGATCTTTGCATCAATGATGCAGTTACAGTAGAGGGTGTTTAGGAAGGTGGATATCACTTCATGGATGGTTTGAAGATTAATCAATTACAAACAGACTTATAATGGCATCACCATCAGAAAATTGCCAGGATACAAAATTTGAGGCTTTAACTAACACAAGAAACTAGAGCTACAATTATTCAATTTATAGCAATTGAGAATAATTTCACACTAATATCTTATAAAATACACACACACACATACATGTTGAACCAAACAAGAGGTGGAATACCAAAGGTGGAAAAAGCAATAGAACATGCAGAGCCACACATATAAGTTTGGAACAGAAAGCTTCAGAACTCTCTCAATGGCATAAAGAAGATATCCCTTCAAAGGATGCTGTGAATTTTGTACAATAGGATTAATGTACTGCAAAATTACAAAGTCAAAACAATTTTAGAATACTTGTATGATTGGTGAAATAAACTAAAAAAAATGCACAAAAAGAAAATAAAGGTAGAAATGAACACAATTGATTAACGGGTACTGCTTACTTGCTCTATTATAAATCCCATAACTCCTGTAAATATTATCAGCTTGACAAGTTGACGGACCACCCAACCCTTTCGAATGTATGGTGTTCGAGGATAGTTTGTCTGAAACAGTAGTTCATAACACAAAACATGCACATAAAAAAGTGAGAAATTATACTCTGGAAAAAAAACAAACAAATTCAATTCTTGTAGAGATACTTTATGCAGGAAAATAAGCAAACAAATGAACTGTAGAAACCTGCTTAGACTATCAAGCAAAATTCTGAAACTTAGGATAAACACTAAAATTAATAGATGTCATCATCAGTAATCCAGAATTCTCACTAAGTGCCAGAGATGTATGTTACATATAAATTTTCATGCCAGCAAGTAATGAAATACCAGTCCCTAAAAAGATTCTTAGCTTCTAGGCATAATAATGAGAAGCAAGCACCAGGATAGAACACAACTGGGTCAGCTTCCTTCCCCCTCCCCCCTCTCTCAAAAAGCAAGATTGAGGAAGAGACTAACAGATTGTGGCTACAAACTAGCAGATTATAGGATGCAACAGGAAAATATGATGGGAATTTTGTAAAAATGGGAAGTACAGGAGGAGTTAGGGAAAGAATTTAGGGATTTCTGCTATAGATTTCGTTAGACAATATTTGATGCTACAAAATGTTAGGTTTGAAAGGGTGTACCAAGAAAATAAAATAGAGTATTTCAACATAGGTGTGTGAGGTCAAGTGGCCAATGTTTGAAGATGGAAAGGAAAGATAGGATAATAAATGGAGACATATGCCGAAAGATAATTAAAGTAATATGTGTGCAAGTGTCAGGAGTGGGATGGTTAGAGTAATTAGTTTGATAGTGGGGGGGAGAAGGAATCATTCAGGTTTGTTGAGATTGGTAAAAGTTGAGCAATATATAGGAGGATATTGGGGCAGTGGGTGGGAATCATTCAGATTTCTTCGCATTTGTAAACTAAGCATTTGCTCTGTTGTGAAAGGGATGAAATCAGTGGAAAAGAACTATCTCCTTTTCTTTGTTGTTATTCACAATTCAATACAATTAGCATTCTTTTATCATATTCTGTTTCTGGGTTGCTAACAGCATCCCTGATTATAGACTAACTAAAAATCTCAGACATAATCCACATCAAAGATATATGGGCAAGTTAGTCCACATGATTGTGCCTATAAGCATTGTGATGGGAGAAAAACGAATGAAAATGTCAAACAAAATAGGTGAATCTAAATGAGGCAATAACGGAAAATAAAAAGAAATTGCTTCAAAAAATTAACTAAACCACTTGAAAGTACTGCTACCTGGTAACATAATGTAGGAGCAACCATGAAGTACACCAAGCTCTTGAAGCTCACATTGTAAGGATAGTCCACATTCACAGTATTGGGCAATGCTTCTCCCTATAATGCAGGAAACATGTTTGAATAACGGGGATAACAAATTGTTTATCTATCACATATTTACACATATGAAGAGATAATCACCCAGACACATGGAAGTAATGCAGGGGAAAACAGGGTGGAAGTAATTTGAATGAAGATGAAATAAAACTGTACTTTAGCACATGGAAGTTTTAAGAGAACATGATCCATAGGCTACAGCTTAGTCAAGCAGGATGCTCCTGTTTAAAAACTAATCATCACATACATTGTACAACATATTGTCATCCTTAAAGTATGAATGATACAAATAAGCGCAAATGACATTATGCAATGGTTATAGGTATTTCTGTTTCAAGAGTTGGATCAACAGTTAAAATTAAAGCCATGAAACAAGTAGCTGGGAAATTAAAATTGAAATTAGGGAATTAGAAGCTATTGCACAATTTGTGTCTGATCTTGATAAAGCTACTCAAAATCAATTGGCAAAGAGGTCAATGATTGCATGAGTTGCTTAAATACTGACTTACAAATGGTACTTAAAATATTACCTTTTCAATTGATTTGGCAAGTGCTCTCATATCATAGTTTGTATGTGCATAAGACACCAATTTTAACCATACAATGCAAGCAAATAGCATTAACGTGACACCTGACAGAAAAGCAGAATCACACCTGCAAAGAAATGGTACAAGTTAGCAATCATCTTTTTGGCATATATCTATGAAATGACTAAGCATATACAACTGTAAAATTATTTTATCCCTCAGTAGCCATCATTATTACTAAAGCTATCTGTGAATAATTTGCAAGACAACTCAATCAGGTTCAAAGTTCACCCTTGGGCTCTAAATCTCTTCTCAAATAATAATAATAATAATATATATTGATATATATTTTTTAAAATTTCAATGCAGGATAATGACAAATTTTTATAATTATAACATGGTTGTTAAACTCACGTTTTAACATGTAAGCTCATGAGTTTACAATCCCAAGCAAGGAAATAGTGTCAAATTGCATGTAAACTTATTTTTAGGTAAACATTAATGAACTCGCTACCCGATTCAACAAGTTTAACAAAAGAAAAGGAAAATCACATTTTTCTCACCAACATGACACTCTTTGGAATTAAGGCACCGCTTTTCTTCCCTCTACACAAGTTGCAAAACACCACATTTGGAATAAGGGCAACAAATAATGTTGTCGTTGTATGATTTGGCTATTTAAGTATGCTCTAAGTTTGTTATGGTAGCTTTTTAAATATTATTTTTGCATGATATAGACTCTTAGGAGTTTATAGATGTTATGAGTTCACAGCAAACTCAGTGTTTGACAACCTTGATTATAACACCATTATCAATTTAAAGTAATATTCTATTAGCAAATTCTTCTAAAATAGACACACAAGCAACCACAAAAGTCAAAACAAAAAGGTATCTGGTATAAAATTTGAAGAATATACACAAAAGCATTAAACTGACCTGAGAATTACTAAAATAGGATAGCAAAGTGCAGCAGAAGTAATGATTATATGAAGTAGAACAACAACCTGCGATATTAAAGTCAATATAATATTATCATGTATGTAAATATTGAAGATTATATGGTTGAGCAAATGGCACACCACAATTGACCATATTCCAAAACTATTTTAGGTTATGCAGTGAACAAGGCTATAATGTTGTTACAGAACACTTTTTCCTTGAACAAGGCTTTAATGTTGTTACAGATCACTTTTTCCTTGAGCAATCTAATAGAAAACTCATTCAGCCGGATCACTTACAGGTTCAGAAAAATATTTTTGTTGTGCCAACTTTTCCACTATAAAGGCAGCAAAAGGAAATACAGCAAGAGTAAGACTGCAAGCAAAGCACAACCACTTACTGTTAAATAGCATCTTAAGAAACAATTCTCAAAAGAATTACAAAACAACTAGTTTATCCTCAAGGGACTTCATCACGCTTTTTACCAACACATGAAGAGGGGCCAGTCTAGCAACGATTTTGGACTAAACCAAAATCCATACTTGATCAACAAACCGTACTGCAGGTCAAACAGAACACATATTCAGAATCGTCAAAATTAAGGGCATAATTGTTGCAGGTGAATGCACAATTAAACATGGAAGAGGCAAACCTTCATTAAATTCTCGATGATAAGTCGGCTATTAACGGCAACAAGCACTACTATACAGAGATTGAAGAGGCCCGCGTGACTCTGCAGCTGATTGAATAATTAGTACACAAATACAATTACATAGTCAGCACTGCACACCTATTTATAACCACACTCCCACCCCCCATCGCATTCAATTCATAACATAAAATAAAAAACCAAGTTCTACTAACTAGCGCATACTTATTAACGTTCCAGTTTCAACGAGTTTAAGACTATAATTCGCTTGCATTCACGGTTCATGTATTCAACTTTTTATTAGACAGAACGGGAATGAAACGAAGCGGTTCGGTTCAGTTAAGTTCTAATTAGTTCCACAAATTAACGGCGAAAACCTGACGGAAAATGTTGTCGGAGCTAAGCGGACTTTCCTTCACTCTGCGATGAGCAGGAACGGAAGCGCGGTACACGAATTTGAGAGCCGAAACATCAGGCACTTGTCTTTGCTCTGCTTCTCGATTGCCAACGGGGAGTTGCTCGCTGCTGATGGAGTCGTCGGAGCCGGAATCCTTGACCAACTCCTCGCCGGAACTCTCGCCTTCGACCGTCGCAGAGGAGTGGAAGAGGCCATCGGCGGCGGAGGCGCTGGTCCTTCGGCGCACGGAAGAGTGGTTGAGACCATTGGTGACACTTTGAGGCTCACCAGAAATCGCCATCGGAGTAGAAAAGCGAACGACTCTTACTCTGCCGTATCTCCACAAAACAGTTTTATTACTATTCTTTAATAACAATATAAAAAGGAAAGAACGAATAACAATGAAAATTGATTTAGTAATTTATTGAAAGTAGGGAGAAAGAGGAAGATGGTAAGTGTTGCGGTGGTGTTGTGTTCATGCACGAAGACAATGAGAGAGTGAGATAATGGAATCTGATTCGTATAAATGAAGAAAAGCGGTGGTGGAACCCTAGGCCTGGCCCATTCCTAGTACATTAACAATATTTTATACGTTTGCAAAAGAAAATTAGGGTAATTAACGAAACTGCAAAAGGGAACGGTGGTGAATGGAGACAGAGGAAGAGAAACCCACATCACATCGTGTTCTTCAAGTTGACACGTAACGTAAGCGATCGTAACTTCATTTCTTAATCGCTGGTACTAAGTAAGTAAATTCGTCGACACGTCTTCGTCTTCCAATTCTCATTCGGGTCGGTTCCATTTTGTTTCATTCCTCTACGCTAGATTCCCTCTCCTTCTTCTTCATTTCTCTTACTTTGACTAATGTTCATCCTCGTTCTTCCTTAATCTACTCATTTTTCTAATTAATTACTCTTCTCGCGTTGACGTAATATGACTTCACAATTATTCAACGTCAGGGTTAAATAGGATTTGTCATTATATTAAGGAATTCTATAATTATTTGTTCCAATATTTGGTTAAATCACGTGATTAAAGTTTAGTTTGGATGTATATTAATACGTGCTAAAATTGAATATTTTTTTGTATGTGTTTCATTTATAATTTTAAAAAAGAAATACTATAGTTGTTTTTTAAATCTCAAATTTACCGTTACATTTTTATGTACATTATTTTAATATTACTGTGTATTAATATATAATGTTGTGTTTATAAATATGATATATAATTAATTTTATGAAAAATTTTATATTAATGTTAACAATATAGTTAAATATTTTATTCATTGATTATAATATATTATTAGATGATTATTTTTATATTAATAAAAAATATTATTAAAAACATAATTATGATAAAGTTAATATATAAAAATAGATACTAATTATGGTTTAAGTTGAATTTGATGGGGAAAAAAAAATACCAAACTAACCCAACTTGAGTGTGAATAAATTTTCATGAGCTGAAACGCAATTCTTCTCTTTTCCTTCATTTACTCTAATCAACGAAATAGTATAAAATTATAACTCTCTTCTTTTACAGACTCTTTCTGTCCATTTGTTCTCTACTCATTATGTTCTCCCAAATCAAACAAAGCACATGTCTTCAAACTCAGCTTTTGACAAAAGATAAAAGCAACGGAAATAACAGTGACCAAAATAGAAATTGAAAATTTTCTAAAGTATATAATATAACTTGTTTTCTTTTACCGATTGTTTCTGCCCATTTGAAACAAAGCATTGCATGTCTCAAAACTTAGCTTTTGAGAAAAGATACTGGGAACGGAAATAACAGCTACCAAAATGAAAAATGATACTATTTTACAAGTAAAACTAATATAAAGTTGCTGAGGGAGAGGAAAACAATTAATTGCTCCGTCAACCATCAGTGTTTCTATCATGTTTCAACTGCAACCACATATGGTACCAACTGCCCAACTGTAAAAAAGAATCTCCAAATTGATAAATAAACAAGGTATGCGTTAATGTTTTTCATATCACGGAAGCTAAAACAGCATAAAAAGGGCAACTTAACGTAGAAAAGTGATGGAGGAAATGTTTTCTTGGCTTGCAATTGTTGCCGCCACCTCCATCAATGGAACATCAATCAGTATAACAACTCTTTTTCAATCGGGAAAGCAGATAGGTTCATATCGCCCATATTATTTAATAACATAATATGATTATGTTAAAAAATATATATAATTTTTATTAAATTTATTAATTAGATTTATAATTGATCAAAGTAAGTTTGCACTCAATAAAAATATTTTTTCTCTTTACTTATTATATAATTATATCACATTATTTATCAAAATGGGAAGATTTAAATTCTCTTTAAATTAACAAAATAATATAAATTAATATTTGGATTGATTCAAATAATTGAAAATTAAAGCAAACTAACATGAAATGACAGTAGTTGTCATTTCGTTTATGATTATTTTTCTTTTCCCTTGCATGAATGATGAAATGAAATTTAAACTTTGTTTAGAATTAATGTAAAGCCCACCGTAATTTTAATCTTTCCGATTTGAAGACAAAAAGATGAAAAGAAGAGGGAGTTTTGTCATAATAATCAAACTGTTATTTTATTTTATTAGAAGAATAAGAAAATTATTTAATATAATTATTTATATTTTTCTATCCAACCAAACAAGTAAAGAAAAAAAGTTCAATTCATTTCCTTTTTATTTAATATAATAAACCCT
Organism: Abrus precatorius; assembly: GCF_003935025.1. NCBI lineage: Eukaryota > Viridiplantae > Streptophyta > Magnoliopsida > Fabales > Fabaceae > Abrus > Abrus precatorius. Next base: position 32,277,207 of record NW_020874428.1, on the reverse strand, counting down.
TTACTCTGTTCTAAAAAATAAAATAGTTTTAAATTATATCATAATAATTTTATTTTATTCAATTCCATTTCGTCTCAATCCACATTTTCATTTTATCATCAAGGATCTTACTAACTAGTGTCTTTAAGATAGTGATTAAAGAACTAATAAATAATTTTTTTTAATTAAAATTTATGTTTAAATGAATTAAAAAATACATGAAAATGAATATATTTTTAATTCCTTAACTAGTGTTCTAATATCTTAAATACAAAGGTTAGCATTTTTCTATCATTAAAAATCAAACAATCGGACGTTTACACGTCTCAAAACATGAAACGTGGAAGTAAACGATCACCCGTCCCGAAGCATGAAACGAAGAATTTATTCCATTCGCATTCAATGTCCATGCGTGTTCTTTTGAACTGATAACCAAGGCTTTGCTTGTACATTTACCAAAAACTCAGGACACCTAGAATCGAAAAAAATAATTGTTCTCATTAAATGTGCTTTGTAATTCATGCACATTTAATCTAAACCGTAGATAATGTATTATTTCATGCTCCACTTGATCAACGTAGTCCCAAAAGGGCTCCAAACATACTCCAAATGTTTTAAATTAAAGCACATGATCAAATGTAAAAAAAGCCTTCATCTCAAACGCCACACTTCAGCCATAGCATTAGTTCCAAATAAAAATAAAAATACATGAATGCATTTGACGTAAAGTAATCAAACGTAAAACAGAAAATTTGAGTCCTAAAATGTGCAGCGACAGTACCAATTTGGCCAATAATGGGATTCCACATAGCAAGTAGTTAACACTTGGATATTCAGACAACTGACAATTTAAATTAAATTACTAAGCCTATTAAACAAGGTTTTAAGAGCGGAAATACAACCAAAGAAAGGAAAAAGGGGGGGGGGGGGAGAAGAGGGGGAGAAACATTACATAACACTTCCCAAACGCAGATTAATGTCATCTAGTAAGATGGAGGACAAAATCTCATCAGAGGAGCTCAGCAACATTTGATGGCAGCTCCTCGACTACCACGTTGTAAAACTTCTGGATGTCAAACAGCATTTTTTCATCGTCCTTCGTGACAAAGTTGATGGCAACACCTTTCCTGCCAAACCTCCCACTTCGACCAATGCGATGAAGATAGTTCTCAGGCTGTGTAGGGAGATCATAATTTATAACTAGAGACACTTGTTGGACATCAATACCACGAGCCAAAAGATCAGTAGTTATTAAAACACGGGAAGACCCAGAACGGAATTCACGCATAATAATGTCCCTGGTATTCTGGTCCATGTCTCCATGGGTTGCAGAGACAGTGTGGTCTCGGCTTCTCATTTTGTCAGTCAACCAATCGACTTTCCTTCTGGTGTTTACAAAAATGACACTCTGAGTGATAGCTAATGTCTCATAAAGATCACAGAGTGTGTCCAGCTTCCATTCCTCTCTCTCAACGTTGACATAAAACTGCTTAATACCTTCCAAAGTGAGCTCATCACGTTTCACAAGGATCCTCACAGGTTTGTTCATAAACTTCCTTGTGATCTCAAGGGCCTCAGGAGGCATGGTAGCAGAGAAAACTCCCACTTGAATTTTAGATGGCAGCAGCTGAAATATATCGTAGATCTGATAACAATAAAACCAAGGTTAAAGCAGGCAGTTATACATACATCAATTATTTTAGCACTAAAAACCCAATAGGAACAAGAAATATACACATGAACAGAGAGTTGAAAGTATAAATATTTTAATGATAACAGAAAGAAAATAAAAGAGTTGACATGGATGAGTTTACACATCAATATACAAAAAAACTAAAAAGACAACTGTGGGAAGAAGACAAAAACAGCAAAAAAGTCAATAATATAAAAGTGAAAAAGGACTGAGTGAGTTGTGGACAAGAAAGTACCTGATCTTTAAAACCTCGGGAAAGCATTTCATCAGCCTCATCCAATACAAACATCTTGATGTAATCTGGCTGAAGTGACTGCCTGCGCAGCATATCAAACACACGACCTGGAGTACCAACCACAACATGAACACCACTGGATAGAATGCGTTGGTCTTCACGAACACTAGTACCTCCCACACAAGCATGAACCTTGACACCAAGATAATCACCAAGCGCCCGCATAACTTTCTCAATCTGCTGAGCAAGCTCACGAGTTGGTGCCAAAACCAAGGCCTGGCATTGTGTCAAACTGTAGTCAAGTTGCTGCAGAATACCAGAGCAAAAAGTTGCTGTCTTTCCAGTTCCAGACTGTGCCTGTTGAATAACATCAAGTCCCTTGCAGAAGGGAACTATTCCCCTTTGCTGAATGGCCGATGGCTTTTCAAAACCTAAAGCAATAATCATACAGAGTTTAAAAATCAAAACATTTACCATAAATCAGAAACAGTACAGGACAACAAACACCATTTTTAAAACAATACAGAAGAGTATGGCAAATCCCATGTCTAGTGCTATGCTTACACTAATTAAATTTTGAACAATTCAAAAACATAAGAATTGAAGGCACAACAATGAAAATAAAACTTAAATGGACATCACTAGGAAACCTAAAAGAACATTAAATTTACCATATGCATAAATGCCTCTCAGAAGATTCTCCTGCAAACCCATAGCGTCAAAACTATCATAAACCTCATCATAAGATGTGAAGAATTCCTGTCCATCAGATGTAAGCCTGAAAAAAAAAATCCATCAAAATGAAACAGATAACGTTAACATATTCAATTGCAACCATATATCCAAAAGCAAACGAAAATATTGACAACAATTTCAGTAATAATAAAGAAGACCTTAAAATAAAAATCAGATTAAAACAATAATCCTTACAAGTCGCTCATTTTGGCGTCATATTGACGACCATCGAACTGTGAACCCTCAGCTGCAAGTCCTGCCATGACTGCAACGGAAATAGAATATTAAAAGTTCAATTCAATATAGTCTCAAAAAAATAACAGCTCACAAAAATAAACCATACAGAGGAATAGAAGTGAGCAAGGCATAGACATCTACTATTTATTTACCAAATAAAACGCAGTTTTATAATAATGAAAAACAACGGAAAATAGAAGATGGAACAGAAAGAGGACCTAGAGAATGATGACGGAGCAAAGATTGGGTGAACGGAGTAGGGTTAGGGTTTCCCAAACTCCTCGGATCTACGCCGCGGAGTCGAGGAAAGGAAGAGCGTTGTGGCGATGGTGAATGAAGTGAGTGAGTGTCAAGTGATAAATGAAACGAGGGTTCCTAGGTGTGTTGCGGGACTGTACTCTTTTTTTCTCCCTATTTTGCCCCCAGTCAATGCCCATGGTCAAACTCTCCCTATCCCTTGGGCTTTAGCCCATAAACCTACTTCGCATGTGCTGCGCCTTTAATGCACCTTTATGCACCTTTTTTGAGCATGGAAGCCGAATCAAACGCATGCTTAGATAACACGAAGCAAAATAAAACGAATGTGATATAATTATGTTTTTAGTGCTAATTCATGATTTATTTATTTTGAATGATATGAACTTCAGAATCATGTAGACAAAGAAGTTGGCTGGCCTTTGTTTTTTGGTAAATAAGCTGGGCAATATTTTTCTGGGAATTCAGAAAAAATGAAACTCATAGCATAAACACGTGTCAAACAGAGTATATACAGTTTTCATTTAAATTAATTGATAAAAAAACCTAATCCAGTCATAAATAAAAACTTACAATTCATTTTAAATTATGATGCTTGCAAATAGAAAAAAAAATTATAATACTTGTTGTAAGATGTGTAAATTTGAAAGAATATTTTATATATTTTTTAAAATTAATAAGTATGATTCTTCTAATATCTTTAGTCTTAAATTATTTTTAAAAAATTAGATCGATCTTATTTAATCTTTTCCAGTTTAAATTAAATTAATTATTTTATTTTTATTTTTTAAAGCTAATATTAAAGAAAACAAAAATAAATAAAATTTAACAATTAAACCAGATCAATTCATAATATTGTTATAAATCGATTGAAGTATCACAAAATAACATAATTTAGATAAAATAATTTTGTTTACATCAATATTATAAAATATTTACATTTATTTAATATATACTTTGTAACACAACTCTTAACACTCTTAAGTTAAAATTTTATCTAAGGAGAGAAAAATATTAATATAAATTTAATATATATTACAAGTTAATTCAATTTTGAATATAAAAAAAATTGACCAAACCAATAAAATGTTTTTTAAATTATTTATTTTTTCACTTAAGAATTTATTTAAATTATTTTTTAATCAATTTATTGATTTAAAATAATTTAAATCAATCCTTAAACACCGGTAGATAAGATGTGTTTCTCATTCAGTTCGAGGGCTTTACTTTAGTCAACAAAATGACTCCATTTTAAATTATGATGCTTGCAAATAGAAAAAAAAAATTATAATACTTGTTGTAGGATGTGTAAATTTGAAAGAATATTTTATATATTTTTTTAAAAAAATTATTTTATTTCTTATAAGGATTCATTTAATAGATGTAATAAAAGAATAAGATAAAAAATTTATTTTATCTTATATTATTTTTAATATTTATATAACCGACAATATATAATAAATATATCATAAGAATTTATCCTATCCATCTCTCTTGTATAAAATTTATCTAATTAGATAGCTTATGTTTAAACAAACAAAATAAATTTGATAAAAAAAAAAACACAAAATAACATAATTTTATTTAGTTTATTATCATCAAATGTAAGACCATAAAAATTTATTCTATTTTTATATGTAAAACTTTAAGAAAACAAAAAATAGTCATCAAGATACAAAGTTTTTTTTTTATCATTTAAAATAAAATTCTAACATTTAAGCCCCCAACAACCAATTAAAAAAAGAGAAAGTGTTTTTTTCTAACCACTTCAAGGCATTTTTACAGTTAGGATATATTTTTTAGATGTGTATATATATAAAAAAAAAAAGATAAAAAAATAATAATACAAACAAAAATAAATAAATTTGTATGCCACACATAATGAACTGTTAAATGTTTAACCTCGTAAAAGTCAACCTTAATTATAAACCTAGCTGCCTAAACAGTCATGCAGGGAGAAAGAGAAAAACAAATCTTTCCATTTTTCTGGTAATCCACATAATTCTAAGATATCTACGATTCATCCAATGAAACTTGTTTAGGGCTTGCAATTCTGTAATAAATCCCGGAGCTGGTCATTCATTGAATTGGAAATTGCTTAGGGCTTTTGCCTTGCAATTTCTCAGCTTCGCTTAGGAACATTGGCAACGAAATGTGCACATGTGGCTGCCAAATTGTGAGATAACATCAACAAGACATCCATAACCCCCTACTGCCATAACCTGAAATGAATGATGCAGTAAAACACCCAACATATGTTAAATAAAGCAGATAGTAACAAGGAGCCCGTGCAGCAGGCTTGAGCTGACCAGTTAGTACTAGAACAGAAGGTACTAATCACAACTCAATAGCAATGATTTTAAATGAGTACATACCCCTGCTGGATGTAAGGAGATAGAAAAAGCTGACGGAGGAGCACACTGTATTTGCGAAAGGATCATGCCATTCATGTTGAAGCGATTCAGTAGAGGATCTGCACCAACAGCCAAAATCTGAAAGAGAAGACAAAGATTAACAAGGACTGGGAGATATAAAATTATAGAGAGTACTGATATTATAAGTAATGAGTCAATGTTCAGAAAGAGGTATTCAACATGACAGATACTGAATGATAATTACAATCAATACCGATGGCTGACAAAGGAGTAAATTACGCAAGCATATTTCCACCAGAAAATCTAATAAAAAATTAATATTACTAATAAATTTTGAATATGATATAAACACCTACAAGTTTCTGGTGCATATGACATTGATAGTGACCATAGAATGACCATTTTGAAACAACTGAAGAGATACCAGAGATAGCAACTCACTTGATTATTATCAAATAACATGTCCTGTACACAAGCCCGAGTTGGAATCTTTGATACGCATTCTGAAGCAGGAAGGTTCCAAAGTGATATATTACGTCCACTGCTGCAAGCCTGAATAAAGGTGACAATGGTCCCTTAACTATGTATAAACCGAAACTGCAATTCAATAACATATACACCATATTTTCCCATGCATAGACAAAAAATAGGTAAGAAAGAGGAAAAGAAATTATAAAATAATAGATATGCTCTTACCAACCAGCTCTCACTTGCATCTAAGGCAACACAGCCAACCCATGAAACAGATCCCTTTAACTTCAAATCTTTTGCTGGATCAATCACCTGGGTACACTTTCCACTTTTGCAATCTAGTAAATATGGTAAATAAGGAACAGAAACATAAGTACCCAGTAAAGCTGCACCAATATATTTCAGTAACCAATTAATTTACATCATAAAGTAATATGCTTTATGTAGTTTGTTCTGCTTTAGTAACTTGAGCTAAAAAATTAACAGTACCCCAAATTCGTGCAGTCCCATCCTCTGAACCTGTTATGATCTGAACATTAATCGGAAGGAACCAATAGTTAAAATACTAGACAAATTGTGGGTGGACAAAAAGATTACTAAGTAAGAAAGCAATGGCGACAGAGAAGATGCTTTAGCTGTCAGGGTTTTAAAATAATAACCCACATCTTTTCTATCACCAGAAGAGTAATGGAACTTCAAATAATGTTAATAGTGTAAAGTCTTTTAACATTTTTGGTAGAATACCTATTTCTGTTTCTGCAGAAAAGATATCTAGTTGTTTCAACAGTATATATGTCACATACATGTTAAAAAAATATTAACCTAGTAAAGAGAACATCACATATAGGGAAATTTTTTTTAAATATATTTATTTAATTAACAAAACTCCATCTTATCTTCCACTCTCTTTATTTTATAATAACATTATCTCCACTAGGACTACTACTTTTCCTCTTACATCCATCATTTCTTTCTTAATTGCACATCAACAGGTGTGTGCCTTGTTTTATTTATTATATGTCTTTGAACAAGTATTTATAGAAAAAAGTCAATTCTTACACTTCAAATGCAAACATTCCTGAAAATAGTTGATAAATTAACAGTGTATGGGAGAAACATGATCATTGCTAGATATATAGGGATATTTCTGTTAGTTATATTGTTTCAGTTCTGTATATTTATCTTTATGTGTTGTTTTGTTGTTTAATTCATGTATCTTTATCTGTTATTTCATACTATTTTGTACAGCTGTAAAAATTTGTAAAACAGTTTCCTTTACTTAATTAAATTCAGAGCAGTGTCTGAACATGACGAAAACTCCTTTATTCACCTCTGGGTTTATTTCTTTCGATAAGCAATTACCACTGAGTCAAAATGACAATAAAGTCAAGAGACAAGACCTGGTCAGAGGAGTTGCGAGCAACTATACAATGCAAAAAGTCCAAGTGCCCCTTGAATACCATTTTTACTTTACCAGTTTCCTATAAACAATAACATATTAGTCCAGCATCAACAGAGATACAAATAAAAATAAAGTTATCCCAAAAGAAACTTCCTACACAAGAATTATATTCCCCTTCCATGAATACATACCACATCCCAACAATATGCACAAGAATCACCAGATGCAGCAAAAACAGATCCTCGCTACAACCAAACAAGAAAATATAGACACAAACTCAGTCATGAAATAACAACAAATTATTGTAACAAACAACCAGAACAGTTACAAACCTGAGTATCAGCAGCAATAGCATTATTCTCAGGAATAGGTGAAAGTGCACCCCAGGGACCTCTGAAAGACAAATAGTGTGTGGGTATATAGAGGACAATCAGACAACCAAAAACAGAGAAACAAAGGAACTACTGATACTATATATGCTACAAATTTTCTGCATATGCTCAGATTCAGATTGTGAGAAGAATCCCCTTTTCTGACAGATTTTGGGTCAGGCAAATACCAAAAATGTTAACAATTGTAAAATAAAATAAAATAAACAAGCATTGTAAACACCCAAGTCTATTTCAAAAAATGCCAAACATGGAGCCCACATGAAGAAGAGGATATTCAGATAATAATATACATGAAGTATGATATGAACCAAACAATAGTGAAATCAAGAATGAAAAGGCATCTTCTACTTCTTCAGTACTTATAGAAAATAACTAGCAAACAAAGCTGAGACATGCATCAATTCTCCAAAAACTCACTTGTGTTGAGGATTCACCACATCAAGTACTGGCTTGATATCATTTCCTGAAATATTATGGGATGCCATACATAAGACGTGGAACAAGTCATTAATTCAAAGGGAAAATAAGAAAATAAATGACATAGAATAGGTAATTTGAGGTGAACAGCACAACTCCCTAATCAAATCAAACAAACAATAAGATGGGTATAAGAGGAAAAAAATGTCATACTGAGCTTTAGCCAAACAGAGAAATTTAGCTGAACCATAATTTACTTTTATTTGGGAACAAAGTCAAAATCCTTGCTGCATCACATCAATCACATTGATGTTTTGCATTTAGAATTCTAAATTCTCATTTAAGAAAACAACAATGAGAGATGGAAGATCCTTTTATGAGTCTTATCATGTAGGAAGTATTACTGGTCCATGCTTTGTACTAGTTGTACAACACTAGTACTTAACCCTGAATATTAGTATAAATAGATGTAACAGACTGATATTTTATATCATGCATGTCACATCATCGCTTTATATAATAGTATAATACCATTTGAGTAGTATTTTTCTCTTCTATCTTTTCCGTCTTTAACCTATAATTTAAACAGGAACAAATCTAAGTTCTTATTAACGGTTTCAATTTGATATTAAATGTTCAAAAATGAAATCAATCAGATTTAGTTTTATCATTTGGAAAAGAACAAGACAAGACCAAGGGCCACTTTCTATGATAAAATACTAAGATTCATATGTGAAGAAACAGAGTAATCAAGGGAAAGCAAAGAAGAAAACAAGAATGTAAGTTAAAATTCAATAGCAGCTGCGAGATATATCACCTTGTGAAGAAACAGAATAATTTGAGCTTAAAATTTCCTTCCATCTCCATCCTCGAATCCGACCATCATCACCACAGCTGCAAGACAAAGCTGCTGTCAGGAGATATGTCAAATGGTAATAAACACCCTCAGTTTTATCAATATAAGTGTCGGTTAATATGTTTGATTCATGCATCATGTCACGAACAATCATTTCAGCATGCATACGAATTATATTATATTAACATTTTATATCAAATATTTACACCAAATAAAGGAGAACTATAACATCTGCAAACACATAACTCCCTGAATATCCAGCAAATAGAAATTCCCTTCTCTTTAAAACAAAACCCTTGCATAGAAAGTTCACAAACTTGCTCATCATGCAATTAATTCAATCAAGACCATGACTGTAAATGCATATACACATTAACAAGCACAAATGCATAACATAGAAGTGCACAACGTAAACACAAACTTAAGAATACAAAATTCAAATTTCCAAAACCAGAATGGTAATACCAACATAGCAACTGGAATTCAGATCTATCAACATGTGAAAAAGTATATCATACAAGATAATTAGTACCAAAAAGCCAGATGTTCTCATTTTAAAATTTAAATGGGTGAAACAGAAACTTCTCCTTAGTGGAAAATATGAAGTGACAGAAGCATTCTCACAAACAGAAACATCATGCTCCTATACTTGAGTTTGCCTCTATATGCAATATGCATACACTACGCGCATGGGTATAAGTATCCTAGCGTGGTTCACCATGAGAATAGAGTAGAAGGAGAGAAACAGAGGAACCAGTAAGTGTTCACTGTTCAGGGGTAATTTGAACCTCAGCAACAGAGCATCTTCACCATCACCATAGAATTTGACATCATACGCAGGTCCATCATGCGCTTGAAAGAAGCAATTGGGTTCCGCGAACAATCTAATCCAGAAACACGGCATACGAAAACACAGTTAACCCTAAGACTGATAAATAATTGATTAAGCATAAATTCCGAACCCACACTTACTTATCTTTATCGGCATTCACAAAACCAAAGGGCTGCGACAAATTTAAAAGCATAAGAATCGCTAGTTTCATCGCAAAATAAAATAAAATAAAATTGCTATGAGTGAAATGAAATAACGAGCAGTGAAAACAATTGATAGAATGAAAAATAAATTGAAGATAGTAATGCGTATGTAAGATAGTTAATAGAATACATTATTGAGGTTAGAGGGAGAGATGGAGTAAGAGGCAATGGAACCGTCGCTGGAGGCAACGAGGAGAGTGTGAAGGTTAGGGGTGTAAGGGGGAGCCCAAGCGGTTCGGAAAACGGTTCGGGTTTCAATGTCTCTCTCTTTCAGTACGATTTCCCTGTACGCATCTTCGTCCCAGTTCGTGGCGTCACCGCACACTGTCATGCTCCCGGCACCCTCACTCCGGCTTTCTGCTGCCTTCAGCCACCACGATTCAGCCCCCGTGCATTAGAACCGTACCAACATTCTTTTTTTTTTTTTTTTAATGAAATTTACTCGCAATTTAATAAAATCAAATTGATAATAAAATATATTCTTAATAGTTTTCAGAATTTTAACAGGGAGGTAGGATTAATATGGATTACAATTTTTTTAAGCAATAAAGAATTTAAAATAAAACAAATCTTATTAATTGATTCTATATTATCTGATTTTCATTATTCACGCTTTAATTAAATAAAAAGGGTTATTTGTAACTTAATTATAAACAAATAGTAAATAAAAAAATTTAAGTAAATATAATAGAAGTCAAATATATTAGTTACTAGACAAATAAAGAAGAATGAGTGAAAATAATGGCTTATTTTTTCTATTAAGATCCATTAGGAGTTGTGACTATAAATTATAATATTATAAAGGGTGTAGGTATAACTTTACCTTTCTATATTAAATTTAATATGCCTAACAATACATAGGTTGGAGTGAGATAAGGGAAAATTTATTTTAATATTGTAAATAAAAAAACAATTGACCAATTTATAGTTCATGAGAAACTATTTCTCACTTTGGAGTTTTTTGGGTTACATGGCAAGAAGTTTCGTCATATTGTTTGGCAAAAATATTTTTTTATTATTATCCTTAATTAAATTTGGCAACTCTCATGACGAAATTTATAGAAATTTGATATGTGTCGCGAATAGAAGAATTTCACATATTTGATGGTAAAAATATTTTTCTGAATTTAATTTTAAATAAATTTTGCCACAAAATTGATGAAACAAATGAGAACATGACATGTGTCAACATTTTGCTTAATTTCATGATTTTAGTGGTGAAATTGGTACAAAATTTTTGCAAATTATATGGCAAAATTTAAACCTTATATATACTCCATCCCCCCTCTCATTTCTTCACCGTTGGCGAGCAAATTAGAAGAAAATTAGGTATATTTATTTTAATAATTTTATTATTTAATTTTTATTACATGAATTTAGTTATTTTTAATTAAAAATTGTGAAATTAATTAATTAATGAGTAGTTTTTTTATTTATGTTAATTAATGTAAAATTTAAATATTAAATAAAGTTTATTTTTTAAAATGCAGGATGAGTGAAATTCTTATTATTATATATTGGAATGGTAGAATCTATGAAGGAAATGAATGAGTGAGTTTTGAAGGAAATAAGAAAGTGATGCAGATAAAACGAGGAATAAGTTATGAAACATTGAAAAAAAATTATTTGAAACTTAATCTTAACCATAATCAAGTTATTTCTAGATTAATTTCTCGTTTTTTGATTGATGAAAATATTAGACAGTATACAGCTTTGGATATATGTGATAATGAAGATATTGATTGCATGATAAGTGCATTTCAACAACAATCAAGTAGAAATATTATTAAGTTATATGTAGATATTGCTGTTGGTGGAAGTTCATCAGTGCCCTTACAGACGATGAATTTAAATTTATCACTTTCACAGCAAAATGATAGGACCCTTGTGAGTTGTGATTATAATGAAGGTAAAATTATTTATGTTGTAATATCTTTATATGTAATTAATTGAATTATAATTGATAAATTTGTTGCAATAAAGGAGTTAGGAATGATGTTGATGAGGATAATGAAAACTCAGATTATGAGAGTTACACTGATAGAGATGATGAAGCAGCAGAAATTTCGTTAGGCAGTTCTTCTTCTACTGATGTTGAAGGCGAGTTTCATTCCAACTTAAATATACAAGTAGTTGAAAATGTAGCAGGTAATGTGGAATAATTATTAAATTTTTTTTTATAGTTATATATTTATATATTCATGCTAAATATAATGCAGGAGATACTGTAATTCCTTTTTGGAATGTTACTCCAAAGTATAAGTATATTAATTGGGAATATCCTGATCAAGAAATGAATGAAGAACATCTTCAAGAAATCAATTCATGGGTTGAAGGATATCCTTTATTTGTTAGCTTATTATTTGATAGTAAAGAAGATGTGAAAATGTGTTAAAACATTACGCAATGAAGATTCATCAAAGTTATTTTGTAACTGAGTCTAAACCAACATGTTTGTATGCTAAATGCTTAAACCATACCTCTGGTTGTCCATGAAGAGTGAGGGCTTCATTGTTGAAGAATTCAAACAAGTGAAAAATTACTAGGTGGGGTGGTTCACATACATGTGTCAATTTGAGAATTTCTCAAGATCATCAAAAGTTGGATTCCGATTTAATTTGTTCATGCATTCTTGGTAAGACATGTCATTTGTTTTTTCCTTTTTACAATGACATTCTTATTAACTTCAGAAAATTTCTTTTATGTAGGACTGGTAAACGAAGAGCCATCGATACATATTTCATTGATACAAGAGCGAATATGTGCTCAGTTTGGATACAAAATTTCATATAAAAAAACTTGGAAGGCGAAGCAAAAAGCCATTATTAAAGTATTTGGTGATTGTGATGAATTATACGCTACCTTGCCTCAATGGTTAAAATACATGCAACTACATTCTCCTGGATCTGTTTATAAAATTGAAACAAAAGAGTATGTGGTTGGTCATCAAGTGGATAATAGGTGTAGTGTAATTTTGTATATAAAAAATACTAATAGTAAACAAATTATATAATACTCTATCAACATACCGATAAAGCTGATAATGCTGCATCCCTGGTCATCCAACGATGAGTGTGACTAACATACCACCGCATGTACTCTGAATTTGAGCTCAGTAAACCATATTGAAGCTCATTAGTCATCACCCAAAGTCGTCTATTGTCCCAAATTTCTAACATAACACTGAACTTCGCTGACCAATCTTCTCCAGTCTTCCCTCTAAGGGTTAGGTCATGTAGTTGGTCAGGCTGGTAAGGAGCCCTTGGTATGTGCTGAATCATACCAAACTGATGCATTACTCTATCAGGTTGATGCCACTCACATACTTGAAAACATATAAGTGGCACCACTGTCTTCCATAAATCCATGTCATCTCTACAAATAGGTGGTAAAATATTGATGAGTTCCATATTGTATGGCACCCACACAATCTGTATTATGACATAAAAATACGATTAATAACAAATCAAAATTAAATAGTGTAATACACCTTATTATTTACATGATGTTATTTAAATAAGTAATTTAGACGATAAAAAATATATCTGTAGTATTGGACATCTTTCTTTCCCTTTCTGATACTATGGGATAACCATCTACAAGTAATTTTGACAATAGATCATGAGGTCAAACAAATTACATTAATAGAAAACCTACAAATGCATACAAAAACAGTCACAATAACAACTTACTTAATACCGTAGGGAAGATAATGACGTGTATAGGGAGGATTGGTAGGCGCAATTTGGGGAAATCTATCCTGAGCCCAAATCACAATCAACACAGCAAGTCCTCCTATAGCAACACGATCAATGTTGGTGGCCATGCATAGCTCTCGGTACAAATAACCTAGAACTGCAAAACCCCAACTATATTCACCGGTCAGCTCAAAATCTTCAAGCAATGGCAAGTACTTCACAGATACCCTACTGCTAGAGTGGTCAGGAAGCATGAACCCTCCAATAAGCCTCAATATATATGCCCTAGCGAATCAAGTAATTTGCAGTGGAGTCTAATTATGCATGGCAATATGACTGAAGTGCTCATCCAACCAGCTCATCTTCAAAAAACTCCCTACAAAAGCACCTGATCCTGATACCTAGGCTGTCTTCAACAATTTGCGCCCAATCACCTCCAGTGGGTGCTATAACAGGTCTCCCATCTACGCGTAATCCTAAGAGAATAGCAACATCCTAAAAGGTAATAGTACACTCTTCAGGGACATGTGAAATTGATGAGAATCAAGGAAGGCCCATTGAAGACAAATACTTGAAGGCATTGAAAGAGCTTCAAGGACCAATGACAAGAGCAAGGGTAAAAAGAATAAATGGAGACTTAGAAAAGATTGTTGCTGTCTTATTTGAAAGGGAGCTCAATTTAGAGTTAGAAAAGCCCAAGATAATCAATTACATATGCTTAGAGAATTTGAACTCTAACGAGTTTTATTAGGATTTAATTATTATGTTTAGTTTATTTATTTTAATATTAGTCATTACTTATTTTGAGTTTTTATTTAGGATAAAATCTTGTTATTTTATTTAGTTTATTTGAATTTAGGCTTGTTGGTACAAGAAGTCCATTAGGGTTTGCGTTAGTATTAGTTTACAAGCATTAGGCATATATAAGCTCTTGTAAACACACTTTTAATTAGTTTTGAATATAATTTGAGATTGAATACTCTTGTGAGAGCGTGTGACTCTAGGTTCTTGAGTGAGCCAATTTTCTTTGATCTTATCAAGAGGCCAAAACTCTTGTGGCGATCGTTCATTGGCTTATCAATCTTGCGATTGTGGCGCCATTTTCCATCTCTATTTTATTTTTACTTTTTATTAATTTTCTTCTTATTTCAATTCTTATTTGTGCCGTAATAATTTCATTTTTATTGTGTGAAATCCAATTCAAGATCGTTTAATTCGGCGACACGGTTTGTGGTTGTCATCAATTGGTATCAAGAGCTTTGGTTAGAATTGGATTGAAAAGTACTGTTCATCACACGTTGCTCATTGAAAAAAAAAAGAAAAAAAAATATACTACAAAAAAAAAATTGCAACACACAAAAGTGTGTTTTTGATATATTTCTTCCAATCTTTCACTTATTTTGCTTGATTCCATACAAAAAAAAAATAGTAGTTGTTTAACGTTATATAATCTTCTTTAAATTCTCCAATTTTGTCTTATTTGCAATCTATTTTTGAGTGTGCTTATTTCTTATTTAGTCTTTTTTTTTCTATTGTCTTGTTGGCTTCCTTAGTTTTGTCTTAGAGTTTTCTTTTGTTGGCTTCACTTGAGTCTCATTGATTGATTGTCTCTTGGTTTTGGTTAATTATGTGGATTGGAGGTTGATTTCCTTAAGAACTCTTGAGATCATTTGAGGGGAAAAGGCAAGAGAAAAATCCTTACACAAAAGCCAATTTAGAGTGAAATACGAGTGAATATCTACTGAGTGAAAACACTTAGCGAGTGGAGAGAACCTTTTCTTTTTGCATTAACTTTTATTGTTTTGTAGAATGTCTCAAGAAGGAGGATCAAGTAGAGAGAGCACTCTTGCCTCGCAAATTGAAAGACTTGCTCAAAGATTTGAAAACATGTTTGAAAGGCAAAATGAAGCAATAAGGAATGTTCAAGAGGCGTTGACAAATAATGCAAGAAGGCGGTCACGTGATCGTTTTTCACATGCCCATGGAGACTCTAGTAATTCTTCAAGAGAAAGAAGAAGAAATAGGAGAGATGATGAAGAAAAGAGGTATGATAGGTGGAGAGATAATAGAGAGAGGAGGAATCAAAGAAGAAGAAGAGAAGATGTAAGAATAAGAGAAAATGAGAGAATTGGTGGAGTTAAAATAAAAATTCCTAGTTTTCATGGAAGGAATGATGTTGAAGCATACTTAGAGTGGGAATTGAAGATAGAGCAAGTATTCTCATGCCATGATTATAGTGAAGAAAAGAAAGTAAATGTGGCTTCCCTAGAGTTTTACGACTACGCGTTGGTGTGGTGGGATCAAATTCAAAGGGACCGAAGGAGATATGATGAGGAGCCTGTAGATACATGGACTGAAATGAAGAACCTAATGCGTAGGAGATTTGTTCCTACATACTACAATAGAGAGCTTCAAGGTTTGAGGCAAGGTGGCAAAAGTGTTGATGACTATTATAAAGAAATGGAAGTTGCCATGATACGAGCTAATGTATTTGAAGAAAGAGAAGTAACAATGGCTCGTTTCTTAAATGGGTTGAACCATGACATCCGTGACATAGTGGAACTTCATCCCTATGTGGAACTTGAAGATTTGGTTCACCAAGCTATTAAAGTAGAAGCACAACTAAAGAGAAAGGGTACTTTGAGGAAGAATGTCTCTTCTTACAACTCAAAAGGGTGGAAGGAAGAAGTAAAGAATGAGGAAATATCAATTAAGGATACAATTGTGCAAAGTGGTAAACCTTCCTCTAAAACTTCTTTTAATTCTACTAATACTTCTGCTTCTCCTACTTCTCAGCATAGAGCAATCAAATGCTTCAAATGTCTTGGAAAGGGTCATATTGCATCCCAATGTCCAAACAAGAAAACCATGATTTTGAGAGAGAATGGTGAGATCTCAAGTGATAGTTCATCTCAATCATCACACGCTTCAAGTGAAGAGGATAGTGAGTTTGAAGCTTTATGCCACGAGGGAGATTTGCTTATAGTAAGGCGTCTCTTGGATAGTTTAGCTAAGGAGGATGATACCACACAAAGAGAAAATATTTTTCATTCAAGATGTTTGGTACTTGGAAAGGTTTGTTCTCTTATTGTTGATGGTGGTAGTTGTACCAATGTGGCTAGTATTCTACTTATTGAGAAATTCAATCTTACTACTATTCCTCACCCCAAGCCTTATAAGCTACAATGGTTGAGTGATGAAGGGGAGTTGGTTGTTAATAGGCAAGTTTTAATTACTTTTTCTATTGGCAAGTATAAAGATGAAGTCTTGTGTGATGTAGTGCCTATGGAAGCAAGTCATATACTCTTAGAAAGACCTTGGCAGTTTGACAAGAAAGCTATTCATGATGGTCATTCTAACAAGTTCACATTTATACATAAAGGAAGCACAATCACTCTAGTGCCCATGACTCCTAGTCAAGTGTGTGATGATCAAATAGTCATGAGGTTGAGAAGAGAGCAAGAGAGAAAAGATGAAAAGAAAAAGAGTGAGTTTGAGGGGAACCTTAAAAAGAAAGGAGAAAAAGTGAAGACACTTACAAGTGGGGAATATGAGAGTGAAGAGAAAGGTGAAACACTTACAAGTGAGAAATATGAGAGTAAAAAGAAAGGTGAAGAAAACAATCAATATGAAAAGAGAGAAAATTTGTTTGTGAGAGAAAAAGAAGTAAAGAAAGTTTTGTTGGCCTCTCGGCCTATGTGCTTACCTCTGTATAAAGAAAGTCCTCATAATAAATTTATGGATTCATTTAATAACGATATTTTGCCTAGTAGTGTTTTCTCTCTTCTACAGGATTTTGAAGATGTCTTCCCTAAAGAAGTATCTTACTGCCTACCTCCAATTAGAAAAATAAAACATCAAATTGAAAAAAAAGTGGAGCAACAAGCAAAGTATATCAATAAGGGAAGGAAGAAAGTAGAATTTGAATCTGGAAATTGGGTTTGGATACATATGTGCAGAAAAAAGTTTCCCATGCAAGGAAATGCAAGGCTTCAAACAGGAGGGGATGAATTATTTCAAATCTTAAAGAGGATTAGAGATAATACATACAAAGTGGACTTATTAGGTAAGTATGGTGTTAATGCTACTTTTAATGTATTTGATTTATCTCTCGTTGATGTAGGTAATAAAGAGTCAAATTTGAGGACAAATTTTCTTGAAGAAAGAGGGATTGATGAGAATCAAGGAAGGCCAATTGAAGACAAAGACTTGAAGGCATTGAAAGAGCTTCAAGGACCAATGACAAGGGCAAGGGCAAAAAGAATAAATGGAGACTTAGAAAAGATTGTTGCTGTCTTATTTGAAAGAGAGCTCAATTTAGAGTTAGAAAAGCCCAAGATAATCAATTACATATGCTTAGAGGATTTGAACTCTAACGAGTTTCATTAGGATTTAATTATTATGTTTAGTTTATTTATTTTAATATTAGTCATTACTTATTTTGAGTTTTTATTTAGGATAAAATCTTGTTATTTTATTTAGTTTATTTGAATTTAGGCTTGTTGGTACAAGAAGCCCATTAGGGTTTGCGTTAATATTAGTTTACAAGCATTAGGCATATATAAGCTCTTGTAAACATACTTTTAATTAGTTTTGAATATAATTTGAGATTGAATACTCTTGTGAGAGCGTGTGACTCTAGGTTCTTGAGTGAGCCAATTTTCTTTGATCTTATCAAGAGGCCAAAACTCTTGTGGCGATCATTCCTTGACTTATCAATCTTGCGATTGTGGCGCCATTTTCCATATCTATTCTATTTTTACTTTTTATTAATTTTCTTCTTATTTCAATTCTTATTTGTGCCGTAATAATTTTATTTTTATTGTGTGAAATCCAATTCAAGATCATTTAATTCGGCGACACGGTTTGTGGTTGTCATCATAAATGTGTGTGTCTCGGGCCTCCACCTCTCTACTAATGCAGTAATCAATCCCATGTCTACTGGGCTGAGACAAGTTAGCCACTCCAATAAAACCTGCTAACTCCAAATGTGGAATAATTTCTTCCGGAACACCCTCTAATCCACCAGAAATATTTTGACTTTTCCTAACCCTCAATATCGGGTGATCACGTCCATCCCAAATATATTCAGAAATATGGATACTCTAAAACTCAAGAAGTGATGAATCTTCTGTTCCAGGATTAATAACCCTACTTTGTTGTGAAGATGATGCCATCTATACGACAAAAAAAAAGATTACTCAAATAATTTCATTCAATAATAATAATAATAATTTATATTTTACTAACATAATTAATAATATATATTTTATTATAGCTAAACAAATTTACTAACAAATCATTATCACATTGTAATGACTTAAATATACAAAATTGCAATATATTATAAATGCAAAAATCAGGTATAATCTCATCAATTAAATTATAACTAATTTTTCTTTTTACAAAATAAATAACTAAATTACTAGCCTATATTCTATACAAATTATAATTTATGCAGTATCAATATTATTTTAAATAAATAAATTCTTATTTACATTTTCATACATATTATATATAAATTTTTACCCATTGTAATTTTTTTTATTTTAAAATGTATTTAATAAAATTTATATAAATCATGTTACATTATTTAAATACAAAACTCTAATTACTAGCATTATATTAAATTAAATTTTTATTTTTTCATATTTTTAATTTAAATCTACATAAATTGCATACTTATAATTTTATTTTAAGATTCTTGCACCTCATATTTGATTTTGGAATATCAATTAAAAACTGTTTTCAAAAGAACCAATTCCTGCTGGTAAGGTCTCCATATTCTGGTGAAAATGTGTCGATAAATCTATTTGAAGCCAAATTCAATAGGGGGAGATTAAAACACAAAAAACAAATGTTACTAAAGCTCCATTTGAAATTTAAAATACCAGCTATTTTTATAGCTCCATAACAATTATTAATGTTACATTTTTTAAAATAAATATATAATTATTTACGTACAAATTTTATACTTAATTATTTTACATTATTACTGTATTTTAATATTTTATGGCCACATGTCATAACATTTTACATTATTATTACTGCATTTCAAAATTTACAATTTTAAAATTCTACTTAATTTACTATATAAGTGTAAAAATAATTTATTATAATAAAACTAAATATAAATTATTATATTTAGTTTTATATGATTATTTTATTTATTTACTTTTCTATTATTCTATTTTTTTCAAATACATATAACAATTTATGCAAACAATTTAAATTAATTTAAATTTAACCTACCTTTATAACAGTTTATTATAATTTTACATTTAATTAACTATATTACAATTTATTTTTCTAAAAACATATTAATCTATATACAAATAAATGAAAAACTATTTAAAATTTAAATCTTTTTTTACTAACCTTAATAAACCTTCAACTAAATTATTTTTCACTCACCCCCATGAATCAATCAATCACCCACATACAATTAATTTTTTTAAAATTAAAAAATTTAAAAAAATTAATTGTTGCCATTTATCAGATTTTTCAATTAACAAATCAAATTAACAATAATATATAAATATGCATATTACTATACCTCTTAAACTGGTACAAATGCCCTTCACAATGCAAATCAAACTAGATTTTAGCCAAATTTGGGAAGGAAGAATCGTGAACGACGCTGAAGCACCAAAAAGGAAAAATAAAAGTGCAAAACGAAGGAGAAGAGGAAGAAGACTGGACTGGTCACTGTTTGGCCAGCCACGTGTCATATTTTGATTGCTTTCGCCAAGAGCAGAGTGAAACTGTTGGGATGTCGCCACGTGTATAAAATCCTCCCAGCCATCTATTTAGATTTCATTTTTATCAATTATTTTTAATTTTAGCAACTTTTGCTATTCTGGTGATGAAACAATGGTCTTGTACAGCCACGTGTCAATATATGATTAGTTACGCTTTGCTTGTGGCAAAATTTGATGGTTACTTCACCAATTAGGTTGCGAAAGTAGCCTATGTTTACTTCGCTAATTAGGTTGCAAAACTAGTCTATACTTAACACGTGGTGCGATCTTACTTATTTCGTCTTTTTTGTGGCGAAATAAATATAAAAAATTAAAAAATAAATTTATTTTACCAGTTGTTATGCCAAAAATTAAGTTTATTTGACAAAAAAACCTCAAACAGAAAAATTGTTTCAGATTGCCTATAAATCAATAAATTATTTTTTTAATTACAATATTAAAATAAATTTGCCGTGAGATAAGTTGTAAAATACTCGCACCTATATTAATTTTCATAATTTTTTATAAGTAAAAATTTATGCTCGAAATAGTTTTTTTTTTCTTTTCAATAAAAACATTGATTAATTAATTGAACTTGTGAAATATTAATATTACATTGGGTTAATGCTAATATACAAGTTTGTTAATCTTCATTCTATTTGATTACTATAATATAATTTACACGTAAAATTAATGACTGCTACTGTTATTATCCAATTTTGCTTTTTCTGCATTTTAAAAACAATTTGGATAGATTATGGCGTGCCACTGAAACAAGGCTGTTATAACTGTGATTTTGAAAACATATGTATCTTATTTATTATAGGGTTAGGTTCTGACGTTGTGTCCACTACATGGGACCTTAAAACCATACCCCCACCAACAACAATATTACAAGTAAACTCACCAACTTAGTTCATAACTTGCAAAGCCTGTTTCCTATTACTATGAATTTATAACTCTGCAGTTCTTCCTAATCTCTCCATCAGACCCAGTCTTCGGATTTATATTCCCCATCTTGATCATAGAATTGACAAAGTCCCCAAAGAAAAGACCACTATCGTTACTGTAGCTCTGGACCAAAGGTTTAGTAGTTGAAGTAGCCTCATCGCTAGAAAATAAAATCTGATCAGAACTTAGAAGGCCCTTTCCACTGAGCAAGTTCTTAAAGTAGTGGTTGTCAAATAGATCCGAAGAGTTTCGGTCAAGGACAGTAGTTACGTTTCCATCTCCATTTTGAGGACACAGAATTTGCAAGTCAGCAAGCATAGAAATGTCTAGTGTACTGTCTGGTGCACCTGTTCCTGAGAAGTTGAACAATCTATTGCTAAACAGTACACACCTTGCTCGTCCAATAGTATGAGCACCAGATAATGAAACAACGTCTGTGAGATTAAGGCCTGCATTTGTGAACTTTGAAACAATAGTATCCATTGTATCAAATGGCGAAGGAAGCACCGCATTTGCCAGTGTTCCATTCGAGACTGTTCCATCTCTTCGTCCGAGTACAACATTCCAGAAAGGACCACCACTCTGCAAAGTAACAAAACATTATGAATTTATGAGATATGTATAATTTGGATAAATACAAATTCGTCATTTAAGAATTAATAAAGAAATTCATGCATAGAGAATAGTGGGATTTCAATATGATTACTAGGAAAACAGATTCTCTGGCAGCGATGGTTAATATATCGGCACAGGAGACAACCCCACTGCATGCACTCTCCACGGAGCTTTTGATTGTGTCTACAACATCAAATCCCCTAGCAGAGTTCAGGTTAGGAAGAGCAGATTTTTCACTATCGTCACCACCATCTAGCAGTATTGATCCGTCACAACCCTGATAATAATAACAATAATAAATAAGATATAATGAAAACAAGGTATGTAGGATTTTGATGTAACATGAATATCTACGCCTGGGTGGGGCTTATTAGTGAGTGCTCTATGTCACAAAAATTCGATTTTGAATAATTTAAAACAAAAATTCTGTAGTGCAATTTATTGATATAACTATATGTATATGCTGGTTCATTGTACTAATATAATCTAAGCATGCAATTTACTACTCTGGAAATTGCACCTACAATAAAGATTTTGAGTACGAATCAAAGTTCTAAATTCTGTTCATGGATGTGATTATAGAGGCTTCTAAAACCTTAATGTCGTAGACAATTGCACACAGATGTGGTTGATGCAGCCATGATTACAATAATCACGAAACGGGGGTCTTAATTGTAGTTGCGGACTACAATTAATTTAAAACCCTGGATAAATTGCAATCCTTTTTTTTTTTTTGTCTATTTAGTTATGGAAGATCGATTTGCAAAATGTTTTAAACTGAATTACACTAACAAAAAAAACAGAGGATAAATAAATTGCGCTAAAATATAATTGAAGGAATCTTTTTGAGAGAAAAAATATATATATCAAGTATACCTGAATGAACAAATATGGTGTTTGAGGGTGTTGGGATAAGAATGATAAATAATATCTCTAAAAGTTGGAACCATATATCTCAATTAAACTTACATTCACAAAGCAATCATGAAAGTGAAGACGAAGCAAAGAAGCACCCATTCGCATCTCATTCATTAAAGCTTTTTGAACCTCTTTCCTTACTATTTTGAAGAGGCTAGGACATGATGACTTATAGAAATCTGTTGTCAGTTGGGACCTTACTGCCAAAAGCATAAGGAACATATTGATTAGCCAGAAGTAATAACCCCTACAACTACATGACCTCTTCATTGTTAATTACTTTGCAAGGTCTAACTAATAACTAAAAGATGAAACAAGGATGCAAATATTACAAGAGGCCAGGCCACGATGAATGTGCAAACCTATAGGCTAAATTTATAGACAATGATACAAGATATATCACATTTATATATTCACATAATTAATTTGCTACTCAGTGTTTGACTCAATTCATCACTTGTGTGAGTGTGTATCCTTTAGGCTGTTTAATTTTACCTTGCACGTATAATTAAATCAATCTTGTACATTAATTAAACACCAATTTAGAGTGATGTGATCAAAGTCATCTAGAATAACAAACCTTCACATAGTATATTATTAATGTTATATTGACCTTATATATATCACGTGTTAGTGTGATGTTATGCTGGCATGCTATAGTGGTTATCAAATTGTAGGTTTACTCTTCAAATTAATGAATCAAGACGCACTAAAGTATATAATATAAACCATCAACTTGAATGACTTTCAAGTTGCGTACGCATTAAATAAGATCTCACATGCATGTACTGTATTTTTAATAACCCGAATTTGCTTAATATGGGTTCTCACATCACATGGTGCCTCTTCCATTAATTAAGCTTAGGATTGTAGCTTTATATCATTGTCCAATCAGAGTTCTTCCCGATGGTATGACACCAGATGACGATAAGATTAAGACCTGGAGACATGGCTGTGCATGTGTGAGAATCTTTATGCTGGAAACTTGTCTTTATATTATCAATATTCAATGAAGTTTCTTATGCTGTTGGCCATTCCTCCCCCTATGGCAGACCCACTTACAGAAGTAGAATATCACTTTTCTACGACTACCTCTTCAAGTTAATTAGTTGACAACTTTAAGACAGATAGGAAATCCATTAGGATCTAAATATATAATTTTTGTATGATAAACATGATTTTACACTTGTGATTTGCATTGTTCAGACTTGAAAGAAGTTTACAACAGTGATGAGTCTCTCATAAGTAAAAATGTTTCAAGAGTGCCCCTAGTTCATTGAGTATGAGAGATATATATCAATTGATCTATTTGCAGTAGCATTATGGCATATGCCAAACAATGTGGCAAAAGTAGTTGAGTTCTCCATGTATTAACCATAGTCCATACATATATCACAGTAATTATACTGTGATACATTAATAATCAATATATATTAAAAAAATAGAATTTTTATGTGTGAAATAGAAAACCTACATATATAATTTAAAAATGGAAAATTATTGAAATTAGATGATTTAGATCACTCTATCAGTCTATTTTTTAAAACCCTGAGAACTTTCTTGCTCTATAAAACTCTAATTTATCCAATCTCTGCATGCACGAATACGGTGCACTTATATATCCCCTATCCTTTTGCCGTTGGGATGCAGATATATATGTAGCAAATAACAATTTCAAATTTCCTGATATTAAACCACCATTTCTTATAGTTTCTGCTCCCTCCAAAGTGATAACTAAAGTTAGATTAAATTTTTGGTATTTCTGTAGTGTATACTTTCTTACAGTTATACTTTAATTTTTTTAAAATAAAATAAAAAAAGATCATATAAAAATAAGTATTATTATTGTAAGAGAACATATTCTCCTAGAGTATTGAAAAAAATTCCTAAAATTGACGTGGCTGTTAAATCCTATTATTTTATGTGTATTTTATAACTCATTAACATAAATAAATAAATAAAAAATCCTTGATGATTATGTTGATTTGTGAGGAAAGTACGAGAAATTTTCGTATTATATAACAGCTAGCATTGTGACCTTTTTTTAGACAAAATCTATTACACCGTTGTCATATGCAAGATTTCCATCAATGGCTTTTATTTTCAGTTAAATTAACCAATAAAATCGAAACACCTATATTGTTGGTAAGAGATTTCCTTTGTACATTGCTTTTGGTTCTGTCTTCATTCACTGGCTTCAGTGGGAAGTTTACGTACAAGTTTGATGTGCAATATGTCACTATGAAATCGAATATGCATTGTGTAGGTTCATATCTCGTCTCGTAGATTACAAAACGACAGCTTTAGATAAAGGAATGCATGTGGCATCCGCAATAAGAAGGAAGACAATTGAAGAGGGAGCTAAAAGCTCTAACATCAGCTGGAAAAAGACAACTTTCGTTTTCCGTGTAAATATATTTTAAAAGTGACACATCAATCACAAAAGAACTCAAATTTGAGTAGGAGAGGACAGCAGAGGTAAATTGCTAATGGCTCCAATAACTGTTTTAGAATCACGTTGAACTTTCAGATTATGCAGGCTCAACTCCATAAATTTCCTTATAAATTGAGTTTTACCCTAAATAATGATGGCAACTTTTGAGCTAATTATCATGTTGATCCTTGTGAGTCAACCAGCTCCCATAGGACCAGAATTTCCTTTGCAAGCTCCATGAGAATTAAGGGTAAACTTTGAATTAATACAATATTGCAGATTGCAAACAATGCCGCATGGGTATAAAAAATTTGACATTGCTCTTTTCTTGCACCCTAATTCCTAAGGAAATTATTGAAAACATTAACTTATAAAAGTTTTCATTCGGAAAAAATAATATACTATAATAATATAAGATAAAAAAAAAACATTATTATAAATTGTATCTTGAATATACTACACAATAAAAGTATAACTGAAATAGTATTGAGTAAGCACGTGAAAGAAATAATAATAACTTTCTAAAATAATAATTTTATTATTTTAAACTATGGTCAGAAAATTAATTGACTTATCTATATTAACACCTATCTCATCATATTATAGTAAAGCTTAAACAACAAAAATTTCGATTAATAATTTTTGGGTCAAAGATGCTCTAACGTTCTAAGTTTATCCTCTCCATAATCCTTTTAATTCGGTATCTTTTAAAAGTTTTTAATTAAATATATACGACACTTTATAATTTTTATCAAGCATTTATTATATTTTTCTTTTTTGTCTTTAATGAATGGAGCTGGTGGAAACTAAAATCAAAATTAAGAAGAGTAAATGTTGATAATGAATTTAGATTCAATTGTATTGAATGAAAATAAAATTGTTTTATTATAGTATTTTCTTAAAAATAAAAAAAGTTTTGTTAATTTCAGTTGTTAAGATTAAAAATAAACAGCTAATAATAGTAAAATTTTATTAAAAAGATAAATATTTATTATATTTTTATAACTTCAACACAATAATTATGCACTTTTTTTATTTATATTTATAGATGCTTAAATTCAATTTTAAAGGTTGAAGTTAACAAAATTTAAATAAACTCAGTTAATTTTAACTATTTTATTAATTAGTTTAATTTAATTAAAATTGATTCATGAAAACAGCCATATAAGTCAATTGAATGTTGAGAGGTATCGTACATGTCAATATTAATGGTTCTCTAACTAAAAGCTCATAAGATTTCTTCCGTATTGCTTCTTTTTAAGTATGTGACTTTTTGTCACTGTTTTAAGTGGAAAACGATCTTTACGATCCAAACCTGATGATGTTTTTTGTGGATCGCATAGACTATGGGAAGCAAACTTGCACACTAATTGTCTACAAACAAATAATCTAACTTTTCTTTATGCGATGCCACCATGTATCCTACAAGACTGTTTTTCTTTATTCGTTTAACATGCCATGTTACCGTTATATTATGCTTTGGATTTATGGGAAAATGTCGATTCTTAGAATAATATTTAGGTAATATTCAGGTGTTTGATACGTTACTGTAAGAGAGTATTATATATTTTTTTTAAATTAATGATTGTAATTTTTTAACATTTTAAAGATTAAAAAATATTTAAATAAATCACTAATTTTACTATTTATTTATATAAAATTAACGCTAATCATTACTCTACATATAAAAAAGAGTATAGAATTTTGACACTGTAAAAATTACTTATTATGTTGTTGGATGAAACACGTAATGGTATTTTTTTGAGATGTATGTATAAAGGAAAAAAAACAATGATATACTATATTAATTTTTAATGATCAAAGATATGTTTAAAAATAACCTGTTTGACGGTCAAAAGATGCTATGCCTTTTGATTTATCGAAGAAAAATGTTCTTTTCAAGATTAAATGGCATGGGCATCCGAATCAAACTTTATTACGAAGAAGTGGCGATGCTATGATTGGTTTGTTGATCGGTGATTTTTTCCTTCTTTTGTATATTTAGTGTCAAAGAAGAGGTAAAGACTACTTTCATTTTTCCAGCTTTCCTCACAGCTATTATTTGGAATTACTAAAACAACTAAATGATATAGACAAGTTCTTTCAGATATAATTGGCGTTTTCATTCTGTCTTTAATTGAGTTTTAAGTTTACAATGCAAAATTAGGGAGATATATAAGCCTTCTATTGTGCATAAAGTGAGAAAATTAATACACGTTCGAATTGTAATTTTCCGTAAATTTAATTCACTTTAAATTAAATGATAGATACCCAATTTTTCATTTAATATGTATTTTGACTTAAAAAAATTAAATTAATTATTGACACAAAATCTTTAATTTAAATTATGTCCCCAAATCATGGTTACCTGTTTATTTTATAGAAGCTTAAATATCTTTTTTCTCTGTATAAATATAACACAATTTATTATGTTTTTATAAAGTTTTTTTATTAGGATTTAATCTTTAAAATGTTACGATGTTAGGATTTAATCTTTTAATGACAATTTTCCTTTTGATTTCGAATGCTCTAATTGTAAGTTCTAAAAATTTTCTAAGTCTCAAAAACACAGGGAGAATAAAATAAAGGAGCCAAAAGATAAAGAAATTAAGGTTTTAGAAAACTTTTTAAAAATATTTAAAATATAAAAAAATTAAATAATATGATAATAATGAGTTAGCTTTTTGCACTTAATAAAGAAAAGTTTACACCAAAGATTAAATTCTAACTTTTTAATATTTTAGAATTAAATTTTAATAAAAAACTATAAAAATTTATTATAAAATGTGTTATATTTATAGATAAAAATTAAAAAATATAATTAAGACAAAAATCAAATCCTAATATCTTAATATTTAAAAAACTAAATTATAATAAAAAATTTATAAAAATGTGTAACAAAATACATTATATTTAGAAAGAGAAATCAACATATTTAAGATTTTTTTAGAAATATATAAACTTGTGATTTTGTATAAGAAAACCTAATGTATAAGACATCTTCCAACTACTGCGTATAAGTCAGATGCACATAAATCACAAAAAGTGCAATTGGAATTTTTCACATGTTTGGAATTGACACTACGACAAAATGAAGATCTAAGAGCAGTTCTGTTTTGAATTAGAGAGCGTTTAGAATTGCTCTAAAATATTGCAATGTATTATATTTAAAAGAGCTGTTAAACAAGCGTTATGTAATGTTAAGATTAGACAGCGGTTCCAGGCTGAACCGCTTTCCAAAGTATAAATGTAAACTGCAAATCTAAAATTTGAAATTGATTTCTTTTTTAGTTTTTTGTTGTAAAATAAAAATTTATTATTATGTTTAAATCAAAAGTTGTAATTAATTTTTTTGTGAGTTTTCTTCATTTTTATCACAAATCAAAATTGAATCTTGAGTTTATATACTAGTGTTAACCAAACAGTCTACATCTGTATGAACTAAACACAAGTAAACAAGAAAAAAGACAGAATAATGTGTACTTTTGAGAGCGGTTAATAAAAAATTATTTTTTAAATATATAATTACAAAATAATTTTTATTAATCGTTAATTAAGTTAGCGCTTCAAAAACTCATTTATGGCATAGTGTGAATGACAAAAAGTTAGCCTTTATCGAACACTTCCTGTACACTCATAAATATGACAACTTAAATTAATTAATAAAGAGTATTGCTACACTTACAAATTCACATTCCTTTAATTTTTGCATAGCTATCTTTCTCACATTTTCATTTGAGATTCTAGAATGAACACCATACTTCGTATGACTGTATTTTGATGTTTGAACACACACCCAATTTGACAAATGTCATGGAATCGAAGCTGACAGCTCCATGCATAACTCCCCAGTAATGCCAATTCTTAATTAATAGCTATTGATTTGAACAATCAATAATTCTGAAGAAACTTAAATCGCTGCTTTAAACTTTTTGCTGAGCAAATAGAACGGCCTTCCTTGAGCATCGTTGATTCTAAGTTCAAAAAATTTAAGGCTAATTCTCTTAAATATATTAAAATATTAATATTATTTTTCAAAAATAATTTTCAATATTTTTTGTTAAAAAATTATTAATTAAAGCATTTATAAATCTTTGTATAAATTTAATATAATAATTATCTTTATTAAAAAATATTATTTTTAATCATCTAGAATCAGCCCTTTCAAGCTAACGATAATATTTTTCTTAATTTATGTATTTTTTTATTTAAGAAAACTCTTTTTAAAAATGTAAATAAACAGGCTCTAAGTAATCTTTGCCTTGGTTTTTCGTTTTTGTTTAATTAATTGACAATAGAATATATACTTTATGCTATGTATGCCAATATAGATTTGTGTATGTGCACAACAAAACATCCCTTTCGGATAACGCATTCACTTGATTTTCTAAAGTTCAAGTAGTTTAATTCCCTGATAAATTATGTTTTCACCAGGTAGCTATCGATCTCCTTCTTTATTCCTTCATTATTAATTATTATTTTGATAAGGATGGGCATGTAAATTTGGCATATGCACTCAGTATCCATGATCTTTATTGATATATCTAGCTGCCACTGAGCAAAGGCTGGTAACATTAACCATGTGTTAGAAATATGGTCAAGTTAGTCTTAACCCACCAGGCCTCAGTCTCCACAATTGTTCAACACTGCTATAATTATATAAATATTCACCTACAATATGCTTATCATCTTCTTGAATGCATAGTTCGCAAATAAATTTTGATAAACTTCCATAAGTTGTCTTAAGATAGGACATGGGTGCCTAATGCATTATTTTGCTAAGTCTACTTTATTTTTCAGATTTTTATATGTTGTTGTTAATTTATTATTACCCTCCTTAAATTCATTTAAAGAATTGAAGTAAATCTTGTAGACTAAAGATTGTTTTTTAAAAATGTATAATTACTTATAGAATATTAATTACTCACAATATATAATTGTTGTTACAACTAAATATGCTTTTTCAATTCAAATCATTTAAAATTTATTTAAGATTAATGGATCTAATTCCTCCAAAGTATAAGGTGTGTAGAGTAAGAAGTTTGTTATATTTATAAACTAGTTTATCAAACATTATCAAATGAATTAGTTAACTTTTCAACTTTTGACTAATTTATGGTTGAATATCCTTATATTCTCGATTGCCTGTATCCATTTTTTGCAACAAAATAAGCAAAGTACATTTATTATTACACAAAGGAATCCCCAATATCCTTTTTTTCAATGAATGGTTATTAGTTTGCGGGAGCAAAGAGCCAATTAGATTTAATGGAAGAGAATTTATGTGAGTCAGTTGCATATTTCCTTATTTGTCTCTCTTGAAAGTTAGATAGGTACTTCTCAGGCACTCTTATATATAGAACCAAACCCTACACCATCAAGTTGCAGCAGTTAACCTAATAAGAGAACCCAAAAGAAAAGCTCTCCTTGTTCCTTTAGGTTGAGAACAAAGAATTGAATTCGAGTCTGCTAAGCATGTAGGTTTGTTTGTGGAGGTGACAGAAGAGAGTGAGCACTTGGCTCTTTCCTAGCATGGACCTTTCATGTTAGAAGCTGTGTGCTTGCTCTCTATCTGTCACCACCTTTAATTTCTTTTCCTCTATTCTCTTACTTATCTTTTGCTTCTAACATATACTTTAAAGGTTTGCATATATTGATATTTTAATTAAATCATTTTTGTTATGAACTGCTACTCAAGCTACATGGCAATATGTATCCCAGTGCAAGTCATCACGTGAATCAAATTATATGTTAGCTGCAGTCAAAGGCATAAATTTAGAAAGAAACAAAGTATTGATCAAATTTAGGAATATCTGCACTATGATAATGTGTGATATTTAAAATATATATGTATATATATGTTAAGTTTAAAGATCTACTTAATTATATATCTTTATATTGAGTAAATTCTCCCCAGTGGTACTGTCTCTACATTACTTACAAGGGTTGCTATGGAGACTTGCATGTAAGCGTAGGTTGACACTGGTGATTCAGTTCAATAAAAATCCCAAACATGGATACCCAAGTATTGCATGTACGTTACTTTCATCTAAATTTCTTCCTGTACAACTCTGTTTACCAAATATTGCTGGTTGAATGAAATTTCAAAGTTTAATTTGGTAACCATATCTCATGCATTAGATAAGTATTTATGATATATCTAAAACATCAAAATATTCATTTAAAATATTTTTAAGAAAATTTGTTTTGTTGATGATTAAAATATATAAAGGCCTTTTTATATTTTATTTTTTTATCACTCTAGTTTACACTGTGTGTAATTGGTCTTTTAATTATTATTTTTTAGTTAATTAAGCTCATTTACTTTTAAAGTTTAACAGTTTCACTATTCAAACGTTTTTCTTCTATCTAGAACTTATAAATTTTAATTTTTGAGTTAAAATAAATTGAACAAATACTTTTATCTAAAATTAACTAACCAAAATGTTAAATTTCATCTAAAATAAGAAAAATCTCTAAATCTTCTCTCTTCAAACTCAAATCTCGTATCTTATAAAATTCTTCAGTTTTACTAAATTTTTTACTTCTAAACTTCAAAATTATTTCATATTTTAATTTAATTATTAACTCTCCAAAAATTTAGATAAAATTTTTGAGAATTTTTAGTACAACAAAATTAATAAGAAGACTAATTTTGTATAATTTTATAAATTTTTTAATACATTATTAGCGTGATTTTTTTATGATATTAACTGATTAAAATATATAAGAAGTATGAATTTTAAATTAATTATTATAAAAGTTAATGATTTTTTAATATATCAATTTTTAATTAAAAATTATGATATCAGTAAATTAGTTCATTCTCTTTTATATTTTCTTAACATGTTTTAATGTCTATTAATTCACTTTTTTTCACTAAAATAGTTCTTTTATGCTACTATAGCTTACTATAAAAATAAATATAGTAATATTTTATATTTTAAAAGGATTAATTGTAATATAAAAATATTATAAAATTAGTCTTAAAACATCTTAAATTTTAACAGAACAAAATTAATAATTAAAATTGTTAATAATTACTATAATGACATTTTTTAGAGTATCAAATTAAATATCCATTATACGTTATACTCCTCTTTAATTAATGTTTTTCGTTTTTCTTTATTTTTTTCTCTAAAGACTGCGGTATATATATATCATTCAATATTTAAATTTAATTAACTACACAAAAAATTAAATGATATGAAATAATTCATATCTTGGTTAACTTGCTCAACTCTTTAAAAAGTAAAAAGAAAATAAATTTTTTTATTTTTTAACTTATGTTTATAGATAAGTTTATAGATTAAAAATAGTAAATTTTTATTAAAACTATTTTTTAATTAAAATTTTTTAATTCGTATTAATTCATATTTACTATTTTGAACTTTTTCTTCACTTTGCTAAAGAGGAAAAGAAATGAGTTTTTTTTTTCACTAACACTTAATTGTTGAAACTCTTAGATGTTGTCTGGATAAAAAAAAAAAAGAGAAAAATTAATAATTTTATGTATTTCAATGAAACAAAGATGAAAGAAATTTTTTTTTACAACCTACTAAATGTGAATAGTAATTTTATTTTTTTATTTTTATATTTTTTTACTTACTCAAACATATTACTAAAAATATAAATAATTTTTTTTTAATTTTTGATCTAATTTAATCTAAATTAGACTCACATCGTGCGATGAATTTGTTAAATGAGTCTGAACACAGAATAAAATTTAAGATTTTATTTAAGTGATAATGATAATACATCGTTTATTTTTTTTTTTTATTAATTCTATTATTTAAATATAATTATCTTTAATTTTCTAAATTTTTTTTTAATATCTATGCTCGATGCCTCTGAAAAACACTCCTCAAAATCAGAAATAATGTTATTAAAAAAAAACTGAAAGAATATTAAAAGATGAAGATGTCATAATTTTGAAATACAAATAATTAATTTTCTTATTTTATTAGTAACAGTCTGAACGAAAACAAAGGTAGTTGCGGTGTGTGAAAAACCAATTCAAGGGAAGTAAGCGTCGTTGACCGGAATACGATCCACACAGAATGTCAACACCGTCACCGAGATCGGTTGCCGTTGCCGTCAGTGGCGGCTCCGGCGCCGCCAAGGGTAGCCGGCGAGCCGTGCAGTGGGCGCTGGACAACCTCGTCCCTCAAGCCGATAGGTTCATCTTAGTTCACGTCATCCCCAGAATCACTTCAATTACAACCCCAAGTATGTCCCTTTTCATTTTGCAATCACGTATATGCTTGCTAATAGAAAGTACCTTTGTGTGCAAATGTGCAATTAACTAAAGGCATGTGTGGATAAACTGGTTAATTGAATATTTATTCAATAATCTCTTTTAACAGTTACTGATACAAATTTAATCTTGAAATTTATTAAAATAGCTTAAAATAAGCTTATTTAAATAAATTATGTCAAAGTATTTATTAAAATAAGGTAAGAGGAACTTATTACACTACTGTTTTCTTAAGGTTTCTGTAAGTTCTTTCAAATACCTTTTAAGATCATGCTTAAAAAAGTTTATGGAAAACTAATAAAAATCATTTTTATGATTCTTCTAAGTTTTTTTAACTTATTTCAATAATTTTTTTGGTATAATTTATCTCAATCTAAATTTATCACATAAACTACCGTTGAAAAAAGCTTATTGAAACGCATAATTAAAGTGTTCATGCAAACACACCCTAAATCATAAATGATTAGAGACTAACTGAAATGCATTGCTGGTGTTTTGGGATTTCTTATTCGCAGCTGGAGATTATATTCCCATTTCAGAAGTAGATGCCGATGTGTTTGCAGCTTATGTGGAGGATGTGAAACAAAAGTCTGAACAAATCTTTGTTCCATTCAAGGAACTCTGCGATTCCAACTTGGTGAGGTTATGTCTACCATGTACAGTACAAGTACATGCACTAGTATTTGATATGATTTGTAAATGCTTGAATTTTTAAGAAATTAAGACATGACCTCCGTAATGAATCTTGAATAAGATATTTATAATTATACGTGATTAGGCATTCAGTATACCTTACAGTCTCAGATCTCTAATCCTTTAAGCAAGTTTGCAAGAGTGAGAATATGTTAAGGTAAGGTAATTAATGAAAAACGGGACTTAAATTTGTGTCTCAGATTCTTGAGTAGCACTATTCTTATGGAAATGGGTATTAAAAAACAGATACGCTAAAACTACTAAATGCAGCAGTGTAGTACTAGCATTGGTACTGAATTGGGGATTGAGTACGCATGCTGCCAATCTTGGAGTATATGTGCTTTGTAACTTTGTTTTTTGGCCTTTGCTAGTTTCAACTTGAGATTGAAAAGGTGGTAAGGGAAGATTAATGTGGAAATTTTGTAGATGGAAACCATACTGCTAGAAGATGACAATGCTGCAAATGCACTTCTTAGCTTTATTTTGGAGTCGGGGGTCCAAATATTAGTGCTTGGTTCTGACTCCTCAAATTTTATAACAAGGTATGTGTTTCTAAATATTCAATTTCAAAGCGTCAAAGCAAACGTGACTTTTCCATTTTATTGATTTCAGTCCATGCATAATAATCATACAGTATTGCATTGTATCTATCATTAATAGTTTCATAATTATGCTACTACATAATGTAATTTACCATGGTGGAAATTATAAATATTTATGAGCTTTTATATAATAGATCAATTTGATTTTAACTTCCTGAGAGAATCTGTTATCTACTTAGGTTGTTGCAATTAAGAGTTTAGCACCTGCATGCTTAATCTGTCACTACAGTCAAAAACTTTTATTGGAAATGTATTTAAACTCTTTAAAATGCTTTCAACCAAACAGTAAGTATACCCCTCAATTGTAATAAAAAGGAACATTTCTCCCAATATCATTTTTATAGAGACTATAATTACAACCATCTATTATCAATATTCTTTAAATATTAAGTAAAGCAATTGATGAGAATATTTGGATTGAAAAATAATTAAAAGAAGTTAAATAAAAAAAAAACAAAGAAATCACAAAGTTAATTTATATAGATAAAAGCTAAAGGCTCTTAGTTTTTTCTTGTGATTACTTATATGTTCTCCAATTCAATTTTATGAAATTGTGTTAAAATAATTATCAATTATTTAATTAATTATTATTACTACTCAATGAACATGTAGTAATGGTAGTTTTCTTATTTATATATTACCCTGATAAAAGAAAGAAAAAACTAGATAAATAAGAGTATTAATAAATATTAGATTTATTAAATTTAATTAACTATTTGAAAATTTAGGTGATAGATTGATACTCTTAACTCTTACACCTAAATTATCTCTTAGTTTTAACCTATTAATGGTACAATTGCCGATTAATTGATTAATCATGATTTATCCTTGAGCAGTTAATTCAAGAATAATAATAATATCAAAATAAAATTGTAAGATATGTTTTATTCATAAAAAAAAATATAATTTATCCATAGAAAAATATATAATTTTCTATTGTCAAATTCAAAATTCATATTTAAATTCAACATTCAGGTTAAGAATTTACTCATTTTTTATCAAAATTGTATTTTTATTACTTTTTACGGTAAAATCAAGAAAAACTGGACCAATCTTGATTGTGAAAGAAAATTAATTTTCAGCTTTTTGCGAACTTTGTAAAGGAATTCAAGAACAATGCCCGTCTTGCTAGCTCCTAAATTTGAGTTTTTCTTCTTCCAGGAAGCTAAAAGGACCAGGGATACCAACTCCCATTCTAAGATATGCTCCTGAGAGCTGTGATGTATATGTTGTAGCAAGAGATAGAATTATATCGAAGTTAGCTGGATTTTCATCTTCACATTCTCATGGTACAATTGAACTTCTTGCATTTCAAGATCTTAATGTCTGCGCCCTAACAGTTTGATCATCTTATATTTATATTTTGATGATGCTTTCATTAGAATCAGGATCTTGAACAAAATCTCTATGGAAGTTGTCTAGTTTCTGATTTCTTATTTTTCCTCCGACAGAGGCAAGTTCAAGGTACTTCATGTCTACGAAAGTAAATAAAGTAGACAATGGTGCTGGCATTAGTAGAGAAATGTCTGGAATTAATTCATCCTCAGCAGAACCTAAACTACTAAAAAATTTCAGATTTTTATCAATATCAGAGCGGAGTTATGTTGGTCTGAAGACATCTAGTCGTAGGAATTCTTTTGAAAATTCTACCAAAAATGAAGAAGAAAATACAGAAAACTGTGGAGATGATATTGACACTTTCAACCTCCACTCGTTTGATTCCATTACATCGGCACAACGTGAACAGGTAACTTCCTTTCTTTTCTTTTGGTCAAAAAGAACAATAGGGGTATCACTGATGAATAACTTGTAAAAGAGTTATATTATGTGATTCTCCAACATGGCTGTGGCGTTTATATTAGGTGTCCTTATGCAGTTTATCATGCAAGAAGAAGTGGAACGGCTGCAGATGGAGTTGCAGAATACTATTGCCATGTACAAACAGGTTTGTGAAGACCTGGTTCAAGCTCAAAACAAGGTGAGAGCTTGATAATATATGGTTTCTCTTTTGTTTGAAGAAAGAAATACATGTCTGGGTCTCTAATTCAGCTAAGTTAGTTCTTTTTATTTTTCCCCGCCCATTCTATGCCTAAGCCGATGCCTATGAAAGGTATTAATCACTTGAGAGTCACAATAACTTGTTAAAACAAAATGTAAATTGTCTGTCCTCAGAGCATACAGTGCTGCTGCTTAATTATTTTATAACATAAATTTTGGATAACTTAAAGTCATCTGTTCAACAAACAAACAAAAACAAAATAAAAAATGATTGGTTTCTATCATATTCAAACATAAAGCTTATGCTCTCTTTAATTTCATCAAATTTTTTATTCAAAATTTAGTACTCTGAAAGCCACAGCCATGTCTGCTTCATTGTGACGCAGTTGCTAAAATTGTTCTTAAATCTATAGTTTAGAGCTTGGCACTCCACATTAATCATGCCCCAATCAGAGATAATTACTACTTTACAACATGACTTAACTTTTCTACCTTCACCTGCAGGCCCTTTTACTTACTTCTGAATCTCTTGAAGAAGCTAAAAGAGTAAATGCTTCCCTGAAAAGAGAGGAGATATTGAGAAAGATTGCTGCTGAAGAGAAAACAAAATATTTGAAAGTCATGAAAGAACTAGAGGAGGCAAAAAGTATGCTTGCCAAAGAGTCATACGAAAGACAGATGGCTGAACTTGATATTCTTAAAGAATCAATAGAAAAACAGAGAATTGTTGATACGTTGCTCTCAAATGACAGGAGATACAGAAAGTACACCATGGATGAAATCAAGATAGCAACAAAGTTCTTTGCTGAGGACTTAGTAATTGGTGAAGGAGGATATGGGAAAGTTTACAAGTGCAATCTTGATCACACACCAGTAGCTGTAAAGGTTCTGCACCAGGATGCAATCAACAAGAGAGAGGAGTTTCTGAAAGAGGTTTTCCTTGTGCTTTGTTTCTTCTTCCCTTTGAATTTGTCTATATGAGAGTGAGATGCTGAGACTTACTGAAATCTTTAAATCGTTGAGTCCTTGTGGGATTTTTCTTACTATGTTTTAAATGTTCTAAAGCATGAATTGATTTATAAAACTTGCAAATGCAAGCTCAAGTATACAAGTCACTGGGAAATTTTCAAAGTTGACTATCCCACTACCTCTACTTGACTACTCTAGGAAAAGTTGACAGATAATAAGGTAGTAATCAACTAATTCTTGACAGATCTAGCTTCCTCTGGATTCACTGTGTGAGCTGAAATAATACTCATACAAAATCTTGCTGATCTAAAAGTTGATTAAATTTTCAAACTCGTACTCCTTTGCACATCCTAGTTTTCATTGCTTTCTAATGATAGGTTCTTTTTAAATATCTTGAATGAATTCAATATTTGAATGCTGCAACAACAAAAGAAAGCATTCCTTTCAGAGTTGCTGTTGTCTCCCATTTGTTGCAGGTTGAGATTCTTAGTCAACTACATCATCCTAATATGGTTTTATTACTTGGAGCCTGTCCTGAGAATGGTTGCCTTGTTTATGAATACCTGGAAAATGGAAGCCTAGAAGACTATCTTCTCAACAAAAATGGAAAACCACCACTTCCTTGGTTTTCTCGATTTCGTGTAGTTTTTGAAATGGCTTGTGGGCTCTCATTCCTACATAATTCAAAGCCAGAACCTATTGTTCATCGAGATATAAAACCTGG
The DNA here is from genome assembly GCF_003935025.1 of Abrus precatorius. NCBI lineage: Eukaryota > Viridiplantae > Streptophyta > Magnoliopsida > Fabales > Fabaceae > Abrus > Abrus precatorius. Next base: position 32,238,526 of record NW_020874428.1, on the reverse strand, counting down.
CAATATCCTTTTAGACAGAAATTATGTAAGCAAAATTTCAGATGTTGGGCTAGCTAAACTTCTTTCAGACGTGGTGCCTGACAATGTAACAGAGTACAGAGAATCAATGCTTGCTGGTACTTTGCACTACATGGACCCTGAGTATCAGAGAACAGGCACTGTCCGACCAAAATCAGATGTATATGCTTTTGGAGTCATAACTCTCCAATTGATAACTGGTGGCCATGCACGTGGACTCATTCTGACTGTTGAAGATGCAATTAGAAATGGCTCCTTCCGTGATATATTAGATAAATCAGCTGGGAATTGGCCACTGGATGAGACAGTGGAATTGGCTAAAGTTGCCCTTCAATGTGCTGCACTTAGATGCAGAGATAGACCAGAACTTGATACTGAAGTTCTTCCACTGCTCAAAAGACTTTCTGATGTGGCAAATGTTAGTGCAAGGAGGGGAAGAAATAGTGCAAGAGCACCAAGCCAGTATTATTGTCCAATCCTTCAGGTACTAGATTGCACTTATCTGATGAACATTAGGTTGTTGAGTTTTGATATCTTTGTTGATGCATATCGTGTTCATATTTTTTTTACTTAAACATGTTTTTAGTCCCTATAAATATGATTAAATTTTATTTTCATTTTTTTAAATGGATTAAAAACATATTTTATCATTTTTCAAATTCTTGATTGACTTGTGAATAATGCAGGAAATCATGGATGATCCATATATTGCTGCGGATGGTTTCACTTATGAGTACAGAGCAATCAAGGCATGGCTCAGCAAACACTGTGTGTCCCCCATGACAAAGATTAAACTCCAGCATTCTACGTTGACTCCAAACCATACTTTACGTTCTGCCATTCAGGAGTGGAAGTCTGGAGTAACCCCTTTTAATTAGCAAGCAGTGAATTCCTTACCGCTCCTCTCAACCTAATTTTGCTTGCAGCATATAAAAAACTGTCAGAATTTCAATTGTACAGAAGGTTTGTAAAACAAATTTGGTAATTTATCTGCACGCGCAGCCATTTTTTTCCTAGGTTGTATATAACCTTTTCTTGAGCCGTTGTATAAAGCCCGAATTAAAATGAAGTTTCTTATTATTATAGATGAAATATTAAGTTATTCGTTTACATCAAGACATTATTCCATCATTGGAGTATTCAATCATAACATAACGGACTATTGTTTGCTTTATTTTGTGAGGTTAATTACTTTACCAATGGGAACATTTTGTAATTCACAATGACTTTTCAAACGTTTTATTGGAATGACATTAGTCTTGTGATGGTTTAACAGCATATTTAATACAACTTTAAAAGAAACAATCGTTTTTTAAAAGAACTTTCAGAAAGTAAAAAGAAAAATCAATTATTCTTCTAAAATAAGCAGAATCGCAATATTAGAACGCGCTGACTATTATTTAAACTTTCTCAAAAATAAATTATAATCCTCATTTATATGACGTGCTTTTTATGCTCTCCTTTCATGGATCCTCCAATACTTTGACTGAAAAAATCACTTTCTATAGTCTCGTGTCCTTCAAAGTTATTTCTAATTATTCACGTTACGTTTATCCTTAAAAGAGACCATAAGCCAACAGCATATTCCAAGTAGGAATTTGGAAAAATAAGATGAACTAATACTCTACTGCTGCGAGTGCCACTGCATAGCTGGCTACTTTCCTATGGCTTAATAGTTACAATCCCTCCAGCCTTTACATACATGTAGTCATCTGCATACATATTTCTACGTTTTGCCTTTTGGTGACATATATAGACTGCCAGAGGAGTGGCCAAGCAAGTAACATCCATAAGCATCAATCATCTATTTGTGTAAACTCTAAAGCATTTGCATCAGGATCACGTGTAAAGATTGCTGGTCTTCCAGAACGACTAAGTGTGTAGGGGATACCTACAAAGTAGAAAACAACAGAGGAAGCAATAAAAAAAATAGAGCACTTGCCATCTAAAAGTTGTAAATCGTGGTGTGAATTGGTGAAGAACTTCAAGGTATGCTATTCAAGAAGTAAATGAGTACCAGCTTTATCAAGGATAGCTTTCAGCTTAGCGACATCCCGGATTGCAATACACGTGTGGCGATCTCGACCACCGTGTTGAGGTCGTCCAGTTAAAGGGTCAGGATTTGGAAGCTCCATCAAATGAATCATCTCAGAGCCTACCCACAACCAAGCACCCCTGTATGGAAGCTTGTCATGTGGCCTTGCTTCATTTATCTTAAGGCCTGCACTTCATTTAACTTAGTCATTCATATACCTCTTGTTACACGGCAAATATTAGTCTGAAAAGCTGGCATACCTAGAACGTTTTGATAAAAGTCAAGTGATCTTTCTAGGCTTTCGCATAAAATTCCAACATGGTGAATGCTAACAACCCCATAATCTGAAACATCCCATCCAAAAGTTAGAATAAAAATAATGTACAAAAAGCAACACTAAGACGCATGAATAAAGCATAAAATGAACTAATACCAACTACATACCACTTTCATCGTTGATTGAGATGGATTCTTTGTCAAGTACATCGCCTTCAACAGCCATCTGAGCTTTGATTGTCACGCTAGGAACATGCCATCTCCCATTTCTTACACTAGCGTGATAAAATTTGGATTGCATGTTTGTGGTGGTTGGAGAAAAGCTAACATTATTCAACTGCAACAAAAAAAAGAGTTGATAAAACTCCGGAATTAAGATTAGTCGTCCAAAATGACAAAGCATATTACACGACACACTACCAAAGTGTTAATTAGCAAGACTCAATGCCAAGAAATTGCTGAAATTACCAGCAAAACTAACATTGCTGAAATTCAGTTTGAAAAACTTGAAGTTAAATGCTTTTGAAATCCACTCATTGATCCTTTTTCTTTTTTTTTTTTTGTCTCTCAATCTGATTGGGAAATACCAACAATAAAGTCTTGTTTACTTTATAACGCGCCAGCAACAACAAAAATTAAACAGAAACATATCAAGTCATCAGGGATAAGGGGAGTTAGATGCTCCCATCAAATATTCAGGAAAAATCACATTTTTCCCTCTTAGCTAGCTCTTCAATTGACAACATTGACTAATGATCATGTTTACCAGTTACCACCAAGAACAGAGGACAAGAGGTACAAAACATATCTAACCATCAACGGGAAAGAGAGAGTGAGGTGGTATCAGATACTAGTGATGACACTGATAATTTCTTGAGCATTTTAAACCCGGATTCAATTCCTCTACCGTGAGATACTAAAATTGAAAAAAAAATGTAAATAAGAAAATACACTCTTGATTCGAATTAAATAACCTCATGAACTTAACTGATTTTAAATCACGGTTTCATGCATCCTTAGGGCCTGTTTGGTTGCAAAAGACATTTTTACAAATCTGTGAAAACAGAAAACAAAACGAAAACACTGTAGCAATTTTATAATTAAAAACGAAAACAGAAAATAATTTATAAACCAAACTGCCCTTACTTTCTTAACTTAAAGACCACCTCACTTTTAAGAATCCAAATCCCTTAAACTCCTATAAATTACTAAACTAGGAAGTTAAGTTCAAACAACCCAACAACATGAGTAGCTTGTGCATTAGAAATCAAGGAATGAGAAGTTAAAAGCATACCCACCCAAGTCACCTATCCTAATTCCAAACTCCCCCCAAAGTAGAAACACAAATTTAAACCCCATTTGATGATTATCCATCTTGTTTACTTGTAACCATTGAGATTACGGAACATCATGAGTTCCAAATCACCTTTTGGTGTAGAGGAGAGATAAAGGAAGGAACTTTGAGAAGGGAAGCCATGGCAGAGGAACAATTGATCTGGGTTTCGTGTCTGGTTTGGTATATGATTTGTGAACCGCGTGTGATGAGTGGACACAACACCCCTACCTGCTTCTGCCGTTCACAAATTTCAGAGGAACACTAATCAGTGGCCACTAATATGGACATGGGGCACTGTCATAAGATAAAAACATAATAGTGATCGATTTATAAATATGATAGAGTGAGGGCAATATTCACAATTGATAAATTATTAAAGAACTACAAGTTATTTTTAATATATAAAAACAAAATTTATACATTTTTGTTTTCTTTTATAATTTTTTTTCAAGTTTATCCAATTTAATATTTCAATAGAACTATGTACAGTAACAATTTGATTTGGGGAATAAAATGTGAAGCTATAATTATTAAAGAAACTATGTATACTTGAGATAATAAGAAGAATATGCAGCGATAACTATGCTTTTTTTTTCTGTGGCTGTTGTGCCAAATAGGGTATTTCTACTGCCGAGTTATTAAAAAGTTATCTTTTTGTTTTTTCCTTAAAAATCAAACTTCCAAATATATCCTTATTAGAAGGAAATTTTACTCTTTAAAACACTTTATGTATGGATAAGACAAGAGTCTCTCATTTCGTAGATATACACGAACCTCTACGGTATACCAGAAAAGTAAAATGCACGTGGCTCGAAATATGTGTTTAAAAAATGCAAGTAAATTGAATTATGATCTTATTTTATCTTTTAGCAGTTTTGAAATATGGAATAATTCGTACCTATATTTTTTAATATAGTGATATCATATCATCACATGTTACGCATGATATTTATAGTTGCTGACTAAGTTTTTTAATCTTTCACTTAAGTACTTAGGTTTTGCTGCTGCTTAATATAAATAATTAGTGGCTATCAACAGTAACTTTTCTACAATTTTATTAATTATAGATTAGATTTTGTCACACGTCGCTGTTCGAAAGAAAACTGACAAAGTCTTAGGAATACCCTTTTTTTTTACATAATTGAGTCCTTTAACATTTTGATAAGAATCTGTTCTTTAATCATACACGTAAAAAGGGTATTAACCATACACATAATTGAGCTGTTTTTAAACACAAAAACCTTTTGGTATACAATTCTTATCAATTTATAGACATTATATTTTTATATTGACACTTGACAGTCAACACGGTCCAAGCCATTCTCTCGATAGAAAATTCAAAGTTTAGCAACTGCTTGGACCCATTGAGCTCTGAATGATATTAACATTTATTTATATTGTTAATAAATTTTTTATTAATTTCATAATTTATTTTTATTAAATAGTAGGTTGTTTGTTTATATTAACTTTATTAAAATTAAGCAATTATATGAATAAAATTTAAAATTTGTAATTTTAATATATATATATATATATAAGGTATATAAATGAGATGTTAAATAAATTTAAAATTTAAATATATGAACTATATGATAAAATTTATAAGCCAGCAGTTAATTTTTGGATAAATAAATAAAAATATTAAGAGGTGTAACAGTGAATTTTAAAATTGATGTCATGTGTATTTAAATACGTTTTTTATATATTTTTTGTTACAAGTAATTAAAATAATATATTATACTTTAATGGTTAGATGGATTAAAACTATATTTTATGTAAAGTGGTGTGGTTTATAATTTTAAAATTTTCTTAAAAAAATATGCTTGTTGTTGTTATTTATTTTTTGCAATATTCTATATGTATAATAAAATTTTAATATTAAATTATTGATAATTTAGAAAATAATATAACCTGTGTCAATATAATTCAATCCCTCTTCTCCACTGCAATTTGCATTAACTTTATGCATGAATGTATAAATTAATTATAGCAAATTTATAGACAAATCTGGCTTTATTTGGGAGTTTGAAGGAGAAGGAAGGAAAATGGTAAGAAGGGAGAAGGAGTACAAAAGAAAGGCGGAGGAAGGAGGTTAAACTTCTCAATTGTTTGGATATTTAATATTGAGAAAAGAAGGTGATAGAGAGTTTAATTATATAAAAAAATTTTAAATTAAAATTTTTATTTTTAAAAATTTTTTTAAAAAATTATCACTTGAAAAACTAACATTTAAAAAAAAATTAAAAAATCCTATTTGTAAAATAGTATGAAAGAGTGGAAGAAAGAAAACCTCCAAAATAGAGAAAGTTTTTGAGGTTTAGGAAAACCCAAAAACTTTCCCCTCTTGATTAAACAACTTCCAAACAAGATTAAACCTCTTCTAATCTCTTTTCTCTTAAACCGAACTCCCAAACAAAGCCTAAGTTGTTGTCCATTGATGATAAAATTGGTGACAAAACTCTTCTTCTCACGTCAACTCGATTTGAATATTACACATCATGTTAGGTTAACTTAGATCAATCTTTATAATCAACGTGTCTAGTGATATAAGTATTTTCACTTTAATATAATTTAATATTATTTAAATGTATTGCCTATAAAAAAAACATATTATGTTTATATATATCAATATTTTTTTTTGTATATTTTAATCACTAATAAATTTGTTTAAACTCAAATGTCCATTTCTTCTTCGTTTAAGCTCACTGATGTGACAATAATTATTTGTAGCAGTAGATATGACTAAGTGTAGTGATAGTCTTTATAATGCATTTATCTTAAAAATGACAACAAAAATATAATATTCAGAATTATTCGTAATCTCATTTAAATAGGAAAAAATAATTAAATAAAAATAAATTTTATAATTTGGTACACTAAAATTGTCAGAATACGTTTTTTTTTAAGTTAAATGTCAAAAAAAATGTATAAAAGATAATTAATGCAAATAAAATGACAAAAAAAATTTCATTTGTTTTTATAATGTATTATTATTTAACAGGATTTTAAGGTATTTTTTAAGTTTTTTTTTTCTTGTACAAATAAAGTTGTCAGGAACTATAATTTTAATATTTGTTTTTTGTTAAACATTAACATTATATCAATGATAAATTTAGAGTACAAAGGATACTCTAACCCGTTATACTATAAAAGAAATTAACAATACATATTAAAAAATAATTAATTCAATTCACATATACAATAAATCTTTCTAGATGTCTATTGTAAGTCACTTTCAAAAATAATATTTGATAGAATCAAATATTTCACTAATATTTAACATATTGTTATTGGATAAAATATTATTCCATTGAAGTTAAATTATCGATATTACTGCAAATCATACCATTACAACTCCACTCAATTTCTTTTTTTTTCATGTTGAATTCCATGCTTAGTAACATCTCGTGCAAATTTCTAGGTAATCATAACTGACACTGAACATTAAAACACCATGTACCACAGTTTCATGGAGATATCACAATAAAAAAAAATATGTATCGCATAACCTACAAGCTTTAGAGGGAATCGTCATTCCATACTTGGTCAAGTTCTTTTGTACGGGAACTACATTAAGCAATAGACATTAAACGAATATCACTACTTTTCTCGATGTACTTTGGCATTCTAAATTTTGCATAAGACCTCTACTAGACTAAGCTCTATACCATTAATTGCAGTAAAAAAAGTATGAATGTATTGATAAACAAATTGCACATTATATTTTTTTGTTACCATTATACTTTCACAACAACATGTCATTTACATTTTTTTTTATCTTTTTCCTCCACAGTTTCTCACAATTACTGTGATAAATCATCTTCTCATAAAAATAATTTTCTTACTATAAATTAAATCTATCAAAGAAATTAACAAAATTTTAAAATTAAAATATTTTTAATGATATTAACTTCAATATAACTAGATAAAGGTAAGATTACTATGTTGAATTTTAATATAAAATGATAAAAATAAAAGATAAACATCAACTACTAAATTTAAAAATGTTAAAAATTAAAGGTGAAACTTTTGATTAAAAATGTTCTCAATATACTCACAAAATCATGTTAAAAGAAACCTGATTTTTAATTAAAAAAACATTTACTAAAATTTCAACTAATTATCTTATATATATATATATATTCACACACGAATGAAATGAAAAATATAAATAAAAAGTACAGATGATATATCATATATTTTGCATTTACGTGTAGCAATTCGTTAGTTTATATTTTTTCTTGCATAATTATAATTAAAAAAATTATAGATTTTAAACAACTTTTAAAATGATTTAAATAAGAAAATATTATGAATGCTTTGATTTTATTGCATTATGACACATTATTGAATATTCCAACATTTAATCTTTGAGTGTTTACATTTATTTACATATATTAAAAACTACTACTTACTTCTAATAGTGTGTGGTCATCTTAATCTGAATCCCAATCTCAACGATGACATTGACCGAAACTTCTTTCAAGTTTCTTGCAACGCTCTTAATCTTGAAACGCGTCCAACAAAAAAAGCACGTTTCCCATCGTGGAGTGAGAGTCAGAAGTCAAAGGTAGCGCGTTCCAATCTGTGCACGCGCTTCTTTTCCCCGCTGTATATAAATAGCAGAAGGGTTTTAGAATTTCTTCAGCGTTCACACTCCATATTCACACATGGAAATCGATTCTCTGGAAGATTATTTCTCATTCCCATTCCCAGACACCACCATGGATCCCAATTTCAATCCAAACGCAAAGAAGCGTCGCAGAAACCAACCCCAACAGACAACCCCTTGGACCGACTTAAACGACGCCGCATTGAACGACTTACTCAATTCCCTCATTCTCTTAGAAAAACACCAACAACCAACAACAACGCTCATGAATCCTCACCCATTCCAACCCCAATTAAACGACGTCGACTCATCCCCAACTAAAAAGCCTCGTCGTCGCCCCCAACAAAACGACTCCCTCATGCAATTGCAAACGACCAGTTCTTCAACCACCACCGCTCCGCAACGCCGTTTATGGGTGAAGGACCGTTCCAAAGACTGGTGGGAACGCTGCAACCACCCTGACTTCCCCGACCACGAGTTCCGCCGATGCTTCCGAATGAGCAAAGCCACCTTCGACTTCATTTGTAGCGAGCTCGATTCCGCCGTCATCAAGAAGAACACCATGCTCCGTGACGCCATCCCCGTTCGCCAACGCGTCGCCGTTTGCATCTGGAGACTCGCCACCGGCGACCCTCTTCGCGAAGTTTCCAAACGCTTCGGCTTAGGAATCTCCACCTGTCACAAGCTCGTTCTCGAGGTCTGTTACGCCATTAAAACCGTTCTGATGCGAAAGTTTCTCCGTTGGCCAGATGAAGGCAACATGAAACTCGTAATGGAAGAGTTTGAAGCTCTCTCTGGAATCCCCAATGTTGGGGGTTCCATGTACACCACTCACATTCCTATTATTGCTCCAAAATCTAACGTTAACGCTTATTTCAATAAGCGTCACACGGAGAGGAACCAGAAAACTTCTTACTCTATAACAGTTCAGGGTGTGGTTGATCCAAAAGGGGTTTTCAGTGATGTGTGTATAGGGTGGCCTGGTTCTCTCTCTGATGATCAAGTGCTGGAGAAATCCGCTTTGTATCAGAGAGCTAGTGGAGGGAGTTTGAAGGATGTTTGGGTTGTGGGAAATTCTGGGCACCCTCTTATGGATGGGATTTTGGTCCCTTACACGCATCAGAACCTTACTTGGACGCAGCATGCTTTTAATGAGAAGGTTGCTGATATCCAGAAGATTGCTAAGGATGCTTTTGCCAGGTTGAAAGGAAGGTGGTCTTGTTTGCAGAAGAGGACCGAAGTGAAGCTTGAGGATTTGCCTGGGGTTCTTGGGGCTTGTTGTGTTTTGCATAATATTTGTGAGATGAGGAATGAGGGAATGGATCCTGAATGGGGGTTTGAACTTTTTGATGATGAGATGGTTGCTGAGAATGCTGTTCGTTCTTCTGCTTCAGTGCTGGCTAGAGATCGTATTGCTCACTATTTGTTGCACCATGGCCGTGCTGGCACTACTTTTTTGTAGCTTTTCTCTCTTGTGCCACAGGGATGCTTACTCGTGTTGTACTGTAGTTTTACCCTCATTTTGTCATTCTTTTGGCTATGCCTTATTATTATAGTCACAGAGGGAATAAGATTGTAATGTTATGTTAATGATGGGTTTAGGTGTGTCAATATGTAAAGATATTCTTTTATCCAACCAAAAAAATTAATGTACTCTTTGATTTTCTTACTGAATGATTTTGGCCATGTCCTTAATGGTTTCAGAGATTTTCTGCTCAGTTCCTCTTTCGGGTTGTGCTGGTTCGAAACTACGCGCTACTTCTTCCTTATTATGCCGTTAAATTTGACTTTTAAATCCTCAATTAATGTACGCTAACTTGATACCACAGCGTGTTAATTTCTTTCTTTTTCTCTCCGGTTCAATGCCATGACTCACATATTGTTGTTCTGCTGTGTCCTACAATGTTTGACCCTACGACCCTAGCTCTCCAACCTGGAAATCTTAATGATGTGATCTAATTAATGTTTTTGACTTCTGTCAAAAGTCAATGTGTCTAGCTCCCAAGACTAATGTTACAGAGAATGAAAGTGGAATATTTTGGTCGTGTATCCGCATTTGGAATTGGAAAACTGCTGGTCTCAGCATGCTTTTTTGAACAGTTGGGTTGTTAAAATCGATCTGTTTACCCACTATAATATTTTCCCTCTTTTTCTTTTTCTGTTTCATCCCCTGTCCCAACTACTTTCACTCTTTTCCCATTAAAAAAGTAGGACTCTTTCAAAGACCGTAGGATCCCGGTTTCTTTCGTATGTTTCCCTCTTTCACGCACGTAATGTTACAGGCCCAAACTCCCCCAACCCTGCGATCTCTTAACTACCACTGAGCAACTGTCAGACGATCGACCAAGCCTTTGGGGAAAGGGAAAAATCTCTTTTTTTCTTTGTGTTTTTGTGGGAGAATAGAGAATTTGAGTGAAGGACTAGGGAGGGGTTTTGACTTTGTGCATGGAGATATGAGAATCACAAGGCGGAGAAGGAGCAAGGAGTTGTAGGTTCGAGCTTGACATGACAGGTCTCAGTCTCTCAGATAAAGCAAATCCGACGGCACAGAATAACAGGTGACAAATTTTATTCTTCCACTGCCCTCAGATTCTCTCTTGTTGTTGGCGGCTTCTATTTTTGGCGCTTGGTTTATGCTGTCGATATTTTGGAGTCCCTTTTTCTGTTTTGGCAAATATAGTTATTGCCGCATCCAACTCGAATACGGCAATGGTAATATTAGTGAGTAAACTTGGATGGTTTTGCATCTTTTGAATTTGACTGCCTTGAGGATAATTGGCTTACAGGGAATCTTGCAGTTCATTTATTTTAACTGAATATGTCAATAGGCCCTTTTTGATACATGACAGATGTATATACACGAATTTACCCTTTACCATGTACCTCGGGTACATACGAGAAAGCTTTGCTCTTGCAATGAAATTCCCTTCTCAAGGAATTGTTTATTTTTCTTCTTCTTCCCTTTCCTTGTTTTTACTTTCAGAAAAAAAAAATGAATCTCCTTTTGAAAACCTAGAAGACCCTGCATTAATAGCTGATAGTTGATATTCGACACGTGCGTAGTGTTGAATATCCACCAGTGAGATATTGATTCTAATTACCAAGGATTTTATTTTGCAAAAGCAGGGGACAGCCTGTGCTTAGAATGTCATTTATGGGAAAAGTTCAAGGAAGAAGCAAAGGTCTGGAGTGAATAAATGAAAATGGGTTGTCCCATCATCTGGTGACTATTGTCATCACTGTTTTGAATTTTTTTAATGGCCAAGCCGAACAGGGACAATCAATCAGTTTCGGTTTAAATTATGTTCTATTCTCTTTTGTCTCCGCGATCAAAAACTTCAGTTCGTGCAATGGAAAAGTCAGTTAAATTTTCCAAAGGAGGAAAGGTTGACGATTTCTAAAGCAAAGGATCTACTATGTAGGTTGCTTTGTGACATTAAGCATAGGCTCTGTACTAAAAGAACATTTTCTTTAAAAAAAATTTACTACAGAACTTTATAGTATTATTGGCCAAGCTCCTCTGTGGTTAAGAGTTTGTCGAATAGAACAATCTCTACGGAATGGAAACAGCATTTAAAACACGAGTCAGTGAGGACTTGACACTGAAAATTTTATAAATCCGATGATGTAAGATGCTATAATTTATGAATTCCTTTGTCTGCTTTTCAATCTCATCGGTATCCTCTTTACCTGCAAGACTTATTTGACTCTGGTTTGGTCCTGCCATTTGGCCAGTCTGTTCTTGACAGAAGTAGGTGCCATTGCCAATAAAGCCAACGGCAGTTGCCACATGTTTACTCATCATTCATTGCTGCTATATAACACCAGTGAAGAACTATTTTTTCTATCTGTAGCTTCTTCACTCATACATATTCAAAATGCATTTTGCATGTACTATAATATCAATAATCCAATCAAATTAGAAAAATTTTCAAAATAAAAGGCAAATTGTCAATCCTAATTTAGAAGTTTTGTTGACAATTATGTTACCCAGAGAAAACTTGGTCAAGGGCCCTAATATCTCTTGCCTTGACATATATTGTACTTAATTAACGCACGTTCACATGCAGCAAATCTGTAAGGGTCATACACATTGCACTCTGTTTTACACACCTGACCATGTACAAAATATTTGGCAAGCGATTAGTGTCATTCCACAAAATATTTGTTCATGGGTACGAGTATGTTTGTGTGTGTTATATACCAAAAAACTCACGAGCCTTCACTTCATAATTTAAGATTTTGGGAGATTTGGCACTTTTTGGTATTTTAGAGCATTTATAATTAAGTGGTTATTGCTTTTTGCCCCCCTTCGTTTGCATTTATACATCATTCGGTTCGAAGTGGAAGAGTTCAATGTACTACAGAATATACCATCATCATAACAACTTGATGAATGAGCATGTGTATGTCTTCATGGAACTGAGATTGCGGGTGTGTTTGATTGAAATATTTTAAATGAGTATTTTTAGTAGACAAAAATAAAAAAAATTCTAAATTTTAATAAAAGGTGAGAATTTATAATATATATTTTTTATTTATTGTGTGCTTTACTTGTATTTTTAATTAATTTTATTAAATATAATGATAATTTTATTTTTTAAGAATATAAGTTAATTAACTACTCAATCAAAACAAAAAATATTTAAAATGAAGAAAATTTAATTATTTTATTTAAATAAAACATTTTTAAATAGTAAAAATTAAAATAATGTAATCTAAATTTTTTTAAATTTTAAATTCTCTAACATTTTTAACTGCTTCGTCCAAATACAACTTACCGGTAAAATAAAAAAGTTAGTATAAAACTAATCTATGGTCTTTCAATTTATTCACCATCTCTTACCCTTTTTCACATGTTACACGTCTTCATTTATTACACATATTTGTAGCTAGTCAATATCTTAAATTTGTTAGTCATATTAACAAAAAAATTTACTTAAAATATAAATTTAAAAAATAAAAAACCATATATTCAAGTATAATAAAACGTGTATATAAAATTATATTTTTTAAATAGAAGATATTTTAAAAAATTATAAATTCTGAGAAAAATAAATAAAAATAATAGACCATAAAATTTTTTGCAAAGAAAAATTATTTTTTACTAAACCAAATATAGATAATAAATGAAAATTTTAACTACAAATAATACAAATAATGTGTTAAATATTATAAACATTCACAATTAAAAAATTTATATAAAATGATAAAATAATTTATAAATATAAATATAAGTGTTTACTAGAAATTTAAAATTTATATAAGAAAAAACTTATAAATACAAATTCAGATATTCTTAAAAATTATAAAAATTTATATAAAGTAATAAAAAAAGTTAAATAGAAAATTTTATTTTATAAAAATTAAAATCACTTCATATAATTTATAAATTATTTTTAATTAATTTTAATGTTTAAAAATATACATTAATTCTACTTAATATTTTATTTCTCAAATAATATATTTTTAGTTATAATATAAAGGTAAATGTTATTAATAATTTTTTAAAAAGATAAATTGAAAAAACAAAGGTAAATGACCACGTGGTAGTAGACTTTATATTCTTAGTGTAACACTACTAGTGTTTATGGATTAGTATTCTAAAATCAAGTTTAACGATACTATTGCGTATTTTTAATAGCAAGTTTGTGTTTTTTTAAATATTTTTGAATTAAGATTTTAAAAAATTATATAAAGTTGTCAACTCGACTTATAAAATGAACCAACGTATTTTTCATCGAGTAGTTTTGATTTGAATTTGCTATTTTTAAAATTCAAATTAAATAATTTTAATTTAATAAAAAAATTATCTTTTAAAAAAATAAATTGATTGAATCAATTCATGTACATCTTGACTTAATATATTAAATAGTAAAGACTAACTTCTTTTATATCATAATAATATTTTCACCATGTATGCCTCCTAAGCTGACACGAAAATATAGTATGATTTTTTTTAGGTTAGCTATGGTCATGTGATTTTAAATTATATGATGTGTAAATAATTTATAATCCTAAGTGTTTGGAATATAGCTGATGACATAAATTTACATGACACCATAATAATCATGGCACATGTATGTAACACATTGCCAGTTATACGGTATCGAAAATGGTATTCCGGAAAAGTCCCTGTTTGAATGGGGATCCTAAATTTTGAAAAACACAAAAGATGGGCAAAAAGGTAAAACGACGTTGGTCCAATTGTTGGCGATCATGATCAAAACACCGGACTCCTCCTCCTCCATGGCTTCGCGTCGTACGAATTTGGAGCTCAAACTCAGCGTCGACCAACCCAACTCTTCAAAATTCAAACCACCTTTCGATTCTCTCAATCACCAATAACACTCTCTTTTCATTGCAACAACATTCAAGGTCTTCTTCAATTTTGAATTTCGCTATTTTTTTTTTTAGTTTTTTTTCTTCACGATTCAACTTCTAGGGTTTTGTTTTTTTGCAATTCATAATGCTCTTACTGGTTCACGAAGGTAGTTCGTTATTTCTCTTTTATTGTTTTCCGTCGATTGAACCCCTAGGGTTTCGTCTTCTTACTTATCTGTTTCCTTATAAACAAATTAAAATTATAATTGTGCTTTCGAGCAAATTTAGATGGAGGCAATAGGGGAGAAGAGGTATTTGCTTGCATGGACTTGCTTCAGCTTAGGCTACACAAGTTATCTCGTTGATTGATACATATTTATTTTCTATTGCTTTTTATAAGAAAAACTACTGAGGATATTGACGTACCGAAATTGTAGTTATATTGCATTATATTTTATCATATATTAAAGAAAAAAGTTCAGACTACATGGCAAATTGTATGTGCCGTCATTGCGTAATATGTTGGTAGATAATGCGCTGAACTGAGGAAGTAAACTTTAGAGCAAAAGGAAGACGGGTGAGTATAGGAAGGAGAAATTGTGAACAACTGTGTGCGTCATCTAATGTTTCTGCTTGGCACCTTCTGAGAGCGGGACTTAAACTGTTTTTTGCGTGGTCAGAAACTGTGCTTATTTTTTGTAAGGATTGGCATTCTGTTTGCTAGTGAATACGGTAAATGAAGATTGGAGTTTGATTTATAGTTAGCATAAATGCTAGAAGTAATTGGTTTGTATATGGTATATTGTTAACCAGTCTTCATAGCATTTGTTGTAAATATATAGATTTCTCCATGATGCTAGTCATTCATTTATTTTTATAAAATTATATTTCTTTATATGATCATGATACTTGCGAAAGTACAGTCAATCTGACTTGCATATGATGAGCTTGCTCATCTCTTCTATGGTCAAAATCTATGTTGACTAATGTAAACTTGGAAAAATTCTTACACATGGTTATATTATTCACTTTCTTTTCCTCCATTTTTGAATGGGAGTGCCTGTTAACATCAAGTTTTCTTCATTCTATAATTTGCAGCTTAAAAAAATACCTACATTTATTACAAAAGGATGCTTGATGGCAGATAGTTGCTATTAGGACTAAAGGTAAATTACTACATCTTACAAAATTTTTATGTGTTTTTTTTATCCTGCAGTCTTTCTTCATTCAACTGTAACTTAGATAGTTAAACACATCAAGAAGAAGGTTCACATGCTATGAGGACTTGTTGTTGTCAGTCTTGTATGTATTTGTCATTATTAAAATGAGATTTTATACTAGAGATTTATGAAGTATTTGTTTAAGCTCAAAATAAAGTGATTCTATAATATAATTTTTTAATGTTTTTTCCAGAAGCTATTATTTTCATCCCTTAAGGAAAGAACTAAAATAGCTTATATTAAGGTATTTATTTATTTTTCAAAAACGTATTTATTATCATTTTTTAAACAATTTTTATTTAAAATATACTCTTCCTTTAAAAGATTCAGCATTTAGTTTGATTTTTTTTAGTTGAAGTGGTATATTATTATCAGAAATGATAAATTAGAGAAATGAAAATGAGGACCTATGCCTATATAAACCAGAATCGCTGACAAGTATGATGTAATTTAATTCTTTTATGAGATTTTTTTAGTAGATTGGAGTTAAAAATATACTTTATAATGATTTGTTGAAGTTTTCAATTTAATTAGCTTTTTATTAGAATGCTGGCATTGATAGCTTTATTTACTTCTGAAAATTTTGATGTTTATGTAAACTTGTTTTCATCATCTGTGGAAATCATTAGAGAATATATGTCAAATATATTTTGCCTTTTTGACTATTAAGCACTGGGATTTGGAATAAGAGAATGATATAATTTTAACCATTCAGATAAGTTCTACATGGTGTGTTATAAATTCCTTAGCTTTTAATAAATTTGAAAGTTTTTTTATTTGCCATATGAATTTGTGGCACTGTAGAGCATTAGTCCTTATTTGTAATTCCAAGCCTTACATTTGGTGAATTGGTGCTCACATTAATATCTCCACATCTCAGCCATTAGAGTTTGATTTTTCGCTGAATATTTTTATTCTTTCAGGTCCTTTGTCCAATTCTCTTGTAATTTAGATTTGCCCTTTATGTGCTACAGTGCCACACCTTTGTCATGCGCCACTCTCTGTCCTGTAATTTTGACTCAAAGGATGTGTGGGAACTAGTGCAATGGCAACATCTAACAAGTTTGATCCATCTTCCAGTAGCCCAGATAGACCATTGTACCCTGGGCAACGTGGATCCCACATAGCTGCTTCATTAGATAGATCAGGTAGCTTTCGGGAAAGCATGGAAAATCCAAGTCTGTCTTCTCTTCCTAGCATGTTGAGAAACAGTTCTTCAGCAACGCATGGGGATGTGGAAAGCTTCTTCAATTATGTGCATTTTGATCCAAAGTTGTTAGCACTAGAGCATAAGTCTAATCGTCAAATGGATTATAAGCGGCACACTAATGCTGCTCTTGGAATTTCACCTGACGAATCTCCATCTAGTTCTTCTAAAGGCAAGCTACTGCCATCGCCCATACCAGAAGACATCAAACGACTTAAGGAAATTTTGCATGCAAACAATGTGAAAGCAAGGTAGTTCTTTGTAGGTTTTGTTGCTAGCGTTGAAGTTAGATGTGTGTAATTAAGTCATAACATTGCCCATGCATTATTCGACAGGGAACGTGTGAAAATGTTTAGTGAGGCCCTATCTGTATTTCATGAAGTTTTCCCAGCTATAACTTCTAAAAAGAGATCTCGAGCTGAAGGTTTTTCTAATGACCGTTCTAATGCCATGCTAAGTGATCGGCCGGTCTTGGGTCCAAGCATAGGTAAGGTTGGAGTTCAAAGTCATCCTGTCACAAGTGCTTTTGAACTTGAGCAGCAAAAGTCAGAAGAACGAGCCAAAAATCTTGTTCCAAATAAGCGCACTCGAACTTCCATGGTAGATGTAAGGGTATGTGTCTTTGATTTCTGTTTTCCCCCATGCATGTTTGCAAGTGTTAACACTACTCTTTTAATGCCTCCTATTATTTCTTATTCAATTTCTTACTGTATCAAAATTAAAAATATATACTGCACAGTTATAACTTATAAATAGTATACATGCCATAGTAGTATATTTTGAAACATTTGTTCATATCCCTGATTTACATGGAAACCTCCTTTAGTTCTTTGCAAAAGTTGCTTGCTAGAACATTTCTCCATTGGTATTCTAGTGGATATCACTTTGTGTAAAATTCTGTTATATTAAAAAAAACTATATGCAGGTTTATTTATGTATTTAGTGTTCTACCAGAAGCTGGCATGTAGGTTTTTATGAGGTTTATGTTTGTTTATGCTTTTCATTTTTCTTCTCTGAAAGGTGAAATATAGGATATTCTACCTTTTCAGTTTTTCTGTTCTAATTAAGCATGTGATGCAGTGTTGTAGACTTGAAGCTTTAATTTTTTTTTCTTTCCTTATGTGGAGAATCATCTTTCAGATTAACATGGAATGCATGAAAACCTGTTAAGTGAAACTGATTTGTTTTGATAAATTCCAGATGGATGTGCGGACCAATTCTCTTGTTAGGCCATCAGGGACAGTTGACAGAGATAAGGAAAAACTACGGATTGCCAACAATGGTGTAGTTCCGAGTGAAGAACGAACCTTACCTATTGGAGGTGATGGTTGGGAAAAGTCAAAAATGAAGAAGAAGCGTTCCTGCATCAAAATAGATGGTTCTCCAAATACAACATTGACTAAACCTGTTAGCACCTTCCAGGAAACTAAGCAGGGAATACAACAAAGAATTGTTACTGATTCGCGGTCAAAGTTGGGAAATGATTCTCATTCTTTCAGGTATGAAATGAATGCGTTATGTTATCATTATTATTTTGGTTATCGTATTCATTTTTCGATATGATATTTTAAGAGAAAGATAGGACAGTAGGTACATTTTTTGAGGTGCTTGAGGATAAGAAAATCATCCTTTAAAGAGAGGGGGAAAAGTGGCATAATGTCTTAAAAAAAACAGTTAGACTTTTCAAACTCTGCATATCAATAATTGAAATTCCTATGAAATAACCATGAGCATATATCCCTAGAGAGAAATCATACAGAGAATCCTGTTCAATTTCGGGGCAAATAGCCATTCTTGAAAATACAAGCATACCATTTCCTCTCTAACTAACTGCTGAATAACTGCATAAACTGTTTACTTCCATAGAATTGTAGCCTCTGTTTGCTTTCAAAACTTTTAGTTGAAAAAAAAAAGTAAAATTATAGGAAGTAACTGTTTTGGACTTCTCTCCTGAGAGTGTTAATGGTGGAAGGATTTACTTCAAAGAAAGATAATACAGTTGTGAGGGATTTTGAGAGGTTCTTTCTGATTTTATGGCTCATGAATTTAAAATTCTTGATGGAAGACAGCATGTAACATTTTTTTTTGTTTATCCAATTCTTATTGATTCTCTAGCTTCAATTTAGGCTGTAAATATAATCATTTCATGTATCTTTGTACAGGTCAGGAGTTGCTAATGGAACAGTTGGAGCTGGCAAATCAGATGGTATCTCTCAGCAGACTGGGTTGGGCATGCGTGCCTCTACCCCTAGAAATGACCAAGATAATAATTCCCTTGTCAATGATAGGCGGGGTCGTCCTGTTAGTTCGGACAAGGAAAGGGTGAACTTCAGAGCTGTTAACAAGTAAACAGAAGCTGTTGATCCCATTTCTTCTGTACATGATTTTGTGCTTTTGGGAAAAAGAATTGTCCTGCACTACAATTATTTCTGCATGTTGTTTCATCTTGTTTTGGTAGAGTTGTTCAGTTGTCCCATATCTGGGTGCTATGGATCCCTGTGATTATAGTTCAAATATCTCTTCGTCTGTGTGATATATTTTCTGTAGTTGATAATTGATTCAGTATCTGTGTTTTGTTCAATGCCCAGGGCAACTGTTCGTGATGAATTTAACACTGCTAGCCCTACCTCAAGTACAAAAATGAACACTGCTATTCGGGCCCCACGATCAGGTTCTGGCGTTGCCCCCAAGTTGTCACCAGTTGTCCATAGAGCAGCTGTTCCTAATGATTGGGAGCTATCTCACTGTGCCTCAAAGCCACCTGCTGGTGTTGGTAGTAACAATCGTAAACGTGTGGCATCAGCACGGTCATCTTCCCCACCTGTTGTCCACTGGCAGAGACCTCAAAAGAGCTCTCGCACTGCCAGAAGAACTAATTTCATGCCTCCTGTTCCAAATAATGATGAAACTCCTGGTTTGGATACTGCCTCTGATGTGACTGGTAATGATCTTGGGTTAGGATTTGCCAGACGTCTGGCTGGCAGTTCTCCTCAGCAAATTAAATTAAAAAGCGAGCCTTCATCCTCTGCTGCCTTATCTGAAAGTGAAGAGTCAGGGGTGGCTGAGGTTAAACCCAAAGAAAAGGGTAGGAAACCAGAAGATATAGATCTGAAAGCTGGACAAAATGTTCAAAAGGTGTCTAACTTAGTATTGCCAACAAGAAAGAATAAACTTGTTTCTGGGGAAGAACATGGAGATGGTGTTCGGAGGCAAGGGAGGACAGGACGCAGTCATACTGCCACAAGATCCCTGATGCCAATGACTTCTGAGAAACTTGGGAATATAGGAACTGCAAAACAACTTAGAAGCGCAAGACTAGGATCTGATAAGAATGAAAGGTTCACATCCATCTAAGTACTTTGTTTAGGTTGTTTGACAATTTGTTTGAGCACATGGATTAAAATCTATGATTTGATGAAATGCTTGCAGCAAGGCAGGTCGTCCACCAACTAGGAAACTTTCTGATCGCAAGGCCTATGCCCGTCAAAAGCCTGCTATTAATACAGCAGCAGATTTTTTTGGTACACATTTCTCTAGAAAAATATTAATGAACTCAACTTTTGTCAGCAGTACAAGTATATTGTTATTCACTTTTTGTTTTTATTTGGTTTAGTTGGGTCAGAAGATGGACATGAAGAACTGTTGGCTGCTGTAAAGGGTGTTATCAACTCTGGTATGAATCTAACTAAATACTATCTGTATTTGCAGCTTAAATATTTCTCTCTGATGGAGTAGTTTTGTATTTTCTTAATACTGCAGCTCATGCCTTTTCCAGCCCCTTCTGGAGGCAGATGGAGCCTTTCTTCTGTTTGATATCTGAGGAGGTTATTACTTACTGGAAGGAAAGGGTACTAATCTTTACCTTTGAACTGATTATGAATGACAATGACAAATTTTTTTTGGTTAAATTAATAATTTGGTCCCTGATTACACATGAGAAAACTCTACATTATTGTCCCTACATGAAAATAAACATATACGAATCAGTCTTTGTTGTTTGTTGATATCACAATGTTGTTAGATTTGGTCCGTACATCCGATAACAATTTTTAATTTGTTACTTATATGAAAAAAAATTTACACTTTGTTTTGGTCCATATATTGACAAAATAAAAAACTCCATAATTTGGTCCCTATACAGGATGCACACATTTAGAGAGCATTATTTTCATGTAGTGCCCAAAATGCAATTTTTTTATTTTTTTAGAGACTAAAATGAAAAATGGTGAGAAGTGTAGGGACCAAATTTTTAATTTAACCTTTTAATATTGCTGAAATGTACTCTTATGTCAACCAGGTCAAGTATGCAATGTTGTCTTTTGGTTTAGACATTTATTTGGTGCAATAAATATGATCTAGAGGATGAAATACAGCACAGCCATTGACTGTTTTAGTGTTTAATTTTTCCACCTTTAAAGAATACAGGTTTTTGGCTGTATTTAATTTCAAGCACAGATTTTTCCTTTATTATATAGCATTGATATGACCTTTGGTTGATTATTTGGGAGTAATAACTTTTTTTGTCAAACTACAAATGCCTATTATGTTCTGATGCAGCATGGAACATTGGCCATAAACTTTTTTGTTTTGTTATGTTTGTATCATATATCTGTTCTGTTTTATTTTGATATATGTTTTAAAATTTTCCCTTTAATGTTTTATAAAATAAATTTTATTGATGATTGAAGCAAAATTAAATTGGTTTTTTAAAAAATGGAATTTCTGAGATGAACATAGAATGGGAACAAATTATTCAAACTTGTTTAATTAGTTAGTACTTCACTTGCCCTTCAGGTAAATCTTGAATCAAGCTCATTGACACCAACACCAGTTCCTTCAGATATAGATGGTTGTGAAACCTATGTTAATGGATATGGGTTGATAGGCCATGAAAGAGATGTTGGATCTGATGCTCAATGGAATGCTAGAATTATTACAGAACCGTTACAACTTTCCAAGGGAGATCATACTGTGATTCCTCTCTGTCAAAGGCTTATAACTGCTTTAATCTCAGAGGAGTATTGTAGTGGTGTTAGTGACGACTTCAAGTTTGATGCATATGATACTGAATTTGAGCCAGATGGAGAATTAGAATTGAGTGGTTTGGATCACCGCCCAGGAACAAATTGTCAGTTTGCTTGTCATTCTGCTTATAATGGTTATAGCATTATTGGGAAGCCAGAATGTGATGAAACTGAAAATGATGTAGTTGGTATTCCTCCAACTGGGCTGAAATCAAGCTTTGGTAACTCTGTAAATGGTTTTCTTCATGATAAAGCATCAATGTCTAGCTCATGTTCAGAGTTGCAATATGATAACTTGGATATAAATGATAAGCTTCTCTTGGAGCTTCAAAGCATTGGAATTGCCCCTGAACCAGTGGTAAGCTTACTTGCCTAATCCAAAGGATTTAAACTATATTGTTCTAGTTTGTTCTGTAGTTCTGTCTGAACTCTTCTTGTTAATGTACCTAATGGATTTACTTCAAGGTGTTTTGAATGATACTGATTTTAATTTTATTTTTCAAGCCTGAAATGGTGCAAGCAGATGATGAAGCAATATTGGAGGATATTACTAGGCTAGAGGAGCTTTACCAAAGACAGGTACTGACTGATGTTGAAGCCAAGTTATGCTTTATTATCTGTAAAAAACTGTTTTTCCCCCAAAACTATCATTTGTTATGTAATGTCTCATATATTAGATATTTATATATTACTTCCTAATATGTAAACATATAGATCAGTCATAGAGATGAAAACCTTCAATTTATAGATTTCATTCAACATTTAATGAATTTACTTATGATTCTTATTTTCTTGCATATTATAGATTTCCAAGAAGAAAAGCTTGCTAGATGGATTGTTGAAATCTGCCTCGGTGGAAAAAGAACTTCAAGAGAAGTAATTGCACTGCCATTTATACCCTAATTATTTGCTTATGTTAACCATTTTTGCTTTCTTTATTCTGAATGGAAATATAATTTTCTGTTCAACAGGGATTTTGAGCAACATGCTCTAGATAAACTTGTTATCATGGCTTATGAGAAATACATGGTAATCTTCTTAACATTCAATACTATTTGTAAATATAATATGATTTCCTCACCTTATGAGCTATCTTTTGACATTAAGTTAGGGTTAAAGCCCAAATTCAACAGAATATAATTTTTGCATGCTATTTAGTTATGCACCTGTTGAAAAGGTTGGGGATCTTTATATTGCACTAACAGGTACAGGATTGTTAGTGAGAACCTGGTGTAAACTCTCTTCGATTGTCTATGTAGGACATTTTTTTCTCCCCTAGTTTTGTAAACATCAAACCCCTGAGCTGATTTTAGCAATTAAAAGTGGCCAATTTTTATTGGGAAGCAAAGCAATTGTTATTCCTTTATTTTTTTAATTTTATTTTTTTGGAGGGGGGGGGGGGTGTTAGGAGGAGAAACACATCACACATGTAAGTATATGTATTGTTGGCAACATGTTTATCCATAAAGCAGCTGCTGGAGCTGTTAAGGTATTGTACACATAAAAGTGGGTGATTGTAGTATTCCTCCCTTGGGGTTTGCATCAAATTAAGATATTTTAGTGTATAAATCCTATCATTTACATCTGGAAAGCGTAAATCCCAAGAAATAGTTCAGACATGATATATTTGACCTATTCTTCGTTTTTTACAAGTAAAACCAAAATCCATGATTTGCCTCTTTATCTTGTTTAAAATAATTTAAACTGTTTTAGAAAAAGAATCAAGCCTTTCCATTTACTAGTAGAGTCAAGGAAAGGGTGCCCCAAGCACAAGGCTCCCAAGTCCCACAATTATGGGGTTTAAGGAGGGTTAGAGGTATGCACTATTACTTGTGAGAAAATAGGCCATTTCTGTTACTAAAACCCATGACTACCATGTCAAAAGGCTATTACATTACTGTTACGGTGATCCCCTTCAAAATCCCGTGTTTTGTATAATTAGGTCATATGGCAGAGTAAATTGAAAAATGATTTATTGTCAGGCTTGTTGGGGTCCTACTCCCTCTGGTGGGAAAAATTCAAGCAACAAAATGGCCAAGCAAGCTGCATTGGGATTTGTTAAACGGACATTGGAGCGATGCCATCAATTTGAAGATACTGGCAAGAGCTGCTTCAGCGAGCCATTATTCAAGGATATGTTCCTTGCTGCTTCCCAGCTTAGTTTTGCTCGGCAGTTAGATGGAATGGAGGCTGAATCCTCAAAACCATGTGCTTCTTCCCTCTCTCTGGAAGCAAGAACAGGTGTCTTCTTCATTACTTTATTTGGAATAAATGCTCTAATCTACCCCATGCTTCTATCTCAGCTGTGTTTAGCATGACCATTTTAGCTTACACTCTCATTGCTTTGATTAGATATACCATCTTCTTTGTCTGATATGTAATGTGAAATAATCTTTTTTATGGTTATGCTCATCTCAGAAAAGGCTGGATTTTGATATTTTATTTTTTTTGTTTACTATCTGCAGCTTCCATGGGTTCACAGCAGAGCCCATCACAATTTAGTCAAAGTATGGGTAATCATGATCTGAACTCTTCAGATATGCTTGCCGCTTTAAATCATTCATCTGAACAAACTAGTGGGAAGGAAGATCTCTGGTCAAGCAGAGTGAAGAAGAGGGAATTGTCCCTTGATGATGTTGGTGGTGGTATGCCAGGTATTTCTAGTGCTTCAGGCATTGGAAGCTCTCTAACAAGCAGTGCAAAAGGAAAGAGGAGCGAGAGGGACAGAGACGGAAAAGGGCACAGCAGGGAGGTACTATCCAGAAATGGAACTGCCAAAGTGGGTCGGCCAGCGTCATCCAGTGCTAAGGGAGAAAGAAAATCCAAGACAAAGCCTAAGCAGAGAGCAAATCAGCATTCCGTTTCTGTGAATGGCCTTCTTGGCAAGCTTTCAGAGCAACCAAAACCAGCATTACCTTCTGTTTCAAAGTCCAATGAAATGCCCACAAATGGCAATGCAAAGGAAAAGGATGAGTTTGGCTTGGGTGATTTGGATGACCATGAGCCTATTGATTTGTCCAACCTGCAGCTACCTGGAATGGATGTACTAGGTGATGACCTTGCTGACCAAGGTCAGGATCTTGGGTCATGGTTGAATATTGATGACGATGGATTACAAGATCATGATGACTTTATGGGCCTTGAAATTCCCATGGATGATCTTGCAGACTTGAATATGATGGTTTGAAGCTGCTTTCTTTGTATAGTCCTGTTCAGTATACCAGTAACAAAGCAAAGTACTTTTAAGAAATGACTAGTTACATAGGATGGTCTTATGACTAATCCCGTCCACAGTTAGGCTATATAGATTCTTTGGTAGGCTATTCTCTCCCCAAGTTGTTTTTGAGTGACCTTTCCAGCTGTTTCAGATTTTGCTCGTGTTAAAAGTTAATGACTTCCACTGTAAAGATCTTTTTGTTCAAGGTACAAGTTAGCTATCCTAGTAATTATATCTTAGCAAACACTGTCCTGGTTGTAGCTCTTAAAAATCAGAGAACAAGACCTCTTGTACATACATTTAATATTTCTAATAAAATCAGCTTTTCATTTGCTGAAATGACACTGGCTGGCCACTCCGTTGGTCTCTCTTCTTTTCCCTCCTGCTTGGGTTTTCTTTTGGCATTTTGCGTTTTGCAGATACATGCCTAAAATGAGATGGAGTGCAAGTAGTTTGCTGCAGTAGCTTCATCCAGGTATTATGCACACTATTGTATGAGATTTCCAAGGAATAACTACACTGCTGTGAATGTGATCAACTGATTGTTGTCTGCGTTGGATCAGTTCAGATAATCCTGTTGCTGTCCTGCTTATGCAACTTTTTGGGTATATTATGAGATTTTGGGGATCTATCATTGCTCAGTCTTTTTTTCTTTTAAATTTCAATTTACGTTTTGCAAGTGAATCCAGGTTAGACATTTTACCTGATATTGTAATAACCTAAGCATAGAAAGTTATGCCAAGGAATTGGGAAATTTTTATGTTCATTCTAGTTGATTGACTTTAGAGATTCCTTAGCTGGATGAATTACTACCATTGAAGATTGAAGGTTCATTTTCTCGTTGAATAACTTGAAATATTCTTGACAGGGTTCACCTTTGTAAGAAATTATGCAAGGGAATTTTCTTCCCTGACGAAAATGAGGTGATGCTTGGAGGTAAGCTTTGAATTCTTGCTGGCCTTCCGGATTTCCATCTTTTTACTTAAAAGATTGATATTGTAGTAAAATTCCGTTGGGACATCAAAGGCGCAAATGATTTGGATACTATCCATGGATCGATAGCATGTGACTCGTATGGATTGTCTTCCTCTTTAAGCCTTACTTCCTCTATGTAATTAACATATTTTATGTTGCTGGAGCCAACGATTTCCTTTATATTGGGACTTGATGGGAATTTTCAATTCATTTGGTTTGAATGCGCGGTTTAACACTATAATAAAGTCAACAATTCAGGTTTTTCTTTTTTTTCCAATTAGCTACCTGCTTCCGAATTAAAATAATGTGCCAAAAAAATCGAATAATGATGGGATTTATTTTAATAGTGATGTGAGTTGAAGTTCCTTTATCTGTCCCTTTAAAAGAACTTTTTTTGGGGTGCCTGTTGAGTATGGGTTATGTTCTGTTTATTAGTCTACGGGTTGGTATCTGTTTATTATATTATTCAAATCAAATAATTGACAACCTATATACTTAGGCATGACAAACACGAAAAATCCAAAATCTCATTTTTTGAAATATACTTGGCACATTAATGTCTGGCATACAACAGTGATTAAACATTAAAAATTTTAGTTATCAGGGAAATAGTATCATTATTGCCAAATGTCTTTAAAAAAGATATTTAACAGTTTTTCAATCAGATGCACTATCGATAGTGGAAAACACCTCGCAATATTGCTTCAAACGAGTATTTATCGAAGAGAGATTATTTCGGGTGATATATAAATTTGTTTAAATAGAGTTTTCGATTATGAAAAAAAAAATTGCTAGAAAAAAATAACTGTACTTTATTGTAGATATTTTTAATTTGAACAAGTTTGTTTCTTATGAAAGATATTTGCAATTTTAAATTAAAAAGTATATTTATAATTTAATTTGAATCACTTAATCAAAATTAAAGTTCTTCATAATATTACAATCTATTTTCATCTTTCTGAATTAAATACATTCAAAACACTAAACTTGAATGAAACTTAAACTTGTAATAAATTGACATTAATATTCTTATAGAGAATTATAAATTAACAAGTATAAAGTTTATTTTTGGGTAACTAAAGTTATTAATTTAAACAATTAAGATTAAATCAAACTTACTTAAAAATAATCAATTAACACTTACAATATAAATATATTTTAAAATAACTTATTCTATTACAATAATGATTAAAAATATTCTTTTATTTAATTATATATGTATATAAATTATTTGTACTTAAAAGTATGTCAAGCAAAGCTGTGTTTTTAATATGAGAAGAAAATTCAGTGTTTGTAATAAAAACTTAACAGATACGAACGTAATATGATGAAGCTATAAAATACATATTTGTTTCGGTAATTTATTTTCCTTTTTTGGCTTAAAATACGTATGGAAGAAGAAGACGTATACATAGGGAGGGAGAGAGATTGAAATGATTATGATATGGTCGGTTGGTCAGCACTGAAATGGAGAACACGTGGAGACAAAGGGAAGGGTTTGAAGGTGTTGTCTGTCATGGCTTTCGGCACAAAACTAAATGCAAAGAGAAAGAGAATCTCTAAGATATCTTTTTTGGAGCTTCCTCATTTGTACGCGTCAACTGTCACGCCTTTACTATTTGTTTCTTGTCTCTGTCACTTCGGTTCATGCATCTTCCTATTCCCTGTTTCTAAATGCACCATTTCTCTTTTTTAAATACTCAACAGTATCTCATATCGTATTATATATTCCATGTAATCTTTTCAAATACAACATCTCTAAATTATTCACATAAAATAAAATTAATAATATAATTGTTCTTCTTTTATTATTGTGTTACTTTCGTACATATACATATACATCTCCCTTCGAACTTGGGTGTTTGTACTCCCTTCTCGATTGTCACGCCCACGTGGCTTCCTCGTACTGGCCCTCTTTCTTTCGTATTAAAAGAATGAAAAATAATGGGGTGGATCGTTCAACGTTTGATCTTTGATCAACAAACATTAACATAGCATAAAATAATCTAAGAGCACATTTGCAGAAGATACTAAAGTCCATAATGGATGAGAGAGATCGAGATTAGAGTGACTTCCACGTCTTAATCTTGTATTGGTAGATTAAAGAAAGAGTTTCTCTGGAATCCATGGAACCAAACTAAGATTAAATATCTTTTAGAAATTTGTTAATCAATATTTACTTGTTTAAGAATAAAAATAAAATATTATCACACAAAAATATTATTAACACATTCTCTTGTGATTTTTATTATAACTTTTGATAAAAAAATTATTTTTTTAATCAATATTCATATTCTTAGACACTTATTAGCAATATTATATTTTATTAGAAAAAAGGGGCTATGTGTCGACCCTGCAGAGGATGGAACGGAAAGCCTGCTTCATGATACATTTACTTTTTGCCTTTTCTTTTTGTTTGTAAAGAAATGAAATGAAATGAAATTAAAAAAGAAGGGAAAACAAAGTCATCTGTTGCGTAATAATTTATTTTAAAAAGCTGAAGCTCCTCTTCTTCTTTTTTTTTTTGTCAAAAATAAAAAATCATTAATGAAATAATATGTCCATCCTGCATATAGTTTGTTGAGGTTTCTGTTCCTCCTTCATTCCCAACCTTCAGTTTACATGCTGTATTTTCATTTGGTGAAGGTAAGTAACTAAGATTACTATATGTTATGTCCTTTCATTGTTTGTAGAGATTAATCTGAGTGTACTTTAGAGAAGAAATCTAAGCAAAGGTCACCTTCACCATAGTGATATGAGCAAAATTATTTGCCTTTGGTTTGATATGATCATTATTCATGTAGAGGTTGGGTGGCAAAGACTTGTTTGTTGTAATTGACACATGAAAGGAACAGAAAGAGGTAAAACCAGGGAAGGGAAATTTCAGTGGCTGGGGTGACTTGCCTCAGATCTAGGGAACCTCTCTTCTCATATTTGCACTATTTCCTTCCTAATTTTCATTTTCGGTGACCCCATTTCCCTTGTCTCTGTTTGCCAGAGAGGGACAAGGTACTTACTTTGTCAATTATTTGCTGCTGGTTTCTTGAATAATCTATTGCATGTTTTTCCAGGGATCAATCAAAAGGAGGGAGAGAGAGAAGGTTTGAAAAGGTTTAAAATAGAAGTCCAAAACAAGTGAATTCAGAAAGGATCTTGTGGGCTATTCCAGTATTTTATACCCAAAGAGAATAAACTTAAAATTTTGGATTTTGATGCACTGTATTTGACTGTTCTCCTAGGAGGTTGATTCTAAAGTCCTTTTATTTCTTGGCGTAGGTGCCTTCTTGGTGTTTTGATGCTGATTGAAACTGTATCATAGAAAGGAGGCTTAAGGAAAAAGGGTGGAAAAAGTAGTTAAAGGCTTGCGGCTTATTGGGTACTGGAAAATAAGAAAGGCTATTGCTACAAGGCAAAGTAAACCAATGGAGGAAATATCTTCTAGTGTTGCAGTACCTTTTACACTTGGAGTTGGAAATTTGATTCAAAAGGAGTCTGCGGTGACGACCCACATGGAGATAACTGGGCTAAAGCTTATGGCAAATACGGCAGCAGCTGCTTTAATATTAAATCCTACAGTGGAGTGTTGTCAATCATATTCTGTTGGAAGTGAAAGCCATGCAGATGTTAGTCATCTACAGCACCAAATTACAGTATCTGCTGAGGTAAAGGAGAATCAAGTTGGAGCTGCCCTTGTCTCAGAAATGGTTATTGAATGTGAGAGTAATTGGGTCTTGAAGGAAAGCCATAATCAGGCAAGAAAGGAAGATGAATTCATGTTAGCTGTGGATTTTGAGTGTGGGAAGGAATCTGCATCTATGAAGACTAGTTATGCTGAAATAGGTTCACCAATGGTCATCAAGGTTGATGATGATATTCGTGGTATGTCTAGAATAAACAAGCCATGTCCATCTATAAAGCCAGTGCAAAACACAGTTTCTGTTGCAATGGATATTGCTTGCGAGAATGACAAGTCTGATCCAAAACTACCTGCTGAGATTGTTGATCAGTTGCCAGAGGAGAATAAAACATGGGTAACAAGCAACCAGAATGCTTTGGAATTGAGTAGTTTCCCTCTCTGGGGTTGCTCATCAATTTGTGGAAAGAGACAGGAGATGGAAGATGCTATTGCTATTAAGCCTCAACTTTTACAAGTTCCTTCACAGATTTTAATGAGTCATCATGTGAATGAAAACAAAAGACACTCACTTGCCCACTTTTTTGGGGTTTATGATGGACATGGGGGAATACAGGTATGCCTTAAAAATACTCTATCAAATTATACTGTTGAAGTTAATTTGTTTCTCTGATAGGGTGCTGTTTTCATAGGTTGCTAATTACTGCCAGCAACGTCTTCATTCAGTGTTGATTGAGGAGATAAATGCTACACAATCAAGTTTGGATGAAACAAATGGGAGAGACGATTGGCAGGCCAATTGGAAGAAAGCATTCATCAATTGTTTTCAGAAAGTAGATGATGAGGTTGGAGGAATTGGTGCGGATAATAGTGGAAACAACAGTGATGGATCTGAGTCTAATACTGAACCTGTTGCTCCTGAGACTGCTGGCTCCACTGCAGTGGTTGCCATTTTAAGTCAAACCCACATAGTAGTTGCAAATTGTGGGGATTCAAGAGCTGTTTTGTATCGTGGAAAAGAAGCTATGCCATTATCTGCTGACCACAAAGTAGAGCGTTTCATTCTAATTTCACTCTTTTTGGTGAATTTACATTAGAAGCTGAAGTTATCTCATAGAGGAAACTTAACTTCTGTTTGCAGCCAGATAGAGATGACGAGCGAGCAAGGATAGAAGCTGCAGGAGGAAGAGTCATACATTGGAAAGGATATCGAGTACTTGGTGTCTTGGCAATGTCAAGGTCCATAGGTATGTGATTGCTGCATAATCTCCTGAACATGATTTGTTTTCCTGTAACTTGATATTATGCGGTTGCATGTTGCTGCTAAGAGTTTAGTGTTTGTTTAAGGGGTTGAACATTTTTGTGATATGAATCAAATGGTTTAGCTGCACTTTTTCAGTTCTGCATCTCTACTTTTACAATATTTATCTGAAATTTGTGCTGAAGTTGGATACCGAGGACAAACATTGTTTTCTGCACGTCATTATTGTACTTATGTTTTAAGTTTCAAGAAAGAAAAATAACTTATTTTCGTAGTTAGTGTTCTTTTAATGGTACATTTTGGGAAGTTTCCTATATCCATGTCCTGAGGACATTAATACACTTCAAATTGATTTCAGTCTACAAGGTTTTCGCTGCATAAATTTCTTATTCAAATAACCATTGTTGTCTAATTTTCTTCTTGTCCAACAGGTGATAGGTACTTGAAACCATGGATAATTCCAGAACCAGAAATCAATATTGTGCATCGAGAGAAGAACGATGAGTGTCTTATTCTAGCAAGTGATGGCTTATGGGATGTAATGACAAATGAAGAGGTCTGTGAGGTTGCAAGGAAGCGAATCCTTCTTTGGCACAAGAAATATGGCGATGACGGATCAACACGACACGGAGAAGGGGCTGATCCTGCAGCTCAGTCTGCTGCAGAATATCTATCTAAACTTGCCGTCCACAGGGGAAGCGAAGATAACATATCTGTAATAGTGATAGACTTAAAGCCTCAAAGAAAAATTAAGAGAAAAGCATAAAATAATTTTTTTTTAGCTTGATTTCCTTTTGGAATATCTTAATTTTATGTTGTTGATTTGTAGTTGTATTTCAGAGTCATTAGCACTTTTTAGCTCGTCAGTTTTTAACCAGGGCTAAGTTATATGCTAAAATTCTCAATGTACAAGGATACCTTCAGCTTGGAGGAGTTATCACTGTGTATCTGTGAGAGCTTTCCAAGCATCATAAAAAAATTATTAAAAAATATTAAGAGCCAATTTTTTGAGTTAGCTGCTCAGATGATCATAACATAGTCTTAAATGTACCTTGGAACCATCCTTAAATTTGATTATTAGTTTATTTCCTAGTAATAAAATCCTACCTTGGAACCATCCTTAAATTTGATTATTAGTTTATTTCCTAGTAATAAAATCCCCAAAATTAATCAGGCAATTTGACGAGTTTTAACCAAATAAAGTCTCAAATATAACTTGAGGGACTGTTCAGCCAGAGTGATTACAGGCATAAATTTTCACGTTCAATTGAGAGAGCCTGGCAAAACTTTATCTCATAATAATTTGTACATCAGATCATATTATCAGCAACTTTGGTAAATCCTAGGGATATGTTTTGTCACAAGTAACCCCTGATAATCTTCTGCATTAAAATTCTTCCAAGTGCCAATCATTGAAATTTCTTGACCTCTGCATCTACATGAGTTTCTCAACAAATTCTAGAACTCAACCATTCATCAACAAAATACAGAATTTTTGACATAACTCTAGGAGCTGTTTCTTCACCTCATCTGCAAATGCTCCCCATATGCAACCGGTGCTCTACAATTAAAAAAGAGGGAATCAAAATTACCGTTAACTCCAACTGTCTAAAAAACTGTACTCAGATTATCCAGAAATATTAGGAGTCATTAGGTTTGAAAAAACATTTTCTATTTTCACTTTTAATTACTGAAATGTCACCATATTTTTACTTTGTTTCCTGTTTTCAGAAGCTTGTATAAGAAACAGTGAAACCAAGATGGTTCTGAGAGAGCACACCATATCATTTGTAATTCATGTAATCATATCTGAAAATGGATGATATTTCCTTTAAGCTTTCATCATCACTAGGGATCATATTAATTGGGCAGGGAAAAGAAGAACCGCAAAATATTACCATCATTATCATTTACAGAACAACAAACAACTTCCTCAATATAGAAGAAAAAATTCTCCTGCTTATGACCAATCAATGCATTATATTCATATAGTGATCAACATTCGAGACCACCATAAAGAATGAAAAAGAACAAAAGAATAACCTTTTACTTAAGTTTTTAATAGAGTTGAAGACTAGAACAAACCAACTTTTATAAGGTTGCAAGAGGAGATCCTGCATTGGAGAAGTAAGCTGAAAGATCCACATCCAAGTCATCATACATGCCGATAAATGGATGTCTCTGGAGTTTCAATCAGATATATAGCATCAGAAAAACATTATTGTACATGGTATATGAACATAAACTAGATTTACACATACCATTAGTTCCTGAGCCGATAGTCGATCCTTTGGGTCTTTCTGTAGACTAAAGGAAGAGAAGATTCAAAAAGGAAGATCAGTAAACACAAAAAACACATCGTAACATAGAAGTATGTCAAAACAGCCAACTGAATAGCGATGGGAGGAGCCAAGTTTTTATACATGTTTAAACCCACATGAAGGCTTGTTCAATGAAATTATAGAAGATATCTTAAAAAATTAAATGTGAGTGCATGTGAAAAGAAGGGTTCATGCATGTAGGTAGGGCAAGTGAATTACACTTCTACTATTTTTTATCAACAAAAACACACTGCAAAATAAAGGCTAGCACATTTAACAATTACCATGCTGAGATAAATGAGCAAAATTCTGTAGAAAATTGTTCAGATGGAGCACTAGGAGGAGGTTGATCAACAATCGTTTCAATAAGCTCGAATATGCTTTCCCATCTTTCACTTTGATCAGGTGGTGCATATGGAAACCGCCCCACAGCACACTCAAGCAATACTAGTCCCAAACTCCATATATCACTTTTGTAGTTGTAGCCTCGCTGACTTCCATTAATTCTCTCTGGCTGTAAAATTGACAGAGCGAATGTTATTTTCTAGGTAACACTGGTAAATTTTGGAGGTAAAATGATAAATAATTGCACACTTTACTCACAGACATATAATTGTATGTGCCAATGAAAGTATTTGCTTGACCAGATGTACTTTCCATAATTGCACTCACACCAAAGTCAGTAATCTTTACTTCACCTATATGATTTATTAACAAATTAGAAGGTTTTAAGTCTCTGTGGATAATATGCTGTTCATGGTGAAGATACATTAAACCCTTCAGCACCTACATCGTTAAGAAAAGATAAAAAGAAAGGGATCAGATTTTGTTTGGGATTCTGTGAAAAGAATTATGGGTACCAAGACTGAAGTGTAATTTCTTGCTTCATACCTGCTTACAGATGGCAGCAAGATAAGGCTCAGGAATTGTTTTAACTTTCTTCAGAAGATCAGCTAAGGAACCTCCATCCATGTACTCTAAGATGATTGATATGACACCATTCTCATAGAATGATTGGTAGCAGACAACAACGTAAGGACATTGTGCTTGTTGATTAATTTTCAGCTCTTGTGCAATCTGCTTGCGCATAGACTCCTCGATATTCATCTGAATTACCTGAGTTGTGAAGAATATATACATGAGTGACAATAGAATGAAGAGAAATGGATTTATATGATAGCATTAAGGTTGTGAATATATCAGAATAACTGGAAAGTATTTGTTTTGTTAGTTAAGTACACATTAGGAAAATCATGATAGAGAAGTAGCACCCTTCAAACTAAACTAATATACTAGATTGTTCAACAAGCAAGCACACAAAGAAACAATTGAAACTTAAAATTGTTAAAAGCGTGGGGAAACATTAGTTACACCATCAATGAAAAATAAAAAAGGAATGATCAAAGACTGAAATTTTCAATAATGAGAAGGGGGAGGGGGAGTTGAAAACATTAGTCCAGATGTCATCTGAGTAGGACCATAACATGCTTTAGTCTCATTCAATGATTGATTGATATATACAAGTTCCTATGGAAGAGACCCACATTTCAATCATTATGTTAAGTTAAACAAAGGTCCAAAGTTGGGTGAACAAAAATATGATGTTCTGACATAACAAAGAAACCACCTGCAACAATATTAACAATGAACTATTTACTTTTTGAATGAAATTGAATTGCTCCTAATGATATTAATCATTAAATATTGGTTGAAA
The DNA here is from genome assembly GCF_003935025.1 of Abrus precatorius. Classification (NCBI taxonomy): domain Eukaryota; kingdom Viridiplantae; phylum Streptophyta; class Magnoliopsida; order Fabales; family Fabaceae; genus Abrus; species Abrus precatorius. The sequence continues at coordinate 32,203,352 of NW_020874428.1, read as the reverse complement.
AAACAGCATGCCTTCGTGTGACACATTTCAAATGTCCTTGCTTAATGAAAAGGATGAAATGGGGAGCGGCATTACTTTAAAAGCATGCAATGTGGGTAGACAATGCCAATACAAAAGGATAAATTAACTAGAGGTGAGAGAACAGAATATGCAAATCCAAACCAAAGTATGCAATATGCAGCAAGCATACCTTCAATGCAAAAAACTGGCTAGTCCATTTGTGTTGTACCAATTGGACTACTCCTCCATTTCCCTTACCAACAACTTTGATTACATCTATGTCTGCCAAACTTAACTGGTTGTCTGTTGGCTTGATTGGAGGTGGCTGAAAACATAACACAGATGTTAAACCAATGTACAAATTTTGTTCAGAAATTGATGAATTCAGCCAGAATTAGCACTCCGACCAAATCATAAAAGAAAATGCATGAAGATCAACATTCAAGCCTCCCTGGTCCCTGCTCTTTTTATACCATAAACCACCAGTTGCAATTTCCAGCTGAGTATAACTAAACATATGTGGAGTTTAACAGAAACAAATTTAAATTGAGTCACTTATAAATCTGAGTCTTCATTTAACGTGGCCATGTATTTACCATCAACTTATTCTGTTTAATAAAATGCATTGACCATACAAGGGTATGCACAAGAAAATTTCCAATATCATTAGTCAGACTGATTTTTCCCCCGTGACTGACAGTGTCATACATCAGAAATTGATGAAAGCATTGAAACAAGGAGTTCCTTAGCAGTCTCCCTGAGCCCCCGCCCAAATAGCAAAAATAAGAAGATGGAGGAAGGAAGAAGAGGATCCAACATTAACTCAAAATGTAAACAATTTTATGCAACAAACTTTGTTTGAGGGTAAAAAATTTTAATCTTTGGATAGAATTGAAATGAATTTAAATACTCAGTTTCTTTAGTAGCCATGAAGGGAATGACGTATGCTGAACACACTTCCACTTCATAAACTTGTTCTCCATTTGTTTAAAGACACAACACAAATAAGATGAGGAATTCAAAGAGACACTAACTTCATTAACAACATCTGGTTCCATTTAAAACAGCAGCAAAGACTAGGAAAAGTAAAACTAGGCTCAAACCCCCACCTCACCCTTTGCCATTTATAGTTTACAAAGATGAGAAGGGCTAAGTAAAATTAGGCTCCAACAAATAATCCATCGAATTTAAAAATAAACAAGTAACACTCCATTTGTGTTTGGAAAACTCAGAATAAGGAAACTACAGAAAAATCAGGAATCCCTTCTTATCACACTAGTCATTTCATCAGATCCAAAGATCAAATGCAACAAAAGATACAATTGAGTAACCCGATTGGATATAGATTTAAACAAAAAGAAGAAGAAAGCTGCAAAGTAAAAAATGTATAGAAAATGGAGAGAATCATGTTACAGCTTCGACTTCACTCTGAGAGACAATTCGAACCCCATCCCTATTAACAAGCAGATCGCCATCCTTAAACGTCCCACTTTCAGTCCTACAACACAGCCAATTGGTCAAAACCCAAACCTAATCAATCAATCACATTCACACACAAATAAAGAGAGAGAGAGAGAGTGTGTCTCACAAGAACTTGGCAAAATTAGCTTGATCAGATGCAGGAACTGAGAGTTTGAGACTGGGCCCCAAGTTTCCTTTCTTCATGATTATGGGCTTCACCTCACAACCCCTCACTCACTAGGTTTTCAAACTAAACCAAGACTCTCTCTCTCTCTCTCTCTGTATATAAGAATTAAGATCAAAACATAGTACAGTGTATGGTAGGAGAACTATTTAAGTTAAAAATGATAGCTTTATCACTGAAAATTACAAATTTTGTGATTGGCTGACAGAGAGAGCAGTCACCATTGACGAACTGAGGATGGAAAGATGCAGCTTTGAAGATGCAGCTCTTGTTGACTTTTCAGACTCCAAGGCCCCTTCACCTCGGGCCCACACATTTAACGTTTTGTTACATCATTATTTTTCGAAGTTTTAACTAATAAATTTTAACAGAATGATTGAATTATAAATTAAACTATTTTTAATATTTAAAAAAATCAAATTAAACAACTAAGATATTAATTTGAAGTTTTATTCCATAAAAATACTAGTATATGACGATACGATAACTAAGTTGCATGAAAAGTAAAAAGCTCATTACCCATACATACAATTGTTAGATAGTGGTGTTTGTGGAGTTGTATGTGAATGTTAAATAGTATAGTCACTATATAATTGTGGTGGGTATAGCACGGTTCTGAAGATACTTGACAATGTATTGTTGCTGCCGTTTTGTTTTTTAGGGAGTGATTGCTGCCTAGTGCCTAACCCTTTATCTAATATGCACTGTCATTTTCTTTCTTCTTTCTAAATTTTAAAAGTTTCTTTGCCGTCTCTTTTAAGATTCTTTTTTAGCTACTTTTTCTATTTACAAGAAGATAAAGCAAGCTACCCTATTGACATTAACAAGGAGAGCAAGTTACCAAGTTTTATTTTTCTCTTCTCTCCCTCTCTTTGTGACATTAATGTGACCCAGATATCATGTTTAAAAGCTTATGGAATGAAGAGGAAATTCCCCCTATGAATTCCTTGCTGTGAGATAGAGTGCAGTTGCCTGATACATACAAGAATTAGTGGTGTATATATCTTATTTGTCTTTTAACTAGAAGTAAACTGATAATTTAATATCAAGGTGAAGTTGTCCATTCAATATGCTACGTTTAGAGATAAATCGGATTAAGAATATTGAATTTTTATTATATTATTTTGAGAACAAATACCAACAATGCCTTCACTGTTCCATGCGTTCAACGTTCAATTAATGACATGTGTAATTAAACGCATGGCATTAATGACCTAATGTATGACAAAAAGCCATTGCCAGCATTAGATAACTATGAACTCCAGCCAAATGAACTAAGAATTATAGGAATTGGTGGATATTGTTATCATTGACCCCCACACAAAAAAACACGTTTCACACCTGCGCTAGCTTCAATGTGGCTATCTTAAACAAAAATCATTTTTCATGGCTCATTTCTAGTCAAATTTCATGACTACAAAAGGACTCGAGAAATACGTGGTTGGAGAAAAGTTTGAGAAACAAATCATGATTAAAATATTGTGATAATGATATTTATATATCTACAAATAACAACAAAATTTTATTTCATGAAGTGTGGTTGGATTTATATTTCTAGCTATCGTACTTTAATTAAATTTTTTTATCTCTCATTTCATGTCCTATATTTAAAATACGAGGCGTATGAGTATATTGAGTAATATATTTTCTTAAGATATTATATATTTTGAAAGACTTTAGTTCTAATGATATGCAAGTTCATATACATGTAAATATTAGCCCGTCAATCATTATCATTGCTACCTGGCTGGAATGGGCCTACGAGTGTGAATCTGCAATCAATTAGAGAATCAAAATATCATGCTGTTAGAAGTTAAACAAATAAATGCTAAAGAGAAAGAGGCTAAAGAGAAAGAGGGTGTTTCTGCAATTGCATCAATAAGGTCCCCCACCAAATATTAGTAGCCAGCATTTTTTGTTGGCATAGCTAACAACATTTTGTCCCTCTCAGATAGTATAACTACCCTTAATACCACATCCACTATATCTGAAGAAAGTATTCAAAAGCCCATTAGTCCCGGTCAAAGCATAATAATTGACATCAGTAAAAAAGAACTAAAAGATATTCAAGCTTCTATCCGTTTGAAAGATTACATTCGCTATTAGCTATGTGTAAGACTATTTTTAATAATAGGACCAATTCTGTTATTTTGTATAAAGTTTAATGATTTAAAATTTTCTTTTAAGTTATTGCTTTTTTGTTATAGTATATATTAGACACTCTTATAGTAGCTATCGAGGTATGCAAAAATAAATTAAAAATATTCTCTCTCACTATTTTTTCACTTTCCTCTATACACCCCTTTCATGCAACTCCACACACAATCTTTCAACTTGATTCACAACAGATTAAAATGAACTAAATTTATATATTTCATTACTCTAATCAGTGTTGTGTTAATGTAGCAAAAAACTAATAATTTAAAAAACTGTATTGTATCTTGCCAAGTGAAAACAAAGGAAGTAACATGCATATTGATGAGATTTTAACATATATATTACTATTTTACTCATGATATTGTGATATAAAATATGTTAATGTTATCATGGGAAATGGAAAATAATAATCCATTGGCCTATATATAGTATATTCAAGGTTAACTCAGTTCACAACAGATTAAAATAAACTGAATTTATTTATTTTATTACTCTAGTCAGTGTTGTGTTAATGTAACAAAAAACTAATAATTTAAAGAATTGTATTGTATCTTGCCAAGTGAAAACAAAGGAAGTAACATGCATATCACTACTTCACTCATGATACTGTGATATAAAAGATGTTAATGTTATCATGGGAAATGAAAAATAATAATTCATTGGCCTATATATAGCATATTCAAGGAAATAAAATGAAAAAAAAAAAATCTGATGAAAGGGCTCGAAACTGAATTCTAGGGTGACAACTGAATAACCTAACCAACTGTACTACAAAGAATTTTCTACTTACATATAGCTAAAAATAAAAATAACAATGTTATATCATCAGCAGAGGTATTAACACTTGTCAAAGTTGCCCTGTGGTAGGTGGCACTTTGTAGACGTGGATAATATTCCATTAGTATTAAGTTTATATGGTTTGAGATTTCTTTTTATGAAAGTTGCATGATTTTAAAAGTTTAGTTAAAAAAAAAAAATCAAGAAAAGTAGACAATTCATGACGGTGTTATATAATTTTCATGAAATTATTTGTTACTGTTTTATTTTTTTTACTTGAAAAATTGTAAAAAATAAAAATAAACAAGCTCTGAGTTTCTTATTATTTAGGATTATTTTTGTACATGTAAAACAAAATACTTTGGTTTGAAAGGGTAATGAAATTTTTTATAGTAGTTCCGAAGTATATAAAGGAATATACGAGTTAGCATAAATTACTGAGGTATAGCATTTTTATAAGAAAAAAAAATCAACTGTAACTAATATTCGGCAACGTAAAATTGTTCCATTAAGGTATTTCACATATTATTATAAAGTTTTTTATACTATTAATTAGTGATACACAACGTTATGAAATGTTAAAGCTTTACACTAATAATACATTAAACTCCAATTATTTAGTTTTGCATAGCATCGATCACCCTTGGCTATGATTGATGGAGTCAAGAGCTGACATTGCAAAATATTAAGTTAATTACTAGTATTTTCTTTTTATTTCTTCAAGGGAGACAAGAAGAAAGTTCAACAATGAGAAAGAAAACCGTTTCTAAACTTGCTTCTGATTAAACGTTTAGCAATAAATATTACATTGACATTTTTCTTTTATCGTACACATGTGATTGAAAATTATTTTATTTTACATCATTATTTTGACAAGATTGTAAATTTACATCAAAACAGAGAAGACTTATCAAGAAGAATATTAATGTGATCAATTCGGTTGTTTGATTTATAAATTAAGCATGTTAAGACCCTGTTTCACCTATATACAAGTTATTAATACATTCTTTGTAATACACCTTTTATTATTAGTTAAAATCTATTAAAAACTATAAAAATTATATAAATATTACTCTTTTTTACTCCTAAATTAATGTTTTTATCTTATGCTTTATTAATTTATAATAAGTTTTAATTAATAATTAAAAATATATTAGGTAGAATATTTGCTAATATTCCTTTACTAACTTATTATCACAATGTCTTTTAATAGAGATATAAACATTCATATATTTAATTTAATAAAATACATGTTGCAGTCAACAACCTATATTTATATGTTATTTTTTTTTATATAAATTAGATTCCAATAATTTTCATAGTAACATGGTTCCCTTGTTTGATGATGCATTCACACAATGACACTTTATTTATTACTGACTTAAATAAAATTTGGTCAAGTATAAAGTTTGAAATTTTTTTAAAATTACCCCTAAAATATTTTTTATTACTGTTTAATTTTTAAGACGTGAAATTTTGATCCCTATCAAGATTAAATATTAATAAATTATTTCATAAAATGTTAAGAAACTAATTTTGACTTCCTTTAAAATGTTAATAATTAAATACTAATAAGTTTTTTTCTTATAAAGATCAATTTCAAATGTTACTTATAATAATAAAAAAACTTCTCTAAGCTTTTAATACTTCAATAAATGAATGGCACACTTGTTTTAAACTTCGTAACTCAATATTAGGTAACACATTCACACCTTTCTTTCAAAAGAAACTTTTCAAATTTGAATTTACAAAAATTACGAGATAAATTTAATAGTTGGAATTTTAAAAACATGAATTACAATTGACATTGTATAAAAAAGAAAAATATTTCCACAAAAATTACGTTGGAACAAAAATAAGCAAACTTTAGGCTTTGCCCAAATACGGTCACTGCCGGCGGCTATCGACCATTCAATTTTAATTTTCTTTCAAAGGAATGTTTAATATCATTTGTTAATTTTTATAAATTAAAATTCGTATAAAAATATGATGCGAAGGTAAATAATGCTAAAATGATTTCATAACTACTAAGCAACAACCAGCGGCGGACCAATCAAAACACATTATTATGCAAAAAAAACTAACAGTCAAATTAGGGAATTAATAGTCCATTACTGTTTTGTTCAATTATTTTTCTTTTTTTTAGATTGAAGAGTTTGGATTCAAGAAAAGACTAGATAAAATGACTTGAAAGCAGCCAAGGAATCTGCATAGTAACTGAAATTTCACCATTTGAAAAAAAAAAATTAAGTAATATGGGCTGTCTTATTTTTTTAAAATGTACTTTTTGTTGAATTTTTTAAAATAACAACTGATAAGTGATTTCAAAATGTAATTTTAATATTTTTATAAAAATCAACTGGAATGTTGATTTTTTTTTCTATTATTCACCAATAAATTATCATATAAAAATTATTAATTTGAAAGTATACCTATATATATTTTAATTACTTCACTTTATCAAATCATTTCAATACATAAAATTTATTTTTTTATAAATTAAAAGGTAGTTTTAAAAATAAAATGTTGACGAGTAGAAAAGGATTTTTAACCCCTTGCTATTGCAATTACATTTGTTTTTCTTCCTTTTCAATCGAATTTCCTATTCGTTTTAACTTCCTTTACCCAAGACCTAGAAGACAGAAACAGACACAAAACAAAGTCAAATCTATTGAGCTTTCAGTTGTTTAATGTTGAAGTGTCTTGCGCCAAGAACAGATAAATTAGAAAAGAAGCAGCAATTGCTTTTCTTGTTGAACACCTATCAAATGCGAAGATCCTCTCTTTTCTAATTAATTCCACTTCCTTCTCTCTGATCGGTGCCACTCCTTCTTGTGCTTCAAAGCCCGGTATCTCTTTAATTTTCTCACTTTTCTGTTGTTTTTAATTCCCTCTTTCTTTTTTTCTACATGGGTATTCTAGTTTTTCCTTCAGATGCGAAAAAAAGTTTCTTTCTTTCTTTCTTTCTTTCCTTTTGTTTTCTTTTTCTTTTTCTTGTTTGGTTGATCCTTTTTGTTCTTGATGGTTGCGGTAGATTCAGGGATTTTCGTTTCTTTTGGTTGGTGCCCATTTCATTGGCATGCTCTTATATGAATTGTGCAATCCAAGCTGCATGTGATAGAATTTCTATGCGTTTTATGTGAGCTGAAGTTCTGAATTGAGGATGCTCTCGTTAGTTTTATGCTGAGGTTTTCCACTGTGGATATCATCCAAATAGTGTACAATGCAGGATTAGTATCTTAATTAACAAGCTTCGGGTTTAACAGTTTAATTGATTAATCTAACAATCAAATTGAAAAGCCTCCTGCTTCTGCCGAGGGCCAAGAACAAAGGTTGTTTATGTAACATAGTAGTGTATTGTAATTTTGATGCAGTCAGAAGGATAAATAGAATTTCCCAATTTCTCAGAATAACTGAAAACCTGAAAAAGATTATGTATGATTTTTGTGAAAACATAAGATATTTCTCAGAATATGGGAGGCCTTGTTTCCCTGTTCTGACATGCGAGTGACTACAGGTCTACACATGCATATTTTTTGAAATATTCTGAAGATTTCTGAGCTTCAAAGTCGTCAAAACTCAAACCAATATGACCTTACTTTGCAAGTTACATATTTTTTTGTTTATCTGCTTCTAAGTGGAACCATGCTGGTCTCACCAATCATTTTGTTCTAACATATTGTATTTTGTTGAACAGGGATTTTGAGTGTTATTTGCACAGCTGGAGGCTTGACGTGCAAACGCACTCCACAATCCATGGATAAAGGTACTTAAACAATTACTTCCTATGGGTATAAATACAATTGCATATTCTTAGATTGTAAATGTTGCTTGATTATTTATCTCCTCTTTGCAATAAACACGACGTCCTGCCATGTTTTGTCTGTTCTGACACAAATACTGATCCTTGTAAGATATCATATAAATCAGTACTAGAATTTATCCAAACAATATTTATTCAATGATATGATTGTTAGAGTTGGTGTAGTGTGGCACACGAGAAATTTGAATTTTGAACAACACTTGGTCTACATGATTTCAAGCCTTATTACATAGTTTATCATTGTTTGGATAATTGAGCTATTAGGTTTCAAGTTTCTAGAAGTTGCAGTTTGAAATTAAATAAAAGCCAAGAATAAACGGCCAAAAGAACAGAAGAATTGCAACATATTATTTGTTCCTTGTGGCCAAATTGTGAGGATTGATCTCCATCTAATAAATTTTCATGGGAAGGAACGTATCCATGAAAATTAGATGTTTAAGGTAGATGGTAGTCCCTGAGTTTTCACCAATTTGGGTTTTAGTCATAATGGTATCTCTTTTAGGTTTTAGTTCATATGTGTTTGGTCATTTGGGTTGTCCACTCACTGGGGTTTAGACCCTCTAGATTTCTACTTATTATTTATTAAGGTATTGATCCCTACGTTTTATGATGGATTGACCCTTTATAGTTCTAACTTAATAAGGTACCAGCTGTTAAGAGACCAAAACCCGTCATAGGAATATATAAGGACCATATCCTCATAAAGAATATATAGATATTATCATGCTTAAACCTGTTTGCATATGAGGACTAAAATCAAAATAAAATTATCAAGGAAAGCATGACTGTCCATAGGAACAAGCCTTCGTCACCTGTACTTTGCATGTTAATCTACTTGTAGACTTTCCACTGTTAGAATATATCTAGGGCCATTTGAAACTCAAGAAGAAACAATGCAACTCAACGAACTTGCCTGCCATGAAATGAGATTTTCCTGGTATTCGCAGATCTGAGGGTGGAAGAGGCTGTTGATTTGCGAAACAAAGTGGAGTTAGTGAGATCAGCCTCTGATAAGCATCATGAACTTTTAAGGCCATCAGCTCGAAACTATTCAAGAGGTAACAATATTAATGATATGTCGGTATACCTGGCAAAATATATATTTTGTATTTATTTACTAGTATTCACTTATTTTCATGATTTTACTATTTTCAAACCTTATCATCAAATTGGATCTGTTGGAACACTAGGATTAGTATGCTGATGGCTCCAATGGACTTGTATCATCCTCCATTATTTTTTTAATTAGGGAGGGGATGCAGCTAAGGATATCTGTGACTGAATAATATATCTTACTACAGTACATTTATTGTCCAAAATGCAACAAATTTGGCAGTTATTTTTTTGTCTGTGTTGCCTTTTCCATTTTCCTTTGCAACTTTTACTTCATAAAGAACCAGCTCCTCTTTGTAATTGATGAATGAAACTGTCTGTTTTCTGCATCACATTTTTCGTGACACTTAATTCCTATTTCTATTATATTGATATTGATAAATCCCTTGAACCCCTTACCGTTTTTCCTTGGAGTTTGATCTCTGGCCCAATTGTCCATTTACCACCATTTAGAGAGCAGACTCTGCTATGTACTATATGCTATGACAAATATACATATATGTTTTGGCTAAGCAGCTCCTCCTCCTTGAAAAAAAAGATCTTTAACACACTCTTAGATATTGGCTAATATTTATTGAAAGTTAACAAAGTATGAGAGAGAAAACATGATACCCACATAATTTTTGTAATTTTTAATAAATTTTAGATAATAAACAAGAGTGTGCTGTTAGTATTTCTCATGTGCGATATTTACTTGTTAAAGACAGCTGTACAAATCTATTTCATTTTTCACTGTTATCTCGTCATCTCAATGTGTCCCAACTCCCCAATGAAATATTAACAATTTTTATGGCCATGGCAGGACAAGCAATAGATGCAACAGGGCATGGAAAGGGAAAGTATGCCTTAATTAGAGACCCAGAGGATTTCCCAATGGGAATTTATGACAAGCCCCTTCCATGTTTTGGATGTGGGATCGGATGGTTCTCGTAAGTAATTATAATCAACTTTCTCCCCCTATATCCTCATCTTGTCTCATGGCTTTGCTTGTTAAATTGCAGATTTCTTTTTGGTTTTCTATGCCCTCCTATGTGGTACTATGCTACAATTCTCTATTTTGGAAATCACTATCGAAAGGACCCTAGGGAGCGAGCAGGGTTGGGAGCCTCTGCAATCGCTGTAATCTCTTCTGTTTCTCTCAGCTCTCTTTCTGTCTATTTTGTTTTGTGTTTGTGTGTCTGTTTGCTCGTGCATACTTTAGCAGATGTTAACGGCAACATTGTGCACTGGAATAAATTTAGCTGTAAATACGATTGGTTTAACCAAGGCCGGTACTTACTACTTAGCTCAGGTTGGATCGAACTAAAATAAACAAGAAACCATTAGAAACTCCAGTTTACAGTCCAAGCTTCTTTTGTGGATCAAACACACTTATGAACATTAATTACATTCCCTTTGGTCTCAAATATAAGAAAATTTTAAATATGGTTTAGTGGTTAAAATATAAGTAAATCTTAAATAATTTCACATTATTTAATAAAATTATCTCTAAAATACTCTTATTCAATTCAAATTTTATTTTTAATGACTTTTTTTTTTAATTTTTGAAATATGAGTTAATTTCATACACCTTTTAAACTAGAAAGAAATCTCTTTGAAACTAGTTACCAAAATTTAATTCTCTTCTATTAAGATATTAAATGACTTCTTAATTTTCACAGTTTTGACGTTGCCATTTAGGAATATTACATAAGATTAATTAATTTTTTAATTAGCATAATTTAGTTATTCTTTTGCTTTATTTGACACCAGAGGAATAATATATTAACAAGCCAAATGACTAACTTGATCAAGCAGAATGAGCTTCAACAGTTATAAATATTGAGGATTGTTCTCCAACTATTTTGATTATTCTTGCCATTTAAATTTATTTTCTGATTACAGATTTTGCAAATTGTTGTATTTCACTTGGCTTCAGTGATGTCTTTTTTTTATTGTGGCTTCTGTAATGTCTAAATTGACATGGTGATCAACTTGCAGGCATTACTGTGCTCAGTAGCGTTGCTGATAATTGCAGTAATTCTTCTGTTGAAATTACGGTCTCTCTATTTCTAATTCAAGTGCAAAGGTGAAATTTGAGAAGAAAAAAAATTCGGAAGCAATTCTGATGGGATATCAGAAACTATTGGACATATGTATATAAAAACTTCAAATAGGTGGGAAAAATCTTGCACATTGTTGAAGTAATTCACAGCAAGAAATCTGTCGGCTATGTACCACAAGTTGAGAGAATGATGATACGTCATATCCCTTATTTGATTATTTTCTGAACTGGTGTATACTCAAAGAAATATTGTGAGTGTTTATAATTCTCCCAAAATCACTATTAATTTTTTATAGCTCTTTGGATGCTGAAGTGCATGTTCGTCTAGACAAGAAAAGTGCAACGCTCAAAGGAATAAGTAAATTGTTGTGCTTAAATTACATTTTTGGTCAGTTTCTATTAAAAAAAATTCTAGAAAAACGCAGAACACAAGCATGCACATTACATCCCTCGTATTAAAAAAAACAAATTTATATAACTTTATAGCTAAAATTTTAGCAAATGTTGCTAATGTGATGAACACAACCTTCACTTACAAAATCACGTATAGTTCTGACTCTTGCACAATATTGATTCATTTTACGGCACTAACTAGTCTCAAACCCAATAACATGAAACCAGCTTGTCATTTAATTGGAAGGAACTAGGAAGGCGGGGAAATTACCACCCTTGAAAACTAATTTTGAACAAATGTTCATCCTACCCTTCTCGTTTATTATATACATAGGAAATATCATATTACAGACGCTAGAGATGTGTCGAATACAATAATTTAAATGGAACTCCCTCAACTTAAAAGTACATAATGATTTTGTTTACTAAGAAAAAGTACACCTTGATTGATAAACTCATCATAGCGTTCATATAGGAGAGCAAGGTCACGTTTAAGAACACGCATGTTTCGCAAATTCTACAATTGCTTATGACTCAACATTATAACCACACAAATTTCTCTGCCTCGATGTTTTCTTTGGTTTTTCTGCAAGATGATAATAATTGAATATTTGCACAAAGCAACAGTACCGTATTCTCGTTCACAAAATTTTTCTATAAGGAGATTTAATTTTTTTATGAATGAATGTCTACCAAACCACAATAGAATCACGAAAATTTCCATGGAGCTCAATCTTTGGCCAGCAAACGCACATACTTGTTCTCAATTGCAAATCTGGAGCTGGAATTGATCTGTCACACAAATCTTTCGTAAGGAAACTTATTTTTGTTCATAATTATGTCTACCGTATAAATAAACAGATACACAATCCATTAGATGGACTTACCTTCTTCTCAAGCGCCTCACTAAATTCAGCTTCATCCACTACAATTCCAGACTCCTGCAGTTCTTTGAGGACAACTTTTCTCAGTTTCTTCATCTTCAAAATTCCATCAGGATGCTGCCACAAGCATAAAAATAACAACATTCAGGTGCAGCAGGGAAATTAGATGTAGAGACCAACACTCAAACACACATTTTTAGCAAGTTCATTATAGATGCCGTCACAGCTCTAGTTAAGCTCATCTTAAAATTCATTGATTCTATATGACTGCTCTATGCACATTGTATACAGAAAAGATCAGTATAACATAACAGATAAATTAAGCACAAAACAAGGAACGATTTCATTCTATAATCCAAAACACATACAGATTTCAAGGCTGACTTGATAAACTTCTTCCATTTTATTTTGTTTTTGACAGCACTAGTACAGTGAGATTCCACTATGCCTTCTTTCTTCAAGTTGCTCTCTCCAGTTGCTTCACCCTGAATTACTTCCCCATTTCCCATGTCAACTGAAGTGTCATTCTTGCCTTGTTTAATAAGGTCATCCTCCAACGCTTCAAGCTTTCTCTTTTTCTTTGCTGAAGAAATTTCATTCCCTGTGTTTGAGTTATTTTGTTTAGAAGACTCGTGCAATTTTGGCAGCTCCCCAATTTTGTCATTATTAGGAGTCCCCACAGCAACCTTTGCATCAGGGGCAGATTTGTCTGTCCGGGAAGGCTGTTGATTTGCAGCATGAAACGCTCGGGCCTTTGCCCTGTGTTTCTTTCCATCAGCATGGAGAAGAAGTGTTTGCTTACTTGTAGCTTTTGTATTGCAAAGACTGCAAAGCCACAGAAAAGTGTAACAAGTCAGACAAAATCATAAAGGTGACACAATCTTTAAAAAAAAACTCTTTCTAGCTGAAAATGCTGGGCACAATGGCCAATCACAATGAATCTCCTTCTAATACTAACATACTTTTTAAAGAGTGTCTCAAACTCTCAGATAATACGCTACTTTTGGCAGTTGACACTCAAATTTGTATAAGTTATCAATCTTATATGTTTTGAAAGGAAAAGAAGAAAGAGACAGCAATGTGCAGGCAGTGCAACATATTCACATGAAGTAGATGACACCAATAAAACTGAAAAATATTCTCTGAACTTTAAGAGCATGCATTTTCACAAGATTTATAACAAACAATGCTCACAGGCTATAAATAAGTTAACATTAATATCATTAACAACTGCAAGCATCCTCTTAAACAGAACTATACTTCAAGAATCCACTTGTTTTAAAAAATTAAGGTTATGATATTACATTAAACATATACATCAAACCTTCCCCCCTAGCATACTTCAACAAAAACAGAAGGCACATGATTCACATTCAACTAGTGCACTGGAACTTTCTACAATAGGCTCACCTAAGTTTTATATCCACTATTTACATTACATGGAGATAAAAGGTTTGAACTTCAACCTTAATGATCCTATCAGAACAGAGTATGCAGGCCATGATAAATGTTTTACTCTTATAATCTTTAAAACACATAACAATAACACAGCACCTCAATTTCCATTTGCTCTCTAACATAAATACACCATCTACGAATGACTCTGACCACTACCATGACACTAGAAAGATTGTCAAGCAGAGTATATACCTGCAGAACCATGGAGGATGCTCAGATAACCCCACATTAATATCAACTTCAGCTCTTTGCTTGTTATCCTGGTTAGGCTTGGCAGTTGCAACGTTCAAAGTTTTCCCTTGGCCCTTAGGACCATACTTTTCCTGGTAAACAAAGTAAGCATAGGTAGCAGGGAAAATGAGATTGCTAATATATATTTTAAAAACTTATATTAAAATTGGAATGCTGACAAAAATAAAAGTAAACCAACAAATACAATGTAATTATATACAAAGTGAGAAATCATATCAGATACTTGTTTTGCACATTAGTAGAAATAGAGAGCCACCCATCTTCACAAAATAAACGTCGTCGTGTATAAACGGAAGAAAGTGATTAAGCATGCATCATTCAGAAATAACAATGAATAGCGAGAATGAGAGACACACCGCTTCCGTAATACACTGTGTGTGATCTTGAACGGTATCACGCCCAAATATTTCCCCGCAGTCAATGCACGACAACTGCGCAACAGAAACAAAAAATGAGGAATGGCATCAAAATGTGAATGAGAAATAACTATTAGCTAGCGGAGTTGAATGAGAACTTTGTGAGCGGAGCAAGTTCGGAAGTGGCTGGCCAACTTAGGCTTTTTGAGGTTGTCTCCACAAACTTCACATTGAAACCAAACCATGTCTGAGTTTTAACTTTCAAGGTCACAACGTTGCTTCTGTTCTGCAATTGCCGTTAACCTAATTCTGGGTTTAAGCCTTCACCAGCCGGCTAGGGTTTTTCGATTTGCTCCCAATTTTGGGTGGGTAGGATAATGGGATTATGCTTCTTATTCTACTTATATCTTAAAATTTTAACCTTGGTTATTAATTATCTTTATTTATATTTTATAGATTTCAAAAATAAAAAATAATATTAATTCAACAAAAAAATGTTCTTATTATTATCCTTTGTTCTTTTTAAATCATGTAATCTTTTGAACTATTATATATAATATTAGAAATTCTATTTAAATTTTTTCATGTTCTAAAATTTGTGTTAGTACATATTATTTTAGTGAAGAGTTTTATATTATACATGAGTAAATAAACAAGAGTAAAATAATTGTAATTACAAATATTAAATTAAAAATTGTAATCTATATTATGTATCATTGTTTATTATTTAAAATACCCATTAAACTCGGTAACTTTCTTTTCATGAAAACTCTGAACATTTCATCCTCCTAAAATTTCATATACCAGAACAACAGGCCATACTGTATTAGATCTTCCAAAGCCTAAAAGAACCAACAGATCAACATAAACCTTGGCATTCTCTTAATCTGACAATTATGAATCGTAATAAATGCAAACACAAACCAAATAAGCTATAAATTATTGCTTAAAGCAAAATATGTTGTTATTTTTATCAACAAATAAATGTTACGAGGGAAAGGAGCTATTAGCTAACAATGCAGCATTTCCTTATTCCTTTTTTTGTTTTTGTCTGACTTTCCTTATTCTTAAGAAAAGTCCATGAATGGGCCTAACAGCAAAAAGAGAGAGGCCCATGAAGTGAAGCAGTAGCAGAGTTGAAAACCTGGAGTGCAGCATAAGCGAAGTCCATGCTGCGAAGTGAGGAAAGACTGAAAGAAAGAGCATATAGCAGAGAGAACAATGAAACTGGGTGGAATCAAATCGGTGGAGAACGCGCACGACGATTCGGTGTGGGCGGTCACATGGGTACCCGCAACCGCCACCCGACCACCGCTCCTCCTGACCGGCTCTCTCGACGAAACCGTCCGTCTCTGGAGATCTGACGAACTCGTTTTGGAGCGCACCAACACCGGCCACTGCCTCGGCGTCGCTTCCGTCGCCGCTCACCCCCTCGGCTCCATCGCCGCTTCCTCTTCGCTCGACAGCTTCGTTCGCGTCTTCGATGTCGATTCCAACGCCACCATCGCCACCCTCGAGGCTCCTCCCTCTGAAGTCTGGCAAATGCGTTTCGATCCCAAGGTAATAATCATAATGATAGGGTTTTTCTTCTCTTCACTTTATTCAATTGTTTTAATCAAGCAGGTCTCTTGTTCTTAACATAAACGATTCCTTTCGTTTGGTGCTAATGCTAAATCCCTAAAACAGTGAAACCTGCTATGTATGAAATGCTGGCTTATTATTTTTGCAGACAAGTGATTAGTTATGATGATGTTCAAGATCGTAGAGAATTTTCAGTGTTCGTAATCTTTTTTCTTTCCTCTTTTAGAGATTGATGACATTAGGCTTCGTCAACCCTAAGTGAAAGTTCTGTCTGCTAAGTCAGGGCTCGAAGTATTTACATTCTAAATGATTTCTGCTTTGATTCGTGACATGTGACCAATGATCATTGAAACTTATATAATGTAGTAGTATTTCTAATCAACAGTTAATATTTGCATTCGTGTGCAAATGCTTCTGTGTTTTTGGAGAAAGGTTTTTCCTTCCTACCCAGCCACTTTTTAGGGATATTTTGTGGGTATGGGCTTAATAAGTCTAAAACAAGTAAGAGACTGCCCTTATGTCAAAGCATTCTTTTAACTAATTTTTCTGGCAGAAGAGCTATTTAGTGTGAAGAAATTCGTATGAAAAACAGTTAGGCAGTTTTCTTTTACCAGTCAAGCAAGCATAACAATACATACTGGTTGTAGTGAAAGATTCATTTCCAATGAAATCTCTTCACGTTATATTTGTTTTATTACGTAACTGATTTTTAGTACCGATTATCTTTTCTCCTTTTCTTGTGATAGCCATGGTTTAACAATCGTGGCAAATGTGTTGAAATTGACTCTTTGTTTTTTGTCGCCACTAGTGTGGGCATTTTTGCATGCTAAAAATATACTTCCTCGTTAAAAATGGGGTGATGGCCATGCTTAAGAGCTATTTTGCATGCAAATGTTTGATTTTACAGTCATGTTAAATATTCTTCAAAGCATACCCTTTGCTTAGGGTCATGCACCCTTAAAAATGGGGTGCAAATTTCAAGATGAGTATCATGAGAAAATTCATCCACATTCTTTAAAGGAAGGTTGTATGTAACAAAACTATAAGCAAGAATCTGAGACCCAAAATAGCCCTTTGTTGCATAAAGGGACTTGTTCAATTCCCCAATTCTTGCACTACAAACCACAAACTGTTACCTTGCTTTGTTGACCTCCTGTTACTATGTACCCTTCTATGGAAATTGTACCTGTTCCATTTTGTTTTGCAGTATAGCAGAAAGCATTCATTGCTTTGTCACCTTATGATACTGTTGAAAATGAGCGTTTTATCCAGAGTACTATTTTATCCTTTTAATAATACAGAGTTATTTAATCAACCAATTTCCCTGCCTTCAGGGTGCCATTCTAGCAGTTGCTGGCGGAGGTAGTGCATCAGTCAAGCTTTGGGACACTTCCACGTGGGAACTGGTTGCTACTCTTTCAATTCCTCGTCCAGAAGGTCCCAAACCTACTGACAAAAGCAGCAGCAAGAAATTTGTGCTGTCAGTTGCATGGAGCCCTGATGGAAAACGACTGGCTTGTGGCTCAATGGATGGCACCATTTCTGTTTTTGATGTACCACGTGCCAAATTTTTACATCACCTTGAAGGTCACTTCATGGCTGTGAGATCTCTTGTTTATTCTCCTTATGATCCAAGGCTACTGTTTACAGCTTCAGATGATGGTAACGTCCACATGTATGATGCTGAGGGAAAAGCATTAGTCGGGACCATGTCAGGCCATGCTAGTTGGGTATTGTGTGTGGATGTGAGCCCAGATGGGTCAGCCATTGCCACAGGTTCTAGTGATAGATCTGTAAGGCTATGGGATCTTAGCATGAGGGCATCTGTTCAGACAATGAGCAACCATACAGACCAGGTATGGGGAGTGGCTTTTAGACCACCTGGAGGTAATGACGTGCGAAGTGGTCGGCTTGCTAGTGTATCAGATGACAAGAGCATTTCCCTGTATGATTATTCCTGATTTGCATATTGCGCACGATAAGGAGACGGTGTATTTGTACTTTTTGTGGAATGTTATCAACTTGTAGTGCTTTCTCTTTACAAAATGATTTGAAAAAAATGCATCCTTGTACATACTGTATGCGAGTTTTGATTCCGTATCCTTTGTTCATGATTTGTTCTTAGTCATTGCATTCAAGAATTTACCTTAAATTTTATCCGCCAGTTGCAAATTTTGGAAAAAAATGATGCAGTGGATATGACCTTTCATGACTTGGCCTAGTTTATCTCGAAATAGCATCAGCCCACAAGTCTGTTAGAAGATATTATATTGGGCAAGTCGCAATCGATTATTATACTTGCGTCTTAAACCGTTGACTACGAAGATGATGCCTGCAGATACAGGTTGAAGTGCGCAGCAGACTTAAGATTTGTTATTTGTTTTGCTATTAGTTACAAAGCCGAGTGGGAAAAGCGCCAAGTCTCCCGTGATTGTCAAATTGAGAACGCTGTATTTGCCCGTGATCACCCTGAGAGCGGAAGTGATTTATTTCAACATTTCTATACAGTTTGGTTTTGGAAATTATTTACAAACTTTATTTTAGATAATTTAATAAAATTTATATATTACCGAAAAGATTTTAAATTGAAGCAAAAGATATGTTTAAGATTTTTATATCAAAAGCAAGTTGGTAGCTAGACTAAATATGAAATTTTCAACCTACATTTTTAATTTTCAGTCAAATGTTACTCTTAAGGATGCAATCATGTTTGATTGTAAAACAAGATTTTTGCAAATCCAAACATACCAAGACAGTCTAGCAGCACGATATCTTCGGCCGAGAGTGGTTTTCAGCAGTAACAAAAGCTTCGAGGTTTATTTGATGTGATTACACTTGAAATAAAATAACACATTGAAAATCTCCTGTACAAATAACCAACAAGGGAATAACTGGTACTATACACGACAAGTCCATTCGGGTAGCATTTTCTTGATGTTTACTTGTCATAAACATCTAAGAAAATAGTTCACGAAGTTGCATTGTCGACAGTAAGGTAATGTAATGTGTTAGCAGCCCCAAGAGGGCGAGAATCCACAAGCAGGTTGTTCATATACCGTAAACAAATTTTACAAAACTGACGATCGTAGGTGAACAGAAAAAAAAAAAGAATTAAGCACAACTGGGTTACTTATATGGAAGTTGACCTATACTTGGGGAACTTGGTGTGCAAGAAATCCTTGAGCACATCCATGACAGAGCCAAAATCAGGCTTAACAGAAACAGGGGGATTGGCATAGCTACCCATTCCAGGAATAAGTCGAGAATGATAATCAATCTTACTCTGCGTAAACTTCAACCCATGCGCAGTACTAACCACCACAACCCTATCACTACCCTCAATAACACCTCTATTCCTAAGCTTTATGAGAGCCGTCAAAGCCACCCCAGTGTGAGGACATATAAACATCCCAGTAGAATCAGCCTGCACCATGGCATCCATAAGTTCCTCCTCCGTGGCTTCCTCCACTATCCCCTCCGAATTCTTGAGAGCATGCACCGCCCTATCAATCGAAACAGGGTCCCCAATCTGTATAGCAGAAGCAAACGTAGTCTTAGCCTTCACAGCCTCAAACTCCTTCCACCCATTCTTATAATACAAATACAAAGGGTTCGCATTCGCAGCCTGAGCACAAACCAACCTCGGAATCTTCTCCACAAGCCCCAAATCCTTGCACATCTTGAACCCTTTGTAAAACGCATAAATGTTCCCAAGGTTCCCACCCGGAACAATCACCCAATCCGGAACCTCCCAGTTGAACTGCTGCAGAATCTCAATCGCCGCAGTTTTCTGTCCCTCCAATCTCAAACTGTTCAACGAATTCGCCAAATAAATTGGCAATTCCGCTGTTATCTCTCTGATTAACTTCATGCACCCATCGAAATCCGTCCCGATGCTCAACACCAGAGCGCCGTTCGACACCGGCTGGATCAACTGCGCCGTCGAGATCTTGTTCGCGGGGAGAAACACAATGGAAGGAATCCCTGCGGCGGCACAGTAAGCGGAGAGCGCCGCGGAGGTGTCCCCGGTGGAGGCGCAACCAACTCCGACGACCGGCCGGTTCATTTTCCTCAACCGGTTCACTTGACTCACCAGAACCGTCATGCCGAGATCCTTGAAACTACCTGTGTGGCTGATTCCGCAGTGTTTGACCCACAAGTCGTTCATTCCTACGAACTGTTTGCCGAAACGTTCGGCCCAGAAGAGGTTGGAGTTTCCTTCGAAGGCGCTTACGATGTCGTCTGCGTCGATTTCCGGTAGCACCCACTCCTTCTTACTCCACACGCCGGAGCCGTAAGGCCAGGTGGTTTTCCCCACGCGCGAGTCGAAGAGCGCGCGCCAATACGCGCCGTCAAACCTTCTTAGGGCATCCATGTCGTGTTGTACGTCGAGCAGGCCGCCGGAGCGGCTGCGGTAGACGATTTCGTCGAGCGAGTATGACTCGGAGGAATGGAATCCGGCGTTGAAGGGGACGTACTTGGCGGTGAAGTTGTGGGCGGCGGAGCGGTTTCGACGCGCCTCGTCTTTGATGCTGTTGGGCGGATCCGGCTGCGGAGGCGAGTGATTGTTGGAGGTGTGAGAGGAGGGATCGAATGTGGAGGAGGTGCATGTTACTAAGGTGGAGGCGAAACGGTTATTCTTGTTAAGGGTGGAAGTTGAATGAATATGAATAGGGTTGATGCAAAAAGAGGGGTTCAACAAGGAAGACATCATTTTTGTTATTATAACAAGGATTGAGAAGAAGAAGAAGAAGAAGAAGAAGAAGAAGAAGAAGAAGAAGAAGAAGAAGAGAGGGAAAGTGAGTGCTTAAGTTAACTGAGAGTGGTGAAGGAAATGATGATGGATGAATGGTTATTGTTTGTTATTTATATTTATGGTTATCTTCCTAAGTGATTTCATGGATGTTAAATTGACTCCACTCACATCAGATCTATGGCTGGCTTCCTCGTTGATGAGCACGTGCAGGTAATATTCTCCAACGTTTAAAATGTGGTTATCATTCCCACTGTGTAATTGTAGTAAAATAATTAACATGTATCTAATTAATATACTCATTTATATAAATAATATATAATAAATAAAAGTTTAAAAATTTAATATATGTTTTTCATAATTAAGATTCAAATTTGTTAATTATTAACTTTTGTATAAAAATATGAAACTAATAATTCAAATCTCGGCAAATTAATTATAATTGAATTTTCAATTGAAAAAATAGTGTTGATTCACTTGTGATGATTTGGTGTTTTTTTTATAGTGATATATGTGCTTAGTGAATTAAATTATATTACAATAAATATTTGCTCTTATTAAATTAATGTACTCGAGTTAAATGCGGTAAGATTATGTAAATTTTTTACTAGAAATTGCTGAGTTGAGAAGCTGGCATGGGGAGGAAATGAATTATCAATGCATGGCTCTGATATGGATTCCTGCATGGTTGAATTTTCAACTGCATAAAATTCTAGTCTCTCACCATCAACATCAATAATTGCTTTTTTTATATGTTGAACGATTAAAAAAGCTAGTCTTTTGATTTAACCTGAAGTTTGGAGTACCCGTGCGACAAGAAGCGAAGCTCAAGGAAGAGCTAGGATTGCTCCTGTTAACATTTATAATATGTTTTGATTTTTCCTTAACCATCTTTAATTCCAACTCTTTAAAAATATAATTAAATATATATTTTTCAAATTTAATGGCATTTTAAATTAAAAAATTATATTATATTTATTATTCTCTTGAATAAAAAATAATAGTAAATAATTATTTTTATGTATGATTTAAAAAAATGTACAAGTAAGTATATGATTTAAATTTTATGCAGTCAGGTAAATTTTTAAAATATTTTTAAAAAATAATCAATTAATCATGCTTACATTTATAAATTGTGTTTAAAATATATATTTAATAATTTATTTTAATCCTATTTGGTATTAAATATGAATAAATTCATGCATAAATGATGTTTTGTCAAAGTAAAATATGTCATGTGAATGAATCAATTAGAGTATTTGAACGAGTGAATCAACCAGTGTGTTGAAAAATGTTAGTAGTAAAAAATCTTATACAATTTTTTTTACTAAAAAATCGAATGTTGCACATCTATCTTTTCAATGAACTCTAACACAATATTTTAATAAAAACATTGTCAAATATTTAACTCGGGAGTTTTAGTTAGCAACGTATTTTAAGAAAATAGCACAGTTAATCAACTTTAACCATATTACGAGTGATTAGAACAAATGTTTGTAACATTCAATTAACATCTATTGCAATAATATAAGAGTTTTTTTTTTTTTTTATACCCTTTAAGTGTAATTGTGTTTATATTGTCAAATAATCAAAATACACAATAGGTATAAATTTTAAATCAGCTGTCATAAATATTAAATATTATTAATAATGTGATAATTTATAAATGAACAGCAATGTAAACAAAATATTGTTATTACGTTTGAATTAAAATATAATTTAAATTTGTTAAATATTATAATAATTTTATAATTTGTATATACAAAATATTCACACGATGTATAAATTCTCACATACGTATTTTTCACCTTCACACACATATACACACAAGTATTTAAAATAGTACCTCTCACATGTATTACTATAAAATTATTTGCGTACATGTTAGAAAATTAATTTATCTAAATTGAGGAAATATTTAAATTGGAAAAAAAGTCCATCTATCACTAATTTAAAATCAATTATACTTATAAAATACTGTAATTCAAGTTTTAGAGAAACGAGTTCCATTTGTTACAAACTAATATATGTATTTGATGGCAACTGATCATAATATTCGTTTAAATTTTGTTTTTACCTTTCCTTGATTGCTTGAGCATAAAAAAGAGATTATTTGCAGTTTTTTTTTTATGGGCCAGATTGGTAGACCCTAACAAAACCAAATTAATGAATCAAAGAATTTCACTGATAACAGATAAAATCATGTTGAAAAATAAATTATTATTATTATTTATTGCCACGTTGCCTCGCGCCCGGGTTTTTCAATAAAATAAATAATAATAATTACTGTCTCCTTTTATCGAGTTGGATCATGTATGCATCAGACCAGAGACAATCCGGGCTTTTGAATCCCCTGTTTTTTTTTTTTTTTTTCTGGCTATGCTCTGCTTTTAGTTTCATGTTTTTTATTCTTGGTTTCAGATTTCTCTGATTCGTTGGAGCTGGGAAAAAGAAAGAACCCTAAAATTTTCTCCTCACATGTTTTTAAACTGAACTTGTCGCTTTAATGTTTTGTTTAAGAGAAGGTAAACCAAATTTGAAATATGATACAGTTGTAATTTTGATTGTGTAAGTCGTGATGCCTTTTAATATATATAGTAGGGAAGTGAAAATAACTCAATTTTATAATATTGTTTTCTTCGTTTTTTGTAATATTTAATATTGTCGCATTTGTTAAAACTTGAACGCATAATGATTAAAATATTATAAATGAATAATAAACAAACGAGTAATTATAGAACAAATAAAATTTTCCTTTAAGAATGTGTTCATGCTATCATTAAATGTCTCTAAAATACATATTTAGATATAAAAAAACAAAACAAAACACTGAAATAATTTTATACATAATGAAAAACCATAATGTGTTGTGTGTAATTTTCATCATTAAAATTGATTTTTCAGAACATCTATTTTTACAAGCAAACACATCCTAAGTTCTTAACTCGTGAGTGTTATGGAGTTGAATCCATCTGCAACTAGGAGAGTAGGGGTTCTGGTTAGAGTTGCAAACAAAATTACGAGTTTTGCGCATCAGGTTTCAGTTTGAACATGATTGCCACGTCACACATACTTCTAAACATCACTATGGACCATGATGTCTGATAAAAAGGCTTCTTTCCCTGTCCCAAGTAATTTGCTAATAAAATATTTTGGTGCCACCGAATTATGAGCGGACATCTCATTGCAATGTCTTAAAACCTCCCTTTTTTAATTTTCCCTGAAAAAAAGGGCTGTAAGTCTGTAACTATTAGAAAATTCTTTGCTTTGCATATTTTGAATCCCCGAATTCCTTTTTATTTTCTTAAATAGAATGCACAACCGTATTGATACCGTGTATTAAGATGCAACGTTTTTCTTAAAAGTTTCTTCTCTCATTATAAAACACTGTATATATTTACGTAACGGAACCAAAGTTTGGATGATTACCATTTAATTGCTACATTTGAATTATTTGCTAAAGCTTAATTTAAAATATGCGTATAAGAGTGAGTTATATATATCGTTGAATTAGGATGACACGTGCTTTAATTTTATTTTTAATTTAACGGATATAAAAATTATATATCTTATTGATGGCATGAGTTCATACTTCAACTATAATAAGTTTTCGAGTTTTTTTTTATAAATTTTTTTCCTCGTAATAAAATCACAAAAAAAAAATTATTATTATTGATCCTCTATAAGTCGAGGGTCGAGACACGAATAATAAGCACATTTTTATCATTTTAAACTTTGTATTTTTTTTTAACAGATAAATATCCTGAGTTTCACACTTTATTTTAATTAATCCTTGAACTGTTACTAATGGTGAACATAATGATTTATTATTATAATATTATGAATATAAGAACCAATTGAGACAAAATAGTAAATAAAAATTGCTATTTACATGTTTTTTCCTTTTGAAAAATCTCAATATATACTTTAAATGTCGACATGTTTAAAAAATATTTCTAAATATAAAATGAATATTTTTATTTGATGGAATGATAATGTAGATTTAAAAAATGCACAAGTATTTGATTGGGAATCTTCGCTGACAAGAATTTTGAATTTGAACTCCTAACCGTTTACATGGTAAATTCTACTGTAACTGAATACTATCATGGGATCCATGTTTTGAAAGAATAATACACATGACAAAAAGCTAGTTTTTTGCCAATATAAATCAAAATTACCATAACTAATTTTCAACGTATGCCATAGAAGTACAATTTAACAAGGAATTTAGATACTCCATTCAATTTCACAACAACGAAAAGGATCCATGGTAGTCTCTCGTAAATAGCAAAAAATGTATGTCGCAAGGGAAGGGAAAAAAATAAAATAATAATTTTGTCGTCCATTATTATTTATTATATTTTTCATAATGTGTGCAATATTGATTATAGAGCCAAAAAAAAAAAAAAAAAAAACCGGCGGTGTTGTGCACACCACGAAAAATGTCCAGCGCCAGCCAATGCCATCCCTTTTCTTCTCAGTGACCCCACCCCAACAAGAAACCTCATTTTTTTAAAATTAGTTTAAAAAATGAAAATAAAAATACAACGAAACTAGAGAGAGAGAGAGAGAGAGAGAGAGACGCAGCAACTCTCTCTACAGTCTCCATACAAAGAGAAAGAAAGAGAAACCAAAACTTGTTTTCCGTATATATTAAAAGTAAAATTAAATATTAAATATATAATGAATAATAATCGTGTACAGTACCTGTCCTCTTATTACCTCATTTCTTCAAAAAGGCTTTGAGAAGAGAGAGAAAGAGAGAGAAACCAGACTGAAGTCGCTCGATTCCTTTGTTTTCTTCTTCTTTATCGTTTTCTCCGGCTTCTAATTTTAACCTATTTTCTCTCAGAATTGTCGTTGAAACTTCAAAGCTACCGTTCTATACTGTCCGATCTGACTCACTGAGTTCTCTTTTCCTGTTCCACTCGGATGAGTTAGCCCGCGAGATCGCCCGCATTAATCGCCATGGTAATTTCCGATTAAACTCTCTCTATTCTCTTTCCATCGTTTCGTTGCTTCTCCTTTGACTCTTCGAGCTGCTCCGTTGAATCTATTGGACTTGGATTTTTTTTTTTATTTTGGAATTCTTCGGTGTGACGATGATGTGTTTGGCGGATGTTATTTCGTTTCTAGACTAGTTTTTTTTTTTTTTTTTTGGCGTTTGGATGGTTCTGGTAAATATTTTATTTCCCGAGATAAGGGTTGTGTTAGTCGATCCACGCATTGCTGAAAAAGAGATCGTGTGAAATGGAGTTTGCCGAATATGAAGGGCTGATGAATAAGATTGGGGTAGTTTTGGATAGGGACTGTAAGTTATTAGATATTTGATTGATAGTTTAGTAGCTGGAAATTTATACATGATGAATTAGTTATAGACTCTTACGACATGGATTGGTAATTGGAGGGAAGTTGAATATTAAGAAATATAGAATTATTCATTATTCCGCATGTTTCACTATAAATGTGCTTTTGTGAAAATTTTCTTAGTGGAAAAACAAATAAATCAGGTGAAGGGGCACAAGGTATTTAAGTGTTTGTTTAAAAAGGGAGCTAACTAGTATTGATTAGTTCCAAAAAATTATAGAAAGTGTCTTGAACTATGTTAGCAAGGGAGGTTATGCATACATACATATACATGCATAGCAAGGGTGATTTGGTATCAAGGGAACAATGACAGTATTAAATCCACCCTACTCATGTAAAAGACATTGGATATAAAGTCCTTGACTAGAAATTCTGAATAGGTTTGCATGAAATTGTCCATTCAGGGTGGTATTTCAAACTATAGAAGCATGCCAAAACATCGAGTTTGGTCGGATGGCATCTCTTTGGTGCTTGACTTTTGCTTGAATATCAATGATTGTTCTAGGTGCAAGCTGTGTGATGGTCCAGTTACATGTATACATGTAGACCTGTCGATATGAGTTATATAGCCGAAAACCCACTCCATTTAATGTACTATATAACTTCATTTTCTTAAGTCCTATAGTTAGTAGGCAAAGTACCAACATATAAAAGAATTATGAGTTAGGATCAGGGTTATAGATAGGTTAGCTCACCTTTTTTAGAAAGTAGTTAACAACTGTTTGCCATTTCTTTTTAGTGAAAGATAGGAATAAAAAAAGTTGCAAGTTTTAATTTCTTACACATATAATAAAAATAAAATTATCTATGAATGTAATATATATGATAAGTTTGTTTGAGACATCTCTATGAGAATGTTTGTGATTAGTAAAAAAATAAGGTACCGAAAGTTAACACGCATATATATGATAATACATTTTTAAACACTTATGATTTTTTACTAGGCACTTACACCAGCAAGTTTGAATGTGTTCAACTAAAATTAAGTTTATTCTCTAATATATATTTATTTATTTTACTTTAAAGTAAATTAAGAGTCAAAAGTTAAATTTGCAAATATTCACTAACTCTTGTTATGTTCACAAGTTACTTTTATGCATCTATAAATTTTGCAATATTAAGTGTCTTATAATTATAATTTTTATGATGACAGTGTTGTATTTTTTTTGTCAGTACATTAACTTTTATTTGAATGACTCAACCTGAGCCTTTGGATAGTAGATGGCTTAACAGATTTTATTGGTGTTGCTTTTCATTGTTAAGTCAATGTGTTTATTGTAACAAAAATTTTAAGGAAAAAAATTATAACTTAAAAAATATTTATTGAATATGGGATGTCTTTACACAAACTGAATATGGTTCCTGCAAAAAAAGAAAAAAGAAATCTTTAATATTTTCAATAATTTTACAAAAATAGCTCAAGAAAAATTAATAATATAAAAATATCATAGCATGAAATTTTTTTATAATTAACACTCAAATAATATTATAATGTAATGTGTTAAAAAATTCATTTATAAGATTATATAGACAAAAGTTGTTACTATGATTTAATTCTTATTAATAATACAAGTAAAAATTAGAGAATTATATAACTTAATTTACTAATAAATTATTATATTTTATTTAATATTATTAAAAAACAATAATTCATTCTAAATATTTAATACTATACAAATTTAATTATTCTTCATTTATTTTTTTAGCAGTTTTTTGTTTTTTTGTATACAAATTTATAGTTGAAAATATGTTATATAAGAGAAATATTTTTAATGGATCATCCCATCAAATAGTATATGATTGGTCATACTATAAAAAAATAAGCTACAATGAAATATTTTAAATATATTTAATCCGTGAGTTAGTCCTAACCCACACTTAACCCTTATGAACTTTCCATATAATGGGTTTTTTGGTCTTATGGGCTTTGCGGCCCTAACCCACATGGGGTTAGTGTTGGTCCATTTGATAGCTCTAGTTACATGACATGAATATGATGACAATTTTGGTGAATGCCACCACAGTTGCTTCTCTTTGCACATATAATTTGTTTAAAAAATGAAAAGAAAATGACATTACTAAATTTTGAACCCATACTTACAACAAAATCTATGATGATTAGCATATTGATCAGCCAGATATAATGGCAAAGCCAGACTACAAATGTGATAGTAATTTGTTCATAATCTTCCTGAAATTATGTAATTTCTTACAATGATCTTTTGCCATTAGTTATCATGGATCTAACATTTGTTATGTTATCTTCTTGTTTGTTGATTTAAATATTTGTTTGGTTTTGTTCTTCTTTTATTTAATTATTATTCTTGCTGTTAAATGAAAATGAAATTATGAAGTTTAATGTCGTATGTGTACACCTGTAAACTTAATCATTATGGCCAGAAGCACATTTGCTTTGTGTTCATTTCCTCTTGTTTTTTCTGAACATCTTGGTTACATATATGGCTTTATTGGCTATTTACTTTAGATAGCTACTTTATCTTTCATTCTGTGCATGCCTTTTCTGAATATTAGCCTCAATGAGAGATTATATAAGTTTTACTATATATATATATATCTTTGTTTTTCAAATACCTATTTCATGAAATGTTTATTAATTTTCAAAATTAATGCATTATTTGTGGTTAATACTGTGTAGTGGCAGTACTGTTTCTATGATTTAACATGTTGCTGTGACTGTTCAATATGTTTGTCTTTGCAGTCTGCACCAGTGAACATCATTGTAGGTTCTCATGTCTGGGTCGAAGATCCAGCACAAGCATGGATTGATGGAGAAGTTTCTAAAATCAATGGTGAAGAAGTCCATGTTCGCACTACAGATGGGAAAACAGTGAGTCACACTGTCTGTACTGTGTTTGTGAGAAATTGTTTGCACATATTCTTTATTCTGTATATTGTTTTGGGTTGTTGCAACGGTTCTACTTGTAATCTTCTGAGATTCCAGTTGTGTTAGATCACTTTTATAAATTATATGATATTTTTCTATACAATGCAATCCTCTTAAGTTGCATCTTCTATGCTTATTTTATATCTTTAGTTACAGAAATCAAATTTCATTTCTACTTCATTATCCTTATCCCTTCTGCTTGACCAGTAATAAAATGAGTGTTACTGGGGTGCTTACTCTCATGATTTGTTATGTCTGCAAATCTGGTTTCAGGTTGTCAAAAATATCTCAAAGGTGTTTCCCAAGGACAATGAAGCCCCTCCTGGAGGTGTAGATGACATGACAAAATTGTCATACTTGCACGAACCAGGAGTTCTGCACAACTTGGCAGCTAGATATGAACTCAATGAAATCTATGTATGATTCTCAGATTATATCATTTTATTTACTGGTGAGATTGTTTATGCTAAGAGATGAAACTTATGAATAATCAACTACTCTGTCATCATTGCAGACATATACTGGAAATATCCTGATTGCAATAAACCCATTTCAAAGGTTACCGCATCTATATGATACACATATGATGGAACAATACAAAGGAGCTGCATTTGGAGAATTGAGTCCCCATGTTTTTGCAGTTGCAGATGTTGCATACAGGTTACTGATAAGTTTCAAACTTCCAATAATATTTTCTGTTGTAGTTTTTTCATATAGTTTATTTACTTTCATGTTTATATTTATTAGGGCAATGATTAATGAGGGAAAAAGCAACTCAATCCTGGTTAGCGGAGAGAGTGGGGCTGGTAAGACAGAGACAACAAAGATGCTTATGCGATATCTTGCATACCTTGGGGGTCGATCTGGAGTAGAAGGGAGAACAGTTGAACAACAAGTTCTAGAAGTATGATATAGCTGCATTTTCTTGTTTGACGCCCCATATTTTTTGTGCTCTACTTTATAAGTTATAGCTTTTAGTTCCTCTCTATTATTTCATTTTATTCCAGATTTTGTTAGATATGCAGGCTGTTAAAAAAAGTGTTGAAGCTTTTTCCTCATACTTGTTTTTGTACTAATTACTTTGCAGTCTAATCCAGTTCTTGAAGCATTTGGCAATGCCAAAACTGTTAGAAACAATAACTCAAGGTGAGTGTTTACAGCCACATGGAATATCAAATTAAATGAAAATTTTCATAGAACGGTTAGGCTATGTGATTGTGACTATGTTACTTTAGAGAGAGAGGGGGTGGGATGGGAGAAAAAACTGTGATGGACCAGTTCAGTATGTCATTGTCCAAGTTCTATTAACCCTTAGAATTGTGTGTTCTATTTGTCATATATATGTTGTACTAAGTAATATAAGCATATTGCTTTTTTGTTCAACATGATATAACACTTGCTTGCCATGTTTCTCATTTTGAGTGCAGTCGTTTTGGTAAATTTGTTGAGATACAATTTGACAACAAGGGAAGAATCTCAGGGGCTGCTATACGCACATATTTGCTTGAAAGGTCCCGTGTCTGTCAAATTTCAGATCCTGAAAGAAATTACCATTGCTTTTACCTTCTTTGTGCAGCACCAGCTGAGGTAAATTGTTATTTCTTGACATTGAAATGCTCCCTTATCTTTTTCATAAAGATTGGCTTCCATATGAATATATTCATATTTAATCATCATGACACTATTTTATAGGAAAAAGAGAAGTATAAGCTGGGAAATCCTAACTCCTTCCATTACTTGAATCAATCCAATTGCTATGCGCTGGATGGAGTGGATGATGCTGATGAATATCTTGCAACAAGAAGGGCAATGGATGTTGTTGGAATCAGTGAGGCGGAGCAGGTGAGCTTCCTGAATCCTATCCTATTTGTCAATAAAACAAGAATTTTTTAAAGTTGCTTTAATAATAGAGCCCTATATTTCAGGAGGCAATTTTTAGGGTTGTTGCAGCAGTTTTGCACCTTGGAAATATTGAATTTGCAAAAGGAGAGGAGATTGACTCTTCTGTCATCAAGGATGAGAAGTCTCGGTTCCATCTTCATACGACTGCTGAACTTCTTAGGTATGCCCAGCATAGTCCTCTTATGTATCCCATATGCATTACTGTATTATTATTTCACCAATATACATTTTAACACAAAATGATGTAGGTGTGATGGTAAGAGCTTGGAAGATGCACTGATCAAGCGTGTAATGGTAACACCTGAAGAGGTTATTACAAGAACCCTTGATCCTGTTGCAGCTGTTGGTAGCAGGGATGCATTAGCTAAAACCATTTATTCCCGTTTGTTTGACTGGTAATGAGTCTTTAGCACTGCCTTTATGTACAATATATTAATATTGCATGCTTTATATAGATCCTCTTTCTTGCATTATTGTGTTCAGGGAAAGAAAGAACTATTGAAAGGTCTAGAACTCAAAATGTATTACACAGCAAAACCTCAACAATTAAATTCTTACTAAAGTATTGTATAATAGTTTTCAGATTTGGCTATCAATTGTGAATTTACTTTCACCGTTATAAATATTACTTTATAAATGTGGTAATCACATTCTTAGTTGAAACAACCCCATGCTAACATTCTGGAACTATTCATTCTTATCAGTAGTCTCTAGGAAAGACAAGTTGTGTGATTGGACCACTAAATGTTCTAGATTTCCTTTCTTCAAGGTGTCATTCTAACAAATTCTCATTATTGCTTCCAGGCTAGTAGAGAAGATCAACAATTCGATTGGTCAAGATCCAAATTCAAAATCTATCATTGGAGTTCTTGATATCTATGGGTTTGAAAGTTTTAAGTTCAATAGGTAAGCTAATAATTTTATGTAGCTCTTATGGATTAGCATTTGGCCCTGTATCTTATAAATTTCTTCTTCTTAGTTTTGAGCAGTTCTGCATTAATTTTACAAATGAGAAGTTGCAACAACATTTTAATCAGGTTTGCTAATTTCTGGTACATTTTGTGGTCCATATTTGATAATTTTTTTCCCTGGATAATTGAGTTTATTTTATCCCCTCTGAATGATTGCAGCATGTTTTTAAAATGGAACAAGAAGAATACACCAAAGAAGAGATAGATTGGAGTTACATAGAGTTTGTTGACAACCAAGATGTTTTGGATCTAATTGAGAAGGTATTTAACTGTTCCTTGCTGCCTTATGACCGTTTATACTTTCGTTGTTGTCCTACTCAAAAAATTCAGGCAATGATTTTATTAATCAATCTTTGGCAGAAACCTGGAGGAATAATTGCACTTCTTGATGAAGCCTGGTATGCGGCTAGCAGTGATTTCATTGTTAATCTAACCATTGTTTTTAAGTTAAATAGAAGCTATATGCTTTGCCTTTTCTGAAATTACGATTGCTCACTATCTTAATTTCATAGTTGTATGCTATTTCCAGTTGTTTAAAGTAGGATATGCATAGGACTTAATATCAGACATTGCTTGAACTGTGTAGTTTGGTTGGACTCATATTAGCCTCCTTGTGTGACAGTATGTTTCCTAAGTCTACACATGAAACATTTGCCCAGAAGTTGTACCAGACATTCAAAAACAACAAGCGCTTCATCAAACCTAAACTTTCTCGGACTAGTTTTACCATATCTCATTATGCAGGGGAGGTAGATATATTTGGTCTTTTTTCATTAAATGTTTCCTGCTATTACTTTTTTTTAGTTGCCTGAATATTTTGCTTCTTTCTTTTTTATTATTATTTCTTTGTCCAGGTGATATATCTGGCTGATATGTTTCTTGACAAAAATAAGGATTATGTGGTGGCAGAACATCAGGATCTGCTGACAGCCTCAAAATGCTCCTTTGTGGCTGGTCTATTCCCCCCTTCCCCAGAGGAGTCTTCAAAATCCTCAAAGTTCTCTTCAATAGGATCTCGCTTCAAGGTATTACTAATAGTTACCTCTCTTTCTGAAGTCACTTTGTTATCAAACAGTCTTTCACATTCCTATCTCAGGTATCTGTGGTTTTGTCTTTATGTTATACAAGTAATAAATGGCATGTTTTTGCAAATGCAGTTACAACTTCAATCTTTGATGGAGACCTTGAATTCAACAGAACCTCACTATATCAGATGTGTGAAGCCAAATAATGTTCTCAAGCCTGCTATTTTTGAAAATCTTAATATTATCCATCAATTGCGCTGTGGTGTGAGTATATCACAGTCTTTCTTTGTCTTCATTGCCTTTATATAAATGAGCAAACAAGGAACAATATCTTTGGTGCCTGTTTATTCTTGTTGATTGTTTGTCTCGTTATTGGCTTTAGGGTGTTCTTGAGGCAATTAGAATCAGCTGTGCTGGATATCCTACCAGACGGACCTTCTATGAATTTCTTAACCGATTTGGTGTTCTTGCCCCTGAAGTTCTGGATGGAAAGTAAAGCCATCACCTTTTTGGCCTGTTTTTTTCTTTAAATTGGAAGCTGGATTTTTGCATTTCTGTGATTTCTAGAGCAGCTGCCTTTTTTGTTTAATCTATGGCTTAATTCTTAGCTCTCTTGCTTGCATTTTTTCTCTATTTATGAGTTTATTGTTTTTTTTCTTGTTCCTTTTCAGCTATGATGACAAGGTTGCATGCCAAATGATCCTGGATAAAATGGGTATGAAAGGCTATCAGGTGAATCAGTACTCTCTAGTCCTTACACCTTTTGATATGTTGACAATGGTGTGTGGGAGGGTCAGGTTTAGAAAAGAGGATCAGTGAGCCATGTCCAACTATTTTACTAATTAAATGGCACCCTGCGTATGTAAATCTACTTTAACACAAACAGTGGGCAATCTGTAGCCAAGCATTCACAGCTTAAATAATTTATCAAAATAGCAAAGATCATGGTTATGGTGTTGAAGGCTTGAAGCATGAAAATACCTAAATGTAGCGACTTATGGAGCTTTTGAAACAACCTTATGCTATTTCATGCAGACTATCCTATGGAAAAAAGTTATTTAAAGAGCAAGAGAGAAGTATAAACTTATTGACATATCTGCTTGTGTGATCCACTCTCTAACCTCTTCACATTTTCTGTATAACTTTAAATGATTCCTGGACTTCTTAAATGAAATTTTTTTTTTTTTTTTTTCATGGTTATTACCTTTTGCATATTATATCATGTGGAAATCTATCTATATGAATGGATTTTATATATAAACTATGAAATCATACAAGATATATGATGGTTTATCAGATAGGCAAGACAAAGGTGTTCCTAAGAGCTGGCCAGATGGCTGAATTGGATGCAAGAAGAGCAGAGGTTCTTGGAAATGCTGCAAGAATCATCCAGAGGCAAATACGTACCCATATTGCACGCAAGGAATTCATTGAATTGCGTCAAGCTGCTATTTGTTTGCAGTCTAATTTGCGAGGTATTCTTATTTCTATCTAATATGCTTGTTTTTTTTCCCTTGTTTAGTAGTTCATTACCTTAATTGCATATATGGACTGACTAAATTTTTGGAACAACGTCTTGTTCTCCTTCAAAATTTCTTTTGGTAAGATTTTATTTATAATTTATTTTTAACACAAAATGAACTAATCCAAACATGCACTAAGCCAATCTCTTGCATAAACAAGCTGTTTGTATTGGTATGTATTATTCAGGTGTCTGCTGGCTAGGTTCCATTATCTTTTAGTACTAATAGGAGATGGCAATTACTATTGGCACAGAAAGATATACATAACTTTTGCTGCTGATGTCTGATGATTTCATCTAAAATTGTTCTTCGATGAATAGGACTTATATTGTCAACATGTAAACTACTAAAGCTGAAGTGAAACTGAATGGTAGTGAAGATACCCATAGCCATAGGTCTGTCTGGAAAGCCCAAATCCACCAAATATGAAAATTACCAATCGTTTCCCTTATATGAATAATTTAGTAACAAAAGGGAAATGTGGAGACTCTACTCCAAAAAAATTAACTTCTACTTTTTCAAAAAGTAATCCAAGAATTTTCTTGTTCCTATATAATTTATATGTATGGGAACACAGATCTATCTTTTTTTTTCTACGGAACAAATCTTCTCATGTACGATTAGAATCTTTTTGGTTTTTTTTTTAACGAATTTTAACTAATTGGGCTTGCTATCAATAAATCAATCTTGTTTCTTTTCTCATTAACCCTATGTTCCATCAACCCCCAGTTGGTTTACTGTGTTAGTGTTCATGGCATTCTAGAATACACGCAGCATTAAATCAGATGGGATTTTCTCCTAGCAGAAGTATCCTTCTCGTGGTTTGATCTTGTATAAACTACTTGTCTTAATCTGATGCTGATTCTTATGGTGCTTTTCAATAAAAAAAAATAAATAGGAATATTGGCTCGGAAGCTCTATGAGCAGTTGCGACGTGAAGCAGCAGCTCTGAAAATAGAAAAGAACTTCAAAGGATACATGGCCAGGAAGTCATACTTATCATCACGATCATCTGCAATTATATTACAAACAGGCTTAAGGGCTATGAAAGCTCGCGATGAATTTAGATTTAGAAAGCAAACGAAGGCTGCAATTCACATCCAGGTTCTCTTGTTGATCTTCTTCATAGTGTTAGACTGTTAGTTAAAAAAATGGAACCATGCAACCTTTTTACTTGTCTCATTATAATGATCTTATGTGTTAATCTCTTCAGGCTCATTTGCGTCGGCTAATTGCATATTTGTATTATAAAAGATTGCAAAAGGCTTCAGTTGTTACTCAATGTGGTTGGAGGAGGAGGGTTGCTAGAAGGGAGCTTAGAATGCTTAAAATGGTTTGAATTATACTCTCTCTGATATGGTGTTTGTGTAATATGGTGTGCTTAGTCTTGCTTTATAAGAAGATATTTTGGGAGTAATATTTTGTGTAACTTGTTACTAAATTCAGGCTGCAAGAGAAACAGGGGCCCTCAAAGAAGCAAAGGACAAACTAGAAAAGCGTGTTGAAGAACTTACATGGCGTTTGCAAATTGAGAAGCGCTTGAGAGTAACTTCATTATCATATATTTTCATATAACGAATTGCCATTTTAATTGATGATATAAATGTTGCAGTTTTTAATACCATAAACTTGTCTTATTTTAACTGATTACAGACTGATTTGGAAGAGGAAAAGGCACAAGAAATTGCTAAGTTACAGGATGCTTTACATGCTATGCAAATACAAGTAGAAGAAGCAAATGCGAGGGTCATCAAAGAACGTGAGGTGGCACGAAAGGCCATTGAGGAAGCACCCCCAGTTATTAAGGAGACTCCTGTTATAGTTCAAGATACTGAAAAGATTAATTCTTTATTGGCTGAAGTCAGTACTTTGAAGGTAGGCAATTGATCATATTGATGATACATCAATAATTTCATAAATCATAGCATTTTCTGATGAATTTAGTTTCTTTATAAAATGTTTAAAATGGCAAATTGATGCTTTCTTTTAACTACAGCATCAAACTTATTGAAATTACAGAAATGCTTCTACTTTTTTATTTAATTTCTTTCTTAAACCTCCAACTTTCTGATTGATTAATTTCCAGGGAATCCCTTTATTTCATTTATCTTTCAAAGGATAATCGTGAAACATAAAAGTAATTATAATAACATGATAATATGCTGAATTGCTGATAGCTCATCCTGTAATCTGAGTTCAGCTAAACAGCAGTTATCTTACATGATATTCATTGGGATAAATTATGTTATAAAAATAATTATAATCATAATATACATATTTTCAATGAATAACTGCAAACTTATTTAGTCTCCTTGTTTAATATCTGATTCAGGAATCACTACTATTGGAGAAAGAGGCTAAAGAAGAGGCCAGAAAAGCTCAGGCTGAGACTGAAGTTAGAAATAAAGATCTGGTTAAAAAAGTTGAAGATTCTGACCGCAAAGTGGACCAACTCCAAGAATTGGTTCAGAGGTTAGTAAAGCTTGAAGAGAATATATATATATATATATATGCGTATGTATGTATGAACACTAGTTCCATAGTGTTTACATGCAGTTTAAATTATTTTCATAAGAATGGATGAATGATTTCAGATTCTGATAAATGTTTTTGTTTTGCCTTTGGATGCATAATACAGTTCTATATATCTCCTTTCCCCGTTGACAACCATCTATACCTGCCGTAGTATAAAATCTAATTAACTTTAAGAAATAACTCTGATGCAGATTGGAAGAAAAAATTTCCAATTCAGAATCAGAAAATCAAGTTCTTCGCCAGCAAGCACTGGCTGTATCACCAACTGGAAAAGCTCTGTCTGCAAGACCAAGGACAGTGATTATTCAGGTAAGAGTACTAACGGGAGGTAGTTACTCAACATTCTTATAGTATATGAAGAGATTCACTATGATATTTCATGTACAAAATGCAGAGGACACCCGAAAATGGGAGTGCTCTGAATGGTGAAGCGAAAATTGGATCAGTAAGAAGACTTTGTTGTTCTTGATAAACTATATATCAGCAACCAACTTTGGTAATGACTGGTTTTGTATAATTTGTTAAAATTCTTAACTTCTTATATTTTTCAGGATATGGCACTTGCTGTATCAAATGTACGTGAGCCTGAATCTGAGGGAAAACCACAAAAATCTCTTAATGAGAAGCAGCAGGTGAGTGGCTAAATGCATTGAACAATCCAAATCTGTTGTAGATAGTTCAAACCACCTTTTCAATTTAAATCTTTTTTCCCTTATTTTCTTGTCAATTCCTCTTATAAATTTTGAATTTCTTGTTCAGGAAAACCAGGACTTATTGATCAAGTGCATATCACAAGATTTGGGATTTTCTGGGGGCAAACCTGTTGCTGCATGTGTCATATATAAATGTCTTCTTCACTGGAGGTCATTTGAAGTTGAAAGGACCACAGTATTTGACCGTATCATTCAAACAATAGCTTCAGCTGTTGAGGTAACTTAACTCTTCTGAATAATTGTATATTATTCTTGATGCAGTGGTTTTGCATTTTAAAGTACTTGCATCAATTTCTGAAATACAAAAAGCATGGTACTAACAGCGAGTTCTGCACTTTTGAAGGCCCAGGATAATACTGATGTGTTAGCCTATTGGTTATCTAATACATCTACTTTATTGTTGCTACTCCAACGCACCCTCAAAGCAAGTGGTGCTGCTAGCTTAACACCTCAACGGCGGAGAACAGCATCGTCTTCTCTCTTTGGAAGAATGTCTCAAGTATGAAGCAACTGCTTTTTGAAGAAATTTATGTAGATTTTATTTATCTTACAAATTTGAATGTTTTCTGTGTTTTAGGGGCTAAGGGCATCTCCTCAAAGTGCTGGATTATCATTTCTAAATGGTCGAGGTCTTAATAGACTGGATGATTTACGACAAGTAGAAGCAAAATATCCGGCACTGTTATTTAAGCAACAGCTTACTGCCTTCCTTGAGAAGATATATGGAATGATAAGAGACAACCTGAAAAAAGAGATATCTCCGTTACTTGGACTGTGTATACAGGTAAATAATTATGTTTCATTTTTTTTTGGGTGGGGGCAATCAAAATTTTGTGAAATTCTCATTGGTTAATGGGCTTTAGAATAGAAATTAAAAAATCATATGTGGGTGGGCTTTAAGTGAATGTCATCTGATATTTATGTTTCTTGTACAAGAATCATAACTAATATTTATTCAAATCAGACAAAATATAAGTTTATAGAAATATCACAGGAGCATATGTGAAGGAGACACTGTGCACGTAGTAACTACTGAAATTAGAAAAGAAAACATTTTCCTCTCACATGATTAATTAGGAAGGGATTGGGTACAAAGGAAAAGTTTTCGTCTACTAATGGCAACCTAAATCACTAGTTGATTATGTGCATGTGCTTTGTCTATACGCAGCAGTCACATGAGGGTTTAGCTACCCAGTAATAAACAAGCTAAATTCTCTGGATGTTTTTATTTTTGGTTATTTATCTTTTCTTTATGATAAAACGATTACAGGCTCCAAGAACCTCACGTCAAAGTTTAGTAAAAGGACGCTCACATGCTAATGCAGTTGCTCAGCAAGCTTTAATTGCTCACTGGCAAAGTATTGTGAAAAGCTTAAACAATTATCTTAAGATAATGAAAGCAAACTATGTGAGTTTCAATTCCAATGTCTACATTTTTGTTGCCTAAATATGAATATATGATCTCAAGTCTTAACCTATCAAGGTCTGGTTTAACAGGCGCCCCCTTTCTTGGTCCGAAAAGTGTTCACTCAAATATTCTCATTCATCAATGTTCAATTATTCAATAGGTAATTCTCTCCCCCTTTGCACTGCATGTCATATTGTGAAATGCAGACATTTTCATTGACTTAATCTGATCATTACTGCAGTCTTCTGTTGCGTCGTGAGTGTTGTTCGTTCAGCAATGGGGAGTATGTGAAAACAGGTCTAGCTGAATTAGAGCAGTGGTGTGTTGAGGCAACAGAGGAGGTAAGCACCAAGCAACTATTTCAGATCTTTTATCTTTTCCATTTTTAAATCTTCACCTTAACTATTCTGTACAGTATACTGGCTCAGCTTGGGAGGAACTGAAACATATCAGGCAGGCTGTTGGGTTCCTGGTAAGAGTCACTCTATACAAATTCAGATGCAATTCAATATTAGTTATCGAGTAAAGGAATGACACAATTTTCAATATCAGGTGATACATCAAAAACCCAAAAAGTCCCTGAATGAAATCACTAAGGAGCTTTGCCCTGTGGGTGCCATCATTCTATCTCTCTACTATTTATGAGCTCACACTTCCCTTTGATTCTCTGAGTAAGTATAATATTTTGATGCTACAGGTTCTCAGTATACAACAGTTATACAGGATAAGTACAATGTACTGGGATGACAAATACGGCACTCACAGTGTGTCTACAGAAGTAAGTTAACCTTGCAAATTTGTGTTACTTATCTGTTAGTACTACTTGTACTAGTTGTATGTGCACGGCTTCTGTACAATTTACCTTGGCAGAGCACCTGCAATGTGGTAAATCTCAAAAAACCTCCCCTGATTATATGCAGGTTATAACAAGCATGAGAGCTATGATGTCTGAGGACTCTAATAATGCTGTCAGCACTTCTTTCCTATTAGATGATGAC
This sequence comes from Abrus precatorius, assembly GCF_003935025.1. Taxonomy (NCBI): domain Eukaryota; kingdom Viridiplantae; phylum Streptophyta; class Magnoliopsida; order Fabales; family Fabaceae; genus Abrus; species Abrus precatorius. The sequence goes on along the minus strand of NW_020874428.1, from coordinate 32,162,766 downwards.
TCAAGGTACGGTATCAAATTTAGCAAACAGTTTAGGGTATGTTTGGAAATTATATTTTAGAGGAAAATAGTAGAAAGGGTGAACTTTCATTTCTAATAAATATAATCTAATTTTATAGCTTTTTGAAATAAAAAATAATAGGTTAATATAAATTTAATATATTAAATTTTTAAATTACCTTTTATAAATAGTATATAACATTTTTAATTTAACAATAAAATGTCCCTTCTTTCCCCTCAAAACTCAACTCCCAGATATAACCTTAATGCTCTATTGCTTGTCTTGGTCTTTGTTGTATCATTTCTTCCTAAACCTTGAATATGGGATCAGCATTCCATTTTCCGTGGACGACATTTCCAAATCAATGCAACAAGTAGAAGTAGCGGACGTGGATCCTCCTCCGTTGATACGTGAAAATTCAGGATTTGGGTTTTTACTAGCGCGGTCAGAGTGATATAAATACCGGTGATGATTGGCTCTGATGCTCCATCTTGTGGCTCTCTACAGGGCATTGCACAAAGTTGCAGGTGCCTAGATGTGCATATAATTTCATTTTCGTCACGTGTATAGTATATTTAGCCAACTCAGGCTTCTAATATTGGTTTGTTGCCTGGGTTAATTCATTTTTACCCTTCAAGTTTCATCAACACGAGGGGTTTTGTTAAGAAGCCATGTCACAATTGATGCGGGTCACGTGACAAATGGCGATCATAGGTGAAAGGCAGGTGTCCAGGCACTACTGTCACACCTGCCATGTTTTTTTTCTCATCTGGTTGGTTTTTAAGTGTTATAGGTGGGTGCAATTAGTGACTCCATGTATTTTATAGGGCATATTTGTTTCGTGTGATTGCTATTTGTATTTACTCGTGCAATATTCTTTCTTTCTTTAGTTCTTTTGAAATTTGAACTTAAAGATAGGTTTTTTTTGAATGACTGAGTTATAATGGAAGATGACTCAGTGCACCTGTACAGACGTGAGATCATTTATTGAGTTTCATTTTTTTTAGAGTTAATTGTATCTTGAAATATTATGCTTGGAGGATTGACTTATGTGGACTATCACAAGAAATTTTCAACTTGCATTTTACATCTAGAAACTGCCTTCTAAATCTCACAATATAATAACTTCTGTCGTACTTCTCCTTGGAACTATTCTTTCAAGGTTTTATGAAATGAGTAATTGATGATAGTGGTTGGTGATGAGGACCTTTACATATGGCAAGTGTGGAAAAGAAGCAATGTACAATTAGGTGAATAAACAAGTCAGTCCATGCTTGCCTTGCATAATGTTCGGCCAGCATTATCGTTTTAAATACTATGATCACATTTTATCACATCCTTCTATAATTCCATGTTCTTTTAATAAATAATATGAAGCATGTTACTTCCAAAATCAGAGGTAATATGTAGACACAACAAATGAGAACGTTTTTGCAGTGCACTCAAAATAAAAAGTACAGGTAACAGGGCATCCAACAAGCGTACTTTAAAACAAAATTTATTGTTAGGTACCAAAGGCTTATGAAAATCTGAATTTTATTTTCATTTGTTAGGTACCAAAGCATATAAAACTGAAATGACTAATATACGACAGAAATGTTGAGTTACCTTATTTTGTTGCCGTGGAACTTTTATTTTGTCATTTACTGTACAATTCTAAGAGCATGTAAGATTCCTTTAATTTTTCTTGAAATTTTCTGTTTGATAGTGTAATTCTTTTGTGGATATTAATTACATTATATATTAAAAATATTACATATAATATCATCGTACCTTTTAGTTAGAGGGAAAAAACAATTGCATTTCCTTTGATTTTATATTCAGGAGAAAAAAATTCCTATATTATGTTATTAATTTTATTAAGTTATTAAACATAGTGAAGTAATAATATAGAGAAATTATTCATTGCTGCAAATAAATGCAAAAGATTATGTAAGGAAAAAACGTATAATTTTTTTTTTCAAATTTATTCTTGAAGTGGGAAAATACAGACACATTTATCTTATTTGGATGGAGAGAAAAATAATAAATAAAAATTTTAAAAATAGATTGTTGTGACATGTAGGTGAAATTCAAAATTAAGAAAATAAAATGTATTATTTATTAAATAACATACACATCCTTATTGTTAATCTAATGAAATATTAACATTTTTCATTTATATCTCTAAATTATGCTTATTGTTTGTATAAATTATATAGTGACTACTAATGTACAAATTAAGTCATCAACATTTTATTCATAAAATTTAATTTCAATTTAAATTATTTGTTTATATAAATAATTTTCTCTAAATGATTTATAATGCATAATATTTTTTATTTTATAGTACAGCGAAATTTAATACCTTTGGGAAAAAATGAATATTTGGGACCTCTATCTCTCCTCTCAAACCCCATGGTAAAAAGGTGAAAAACCCTCCTACTACCATTATCCTTATTCCCAAAAGTCCCCACCCCACCAATTTTCCCCAATCATACTCATACGGACTAGCAAGGTCCCAGATAATGCACAAAAGTTGGGATGGTGAGGGTGTGGAGTGGGCAAAAGATAGCTGTCATCTAATTTGGTACAACTAGAAGAGAGGTTGTAACATTCAAGTCTTTAGCAGCTTGAAGTCAGATGATACATGCTTGGAGTATTTTATTCCAAGAATAAATTCGTAATAAAAAAACATCATGAAATTTCCAATCCAAATGAAAAAGTAAAGAAAGTAATTTAGATTCTCTTGATGTTAGACAACTAAACATAAACTATCTGTATAAAATCACGTTTCTTTTATCTGAAAAGGAGTTTCAGGTGTGGAAGCATAAATAGAAAGCAGAATGAAACATTTACAAACAGATCCACAAATCCTATTGTGAAACTTCGGCTAAATGAAATTCTACAGCGAAAAGAAAAAACTACAGCAAACAAATATGGACACTCACAAGACTTTGTTGTACAAACTACGAAGTATCCAATTGAAGGAATGTATGTTGAATGAGACGAGAGAGAAATATGCTTTGTATATCCCACCCAACTCGTATTTTCCGAACCATATCAATTAAACAAATACAATCACAACTCCAACAAAATATGTGGATAGTTCAGTGAGTCAGGAGTCAGATATCTCAACAGTATTGTTTAACTTGCGACCATTTTCCATAACTAATGATGATTGTGGTTGCATCTCTGATTTCTTTTTCTCCTTGAGAATTGCCTGTCTAGGCATTACTTCTAACAAAAAACTTCCTCCGTTCCATACTGAGGCAGAAACCTTGAGTATTTGGAAAACTACATGCAATTCATATGAGAAGAATATGGGGACAGTAAGAGCCATGGTTGCCACAGTAAATATGCCTTGAAGAAAAATGTACATTAGCAACCGATTTTGATCCCCTAGCAACCCACTTAACCGCCACCATATGTTGTTTGCTTTCTGAGCTTTTTTCGAGAGTTCCCTGTGAGACAATGGAAGTCAAGAATGAGAACAGTCAAGGGCAGATCCTAAGTTTGACGTTTTAATCTTCATCAGAAATTCTATTTGATTAGTAGATGACATATTTTTATGAGTTTTGTGAAAGGAAATTGAACCAAAACAAGGGGCAGGGAAGTGTATTCATTTCCTCATTGATTACCTGTAGGAAGTCATGACTTCAGGATCTCTTAGTAGCCTTTGTCGGCGTAAGACATTGACGATTAGAAAATATAGAACCTGCCACAAAGTGTAAGCTACTAAGGGCACAAGAAACAGCCATGTCCAAAGAAAGGATTTATCTTCAACATAAGGCCATGTAGCCCTTTGAGCAGTTCCCTCTGGACGCATGGCTTCAAAGGTTTCAGGATTCCACCATCGAATGGTAAAGAAAACCAGTCCTGGAAAAAACTATTGTGTTGAAGGCATAATAAAACCAAAATATATACAAAAAGAAACATAGACTTGGTGTATCTATTATGTAATCCCTGGTCAAATATCTCTAACAATGTCAAACTAACATAGAAGCTCAATAGAACTATTTTGTCAAAGAGATAGACAAGAAACATAAATTTAGCAAATCTGTCACAAGTTCAAACCATTGGTTGCATATATGTAACAATGTGAAATATATGCAGAAGTTCAAGCTATTGCTATAAAATCAAATATGTTCACAATTTATAGTCTGAATCAAGAAACCACTTCAAGTGGATATGGGAGCATGGGCTTAGAAATAAAAACACCCCAACATAGAGGAATTGCTTAATATAAAATGGGATGAGGATGGATTATCAACTAAGGTGGACATCAATGTAAATGCCTCAAAGAGGATGGTGAGACAAAAAATAGCAAGCTGTGTCTGACATAAAAACATGTAGAAACACGAGCATATATATTACAGAGTTCTGACTTGTGAAGTCTGATTAGACAATATTCAGAGATTGCACAAAATTGTCCTACTTTACTTCTGAACAGGAAAGCTCCTGTATATCATCTCATCACTGAACGAATTTAAAAGTTGAACTTATGCATGCCCCATCCCCTCACAATGCTAACCAACTGCACTGATCGTGTCCAGCATACAATTCTTGAACAGTATTTTCACTTCAAACTTCCTTCTTCTAACATGAGGATCTAGATGCAGAAAAAGGGAAGATGAAAACAAGGCTAATGCCACTCCAGAATCTTATGAACTTTGAATAGAAATATCATCTAGATAATAGAATTTGCACACAAAGCTAGAAGATTATTTTGTACCATAAATATTTAATAAAAAAGTATATCTCCTAGAAACAGGACAGGTCACAGTGCATTGTTCCACTCTAATACTAGGTTAAAATTATAGAGATTTAGGTTGGGAAGGGAGAAAAGAGAGAATAAAGAGTAAATAATATGAAATTAATATTGATTTGAAAAGAAGGATGTCGTTATATGATATGATATCTTTCATATATTCGCAAAATATGCATACAACATACACTGTACATACTCTTCTGGATAAAAACAGACACACCTTACACCCAATATTTGACTATTGCAGGAAAAAGTCAATAATTATCATGGTAGAAAAGCCTACAGTTTTCCAAAATGTCATTTCTTGCAGGAAAAAAAAAAGAGGACAACCTATGAAAATGGAAGTATAATTTACCAGGTAAAAGATGGATAAGAACACTGACAATTTTGTCAACAGAACTGAAAACCAAACTGCAGCGCCAAACAATCAAAGCCCATGCTAATGGCCCCTGCAGAAGCACTTGAATATGACGGAGTTGACAAATGAATCATTCTTTGGTCAAGGAGTCAAATTGCAGTGGATAATGCTCTTACCTCAGCAAAAGAAAAACAAACCATGAAAAGCTTCTCGTTCCTTGGATAAAAAAGAAGATCAACCAGGAAGATTGTGTTGGCATAATAGCAAAAGTCCTGAAACATAGGACAGAAAAAAAAGTCATCTTTTTTTAAAACTATCACATGTCCCAATCATGTTGGCATTTCACAATTCAATTAACCATCCTTTTGATATAAGACAAAAAAAATGATAAGCAAATATTTATAATGTGCAACTAATCATCCATCATTGGTATTAGACAACAAATGAAACGTACGCATAATCAAGGATCACCTCCTCTGTCTAAGGCTACATATTCAATTCTATAGATACCCAATACCTCAACCTGAATATTTTTTTATTGCTGGGTTCTGTGCCTTAAGGCCTGATTCAACTTTAAAAATGTACTCTTTTTCATGATAAAAAAAAATTGTACTCTTCAATAAAGCAGTTGGCAGTTTTGCATTCAAAATTTGATATAATTACAGATTAATTATTTACAGGTAGTTGAATTTTTTGAGTCACTCAAAATATGACAGCTAATTTAGCAAGATAGTTATGGTTGTCATTGCAAGCTTTAATTGCGTTGCACACTCTGTATATATATCAGACTTGTACCTGTCATTCATGATATGAATCTCATCTTGTGTGAACACCACAAGACAAAAGTTGTGTCTGCGAAAGCTAAACTCATCATAGATACAAATATAAGCTTCCAGAATCAAATAATGAGCAAATACATTATACATTTGCAGTGCAGTTCAAGAACAGAATTTGAGATATGTCAGCTTACCAGTAGATAGTAATGCCATTTCTTGAACCTATAGTATATCCAACGAAGAGGAACAAAAATGACATAGAACAAACAATATACATAGGGAATGTCTTGGGGTCCTGGCAGAAATAACAAGAAGGAAAAAAAAAACAATGAATTTGCGAAAAGAAAAACATTCCAAAACGCTGCAAATGCACTAGTGAGTGAGACTCATCAACTTACTAGCCCCCAAGAGGAAGCAAAACCCACCAAAGCCAAGAACCCCCAAAAGATGAGTCACCTGAACATTAACATTTGAATTATAAACAATTGAAACACGTTCAATATTGACACAGTCAGATACACAAACAACACAAGACTATACAAGAACGGGTCAAGATTAGTACTATAATAATTAATAAACCCACCGAATTGATTAACACCCCAAAATATATGTATTTTATATATAAAAAAAAAAAAACATTTTAAAACCAAAAATTGAATGGGAAACGCAAAGTCACCTTGTTAATGAACCTTTCGTGTTCTTCAGCCTGTTTGGCAATCTTAACGGCTTGTTTGGAAAGCATTTGCTTCGTCTGCACAGCTTGTTTTGACAGCATCTCCTTCATTTAGCAAAAACCAAAAGAGACCCACATAAAAATAAAAATAAAAATCAACCTTGGAAGCAATGAAATGAAAAAAAGGACACGGGTCGAGCTTTACCTTAGATCTATCTCTGAACCTCTGTTTCAGCTTCGGAGGCGATTCACCATCCGTATACTCTGCTGCATGCTCATCGTTGTCGGACATTTTTACTACACAGTCGCTAACGCGAAGAGAGAGAGAGAGAGTTAGTTCCCGCAAAATCAAATCTGTTATGAAAGCTTAACTTAAATCATAAGGCACTCTAGAATGGAACTTTCTGGTTATTCATTTATTTTATGTGCCCGACTTAAATACCATTATGGTAGACATGGGTTTCTCAGCGTGACACGTGTGCATCGATTTTTATATAATATTTAATTTAAATCAAATGTGTAATAAAATGTTTAGAAATTATCATTAAAATATTTTCCATTTAGTTTAATTAATTTTAGTTTATTAAATTAAAATTTTTGAAACTTGATTTTTTATGGTTAGTTTTTATTATGAATTTATAATGATATGAATATTCTTGTAAGCCGAAAGAATATCCATATCTATTTTGTAAAATTTTCAAGGGAAAATGGATTATTTTAGAAAATATTGGTTTTTATTCTTTTAGAAAATCCAAGTACACCTGGAAGATCCCAGAACTAAAAGACATGCCCATTAAATACTTGTGATATTCCCCCCCACAATGCATGTGATTCGTTTCCATACACTGCACTTGTGATTATTTAAAAAATATTTCATATAGTAATTAATTATACTTTTCAAATTTACCAACATCCATTTAAATTAAATAATATGATGATAATAATAATAATATTGTTAATATATTGCAAATCCATGTTTTTAACTTATCGGTCCAATACTCTTCTCAATCCAACAACAGCTTTTGTTAGCCGTACACAGGTACTTCTCCCAAGTCATGGTCGTACTTTTTAGAAAGAATTAGAAAGTCATTGCCATTTGAAACGTCTCATACAAAAGATAAATTTTTTAACGCTCTCAACCAAACAGTAACATAACTTGTATATAATTTTTGTAAAAAACATAAAAATAAACATATACCAAGGTGTAAATAATTGGATCCCAAATAAAAATATACAAAAAAAAATTATAACCAGAACTACTATAATCCTGATCAATAGTAACATAGTATATATGTATTTGTTTTGTAAAAAATAAATACGTGACAAGACGTGAGTAGTTAAGATTATAAGTTAGAGAACTACTTAAAAATTTCTCTTCAAATATGTCTATTTTAAATTATGTAAAAACACAAGAATGACAATGTTGAAGAATTTTGAAGGAATAGATTTAATAAAATAAATATACGATTGAGGTGAAATTAACAAAAATTATGTGAACACAATTATTATTATTTTTATAAATTTTTTAAAATCAATCACCTTTTCTTCATTTTGTGTTGCACCTTTTCTCAAAATAACCTCACTCTTTTAAAATTTATACATCTTTTTTTTTTTACGATGCACTACTCTGTTTCTAATTCTGAATGAACTTACATAAGGAAAGTTTTAGGGAGAGAAAAAATTAAAGAAAAATATAAACACTAATGCAATAGAAATTGATTGAAGTGTACAGTCTGTTAAAGAAATATATAAAAGCATGAAAAATTTATGATAAAGAATTTAAAGTGAAAAGAAGGAATAAAATGAGAAGATGTAGTTGATATAACAAGACGCACAAGTGAAGTGTTAACATTATGTAATGAGATCATGTTGGACAGTTAAGAACATGTTTATTTTACAGTTTGTAAGCTTGTAGACTTTGTTTCACAATTTTTTAAAGCTTCAGTTTTTTAAGAAATATTAATTTTTTAATAATAACTTTTTTAAAGTCAATTATTATAGAAAAATTTAATATTTTTTTACAGTTAATTATTATAAAAAATTATTTTTATAGATAAAAATAACTTAGTCCTACAACAATAACTAACATGCTTAAAAATCTTTTATACTCAAAGTATATTATTTTCTTTTAATGAATATGAAAGTTTTTTTTTTTTTAATTTTAAGTCACTTTCTCATTAATACTAACACATCTATTATATTAAAGTTGTGTTTATTTTTATTGAAACACAGACAATCGAGAAAACTCCGACGGGCAGCTGCAACAAATGAAAAGAAAAGGGAAATGGGTGTAACGAACACAAATAGAGAGAGTTGAAGAGTATGAAAATAAGAATTGAGCAGAGATAAGGCCTAAGGGCATAAATTGAAAATAAAATTTTGCCTGTTAATATTATATAATTCATTCGTTTGAAAGAGGGAGCGGCAACCCAGGGACTGGGGAAACAAATAACAATCTCTGTTCCCTTCGCATGCTTTCCTTTTCGTTTTTTCTTCCATTCCCATTTCTCTTTATCTCTCAATCTATTCCAGCAATCAAAATTTGCTTTTTTGTTTTTTATCATTATTATGGTTACAGGGTTTGAATTTTCAATTTCGCTTACACCTTCTTCTCACGTTTGCAACCCATCATTAGTATTTTGATTTGTTTTCTCCATGTTTGAAGAATTGGGTTTCTAATTTAATGAATTTTGGGTTATGTCCTGTTTAGTTTGATTTTTAAGAGAATGCCGAAATTTGAAGGTGGTGGTAAAAAGAGTGGGGAAGAGAAGAACAAGTTGTTAAAAGATGTTGAAACCATAAACAAAGCTCTGGACAGAGAAAAAAGCTCTTCCGTGAATTCAACATCTTCAAAATCCGCCGACAAATCATGTTTACATGATCCCAAATCAATGTCTAAGGATAAGAAATCCAGATGGAGTTGGAAGCCATTGGAGGCCCTTTCCCTCACCCGCGGTAGGAGGTTCAAATGTAGTTTTTCTCTCCATGTCCATTTGATTGAAGGTTTGCCTTCAAGTTTCAATGATTCTTTTCTTTGTGTGTATTGGAAGAGAAAGGATGTGCTTTTGGTGACCCCTCCAGCCAAAGTGATTCAAGGTGCAGCTGAGTTTCAAGAGGTGGTTTTGAATCACCCTTGTTCAATATATGGAAGTAGGAGTGGACCTCACAATTCTGCAAAATATGAAGCTAAGCATTTTTTGCTCTATGCTTCTATGCTTGGCGCGCCGGAACTCGATTTGGGGAAGCACAGGGTGGATCTCACAAGGTTGCTTCCTCTCACACTGGAAGAGCTTGAGGAGGAGAAAAGCTCAGGGAAGTCCACTACAAGTTTTAGATTATCAGGAAAGGCCAGGGGTGCTGTAATGAATGTCACTTTTGGGTATGTTGTTGTTGATTATAATAGTAGTGGTACTAGAGACAACCATGGTGGTGCTCCTAATGTAATGACATCCAGGCAAAGTAGCTTTCATTTGATCGACCCAGATGTCAAACCTAGTCAGGCTAACAGGTTTGTCAGACGTACCGGAAGTTTGCCGAGCTTTACCGGTCATTATTATTCATCTCAAAATGTCGATGAGGTAAAGGATCTTCATGAGGTGTTGCCATCATCAATGTCCGCAGCAGCCAGCTTAGTGGACATTTTATGCAAGGAATTTGATGAGGAAAAGACTTGTAGTCCTCAGCATGACAAACCTCAACTTGAAGGATTTAAAGAAAATATTGAGCCGATGAAACTGGCTGTTTGTTCAACTGATATTGAAAAAGAAAAACCAGAAGAGAATCCAGGTACTGAAGGAAAAACATGCAGTGCAGTGCATGACAAACCAGAATTTAGCATGTTTCTAGAAAACATAGGGACAGTTGAGCCTGACAGTTGTCCTTTACCTGATTCTGGAATAGAAAATCATGAAGAATGCGAAGGTAATGAATTTTCTGTAGTTGATCAGGGCATCGAATTTTCATCAAATGAACATGTTAACCTAGAGGAATCCCTCGTAAAAGTTGTTGTTAATTCTCATACAATTGACGGTATCGGCCCCCTTCATACTGCTGGTATGCAATTATCTTTTCCAGACAGTGCTAGAGAGTATTCCCTGGATGAACTGAATGACAGTTCTAGGGACAGTTTCGTGGTACATGAATTTTCTTATGAAAAGGATGTCGAATGCACGAAAGAACATCTACTGCAAGAACTAGAATCAGCTTTAAATAAAGTCACAGAGTTTGAGACAGTGGCAATGGAATCTCCTAAAATTATTGAAGCCAAATCTGAAAGTAAGATGAGAAAGGCACGTAGCTTGGATGATATTACAGAATCAGTTGCCAGTGAATTTTTAAGTATGCTAGGCATAGACCATAGTCCAAGGGGTTTTAGTTTTGAAACCGAGCCTGAGTCTCCAAGAGAGCGCCTTTTAAGACAATTTGAGAAGGATGCTGAGTCTGAGGGCTTCTCTTTGTTTGATTTTGGCACAGGCAATGATAATGAAGTAGACAGTGGCTATGATGCTTCTTTTGAATCTGAGCAGTGGATGCTTTCTACAGGTATTAAGCCGCCATCCTTTTTGCCAGATCAACAGAAAGGGCATCAAATTCTGTCTGAGTATGTGAGGGGCAAACAGAAAGCACAGATGATAGAAGAGTTGGAAACAGAAGCCTTAATGCGTAAATGGGGTTTGGATGAGAAGACCTTTCAGCCTTCTCCACCGAAAGACTTTACTGGTTTTGGGAGTCCAATACATTTTCTACCTGAAGAGCCTCTCACATTACCTCCTCTGGCAAAGGGGTTAGGTCATCTTCTTCAGACAAAAGATGGGGGGTTTCTACGGTCAATGAATCCCTCACTTTTCACGAATAGTAAAAATTGTGGGAGCTTAATCATGCAGGTTTCTAACCCTCTTGTGATGCCTGCTGAAATGGGTTCTGGGATAATGGAGATTTTGCAGTGTTTGGCTTCAGTGGGACTGGAGAAGCTTTCAAAGCAGGCAAACAAGTTAATGCCTCTGGAAGATATCACAGGGAAGACAATGCAACAAATATCATGGGAAGCGAAGCCAGTCTTGGAGGGAGAACTTTGGTTTGTCTATCCTTTTTTTAGCACTTGTCTTGAAGTTAGATTTTAAAGGCCATTAATTTACAATTTTTAAATTGAATTTAGCTTGGCTTTATTTAGGCAATGCCATCTGCAACATGATTCGGTAACGGGCCAAGATTCTACTTGCCTGCAAAGGCGCTTGGAAGGAACATTAACTGGTGGACTGAAGTCTGGTAAGTTAAATTCAAGTTGGGTTGGCAATGAGAGAGGCTCAGAGTTTGTTTCATTGGAAGATCTTACTCCATTAGCTATGGACAAAATTGAAGCACTTTCACTGGAGGGTTTGAGAATACAATCTGGGATGTCGGAGGAGGATGCACCATCAAATATAATTGCACAATCCTTTGGGGATGTTTCAGCTCTCCGAGGTACGGGGGTCAATATTAATGGGTCCCTAGGCCTGGAAGGAGCTGCTGCATTACAGTTGTTGGATATAAAAGACAACAGTGATGATGTTGATGGGATAATGGGCCTATCATTAACTCTTGATGAATGGATGAGGCTGGATTCTGGTGACATCGATGATATAGATAATATCAGTGGGCACACTTCCAAACTTCTTGCTGCCCATCATGCTAATTCTGTTGACTTAATATGTGGGAGTTTAAAGGGTAAGAGGAAACGAGGAAAAAGCCCTGGCAGTAAGGGTGGTTTGTTGGGAAACAATTTCACAGTAGCGTTAATGGTGCAACTCCGTGATCCTTTGAGAAATTATTATCATGTTGGAGCACCAATGCTTGCGCTTATACAAGTCGAGAGAGTGTTTGTCCCACCTAAGCAAAAAATTTACACGTGTGTGTCTGAGGCGGGGAACAATAATGATGAGGATGATGAATGTGAAAGAGTGGCAAGTGTGGAGATGAAGGCCAACAAAGAGGAGGAAAACGCTGAGGAGGAGAGCATTCCTCAGTTCAGAATTGCAGAAGTCCATGTAGCAGGCCTGAAGACCGTCCCTCACAGAAAGAAGCTCTGGGGCACTCCATGCCAACAACAGTCTGGTTCCCGCTGGTTGATTGCTAATGGGATGGGGAAAAGTAATAAGAACCCATTATTGAAATCAAAGGCTGCTTCTAATTCTAGTGCTCAAGCCACCACAAAGGTACAATCTGGTGATACATTGTGGAGCATATCATCCTGTATTTATGGTACTGGAACAAAATGGAAGGAATTGGTAGCACTTAATCCACACATAAGAAATCCCAACATCATCATACCCAATAAAACTATAAGAATACGTTGACTGGTGGGTGGAGTGGGCGATTCGGTTTTTTGCTTGAGGGTTTACCCTTGTGAGAGGTAATGTTTGGAGTCGTTGATTCATTTAGCCATCGGATTCTACTTTTGCATTGAATCGACCTTGGCAGTAGGTTGTCAGTGTTTATATATATATATATATATATATATATATATATATATATTTATTTATTATTTTTTATTATTGAGATAGATTTTACTGTAAAAACCATTTTTTTGTAAAGCCATTTGTATTATACCATTAAATTATATTCGTATATTTATATTTGTGAAGCCATCTACATACGTCTGTTGTATTCGTATATCACAACCAGTAAATTATATTGCAGTTCACGAAAGGTGGAATACCATTGCATGAACCAGCACCCTTGTGGCCTCGTTCATATAAATGAAAATATCTGCAGTCTTTTGTGGTTCCTTTCGAAAGAACACCGACTTCACGACCATGTTCACTCACTGATGAATCAACACTCAGCCCCCTACCACAATGATGAGAAGAAAATTAATGAATACAACCGAGTTCCAGTAGCAGATCATTAAAGCACAATATAATATGCACATCACTCTTACCAATCCATTCCCCTACTCCCTCAGCCAAATGAACTACAGTAGCCAGACTGCCAGAGCATGAAGCATCAGACAATTAAACACGTTATTCGATCATTCGCCCAACCAATCTCCTATTCTGCCCAACCCCACTTTTTTTCGGCAACCACCCAAACCCATTGGAGTAAACAGCACTACCAAAATATTTTCCATATTCCAATGGCTCCTCGGAGGGAGCCTTAAGGAATAAACTGAATGAGCTCTCATTTTTCCAAAGCCAGCGCAGATGCCAATGCTACATTGTGTGGACCATAAATCTGATCAATCCAATGCATCATGCTAGCAGACATGATTTACATATACATACATGTGAGTGCACACGCGCTTGTGTGCCATATCATATACTAAGATTAGAAGTATCCCAGAAAAGGATGAAGGTTGGAGACATGTCCAGAACCTGCAAACTATCAAATATTAAAAAATATCTCCACTATCAAGTTCACAAGACCCAAAGTACTGAATACATATGCCTCATCATCATGGCATCGCAAAGGAAGCCTAAGCTAATGACAAGTTAGAAGTCCAACACGATTTAATTACAAGGAGTGAGAACTGACCCACATCTCAGCTTATATCAAGGCCGTGCTCTCTTGTTGCTGCATGAGGGACACTTATACTGCTTAATGTGCTCAGCCCTGGCAGGAGTGATCTTCACACATTTGCCATGGAACCACTTCTCACATATGTCACAACAAATCCAGAACTCATCAGATGCATAGTTCTCCCCACATGCGCCACACAATGTCTCCCCATGCTCCTCCTCATCTTCATCCAATCCCTCATCCTCCTCGTCCTTTGCTTGTTTGGAATACTTCCCTGATTCAGATCCTCGCTATTTTGTTCCAATAAGGAAACAATATTGCAAAAATGACACGTTAAAAATGAAATACATTAATAAGCAAGCAGCAGCACAACTCTTAAGTAAAAAGCAAGAAAAGATTTATAAATCCAAAAAGTGAAAAGCTATCGTCAACCAGGCTTTACTTGAGTCCAAACATTTTCAAATAGAGCAATTATGAAAATAAAAAAATATAGACAAGAATGTTATACAAGGAAGGGCTTATTTTACCCCTTTTGAACTGGCTTTTGATTTGTTGTCGGTGTGGTTTGAAACGGATGACTTTTCCTTGGCATGTTTTTTGGCACTTCCAGTCACAACCTCAAATATTGTCGGTAGATCATTAATCATAGTGAACAGGCGTTTCCTGCAAAGAGAAATGCACATTATCATAAACCGTGATAAAATCATAAATTTAAATCTGCCGAAACACAGGCTACAGTCAACCTTTGAATGATATGAACCTATTTTGTTGACATATATCACATAAACTTGTACATCATCACTATTTAGAGACCAAAAACCACGCCAAAAAATGACCTAGATAATTATGGCGTTATACCTGTTAACCAAATCCAAAAATATGGAGGCTTGATGTAAAAGGAAATTTTATGCCTAACAGCTCATCATATAGAATCAATTAAACACTATAAAGGTTTTAAATCTATTCTACCCTTAGAGAGAAAAAATTAGAATAAAAAATGAATATTCTGTATAAGATGTCTTTCCTTCTGCATAATTACATGACTAAGTATGCTCATCATGACTAGGGGAATGCATGGATTGGTTTGGTAACCAAACCAAATTCAATTCTAAACCAGTCATGTAAATTGGATTTCAAAACCAAACTATTTATTTTTTTCATAATCAGTTTAGTTTTGACTAAACCAGTTTCAAACCAAATATGAACCAGTTTATAAACAATACTGATATTTAACCAAAACTAATTTTTAAAATTGATTTATAACTAAAACTAATTTTTAAGAACTGGTTTTTATTTAAACCAAATTACCAAGAATGAAAAATTTTGAGCTTTTATATAATTTTTGAACCAAATCTCCCAATTTTTTATAAAATAAACCATGCCTTAAATACCAAATATAAAATCTGAAATAGATTACTTAGAATTTCCAAAGACTAGTATAAAACAGAGCACAGGTTCGACGAGCTTTTCCATATAGTTACATTTATTTAAAATAAAAATATCATTACTAATTTTTTTTTAAGCCAAATAGTTTTTTATCGTTATTACTATGGTTGGGAAAGCATTGGACACCCAACACTTGATGATGTGGCAAAAGCACAATTTCAGAATTCGGACAGAGTGGAGTGGACACTGACAAGTTCTAGTTGGCCACTATTCTCAGGTTGTCACATCACGTTTCAATGTCGCCGCTGTTGCAGGCGCTATAGCAATGAAAATTGCAGTGTTGCGCACACTGGGCCACTATGTGGAAGACATTCCAAAACTTGATATGTCCTAAACTTTAACATTAGCTAAGGGGTATTTTGCGATTTTCAGGTCATAATAAAATGGATGTCCAAAGGGCTAGGGAGAAAAGTCAAAATCTTTCATTCCGTGTTCCGATTTTTGCACCCTCTCTCTTTGCTCTTCTGTTACTGTGCGACTCATCAGCCCATTGCTCTGTGATGACTTTCTGGCCACATCCTGGTATTTTCCGGTCAGCTCTTGGTGTGTTTCGGCAAGCCCATGCTCTCTGTCCACTGACTCTGCATTTTCAGTCAAGTGCCCTATTTTCCCTTTGTTTTCACTGTCCTGATGGTTGCTGTTCTTCTCTCCTTTTACTCTGCTTTTTTTCTATTTGCTCTCTCTGTGTTTTGTTGGTCACTGACTTTGTATTATTATTTTTTTATTTATTTTGTCTGAGAACTCTCCTTGTTCTAGTTTTTTGGTTCTCTTAAGTCTGACGTTTTTTTGTCATCTGCTCCCAAAGACCCAGACTCATTATTATGTCTAAGCTCTCTCCTTCACTTGTATACTTATGAATTTTTTTTAATTATGAATATGTGATGAATTTTGAGTATGTTTAAACCTTTTTATGTAATCTGTATAAAAAAATTCAGAATAGCGGTTGTCCCGCTGTGCGCTATACTGTTATAGCATTTATGGGGTCGCTACTGCACGCTGATAACTATGAATACAATCCACCATAAGAATATTGCCTTGCTAATGCTTTTCTCACTTGATTTAGACAAAAGCAAGTATTTTATTTCTACTTAAAAACCTTTTCCATTGAAAATTTGCTTATCCAAGCATTACAGCTTATCAAACAAATATTCAGAAGACATGAAAAACTGCAGAGAAATCCAAATAGTGGTGAAACAAAACAATCTCTTGATCTCCTTCTCCAAGCAATATTTCTTGTGTACCAAGATAAATTATGTTTTCCTAGCAACTAAATCGAAACAGCATTGCCACAAAATGAGACATAAGTTCCCTAGTAAATGAGGCATCTAAAAACGTTTCTTGTCCAACCTAGAGAATGCTTACGCAAAATACAACAGAATGAAGGATCAGAAATCAGAATTATACCTGTCAGCTTTATCAAAACCAAATCGCGCCCCGAAGTAGAAAGCCACTGCAAGTAACCATGCATCACTATGAACAGCAACCAAAGACAGCCAGTCCTTATCTTGCATCCCATCCCTAGCAAAGTTTATACCCAATGCAGGCTCAGGAAGTTCTGGTGGAACTTCCTCCGCAGGTAAATTAACTTCCCATTGTTCATTGGGGAATCCGTACAGACAAAGATTATCCTTTTCTGGTGCACAACAAACACAACAAGCACAACAAGTGAACAAATGAAGCGTCGATATAAGATTACAATGTAGTTTGCTTGTCTGATCTACACATCATTTACGACATAATGCAACAATTTGAGCATAGGAAACAACGAAAAAGAAAAGGAACAAAACAAACAAATTTGTCAAACAAACCACATGCCAAAAACAAATATCAATAGCCCTATTATACAATACCATCTAACTAGCAAGGAAAAGAAACCACACATTGTAGTCACGCACATAAAAGGCGATTAATTATAATCACAGACCCAAAACACGTGCATTAACAGAGAATAAATGCGATGAGAGAGCAAAGGCCATAAAAAAAAAGCCCTAACCAGGATCGCACTGCTGGTAAAATTCTTCAACCTCTGCCAAGAAAGGAAATGAAAAGTTGAATTTTAGAATGTATAAAAACAGGTAAGTTTGCAGGGAACCCTAAAGTGAAACTGAGAGAATTAATCGGAAGAACAAGAGCGAGTGACACACTACGAAGTGTGTGTGTGTGTGTGTGAGAGAGAGAGAGAGAGAGAGAGACCAGTGGTTAGAGCCTTGATCATGCCGGCTCTTCGTCCTTTGAAGTCCCTGAAAACCTCCTCGACGGTGCGAGGGTTGTACTGCGCTCCACCGTCCATGACCCTACAACTAAGGAGCTCTCTCCTTCAACAATGGAAAAATGTGAAACACAAAGAGATGTAGAGAGAGAGAGAGAGAGAATAAGGTAATTTGCGGAGAGGGAGAGAGATGGATTATCAGAGAAGACTGCGAGAAGCAGAAAGTGGCATTTCCGGTAAGGAGCAGAAAAAGAGAGGGAAGACGGAGAAAAGCAATTTGTGTGTGTGTGAGCGAGTGAGTGGATATGGTTAATCAATTCACCCACCCATTATTAAATTTAAATCCAAACATATTTAATGCACTTTAAATTTAATTTTGGATAAAAGATAAGAATAAGATCCCTTGTTAGTTTGTGCTTTTATATATATATATATATATATAAACTTTAAAAAAAAATTGTTTTAAAAACTATTAGATAACCAGATAGATAAATTTTAGGTAAATTATATTCATATATTTCAAATTTTAATAAAATTTTATTAAATAATTTTTATATTACTTTTTTCTTTTTTTATTTATACATCTATGTAAAAAATTAGAGATAACTTATACAATAAATATATATAATATTATATTATTAAATAAATTATATATATATAGTAAAATACAGAAACTAACCGTAATTTATTTTATATCCTTAAAAGGAAATAGCAATGCGTAGTAATAATAAAGGAGGATTAACAAGTATAGAAAATAACAATGGTGATACTATTACAAAGCACTCAGGGTAATTTGTAAAACTAATTTTTTAACATGTATTTGACAGTATATAATAAAAATTATATAATTTTTTATTAAAATAATAAAATATTATAAAATTTAATACATTAAATACATAAATTTTAATAAAAAATTTAAATTTTTTTTAACATCGTAGTATTTAACAAGTTAAAAAATCATTTATAAAATTAAATCATAACTAATTTACAAAAGGTGTAAATGAAATGAAAGTATGAAACCTTTACGATCGATTGATGACAAATAGTTATTGCCAGCGGAGCCTGCGTTTAAAACCTACTCTCTAATACAGAGAAAATTTCATTGAAGTTTTTATTACAATGATTTAAAAAACCATTATTCAGAGTTTTATTTAAATTATAAAGGTTTTAATTGTCATTAAATATACTTATCTTTTAATATAAAACAAGTTAAAAAAAACTCAATTTATATTATATTTTCTTATTTCTCTTAATCCAAACAAACAAAATTTTATATTCCATTTATTATCTCTTGTCTCCTACTTTCTACTCTACTGCTTTCTTTCTTATTTCCTTTTCATATTCTAAGGAAATAATTCATTAATTATAAATTTGTCTCTTTTTTGTAAAAAAAATAATAATTTTTTGCCTGAAACATTTTTTTACCACGTTATATTAAGTATCATATTTCCAAAAGTGATATAAATTTTTATTGTTTTTTAAACAAATATCACTTCCAATACTTAATTTTTTATTATTTTTAAGTATTACAGCTACAAAACTAATATTTAATTTATTATTATTGTTGTTGTAATCATTGATGTTATTGTCTCAGTGAGCAACCAAAATGGATCCGCCAACCAAGGTCATGAGCAGGAAGCTCCTAGTCCTTCATCCTTAAAAAACAAGATATTGCGGAGGTTCTATATAATAAAAAGGAGGAGAATCTCGTCAAACGTTCTGGAAGATTTGTATGAGGAGGATCTCAAGCTCGAAAGATATTGTTTCACATATGAATTCGAGGGTCGAAAAATGAAGTTCCACACCCAGTTAGCTGTGAGAGTTGCATTTTGGGAGCAACCATGTAAGATATTTACGTTTTGTTATTTTTCAAAAGAGTATCGGTCCTTTCGATATCTTTAAGAAAATTATTATCGTATGGTAAAAAGCAATAATTGTTTAAAAAATAAATTACATCACTCCTATAAGTACAATATTTAGTATGACGTGAAAAAAAATACAATAAAAAATAGTTTAAATTTAATATTAGTCTAAAAAACATTATTTTTTTTTTGGCAAAAAAGCCTTATTTAACAGCAGGCATTTAAAAAACTGCTGAATAAGGCAAATTTTAAACTTGTACGAAAACAATATCCGAACTCAGATATGTCAGTGAGCTGGTTGCTCAAATGCCCGTGCATAAAGATAAATATTTAAATTTGACATCCAAAACTTCTATATAAAGAATAAAACATCAAAGAAAATAGGAATCAACTGACAGATATCGACGTCGCTGTCTCAGCGTGCTATGAAAGACATGAACCCATTAATTAACAGCAGCAGCATAAAAGCATAGTACATAAACTACATGTAGGTGAATAATTATTATTCTACATGTCATTTGTCAAATTCGATCTGGCATCTAAAATGTAGACGCCGTACAGTATAGCAAATGGGTATCACAAATTATCTGGGCATCTTCCAAGTTCTGGAAACCACAACCCAATCAAAATTGTCCAATGAAATAGCTTGACGCGGTGCAGCACATCCCAGTAGGAACTAGGAAGCATCTTCTCACAGGGAGCTCTTACGGGCTGCAACTTCAAAGGGCAGAAACCGTTTGAATCCTTAGTTAGCCAATTAGTATCATTGAAATAATCTAATGTCAGCCAATCACCTCGCCCCAATATCTGGCAGCAGTATTAAAAAAACAAGTAAGCAAGAGCAACAAAGGAGATTGGTAACAGTTAGTGTTGGATAAAAATGGATCATAAGCTAGATGAAGTTTGAGAACAACACAAAAAGAACAAATCCCAGACGAGAGCCTATATAAAAGAATGATACAAAACAGGAAAGGAAACTTCCACATCTTAAAAATACAAAAATTGTATATTATTCATGCTCATGCAATTGATTAAGGAAAAACTATCCCACTTTCTGAATACATCCATCTTAGTTTTAAAACACAGCATGAAGTGAAAAAATTACCATTTTCATTTTTGGATGATCTGTCTTCCCTTTTCTCTGGAAGATGCTGTTCAAGAAACTCTTGAATTGTTCTCCAGTAGTGATCACCACCAGCCAGCCAAGTATCCATATGCATGCCAGTAGGAAACTCCACAAAGAGACACTGATTATTACGAGGAGCTGCCTTAGCATAGAGCATTTGCATATGTGATGGGGGGACCATCTCATCTTGCAATCCAGAGAGAAAGAGGATAGGCTGCTTGATCTGAAATTAATATATTAATAGAAGGTGGGGCACAAACACGTGAATCTAGCCAGACTCTTATAGAAGAAATGGTAAAAAGCAAAGAAATACAATCTTCCTTTCTAGAGAGAGAGATCTTAAAAGTTTAAAATTAACATCCTTAAAAGACAAAGGATTAAGCCCAAGTCAACCATCTATGTATCAATTATGAAAAAGCAAGTCAATACTCCCAAGTGACTTAATTGCAATAGATGTAAAAGTACAAGGCAAAATATATTTCCAGCATCCTCACCTCGCCAATAACATCAATAGTTCTCCATGGAGAACGTACAAGAAAATTGAGTGGTTTAGGACCTTTTGAACAGCTGCCTCCAATAAACCACTTCAAAAAAGGTAACAAAACTCCAGCCATATCCAATATAGATGTGAATGTATTTTCAAGTATAAGTGCAGCAACCTAAAACACAGAAAGTCAACAGAGAATGTAGATTAAAGGGGTACAAACAAACTGTTCCCGAGAATAACATGAATATGCCTGATAAAATTTCAGAACAGAAGATTGCACCAGTCTTTGTTTAGACCAAGTCACTTTAAATTAGTCACGTAATTTTTTTCTACATAGAAGAAATGTCAGAACTCAGAAGCAGAAAGCTTTTAACATGTTGCAAGGTAAAGCCTCTGCTTGAATTCTAACTTCACTAAATTAAATAGCAAATACAAACCAAAGGAAAAAAAAGAGATTCTTCATAAGTAAACTGGAAAAAAAATCTGGAGTTATTTTGAATGAAAGAAAAGGCATGGTGGCCATTTTCACAGCTCTCATATTTTACTTATTACTGTATTAAAAAAAATAATTGAAGTATTCTTTTTGTTCAAAAATTAAATTTGAAAAGGATACTTCTCCAAAATAAGTGCCAAAACCTGGCCCCTTTAGTATTAAAGAATCTTATTCATGCTTTAGGCGTAACAATGCTTCTAAGTAAAACATTTCATAATAAATATACATAACAAAGAAAAAAATGCTGAAGGAAGGGATTCCAAGATTATTTCACAACA
Source organism: Abrus precatorius (assembly GCF_003935025.1). NCBI lineage: Eukaryota > Viridiplantae > Streptophyta > Magnoliopsida > Fabales > Fabaceae > Abrus > Abrus precatorius. Next base: position 32,140,814 of record NW_020874428.1, on the reverse strand, counting down.
CATAATAGCAATAAAAAGAAGCTTCCTATATGTATACTGAAAAGATTTCCACTCCTATTTGAGGAAATGACTTAAAAGAGCATTTGGAAAGCATACTAGATTCATGAATTTATGATCCTATTAGCATCACATTTTTTTCCATGTGTGGTTGAGTACAAGGGGGAAGAGCAATAAAATTGACTCAGTAATCAAAAACAAGATTCATTCAACAAGTTCAATTTTCTTTTCTAACATAATGTTGATAATCATGAAATGAGAACTGAATCTGTCTACGACAAAAGATACTTCAGCAAATTACTTTAGAGCTACATTATGTGGTCTTGCTGTATGCCTTGTGAATCTAGCTAGCTATAGTACACAATAGTATTAATATTCTAAAGAAACATTTATCTTCTGGCTACAATCCACAGCGACAACTGAAATCCACACGAAAGTTAACATACATAGTTAAGCAGGGGGTACCTTGTCAGGGTTATTTTTTGTTAGTACAGCTCCAACTGCACCCCCAAGTGATCGTCCAAATACAACTATTCTAGATGTGTCAATATCAGACCTTTGGGAAAGATGATTCAATGCAGCCTGGGTACAAGGAGGTAATAAAATTGGAATAACTCTTAGCAAAAAGTTTGACGACCAAAATAAGGGTATTAATCAACAAGCATACCTGAGCATCCTTAATGATTCCATGCTGAGAAGGATAGCCATCACTTGCTCCATAACTGATTAATGGAATGATGCATCAGTGCCAATTCAGTCAAAAAGCGACATGTGCATTTTATCCTGACACATAGCTATAGGGAAATATTATGATTAAGGTGCCAAGGCTGACACATACCCTCGGTAAGAAAGCATGAAAACATTGCATTGTAACTGCTGCAACATTATGCGAATCATTTCAAGACGATGAGCAATATCTAAAAGTCAGCAGTCAAGGCCTTTAAAAGCAAATTGAACCTGATCAAGTAAAGATATATGGAACAACAATAATAATCACGATTTAACCCATAATATCTATCACCAGGATACTTCCAGCATTTTCTTGAAAAAACAAAATGGTGGGACCTGACAGTGGAACAAAACAAAGAAGAACTGCATTAGAACAACAGCTAAATACAGAAAAACAACAAATACAAAGACCATACGTCTAATGTGCATGTTCATAGCAACCTTAACATAAAAAGATTCTGTAGTTTCAAATGAAGAGCCTTGATTCAACCAGCTTAGTGTTAAAGTGAGGAGGAGCACTTAAGAAAATTAAATGCGGTTACAACTTACAGCCATTGATTACAAAACCAACAGTTCAAATTACAAAAACTTCAAAGTTTGTTAATAGTTATACATGTATTTTATCATAATTTTCAACCAACGATTTTCCAATCAACAATAGTGCATGTACCCATTCACTTTAAATCAAGACAAAAAAAAGTTCACAAAGCAAAACAACACTCGTTGCTCCAAGCCTAAGACAGGACATAAACAAAATCCAGACGAAGCACATGACAATTGGATCTGCATCATACTAAACGCGACTTCATTCCATCACACAACGCGCATAAAACATCCTATCTCATCCAATCCACAGCAACCACCACCCTAATCCTTTTCGATCTACACTTACGGCCGGCCATGCCACACGTTTTTCCAGTTAAAGTGGAAACCAGTAACAATTGAAGTCCTAACTCGTAACTCCAAACCTAATCCAAAACCAGAACCACCTAACAGTCCAATCCAACACTGAATTTGCGCAAACTGAAATTATAATAATGGAAAATGGAAGAAACCTCGACAATTAGGGAAGAGTTTGATGAACCAAGCATGAAGGCGAACGCCATCGGAAGATTGGAGCCAGATGTCCTCGTAAGTGAGTCTGAGACGCGAGGGGTTGATGGCGTAGGATTTGGTGAGGCCAGGCAAAACGGGAACGTAAACGAGCTTTTCCTGAAACGCGACGAGCAATGCCATGCCAGCGACCACCAAGCCTCCAACACCGTACAGCAAGATGTTGACGTATGAAACCATTTTCTTCTTCTCTCAGAGTCTGATCTTTGCTTTGCCTCAATTCGCACATGCGCTCGCCAATGGCATAAGAGAATTAAATTGCTTAGGTTTAGTAGAAAAAAGAGAGTGATTGGGATTGCAGTTTCAAATTGGGGCCGCTTTCTCTTTCTCGGGAAACACCGACCCAATCAGAATCAATACAAAATCACTTTGGATCCCATGCCATGCCATGCCTTTTATGCTTATGTTTATGTTTTACCATACCATCCCTTTCTCATTTCCATATCCCACGTACTCATTCCAACCATGTCATGAGTATGTATGTAATGTATGTTATGTCATGGTTCCACTTCTTTTCCTATTCTTCTCCTATACTGTGTGTACCTTATTAAATTTTTTGAATTCCTAAAATTCAGTAATGTTTTTTTTTACGTTGAATTTTTTCGTATTAATTTTCAGTTAGATTTTCATCTTTTGAAATCAGTAATTAATATCAAGATATGATGCCAAACGGAGAAAAGTATTAAACTAAAATTAATTAACCTGTAAATCATATATATGATCTAAAGGAAAATATTAATATCAGCTCTTCAATTAGGAATAAACAATCAATAATGGTAAATTTTCATTTTTAAAAATGTTTATTATAATTTTAATATGATAAATATATATTTTTGTAACTTTACCAAATAAATATGCATCTCTTTTATAAAAAAAATTTCTATTTATATAGTAAAAAATCTATTTAAGAATCCTCAAGATTAAGTTTAGCAAAATTTTATATTAATTTATATATATTATTTTGTATTTTTTATCATTAGTTTTTTTATTTAAAAACAATATTTTAAAGTAGTGAATAATGTTTTTTTAATTTATTATCAAAATTCTCTAATTTATTATAATTTTTTTTAACTTGTGTGAATAAATGTTATAATCAATTTGATGATATAAAGTATTTTTATAATAAAACAAATTTTAATAAATACTCCAAATACATGATAGTGGATGGTGGTTTTCTTTGTTACTGGGTATACGTTTAGGTTGATTAATAATTAATGTATTAAAGTTTAGGTGGAATTAATATTGCCCAACAAATTATTACAACTTTTATGAATGATTCTTTAGAAAAATCTTGTTACTCACGTCACATTATTAAAAGCTATCTAGCTCAATTGTTCCCACAATATCTAAGGAGGTAAAAAATTGAGCCAAGCAACAATCTTTTTAATATAGATCACATGAATATGAATACTGCAAGCATTTAAAGTATATAAGTAGGAGAAAAAAATCTAGTAGATCATTCCTCTTCTCATAATTGGTAAGCATAAATTTCAACGTAACATGGGCCTTAGCATATGGTCACAATTTAAACTGCATCAAACATATGACACCTCTAATTTTAGATGTTATTATGAGATAACCATGAAAGCGATATTTATTAACCATTATTTTAAAATCTTTTTATGTTTCGCTATATCTTTTAAAATTTTGCTATTACTGTATAAAATAAAAAGTATATTTATAACCTTAATACAAAACTGAATATTTTTATTTAATAATTAAAAGAAATGATAGAAATATACACATATATATTAGGAATCATATCTTTTTTAAATCAAAACTCTTTAAAATGATATAAATGTGTTTAATATGCTTAAAAAGTATATAAAAAAATATATATAGTAATACGTGAATATATCTGACTTTCTTACCTTATATGAAAATTTTAAATTCCCATTTTTTCTATAGAAATATTTATTCAAAAACAATTTTTAATAGTATTTTTTGGGGACTTTTTTAAAAAATTATATCAAATGCCATAACATTTTCAACTTAATAATTTATAAACAAAAGAACTTAAAAGAAGTCCATGCCTACCACCCTCTGAGAATAATGGTAAAGGAACAAAGAAAGCCAATACTAACATGAATGAAGAAAAGAATATATAAAATCTTACTGAGAACACATTAATTATTATTGACAGTTCCCCCTTTGATTGCCTCAATTATTATGACGTCGTTTATGTATCTATGGGCGACTTCATTTAATGTCAATTAGTTTCAAAATACAATTTAACACAATATCAGAACATACGTTATACCCAATTGTCATCGCTTCTCCGATTTCCATGTTTAACTAGTTTCGCAGGCAACTATGGAGGGTGAGTATTGGGAAGTCTCACATCGCTTGCTTCAATTACTAGAATTTGATTTATATTCTTGTTGGGTAACGTAGTTATTATTGTCTAAAATAAATATCAACTCATTTGAAAATTTCCTCAATAAAGAAACAATAACAGGAGAAGAGTAATGCAAATGTCTCCTCCCCCCTCCTTTTTCTCTCTTTTTCTTTCTTAATAAAAACTTGACATTTTTTTTCCTTCAAAATGAACCCAAAAAACCAGCATTAACATTCTCCTTTATAGGGGATTAATGGATTGGCGAAGCAAGGACCATCTATACATGGATAAAAAGTTAAACTTTCAAGCACAAACATTTCGGATCCAGTTAAACAGAAGCAAGAGCAATTTAAAAATACACAGCAAAGCACTGGCAAAGGTCTGAGTGCTAATGCAGAGTCTTTCAAAAGCACTGGCAAAGGTCTGAGTGCTAATGCAAAGTCTTTCAAAAGACAACATTTTGTAGCATATGAAACACATACATTAAAGTGACTAAGCCAAGGATGATTTGCCAGACCAGTGTGAACTTGATCTTGCCAGCTTCCACCTCTCACCGACCAACAGAAGCACATTGCCGAGTTCCACCACCAAAGGTGAGTCCCCCACTGCATTGCGATGTTCCACCCATGTTTGGGGAGTTCCCCAAGAAGTTGTGCTCAGGCTGCCTATAATTCACATTGTTACTGGACATCCTTGTTAGGCCTGAGAAGGTTGAGATAGAAGATGCATTTTCTCCATTTCTCACGAGATGACTTTCCACCTCTGCTGCATCTTTCGTTTGATAAACATTGACAGGGCCTGCGCCAGAATGTGCATCAGTGACAAGCTCTCCGTTAGACTGCTGTAGCTGTTTGGCGCTAAGAAAGCGACCACCAGATCCCCTTACTCTATTCAATGCGTGGCGGTGCCGGGACTCATGAAGATATGGCTGCAACCAAAACGATTATTACTATTATTATTACTCACGTCACTATTACTTTATGACAAATGCTAACCAGTGTCCGAAGGTTATTGTAAAAACCAAAAATAATTTATTCTTTGCAGAAACCAATACACCTCCCCCTGTTATTTCCAATGAAAACCTTCAACTTCTAATTCATTAACCAAGCATGACCCTTACTTCATATATTTATACAGAGAAATTAGGTAAGCAGGTGAAATATATTCATATCAAAGAATAAAAACCACAAAAAAATAACTTATGGTCATGCATGAGTTCAATAAATTGATAAGAGGATAAACAGGACTGATGCATAACCATTTATATTAGTATTTATGAAGCATACCTTGCGACTTTTGATGAGTTTATTTTGTGCCTCAAGCTTTGCTCGTGACTGTCTCCTTCTCAGTATACCATGGTATTGTTTTGCATTGACATAAATGGGCCCATCTTCTGCAAGATCAAGTGGTAATGCAATTCTGGTGGACGATAATCCCAGCATCTGGGGTAACATTTGCGGTTGATTCTAATAAAATTGAAAAAAAAAGAGTGATATCATATTAAATTACTATGCTACAAAAAGGAAATGTACTTAACATCTCAAATCACCAATAACAGGCATCAGAGAGTGAATCTAAATACTATGAGCATGCATTACAAAATGTTAAAATGTACTTGACAAAACTTACAACAGCCTGTGGTCCATAAGCAACTAATGAACTACAATAAGGATCACTGCAAGGATAAGGAGCATGAGCCTGAAAAGGGAGGACAATAACTAGTCAATAATTAACACTGCAAGCAGCAATTCCATAAACAGCAGCCTCACATACCATTGAATGACTACAATCAACTTGTGAACAATTGTACATAGTATCAGGATGACTCAACAAGAACGGCTTCATCTAATCTTCCACATAGCAAATACCCCAATCTTGACCTGACAGAGGGATGCTTTCTAGTTAGACTCCATTGGAGGCAATGTAAGGCAAGGAATATCAAATTCCTATTAGAGAAAGTGAAAACGTAATGCATGATACATAAGACAAAAAACAGCACCAGAAAAAACATATTCACACTCCTCAGGAAAGTAACACAGTGTGTATTTCAGAAGGACAGGAGAGAGGGACATAATGTTACGGGTCCAAAATAGCCACCAGAATAAGGAATATATTTAATCTCAAATCAGGAAGTCACCAAAAAGGAGAAGACCAAAGAACAAGAGCATGTTTGATTTCCTTTGTACTACATTTTATTTTTAAGAACTAAACTGTTTTTTAAAAGGGAAATCAAACATACTCTAAGTACCCAGTGTACCAAATTTTCATCTTTAATAATAAATAACAATTCCCAAGTAGTACAAATAAATAAAGATTTGATCCAAGGAACTTGATGTTCCCTGGTCTATTAATGTGTAGAATTTCCACTATCATTGGAATGGAGAACTCACTACTTCAACAAATTAAAGCCCTTTTAATGTAAAATTTTTGGAGACACATCTTTGCCCAATAATTTTTACAATTGATCATGTTGATAATACAAGATACCTATTTTCCCCATTTGAAAAATAGTTTTTAAAAGGATTGATCCTCAAGACATATGGGAATTGGGATTCCCATCATCCATGAAGTATCCACACATCAAAGTAATTCTACCAATCTTTAACAAAATATCAACAATAACTTCATTTTCTCATCATCAATGCTACTAAAGTCACCTCTAAGCCACCATGGCCAACTCTCAGACAAATTACTATGCCGCAACAACACTGTCCTACTGCTACCTAAATCACAGTTATCAACATTATTGCAGCTTTAGTCGGTATTTATGAAGTATATATATAAGACTATAAAAAAGGATAATTCTAAAGGAATAGCCTTTTACGTTAAAATATAGCTTACCATTCCTTGAGTAAAATGTACACAACAGTATTGAAGCCTTAATTCTCAAAACCTTCAATCATATCCTACAAAATGAGCAACCTAAAATTAAGCAGACAATTAAGGGACTGATTGTTTTGCAGTTAGTAAAAATATAAGAGAGTTTTGCCCATGCAAAAAATTTTCATTTCCATTGATTACATATAAAAGAATCTCAAGTCTCAACCGTGGAGGAAACTTGAGAAATCGTGTCATGTTTGACATAACTTGCAAACAAACAGACGCTAAGAAGTGCTCAGACGACATTCTTCCTGGTGAGGAATATAGAAGGAGCCAGATAATGACTAGGATATCATATAAGTAATATAGCATCAACAACTTTCAAAACTTCCAATCTCTACCTCTAAAATCAAATTCAGTATATGATAAAAAGTAGAAAAACAAAAACCAAAGGAGAAAAAAGTACAATATTGTCATGACATCAAGCCACAAATATAATATCTTTTTTGTAATTTCCCTTAAGGGTGTATTTAATCATTTGGAATGTAGAGAGGAAAATAAATACAGGAGAAAGAGGTCTCCTCGCAGACAATGCACAGTACACGAGACATAGCTTCTGAAACTCATGTCCACAATGCCCATGAATGCCATCAAGAAGAAACTGAGAAGAAGATAGTAAGCAGAACAAGAGGAAAAAGAATCTTACCCCAGAACTGGTTGCAAAATACCACTATTAGTGAGTAGTAACCTCTTAATTAACAAGATAAAATGACCTCAAACTCCACATGCAAAAGGTAAATAGCAAACTTAAACTCAGAACTTGGATCCCACAAATAATTCCAAAAGAGAGAGTGAGGGTTAGGAGGAAACAGGGGAAAAGGTTGCTACTTGAGACAGGATAAGGCAGAATAAATAAGAGAGAGAAAGAAAGATAATACCTTTGGGATCTGGTAAGGTATGAAGAAAGAAACAAACAGTAGTAGAAGTGTTGGTTCATCTTGGGCATGTCTCCTCTCTTGAAACCCACCCAATACCTCACTCAAGTAAAGCTCTTTTTTTTTTTTTGTTTCTCACTCTAGAATGCTCCTTCTTTCTCTCACTCTCTCTAATTTCTTCACACCTCTTTGGCTTTGATGAAGCAGAAGACATAGTTCATAAATACTCTCTCTCACAACACAAAGAACCCACCACCCCCACTCTCTCTCTATGTCTTTCTCTCTCTACCTTTGCTTGTTTTTTTTCCAATTAGCGTCGTTTTCTGAGTGGGCCCACTTACACCCTTCCTCAACCCTTGGGCCTTGGGCCTTGCTTTTCTTCACTCAGCTCCCAGCCGCCCTTCACTGTTCCCACTTTCCTCACGCGCAAATATAACACGTGGTTTTCAAACTGGAACCACGCGACCTAATATTCATGAAGAACCCAGCCCACGCACCACTATCGCGCGTCATTCGTAACAAAACTCGGTGTTTCAAAAACCATATCCTAAGTTTCTTAACAAAACCACACTACTCAACAATCGTTCATTGCACGAAATAATATACAAAATACTAAAATTGTATTTATCATTATATTCCATGAATTAAAAGTTCATAATTAATATTTAAATATGTGCTCATGTTTATTTTCTTGTATAAAATAACGAATATTAAAATTAATTTCTGAAACATTTGGAAATATTTTTTTATTGAAAGAGATAAATACTTGTTGTTACTAATGAATCCGGTCATTTAAATATGGATTTTGTATTAAATTTGATTTTTCAAATTTAAAATGTTCAAAAAATAATATATGTGGACTTGTTGCATATATTACATTTTATGCAATAATATAAAAAAAATATCATAAATTGGCTCATTAAATTAAATCAAATACAAGTGAAAAAAAATACAGATCAAACATTAATTTCAATTAACATGATTTATAAAAAAAATTTAATACTTTATGTACACATTACTTTTGAGTTGTCATTTCTTATAACACACAACATTGAAGATTTGTTTTATCTAAATATTTTTACAGAATAGAATTATCTCATTTTATTATTCAAAAAGATAAAATAAAAGCATGATAATTTTGTTTATCCTATGCACTGAATCAACCTGATTATATTTGCACTGCGTACGTGTATTGTGTTTGATATAATGCACTGATATGGATAGATATAGTTTAGTGTTCTTAATTCCAAAAGTGTCCCCGCCACCTTCCACATTATCAGTCTCTGGCACACTATGCCATTAAATGACTAATATCCCCTTTCTGTAAATCAGTTTTTAATTCAATCACTCATCAGAATCTCGGACTAAAATGGTTGGTACATGACTCAAACGGGTTTGTTTTTTGTTTTTCTTGTGTTTTTGGCTCTCTTTTTCATTTAATGATCAAATGGGTCTTCATTGGATGCCACAGGGTAATTTATTAATATATGGTGGATTGAGCTTATCTTAACAAGGAACAAATAAATTTATGTTAATCTGATCAAGTCTATCTTCATACGTTAGCAATGATATTTATAATTTTAATAAGATAAAATTAACGTTTGGTAACGTCACTTTTTCCACGCTTTCATTTATCGGTTGATTTTTTTACGTGAATTAACTTGAATTGGTTGAGGATAAGGTTTACTATGTAAAAGAGAATTTATACTAAAGTTTATATTCTTTATTAAAAAAATACTAAGTACTAGAATGTCGGTAGCATGGAATTAAACAATTTAGACCAACAACCTACGAGCAAAATATCAGGACAGGTTGCGAATCATTTTCATTTTCTTTTTAAAAGGAAGCTATTTTTATTTTCTTATTGCAAAAGCAAAGTTAATAGATTTTTTTAAAAATCATGGATTAATACAAGAGAATAAAAAAATGTAAACCACGTATTTAAAGAGAGAATGATGTAATAAAAAAGTGAACAGAAAAAGTGATGTGATCCTTTCCTTACTTGATCCGACAGGGGAGGTTGATTCTTGGTTAGCCATGACTGGATGAAGAGTGAAACTGTTGCAATTGAAAAGCTTGATGGGTTATCCAACGTCCATCTGGGCCTTAATAAGGAAAAGAAGAAAGAGATTTTAGATTAATTGTGATTCTTTTTGGTGGAATATGACATCTTTTTTAATTTATGCGTTGTAAAGTTTTGTCTTTTGAATACATTATCTACTAAATCAATTTTGTGGTTCGATTTATCTGTTTATATATTTAAATAAAATAAATACGTATCAAGTATAAATATAGAATTTTGATTTTTCCATAACAATAAAAAATTTGCAATTGTTTCTATTCATGTCAATCAAATTGATGAATCTTTGCAAAAGAAATAAAATAAAATCTTTTGACATAACGAGTCTATTATTAATGGAGATTTTTTTATATGAAAAGTGTGAAACTCAATACTTTACTTTAAATGATACTAAGTTACTTATCACTTATACTAATTTTTGTTGATATATTATATAGTAATTTTTTTATTTTTTATAATATTAAGATATTAATTAATGAAGTATTAAATTTGTATTAGTACAGAATATTTTAATAATTTAAAATTTAATTAGTATTTATTTGTGTATGTCAATAAAAGATTGATTTAAATATAGTTTAAATTTGAATGTTTTAGTTTAAGCAATTTTAGTTTTTGTAATTTTAATTATTTATAATTAATCATTATAATTCTTTAATTGTTCAAACTAAACTTTTTATTTTAAAATTTAATCTGATAATTAATAAAAACATAACAAAAATGTAATATACCATTGATTTATATATTCTGGGAAAGAAAAATATATAAAATAAATAACTAAAAAAGTATTTTTTAATACTTTATATACTTTTTAGTATTTTTTTATTTAAATATTTTACACATTCTTTCTCTACTAATTATACAAATAAACAATGTATTTTTGTTATGACCTAATTTAATCCCTATAATTTTAATTTTAACATTTTAAGCTTTATTATTAAGTAAATATTTTAAATTTATACATCTTTTGTGAATTTACTTAAAATCTTCACAACAGGTTACAAAATTTTAAGCTGGATTAGTTGTTCTTCTACAAATTATTGTTGGTATATACAGTTAACTTTCCACTTTTAATCCATTTTCTTTGGCAATCTCATTAATACTATATCGCAATAATATATGCTTAAAAAACTAATAAATTTCTTAGAATATTATTTTAAAAAATTATTAAAAATTATAAAAATAGACTCATTCTCATAATTTTAAATACATCTAAACACATTTTTAGTTAAAATTTATTATTGAAGCATTTGTTATCAAGACTAATACATATTTAACAGCAAAGAAAAGGCTAACAATGAATAAAAGACTCCATTCGAAAGTCTTGTCACCACCTATATATTATCCAACAGTCTTGCTTTATGATGAAGAATCTACAGCAAAGTTATGCCGATTTTTAGCAAGTCTTGCGGTTTCAATTCAAAATAAAATCATGCATTTATGAACTAATTATTATTGAAATTGGAAGGATTGAAGAAAAACAGAACTACACCAGTGTTATTCCGTATACTACGAGGCTTGAACTCGATCTTTTCAAAATTGTGGATAGACAAAGCAGCCCATGTAACATATAAAAAATTAGCGGGAGAAAACAGGAGCAGATAAGATAATTATACACTTGACAATAATCAAATCAATGAATGGAATCGACAAAATCCTCGTCAAGCATGAACCATGCACCTAAACTAAGCGCTTGGTATACTTTCTTTTCCTTCTTTGTTTGGGGATAGGGGGAGTAAACAGATTCAACGCCGTCCCAAAACCATGAAATTCTATAGATAAAATTAAAGAAGCATGATGTCGTCGTGATCGCTACTGGTCTTTCAGCTCCATAACTTATACCATCAGTTCCATCTTAAAGCACAACGGTTGAAGCGGATAGGATTCTATCACGTACTGAAGTAATGATGCCAACCCAGTAATCTGGTCAGAAAAATAGCAACTGAAACGTGTACATCAATATAGTATGAACTAAGGATCCAAAAATTTGTTTGTAAGATCAATTTAAAGGCATTAAACAAGTCAATAGGCCAACTGGTTATTGCACTTAAGATAGGACAAGAAAGTTGACAAAATTAAGCTATACGTAGGCCAAGGCCCACAATTAATGCCAGAAGTCCAAGGAGTGAACTTACCATGTGAATCTATAGCTCCAGATGGATCTTCTCAGACCATTTGAAAATATCAGAGTACACTCTATCTCCACCTAAGTCCTCACCAGATGCCCCAGCTGCTACTCGTATAATATCTTCAATTAATGCAAAGTTGCCCAATATATCAACATGAGCGCCACTCTGGGTTCCCCTACCTTCTAGAAGATTAGCTGGAGGGGCGTGATCATACTCCCTTATGTATGTACGAATTCCTGAAGGATTAAAGCGGGTTCTTCCCCGCCAACCTTTTGCACACATGAAACCAGCACTTAAAACAGGAACAGTTTCATCACCATCAGAACTGTAAACTCCATCCTTTAGACATGAGCTCTCACTTCCACCATTTGCTGAGGTGTCAATCTGAAAGGGAATGTGGCATTCGGATAGAGGAGTTAACTTGTAGACATAGGCCCTTTCTGTAGGGATCCCAACCCCATACATAGAGTAAATCTCCATATCAGGAGCATTAGGTAATCTGTAGCAGCACGACAGACTATTAAAAATAACACAAAGCACAGGTTGGAATAATAGAAACTACATATTTTCAAACATAGCATGACAGTGCATTAAGGATAAGCAACAGTCGATTAGTTCCATCAATCCAGGTAATAAAATAATTATACAGTAGGCAAGCACTATGCAATAGTAGGGTTGTTTACCCACCGAGCACACAATTGAACTAGATTGGAGCGCTAGTTTTCTATTCTCTCCGGTCTCAAATATTAGTAAAAAATAACTAAGTTACATTAATTAAAAAATTGGTTAATTTCATTTAATTTTTTAATTTATAAAGAAAAAAGAACTATATTCTCTAATATGCCCTTCAAAATCATTTAAGGATGATTCAACATTTTAATTAGATTTAAATGTCATTATTTGATGATTCAAGTTCCTATGTTCTATGTCAAAGTCAAGCTGTGAAAATTAAGAATTCATTTAGCATTTTAATGGAGAGAATTAAATTTTGATAACTAGTTTTAAGAAAATTTCTCTTTCTTTTTAACAGTTATATGAAATTATTAACTCATATCTCAAAAATAACAAAGATCATTAAAAATAAAATTTGAATTAAATAAAGATATTTTATTAAATAATATAAAATCAATTAAAATTTGTTTATATTTTAGCCCACCATGCCTCAATTTAAATTTGCTTATATTTGAGAAAGGAGGTAGTATAACATTAAAAATGGTCACAAAGGCTTGTTATGAAGGAAAATAAATAGCAATAAGTTGAGCTTCATCTTTTATACGGAGAAAAAGAAAATATTTAAATTAGAGAGCCTCACGTTGTTTCCAGAGGGTTAGACCAATATTTGTAATGTTTGTATTTTGGATCATCCAAATTATCAGCAATCCCATAAGAAAAATGAGCATCTCCACGCTTCATCATCTTTGGGGCAACAAAATGAAGCAGATCCAAAATTGAATCAGTTGTGTAAGCTTTGTAATTTGTAACAGCTTTGATTCCTTCAACGCCCATTTCATGGTACTCTGTCCACACATCATCACAGTTAGATGTGTTTGCAAGGTTCCTACCCTTATAAGCACCCTGCCAATTTCAACCACAAACAAAATATGAAGTCTACCTGTGCAGATTGACAACAAATACTATTATTTAAACATTAAAAACAAAATGCCCACTGTATAAGGAACAATACCCTAAAATCCAATCTCTCAAACTTGGAGGAGTGTATCTCAGCAATATCTTTCCCAAACGATATGAGTCTCCCATAATTAACATTTTTCATAAACTCAAGATTCTCTTTGCCATTTTGAAATGCGTTGTAAGTATGATTGTTCTTGAGCTTCTTTGCAGCACAGTTAAAGGATACATCTGGTGACCAATCAAGGCCACCCCATATAGTATCCCCACCTTTTGGTATCATTGACATTGTTGAATCCCATGTTCGGGTCATCCGCATTAGATGTTGTAAAGTGTGAAGACCAAAAACATCCTTGTCCCAAAAACCCGGTGCGAAAGCCCTGTATGTGAGCATTAGAGATGCATGAATAAGGACTTCATATAGATATATTATGTATTCACAGCTAACACAATTCACTGTATATTAATATCATCAATAGAAAATTATTGAAAATGTTACCCTAACAAAACTTGCAAGAAAAAAACCCTATATGTGTCAAGGAAACACATTTTTGAAATGTTAGTAAAACATCATTATAAATTAGTATTTAGAGAAATAAAAGAAGTTTGTAAAAACAAGCAAACAATTGACTTATTAAGAATATCGATCCAAACATGGAAGTTTTCAAGGGGTAACAGAATAGAGATACTCAATAGAGACTTTCATTCAAACGGGAAAAAAGTTACACATCCACTTCCTACAGATATATAATTTATTTGAAAAACACATTCCAAAACCTACTTGTCAAGAGACACAGAAGAAACTTCAGGTTTAAAAAAAAAAATAAGCGTATAAAGAACCAAGCATTCACATTATGGTGGTAAAAACAAGAACCTGGCAACAGCAATATCCCTAGCTTCTATAGAGAAAAGTCCAGCAACAGATTTTGGAACACCAAGAAAAGGTCCCCCAATGTTCATCACTGCTTTAATATGTTTGGCACACCAATCTGACCCACCTCCTCCACCCATTGGTGCTGGTGCCTCAACCCATTTCATAAAATGCAGAAAGTACAGAACACCCATTGAATGTGGAATAACAACCACCTTTTTACCACCATTTGTAGCCACCATGAGTTCTATATTACTTTTTATCCTGCTCAAAGTTCGATCCCTCACCTGGTCATATGAAGGAGGGAAAAAAAGTCCATCTGAGGATGTACCATAAATGAAAAAAAAGCAATAAAAATACAGGGGAACGAAGAAATTCATATATCTTTGTAAGAAACAGAGAACTACCTCTGTATTCTGAAATGAGATTCTCCAATCATATGCAGCCATATACATGTTTTTCTCCTCATATCCAATGCGAGCTAAATTAGCAATTAGAACAGCCCAGACAAAATAACCAGGTGCAAAATAATCAGCTGCTACAAGTCCAGATACAGGCCTAACTCTAATACCTGAACGGTCTAGTCCTGTTTCATTATCTAATGACATGTGCTCAACCCAGCATAATGGTCTGTAGAAGGCAAAATAAAATTCAAAATATACCATTATAGAAAAAATTCTTTAGGAGTCATTAACAAAGGAACTTGACGGACATAAATTTGCCATTAAAAAATGACAGTTAGATGCACAGCAAGAAAACCGTCAGAAGGGCTATGATCATTGAACATTCAAATCAAAATCTGTCAGACAGGACTTCAACAAGTTCCCAAAAATGGTCCAGCTCAAAAACAGCTTGTGTGCGTGTGTAAGAATTCTGCCTTAAAATTACTGATACGAAGGACAGGAAATTCAAGCAGGTAACTGTAGATTGCAATGTTCCAGCATGTTTCTCTACGAAAATTAGAAAATTTTGAAAGAAGAAAAAAAGACCCATCGACAAAAGCATTGGCAGTCCAAATAATCCAGTAAGGATGAATAGTGTTTTCCATTGTTTCAACATCGAGAAATATGGCACTCGATAAATAACACCATGTCCGTTCCCCTCCCACACCCATTCAAGCAAACAGATGGCATTTAACTGAATTCATTTAACAAACACAAATTAATCTCTTGCTGTAAACACCACTTACTTACTTCCCGATCAAGAAAGACAACATTTTCAAGTAAGAATTTCTCATTATTTCCCCTTAATCGAAAATTCAAACACGCCACTCAAAACACATTTAAATCCACACATACCCCACCTAAAAAACCCAACATCAAATCAAACCATACCAAAAACAATACCAAAAAAAAAAAGCTACCTTTTGTACAATTCCCCAAAAGTGCCACCCCACAACCTCTTCCTGAACAATCCATCGGCACACTGACGACCCTCCCAGAGTTCCAACCCACCGGTGACGATTCCGGGCACAAAAACCACCGGGTGCTTCACCGTCAACCCCTCCTTCCTTAATTTCACGCCAGGAGGATCCGGCAACGGCCCCGTTATTGCTTCCGCCACGTACTGAGGAAACGACGCCGGCATTGCACTGTACAAAAACAGCAAAAACCACCAAACGGAGCATATGAATCCTACCGTCCAACAACAGCTATCCACGCACGTCCATTTCTTTATCTTTCCACTCTTCTCCTTAAGCTTCTCTCCCTTTTTCTCCTTCTTTTTCTTATCCTCTTCCTTGAGATCTGAATCACTTGGCAAGGGATTCACAGAGCCCTTTCGACGTCGTAAAAACGACATCGTATCGTATTTTCGGAATAACCAATAATCAAAATGCTAGATGTTCATTATTGAAACGGTGAGGCTCTCACCTGGCGGATTCTACGATAACGAAGTTTAAGCTTAGGGCCTTGGACGGATACTCGTCGGAACCCTAACCGCCGGTGAGCGGATAGGAGGAGTCGTTTATTTGCCGTGGGAGCATTTGGTTAAGATGTGGTTGTGCTTGCGGTGCAGTGAGGGGGTCCCATTGTCGGATTAGGACACGTGGCGCGATCTTGACCTGAGAAAGTTGTTGTTTGTTGATGCGCTGTGAAGTGTTCGCTGCTGCAACGATGCGAGGAATGGGCGAAAAGTAGCGCGGAAAACAACGGTGAGGATGCAAAGGGTGAAGAATATGATTACGAATAAGCGCGGTATTCAAGCATAGTAGTGTTCGATTTCGAGAGATTCTTTGGCGCTTGGCTTTTATAGGAAAGATTTTGTTGCTTTCTCGTCATTTCCTGCAGCTGCCACCCGAAAGCCTCTGGTAGTTTCGACTTTTCGTCCATCTTTTTCAATGCTATTTACTAGAACTAGGACCGTTTAATACTCTCACCTTTTTCAAGTTCTTCCTAGTTTTGGAAAATTTTTAGCCGTTTACTTTTGAGTTATTTTTTTCTTTTTTATTTTAATTGCTACTATGTCATCTAATTTACTAATTTTTAGTATTTGTATGTAAATTAATAGTAATAAATTATCTTTTTCAATATTATACAATATTGCTTTCTAATATATAATTTATAATAAAAATATTGTTTTATATATTAAATTCAATTTTAAATATATTTGTAATCTTCTTATTTAAATTTTTTTTATTTACTATAAATATTTTTTTTAAAATTTTAGACTCCATATATTTAGCATATTATTAATTTTAATCTTTTTAATTTATATGATCTAACTCAAAATTAATATTTGATAATTTTTTAATAAATAAAAACAATAACCAAAAATTTTGTGAAAATATATAAATCAAAATAAAAATTTTATTAAAATATAAGAACTACAAATAATATTTAAATATTTACTCTTAAAAATATGTACTTCTGTTATTTTTTATTACTTTACAATATATCATGTAATTTACTTATGTTGAGCATCTGATGTGTTGTATTTTTTAATATTTAAATATTAATATTGAATTTCTTATAGATCTATATTGATTAATTTTTCATACCTGCTAACTTTTAAAAATTGGTAAAGTGAAATAAAATAAAATTTTGTATTTAACAAATATTAAGTTTGGTTCCACTCTTTGACTAAAAATGAGATAAAATGTAAGTCATTTTGTAAATATTATTTGAGTCTATAAATTTAGGTAAAAAAATATGTTCATACCTCATTTAAGTTGAAAATGAAAATTTCTTATTTTATCAAATTATCCATTATTAGTTTAGAAGAATTTTCTAAAAATGTAGTTAACATTTTTTATTTATTAATTAGTTTAAATTTTGTTATCTTATAATTCACAATGGATTTAGATAAACAATGAGCTGACACTAGCTATTGACTTTTCAATTAATGACAAATTGTACTTTATATTTTAAAATATATTTCGTACTATAGACGAGATAAATATATATTCAGATTTGTCAGTTTCACTGATAATTATTTTCTTAAATACATTATATACTATAATTGACTGCAAAAACACCATTAAATATTATCTTATTAAAGAATGAAGTTTCTTACATATTAGCCAAATAAAAACTAACTTATTTAAAAATTGGAAACATATACAAAATACATGTCAAAATGTACATTTTATAATACATGTTAGAAATTTATGTGCTAAATTAAATGATAAAAAAGTATACATTATCAAATTAAAAAATATATAAACACAACTTGAAATAATAAATTAGAATTTGTAGTCAGTGTTAAATTATAAAATGATTAGTTAAGAGACTGCCGCGTATTGTTTATTTTTAAGACTGCAAGGTGAGAAGAATAAAAAAGAAGAGTTAAAAGAAAAACAAGAATGAAAATAATTAAAATCAAAATTAGACACACGCTTACTCAATGCATTTACGTCCTATAAGAAACATTGCGCTATTGCGAGATTATCTCACGTGTATAATATACTTAGTCACATACACCTTTACTGAACAGTGAATGGGGGTACTTTAATTAAACGACGAATCTTAACTTAAATTTTGGAGAACGTGCCATTAATTGCACATGCTGACTAAGGTCCACGCAATTAGATTTGCACTATTTATGACATGCACAGGCTTAACACTTTCAGAGCAGTGCCTTTCTCCTGTACAAATAACAGTGTGAATCCGTTTTGGTTGCATGTGGCGAGAACGTAACATTATTTTTCTTAGTTTGGGTTCTGTTGGGCCTTCATTACTTGGTGGACATGGGCTGAGCCCACAGATAAAAAAACACAGAAAGACCGAGTGGTGCAATAACCAGTTAACATCCGGTGACAGGTGAGAGCGTAAGACAAAAAAAGCGAAATCCACAGTAACAGACAGCACTCCTCTTGCACCATTATAGCCACTACACTACCGAACCAAGCAAAGCAAAAAATAATAAACACACGCCTACCCTTGCCGCCACCGGAATCAACCATCCACTCCCCCACCAGTCACCATGGCCCCTCTTCCTTCTTTCTGAATTTCTCTTTCCAAAATCCATTGCAATGTTCCCTTCCCTTGTTCACTAGAGAATCTTTCATCTCGCAATTCTAGTTCTGCGTTCAAGTTGCTGCGCATGGCTCCTACTATCTCGATTTTCGCGCTTTATTAATCCTCTACTTTCTTACCTACCTATTTGCACTGCACGAACCGTCACTGTCAGGTACGGTGTGCTGTGACTATTCTCTTCTCACTCTCGTTTATCACACTCTGCAATGCCAATTGCCAACTTAGTAGAATGAGAACCCGTCTTTTTTATTTTGTTTTTATTTTTTCAGAGATTTACGAATCGACAGAGAACCGAAAATGCTTACGTGTATAGCTCGTCCTAAGAAACCGGGGAACGACTCAGTGAGTAAGCCCGATGATTCCGATCCCAACAACGCGACTAAAACGCAACCCGTCAAATCCCTAACTTCTCAGGTACCGGTAGAACCGTAGAAGCAATGAAACTGAAAATTGATAATTAAAATGAAAACATCTTTCGTCCTGTTAATTTAGGTTAGCTGTCGATTCTGAGTTTTATTTGACTGTGATTTTAGATAAAGGATATGGCGTTGAAGGCGTCGGGGGCGTACAAGCATTGTGCTCCCTGCACGGGGCCGCCGATGCAGGGACGGGTGAGGAGCAATACCGAGTCGGACGCGGACTCGGATCGGTTCCGATGGTCTTACAGAAGAACAGGGAGTTCGAGTTCGACGACGACGAGGACGTGGGGGAAGGAGATGGAGGCGAGGCTAAAGGGGATTTCGAGCGGGGAGGGGACGCCGAACTCCGCCAGCGGGCGGAGGACAGAGCCGGTGGTACTGTTCGTCGAAGAAAACGAGCCGAAGGAGTGGGTGGCGCAGGTGGAGCCTGGTGTTTTGATTACGTTCGTGTCGTTGCCACGTGGCGGGAACGATCTGAAACGCATACGATTCAGGTACGCACGTTACGTCTCTTCTACTCTCTCGTGCTGTGTTTGCAATTGAGGCGACAATAGCCGTCGTGTCGTTGTTTTCGTTGGCGTTTGGAGTTTTGATGGAACGGTGACTGTGGTTACAGTCTCGGTGTTGGGTGATGATTGGTCGCTGTTTGGATCGGTCTAGCCAGTGATGATGACAATGAGTGCCTTTTGCTACGGTGGATAGTCAATTTCTCACACCTCACTCGTAGGGTCCTTTTCACCCTTCCACACGGTACTTCTTAGGTTTCCCAAACGCCTCCAGGAGATTGCTAATCCAAAGATTTTTCCCAATTTTTTTTCTTTTAGCCTGGAAAATATGAAATCTCTTTCAAAACTAATTCTCTGAATAACAGTTAATCTTCGTACTGGAATTTTTTTTCAGGGTTTTATAAAATTATTTCTTTCAAACTAGTGCTTTAGTATAATGAAAGTGAAATAAAAAAATTAGTTTTAAGTTTGATATACTATTAATATAAATAATTTTACATGATTTAGTCAAAATGTATTTATAAATATAAATTTTAAATTGATTAGTAACATTAATTTACAAATACTTTATTAATGTCAGCATTCACTTCTTTTTTTATCATATTGTATCATTTATTATATCTATATATTTTTTCTCTTTTAATTTTATTTTTATCAAAATATAGATATTCGTTGCAGCGTCTTTAAATTATTTTTTTGATAAATTATTATAAAAGTTAATTTCTTTTATTGATATGATTATCTATAATTAGATTATAGAGTTAAAAAAATTACACAGTTATTTGCATTTAATATAAGATTCGAGAAAAAGATAACTTTAGGAATACATAAATACAATTGAAAGTTATATATATATATATATATATATAGAGAGAGAGAGAGAGAGAGAGAGAGCTATCAAAGTTATATTACTAAATTGTCGATGGATTTCTCTACGCATAATTTTTTGTGTGATGTTAAACACGTGTAAAGAAAAACTCATTTAGGGATATAAGATATTAAATTTAATTTCCCAGATTTATGCATAAAGTTGCTTAAAATATAATGTATTATAGTAATTAAATAAGATAATTACAATATCTAAAGATAAACCTCGAAATACATGAAACGGGATTTTGAATGTAGATAACTTCATTTTCTTTCCTTTTCAATCTTGACGATACAGCAAAATGCCATTGAGTAGTATTAGTGCAATTTAAATTTATGTCCAATGGATGATTATCGTAAGTTTTCATCATCCCAATTTTGGAACTCAAGCTATTCTCAATGTACTGTCTTTCGTTTTTGGTCGGAACTGGAACTTGGATAAGTGCGGAAAAGGTTTGAGCTCCGGCTTGATCACAATTATGCTCACTTGTCACTATGCCAAATTAAGTATCCAAAGTCCAAATCCCCCAACGCTATAAATGAAAGCATGATTCTTCCTCCGTAAATATGAAATAGGGTATAGGTTTGGGCCCCACATTCCTGGGTTAAAATTTCACGCCTTTGCCAAAAGCAATAAAAAAAGTTGTCCAAAAGGGAACTTATTGTGGTCTGTAAGTGGTGGTGGCCCTGGTGGGTCGTTGTTGATTGTGTTGGAACCTTTTAACCGAGTTTTGTCGAATGGTCGGAGAAAACTCTTCTGCTTCCTTTCTTTTCAAATTTCGTCGTGTCATGCCTGATTCTTCGTGACTTTGTCTTCGTCTAATACTTTTTTTCCTTTTTTTTGTCTTTTAATCTGCAATATGCTGGGGAATGCTCCCATTATCGTCCGCCCCAGAAATATATGCAAGACAAATATATGAACCTCTACTGCGTCGGCACGAAATAAAGATACAGATAGATAATATGGGTTAAGGTCTTATTAGTTTTTTTTTTAAATAGTAGGATAGAAACATCAATGACATTTGTGTGTTGGTCCTACTTGGTGACTTGTGATGCAATCCCAACGAATATGGTAATAGTGGGTGGGTCTATATCCACATGATTTTCTCTCTCTTTTTATTTTGTCTTTTCCAGAATCTGAACTCAGAAATTTAAGACACTTATTTATCTCAGGCTAATATTAAATTTAAAACCTATTCAACCATCCAAATCAATCCATGTTTTGGTGCGTTTAGTTATGCATTTGACACTAATTAAGTTTGGACCCACCTGCTTTCGATTGTCTAGACAAACCCCAAATGTAAGGTCAAATATGGCTGTAGAACAACTTTATTCCACGCACCGAATGACCGGCTTTGCTTTTAATTATTTATCTGAGAATTCTTTGTCAAAAAGTATCCAGTTGAGTAACTTAGCATGATGGACTACAGTGTCATAAACCATAAAAAAATTACAATTCATAATAAAAAAGCTATTTGGTCAACAAATTAAAATAACATAATAATAACAGCAACAAACTAAAATTAGTTGAGTGTTCAAGCTATAGTCACGCGGACCACTCGTACACAATGTGGTAAAAGATCATGATTATCGTTTGAAAGAGTCACTGTTTTCACCAGTCTACCCAACATCACTCACATATAAGAAAAAACAAAAATAAATTAGGGGAAAACGGGAATGGTACGGGAGGACAAAAGGTGACCATATAGTTATCACTGTTTATAATACTGTTGCGTTGCTCTTTTCCAAAATTCTGATGCTCAATGTCATGGCGCTTTCTTCTAACGAATATAGTTCACATGATGATATCAGGACTAAAGTGAAGTGAATTGAATTTTGGTTTATTTTTCTATTATGTATAGTCGAGAGATGTTCAATAAATGGCAAGCTCAAAGGTGGTGGGCAGAGAACTACGACAAGGTCATGGAACTTTACAATGTTCAAAGATTTAACCGCCAAGCATTCCCTCTTCCAACGCCACCAAGATCTGAAGACGAGGTAATTTGGGTAGTTCGTAGACATTTAGTCATATATAATTTAGTACTTGGCTGCTGCATGTTACTTGGGACAACGTTTAATATGGGGGCATAAATAACTGAGACTTAAATTACAGTATTCTAATTAATTGTAGTTCACCATTTATTCAACTTTGTTTATTTCGGGCGGTAATTTTTAGTCCGATAACACAAATATTAACTAAATCTTCCAAAGTGTAAAAGCATTAATTTCACTACTCAATAGTTTTTCCTTTTCTTTTAAAAGTAAACAATAACTTTCAGCAATAATTCCTTTCTCATTTTTCTCTTAATTTGTTCTTTTTGCTTGGGTTGATAACAGAGCTCAAAGCTTGAATCAGCAGAAGACAGCCCTGTAACACCTCCACTGACCAGGGAACGGTTACCTCGTAATATGTACCGTCCAACAGGGATGGGAATGGGATACTCGTCCTCTGATTCCTTCGATCATCAGTCAATGCAATCCCGGCATTTCTTTGACTCGAATGGTATGAACTCAACCCCAAAAGTCTCCACCATCAGTGCGGCCAAGACTGAGATATCATCCATGGATGCTTCTATCAGAAGTAGCTCATCCAGAGAGGCTGATCGCTCAGGTGATTTATCATTCAGCAATGCTAGTGATTTGGACACTGAATGGGTTGAGCAGGATGAAGCTGGGGTTTACATTACCATCAGAGCATTGCCAGGTGGCAAAAGGGAGCTCAGACTAGTCAGGTTCAGGTACGAATGCTGCTAATTATATACGGCTGGACAATGCCCTTCACCAGTTCATTACTATGTCAAATATCGGATGATTTAACTCATTAATTCACTGGTGAATGGCCTATAGTTATAAGAATTAGGAAACAGGCATTGCTCAAATCTCTGTGCTGATTTCTCTATTACTGTCTACCCCACAAAACATTGTCTCAATTTCATGTGGCTGGTTTAAATCTTGGAATGAAGATACATACATATATATTGTCCTTGTTTTTTTGTGGTTACATTTGCATTTTGATTTTTGAGAGCCCTAAGAAATTTATGTCTGGGTGTTCTCGTGTGTTATGCAGCCGAGAAAAATTTGGGGAGATGCATGCTAGATTATGGTGGGAGGAAAACCGTGCCAGAATACATGAACAATACTTGTGAACGGTGAGATTTTGCAAAGGGCGGTGGCTGCTGATGCTTTACAAAGTGTGGAGGTGGTGTTGCTTATTAAATTGTTCCATATTTGTTTTGCTATACTACTAAGTCTCGTTATAGGTGAAGATGTCAGAAGAGGTGCTACTTTGCACCTCTGCCTTTTTTTGGCTATTTACATCTCTAATCACACTTCTCGTCTCTGTGCGATCGGTTCAGGTTATTCTCTCGGATGTGGGTGGTAAATATAGTTTCTAGTAGTTAAAGATATTGGTGGATCAAGAGCAGCAATTGTTTACTTTAAAAAGCTTAAGAAGTCTGGTGGATGTAAATTCTACGACTATTCAAATTGGATACAAAGAATGAATCTACTTTCATTATTTTTTGTTTCTACACTTTGGTTCAGATCGCATATCTATATCTTGCACAAACAAGTGAATGCATATGTCAAGTAGCTGCAATAGGACTCGATCTTCTACTCTTCTTTGAATGATTGAAAGGATAATAAACATGCCACTCCAATAAAAATGTATCATGCTGGTTTATCTTTTCCGTGCAGCACAACCTGCCCTCCCTCTCTTCCTTAAATATCTGAAATAATATTATTTTCTCCACACTCGCTATAAATAAAATAAAAAATTCTTGAGTTTTTTTTATTTTCTGTTTTGACGCGAACTGCACGGTTTAGTCAAGCAAAATTTTATATTTTTATTTAAACAAAAATGTTTGGCTTAAAGCAAAAATACAAAATCAACGTGACAGGACGTCTAGTTACGAAAAAGAATCTGAGTCTATAAAAGTATGGTCAGAATTTTAAAAATAAAATTATTGATAAAACGACACAAATGGTTAAATGTAGTAAAACCTTAACATGAAAATAAAATAATATTTATTAATAATTAAAATAGAAAAAAAATATTTTCATCTTACTACTTTTTTGTGCTATTATTAAATTTTAAAACACTTGGAGAGTCAGATTCATTTAAAGTTAATTAATAATTAAAGAATTTAAAGTATAAGATTTTATCAAAAGATATAATATTTAATATAATTAATATTAATTTTTATTATAATTTTTAATTAAAAATTTTGAAAAATCATTTATAAAACTTTTTAAAAAAAAAATCCATTCATGTTACTAGAAGCATTAATGAAAAGCCAGAACTGACAAACAACTACTGAAATTGCCCTTTTGCTACCAACTCGTTCCATTTAGTAGTTTTTTTCTTTTCTGGGTCAGATTTGTGATTGGTCAACACAACTCATTCCTTTAAGATAGAGAAATAAGAAGGCTCCATTATGGAGCCTGCTAAGTTAAATCCTAAAAGGGAACACACGAATTTTGACCCAAAATTCCCTTGGGCTTATACATTGGATGGAAAGAAATGTACTTTTCTATTCATCAAACCCAAAACTTTCTTTTGTTATGCCAGCGCCAAAAATACCAACTAATTATTTTATTTGAAACCTTTCCCTCCATTTCCCTGTTCTATTGTGAACATGATTTCGTGAAACGAAAAATAACTAATTTAGAAATATTATTTTCATTAGTCTTCAGTTCTGTCTTTGTTTTAGCTGGCATTCATCAATGCTGTATTAAATGATATTAAGAGATGATGCGATTATAGATAACATACTAATAAGATATTAGTTAAAAAAATAAAAATGTTTTTATAAAAACTATTATTATAATTTTTAAATTTATAAATAAATAAATAAAAATAATTTCTCCTTTAAATTATTAATAAACATGTGTATATATATATATATATATATATATATTTGTAATTTCTATCACGTTTATTATTTTGATTTTTTCTTTTTAAGGTATAAATACATCCTTGAGTGTGATTTTTTAATTATTTTACATGAATCTTTGACCATTTTATACTTAAAAATATATAATTTAGACGGCGCTTGGATATAAAATTTATTTTAATATTTATGAAAAATTAATATGTAAATAATTTTTTTATTTCATAAAAGATAATAAAAAAATTAACAAAATATTTTTAAAATTACTAATCAATGAATGAATGAATATATATATATATATATATATATATATATATTTTGATGGAAATGAAAAAATTTTGTAATTAATGATAAATTTATTGTAATTTTTATGATAATTATTTGTAAATACATTATTCTTAAAAAATAGATCCGTTTTTTAATTTTTTTTAAAAATATTCTAATAAAAAAATTAAAATGTGACTTAATTGAAAATAGGATTTTTTTTACCATATATTACTTTGGTTAAATAAATTAAAAAATAAATATAATCAATAATATAATGACAAAATAAAAAACTGTTAAAAAAATGAGAAATGATTTAAATACTTAAAAAGTAGAAAGTGCTGTGGAGTGTGATCTGAACTCTGAAAAGATCACCCGCACGCGCGGGAGTCACTTCTAACTTTTTACAATCTGCTACGTCGTAGTGCGTCTTTTTGGCACCAATTCTTCTTCAAATCCAACACGCTTTAGCATCAACTATTATATTTCCATCTTCATTTTTATATTTATATTCTAACTATTTGTTATCACTGTATCGTTTTTGTCTCTCTTTTCACTGCTCATTTTTTAAATATTATACCTGAATTTATTTTACATTTTTAATAAACTATATTTAGTCACTTATTAAAATAAAAAGTATAATGTATATTTCTCTGTGGGATCATCTATTTAATTACTTTTTCTTTATTTTCCCATTATAGTTCTCTAAAAAATAGGACAAGTTTATTTATACAAATAGTATCCATCTTCACCGAAAGCTGTATGTAGACTTCTACTTCCGACACGACACCTAAACATGCTCCACTACAAACACATACAAACACGATCCCAACCAACCCTGTCACTTGTCATTAAAATTCTTCTCTCACTCTCCCTCTCACCTCAAATCACACGCATATTTCTCTGTTTTTTACACCATCAACTTGCATTCTTTTTTATTGTGCATTGAAGCTTTTGACACTCTCTGCGCGAACATTGCAACAGCTTTTTCCTCTTTACCACTCTTAAACTAAACTCCATTCTCCTCTTCTTTCTCCGTTCATCACACACACTCACTTTCTCCACCGTTTCCTCTGTTTTCATCCTCCCTGTAAGTTCACGTTCTCTCTTTATGCACCAAAATGCATAGTCGGGAGAGGGATAGATCCACGCGAGAAGGTTCATACCCACAAAGGAGAAGAACCCCTTCTTTCTCCTCCACTCTTCTCGACGCCATTTACCGTTCAACCGACGAATCAAAAACCAACCTTGACCACAATCACCAACTGGGTCTCTGCCACCAAACCACCCACACTTCCAAACACACCACTTTGAGTGAAAAAGGTGGCACAGAGAGGATGAATCTTCGGCGAGCCGTGATGTTAGAAGATTGGATGGAGAAACATGGTTCTCAATTCCTCAACTCAACTTCCAGCTCCTCAGAATGTAGCTCTGGGGGAGTGTTTTCTTCTTCAGAAACAGACACAACCTACAACAAACAAAGACCAAGACCTACATCGGAGAAACCCATGAACCACGATCGTAGAATTTCAGAGAAGCAGAAGCCGCAGCGAGAGGGTGGTTTTACAAGAACCAAGTTGAGGGCGTTGAAAATCTATGGTGAATTGAATCAGAAAGTCAAGCAACCCATTTCACCAGCGAGTAGAATAGCTAGCTTCCTTAGCTCTATTTTCAACCCTCAGAACGTGAAGAAAGCCAAAATGTGTTACGTTGGAACCGTTGAAGATGTTAGTTTTGAGCATAAATCAAAGTCCCCATGTTTCTCTTCTTCTGCTTCTTCGCTTTCAAGGTCTTGTATGAGCAAAACAAAAGGAAAATCCAGCAATGGTGTCAAAAGATCAGTTACATTTTACCCCGTTAGTGTAATCCTTGGTGAGGATTCTGAACAACTTTCTTGTCACAAATATGTTTATGAAAGTGAAGCAAGAAAGATTACTAGAAATTCTTCAATAAAGGAGCTGAAGAACACTGTTATGGGAAGTGAAAATGGAGCTGAAGCAGCGGCACGTGGTTTTATTAAAGGTTACCGAAATAATGGTAAGAGTGAATTTGGTTTTAGAGGTTTTTATGATAATGTTGAAGATGATGATGACGATGATGATGATGATGTGAGTTGTTCAAGCTCGGATTTGTTTGAACTGGATCATCTTATTGGAGCTGCAAGGTACCAAGAAGAGCTTCCCGTGTATGAAACTACCAATTTAGAAACAAATAAGGCTATTGCTAATGGTTTGCGTTTGTAGTGTAATTGACTTTAAAAAAAAGGCATTAATTGTAATTATTATTATTTCTATAGTTTGTGGAACTCAAATTAAAAACAATTCATTGTTCTCTTTTTCAGGGAAGTTTATTGTAAGCTACCCTTAATTTTCATCTTTGCCTCATAATTGAAATGCTGGTATAGGCTTTATGCATGCTAGGAGTTAATGAAGAACAATCTTTGGGTTGTTGAATTGGGTACCTATGTTTGTTAGAGAAGAAAGATAGCTAGCTGGAAGCACTGAAGTAGGAACCTTATGCTTGTTCACTAGCACAACTTGTCAAAGCAAACTAGGACAAACTGAAAAAGAGAAAAAGGAAAAGTAGATTCATTTTTTTTCCTACCCGATGAGAAATGAAAAGTTAAAAAAGTTTACACTTTTCCCCTACCTAGCACATGGCCTCGGTGAGACGTGGTAAAAATCTACACCACTTTAATGTCATAGAAGATTTAAATAAATGATTGCAACTTACAACTTTTTGTCCGTTTGAAATTCGCGATTACAGTGTGATTTTGAGCTGATATTCTTGGTTGTAAAGCCAAAATTGAAGCTAATTTGATCAGATGTGTCAAACATACACATATATAGCATAGAAAGGAAATGTAATGCACATAGCAGACCAAGTAGGCCCTTGATTAGGAACCGGAGAAGTCAACATATGTTGGATCATATGATCGGGCATAGATTTAGTTTGGATACACTTCTTAAGAAAATTAAGGGATTAATAATAGTAACTTTTTATTAAAAAATAAGCATTTATTATAGTTGTATGTCTTTGATATCATAAGCATATTATTTTAAATGCTTACATAGTAAAAATAAAGTTAATGAAATTTATTAATCCTCTTTTTAAAGAAGTAAATTAAATTAATTTTTTCTATGCATTAAAATTAACTTATGTACTTCTTTTTAAAACCCTCTTGTTTAATGTATGTCTGAAATTACATTGCCAGCCACAGGTTACAGAATGTAGTTTTACTTGTCAATACAAAATAAAATTAGAATTCAAACACGTACTCAATTTATCCAAAAAATAAAATATGAATTAATTTTACTTTTTAAACAAATATTTTAATGTTTTTCTTCTTATCTAAACTGGATATGATCACTTGGATCCAAACTTACTTTTTACACCGTTGGAGAATAATAAAAGGCAGTGATAAAACCTATCCTCCACAAATGATAATACGAGACACCAGTGGCCACCTTGGTTGACCAAAGCACCATCAGCCAATGATTTTTTGGGAGTAAAAGATTAAAAATTAAAATATTTTTTTTAATAGTTTTTAATAAAAAAAATTATTTATTAATTTTTTATTGTGTATTTTCGGACTACATTTAAAAAACTAGAAATGAAAAGCGAACTAAGAAAACTCATGATTTATTTACTGCCAAAGTGCCAAAACACGAGAGAACTAATATACTAAAGTCTAAGTCCTATATGCCATCATTGCCAAATTCCTTATCAACTTGCATCATGAATGCTTGGTTAAGAAAGTTAAATACTTACCCAGAAATCATTTTTTGAGAACAAGACCACTTGCGGTTGATTAATAATCAAGTTAAAAACACTGCAACCAACCAAATACACGAGTTCTATTGGCAGTGAGCAGAAGTGGATGTTTCTCACCAACCAAGCACAGTGTTCATGTACTATACAAAGATTATAAATGCTTGCAAATTCTTGTGGAAGCAGAAGCAGCATCACATTATCGCTTAAGCCAAGGACCACCTATCAGCTCACATATATGATTCCTTTGGCATTTTGTTGCAAACAATGGGAGCACACTCTTTAGCAACTTGGCCTTGGCTTTGTCTACAAATTAGTATGTTCAGTATTATTACTAACTCTTATGTTATTGTAATTTTTCTTTTTACGATCTTGTTAACATCAACCTCCAGAATTAAATTTAAATACCCAGAAATAATAAAATTGTATCTAAAAGATATATAATTTTTTAATAATATTTTATTGTTGTTAGTTATTTATTAGTGGTGGGAGGCCAGTGCATGCCACTACGAACGTGAAATATTTGATTTTGCTTCTATTTCAATGTATCAATTAGCAGGCAAAGCTGGAAACAGGGTGTTTGCTTGTTCATATGTTTTTTTAGCAGAGGTGCTTATTGGTGTAGATTTAAATTTTAATTTAAATACATTAATATGTGATTCAATTATGAATTATCACGTTATTAATAAAAATTTATTTGTGGAATAATTGATGTAATATATTTATGATACATTTTAATTAGTTGAGATTGTAAAAAGTTTTATATTAACAATGCATCAAAATTAGACTATACTTTGAAAAATCAAACTAATTATGGGTGTCATTCCTAAATATATTAAGATTAAATTTACTACTAGTATAGGCATGGGTAATTTTTAAAATACAAGTATAGAAACAGATACTACAGCACCTTGCTTAAACAGGTGTCTTTTCTAAATATATAACAAATTATTTTTAAAACTTTTTCAAAAACAATTGTATTAACTAATAATTACCCAAATGCGTTGTATATTTTATTGTCGGTGAGATTTTACATATTC
Source organism: Abrus precatorius (assembly GCF_003935025.1). Classification (NCBI taxonomy): domain Eukaryota; kingdom Viridiplantae; phylum Streptophyta; class Magnoliopsida; order Fabales; family Fabaceae; genus Abrus; species Abrus precatorius. Next base: position 32,109,942 of record NW_020874428.1, on the reverse strand, counting down.
ATTTTTAAAAATTATTTAAAAGAATTATTCATTGGTACTATATGCTTGCATACTTTTTTTGGTGTACTTTTAATAAATTTGGTATTTTATATGATTTGGCATGTGAAGATTATTGCCTTATTAGAATCGTATCAGATAAAGTGTGCAAAAACAATTAAGGTGAAAGGAATTTAGACATAAAAAACAAAATAATAATTAGTTGGTACAGCAGGTACCTTCGCTGTGGCGGCTTCCTTGCTCCTTCAGCTAAGTAATAATTTATTAGAGTGGATAATGTTATACATGTAATATTTTTAAAATAGAAAAAAATAACAAATACAATTTTATCTAAAGTTATTAATTTTAAATGTAACTTTAATCTTAGACATTTTGTCACAGTTTCTTAATCCTTTTACACAACATGAAAGAATGAATTTATTAAGATAAAAGTACAAATTGTTCCATATCTGTTTTTTATTTTTATTTTATTTTTCTCATGGTTCCATATGTGTTGAGTGAAACTAAAAGAAAATTAAATTGCCTTGATAAGTTTTTGGTTATAATATTTTTTTAATGTGAAAATTTCTTTTACGTGAGAATACCAAAAAAATTTCAATAATTAATTTCTTCTATAAATTGTCAAAATTTAAATATAAAACTTACATAACTTTCAAACTCAATGATATAAATTTAAATAAAATTTAATTTTGACTATCAACGATTATACAGTTCAATGTTATTTTTATTTTCATATAAAAAATATACTATCATTAAATAATTTTTTATATATGTGTGTATTATATATTAAAACAAGATATTTCATAATGTCTCACAATTGGTATAAAAAAGATGTTCTATTTTTTTAATTTGTATTCTTGAGTTTCAATCTCAGTATATTAAATTTAGATGTGTTAAATAATCAAAAGTAAAACTTTGTGCATAATAGTTCCGAACAACATTGCAAGATTAAAAAAAATTTTTTTTGTCAAATTTATCTTTTTTAATAGTTTATTTACAAAAATTAAATTTTATTAATTTGTTTGTCGAACTGAAAACTCTTTTTTAAACTAAACATGCGTACTTAAACAACAGACAAGGGCCCAAAATATAATGCACTTTGGTTTAGCCCATTATGACGAAAGGCCAGACGTTTGGTGGATTTTGTATTCATGAGGGCCCATTGAAGGAAGCCTGGTCATGAATGAGATTCCTTGGCTATGACAAAAAAAGAAGAAGAGGGATTCCTTGGTTTAATGCTTACAGCGTTATTGACCAAAAACCAAAAACACGATTACAGCGTCAGAAAGCTGGACGGATTGAAGAAATTGAAAAGCATTGGTGTCAAATCCCAAACGCATAGCATAGACTTCTCAATCTCAATTGATCAGATTCGACGAAATTAACATTCAATTTTTGTTGATTCGGGCATCATGAGTTTCATCTTCGGAAAAAAGAAAACACCCGCAGGTTCTTTATTGTCCTATTCAAATTCTTCTTTACATTGATTTCAGGAAATAAAAATCTCTGAATTTTATGCGTTTTGCTGAAGTTATTAAATTCTGCACTGCATTTTTTTTTAAAAATTTCGATAATCACTTTTAGGATTACAAATTCTAGTTTTATTGAGCTACTTATATGGTTTATATGGTATATTAACTTATACATTTGATGGAATTGGGTACCCTGGAATGATGTGCAGTTTCCCACATGCATATTCATAATCTTCAGAGTGCACAACTTTAAGTTGTTATGGTAAAATTTAGTATTTACAAGATGATGCACTGTGTGTTGATTTCATTGTATGAGATGGTAAAGTTGTGATTTTCAGAACTTCTGCGGGAAAACAAGAGAATGTTGGATAAATCAATTAGAGAAATAGAACGAGAGAGACAGGGTTTGCAGTCACAAGAGAAGAAACTGATTTTGGAGATAAAGAAAAGTGCCAAACAAGGCCAGATGGTATGGTGATCGTGTTTTGAACTTTGATAGTATTGGTTGCCTTTTTTGCTTCTAGTTTTGTTGGAGCAACTTTGCGAGCTTAGCTGTTCTTATTGCAAATCTATAAGACATATAACACCCTCATCTGCCCCCTAAGGTGGTGGGGTACAGTTTGCGTTTGCTGTTCATTTGTTTTTTCGTTAGTCACAGGGGGTGTACTGATGTTGGTTGCTCACTTAATACCATGCTCCTATACTTTCTATTTTCATGTACTTTGCTATGTTGTCATCAATATTTGTGGTGTGGGAAATTGTTCTCCATGTGGTACAATAACCAATACATGCGCACGCACACATGTTTATTTACTTTAATGATGAGGATTAAACTTCTGTAGTTTTTGCTCTTTCATCAAACAACCGTTTTCCTAGTTATTCTGTAGGCTCAAAATTATCCACTTATTTTCCAAAATGGCAATCTGTGTATTACAATTGTTGACATAGTGAATTTCACAGCCTCCAGTTCCTCTTAGAAGAAAGCAATGAATCAAAAATGTTTTAATTACATTGATGTGAATTGATTATTAAAAAACTGTGCTGTTTATTTTTCAACGATTTAAACAGCTTCTAAGCAAACAATTTTTTCATTATACTACAGCGGCATTCTCCTTCTCTCTTCTTTGGTAAGTATTGTAAAGCACTATGATTTTAAAATGTTAAATCTTAACCACGTGATTCTTGCAAGGTGATTGAATTGAACATGGCTTGCTCTGATGAAGCCTCAGTTTTGGATATAAGCAAGTTGTTGCATTCTAGTAATGTAGTTTGGTAAATCTTTGATCAATGAACTTAGGTTTCTTAGACAAACCTGATTTTGTTAAGCAATTTATATTTACACTCATCAATAGTGCAATATATTTAAGTCAACTCTTAAGGCAGGTAACATATGTCTTACTGATTCATGTGATATTTTCCAGGGAGCTGTTAGAGTGATGGCAAAAGATCTTGTTAGAACAAGGCATCAGATTGATAAGTTTTATAAGCTCAAGTCACAGCTCCAGGGTGTCTCCCTCAGAATTCAAGTATGTGATTGGTGATGTAATTGTATATGTTGGTTTGTAGTAGCATAATAGCATATATTCATTATGGGATCGTAGTTCTGTTCTTAAGCTCATGGAATTTCCTTTTCATTGGAAAATGATTGTCTGGTCTATATTGTCTAATTCCTGCAAAACTTTGATCAAAACTCATCCCTTTATGGCTTTACCTAATGTGGGTGCTGAAAGCTGGTTTCTTTTGTATTGCAATTGCTTAGACTTTGAAGTCAACACATGCAATGGGTGAGGCAATGAAAGGTGTGACTAAGGCAATGGGACAGATGAATAGGCAGATGAACTTGCCGTCTTTGCAGAAAATCATGCAAGAATTTGAGAGACAGAATGAGAAGATGGAATTGGTGACAGAGGTGATGGGAGATGCAATAGATGATGCTTTGGAAGGGGATGAGGAAGAAGAAGAAACAAAAGAACTAGTGAACCAGGTTCTTGATGAGATTGGAATTGACATAAACCAAGAGGTATATTTATCCCTTGTTGCCCGTTTCACTTCTTTTTTCAGCTGAGTCAGTAAATGACCTAGTCACTATAACATGCCTAACGTGTTTTGCTTTGATGTGCAGCTTTTGAATGCTCCATCTGCAGCTATTGCTGCCCCAGCTGCAAAGTCTAAGGTCCCTCAAGTTGAAACTACTGGGAACGATGATGCCGCCATAGATAGCGATTTACAAGCAAGGCTAGACAATTTAAGGAGAATGTAATCTTCGTTCTGGTATACGGACTCCAGTTTTGCTGGGAAAACTGGAGCTCATTTGTAACAAGCTGTATCATAATTAATAATTTGTGCAAATTCATGATTATGAATGCATTGGTTTTTTTTTTTTTTCCTTAAATTCCCTTTTTTTTATATCAGTGTTGATATGCTAAGCCGTGCGTTTTTTTGTTAACATTTATGGGGCCAAATTTTATTCTCACGACCTTTTGCAAATTATTCAGACTCCTTTGGTTCTCTAAACTGGTGCTTCAATGATGCTTTGTTGAAACATATAATATGCATGTGCATTGATTTCTATTTTTGTACATCAAGTCCTGCACACCACGATACTTACGCAACACATTTGATACACATCATTTTTCTACTCTTTAATTTATGGTTTATCAGCAACACCCGATCATTGTACGCTGTTTTTACATTTTCTAATTATCATTCTGAATAAAAGTTAAAAATATTTTCAGTCCATTATTCAGTTTAAATAAATTTTCAACCAATAATTGAGTTATTGTAAACTAAAGCTACTGTCTGTTTAAAAATACTTTTTAAGATTCTGTAACCGGAATCTAATATAAAAGTTTCAATTGATAGTATTAAAATAAAATAAATATGAGTTTATAGGCAAAATAACGTTAATCTGTACGTGCTAATAGAAATGCTGTACCAAAATGCATTTTCATAACGGGTCAGTATTATAATAAGAAAAAAATGGAGTGGTGTATGTCCTGTGATATGAGGATGACTGAGGACTATATGCTGTAAAGGTCGTCACTGCAGCAGTTACCTGCGTGTTTTTTGTTCATCTATTGTCCTGAAGAAGGCACTACAAACCAAATTTTAAAATTTTTCTTTATAGACGAAAATAATAATAATAATAATAATAATAGCAGCAGCAGCTACTCGTGTCTGTTAACAGTTTTACATAATTTCGCTTGTCTAAAAATATTCTTCTGACTAGACCAAGATTGAAGTTGAAAATTTCCACTAGTTTGGGACTTTGCCCTCGGGATTTACTTCATCTCAAATTATCTCTTGTGCTTTTTCGAGGGATAAATGTGACAACTTCAAATTTAAATGCACCTCAAAAGCTATAGACAAGAATTATGTCATACCAATCACAATAAGTGGACAAAGCCCGCAAACCTATAATAGATAAAACAAACTAGACATGGACACATGTCTAAACCAATTGAACGGCTTATATTCAACCAATGAAATATGAAATATCATAAAATAAAATAGAATAGAAATTAATTAAATAATTAATCTCTAAATATATTATATTTTCAGTCTTAGTCTTTATAAAAAAATTATTTAATTAATTTTTACATTCAATAAAAAAAAATTTTAGTCCTTCGTTAAAAGACTAAAATCATTTTTTTATATTTATTTAGACATCAAAGTTAATAATTTTTTGTAGAGATTAAAATAAAATAATATTAATATTTTTAACAACTAATTACATAATTAAATCATAAAAAGCTATTATCTATTTTAGTTCAAGATATAGATAAGATACCAAAATAAAAGGTAAGAGGTGAAATGCTTTTGTGAAGTGTTTAATAGTCAGCGTTATATTTTAAAATCTGATAAATAAAAATATATTTACTTTTAATTAATTTAAAGTGAATGATAATATAGTCATTAAAATTAAAATAACAGATACATTATTACATATTCAACTTAAGACAAATATAAATTTACGATGGCAATGAATCAAAATAAAGTTTTTATATTATTAAATATACTTTAAGCTCTATATTAACATATAAATGAATAAATTTATCATGTATCTTATGTTATAACGAAAATAAAAGTAATTACTAGTACTCAACCTCTTTTGTTACGTAACATCACACACAAGTTATCCAAAGTCGGCTGCTTGAGGTCTCTGTTCCTTGTCGAGGAGGTCGTAAAGAACCGGTCCCAACCCAATTCCGGAGGCAAGGGAAGGTCCCACAGATGTCACCGGATTCCGGCAATCAGTGACGAGAATTCTCCGGCGGGACACGGTGGCAGAATGGACCAACGGGTGTTCGACAAATTGGGCAATCGAAGTGAGAGTAAAGCCACATGTCTATGCATGGAGCGTGGAAGTAGTGTTCGCAACGCGGTAGCTTCCTCACTTCTTCCCCTTCTTCAAAACCCGATAAGCAAACTGGGCACTCATAATCCTCCCCACCACCTTCTTTTCCTGCTTCTTTCTTGTACTTGAAGCTTAAAAGCAAGTTCCTTTGGCAGTTCTCAACGTTACTTTCTATGACAACCTCGACCAACCCATTTGGCCTTGCAGTCTGTGATTGCATATGGCGCCCCCTACTTTGTTTCATGACAATACAATTGTAAAGGGCCAATGCTATGACTGCAATTCCCACCAGTACTAGGCCATAATATAAAAAGGGTATGTTGGACTTATCTGGGGAAGAGGGAAAAGGAGGGGGTGACACTGTGAAGGGGGCTTGAAAATCACCCATTTCTGGATTTTGAGGTCAAATAGGCAGGGAAAATTAAGAGAACGAGTTCGAGAATATGTTGTCGACCACTAGACATCAAAGTAAATCCCATCTATTTGCTAGAGGCTGGAATCTGGATGATACAGTTATAGACATTACTTTATTTTTTTTAATCAAATTAAATTAATGTAAAGTAATTAATCAAAATGCCGTGGTGGTTATGTAGTCATTGAAGAAGCGAAAATGATTTTTTTACCCCCCAAAATATCATAAAATATGTCGTGTAATGAAATTTATTCTATTGTTTTGAGAAATGAGAAGACAAGAAATGTAGAAAAAATTATGACTCGGAGATAGTGAACAGAGACGGCTGAGAACGACCAGAAGTCTAGATAAGTCTGCTGTCCCTCTTGCACATTTTTTTATCATTGTCAACTGGTTTGGCAATAGTAATAGTGTAATACTCTACAGTTACTATATAGAACCGGTTGTGTCCATGAAGAAAGCAAAATTGTATATTATACACCATAGAACTGGCTGCGGCTCTACAAGGTTTCCTGCTTGTTATGTCTATTTTAAATAGGGACGTTTTGGTAAATATATGGAAGAGAATTTTCTGCTCTTTCTTTCTTTATTGTTTTTTTCTTTTTGTCTTCAAGCATTGATTTGTGAAAGTGGCCCTTCTTGTGGGAATTTAATATCATGGGCACTCAAGATGTGAAATTATTAAAGACAACAGAAGTGGGCATGTATTTTAATTTTCCATATCATAATATGCTTGGGAAAAATAACAGTTTCTACTTTTCTACATATCAAACTAGATAATTTTGGTGTGCTCTAACCTTATCATAGGGGGACCTCCTTTCATCCTACATCATTATTTATTAGAAAACGTGTGTGAGAATTTTCTTTTCCCAAAAGTTAGGATTCAATTTATAAACAAGTAACAGGATTAAATTTCTCTTCCCTTCGCCTGGGCATTGCAGAGCAGAGCATTTTTGTCGGGCAGAATTTTATGAGAAGGCGCAAGAAAGTGGTAAATTAATTCAACCAATATTGAATATTTTACCTGTAACTGTAAGCCAACATTTTCCCTTTTTTTTTTTTTTTGGGTCGAGCTTTCGACGGTTAAATGTAGGTTTGGTTTATCAAAAGCTCCAAGTAAATTATAAGTTAAATTAACTACTGATGTTTTTTGGACGATGGAAATCAAGTTATAATTAAATTTAAAACATGTCAACATGCCTACTATTTTGGTCATTCTCCTAATTAAATCAAGTTATAATGGCTCGTATAACGAATTTTTCTGGCTAGTACAGGTGCTGGAGCGACCGAGCCCATTGGCACGAAATATGATACTGCAGATACAGCCCAAGATTGAGACCAAATACTTGTAGTCATTATACATTTAAATTTCAGCCCAAAAAAACTCTAGAGGAATTCAGATTATACTTTTGAATTTGATGCAATAGATGGGGATTGGACAAACAAGATAACCTTATCCATCGATTTCCAATGGAGAAGCAGCCACGTCAGACATAAGCAAATATGCCAAAAATTTCCACCTCTCATTCTCCTACCGTTTCCATTGCCGTCTCTCTCAAAAGTGAAAAAACATACGCACCATAACCATTTCCTCACTCTTCAAAGAAGTTTCCCCCGAGTTAGCAATTTGCAAGGGAAGCAGAACCAGGAGAAAGGAATGGCTTCAACTTCAGCAATTTCAATGGCCGTACCACTAACTCACGCCAGCCAGAAGAGAGTGGTGCCTAGCTCTGAGGCATTCCTCAAGGCACCATTGCCTCTGCGGCCTTCAAAAGCTGTGGCAGCGTCAAAACCCAATGGAAGGTTTCAAGTGAGGGCGTCCATGAAAGAGAAAGTTGTGACAGGGTTGACAGCAGCTGCATTGACGGCTTCAATGATGGTTCCGGATGTGGCTGAAGCTGCTGTTACACCTTCCCTCAAGAACTTCTTGCTCAGCATCGTGGCTGGTGGAGTTGTGGCTGCAGCAATTGTTGGTGCCGTGATTGGTGTCGCCAATTTCGATCCCGTCAAGCGAAGCTGAGGCCCTACGGGGATTTCTAGATTTTCTCTCATCATTATATGTATCTGTAATGTTCTTCATTAATGAACTCTGTGTTATGTGTAATAGTAATATCTGACTCTTTGGCCCCACTTGAGCAGAAGCTTTCCAATTCTTACAATGTAATTTCCATTTTGGCATATCATAGAAACATATTGCTTACATGTTACTGCTGCATAGGAATCAAATTTAAAAGTACCCGCATGATAGATAACTTCTTGAAATAAATAATCCTACTAAAGGACGCTTTGAGGATGGCATCTGAAGCATGAAAATCGCGGACAAAAAAAAATTAAATGGAACGGATGAAAGAAGAATTGTGATGAAAAATCAACAACAGAGATGTTGTGGATATATGAGCGTCCGCTGCAAAACGCTCGAATTAAAATATTATAGAACTTTGAGATATGAAGGCATCCACCAATATATGAAACAGAATAGTTAGAACTTGAATTAATAACTAAATCTAGGTTTTGCAACAGATAACATGGTAACTCAAGTACTGATGACCGATTCTATGGTAAATTGTATACTAACAGTAAAATGAAGATGCTGAAACCGAATAACAGTTACTGCCTAGAGCCTGCAAAACTTTGAAACCAAATCAAGCATGTATCTACTCTCCGAAGAATAATTCACCTTATCTGCCTTAATTACTGTAATCTTCACCCTCTGCTCATCACCATACAATTCCTCTTTAATTTTTAGCCTCAAGATAAATTGGTTGAAGAGTCTACTCTTGATTATTCCTCCAAACTTCTCATCATCCTGCTTCTCATACTTCAACAAGTACATCTCCTTTGCTGAGTAACCCAAAATCTCTTCCCCTGATTCCTGGAAAGCAGTAACCCAAGTTATTCCAGAATGATCCAGAATTTGAGCTTGAAGAAGATATCGGTAATCACACTCCTCAAACTCTTGGTTGCATCTATCACATTGCCATCTTGTGTTTCCTGACCTATTCACCTTCTTGTTGCACTGCCGATCTCCAATCATCAGAGGGCAAGCTGTGTAACAAAATGTATCAGTCTTGATGAAAGATATTGTTGCACTCACTGTTATCCAATCTGGCTTATCTGACCGCCCCAGACCTTCATCCTTGATCTGAGAGACGGTTTTTCGTACATCATACTTAGGTCCTCCAGGTATAATGTCCTTCGAAATGGACAGAGATGAAGAATCTTTTCCCACTTGATCAAACCAGTCCCTTAAGCTACGTGCCTCAGAGAAATCTGGGTTTATGAAAAGCTGTGTAGCAGAAATAGTCCCTATAGACTTCCCTGTGAAGTCATTAACCTTCCCAGCTTTGACTGCCAGAATTGGGAAAAACCCAGCATCGACCATCTCATGCAACTTTTGGCCTTCCCTGTTACAAAATTCACCCCAAAGGATTAGCTCAACATTCCTCCCCGAATTGTCCTTTAGATTCAAAATTCTTCTTTGAGTTTCCATTCCATTCTTCCTCAAGATAGGAACTGATGGATACACGGATGTCACAACGGCAATAACATCAAGTATGGAATTATTGTCAACTTTCTCAACATCACTGATAGGCCTAAAGGAAAACTGCTGTTTAGGTATAGAACCATCTTCATCTGGGCAAAGTTCAACAGCTGAAGTCAAATCCAACAGTATTTCCCATTCATTCTTCAAATGGTTGAAGTTCTTCTGCGCAGGTTTCAGGCTACCTTTGGATATCAAGTAAACTCTACCAACTTCAATTGCATCATAGAATCGATCCACAACTGCATTAAAGCTGGTTACCCGTATTTCACCTCCATCAGAATCAAGAAGATCAAATGAGAAGACCTTCCCATCTCCCCGGGCATTATTATAACGGCGCAAATCCCCTTTTGCAGTTACCCTTGCCTTGATGGCCCACCGACCTTGATAAGGATTTAAAGCAGCTATTGGAATAATACAAGGCGGGGCCTCATTTTTCACAATCGCACCATGACTTCTGTAAACCGGAGGTTGAACAGTTGGCCGGAAATTCTGCACATTACAACTTCCACTTTGAGCTGCCTGATGATAATTATTACTCCCGGATGAGTCTTGCTTATTGTTATTAGGTAATGCTCCTTGAGTTGCCAAATCAGATTCCACAAATGACTTTGGATTTCCAATGATCTCGCAATCTGGTATTATAGTTTCCAAATTGAGCACCACAACAATCCTGTACAAAGAGCACAGGGTCTTACCCCACACCAAGGCCAACCTTACCGTGACAAGCAGTTAAAGCATATAAATTAATTTTATAGGAAAATTCTAATGTCGAAAAGCTAGGTTCCTTCCGTAACATGTTTTTGACTCCAGCATCCACACAAACACTTAAACAACCAGTGATAAGGTTTTGTCAATCTATACCGAGGTTGAATTTTTTACTTCTCCCAAAACCAGGTAGATGTTATTAGTATCTGAAGTCCAACCAGAATAAAATTCCGATTCCGGAGAAATTAAACTTCAAATATAATATGACATATTATATATAATCATAATTGCAGTAATCGAATATGAAATTAAGCGTAAGAAGGAGACTAACTTGCGATTCTGAATAGGACTGCAAATGTAGTCGATCAGCTGAACAACGGAACCTTTCTTGACTTGACCGGTTCGGACTCGGTCGTTGAGCTGAGTCGCGAGCATGGCTTGCTGAGAGGAAACGGCGTCGGAAAGCAAAATGCGGTACCTCTCTTGCTGCATACTGTTTCGAATCAACTTGATATCAAGAACCTGCAACAGCGGCTTCGAGTTCATGTCGCCGGCCACTATCGCCGGGATCGCATTCGGCGTTAAATTCACCGACATATTCCTTTCTGAAACGAAAAGAGAGAGAGAAAGAGATTTTGGAGGGAGCAAAGGAGAGAAATCAGACTCTGCGATGTGGCTTTCGAAATGAAATGTAACGACATAACAAACCGACGTTATAAGGCCTACAACTTTTTGGGCCGGACCGGGCCTAACTACAAATTCCGATACCCTCATAGTGAGTTACGAGAGGAAAGAAAATAATGAACAAAAACAAAAGAGAATAAATAAAATAAATTGTTGGCATTTCTTGTACAACAGTTGGTATATCATTACAACTCTGATTTGGAAAATTGCTAAACTGGATGTGACTCTATTAGAAATTAAATTGATAAAATATGGAATTGTAACTGTTGATTAGAATTAATAGTTACATATATGATAAAATATGTGTATATATCAAGAATTATTATATCTTATTCCTTTATTTTATTTTATTTTTTCACTTAAAAAATTCAACTTGTTCTATTGCTGTATAGAGTAGGCTATCCTCTTTAAAAGAGTCGAAGTTGAATAGATCGTCAAGTTTGTTAGTTTTTAAAGGTGTTTATGCCTTTGATCTAAATAACTCCATGTTTCTATTCATTTTTTACAAATAATTTATTATTAAATCATCAATTATTTTTCAAAATTTTCTTTGATTTCTTGGATTTAATAATGATCTGTGTCTTACTATTTCACAATTTTTGTGGAATGTTTTTTTTTTCTATTTATCTTTAACGAAATTAGTAAGAATCGTATATTAAAATTAATAAGGGATGGAGAAAAAAAATTACATTTAAAATATTAATTCTGAGATTAAGTTAAATGATATTACATATGGATAAAATTGATGTGTTGTAATGTTTTTTAAATATATTAAAATTAATAAATTTTAATTACTTTATATATCTATGTAGTTTATTTAAGTATGTCTTCTTGAAAAGATCTACAGGAATATTAATTAGCAAAATTTGTTTACATCAAACTAAATGAAATGCAATTTTTGAAGGGAGGATAACTTTTTTTAGATTACGAAAATGATACTTTTTACAATAATAAATAGATGATTAATTCACTAATTTAATGTTAATTTATTATTTTATATATTTTGTTTTTAAAATATTAAATTAAAATATATTTATTTAAAAATTTTCCTTCCTTCTCTTTGTTTTTTCTCAAATACTTTCTTCTCAAACTACTTCAAAATGATTTGGTTTTACTTGTTGAAGTTTACTAGGTCCGGAGTTATTACTGCTGTATTTCGTAAGGCATAGATCTCTCTAGCACCTTGTTGGGAAGAGAAAAATCATGTTTGTTTGCAATTTTTAAAAACTTAATTTTTTTTAGTTTTTAAAAAGAAAAAACTCTTTTAAAAATTGCAAACAAACATGCTCTAATTTTTTTTCTAAAAAAATCAGAATTAAAATATACTCCTTAAACATATAAAACAGTAAAAATAAAGGAAAAAAAACAATTCAATTATTTAGACAAGGAGAAGAATAAAATAAATAAATAAATAACTTTCATATAAAGACCTTGTCACCCTTTATGAGAAGCTGATTTAAGAGATTTATAATGGCTGATATAATATATTTTTGTACACATAATACATTTGATACAGAAAAACGTTCTTATTATTTAATAAAATTATTTTTTATCATTAAAATATCAATACTTTTACTTTTTATTTCAATTTCTTAAGCAATGATTTAAGAATACTCTTAATAAAATCACTTGTTATAATCAATTCTTACTGACTATTACTTTTGATTAACCGCAATATTTTATCCAAAATCACAATCCCATCCACTCCATTGATATATTAATGGTTCAAACGAATGAAGAACAACGTCCTAATAATTGGGGTGCTGGTCCGTATGTATTGATTGGACCTACTATTTTGGTCTCGCTTGGGGGATCTTCTATCTCTGTTCTTATTGTACAGACAAAGAAGATGATTTTTTATTTTTTTTTCTGTTTATGTAAAAACTAAATATAATTTTTTGTATCAATATATTTTATTTATTTGAATTATTTATACTATTTGTATAAGAGTTAAAAATATTAATAAATGATCAATTAATAAGTTTAATAATTATTTATAATAAAATAACTTTTTTTTTCCTTTAAACGATAAATAGGAGCAATACAACAGTTGAGGCACGTTGGGGTTTTTATTTCATGTATACTATATTTTTATATACAAATCATACATATACTGACATGAATGTATTCATGGGTCCGTCATTATCGAGTGGCATGAAGCTCTCAAAACTCAAAAGTGAAGATCATTTATTGATACTGGTGAAACCGTTCAATAGAAGGAGCATACGAGTTTGGACTGTTATTTCTCGTTATAATTAAAGATCTCACCAACCAAGAGAATAAAATAGGAGTTGGGACTGTTATTTCTCGTTATAGCTAAAGGTATCGCTAATCCAGAAAATATTAATTTATTAATCATTCCAAATTACTGAAACCATCAAACTAATGACAATTTAACTTGGTACAGATTGAAACTTTTAAGAATTACTGTTAAGGATTTGAAGGTTTAAGCAAGCCTTAACATGCTATCGGACACACGACAAGATAATGATGTAATGTATGTTTTTTCTATTAAGAAAGAGTCTGATATACATTGGCCTACAAGTAATTAAATATTATTTGTGAGAATTCATGTTAACAAAAAAAAAAAAAACTAAACATGGTCGTACTTTTGTTGAAGGGAAAATAAAACTAGAGATGAGTTTCGTTACCTGTTGGCAGGTGAAACTTCAATGAGACATGATCTTTGTACCAAACCATCCAATATAGAATCACTGAACGCAACTTTGCAACGTTTACGGGTCACCTAACATGAGTGATGTCAACATTGTAAAGTTGATTGATATTCTTAAAGTATGCAATTTTCAAAAGTGTGTATGAGTGTCTTTCTGAAGCCTCAACTCAAAGTAGTTTTATAAAAAGGCATGAGAGAGAGAGAGAGAGAGAGAGAGAGAGAGAGAGTAAAAGGATGATATATTAAAAATTATCGTCAAATTATTATAAAGTGTCATTAGGCCATAATTAAACATTTCCGGCATGGGGCGTGGATTATTATAATTGGATTGCTGTAATTGGGTCCAACCAATGATGTAGATATCTATAAGTTCCATTATTATAAAAAAATAGCTTTCATTGGGCGAACTAGAGTTGAGCTCCTTTCCAACCTATTTGCTGGAAATGCAAGGAACAAAGGGAAAGAAAAGCAAAAGTAGATTCCCATCGCACATGTTATGTACTACACAATGTCTATTTTGTCTTGGCTTGGTTAGGGACCAAACCATTTTTTATGTGTGATTTTCTAGCCCATGATTATTTCCTCAAACGTAGCATACTTATGTATTTGACACTGCTCCCTACGAGTACTAGGGATTTTTTCTTTTGTTGGAATAGATTTGGGTTAATATAGGGGTTTTTATCCGGTTGATAATTCTTAACGAATTTGAATCACCCAATGCATTATTATAGTAGTCTCCCTCATTTGGTCATGAAATGAGTCATCGAAACCATACTTTGCGATATGAATTCCACATCATTCATGAACCTATGTAAGAAAGTAACACTTGCTGTCAAATTATCTACAGACTTTGTTTCTATAAGGTCACATTCTATTTTACACTCACTTGAGAGTAACTGAAGCACCTTGTACATGAAAGCTTTATAATTCTATTTCACTATTGTATGAGTAGTAGTGAATTAATAAGTGACAGTCCAAAAAAGGGCGCGGTCATGGACAAATGATGGCGTAACAATTATAGCTAGATCCGAGTGAGTTAATTATGAATGAGAGTATTGACAAAGGGATCGATCTACCCAGGAGGAAAAGGTCCACTCCTTCAATGTGCAAAATCTATACTAGAAACAGGCCATCGTCAGCAATCACTCATGTGGGCCTATCTTCTAAGATCAGGAAATTAGGCTGCCACGAATTGGGTCCACAAATAAAGACATCTGCGCAATCAGAGAGTGAGGGGGAGGGGGAGAGAGAGATAGAGAGATACATACCAAGGAATTATCAAGTATCAAATAGAAGGTTGTCATATAGGACATCCATAAGAGAATAAAAAGTAAGGGGGGAAATTGGAAAGTAAAAAATAAAGAACCTGAGTAGGAAGGGATAAGCATGGAGAAGTTCACTTCCATCCCAAAAGAGAACCTTTGGGTCCCTTGTCATGTTGTTGGGGGTCACTATTTACACATATCTGCCTCTCGATACTGTAGGTGCTTTGTTTTAAGCTGATATAGAATACTTTTATTTATTTCCCAGCTTATACCAGCCATTAGATGTAAAAATTTAAAAAATAAAAAAATAGTCAAAAGCTCATCATCTCTTATCTGAGATTCTGTTCTTGTGGTGGTGTGTAATTGGGAACCAAAAAGATATTATCTATATTCTAAAGCAGCTTTCTTCCATCTGTTTCAGAGCATCTTCACACATATGTATGCATTTTTCAGTTCTCCGTTGTCATTCCCACAGGGAATGGGAACACATGAACAGAAAAACCAGGAATAGTTTTCTTGGTAAGGAAACTCTGGCTACATGGGCATAGGCCTAAAACAGAATCTGCAACCCCTTCTCGCTTTCAGTTCTTAGGTAAAGTAAGAGCAAGGAACAACATTTTGGTTGAAGTTAAAAGAGGGAATAAAGGTGTTATGACGAGTTCCCATCAAAAACTAGATAAGAGATAGTTCACATGAAAAAGAATGACAGGAAAAAAATTATGAAGACCCCTTTAGCCCCTTTTGACAAGCAGAAACTCAGAAAAGTTTATCAAAGCTAAAAGCCCTTATCTCTTGCAAGTTGCAACACCTCATCATATCATAGAAAAAACATAAACAAGAAAGGCCCATCTCATTATAATCCATCACATGTTCAAATAGGAAAGAAAAGGCATTCTCATTTACCTTTTCAAAGACGGCAGCATGATTAAATTAGTCACATAATCATGTTCTATTTCTATTAGATCCACAGTTACAAGGTTATCATGAGAGGAATTCTGGAAAATCATTTCTTTTTATTTGAAATGTAAGCAGTAAGTGATGAGCTAAAGAAGGTTCTGTAATACAAGAGAGCTTCGGCTACAGAACCTAATCTTGTTCTACCCTTCAGCACAATTGTGATGTCGTGCATCTCCACCAAACAAAAAGAAAGAAAAAGGAGAAAATAAAAGAGAAAAAAATAATAAAAAAAGCTCTCTAAGCTGGCCTGTGTCGCTTGTGACCAGCTTTTCCATCGGATTTCACAGCACCACTGGAATCTCCTTCGGAAGAAACTTCCATAGATTTGGTGAAGGAACTTGAAAGATCCGCATAAAGGTCAACCACTCTTCTGATGTTGTTGTTGAGCTCCCTAATAAGACCAACGTTTCTGCTGAGGTTGTCAGGGACCTTGGACTCATGATTCTGGTTTATCTCATTGATGAGTACCCTGTTCTGATCCAAGATGTGCTGCACTTGAACAAAGCTTTTCTGAAATGTCTGCAAGATCTTGCTATCAATCTGGGTACCGTTGCCTAGACCAGAGAATGTGTCACCCTCCATTTTATTTATTTATTTTGGAGTCAAAAGATTGATCAAGTCAGAATCAGCCCTGCATCATGGGTGAAAAGAAGATAGATGGATGAGAGGAAAGAACAAAAGATGTGAAGTATTGAAAGCGTTCAAAGATATTTTTTTATTTTATCCATAATCATATCCTCCTATGTGTACCTGCCTGCACTAACCTAAACAGAGAGACAAAACATAAGCAGTTTTGGAATTGTTTAAGGCATTGAGCAGATGAGACAAGCTCTGTAGTAGAAATCATGACCCCCATGAGTTCCTTTTTCCAGAGGAATCAGATTATAAACTTGAATTATTATTATTATTATTATAGTTATAGTAATTATTATTATTACTATTGCTATTATTATTATTATTATTCTAGATGGTATATTTATAATTTTTTTAAAATGATGAGATGGGAAAAAGCAGATCCCATTTCCATAAAAGGAACCTTTTTTAATGTACTCAGGAAATACCTACCTAAAGCACAGAGTTCCAAAGAAGTATCAACAAAACAGAAAAAAAAAAAAAAAACAGTCAATGATGCAGAAGAGATTATGTTAGGAAGGTACTGCAGCAGAGACAGTATCATTAACCCTTTTCAAGCAAAATTACCCAAAAAATAAAATTGTAACCATCCAAACGTTCAACACACACGTTGAAGAAAACCAAAAAACCCATTTAATAATCTAGAATTGGCATTACTTAAAATTCAGGAAAATCCGAAATAACGTGTTGATATCAAAAATAAAAATGTTGGAACCGTACTTGGAAAACTTGCAGCAGCATAAATTCCTTTCAGTAGAAAACAGAAATTGGTCAAATAAAAACAAAAGAACCCATTTGAGTTTGTCGAATCCAACGCATCTCAAAACCCACTAAATTGCAATTGCAGAGATCTCCTGCGAATATTTTAGTGGACGTGTGAGAAGGAGGAGGAGGCAAAAGAAGGAAAAACAGTCGTGAATGAGAGAAAAATAAATAAAGGAGCTGACATAACCAATGTCTGAGTGAAGCGGAGATCAAGAAAATCATCAGAAAATATTGGAGGAAACTTGAGATAGAAACAAAGACTAGAGAACAAAATTCACATTTTATCAAACTATACCATGTTTATTTATTTATTTATTTTGCATAAAAAATAAATTAAATTAATGATTCAGAAGGTTTAGTAATTATATATAATATAGTCAGAATAAAAAACCGTACCTTGAAAATCTGGAACATTATGCTGAAGGAGAAAAGACAGAGATTGAAAGAGGAAGATGAGAGATTTCCGAGGAGCAGCGAGTAATAAAGATCGGCGATTGAATCGAATCTGCGGAGCAAAGGGTCTGTCCTATGAATACAGAGAGAGAAAGAAAGAGAGAGAAAGAGAGAGAACAGAGAATATGTAGATTTGACAGTCACGCTCGGACCCCTTTGTGTCTTAATATTTAGCACTATTCTATAATGAATATCCACCTGTTTTTTCCTTTTTTTAAATTTTGGATACGCACTCACTCTGACGGAGAGCGAGCATTTCATTCAATATTTTCAATTTTATTTATAAATTATGAATATCTTTTCCCTTTTTATTACAGTAATATTATAAAAAAGCGTGAAATTTTTCATTCGTGCTCATAATGCATAATGGTTGGGATTTAATTTCGCTTTCATTCATTAATTTTGAAATTTACTTACTTTGTTTTTTTATGGTAATTTTAGTGAACTTTATGTTATATTTTAAGAGTGTGTAAAAATGTATTGCTTTTTATATGTAAAGATTGGAATTCAACATAAATTCTATTATTCATTGTTTTAATTATGCCGTTTATGTGTCGCAATTTATTAAGTATAGATAAAAGTTTCTCTTTTCATTTTATTTTATTTTAAGAAAAGAATCTGCACGTTTAATTATTTTTCATTTGTCATTTTTTACTTTTTAGATAAGAAGTATCAGGAAAAAAGTCTTCCTCCTACGGAAGAAACAATCAGGTGGATATTTTTTTTTCTCATGCCACGTGGCTCGCTGGTGATGTTAGGATTTCCATGATGAAAGGGCCCTACTTTTGCCAGCAAACCATGTACCAATTCTTTCGTTAATTTTGAGAATCAAACATATTATGATGGCGGACGGCAGCAGTTCAAAAACTTGGGTCGGCCCTTTTTTTTTTTTAAACCATTAGCCTCTGATTTAAAGAATTAAAATGAGATTTACAATTAAAAAGTATAAGAGATATTATTCTTCTAATGATTAAATAGATAGAAATATAGAAGGTAAGCTCATAAAGAAATGAGATTTACAATTAAAAAAATTCCTCTAACAGGAATGAAATGCAGTGTATTAAAATTTATAATAAAATATATTATAGTTTTGTTTGTGTAACTAATATTTTAAAATATTTATTAGCATATGTCAAACTAGTATACTGAATTATGAACTGTGATTAACTGAAATGACGCCTAACAGTGCCTTACCTATTGGCTAATAGTGTGCTGTGTAGCACACTATAAGAACAAATCTTCAGAATGGTGAACACAAATTCTCTATGATTTAGATAATTATTATTTAAATATAAAATTATTTAATATATATTTACTGTGTTTTTAATATAATTTGTAATCCAAATTTTCTGTCTTAACTAGTATACCTATTTAATAAGACCCTACTTAAATAAATCCAACGCATAACACACCTAATTAACCATGCCTTCAGAAAATTTGACAATTCATGTTCACTCTTTAGTAGTAGTAATAATAATAGTTGCAAACATGATTGCTTATATCTTATTTTATGCATGTAAATATACTTAATCTTTTATTAACCACCCCTTATCAATTAAAAATATAATAGTTGTTTTGATAATTTTGCTACAGTATACAAATATAATATATAATATATTACACTCTTTTAATATAAAAATATATGTTAATATTTTTTAAGTAATAAATATACATATTATACTTAAATACCTTACCCAACAATCGTTCCTAATGAATACTACTAAATTAGTAAAAGTATGTTTTTAATATATTATGTACTTTTAAATAAATATTAAAAATTCTTTAATATTTAAATTAATTAATTTTTAATATATATTCAATAGTGTACAATAAAAAACAATTAATAATAATTTTTATTGAAAATAAAATATTTAAGGTTATTGAAGTATTAAATTTATGTTTAAAATATTATACATAAAATTTTATTACATGTTTTGAACGAATGATACTACACATATATAATAAACAAGTCAAGTTTTCTTTTACTTTTTATACTTACATGTTTTTTTAATTACTAGAAATTTATTATTATATTTTCATATTTTAAAAATAATAACTGTATTTTTTAATATTTATTTTCTATAATTATTAATATTTGTTTTGATGGTAAGTGTCGGATCATTTTCCTTCCTAGAAAATAAGTTACATTTGCAAATTTCCTTTGACGTGTTCGAGTAAGTCTAAAAGTAGTACCACCATAATAAATGCTGATAGCAGTAATGATTTACGTCTTATTTTTAAATCTTAAATTATTATTATTCTAAAATACACAAAATATTATATTTTTAGTATTCTTTTTCTTAATTTAAAAAATTAATTAATTAACTATTAAAATAATTATAAAATTATTCACAATTTATTTTATCATAATAATTAATAATTTTATTTACCAATACTACATGATATATCCCTGGTATGAGATGAAGAAAACATTGCATGATTTGCAAAGGTTTTTGTATTGCTAATCAGTATTTCTTAAACAAATAATACAGCAAAAGTGTTGTATTAAAAATGTATTTTAAAAAGTGTATTATTAATTTTGTCTTGAAATTATTGATTTGTGTGGTGGGCGTGGCGACGGAGATGTGAGCATTAATTGGATACTTTATGACTAACTTGTCTATAATAATTGGCATAAAAAAAACCGTGTCTATAATAATTGGATGGATACCGTATAAATTGTACGAGAAGGGAGGGTGTGGATGAGGATAGCAGAAATCGAAACGGGGTTGGGAATTGAGTCAACAGGAACGTGATTCTCCCTACTACAAAACGGCAACGTCTGGCAAATGAGGTTTTTGTGTTTATTTATTTTTGGTTTTAAATAAGTTTGGGTATAATTAATAAAAAATAGAAATGAAGAGGTACAAGGAAATCTTGGGGTACAACTGTTTGGAGCGAATGAGAGAGGAACACGTGTGCTGAAGAGTGATTGATTGGGTGTGAGATTAATAATGTGAAAGAAGGTGGGTCCCAGAACGAGAAGTGTGTCATGCTCACACCCATTGTGCTAACGGGACTTCTCGTACCCGGAGAGGGACTGGACACGCTCCCCGACACTCACGCCTTTGCCCCTGCACGCTACTTTTGCCTTCACCAACCAACACCATGCTCTTCGGTACCAAGTCATAATGCCTCTGGTAAAAATGGTGAAATAATCAATCATTTTTAAGGTATGTCAAGAGATAAATAATACAAATTTTTTTTATAATTGTTTTTATTAAATTTTATATTTTTTATATATTAATGTTATTAAATATTACAAATTTTTATAAACTAAATATATGCATGTAGATAAGGGAGGAAACTAGAATATGGCTACAAAACCATGTGGGTATGAAGGCTCAACTCCCACTCTCCAATTTTTAATATAAAATAATAATAAACAAAATTAATGCAAAAAAGCTGTACAATATTTAGTTTGTAAAAAAAATTATACAATCAGTACTAAAATAATTCATATTTACAATTATAAAGCCAACTAAACTATTGATTTTATTGTTAATGCTGTATATGTTTGTTAAATTAGTTCCTAAACTACAAATATAGTGTTTTGATTGAAAATAGGAGACCATTCATCAAATTAGTAAATGTCATTATAATTTATTTATGAATTGAATTTTGATATATTACTAGTGTGAAAAAAATATAAATTACATTTTTCTCTCTTAAAAGTTGTAAATTACATTACTTATTTTTTAGTTTAAAACTTTATAATGTTTGTCCTTAAATTTTAAAATGTATAAAAATTTAATATATTTTAAAAATTTTATTAAAATATCATTAAAAAATAGTCTAACTTAAATTATTTTTTACTTATAATTTAATTATGTTTTTATGACCTAATTTCTCTTTCTTTGTCTTTTTTTTTAAGTGTGCCCCGAATCTTGTAAACTATTTAATTATTAATATGAATAGTTGGATTGTTATTTGAAGGTGTATTTGATGTATATAATGATGTGACATATATGTGTATATATGTGATAATGTGAATGTATTGAGGATGTTTGGTTTGTAATTAGATATGTTTTGACTGATTGAGAAATAAGTTAAGTGTGTTGCAAGGGTGTTCTTGCTGTAGCGAGAAGACCCTGTGCGAGAGGATTGCATTTGTTGAATTCTCGCTGTAACGAAATGGTCTTGTTGTAACGAGATTATGCAGAAGTTAGAATACAGATTCGTCTGAGATTTTTACTGCAGTGACGAGAGGTATTGCTGTAGCGAGAGTGTCACAACTCTTAGGGTATTTAAGGGGTTTATGATTCAATAAACTCATTTTTTGCTCTTTCGATTCTCTTGATTCTCAATCTTATTTCACCAATTAAACCGTCTCTAAAGTCGTTTGGGTACATGATTGAAAGTTGTGGTTGTGTTTTTGACGTTTAGAGGTAAGTTTTATGAACTAGAGTTTGTGTTTTTCGTTATTTCTCCTATCTCCTTGGTTACTCATGGAAATTTTTATGTGTTTACGACGAAAATTTGTGTAGGGAACACTTCCATTATTGATTTGTGTTTTGGGTCTTCATCAAAGGTAACAAGGGACTCTACCTTGTCTCATTGTACTTAGAATTCGTTTATTGTGTTATGTATTGTAATGTGATTAGGATCAAACGTAGGATGATGTGTATTTGATAAGAATGGTTTGGTTGCGATTGGATTTTGATAGAAATTTTGCATGAAACTTAGTGTGTTTGGTATTAAGAAATGTGTGTGATGAATAATGGATGATGTGTGTGATGAAGTGATTTGATTATAATGTGTTTTTTGATGAAAATTTGATGTTTGAGTGTAATGTGATTGAATGTGGGCATATGTGTCATGTGTGAAAGTGAATATCATAATGCAATTGAGAATGTGGGTGAATGTATGTATAGACATGCAATTAATTGATGTTGAACAATGTGAAGTGATTGAAAATACGTGTGAATGGCCTGATGGTTGTGTTTGAATATGTTGAAAAACTACGAATGGTTCAGCGATACACTGAGGTGCAGAAGATAAGGGTAGTAGAAATACTTTGAGAAAGAGAGGATGGTGGTGACACCAACAATGAGTGTGGGTGTATCACAGGTCACACACTCTCCTCCTAGATTGACCTCTAACTAACATCTTTGCTTTAAAACCCAATACCGCACACGTTGTATCTGTAGAGCGAGGACTATCTGACGACCATCCATGGTATGAAACTAAGTAAGTCTTTGAGGTTGAGGGTATCAAGAAACTGTGATCACAGTGTCAAAATAAGTGTGACTAACGTGCGATGAACACATGTGTGTGTAAAATGATTAAAGGTACAATGAGCGTACCTTTATATTATAGGATGTATAAACATGCGTATAGATTGAATTGGAGTAAACTATATTATTTTATGCCTGCTTGGTGATGATTTGAATAATGTTAGAAAGGTGTGTAATATGTGAGGTGAGTCTTTTTGCTTATGTGTGATGGTGTAGAGTACTCACCTTTACATTTATTTTTTAAATGACTAAAGCTATTAGTAACAGACTTAGTAAAATGAATAAATAAAACTGCTATAGGATTTATAATTTTTTTTTAAAAAAATTGTGATATATTGATAGGTATTGTAGCATTGATTTGATTCAAATTTGTAATATATTTTTATTTTAAAATATTTTAATGAATAATGTCAAACAAGTGTTTAATTAAAATAAAGTAAGTTTTTAGAAAATTATAATATATAAATTTAAAATATAAAAGAGGATAATGCAATATATATGCATTAAAAAATATAATTTACTCAAATTTTATATTATCAACCAAATAAAACATTCAGTAGCAATGTTTTTATATTAATTGTTATATAAATTATATAATTGATGTATTTAAATTAATTTTTTAATATCGTTAAGGAAAGTATTTACATGACCTTGTGACTAGGTAAGTGGTTTGTTGATGATATTGAAATGTCGTTTAAAACTTATTTGACTTACTGATTCGACCCATTGATACCAATAAATAAGCACCTTAATATGATAAACCATAACGTATCAATTAGCATGTCAAGAGAATATTCAGACAATAAACATTACAAACAAATCGCATAGACATTTTTTTTCATAGCAATAACAATTAAAATCATGACAATAGAGACTAATATAAAAAAGACATTATTACACATTAAGTTTAAATATGAAAATTTAAAAAAAAATTAAATACACAAGATACTGACAAATTTGATAATTTATTCCCCACTGAAATTGGCATGACGCTTCCATCCATATTTAATTGATCTGACATTTATTACCAAAACTGAAAAATATTATAATTGTATTTTATAAAATAAAAAAATAAAAAATTCAATTTTTTAAAATATCAATTCTTAAAATTAAGATTAAACCTCTGTAAATATATTTTTATTATAAAAAGTACACATGTTCATTATATCAAAATTATAGAAATACAATAAATATTGATTTAAAAAATTATTATTATTAATTGTTTATCTTTGAGTCCAAATCGAGGTTAACATTTTTTAAATATTACTAATGTATTTTTATAATTTTAGTGTATATTAATATCAACATTGTTAAAATATAATTTAAAATATATTGGAAAGAATCAATAATTATTAAAATGTTAAAAAGTTAAACACAATTAGCTAAGCGTTATTGTTACTATTTATTAATTAGAATTAGAACTATATGTCATTAATTTGTAATAACACTGAATAAAAATGTTTTACTAAAATAAAATAAAATATAATTAATAAATAATACCACTAGTAACTAAAAACAACACTTAAATTATGTGGTTACAAAATATGGTTCTTTGCATCACTATTCACCACCACTGAGTCGAGATGCATAGCTGTTGCCATGAGTATATTTAGGTTCCCAATGATTTCAATGATTATTTCTAATAATCAATAGTATTAGATTTCTCAATGGGAGACACTTCCAAAATTCATTACATAACCTTCAGTTCCCACTAGCTAACCATTTTCTGGATTTCATAAAACTAATGGAGACTTCACCACGCACGTTCATCGAATCACACTTTAATTACAAAGGAAAAAATTAATAGTATTTTATTTGAAATATATATTGTCCTTTTTTTTTTATAACATTTACCGGCAAAGAACGACACATTCAAACTCAAACCATCCAAACATATTTTCAAAAGATAACTTATAATCTCACAACATAAACATACAATAGCTTTTATACTTTTTTTTTTTACTTTTATCTTCCTGTGCCAGATTAGTTTGTTTTATCACACAATTTTTTCTCTCTTATCGTATGAATTATTATATACATGTAACAATTTAAATTAAAAAATGAATGGATAATTAAACTTTAAACTTATTGTCATGTTTGGGGTCAACTTTCTAGAATTTATCATCTTAAAATTCTAAAAAGAAAAATCTAATACATATTAAACAAAATTGGTTTAAACAATATAACTGTTTAATCGTTTACTCTTTAAATGAAATCCAGTGGTGGATATTATTGGAAGCATCTTAAGACGGAAGTGGCATTCATTAGTTTATACCCTTGGAAGGGGTGGAAACAGAACGTTGGGCATAGAATAGAGGATGTCACTGGTGGAGCACGTGGTGCTGATGAAGGTGAAAGACGACGTCTCACCATCGGAGAGGGATGGCATGGTGGAGCGAATCAATTCCCTAGTCTCCCTCAAACAACTCCTTCACCTCACCTTCGGTCCACTATTGCGCATCCGATCCTACCCCTCTCCCTCCTTCGCTTTCACTCACATCCTCCACACCCGTTTCAATTCCACAGATGACCTCCACGCCTACGCGGTGGACCCCACCCACGTGGCAGTCATCAAGGTCAACACACCCTTCATCGATGACATCATGGCCCTTGATTGGCTCGCCGATCACCTCCACGCTCCCGCCGCCGTTCCCGGTTCCGCCCTGCGTGTCACCTTCTTCAAGTTGAAGGAGGGTCTCGGAGATCCCGTCAAACATGAGGTTTTGGGAGCTATAAGGGCAATTCAACGTGAGTTCAAACACCCAACTCAACTCACCTGCGGGGAGAATTTCTCTCCCGGGAGAGCCAAAGGCTTCTCCCTTGCTTCCCTTGCTGTTTTTCCTGGATTAGCCCAATTGGAGGCTGCGGATTCTGATCACGAATTAGGCAACTATCAGAAGAATCATACCATCAAAGACAATCTCGACACTGTAATGCTCCTTGATTATTTGGTACCATCTTCCCCTAAACATTAGTCTGCTTCATATTAGGTCATCTTTTAGTATTCTGATGCTACTAAATCAATCAATTAAAACTACTCAGACAATTCGAAGTGGTGATATTTTCATTTTCATGATTTTCTTTCGGCCAATTTTGAGCAAATATTCTATTTGGTGTTTTTTTTTTTTTTTTTTTTGTCATCGATGTTTTAGCTACCTTCGATAAACCATTTTTCGTTTACGACAACACTAGTTTGTCTTTATGATCAACATGGGCCGAGGCAGGAGCCCATTGACGTTAACGTATAGGTCTCTTCAATGATTTATTACTCTCCCTTGGGTCATTCAGCCCAGACATATTAAATGGGCCTCAGGACCAATGTACGCCAACCAGATAATTCATTTTGAGAAATAAATAAGTAAAAAAAGACGAAAGCATCAACTAGATTCGATTCAAGGCACAGGATCCCCTACGATTGGTGCATAGCGTGCGATGCTGTGTCTGAGAACGCAGGTGTCATCTCCTTTTTCTCTGACTCTCTCGGCTTGCAAACAGATCCGTCAGGTAAAGGCGTTATCCTCTAGATCTTCGATCAAGATGACGTCAAGTCAAACCGTGGAGCACATTGTGCTGTTCAAGGTGAAAGAGGAGACGGAGGAGTCAAAGGTGAGTGCGATGATGAACGGATTGAGCTCCCTGGTGTCGTTGGAGCAAGTTGTCCACCTAAGCGTGGGTCCACTCCTACGCAACCGATCCTCCTCCTTAACCTTCACTCACATGCTCCACAGTCGCTACAAGTCCAAAGAGGATCTCGAAGCCTATTCCGCGCACCCTAGCCACGTCAGCGTCGTCAAGGGACACGTGCTCCCCATCATCGACGACATCATGGCCGTCGATTGGATCGCCCACGACCTTCGTGGTGATCTCGTTCCGCCCCAGGGTTCGGCGATTCGAGTGAGTTTCTTGAAATTGAAAGAGAACGCGGTTAGGGATGAGGTGCTAGGTGTTGTTAGAGGGATTCCCCAGAGTTTCAAGCAAATTAGTCAGCTGAGTTGCGGGGATAATTTCTCGCCGGCGAGGGCTAAAGGTTTCTCGATTGCTTCCCTCGCGGTTTTTCCGGAACCCAGCGAGTTGGAAGCGGTGGATTTGAACGAGGAGTTGGTGAACCATCAGAAGGATAAGGTTAGGGATCACATCGAGAGTGTGGTCGTAGTTGATTATGTGGTGCCGCCGCCTCCTCCTCAGTCTGCAAGCCTTTGACGAGGTTATTGCTATTTGCTATGCTCCCCCTTTGTAACTTTTCGATCAATGATTTTGCTTTGTTTAACTAATAAAATAAGCCTTCAATGCTCTGTTAGGATGCAATGTGGAACATTCAGTTTTCAAATTATAACTTCTGATTGGTGTTGGTGTCCTTTATTTTTCTCTCTTCTAGTTTCCTCATTGCCTGATATTCACGACATTGCGAAAAAGTGTTGAAGAGCCCAAAAACCACTAGCTGCATAGCTTCAATTAATGACTAATAAGTGTTGATGACAGTTATTCATTCAAGTTGTCACATTGTTTTAGACTTTAGTTTATTTATTCGGTCTTTTGTGGCTGTTACATCTGGCGCTTTAGCTATTTTTAATGACTAAACTGGTGGATTCAACCTAAAGCCGCTGTGGCCTATCATCATAGTTATTTGATTTGATTTGATTAGCTAATCAAACAGAAGGAGCTAGTCATCCTAGACATCGAAATGAACAACACGAACCTTAAGAGTGTCTAATAATAACTTCTACTTTTAATTTATTGCTTGAGTCTTGAGTTGTAAGTTAATATCCAGAATGTCTAATTCCTTCTCTCATTCTTTATTCATCAGGCATATTCTCTCTTTACCAATACTTATCCCAATTCATTTTTAAACGTGCTCCGCAAGGGCAATCGTGAAATCCACACATAGCCTAAAACTCATTCATTCCTCCACTAAAGGAAGCCTAACATGTCCACAGCAAGCATGTTGGGCGTGTGGACACGACAGGCTCCAGACGTGGTATTTATCAAGCACTGGTATTTCAAGGTTGCACTTGCAGAGCATGTTTAAGGGAAATTGGAATAAGTACTGGTAGAAAGTGAATATGCCTGATCAATGAACAATGAGAGAAGGAATAATCATGCTTGGGTGAATGATGAAGAGAATAAAAAACGTGTTGTTCTGTGGGGGGGGGGGGGAGGTAAGCGTATGACTGGCATTGGCTCTTAGAAGCTTGTCACACCCGCACTTGCTTTGGGTGCTTTGTTTGTTTCTCTCTATCGCCTATTAGTGGCTTGGTCCTCACAATATGCATGTATTCTCGGTGAGCCTTTACAATAGCTTAGTATCATACTGAGGCCAGCTTGACCCTTGTCGACCTCGCTCTACTCTAGGTGAAGATCTAGTAGTAAATGCCCTCACGTTCCCCACTATAAAAATGTTAGATAACAGGCTCATGATTTTTGTTGTTGTATCCATTTGCCTGGTGTTTTCGTTACCCAAAAGCTTGTCATCGTAGTATCTTAACCAGATTACCTTAATAAATTTCTGGTATCTGATGAACTTGATGCTTGCCATATTTCAAGTCCTTATACCGAGGGACTGTACCTGATATATATATTTGCTTTAACTTTTTTTGTTTTTTTTTCATTTGTTAAGCTCGAAGCTGTAAACCACCCATGCTATTTTTCTTATCTTTTTCTGCTGAGATGAATGTTATTCGAGTTTCAACTGTTAAGTCTTCTAGCTAGCTGTGCCGACGAGCCTTTGCTATAAAGTACAATAAAATTAATAATATAAAGGGCACTCTTTTTCATTTTTAGGTTTGAAGCAAATTAAAGCAATGCTTTCATTTTGATTTTATCCCGGAGTCATTGTAAACGAATTTTATATATCTGGGGCATTTAAACATTATTTGTACATAAGATGATTTATTTTTATTTATAAATTTGAAATGTTTCAAAGAAAAATCTTGATTTATGCACCTTTCTTGATATTTTTGAAGAATGTTAACTTCAACCTTAAGGACTGAATTTAAACAACTTCTAATAGTAGGATTTATTAAAAAAATATTTATTACACTTTTATAATTTTAATGTAATAAATATATATATTTTCAATAAAAAATTATTATTTTTAAATGTTTAAAATCAACTCTATTTTTTTGTGTGTTTATTTAGAAGTGGGATTTTGGGGGAAAAGAAAATGGGGAATAAAGTTTTTTATTTAATAAATATTTTCTAATTTAATAAATTTTAAAACAAATTAACAATAATAAATTAGCCTAAATTAAAATGTGTTAATTTTTATGGATATTATATAGCTGTAGTAATTTAAAATTTGTCTTACATTTCTTTTTCTATTAAAACTCCATTCTGAAACACTCTTTAAGTAAAATAAAATAGCGATAATGAAATATAAAAGTGACATAATCAATTATAACTATTTTTTCTAAATTGAGAATATTTAAATATATATAAAAAATTGAATGATTAATAATTAGATATGGATTTAGCTCTCTTTCGATTCGCTTTTATATTTAATCCGACTTCTTGTATGTATTGACGCATCTAGGTTTCATTTGAAGGAGAATGGAACAAGAGAACAGGGAAGAAAATATTTAAGGAAAGAAGTCCAATAGGCCGAGATATTCTACATAGTTTGGAACAAAAGGGAAATAAAATTTGGCGTCGGAAAAATGTTACTTTTAACGAAGTGAAGGAAACAAAAAAAAATAAAACGACAAATATATTCTTACTTTAATTGTATTTTATTCTATTTCAAAATTTAAATTTCATTAAATCTAAATAGATTTTCCTTCCTTTTTCTTCTTTCTACTCTTTATTTATAATAAAAAAAATATTTATTTTTTATTTTATTTTTTCCTTAGTTTTTTTTTTCCATATTCAAACAAAGGCTTATAAATTATAATCCATCTGATTTTACACACTTAAGTCCTTAATTTTGAAAAATATTGTTTTAAAAGTTAATTTTCTTTTGTATTAAGTTATACGATTTATCCTGCATTGAATATGTAAAATTTTATTTTTATATTGTGTTCAAATACTATGACTTAACTTTTATTTTTAATTGCTTTAAAAAATGTTTTTTTTTAATTTCAAATCTTCATATACTATATGAAGTTAAATATATACTTCTTTATTATAATCTTATTCAATTTAAATTCTGATGCAACATATCAATAAAGATAACGTGTCTTTATTTAAATAATTAGTTTCATAATTTTTCTCCAAATTTTAAAGTCTTACCTCTTTAATTTAATCTTATCTAACAAAATAAAATATTTAATATTAATAATAAAAATGAATACTGTTCTCTTCAAATTTTTAATATTTTTTACTTTAAAAAAGCACCTGTGCAATCCCTAAAAATATTAGTTATGCCAATAAAACATCAAGACTATCATATTTCATTCATTAAATTTTTTTTAGTTTATTATTAAATTGTCGTGGACACTTCTAACTTACTCATCACAGGTGGAAACCTAGCTAGTTTGAGCACACAAGTAAACAGAATGGAAAAAAATTGATTTAAAAAATGAATAATCAAATTTACAATACAAGAGTTAATAAACTAGAATGTAAAATACGTTAATATATTACAAAAGAAGAGTGTACTTTTTTTAAAGGAAATTAAAAACTGTGTAATACAAGATTCTCTCAATAGAAAAGAGTATAATGTACACTTTGTCAAGGGTGTAAATGAGTTGGATTAAGTTAAGCTTTAATTTAAGCAGTTTTGACCTTTTTCCAAAATGTTAGCCTTGGATTTGGCCTAACTTTTTAAAAAACTTAGCCTATAATATATAATTTTAAAGGCCTGCAGTTATTGATATAATTGATAGAATAAAAAAGTGTTACAAGAGTTACATAATTATCATGATCATGTTACACATTATTTTCTTGCAATATAATTGTTTTATTCATTTTTAAGGTACGTTTTTTTTTTTAAAAAAAAGTTGCTGACATGTTATTCGTTTTTGGCATAGATTAATTTCGTAGTTCAATTGCGGACGTTCATTTTGCGTTGACAATATTTTAAAATGCATTAGCATGTAGTTTATTTTTAAACAAAAGTAAAAGTGTATCGACTTTTAGTTGGGTAAATTACTATTAGTAAGCAAACACAAGCTAGTAATTTATAATTTAACAAAATTGTCAAGACAATTCTCACATTTCAACTTGCACGCATTCGTCTTAATAGAAGATTAATAATTTTCTCACGAAACAATGACATTTAACTATCTATTTTATCTGTAAATCAAAATCAAAATGATGTACGAGATTAAGTCAGTTTTAGTTTATTTTGATGAGATTAGTATATTATTTTTTAAAGAAATGATTATTTGATTTCCTACGGATTTATATGTACTATTTTAATAATTAGCCAATGTTTATTTTAGCTTGTCTTCACAAAGTGACACGACTCAAGTACTTTTCAATCACAAAATTAGACTAAACTCGTTTCAGTTATAAACTTCATATATAGTAATAATAGGAATCATTATTAATCATCAACCATTGTGATGATTTCACGATGTCTTCAAATAAATCAAATTTAAGAAAAATGTTGATCTCGAGAATTAATTGGTGTAAAATTATAATAATTTACCTTATAGTTTTGAGTTGGAATATAAAAAAATAGTAGTAAATTAAACTTGAGAAAGTCTATGAAACAATTTCATTGAGAAAAAAAATAACTACTAAAAATGAACAACTTGGACCAAAATTGCAGTATGGTAGCTAACCATCAAACTTTCAACCTCAACGAATGGAAGTTGAGCTAAAAGACTGAGAAGCAGAAGAGACGAAATTTTTGATCTTAAGAGCAACCTAAGCAACACAACTTCTCTAACCACAAATATTTCCTCTCCATTATTCATCTCATTGCCTCTCCCAAATCAGCATTCCTACAATGGAAATAAAATTTGGTACACTTCTTCCTTTTATTGTCTGCTTCACTCAGTCCAATGATTCGTTTTTTTTCCCATGTGCTATGTATGCATCACTTTTTTTTTAATTAAAATTCATTCATTATAAGAGTGGCTTAGAGAAATAGATGTAATAAATAAAACATTATTTAAATAATATAACTTTTTTTATGCTTTGTGTCTGTATCATCTAACAATGTATATTGAGATGTTTAAATTATACACAGACATGGGTCACATGAAGTTAACATATTAATGACTTTATCAACATAGTTGATTTTAAATGATTAAAAATATATAAAAAAAATTGTGTATTGGACCATTAACGAGACTTGAGTGGCTTACACCAAGCTATTCATTGCTATAATAAACGACAAGAAACAGGGATATATTAAAATACTGTCTGTTTCACAGATATAAATTTTTTTGTATATATATGATGATGATGATGATGATTTTTGTCAGTATCGTCGGTCTATATTTGAGTTAATGGAATAGAATGAATTAAATTAAAATGAAGTAGATTGAAACATAATAAAATAGAAACGTTATTTCATTTATTGAAATTATTATATTATAATAGAATGAAACTTTCGTTCTATTATTTAAATAATAAAAGAAACAAAGTGAATTATAACTATTTTATCCATATTATACAAATAATATAATAATTTTAATCCTTCGATCTAATGCATCAAATATACATACTGCAAAACAAATTCATTTAATTCTTCAGCCCCTTTCATTAATAAAATTGATGACAAGAGTTCTATAAACATCATGATTTTCAAATTAGAAAGATACTTCTAACTTTCAAAATACAAGCAAGTTGGGTAACTGCATCTATCAGCTAATTAAATTTAATCCAACCAGGAATTTAGTCTTTGCTATAAGCAAGCAAATTAATCGATATAGTCGCGATCCTTTATTTTTCAAAAACAAAATTAAATGTGTTTGATCAAGAAAATAGTAAAATGGGAATGATAATAAATCGATTGTTCAAATGATGAGATGTCGAATTTGCCAAAGTTCGTCTTAATTTCAGTGGTTGAGCTGCATGATTTCCTAACGTGGAAAAAAATACAAGTTCATATGATGGGTACTATTCACATATGTATCAGTATTAAGATTCGGATGCACTACGTACGAATTTGGACAGAACAATGAAAGGGACAAGCAACGATGACCAAAGAAGAGACGTTGCACCAAAAGTTAGCTGCGTTATGTTTGGTGTTAGTTAAATAAATAATATTAGAATCAAATAAATAAACTAAATTATGATCTATCTCATCTTATTTTATAATTCACTTTACAATACGTTCAATCCATTCTATTTTTCTTTCTAATTTCATTCTCTTCTATTAATTTAAACATGAGTTTAGAATATCTGTTGTAAGTTTCTGGAATATGAAGAGGATCCCTAATCCGTTTGGATATGCCTAGGCGTGTAGGAATAGTGCATCTCAAAGTCATGGGGCGTTAATTGAGGAGATTAATCTTTTGAACAATCGATTAAAATAAAAACTATATTTTAGTTTTTATTGTTTTTAAAATTTGTAAAATTATTTCTTAAATAAAATAAAATATAATTTTAATCGTCAATGTATTTACTTATTAATTATTTTAATTTTTATTATTTTTAAAATTTATCAAAATAATTCATAAATCGCCTAGTGTGTAATACCTTTTGTGACAATTTAATCGCTAAAATTTAAAATTTTTATAATTAATTTTGCTTAGAAAATTTAAAACTCCCCCGATTATACTGTCTAAGACAAAATTAGTGCTAATTAACTAATTATATTTTTACAAGAAAAAGTAAAATAGTTTAAAATAAATAATAAAAAATTATATTTTTAATAAAAAAAGTCACATTTTAATGACCGATAAACATTAAGATACTTGGTGATTGTATATGTTGTAGATTAAATAATTAATAATTATACAGATTAAAATTAAAATAACGCTTTTATTTAATTAAATGATATTTTGACACATTTGCACGTGCGATGGAGCACACGATGTGTATCTTGGAAAGTTGGGTGATATTAAAGAGAGTAACTAAAAACAGTCGAAAGGCAGAAAGAGTACTTTGTACCGTTACGGCACGATGTCCATAAGATGTAGGAATTTCAGTTGGGATGTGTGTGGGACAGCTTATAACTTCTTTTCCAGTCCCTCAAAGATTTATTCCTACAATTTTTATTTATAATATTTTTAATAAAATATTAATTTTAATAAATTATTAATGTAAATTTCTATACTATTTATTAATTAAAAATTATTTTAAATCTAATATTTTTATTGATTATTATTAATATGACAATATATAATTAAATGACAAGTTATTTTTATATTGTATATTTGAATTAAATTCTAAAAAAATATTTTTTATCATATTATTTATCTTAATAATATTTTAAATTATAATAAAATTTATTCAAATGTTCTATAATTTTTTATTACATTATATATTTTTTATACTTTTAATGTTTTACTATACACCTTTAAAAAAACATCTATTCCTAATAAGGGAATATTCTCACTGCTTTTGGTACGAAAAAATTTCCTACAGTCCATAGTTATTACACTAGTGATACTTTTTATTAATTAAAATTTATTAAAAATTAAAAATAATATAAAACAATTAATTTAAAAGTGAGATTTACATAATTTTTATAACTTTTAATAAATTTTAATTACTAGTAAAAAATATATTACAAAAAATGTAATGTCTTCAGAGATATGTAATATTTTAAAATATTTATATATAAAAAAATAAAAAATTTATATGCAATAATAATTTAAATAATAAAACTATTCCATTATGTATTTAGTTTTCTAAATTATGTGAAATAAGTTCAAGTGAATATAGATAAAATAATATGCAGGTAGACACATAATCCTATATTTTAATTTTTTGATAATTATTTGAAATCATATTATAATATTTTATAATTTCATAAACAATTTTTTAACGTGAACTTAATAATACATGATAAAAGAATTAAAATAAATAATAATTTTCTATTAAACATATAACATCTAATGTTATAAATATAATAAATCTAATAATATTTTATAATTTTTACAAAATTTATCATATCAATTTTTATTATATCACCCTAGATATATATTTTGAAAAATCGTATTATAACTAACTTGCTTTTGACCGGACTGGGAAGGTGGAATAGAAGAGTGCATGAAAGCTAATAAGCTATACCTTATATTATATTTCATGACGCCAATTTATTTTTTCAAAGATATATTCCTTTTAAATTCTGGATGATATTAATTTGATGTATTTTGACGTTATTTTAAATCTTAATTTGATGTATTTTGACGTTATTTTAAATCTTAATTTGAAGAACCATTCTGATAAAAGTTTTTTTTTTAAGAAGGGAATTAAAGTGATACCATGCATTGCTTTGAAAACGATTCCCCCTTTGTCAAATGCTGTTTCAATCTTTTTAATCATGTTAACTTTCATTGTTTGTCATTAGTTTTGGTTTTATTGGTAATTATATATTATTTTATTGTTAGTAACCAAAAATCTAAATTGGAGCAGAAACAACATAAAAAGTTTTTTTGTCTTTTTAAAACTACTATCTTAGATTTTTTTTTGAATGGAAAAAATGAAAGAAAATATTGATAAGTATGAAAGTTATACGATAAAAGTATAATTTTAATAATTCATGTTGATATATATAATCTGAACAGTTTATAGTTACTAGCTAATCATTAACTATTTTCAATTTAAAAATAATAATATTTTTAAATAAGTAAAAAATGGTTAATATGAATTGTATTAATATAGATTTTAAATTAATGAAAGAGATTAGAGAGGGACATATACGGTCGAAACATCTTTTGGGCCATATTGGTATATAGGGTACCAATAATACGTGTGAAGTTTCTACTCTTGAAATTTTGTCACTCTATACCCCTCATTGTGACGATGGCTGCTACAACAAACTTTCCAAGACCAAAAGATTGGTAGAGAAATTCAGTTTGGAAGGCCTAATTCAAGTAAAGGGAGAGAAGAAAATCATCGTAACAGTGGTTCCACAGTCCAATACTTTTGGCTTTCTTTTAACCATACACATTAGTTACTGTAATACTTCATTTCTGTGACACGAAAAGGTTGATATATTATCGGCTACAAGGTTCAAAACAGAGGGAAAAAATGACTTTTTTCATCGAAAAATTCAGGCAGAGCAAAACTAGGAAGATATTGTTTGTTATCCATGTTTAGTTTTGAAATACTGTAAGTCAAAGTACTGTGTGCATGTTGCTTTTCATCTTCAGTAAGTAAGGACTCACGAGGATACGTAATTTAATTACCAAGTCCAGACAATAAATAGCCGTAAAGCATTGACTTTTTGTTTTTGTTTGATAATTGTGCGTTTGTATTAACAATAATGAATCATTTTAATAGATACTTTTGTTAAAGTATATAACAATGGCTCAATATATTGTCATGTAATGCATTATAATGCTGTTGCAGATACTTAATGTCTATGTTAATAATTTATTGTTATCAAATAATAAAAATACTAAAAAAATTATAATAATAATAATATAGAAGGAAAATATAAGAAGATAGAAAATTTGAAAATATAAAATACATGAAAGTTAATAATGAGTTCAATTTGTATGTAATTTTTTTTTGTTCTAAATTCTAGGTATCTAAAAATTCTATAGGTGTTAATCAATCTAATTTGTGTAAAGTATAGACCCATTTAAAGAAATAGAAAGATCTATTTGCAAATTCAGCAACGTTTTAAAAACTACTCATAAGTTAATTTAATTAACCTTAAAATTTTATGTATAAACATTTTTAATCAGTCATTAAAAATATTTTGTAGAGATAATAATATTCTAGATCTTTAACTATTTCTCAAATCAATTTTCACACATATAATTTTAAGTTGCATAATATTTTCTAATCCTAATTTTTAGACACTCTTACTGTGTAAATGCCTACTTATCATTTTTTTTCATTTATTTTTTTATATCACATTATATATATATATATATATATATATATATATATCATTTCTTTATTTTCTGTTATTTTCTCTTTCTATGTATAAATACTCCAATGATATTATTCCAATTTTTTGGTACACGCATCACAATCTTTATTTATATAACTGATTAGTAACAACGAACCAATTATTGATTACTTATATATTGGTAACTAGTTAGCTGATTAATAATAAAAAGTTACAATAACTAATTGGAGAATACTTTTAAAAAATGTAAACGATTGAAAACAGTATATAAACACTTCTTTGGTGAAGGATTGTTTAAGGGGAGAATAAAGTTATCGTATTGCTAGGTAAAAGTCCAACAAGGAACATCATATCAAATTTTCAACTAACGTAGTTTAATTTTCGATTGAGTACCGGACTTATAGATAAATAATCAAAAGCTTAAAACGTACTAAAATAATTATAATTTGTGTGTTAAACCTTGTGTTATTTTAATATTATTTAAAGTTTTGCATTGAGTGTGCTTGTGGACATTATGTTCATGCAAGAAATAATCCTCAAAATAACATATTAATCAGTAAATATTTCTCATTTCATTGTCCTGAGTTTGACGAAAGAGTGGCAAACTCTCTAAATTTTTTCAACACACGTAATCAATGATTTAAAGGAATCATTGGGTCCAATTTTAACATTGTTCCGTGAGGACAAATGATCCATGTAGCATATGCTACAGAAAGCCTCCACGCATAATTTAACTTGAATAAGATACCTACCTATAATTTTCGCAAATGATAAAATCGTTTGTCACTTACTTATTCTTATTGTCTCGTGACGAAATTAAACCTGGACCGCACTGAAATATATAAAATAAATTTTATATTTTTACACTCGTGTTTTTATATTTATATTTTATTATTTTATATTAATTAGTATCTTAAGAGTAGTTAAAAATTTAAAAGGAATTTTTTCTGTTGAAAAACTTTTAAAGTCATTTATTCTTATTATTTTTAACATATTATTATTTTCTCACCAATTTTTTTTACTTTCCGTCACCTATTCTAGTACCATTTTAATAGGTGTCAAGGAATTATTTTACTTTTCCATATATGAATATGGGATGCTATAAGTACCCATACTACCAAACACTCTCCACAGCAGAGAGATCCGTGAGGTGGAATCCAACAACCTAAGCACAACATCAACGGAGAGAAAAGAGACACTCCACTTGATAGAGAGAGAAATGGGGAGAAGCCCTTGTTGTTCAAAGGAAGGTTTGAATAGAGGTTCTTGGACAGCTCACGAAGACAAAATCCTCACAGAGTACATTAGAGTCCATGGTGAAGGAAGATGGAGAAACCTTCCCAAAAGAGCAGGTTCATCGTATTACAAAATAAATAATAAATTTCATTTATGGTAATTTCCTCCCCACATATATCTATGTATATAATGTTCTTGCTAATGTTTAAATATATACATACATGGCTGGCCCATGCAGGTTTGAGAAGATGTGGGAAAAGTTGCAGACTTCGATGGTTGAATTATCTCAGACCAGACATTAAGAGAGGCAATATATCCTCAGATGAAGAAGAGCTCATCATCAGGCTTCACAAGCTCCTGGGAAACAGGTCTCCATTAATTCTCCAACGCAATTTCTTTCGTACGTACGTGTGACGTAGATTTAAGAGAAGAGTTGTTGATAATTAATACTACCGATTTAATTGCTACCAAACATTAAATAATTATTATAATTTAATCTATACAACGGTACACGTAATAAAAATTATTAAAAATTTAATATTATTAATATTAGTATACTAATTGTTTAAAATAAAAATTCATCACAAGTAACACCGTAACTGCTGTTAATATTCTCTTATCAAAACTAAAACTTTATTTTGACAATTTACACCGAACTTTAATTAATGCTGATAGATTGACTCTTAATATTGAACTTTATTATATAAACTATAGATTATTGCATCCAAGTTTTAAAATTAAAAAAAAAAGGTGATTATTAATCTGTGTTTTTTGAATATGTAGATGGTCTTTAATAGCAGGGAGGCTTCCGGGGCGAACAGACAATGAAATAAAGAACTACTGGAACACTAATTTAGGAAAAAAGCTTAAAGATGCTCAACTACCTCTCAATGGAAAAAGCACAGAGAATCCAATGTCCCAAATAACCACCACCATGCCATTGCCCACTACCTCATCCTCACCCTCACTACCTCCTCCTTCCAATGTGTTTCGTACAAAAGCTACTAAGTGCTCTAAGGTATTATTCTTAAACCCACTCCCTCACTCTTCAATGCAATTGGAGAACAACTCCAAGGAAGAGGCTGAAGTGGAAGCAACGTCATTGCTTGTGGATACTTTAGCAGCTAATTCTTCACTAAGTAACCAAATGGGAAAAGAACCCGGTATATACGACAATGGGTTTGTGTCATTTCCCGGTGAAGAAAAAGAACTCTCAACGGATTTGCTCATAGATTTCAACGTGGATGATATTTCCTTGTCTGATCTTCTGAACTCGGATTTTTCAAACATGTGCAATTTCGGTTACAGCGACGTTAACAATAACGACCTCGAACAGTTATCTCCTTGCTCGGACCAAACTCCTATGTTCTCTGATGAAGTTCTCAAGGAGTGGACACAAAGCAATTTTTCAGATGAAACCAATGGGTCGAACAACATTCATTCTTTCACTTCGTTCCTCGAGTCCAGTGAGGAATGAGTGAGTAGGAGAATGATGATGGCTTAAAATAAAGTGTGTAGGTTTATATATATATATATATATATATATATATATAGTCTCTAACTCCGTTTGGGGACAATTAAACATTTTCTCCATCTCACAAAACTTATCTTCAAAAGTACATTAACGGAGTTTGGATTTCTAGCCAAATATTCTTTCCCCAAGTCATTGTCCCTGTAGAAATATTTCTCGCTGTGCTTTGATGTGTTAAGGCACTTTTAATTAATATATCTGTAAAGCTAAATATATAGCAATGTGGGTGCGAACAATCATAATAATGCAAATTGGCCGAGAGTCCTTCGTTTTCTTAAACTTAATTAGGAATCTTATGATTAAGGTTCGATTATACTTATCGGGCAAAGAGATACTTAAACATGTTATCTCTGTTTCTATTATTTATATATATAAAAAAGAAATTATACAGATAAAAAGTTTAATCATTTTGTAAATTTAATTGACAAACTTTTTTAATATATCCATTTATTGATAGGTCTGCCCTAAACCTTTCAATGATTTGAGTATTATAAATATTTCATAGAGAATACTAACTAGTATCCTATGGATATTGGTTGAAAAAAATAATTAAAATGCTATTAAATATATATTCATAAGCATTTTTAATGCATTCACAATGAGATATTTTTAAATGTACAAAAGAAAGAGATGGTATTTTTTTATGTATTGAAATAATTACTCTTTATTAGTCGACTAGGGGATACATTAGTGCACAGAAAAAATGGAAAATATTAAAGGGAAAATAAAGTCTTTTAACCTCTCAATGCAAAAAAAGCTATGTTTTTTAGTAAAGATAAATATTTATGAATAATAAAGTATTTATCATAAGAAAATATTAACATTAATCTTTAGAATTATTTTTAAGTAATTAAAAGTGATAATAAACGCTTTATTTTTTACTGACAAGAACTTTAAATAATTAATTTTTTATTTTATTGAAATTTTTAAATAATGTTAATAAGTAAAATTAAAAATGGAACTATTTATCAAATTAAAAATGTATAAATTATTTAATATATTCTAAATTATTAAAAACAATGTATTAAATACTTTCGAATACTTCCAAAATAGCTTTTCTAATAAGACACTTGTGAGTGTGATTGGGATTTTTCGTTAATACATAGAAGGCACAAAACTTCAGAAGAAAAACAACACTGAGAAAATGTATTTTTCATATGACGAAATGATCGGCGAATCTGCCATTGTTTTGTAAAAGTGGTACATTTACACGGTTGTGTTGTGAATAACTAACAGCCTTTCAAACTTGGCCTTAAACGTTCCCATAAGACCAACAAGTAGTTGTGCCTGCCGACATGTCTTTGAACATTAAATACGACACGTGCTTTCTATCCCAAATATTCATTTGTTCTATTTAATAAAGGTTAATTGGTAAAACTATATGTATGATGAAAATGCGTAACTTGAAATCTCAAAACATACACTTGGCTGTAATTTTTTTTTAATGACTCGAAATCTTTATGTGACTCAACTAATGCAATAAATGAAAAATAAAAAGCATAATAGCAATCAGCAGGAAGTAGAAGCAAAATGGTGGGCCCAGCCACTATGTTTACATGCAACATGGCTAACGCATAGAGCAAATTGTCGTATGGAATCTGTTGCATAGGGCAAGGTTCTTGAATATAATGCAGCATAAAGAGGAAATGGCTTTACTGAGTTACGGAATTGTGGGGATGGAAAAGAACACTTGATGAATGCTCTATAAATAGCATCTGATGGTTACCACAGGTAGGTCATTGACCTGGCCTCCAATTTTTACCTTAAATATTAGTTATGTTTTTTTCGTAAATACATGCATGCATGTTCTTTTCTAATTTCGGCTCATCATATCAATACTGAATCATGTTCACATATATAGCTAATAGGTAATTCTACATATATCAACCTATCATCCACGAGGTATATTGTTGTACAAAATGCTTTTGTGTATTCGTATAAGTTAATGGAAAAGCATATTTTGTTGGATATTGATTTTTTGGGCCCACTTGATAGAAATGAAAGTTAATTAAAGGACTGAATGTGAGAGTTCAAATAACTTAATTGAATAGACTAGCTTCCTTGAAATTTGAGAGCAAGTACAATAAAAATTTGAAAATGGAATCATCCTATTAACGTTTTCTTCTTTACAAATTCAATTCAGTAGTTGCACACTTCCACGAACATCAAATTACATATATATATATATATATATATATATATATATATATATATATATATATATATATATATATATATATTCATTCTTTATTGTTTTTCTCTTAGGCCTTCAAAACGTTGTCGAATAAATCACATTTATTTTTTCATTAACACTGATACAAATTCTACACAAGCACACTATATTTCATTATGTCATGTTAATTTTTTCCCCTTTAAATTTTTAACTTAACTGCATTTTTAAGAATTTAAACTTGAGTCCTGCAATAAAGCTCAGAAGCTAGAAGAGCTTCATATATACTAAATGATTTATTTACTGGGGCAATCATGTGCTCTATTAAAGCACTAATCCCTTTTTTTTTTATCTCTCTTACCTTAATTGATTGAATCCTAACCTATTCACCGAATCTAAATGCATTAAACCAGACAAACAACTCTCCCTCTTTTCCTCACTTTCAGCTTAAACAAGTATAGGCTCTACTCCCTACCTTTCCCTCAAAATTAAAAGAAATGCAGTAGCCACCATTGCGTTTGCGGGGGAAAACATGTTTCTTTATTTCATGATAGTTGAATGTTGAAAAACTGCAAAATAAGCACTAGGCCTAATGGAATCATAAAATTCACATATCTTTTTTTTTTTTTAACTAAGTTTTTCTCAAAATGTTAGCTATGAAAAAGAAAGAGAAAGGGAGAGAGAGAGAGAGAGCATAAAATGGTAGTATTAGATAAAGAAGTGAAAGAATCAATTTAAAAAAAAAAAACTGTTTTTTTTTCTATTTAATTGAAAAGTTGTGAAGATAATTCTTTATATAAAAATAAATATTTAAAAAAAAAAGTATATCTTACTAGTAATGAAATGATAATCGTGCTAAGTAGGGAGGCTTAATTTAGTTTAGTTAAGGCCGAGATGAATTAAATCAGGATTGTGTTTTGCAAATTATATTGATATCTTCGGCTTAGGAACGACTTATACTTTTGTCTGGGCCTTGCTATTAAACCAAGTTTACATGATACTTTAAAATATTTAATAGGCATTTGATGTTTAAAATATTTAATAGTTGGAGAACTAAATTGATAAAAAAGACAAAAAGAAGTTCATATTGAAACTGTAAATTGATAAACATAAAGTACAAAAAAATATGTTTTGATATTTTCAAATATTTAATAAATTAATTTTGACAAACTTCTCAATAAATATTATAAGAATAAAAAATTTAAAGAAATTAAAATTAATTTATATTTCTCTATTTTTTTTAAATTTCTTTCATTTAATTTTTTTTTAAGTTTGAAGAATATAAGTTTTTTTTTTTACATATAAGAAAATTTTTATTATTTTTATTTTTTGATAAATACTCATTTAAAAAATTATCCAATAAATTATTCAAATTCTGCCCAGGTATGTCTCTTATAATTTATATTTATTTAAATTTTCAGTTTAACTTTGTTGTAGTCATTTCGATATTCCAACACTTTTTTCCCGTTCTGTGTCTATCATTTCATTAACTCTGTCTGTTCATTCAATAAATGTCACAGTCACAGGATTGTTGATTTGGACTGGATTCTCATTCTTCTTATCCTCTTCCATGAAATCCATGTTCTGATTCTCACGATGAAATTGGAAAATAAAAAAATTAAAAAATCAAGCCCCTTCTACACCGTAACACAGATAATTTATGGCAATATATTAAAATCAATTGGCATTAACTTTTATAGATATAATATGCCAAATTTAATAATTAAAAAATAAATTAATAATAATTAAAATTATTGTAATCTTAAACCTTTTTGGTCAAAAATTTTAAAATATCTATAACATGTTATTGTATATTAAAGTTTGAAATTAAAATTAAGAAACAATATTTAAAGAAAAAATCAACAAAACTTAAAATCAAATAAATTAACCTCATAAATCAGACTCAAAGTTTTAATTTTAAATTAATAATATTTTACAAAAATTATATTTTTAGATAAATAATTAAAAATATATTATATTACTATTTAAATTTAATAAATATTGTGAATTTAAAAAATTAAATATTATAAATATTAATAATAAATATTTGTGTTATTAAATAAAATAGAAAATATATTATGAAAATCAATATTAAAATAAATCAATAACATAAATAATATCACTTATATGATGAAAAATAAATTAGCTTATAAAAAAAGTCTTATTTAAAATTTTTAAAAAGAGTGTTGAAAAGCACTCTTAAGAACTTTATCTTTCAAAATATTATGTTTATAATTCATATATAAAAGTTTCACATTCAAAACTTAACTAAAAATTAATATTTTTAAAATTTTTTACCGATCATTGAATTAGTAAAAACACTGATTATAATTCATTAATTACGTTAGGGTTGAACTAATAATAATAAAATATATAATATAATATAATATATTAACTTTTAATAATATAAAATTATAAAAATAAGTTAATTAAAATTTTAAATTAGTATAAAATGATCATAATGTATATTTTAAAAGATGAATACAAATTAATTTTAAATCATAAAATAAGTTTAATTTGATTTATTTTGTCAATAGTAACACTTTTATCATTTTTTTCATCTAAATTTGTTTCGTATTTTTATTGACATAGAAACTCGGCAAAACAAAAAAGATTGAGCTTAAAGCAGTAACTGATCTACCTTTGATTATTCCTTTTATTAAAAACGAAATGAAGCCCAACCCAATATCACTTATTCTAAGATTTAATCTAAAGTTACTAGATGAACTGATTAAAGTAAATACAATAAAACAAAAGAGATAAATATAAATATATTTATTGATTAATATCAAAATTTAATATTCTGCATTTTATTATTTTGTGTTGCGTAAAGGGAGTCTTTCATTTTCTTTTTTCATTTTTGACTGTTGACTTTATAAATCTTCAAGTTAAAGTATCGTCTGAAAAATGCT
Source organism: Abrus precatorius (assembly GCF_003935025.1). Lineage (NCBI taxonomy): Eukaryota > Viridiplantae > Streptophyta > Magnoliopsida > Fabales > Fabaceae > Abrus > Abrus precatorius. The sequence continues at coordinate 32,065,014 of NW_020874428.1, read as the reverse complement.
CAAAATAGTGAAAAGATAAAATAATAATTAATATGAAAAAATGAGTTTTAAAATGGAATATTTTTTATTAAAAATATAAAAAAATAATAAATATATTTTAATAAAATATTATTATTTTTATTTATTTAAAGATAACTTAAATAGAGTATTTTTTTAGTCTTTATTATAAAAAATAAATGATAAATTTAAGATGCATTAATTGTTAATTTTTTTAATATTTTTTAATTAATATTATTAAATATATAAATTACTAATTATATTATTAATATTTTTAAAATAAAATTTATATTTAAAAAAATATAATAAAATTAATATTTTTTATCAGATGATTTAATTTTTTATTTTTTATAAAAAGGAGTATTATCTTTTTATAACCCAAAATAAAAGGGGAAGACGGATGAAGTTTGAGGTGAAAGTAAAATTCAGATAACGTCAGATATAAATAGGAAAGATAACGTCATTGCACTGACCCTGTTTAACACGTGGCGACAGTAATGGAACAGCTCCCACGTGTACATAGGAAGGTGGCAATGGCAGTGAATGTTACGTCACATAGGAACCCACAAGTGTAGGAAAAGGGAACACAGAAAGTCAGAAGAGAGTTTTTTTGTATTATGGGAACATGAATCACTGCATGGCACGTGAATCAACACCCAACACACATCTTCACTCGCTAACTATTCATTGCTCCATGCTTTTGTTTCATCCTACAAATCTCATCTCTACAAAAATTACTACTAAACATTTTTTTTTATAATTAATTATATTTTATATAAAAATGTAGCAAATTCAGTTCCAACATAGTTTATCAATTAAAGTAAATATATTTTTTATATTAAAATTTTAATAGGTATTTTTATCTCAAATATTAAAATAAAAATATTTATGCACTCAATGAAGATTTTAACAAATTATTTTTTTATTATATGTTAACTTATTATTTTATTTATTTTTATTATTTTTTTCATTTTTAATAAAAAATGAATATTTTTAATAAATATTCATTTAAATTAATACGTTGATCATTTTAATTTTATAAAAAATTATTTTAATAATTAATTTTAAGAAACAATATTTATTTTAATTTGTATATAAAATAAAATCAAATTATAATTAAGTTAAATAAATATATATTTTTTAAATTAAGTAATAAAATAAAATTTTACAATAGACAACATTTATAATTAAAATAAATTTTCTTTTATTTTTTATTTTTTATTGTATTCTATCTTTAAACACGTGTAATTACTCTAAACTCATGAACATAAAATTAAATATTTAACATAATCACGTATACATAATAAAAATTACTTATAAGTAACTTTTAGAATAAATCAGAATATACTGAAATTTATTATGATTGACTTTTATTTTGAATAAAAATATATTATAATTGATTTTTGTGTAAGAATTTTTTAAAAATAAAAAGAAATTTAATTATAATCATATTCTGTATAAGAATATTTTGAAAATTAAAATAAATTAATTAATCAACTTTTGTACAAATAGATTTTAAAAATAAAAAAAATATTATAATAGATTTCTACATTGTGATAATTGTAACAGTAAAATTATAATAAACTTCTATATAATTTAAAATAATATATTTTGTAAATTTTTTTTAATTTAAGACATACATAATATTTGATTTTAAAAATTATATTTGCGTAAAAAAAGCCCACAATCTAACGTTCTTTTACCATATTTTGTTCTAGTGATGGTTATGTTATGTCTGATTATTTTTGGGAATAAACTGTAGAATATGAAACTAGTCACAACACGATTCAAGGAAGTTATCTGAGAGCATCATGAATGAAAAAAGAAAACAAATTAAATAGGCTTGTTTCTATATAACTTTCCTCTAGTAGTTGTTGACTTTTGCAATTCGTCATTTTGTTCCTGTTCTAATCAAGAAAACTTCAAATTTCCCCTTATTTCTTTTCTTTTCATTGTTTAAGACAAAATTTTAACAATTTCACAAATATAATGTAAACTATTTGAAAGAAAAAAAATTGGATTTATCACAAATCACAGAGACTGTCAACTACGGCATCTACATCTGGGGTTAGAGTAGCATGTTTGCTGATCTCCCCAATTCCGCAACAATGCTTTTTTTGATCAGTGTTGATAGCATTCACATCCTGAGAAAAGACACAATTCATACCCGGGGAAACCTGTAACCATTTTGAAATCAGAATGCACAGTTTAACTTAAAGATAAACCAACATTACGATAATCAACCTTCGCATTAACTCATTTAACAACAAGGCAGGCTGGTGAGATTTCCATAAATAGATAAACTAAAATTGGTTTTATATGTCACTAAGCATCTCACATACTTTCACTCATATATATAATTTGGCCTTTTACGATGTTTCAACTTTATAACATTGGTAAAACATTGGTGAGATTTCCATAAATTGATCAACCTTTTCATAGTAATGAATATTTTAAAAAAAGAAGAAAGGATAAATTAATACGAATAGAGTTTTTTTTTTCTTGTAACGCAGTGCTTACATCATAAAGGGTATTTCCAAGCTTCAGCTTGACAGCACCGCTTCTGTATACAAGCATTTTACCTATCAAGCCAGATGGTATCTCTTTCAACTTACAAGGTTTCGCCACTAGTTTGGAACCTCCAGGGGCTTTGGAGTTCACATTAGCATCTTGGCCTCCAGCAGTAGCTGATTGTTTAATCATAGGCAATGTTGGAGGCAAATTAATCAAGAACATACTTGCCTCTGGGTTTTCCTCCTACCAACAATATCCTCAGAACACCATTAAAATAATTAAAACAAGTGGAACTTAATAAATTTAATTTCTTAAATTTCAGTTTACTTACCAAAAGGCCAAGCTCCATTGCTGGATTTGATGCATTTTCATCATAAGTTCTGGACTCTGCAGCCTCCCCAAACTCCTTCTCATCAAGATGCTCTATAAGAACAAACATGTGAAGTCAAAGCCACTAGATATTGCATAGTACAGTAAGTGTATTATCAGCTACCTAACAATGAAATAAGTTATTAAGTGGGAGAGAAAAAAAAAAAACAGCTGATACTCTTGAGTGTGACTAAAAGATAAAAGCCACACAATTCTGTAAATGAGCAGAACAAATTCTGTCGCTAAATTAACTAGTGACATCACTCAATTCCCATGCATGATACTAAAATTCCATCTATTTTACTTTTCTTTTCTTTTCTCCAATATGGTTCTTGGAATATACCTGGGTTTCCTGAATATGGCCTTCTCAAGGGAAGAGTTACTGGATAATTACTGTAATAGTCCTGTAGCAACATCCAACAAACCAACACTTCAGAATAAAACAAGAAAAAAACAATTACACCTCCAATTTAAGAGACACAAGAACAGGACAAAAAGTTACGAACAATACATCAATAAGACAACATATTCATTTCACTCAGTATACTTACCCATGGTTCTTTGTATTCTTTCTCTCTCACCCCTGTGTTTAAAGCATCAAGCAAATATTGTTAATAAGAGGAACGATCATGCAGCAAAGAGATAAACATCTTATAGCAGTCTATTAAATGAAAATGAATTGATGATGGCATACCACCGAATGCTGAATTTTGGCTGATATTGGCATTGAACCCAGCCCTAGGAATACCAAATGATTTGAAAGAAGTCGATTCGCCTCCATAACCAAAAGCAATTTGCGAAGCTGACACTGCAAACCATAAATTAACAATGCAATTTCAGAAAACAGAAATAGTGGTGCTACTCCTGCTTTAGTGATAAGAGCATAATGCCAAGCATCATTCTGGGATTATGCATAGAAAGACTAGGCACGGAATATCCAAAATTGCTCAACTTCAACTTTACTTTTAATCAATGCAGTGCAAGGAACTTGCACAGGAATTCATAGGAATGGCACAAACATTTGAGAGGGTAAAATTCTAACTCTTTGATTCTCCAGTAGTTTTGCATGGTATGAAACATGTTCAAAGTAAACATTCCCTGACTGTTTTTTCCTATTCAACATATCACATTAATAAAGTTGTAAAATTGACTTTACTCCATGGAGAAGTTGCTCTTATGATTATTTTAGTATAAGTAGGTCTCTTTTAGAGACGGATGTTTAGCAATTTACATTATTTCATTACTTTAATGACTGAAACAGTCGTGTGTACCTTCACTTTGAGGAATTATTAGAGAAGTTATCTAGAACAAAATAAGCAAACGCAGCTTAAGATTATGGAAGCAGAAAATCAATGCTTAAGATATAATAGAAGTCACAGTAATTGAATCAGAGAATTTCAATAAGAACTTACTAGACCTTTTTTCTCAACCTTGTGCTTTGCCTTCATCGCACTCTCCTAAAATAAATCATAAAATCAGAGAAAGGTTGAATAGAGGGTATCGAGCAAATTAAAATTATACATACATTGAAACGCCGCAGCAGATCTTTTGCCTGGACTGCATCAGCATCCTCAACCACTTCACTGCAGAAACATAAAAGTAGAACAAAACAGAGGAACCTTAAATTAAAGGACCAAACACGTTGCATTTCTTTAGGTATTTTTGGTACTATCTATATAATAAAAAATAGAGTTTTACTTAGATAAAAGCTAAGCATTCAATGTTGTGGCATATTTCTAAAGTGAAACTCTAATTTTAATTAAACAAACAACACGAACAGCACTTGAAGAACTGCACCTAAGCTTTGTGCTAAATCAAACCAAGTTATACCAACCATTGTCAAAACAAATGACACCTACGTTTTAACTTCTTGCTTTGGTACTCGACGAGGTGGAGCTCTTGGCGCAAATTTTACCTGCAATGGCTCGGATATTGGCGAAAAGAACAACAGTGAATTAAATAATTCAACTTTGTGATTGAAAAAGAAAATAAAAAAGGTTGTATTTATAGTAAGCAACTAATCTATATAAAGCAGATTCAAATCAAACCTTCCTTTGAACGGCAGGAGCGTCCTTTGAAGACCCTTTATCCATAAGAGACTTATGTGGATTCCAAACTAATAAAGAAAGAAAATTGTGAATCAACAGATGATTGGAACATAAGTTAATAAAAACGGTTACTTATTTGAAACATTGGGAGAAGTTATAGATAAACATGAAACAGAGTAAAAACAGATTGATATGTGGGAAAGATAGAGAAAGAAACAGAGGGAAGCATATATGAATTGATGGCAGAAACATGAGAATGTACTTTGTTTGATCGGAGAGAGGTAACACGAGTTAGCGTTTGTGTGAGAACTGAGAAGAACGTAAACGGTTGTGAGAAGGAAATTGAACTAAAAAACACTAACATGCCGCAGTCATTGTCAATGCTAAAACCTAAGCTTACTTTTAGCAACTGAATTAATATATCAGGAATCGGGATATTTTCCTTTTTTTTAAATTTATAAATGGTGATATTTTACTCTCTGCTTTGAAGAATATTTTTATTTATTTATTCTACAAAATATGATCCTTCAATATTTTTTTAACGTATCCTATCATGATTCTCATTAAATTAGATAATTTATTTTTTAAAATATAGATATTTTTATTATCAAAATTTATAAAATATTTAATTTTCTCATCAAATATTATTTTTTAAATTCAGGTATAAAAGAAAAGTTAACCTTGTTTATTTTATTTGGTTTTTTAATGACATGTTTATTTTTCTTATTAAGGATGCTAATTGTATTTATAGGAAATTTATCCAAATTATATTATTCTGTTTTATTTAGAAAATTATTATACTTTACAAATTTATTATTTTGATAAGTAATCTATAATTTAAACTTCTTATTTTATATATTCTAATGAATGCGACTATCAATACAAATTATGTTTTAGTTTATTGATAAGGTAATGGTCTTTTAAAAACTACTTTTATCTTTATGTTACCTAATTCCTCTTAGATTGAATATTTAACTTTATTTTCTTATTTATAACTTTTATTCCTTTCATATTTTTTTAATTGAATTTAAAATTTAAATTGTGGTACACTGTAAAAATATCTTTTCAGATTTTAATATTATTGTAACTTTAATCAATTTTAGTTTTAGTTTAATTTTAAGATTTTGATATATCATTTAACTAAAAATGATTTATTTTGGTTTTATTTATTTATTTTCATAATTTTTCCTTTATTCTTAACAATAATGTCTCTTTAAGACACATTCGAGTGTTAAAATTTGAAGAAAAAAAAGGGAGAAAGTAAATATTTAAAAAATTAAAAAATCTTATAATATTTATAAAATTAAATGAAAGTAAGATATTAAATTTATATTAATATATCACTTTTTGACTTTTATTTAAAAATAAAAAAGTTATCTTTTCTCTCTAAAATCTAACTCTCAACTATTATTTAATATAACCACATATTTAATATTATTCACAAAAAGTATTTGTATCCTCTAATAACATTTTGAAGCCTACTTCACCAATAACTTACTAGTTCGATTTGAAATCGTTTTAACCAAGTCTTTACGAATATACGTGGTTGGTGCTAAAACGGGGAAAGAACAAAATTCAGGTGGGAGAAAGAAATATAAGGGACAATAATAAATAAATTTATCCAATCAAATCCAAGGATTTTGTTTCGCATAAATTTATTGTGAAATATACATTTTTGTTATATTAATTGTATTTCAAGATTTGTTCATTATTTTCTAAAAAAAAACTGATTCAAATTTTCTTTAAATCGAATAAAATAACATCATATCTTAAATCAAATCAATAAAATTAAATAAAATGAATTACCTTTTAAAATTTGATTCAATTTAATTTATCAGTACCGCTGAAATGTACCTAATGCATTTACAATAATTTGGTTACATGTGACAAATAATTTAAAATAATTAGTATTTTAAAAATTGTGAAACTGTATATTAAAAATAATTAATTTACTTCCGCCCATGCTTATTCAAGAGAGGGATACTGTACAAATTTGGTTAACCAGTGATACAAGGCATACTAGTTAAGAAATTAAAATTAAACAATTTTTATTAAAAATTGTATTAAACTTTAAAAGAAAAGTGCCCACTTAATGGGCTTTTAGTGCACATTTGGTGCCTCCTGTGCATGTGTGTTTCTCATTTCTCATAAATGATAATTGTTGTTATCTATATGAAAACGAACCATGCCTGAATTTAAGTTTTTAAATATAAAATAAATTTCTTTATAAATAAAATTAAACATCGAATACAGAAAGTTCCTTATCTTTTCAAGGTCACTTAGCCAAAATAACTTGCCTTTTTTCTTAACATTCCGAAAGTCAACATACTATTTTGAATGGCCAAACTATTATGATTTATAGGGTCATTGTGAGAAAAATTATAACGATACTGATGCTTCAATCCTGATGTAGACTAATATTAACTAAAGTTTTTTCAAGTAGAGATAATAATATTTATCACTAGATATAAATGACTGATTCAAAAACAATTAATATTTCAAGAGACAACAAAATTACTTGTACAATTACTATGTTTTACATTTTTGGTGTTCAGTAACTAGAGAAGCAGCACATATATGTTGCCCTTGATAACTTGAATTCAATTCGAGCATCAGCACAATCCCCAACCCCAGAATGAACCCAGGATTCCCCTTACAAGTTGATTACTGAGCTTCAGACAGCTAAACATAATCGAGGTAGATCCCTGCAATGGCAAAAAGGAGTAGTCTTTTGAGTAACAGATGAATACAGAAATCCTTCAATGATCCTAGTTCCGTAACTGCGCTGATGATTGAATTAGTTGCGCTGATGATTGAATTAGCTGGGCCAACGCAGCAGCATATTGAACAGCTGTGTGTTGAGAAGTAAAAGTGTCAGATAGCCCATATTCTGCATAATTTGGTTCGACGTGTATGAATTGACCAGCTAATGAATTTTTAGACGCAACTTCTTTCCACATTTCAACGAACTCTTCCATTATTTGTTTGGATTTTTCAACTGAAGAAATAGGGAGGTACTCAATCTGCCCAAAAATTTAAACCAAACTTGAATACAGACTGAAGCAGAGTCGCTCTTGAACATAACAACTATAAAGATGCCAAGCATAGAGTGAACATTTATTTAAACTCAGCAGGGGAAAAATCCTAACTTAAGCAAAACTAAGCATGATAATTTCAACCTCCCCTACAATAAAGCTGATCTACTTTTGAAAGGAGAAGCAAGATAAATAATGGCTGAACATCTGAGGAAGAGATCGTTAAGACTAAGCAGATCAACTATAAAGTTTTCTCATCTTTAATCAAAGAAGTCATTAAATAAGAGTTATAATTTCTTCAATAAAAAATTAGTGTTCATATATGTATGTTCATAATTTTTAACTTTTTAATCCATACAACTAAACTTGCACTCAGTCTAAAGAGCAAGTTACAGTAATCAAAACATTTTTTAACTAAAAGCACAAAGAAAATATTATAACATCACATCGAGAAACCATTAGTTGGATCTCTTCTTTCTTCATTTATACCCACTAAGCTACTTACAATCGTAGCCATCTAAGAAGAGTGCTATGTACAATATATAAAGTGCATAGTGCACACCCACACAATCACCATAAGAAAATGTCAAGATGTGCCACTCCATATGAATTTGAGAAGTGAATATATCTTACCATAATAAATATGTTGAAGGAAGAATTATGAACACCAGATAACACTCATGAAGAAACAAAGCTTGATTAAGTTTCAAAAGTATAGCTCTCAAAAGAGTAATTATAATCCAAAGTAGACTATTCAACTCCTTTGATTTCACATACAGTAGTTTTCTGGCTTGTTCTCAGGAGAAAATTACAGAAAAACAAAAACTTCAATCACATACACTAGTACTGCACCATTCAAGCAGTAAATCTTGAATCACACCTCACTGACCGTAGTATGTGGTCAATCTCATAACATATGGAACAGAATAAGCTATCTCAATATTTAAGTTATACCTAAAAGTGGCTAGTTAGACATGAGACAGCCATCATTGCAAATTGCTGTATAACAGCCACAAAGGGAAAAACCATACTAGCAATGGACTCTGTACACATCCTTTCCAAATTTTGAAGCAGGAATAGTCAGATATGGTTTTAAATTGTGGTCCAAAACCAAAATTGCGACAAAAACATCAAGGTTTTTGTAATCTCTACAACTGCATTATGATCTTAGTTGTGGCTGCATTTATCCATAATATTCGGCAGTATCAAGGATTATGATAGAACCCCAATTATTTCAGAGATAACATTTAAACCTCACATTTATCTTCACAACAAGAACAAGCAACAAACATTTATCAACTAAACAAAAGCATCACGAAAACCAACCTAACAAAGTAGACAAATTAAAGAGGAACAGAACTAGAACTCAGGGTTAGTTACCTCAATCATAATTCCTTTGAGACCCTCACCTTGAAGGGGAACAACTTTAATGACTCTCATCTGAAAGTCACCCAGTTTATACTGCACTCCCTGCACAACCAGCACAAACAATAGAGCAAAAAGAGAATAATAAAATCAAAAGACACAAGCAAAAGGGAGAAAAAATGACCTCGAAATTAAGGGCGATTCTACACTTGTAGGACTGAAGTTTCTCCATAATAGTCAAAATAGAAGAATCAGCCTCAAGAACAATTTTTTGGCCGCGAATGATGAAGTAGTATTTGTTGGGCTGCTCCAGCATCGACATCCCCAGAAAATCGCGGGGGAAATCCATGGTCACATTCTGCTCTGCCAGAATCAAATTGAAATTGAAAAGAGTTTTGAGAGAAATTTTAGAAAACAATAAAAAGAAGGAAAAGGGGTAACCTCGTAAATTGGGTTTGTAGAAAGTGAGAGAGGCTTTCATTCTTCCATCTTTGACGCCATTAAGGGTTTCGATACAGTGTGAGATTTCGTTGAGGACTACACTGTTCACACCTCCTTGATTGGGTTGCCATAGAAGAATACTAACACACAGAACTCCATTTTAAATTTCACAACACAATACAAATAAACATGAAATTCATTCATTGATTTTTCTTACCATCTCACAGGCATTCTCGGTTCCTTTCCAACTGGATAACAACACCCCACCCCTTTGCTCCCACGCAGTTGTTTATGATAGTCAAGTGATACATACCATGTTTCTTTAAAACTAAGCCAGTTTTATTGGTTTTAATTTTTATTATTGTTTTATTTATTTTTAGTTTTATATTTAATAGAAATTATATATTTTTAATCTTTCTTTAAAAGTGAAACTATGTGATTTTTATTTTTTTTAAAAGACTAAAAAAAAATTAACAAAATTTAAATGAAAATATATTTTTCAAATTTTATATTTTTAATTTAAAACGTGTGTAAGTTCTGGGTATATGTTTCCACTCACTCTAAATAAAAATATCCTTAATTCTTTAACTATATCTAATTTTTTATTTGGTTTTCTAGTTACAATAGGGTATAACATGTACACACAAACAAAAAGTGACACAGTCAAATTTAAATACAACTTAAAAATTTTTAAAACTTCAAAAATCAACAAAATTAAGAGCTAAACTCACAATTTTTCTTGTGAAAAAAATCTTTAAAGAATATTTTGTCATTTTAAATTATTACAAATCTAAAAAAAAAAGACCACTAAAGTTAAAACTAACCACCCTAAACCCACGAAACAGTTTGAATTTCACCTCCAATAAACAAATGTTACTAAATTTCTATCACAAATGGAGGGAGTGCATGTTGTTGTTGTTGTTATGTTTTTTTTTTTTCTTTAATGGAGGGAATACATGAACTGCACAAAAAAAGAGATCCATATCCATTTGGGCCCTGTTAATGGCATACATAGAAGGAGTGACTCATTGTAAAATGTTTGGTCCTTTGTGAGGGGAGTGTGGTAATATATTGGGGCACCATGCCCATGAGCATGTATAGAATTTTTTTCAAATCACATATCTTGGCAAGGCTTAGAGTATGTGAATAAATTCAAAGTTTGAAATTTTTATTAAAAAGTGATATCTTGTCCAAAAGAAAGTTATTAATTTGAATAGGTATAAATAAAAACACTTTTAGACATTAACCAAAAGAAAACAATGTTTTTTTTTACCTAAACAATAAAAAATTTAATTTATTTCTATTTTATTTTAAAATTTTCACCTCTGCACATGCACGACCACGGGCGTACTCAAATATATTATTAGTTAGATTTTACGATAGTTACACAAATAGTAGTTGAAATACTTACACTCAAATAAATTCAACTAGTATTGGTAATATTGTTATTGGATGAAAATATTACTAGTTTACTAATATTTTTTAATTTATAAAACTAAATTGAATTAATTCATGTGTCTCTAAAAATTTATTACATTTTTACTTATAACTTTATAATTTATTATATAATATAAATCAAATTCAAAATTATAAATTAATTAAATTGAAATAATTTTTTATAATTGATTCATGTCCTCAATAATAATCTTGTTTTTATAGTTTAAAAACATTAATTAAATCTTTACTGTTTGAAATTTTATACTCAAGTCATTAAAAATTAATGTTGCTAAACCACATTATATTGTTTATATGAATTATAACAATAATAATAATAATATTTTTTTTTCTTGTCTCTCTCATTTTTTCAAAAATTGCTTGATCTAGAAAATTATCACAACAAAAATAGAAAAAAAATTAAAATAAAACACTTATTCTATGTTTGTGCTACACGTAAAACAAACTAAACATAGACTTGAGCAGATGTAAGTAATTCGATCTCTCAAACGCATAGGTAAGATTATCCCTTCATTTTTTAAATAATTACCCATCATTGCAATCATGCGTTGTTGCAAGAAACAAAAACAAAAGTTACTGTTCTGAGGGTAACTCCTTTTATCATTTGGGTATTGTTTAAAATGGATAAAAAAGAATACAATAAAAAGTTGAATAGTCTATTTTCCTCATTGCACTTTGCATTCAAGTTTGTCGATCCACTGAAAATTGAAACACCAGAAGTTTTAGCATCACAAATAAAGTTTCATGCATGACGAATAAAGATATTTCCTAACAATATACAACTCAAAAGCCCATGCAAGTTCTGAATAATGGAGAAATGAAGTGCAACTATGTAGGATTCCCTTATTTCTAAAACCAAGCATTTTGGATAGCAACTTAGACAGAGAGTATCACATGAAAAATATTACGTCAATAATATTGAATGAAACTTTAATAATAACTTTTCAGGATTTACTTGTAAAAATTTTAAACTAAAGAGATCTAACTAAAAATCAAGCATAATTACAAGAATTTATTAAAGGTAAATTTATCCTAAGATTTACTATATATACAGAATAAACGTGATCATTCAATATTCATCGAATATAAGTATAATAATGTAGGGAGAGAGATTCTTTGAATGTCGGGTAGTGACTGGTAACTGAGGGAGTCAGATCAGATGGTTCAATGCAAAGGATAATAAGTGTACGTTTACTTCTGTCCCTACTGATTAGTGCCGAAGTCCTTCCTTCCAGGCCTGAAGAGACTCTGAAGCCCTGCAAGCACTAGTTACCCCTTTTTTTGGACCAATACAACAACACTCTCATTCACTCACCACCCCACCACCTTCACAATCAGAACTCTTTTTTGCTAAAGCTGACTTGGGCAGTCCAAAGATATGGCTTCTTCGTTGCTTTCATTTTTCTGACCCACTAAGCAATCACTAATCACACTCATGCTATGCTTCTTTTTTATTTACAATTACATGGATGTAATGGAGTACTAATGTACTGTTCTATTTTTCTTTTCCCTTTTCATGGCATTATTAAAAGATAAATGTGTACTTGCTGAGAATATAGTCGGCAGAACGGCGTGGAAGGAAATCTTATACTTGGATTAATTATGGTTTATTTGTACATTTTAAAACTATGGTTTTTGATAAGAACTTGGTGGTTTTATCTAAATACTTAAAAAGAAAAAGGGTTAACATAAGTTTTAGAGTTAGCTCATTTGGTTGGGCAGCTGAATATTTGTAAAGAGTAAACAAAGGTCCAACCCTTCCAAAGACCTGCTCCTCATCTCTTCCCTTGGCCCTACCCATGTGGTAGGACTTCCCTAGATTTTATTTTTTGACAAAAAAAAAAAGGAATAATGTGATGTGGAAATGAGGGAGTAAAAAAAGTAGAATATTCTCCTCTTCTTCTGTTTGGCTGTAATGTGTGCGATAAATAAAATAAAAACATTTGTTGATATAATGATAATTTAAGTGGGTTTGTGTACAATATACTATTATTTTTTTTAATTATTGGATAGAAATGTTTTTACTGGTCTTTAACATTTTTATTACTTATTTACTAACATTTTTGTCATTACAAGACAATAATCTTTAACGGGTTTAATTTTTATTTATCATTTTTTGCCTGATAGAAAGTGCACGAATAACAGCATTCGAATCCTAACAATTTTAGAGATATATGCTGATATTTTACTTACTTGATTTCTTCTTTAGAACAATTAATTTTTTAGGCACTGTGTTACCAAGATTCCATCATATTTTTTACTTTAAATGTAAAAGTTTAGGCATGTAATTATGTCTTCCTTAAAGAGCAAGTTCGAATATTAGATTTTTAAAAAGTTTGTCAAAATTTTACTTTAAAAAACGTAGTTTCTTTTTCATCAACATCTAACAATATTTACATTGCATATGTTCCCATAGTTGAAAATAATAAAGTTTAAAAAAGGGCAAGAAAAAATTTTAAGGGTAATTATTTACCGAATTTTAAAGGCAAAAATGGCTATGTAGTCTACAACTAACTTAATCGTTTAGAGGTTAGTGATAGAATGCTTAAGGCATCTATTTCGTTCTTTCTTTTTTTATCAATTATCCTTTGTTTATAAGGTGCTTTGTTCTTTCTTTCTTGGAGCGAGGGGGAGTGAGGGTACACGTGCTTTGTTCAAATTTTCTGAGTATACTATGGCATCTTCTCTAAAAAATGTATGACATGATTCTTTGTGTTTTATTAAAATTTTCCTCCTTTTAATAAACTGACAAGAGCTTCGCTGATCCAAATAACTGGATTCTGATCATCTTATAATTATAGTTATAACTCTCATGTTCATTTTTTCTTACATAATTTTTTTTTATTTTTCTATTACATCTTTAAATTATATCTTTTTTTTTATATTATTATTATTATCTCTCTCATCCCTTCACTCTCACTCTACACATTAAAAGGAAGGGTCAAGTTTTAATTTTCCTTACATTTAAGTAAACATGTATGTGTTTGTTGTGTGAATTATTCTATATTTTAAAGTATTTTAATTTTTGATTAATTTAGATTAAGTTGAGACTAATTATTTGAGGAATTGTTATTATTATTATTTAGCTCTGCATATATATAATAAGTTGACTAAACAGGTCTAGAAATATTTTAGATAGCCTCAAAGGTTTATTGACTTATATAACCAAGGCAGGATGAGTAGAGATGATTGAGTTAGGCTAATATTTGTTTTAAATAAGTCTGTTTTGTTTTCTAAATTTAAAATTCGAGTGTAATCTATTTATTTAATGTTAAACTTAATCTAAAAACTTATTTAAAAAGGCATTTTATAATAAAGTTTTTTAATCAAGTCAACATATGTTAACCCTTAAATACTTATATAACCTCAAAATATTATTATAAAAATTTAATACAATAATAATAATAAACATAATATTTTTATTATATTATTGTTTTTTATCTTCTAATAAAGTTAATCCTATTTGAGACAGGTAGGAGTATTATGAGCATACATTTTTATTGTATTATTTATATTTATTTAATTAAATTGATTATTATATTTAAAAAATTAAAATAATCTAAAAATTCATAAAATAAAAAAACTTTTCTAATATACATGGTCTGACTGAGGCCAATGTGAAGCAAGTAACCACCGAGAATTGTTTATGACCACCTCTTTTACCCGTTTGCAAACAAAATTATCAAACATGCACTCACAACTAAGAATACTATATTTAAATCAATATAGAATGAGTACCTATAACAACATTATCGAGGGAACTAGAACATATACGTGATTATTTGTTAGTGTACAAAGTAGACTGAACATCTATGGTTAGCATTAGGGGACACATTATGGTACACACCCGTAACCTAACTGAAAAACCTTGTGTGAACATCATTCCTGATTTTACTATTTCATTTGGACGTTTGTCCACAGCACATGCACCTGACCTTATGATTGAACCTCAGTTCTGCTGGTGAAGCAGCAAAATAGTAACCAAATGAATAATAAAACGTTGACAAGAAAACCACATTGGACAAAACCTTTTTTTATTTATTTTTGGTACAAACAAACCTTGTTTCTTAACAAAGGGTGTCTCACCTCATTAGTAATTTTGAAATGTGCATTCTTGGTTACTAGTAATCAAAGACACCCCTTTGGTTTATTTTCAACTTCATAAGGGACAAAGAAACAAGCATCCAATATTGTGCTAACCAGAAGCAGGGAATGATCAATAATGAATAAGCAAAAAAAAGACGTGTCTTTGAATGTTAGCTAAAACCCACAAACAGAAAATGGTGGAGTCACAGGGAAGGAGAGCAGAAAGAACACAACTTTGAAAGCAAATAGTTAATATAACACACAAAATAGCACTAGGCATTGGATCCCTCCATGGAAACACAAACCCATGTCAACAACAACATTCAAAAACAGATGGAAAAAGAGGGAGTAATTAAAGAGAGACGTCACATAACATAATGTGAACCCCACCATGTAAGTACATTATTGGCCTTTGATACAAGTACAAGGACCCCATCATTCAAAGCTAAACTCAACCATCTGCAAAACAACAATGCAAAGTTATAGAGAATTTCCCAGCCACTGATAATAACACACCCCATAATGTAGAAAAAAATGAGAGAGTTCCATTACCTCTTGAACTGAAAGTTGTAAAATCATGAGACGATGTGGGAATGGAAATTGAAAGCTGGGTGGTGGATGATTTGTCATCCAAATCAAGCCATGATCCTCTGCTTTTGGGTGGTGGCCATTCATCAAAGAAGCGATGAACGGTTTTCTGAGGTTCTTCTTCTTCCTCTTTCCCAAGTTTCATGAACGTTTCACATTTGATATCACTTCCTGATATGTAGCAACCATGATCTTGCTGTGGCTGCTTTGAGTTGTTGTCATTGCGGCTCTGAAGTTGCAAATAAGAGTACTCGGTGTTGTTGTCATTGGATAAACCAGAGCAACTCCTCTGTTTTGAAGATGATGAGGAGCTTATAGTCAGTGGTGTTAGCTGCCAAGAATCTTCCATAGATGAAGCAGAGAAACTTCTCATAGTCCCAGAAGGTTCAGTGAAGAAAGCATGCTCATCCACCTCCTCTTTCAGCCCATAGACATACCTGTTCCTTTTCCAAGAAGAAAGAAAAAGAGAATCACCCACAAACACTTAAAAGAAGTAGCTTTAGTGCATGCTTGGATCTTGGTTGAAATTCTACATAGTCATATTCATTTTACAATAACGTGATTTTATAGAAAAATTTTGATGCTTACATTAATTTCTCCTTTGAGTTGGAAAATTTATGCTTAATTTTCTATCGAACTTACTTTTAACGGATAACTTTAAACTTACTTTTAAAAAATATTAATTTTATTAAATCAAGTAATTTCAATGTTTAGTTTAGAAACATTCATGATGTAAGTGTGTGGTGGATTTTGGTTTTGTGAAAAAGAACCTGCAGTGAGTGTTGTTATTGTGAGAGGAAGAACCATTTTCAAGGAACAAGGGGGCACTGTTGTCTTGGAACGAAAAAGCAGAAGCAGAAGAAGGCCTTGAAGGTGGGGTGTGGTAGAGGAAGGAGTGAGGGTGGTGATGATGGAAAGTGTCATGAGAGGACACAGAGAGAGAATGAGTGGTTGGGGTTAGTGCAGGACTGTGTTTGGTGATTGATAAGATTGTGGGGGTTGAAGCATCTGTGTTTGTTGCTGTCGGTGTTGTTTTCAAAACTTCCACAGGCTTTCTTGAACGGTTTTTCCCTCTGTGCATGTGCCTCTCACAGTACTTTGAATCTGGATACGCTTCTTTTGAGCACCTCCATTTCTTTCCATCTGTTCTTCTACACCTTCCTGGCTCTGGGTCTATTTTCCTTCCCAATCCCATTGGCAAATAGTTCCACCCAACTGCATGCACCCAAACCAAACAACAAACAACCCCTTTTATCAAAACTATTCATTCAAGAACCATAACACTACTGACATGTAGTCAAGTACCAAGAATACAATTGCATGCTATATGTATTCACATCATAATAATAACAACTTAATTATTTGCTGTTCTTTTAGGAAAAAAATGATTATTATCCAAACATGCACTTTGATAGACTTACAGTGTTGAGGTTGGTGAGACATGAGCCTAGAAGAGAGAGGAGAATCTATGTAGCTTCTTTTGATGGTGAAGAGAAGATCAGGTGGAATGGAGATACCCGAAGCCATGTATTTGTAGATGAGGGCTTGGTGTTCAAGCTCTTGCCACTGTGATGGAGTGAAGGGGAACCTGTTCCTTGCATTCATCATGGAGCAGAGGGAAAGGGAGAAAAAGTGTAAAAAGGGTTGAAGTTGAAGGGGGTGATAGTAACAAATGAAACAGAAGTTCCTGAAACCTCACAGTGCAGTTAAAGAGAAGACAGGTTCAGGGAGAAATATGGGTTATTACTTATTACTTTGGCCTTGGAGTAGAGTAGGTATATTTATTTCAGGGACCATTGTGCTACAGAATCTTCTGTACATGGATAAACTAATGGTTCTGATTACATAGCTGCATGCCAATGCACACACACTCACTCTCTCTCTCTCTCTCTCTCTGCTCCTATTATGACTGCACCTCTCTGTTGCTACTGCTTCTGCAACTAAGCTGCCCCTCTGGCAGCCCTTGTCTCTGACATCTTTACGGAAATCCATAAACTAAAGGAGAGAGAAAGAAAAGCTCCTAAAGACAAAAGAGGAAATAGTTATTATTGGTATTATTGTATATGAAACTATTTAAGAGTTGGTGTCTGAAGCCAATGCCTGTCTGAGAAGATTGTACGGTTGGAGCTTTTACTGCTACTAACTCATTTACTTTTTCTGTTCCTTTACCTCAGACTCAGACCCCAGAACACCCCCCCCCCCTCCCACCTCCCACCTCCCACTTACAAAATTTGACCTTTTTCCTTTTGAGAAACAGTGTATAAAATAAAACAGGAATCACCCTCTTGTAATTTTTTATTGTATTTTATTTTTCATACTAGTTTTACATGTGTATGAATATTTTTAACTGGGGTTATTTTGTGTTGTCATTTTGCTAGTTCCATTGAAACAAGATGGACGTTCTACTGTTAAAGCAAGGCTACTTAGGTAATCCAAAGTACTAATTCAAATCTTTGTACTTATAGTGGTTAGTGCTCAGATACTGTGAACTTTATTCAGTGACTTGGGTATTAGAACTTGATCCTCCGTTTACCCTGGAAGTTCAAGATCATTCCCATAGAAAAACAGAAAACAAAACACCAAAACTTTATATACATCCGTACTTAAAAATGAAACACCCCTCACATGCTAAAATGTAACACCTTTTTCTGTTTTATTTAAGACAGAATAAAATGGCAGAAAGGAGGATGGTTTGGTTTGAGTTTCATAACCAAATTAATTAATTAATTAATTAATAGGAAATTGTAGAAAGCACGTGCTAACTATTTGGCTTATCTAGTGACTCTAAGCCAAGTACCACCGTGCCCAGATGGTCACTTCTTAACAACATAGCAGAACACTACAATCTGAATATAGATTGCAACGAAAAGCAGGTCAATAGTGTTAGCATAGCCTAACAAATAGGGTCCAAGTCAGAAGGTTTAAAGATGCAAAACCAATTGAACCAAAATGGGGACACATAAGTAACATGAGAGCGATAGATTGGCATCACTATTTATGTTGTTTGGTTGCATTAAAACCTTAGGACCTATTCTTGTGTTGTAAGTTTGGCAGTACAAGTGTGCGGTCTTCAGCACAATTTTTATCCCCCTACTACACACAATTGCCTAAACTTATCTTTTCTGTCTTTGTACAACACCCAACTTCAACCAGCCAAATAAATCTTTGCATCTGTCTGGGTTTACTTTTCTCTTGAACTTCTATTACTCAATTTTACACCATAACTTAATATAACATCTAACTCTTTTTTCCTTCATTTCGTTTAGGTACTCAAAACACTTTGTCAATTTCAATGCTCACAAATTAAAGTACTTTCACTGGTTAGCTGACATAAAGACGCCCTCTCAACATTGAGCACCATCTAATATAATTTTGTAGATATAAAAAGGAATAGAAAGATGATGTTGCACCTGAAAACAATTATATGATGTGCACTGAAACATGCAAAGTGAAATTTTTTTGAGGTCATTGCTAACTATACGTGTCATGTAATTTATTTTTTTTAAATTTTTGCTAGCGTATTATTTATAGGCATTAATATTGTCAAAAGGTAGAATATCCTATGATAATATCATCGTATGTTAGCAACCGCAGTCATTATCCTCACCAAGATTTGCAATAGTTTAATTAATGTTGAAATTTGAAATTGATGATGTAAACCAGAAGATTCAAACATGACATTTATTACCAAATACTAATGTATGTCGCTACCCTTTTCGTTGGAAATAATTTTTCTTCTGTCAAAGTAAACAAGAAAGGTGACCCTGATCCCCACTTTAACTAATAACAATACAAGTATAAAATATATATCACAAAAAGAAAAAAGAAAAAAAACACAAGCCAAAATTTATTAGGTAGTTGGATGTTTGACACTATCTACCAACTTGGCAAACGTCAACTGAAGCTTTTCCTTGTTTGTTAGTTGTATGCTGTGATAACCAATGGAATTAATTTATTTAAAATGAGGAGTGAATTGTTGGATAAGGGAGTAAAGAGGGTAAGAAGAGGCGGCAGGGTTACGATTATTTTTAATGCTATGGATTTCATTGTCATTTTCTTTTTATCTTGCAAACAAAATGACATTTTTAATAGAAATACAACGCAAAATTAAGAAAAGTATAGGTTTTTTTTTTTCGTGTCTCTTACACGGTGTTGTTCACACATTCTTTAAGCATATTAGGGATAGGTTCTGGTTCAGCCTTAAGTGTTATATGATTTTATTTCTCTATCCTTATATGATTTTCTTTTCAGATATTATTCGTGTACGATGTTTATGAATACTATCTTTGCTGCTGTTTTATACCTGAATCAAATAAAGGGGGAAACAATCGATTTACAAAATATTTCCATTTTAATTTTTATTCGAATCTTTTGTGAATGAGAAAAAGTGTTAGCAACATCTGTCCTTATTCCATTATTTGTTTCACTTTATGAAAACACAGAGCCTGTGGTCTATAAGCATGCCATGTACTTTATATTTGGCACTCAAGGTCATAATCAATTGAAGTACAATTGCTTAATCAAAGCTCCACAAAACTACCAAGTTACTCAAAACAGTGGCACATTTAAGAAGTAAAAGGTCCCAAGCAGGAAGGGACACAACAAATGTTTCCATTAATGTAACAGCCAGAAGGGCAAATCCCGGCATCTTTGCTGTAGCATTCTGGTTTTGAAGCAAGCAGAGCTGCCACATCTTGGACTTGGACCACACTCTGGCGGTCCACACAACCCACGCTTAGTGAATCCTGATCATGTCCCCAACTTACAATTGCAATTACAGGTACACGTTAAACGTTCTACTATAATGTCCATTGAGGCCAAAATCTTAGGAGAGCATATTGAAGATCTTTGAACTCTGCGGACCATCTTTAACATCCAAGATGATGGTAAATTTGAATATAGAAGCTTGCCTCGTACCAAACTCGTGGCATGGCCCTTCAGTTCAAGAAATTAGCGACCCTTTTCTCTTCTTTTCCATTTTTTCGTAGTTTAGTGTAATCAAGAGTGAAAGAAAATATTCCTATAGTTTAACCCTTCCAACAAACTGTCCTTGACACTTCCATCTTTAACATCCAAGAGTGAAAGAAAACATGTGGATTCAACGTTGTTTCAACAATCTCACGAATTCTAAAAATTTTAATTTGAAAAATACTAAATGATTCAATTATAATTCTTCAAAACAATTTACGAAAAGAAATTTGTTTATAAAAAGTTATTTACCCGTTTAATTTCAAACATTATTTATTCTCTCCAATAACTCGTGGCATGGCCCTTCTTTATTCTCTCTAATTACTATGATAAGAGTAACTATTAACTTAACCATTTGCCCTAAATATAAATGCAAATCCCGTGATCACTTCCAACCAAATTTTCAAGCGTAAATCTTGACAAAAAAATATCCATTATTTCTCCAAAGACGACAACATGTAACTCAAGTATGCTGGAGATGTTGGAGGGCAAGAGAGCGAAGTAGTAAATATATTGTCAAATCTGCAAAGTTTTTTCTCCAATACAGTGTTTATCTGGAATGAACTCACAAAATCAAATATCTCATATAAATAAACTAAAGCCTCAAATCTAGACCATACAGTCCTAATAGCATAAAACATGGGTTGGAATATTTACATTTTGAATATCATATATAGACTTGTTGCAAGAAAAGAGGCATTACATAGAATGAAACCCTATAACACTTTTAGGCCTGAATATAAAATTTAAATTAATATTTACAGGTACTGCAGTGAGCCTAAAGAAAAAAGGGGCCCGGATCGTGGGAGGGGATGTTTGGGTAAAACATGTCGAAGGGAGCAAAATTTAAACTCAATGAAGGAAAATTATACAACAGTGAACTTGCCTTCAAGCTGAAACAAAACAAATAATATTCTCGTAATGTTTTGCATGGCACCCTATTCCTTTTGTAAGAAAGAGAGCACAAGGTCTGTATGTACAGAAAAAAGCTGCGTATCCACGAAAAGCTGATTATCACAGGGGAACAAAAAGAGGGGAAAACTGCATTAGTACTCTGAATACAATACCGGAACAGAAAGAGCTCTGTTAATATAGAAATGTTTGTCATTTAAATAACACAAATAAGCTTAAGCCGATTTGATGACACAATCATGATTAAAAAAATATTATACATATGTTCAATTGTCTTTGAAATAAGTGCTTCTCATTAAACATGATCACTTGAGTTCTCACACATATTTATGGGCTACACATATTTATGGGCTGATGGCTTGATGCATCTAGTACTTATAAAATATGGTTTGTCATTGCTAGGGTATAGCATCACGAACCAATATGGTTTCTCTTCTCTTATGCGACCTAGGCTCTGCACTACAGTTTGTGGTTCTTGCTTACGGTTGGGTTTCTAGTTTCTCTTTTCTGCAACCTAGATGCAGTAGACTAGTTCTTATGAAAAAATCATGTCATTTCATATTTGACTAATTATGTATTGTATTGGATCTTAGGTCTATGAATTTTAAGTTTATATTTAGTTAAATTATGTGATTTAGGGGTTATATTCTTTATCTATGTTAATTTTTATGCTAGGTATATACTTAAGTTTGTATGTTTGGCAGGATCTAATAGTCTTTCTTATGATCACATGATTTATGATCTTGAACTCTCTTCCTGATCCCATGTAGGATCCTGATTTTAAGAACATCGGTCTGCTCAATTTAACCACACAAATTATAACAAAATATTGTTTACACAGTGCTATAGTTTGTATTCCAGGAAGATAATAATCTGAAAGTTTGAATAATAATCACATACTAAATGCAGATTTTGGAGTAGCCCTCAATTACTAGAAATCACAGATAGTTTGCCAGGCAATTCTGATTATTTTAAACTTACAAGCAAATTTGACTAAAATTTGTGTATATAGTTAGCATAAGGTACATGGTAAGCTCAAGAAGAAGAAAGAAAAAAAACCTTCATAAAAGGCCGATCACGGTAAGGGAATGAGTCAATGAAACTCTCCTTCAAAAGCAAGGATACCTGAAGGTACAAACCATCATCTCAGATCTTCATAATTTTTATTAAAATGTTCTCTTCTCAAAGCAAGCCAATGTTTTTTTTACATGCCTTTCAGTTACAATTTTTTAAGTTATACGAAATCTTGTATTGTTTATTTATATAATTTTGCTTACCAAACTTAGGATATTATCATCTGCCTCTCATTAATTACCACTTGTGCAGAAGGCAAGCTAGGCATCTTAGCATCATTTTCATATAGAGACTAAAGGTGACCATGATAAAAATTGAGCATTAGAATCTAAGGAGTACATCTAAAATTATCTAGCTGTCTAAGGTATTCTATAACTTGTGTCTTTCATATCATTGAACTTGAAAATATTACCAACAAAGAATTATTATCAGCAAATTAGGATGGTCATCGGAAGAAAATTTACTCTGAATGGACTACAGTTTCTTTGATCAAAGGAAGAACTATAAGTGAGAACTGAATTAGAATATTACATTTAAAAATTAACCACAACATATAATTGATTGTTATTTTAGGGATAAAAAGTCAGTGCAAGTCTAACTTGGTTCTAGATTACAACTCTCAATCAAATCCTTATTTTTGGAGAGGTTAAAGCAATAGAGATAAAAATCAGAACATTTAAATTTGTTGTTGAGACTAAAATACAGACCTTATCATCATTGGATTGTACATTGGTAATTGTGTGAGAACGTATGTTACAGCAAAGAGAATCCAAGTAAGATCTTAACACTGAAAGAAACCCTTTCGCAGCTTCAATCTGTAGGGAAACTAACACACATGAGAACAACAGACTAAATTCTGAGAAAGCTTGACTTTGCCAAGTGTGACATGGAAACAACAGTGAAAATTCAGAAATAAGACTTGAATTTTTAGGATGCACAATATAATGATGAACTATTAAGAAACTTAATAAATGTTTATTACAAAATGGCTATCAAGTCACTTTGATATATTACATGTAAGCATGACTAACATCTATAATAATCATTAATCAAGATACCAAAAGTGGAAACAGACAGAATCATAAGGAGGAAATCAGGAAGGATAATGATAGTGATGATTTCATTAAAAGGGGCACACCTGCACTTCTGTGCATTCAAACACAGGCCTTCTCCTACCCAAGTAACTTTCTCCTACAAGGGTTGCATGATAAGGACGTAAAGAAGAGAGTAGTTCTTTCTGTCTTGGCAGTTGAGGTATTGTTGGTGACTTCACCTGTTGCAGCATAATAGCAGTTTGATAAGGAACATGTGTGTTTATTGGAAACTAGAATATACAATTGTTAGAAGGTAAGCACATGAGCAAATAGTATTGAGAGCTTAGCCCATTCCTTTTCAAGAAAGGATTAAAGGAGTGTCTGCATTGATGTAAATCTAAAATGTACCACAAATATCCAACAGCACTATGGTGTTAAAATAAATGGCTAGTAGTCTCAGAATCATAGAAACATATAACAGCAATTAGGAGGTCTTTCAGTGTGAGCAAACCTGTGACAAATGATTAGGAACTTGGGGTATAAAATCTTCAACCCGTCTAACTAGTTTACCTTAATCAATTTTAAGCTTTAACCCTAGCCTCCAAAATTTTAATTCTTTTGCTTCCATGGGTTACACAGACAGCATCTGAAGCATCATTTAACTAATTAATCAAACATACAAATTACTAAAACTGAATAATGCATCAACCAAATTGCTACACAGTTTAAGCAAAATACAAACGTAACTCTGCAGTTATAAACCTAAAACTTGTATAACAAATCTTACCCACACCAACTGTAAAACCTTTTCCCACTAAGTGGGGTCAGCTACAAATGATATGATTTATCATAAATCGTGACTATAGACAAACTATTAATCTCTAAATCATTCTCCACGGTTTCACCTAAAGTTTTCTCAGCCTCCCTTTGACTCTAGCAATTGCGCTATCCTCCATCTGATCTACTATCCTTATTGGAGCTTCTATAAGACTTCTCCAACTATTTCCAAACCATTTAATGTGAGTTTCTACCATCATTTCTATCATAGGTGATACCTTGCTTTTTCTCTAAGGCATTTGTTACTTATGTTATATTGTCTAATATATCTACTAAACCTTTCTTACCAAAAAGAGAAAAAATTATTATAAAAAACGTCAATTTGCTAACAGATTTACAAAACTTGAATGTATCTCACAAGAAAACAGAAAGAAACAATAAAATACAATAGTACAATTCATTGATATGTAGGATAACATTTTCCTTCAGTTGAAGCAATAACTTTACAATTATAAAAGGAAAGAAAAGGTCATTCATACTAGTGTTTCATAAATTGTTGGGATAAAAAGGATTTGATTTTTATTAGCATTAAGAAGATGGAGAAAGATCACAAACCTGATTTTTATTGGCATCAACCAGAATAACATTGCTAAACTTTGACTGAACTTCACTGGTCTTGTTCTTGATACCAACCTAGAAATTAATTTTGTAGGCAGTCAGAGACATCACAAATGGTATCATCAATTGAAGGGTTAAGATAAAAACAGTTGAAACTCCAGTAGCACATCTAACATTTTCTTCCAATGTATGAAAGGTAATGCAAAAAATTTAACCAGCTCCAAGGAAATATGGCAATATTAGTATCTAAGTCAATTTAAGGATGTATTTAAAAGAGAAAAATAATTTTAAAAACAGAGAAAAAAAACTCATGGCCTTACTTCAAGTAGCTAATATTCTTATCAATCAAGTAAGAACTAAGAAGTGAATACTCACTACATATGGGACAGGTGCATCCAAAAACTCGAGCATGTCATTTGGTAAAACCTGGAAGATCATGTTCTTATCAAATACCATAAGGTGAAATATATAAATTAACATGTAAAAACTCATTCACTTTAACAGTGATAAGAGAAAGAAATCAAACTGGCATTAGCAGGCTTTGCCATCTATAAGGCTGGATTAGCGGAATAACTGATAAAACTGAAGCAGATAGGATTCCCTGGTCATAAAAGAAAAATTAAAAAATAATGAAATCAAGCCACCAAAATTATCTCTACTGTGTAGTTATGTACTAAGATAAAATATCTCACCAAAATTATTTCTACTATTTTAGACATAAATATTTTGTTGTGAGTGGCTAATTTGTAAAAATAGAGAATAAGAATGCTGTTGCAGGATACCCAAATCATGAATGTAACTTTATCGTAAAAAATAAGTAGCAAAATGACTAAATCACATAAGCATAAGAACATGAAGTGGGCAAAAACAACAATGAGAAGAAAACAAAATAAAAATATAATTACTACTGTTCCTAATAAAGCAGGAACCTATCAACAAGGGAGCAATAATGTTTCCAAAGGACAAAACAATATATAACCACTGACACATATAACTTTACAGCAAACTATTATTATTATTATAAAAGAGCAAGACAGATTAACCACTTTCACAAGATCATTACAAATTTAATTTTAGGTGTAAGACATACCAAATTAGAACAGACAACAACTATCTGTTTCTCTAGTAGAATGCCTGCAAAGAATGTTAACACCTGCAGAGTGCAGAAGGAACACACAATCAGTTAAGCCAACTCATTGTCATAAAACTCATATGCAAGCATTATGAAACTATTACACAGATCATTGCATTTCAACTTCAAGAGATGTCTAATTTTGTCTCTAGTTTAGATATAATAGAACTCCTAAAAAACCCAGCAAAACCATAATGAATCCACCCATGCATAAAGCTCAAGCTCGAAATAATGCAGCCAAATCTACCACAGAAAAAAATTAGCAATCCAC
The DNA here is from genome assembly GCF_003935025.1 of Abrus precatorius. NCBI lineage: Eukaryota > Viridiplantae > Streptophyta > Magnoliopsida > Fabales > Fabaceae > Abrus > Abrus precatorius. Next base: position 32,038,330 of record NW_020874428.1, on the reverse strand, counting down.
AAATTAGGAAGACCAAGCAAGATATTAACAATATATGGCAACATAACAGAGTTTGTAGTCTTAGACCAAAGCATAAAACATACATTTTCAAGTCTCAATGTACCACATAAGCAAGCCACAGCCCATACAGATAACGCAGTTGCCTCTTCCACCAGAAGAGCATTATATGCCTGCAAGGAACAAACAACACTAAGTACTGTATTTATCAAGAACATGTGACTATCAAACAGAATGCTTCCCAGAGTAATCAAGCACGTACATCAGTTAATTCCAGACCAGTACTGGAAGTTTTCAAATCAACTGTTGAACCAGCAAGACGTAGAACTGTCTCAGCTGGTCTGTGATATTCCAAGGGATACAAGTGCTCCAAAGGATGAAATGTAAGAGACGAGCCCCTGGCAGGGCAACTTAAACGGTAATACTTGCTTATAATTTGTAGTGGTCCATGGTTATTTTCCTGGGAATTGGTAAAGTATCATCAGCCATAAATCATGAAATACCAGGCAAAAACAACTGAAGGTGTTTGATAAAATACAAACCTTAGCCCATTCAAGAATATCATTGAAGTCATTCAAATCCTCCTGGCCAGAGAAAGATGCATCTTCTGTCTCATTTTCATCAACATCACTCCTAAAATTTCTGTCTTCACAAGGCGAGCCTTGAATACTGCATAATAAAGCAGAATATATGTTTAAGATGCCTCACTTAGAAGAAAAGGACAACAATTTCATTGAGGATAAACGCCGTCCAATAAAAGGAGAACAAGTTATTCTCAGCAGACAAAGCAACCAAATGACGAGGGCACAGAAAAAAACCACACCACATACAAAGCAAGGACATCGATAAAAAAGAGCACTCCAATTCCTCTACATGTCTATCAAGAATACTCCAGAAAGAAATGTAGGAACTCCAAAAGGAGGGGCTATGGAAGCAAGTCTTAGATTCTAATGTTAAAGAATGAGCATTTCACTCCAAGAGAGCAAACACACTATGTCTAATAGGAAAAGAAGAGTGTAAGCGCACAAAAGTTAAAACAATATATATTTCTTAACAAAACGACTAAGATCCAGAGCCACAAACCTGCAGGAAGAGTCAGAACTTTCATATTGGCAAAAGCGCAGTAGGGGCAAAATAGCATTAGGTAACTGTCTGTCTTCTGATTGTTTGTTAGTTGCAAAAGTATCCCCACACTGATAGCCTTCTTCAGAATTTGTAGGGACAGATTCTACTTTGGCCGTTGTCTTATCAGTTACAGGACCAGTAAGAAAACTACTGTCATAATTTATTCTCTCCTTAAATTTGTGCAGCTCCCCATCAACCATTATGTGCTCTGGTTGACCATCATCCAGACTGTTTTCAGGTGTAGACTCCCTCACTCTTGATTGAGATATTATTGGATTTGCATCAAGTCTGTCTTCTGTTGGTTCATTGTTCACCACAACACTTTCTGAGTCTGAATATCCCTCTGAGTTTTCTCCCTCATAGTTACCTTCGACAAATTCTAAATCTAAATCCCCAACACTTCTTGTCAACCGCTCTAGCCTTTCTTGAGTGAAGATGCTACATAGATATTAGCACAATGAAATGAACAAAATCATAAAACCATAATATTACCTAGCAATTTAGAAATTAAACAATTGTAAGTTTGATGGATAAGAATAAAATGGGTGAGCATATATCACCAATATTCAATTATTTCAGCCAAATAAACAGTTTATAATTAACAGCATGTCAATGACATAAAAAAAAGGAGAAAACATTTCAATCCAACTTCCACAATGTATAGAACTTAAACTTTCAATGTAGAAAGCTACTTCATGTGAGAAATACTCGAGTCAGAAATAATCTCACACATGAAATCCGATCCCAATGGGCAGGAAAAAGAAAAACAATAAATGAAGTTACTAAGTTGACTCCACATTACATGACCAAAATTTTGTGACAATAAACCACAATGTAGATCCTGGGAAGCTTGTACCTTTTAAATTACTTTCAACCAACATATTATTTGTTCCACTTAATCTTTGGACATTAATGAACTGTTTTTTTTTTCCTGCAGCAACCTATGTTCGGATGTGTGTGCGTGTGCACATGCATATTCTGCCCAAGTGGACAAGTGCATATGTTTACTATCTTTCAAACATTGTATGTTATGAGTGCCTTTCAACCCCCCTCCCCCCAGCTAGTTTTATAATGGATTAATTTGATGAAATGCAAATATTCCTTCTGTATATCTGTTTATATTCACATCAGTATACTTAGTTTATTACACTGACAATGCATTTTCACAAAAAATTAAAAAAGTATATCATACATTGAACGTTTCACAAAGTACTACAGAATAAGCCCATTGAACCCTCTCCAGTTCAGAAATAATGACACTTTTTAATGTTTTGATGCATATAAAAAGTGAAAAACTCGTCTACTGTTCACTGACCACCCTTTCAAAATTTAATTCATTAAGTACACGATGAAACTGCAGATATCTTCTACATCCACTTTCCATCAGTCCATCAGATGACTCTTGATTACAAATACCTACCTATTTAACACACCAAAGTGCAATTCAAAAGCTGGAAGCCTTGAAAGAATGCAGTAACATCTCTGAGTAGTTAATATATGTCGTCTAAAAGAAGAGTAAGAGCTAGATGGCTGCTTATCAGAAAACAGAGAGAGCAATCCAGAGGGCTTTTGCACTAGTTCTTCAACTAAGACACAACATCCATAAAGTGTTGAGTTGTCAGCACCCTACAATGTTGAAAAATCAAACAAACAAAGTAACATTGTGAATACAGGAATCAGTACAACTTAAATATAAAAAACAAACAACGTATTGTTGGTAGGGCAGATCAGGAAAGAAAATAAAGGAAATGGTTGATGCATATAAAGTAGACTCTAGCTCAAGTAACAAGTTTCAGGAACTACATGATCCTAGGAATCATACTAGGCTACTTGTTGGCCGGCACTTTAGCATACACTTCCACTCCCCACACAAGGTCTTAGACCTCCAATGCCCATCAATAAAAAAGGCTATAGTCCAAACACATCAACCGTATCCTTTCCTTTCTTTCTAAATCCACACCACCAAACAATGCATTGTTGTAAATATTTAGATGCCTTGGTCCTCGTGAAAGAAAACCAACAAATAAATTTAACTAGCAAGAAAATTATATTCTTGCACAAGAGAAATTGAGGTTTTATTTCTAGGATGACCTACTAAAAACACAATTAGCACTGGCAAATGTGAGGCTGCTTTGCATCATAGACGGAGGTAAACATCATAACCATCATCTGAATGTAGATCAAGGGGATTAGGTCCGTAACAACAATGAAAGAATCCAGGCAAACACTACTCCAGCAAAAAACCTCTTCAGATGGCTTGACATCAGTAATAGAGTAGTACTCAATTACTCTTAAGAGTGCAATACCATAAAAAGGAAAGATACATGTGGAAAAAGAAAAAGAAAAAGAAAAGGTTGAATGTGTTCCAAATACCATCCCTAGAATATTTTGATATTAAACAAAATAACAAAAGCTCTCACAACAACCAAAAGAAGAAAATGTAACAAAGTGGCAACAAAGTAACGAAAAAATTGCTTCACATACCTGTAACCTGAATACAAATGACAGATCTCTTTGTTTAAGGTGTTCCTGCAATACACAAACAGAACCTTAGTTACCAGTGTTTAACAACTTAGGAGACCTCCAACTGTATCAAATGAAATTGAAAAGGTTGTCAACACTTTGAAGTAAACAGAAATTTGATGAAAAAGATTTGACATTTTTAATACAATATCAAAAGTACATGGTAACAACCTAAATTGTTTGTTATCCATTAACACAAAGTTATAGATATGAAGTCCACTTTTCCTGAATGAAATCATAAACGACTCAAAAACTAGAAACCAAAACATGTGTCAGTAGACTAAGGATCTGAAAGACAACTAATAACCATATAGCATCTTCAATTTCTAATAACTGTAATATAACAATTTCATGCAAGCATGAAACATCTTCCAGAAAGAAGCATTCTGCTAGAACAATGCCGGTTAAGTGTCCATGTTGCCATGTCTATTTATATACCAGATCTATGAAAACTAAAGTTACATATAATCATACAGGGTAAACGGATTTACAAAGATGCATGTATCAATTTAGATGGTATGTTAGTAATTGGTCAATCCCTTAGGAAGGGGCGGAAGAATATAATCATACACCAATTAAATATTAATTAAGAAAATAATTTGCATAAATTAATATTAATCAAAGTTTAACATTGCAAAAAATACCTGCCCAAAAAGAATTTCGTTCAACTCACTCATGGAAGGGGTTCTCTCAACAGCACGGACCTAAAATTACATCCAATAAAAATTAAAGTTCCACACAAGTTATTCACAAATGAAAATAAATAAATGCAAGACAAATTAGACAAGATGACTGACTCTACAGACTATTAACCAAGTAAATGCATAAACAACTATTATTCCATCGATGCAAAAAATTTAAAAACAAGCAATATTGTCACTATCGAGTATTGATCACTCTATTTTTCAGTTAGTATACTTTATCAACAGTAGATACCCACTCTAGCAAACTCAACATAATTCAACATATTACACAAACATAAATGATGTTCTCTTTCTCTCCTTATCCCTATTCCACCCATTGCCACTTACCCTACACCCAAGGGAGTGGAGGATGGAATCCCCAGCATCATCGTCACACCCTAGTCTTAAAGATAAGGCCAGGGCCAATTGAGCTAGAAACTTTCCGGCATTTTATTTTTTAATTAACAAAATTTGTCATTTCTGTTTTCATCTATATCTAGCTTAATAAATAATGATGATGATTTTGACATAATAAATGATGGCAGAAAAGATTGAAGTTCATTAAGCATTCGCCGAACCTCTAAGCCTCCAGGGAAGCAGAAAGAAAGAAGATCCTTGCATTTAAGAGGCAGATGTTTTTCTGGAGGGTAAACAAATAAGACCTGAAAAAATTGAATATGCAGAGCTCATGATGCACATATATTTGAAGACAACTAATATTAAATACAGTAATCAACATAGTGTAGAAGTCATTGTAGTAAAACTTCAATGGTTCACTAGAACTTGTCCTATTTGGCAATTAGAATAATAATTATAATAGTTCAGTATCTGATACCAAGGATCACAACCTGCGGTTCAATGTTGGGTTCAACACGAGATTGATTCTGATAACCAAGTGCACTTCTCAATCTACCAGAGCCTTCAGACTTTCGATTAACATATTGCCTTTGCAGTGCCTGAACATCACAATTAGGATGAAGTCCGACTACCACCATGCTCTCAAACAGTCGTGAGGGCTCCTTCCAAAACCTATGGTCCTGTGCACTCAAACACAATGGACTGTATGAGACAAGTCAAGGGACAGCGTATTTCATCTGTCTGTCCTAAGACGAAAAAACATATAGATCCTAAAAGCTGCTAATGGCATACAGAGTGAAGAAACATGAACACAAATACAATGCTTTAACTGAAAGGGATGGAGCTGAAAAGCTCAATTAAAGATGCAAGGGATGAACTTTTAAAGGAAATTAAAAGGATAGGACTTCCAAAACCATGTTCTTCAATATCCAATAACAAGAAACTTAAACATTTTTCATAGTTCATAGTCAAAGGACTAGAAGGAACATGCAATTGTGGTACATTGAAGCACAAAATTGTACCATACCATATGCTGCAACTGAAAGTTTGCAGCCCATTGACGCTTCAGACTAGTCAGAATCTCAGGATTGTAATTGGTGTTTTCAACATCAGGAGTCCGCGAAAAGCCTTTTAACATTTTTGTAAGTTGATACTGCAGCCTTTGAAGCTGGCTACTGCTATTATCATCTTTTGACGACATTGGAGAGTTAACAGCCGCAGCAACAGCTCTAGCCACATCCTCTGTTGTCTGCATAAAAAATGTAGCACCCCAGCTAGGACTAGCTGACCCTTCTTCCTTTGCCATTCCAGTCATTTGTCCCTTCCTGAACAGTGAACACAACTTCCAATGACTCAAATAAACAAGAATGTCATACAAGCAACATGAATTCAAATAAAGTATCTGTTGGAACTAGAGCTACATTAAATTTCAAATCCATCATGAATGATGAGAACGGAGGAGCATATTTACAGCTATGAACAGGTATACGGATAAATAACCAAAAACTGAAACTCCCGAGCACCAATGAGTCATAAGGCATTTTGTGGTAAATCAGTAAAAGCTTCCGCACAAAAAAGAAGCTTGAGTACTTGACAAAACAATTTCTTTTTAAAAAATGCCCCAAACACATATATTAATACTATCTGATGACACACTCAATCACTCATAATTCTCTTCAAAGGAACCAAGTATCATCTATTTTATTTAATTGAATTGAAACAAATCCGAAACACAAAACACATAGAGAAAGAAAACACGATGCACCAGTTCAATGAAACACGTGCAAAAAGAAAATTACTGAATAGAAGCACGCCATACTACTTAATGATACCATACCTAAACCAATAAAAAATAATAATTGAATATATATAAACAAAACCAGTAAAAAGAAAATTCACATACAAGGAAAAGAAAAAGCTTCACCTGGAAATAGCAAAAGAAAAGAAAAGACTAAAGATTACATATATAAAGAGAGAAAAAGTTCGGGCACTTGGGTGAATTAATTGATGAAGTTGACGAGGTAGTTTTGGGTTGGGGGTGAAAAATATAAATATATATTTATATTAGATTTGGAAGTGATGAATGGAACAGAAAGAAAATATAATAAAGTGGTGGAATGGTGAAGCGAAGGGACAAGTTGAGAGAGAGAGAGAGAGAAGAGAGATTGAAGGAAAGGGAAAAAAGAAGAAGAAGAAGAAGAAGAAGAAGAAGGGAAGGTGAGTTTCTTATTTTGCACGCCTTGTTTCGTTGTAGCCGCTGCTTCTTACTGCACTCATCACTTCCAAGATTCTCTTCTCTTTGGTTGGTAACAACTCCATCCAATCAATGTCTCTCTTCCATTTCCCCCTTTTTACAGAAAAATTAAATAACTGTTATTACATTTTATTCATTTTTTAGTTATTTAATAATATTAAGTAAATTACATTTTTTAAAGATGTTTCCATTATATTGTTTAACATTCCATTCTGCCTCTATGTATTAAAAGTTTGATTTCACGTTCTTAAGCAGTTAATTTTTTCACATTCAAATTTTAACTCTTAGGTAATCTTTTAAAATGCTGTTTTTTATTTCAATATTAATATACTGTATCAAACTAAGATTATCTTTTTTTACATCAATCAAATTCTAAAATTATTATAAGTTTAATCATTCTTGATTTAAATTTATTTTTTATAATTTCTTAATTTTAAAAATCTTAGTACTACAAATCTTTAAACTACACACGCTCACTGCATCCCTCTAAGCAAAAGAGCCACGGTCCAGTCGATTTAGAGAACAAAATCCATTAAGTGAGAATAGTTACACAATAAATACACCTCAATACATTGAATGTCTCTTAATATCTTTTTTTTACAACTTTCAATGTTACTAATAATTAACTTTAGAACGTTGTAAAATTACTTTTAGAATTTTATAAAATGAATTAAATTTGTAAACACCCTATTATTACTTTTGAATTTTCATATAAAATGTTAATTAATCTTTTAGAATTACAAACCTAATTTCAATCGCTTTAAATTCGTTGTCAACAATGAGGAAAACATAACTTAATTACTATCATTAATATTGTTATCAGTTTATCTCTTGTCATTATTCAATGTTTAAATTTCTTTTTTTTTTCTTAGTTTGATTTGTCATTTTATTATTTTTTCAAAAAAAACTATTCTAAATCTTTGTATTTGTTATGTCTATAAATCTTCTTATTTATTAAATAAAAATATTAATTATTTTTATATTTTTAAATAATAAACATATATACTTTTTTTAATATTTATTTTACAAAATAATAAAAACATAACAAAGCTCTTTCTTTGCTATAAACAAATAAATTTCTTTTTTTAACTGTTCTTTCAAGTCGAATTATTAAGTTTAGAAGAGTTAAAAAAAAATTAAACAATCGAAACCCGAATATTAAAGAAATTAAATGATTATAAAAATTACGGAAAGTAAAATTAAGATTTTAAATAAAAAAAACTGTATAATTTAGTATATTATTGACATTTAGAGAAATGCGTAATGGCAAAAAAAAAATCGTAATCTTGTATTATTTTAATAGTTTTCGTACTTTTGAAATACTTATTTTCTTATACCTACATTTCTTTAGTTGATATTTAAAAAAAAAATTAAAGACCAATCATACAAAAAATAGTTATTATTATTTTAAGAGAAAAATTATGTGATCCAAGAATTTCAGCGTTTATATTGCGTGGAAAGAAATATAAATAATCAGAGAAAGGGGGCACCGTTTCCGAAGTACCAAGGAGGGCGACCTTTTTTTGCGTGGAAGTGAGATGGAGATGATAATTTTTTTAAAGCTTAAATATATCATTTGTTTGTGTATTTTTTGAAATTTTAATTTTAGTTTTTTTTAAGTTTAATACTTTTAACCCTTAATAACAACATAATTAACTAAAATCTTATTATATATTAATTTTTATATTACAATATAAATTTCTGTAAGGTCATCTAAAAAAAGCGACCAACAGTGTTAAATTTTTAAAACTATTTAAAAATAGATTTGAAGTTTTATTTTTTCTTCTCTCAGATGAATCACACTGATACCACCATTTATTTTCATCAAATTGAAAAAAATGCGTTTGTTTGATACCCTTAAAATAATAAATAAATAAGTGGTAAATAAGGTAGTTGTAATTCAATGTGTAATGTTAAATGCGTGCTAAGACTTTACTCTCGCAGGCTATACGAGAAATCTTCTGGTCAAACGTTGAGGATTCAGCGTTTCATTTTCTCTCTGTTCAATTTTCATGAATAACGTTTTTAATTTCATTACTTTCCGTATTGATAATACGTTACCACGAATTAACTAGGTCTGAAATTATTTTCTTTTATTTATTTTTCTTTACCAACTTACATAATATTATAATCGTTATTTGCTCAAAAGAATAGTCCAATATTAAGTTAGGATTAGGGGAAGGAAAACGAAGTGGCATGAATATGATGAAAGTGACCAAACAATGTTGGACTTTTTTACTCTCTGGTGATGTTGGTGGGGCCCATCCGATTATCTTCTTCCCTTAGCTAATGACGAATATAATTGCTGATCTGACAAATAGATGTTTCCGTTTCCCTCGTACTTGCACTGTGCCTCTCATTTTGTTTTAATTGAATTAAGAAAATAAATAATTTTATATATTATTTGGTCGGAAGAGAACGAGTTAAAGGTCAAGGAAAAGGTTGTGGTGTTCCGAATTTTAAAGGAACAAAAAAGAAAGCCCATGTTTTCCTTTAATTTTTGTCGTTTTTCAAATATCGAAAGAATCTATTTTACGACACTTTTTTATGCGTGTTTTTTTCTATGATCTGTGAGGACTAGTTTATGAGATTATACACGCATTTTAATATTAAATTTGTGATCTAAATTAACTAAAATATATGTGTGAATATCAGTCGATGATTGACAACAATTTTTTTTTAGCGTGGAATGATTCAATATAGCATCCTTGCTCGTTACTTGTTACGAGAACACCAGTGACATGTATGATTATAAAAACTTCAAAGATAAGCGTGTTTAGACATTTGATATTATCATCAACAACAAGATGACATTTAATTAAGAGCTCGTTTGAAATAGTTTGAAAGAATAGTTTATATATTTTATAAATTAAATTATTTTAATAATTTTATGAATTATATATCCGAACTCGCCTAGTGTTGAGTATCTTAGCCAAGTGAAAACCGATTAACAAATGGTGTTTTGTTCCGTTAATAAAATATTTGAAATGATCCTTTTAGTTTTAGCCTCGTCATCTTCATCCAAAGCGGCAAGCAACCTCGTCCATACAAATATCACAAAGATTAATTAAAATTTACCCGCAAACAATTTCCTTAAATGGATTTTAAAATACGAGTCACTTTGTCCCTTCGACCACATCCGAATGATTCTGAATATGAATGATTTTAGCTGAATGTAAACAAAAACCGTCATTTATGTGATTCTGAATACGATGATATAAATACCATGCTAATTAATATTTGCTAGATGTGTAATGACCTAATGGGTACTTTAAGTAAGATAGTAAACTATTTTTTTTTCTTGCTCGTATAAAAAGTAACTGTAGTATATTTTTTTCATATTAATATATACTTACATTTGTTACTTATACTTTTGTTAAATAATATTTTGTTAATGAAACTTCTTTATAATAAAATATTAGAATATATTTATTATTCGAAGATTTAAATTAACAATAAAAAGTCAAGACAAAAATTAATTTAAAAATACACCTAACTTTGTAAAACATTTAAAAAGATTCCAAACACTGGTTATAAAACATAATAAGTAAAACTTAGTGTTAAAATTATTTAAATTTTTATAAAAGTAACATGTTTTAATTGAGCAAGTGTATAACTTTACGAAAATGAAAAATGAGACTTTTGATGATAATAAGATAATTTGGATCATTTTATATATAACGAATAACATTTTCATTTATATTCACATATGGTTTGGAAAAAAAAAGTTTACTAGTATGAACAATGAAATTAAGAATTGGCTCCACCGTGTGAACCCAACCCATTGCCCAATGCAACTTGGGCGGTGAACCCAACCCAATTAAACTCTCGATTGAAGCACGTGGTGAAGAGCAAAAAGGAAACACGTGCTGAACGCACCACAGATATTCTTCACGTGGGCAGTCAAACCGGTTTCTCCGGTGAGGACGCACCCACACCATATAACGGCAATAATTAAAGCTATGAACATGCGCTTCCTCTTCTTCATCTCTTAGATTCCAATAGTTGAATCCACTCATAGATAGATCGCCTTCAACAATGGCGGAGAATTCAACAGAAGGAGCCACGACTCTTTTTTCTCCTTACAAGATGGGGGCAACAATCAACCTCTCTCATAGGTCACACTTTTCGTTAATTCTTTTTATTTGTTTATTTCGCGTCTCTCTTCCTCACCTATCACCTATCATCAATTACAGTTTTGGATCTTAACAATCTTTTTATTTATGCAGGGTGGTGCTGGCTCCGATGACCAGATGCAGAGCGTTGAACGGGGTTCCACAGGCTGCACTTGCTGAATACTACGCTCAAAGATCAACACCAGGTGGATTTCTCATCACTGAAGGCACTTTGATCTCTCCCACTGCTCCTGGGTACTGTTACTCTAGTAATTTTCTCTCATTTTTACGCTCTTTTTAACCCCTCAATTATTTTCAACAACCATATTCATTTCATGTTCGCAGTTTTTTACTATTATTTAATATTTAATAACCGGTGCTTCTCTTTTTCTTAACCGCCACACACGTTTTTATGTTTTTAAAATGTTGATATATTTATTTTATTTTTAATATTTTAAATAAAATATTCAAAATATTATTAATTGTAAGACTCGATAACATTAGTCAATTGAAAAAACATTTATCCTTCCGGTTTCAACGCATAACTGTGTGTTTTTGTACTAGCTGCCACCTTATGAAATTGAACGGTCAAATAACGACTCCTTCCTTCACTTGGATTTCACACTACCGCAATTCTTAAGATAACGATGATAATAAAAATGTTTTTTTCTTATATATAAAGATTTAAAAATAAACTAAAAATGAAGTGATATTTTTATAATTAAAGATACAAAAAAACACATTTCAAAGTAACTGACTCCTAAAAGCTGTCCAAAAAAAGTGTTTTGCCCAAAAAGTTCAGTGGTAAATTATGAATGTAATAATGATACTCACTCATCCTAAAATAAAGAAGGAAAATAATTTACATATAAAAAAATCTATATTACTTTATATTTTACTTGTTCGAAAAAAGAGAGAGAATGTGTTAGAAACATATTTTTAATTTTTATTTAGAAGAGAAGAAAAAATAATTACTTTTTTAATGTGCATATCGGCCAGAGAGAAAATACTGTCTCCTTTGTCGGTATGCTATTTGTAAATGCCCGTAAAATAAACACAAGGGAGAAAACACACAAAATTGATTTAACTTACTCTTCTATTGTTTAAACATTATTTTTTATTTATTAATTTCTAGATATTGGCTTGTTTTTGGACGGTGTTCATTTCGGGTGCTTTGGTGGGACTCATCGAAAAATGATTCACGTTCATTTTGTAAGGAGAAGGTCGATGATTAATATGATAGTGGTTGTTTGATGCAGGTTTCCACATGTACCTGGAATATATTCAGATGAACAAGTGGAGGCATGGAGAAATGTTGTGGATGCCGTGCATGCCAAAGGTAGCTTTATCTTCTGTCAACTCTGGCATGTTGGCCGTGCATCTCATCCAGGTAACGTGCAATCCACCCACCAGCTATCTTCTCAATTTTGTACACAACTATTACTATATGCGTCAGAATTTCATCCTCAATGATCTGTATAAAATATTTTGATACTTTTACTTGTCAGTGATTCAGTCTTTTTGCACTTAATTGATTGCTTTTCTTGTGAAGCAGTGTATCAGCCTGGTGGGGCTGCGCCAATTTCGTCCACCAGCAAACCCATATCAGGGAGGTGGAGGATTCTCTTGCCCGATGGGTCCTATGGTGTTTACCCACAGCCTCGTGCACTCACCACTTCTGAGATACCTGAAATAGTGCAGCATTATAGGCATTCAGCAATCAATGCAATTCGTGCAGGTTAGATTTACTTTTTTGAATTCTTACTTCCAGGTTCTCAAAATCAAACAATGGCTAATGATTCTATTTTAAGTACGTGATTTTCGATAAATAACTTAGTTAAACACTAATTTAATAAATTCTTATCACATAAGGACTAATGGAATAAATTTCATCGTAAAATATATTAGAATAAGCGAAAAGAGCTTACCAGAATTATTAAATGTTTTTGTAAATTACTCTAAGCTCTTCCAAATATCCCATTGTCTGAACTGAGAATATGTTACTGTATGTTTTGAAAACTTGTTGACAATGATTTAAAAAACTTAATGCAAGTCTCTTTTTTCAGATTGTGATTTTGAGATTATGTAAAAATGTATACATGGTCTGCTTCCCTACACTGATATTTTTCTTGCGATTCCTAACTTTAATAAAAGGAAGAGACAATGATGGTGATGATATGCTGCCGTTTTTAATACACTAACCTAACGATGCATCTTATGATGTGTTCTAGGCACAAAATGTCGCATAATGCTTTAATGAGCATCATAGTGTAGAGAAATAGCTGCACAATGCTTCGAAACATACAAGATTGATTATTGAAGTATTGATCAGTTTTTGTGACATTTCTTTCTATAGTTTCCCTCTCAAAGCAAAAGTTTTGCATCCAAGCTGTGAAATATGACCTACTATTTCTAATTGGCCAATACCTTCATTTAATTTCTTCGCCAGTTTCAATGCAGCTAGATGGAGACTAATTACTCTAGATCTCTTGCTATGGATTTGTGTAGATTACTAGCTTGTGCTTTTGTTTTGTTGAATGGAACTCAATTCAATTAGTGTTTAACGTTAGTTATCAGAAACAGGAGACAAACTTTACCATATTTTCTTGTTATTTGGCTACAATTATTATTAAACAAGGTGTATGACATACAGGTTTTGATGGAATCGAGATTCATGGGGCGCATGGGTATCTAATTGATCAATTCTTAAAGGATGGAATCAATGATCGAACAGATGAATATGGTGGATCACTTGAAAATCGGTGCAGGTTCTTAATTCAGGTGGTTCAAGCTGTTGTTTCTGCTATTGGAGCAGAAAGAGTAGCTATCAGAATTTCACCAGCAATTGATCACCTTGATGCCAGTGACTCTGACCCACTTGGGCTAGGCTTAGCAGTGGTTGAGAGACTCAACAACCTGCAGAAAAAGCTGGGCAGAAAACTCACTTATCTTCATGTTACTCAGCCTCGATACACAGCTTATGGCCAAACCGAGTCTGGTAGACCTGGCAGTGAAGAAGAGGAAGCTCATTTAATTAGGAACCTGAGAAAAGCTTATCAGGGAACCTTCATGTGCAGCGGTGGATTTACTAGGGAGTTAGGAATGGAAGCTGTAGCTCAAGGTGATGCTGATTTGGTATCCTATGGTCGTCTTTTCATCTCCAATCCAGACTTGGTTTTAAGGCTTAAGCTTAATGCACCTCTAACCAGGTATAACAGGAAGACATTTTACACCCATGATCCCGTTATAGGCTACACAGATTATCCTTTTCTTAGCAAAGAAAGTGAGGCTAAGGAGCCAATGGCACGCCTTTAATTGTAATGTTTATTTTAGCTTTGAGTTTTGATGTTGTCATATGCATAATTGGAGTGTCCTGATCTTGAGTATTCTGTCTTCATTGTGAAAATTTGTCTTAATACGCTTTACTGAAAAAAATTGCCTGTTATAATTGCTACAATATAATATCTTGGCCTGTATATGTTCATGTATATTGCCTGCAGGCTGCAGCTTACTTATTTCTCAATTGTTGCTTTCTATAATAATTTTAATCCAATATCTTTCAGTCCTTAGTATAGTGAATCTTTTTCTTTTCCCAGCTTGAGATCAATGACAAACACAGTGAACCCACAGGAAAATATAATGGGACAGCCTCTCGTGAAGTTTTATTAAGAAACGGTTTGTTTAAAGTTCATATAAAATATATGTTAAGAAATAAAAAATAATAAAATCTATTAAGAATATAGTATTTGATGTTATTAATATATTAAATTTTGTGATATTTTATTATTTTCAATAAAAAATTATTATATACAAAAAATCAATTAAGAAAAGACAAAGAAAAGAACAAAATAAAATAGTCATGTTAGATCTGTGTCCTTAAATTAAAGCTGGTCCGAAACTGACCACTCCGGCAGGTCCAAACTGTGAAAGAATAATGGGGGCATATGACTTTTGAGGTTATTGCGTTGCGCGTTGCGAGGCTGTGTTGTCTAAACTTGTCATTCCCCCTCTTAATGAAATGCCTGCAACTTCGTCAAGTTTTTTTTGTAAGACTCTTTCAAGCAAGGACGTGTTTTAAAAAAATTATGAATAATTTATAAAAAAATATTTACCATTTTCATAATTTTTAAATTTTATTTTAATAAATTTTAAAAAAACTTATACTTACCTAAACTTAAGGCCTTTGGATATCAATTTGTTTGGCTCATTAACGCTTCTCTTGTATCGGCTCATATACAAGTGGGTTTCAGTGTAACGCTTCTCTTGAAGAAATAATATCCTTTACAGCATAAGAAGATACCCTAAGATGCTTGTGTTTTACATTCAAACAAAAAGTAGGTTCTTGTTGTTATCTAGGGAAAAGGCTGACGTTCACATGCATCAATCCCAGCTCAAATTCTGTCGTTTATAGTTGTACGTGAGAAAAATCTATCCATGCATGTCAAACCATATTGAAGCAACACAATGGCAGTGGTAAAAGAAAGTCCATGCCCTCCCCTCTTAACAATATATAATGCAACCAAACCCTTACCAACAACACTGCTTAAGAGTTAAGAGCATATCTATCTAAAATAAGCGATGATTCTTATTATCTTCCTCATTTTTCTCTTTTTTCCTTCTTTCATGCTTCTGTCCTAGATTTTTGTGTTGCAGATTATACAACTCTTATTGGTCCTGCAGATACTCTTGCAAGAAGCCTACAAAGCTGCAGTGACTCCAGTATTTTGTTGATCAGTTTGGTGGTGTAAATGGACTTGGAATTTTTGGAGCCCGTTTGGACTTGGCACCAGGTGGAGTTGTAACACTTCACACTCAGCCTGGAGCTTCAGAAATACTATATGTTGTGCATGGAAAGATCAAAGCTGGATTCATTTCATCTGCCAACAAAGTCTACTTCAAAACTCTTAAGAAGGGAGATGTTATGGTATTTCCTCAAGGCTTACTGCACTTCCAAATCAATGTAGATGGTGGTTCTTCAGCACTGGCAATTGTCCAATTCTGGTCTTCAAATTACGGACTTTGCTTTTTCAAAAGTGATTTTCCCACACAATTGGTATCGGAAACCACTTTTCGTGATGCTGCTCAAGTGAAGAAGCTTAAGGGTGTTCTTGGAGGCACTGGCTAAACCATAGGAAATTATCCATGAAAGAGACTAGGCTCAAGTGGATTGTGCATTTTGGATTTAGTATGCATGTATGTGTTGGTAGAGTAGGACACTTCTTCAAGCAGGTTTTGTGGTTATTGGTTAGGTGTTGAAATTTAGTTTTATCTGGTTTATGTTGTAATGTTTCTTGTTATTAAGATTCATTTGAAAGCAGATGGTTTCGAAATTGAGAAAAATGCAATATAAGATTAATTTAATTTATATCCTTTTCTCATACATGTTTTTCCATGTAATGATAGTGATCTGGAGTCAGCATAATTGACTGCGATCAATTATTCAAAACTGCTATCACCATCGGAACTCATACCGGCCAGCATAAATTAATTTATGGGGTCTATTCAATGAATTTTCAAGTAAAATTTCACCTGGTAATAAAAAATGTTCTGCAAAAAAGTTCATTAAAGAATGTACTGTTAAGTATTATTCCTATAAAGAAACCGGCATTTAAGATGCATAAAATTAGATTTCTTCCTTTTTAATCTTATTGTACAATAAGAATACAACTTATTCAGTCACATCCCCTTTTCTTGATGCTAATACAAGTATTGAATAAAATACAATCCAGGAAAAAAAAAGAAAGACTTCCTCATTCAAGTGTGTTTAGGGATGAGGTAGCTTAATATGGTATGGTGTTTAATTTCTATTGCAAGTATTGACAGTGGTATATTCTGGCCTGTCCGTGAATGATCCTTAATTCTAAAGGTACAGCTAGGAATCTCAGTTTCTTACCCCCACACCTTGGCCAACTGTAATCTTATCCCAACAGCCAGGCAATCTAAACCAGATAACCCAGCTTTTGAACATTCACATTGCCATCTCCTCAAGAGTCAAGACACAAGTATTGAAAAATATCACAGCACAGCCACAATGTCTTTTGATTGCAGTCTTGTCATGCCGCCACAAGACAGATAGCCTTCAGAGGAGTCTCTAGTACTATCTTGTTTCACAAATGCATCCTGGCAGCGGATTTGCATAAAAACTTTCCTCGAGCTTTGGAAATTCACCAGGCTCCCTTGGATAAGGAGCACCAATTCGGTCTTTGTGAAGCTTTTTTACCTTGGAGCTGAACTTTTTCCAAGAAATTTTTCCTTCATCCAACTGATCAACAAGTTTAACAAAATTCATCCTGCATCAACCATTTGAAACCAGCTATAGTGAGAATGAATGAGAAACACTTTCACATGGATCTAAAATGCATATCACCAAACCACCATGTTTGAAATAATAAAGAAAAAGAAGAAATGGGTTATGAATGTATTACTTGTCTGGACTGATGGTTTTCTTAAAGTTATCAAAGCGCCTGTGACCTTGTACAGCCTTTGCCATATTTCCATCATAAGTGTAGAGAAATACGTCACTCTCAAGGGCAACAACATAGTCTATACCAGCCAACATGTTCTGATGATTCTTGAAAGGAATCAACTCTTCTTCAGAAGAGAGAGAGGAATGAGAAAAAATGTTGGGGAAATCATCCTCAAGATATTTCATACTTCCTCTTCCATATGCTTCTCCAGCTACCAGATAAATCCTGGTGTGTGATGGAAAACCCAATGCTTTAAGTAAAAGCGAAGTTTCCCTTGGAGTTAACGGACAACCTCCAAGCAATCTTCTCTCCGTCCCATTAATCTCTTTCTCCTTCCAGTGACTGACTTCATATCGCATTTGTCTTAGTTCTTCACCTTCTTCTGCAGTCAAATTGTGGCTGCAGCCTGTAAATGCAAGCATATCCTTCTCATATCTATAACAAAAGAGGAGAAAAAGCAAGGTGATTAGAGGCATAATATTTATTTGAACTTCTTGACCAGAATACAAACTTTTTTAATGAGCTGAGATAATCAGCCTAGTCCAAAATAGGGTAATACTTGGGACTCTTATACCATGAGATAACTTTATCTCCAAGAAAATCAAATGTATGCTAAACAACAATAAGGAAGAGAGAGAAGAAGAAAAAAGATCCAGCCTTAATATTTTCATTAAATTACTAAATCATAACTTGCCTCAAATGAAGAGCAAGATAAGGATTTCCATTCTGTTGCATTCTAGATACCAATGTGTTTCCAAATTCTTCAATCGGAGCTGAATATTTCAATGCTCTGTAATTTACACGGCATCTTAGTTTCTGTATGGAATTTCTGATGTCATTGTTAGCAAGCCGGGAATCAGTATGAGTGAAATAGATTACTTTGTGCTGATTTAGGAGAGGGAGAACCTCAGTTTTATAATAATTAACCTGTAAATAAGCAAGATGTATGTATTCAATGAGGGTTATGAGAAACATTATGAAAAGGAGACACAATGAAACAGCGTGCATAAAATTCAGGCAGTATGACACAAAGTAATTCAAAATGAATATGATGGCACATATAAGGCTATCAATTGACAGTAATACTCTCATATTCTTAAAAACTCAACCAGCTACCTAAAAGACCAGATGGATGGATCACCAAGATCAACAGGAATGCAAAAAATCAACTAATCAAACATATCTTTCCAGATTTGAAATCGAAGTAATTTGACTAGACAAGTTACATATGTTGACCTTGGACCAAGATATTGGAGTTTTTGAGAAAGGCTCAATTCCAGCATAAGCAGGAGGTAATTTCTCAATTATGTGGACATCATCCTTCAGTGTATCAATAAAATGCTTCCAGTCAAACAAATCCTTGAAGCCACTGCAAATAAATTGAAACAAATTAAGTTGTAGACCAGAAAAAGTATTCAATGGAAGAATTATCAAGCTGGAAACTCATCACTTGATGACAGTGATAATTTGAAAAAATGATGGCAAAAGGGAGGATATATAAGTGAGAGATTAGGAAAACCAGTTAGATCTTTCCCCTGACAGTGCTATTTCCATTACAGGAAAATTTGTGATAAATGTCTAGAAAAAAATGTTGATTGTGGGATTTTAATTGACAGCATACTTCTAGAAAAATGTTCCAAAGTACTAACAGAATAAAGCTATATTCCTACAACATCTCTTGCATGTATTTAATCTTCTCCAGTTCTGTGCTATGCCATGATTAGAACAACAATAACACTGTGAATCTTATATCAATTCAGATAAATAATAAGCACTGGTTGAAATTGAAGAATGTTTTGGGCTTGCAAGAAACAAGGGCCTTATACATTTGTTAAGTGATTCAATTATCTAATCTCATGGTGGGGGGGTGGGGAGGGGGGAACCTGTTGTCAGCCCAGTAGGAGGTGTGATCAAGAGAAGGAAGAACAAGTGTTGCCTTCATAATCTTAGCAACAGCAACCATATCACATATCTGCAATCAAATATATTGCGACATTAGATTATCCTTGCAGCCTAACTTTATAATCTACCATCAGAAATCAATAGCCAGACCCCAAATCTCATCTGATTCAGGCCACCATTTGCATTTACAATAATGTATCCATTGGTCTTTGCATCTAGCTCTGCCAAAAAAAATGCATAAAGTGAGATAAAAATATTGGAATAACCCACTGCATGACAGGAGAAAGGTGTATAGTTGACAATAAACCTTCATACTTTTATGATTACTTGGCAGATCTATGCATTGGGTGAAATTGTCACTGTTGGGTTTAGACCAGATACCCGAGTCCTGAATAAAAGGCAAACTTTTATGAACGAAAAGGCCTTCACTAAATAAGCTATAATAACCATTTTCTTTTTATTCCAAGTACGTGTTTTATTTGAGAACCAAACAAAATTAAGTGCATAAACATGAGGTACATATTCGAGACTTACTTCAGATATTGCACTATGGCCGCCATCTACTCTTGTTGCTACTGTCTTTAGAGTTCGTTCAACATCACCTGCTCCCTCCCTATATGCATAACCAAGGGAGCTTCGATCCGTTAGCTTTAGACTAGCAATGGATTTAGACAGTTCCTGATAAAAAGGTAAAATAATTTAACAAGTAAGATGAGATACACAAGCACCACCCCACCTCCCACACAGCCAATATATATAGTAACACAAAAGGATAAATCAGACCATGATATATTTACTTGTTAATCCACCCCAGCTCCCTACACGAGTTACTTTCAAAAATTGGTGCAATACCACAGACTCTCAATTGTGAGTTCTCCTCACTAAAGTTGCACTTAGACATGCAATATTATGCAACCGTTAGAACTGAAGCATTTCCAGTACCAAACAACCCAAATGCTCACAAAAACAAAGCAGATAAATCCAAACAAAACTAAAATAAATTACCAGACCCCACAAATGGATGCAACTAAAAGCCACAATTATCCAACACAGCATTAGTACTGGAACGTTCGCTTAAAAATTAAAACCTGAATAAGAAATTTCACATTTTTCAAGATGCAAATTCGACCTTGTATACATCAATTTTTTTTTTGCGCCAGAAAAAAAAGCAAGGTTTCCTATAAATAATACAACCCCCCCCCCCCAAAAAAAAAAAAAAAACAAAAACAAAAACAGCAACGAAATGTCCAGATCGGACAGAACTAGTTTAAGGAACAAACGCAAAGTTCCTGAAGTAACAAAAACAGATCCACAATAAGCATAACGAAATGGATCAACCTTCCACTTTGGACAAACAGATACACACTTAAAAACTCAACTCCTCCCAAAATTAAACCTTGACACGAGTCTACCATTTATAAGATACTAACCTGATTAGATGATTGAGCTCTTTCTATAGCAGATCCAAGCCAACCAGTGGCACACATCTTAAGAACACCCATCAACAAGCACACCCCACAAAACACTAGGAACATCCAATGCCCAATTTTCTTCCTCTCCCTCAACCCCAAATCCACAACAATGGATTCAAGAGGTTTCTTCAACAACCCTCTCACGTGCATTCTCTGGCTCACGTGATGGTGCACGTGCCTCCTCTCAGGCACAGGTTCAAACCCTTCTTCCGATCTGGGTGAGTTGATTTGAAGTTCAATCTCATTGTGGGAACTGAGAGCGCCGCCGCCACCGGCGGGGCCGGTGACGGCGCCGCCGTGGGAGTTGCTGTTATTGTTTCGTTTGAAGGAGTGAGCGCGGCGAGTCATTGGACCCGAGTAACGCGGGCTGTTGACTCGCTGGGAAACTCCATCGGAACTGTTGTGATGATGATTTGATTCAGAGAATATCGCCATTAGAGTTACACCGAAGCTTCTGCACTTGTGCTTGTACTTGTATATTCTACTTCTCCATTTTCTTCTCTCTTTCTCTCTCTCCTTTATTACGTGTCCGAAATTCGAGATATATGCAATGCTTCGCAGATTGTTCCTAGTTCTTGTTTTCTCTTTTCCTTAAGGAAACAAATTAAAAAAAAAAAATCTCAAATTTGAGTGTGATCAATAATGATTCGGGTTCTGATCATTGACACGGTTACTGCTATAATTCAGAAAAAGATAGATTGTGTGTATGTTTTTTATATGTAAATAATACTAATAATAATTTTATTTTTCTATAATATTTTAAAATACCATAAATATGTCTACGTTAAAAATTTATCGTTATTCTTTTTCACAGGAGAAAGTATTGTCTCTTTTGTCCCTTTTAGTCTTGCCATCTTTTTTATCTAATAAGCAATTCAATAAAATAAAAAATAAGAGTATTTACAAATTATTTTTTACTCTAACTTCTACCGGATGCGAAATTTTGAGAAAAATATAAGAAATTAAGAATAACAGTGATATGAAAAAACCTGACAACTTTCTGGGAGTATTTTCGAACATGAAGGCTAAGCCTGAACCCACGTACCTATAATTGCTATTTGCTACCTATAATTGACAATTAATGGATTGTTAATCTAAATCATGTTCCATTGTTAGCTGGATAAAGCTTTCACGCGCGCGCACACACACACACACACACAAAGGATGGGATGCGTGGAATAATGGACATCTATTTTGACCACCGAATACATGTTCGCATAAAGTCGTTGAGCCATGAACCTTTTTACACCTAATTTTTACAGTTGCTTTATATTTATTCTAATTTTAATTTTTCATCACCTCATTTATTGCTTGTTTTTTCTCTCAAGATACATCACAAAAAGAGTGAAACGAACAAAGAATTATGCTTATGCACATCGCTTGCTTCCATATTCACTGGTTATAAAATATACGTAGAAAGGGTATTTAATAAACACAATAATTAGCTTAGTGAACAACACTCTCCACATGGGACAAATAAAAAGTGCTCTACTTATGTCTTTTCCGGCCCAACACTTTGGCATTACATCATATGATCATACACTTGAAAGATAAATAATAATAATATGTAACTGAAGACTCAAGTCAATGTCTGTTTTATTTTCTATTTTTCATGAAAATAGATGTGTGATTATTGAATAAAATTAATGAATAGTTAATTGTATTTATTAGTGATTAAACAAGCTGTTAATCAGAGTTTTAAATTACTGATTAAAAAATTAAAAAACAATAATAATTGTTTTACCAGTCTTGAACAGGGCCACGTTAGTGGACCTCCATTTAGTGTTACAAGACAAGAACACGACCAGAAAAAGAAACACACTCTAAGGTGGCTTTATCTAACAAATGAACACGTAGAGGTTTTGAGTGTCCAAAATTAGCAAAGCGACTCAATAACTTTGTTCGTTCTTTCGTTGCATGTGTTATTCTTAGCTGCCAATATATGCTCTCTTACCTGTTATGCCATCAACATGACACCTCGAACGAAATCACGTTGCTTTTTTAGGTATTTATTGTTATTTTAAGAGTAATAATTATCTAAAATATTTATATTAAAATAATAATAAACACACTCTTATCTATCTAAAGGCAAGGTGTCGTCTTATACCAAGCAATATTATTTTGGGGAATTTATCACCTAAAATATGTGAACATTTGAAACTCGAAAGTTGTGATAGCGTGTAGAATAATATAATATGTCTCAATTTTATTTTTAAGCATCAATCAGTGTAATGTATACTATTTTTCGCTGTCCTTCTGGGTGACATTTTAAGTCTTATCTGAGAGTTTAGAAAGAAAAAAATAAAGAATTTAGAAAATAAAGGATGAAAAAAAAGAGACTTTTTAAATTAAAAAAATGCTTACAAAAGTTTTAGAGTTTATAAACTTTCTTACTCTTATTTAAAAACTTTCAAGTATTAATAATTATAATAAAAATATTTTTTTATTTTCTCCAAAAATCAACTCTCAAATCTTCAAGTGTCTAACATTTATTTTCTTCCTCAAACATTATTTTACCTTTATTTTAGACCCTTTATATAAAATATGTTAATCTTAACTTTTAAGAATAAAAATAAAAAAAAATAAAAAATAAAAATAATATTTATTATAATTTTATAACTTTTTAACAATATTTTATTACTTTTACATGTTTAACTTTATATCAAGATTTAAAGTTAAGAAATGTTTTTTAATCTCATTATCATTCTTCTAACATAAATCTAAGTTGTGTTCTAAATATCATTATGAAACATGATAATAATATTTATATAATTAAAAAGAAAAAAAATGAGATTCGTGTAAATTTCACTAGATAATTCAAAATTTAGTTGAAAATAATATATTTCCTCAGTCGACCAAAGAATAATATAACAGCGTATTCCATATTAATTCTATTAATTTGTAGCTCTATAGTTTCATTAACATTACGTGTATTAATTATTATGTCTGTCTTAAAAAAACACGTTTCTCATCTTATTGTGATAATCTTTGTTAAATAACATCTATTTTATTAAAATTTTAGTTGTCTTTATTATTAATTGAAAAAATATTAAATAAATTTAATCTTTATTTAAACCAGTTTACATACAAAAACTTAAAATATAATATTTAAATAAAAATATAAAAACAATCAAAATAGTTTTATTTATCTCCTTACTTGATGATTAAAAAATTAAACGAGATTTATTATAATAATCAACCTTATAAAGACATAATCTCAAAATTTACATAAGTTTAGGTTTTGACGAGCAGTTAACATATTTTCACTCCTGATACGTGATTACAAGCAAAATGAAATAATTCAATAATCCACTACATGTCTTTAAATTGAGATAAAATTAAAAAAATTTGCATTTTATCATGGAAATGTCTTGAATGGGTCAAATAATAAATTTTAATATTATTTTATTTTGTATATATACGAGTCACTTTCATTACAAAAGTATAAGGGGATCAGACGGCAACGATAGCAACCTTTTTGGCTGAAAATTCAGAAAAGGCGAAATCAATTTTTATTTATTGAAAATAAAGTTAAAAACAATCGAGGGCCAAGCTAGCAGTGAATGTACCTCGAAAGTCAAGTGCTCTAATTCTTTTAAGTATCAATTGATGTATTTTTCTAGTTAAATTATACGTTTAGTTCTATATTTTATATTTGTATATGAAATAATTTGCATATTTTAAAAAATTAAATTTTAATTTTTATAAATTTTTTTATTATATTTTAGTATATATATCTATATTTTGATCTTTATCGATGATAATAATAATATAAATTAAAACATAATAAAATATTTATAACAAGATTAAAATATATATTTTTTAAAGAATTATAAATTTTAAAAATACTAGAAATCTGTATATTAAAATCAAGTATTATTTATTGTTTAAAATTGTATACATTTATTGATAAAATTTATTAATTTAATAAATATATAAATCAATCAAAAAATAATTATTATAATTGATAAAATATTAAAAATAATTTACATATAATAAACATTTTTTATCGCAGTTAAAAAAATATTTAAACATATCTAATCTTTTTAAGTCGATACAATAAAAAAGAATAGATATGTCTAAATATATTTCACTTATTTAATTGACAAAGAAATTAATAAAAAGATCAAATAATAAAATTTGAAGTTGATATATAAGAATTAATTACTTATATCGTGATAAAAAATTTACAAATTTATGCATATAATAGAATTGATCTTATAAATTTTCTATCTCCAATATAATAAAAATTATATATCATATAAAAAAATAAGTTTAATTAAGAGTTTAGTTTTTATAAATTTTATAATATTATAAATGTCATTTACTTCAATGGATTTTTATTATCTATTTTTTTTACTAGTGTTAAGGGTTTAAATAAATAAGATTACAATATATTTACAAATTTGATGACTAAATTGTTGTTTTTTTAACATTTCAAACCATGACGTGACGAGTAAAGCTTATAATTTCATGTTAGAATGGAAGTTTACTTATTAAAGGAATATATCTGTTAGGACATGTTACCAACTTACCATATTTTGGACGTTTACTTAATAGTTTTATGAGAGTCGAATATAAAACTCTAAAGAAATATGAATTTCCCCATTGCTTAAATAAACATTTTTGATGTTAAGTGTTTGAAGAATTAGAATTAGCAAAAATTGAAGGAATTTCAATTGTAAGGTGTCACTAATATTATGTTTGATGAAAGTGAAAAGGTAGAAGAAGCAAGAAAGAGACAAATAGGAAAAGCCAAATGGCGGGAAAAGGAAAAACAAAGCGTGGGTGAGACGTACGGAAGAAGTTTCTATTCTATTCTTTGTCCTCTCAATAATAATAATAATAATATGAATAATTCTCTCTGGGCATCATTTTGTGTTTCGTTCTTGGTTTTCCAATTCCGTTGGGATTGCTCCATCCACAGTCCACACCCATAGTCGAGTCAGTGAGTGTTACTGTGTCTCGTTTCATTCAAAGGCCCACCAAACCTCTCCCTTTATATTCTCTTCTTCACTCCCCACTTCTCCGCACCACACATCCCTTTCACTTTCGCGCGTGGCCACCAACCACACAGCACAATGCTTCCAACCAAACCCAATCGAAAACAACCTCCTTCTTCTTCTTCTTCTTCTTCTCCTTCTTCTTCTTCTCCTTCATCATCATCATATATTCCTCAATCACTTCCGATTCCAATTTCTAATTCTCCTTCGATTGCCGATTCTGACCTAGACATTGCTACAATGATCGCTCACTTTCTCGACCAACCTAACGCCTCTCCTCTCCATCATCATCATCATCATCATCAGTCTAACGATAACGGAGATCAACCAGAGGCCAGAGAATTTCTCAAGAGAGAATTTGATAGCGCCGTTGATTTTTTCGCCACCGACGATTTTGCCGCCGTCAAGCGTACTAGGATTAATGACAACGCCGGCAACGACGATTCCAACGCCGTTAGATTCGCCTTTGAGTTACACGGTGGCGGTGAGAGGAAGGAGCCACTAGTTGAGATTGATTTTTTATCCAATGCTTTTCGTGAAGACGTATTGGCCTTAGAACTCGGAAACCAGGATTCCGACACTGACACAGACATCGACGTTCTACCCTACCACCGCCAAACAGTGCATGAGTTCAGAAGGAATCAGATTATAAAACGTTTCCGACAAACCGCCAAGGAAAATGCATCACGCTTTGCACGTTTTGAAACTGATGTTAAAGATGAAGGGGAAGAAGGGATTGGAATTGATGATAGTTCAAGTTCTACCCCTTTTGCTATAGCTATGAGAGCTATCAAGGATCGAGAGATGAAAATTTCGCAAAAGGGGTGTGTTCCTGCTTCTTCCGTTACATGGGTTTCTAAGAGGAATCAAGAAGGTGCAGGGTTGAGGTTTCGGGTTCCCTCTTTGCGTGAATTGTCCCTTAAAGTTCTCGCTGACAATGCTGATGCAATTGTTTCGCTTGAGGGTGTTCCGGATGAACTGAGGCACAGGCTTAGCCAGTTGCTGTGCGATTCGAGAAAGATGAACATTCACTTTTTCGAACTTCTTCTTGATGGGTCTTCGTCTCCTACGGAGATAAGGCTGAAAGATTGTTCGTGGTTGACGGAGGAACAGTTCACGAAGTGTTTTCAAACGTGTGACACTAGCAGATTGGAGGTGTGTGTGTTCTTTAATTAACTTTTTTTTATGGCTGTCGGTATTTCTTGAAATTTTGCCATAACTGAATCCTCTGTTTCAAATCTTATTCGGTGGTTTTGTGTGGATGGATTTTTGTTGGTGAGCAGTTATGATACTTCTATTTACAGACAGCACAGTTTTAACTTTTTGTTGAATTGAATTCCGTTTAGGATCTGAGATGACTTGCTCTACATGTGACCGTGTTTACCATGATTGTTAACACAGCAGGTTTCACATAATAATTTATTTATTTACTTTTTGTCTTGGAAAATCTTGATTTAGGATATGTTTTGGTTGTTGTGACGGGGCAATTTGTTTGTACCCATTTTTCCTTTATTATTAATCTTCATGTGCGTACAGTTAATTATTTTTATTTTTAAAGTTGTTTTTCTTGTTCTGCTGTTTAATTCTCTTTTGCATGCCCTATTTGCTTGTTGAAGGTTTGATTAGTAGCTTCTTTCAACGTTTTATTTTTAAAAAAACTTCACAATCTGAATTTAGGTTATCTATTTACTTGTGGAGTAGGTGCTACAACTTGACCAGTGTGGACGGTGTATACCTGATTATGCATTACATGCTACCTTGGCTCGGTCAGCAAGGTGGTTGCCTAGATTAACTAGTCTGTCCCTCAGTGGTGCGTGCCGTCTTTCAGATAAGGGGTTACAAGTACTAGTTTCTTCTGCCCCAGTACTTAGATCGATAAATCTAAGCCAGTGCTCCCTTCTCACATCTGCCAGTCTTAATATTTTGGCCAATTCACTAGGATCACTTCTGAAAGAGTTGTATCTTGATGATTGCCAAATCACTGATGCTGCACTAATTGTGCCAGCACTGAAGAAATTGGAACATTTAGAAGTATTGTCATTGGCTGGTATTCAAACTGTCTGTGATGAATTTATCAAGGACTACATCACTGCACGTGGTCACAACATGAAGGAGCTTGTTTTAAAGGACTGTATGTGAGTACTATGTGAACAGTCTAATTTATGCCTGGAATCTCCTTGATAACAGATGCTTTTGTCAAAGTAAACTTGGGAGACTTCCCGTTTAGGAAAGGGGAAATTTTTACCAAAACTGAGATGCATGACTAATCCGTTAAAGTTTGGTTAACCATTGACCACTCTTTGAGCATGGACTTACCACAAATCATTCTTTGAGCATGGATTAATCATTCTTTGGAATATGTTTGCTAGGAATTCCAAAAATTGGGATTTCCTCATTATCTTTCATTGCTATAATTTATTTTTCACCTAATCTTGTCAATTTATGTTTCTTAATCCACAGAAAATTGACTGATGCATCAATAAAAGTCATTGCTGAACACTGTCCTGGGTTGTGCGCACTTGATCTTATGAACTTGCACAAATTGACTGATTTATCTGTAAGATATCTTACAAACAATTGTCAAGCACTTCACACTTTGAAGCTCTGCCGCAATTCGTTCAGGTGTTTTCTTGTTTTCCGCAATTTCCTCTGCAATCCATTCAGGATATCTTGTTTCATTCTACATGTGCATATTGCTTTTGCTAGACACTTGTCTGTAATCTGTCTGCTCTTTGCAAGAGATGGCTTGCTTATAGGAGTTTATAGCTTTATAATAGGATGGTTATCTTTGTTTCTGTAACAATGTGACTTCTCTTTAAGAGTGCTTTGTGATGAATTCCCAATCCTTTTTGAGCATTTCTCTGATGGCTTCCAAGACTCCAATTAGATTTCTGTTGTTCTTGTCTTCCTTAAGATGCATCAGATTCTGTAACTGGGGGGGATCACATTCCACCAAGCCTACTGGTAGAGTATTGTTATTTCTTGTATGAATTGGTATAGATTTTGTAGCATTTGGCATGTAGGGAGTATTTCTTCATATGGGTCTGATTGACACATTCCTTTCTTGAAATCTTGGACTAGCAATAGTCATATATGTACTTTGTATTTAGGGATTGAGAACATCCTTCCACCTATCTTATTATTACTAAGTATATGCCTAAAAAGAACAACACAAGAAAAAGTATGACTAGTAGAAATGAGAATGTTAAAGTGGATGAGTGAATACATGAGAAAAGACATGATAATATACGAGAGAATATTGGAGTAACACTTACAGTAAAAAAAAAAAATTTAAAATGGGTTAAGGTAGGTCGGTCATGTGCAAAGAAGACTTTTAGATACATCAATAAGAAGTAATTTGGTAAAAAGAGATCAGGGGAGATCATATGAAGTTATTAAAAAAGACTTTTTAATTAATCATATTTTTAAAAATTTAGTTTTTGACTGTTTAATAGTGTTATGTAATTCACGTAATTGATCTTATGTGATAAGACTTGGTTGTTATTGTTGTTATATATGCATGCATGATATGCTTGATGTGTCCTAGGATAGTGATTAACACTGCTTACTGCTTGTAATCTTGATCTCTTATAAATTCTCACTGATGAATAAAATTTAAAACTAATTTTCCTTCACTACAGCGATGAAGCAATTGCTGCTTTTTTGGAGATCAAGGGAGAGTCCATGAAAGAACTTTCACTTAACAACATTAAGAAGGTAAACTACTATACTTCCTAGCTGGCTTTCTCTCCATGGGCTCGCAGGTTTGTGGTGGATGTATGTGCTACACAGTACACACGCCCTTTAAATACATGGGCCCTTACACATTGTGACATGCTGGAAAGGCTTCTCTGTGCTGATAAAAGCATTCATTAAATTATTTTC
This sequence comes from Abrus precatorius, assembly GCF_003935025.1. Classification (NCBI taxonomy): domain Eukaryota; kingdom Viridiplantae; phylum Streptophyta; class Magnoliopsida; order Fabales; family Fabaceae; genus Abrus; species Abrus precatorius. The sequence continues at coordinate 32,008,547 of NW_020874428.1, read as the reverse complement.
AACTTAACCTAAAAAATAGTAGATTATGTGTTCAAAATGCAACTGCTTCTCTATTATCTATTCTCTGATTTGTATTTACTCAAGCTGACACTTCAACATGTACCGTATGCTGCAAATTATTTTCTTCAAGGATCAAATTCATAACTTATAGGCAATATAAATAAAATTGTGAAAATTGAAGGTCTTGTGTTATGATGCTTGTGTGTTACTTTTCTGGTTCTTTTATGGAACTATGTGAAACAAAGCTCTGCCCTCCTATTGGAGGTACACACCGTGGACTCAACTGACTCTTGAATATTACGTAACTAATAGAAGACATTGTGTATCTTTCTGCTATTTGGTGTTCAACTAGCATTTTAGCTGTGGCAGCCAGCTAAATCTTATTTAATACTGTTTTGTTTTCTGAATGCTTGTCACATTTGGTTTATAATCCAGGTTGGCCACCACACAACGTTGTCACTTGCTAGGCATGCAAAAACGTTGCATACTTTAGATCTATCTTGGTGCCGAAATTTGATGGACAATGAACTGGGTTTGATTGTTGATAGCTGCTTCTCGCTGAGGTTACTGAAACTTTTTGGATGCTCGCAGGTATTTATCTATAATTAAACCCGCCTCAAAGGCATTTATGTAATGAATCTCTTGTGGTCATGGAAAGAATATATAAAATGATCTGATTCACCTAGTTAAATAAAGAAATTAGCTGATTTGTACGAAAAAGTTTTTAAATGTCAAGTATTTTGTAGGTAACAGACGTTTTTATGAACGGGCACTCAAACCTAGAGATTCAGATCGTTGGATTGAAGATGTCTCCTTTATTGCAACATGTCAAAGTACCCGATTCCCCTCAACGTGCTTTGCGTTACCAGTCTCAGTAGATTTGATATGAAATAGAATCAGAAATGAAATATATCGACGGTGACATCTGGCAAAATCTGCGGTTATTTCTAGTAAAAGCAGACTTAACTTTCTGCTAACATGGTACTAACTGAAGAGGCAAGGAAATCACTGTTGCCGGTTATACCTTTTGTTTTAGTAGTGCATTTGTTGATTGACTGTGATAGTCTAATTGTAAGGGGAGAAAACATTTTTCCTTGTTGCAAGCATTCAAAGTCAAACATACAGACTATTATATTTTAGCAGAGTATTTTCATATTCATTATGTACAGTGGATTTAGATAATAATAAAGTTTCTTCTTGAGAGAAGGAATAAAACACTCGGGTATGTCTGCTATAAATTTTTAAAATGGAAAATATAGTTGCTGGACATTTGACGATTGCCCCTCTTCGTAATAAATCTGCTTCTGAAAAATTACTGTTTGCAACATTTTAATTATAGAATTGAAAAAAAAACTGGATTTGCAAAATAGTTGTTAATTTTATATGTACCTTGAATTATAGAGCACCGATTATTATGAAATTAAATAATTGGATATTAAAATATGGCAAACCATTTTATAGACTAAAAGTTAAAATACCTAACTTTTAGGTGGACTAATAAATTTTTTATTGAATTTTATTATAAGTTTCTTTTTGAGATTCAATTTTTTTAGTATAAATCACTTAATTTCAGATTTGATTTATTTTAATTAAAAATTAGTTTTGTGGAAACGAGTTTGCAAAATTAAATACCAGATTCAGTTAAAATTACGATTTATTTGTTATCGTAACATGGATAAACGATCCTAGATATCTAGCATTAACCAATTTGCTATTCCTTCTTTTTTTATTTTTTTGCATTTTTGGTAAAATAGTTTTCTCTAACATGAGACTGAGGAATATGAGACTGAAGAAGAGTTGAAATGATGCATTGATATAACATGGTCATCTGCGCGCACTTACATAAGTTATAAAACCAATTTGAATTGAATCTTCTAAAGAAATGTATTTTACTAGGTACAAATTTGTGATTACTGATTGAAAAATCAACTGTGGAGGTTACGCAAGTGTATAACAAATGTAAAATTGTAAAAAAAACTCAATTATTGACTTTACAATCTGCAATTCACCCCACCAGAGCAAAGAAATTTGGAATTAACAAGCTATCAAAAGTCGAGGCATTATCTTTCGTGCTTTACATTTATGTTTGATCTTTTATAACAACAGGGTGTTTGCCATTTCAACTATCATAAAGACGAGTAAATTGCCTGAATTATTATTGCTCCTCGTTAAGAGCTATTGTTTCTGATATTAAAAATGAACAATCAGTAATTGTATTACCTCAAACCCCATGTTTTTTTAGAATGTCTGGGCATGCATGTTATTTCTGTCCACATGCATGTATAGACGTGGCACACTCCACAAATTAATATGGTAAGGTCTTGGCCTTACTTTGATGTGCTATTTCATATATCATTTGTAAAAGTTACTCTCATTTCAATGTTCACGTTACTAATAGATTTTGCAGATTCAACGGCAAAATACAACATGTTTATTGCAATACCCTTGCAACGAACTGCTTTGGCAACACACAAGTTTGCGATATAGCCATATTTGCTTGACGGTGTTCTGTTGATGCTGCTTGGGCGTTTTGCAGTTTTTCTGCTCCTTCTCCACCCGATAAACTTGACAGCAGACAATATAAGCCGAAACATACCATGATGTTTTATAATCAGAACTCTGAAAATGATTTACGTGTCTGAATGCAAAAAGAATGTTTTTATCGTGATAGTGCATGTGCAACTCTCGCCATCTTGCTCCTGTTTTTTATCTTATTAAATTCAGATAGGAATTTTTGTTAAGATTTTTCTTGGAAGAACACTCAAACAAAGTAATTAACATCGGCAACCTGATCAGCAAATTTCTTTTTGTAATGATCACCATATCTAAATAAAAAATAATGAGAATTAGTGGCACCCTACATTTCATCTCTTGTGAATCTTTACGCTTTATCTACTTAATACTAGCGTGCTGTTATTTAAAAAAATAATTGGCACAATACGTTAGACTCGATCACTGTAATAAATCAAATTATCATTATTATTATTATTAATGATCCCTATTAAGAAAAGCGGAACTAATCTTGATTTAACGTGTCATACAGCGTTCATAGCGTTCAATATTTCCACTGACTTTATGCCCTTAATCATGCTGCTGTCTGCCACATTAATATTAATACAAATAAATATATAAATATAGAAATACGTGCCAAGTACCATAAGTTATACATGAATACAGAACAGACACAAGAAACTAAAGAAAACAAGAAAGCAAGCCAATATTTTTTCTTTCTTTTTTGCATGTGTTTCTATTATGGTTGCTTACCCAATACTCTTTGTCAAGAAGGGCCTCTCGTGCAACGAATCGGCCAAACTCAAACCTACTGTGTGGTTCCAATTCTTGATCCGAAGGTTGAAGCCGGTCAAAACGGAGATCACAGAACCTTAAAATGGAGACGGGTGGCTTTGAACTCGAAAGCTGCACTGAAACTTCTTTCTTCTACTTGTTCATGGTCCTAACACAAAGAAGCTAAGCAAGATCATATTAAAGCAAAGAAAATGGTTTGAAGAATGAAGAAATTGAAACTGACATGGTCCAAGAAACAGCGATTCTTGGGTATTTGCAACGTGTGGGACATGCATGGAAGAACAAGCTCTGAAATTCTGGCACGTGAATTGTGGAAATGGAAGGCATAGTTGGATCGAGTTCAGAAGAAAATGGTAAACTTGAAACTGTTTTTGTTGTTACTGTGACTGTGGATCTTACATGGGTATGACAAAGTTTAGAATCCAAGAAGCGGATAATTTCGTACCAATATTTCGTGTCGCCACACACAATTTTAAAATAAATAAAAAAGAATTATGCTCTAAATTCAATATTTATTCAGTTTTTGGTACATTGGTGGGAAAACTTTTTAAAATGGCAAATTCCATCACGAAAATTTACGGTATGAAGTTTGACGAGATTTAAGGTGGGTTTGGTTTTATCACATTTTCTTTCATTTTAGTACTACTGGAATTCGTACTATTCAATATTTCTGATTTTTAAAAACAATCAGAATTTATATATTTTTAAAATTTTATAGATTTTATTTAAATGAAAAGAAAAAAAATATCTTTCACCCACTCCATCAAAATTTATATTATTGCTTTTTAATAATAGGTTTCCTTTATAAGAGTTTATTCTACTTGAATATGTTATTTTGTTATGCATTATACCGAGAGAGTTGTAGTTCGATCGAGTGGATGACACATTGGATGTGTATTGAATTTAAAATCATTTTGACAAGATGTAACTTTTTTAAGTATGATTTGCTCAAAATTCAAGTTGTGTGGATTCCCCAAAACCACCGGTGCTAGAAGCCCAGGGTTTGTTGTATTCCTTGTAGTCGTATTATTGGACAAGTGAACCCACCAATTTCATTTTGCTTGTTCAAAACTAGATGTGATCATTAGTGCCAAGGTTAAAAAAAAAAGTGCAGTACTAAGTATAGTATCATTAATATTGTTTTTTATCAGAATTAAAATTTTATTTCGATAAGTATGTCAACCTTTAATATCCATATACTAACTTTTAATGTCAATATTTAACATATTATCAATGGAAAATTCTGATAGAAGAATAGTAGTAATAATAACGTACAAATTATTATTCAGTAACACGATGGATTCTCTTGAAGCAGCAGAAATTCCCAGGTTACTTCTACCTTGAATGCTTACACACTAAAATGCAATGGCCACACCCATAGTGACCTGAACAAACAACACCAACAATAGGACACTGAAATAGGAACTATAAAAACAACGATGCAAACATGTGCACTAATATACAAGGTAGAAGGAACATAGAGCAAGATGTTAAGGATCCTCCTCATGGTTCAAAATCAGTCTTCACCCACTGCCCATATTTGCTTTTCACTTTCTCATCCAACTCCTTACCTTTGATTTCTGCAGTCTTGGTTGCATTTGCCATGCATTCCTCTTGCACTTCTGCAATCCTTCTACTCCTTTTCCTTGCTGATGCCTCTTTCTCTGCCTCTAGTTCCTCATAATCCTTCACCCAGCAACTATGCACTGTACAACTCAATATCAACACCACCAACTGCAACATGCACATTGCCATGAAAGCCCCACATTCCAGCTTTACCAAAAATTTAGCTTCTTTTGGGTCCCTTGGTGACTTTAGAAGGGAGATGCTTGCTTTTTCTTTTGTAAACAAAGCTAATATGCTTAGCACTTGTCCTATCAGTGAGGCTAGTAGAAGGGAAATGTGGGTGAGAAAACAGAAGTATGTGAGCTGAGAGTAGAAGCCCACAAAAGATGAGAGGAGTGAGAAGCCAGAAACCATAAGGAATGCCATGCCAAATGAAGTTGGAGGCATCTTAAGGAGAATAGTGGGTGCAAATGAAGCAGCAGAAAGGATAAACAAAGCAAAATTCAAACAGCTAAGGAGTAGGCTGGTGAAGGAACATGCCCTTCTGAGCTTGGAAGAAGACATATCTGAGGTTGATTTGTAAGATTATAGTATGTTTTTGGTCATTGAAGAGAGTCGAGAATTTGAATTTATAAGGTGGTGAAATGGTGCCGTTAAGGATGGGTACAACGGCTAGCATAGATCAGGTCCCACTTTTGTTTTACTCATTCCCTCCGCAGGCATTCAAACTGTCTCGAAAGAGGAGAAATTTGCACTGCATAAATGCCTGCCTCTGCCACCTGATGATTAGGAATAATATTATAAAAGTACAGAATGAACGTGACAATCTTTTCATTACATGAGTGGTGACACGCATGTTCCTGCAGTAAAATTGATGGTCTCATATGATTGGAATGTGGTAGCTGATGTAGATCAATATTCAAGGAAGAGTAATCCGAGCAGGCCACAAATGTTAACTTTCAGCAAATAAAAACAGTTTTCTTAACACTAGCTCGTATGAATAATCTTCAAAATCTAAAAGCAAAAAATTTCTATTAAAATAAATATTTATATTTTTAATTTAATAAATATTCAAAATTTTAATAAATTTTGCTACTTTAGAATACCTAAATTAAACACTTGACGTTTTAACGCATAAAGAAAAAGGCATTATTCATTATCATTTTTTAGTACACATTTAGAAAAACTGTATTCATTATTGTACGTAGTATTTAATGGTATCCGTGTGTTAGTTTGCCATTCAGTGAGTTTCCTACTAACATTGCCAAGGAAAAGAGATTAGTCCTTCTGGGTCTCTGCAGCAAGGCAGGGCAATTGGTTTATACGCAACATAACCATATTCAATCGTCAATTAGACCTGGTTCTTTTGCAGATTAGGTGAGAAAGCAAACAAAGATTGAAAATTCTGAACTCGAATTTCCACACACACACACACTACCTTCTCTCTCTGGCAAAGCAGTGTTATTTTGTGGAGTAATCAAGCAATTAACAACATCTAAAATCCGGATTACAGCCACATGTACAAATTATCGCACTAGCAAGGCAAGTTTATAGCTTGACTCGTTGAAATAATGCATGCACAGAACAAATGCCCTCTAAATACCATGAGTAGTTACTCTCCCCATTAAACGCTCCATAGTTATTTTAAATTGGGGGCCATGTCACACATTTCGAATATCTTTTGCAGTAACAGCTTGACTCCACTTTGAGGCTTGTATATTCAAACTGATAGTGACATACTTCAAAATTTGACTTACACCCTGCAGAAACTATGCTTAGATTAGGAAAGCCATTAATTTCAAGTAGCAATTGGTAGGGAGCTTATCATAAAGCTATATAATTTTGCTGTCACCTAAACCCATTAGTGTTTGGCGCAATTATTTTTACAAAAATGTGTTTTGAAAGAGTACAACAACGGCATCATCAACAGGATCATGAGAAAGTGGTTTAATTCAATTCTGAATAATAATAAGCATTTCTTTTTTTTTTCTCAGTTAGAGTTTTATGATTCAGTGTCCACAGAATAAAATAATGCATATTACTAGAAAAATATACTTATTGACAGACTCCAGTCAAGTGCAAATAAATCATCATTCTATATATTTATGATTTTAATATATGCTTTTGGATAAATTAAGAGAGTAACTGACTTGAAAGAAGGAATAATATTTTCATTTTTTGGTATATATTAATTCCAATGTCCTGCTTGCTGATTTCTTATTTTCAACCACTAAGCAGAACTTCTTTCAAAGGGGAATGGGGATTATACCTCGTTAACATTATCTTCTTTTACCAAAGTCAATCAGTATCACTGTGGGTTAAGATGGCCTCAACTCTATCAAGAGATGCTTGTAGTCGTCCAGAATGCATGTTGAACAATGGTTCATCAGTACCCAAAGCCCTGTTAAGGTTTAAAATTTAAACTAATCAGTCATATGTTGCATGACAAAAAACTAAAATAACAAGTAGAAAAAAAATAAGAAATCATAATGTATCAGAATAGCACATCCAAAAATAATGAATCATATAGTATACTTTCTAATCACTGGTAAATATATTTTAGTATCAAAGTTATTATTTTGATTATTTCTTTACCAACGACAAAGTTACAAAACTTGCCCAGTAATTTCAGGAAGAACATAGTCGGCCCTCCATCCAAACCGTAAATCAAAGCCAGGAAACAAGCCAACTGATGTCTTATTTCGGATCCGGGATACACCATCTCCACCCAAGCATGTGGTGAGCTTCCATTTCCAGCCAGTAGCATGCATTTGAAAATTGTGTCCTACACCCACCTGCACTGTTTTACTTTCAGTGTGAATCATTTCAAATGAAATCATAGACAACGGAAAATCAATTTATCATGGCATCAATAATAACAAAATTGGAATCAACGCATACAAGCACATAAAAATGCCACATTTAATACTATTTTTAAACATTTTCAGCAACAATAAAAACAAATACGACAATCTTGCCACAAAAAAAAAAATCAGACACCAACAAACCTGAAGATTAAGAAATTTGGTAATGGGGATCTTTTTTGAGAGAATGCGAACATCTTGATGAAGGGGCTCATAAATTAACTTCCACTTCCATTCAGGTGTTAAAGGCTTCAATACAAGCTTTGCTTGATATTCATTGATTGGAGCATTATAGAACTGCAATAAAAAAAAATGATTCCTAAATAAGTAGTCATCATATGTAAATAAATGTAAACAAAAACTCCACAGTATTGACCTATTATCTGAAAAGATTCAATCCAAGTATATGAGTGGTTAAATTTCACATAGCAGCACTCGAACAGATTTTAACCATGTAGACTGGATAAAAAAATAATAGCCAAATGCAGCGGTTCGCGAACAAAGAATAATCTAGTTCCTGTACCATGCATTATAAACTGATAAAATGTTAAGCTTGTTCTCAAACCACATCACAAACTTTTAAATCTAAAGCTATCAGAATGCAGAAATTGAAGTGTAGGCATTCTCCTAGTCCCTCTTTTCCCAAATTCAATCCAAAGAAACTCTAACTGTAAAATAACTTGACAGCATGATATCTCTCTAACTCTATTTGCTTATTAATTTAAAGCATGGTAAATATGTATGCAAGCCTAAACTAAAATGCAACAAATAAGTGTAAATATTTGTCAAATAATAACAAATGGGTAGGGGAAGAGTGACTAGCGAATAGAGAAGTACCTCCATATTGAGACCAATTCGAATGCCCTGAACTTGTTTTCGGAACTTAAGAAACAACTCAGAAGGCATCAAGTTGATATTGTATAATTCATCCCACGTCGTGGGTTCTTCCCCATTCGACGCTGAATCCATTTTTGAACAAACCTGCAAAAATCACTTCAATGTATAATATGTATTTGATATTGTTGCTATCAATACTCTTGTTTGTACCTTTGATTATCCAAAACCGAAGCGTGCACCCGAGAGGAAATGGAAGAAAAGCACTTTGGTAAATATATTTGCTTTCCCAATTTCACTCGCCCTAATTGCTCCTAAGTATTCTTACGCTGCTAATCTCCATCCTTAAATTTTGTGAATCAGTCCTAAATTTTTGTCCTTTTAGTTAGTTTCGTTTAATCCCCTGAAGTAGGAAGTAGGAAATATTTTATCATGAGGATCATCGAAACATCAGAAAAAAATGTTATTTTATACAATAAATATTTGCAATAATTTATAGTTTATATATAAACAAAAATTAAAAATAAAATATGAAATAATGTAAATAATATAATTAAAAGAAATAAATAAAAATTTTATTATAAAAATAGTATATAAATAATATCATTTAAGCATAATAATACTCTCATTTCCTTAGTAGTTTGTCTTATATGTAAATGGTCCATTGGAATTAAAGTATAGTGTAGTTACACCTCAAGGAGAACAAGGTCCGTGTTGGCACTTTCAGTGGGCTAAAAAAGAGCCCAAGGAAGCCAGTTAGCGAAATAGGAATGAAGTTTGTTAAATTTGGAGCCCAGTCAAATCGAACAGTACATCTATTGTTTTTTTCATGAAACAATTTTTTTTTTTACATTATATTAATTATTTGTATTAAATCATTTTGAAATTAAATGATTATAAGAATATATATATTAAATTGTAATATATATATATATATATATTAATTTTGATATACATGAAAAAAATAATTTAATAATTTAAATAAATTTATTTTAGCATAAATTATCCAAGAAATTAATCATTCAGAAATTTAAGATGTTGCTATATTAATTCTTCAAATGTTTTTTTATCAAATTAATCTTTAAAACAAGTTACAGAAATTAAGAAAAAAAATCTGAAGCGATCATCACCGAAAAAACACAAACTTTCTCCCCCGCTTTATCAAATTACATTTTATAAAATTATTAATAATATAAAAGTTATTATCATTTGATATGTCGCTCGTATAGAGTATGACTTGCCGATTCAACTATTGCCTTCTTATACAGTATATTTATCACATGTTAAATTTTGTTTAAACAGCTATATAAATATAATTAAATTATTATTTTTATATAAATTATATAAATCTGTATATCATAATAAATTTGATTAAAATGTTATTTTTATTCAATTATTAATTTATAATAATACATTATATTAATTACCTGTATTAAATTATCTTAAAATTAAATGATTATAAGAATATATATTAATATTTTAAAAATATATATTACACTGTTTTTTATATACGTGAAAAAAATACTTAATAATTTAAATAAATTTATTTTAGCATAAATTATCTAATAAATTAATAATTCAGAAATTTAAAACGTTGCTATATTAATTCTTCAAAATGTTTTGTTATAAAATTAATCTTTAAAACAAGTTAAAAAAATTTAGAAAAAATAAAAAGATAAACAGGTTATACAATGCATTTGATTCTGTTTAAATACATCTGAGAATAAATAAATAAATAAATTTTAAGTAATTAAGTTTTGAACTTTAGACAAATAAGTCAATAAATCTTTTAAATTTAATTCCGTGGCTTGAATATTTATAAAAACTTACTTATTGATGTTTTTATTTGTATAAGATCAAATAAAATGCTTTAAAAAAATATTTTGAATCAAAGCTGACATTTTTGAAAATCAAATGAGTAAACACAACTTGGTTTAATTAACTATTCTTAGATAATTTGACATTTATGTTTCAAGGTGTAACTAATTCAGAGTATCAGTAAGTGTTTATATCAATTGTCTATGCTATTTGTTCATACCTTCTTTGTAATTCTTAGTTTTAGGAAACTTTTAAATACTCAAATAAATAACCCATAGTCTTGAATTCAAATCAGTAAATATAATTATATTAAATATCAGAAAAAAAAAGTTTCATCGCCTATAATTATCATATTTAATATAAACAATATATTTTTAAAAAAAATATATACTTATAGTTAAAAAAACTTAAATAAATAAATTTATAATTTATAATAATACATATAATTTAAATTTATGTCTTATAAAAAACATGTTCTTGAAATAAAAATTATAATATATATTTAATTTATCAAGTATTAATTATTTAATTTAAAGTTCATATATATTTTATAATTTTGTATACAACTAACATGTTTATTAACAACAACAGAAAAAGTAGCAGAGAATTATGTTGAGATAATATCACTCGATATATTAAATTGGGTTGGATAAAAATGTATGGACTGGATCAAATGAATATTTCACATCTGTATTGTGACATGTTATTTTTTATTTTAAAAATAAAATTATTTATTTATGAGTTTAATGTTAAATTTAATTAGCATAAAAATATTTTTTATAATTTTTTATTTTATGTTATTTTTAAGTAAATTGATCCATTAATTCAATCACTATCCGTTTTTTTTATCTTTAGTTGATAGACTGAATATATATATAGACAGATAATTTTTTCATATTTATTTATTTATTTATTTTTTTAATTTTAATTTTTTATATTTTACAAACTATCAAAATAAAGTCACAAATTTGTTTATCTAATATTGAATTTGATTTTTTTTCACTTATTTTTTTTAATTATTGAGTTATATAAAAAATAACTAAAAATAAAAAATATAAATTATTATATATTAATTAAATTAATAGCTATTCACAATTTTATAATTGAATTAATCACGTACCATTTTAAACTAAAGTAATGTTATGGGAATAAGTTATAAAATCTAACCTATTTTATGCTAAAATGTATTTTATATGCATAATAACAAATTTAACTTCTGTTAACATGTTTATTAAGTTATAAAAGTTAAAAAAATATTTGTTGAATAAGAAAATTTAGTTGTTTAATTTATTCTAAATACCACCTGATTAAATTTTTTTTAATGCTGAATTTTTTAAAATAAAACTATTTATATTACGATGGTAAATAATTTTAATTATATGATTTTAATTAATTTAAAATTTTATAAATATAATTATGTGATTAAAAAATCAATTCAATAATTAATTTTAGGCCAAAATTATCTAATAAATTAGTCCCCTTCATTTTTTAATTATTAGTAGGTTAGTTCTTCACCAAATTAGTCAGACATATGAGAGTTTAATTTAATGATAAATTTAATCTTATAAAAATTAAAATAATCCTTAATGTGTGACAATATGACTAGTGCAGTGACAAAATCACAATATAACTATACGTAGCTTTTTTATTTATATTTAAAAAAAGTATACATTATTGACTAAAAATTTTCCTACAAATCTAAATTGATGGTAAAATAAATTTTTTTTAACAATACAATAAAATTTAAAATAATAAGCCATTAGATATTTAAAGAATTAACTTAGTTGCTTAAATATTTAAAAGAAATATTTTTTTGGATTAAAATTTAAGAAGGTTAAAAATCAAATTAATAAATATAAAATAGTTTTAAACAAATGTATAATTTATATTAAATAATCATACAACAGCTAAAGGTGACTTTTGATTCTTAAATAGTATAACTTCCAATCATAATAAAGAAAATTGAAATTTTCACTTTTTGGATTATTTTTCAATCTTTCAGTGCTGCGGAGTTAAATATGCCCAAAATTCATTTCTAATGTTATGAAAAAATTAATACAAGAATTTCAATTAGATCTGTCCTATTTTGTAATGTATTGGGGCCGATTATGACCCATTTTGGCTAACGATCGATTTTGGCTAACACAACCGTATCAATTATTTCTGATTTGACAACAACCATAATTGACTTAGTCGTTGAAAAAAATATTTTGCATTTTTTTATATAAAAATGTTAATTATTTTTCATTTGACAATTCAGTCTTAATCAAACGTCCATCCATCAGATCCTAACGTCTTCGTATGTGGAAAAGAAAAAACATGCTGCATTTAGTTAAGTAAATCAACAGGCTTTTATTTTTATTCTCTGAATTTGTCGGAAGAGAACTCATTGTTGCTCGGAAAAGAACACTATATCTGGAGCAAATTTAATGAAACAACAACTGGTACCATAATGATGCGGCTATAGATTGGATAGTCTTGACCAATTTAAAAGATTATTTAATGCAGTTGAAATAACTGAATTTTTATTGTTACATCAAGTAAGGGAAACTCAATGGACTGTCTCAATGTTTTTTTTATTGTCTAAATAGTCAAGAATTAAGACCATTCTAATGCCCGCTTTTGCCATGCATAAACTGAACCAACAATCAGGATAAGCACCAATATGAAAGCTTCTATAAATACGGATACTCTTAATACATCGAAACTCATTGTCCATGGATAAAGAAAAACTGAGAAATCAATCCAAGTCTACTAGAAGGTATGCTTGAACTTATTTTTCAATACAAATATTCCATGTATATTAAATGATTTATTTTATATGTGTGTGTTTCAATTGATGCTTTTCATCATGTATGTTCAAAATAGCTCAGCTTGAATTTTAAAAACCCAATCAAGTCTAGCGATGTTATTGTGGCAAAATCTCCTATCTTATTTGTTACAAGTGCTTTTTATAAACATGTGAAACGAAAACCTATTAAAAAAACGTGTTTGGAGTAGTTGAACATTGGCTGACACACTCTTGTGCCCCGACGGGACTGACAGGTTTTTGGCGTCAAAAAATGAGGGAGGGAGAAATCTTGTTCTTCCTGGTATTATTGCCGCGAGTTGTGGTTGGCCGACGGACTTGGGAGAAGAAGTCCTTCTATCTCTTGATGTAGTCTTTATTAGTCTTGCCTTTTAATGAAGTAACAATCGTAAAGGTTGAAACCGAGTTAGTTAAGAGTAATCCCTTACTTTTGAGTTTGAGAGCAGTCCAATAGCTGCCGTAATTTTTTCAACAAAAACAGAAGCATATATAGGATACTTAAATAAGATAGACCACCAAATTCAAAAAAAAAATAATCTAGATTTGAAATCATTGAAGTTCTGAGGGAGAACATGACAAAACACTCACGACTCTTTTAGTCACATAAATAATTTTTTAAATTTCTAATTTTATAGTTCAAATTTTACTTGTCTGACTATTACATAGTATACGGAAAGGTCAAGGTCACGTGCTTAAAAGAACAGCCATGAGATTATTCCTTAAAATGTAGGACATCGTTAAATTAAAATACATTTTTCAGTAAAATTTTGGCTAATTAAATTCCGACAGGTATGGAAAATACATTGTTAAATTAAAATACAGAGTCTAATCTTGTATGTTTAAAAAAATATTTAATTGAATGATTTATTTTAAATAAGAAAGGGTTTTTCGTTACCACATCCTTCCTCTTCCTCTGTTTTCAATTGATGTTTGAAGTAGTTGCTGACTAATTAACCGTTAGGTTTCGCAAGGGTAATAGGCTCCGGTTTTGAACCCGTAAATAAAACGGGTCAACATTAAAAAATAGCAACCTATTCTTGGAATGGGTTAAATGGAACCTAAAAAATACTGAACAAAAAAACTACAGGGTTTTTTTTATTGGGTCTGTTGATATAAAATTCGTTTACATTTTACAATAAACTTTTGGCTAATTAAATTCTAATGCTTGACAGTTATGGAGAATTTCCCAGTGCACTGTCTTAATTTAACTATAGTGGGAATTTTCACTGCCCATCTTCAAATCATGGGAGAAACTCTGTATCACAAACACGAAGGGATCCTATTGGCGACTTATATTACCCTTGTCATATACTGGCTGGCATTGGTGGTGGAATTTCGAAACATAGCGACACCTTCAATACTGAAGTTACTGAAGACGTTTACTCCTCTATTGGGAGCCCTCACTGTAGTTATGCACACGTTGATCTTAAAGCCAGGATTTGGTATGTTCGTCTTCGTGATATGGGCTCTATTTTGGATCGTAGCTGCGCTGTTGTCCCTTCAAGATATTCAACAAGTCTTCCACGATATTGGAGAAGTCCTCAACAATCAAGTTATCTCTCTCAGTACAACTATAAATAACCATTGGCAGAAAATAGTAAATTACTTTCAAGGCATAAGATAGTAAATTACTTTCAAGCCAGAGACGTCACAGTTATAGGTGTTACAGTGGATTGTTTGTATCTTCAGGTGTAAGTCTAATCAGTTGTTTAGATTTTATTTTAGATCGGGTAGAATTATATTATATTTAGTTTGAAGTCAAATGGATTTAATGTTAAAATAAAAATTAATAAAATTATATCTGAAATTAAAGATTTTTCTTTAAGTGAATTGTCTTAGCTGTTTCTTTTTCTTAACATGATTCAAATATAAAATAATTGATATATCACGTTATTTTTAAGCATTAATATTTTATTAAAGATGAAATATGAGTATTAGTTAAAAAAAATATATCAATATTTTGTTAAAAATAAAATATGAATATTAACAATAAAATAAAATAAAATATGAATATAAGAAGTACTTTAACCTATTACATCTCTAAAAGAAATTAATAATATATGTTAAGGGATTAATTTAATCTAATTCACATATATAATTGAACTATTCAAAAGTTTTTTCAACTACTTCCAAAAAACGATACTTAATAGAATCAAATATTTTACTTATATTTAATACATTATTATTGAATATAATATTATTTCGATAAAGTTAAATTATTTATATTATTGTAAATTATACAATTACAACTTTTTTTTTCGCATCAAATTTCATACATACTCAATAATATCTTATGTAAATTTTTAGATAATCATACAATGATACTAAACTATTCGAATATCATATACAATTTCATAGAAGTGTGACACTATAGCTTGTTTAAGTAATACAAAAAGTTTAAATATAATTGTATAAATGTTTTTATTTGATAAATCTGCATAAAAACATAATATTGAAAGGTTAATTAATTAAAATTTTAAATAATAATGATGATTTATTTTCATAATAAATCCTTTTTTCAAATGATCATGTTTTAAATTTTTGTGTGCGCTAATACAATGAGTGCTTCTGTGCTAATATCTAACCCATGCCTGAAATTAAATACATCAAATAATAACGAGGAAACGCCTTGTTTGTATCTTACATCATCTGTACTTATCTCTCCAACTCCTATGATATGTAACTCATATTCCTTATATCTCCATGTGGGCATATCTTAATAATTACCTAATTTATATTTGATTTACAATTAATTTTTGCTATGTGTCAAATCCACTTTAAAAAACTAATTAAAAAAGGAATTTTTAGCTATAATAAAAAATTACATTATTGCATATGCCCCTTTAAGTTGAAGATAAAATAATATTATATAAATTTTGCAAGATTAAATAGTAAATATATGTAAGTTTCTTAATTTGCTTTTAAAAGTTAATTCAATTAAAAAAATTCCTAAATTTTATAAATAATATTTTAATATTTTTTTTGGGTAAATTTTGTAGTATCTTTAAAAAATTTTAAAGTACCATACAAAACAAATTTTAATCAATAATATTTAAACATGGATATAACTAATAAATTCTTAGATCATAATCCGCTAACGACAAAGCAATCTTATACACGGGAACAACAATGAGCCGATCTTACATTGCGGAGTTAGAAATGGAGTTTTTCTTAGTTCATGACATGTTAGGGCGAGGAAAAAAGAGATGGTCAAGTAAACAATTCCATCTTTCAACAATAGCCATTAGTTTTTGACTCAGCTTTAAATCCACTTCTCTGATGCTGGAATCAGTGCTTGATGACAGATCCAGAACTGTATTTTTTCAATTGCTATAAGGTTCCTCATGCTGGAAAGGACTGAAAAAGACATATCTTCTATTTAAGATTAATCTTATTTTAAAACTAGAAATGAGACGAGCTTACATAGTTAGAGAAGAAACGATCAGGCGATTGCACATACATAGCAGTGATGGACAAAAATTGTCTTATATTAAAAAAATTTAATTTTAAATATATGTAAGAATTAAATAATAAATAATATAATTTTAAATAAATTATTTATAATAATATATATTTTTTATAATTTATCATGTATTTTTTATTAATCTAATTTTTTGGGTACAGTACCTATAAAAAATTTTCAGGATATCGGAACACACACCAAAAACAAATTAAACCCAATAGCAAATACTCTTTGCATTAAATGTAGCATCAAACGGTATGCGAGATCTGAAATTAGGACATGACTTTTCGAAAAAAAAAAACCGTAATTTTTTTCTTAGCAAAAGAATTTTGTTTCAATCCTCACAAAAACCCAATTTAACAATATTTGTATGTAAATTTTTAGAGAACAAGATTTGTTCGCCATTGAAAATCTCTGGAGATGAAATAGATTTCAATAACTTCAACCAAAAGGTTGAGTAATTTGACAAAAACTTATCAAAATAAAATAGACTCAACATTTTTGAAACAACCTTTTACAGGACAAAACAAAAACAAACACGGGAAAATGAAAATAAACGACCACTCGACGAAAATAACCAAACAACAACTTGTCTATAACCCAGACCCAGATGATTCTCCGGGCATGTTAGTAAGTGTTGACAACTCACTCCTTGTAGCTGTGCGTTTAGGCACAAACTTTCTTGCCCAAACATGCTTCCCATTGATGGTAAATTTTGCTTTGTTAGCCCCTCTAAGAATCATGTCAATGATGGAAATCTTGTGAAAAACAATGCGAGCAAAGAGTGGTTGTTCATTTGGCTGCACTTCCTGCATGTACAAGGCCTCTATACAATCCCCATATGCCATTGTAAAGAACTCTCTCACTTCCCATTCTTGCACACGATAGCCCTTAGAGAAGGTCACAAACAAGGTCCTATCATCAGCTGGCACTTCATTGTTCTGCACCATTACCTCAGAACCAACCTTGCCAAGCCTCAGATTTGAAGGCCCAATTGACCCAAACCAGAAATGGTTCTCTGGGCTTGGTGTCACCCCCTTTTGGGTTTCCATCATTCTCTCATTTGTGTTCCTTACCATAGCTTGTTGCATGATGTCAGTGAATGCTTTCACACACACCTCTTGCACCACTTTTGCAACCCCTTGAAGTACTTTTACACGGTTATCAAACAAGAACTGGAGAGAGATTTCCTTGTCCACAAGGCTTTGCAGAAGGGGTATGTCACTACCTTCCGAAGAGGAAGGTAAAATTTTTACGGTGTTGTTAATGCAGTTCAAGCACAAAACCGTTTCATCTGCAACTTCATTGATCAAAATGTTGGGCAAAGACAACACCCTCTTCACCACGTTACGAAATCCCACCCTCTCCAACCAGAGCCACGTGGCAAGGACTTGCATGGACTCAGCTGGTTCACGGTAGAGGTTGATCACAAGGATCTTGTAGAGTTCTCTGTCAATTCTATGGAACTGGTGGAACTCCTCTTGGGAGACAGAGAGAGAAGGCACAGAATCCATTTGATGAGTTCAAACAGTATGATACTCCCTCACTCAATGGTTTTAGTTCATAGCAATTACTTGGGCAACCCCACATGTATAAATACAAATGAAAAGGTACACCCATTGGACACAAGGCGTGCATGTTTGCTGAGTTATGACACGTAAACTTGTTTCTGTTTCAGTCATCAGTCTCAAGAAGAATGCATGAAGGTTTGCCAACTCAGATTTTCTAGTGGTAAACGAGAAGAATGTGAGGAATATGAGAGTCAGAAACTGATAGTTGAGAGTGCAAAAACACAGCAGATAGTGTCAAGAGGATACAGAGTGGCAGTGATATATACTTTTGTAGTGAATAATATTTTTAAATGGTAAGTGTCAGATTCCAGATATGCAAGCTCAGAATATGAGTTACAGATATCGTCTTCGATGATTTCAAGGTTATCTTGAGAAGCAGAAAACTAGGTTGGTCAATGCATTGGTTAAGGAGTTATTTTATTTTATTTTTTTAATCCATAGCAATGATATTATAGTTCAAGTCCAAAACATGTCTTGCCACTTAATGTTTTAAATTGCAATTTCATAACCTATACATTTTGAACAAAACTGGTTGAAAATTGCAATTTAAAACTGTGATTGGCAGCATAAACAATTAGGCTATGACAATGGTTTAAAATCGCCAACCGTATTAAGTAATGCGGTCGCAGTATCTCGTTATAGAAATTGGTGTACATTCTATTTTTGGCATAAAAGGTTGAAGGAAGAGAAAAATCAAACGAAAATAAAATAAAAGGGAGAAAATAAAAACTATGATACACATAAAAAGGATTTGAAAAATGTTATACAAATATATAAATTTTATTTTTGCTATAATGACATGAAATAAAATCAATTATATGAAAAATTGTAGCATTTAACATAATCAACGGTCCTAAATTATAATACACAATTTGTAATGAACGTTGAATGGTAAGAGATTATTTTTTATTTTGAAAAATCAGTTTCTTTTTCTTTACAAACAAGCTCTAAAACAATAGTGTGTAACAATAATTTAAATACATAAAAAAAGAAATTTATATATTTTATATGCAATAATACACATATAATAAAATTTTTAACATTTTTTATAATAATTTATTACTTTCTTTGTTACACCACTCATTATTATTATTATTGTTGTTGTTGTTACTACTATTATTATTATTATTATTATTTCATCTCTCTTAAATTATAATTTTTTAAATTATTATTATTCTTATTTTATGCACCGTATAATAACACCAATATGATAAAATTTACTAGTTTTGGTCATATAATATTCAGTGTATTTTAATATTTTTATTAAAAAAATTATTCAATTGAACAATGCACTTATTATTAATCTTTTAATAACGTTCTTATAGATTTGTTAAGGGACGATAGAGAAAAGCTTTAATTAAGGTGATTTTAAATCAGTAATTTAAAAAACATTTGTTGATTAAATTATTATTATGTCTAACTGAGTGTGTGGGCCAACTTGAGTTGACCAACAAAATAAATGGAATTGTTAAAAAAAACATTTATATTTTAAAATTTAAAATTATTTTTAAAATAAACTAGTTTAGTAGTAGATAAAATTTACATATATTTAATTTAAGAATATATACATAAATAATTTAATAATTAAAAAATAAATTTTAAGTTTTTATAAATAATTATATATAATACAATTATTTTGAACAATAACTTTTTAAAAAATAATTGTGATTAAACTCTATAACTATAAATAGTATGTATTGAAATTATAAAAAAAATAAAAAAATAATATAATTTTAATATATAGAGGTTGATTCAAAGTATTTGAATGTGCATTACTTTTTTTTATTTAATACTCTTAAGTTACTCATTAAGAGATTCATTTAGTAGGCGACATTAAAATAATATATATGATGTCATTAATTTTTTTAATAACTATTTAAAATTTTAGAATTTGACTAATCCTGGAAAAATATTAAATAATGTGTTTACAAGAGAGCATTATTAGTATTATTCTTTCTCTAATCATTTATTGTTGAACAAACCTTAAGACAATTTAATTGCTTTTCATAGATAATACCTATAGTTCTAAACTAAAAAAATTAAAGACAATTTGTTAAAATGTATTAAACAAATGTCAGCCAGTATTCTAAAAGCATTGATTAAGAACATAATAAAAAATTAAAATTAAAAATATATTTTACATAAAAAATAACATTTATTTTAAATAAGGAAAATGTAATCAATATTTTTAAAATGTTACTTAAAAATAATTAAATAATATATATTTAAAATTTGATGATAGATCATATATTTTCCAAGATATTTATTATTATTATTATTATTATTATTATTATCTTAGAATGGAGACCAAACAAAAAAGGAAAAAAAGAAAGAAATATGAATTCACATGAAAAAAAATCCACACCTGATCAAAAAAGAAATGGCAAAAGGAGAAGATTGTAAACTATATTGTTGCATCATATTACTTTAAATGTCATCTAGTATAATGTTTATTTTTTTTAAAAAGCTAATAACCCATTTTTTTAATATCTTTAATAAACTCTCTGTAATTGACAAATTTATTAAATAAATTATATTATTTTAACCTTATAAAAAAACAAAACATTAAAAAAAATGTTACAAGAATGTAGCGACATCTCTCTCTCTCTCCCCTATATATAGATTCTGTTCTCGTTCTCTCTCCAAAGTCAAACAAAGCATTAGAGCGGCGTTGTCGTGCTACCTACAGAAGCGTAAGATATCTAAACAGTACGAAATTTTCATCACATTGAGAATGTCTCAGCAATAACGCAAACAAATTCTCTATCATCCTTAGATTCCATTTCTTTCATATGAGCTGAGATTGGTCTTCAATTCAATTGCAACCAAATCCAATTATGAAATGCTAAGATTATCTTTAATTGTGATTAATCTCAACTTAAGTAGGCTTGCAAGAGTCATAGTGATAAATAACCAAAAGATGAGATGTAATATACAACACTCTTAGTCAGTTCAATACATATAAAACATAAGACGAGTTCACAAAGTACTCTGCCATTCCAAATTCACTCCAATGTGAGCTAAACTCGCTTGCTATCAACTAAAAGGTTAAATTTTAGTCAAAATTTCAGTGTACTTTGTTGCCTTTGTTTCCACTACAAATTGCCAAGCCAGATAAATCATGAGCCTCACCAGCTACAGACTGCAGATCAGACCAAGAGTATGACCTCCACGGCGTGGTTGAAGGTTGAGGCAGTGATGCATTTGCAGATGACCTATTTGATGACCTAGTAGGATGAGGATGAAGAGGAGGAAGAGGGCAAGGAGGAGATATTGAAGTGGAGTTTCTCCCCTCTTCACTGCTGCCACTGCTGCTCAAAACAAGACAAGATGCTCCTCGACTTATGTTCGCGGGTCGCTTCGATATTCCACCAACATTATCTGAGCAACTGTGACTCCTCTCAATTAAAATGTTGCGAGCTAGTAAATTTTTGCGTTTTTTGGCATAAGGATCCTCAGGCTTTACTATGTCTTCCATGCAAGTTGCAGCTGCAGCATCTGCTAAGCTTGTGAAGGACTTTGATTTGCCACTATAAAACTTGGATATTCCTTTCCTGAAATACGCAAACAAAATTACACTAGTTAATAAAACTGTCTAAATCTAAAATCAAAAAAATTTCACATCACCTAACCACTATAACATATCCAGTGCTCAGTAATTTGGCCATCTTCAATTATTGAATCAAAATGTTCTGGCTTTGAGTAGAAGACAATGGCTAAAGTTGCAACCACGACAGGAGCATGTGTAGTGCCGTTTATAGGGGCAAATTCAACTGTGAACTACTCCTTTTGCTATTCCTACAGTTAGTAAAATACAACCATTCTTGCTCGGGACATATATATGCAAGCAATAAAAAGCTACTCCTGTTTAGTTTAAATGTCCTATCACATGGTTTTCTATTTTATTTCTTTTTCACTTCCATGCATATAAATAACCTAAATCTTGACAAAAAAAACTCTTAACTTGATATGAAACAAATAGCTAAAAGAAAGATCAAATTAAGGTTACACTTTATTCATCGCTTTGCATAGCTATTTGGACAACAATAATTTTCCTAGTAATAACTAAGAACTTTTAACACCTAGAACATGTCACTACTTAATTTGACCCAATATATACAACTTTAAGAAATCTCTCTAAGGGCAGCAATTGGATCCTTTAATCCATTATCTATATCCCCCATCCATCATATCAAAATCCAACTATAATATAATAGATTAATGGATTGTATTAGTTTTAGACTCTGTAAACGGATAGTTAATGAACCAACCAAAATATTAATTGTGTATCCCCACAAGCTGCAAAGAATGAAATGCATTTGAACATGGGCGGAGTTTAGATGCCTTTATTAGAGAGCTACGAAGGTGAGGAATGAAATGTTTTCAAAGAAATGTTGAGATGCATCTATTTCAGAGGAGTAAAATTCGGAAGAATCGGATATCTTTTGATCAAGGAAACTTTAAATGCATCTATTTAGAAACCTTAATTTATGAAAGAAAATAGTTATTCAGTAAACAAAATATGATTTTAAATAGAGAAGTCGGATATCCATCCATCCTATTTATCAAAATAGGTAATGAATGGGTTAAATGTAATTTTTTTAATAATATCTAAAAGTATTAATAGTTTATTTTTATCCATCTATTTTATTTCAATCTAAATTCATGGAGTCCACCCATTTGCTAAGCCAATATATTATGTTGAAATTTCATGATCTAATCTACTAATGCATCATTATGTTGTTTATTTTTGGTCTTCTTAAAGAAATAAGCCCACCCTACAGCTAGATTAGAGATAATGATGCACTATAATAGTTATACACGAAGTATGACTTCTTTTCTCTCTCCCTAATCCACGAACAATATTGAAAGATGCTTTATCTCAAATTCTCAACTCACTAATCTTTTGACGGTGGAGAACCATCATGCCCATCAATTACAGTACCCCTTTAGGTAAACGTCTGGAACTAGATATATTCTGTAAACCACTTAACCCCAACTAAAAAAGTAGATCACGAAATTAATTAATGGATTATCTTAAGCGAAAGAAAATGGTATCCAGCTGTAAGGAATTTTTCTTACATAGCCACAGAGCCATAACCTAAATGCTCCTTCCAATAGTGGTTACACTAACACTTAACATAACCACCACAATTTACTTGATTGAACAAACAGCGAAGCGAATAATCGGTTGCCATGTCCACAACTTGTGCCAGATTGAGCTCCACAGGGGTAAAACAGTAAATTTCTAAATCCGCTAAAAGAAAAACATGTTCTGTGCTCCTCACTTGCAACTTCCAAGGAGGTACAGAAAACGAACAACAGAACCTAATACCCAAATCCACGATAAATTACTACCAAGACGAAAAGTTTGAAGCTTGAAGAAAACCCAGTAAAGAAAAACTCACTTGACGGGCAAATCCTCCTCTAGATCGTTTATGGTATCCAAAGGGCCTTTGAAGGAGCTCTGAACCTCAACTTCGCCGGAGTCTTCCCGGTCGGAGGAATCTTCCGACGAGGTACTGTTCCTTCCGATGGAGGAGGAGCCACTGGAGTCAGAATCATCCGCCGGAAAATCCCGATCGCAGATCGAGACGCAGTGAGCGAAGGTGGACCTTCGGATGGGAACTCCTCCATTGGTTTCAAGAGCAAACGGCATCGTTCTGATGGCAGTGAGAGAAGAATAGTACAGTGTGAAATGAAATGAAAGACGGAACAACAGAGAAGTGTGGGATGAGTTGGGGGGTATAAATATGTGGTATGGTGTGGTGCACATGGGTATCAGATTTTTTTCGCCATTGCCGATCACGCACAAAGTGAACAGTGATTGATAAATCAATTCTTTAATCAAAAGTGTTCATTAATCTTATAACTATTGTCTTAGAAAATAAATAAAGAATAAAGCAGAAGGAAGGTCACATCTTATCCTTATTGAATTAAATAATATAATATTTATTCAATGAATAATGATAACCGGTCTCTTCAGACTATATAGAAAATAATTTGTTTTGTTTTAAATTATTTAAAATTATATTGAATATTATTTAACTAATATTTTTTTTTTGTATTGATATTACTGTTTTAAAGACAGGAGATTATCTGTTTGGAAAATAATAACGTGTGCTCAATTTTCGCTGTTTCTTTTTGAAAATGGATGTTTCTAGGGAGGACCGAGAAAGTGCTCACTCTGGACCGTTTGATTAGGGATTAGATATGATCTTCGAAATGGATCAAGTGGATCCCACACTTCTCACCCACCATTTCTTGTTTATTCCTTCCTCTACTTTACCTTTTTTTCTTAAATGTTTAATTAATGATGAATAATTATAGAATATATTCTCTTAAGCCATTTGACCCCTACTCACTGATTTTAATTGGCTTCCCCATGAAATCAATACATTTCGTCTAATTTAAATGATAGGAAAACAACTCATTCAAACAAAAGTTGTATTTCTTCTTACACCCGGTATTTATAATAATTCATTAAAAATAAGCCATTTTAATTTTGAAAATGTAAACAATTTTAACTGTTTATTTTTATCATTAATTATTTTATAACATTTTTTCAAAAGAAAATAATGTTATAGATGGAAGACGAAAACAAAAGTTTATAAAAGGAAGTTCTGTTTTAGTTTGTTCTTTAAAATTTAACATAATAGTACTAAAATTTTATTAAAAAAAGTAATAATTTATTATATAAAAAATATTTTAATAAAAATTATCACTTTCATAAAGTTAATATTAACACCACCATATTTATCATATACTTGAAATGTACAAATTTTATAGATTAATCTATGCGGGGGTGTGGAATGGAGTAATTATATTGTGATTAATTTTTATATTTATAATGGAAAAACATCAACAACGAGGAGGGTGGCACGTTGCTGACAGGGAGTGGCCGGCGAGAATTGTCCGTAGACTATAAACATAAGGATTAAGGCACGTGTCACAGAGGAACAGGTGATGGAGCCACGTGTCTTAAAATTCAATCCAGATAAGGCCTGCAATAACATCTTTGTCTGTTATCTGACGCTGATGATAGTTTGACGTTGACTGTTATCTGCTCAGTGCTCATGGCGGCAAGGCCCAACATTTTCTGGTCCCACATTTTCTCTGGGCTTTTACCCAACTTCGGCCCATATCTCCTCACAGAAATTCTTAATCAAACATTCTCTTTTTTATGCTTTGGTTTGGACTCGTTACACAAAGAGTTTGAGTGGGATTTAGTACATATTTATAAAGATTATTTTAATAATAGATAAGATGGTTTACCTTTGGAATGAATGATTAATAATAAATTTTCATTAAAAAGTATTATAAAGACAACGTTACTCTTAAAAATTTTACATTTGGATGTATTCATAAAAAATTACAAATATTGATGCAAAGTTGGTAATATAGTTCTTAACCCATCTTATACCTACAATTATAATTTTATTATTTATAATTGAGGTTTAAAATATGTTAAATTTTCAATTGAGTGATAAAATTTTAGTGAATAACATCTTTATAATACTAGTTGGTCAAAACTGAAAAAAAAAACATTAAAAGAAAACATATTATAAACAGTTAAAGCTTTTGTAATAAATCTAAAATATAAGTATTCGTCGTGAACCATAAATAAGGTGAGTTATCAACACAACACATGTTAAAAAATAAAAGAAAAAGAAAATGGCCAAAATGAGTTCAGAACAGCTATAGAAATGTACTTGGTTCATGCATCAATTATGAACAATGCCTTTACAGCCTGCATGCTCCATACTCCTATAGAAATGTACTTAGTTGACCTATGATTACGCAAACATGCTGGATTTCTTAGTTCCTCTCCGCAATCAAAGACCAGATGCACTTGATTCATCTGCAGTATAAAATTTGGAGTGAGGATCCTCAATTCAAGTTTGAGAAGGTGGAGTTGAACGATCTTTCATACTTACTATATTATAATCTCAATTTAATACATAAAATTTAGTGTATACTCTAAATTCATTTAGAGGGGAAATGGGAAATGAAATAGCAAGATAAAAATAACACTGCTAGATTACATGATTACTAATCAGAAATTTTTACCAAAAGGATGATGCACAAGTAACAGATCATCAAGCCAAAGCATGGATATCTGACATTTCATTTGAAATTTTAAGAATGGGCAAGGTCAAACTAAGATAGAAGTAGGTGATAAGTCATTGGAATAAACATGACATGTAATTTTGAGAAGACATAAAAAAGATTACCATATGAAAATAAGATAAGAGTTGGTGAATAAAAGAGATACTTCTCTGCTACCATTACTCCTACCGCTGATTGAATAAAAGAAGAGGTCTTGTAATTGTAAAAACGGTGCATTTAAAAATTAATGGGTATAATAATAGAATCCGAACAGTACATAAATTCAGAATACATGTGTATTATATTATCGATCAAATATATTCTCTTTGTTTCATCTTCGTGCTGGAAGCATATTATCCTTTCACCGTAATATTGGGATTAGAGGATGACCATATCAAAAAGACAAAGTGAGCATAATCAGCATAGAACTCACCAATGCTGTTACATCCAAAGAGGGCCATCCCAAACAGGACAGTAGGTATAACCAAGGGACATTCAAAACGGGGACAATCAATGAGTAAAGTGGAGACTTTTGTGTAAAGGGGGACTTAGCCTAAGGTTTTTGTATAATTTGTATACCATGTTAGTGCAAAAAATTCCATATACTTATAATATCAAACATGGGATGGCAGATTACTTCAGTTTCATCTCCTCGTCAAGACTAGTGATTCCACACGTGCTGCTTCTGCTAGCATAATAGTCCTGCAGAATTGAACATTATTTTCCAGCCATGTACTAAAGAAATATACCAAAAGGAATTAAACATACTATACATTAAGAAGTTGATGATGACCATTTGTATCATTAAGTTGCAATCAAACAAACCATTAGAAATTATACGTACAGTAGATCTGTTTCCGTATAAAAAAATTATGAAAAATTTGTCCCTTGGAAGAATCAGCTTACAAGTTAATACCATATTCTTTGAATAAGAAAACTTAGAAAGAAAATCATTGAATCCGAACCTTGCTCTAAAGGATTTTACTAAAATTTGATTGTTGATAAAACTTCATTTAACCAACCTCATCTATAAATAAGTTATGATTATCATTATTATTATTATTATTGTCAACATTAAATTTCAATTGATTATGATTATGTTAGAAATACCAATAACATATTGATTTGCGTTGTGGTACTTCAAAATTTTTTTTGGAGTACTATACTAAAAATTTATATCAATAAAAAAATATAATAAATTATAAAAAATATATTATGATATATAATTTATTATTAAATAATATTAACACTTAAACATATATTTAAATATTAAGAATTGTTAGCTGAAAATATCCTAAAAACTTTTTACGATGCCACAAAATTTATCTAACATATTTAGATGGGAAATAAAACGTGACAGAAGAAAAATAACCAAACTCTATTTCTCTGTCAATTTAATATTACCCGTAGAACTCCATTTCCCAGTATCTCCATCAAACGCAGCAACTATACACACAGCATCCAATCCTTTCCTTGCGAATCGTTATTTTCACTTGGGAATTTCACTAGACAACATTAAAGATGGCATCTTTTCTAAATTTAGGGTGAAAGGGTTTTGATTTTGAGAAACATATACTCCCGGTTCTGACCAACCATCAATTTGGCTTCATGCCTAAGGCCAAAGTTCATGAATCTCTTCTTCACACAGCACTTTCCACTAATCTCAGAAAAGGGTCATGCTTTCCATATGGCGTTCCAAGCACATAACTTTCTCATTCTTGACCACTTTTCGAGCATTCCATTACCGTGCTCTTACTCAGGTAAGAACTTCTAACAAAGGGTTACTCATAACACCTGATCCTTGGTTTGTGAAGGTTGTTTCTACTCTATTTCTTCGTTCTAGCTCTTTGGATGATATCATTTTGGGTTATTTTCGCAAGCACTTGACTCCTTCTCTTGTGTTAGAGGTTGTCAAAAGGCTTAACAATCCCAACTTGGGTTTCAAGTTCTTTCAGTTAACTAGGGAAAGGTTGAATGTGCCTACTTCATTCTGGACTTATAATATGCTTTTGAGGTCATTTTGTCAAGCAGGTCTCCACAATTCAGCAAAATTGTTATATGATAGTATGAGGTGTGATGGGAAATTACCTGACAGTAAGCTTTTGGGATTTTTGGTTTGTTCTTTTGCACTGGCTCATAGGCTTGATGTTTCAAGGGAATTACTTGCTCAAGCTCAATGCAATAAGGTTCAAGTAAATGTGATTGTTTATAATAACTTTTTTAACATCTTGATAAAACTTAATCAATTAGATTATGCCATTTGTTTATTTAGGGAGCTTATGAGATCACACTCTCCTCTAGAAACCTTAACTTTCAACATTTTAATTGATGGTTTGTGCAGAGCTGGAGAAATTAATGAAGCTTTTGAGCTTTTCAGTGATATGAGAAGTTTTGGTTGTTTCCCGGATATAGTTACGTATAACACTCTATTACATGGTTTATGTAGAATTGATGAGATTGATAGAGCACACGATTTGCTAAAAGTCGTTTGTTTAAAGTGTGAGTTTGCCCCCAATGTTGTAAGCTATACAACAGTGATATCAGGTTATTGCAGATTGTATAAGATGAAGGAGGCCTCCTCTCTCTTTGATGAAATGGTTAGATCGGGAACCAAGCCTAATGCATTTACCTTTAGTGCCCTTGTTGATGGCTTTGTTAAGGCAGGTGACATGGCTTCTGCACTGGGCATGCACAAGAAGATGCTCTTGTATGGCTGTTCTCCAAATGTTGTTACTTTAACTTCCCTAATAGATGGCTATTGCCGAGTTGGATTGGTGAACCATGGCTTAGATCTATGGCATGAAATGAATGCAAGAAATATCCCTGCAAGCTTGTATACTTTCTCTGTTCTTATCAGTGCTTTGTGCAAGAGTAATAGACTGCAAGAAGCTCGTGACCTTTTGAGACTATTGAAGCAGAGTAACATTGTTCCAAAGTCTTTTGTCTACAATCCTGTCATTGACGGATACTGCAAATCCGGGAACATTGATGAGGCTAATGCTATTGTAGTAGAAATGGAAGAGAAATGCAAGCTTGATAAGTTGACATTTACCATTCTTATTATTGGGCATTGTATGAAAGGAAGAATGGTCGAAGCAATTGGTATCTTTTACAAGATGTTGGGAGCTGGTTGTTCCCCAGATGAAATCACTATTAGAACATTAAGTTCCTGTCTTTTGAAGGCTGGGATGCCTAGTGAGGCTGCGCGCATTAAGGAAACCCTTTTTGAAAATCAAGGCACTTAACTGAGTAAAACTTATCATGAAAGTAGAAATGCAGATAAGTTTATTTCTGTTTATTAAAGTGCTACTACTAATCAATGTTCTGACTTGGACACTGCCTTCTGCTGTTTTCATTTGAGGAAACATTCAACAGGGTGTGTCACTATTTTCTAGAGATTATCAACAAAGGAATTTGAATTGCCAATCCCTCGAAGATTCTGCTTTTCTTATTTGGGAACTTCCAGGAAGTAAGACCTCCTCTTGTTACTTTTCTCTGAGCTGGTTTTTCAACTAAATTTAAACTTTTGGCCTTGTTTTCCTAAATTTCTTTAGAATGCAGATTGAGTTGATTTTATTGCTTATTTGATTTTATGGCCTTTCAGATCTCTGTGTTTGGTAGTACCTGGAGTGGCAGGTGTTATGATTCACAATTCTGATCATAACACAAATGTAGATAATGTTTACCTGGTTGTGAACAAGCTTAAAGCTTGCCGGATATCACTAAAAGCAATGAGAAAAGATTTGTCTTGTTGAATGAAATTTCACACTTGAAGTTCAGCTTGTCAATTGACAAACCGCTGGTTTTAAATTCTTCTTTTTACAGGAATTCGATTTTGCATTAATTTTGTATTTCCTTTTTTTTTTTTTCAATTTAAAAGGTCTTATGTTTGCTTTATACATTACAAATCAGTTTAGATAAAAAGTCTCCAATTTCGTGCCTTAAAAGTGTCTAGGTGTTAGTGAGCCGAAGAACTTGCCATTGTTGCCGCCAAGGGTAGAGAACAGTATTAATTTTATTTTTTCCCCCTAAAAATGCATCATAAGAAATTCATGAATAATAAACTATATTAAAAATTACAGTATATAATATTATAGATGTATTAGATTTTATAATATTATGTAATTCTTAATAAAAAGTGATTATATATAAATTTTTATTTATGATCCTGAGTATACGACAAACTTTATTTAATTTTTTCCGAGGCACGTGGGTGGCTCGTGGGATCGCTTGTCATGATAATCCATAACGCTCAGGAATCAGCCCATTCTCAGCAGGGGCCGTCTGTTTAACATGGAATTAAAATCCAACTATGCAAGGGAATTTAACGTTTCACGAAATGGTCACTCTTTCATTTTCAAGTAATTCTGTATCTCTCCAAAAATAGCGGCATCTTAGGACCAACTTTGATGTGGCCAGTACTAAATTGTATAAGCATAAAAATAGTAACGTCGACATGAAGTAACCAAGCAAAGTTTATTTCATCGGTACAGAAGATAACTTCGTGTTCACAGGTTTGCACCCCGCACACTGTATGTTTAAATTGCTGAAGAGTTTATATTCTCTAACACTCTATGCGACACACGATTTACACTGATTTTGTAAAGTGGTTCGGCATCAATGAGGATGGGGCATCCCTAGTCCAAACTTATTTTACAGATAACATCGACATCTACTTGCAATTATCTATCACATTACAACATTTCACCTTCTAAGACGGCAACACGAAAGCATGACGTGCAAGGTGGAAGGTACAAGCGCATCCTGTCGGGCACCACATCTCGTACAATTTAAACCAGAATAGGATAAGACGCACAAGTTGCAACACCTGAAATTACACCAATGGGATTAGCAAAAACCAATAAAGGAAAATGACTAATCTCAGCTTTATAAATTCATAACTAAAACTTTCTAGCAAGGCCAAATGTTCACGAATACATTAAGGGCTCGAAATTTTTTTAACTGCTCCTCAGTAACACAATCTAAAAGCCTTCGCCCCACTACGTCACTCATCAAGACAGAAAGGAACAATTGGGTGAGGTTACTTCTGTTGAAAATTTTGGATAAAATTGGTAGCCTGAGACGTATTATTTTGTTATAAAACTGAATTTAATAATGTGAAAATCTTCCAAGATTTAATAGCTCTTCTGAGAATAATTACAGGTATAAAGAACAGAAAACAAGTGAAAAGTAAGTATGTCAGACGAAGAGAGGAAGAATAATGCTTCAAAAAAAGTAGTGATCTATACTCCATTGTAACAGATAAGGATTTAACCAAGTAAAAAATCATCAAACACAAATTTTCGACAAGATAAATTTTCTAATTGAAAAAAAAAAATTATCCCTCATTAACATGGAAAAAGTTCCCTTTGAAACTTTTGAAATGCATACAAACTAATCAATTAGTTCCCAAGAATTAAGGTCCCGCGGATGCTTACCGCACATATTCTTCCCCAATTCCATCTTGAAGTAGCCATTGTCACCCCAGTCATTTCCCCATGAATTTTTAATGAGCCAGTATGGAATACCATCTTCAACTCCATACCCAACAGCAAGAACAGCATGATTCACATCCTGATACGCAAATTCAAATTTTGTTAAGGTCCCATGAATGACTGTCTTAGGCCCCTAGCACTAGTTTAGAATTACCAACACACATAGCATAATACTTGTATAACAGATCTCGTCAAGAGGCAAATATTTAGAATTCTTGATGCTAACAGTCATAAACATGCACTGAAAACAGCCACTATGGTCGAGATACCGAAAATATCATTGAACACTAGATTGAGAAGGATCAGATATTCTCTAGCAGAATACTCACCATGGGCTTGCTGCCACAAGTGTTACTAGTGTACACTCCTTTCTTGTAGAATTGGAAGCCACTCACCACCTCAAATGCCACACTAACTGGCCGAACAAAAGCAACTGCATGTTTCAATTCATCCTCAGAACCCTACGCCCGATACAAAATTAAAAATTTTAGAAATCTCATATAGATGTAGTTGAGGTATGAATAATCTGATTCTGCCAAGCTCCAGAGTCAACGGCAATGTTACAATTATCCACAT
Organism: Abrus precatorius; assembly: GCF_003935025.1. Taxonomy (NCBI): domain Eukaryota; kingdom Viridiplantae; phylum Streptophyta; class Magnoliopsida; order Fabales; family Fabaceae; genus Abrus; species Abrus precatorius. The sequence continues at coordinate 31,976,136 of NW_020874428.1, read as the reverse complement.
AATCAAGCAGAAAACTATCTATCCGTTTATTACCAAGGTAATGTTGACAGAGTCAATGACTTGAGCAGCAACGTTTTCACCAGCAAATTTGCAGACACCATCTTTTCCAGTATATGGATATGCATCCTCTGTCTCAAGGCCACCATTGTATTTAATGTATTCAAAGGCTTGGGACGGCAACCCACCATTACAACCAAAGTTATTGAAAGCACCAGCACAATCCACTAACTGCTGCTCAGAGAGAGAGATATTCTTTCCAAAAGCTTGCGCGTACGCTGCCTCCAATGCTCCAGTTGTGCTGCAGATGACAATTGTTACTGTAAGAAGCAATACAAAGAAGAATGCTTTATTCATTCCAAACATTTCTTGGGGCTAGAAAAGAAACCTGAATGACCAGCAAGATCCACAGTGCCCTTGATCCTTAACTTCGCTGACTATACCTTCTTTCCTCCAGTCTTTCTGACAAATTCATACATACAAGGCTCCTCAGAGGGCAATTATTTTTTTTTTCCACAAACAAACAAGGACAATGGCCCAGTTACATTCTAACAAGGATTAGGGAAAGGGATATAAAAAAATAAACTCTCACACTTGAGTCTCTGATATTAACGGATCAGTTATTTCAATCCCTAACATTACCAAAACGTCATTTCAGTCTTGACTTTGAAGAACATTATTCACGTTAGTCCTATCATGGTCTACATTTCCTTTCTCACTAAATCACTAATGGGTCTAATATGAATAACTTTTTCAAAAAATTAGGACTGAAGCAAAGTTTTAATAAAATTAAAATTATTGACGCCTATAATGTATGCAATTATATGCGCGCGCGCGTTTTGTTAGTTAAATTATCCTTCTATGCACAGATCCTGTGTCTGTTCAGTTACATGATCAGATATTCACACCACATAGAACCAACTTATTCCCCTCACAACCCCCGTGTCCTAGTTCCCAATAAATGCGGAACAGAACAGTGAACATTCAATTCAAAACGTTCATGTTTGGAACTAACTGGATGAATAAGTCATAATAAATGCACTGAAAGGTTGAATATAGTACTATTATATTTGGTTGACAAAAGTGAAATTCATATGATTGATTCGTTCATTTATTGCACAGCATGGAGCAATGAAAAAAGCAGCAACAGTTACAGTTGGTGACAAACCTCCTGAGGAAGAACAGCATCGGTAAGCTTGTGGCTACCTTTACGGGTGGCAGAGCAATTTTGAGCCGCGCCGAGTCTGTGTCTGGTGAACTCCTCCCAAGTCCAGTCAGCGAAATCTGAAACGCGAATCCACATTAGAATATTAAAACCTTAAAGTGAAAAAAGGAAAGAGAATGGAAGAGCGAGGGCTCGCATACGATTAACGGCGAGAGTGTAAGTGAGTGGCTTCTTGTTGATGGATCTGATGAGTAGGAGATTATCGGAGAAGATCTGAAATCGGTGCTTGATCTCGTCGTCGGAGTGGTAGCGCTTGCCGTACTTGCAAGCGAAGCGTGCGAAGGAGAGCGCGTGGCGGCTTTGTCCGATCACGTGGAGGAAATGCGATTCCAAGTCCGACACCAAACGGATAGGGTTGGAGTCATCGAAGATGGAAGCTGCTACGGTGGCGACGCAGAAGAACAAAATGAGCAATGACAAGCGCTTCATCTCAGTCTCAGTCTCACTCCACAACTGTGGGTTTTCGATTGCTATTGATTCGCTGCTTATGTAGATGACGATGCCTATGGGTCATCGTCGCAAATCATTCTTTTCATGCTTGTAAGTATTCTTTTTAATAAAAAAATTGTTCGAAGGTCGTTTAAAATCAATCTAAAGACTGACGTTGACATATTTTATAATTTTGTTGTCCTTTAATTAAAATAAAGTCATGATATGTATTTAATTTCTTAAATAAAATTTTATATTTTAGTTGTGCGCACAAATTTTTTAAAAGAAATTTTATTATATTGTAAATATTTTAAATTCAAATAAAAATATCTCTAGAAAAAATTGTGTTTTTAAAAATTACATTTTGCTAATAAATGTTGACTAACCTGACTTTTTTTTTCGCCTAAAATATATCGATATTTTCTTTAACTCATGATTGATTGTCACTACTCACTACTCTTTAAGCAAGCTTAACAAAATTCAAATATTTTTTAATATTTTGTATTGATAACTTTAATCTTAAAACAAATGATGTAATAGTTACTTATTTCTAAATGACTTGTAGTAGAGTTTATCTTAAGTTCTCCCAACAAAAACAAAAACGATGTTAAGTGTTTTATAAAAAAAAACTTGTAAAAAAAGGTTATCTAATAAATATCTAACGAGTTTGATATTGGTCAACGTCAAATGACAATTGTACAAACGCTGCTTGTCATACATGCATGGATTTCAATAGGTACACGTATATATGAGTACATATGGTGATCTTGATAATCTAACTCGTGTCTTCTTTGGATGTAGATATGAAATAAGACCGAAATAAATAAAATAAAAATAGAATAAAAAATGATGTATTGTCCAGATAAATAAAAAATATTCAAATTAATGAAAAAATTAAAAAAAAATTACGTATTCTTTTATATTTTTTTAGTGAGATGTTTTGATTTGGAGCTTTTCTATTTAATTTAAAAAAATATAATATAATTAAATATTTAAAATATTATTATTATTATTTGTTTTAGATTTTTTTATTATAGTATATATAAAAAATATTTTTTTATTATAATGTGTTTTAAATTATTTTCCTAACAAAATAATAACAAAGGGGAATATAGGAATTGCATCTTTTAGTCTCAATTAATGAAAGATTTGTATCTCTCACGAGCAAAGAAAATATTAACTGGGTCACATAAATAGTACTTTTTTTTCTTTTAATTCATAAAAGAACAGACCATGTAAATAGAATAAACCTTTTTTTTAATACCTTCTAATAATCACTTTTTTTCTAAACAAATTATATAGAACAGCAGGTATAAGTATGTTCTATATTTAAAAATATAATATTTATTTTATTTTTTAAAATTTGTACCATATTTATTTGCAATAGAAAAATAGAAATTTTCTTTTTGTAATGTTTAAACTTTAAAAGACCTAAAATAAATAAATAAAAAGCACACAGATAGAATCAAAACAGTCAAAAGATTAAATTTCAAAGCCCCATAATAGAATAGATATTTGTTTTAATCTCTTAAATCGTAAAAGTCAATCATTTCATTTTTTTTATTTTATAAAAATCTCATTTTAATTATCGACTTTACAACATAACATTTATTTTTAATAAAAAAACATAAAAATAAATTATTTTTCAAACATTAAAAATTAAAATACTTTTTTAAATTTCAAAATTAAATCAACTAATATTAATAATTTTAAGAATTAAAATAATTTATCTACTCAAAAAAATTCAAGACTAAATATACTAAGGCTAAATAATATAACTTTGTATTTCATTTTTTAAAAAAAAATTAAAACACTAAGGAAAGTTAGTTCAGATGAGAAATCACTTGATATTATTTAAATAAAATCTTGCATAATTAATAAATATAATTGATATTTTAAATAATTTCAAAATTTAAAAATGAAAATAATTAATGTATTATTTATGAACTTAATTTTAGAAAACTTATTTTGCATTTGAAATAATCTTTTAACAAAATTATATTAAACATTACAAAGCTTTCAAAAAAATATATTTTTTCTTTATCCTTAAGTCTGAATTTATTACCATATTTGTACAATGAAATTTTTTAAATCTCTTTCCCTTTTTCATCTACATTTAAATATGTTTAAAAATGTTTGTTTTAAAAAAAAACACTAACCCAAATTTAATTTGTGTCCTAGACTGGGTTACCGGTGGTTACAACTTAAATAGCATGACTTTGGGTGAAAGGGCTTTTGATTTTGAAGTGGGTCATGTTTAAATTTCCATGTGGTGTGCCCAAGCAGATGATTTTCTCATTATTCACCACTATTCGAGCTTCTCACTACCATACACTTACTCAGGTAAGAGCTTCTGACAAAGGGTTACTCATAACTCCTGATTCCTGGTTTGTCAAGATTGTTTCTACTTTCTTTCTTTGCCCTAACCCTTTGGATGATAGATTTTTGGGCTATTTCCATAAGCACTTGACCCCTTCACTTGTGTTGGAGGTGGTTAAAAGGCTTAACAATCCGAGCTTGGGTTTCAAGTTCTCTCAGTTCACTAGCGAAAGGTTGAATGTGCCTCATTCATTCTGGACTTATAATATGCTTGAGGTCCCCTTGCGAAGCAGGTCTCCACAATTCAGCGAAACTGTTATATGATTGTATGAGGTGCGATGGGCAGTTACATGATAGTAGGCTTTTGGGATTTTGGTTTGTTCTTTTGCACTGGCCGATAGGCTTGATGTTTCAAAGGAATTACTGGTTGAAGCTCACTGGAATAAGGTTCAAGTAACTCCGATTGTTTATAACTTTTTTAACATCTTGAGAAAACTTAATAAATTAGATGATGCCATTTATCTATTTAGGGAGCTTATGAGATCAGACCCTTGTATAGAAACCTTTACTTTCAACATTTTAATCCGAGGTTTGTGCAGAGCTAGAGAAATTAATGAAGCTTTTGAGCTTGTCACTGATATGAGAAGTTTTGGCTGTTCCCCTGACGTAGTTTTGTATAATACTCTATTACATGGTTTATGTAGAATTCACAAGGTTGATAGAGCATGTGATTTACTGAAAGAGGTTTGTTTAAATGTCATTAGCTATACAACAGTAATCTCGGGTTATTGCAGATTGGGTAAGTTGAAAGAGGCTTCCTCTCTTTTGGATGAAATGGTTACATCTGGAACTAACCCTAATGCATTTACCTTTAGTGCCCTTGTTGATGGCTTTTGTTAAGGCAGGTGGCATGGCTTTTGCGCTGGGCATGCACAAGAAGATGCTCTTGCATGGTTATCCTCCTAGTGTTGTTAATTTAACTTCCCTAATTGACGGCTATTGCCGAGATGGCTGGGTGAACCATGGCTTGGACCTATGGCATGAAATGAATGCGAGAAATATCCCTGCGAACTTATATACTTTCTCTGTTCTTATCAGTGCTTTGTGCAAGAGCAATAGACTGCAAGAAGCTCGTGACCTTTTGAGACTATTGAAACAGAGTGACATTGTTCCCGTGTGTTTTGTCTACAATCCTGTCAATGATGGATATTGCAAATCTGGTAACATTGATGAGGCTAATGCAATTGTTGCGAAATGAAAGAGAAGTGCAAACCTGATAAGTTGACATTTACCATTCTTATTATTGGGCATTGTATGAAAGGAAGAATGGTCGAAGCAATATCTTTTACAAAATGTTGGCAGCTGGTTGTTCCCCAGATGACATAACTATTAGAACTTTTGAGTTCATGTTTTTTGAAGGCTGGGATGCCTATTGAGGCTGCCCGCCTTGAGGAAACACTGTCTGAGAACCAGAGCACCAAACTGAAAAAATCTTATCATGAAACTACAATGCAAATATGTCACGTATTTGATTTCAAATCTTTATAGCGCGCGCTTATTTTTACATTTACACAACTGGTAAGATAAGTTTTTATTACACGCAACGGTGACTCAAATGACATGCGTATGTAAAAATATGATGTCGATCTAGACTTGTGTCTAATTTTTGGTTCCCCTTCATTCATTTTTTGGTTCCGTCCAAACAAATTACCAAAGTCATTTGCTTCAAGAAAAACCACCAAATTTGACCACATGATACCCATATTTTCAGTCAAATGAAATAAACTAATGTTTTCAGCATTATTTAGAACCAAATGTTATCTGAACATGGCAACCAAGACATTAGAGGGCAGAAACAAACGAAATGGAGAAGGTGATACGAAGTGAATGTTCATATAAGTAGCAGTTACAGAGACTATATTAATGAATACAAATTGCCCTTTTCCTTTTCTTTGTATTTTTCTTTTGGTTTTATTTTTCGAGTTTTAGATGATGTACTAGAATTTGACTTCCGGCCCAAACTAGCGTTGTGGAAGCGATTGACCAATAGCTAGACAGAGATGTCGCTATACAAGGTGCAGCCAAAACAAATTCTGCAGTTGTTGAGAAACAAGTTTCTGGACATTTGTTCAATGCATAAACAAAAATAGTGCGACTCAGCGGCCGTTATTTGTTAGACACGGTTTGGAATCACTAGAGAACCAAATTGTTATCTAATACTATTTCTATTCTTATTTATTTGTTTTAAATAATATATTTTAATTCATCTATGTACGCAGAAGTTCTATTTTTAAAATGTTTTTTCATATAAAAAATTTAAAAAATACAATAAAAATATAACAAATGAAATATTTATCCTAGTTGAGTAATTTAAAGATAAAAATATCACTAATTAAAGTTATATAATAATTTTTTATATAAGCGATGTAGTGAAGAGAGACGGAGAGAAATTTATTAGTGTAAAATTTTGTTGTAAAAATAATACGTCAAATTTTATTATTTTAATGCTCATTAATTAACATATTTACTGTTGTTTCCACTAATGACTCTAAATTTATATATATGCTACTAAACACTATTGTTCTTATTTAAATAAATTTGTTAGACTTAAATGTGTTTTTGAATAATATTAAACAATTTATTTAATAAATAGGTTCTCTTAATCTAAAAGGATGTGGAGTTGCCTAAAACTTCTAGCATTGGTCCCATTATTCACCTTAAAATATTTTGGAATTGTTTATTTTTAAGTTAAATGAAATTTATTTTAATATAATTAAATTTACATTAATAAACATAATGCAAATATGCATCAAAATTAATTGTAGTTATAGTTTATTTAATTGAAATGCATGTTTTTTATTTTAGAAATACAAAAAAAAAACCGGATAAATCAAACGAGCATTTGACCATTTGAGTCCTTTTGAAGGAAAAAAAAAAAGTCATTGTCTATGGAGCTCTTCTAAATCTTTATTCAATTCAACATGATACACAAGTAACGTTTTGAAAAACTTATGAAAGTTTGTTCGATTTTATAAAAAATAATTTATATTTTTTATAAATAATTTTAAAACTGTTTTTAATGCAATTCATGTTTAAATTTATGACAAATTTTCATAAAAAATTATCAAATAGATACTACATTAAATTGCATAATTAAAGGCATTCATAATGACTAACAACAATTATATTTTTAACCTCTTCTTTTGTGTAAATATTTTGAAAACAATCATTTCAAAGAATCTTTCTTTAAAAAAGAAAAAACACTGAACGTTAAATATCATAAGAGAAATAAATTTCAAAAGTGGAACATTTCTATTTATGCATATACGGTGGTTGAAGAGAGTTGTTAAGTCAATTAATTGTATATGCATTCAGACTATAAACTATCCCTGAGCGAAGTTCACTAATATATTTTGATTATTTTCATATACAAATACAATAAATTTAATACGAAAATGGTAATAGAATTGTTTTTCTGAAATGTCAAAGTATATTATTCTACTCATCAAATTAATTAGTTTATATTCATTCTCATCAAAATATATGTATACGTAAATGATTGAATTTTGAGGTGCAAAAGCACAACTACCATCTTCGTTTTCCATTCCGCGTAGTAGTCACTACACGCGTATTCCAAGGATAACTTAAGAAACAGAATTTTGTACATGACTATGTTCTCTCTTCTACAAAATTCTGTAAATAAAACTTATTTATTATTACACAATTTTATAGGTATTATTAAATTAAAATCAAATATTTAATTAAAAGTTTAAATATTTTGTGTAAGTATCTTTGATATGAAAATTAAGAAATATATTTGATCATCAGTAATAAATATTATACCATGTTAAATAATACTAAGTTAAAGATATTAAAATGTTTAAACTAAAAATAATATTAATATTAATATTTGATAAAACAGAAACAGAATCAACACTTAAAAATCTTGTCATTTAAAATGAATTTTAAAAATAATATCTTTTTAAACTAAAACTAGTGATTATATGTAGAGTTCAATGGATATATATTTCTATAATTTTTTTTCTTACCGTGTACTTTTCTATCATAATCATTTAAAGCGTAGAGGTATTTATGGTTTGATTTGAATTGGTTTTGACACAAAAAATGTAATTGAACTGATCAAATAAATTTTAAATTTATTTGAGAATATTATCAAAATTAAACGAATTTAAATTAATATTTTATATTTTTTTAAACCATAATTATCTTTCGCAACAAGTAGTTCAAACTGATATTTATTCATAGTATTTTATGGTTTGGATTAAATCAACAATCATAACTTTTGCCTTATTATTTTTTATATTTTAAGGGATGATATTTCAATTTTTTACTAGAGTACGAACGAGCTCTGAAATTAAACTAGTATAATAATTAAAAGGATATAAAGGAGATATTTTATTAAAAATTAAAGATAAAAAAGTTATTAAATAAATATTATTTCAAGTTATATTAAAAAATGTTATAAACTAAAACCAGACTAGTTAATATTTCTATTTTGATCGAAGGAATTATAAATTAATTAAATATATTACTAGTTAGACAGAGACTATTTCCTTTTTCTATTTAACCAATTATAATAGTTTGTAAAATTGATACTGTCCAATTGAACACTTGTTTTGCAATACCATGACAAAAAAGAATGAGGAAGACTAGAATAAAATAGGCTTCAACATCTTCAGAAAATACACTTCTCCATCTAGAAGCACATGCATGGATAACAAGACTCTATATATACTTTATTTAAGACCATACTTGAAACCATCATTATCATAAATCCACCGTTAAACACCACAAATTAATCTTAAGTACAGTAGCCAACCATGCAAAATGTCCAAATCGTGAACGCACATAATTCTAACATCTTCGGCCGAAAACCGATCCACAATCTATCCAATGCGATAAGCATAGGAAACATCCACCTCAATTTACAAAAGCTTGTGAACCACATATAGATTAATTCAGTAGCTTTAAGAACCCTAATCGATTCCAGCAAGAAAACCGTACGTAATATTGTTTGAAAATTATTTGTGAACAGCCTGAAAAAGACTAGTGTTTTTGTCATGATGGCTAGTTTGATTGATCGGTATACATGTCCTACATTTTTGTCGTGCTTTCGACTTTCTAATCACAGTTGATCGAGTATTCTACAATTTGTGTGGTTTTGACCAAATAAAATGTGTAAGAAGACAATGTGACTATGATTTAAGTGAATGTACGGTTCAATCATGATTCAAGACGACTACGATATGGTAACACTATACCTAAGTTTGGAGTTTAAAAAGATCTTTTCATTTTGTGGTTCAAATTCTGCCATCTTGTTCTGCTTATTTTGAAGCTTCACGAGGAAAACAAAATGCAGTGCCAGCTGCGAACATAATATTAACTGGCGCTAGTTAAATTAGACAATTACCATTAGCATCAAATGAAATTGAAAATACATTAAATAATATATTAAAGAGTGTGGTGTTAATATCAAATATATAATAATTTTTTCACCAACAAAGCGTAATATTTATCTTATTTATTTTCTTCTTATCATGTTACACGATTTATTGCATCTCACTTTTATTTTATTCTGCATATCTCTCTTTTACTTGTGGCTGGCCTCATTCACACTCCATTAATAGGTTACTTGCAATCTGGCGTGGGGACTTAGAGTAGATAATAATTAACAAAGCTCCAAGCATTTTCAACATGCTTAATCTGCTCCCCAGTTGACTTGTGAATAAAGTTATCTAACGTGTCCACTCAACCCTTTTCTTTGTTTGGTTTAATTTCGTAGATCCAAAAGATTTTCCAATTAGAGTTCACCCCATTGGATTGATCATAATTAACTTTGGTGGGATCCCATTTTGCCGAGAGAGGCCCCTTCTTCTCGCACCGGCCACCTTCAGCTAACACCATTCCAGTTACTATATGTGAAAATTCATTAAAATCACATAACACCGGGATCCGGGTGGCTAGGCCCAGCATATGAATCATTTTTAAATCCCCAATTTTAATGATAATTTAGTCATATGAATTGAACATTTTAAAATATTCCATATCAGAATTATTATTATTTATTTTAAATTTAGCTGGGGTATGGATATGGTCCAAGAAAGGCAACACAAATGCAGCATTCGCATTCCCATTGTTGACACGACCCAGTTCTTTTTCCTTCGTTTGATCAAATCAAACCCCTAAAAGATTACTAAAGCTCGGTACGCGCAAGAACCCCTCCTTAGTTTCTTTGTTTTCAAAGCTGAGGGGACACAAATTGTGTATGTTTAAGCACGTTGTTTTAATTGAATGAAACGATCAATTGTTCCCCATTCTCATACAAATATTAGAATAAATAAATAAATTCAACTCACTTTTATAAAATAACCTCAAAAAATAATATACATTTCAAAAAAAAATATTTTAATTATTCTTAAAAGAAAAAACACAGACTGACCAGAAAAGTGAATCTTCCGCCCTTTCCGGGGCTGCTGACTGTACACTGTCATGCTTGCTTAGGAATTTATGGTCATCAATAAAACGCGTCGTTTGTCCTTTCTATCTTTGTTCGTGTTTGGTTTATAGTTAGTAATAATTAATTTTCATAGAGCAGAAAAATATTGTGATGTTTTTTTTGTTTTGGTAAAAAGTAGGACAACTTACGTTAAATACGCATTAATTATTAAAAATCAATTTTTAAGATTATTTATTCGATAATTTTGTAGAATGATATTGATAAATAAATAAAATTTAAATGATAAAGTGTAAAAATTGAAATGGAAAATAATTAATGTTGATAAAGCAGAAAAACTATATTGTGATATGTTTTTATTTTGTCAAACAGTAAGAGAGTTTATTTCAGAATATTAGACAAGCAATCTAACTTCACATCCAACTATTACACTTTATCATTGGTTTAGATATATTATGAAGTATAAATGTGAGATCCATTAAATAAAAGATAGAGATCGCATAATTTCATAAATTTTAGTTGATAATAAGAGTTATATTTAAAATATTATATGATAAAAGTATATCATCAATGTTTTTTTTTATAAAGAACCATGATTGCTTTGGATACCTTCATGGATTGTGAGTTAATGTAAAAAGAGAGAGAAGAAAAAGGAAAAATATAGATACTGAATAGTGTGGTAAAAAGTAAGAAATTGATATAAATAAATAAATAAATAACATAAATAAAATGAAATTTTATTTTTATTTTTATGTATATCTATTTTTTTCTCATTTTTTTTAATTTACCTAGACTAAAGGACGAAGTAAAAAGATAAATTTTTAAAAAATATTAATGCTTCACATTTAAAAATTAAATAAGCACATTTTTGAATGGCTAATATTTTTTTATAAAATGATTAATTAAATTTATCTTGATAATTTAATTTAAATACAATAACAGTGTAAAAAATTTACAGTATTATTTAATTATAAATTTTATATCGGTTATGATAATTATTTTTTGTAATAATTAATCTATTTTATTCCTTTTTTTCATAATAAAATTTCAAGAGAAAAAATATTGCATCTTACTGTAGGGTGGTAAAAGGTCACTAAATTTTAAAAATATTTATAAACAAACTGATATTTACCTTATCCTACTAGAAAGAATAAAGATTCAAACTTATAATATATGATACATGAATCTCAATTTTTTAATGGAAAAAATATTCAGACAATATTCCATCTATAATCTTCAAAAAGTCTGTCTCTAATCAAAACATTTTTAATTATAAAAAATGGTTATGAAATGAAAATTTTCATCACTTATTCGGAGACCAACTCATTCTATCTCTGGTTTTTCAAAATGATTTTAAAAATATCCTTTAAAATTTGTAACTGACCATGACAAATTGTTGTCTATCCAAAAATCCACAAGACAAAATATTAACAACAAAGTGCATCGTAATAAAGTAAGAGTAATGGTTTGAAAGTCTTCTATTAGGCGATCATTTAGATAACACCATCCCTGTTTGTTCCTTCGCAGCATGCATCCATAGGATTATTATTAATGTTATGGAGTAGTATGAATTGTATACGTTGACTATGTGACTATCTTTATTTTTTACTTTGTTATGCAACTTGATCGGCAAAAAGTTTTATATGTCAATCCAGGTTATTTATTTTGATGTATTCTTGAAAATTACAACTATTTTGAAATAATAATTTAAATTCAATCTTTCTCTGAGTAGCCTATTTACATGAGATAAATTATTTTTATTTTCTTCTATTTTAATACTATTTTTAACCATATTTATTAAACTTCCCATTTATGCGAGACTTATTGTTGGACTCTGTTAATTTAGACACACACAAAAAAACCCATTTTTATGTGCATAGTTCCTTGTTAGAATGTGAATTGAAGGTTTATATTTTGTTATACTTGAACTTTATATGATTATTAAATTATATTTAATCTTGAAGATGTATACTTGATTTTTTTTTCATTTGTTTGTTGTAGAATATTTTAAAGCTCTTGTTATGTAATATCATTTAATTATAAATAGATATTATAATTTATATAAAAAAAAAAACTTATCAAATGTTAAAAGAAATACTAACATTCGTCTAATTTAATATCTTAAAACTTATTATAATTATGTAACCATGTTTATATAATTATATGGATACTTTTTTTAATTTACGCGTAATCCTATTAAGCAAATAATTACGCAATTCATTATTTTTTATAAATATTCAAAAGATATTTTCGATCTCACCTTCGGAATCCATGTGTACCATTTCAAAATAAATTGATGATGACGAGCATTGACTTTGCTCCCCCAACTCCAAAAAAAAATAAAAAAAAAATCCAATACCTACTCCCTGACTGCGACTCCTTTGATTTGTCACCTTTGCTCTGCGGCAGTAAACATTGCGGGATGCACAGTAATTATTTACGATGTTTAATTAAGTAATTTTAATTCAGAAACTTGCTAATTTTAAAGCGAGAGCAATTAATTTTAAAACAATAACATTTTTTATTTCTAAAAAATAATTTTGAAGAGTATATTATTTATATAAATTCATTTTTCCTTCTCCTCCGGATCATTAGAAATTTAGAGATGACAAAGTAAATCGATATTTTTGCTAAAAGTAGAAGGATTCACCCTATTTATTTTTTAAAGCATACTAAAATATTTAACCTAATCCATTTATGAATAATTGACGAGCAAGCAAACTGGGCCACTAAAAATAAAATGAAATAAGTTAGTAGGTTAATCTGTTTGCACAAATAAAAAAATAAAATTTAATGAAAATTTATAAAAAAATACTAAAATAAAATTGAAATTACATTTTTATACAAAGAATTGTTAATTAATTGACAATAAAAACATTTAAATTATTTTATTTTTTAAAATAAATAAATTAATCAGTTTTAATTCACTATTAACTTGTACTTTAGCCGTCTTAACACACACATTAATACTAATTTTTTTATAAAAGTGTTTGATTTTTTTGAAAAATAAAAGTACTTTTAAGAGTTATTTTTTTTATCATATTAAACAATTTTTTATAAAATAACTCATGATACCAAGATATAACCACATACTTTTAAAAAATGAAAAGTAATTTCAATTTTTTCTAAAAATACAAAATTTAATTTTAATATAAAAATATAACTTTTTATATAATAAAATTTTAAATTTTCTCAATTTTAAATGTTTATTTTTTTACTTTGTTAATATTTTTTTCTTATTTATACTCTTAAATTATTTAATATTTGTTTGGTTACTCTCTTTATAACGACACACGTTATGAAGTAAAATCTGTCCAGAGTTTCTGAGGCATGATTTATGATGCACATTTAATAAAAGGAAATATTTTGTACTTCCTAAAAAACCACATTAGGTTAATCTATGGCACCCTCAAATTTAAGAGGGTATTTAAACCCTTATTTATTGTAATGTCATGTAAATAATAAATACTTTTAATGAGCTGTTAATCTAATAATTTGAAGTTTATTTGCATTCAAGGAGTTCTAAGGGGATATATGCGAAATTAAAAATAAAATAACTGTAAAAGAAAATTATTTCCCAATGGCCAATGGTGCCTTTTTCACGCTTGGAGTCTCCTCCAACGGGGAAGGAAACGTGATATTGCAGTTGCAGAGTCTTGATGACGGATTGCACTGTGCATTTATCAGCACCCGTTCTTGTGGCCTGCTCCTATATGATAGCACTGCTCTTTCAGTCCCTTTGCATTTGCAATTTTTGATTGGTTTCGATGAATCAAATTCAAACTCATTTATGTTGTGAATCACATTAAAATGATGGAGCTGAAAGAATGTCGCTGCAACTGGGGAAACGGAGCGGAGGTCGGTGGAGCCGGGGAAGGAAACTCCGAGGGAAAGTTGGTGCTGTCAATGGTGGGCGCTGACTGGGCGGTAACAAACTTATTCATAATTTCATACATGTCCTTACAGAGGTTCTTATATGCAAATATGCTTAAAATTATTAGGTTAACTTGTCATTAAAAATATTTTTAATTTTAGAAATTATTATAATTTGTTCAACTAATAAAAATTACTTTAATGATGATTTACAATTATTATTGATAGAGTAAATTTAATTATTAATTAAAAATTGAGGAAACTAAAGTATTTTTACTTATATAATTAATAAAAATTTAAAAAACAATTTCATTAATATAAAATTTTAAAAAGTGTCACTAAATAAGAGGCGTTTTTATATATTTAATTTCACATCTTAATTTTTTAAAATTTTTATAATTTAAATTTAATTCATTATAAAATCTTAAACGTATTTAATTTTAAAAATTAAGAAATATAAATGACAAGAAACCCCTCTGTGTCTACTGTATAGCGAAGCAGCTGGGGCCTGAATTTGCTTGTTATTTTGACGTGCTTCGTTTGCACTCGTGAAGTTTTAGATAACAAACAACAATGTTGATGGAAAAATAAAGTCAGCGAAAATCGAGGAGAAAAATAATAGAAGTAGCAGGGGATGCAAAATGCTACATCTGGTTAGAGATAATTACTCTCATCAATTTTTGTACGCTTAAGATTACAAGATTTAAGAGAATAAGTGATATTTTGAATTTTATAAAAAAGTATTATCTAACTTTTTATTATATCAGATTTAATAAATTATTAATTTTGCAAAAGGAAAGATAATTTAAATTAAAAGGTAAATCATTATGTAATAATGAGGAATATTTAAATGTGTAATGGATAGAAAATGAAAGGAAGCATTCTGGAAGGTGGTGTGTATAAAGCATTCCCGAAGCCAGAGTTGCTTTTCCAAATTTATCACCATAAAAAGTTGCAAAGTCAAGGAGGGGGTAGCTGCGTCAATTTACTCCTCTCCCCATTCATCAAATATAAACATAATTAATTCGGTTTAAATCTTTGGTCTTTTCATCCTCGCCAAACAACCACCACCACCCTTTCTATATATATGTAAACAGAGTAGAATAATTCCATGTATTAGAGGACCTAGACAACTAATCAAATATAAAGCAGGTGAAAAATTCAACACAGGGCTAGAAAAAGGAGCTTCTCACTCTTATATATACATTCTCTTCTTGCTCCAGAGCCTCCTCAAACATTTATATAGAAGCATTTTTTGTAGCAGATTAGAGCATTTTATGAGATTGTAGATAGTTCATTGTGTTATCGTCACAGATAAACTGTCATGAAAATCACACTGAGATCGATCTTCCCTAGTTGTTATAAGGGTGAATACGTGTCACCCTCACCAAAGCCCACCAAGGTCGTGGCTACAAAGGGTGGTTCTTCTTCCAACAGGGTCTCTATCACGGATTTGAGTTATCCAAGTTCCACGTTTTCTGAGGATCTGTCGGTTTCTCTAGCAGGGTCTAACCTCCATGTTTTCACACTTGCTGAGCTCAAGATCATCACGCAGAGCTTCTCTTCGAGTAACTTTCTCGGAGAAGGAGGGTTCGGACCTGTGCATAAGGGGTTCATCGATGACAAGGTTAGGCCAGGTCTCGAGGCTCAACCTGTTGCTGTTAAGCTCTTGGACTTGGATGGTTCTCAGGGCCATAAAGAGTGGTTGGTGAGTACCCTTTTCGATTTTCATCAAGAATGTGTCACCAAGGTTTAATTAATTACAATTATTTATTTCTTTTCGGTTCTTTAATTAGCAAGTATTATGAATCCTTTTTGTACTTATGCTTTTCTTTTGGTTTTCTGACCACAGACTGAAGTTGTGTTTCTGGGTCAACTAAGGCATCCACATCTTGTCAAGTTGATTGGATATTGCTGTGAAGAAGAACACAGGCTTCTGGTGTATGAATATTTACCACGAGGAAGCTTAGAGAATCAGCTATTTAGAAGTAAGATTTCTCTTATGTCATCTTATTAGTTCACTTTGCAATAAGTTCAACTATTAAACTTCTTTTTTCGTTGGGAATTGAAGGATACTCGGCATCGTTACCATGGTCAACAAGAATGAAAATTGCTGTTGGAGCTGCAAAGGGTCTAGCCTTTTTACATGAAGCTAAGAAACCAGTCATCTATAGAGATTTCAAAGCTTCCAACATCTTGTTGGATTCTGTAAGTATCTCACATTATCTTTCATCCTCTAATGTTCAATTTGGATCTCCTTCATCAATTATTTTAACTCACTGCTTTTTTGTTCCTTCCGTCAGGATTATAATGCAAAGCTCTCAGATTTTGGCTTGGCAAAAGATGGCCCTGAAGGAGATGACACACATGTTTCAACAAGGGTCATGGGCACCCAAGGCTACGCGGCCCCAGAATACATTATGACAGGTAGTTAATTGTTAATTAAATTCACCAATGCAAAAGAATGGCTAGCGATTAACTTGAATTCTATATAATTAATTATTCATTGCCAACTTAGTTTTAACATGTATGTATATATTTTTTTCCATATAGGACACTTGACAGCAATGAGTGATGTGTATAGTTTTGGAGTTGTCCTCTTAGAGCTTCTAACAGGTAGAAGGTCAGTGGACAAGGGGCGCCCACCTAGAGAACATAACCTGGTGGAATGGGCCAGGCCCGTCTTGAATGATCCGCGGAAACTTGGTAGAATAATGGATCCAAGGCTTGAAGGTCAATATTCTGAGATGGGGGCAAGAAAAGCAGCTGCATTGGCTTATCAATGTCTAAGCCACAGGCCAAGGAGTAGACCCTCAATGACCACAGTGGTTAAGATTCTTGAGCCTCTTAAGGATTTTGATGACATTCCCATTGGACCCTTTGTTTACACGGTTCCAACTGATAATGGAGTGAAAGAGAGTGAAACACCAAAGGAGAGGAAAAGGGAAAATGGTCACCATCACCGTAGCCATCATCACACTAATGCCCATAAGCATCATGATAACAGTGAAATGCATAAAGATGCAAATGAAAGTGAAGCACCTAGGGAGAGAAAGAGGGAAAATGGTCAACATCACCGAAATCACCATCGCCACAATGGGCATAGGCCACATCCACTTAAGGCGCCAAAGCCACAGAATGATGAACACCAAAATGGTAGAAGAAGTGGGTCAAACTCGCCTGATAGCATTGCATCATAAACGCAAGGAAGCGTGGCTTAATTGACACAGAGATCACAGTGTAAATAGATATTTCGTGAAGAATTGTCACATAGTGTGCCAAATACTAGTGCTAGGCTAAGTGTAACAAGCCTTTCAGCCAATAAAAGACAGAAAATATGAAAAGGAGGAGGGGGTACAATTGTAATCGTTCTTGCATGGAAAACATGCTTGAGTTTTTTTTTTTCTTCTTTTTTTCCTTATTTATTTATTGAATTTCCTTATTGATTTTGAATTGTCTATAGAATGGTGATTTTTGTTCCCCGAAGAATCGAAAGACTAGTTCAATTATTGGGACAATTACCAACTACGGTTTTGTTGAAAGATCTGGCAACGAAAGCGAGTACAGCTCAGTGGTTTGACCAAACGACACGTAAATGTGTCCACTTGCTAATTCTCTATGATAGTAATTTATTAAGCAAGAGTGCAGGACAGCAGGAAAGCCACCCTCATTATATAAAACGTTTTTTTAACAATAATTACTTATTATATTTTAATATAAATTATTTTTAATTACTTAAAAAAATTAATGTTAATAATTTATTTATTTATTTTGTAGTTTGCGGCACATGAAAGATTTATGAACCGAGGATATTCCAAATATAGTATTGTGGATGATCAAGTCCCAGTTGGTGGATTATTTTTACTTTTCTTTTTTTAAGATGATAATTATAAAAAAAATATTAACTAGTATTTTTAAGTCTTTGAATAAGGATTTTTTTAAATATGAAAATGTGTTTAAGAATATATAATAAATAAATTATTATTAAAATCAGAAGATATTACAATATCTAATATAGATTAATAACATTAAATGTTATGATTGTTAGAAAATTTTGTTATTTATTAAATTTTTATTATGTTTTATGCATACATTAAAATAATAAAAACATAATAATACCCTTATTTTTATAACTTTCAAATACATTTTACCGTAATCTACAATTAAAAAAATGAGTGTGTATTAATTTTTAACCAGTTAGATTATCAACAACTCTAAAATAAATAATCAATGCAACATGCATGGTCGTAGGAAACGGCAACGATGTTGAAATATTAAAAGATCAACTAATTAAAAACTTCATTAGGAACTGGATATCTTTGCATCATTTTGACTACGGGCTAGGTATTAAATGGCGAATAAATTAATCATTGGATTAAAAAATAATAAGCCATCGGATTTCAAATGTTAACTTAGTTTATACTTTATTTATGTGAACAATATATATATATTATCATTATGATCTTGATTAACTGCAAAATTGTTACAGCGTGATTAATTTTTGAAGAGCAAACAGGCTTTCTCTAACACTGAAAGAAAGTTGTCAAATTATGTGGTCCTCGTATATACAAGCTAGGCTAGGGAATATCAATTATACCAGATAGCATGACAGAATGCCACCAACTTCACCATAGTGCGCAAGAGGAAGGAAATCAGATATGAGATTTTTTATATTTTATATTTATTTTTTAACATTTTATAAAGTAAATATTAATTAAAAAGTTATATATTTATTATCTTAAAAATATAAAAAGATTTAAAATTATTCAACCATATATTTTAGCTCAGATCGAATAATATCAATGAGTCCGACAACCCGTCCACACGAAACCAAACAGCACAACAATGTTGATATTTTCTTAATCTGTTTGATTTGCCAAAAATATGAACAAGACAAAATAATGAAGGACAAATTATATAATATGTGAAGATAAGCAAATGACATTGCAAGGTGGATTTGACAATGAGCTTCGGCAAATTATGTGGGTTTTAAAACTTGCATGATGGTGAATATTTTATTCAACTTCGTTAATCATTATTCATCAAAATGACAAACAGTTGGGTACTATCTGCGAAAATTTTCCACGTTAGAGTAGCTGGTTGTCAACATATTTAGGCATTCAGCCTTAACATTATCTACTGGTATTTTTAAATTATTATAAGAGGGCATGCGTGGTCAGAGAATTGAATCGGAAAATATATGTTCAGGGCAAAATTACCGAATATTTAATTAAAGATAAACGATACATAATTAGTGTAATATGTATATCGTCTGTGCTAAAAGAACAGAAGGGACAAACTCATAGAGCTCCTCCTTCTTTTCTTTCTTGATAATATACCAGTTAATATTAAGTGGTCAACATTTTCTGCAATACCGTGGCTTCTTACATGATGCTGCCTAATAGAGTTATTTTCTATGAATGAGTCTTTTTTATCTGATCGGGCTGCTAAATTTAATTCAAATAAGGCGTTGGACTTTGTTTTCTTTTTAATTACTTGAGTAGTTCTTCATTTTTTTTTCTCATAGGATAATATTTGGTTGATTAATTTGGCTGTTACATAATGCAATACCGTGGCTGTTACATTTTTTCTTCATTTAGTAAGATTGTTACATTTAATTAATTAAAATTAAACCTGATAAAAAAATTGCCTAATATGATGAAGTCAGGACCTCGAATTGGACTAGCTCAAAATAGAGTGAATGACCATCTTTTACCATTTCTGATTAAGATTAGGTCTTTATCTTTTCTTTTTTTTTTTGGTTGCTAAAAGCAATAATTCTTACGTATTTCTCTCAAATCGTTGCGTTATGAATAATGAGGTTGTGTTAAAGAACTGGTCTGAAATAATAGGATTATTTATTTTTTGTTCATAAATTAAAATAAAGAATGTTATTATTAACTAATACGTTTGATAATGCCAGCCTCCGTGGCGAAACATGTTTATTGTGAACGTGATAATTGCCATTAGTGATTCAAAGGAGTTAGGAGGTTTTGCTCTGAACAACTCGCAAGTTGCTGACCAAAATATCTGGACAAGCATATAATATATGTAAAAGATCGAAAGGAAGCATGGTAGTTTCAACAAAAGTAATGGCTGCTTTTGCAAAATCTGTGGGTGGATGCTGAGGATAACGTAGGAGCTGTGCCTTATACTCGTCAT
This sequence comes from Abrus precatorius, assembly GCF_003935025.1. Classification (NCBI taxonomy): domain Eukaryota; kingdom Viridiplantae; phylum Streptophyta; class Magnoliopsida; order Fabales; family Fabaceae; genus Abrus; species Abrus precatorius. The sequence goes on along the minus strand of NW_020874428.1, from coordinate 31,955,656 downwards.
CAAATAATATTAAGGATAAAGATTCTTCATCATATTCTACTCCTACCAAATCATAATTTAAATCATATCATTCATCCATTTTCCTTACATTGGTTTAGTTTTAAATAGTTGTTCAAAGGTGGTACAATTAGAATAATACTGATATCTAACTTTCAGTCGGCTGGAACCCTTTTGTATCAAGAGGCTATATATATAGCTAATATAATAGTATAAGACTTTGGAATATTAAGAGTTTAAGGGAGGGAAAATATTCTAGAACGCATTAGTCTTTTGAATACATTAGTCATATGAAATGGAAGCACGTAATTTTGACCACTGTACTGCAGAATTAATTAGCAATATGTTAAAAAGAAAAAGGCAATTAATCTCTTCTATTTTGCATTGTTGTACTCGAGCCATTAGTGGGAATAGAACTGCATCTGCAATACAAGCTTAAAGGACATGCAGGAGGGTTTGCACCTTATTTAACACTCCCAAAAGAAAACAGTCAAAGATAAATGGGCAGCGCAATGATTTGTTGGACTGCTACAACTCGCTAGCGACATGCTGATGAAAGCGGGTCACTGTGGCACTGGAAAATCGTGCCTTTTTAATATAATTCAACTATCATTTTTAATTAAAAATTATTTATTTTAATTAATACCTTTCAAATACTGGTTATCAAGACCAAAAGTAAATACTTTGGATTGGGTCTGCGTTTCTCTATGATTATTAAGGTGATAATTAAGGTTGATTGGTAACTGTACCTGACAAGTTTTACTCATTTTTCTTACTCTTAACGACAGCTTTAACTACTTTTGCTGCCTAACATCATATTGATCACACCAAAGATGAAACCAAGTCGCATAACTTTTTCCTAATTGCAATCAGATCTGAAGCACCGTTTACGCAAAAAGAAATAAAGAATCAAGACCAAAAAATATTAAAATTATGGGTGAAAATTGATACTCACATGGTTGATTAATTCTACCATCGTGACTTCTTTTGCGCACTTCGTCGTTTCAAAAACGTAGTGTCGATACAATGTTTGGATTACTGCTTACCTACTCGATCTTCAAAATGCACATCATCGCCTTCTTTTTATAATTTTGCTAATTAGTGAATTCTAACGTTGTATTACAACTGAAAAGCAAGCAGCTCTAATCAACCGTGAAATTCAATCAAATGATGTTAGGTTATACACAGTTCCCGCGGGAAAATTCTCATATAAATTGCTAAACAGTACTAAAAAACTATTTACAAACAATTTATTTTTAGATTACCTATGTTAGTATAGTTTTTTTCAACAAAAATTGAATACTAATATAGACTTTATAAATTTATACCAACAATATGATATAAACAAAATATGTTTAAGTTAAAATTAATTGAAAAATAATATAAACTTATATGCTTGGATTTAAATTAATTTTGAGAGTTGCTAAACTCTCTCTACCTTGACATCTATAATTAAAATCTTAAGTTTGCAAATTCGTTGTATTTGCGTATATATATCAGCATTCAATGTAACAAAAATCATGACGAGTGCTGGCGACTACTACATCTTTTGTTGACGTGTGACATAATATAGAGGTGCATTACTCTTTTACCTTTTTCTTTTTGATACCTTGATAAGGTTTGGTAAAAAATAAGAAGATTGATATGATTTATTTAAGCTAATAGTTTACCTTTTGTAAAAAGTATTTACCTCTCAAATTTAAAAGTAGTTAACTTTAGAACATGTTTGAGACGAAGAGTTTTAAATGGAAAGAAAAGGAAAGTGTTTTTTTTTTAATTTATTTCAGATAAATATTTTAATTTTTTTATAATAAAAACAATTTATCATAAAATTTAATCATATTTATTTTTGCTTCATGAATTGTACACATATAGCTCTCTAAATTTAAAATGAAAAGCTCTAACATTTTAATTAATTACATCTCCTTCCATATATCCCTTCAACTTAACACACGTATACATACTCACCTTTGGCCTTACCCTTTAACATTAAGTTTTTATGTTTTACCTCTTCATTTTTACAGTGGCCAAATCTGTATAGCGAAAACTGAAAAGATCCTGACGAATCAACGCGTGGAGACCTGAAGAATCAATGCCGGGCTTATAAATAATAGCCTCTGCAAAAATCTCAGTTTTAGGGTTCAAATGTTTTAAGCTTTAGAAAAGTTACAATTTTAAAAATCTATAAAAACAATTCACTTTTTTAGTATATAAATTTCATGAGCAGTAAAATTTTCCGTGTCTTTAATTATAAATATAAAAATATATTTTGCCTTTAAAATATTATTATAATTATAGTTTGTTTTCTGAAGTTACTTCAAATGATTTCATGAAATAAAAACAAACAGGTAATTTCAGTTATAATTCAGATTACTTGTTCCTCAATAATTATTAGTATAAGTATTGGCAAAGAAGGTTACCTATGTTGTAATTATAATTAGAAAAAAATACTCCTATATCTCTCACTTTAACTATGAATTGATGAATTTATTAAGAATTGGGTATGGTTTCAAATTACGAGACATACGCGTTTTTATTAATCCATAGAAATAGGTTAATTAATGTTGGGGGGACTCTTGATCATAACCAAATTCAATTCTGAGCAGATTAGTTTGACCAAACATTCAAATAAAAGCAGAAGTTGAATCGTGATTAGTAGGAAGTGTCTTCAAATGTGAGACTGAGAGAGAACAACAAACAGCTCATCATGTAATGAATTTTGAATATGCGTTTATTTCGTTTGTCAACGCATTTTAAATGTGAGAGACTGAAATTTTTGGATGCAGGTTTAAGCATCGCAGGAAACTATTTTCTCGTCTTATTTATAAAAAAAAACTACCTATTAATATTGTTTCTAAATTATTTATTTTAAATTTTTTAACTGTTAACTTTTTTATACTCTTATTTATTATTAAATTTATATTAGCAAAGCACTCATTTATTATCCATATAAATAGATATGCTTATTTATATTATATATAAAATTACTAATTTAATTATTTCATACTATAAATATTTTTAAAATATAATACAAAACATGATATATATATATATATAGCTATTTTTTATTAATATTAATGAACTGATTATTTATTTTTTATAAATAGGATGAAAGCTATATTATTTTTAATTAATTTAGGGTATCGCTAAGCAATTTAATGAATCAACAAATGATAAGTTTTTAAAAATTATGCTAAAATTAATTAAAATTTATGAAGATGAGTGTATTTTTTTAATAAAATTTTTTATTTTTAATCAATGCTGTTAAGATATCGATTAGCACTTTTTATTAATTTATTGCAAATTCAGATAGAGTCAAATTGAATAGTTTTGTTGCTCGCTCACGTTCATACCACTTTGATTTGTTCATAAGGAAAGAGACAGGAAAGGCTGGCGTCTCAAAATAAACTCACCGGCACAGACAAGTTACTGGGCATTAATAAGTCAACGATGTAAATATAGTTCTACTAATGTTTACCAAGTATATATATAATTTACTTATTCAGCTATATATTTTTATTTTTTTTACTTTTAAACTTTGTATATCTCTTACAACTCAGGTGACAAGAGTCACGATCAGTTAATTTCTTGTGTATCAAATTCAATTGTAAGAAGGAACGTTATGATTCTGTACTTGGTAAGAAGTTTACAATTTTTTTTATCCGCAAAACGAAAATAAACTATAAACATACAAGGCCTATTCTAACCCTCAATACAAGGTTCTTATATTTATACAGAGTAATAGTTCTTCAAACATTGGATTGGACAGGGTTAGAGTTTATAAACTTAACTTTTAATTTTCCTGTTTGAAGTAAAAGCAGTTTTGGTTTAAGCCAATCAAATACCATTTATTATTTTCTTTTAACAAAATCAAGTTTGGTTGTCTCGAATCCACGCTTGACGCTGTGTTGCTACGGAATTAGCATAGGCTTCATTTTTCTTTATCAGCAAAAGAATAACTCAAATACAATAAAAGGTATACCCCAACCCATACAAATTACAATGCTTTTAAACGGAGCATAAATTCCTTTTAGCCAAACAGAAAAAGGAAATTTGAAATCCTTAATGTAGGCTTCGTTGTCGTGCATTGATCATGCTTACGACTTTCTCCTAAAAAGCAATTTGATGTGAACAAAAGTTAAACCCTATTTGTCATAAGAATATTTATTAGCTGCTAAGCATATTTACTTGAAAAAAATGTGCATGTCAAACCAAAATTGGAATAATAATGCAAAAATTCATCATGCAGGCATTGCATTAGTGCTTCAACATAGCATATTAAAAAAACAGTTGACTTGGTTCAAATATTCTCCGAGCATTTAAGTAATGTACATAAAAATTTAATGCTTCTATCTATGACTTTTCATATGAAAAATCCATCAGTATAAGGGTACAAACAAAACTAATCGATCACATGTAATTAGCTCGTCACCAAGAACACACAAAACGCTAGCATGTACAAATCATTGAATCAACCCTTACCCTTTTTCTTAAGTCAAACGAAGAAAATAGAAGAAAGTCGAGGGAACAAAAAGCTACGTTATTTAAAATGCTCATTCATTTCTTTAATTTTAATAGAGCATATTAGTCATTTGTTGCCTACAAACTCAAGTCTCTAAGTATTTTCTGCAATAAGAACTAAATTAATCTGTACAGTTTACATGTATTTACATAAACAAAAAAAAGTTGCGGAATTCAACATAATATACCATTTTATTTTCTTTTTAGTTGATCTTATTACGAAGATTAAATAACAAGAGTCTCCCTTCTTGCAAGTAAATAATATAATGAAGTCATTGCCTAACAAACAATAATCTCTAAGTGATGGTCAAATTGTCTTTTTATGCCCGGGCGTAATTTGGGTAAACGAAGTCTACGGTGTGAATTATTACTAGAGAAACTTAATATAAGGTGAATTCTTAATTTTTATAGTGTTTTCTTTAAAGCACGAAATCTTTTAGCATAGCTTTATAATTAAGATATTCTAAAATTTTATTCTTAAAAGATAATATTTAATTATAATGGTAGTTATAGTCAAACCAAATACAAAATTATTTTCTATAAATTTTTAAATAATTAATTGAATCTCTTAAATGATTATATATTTATATATATACTTTTTAAATATTTTTATCTAATGTATGTATAAAGATATATAATAGTTTTTATTAATTTTTAAATATTTAGAAGCACCTAAAAAATAATTTTTAAATTACATAATTTTATCAATGAATTAACAAAAGAATTCAATTAATTTAAAATATTTTAAAATTTTAAAATATGAAAAGTTTTTTAAAAACAACAAAAGGACTAGAGGCGGCTGCCTCGTTTGCAATGGCATCAACGGCCATGACCGCGTTTAAAATAAAAACTGTCAAAGTGTTCGAATCAACGAGCAAAACTCAACCTCAATCCTTATTAACGAAGCCAAACAGAGTGTAAACTAGAAAGAAAAGAAGTTTTGAGTGATTTTTCCCGGAACTTGCTGTGCTCTTACCCCGAAACCCCCGAGGTTTTTCCCACTACTAATTAGTGGTTTATAAGAACTACTAGTGTATATGATTTCAAGCCAACGAACCCTTTCCAAATATGCCCACTATGTTCATTTTCTACCTCTCTCGCTTCTTTCTTATGCGCTTCAAATTAGAAACCTAGCTTTGATTTCCGTTGTGGGATGTTCTCTGAGTAGTAAATAAAACCCTACAAAGTTCCTCTATCATCTTTGGCACCATTTTCTGGAGGCAATAGAAGGAAAGTGATGAACCGTGACAAAAGTATAGATAGAGTAATGAAGCCGCGAAGGCGTGATCCCCAAAGATCAAGAAACAATGGTGGTGGTAACGACACTTGCGGCCACCATAGCTCTGTGTTGGGTCTGTGTCGCTTTCTTCTGGGGGTCCTTTTATTGTCCTTGATCTTGTTTCTTTTCTTTTATTTAATCTTAGGCTTAGGATGAAAAGGATAAACTATTATGTGGCGTGGTTAATAAAATGAAAAATTAAGCACTCATGAATAAAGTTCTTTGTAGTCATCACTCGGTGGATCAAGTTCCATACACTTTCAAAATAGAGAGGAGGGCTCACAAGGTTAAATTTCATTATAGCAACCGTGGTGATCTGGTGATGGTGTTGTCGGCGGCAACAACGGCGGATTGATGCATACGATGGTGGATGGACCTTGATCCACTAGATAGATAGTAGTATTTATGATGAGATGGTTTAAGGGTTTTGTCCGATAGGACCATTATGTATGAGAAGTGATTTATTTATTATAAAAGTAAGTTTTAGTTAACTTATTTTGTATTAACTTTTTTATAATAATTAAATGTTACTAATTTAATCATTAATTTAAAATTCATTAAAAGGTAAATTAAATTTTAAATTTTTTATAAATTTTAAAAATATGTCATATTTTATCTAATAACTTTGTTTTAATGTACCATGTATTTTTATAAAAAAAAATATATAAACAAATACAAAATAGGCATAGAGAATTTTTGCATTGCACTTGTTCTTATGAGATTCCATTTTCTTTGTATTTCTACAGTGTCTTGATACCATTGATGTTAAGGGCTGTGCACTAGTTTTTTTTTATTTTCTTGAGCATTTAACCTTAAATAATAGCGAAAAAAAAATGCTAATTTATCTAAAATTTGACATATATTTAAAAAATCATTAAGCAAAATAAAAAATTAATAGTTACTCTTAAAATAAATCAATCTGTTCTTTCTTTCTCTATACATATCATGAGTAAAAAAAGGGGGTTCAATATATATATATATATATATATATATATATATATATATATATATCTGTTCGTCAATAGGAATATTATTTTTTAAATAAACAGAAATAATATTCAGAGTTATTTTACAAATTCACCTTTTGACTCGATAACTAACTTGTCCAGCAAAAATATGGACCACAGAATGTATTATATATAATGCTTAATTAATCTAAGTTAAGAAATTAATTATCCAGGTCCCATCCTTTGAAAGTGATCTATGCGGATATAAATGGACACAATTAGAGAATGACAAGAATATCTACTTGCAAAAGGTGATTGAGATTCAAGCTATTTTAAAAAAAGTATTTAAGTAAAAAATTTAACTATGATAACGCGACAATCTATTCTATAATAAATCGACGAGAAAGTATCATGAGGAAAGAAACATTAATAAGATAAAAAGAATTAAATAAAAATATCTTATTCTAGCAACATTTAATCAACAAAAAGTTAAATATATAATTTATAAGAATAATAATAATAAATGATAGCTTAGCAAATAAATTTACATAAAACAAAACTTAATAAGATCATTTGAACAATATTTATTTATATAAATATAAGTTATATAATACTTTAATATACAAATTTTTATTATTATAATAATAATAAATAATTTATAAAATAAAGTTATGTAAAATAAAAAAAATAAAATAATTTCACCATAAATTATTTATCCAAAAAAATAAATTTCATTTTATAAAGTTATAGTATAAGTTATATTTATATAAATATATTTTAGTAAAATTAACTTATTAGTTTATTAAATATATTTTAAATTTATATATTACATTTTGTTATTATAATTATTTTTTACTAAAGTATTGTATATCTTGTTTTTGTATGAACAAATATTTGTAAAATTATTTGATTTATTTTTTATTAAATTATTTATTAAAATATGTGTTATTATTATGATATTCTTATATTTATAGATCTTTTGATTAGCAAAGTTTATAAAAATTTAATTTTTATCAAATTTATCAACTTTGTGTGATCCACACATTGTCTAACTAGATTACACTTAATTAATACTTTTTTATATTATTACATTTATAAAAATATATTCAATCAGTAGATATTGTTAAAAAATAGTTATTGTTTACTTTTTATATTACTGATTTTTTTAAGATGTGATATTTTCCTATTAATTGCAGAATAAATTAGTTTATTTATACATTTTTTACCATGTATTGTTCAGGAGCATATTAAAAAAATCATTAATTTTGTATGATATTTTGGTTCAGACAAGTTGTGTAAAATTCAAACGAATCAAAATCAAATTATTCATCATATGTATGAGAGGCCCAATGGGCTAGTGTCTGTAAGTGAAGCACACTGTCCACCCGGTGAAGATGGAATGTTCCTTTCAAGTTTCAACAACCAAAGCTGTGTAGTTTGATTCAATTTGTTAATTTTCATGCTGCTCTTAATTGAGATATAATTGATCTGTAATCTATCTTCAAATGTTACTTAGAGCACCATTAATGCTATTTTCTTTTAAATTATATAAAATAAAACAACTACTATCAAGCAACTTGCTTTCATCTAGTTGATAGACTTACCTTCAATAATGATTAAAAATGACGTCGCCTGAGAGATTCGAACTCTCGCGGGGAAACCCCATGTACTTAGCAGGCACACGCCTTAACCACTCGGCCAAAGCGACTTTTTATTTGAACATGTGTTTTGCTTTAATTTTTGTCCTCAGATGAAAACTAAAGCTTGTTGGAATACATATTCATTAAATTTGATTTTATCCGTTTAGAATTATTTTCATAATTATAAACAAGTTATCATGCTTTGCGCTTTTTATGTAGATGGGCCATGCATCACTTGATTTATTCAGATAAACCCGTGAATATGTGTCAGATGAAAGGATCCCCATAAGTTTTGTAATTTTTATACAAAGGGACAAAACATTGATTGGGGAGATTACAATGCAGCAAGGTATCTAAAGTTGTACTTGATTAAAATGTTTTTTATCCATATATTAAGACATGTAAATACAAATGCATTGTCATGTATTTCTATTATGTATAGTTCATCAAACTTTGGGGGGCACATGTGAAGAAGTGCTGCATGCAAAGCCAAAAGACATTTTTTCTTTTCTTCAGCTTCCACCTATGCCTTTCGTCCTCGTCCTAGTTTTGCATGATGGGTTCTCTTTATGATAGAGATGTTTTGATGAAGTCAAAGGAGCATCGCACTGTTGCTAATTTTAATTACCTATGTGAAGAGAAGGTAAGTGTGCATGCCTAATGTCTAAATACTTCACTAATTACCTAACTAAGTCAAGTTGAGCTAATTACAGGATTATAACATGTAACAAAGTTCTCCTTTTCAAATAGTATTACGCCTTAGCTGATAAACTTTTCCCCCATTAATATGTACTTTAGTGTTTATTCCTTCTCGTTTCATTTGACAATGTATGCATAATTTTTCTTTTGTGCCTATTAATTGGCCAATTTTTGACAATTTTGATTAATAATTGTACTAAGTTATTTAACCAAAAGGAATAATAAACTTTATCTTATAAGTTAGAAAATTATTTGAAGTAGTCTATAAAAACAAAAGTAATTAGTGAGATAATTAAAATGATTATACACTGATACTCTTTATCGCAGATAAATTATGATTAGTTGTTTTTGAAAAAAGAAAGTAAGAATCTGGTGGAACACTAAGACACTATTCAGCATATGAGTTGGATGTGCACTCCACAACAAGGAAACCTGTGAATGGAGAAAATTAATAAAACATGTACGTACATATATGATCGACCATCCTTGTCGTGGTGCTACTTTTTGTTGTGCTGAGCTATTATATAATCGTTTCTCTGTTATATTGTTTATTTCATTACCAAGTCCGTGAGTGGATAGCATAATATACATTGCCTTATCTACTAGGAAACAAAGGACACTTTGATAAAATATTACAATTTTTTAGAGGTGCATGTATTTAAATAACGACTACGAAATTTTATTTATAATAATTTTTTATCAAAAATATAAAATATCATGCAATTTAATATAATAAAAATATTATTAATTTTATTATTTTCAACGAAATTTTATTATTTATTACTTTTGATCACGTGTCTTTAAATATACATTAAAAAGGTTATATTGTTTTAAAAGAAACGAAACGTCAAATTACATATGTCAAGGCAGGAAAAAAAAAAACGTTTTTGTTTGAAGTTTATAAATATCTAACGATTTTTTCGACTCATAATGTCGATAACATATGAAATAAGTTTTAGAAGACATTTTACTTCAATTATAAATAGAATTAGAATATTTTTTTGATTCATTTTTCAGAATGAGTTAAACTTAATTTTTTTAATATGATTTTATAGTGTATCTAATTTAAATGTTTGATCACTAACAAATATTTAATTTTCAAACTTCACACAGTAAATATCCAATTGTAAATGATAATACATATCCATAATTTTTTTAATCAGTAAACTAATAAAGCTATTTAATAATTATAAAATAGAAAAAAAATACTATAGTATTTAAAAGCTAATTTTTAAAAAACTTGTTTAAGTAGCATTCAATTTATAGTTTACAAATATTAATCATTTTATTATGTTTTTACTTTGTATTCTTTAAATAAACTAACAAGTACAAATTTTAAATCATTCTTTACTCGTTTTATTCTAATATAATATTATATAATTTTTGAATTATTTAATATATTTCAACTAATTTTATCAAATAATTGTAATTCAATTGACAACATATAAATTTCAACTAATTTTATTCAACAAAAACTTCGAATATATATGTATAGTAGATATTTGCAGTTTAGCAGAGAAGCTCAACAGCCCATTGCTAATGCTGGGATGAAAGTGATGATGTGATTGAGCAGTGAAGTAAATAAGCATAAAGAAAGGGACTGGCATCGATTTCCACTAAAATATCCTCTTGTGGTCAACAGAGAATGGTGAAGATTTACCCAAAAACAAAAAGAGTGGTAAAAATAGATGGACCCATTCACCGTGACGCGTTTCCAGCTGTTTAATCCATGTCTTCATATGCTTCTTCTTTCACCAAGACAAAAATATCTCCCCCTAAATCTATCCTTTATAATCTCAACTCACACTATCCAAAACCAGTAAATGCATGGTTGCACGTAATCACGTACCTGTTATAAAACAATTTCACCTAAATATTAACACTGTTAGATGTGTTTTGATATATTTATTATTTAAGTACTTATTTAATAAAAGGGTTCAAATAATAATTCATATGACAAATTTCATTAAATAAGTTTAAATTTTTTTAATAAGTTGTACCAATAAACTTAATAAAATATGCTAAAAACAGTTTATAAAGGTTATAAACCAATTCTTTGAAGTTATTTATACATCCTTCTAAACAAATACTAAGACTACTGTCGAACGTTGATATTGAAAGCTCTCTCTCTTTTCCTGCCGCAATATTAAGTACACATTTATAGTGGGATTTTGGGTAAAAAAACAAAGTTGAAAGAAGGAGTAATTTTTTCATTGAAAAAATTAATTTGTTAATTTAAAATAAAATAATAATCTAACATAAATTTATTATCTTATTATTTATTTATTTTTATAAATTATTAATTTTAGAAAGTTCTTCATTTATATTTTCCCCCCACAACATTACTCCTTGTATCCTAAACCTTCCACACACTATTGATGGATAAATATTTTGGGACATGTTAAGGTAGAAAACAGTTAAAAGAAAATGATGGAAATTAATACTAAATTTAACAACAAAAAAATATGAATTGTTTATATAAATAAATATATTAAATAACATCTTATTTTATTTATCTCTTTTTAAAAAATCTCAATAAAAGATTTTTCTGAAAAAAAATTACACGCGTTGAAAAAGATTAGCCTATATTTGTGTATAAGATATACTTTTAATGAACAGTAATATATATGATACAATTTCAGAGATTAAATAAAAGCTTAGTCTATTCTTATCGGAGGTTAGAAGGTGGAGGAGCAGGGGAAGGGAAAGCCGTTGGGAAAAAACTGAAAAGCCCGGGATTTTTAAATAGGAGTGAGGAGGCAGAGCGAGAGATATACATAGTTGAACTCTAATGGTTTAGCAAACGGTAATTATAATTTCTTACTGTCTATAAAGCCGATAAGAGCGAAGAGTGTTTCACTCGTCTTCTCCGATTCCATTTGTACTTCTAATTCCCTTCCATCATCCTATCATTATCTGTGTGATTAAGGAAAAACAAACTAAGAAAATGAACTCAATTTCTTGCTGTTCCATTATCTTCCTCCTTCTCCTGCAACTCAAAATGGTGTCAGTCATGGCCGCGAAGAAGACTTACATAGTGCACATGAAACACAGCACCCATCGTGACTGGTACTCCTCCGCTTTCGATTCTACTGACTCCCTCCTTTATGCGTACACTACCTCTTACAACGGATTTGCTGCCACCCTAGATGCTCAACAAGCCCACGCGCTTCGCACTTCCGATTCAGTCTTGGCCGTCTACGAAGACACACTCTACACGCTCCACACCACTCGGACCCCCGAGTTCCTGGGCCTCCAGGCCCATTCCGCTTTCTGGGAAGACCTACACCAAGCCTCACACGACGTCGTTATTGGGGTCCTTGACACCGGCGTGTGGCCAGAGTCCCAAAGCTTCGACGATTCTCAAATGCCTCAGGTCCCCACACGATGGCGCGGCACGTGCGAGTCGGCACCTGATTTCGACCCTTCCCTCTGCAACAAGAAGCTCATCGCTGCTCGGAGCTTCTCCAAGGGCTACCGCGCAGCCTCTGGGGGCGGTTACGCAAGAAAAGCCAGAGAAACCGCTTCGCCCCGCGACCGAGATGGCCACGGCACTCACACTGCCTCCACCGCCGCCGGATCCGTCGTCAATAACGCCACCCTACTCGGCTACGCCACCGGCACCGCCCGCGGGATGGCGCCTCAGGCGCGCGTGGCCGCCTACAAGGTCTGCTGGACCGACGGCTGCTACGCCTCCGACATTCTCGCAGGCATGGATCAAGCCATCCAGGACGGCGTCGACGTGCTCTCGCTGTCCCTCGGCGGCTCCTCCTCCGTGCCTTACTACTTCGACACCATCGCGATCGGAGCCTTCGCGGCGATGGAAAGAGGAATCTTTGTTTCGTGCTCGGCGGGGAATACTGGACCTCGCGCGGGCTCCGTTGCTAACGTCGCTCCGTGGATCATGACCGTCGGAGCCGGCACGCTGGACCGGGATTTTCCTGCGTACGCCATGCTCGGGAACGGGAAACGCTTCGCCGGCGTTTCGCTTTACAGCGGAGAAGGCATGGGAGATGAACCGGTCGGTTTGGTTTATTTTAACGACCAGTCGAACTCGTCCAGCAGCATTTGCATGCCAGGGTCGCTCGACCCGGAGAAGGTGCGCGGGAAGGTAGTTATTTGTGACAGGGGGCTTAACGCGCGCGTTGAGAAGGGTGCGGTGGTGCGCGACGCGGGCGGGGTTGGGATGATACTCGCGAACACGGCGGCGAGCGGAGAGGGACTGGTGGCGGACAGTCACTTGGTAGCGGCCGTAGCGGTTGGGGAAAGCGCGGGTGATGAGATTAGACAGTATGCGTCGTTGGATCCTAATCCGACGGCTGTTCTGAGCTTCGGCGGGACCGTGTTGAACGTGAGGCCGTCGCCTGTGGTGGCAGCATTCAGCTCTCGTGGGCCCAACGGTGTGACGGCCCAAATATTGAAACCAGATGTTATTGGGCCTGGCGTAAATATCTTAGCGGGATGGTCTGGGGCTGTTGGGCCATCTGGGTCGCAGGACACTCGCAAGACCAACTTCAACATCATGTCTGGTATTATTGAATTCCCGTGTTAGCTTAAACTTGTGGGCGTTGTGTTGTTATTTTGTATCTCATATGATGTGTTGTTAACCTTCCATGTGTAGGAACGTCCATGTCTTGTCCTCACATAAGTGGGTTGGCTGCGTTACTGAAAGCAGCTCATCCAGATTGGAGTCCTAGTGCTATCAAATCTGCACTCATCACAACCGCCTATACCCATGACAATACTCAATCCCCTCTTCGTGATGCAACCCGAGAAGCCTTCTCCACACCCTGGGCTTACGGGGCCGGTCATGTCAGCCCACAGAATGCCCTCTCTCCAGGCCTTGTTTACGATGCCTCGGCCCAGGATTACATTGCATTCTTGTGCTCTTTGAACTACACCCTTAACCATATACAACTCATTGTCAAGCGTCCCGATGTTAATTGTTCTGTTAAATTTAACGACCCTGCCCAACTCAATTATCCCTCCTTCTCCGTTGTGTTTGCAAGCAGTCAAGTTGCTCGATACACGCGCACGTTGACTAACGTGGGGGAGCCAGGGTCCGTCTATGATGTTGCCGTGAGCGGGCCATCCATGGTGGGGATAACGGTGCATCCTATCAGACTTGTGTTTGGAGAAGTAGGACAAAGCCTAACGTACACTGTGACCTTTGAGTCCAATAGGGGTGTTGATGATTCCTCTACTTCTGAATTTGGTAGCATTACGTGGAGCAACGATCAGTACCAAGTTAGGAGCCCGGTTGCTTTTACATGGACCGATTTATGATGTTGTGATCTTACACTATTGTTCAACTAAGGCCCAACAGCGATATGCAAGAATTACAACCCCAAAAACGAAAAAGATGATTGACTCGATAGAGCAATTGTAATAACAGATTTAGTTGCACATAGTTAAAGCTAATGCAACATAACACTGACCTATCACGTGGCATAATGCCATGCACTTCAGAACCCTTAATCAAAGTGGAAAAACAATGAGTGAATTTGCGCAACCCAAATTTATGCCGTCACAATCTGAATTGGTGTTGAATAATGATGCATCTAATGATATGTTTGGCTTTACAGTTGAGAATCCCCAAAGTGCGGTTAAGACAAAAATAAGATGGAGAAAGTTGTAGCCGTACTATAATTAGAAGCATTTGAAAGTGAAAAGCAAACGTGCACTAAAAAAGGCAGAGATATGCAAGTTATGAGTATGCTTTCAGCTTTTCCCTCATCCCGGAATCAGGTGGGCAATTTCACAAATGTGGAAACACTTGACGGACAATTTAGAGGTCCTGAGCACCCCATGTGCAATTCATGAATTTATTTAATTTCTCTTTGGTACTTGGCATGGCTTGCAGTTAATCAGGCGAGAGAAGGTGGTAGCATGTTCTACCGCAGTACATACTACACACGGTCATTTCAAAGTTAACACTTCCTCTGAATTTCTAATTACTAGTTATTTCGAAGTGTCTTATTCCGAACGATCTTGGCCATGAATGGCTACTAATCGGTGTACCAAATGAAAAGACATTTCCTGTGTCCTGTGTCAGTTATGCAGAAAAAGGTAGCTCACAGCAATCACTTATTTTCCTGCCGTGCCATTTGATTATTTCGTCCATCATCAACTTTCTTGTAGGACCACAGAAGTTGAAACTTGGAGGGAAAAAAATCAATAAGACAAAAAAGAAAACACTTTTCTCTTTTCTGTTTTCGGAGATAAAACACTTTATCCTTATCATGTTTTTTAGGAAGCTGACAGCGCTTACAACATGTAAAAGAACCAAACACGCCTTAACAATCAAGCTCTATTAAAATGAAATATCGATATTAATGCTCATACCTCCCTTCTGCACTAAAAATATGGAACAAATATTTATTATGCTTATCAAACCATGCAATCTTAATCAATACCCATTTTCTACTATTGCGTCTTTCATTACACTTGCAAGCAATATTGGAGATTGAGAAAAGCAAAGGATCGAACTTATCTGACCCACAATTACAAGCAGAGCTATTACATTTGCTTCTAGTAACCATATAATGCAAAATCTAACTTAGAACATTTATAACCCTTTATATTTCCAAAATTTATACTCTAGCTATTATAAATGCAATTTTGACAACAAGAGCTTCAGATATTTTTTTCCCTTTTGGAAAAGAATATACTAACAACATAAACAACAAGGATTCCAACATGACTCTGTACAACAGCAACATGAGCTTACCTTTGGACACCCAGGGCAAGAGCAAGTGCAAGTGCATTTGCAACTGCAGCAAGAGGGGCAAGATGGACACCCAAATTTGCAACTACTTGGGAAAGAGCAACAATTTCCAAATCCACAACCCCCTTTGCAACAATTTGATTTAGGACAAGAGCAACAGCAACGCCACTTTGGTAAGGAGCAATTGATGGATGGAAGACAACTGCAACTGCAACTGCATGGTTTGCAGTCACAACAGCAGCGTGGCAATTTCAGCTGTAAAGATAACCCTTCACAGCAGCAACAGCAGCAGCAGATCCAAGAGAGGTTAAAACATGGCATTCCGCTGCACATAAAAAGTTACTCATGTTATTCATGAATCATTATAGTTATTAAATAACGCTTACTATGATTGGAGGTGCTTCTTCAATAAATGAAATCTAACCAGCTTATCATATCAATCATTTTCTGATGGCAACTCCGGTTTATGTCAATATACACACACCACTGTTAGCCGAATGCATGATTAAGCAAGCATCATGCCAGCATGTTTGTATGATGCAGAAAAAAAGTGACATGATCACATGCCAAAATCTTTAAATTTGGGCACTGCTAAGAGTGTGGTTCCTCAGAGTTAAACCAGAATTTTCAGAAAGAAAATTATTTTATTTTTTAACAAGAAAATACTAAAAAAAAAAAAAAGAGTGGCAAGAGGGGAAGAGATATTATTTGCTTGTGACTGATGCTTAACCTCTTTCTTGTCATACCTTTCAACAAATAACTGCATGTGAAGGAAAACAGACTAAATAGTATTATTGCATCTGATAACTATCACTATCAGGAAATGAAAATCCCATTTTCTTTTTTTAATCAGAAAAGCAAGCAGTTAATTGTGCACAATATCATTTTATTAGTATAAAACTATTTAATCTGTATGCATTGAAACCAAAATTTCACGCATGCATACATGTATAAAAGTATAAACGGATAAATTAAATAAGTGGTACCAGAGCCACTTCCAGAAGCGGCATGACCTGCGGCTCTTCTTGGTTCTGCTTGAAAGAGAAAGGCATAAGAATCATGATCTCTTTTAAACTAACAAACGATGATTGATGATTGATGAATGATGAGAACATTTCTTACGAAGGTAACAGAGGATCTGAGTTTGCCATCACATAATCAGCAATCCTGCATTATTGTTGCATTCAATCAGCAAAGTACATTAGACTAGCAATAATTCAAACATTTGAAGTAATTTCTGTAGTTTCACTTGATATTTTCAAAGACAAAATGGGAAACAAACAACTCCACAGATAAACATACTCTTTGCAGCATCTTGAAGCTGGTTGAAGGCCTTCCACAGATTTTAATTCTTCCTGCAACGTGCAAACTTGCAGTCAATTTGATTTCAACACCAGATGCCAGAAAGAGAGTGCACAAACTTGATCCAAATTGGAAATTTTGACTCTAGTATCATGGTGCCATATTATCTATTATTTTCTCTAACGCCATATCTTAATTACTTGAGACTGAGAGGGAGAGAAATAAATAATTACTCAAAAATGTTTTATACATGTGAGTGAAAATATTAGCAGATTGCTTTCACCCTCTTAGATTCGGAGCAATTAAAAGTGGAAAACCAGCTCTGTCATCCTTCAATGTAGTTTGCAAACAGGAAAAAGAGTCATCAAACGGCATCCACGGATAGAAGACTTTGCTAAAGATAATAACATTGTTACTTCTTAGGTTTACTAAACGGTAGGGGTTAGCTACCTCCTCACATTGACCACTGTAAATGATTAAATTATTGATCACTGGAAGAGGCCATGAATTGGTTGAAAGTTTCAACCCCTTCTCGCTAAATTTACAAAAAAGAAAAATCACAGATGGGCCTATCTATCCACCCATGAATCCTGGCAGAGATCACCCCATTACTCTGTTTCATGCTGAAAGTTGAGTAGTGATCATGAAATTGCCTTCATGGATGGTTAGAAAAGACATGTTAGTGTGAATTTCCCTCCTGTTTGAAACTCCAACATTCTCAAAAGACTTCCTTTCTAGTTCAAATTAGAAAAACGGCATGTGATAGAAACAATAATTAAAAAGAAGCAAAAACACACCTCAAGAAAACTGATTTCCCTCTCAAGCATCTGAACTCTGGCCATTTCACGGCGCTTGCCATACAAATCTGGGTACTCAGGAGGGGACTTGGGGGAGGGTGGAGGGAGGGAAGAAGAAGAGCGAAGCATGGGAGTGGCCATTGTTGAAGTGAGAGAGAGAGAGAGAGAGGAGTGAAATGGACAGAACAAGAAATGGCAGCAGTAGCAGGCAGTGATAGCAGAAGTCCTTGTTGATGCACTAAGGAAGGGGGCACAAGTAACAGTAATGGTAAGTGACAAAGAAGAAGCGGCAAATGAGGTTAGGTGTGAATACCATACGAAAAGACTGTGGCAGGGGCAGTAAATAGGGTCTCTGACAAGGGATAATTAAGAAAGACCCAGAAGCACAAAATAAATAAAAATACAAACTTGAGGTTGAGGGGTTGAACTTTGGAGCAAAGGAAAAGTAACTGAAAAGAGTGATAATGAGGGTAGAAAGAGGGTCATTATTATTGTGAAGTGCACAAAAATAAAATAAAATAGAATCCATTTTACTGGCATTTCATTATATTCTGATTTCCGAGAGTGGAGGCAGAGGGAGAGATGCACATATTTTGTGTAATGTGTGTGTGTGCATGGTGTATAGTGTAAGATAATAATAACGGAAAAGGGTGTTAATTATAAATAGTAAAGACGGCTGAGAGAAAGGCTGCAACTGCAGGTGTGTGTACGAACCCATTTAGCAAAGTTGAGGGGATATTGATTGAATGTTTGATTGAGAATTAGGAAAGAAAAGTAAGTGTTATTGTTATTGGGTATTGAATTGGTGTGAGAAAATGAAATGTAAATTTTGAAATGAAATGGTGGAAGAGCGAGGGAGCGAGCACTGAGCAGTGTGGGCTGTTGTTGCAGAGAGCAAGCGAAAAGCACGATGGGAATACCTCAGACCGCACGTGACCGCTGCGTAGGAAAGAGAATTCTCTCTTCGACCACACGACGAATTTCCCCTGATTTTGAGAACAACCTAGCGCCAACCATCTTTCTCTTTTCTCCGTTTTTCAAATTTCTCGCATTTCTCCATTCCCCTTTCTTTACCACGATTCCCTTTCTTTCTTATTCTTACTTCCCATGTCTCTTTATTACATTTCAGACTTCATTTACATGATACCGTAAAACAGAGTACTGTTGGTAATACAAATAACAAAGCTTTTGTTTCCATATGGTTTCTTTCATTTATTTATTTTTAGTATGTTTTAATGAATCTTTTAATAAAATTTGATTTGCTTTAATTCAAATCTTGAAGGTGTTTATTTAATGTACTAATTCTTATGGAAAGAAAAGGACTCGTGTTGTATTATTTTATGACAATTTGAATTTTATATACAAGGGTGTCAAATACCTTAGGGGACATGCTGAGTAAAATGTCAAAGCTACGTTATTTGACAGAGGACTTATTTATGAACGTTTGGAATAATTTACGTGAAATTTTTTAAAACAATTCACGATTCTTGTGATTTTTTAAACTTATTTAATAGATTTTTAACAGAACTTGTGAAAATATCTGTTTAACTTATTAAAAATATGTATATTTAAAAGTAAAATAATCACGTTGCTCGTTTGAAAATACGTTTATAATGATCAAACTTGATTCTCTACATTTAAATGTGAGGTTGATAAATTGGTATCTTGTTTGTTGTTTGATAAATAAATTGGGAGTTTGGGCAATGCAATATATATTTCTCCAATTATATTACAATCACTTCATGCATGCTAATGATCTCACACGTCTATCTATCATACACCTTTTTTTAATAACTTTGTGTGTTTGGGTGTAACACGTCAAAATCAAGTTCATACTTCAAATCATGTTTGATTAAAAGTGAAAAAAAAAGAAAAAAGGAGGTGCTAGATTGTAAAAAAAAAATCCCAGATTTTATTACAACTTCCACTTGAAATAAAATTTAAAATATGAAAATATGATAACTTATTAATAATGCTATTTTAGTAAAATTATCATCTCATGTTTCATTTAATTCTGACCATGTGAGGGGAGGGAGAGAGATATTTATTTTAAAAAATATACAAATGAACTTATATACAATCTTTTAAAGAGAAAAATTAATGGTTTAGTTGATAAATTTTAAGGGAAAAAAAGTACGGATTCCAAGCTTTTAATGCAGTCCTACCTCTTTCCCATTATTTTCTCTATGCAGTCACGACTTGGCTTTCTCTAATATAAAATCTTCTGACCTTTTCCAACACTTTAACAAGGTTTAAACTTATTAGAAGTACACTCGAGTACTATGCACAATTTCGTTTAATAACATATCTGTGGAATGTCAATTCTATATGTTTTAAATATTTATTTATGTAAAATATCATAATTAATCATGTTAAAATACACATTTATAAAATTGTTTTCTTAATCTCAATTATTACTCAATAAATAATAACATGGCATGCATTAAATTATGTGAAGACGGTGATTTTTCTGAGTTTGCGTGTGACTTATTAAATTACAACACAGCTAGTTTGAAAAACAATGAAAAATCAAAATTGACAAAGAAATATAAAAAAAAACATATATTTATTAAAATTGAAAAAATTGACACGCAAACAATGTAGCTAATATGAATGTTTGAATGTATTGAAAATGTTGATGTTATTGTAGCTTAGTCAGTTATGGAAAGAATTAATAGGACGTATATAGTTGTAAAGTGGTAGTTAGAGAAGTTAGTAATGGTAGAAATTAGCTTTCCATTTATGGTGGGAATATTTATAACGTTTTATTTGGCACATTAAATGATATTTGGAGTGGAATAATATCTCTGTCTTCATACAGAAGATCTTAATTAATTAATTGAACTCTTCCACTTCTCACCTCTCGTCCGCATCAATAGTACTTCGCTATGCAAATCTCATTTTTAAATCAATTTCCCTCTTCTAAATCTCAGATCCTACTTTTCAGACTAACTTATTATAAACTAATTACTGTAATATATTTTTTAAATATATAAAATTTCAATTAATTATATTTTATTGTTGTTCAGTTTCTACACAATTTAACATTAACATTAAGATAACTTGTATCATATCACTAAGTTATATTAATTCTTGCCCTATTTAGTAAATTTTTATTGGATTAATTGTTCAGTGTGTGTAATATCACAAATTAACCGTTAGGGTTTATAAGTTAATACGTGAGCGTACATCTACTAGAGTATGAATAATAACATCACTTTAATATCTCTCTCTTTATTATATCGTACAGTTATTTATTTCGAACCATCCATAAGCTTAGACAGGCATTAAATAGTTTACTTGCCACTACACAAACCGAGAGTGTATAAAACTAATTGGTAATAAGTTATATTATAAAAAAAATTTCACATTAAATATTATAGATCTCAATTTAAAAATTGTTTTTCATTATTACACTAAGTGTTTTTCAATATAAAATTAGTAATTTAATCTTTTGATTGTTTTTCATTTTATTTCAATTAAGTCTTTTGTTTATTTCTATATTTTGTTATTTTTAATATCAATTAATATTTTATTTTGTTATTAATTATGTTTGACTCTACTAAATTATCATTTTTTTAAAATTAATATCGTCCCTATTATCATTTTTTTTTCTTCTACTTTATCTAGTCAGTGTAGTCACACACGATTAGTCGAAAATTTATATAAAAAAAAGTGAAAAGATAAAAAATAAAACAAAACCAAACTAAAATATTAAATTAATCTATACTTTCTAAAAAATAGTTTTTCTGTCTAAAAATATTTAATATCTATTTATCAAAATTAATAACATGCACATCAAACATCACTGGTTATATAGATATTACTATTCAGTCTTTATAAAAATCTAAGACGAAACAAATAAGATATAATTGTAAAATAATAGTTCGACTTATAAAGAATACAAATTATAAAGTTATTAAACGTATAGACTATTTAAACTAAAAATCTACTTATTTATTCTCTTACGCTTTTAGACATAATCCAGGCATAAATTGTAATAATATCCATAGCTTGTTGTTTTATTTTATTTTTAAACATGAAAACGTGAAATGCTTGGGAGAACCTAACATAACAATGCGCGTATGGTTTTTGATACCATGAGTCCAAAAATGAGGTTTGGAGTGGAGTGATATCAATAATTGATTATTGGGCCATAGAGCTTAGCTGCATCAATGGAAGAAAACATCTCCATATTGCTGTTGCTCTATCCCATCACCACAGGTTCTCTTGGATGATTCCATATTAAGTATTATACATTTAATTGCTTTTTATACAATCGCGTATACAACATGTCTTAAACCCTGTTTGAGCCATGGCTGCTACAAAAAAGGGTTACATTGCTGAAAAATATCATAATATTATTTATTGCTTTTAAAAAATTAATTGTAACTTTATATTTTAATATTTGGAAAAAGTCAAATATAGGAGAAAACAACTAAAGATCTGATTTGGCGGTACAAGTGGTGGCATATAACGGTCGACTATTCGTCGTTTTAACATCTTTGTTCGAAAAAATGGAAGCAAACGAATGAATGTGTAATCAATCAGCTGTCATTCAAGGAAGCTCTCCACGTGTCATGCCATGCCAACCAACATTACTATAACAGGTTTTTTACAAAATGTAGTTACGAAACCAATTCTATACAGTTATAATTAAAGAAAACATATTAATGTTTGTTTTTCATTTTTTGTAACATACAAATATGTTAATGGTTCAAAAAGTTATTGGAAATATATATTTTTAATTATTAAGTAAATATTTTACTATAATTAAAAAATATAGTTAAATTAATTAGATTTGACGACACAATAGGCAGGAAGAAGAGAAGGCCCAATACAATACGGTAGGTAACAACGTCTATTACTATTCCATACTTTAAAAGATTAATTGCACCACTCAAAATCATTTTTTTGTAATGACAAAAAAAAAACCCCATATATTTTGTGTTATGGATTCTAAAATATTCTTTTGGTGCAATATTTATAATCTTTTACTGGGGGTTACAAATATCACACTTCATTCACCTAAAAATAATTAATGTCACAGATTTAGAAAATTTAAGTTATTAAAACATTAGATTGAAATTTTAATTAAATATTGAAGAAAATTATCAAGTAATCCATGCAGCTATAATCATTTTATTAATTAAATATTAAATTAATCGAATGTAATAAAATAAAATGTTATTTAGTATTGAAAATAATTTATATAAATAATAAGTAATTATTAAAAAAATAAACATCTTCCAAGAGGTCTCTCTCTGAGGTATGACAAGTCTCGAATATAAATAAATCTACCTTAATGTGTAATGGTCTAAAATATAAACAGGTTTTAAATATTTTTACTGTTTCATGAAATTGTCTTTAAAATGTCACCATTTAATTCAAAATTTATGAGTTAATAGTTTAATACAATTCTAAAAAAATATCCTAAAATTAATTGCCAAAATATATTTTTTATCCATTGGGATACTAAATAGATTTTATATTTAACAAAATAATTTAAACTATTAGCTAATGAATTTTGATTTTAAATTATTTTCAAATAATATTAATTTCAAATAATATTAATTTCATGTGATTTAATTAATTTTTACTTATATTCAATTACAGAAAAGTACTTTTACTGAGTCACTCACAAAGTACCTTTCATGTACAATAACATTGACATTTAACTATTAGACTTCATATTTCACCTTGCCTCGCCTAAACTAGTATGGTAGTAGGAATCTCAATTATTCCAGTTAAACCATCATCTAAAGTTGGTACAGTTGTAAATGAAAAAAGTAGCTCATTATTATTCTTTTTTTATCCTTTTTACAAAGCATTTTCAATAAAACTACATAAACAAAAAACAATTAAAATTGGTTTGTTTTATTTTATTTTATTATATAAAATAATAAATTTATCTTTATTTAATATTGTTCATTTTAACTTCACAGTAAATATTTTTTATAAGTTTTAAATTATTTTTTTATTATTTTTATTTCTTAAAATAAAAAATAAATACTCTCTAAAAAATTTTAAAAAACTAACAACGTTGTTAAAAAGGACAAAATTATTTAAAAGCACAATTCTAATAAAAATATGTTTATTGATTCCTCAATTTGTTTTTTTTTTAGTGCTCGTAATAGCAAGACTTGTGAGAAGTACAGGGAATTTTATAATAGAAATTTATATTTTTTCTAAAAAACTTCCTAAAAAGATCATATGAAGTATAATTGTAAACATTGCAGTTATTTCCAAACAATTGTCTATTTTATTATTTAAAAATTTAATATGTTATTCAAAAAATATAAAAATACAATAATTAAGATACCCTAACAGTATGATAATTAAATATCCTATTATTCAGTCATAGATTATTATATGGGAATTTTTTTAAATTTTATAATATTTAATATATTTTTTAATTATTGACAGTGTAAAGTTTTATATATTGACAATTTAACAAAATTAATTTAATAACTAAAATAAATAATATAATATTAAGTTTACAATAAAATAAACTTTTTAATTAAAATGTTAGATTATAAGACAGTGGAATAAAAATTGTTTTTACATATTTTTACCTTGATAAAATAAAATTATAAAATAATTAAATAGAGAATAAATTAACTAAAATAACTTATCTATTACAACTTTAACATATGAAGTTTTGCTTGTCACCGTTTTCTAAGTTACTTTTTTCCTACGTAAGTTAAACATAAGGAGAAAATTTAAAGACTCTTAATATCTACAAGTAAATACTGATCAGCATTTAAAATATACCAGGTAAAAATATTTTGTTTTCAATTTAAACTAATATATTTTCCATAAATTTTTATCACATTATCATTAATATATTTTTAAAGTTTTTAATCAATATTTTTAATGTACAGTGAAGAGTATAAAATAAAAATCTATATATAATATTTTTCATATTATATATAATATTAATAACATGAAATTTATATTTTAATAGAAAATAATTTTAATTTTGTTAAGTTTTGAATTGATTTTTAAATAAAAATTTTAATTAAAAAATATATATCACATTAAAAATGTAAATATAATAAAAAAATTTTAAAAAATTATTATTAGTAGTAATATAAAATTAAAGATACTTTATATAAATTTTATTTATGTTCCTTGAATTTAAATATCTATAAATAAAAAATAGACATATATTATATAAAATATATAAAAATATAATAACAAATTTTTTATTATAAATGTTTAAAATCAGTTTGAAAAGTTCATATTTTTTATTATGCAGTTATTAGAAAAGAAATTATAAACTTGTAGAAAAAAAGTGAATGCATGATAGGTGGGGCAGAAAAGAAGGGATGTGGATGAAACAGACATGTGATCTTAGCACTTGCCGCTCTTTACCAAAGTACTCACTTACGCGGCAAAAAGGGTGAAAAGTTAAAGTGAATGATGACGTGTCCCACTGTTTTTGGGGCCGCGCATGCTAGAATTCCTAAGTGTCTTAGTCTAACATGAGCCTTGTGTCCTCAGAGCCAAAGCGGTGAATCTTGGGAGCCCAACAATGATTCTCCGTTTTTCATTTTCCATCGACAGCTTCTGGAGACTGCGTACATTGCACCACGTTCACTCACCTGACATTACTTCTCACTCTCATGTTCGTTTTTTCTTTCTAAAATTAAATAAAAATTACTGTAAATCATTTGGCTTTTAAGCTTTTAAATAATTATTATAATAAATAAAAAAAAATCTCATATGACATGTGATACCAATAAACTCGTGTCGTGAGAATTCTCATCTCTGGATTTAACCTGAAATAAAAGAAAATTAAGGGAACAATTATGCAATTTATTATAAATTAAACTATATTTTGGATCCTTATGCTTACCTAAACTTAAACTTCACTTTTAATCTGAATATATATATATATATATATTTTAATTTATCTTTTCTCTTTTTACAATGATTAAAAATATGTTAACTGTCCAAAAACCATCACAATTAAAATAAAAGGACTAAATTGGAAATGAAAAAAATACTGAATAAAGAAAATCATATTTAAATATCTGAGATAAACACAATAATAAAAATATATAATTTAGTCTTTTCTATGTATATGTGTGTATTTAATTATATTTTTCACTGATTTTTATAATTATTCATTTTTTATTTATGAAGAATTGTTATCAAAATGACTTAAAAGAATTGTAGTCCTATTTTTCATTTGTATTGTTTTTTTTTTAATATTTTTAAAATTAATACAACATTATATAGGATTAAAAGTTATAAATAATATTTTTTATTAAAAATGATAACATTTATTAAAACTATAAAATATTATATTTTTTAATGAAAATTTTTTATTTAACTGCTGTTCACTTGAGGTGCATTGTTTATATCTCACCTTTTTTTGTTTTTATTCAATTTATTCTAAAATTATAATATAAACGATAAAATTTTATTTAGTGACAGTAGCATCTTGACAATCATGTTATTTATAATTATCTTACTATGTATTGTATTGCAAGGCGTTATAGAAGATAGGATATTTTAAGGAATTGAATTTTGCTTGCATAAAATTTTGAAAGGAAACAGCACAGTAAAAGACTAATACAGAGTATGAATGAGTGAAGTTGAGTCTCTAGTTTAATAAGTATGCCCGTGAATTCGATACAAGAGCCAAAAGTAATCAAAACAATAGGAAAAAAGAAATAATACAAAAGGAAAATTAAAAAAAGGGTAGAATATAAGACATAGGACAGAAAGCACATGCAAAATAAAAATGCTGAAAATAAATAATTAAAGAAGATAACAGTTTTAAAATGTAAGTCAAGGGTACATGTATATTTTGAATAAAATACTACAAAAATTAGTTCACTTTTTTATTTTCCTCATACTTAATAACCTCATGTAAAAAACAAATTAAAATTGAAAACATTAATTGAAGTAGCTATAATCATAAGTCGAGCTTGG
Organism: Abrus precatorius; assembly: GCF_003935025.1. NCBI lineage: Eukaryota > Viridiplantae > Streptophyta > Magnoliopsida > Fabales > Fabaceae > Abrus > Abrus precatorius. The sequence goes on along the minus strand of NW_020874428.1, from coordinate 31,928,801 downwards.
ACTACGAATATGTTAAAAATAAAATTTTAAAATATTAAATTTTTTTATAAGTTAAAATTAAGTTATACACATTTAAAAATTTAAATAACAAAACTTAAAAGAAACCTATATGCATAAATTTATTGTACTTTATAAATTAAATTTTATTAGTAGATATTACTTAGAAGTATAACATTTAATTGTTGTATAAAATAATATGTTTTACCTTCTTCACTTATAAATTCTTGAGCGAATTTATCTAAGCCAAATCATTGGTATAAGAAAATTTAAAATTTTTTGAATAAGTAAGATGCTCTTATAAATTTAAGAGAAAATAGTTACAGTTTTTTATATAAAAAAATTATGCATATAATATTATTCTATCCGAGTAATACATTTTTAACAAAAATAGTTTTCAAATTTTTTAAATTAATATATTTTTATTTTATTTTAACATAAAATAATACCACCACATGTTTCAATTGTTTTACTTATTTGTTCTTTATTTTTTATTATAGATATATATATTTACTTTAATCGTTCAAAATAAAAAAAAATATAAAGTAAACAACAATCTTGGCGTCTCTTGAGAATCTTGATCAATTGATTGAATTCAATAATTAATAATGAAGAGTTTTGTGTTGTGAATGAAATAGGAATAAATTTTTAATTTAAACAATAAGATAAAAAATAAATTAACTTACTGATTTGATTCTTAATTCAATCTATTATAAATTTTAAAATTATTTTTAATTATAACCTTAATTCCCATTTGATTCAAATTGTTTTGATTTTAAATAGAGCTTATCCGTAATTTACTGATACTCTCTTTGGCACGTTAAACTAATATTTTTTGCTCATTTTTAAAGATAAATTGAGTTGGACTAACATTCTTTTAATAAGTTGTGGTAAAATACTGAGAAATTGAGTCATTTTATTACTTTTAATATTTATTTTATTTTAATAGATTCTCCTTTTTCTCTCTCATGTTATCTTACCAGTTTAGGTTATTATTGATTTGCAAATTTGTTTAAAAGTATCCTCAGGAGGGTCTTACTAGGTCTATATTATTAATATCTTTTAACTTTCAAAAAGCAAAAACTTTCCATTTTTTAAGGTCACAAAAATAATAATGAATATTCAAAATAATCAATAATTCCATTGAAAATTGTATAAGAGTTAATTATTAGCTAACTTTGATTAGTATAGACAATACCTTAGAAAGAGGAAAAATTTCTCCTTAATTATATATATATATATATATATATATATATATATATTTATTTATTTAAAAGTTGGAATGTCGAGGGCCTGGACCACCATGAAATGTTTGCGCTAGCATGAACATAACGTACTTTAATTTTGCTTTAAGTTAACTCAAACATGAAATTTCATTTATTCGATATTATCTAATGTTCTTTATCTTATTGTAATATAAATATATAATTTAAAATAATTAATTTTCTTATTAAAAATACCTTTCTGATTAACACACTCGTAACTATACGATAAATATTTAATGACACAACGGAATGTCATTTCATCCTATTTAGGATCCCCATCTAATCAAATATGTTATGACTAAGACGCATGACCTTATCTATGTAAAAATTATAGGCGATGTTATTTTTAATAAAATTTAAAATTTATGAGTTTTAAATTTAAAGTTGAGTTTAAAAATAATAATTTTTAACACATTAAAGATATCATTTTTAATAAAACTATATCATTATTAATTAAACTTTAAAATTTAAGAATAACATTTTCTGTAAGTTATATACGTTTTAACTATGTGGCCCAAGGTTTAGATGACTAAAATTGCAAAGGTACCGATGCAGCAGACAACTGTGTTGAAGAATCTTAGACGCTGCCAACAGCACGGTTCGACATTATCCAAACAAGAAATGGGTGAAACATGAGCGAGTTTACTTACAGAATGTTTGGTTATATATATTTATTTTAATGTGTGTTCGTCTCAACATAACAAGAAGTAATGTTGAAAGAACGAAAGCATGTTTCTCGGTGAATAACTTTGGACTAGACATGTGCATAGTCCTATCCTATTCAAGGATTTTCACATTTTCTCCTCTTCTTCCTACAATATTAAGTAAAAGTAACCAAATAACACAATTTCACTTGAGGGTGAAAACTGAAAATAACCTCATGAGACGTGGTCAACAAGTTTACCCTGTCCATGCACACGTCTCGAATATTTTCAAAATGTCACAAAACACTTCTTGAAAACAACTTGCTTTTTAGCTCCAAACCCTGCCAATTTAAGGCTTTTAGATTTAAGAATCTAAAAATAATAAATTTCCATTCATTAAAAATGTAGCATTCTTTATTGGGTAAAATGTTAGTGAAAATAACATTACACAAACTAATTCATATTGGCGAACAACTTAGTGAAAAAAGGCGTATCATTTTGGCATAAATAAAGGCAAAATTTCCATCTCCTCCACACCGCAACCTATCTCAATCCATGCCTCGCACAGATTCTTCCACCTCCTAACTCAAAACTTGCCAAACCCTTCACCACACAAAGAAAACGGAGAAGCGTGAAAACTTGATCATTTCCCCCACTAGAAACAACACGGTATGGTTAATACAAGAATAATATTTGAGGACAGAGAGCAAAGACAAAGTTTGTAGTTATTAAGTACAAAGAGAGATCGAGAGAAAGATCACATGATTGAAAAGACAAACATGACGCCAATAATCAGCAAAATGTACTGTTCATCGTCTCAAACGGTGCTTGTGGTGAGGAGGAGGCCCAACGTGGTGAATGGAGGGGGTTTTGTAGTGATGGATTGTAGTGCCCAAAGGGTTGTGTTCAGGGTTGATGGGTGTGGGGTTCGTGGCACAAAGGGAGAGTTGATTCTAAGAGAAGAAGATGGAGACGCTATAATTCTCATGCGTCGAAAGGTACATTAATTAATATGTAGACATACATCAATTTTGTGAGTAGTTTTTAGTACATACTCGTGTTTTTAACTGTAACAGTTTCAATTGTGCAGGGAGGCATGGTTGAGGCCCTTAGCTTTTACAAGAAGTGGAAAGGTTACAGTTTAGACTTCGAAGGATCAAAGAAACTGGTTTTCAGCTTGAAAGAACCCAATTCTTGTTTGGTTAAGAACAATGCAATTAGAATATCCACTAAACCGAGGACCAGTCGTAACAGAGGTTGGGACTTTAAGATCAGCGGCTATTTCCCGGATAAGTGTTGTAGCATTGTTGACTCCGGAGGCAATGAGGTAGCCCAGGTACATCATTGATAAACATGGTTTGAATAAACTTCTTAATCAATTAAATTCGATTTATTTGAATTAATTCATGGATGTCAGTTAAAAAAAACAATTTAGCTTCTGAAAAAATTAATGTGCATAAATTAAATTTTAATCTATATGAGAAGTGCGATTCATTTAATTTCTTTATCTTTCTACTATAAGTGCTTAATTATGTCAATCAATTAAATTATATCTATTTGTTTCTTAAATGTGTTTGTTGATGGTCTATTAGGTTGTGATGAAGAAGGAAGTGGAGGTGTTGATGGAAAGCAAGGATTTGTACCATGTGGTGGTGAAACCGGGGATGGATCAAGCTTTGGTTTTTGGAGTCATTGCTATTCTTGACTACATTTATGGCGAATCTACCAACTGCTAAATCAGAAACTCATCAGAGAATGCTCTGAATTTTGTCATTTTTTGGGTTGTATGTAGGATTGATTACTTTCACCTATCACTCAGAGGTGCATACAAGAATTCTTATCAACTGATATGGAATCGAGACTGAATTTGAGTATGTGTTAAGTTATTGGTGAAGAATGACCGCTGTTAGTTGACAGTGTGGACTAAAGTACTTCTAAAGTGAATAAATTAAGCACGGATTTGACAAAGTTGGTTTGAAGTTAGAACATTTCTGAAGGCTCTATTCTACATGCGTGTAGTGTGTTGTTGTATTATTATTTCCGTGTCGAATGAAATATTCTATTTAATTTATGTTTTAATCAGAGGTTCATTGCGTAAATTAATAATATGTTCTATCTCACTCAAGAGTAACTAAATAAAGAGATTCTACGCATGAAGTTATAATCTTCATAAATAGGCCTTTTGCAAATAAAGAAAACTTGAGATCCGTTATTTTGTTTCCTTCTAAGTCCAGCCACAATCTGTTTCTTCATACGGTGTTTTCATCAGTTGTTGGAACAAAGATATAGTTTCTTAATTACAATTGGTTTTTTTTAATGAACTAATATCCTCTCACCAAGGTTTCAAAAATAAGAGAAACGAATAAATAAATATGCACATAAAAATTTTAGAACGTGTAATGAAATTTTTCTCGATTTCTTTTTAGTTTATGAAATACTGTATATTCTTCTTAATAATATAAACGACTCATAATTTTTTTTATTGTAATTATATGAATTTGAAAATGTTAAAATAATGTTACAAAAAAGTGAAAAATATCAGATAAAACTTTGCTAAATCTCAAAGACATGAACGGAATTTGCCTATAAACAAACATCACTGACGTAGCACTTTCTGTTAACTTGAAATCTCCACCGTGAAACAGATATCTTACATGTTGTCATAACTGAAAAATTGACGGAATGACCTGCAGGGTTCAAGGATGCTAAAAGCGTATAGCATAGAAGAATCCACAAACATTGTAAAGGTTAAAGCTAGTTTATTTTTTTACTTAAGCTTATTTTGAATAATACAATTTAAAAATTAATTTAATATATAAATATCTTTTTTATTAAACTATTTATAAGAAATAGCTTTTGGATATGCAATGCAAAAATGTATTTAAGATCAATCAGATTTGACTTGATTTTAATTTAAATATATTCTGAACTAATTTTTTATTAATTTTGTCAACCTATCTATTTTAAATAAAAGTAATAAAAATCAATTTAATTAATCAGACATACTTTAACAAAAAATTTAAAATATGATAGCTGATTTACCTAAAATATAAATCAATTACATTGTCAAAGATCTTTTCGACAGACTAAGGAAAGAAACAAACAAAAGCAAAGAAAAAAAAAACATTTTTAATGGAAAGCCATCTATTACTTGTAAAAATCAGGTTCCCATTCTCACCACATTTTTATAATATTTTTTGGATGGTTGGGGAAAGGGGCTTTGCTTCATGTTGGAGTTACTGATTTACAAGCATGAAGAATGGTTATATGTAGCTTCTAAAGTTCACATTTGTTGTTGTTTTATTATTTTTAAATATGCATACATATACAAACTAATGAAGCTAACTGCTTTTCAGTGACTGAATGCAGATCATTTATGTACAGAATCTTCTTGTAGATTCTGGCACCAATGAGATTGGTGGCTTGAGATGGGAAAATTTTTTTCCAGAAGGAGTTGGGTAAATCTAGGTATGACAAATGTCCGAATTTTAGCGTATGGTTTACAAAATACAAATCAAAATTTAGTTTAGTACTGTGTAATGTCTTCAGGATCTCCCAAATGAGTCTTGTTCATTGTTCTTATGAGGTTTTATTCCCAGTGGCTGCTTTATATTAGGTGATTTGAGTCCATCACATATTTTAGCAGAGTAAGAGGATTTGACAATGTATATTGAAGGTATGCATATTCATTTATTTAGCTTTCTTATGCTGCACCTTTCTTCGTGAGAGTATTTACACAAATGTAGTTGATCAACTTATTGAAGTCTAAAACAAGATAAAATTCACAGGAGAAAGAAAGTTTAGTTGGGCCCTTACCTCCCACATTTCAGTGGAAAACTTTCAAGAGGATATTTCAATCATCAAGTCTCAGGCATGTATCTTCTGATCACTGTATTCAAGTTAAATAATGTGGGTGTGTAACCTTCCAATATGTTATTAGACGTTTTTTTCACTTATATGAGTAATGTTAGTATTCTGTGTGTGGAGATGCTACTAGATATTCTGATGATCAAGGAGGAAGTATCCTAACAGAGGATCTGTATTGGAGTCAGAAGGAAATTTTGCACTACCAACAATTTGAGATTTCTTCAGATGCTCCTATTGTCAGGGAGGAATTGTTTTTGGTCCAGTTCTATTATGCTATGAATTTTCTGGAAGTTATTTGTGTGATTGTGGTATAGTGAATGTTTACATACCAACAAATGGAGCAGGAATTGGTGGTGCTTTGGGTGGAGAAAAGGAAACTGGTGGTGGTAATTGTGAATCAGGGAGTGACTACTGGAAGCAATACATGAAACACTGAATGGTCTGTGTTGCATCATTTGTACGTTAACGACATGACGATTGTTGTCCTTGATAGTACCATCAATCATGGAAGTGAACTACCATTGGCCCAGGGAATAAACTTTGGCTAGGAAGCAACCATCTTAGTACAGGAATATGCTCAACTGCAATTTTCAACAAGAGGAGAGTACTGTACCAAAATTAAGTCTGGTTGACACGTGGGCTCAAAATGTAGTAGTATTAACAAGAAATGCAGTCAGGATGGCCCCTCTACTTGCATTTCCAATGTACAAGATACATTAAACAATATCCAATAAATTGGTGCATAAACTTTATCTCCCATTCATAAAATTTGTATTAAAAAATCCCTATCAAATAGGTTAATTTCTTATTGAAGATGCTGGAAATGGTAGTTCAAACACACTAAATTAGATAGGTTGGGCAAAAAAGCTAATGTTTTGTTAACAAGTTAGAATTAGAGGGGAGGAGGAGGACAAGACAAGACTTTTAAATAATCTTTTCAGTTTAGGAGTTTTTAAGAAGAAAGGGTTTTGGAGATTTTCGTATGTTTTCCAAAATCTTTTGTAATTTTTTTAGTTCTACCCATCCCCCTCTCCTCTATGACCCCTTTGTATTTCCTTTTTTTTTTTTTTCTCTCTTTCTATATCAAACAAAGCCTAAAACAACCCTTTTCTGTACAAGTGAGCAGAGCTTAGATTTACTACGATCTACATTGAAAACTTTCCGTTCAATTGGACATAATATGCTTTTTAGACAAATTATGATTCTTTTGAAGTTTCTTTTCACTGGCTACCAGAAAAGGGTTATTGAAAAAAGAAAAAGGTGCATTGACGGGATGATCCAGCACTATTCTTGAGCTGAAAATTTGGCTTTGGTGCTGATTTAACAATGAAATCGAAGGTACTGAAAAGTCAAACTATTCATCATGCTGCTTAGATTCTGTATGTTATGTGAGAATCACAATACGTACGTAGCAGCTCTTGCTCCTTGTGTCTCGTGTCATGCACCTTGTCATATAGAATTAATATAACGAGAATTATTTTATGCTAAACAAGTTGATGGAGGGAGAAACTAGTGTGATATGGCATATATGCTGATGTTGCAACCTAAAGAAATAGCATGCTAAAAGCCTTAAACATCCATTATAAGGGGAAACCACAAAGTAAGCAATCTAAAGCAGTTATGAAGTTCTTTGGCTTGCACCTTGCAGTAATGATGACCCTTTATATGTTTATTGATTCTTGTGGTCAATGTAGGGACAAAGAAATCACGTAAAAGAAAATCCATGATGATTGGCACGTTTAATTCCTCTTTAGTAGCTAAGGTACTAGTAGAAAAATGGGGACAGAAATCGGCAATGCTCTATAAAAAGCTCAGCCTTATTGGATTAAATTGGCTATTTTTCATTGAGGGTGGACTTGCACGAGGAAAGAACGCAGATTGATTTTATGAGAGCACTGTGACAGGGGTTAGGTAAACTACCTTTTAAACAAAGTGCATAATGGAAATTATTTCGGTGACCCATGAAATGATGGGTTCCATTGAGTAAAACAGTAGTTTGATGATTGAGAAATGAAGCTAATTTATGAAGCAATAGCACTATAGGAGTGAGGAAAAGCATTTTTTTATCTTGTTTTTCTTGAAGGTTACTATTACATGTTCAAACTCTGTGCAAATATGTGGCAAAGAATGGAATTGAACCATGGGAAACTCATTTCAGTGCTTCTTTGCTTCTAACATTCTCTTAGCATCAAATTACTCAATAATAAGACACCACAACACGTGGCCTTGTAAGTTATTGACCCTTTTATTTTTTTAATGAAGTATATGTAGTAAAATAGTAGATGATTTTGATAATATACTCTAACAGAAACCCGTAAACACAAGTTTGAAAATCTAGATGTAGCAAAGCTGGTTGGATGCAACGTAGAGTGAATGAGCTCTTTTTATTTTTAATTTTTATGTTCGAGTGAATGAACTCAAGTCTTCAACAAAAACACGCAAACTAAAATAAAATGACATATAATATAATTAAATAATGATCTGATTTGTTGGGTGAGTAAATTGTCCCCACAATCTCTCTTTGTCGGTTTCGATGTATATTATGTACAATTTGCATAAAACTCCTGGAGTAGATGCATCCCGAAGGTTCAGATCAGGCATACCCATTTTCTCTTCTTAATTATGTCACTCCATATTCATGTTGACAAAACGTGAATTGAGAAGAGAACACTGTTACTAAAGGTTTTAAGTGAATAAAACTTTATAATAAAAGTTATAAATGGTAAAAGTTATATCCTAATGGTCCTGTATTGCAAGATGCAATTGAGGGATGAAAAAGCATACATGACAAGGCCTTAATTTAGGAGCATTAGAAAAAGTACAAAAAGTAAAAACAAGCTATTGCAGCTTCACTTCAGTCCAAGTTCAAAACTTTGGCTAAGCATACTAACTGAGCATGGAAATACTATACTTTTCCAACAAAAGCAATGCCCCTTTCACTTACAGGGAAATTTCTCTGCACCTTCGTCTTGTGTCTATATCTTGCAAGCAAATTGCAAAATGCAAATCCCTCGATTAATCATCTTTCCTTAATTCCTCTTTTCTTTTTTAAATCAAGAAAATCATCACTGTTAAATGGGCATGCTAAAAATTCACACAAACAGCTAAGCACACCTGGAATTATTAGTTTGGAAAAAGATTTGAGATTCTCATATTTTTTACACATACAGCTATAGCCAATGAACGCAAAATTGTTTCTTTTAAGGAGTGCTTGAGCCTTGAGCCAACCATCATAACCGCAAGTTTGCGCTGTCTTTTTGTTCTGATTCAAATTCAACTGTTAGAAGAGCTTTTAGCTTTATTTCCTTAACAACCCCAAACCAAAATGAATGTATATAAAATAATAAAAAAATATATATAACAGCGAATGGAAAAACTGAGCCAGAAAGAAGAAAAAAAAAATTAAAAATCTGCCAGAATATTCATCTTTCATCATCTTTCCAAGAAGATACTGAAACCAGAAATCAGAAGAACTAAATCTTAGAATTTGTTAATTAGTCTCTATATACATTGAAGATTATAGCCAAAAGAAAAAAAGAAAGAAAGAAGAGGAACTAGTAGTGAAGTGAGTCATCATAAAATTTCTAACACTGTGAGCACATGGAAAAATCCATCAATCAATCTGAAGAGAAAGGGTCAATGTTAGAGACCCTTTGCTATAGTTTTCTAACGCCTCTCACAGTCACAGAAAAACAGAGTTTCTTCTACTTTCTATGCTTCATGCTTTACCTGTAACTGCAAGAGTCTAAACCGAACTGAATTAACCAGAGATGGAGGAGAAGCAACTCTCGGATCGAAGCAAGGGTGTGGCACGAACCCCATCAACAACAGATGGCAAAGCTTCACTTGAGTTCGATCGGAGAGGCCTCGGAGAATCCAAGCTCCGGCGAAGAATCCGACCCATGGCGAAGATGGGGTGCTCTGTTTTACTCAGAACAGGGGATGATGATCTGAACTCTCTGCAGAAACTGATGTGACGGTTGAGCGCTTCTTCCGTGGAGATGAGCGTATCTGATCTCACCACCTCGTCCTTCACAGCCTCCACACACAACCCACAGAGCCACCGACCCTGGTATCTCTGACGCACCCTTGAGATGTATGCAGGGGTGCATTCCTCTGTGAACCCGCATGAATCGCATTTCACACACTCAACCTCCACCTGAGGAACGGTTTTCACAGTGGGACTCTGAGACTCTGACCCTGAAATTGCCATGGCTTGGAACTTGGTACTCGGAAGATGAATTGTATTGTATTGTATCTCTCAAGTGTTTGAGGGTAATAATAATATAGGGAGTCAACAGAGATTTATGTTGTCCTATGTTAATAAACTAATGTTAGAAAAATGTGTCACGTAATATAAATAAACATGGTTTCAGGGTCCTTCAAATGGATTAGACTTAGACATGAGTCGCTCATGAGCTTTTAACTTCTCATTTTTTGTGTTTATTGACACGTGTCATCTGAGTGCATGTGGCAGCATGGAAAATAACGTGATTGGTTGGTGATCAATGTCATTTTGTTTGATTTGGGCGTGTTTATCTGCGTTTTCGACCATACAAGTTTATCATGTTAATGCAATAAACGGCTATGTAGAAGAAGTAAATAATACAATCAAATGGGATCGTTGCTTGGTTGTGTGCCATCTCGCTTCTCGGTGCCTCCCACATATTTGGTAATTGTCGATGCTCATCTAAAACTATAGTGTTAATTAGGTATATTTCACTTTTTTGTACGTGGAATGAGTTTTGGTGTCTATGATACGAAGCGTTTTGACTATAATTCTGATTGAAATTCATTTCAATTTGTCGTCAATTGCAATCGAGCATCATTTTTAAGTTACTTGTACGTATATATTATGTATACTCTCGAAAGAAAGAAAAGGAAATTCCTTGATCGTATTCTTTGTTATTTGCTAACTTGTAGGCATTGATTATCAATTATTTTGACATGTGAAAAGCAGCTTCTGCTCTTAATGTGTTTTATGTCTCTTTAAGACTGATGTAGTTGTGCAATCAAGCATTATACACATACCTACATATTGTAAGTAGGCTTAAGTCTTGACGTGTCATACAAAAAATTAGGGTGATTGAATGTTCAAACTGCACTTGATAAGTTGTAGTAGTTATTTTTCAACTGTACCCACTATTCTATTCCGGTATATCCGCATGCTTTTATGAGTGTCATATTTGTTCAATTAATATAAGCAAGCCATCAAATGATTAGAGAGACACATTTTAAATTACGTGTGTTTTGGCTAAAACCAGGGATTTCCCATGTGTTGAACAGTTGATTAGTAGATTACGTGATAGGAAAAACATGGACCGGTTCATGAATAAGGAACGTAGCTTACATAAACTTTCCTTGAGGCAGAAACTCCATTATGTGGCAAAGGACCCACCCAACTATGTGAGAATGGACTCCAACCTAAATGATTGCTAAAACTCTCCAAAATAATGTTATGTGACAGCATGCTCAAGGATGATTCTGGAAGTTTTATTTGCTCCCACATTTCAACTCTTCTGCTTCTCACCCATTAATCCAATTCTAACGGAGATGCCATTGCCACCTCGACTTTTATCTTTATCTTACCAAAAAGCAAAAACAACCACTTTTAGGGGAAGCGTTCATGCATGTAACAACGTCTCCATGTTCGCAAGGAAGCGCTACGACAAGATAAGGCGTTCTCATTGTGTGTGGTTCTGAGAAGTTGACATAAAACTCTCACACAGACAGAAGTGAACCATATCTTTAGTACATGATTCATTAGACATTTGTAACAAATAACACAGTAGCCATGTCTATAGGACACCACCTGTTACAAAAGCTTAATGCTCTAAGTTTAACGTGAAGTGTACCACGAGATTGAAGATCATAATTCTAAAGTGCATAGTTTAATCAGTGTTTGCTCACGATCATATTACACTGGCTCTGCCAAATAATTTATGAGTAGAGTTGGTTCATGTTTTGACAGTTTTGTTAACTTCTTTTCCATCAAGTTTCTACCGAAGGGCAGGTTTACCTAGTTTAGTTCATCTTAAATGAGAGAATACGTTAAAAATGACTTAAACAAGTTGGTAGATGTGGGCTTTGAAGCACGGGACAGAGATGGCTCCTATGTGGCTATCTCATCCATTGTAAGAAAATGACAATAATATGTATTGCAATCATAAAAATTCAGCCATGTGCAAGTTTTACCAGTTCTTCTAGAGCGACAAAAGACACAAGTGGGTATCGTGATATGGAGGTGCGGCTGCTTCTTCACTGGATCTGAAGACCTGGGACTTGCATCCACTAACAAGAGTAAAGGCTGTATTCTATAAGGGAAGGAATCTTTTCCTATTGGGACCAGTGACTACAAGTGATGCATCATAGAGTGGTGCTTTTGTAGATGCATGCATAAATATTACTTTCAAGACTTTGTTTTCTTGTATACCGCGTTGGAGACAAAATATTGAAGTAGTTTGTCTGAAATGATTCATGAGCAACCTTTCTTCATTAGTCTCTTTCAACATGGTATTTTAGGAAGAGTCAAAATCTGGACTCGGTGATTGCCTTGCCAATAGACAAAAAATTGAAGGGCAAGCGACCTCTGGTCCATGACGTTGGCCCCATGACTGCAACACTCATCATATCCAAAAAGCCAAAGGACTTTGGCAATCAGTTTAAAGGACAAATAAGGTGTTATTTTCTTAGTAAAGTATAGTGTATATATTGTTAAGGTTTTACTTGAATTCTCTTGTTTCATATGTATCCACTAGCTGTTAATCTTTCAAATGGTTGTGCCGGGTTTAGGGATGATGTGATAGAAGCATTCAATGGATGTTTAACTCTGTTTTTAGCACCAAATGTGGTCTCCACTACTTGCATTTTGATATGCTTGAGGCAAGACCTCATGGGCACGTGCTCAAGTACCTCCCATTTCAATTGTGATATCCACTACCCTTGAAGATGCATGCTTTCCTACCAACGGTGTTGCACTCTCTAAGGATGAAGATTATCTTGTGGTCTATGAAGTTTGGAAGTAACCACATTTCTTGATGAGATTCTCCTGTCCTCTCTTAACCAACCAAGACTCTTGCTGCCTGCCACAGCCTCCTTAAAAGCAGTGCTATTTTGAGTGCTATTCCATATTAGTACACATCCCATCAAACTTTCTGATTTTCTTGCTCCTGATGGGTCTTTCTGGGTCAGGTAACGTTAACATAGATTGTTATTTGTTAGCACATTTAATATTCAAGGATTATAGCTCAGCAAGCATGATATTGAATTGTGTTTCTTCAAACACCTGGTAGCTTCATTTCCAAGGTTAATTAAGCTGGTCAACACGATTAACAAAAAGGCAATGGTGATGATGGTGAATGTGGCTACTCATTGTGAAGATAATGAGAAGTCCTTACTTTGAAGTTTGAGAACCAACGTTACCTGGTAAGTCTCAATTTCAACTTACTGGAAAAATTAACCATTGCAGTGTGCATAAAACTAACAAGAACGAGATTCAAGGCAGAAATTACAACTAGTATCATTAAAATAAATACAAATTCAAAAGTATTTCAAATTCAAAGACACTAAAACAGATTCAGCTTTCACAATAAGAATATTTAATCACTTGCCATATGAAACTTCAGCTCCGAATTAAATTTAAACTAGAATTTTATTATAATTTTATTACTTTGACGGAATAAACATATTTTTTCAATAAAATTTATAAATTTTGGATGTTTAATATCAGATTGAAGGTAACGAGATTCAAATTTCAATTATTAATTGGTCCCTTTTATTTTATCCTAGTCAGTTCCGGAACTAGATCTCTGTCGTGGACTAAACAAGAACGAAGAAGTAAAAAGATTGTGGAGTACCTAGACTGACAACCTTAATATATTCAATTGGCACCATCACCTCAAACATGAATACTTTCTCATTGTAATTGTAACAAGAAAAGCAGTGATATTCCCCCTATCATACCTGCAAATTCCGTCTCTACCCTCAATTTGGTGTTAATCCTATTACCGTTCTGCATAAGTAAGAATGCTCATAACAAAATTAATAATAATAACAATTAAGTCTATTCCTATTACATGAGATCGACTACGTGAATAATATAATATCTATTGTTTTATAGCTAGTTCCAATTTTGAATATATTTTTAAAAAATGTTGTGTTAAACCTCGACACTTAACATAAAATTTGTCAAAATTTATACATGAACAAAAAACTTGACACAATAAGTAAATATTCAATTTAAAATTTCTAAAGTTTTTCACATTAAATTATATTATCATACTTACGCATGCTTCCTAATATTAATACAAAGTATGTTTGATCAGTTCATATTTTATTTAATTAATTATAATTTTATCTAATTAAAAAAGGTGTTCGATGAACTAACTTGTTTTATTAGCTTGTAACATTTTTCAAAATTTTACTTAAAATAATAATAATTTATTTTTTTACTTTCAATTTTTAGTAAAACTCTGTATTTATCCCTTCTTTTATTACTGCATTCTTTATTTTAATTAATTTTTTCCTTTAATATAATATTAATTATTTCAGTTTTTTAAAAAATTGTTTGATCTTTAAACAAAAATCAAAATTTTGAAAAAAATATTACAAGTTCAAAATTTTATACAAAACAAAATTATAATTATCTAAAAATACATTTTTACCCTAAATTTAAAAACATAAAAAAATCGACACATGTTTTTAATATCATTTTACATTTAATGATTAATTTTATCAATTACTTAGAATTGAATAGCTTTCAAACTAATAATTTTTAGTTGAAAAATAGTCTTTTAGCTTTCAATTAGTTTTTAATTAATTTGTTAATTATTTTAATCAGTCATAAGATAGGCTCTGCCGTGATTAAAAAAACTATATTGAATAGAGAATATTATTCTCTTTGATGAGATGATAAAAAAATATATACAAAGGGTGTATTCTTATGAAGATAAATTCATGATGTATAGAGGTAATAAAGATAACTTTGTTAATTATATCAATGTCTTTTGTAAATATGGAGCAAATAACTAAGGGGTATAAAAAAACAAAAAACAACTTAATTTGATCCTTTGCAGATTTACATGCAGCCAATATTATGCAAAAATCTCAACAATTAATTTGGTTATCACACTATAACTAAAAATGAAGCAAATATAATGTATGGATGATATTGTGGCTACAGAAAAAAAATTTCCGTTAGAGGTCTCAGGAAAGCAACACATGATTCAAAGTAATGGTGCAAAACAAAATTCAAATTCTTTTAAGTTAATTGAATGTATATTTCTAATATTTTAAAATATTTTATTTTATTTTATGATGCACACATACTTTATATTTTTAAATTTTTACAAATATTTATTTTCCCTTTACTTTATTCTTTAAATATTTGCTTAAATTTAAAAATACGAGCTAGTATAATATATCAAATACTTGTTACTTAAGATTCAATCTTATATCAATTTATGTAATCACGCATCACATGTTTAAATTTATTAGCATGGTCTCAGAAGGATAATTGTGTGTCTAAGTTAACTTATTTTGAAAAAAAAAAATCTATATATATATATATATATATATATATAAATATAATTAAAAATTAATCATTTTTTATTTTTAAAAATACCACCGAATACATCAATCACCTTGTATGATATTATTTCAATTTAAATATCAATGACTGAGTTTAAAAATACACGTAGATTAGATAAATTTGTTAAGAACTGTACTTTATTTGTACTCAAATAAATTAATCAATGAGAAGTCATTGTCAAGAAAAGAACTTACTATCAAATGAAAACAAATGTTAATCAATACCATTAAAATACTTTACATTGGTTAAACAATTAAAAATATTCTTTATAAAAAATATTATTAATATCTCTCTCAAAATTTTAAATGTTTTAGTTAATACTTTAAGGACACTGATTAATAAAATGTGAAAAAAAAAAACTTACAAATATTATATTTGCTCCAATTATTAACGATAAGTTATAAACTAGTTTCTGACCTCCAACTTGAGCACATTTTAGAGGCTTTTTTGCCCTTTTAGGGTTAATTTAAAAAAATTTTACGTAAATAAGGTTTCATGGAAACAAATTCCCAGTCTGGGGTTGCGAGCCACGTGGCAAGAGAATCGTCTCTCTTCTGGACGACACAGGTGCTGACATGTCGAAATATGAGAGTGTCGTCTCCAAATGGGACGACACTCACCAGATCGCGCCACGTGTCATGCGAGGAACTAGTGTAGTCTTATTTGAGACGATTTTAGTAGTGTTCACTGCAGACCCGATTTTACTGCGACCAATGGATAAAAATTTTGATACATTCTTTTATCCAAGTTAGAATCTGTATAAATATGACGATGGAGCTCGGGAAAAAAATTGCATTGGCTTGGGAGAGATAGGAAGTGTGTAGCAGGGATAGAAATCAGAATCATAGCTCAATCAGGTTAGTTTTTAAGCATTACAAATATATAATTTATTTTTAATGGTTATTATGAATTTTTACTTTGCATAATAATATTTAAAATATTTATTTAATGGCTATTAAGTGTTAAAGTTGTAATTTAATTTTTGTGTTATTTAAAAAATAAATATGTAAATATTTGTAATTAAAAATGAACTTATAAATATAATTTATTATATTATAAATTAATTTTGAAATGAGCTTGGCTTATTTTTAATGCAGGATGAATGAAATTGTTGTTATATTATATTCAAATGGTAGAATATACGAAGGAAATGAGGGTATAATTTTTGAAGGGGAGAAAAAGATGATTAAGATAGAACGTGGGATCACATTTGAGATGTTTAAAAGGAAGATCCAGACAAAACTGAAACTATCTAGTTGTCACGTAATTTCGAGATTAATTGCACGAATTTTAGTTGGAACAAATGGTCGATATCATACAGCTCTAGATATATGTGACGATGAAGATATAGATTGCATGATAAGTGCTTGTCAACAACAACATCATAGGAATGTAGTTGAGATATATGTGGATGTTGCGGTGGTGAAACATCTTCTGTTATGGCACGTCCGTTAGAAGTGAATTTATCACTCTCACATATTCATGGAAGTGATGATGATGATTATGCCACAAGAGAAGGTAATATGAATTTATTTAATTTAAATTTTTAAAATTGATGCTGCAATATTAATTAATAATATAAGTTTACAATGTACAATTTATATATATTTTTCTTTCCTCTTAATTTATCTATTTAATACAATCAAAATTTTTCTTGTTATTTAATAATTAAACACATATTATGGATTACTATAATTTATATTTAATACATTTTTAAACAACTAATTATAAAACAATAACAATTATATTATACAATTTTTCTTAGCACTATCTAAAATTTTAGCTAACAAAATACAGAAATTAGTTTTTAAAATTTTTTTAAAAAAAAAATAATTGTGCACCTGTGTTAGACTGAACACAATATATATTTTCTTCTTCAGCAACTCTACTGACCGCCACCGACCGTCACTCACTCACCCAGAAAATGCCCTGCACCATAATCTCAACGTAAAATACAACCAATCTCATATTTAAAAACTAAACTATATTTGATTTATTATTTCCTTTACCTTCTACTAATTTTTGCTTCCAATTTCTGAAAGCTTAGACCCAAAAACGTAGGCAATGCTATGATTTTTTTCCCAGGACCCTTTCTTCTGCAACTGAAACGAAACGCTAACGAAGAAGAAGGAGGAGGAGGAAGGAGCCGCGCCCAAACGGTCAAACTGCACCGCCACGTGGACCAATGACGATTGTGTCGTCTTTGACGCAGGCGACACTAAAGTCGCCTCTGGAGCAGCCGACACTGAAGATGGCTCTGTACCAGCCGATACTGAAGACGGCTCTGGAGTAGCCGACACTGAAGACGCCTATCCACCAGGCGACACTTCTGCGATTTACACACGTGTCTCCTTTTCTTCCCCATCCGTTGATTGTTTTTGAATCATTTTAACTTTTTTTTTTCATTTAATTAGTGTCGTCCAGAAGAGGGACGACTCTCTTGCCACGTAGATTTACCAGCCCCAGACCGGAAATTTGTTCTCATGAAACCATATTTAGATAATTTTTTTTTAAATTAACCCTAAAAGGGCAAAAAAGCCCATTTTAGAAGTCATCTAAGAATGTCACACATTATAATAACAATGCAGTTTTTGTGAATTGTGAATATATGCTAAAACAAAGTCCATACACATAAAGAAAACATTACCAAATTTAAGAACACAAATACAAATAAACTAGTACTACTAACAGATTAGATATTTAGTGAAGGACACGGAAGAAAACCATGTAAAAAGCACAATTGAATGCTAGAAAACGATTATTAAGAAATGTTGTGATACCCAAATCGATATTTGGACCACACTAACATAATAATAATTAGACCAAATCCGAGACTGAAAGAACAAAGAGTCCAAAGAATGGAATGAGTCATAAAATAATAATATTTTAATAAACAAATAAATCACGATTTATCGTTCGTGCCTGACCGGGATCCCCGCTATTCTCTATACTCCGTACGATTGATTTATTCAGATATTCGCATTTTCATCTCTTCACTCGAAATTCTCGTTCTCATATCTTCTCGGCATTGTTCATCAATTGGCATCTCATTTCTTCGTGGTTCAGCAAAGTTGCAATTTGAGAGAGATTCCTCATGTTCATCCGAAACAGGTAAAATTCTCATTTGCATGTCAATGAACCTGCCAGATCCGTCGCTAGTTTGTTTTCGTTTGTGATAGATGCTAGCTAGCTCTTGAACTTTGATTTAGAAATTTTTTATTAGGGTTCACGTGCATGTGTCGTAGTTGCTTGTGTTGTCGAACTCGGCATAAAACATTTTCCCCCTTTCTAGTGGTTTGATAAATCTCTACGTTTTTGACAAATGTGGAGTGATAGCAGGATATAGATCGCGGTGACGTATTTGGCTTTCACAATTGAGAGGGTCAATGCGGCATAATTGAAGAGGGAGAGAGCCATTTTTGCCTTTTGTGTGTTTATTTAAATTAGTTTCTTGTTGTATATGCCAGGGCTGAAGCAAAATCAATTGCACTGGGAGGATGTGTGTTGTTAACAGTTGTCAGGTTGTGAGGATGTGCTTTTATTGTTTGGTCTCTGCGTGTGGATCTGTTGGGTGAAAGTGAAGTTTTTGTTCTTTCTTGTTGAACATTGATTTTCTCATTTTTGTTTCCGTTGATTGAAGTCCACTGAGTGCTTGAGATTCAACTCATTTTGAAAAGTGATAGCTTGTCCCTCTTTTCTTCCCTTCTTTTTAATTTTGTATTTTAATGTTTATGCAGGATGAAGGCAGGTTTTAATGGAATAAAGGGTAAAGAAATTTCCCTTATTTCCATTGTTCTCATGTCTGCAACTATTATTTTATGGTCATGGGAAAAAACACCCGGTCTTACTGCCTTTCTTCCTCCTCAAACACCACTGCAGCTGTCTTCAGGTTTACTTCCATTTGAATAGTTGTTTTCGTTGAAAAATATTGATATGATATCTTGTCAATAACAAACAAACAACAGAATTTTATCTTACTAGATGAGATTGACTATAAAAATCACAAAACATCACTGAACTTGATTAAAAAATTTTGGTGTGAGATCTTGTCTGGCATGAATTTTGTACCCAAGATTTCAAAGTTCATACTGAATAATGCCCTTGCGTTGTTCTCAGCACTGTTTTATATATTTGCAGATAATTTAGTTAGTAATCCTTCAGTCCACATGCAAGCACCAGATCCACACTTGAGTGAAGATGGTTCATCATTGCTAAAGAAACAGACTACTAATGAGCCAGAAGAATTACATCTCAAGGGAGAATCTCAATCAGTTCCTGCACACAGCTCTTCTGGAAAGAGCAAAGGTGAAAGTAATACAAGAACAACTTCATATACAGAACGTAATATATTGCTTTCTTAAATCACTTATAGTTTTAAAGAGTTTACTTTGCCTCATGACATGGTACCATGCCCTCTGTCAAATGAGCATGTGTGAACTTTATATACGGTGACTTATTTATTTATCTTGTTGTAATGGTCAGAATATCATACCTCTGTCTAACATTGTGCTAAGCCAGTTTGATGGGGTTAAGTTAAAAATATTGTTAGATGTAGGCAACTTCCAAAATACATCTTCTGTTAGATGTTACCATCCTGTTAGCAATAAAAGCCTTACTACATGATCTCATGTTTCCTCTCTGTTAGTCTCATGTTATCTTCTTGGAGCTTAAATCTTGTTTTTCATTGTGAAGGTGTAGAAAGTCTTTCAAGTCCGTCAGATGATGAAGCAAAACACAAAAGAATCTTGGAAGGTGGGAAAAACCATGACATACAAACATTTTCCAGTCCAACGACATCTGAGGCTAAAAAAAATAAAGTTGAGCGGGAAAAAACTTTAAAACAAGAACATAAACCTTGGGAAGACTTTGTCATGAACTCTCCACAGAGAAACTCTTCAATTGGTGGAAAAGACAACAATGGGAATAGTGTTGTGGAAAGTAAAGGTACTGGTTTTTTGGCTAACCATCTATAAAACTCTACTGACAAGTTTTTCATTTGGATAAGTTGAAGGACAGTCAATACATGCTTTTTAACCCTGTTTTATAGAAATGGGCTTCCTTTTAAAGAATATCTGCAACTTATTTTTTAATAGTGAGTTTCTTAGTGAAGGCTATCTCCTAATTGTAACAAGAAACCTATTTTAATTATTTCTGAAGAAATCTTGAAACATTTTATAATTATCCTAAAGTTAGAATGCTTACCAGTTTGTTTCCTCATTTGTGAGGGTTGGCCTATTATCCTGGTAGCACTCAGTCACTACTTTGAGCAGGTGGAGTTATTAGTTAACAACATAAAATAGATTTCCGAAAACAAATTGTGGGAAATAAAAGTTCTCATATTAGACAACCTGGCTAAAACTTTTTAAATTATTGCACCTCTTTGCATTATTCATTCATAAAAAGTCAATAACATGTATTTGTAGGTAATGGTAGCTAATGGATGTTTTCTTTTTTACTTTTTCTCCAGTCTGTAACTATGCAAAAGGAAAATGGGTCCCAGACAACAACCGGCCTTTATATTCAGGATTTGGTTGCAAACAGTGGCTCTCAGGGATGTGGGCTTGCCGCTTGATGCAGCGTACTGATTTTGAATATGAAAACCTTCGATGGCAACCCAAGGATTGTCAGATGGAAGAATTTGAAGGTTCTAAATTCTTGAGAAGGTATTTCATTCTCCTGATTAATGTATGTGTGTATGTATTATGAACTTTTGTGTTGTTGTTTGAGTGTACGTTTTGACAATTTGTTACAAATATTGTGATTTCAATTCCTTTTCTGTATAGACTTATTCAAAATCTGATTGAGTTTGAGGCATATGATACTCTCCACAATTGACTTGATAGAGGGGGTGGGTCAGATTTGGTTGAGGCATGTGTTAGCAATTTCTGTTCACATATCACATGCTGATGCTTTTTGAGATGCATTTTTACTTTGGTGATTTCTTCTGATTTAGAGAACAAATTGTCTCCAACTTTCCCATCTACGTTTTCATTTTTTTTATTGGCCTAAGTTTTGGGGTTAAACAGCAAAAAAGTCAATATATGTGTGATTATGATAAGTTGATAGCAATCTTGGTGCATTCAGTATGCAAAACAAAACTATAGCAGGGTGGGTCAGTTGACTTGAAAGAGGGTGGATCAGCTTTGGTTGAGGTATGTGTTAGCATGTTAGTCATGTTTGTTAATTTAGTCTATTTCTGTTCTGATCACTTTACTGATGCTTTTGGAGATGCCTTTTTACTTTTATGGATTTCTTCTAATTTAGAGAACAAATTGTCCCCAGATTTCCCATCTACATTTTTTTTTATTGGCCTAATTTTTGGGGTTCAACAGGAAAGAAAGTCAATATATGTGCGATTATGATAAGTTGATAATGATCTTGGTGCATTCAGGATGCAAAACGCAACTATAGCAGGGTGGGTCGATTGACTTGAAAGAGGGTGGGTCAGCTTTGGTTGAGGCATGTGTTAGCATGTTAGTCATGTATTTTATTTTAGTCTATTTCTGTTCTGATCACATGATTGATGCTTGTTGAGATGCTGTTGGAATTGCCCCCAACTTTCCCATCTACATTTTTTTATTGGCGTAAGTTCTTGGGTTCACCAGAAAAAAAGTCAACAAATGTGTGATTATGATAATTTGATAATAAATCTTGGTGCATTCAGGATGCAAAACAAAACTCTAGCTTTTGTTGGGGACTCATTGGGCCGGCAGCAGTTTCAGTCTTTAATGTGCATGATCACTGGTGGTGTGGAGAATCTTGATGTGGAAGATGTGGGGAAGGAATATGGATTGGTTATAGCTGAGGGCTCTGCCCGTCCTAGTGGGTGGGCATACCGATTCTCAAGCACTAATACTACCATTCTGTACTACTGGTCGGCAAGCCTCTGTGATGTTGAACCTATTGATGTACACAACCCAGACACGGACTATGCAATGCACTTAGATCGCCCACCAGCATTTTTGCGCCAATATCTCCACAAATTTAATGTTGTGGTTCTCAACACAGGTCACCACTGGAATCGTGGAAAGCTCAATGCTAATCGATGGGTAATGCATGTTGGTGGTGTGCCAAATACTGATAGGAAGATAGCAGTGATTTGGGGTGCCAAGAATCTTACGATTCATAGTGTTGTTAGTTGGGTGAATTCACAGCTTCCAAAATATCCTGGTCTGAAGGTATTCTTTCGTACCATCTCTCCTAGACATTTTGTTGGTGGGGACTGGAACACTGGAGGCAGTTGCGACAACACTAAACCAATGTCAGTAGGAAAGGAAATATTGGAAGAGGAGTCCAGTGATCCAGTTGCTGCAAATGCGGTAAAGGGAACAAGGGTTAAGCTCTTGGACATAACAGCCCTTTCTCAGCTCAGGGATGAGGGTCATATATCACGGTTCAGCATTACAGCAAAGCCTGGTGTGCAGGATTGCTTACACTGGTGTTTGCCTGGTGTTCCTGATACATGGAATGAAATACTCTTTGCTCAGATCTAGTTTGCCCATTATGGTGCTCGGAGAGTATTTGGTTGGCCTTGAAAAGGTTAGAGCCATTCCTTTGGCTTGGAAACTGTCACTCAGATTCAAAACCATAGTTTTTCAGAGGATGCAGTCTTGGGGGTTGCAATATGTCCTAGGCGAGCTTGAACTTCAGAGCTGATCTGGTAAGATATTTGAAGTCTTCTGGTGCAGCGACTCGTAAAGTCGCATTTGCCTTTAACAAATTTTGTAGTCTTTTGTGGTATAACTTATTTGACATGTAAATTAATTATTCCTTTATATGGCCGGCCCATTGCGAGTCCTCAGCTGTGAAGAGGGTTGGTAGACAGAGTTTAAGAATAGGAGCATCTGCAGAGAGTTCATAATCAATTGCTGCAGATGTTGAAGTCAGTTCAGTAGAACAGGAAAATACCGGTGCTTTCTTCTGCTAAACAAAATTGGGCAGGGTTGAACAGAATAGGGTGTTCTTAGTCTTTGAATTTACTTTATACATCGTGTATTTTTAAACTTATATAGCATATACCGAATTACCGATACATTTCATGCCGAGTGTAATATAATATATATTCAATAGTTTATTCGGGATAATATTACTATTGGGGTCTGTGCGTGCAATGGTTATGTCGACTACTCTTTTATGTGCTCGTGGATCTACTGACACGTTCGACGATAAGTTGCGACCGAATTTAATAGCGTGATGTTAATTTGTCTGTTAATAATGCATATTTATTTATCTTCCTACTGATGTTTATAGGAGGAGTTTGTCTGTTATTACGGTGGCATTTGGAAGAGCATAGTTTATTAGAGTAATTTATAATTCTAATGACGTTTTTTCGGTTTATTTCAACACGGTGTATATGTATATTCAGCTTATGTTTTAAAAAATTACGTGAAGTTTATAGCATAAAATCTTTTGTAATAAGAGTTTATTAGATAAGAATTTAATTAAGTTGTTATCAAAATATACAATATAATTTATTTGAATAAGTTTTATTTTATTTCGAGATGTTATGGAAAAATTTGTAAGATAAAAGTCTTCAATCTTCATGTAAAAAAGAAAATTATTGAATAAATGTTTAATAAAGTTTATTTTTGAAATACACTTTGCCTTTGTTTCTTTTTATCTTTTCGGATAAACAAGATAAAATTTGTTCTTATTTATTTATGTAGAAGTTTTAAGGCTAATATTTGTCATACTTTGAGCAAATTTGTACTTAGTAAATATAAAATAGATTTTATATTCGTAATAGTAAAAATTTATTGAAAATATTTATTTCAGCTTTATATTTTAAAGTTAATAAATATTTTTAAAAATATTTTCATATCCTTAAAATTAATAAAATTGTTTTTTATCATATTTTTTTTCTTTGTTCCAATGAGGTTGAATTTAATAAAAGAAAACCAAAACTAGGGATTGAAATCTAAATGTCTCGAAGTTGATGAATGATCATACTAGAGTCACCGTCCCATGCAGTGTACCGTGTCTCATTAACGTCATTCCAACGGTCGAGTCTGGGGATGACCACAGCGCGGGGAGATTTATTAATGGAGCTTTTGATCAAATTTCTTATTACTTGTTAATTTTTTAACATTTTTTTATTATTTTAAGCAATATCGAAATATATTTTATAAAAAAATAAGAATTATTGTGATGAATAAAGTAAAGCAGCATAACTTGCCCATCACACGCAGACAGCGACGCGGAATGCGTCGTATTAAATGCAACAGTGCATGCCATTAATTCAGAATCCATTATTGTCAACTCTATATAACATGAAATTATATACAAATGTTAAATCAATTAAAAATAGTTAATCAATAATAATCCCTCGTAAATCTTTCTACCCAGGCCAGAAAGATATCCGAATCAGCTTCCACTTGCCGACACGGAAGATACACACGTGTCAAGTGATAAAGGGTCACACGCAGCTCGTAACGGAAACCAGACTCGAGAGGGCCCCACACTGCACCCTCTCTTCTTCCCTTTATTACATTCTGCTTCTTCCCCACTCATCTTTCCTTCTTCACATTCCCATCTTTTTCTTCTCTCTCTAATGGCTGAAGATTTCTCCAAAGCCGTTGACGACGGCCTCAAGCTCTCCAAGCGATTATACTTCGGCAAGGATAGGGCGGTGGCGCCGCCGAAGCCGCCCCCGTCTATGGCCAGGTCAACCACCGCGTTCCTTCCTTCGGCGCCGATGGTTTACGCGGTGATCTACGATCCAGGGATCGTGGACAACCCTGACATCCCGAGCTACCAGCCACACGTGTACGGAAGGTGCGACCCTCCGGCGCTGATTCCGCTTCAGATGAACGCGATTGAGATGGAAGCTGATTGTTATTTAGACACTGCGTTCGTCACAGTCTCCGGCTCTTGGAGACTCCATTGCGTTATGGGTTGCCGCTTCTGCGATTGCCGTATTGCTATTCCCATGGGTCACCAGGTACCTTTTCTTTTTCTTCTTCTTTTCTATTTAATTTATTTTACTATGTAAATTCTATTTTAATAATAAAACATCGAGGTTCTTTTTTATTGGTGTGTTTTGGAAGTGATGATGAAACTTGTTGTGTTTGAGTAGTATTTTTATGTGCTGTAGATTTTTGCGTTCTGATATCATTTGGCTAACAGGGTTCAATTCTAGGTGTTGAAGTTAGTGTTTCTAGAAAATCGTATTCTACTCAACTGGTAGTTATGGAAGATGACAAGGGCAACGAAAACGCCACCCCAGCTCATGACGGAGGCTTTCTCAAGCCTAATATATTTACTTTGACTATACCTCAGGTGTAAAGAAAGTTGAAGATTTATGGATCTGTGTCGTTTGTTTAGTTGTCTTCTTGTGATGCTGAAATTCGTTTTGACTGTGATTGTCACAGATTGATGGGGGTTCCAATTTATCAATTAAAGTTTGTTGGTCTCAGAAAATAGTGTACTCCAATGGTCAGTTCTCTTTGAATGTGCCGTTTACCTTTCCTGATTTTGTCAACCCTGCTGCGAAGAAAATACCAAAGAGAGAAAAGATAAAGATAAATGTGGGTGCTGTTGCTGGAAGTGAGATTCTGTGTAAGACTGTTAGCCACCCAATGAAGGTTTGTATTTGCTTGGTTCGTTTTTTTTGTGGGATCACTGAATTTTACGTTATGATAATATAACCAATTGACCATTTTTTTTTTCTTGACGGGTTCAGGAAGTGAGGCGTCATGCTGGGAGCATGGGCTTCTCATATGATTCTGAAGTTCTCTCTTGGTCAAAAGTTGATTTTAGCTTTTCGTATGCTGTAAGACTCGTGACAATTTGGTTTTCTATTTTTATTCCTAGTTTGAGAAGTCAGAAGGTTATCTTATCGGCTCGCTATATATGTTTAGATTTCCTCAAGTCATATAAATGGTGGTGTTCTTTTGGAATCTGCACCTGTGCATGATTTTGATCAAAGAGAGATGTTCTGCATGTACCTTTCTCCTGGAGATATTCAGAGTGAAAAGGTTTGTAATATCTGTTAAATTTGTAGGTGTACATGCCATGTTTAATGTATATTTTTCTTTATATTGTCTTTTCATTCTCACTTCTGGTACTACTTAATTTGCAGGTATTCAAAAAGGACATAATATTCATTATTGATATCAGTGGAAGCATGCGGGGAAAGCTAATTGATGACACAAAGAATGCACTATTGGCCGCTCTCTCTAAGCTTAATTCTGATGATTCATTTACAATAATAGCTTTTAATGGAGAGAGCTATATATTTTCAAAATCAATGGAATTGGCTTCCGGGGATGCTGTTGAAAGGGCCACGGAGTGGATTACCAATAATTTTGTTGCCGGTGGTGGTACAAATATTTCACATCCATTAACCACGGTATATATATATATATATATAATACAACACTATTTTTTCATAAAGATTATTGAGCAGTGGTTAATACTGAACCAAAGTGTAATATAATGATCATAAAATGAATCTATGCTCAACCTGACACATGGAGAATCCATTCCACCTCTAATTCTGTTTCATCATTATGTTTTCTGTGACTTGCTTTTGATGTATTGTTATCACTGTAATTGTTTTCTGCCCAGCATTGGGTAGAATGCATTTTTTATAATTTTTGCTTTTCTTTTCAGGCAATAGAGATGCTATCCAATGCGCAAAGTTCAGTTCCAATAATTTTCCTAGTTACAGATGGAACTGTTGAAGATGAGAGACAAATTTGTGCTATGGTAAAGAATCATATGATCAATCAAGAGTCAATATGTCCCCGAATTTACACTTTTGGCATAGGTATGGCTCCTAGTATTTGAGCCTTGATCAGAACTTGCCACTTGAGCCATTAATTTTAAATTGTGTCATTCCTTTTTTTTAATAAAACCTTTTTAAGACATTGCTCTTGGTTGTTCTAATACATCGTGAATGATGTTTATAATTCTTCATTTTATCACATACTCATGTTAAATGTAACACCTCATTCAACAACCCCAGGTCCATTCTGCAATCATTATTTCTTGCGGATGCTTGCTATGATTGGTAGGGGCCAATATGATGCTGCATTGGATGTAGGTAAGTTCTGAATTTAACTTTTTAAAAATAAATAGCATTGCCATTATTTTTCTTTATTTTTGTTACAGATTAAATGATTTTGCTGGGTCTTAAAGAATATCAAACCATATCAATAAATATGTACCTAATAAGCAATTAGATTACATGAGGTTGGTTCCATAGTTGTGTAATGTTGCTGATTAGCGATTGCAAGTCTGTTGGGTTATTAGTTATTATTTTGCCACCTTATATAGCAACTTACTTTTGGTATGTAAAACAAATGATCCTATCTGAATTTTGTGCTTTCTGTAACAACTCTACATAATTGAATATTGCATTCAAATAATTCGAGTGGTATCTCGTTATTAAGGGTTTGAGGTAATTTGTGAACAAGTTCTTTAACTTGATAGAATTGACCCTTCTAACTACTAATAGGTCCCAGAAGTTTTTTATTATTTCCAAATAGCGTCCTTAAACTATTTCCTATTTGCATGACTAATCCCTGTTTACTGGATTTCATAATTACGTTTTAACCTCAAGGTTTTAAGAATTCATGTGCCCTTGGCTGGAATACTAGGGGATTATTTCCAAATAGTGTCCTTAAACTATTTCATATTTGCATGACTAATCTTTGCTTACTGGCTTTCATAAATAAATTTAAGGGTTCAAATAACCTTGGTTGGCATATAATGGGATTGTTGAGATTAAACAAACTAGGTTCAATTGGTTGGCTAGAGAAGGATATTACACTTTCTGCATTTACAAGTAATTTGATAGCTTCCCTTCTTTTTGAATTGCCAGATTTGATTGAGCCTCGAATGCTGACATTGTTTGACAAAGCTTCATCTCTCATTTTTGTTAATATCAAAATGGACATGGATGATCTTGATGAGCTTGAGGTAAAATTTTACTAGTACTTGGATAAACTGAATTGAAAAAATAACTTTTTGGCTACATGTCTCATTCTTTCCTTTCCCATGGTCATTACAAAACACATGCCATTTACCATTAAATAACTGTCTTTGATTTGAAGATTTTGATTCTTTTCCTTCAGTTAATCTGCCATAGCCCTGTCTCTCAAACTGCATGACTGTATTGTTTTAATTCATCACTTATTTTCTGTTATAATAGAACCTGAATGTCCTAGCAATTCTGACAATTTATTTTCTGTTACACATACACTATTATATGTTCAAATTTGTCCAACTTTCCTAGAACTTGTGGCTATTTCTTATGGAATCATCTGCAATATTTGTGATAGGTATACCCTTCTCATATTCCAGATCTTTCATCAGAGGCTCCATTGATTTTGTCTGGAAGATACAAGGGAAACTTTCCTGAAACTCTTAAAGTCAAAGGTATATTGGCTGATTTCAGTAATTGTGTAATAGATATGAAGATACAGAAGGCCAAGGACATACCTGTACAAAGGGTAAAGTACTCCACTATTTAGCATACTACTTACAAGTCAAGATTTTTTGTTTCCGAAATTATATCTACAATTTCTGAGAGGAGATTCTCAGTTTTGTTCATGGGTGCTAAAGAGCTATTTGGTGTTCATGTGAATCCTCTTTGTTTAAACTTTGAAAAATATGTCTTTTCATAAAGCAAGTTTTGCCATAATTATAAGATCCATTGAATTGGGTACATAAAGAATCATGGTTTATTGGTCTTCTTTATTTGGTATGCCCATGATTCATAAGTACATATTTGTTTCATCTTATTCTTGCAGCCATGTCCTCGCATCTTTTGATTAGATGTTCACATTAATTATTATTATTCATTATGTTGCTCCATTTTCTCTTTTAACAGGTTTCTGCAAAAGATCAAATAGAGCATCTAACTGCTCAAGCATGGCTTTCAGAAAATAAACAACTAGAACAGAAGGTTTGTTAATAATCTCCGTGCTATCATTCCACTCAAAGTATACATGGGTTTTTCAGTTGTTTCAGTTTGTTAATATATTTCTTATGGCTGATCATTTAATTGACAGGTTGCGAAGATGAGCCTGCAGACTGGCTTTATCTCTGAGTATACACGGATGATAATACTTGAGGATGATCACCTAAAGAAAGTCAAGGAATCAGCCGGAACAAAAGAAGTATGTATCAGAAATTGAGGCTTTTGTCGAATAAATTATGTTTTCATTATTAAATTCTGTAAAACAACTACAAATTCCATGGATATTTAGATATATGGTGATAGATATAAGAACTTTTATATATCTAAGAAGAGCTACGCTGTCTGTTTTATTAATTGAATGCTCACACAACACTGCATGTTTCTATTGCAGTTTGCTTATATTGTTATCAAACATGGATTAAACCTCACGTAAAAGCTGTTCATTCATTGCAAACAGGTGTCAAAAAAGAGCCATTCTCAGTATGAGGCAAACGTCCAAGGCCAGAGAATGACTTTACTCCCTCACTTAGGCATTGGCTTTGGCAACTTGACAGCAACTGCTGAAAATACTCCACCGGGAGCTGAAACGAAATTGCCTGAAGTGCCTGAAATCTTTAAGGCGGCCACAAATTGTTGTGAGACCTTGTGTAGTTACTGCTGTTGCATGTGTTGCATCCAATGTTGTACGCGGATAAACAACCAATGTGCAACTGCATTGACACAACTTTGCATTGGTCTAGGATGCTTTGGCTGTCTAACATGTTGTTCAGAAATATGCTGTTCTGGAAACGAAGGCTGAAATCCCAATTTGTTGTATGATTGTTGTATTTTACTGCACATAGGAATTACTGTTTTTATATGTAGTTTTATTTTTTTGGAAATGTATACGAGTAAGGCATCTATTGTGTTACGGGGTGCTTTCTTTGCTTGTGTTCTGCTGTATAGCTTTCTATGATACATACAATGTTTAAAGTTGCAATAGAAAGTAAACCCCCTTGTACCAACAAAGAAGAAACTGAATGATACATACAAAGTTTTATCTGCCATCAAAGAAGCATTTTCCTCGTGGAATATTTAATTACCTCAGTGCGCTTTCTCTGCTTATTACGAGAATATTGTCCAAATGAATGTTGGCTCTCTTATATTTTAACACGCCACACGACTTTGTAACAATGCTGTTAGTCTGAAACATATTTTTGTATAGTCTAAAAATTGAAGTATTAAGTTTAATTTTTTTATACAAGTTATATTTGTGATTATAATATTTTCTTTTTAATTTTATTATAACGACATGAAAAGGTGAATTATGGAAGTGAAACAATATAATGATGTTTTGATTTTATATAACTATATTTTGTAGCCAAAAGATGTACTATGCTTATAATATCAATTTTTAAAAGTTTTTAATATAATATTAATTAAATTGACATTACATAATTTATTGTGTAATCTAATAAATCAAGTGTTATAATTTATTTAGAAAAAAATAATTTTCTTATTTAGTCTCGTAAACATTCTCCTAACATCAATTACTTTAAAAATATGTAATATCAAAAAACTTGTTTGAGATTAAAAAGATTTGTGTTGTATATAAAATTCTATACTGTCTTTTTCTTGGCGTGTCCCTCACCCTCCCACTACTGATGTTGGCCTATATGGTTTTTAAGTGGTACAAGAGACAATTTACATTAATGGCCACAGTCGAGAATGATAGGACATGTTTTCTTGAGTGAAGTCAATCATGGTTAAAGAGATCAAGCATGTTCTTGAGAATGTCGCACCCTCCAAGTGATAGGATGATCCGGTAAATTGGTTTTAAGCTAAATGAGGAAGTGATCAATTGCCAAAAGGGGCTGAAATCTCAACTCTCAAGTCTAACTATTTTTCTGTAGAAGATGAAAACTAAAAAATTAGACGATTCAATTAAAAGTATTTGATAAAATTAGTTGTTAGATTAATTAATAAATGTAAAATAATAAATTAAAATATCATAATTAAGTAAATTAAAATTTAGTAATTATATATTTTAAAAAACTATAAATTTATTAAAATAAATGAAAATAATAAATTTAATTTCACTTCTATTTATAAATATTTATTTATAAAAAAATAAAATTTAATGAATTTTTTAAAGTCCTTCCCAAGATATTAACAATTTATTATTTTTTAAAATAATAATTATTGTAAAATTTATTTATTTTATTAATTGTGACATATTTTCTTCCTTTTAATATAAAAAAAGTATAATTTAAGAAAATCAATGGATAAAAAAAGTAAAATTATTAATATAAATATTTTAAAAAAATTAATAATTATTCATTTCAACTATATTACCAAACAATATTATTTTTATTAAACAAAATTTTTAACCAATAAATTAACTAACCTAAAATGTCTTATCTCACATATTCTTAGTGTACAACTCACATTCTTTCTTATTAAACATTTTTAGGTTTTCTTTTTATTATATATAATATCTAATACATATTTATTGGTTCAAATAATGGAATCTAACAGTAAATAATCATGTTATAGAGATTTTGTAACGTGAAAAGACTATACACATTTCTTTTTATGAAAATGACAATATTTTTAAAGTTGAATTTAAATGAAATAATAAAATTTTATTAAAAATATTAATTATATTTTTATAATTTTAATATAATTAATGTGTTATTTTTAATTAAATATTATTATTTTTACTTGCTTAAATTTAACTTTAAAAATTTTAATTTAAAAAACTCTCATAAAAAAGGTGATAGATATTTTAAATGATGTTATGAGATATTTTTATTCCTAGCACTTGCAGTTTTGTACACTAGTTCTTTCTTTAGTTAAATCTCTGTAGCAAGTCAGTTTTTTTCCTTTTGTACAATCTATTTTTGCAAAGTCCTTTTTGATGAGTAATATCAATGTCTGTTGATGTGTCCATATACTTTGTTAATTGAGCATAAGCAAATTGTCTGTACTGTTGTAAGAGTGATGTGCTGTTTTATCTTTCTTAATTGTTTCACTAATTTTAAAAAAAATTAGGGTATATTTAATTTCTCTTTTCAAAACTGTTTTCAGTTTTTAAAAATAACTTACAATACAAATTTGTATTAAAATTTATTTTTAAAAACTGATAACAATTTCCAAAAGAGAAAACAAACATATTCTTTAGTCCTTGATCTTCTGATTTCTTCATCTTTTGGTCTTTCAATATTACTGTCTGCTGAGATTGTACTCTTAGCGAATCAAATATATGATATATTTTAACAATTTTATTTTTTTTGGGGGGAAGGTTTTCTACATTGAGATTTAACAGAACAATGAAACATGAAGAAGAAAAAAACTGGAAGTAATTATCAATAGAAAAAATATCTTGACTATTAAAATAATTACTCTGCTTATTGAAATAATCATTTTTTTAATATATTTGAGAGTATCATGATCCAATAGTGACCCTCAAATCACTGTATTACTCAGACATGGACATCCAACATTGTAGAATATCATGTTAATCTGGAAAAGATAGGCACCTTTTTAAGTCATCCTCATAATATGTCATAGCAATAGTAGTAAGGTCTTTCTCAGCTATTCCCCAAAGCAACTTTACATGGGTGAGGCTTAGGCCAAAATTTGTTATGTTTGTTTATCTAAGATTTTACACACTTTTTTGTCAATTTGATTTATTTTATCATAAACTTTTATTCAATAACTTCACAGCTTAAAAGGTTACAAGCATTAAACAAAAGAAAATAATTTATATCAAATTAATCACTAAATATAAAATTTGGCTAAAATACTAACTCTTTTTTTCTCATCTAATTTAATTTGAATCCGACCTGGATCACGCATCTAAATGTGATAGATAAGTTTATCATTGAAGATTTTTTGTATACACAAAAATTCAAACCTAAAACTTTATTTAAATGATATCGAGTCACTTGCCATTCAAACTAATTTCTGTTGGTAAATATTAAATCCTATACTCTAAAACTCTAAATATAAATAAAGACTTTTTTATTTAGATTTTAAAGTGAGTAAGAAACTAATAAATAAAAAATATTAGAATTATATTAGAAATACATCAAAATATATTATTATGTTTTTTAATAAAATAAATATTTCTGATTTTTAATTAATATACTTAAGATATTGATTAATTAATCATATTTAATAAAATAAGACTTAATTATTATAGTTGTACGCTTAAAATATTAGTTAATATTTACTTAAAAGTAAAATAAGAACCATTAATGTGTTTGATTTGTCAATGAGTTGAAAAGAACTCAGCAATTAACAAATTATTACTTTTTTTATTTGGATATTCGGGAGTTGTTCAGGATGAGCAATCAAACTTGTTATGATATATTCACATCAGTAGTGTAACCTTCAACAACAATGCACACAGGACAATGTGCATGCATGTTTCAGGTGCTTCAACTTGATCAAGTAGTGTTTTGTTTCTTTAAACACAGCTGGTTTCACCTTATCCACATATTTACTATCTTCATGTCGTCTTCTATTGTTTTGGATGCCACTCAAGTTTAATTCCCATGCGCACAAAACTGTGTAGCCTGTGAAACTTTGAACTATCAGATGCCTCTTCACTCTCAAGATAGAAATTAATCTCCAAGTCAATCATTGCATAAAAGCAGGCATGTGGAAAATTCCAAAAGGTAAATGTCCTACACGGCAAAGGGTCTTTCTTGTGTTAAAACTGTTTTTCATATAAATTATTTTTATATTCAAAATATTTTTCGAACCACAACGAGAGACTATTCTATTTATAAAATTCATTATACTTACATATCATTTTTTAATAAGATTATCATATGCAAAGATAGCAATAGATGCATACATTAAAAAAATTATGTATTTAATTGAGGTAAAAAAATTAAAATTCAATTTATTTAATTGAAAACTTTGTAGCTAGCATTATCTAGGACGTGGATAGTTTTCTTAGGCATAGTTATAGATTAAGTTGATTTGTTTAACTCGACCAAAATAGATAGATTACTCCAAACTATCAAATTAAATAGATTTTTCAAACGATAGATTGAATAGACTTATTTGAGTGAGGTAAAGTTAGGTTTGTTAGCTTTAAACCTGTTGAACTACCTGCCCCGATATAGTAAAATAATAAAAACTTATTTTCAGTAACATCATACAAACACACTGAGTTCGTAATTAACCCTAGTTTAGAATGTAGACACTTCAAAAACATTGTCATTCATTAACAATTTAATGTTTCCTTGGCAACTGTTATTATATGTTTTTCTAACAAAAATTAAAACATTGAGAGTTTATATTAACAATATAATACATTATACATGTTTATGTTAGATGACAGACATAATTTGACTTCACTTTTTTAGAAAATGTTAATTTCAATGGTTGGATCCTTGCAATTTAAAAGGATCGGAATTGCAGAATATTTTAATCTCATTATGTATTAGACTATTTTTAACAGTGTTTTTATTGAGATGCTTATACTTCTTTATCAATCCATATAAATTGAGTTCAACAAAATAATTAATTATATTTTTTATTTTTTAATTCTTTGCAATAAAACAAGCGTTTTCTTATTCTTACATATATTCTCGTTATATCTTTTGATAGGAACTGGTTTTTAGGATCCTGCGAGTATGTATTACCTTCTTTTAAAAGCAAATTACGTAACATGTATAGTTATTTTTTAAAATTTAAATTTTCTAAAATGAAAATGAAAAAAATTGTTAAATAAAAGTAGATAACTGAAAGAACATAAATAATATAAGAATGTCAAAACTTTATTGATTTGATAGATATACTATTTATTACTCAGGAGAGGCTCGGTGGGTAAGGGACATCCCACGAAAACTTTGGGCTGAAGTGCTGTTTATATTTATAAATCATTTTTCATTCATGTTGATTTATTTATCATTTTAAACAAGCTTAAATTCTTGAACAAAAATAATCAATCTCAATTTTAATTACATTAAAATTTTGTGACAAATATATTAGGCCTATTTCATTTGATTTAAAAATATTTTTAATTTTTTATAAATAATTATATAAATGTTGTATTATTTTATTTTATATTTTAAAATGTTTATTCAAGAAACAATTAAAATAAAAATCTATTTTTATATTTTCTGTATAAATTTTTTGGAAAATAAAAATAAAGCAATATGTTATAATTATTTATGTAAAAGTAAAACAAATATATTTTTCTCAAACCAAACCTATAATTACCATTAAAGTGCATACATTTACTGAAAATTAAATTGTTATCATATATATATTCAACGGATACTGATTTCAATATTTCAAATTAAGAAGTAATACGATATCATAAATTCAAAATGTTTAATTGACTGCTTATTTTCCTTACCTCCTATTTATACTATAAACATTGGAGGAAAAAATTGTTAAAGTATATATAATATATCCAATATTATATATTTTGGTTGACCAAAGAGAAAGCAGAACAGCAAGCATATATTCCATGTTTTCAGAAATCTGCTCAATATTGATACAACACTGTGTTTGCTATTTTATATGTATGTGTGTGTGTGAAAAAAAAAACCTGTGTAGTACTTTTGTATATTTGTTTTTGTATAATTTAGAACGAAAGAAAAAAAATGTAAATAATGACATAATGGAAAAAGAGAGAGAGAAATTAACTATAAAAAACATTATAAAAATGTGCAAAATAACACATCTCTCTCTATATATATAGACACATATGTACCAATTTCTATATATGTATGCAGCAGCAATAATGCAGTATGCTTTGTTGTACTTATATTCCTGCCTTGGTGGAAATGTTCTTCAGACATTTTTCTGCCACTGTAACGATACGTATGGTATTTTTGTTTTTTTATATATATCTGGAAATAAATAAATGTTCTCTAAACTTAAATGTGAATAAACTTATTAATAAATTTTATATAAAAAGTAAACTTTATTCATAATTTAAAATTAATGTAGGTAATCTCAATTTTTTAAAAGTTTTTATTTCATTTTTTTAAAAGCCTTCTCTTTTAAATACTTATAAAAAATAAATTTAAATTGTGACTTAATTTGATATACAATATATTTTTTTATTCTTTTATATACTAAATATGTGCCTAATTTTTATATGTGAAGTTATGATAATTTAAATTATTACAGTTATTTGTATAACATTTTGTTACGCATTAAAATAAAGTCAAATTGAGATGATTAAAAAGATTTAAAAAAAGTGAAAGAAAGCAAAGGAGAGGACACAAATACATAACGATAAAGAAAAACTTAAATTAGAAAGGAGAAAAAAAAATATTTTTTAATTTTTTAATACATTAAATAATACATTGTTTATCAGATATTTTAAAAAATTATTGATTCTTTAATAAGAGTCTTCATGACACTCATGATCATGAACACCACCCTATAAAGAAAGTAACTGTAACTTAAACCCTGAAAAGTACATGTTTGGCCAACATTAAGCATACTTTCTATTTAATGTCTTTGTGAGCTCAGCAGTTTCTGCACCTGCCTTATGGGAATCTCCTCATCATCGTACATTTTTCTTTATCTCCATTTTTTAAGTTAAGAGGGCCTCCTAATAGATTCACCAAAAATGAAGGTAAAGAAAAGTTGTTATATATGTTATATATGTGCTTACATCATTGTTTTTTACAATTAGCAGTAGTTCTGATTCTTGAAATTTTTCT
The DNA here is from genome assembly GCF_003935025.1 of Abrus precatorius. Classification (NCBI taxonomy): domain Eukaryota; kingdom Viridiplantae; phylum Streptophyta; class Magnoliopsida; order Fabales; family Fabaceae; genus Abrus; species Abrus precatorius. The sequence continues at coordinate 31,891,827 of NW_020874428.1, read as the reverse complement.
CTCTCCTTTACTTACAGATTCTTAAATGGATGCAAAAGAAACTTAATGGGAGCAGTGAGAAGAAGAAACCAAACTCAATATCAGCTTCGTGTAAGCATTTGCATCATTCTCCAATGATAAAGAATTCTCAAGATCATTTAAAGAAACAGTTTATTTGGTTTGTTTAGCTCGAGTGTGTTTATGATGTCTATGAAATGGTAGGTATAGATGATGATACAAAGAATAAAGCAGAGTTAAGAAGACGATAATATTAAGAACAAAATAATGTGCAGAGAATTAAGGCATTTTCAGCACCTCCATATTTGTTATGCGTGGAATCTTTTTACTAGAGAAAGATAAACCATATATGGAAGGAATCCTCTCATACACAACACAAGTTATGTTAAAAAAGGATTTACCAAAATTTAATGTTTAACGTAGATTGCTGATTTTACAGGGAGAAAAAATCATCTTGATATCATTTTATTGATTTTTTAATTTTACATTCAATCGATTTAACTTCAAATTAAATGTAATATGGTTCAACTCAATTTAAATTGTACAGGTTTTTTTAAGTGACTAAATGAATAACAAAATATATCATAAATGTAATATTTTTATAAAGAATACTAAATATCTTATCTCGTGAATATAAGTTATAATATTAAAATTAACTTCAAATAAATTTACTGATTGTGAATATTTATAAAAAAAAAATACTAATAGCATATTGTTTAATATACTATTAATTATTATATTATTAATTAAAATTTATTAAAAATTATAAAAATTACGTAAAACTAACTCACTCTCACTTTTAAATTAATATCTATCTTTGATTACTATTTACATAACATAGACACTAAAATTATTACAACGCAGACATTAAATCGATGTTAGTGCTCTTTCAAAATATGTAAATAGATCAAAATTTTAATTAGATAAGTAAGAATGTTATAGTAATTGCATAAACAAAATTTTATTCATACACAAGAACACGTGTATATGCGTGCGTGTTTAATTTAATTTGTATTAAATTAATTTTTAAAATTAAAATTGAACTTATTTCATTTTTTGTTTAAAAAACTGAGCTAATTTAATAACAACGGATCAATATTTTATATTTTTAGTTTTTTGTTTGATTTTTATTTTATTGGATCCACTTATTAACAAGCCTACCTTAAATATTCATCCATTTTCCTACGTAAAATAATAAGCCCTTGTTTCTTTGAGGTGGCTTTATAATATTTCATACTCACAGCTCAGTATCAAAAGTTCGGAGTTGCCTCTTATAACGAATTCGAAGCTACGTTTACGAGTTAAGATTTAGAAGGAAAAATAAATAATTTATTTTTAAATTTAATATTAATATATTATAAAATAAATGAAGAAATATATGAATTTTATATTAATTTATCATTCTATTCTTATTTAAAAACAAAATTAAAAATATTATTTTCTTTTTGAAAAAGAAGTTTATTAATATAAATTTTTATGAGTAAATTTAAACATTTAAAAGTAGTCAGCTTTTATTTAAAAAATTATTTTTTATTATATTAAAGACATAAAAATGTAGTAGCTATTTTTTAAATAAATTATTTTGTACTATAGAAATAATTTTTAATTAATATTTAAGAGTAGTTTTAAAAAAAATAACTTAAAGGAGGATAAAAACGACTTTATGATCTTATTTTTTTAACTGTGCTATATAAGTTTTTTTTTTCACATCAAATATTTATTTTTTAAAAATTTTATTAGTTTATAATTTACTCAACATTTTTTATCTTTTTTTTTAAAAGTCTTCTATTATAATTAACCATGTAAATCATTAACATGAAATTATTCTAACCTAATTATTGATTTTGAGTTTAAGTATATATACTATCTTATTTGAGTGAAGTTGTATAAAAGATATTTTTTAAATACTGTTATAATATTTAATTTTTAAATGCTACCGATTACGTTTGTTGAATAAATTATTTTCAGCAATTTTATAAATTTTTTGAATTTTACTGTCAAATTAAAATGAGTCTTCATTAACTTATTTTTTTTAAATAATTTGTTTATAAAATTTAAATTCAAAATATTTAATATTTATTGTTTAACATTTTATATAAGGTAATAAAATAAATTTATTAAATATAAATGTAAAAATTATTTTGACAATTTATTTGTTTTATATAAAAGTAATTTAATAAAAATTTTAATTTTAAAAAATTAGAATGAAAAAAGTGAACAAAAAGTAAAATTATTATAGAAAGAATGAGTATATTTTACATATTATTTTCATATAATTTTAACTTGAAAAATATATGCGAAAAATCAATAGTTTCATTAAATGCTTCATTTTTTATATCAAATACTTTAATTTATAATATAGAGGTTAATAATAATTTTTTTAAAAAAATATTATGATTTTTTGAACAATACATATAAATAAAAAAATTTATTATAATTTATAAAGTATGCATGGTCACATTTTTGGAACTATAGATACCTATAATATATTCAAGATAATAATAAAACATGCAAAAAATTCGATCAGATCGAAGAATATTAAATTGTCAAACGAATTACATTCAAAATAGTTGATTTCATGAAATAAATTTAAAAACTAAAAAATAAATTATATATAACGCAAATAAATTATAATTAAAATGACAAACCTTAAATCTAAATTCTTTGTTCACAATTAGTGAAGATATCTTTATTTTTTCAGATAAATTAATCATCTTCAATATCATATTCTTCAATATTATTGATTTCTTCATCTTCTATAAAATCTTCTGTTAAGTCAATATTTTCATAATCACTTTCTTCTTCATCATCAACAATTTCTGTGAGCATTATTGTACTTCCACTAATAATAGATTGTGCTAAATTAATCATATTCAAAGATAATACTTGATCATTACCTAATGCATTAGGTATAATAGGAACTGAATCAATCTCATCATTTTCTTAACATGCGTCATCTATAATCTCTAGCATATCATACAAGTCTCGAGATTTTGTTTTCATAAAAACTAGTCAAGTAGGATCTTTGGTGTTTTTAACATAATACACTTGGTGAGCTTGACTAGCTAAAACATATAGCTCTTTGGTCTTCAATTTGTGATTAGTATTGATAAGAAAAAATACATATTTATCTTTCTTGTATTCTTTTCCTTTAGAAGTTACGTTCTACCAATCACATTTAAATAAAATAACATTGTTTCCACCAAAATAATTCAAATTAAATAATATTTGTTAAGACACCAAAATAATTTAAATTACCTGCAGTCTCATCACTTGTAACTAAAATTTTACTATTTTAGAATTTTAACTTTATATTATGATCCTTTGTGGTAAACATCTATCTATTTATAAGATAAATTGTATATCGTAAAACAGGTCCACAGGCCAAGTAAAATAAAGATTCAGTTATACTTTCTTCCTCGCTCTTTTTCAATAATGTAATCTATTAAAAAAAATTATTAGTTACTGTATGCTAAAATTGTATAATAAATAGACAAATAAATAAAATATACTTACATGTTTTTTAAACCATTGATAAAATTTATTTTCATGTATTTGTTCTATATTTTGTGAGTTTGCTTTGACTGAATCTTCCTTTTGTAATCTAGTCATTTGAACATAATAAAAAAATTATAGTTAATGAATTAAATATAATTACAATAAATATATGAATAAATAATTTTAGAAAATCATTTACTCAATAAATGGTGAGACTTAATCGCAATTTTTGAGAACATAAATTCTAACTTGTTCTCACTCTACTTAGCTCAACGTACTTTCTTCCATGTAATGGTTTGCCAAGCTGTGAAAAAATGTCCAACTTTAATTTGTTACACTCCCCAAAATCACCTTCATAATTTTGTCCATGTCTATTTAATCTTGTCTTAACTCCATACAAATACCTCAAACAAAAATGCAAATATTCTTGTGCAATATATGCTTCTGCAATAGATTCCTCGAGATGAGCTTTATTTCTCACATATGATTTAAGCCTACGCAAATATATTTCAACAGGATATATCTAACAATACTACACTGGTCTAGCCATCTTTGCCTTATTTACTAAGTGAATAGGTAAATGAATCATTATGTTAAAAAATGAAAGATGAAATTTTTTTCCAACTTGCATAACGTTATAACTATTGATTTTTCAAGTAAATCCATGTTTTTCATACTCAATGTTTTAGAGCATATCTCTCTAAAGAAGTAACTTAGTTCAATTAGTGCCTCACAAACCTCATTTTGTAGAAAACCACGAATAGACACTTCATTCTATATATTTTTCTTCTTTTAACATCTATACATCGAGATATATTGGAAGAGTAACAATTAGGAATTTTTAAGTTAACTAAAAATCGACAAAAGACACGTTTTTCTTCATATGACAAGTTGAAATATATATTTACCTTCTTCAACCATAGTTACGTGAAACTCAGGTCATATACCCAAATATTATAGATCAAAATGAGATTTTATATTATTTTTAGACTTTTTTTCAAGATTCATCAATGTTCCTAGTATGTTATCACAAACATTCTTTTCAATATGCATAATATCTAGATTGTGTCGTAACTTTAGATATCTTCAATAAGACAATTTAAAGAAAATATTTTTTGTGTTCCAATTCTCACGCACTTGAATTTCTCCTCGCTTTTTTTTTAAATGAATTTACCAAACTCTACCTAAAACATAATTATTCACATATAAATATAATATTAGGCACACATTAACACACACATAAGATATATATAACAATTAATGTATAATTACTATTTTTAAAGCTTTTAAAAATTTAAACTGTATATGAAAAATAAGTTTAAAAATTATAATACAAAAGTTTAATATATAGATATAATAAAAAATAAATTTAAGAATTGTAATACAAAAGTTTAAAAAATTTACAAACGCAATAGAAAATCTGACTTGTTACGGTTAATATTATATTAAAATTTTCTATTGTTTTTAAAATTTTAAAAATATAGATGCAAAAACTTTATTTATTGTTACGTTTGCTATTATCTAATATAACAAATTTTTATTTTTCTAATTTTTAATTAAAAATATATAAAAAATAAGCATATTATCTAAATTTCAATTTTTAAAATTTGTGAGGCACCGTGTACTGCGGTACCTGATTCTCTCCCAGATCGGATCCAAGACAAGTATGAGAATCGATATTAGTGCTCTATCAAAATATGTAAATAGATCAAATATATATACGAATACAATAGTCTTTCCCCATTAGTCAACTTTTTGAGTTGGTCGAGGTATTTTTAATTAGATAAGTAAGAATTTTGTAGTAATTGCATAAACAAAATCTTATTCATACATAAGAACATGTGTATATACGTGCGTGTTTAATTTAATTTGTATTAAATTAATTTTTAAAATTAAAATTGAACTTATTTCATTTTTAAAAAAAAATTGAGTTAATTTAATAACAGCGGGTCAATATTTTATATTTTGAGTTTTTGGTTTAATTTTTATTTTATTGGATCTACTTATTAACGAGCCTAACTTATAACATTCATCCATTTTCCTACGTAAAATAATAAGCCATTATTTCTTTGAAATGGCTTTATAATATTTCATACTCACAACTCAGTATCAAAATTTCGGATTTGCCTCTTATAACGAATTTGAAACTACTTTTACGAGTTAAGATTTAGTAGGAAAAATACATATTTTATTTTTAATTTAAATAGTAATTTATCATTCTATCCTTATTTAAAAATGAATTTTAAAATATTCTTTTCTTCTTTAAAAAGAATTTTATTAATATCAATTTTTATGAGTAAATTTAAACATTTAAAAGCAGTTAGCTTTTATTTAAAAAAATATTTTTTATTGTATTAAAGACATAAAAATGTAATCGATATTTTTTAAATAAATTCTTTTTACTATTAATTACTTAAACTTAGTTGCATCAATAGAGATTAACATTGTCCCCTTTTCAAAACTTGACTCTCCAACATATCTTAAAGTGTATCAAAGTTAATAATTTATTAGAAAATTATCAACATCTATCACATGTACACGTGAAAAGGATAGTTAAATTTCTCAATTATCCACACATATCCAATCCCAAATTTTCTTATTGAGCATAATTTATAGACACTCAAAAGTATTAACAACTTTTAATGCTTTTTTTCTCCCTCTTTCTATTACATTATAACACCTAGCTATCACATCTATGAGTGTCTACACAGCATTTTTCTTTTCCAATAGATTATAATACCACATGAACCTTTACAAATAAAAGTTCAGTAACTGGGCCTCAGGCACTACTTGTAATGGGGACGTTGGGGAATAGCAATCTGAAAGAGGATTCGCATGGCATGAATATTACTGCAGAAGATTCATCTACCTCTCAAGATTGTGTACAGGAGTTCACTCTTCAAGATCTTCAAAATGCATTGAACGTATATTTCCAGGAACAGGTAGAATCATATTGGGTCACAGAACAGAAAGAAAACACCGTTCATCAGATCAATCAACATTTGAACAGTGGACATTCAAGCTTGAAAGTTGAAGGAAAAGAAAATGAGACGTTCAAGCTAGGCAAGAAAGCACTTGCTTTTCTTCTTAAGAAGTTTTTTGTTTGCAGAAGTGGATTTCAACGTACTCCCAGTTTCAATTATCTAATATCCACAGAATCCAGAATGGAGAAGGTACATCAGAAATCAAGCTAGCGAGTGTTCTCCACATACAGATGCCACTACATGGTTGCTTTAGGACTATCTTATAGTGCTCTTTATTTGTTTTTCATTTTAGATTTTGAGGGCTATTCTCCACCAAAAGTTACATCTCCAAGCTTCAATTTTAGTAGATGTTATAAAAAAGCACCTGGAAAACAGACACGCGTCCAAATCTGGCAATGGTGAAGAAGAGCATATTACTGATGCAGAGAATGGAAGTAAGTGGAACATGACAGATTCTGAATGTAAGTTCTAATGCACTGGTTTTTATTTAATGGTCTAGAAAACCGTATATATGGCTTAGAAAAAATTAGTTACAGATCATTTGATCATCACATCTATTTCCTGCCTGCAGATATCATTCTTGAGATATAAATGTCTTCTTCTCATCTATTACTCTGACATGCACAACTTTGTTGAGAAGTTAAAATCTCAAACAGCATGGATGTTCAACTGTGGACATGAAGTTACAACGAAGGAAAGTTGCAAACTTGAGGATAAATCGAAAAATAAGAAGTCCTTAAATTTTCTAGCACAAGAATGTCTGAAAGCATAATCCAGTTTTTCACAGGAGATTTTAATTTCTAATTCGTGGTATGAAGGAAGCTTTACAGGCTTAATCTAAACGTTAATATGCATAGGTATGTGACAACTTAAGCATAAAGAGAGAAGAGGTTGGAACAAGTCTAATTATTATGAATTTGACATCTCTGAAACAAAGAATGTACTTTGTAGGACTTCCCCCATGAAAATTCTTAGATATGCTTCCCCTATATTTTCACTAATATGGTCACCCTTGCAGAATTATAGACAGCAGCATTAACCTTTGAAGTAAAACAGTTGGTGCAAATTGTCCACATCTTAGTGTTAAATGACAAATAGCAGGGATAAACTTTGTGGTGCCTATACATGATCTGAGCAAAACATGTGCAACATCACTCTCATTCAGTAGCTTACCAAATCTTTGCTCTAATGGGCTCTTATTATGTAACCATTAAAGACTCAACACTCAGTAGATTCTCAACAGTCTCCATTCCATCCAAAACTATTTGTACTAAGGGTTGGAAAGTGATGAGTTATTGCCCTTTTCTCTGTAAACAAGAAACCATCTTACAACCAAGAGGATGGGATCAAGTACATAAGACGCTAGATTGTTATCTTACAATTTTAAGTTGTGTTGGGAACATGATTCATATTTTTGCATTGAATAATTTTAAGTTCTCCTACTTTGATATCTACACATCCAGGTACTAAATTCTTAAGCTATTAGATGTTTTGAACATTTTTGAGACAATAAATTCATCACTTTTTTTTATTTAATACTTATTTTCTAAAATAGAAAAAAATAATTAGAAAGATATGCAACAAGATACAGCAAATCTCATTGCCGCTTATTACAAGGGCACCATGAGGAAAAGGATGGAGTTCCGTGGTTTAAATTGCATGTCACACCTTAATTGTCAAGCTGGGCCCATCAGCTACTCAATTGGGAAAGTGAATGGAAGATAGGGATGGCAATGGGTAGGGTATATAGTATCCATCTCCATACCCGCATTTTAAAAAAATACTCGTACCCAGTTCCATACTTGCGTGTGTATGACCATTAATCCCGTACTCGTACCCTCTGAGTACCCGCATACCCATCTTTTACCCATTACCCGCGCTTGTTTGAAAAAAAAAATATTTATAAAGAAAAATATGTTTATATAACTTCACATAAATAGTATAATAATACAAAAATTTAATATGTAGTTGTCGAATAAGGTATAATCATAGATGAAAAAGCAAATATTCAAATATCACAAGTGCTAAATGTATCTTAATATAATAATTTTGTAAACTAAAATTCTTAGAAATAATAAGCGAAACTAAATGCAGAAGTTATTTGTTGGCGATAACCTTATCTTGTGTGAGATTCGATCAATCAGCAACGTACAATGAAATAGATCTGCACAATGGGTGACCTTTCGTATGGGATCACTTGGTGACATCTTGTGGCGGCATTGACAACTAACTCTAATGAATAATGTTTCATAATTGTTAGGTTTTAATGAGACAAACATTGAGAATAAGAATAAAGTTAGGGTCAGTTCAAGTACTAACAAAGAAAAGTGGATATATAAAATATTTTTTTTGACTTTTGAATTTGAAATTGTAAGAAAAATAATAGATTTAATTAAAATAATATAATATAATTAATATATATATATATATTAATAATAATAGTATTTTTAACTCATATACTACATAAAGTATTTTGTCAAGAATATAAATTTTTTAAAAATTATTTTAATGAATTAAATATTTATTTAATGTATATAAATTTTAAAAGAAAGAATTTGAATAAAAGATAAATTGTCACCATAAAATTTTATAATAAAGAAATATATGTGTATATAAACAAATTATATTTTTTTATCTGAAGAAGAAATTAACAAATAAAAATTAACAATAATTTTTTATATTTTATATTTTATAAAAAATTTCTTTGAACATAAAAAAATAATATTATTTAGATTCAATAGATTATAATTGTGCTTATTATACATATGTTGCATAGAAAAATATTATTTTAAATTAAAATATAAAAATAAAATTTAAATATTATCAATAAATAATAAATTTACGATAATAGTAGGTGATTGTAAAATTTATAAAATATTTACAATGTGTTTATTATTTGTCATTTACTTTATGATTTAAATATGAATATGATTTTATTAACAAAAATATTTGTGTAAAAAAAAAATTATGTGTGTCATATATAAATAATATTTAAAAAAAAATCAATCTCATATCAACTATATAATAATTAAATTGTATTAGCCTAATTAAATAATATAAAAAAAATTTATGTGTGTCATATATAAATAATATTTTTTTAAAAAATCAATCTCATATCAACTATATAATAATTAAATTGTATTAGCCTAATTAAATAATATAAAATAGTAAATAAATTTTTTGGTTTACTTTATTATTAAATATATTTTTATATTAATCTTTTATAACTTCACATATGTAATATAATAATACAAAAATTCAATGCATAATTGTAGAGCAAAGTTGAAACATATATATATATATATGCGGGTATAGGGCGGGGTGGGTACTTAGATACCCATACCCGTTAAAATTTGCGGATTTTTACTCACACTCATACCGGTATCCATAAAGCGGATAAATACCCTATTCATTGTGGGTAAATTTTGCGAGTGTCCATCGGGTACTTTACCCGTTGCCATCCCTAATGGAAGATAGGAAACAGAACACATGCAACTAGAAATATTTTTGTAGAGGTTCAAAAAGGAAATAATCCATCTCTTCTGAATTTGTGCAAAACGCTATACGATGGAATCATGTAGTTTCTACTTTCTAGAGAACTAATTCTGATGTTTCCATTTTGGTTACGAGATAAGGATTCACATTCTTTTATTTATTTGGTAAATAAAAAACAAAATTAGCTTTTAACTTTTAAAGTTATCATTTTAAATGCTAATTAAAAAATATTTAGCCTTCAAAAAATAGTTACAATATTTTTATTTTTTATTTAAAAAAATACCTTAACCTTCACACAATTAAAATGCATTTTCATTACGTTTTTTCCTCACTTTTACAATAGTTTCATTTTTTTTATTTTTTTCATATATTCTTTTGTATTTTGTATCTAAATATATTTTATATTAAAAAATATAATTTAAAATATTTCATGTTCAAAATATAAATAAATAATAATTAATTTTAATATTTTATTAATATAATATTATACGTTATTTTAAATTATTTATCACGGATCATGTTTGTCAAATAATTTTAATTTTATAAGTTATTTTCGCCTGCCAAAAGATTTTGAATTTTCTATGAATTAAATAGGTATCTCCGTCACTCCACCTGTAGTGATTTATCATTCAACGATGACCTATTCAAAAACGGATGGATCCAATTTTAAAGACTAGTCCACAGCTTAGAAGCTCAAGCTAGGAGTCTTAACATTAAAACTATGAAAGAGAGGTATATGAGTATTATTTGATTCTCAAGAATCAGTGAGGACTCATTCATTTCTCAGTTTGCAATGGGGTTAAACTTGATAAAAGAAATAGAGATTGATGCCATGAAAACTCACTCTATTTTGAAACAAACAAGCCCTAACATTAAACACGCAACAACCAGGGGTGGCAATATTACATTACGATGTTAAGATTGAAAACTGATAGTAACAAAAGGAGAGTGGAGTGGTCACTCGGGAAATGTGAGAGCAGTGACGAGAGGCTCCATATGGGGAAAGCGGTGGATGAGATGAGAACGTTTTGCGAGTTCGAAGTCCTGAAACTGAAAAGCAGGTGCACAAGTGCACCCTACAAGAGAGTAGTGGCTCTCACTATCTCTAGCCGCAGCAGCACCGAGAAACGCTCCATCCGCAGAGATGGTGAAATCCTTAGTGGGAAACGAACCAAACCAGACGTTGGGAGGCACCGTGTACTGCGGTACCTGATTCTCTCCCAGATCGGATCCAAGACAAGTCAACTTAACACTACCATCGTTCTCGTTCAGTTCCACTATCTGGTTAGAAACAATTAATAATCAATTCATATATTAGGTATTAAAAAAAAAAAGGGAGAGAAAATAGAGAGATACGGTGATAGGGTCGCCGATATAATGATGCCAGGTTTCAGCGCAGGGTATGCGATGGAGGCGAGAGATGCTTCCAGAAGGAAGGAGAAAGTAAATGGAAGTGGATACAGGGCGATCGACTTTGTCTGGAAGAGAGAAAGGAAATGAGTGGAAGAGAAGAGATGAACGGAAAAGAGAGAGAAAGAAGTAAAACTTACATTGAGGGGGAAGCTGAGACGTCGAAAGAAGGAGGGAATGATCTCTGAATGTCTCCGCGTAAAAGCCACCTTCTGGGTGAGGCTGCAGATTCAACTTCTTCGCTATCTCCGATGCCGTCAAACCCATCCTTCCTTTACTATATTCCTCTTGTTTTCTACTTTAAATAATGCAGAATTCAATTACATTTCCTAACCCCGGCTAGTGAGGGGTAGGTGAGGATGCAATGCCAACTTTACACCAACCCTCTCTCTCTCCCGAGTTTCCATTTTATTAAAGAGTTACCTATTCGGCTTAATGATTTTTTAAATATTTTTTTAATAATTATTTATCAAAATAAAATTAAAAACAAACATATTTTCTATTTAGAGTAAATTTTTGTCACATCAAACTGTATTTTATATTTAAAAAAGGCAAAATTATTTTTTTATTTCATCCCTATCTTAGACAAAATAGACAGAATAAAAAAAAATGATTTCATCTCTCTTTAATATGAAACATAGTTTAATGTGTCAAAAATTTATTCCAAACAAAAAATATGTTTGTTTTTAATTTTATTTTGATAAATAATTATTAAAAAAATCATTAAGCCTACCTATTCCTCTTGATATTGTTTTTAATTTTTATTTATTAAAACATTGGTTTTATTTTATAAAAATAATCTTTAAAATTAAAGTAATTTTGTCCTGTAAATATTTAAAACATTATCAAGCTAATGTTTTAAGATTTTGTCCTCAAATTACTCACTTTAATGTTTAACATATCATTATTCTAGTATTGAATTTTGAGCACGGACATTTATTTTAAGTTGGTAATTTTATTTAAATAATATAATTTTAAAAATTATTTCTAAAAATAGAGTTAATTAAAAGTTATTTTTTTGTTTGAACTTTTTTTTTGTCACCTAAGAGAGTGTATCGGAGATTTATATATGATACTATTTTTTTTATTTTTTAAAACAGTATTGCAGTTGATACTCACTCTAATAATAATGTGTTAAGCGCATAACTAATATCTCATTTTTGCAGCGATATTGTTATCTCTATATTAGGTCTAATACGTAAGATGTTGACAAGTGACATTAGTTTAAAAAATATTATAAATTATGATTTAAAAAATACTTAAGATTTAAATTTAAAAATATTTAAAATTATGAATTTAATTAAAATAAGATTATAAATTTTAAAAATATGAATATAAAAGATAATTAAGTATTAGTAATAATTAATACTAAAATTAAAATAAATATATTATGATTTCTAATATAATTTTAAAATTTTATTATTTAAATAAGTCAGATAATTATAAATTTAATTTTTATTTTTATGGATGTTATGTCTAAACTTTTTTTATTTAACTAATTTTTTAACTAAAAATTAATAATATAATTAAAATAAATTTTTTATTATTCATAATTTTATCTTAAAATTTATAATCTTCATTATTTGTTGTTCCAAAATTATTTATCTTAGCAAAATAATATATAGATTTTGTTCGTTAATTAACACCACTAGTATGGAGAAAAAAACAGCAAATACCTTATTTTAAATCAAGTTATGAACCTTTTTTCGAATCTTTTAAGAGCTAAAATTATATTGTTAGTTGAATTATTGCTTGCATTCTTATGTTATTTTGAAATTCATAATTTTAAATATTTTAAATTTAAATCTTAAGTAATTTTTTAATTTATAAATTTAAATATTTTTAAATTATAATTTTTAATATTTTTTAAACTAATGTCATGTGTAACATTTTACTTAGTATCAGACATATGAACATGGTATGAAGATAACAGTATCGCTGTAAAAGTAGAGATAGCACTATCATCCAAAAAAGTGAGATACTAGTTCTGCACTTAACACGTGTCATTACTGGGATGAATATCGACATGATACGTGCGATACTGTTTTAAAAAATAATTAAAAAAATAGTATAGTCCGTAAACTTCCATACACTCCCACGTTAAAATATTTTACCGCTAGGTAGGCAAAAAAAGTGGCAGGAGAATTATTGCAACTTTGTTTTTTATTTAATTTTTAAAAAGTAAAAAAAATATAATTTCATAAATAAACAATAAAAATAGTTTTGTATTAAGATAAAAAATTTATAATAAAAAGTTTAAATTTTAGTTAAATTCATTTTTTAATTGTTGTAAAAAAATTATTTTACTCATTTTTAATAAATGCTGAACTGAAATGAAATATTTTATTCATTTTAGTGAGTCACAAGTTAAAATCTTTCATCACTAACTAAGGGTGTTCATAAATCAGATTGGATCAGATTTGAGAAAAAAAAAGTAAAAAGTAAATGTAGCGGAAGAATTATACCACTTTATTTTTTTTATTTAGCCATTTAAAAAGTTAAAAAAATCCTAGTTTATAACTAAAAAATAATTAAAAATTAGTTCTATAAGTTTAAATGTTTTTAAGTTAAATTTATTTTTAATTACTATAAAAAATATTTTTGTTATTTTATTTATTTATTACTCATTTTTCTATTTCCTTCCCAAACAATATATTTTTACTCTATTCCCCTTTTATTTTATTCTTCTCTACTTCACTCGTCATTCAATATCACAATTTCTTAACCATTCCCACCTCCTTATCCAAAGTGGATGAAAATTTACCCATACCAATCACAATGAGTTGATATAAAAACTCAATCCCAAAAGTGATCTTAGGTTAATTCTTTAAAGTTTTTTTTAGACAAATTAAAGGGTGAAATGATTTACATATTACATGTCCATAACACAAATTAGTTAACAATGTAATACAAATAGATTTCAATTGTTATGGACATGGACGTTCAATAATCAAAGAAATATAAATTGACACTTTAAAGATCAAATTATATATTAACTTATCACCACATTCATCTTTACGAGAAATTTAATTGATTACCCGAACAAACTTTTGAATAAATAATCAAATAATAAGTTAAATATTTGAAGAAATGATTCAAGAAAATCTTTTGAAGACTAATTTTATTTTATTTAAGAACATTAAAAATTTATGTTGATAAGTAAATTTTATTTAAAAATAATATGGTAATTATTGGAATTTTGAGGAAGTGAATTGAAGATTTAATTTATTTTTAATTAACTAATATATTTTCTGTGTATAAAACAGGATAAGCATTATTCGTCATAAATATTACAAGCAAACCTTGTGGGACACCCTTATTTTTATACAAGGGTCAACCAGAAAACCTAAAAGCATTCCCCGATCATTTCAATAGATAAATACACCCAGGATTATGGTAAAAATAATTTATTTATTTTTTCATCAAGCCCATCACTTTAAAACGAGGGAAATTAAAATATGAATCATATGAATAAACAAAGTTCTTGGGGGAAGGGGGAAAAAAGAGTAATTTCTTCGTATCATAGAATGAAAATGGAATTATTCACAAGCTTAAAATTATTGTGCACTCGTGACCCTGTAACTCAAGCCTTGAGTGAAGTGCCCAAGCAAGAATAAATTAGAAGTAAATGAAAGATACCTAATTACTACGTGTAATATCAAGAGATAATCAATGTCTAGTAGAAACATTGTTCGAAACATGTAAACAGGGATGCAAATGCCTGCCACCAGCACATCTTACCACCATGATTCATCCCCGGAAAACTTTCCTCACAAACCCTTGTAAGGAGTTCCCCAGCCCAGTAGTGACAGCTTCTGCCAAATGCTGTGCCTGAAATTATGACAACTGAGAATTCTGGAATGCACCACCAAGCATGATATTTCGAAAAAATTGAAATATGAAAACTTAAGGAATCAATCACAGTAACCATATAAGGATTACCTCTTGAATGGTTTTCTTTAAATCAAAGGCATCTTTCACTCGAGCATCCAAGAAAGCCCATGTATCACGGAAATCTGCCAGAAAACAAACCGCAGAAGAATCAAGAAAAGTCCTTTCAAGTCACAACTTTAACACATTGAGCCATGAGCATTTAATCACCAGGGTCTCTACCCAATTAAATATAGAGATACTAAACATATGGGACTATCCGTGTGATGGGGAATAAAATTCCATTGTCTTTTGACTTTTTCGGACAGTCACTTCATCACATAAATCCTCATACATATTGCCATGGAAGCAAACAGGACAGTTTTGAATCAAGAAAATAAAAACATTTAAAGAGAATGGAAAGTTGAATCCAATTAATATTTTCAAAGCATGAAAGATTATCATTAACATGAAGAATGAATGATCCAATGGTTGCTGCTATCATAGAACAAGGAGCTGACCACAAATGACTGATTATCATTAACAGAAAAGCACAAAAAAACACTAGAAATTAGTGAATGGTTGAGAGTTCATGAAGCAAAAATCTTAGAATGCTCATGTCCTTAAAGGGGAGGGAAGAAAAACAAACCAGGAGAGTTATCTGTCAGCATATAAATCTCAGTCGTTGAGTATATTCCGCCAAGGATAGTGCGCTTGGCATACCAATCAATGTCAGAGGCATTATCACCAGCAGCATGCCATATCTCATCCATGAGCATCGCCCTTTGCTTAAAACTTGTTGGAACATTCACTGGTTGTGCCTGTAAAGAAATCATTTACCAGAAACTATTTCAGCTCTACAATTCATATTGTAAGCCTCGAACAAGGACAAAGGACATAGGCATAGACCTGGATGCTAAGAGCTTGAGGCCATGTTGATATATATGGAGCTTGCATTTCTAATCGAAACCTGATAAGCTTAGAGATGCAGTCACCTGGTGTCAGATTCTTAAAGCTCTCGTTTGTGTCAATTTTATCAACTAATCTTTGTAAGCAATCATCCATGAAATACTGAAAAAAGTTTTATGATAGAAAAATTGGTCAATTCATAAACACCAATAAGCACAAGCAAAAGAGAGCAATATTCCAAATAATGGCAACCCATTAAACTGATTATACTTGATAACATAAGAGTGGAAGAGAATTCATGCATTGGAAACTCAACTGACTAAAGTAACCCAAAAACTCCAATAAACATCATTGACAACTTCTGAAATTGTAGCTTGCCAATGATTACATTATACATTGAAAGGATGCCAGGGAGAATACATACACACATGCAATGCAAGAGAGGAAAAGAGATATCCAACTTGATAAATATTCTGAGTCACTTGTCTCGCGTTAAAAACAAAAAACCAAAATACTTTTATTCTTTCACGTTTGCAATCGTCCTTTCTTTTCGGGAATCATTTTCCGCAATTGCGTTAGAGGGGATGGGTTGCACAATAGCAGCAACTCAGACTGTGATTGGAATACAGTATAAGTTGTCAAATAGTTACAATATGATATAGAACATCGTGGACCAAGTGATAAACAGAACCACCTCGCATTCTACCTGACATAGCATAACATTAGCTGTTGTAGTCCTCTTCTAAACTCTAGTTATTAAACAATTTCAGACCATTCCTATCATTGAACACCATCAATGATTGCAAATACCTTCAACCATCACAAAAGACGAACTGTTCAAAATAGTCACAACAATTAAACAGAAGATCACTACTCTATTGCCCCAACTCCAATCATCGGTAGACACTACACAATAACAATCACTTACAAGAAAAAAATTATGACAGATAAATGGAACTTTTGTGCCTCCCTTTTCCCATCTATTGCTTACTATCTAAACTGACTGGCTTAATTAATCTGACTTGAACTAATATAAAATTAAAGAAGTTTAATGCAGGAATTATATGCATTTAAGGGAAAGAAAATAGAGGAGGAAACGCACCTCAACCAGTGTTGCTTCCTTCCTTGACAAAGATCCAACAATGGAAGGGGAAAGACCAACATCCCTTGCTCCTGCAATTAGCGCTGCTTCTGTCCATCCCAACTTTACCTGAAAAACCAACATTCAGAATTACAATTACTAACTATTAGAATGCATCCAATCCGATCAAAAACCATGGAATCCAGATATGCAATAAAAACAGCCAAATGATTTGTAATTTTGGAAGATTGAATAACCGACATAATTGAAAAGAAGAGGAAGAGGATCAGTGTACGAACAACGTAACGGAGCGAGGCCTGAAGCACGCGTGCTTGTTCATTTTCGTACTTGGCTCCGGTTCTTAGGGTCTCATAGCGCGAGGCATCCTCAGTCGTCGACGAAGATGATGAAGAAGATGCCGAATCCGAAAAGTTAGTGGTTTCGGTGGCTGTGACGGGAATGCTACGATCGGTAGAGTGTGGATTAGAAAGTGGTTGAGTCTCCGATGTGGAAAAGCGAGAAGAGAGTATCAACGTCTGAGGAGGCCGGAATCGAACTCCAACATTGCCGTGATAGTGCCTTGCGCCATAGAACAACTGCTTCGCCGCCGTTCGATACATTCGGCCACTGTCGTTGGCACAGAATTGAGTTTGGGAAAACGTACGGGGGTAAAGGGTTTGTTTTCTTTTTGGGAGAAGAACAAAACAGCTCTGCGTTCCACGTAGCAGTGAAACGAGGTACCACGTGTTGGACCATCTGCCACGAATAAAACCTTTGTAAGAGCATTTACAACTTCATTACTCCCCTGTGGTACAATTTTGCTATTTAAAATCTTATTAAATAATTTTTCAGTATGAGATTTTATATTTACATTAAACCAAGTTGTGTTTATTAAGATATGCCCACTTGAAGATCTAAGAAAATGTGAGTTATATATCATAAGAGTTAGAGAGATAAATAAAATAATGTAAGATACAAACAAAATATTTTCGCATTATTATTTGGTGTATTTAATTTTAAGCATGAATTATATATTAGATATTATTTTTGGTCTTTTTTATAAAAAATAAAAAATTAAATCACTAGAATAAAAAAAATTAATTAAGTCAGATATATTTTTTATAAATATAAATTTTATTTTAAAAATATTTATAATATTAAATAGTATAATTAGTAATTTATATATTTAATAACATTTAAAAAATATTTAAAAAATTTAAAAATTAATGTATCTTAAATTTATTATTTATTTTTTATAATAATGATTAAGAAAATATTTTATTTTGTTTTTTATAAAAAAATTAGAGATAATATTAAATATCTCATGAAAATTGACGTTGAAATATTGTATGAAATGTGTAAATAGATCGAAAACACAATGAATGTGCAGTAGAATTTTACCCAATTAGTTATCCTTTCGAGTTAATGCGTCAGGTGTGTTTAACTTGCTTTGTATTGAATTATAATTTTTTAAATTAAAATTGAACTGATTTTTTTTATTTTTACAAAAACGAGTTTATTTAATAACAACGGATCAATATTTTATATATTTAGTTTTTAGTTTAATTTTTATTTTATTGGATCCACTTGTTAATGAACCTATCTGATAATATTCATCCATTGTCTTAAGTAAAAGAATAAGCCCTTGTTTCTTTGGATTGGATATATAATACTTCATATTCACGAAGTTCAAACAAATATTCGTCCTCGTTCTCGTATTATTTTTTACTTACTATATTTTAATTTATCTCAAATTTTCGTATTTTTTAAAAATATTATTTATTTTGTTATTAATTTTAAAGCTCCAAACTTTTGTCATAAGAAATGAACACAAGATTGAGCATATGCAGCTTATTGATTCTAAAATTCCAAAACAACACTTCAAATTCGTGGCAAAATAACACTATTCACAAAAATTGAAGAAAAATAGTCAAAATTGAAAATAAAACAGAGAGAAAATGTGGGATTGAATCACCCACCCTCTGTGGATACCATTGTCTATGTCACTTTAAATACTTAGATGATACACAACTACATTATAAGATATCTTAATAAAAATCATAATAATTAATGTTATTAATAATTTTCTTAAAACGATAAATAAAAAAGAAATTCAAACGGGGTACAGTATATTTAAAATTTGTTTTGATATATATTTTTTAATTCTTTTTGCCACATTTCAAAACAACTGATTAAACTTACACCTGAAGATTCGAACGATTCACTGTACCTGTACCACGTGTAACGTCTCTGGCTTGAAAATAATTTACTATGTCCTTACTATGGTTATTTATAGTTTTCCTAAGAGAGGTAACTTGCTTGTCGAAGACTTTTTTAATATCCTCGAAGACTAGTTGAATATCTTGAAGGGACAACAGCACAGCTCTAATGCAAAATAGAGCCCATATCACGAGGGTGACCACACCAAATCCTGGTCTTAAGATCAACGTGTGCATAACTACGGTGAGGGCACCCAACAGAGGACTAAACTTTCTGAGTATTGAAGGCGTAGCTATGATGTTTCCAAACTCCACCGCCAATGCCACCCAGTAAGTGACAAGGGTGAGATAAATCGCCAACAGGATCCCTTCGTGTTTGTGATACAGAGTTTCTCCTATAATTTGGAGATGGCCAATGAAAATTCCCAATATAGTTAATATAAGACAGTGGACTGGTGATAGAAATTTTTCCATACCTGTCGAACATTTATGTGACTAAAGTCATTAGTGTTTTTTCACGTTATCTTTCAGAACTTCAATGAGTTTAAATCTAGATTATCTTTTTAATATATTTTTATTAAAGCAAATCTTATAAAAATTACCAAAAATCACTTAAATTTAAGTTAATCGAATTTTATATCAACACCTAGTTTGCAAGACCCAATAAAAAACTCTCTAGTACCTATTTCAAACACATTTTACGGGTTCAAAGCGGAGCCTATCACCCTTGCGAAACCTAGCCGTTAATTAACACACAAAACACAAAGCACCAATCAGTACCTATTTCAAACACATCTTAGAAAATAAAACCGATAGGAATTCGTTGGGTTTTTAAAACATATCGAAGCAGAGCTAAGTTTAAAATGTATGATGATGTAAAAGCATCAATTGGAAACAGATAAAGGGTGTGTGGTAATGAAAGCAGAGTTACTTTTAACATGTATGATAGAAAGCATCAAATTGACAAGAGATGAAGCATCAATTTAAAACAGATAAAGGGTGTGGTAATGAAAATCACTTTGTTTTTTAAAATAAATCATTCAATTGAATTTTTTTAAACATAAAAAAACATACAAGATTATACTTTCTGTCTGGGAAATCTTCATATGTTACATATAACTAGCTCCTGATGAGTCATGCGAATGGCTGAATACGTCTGCCCTTTTCGTACGCAAGTAAGCAAGTGGCCAACAATTGCATCAGCTACAGGCCCTTCTCATGAGATTTTGTAAGCTACGGGCCATAAAATCTCCGACGAAGCTTAAGGCAGACATCAAGAACTGAGAAGGCGGCCAGAACATTTTGAAGAGTTGATTGGGTTTTCAAAACGGATGGAAGGAGCTATGTTGAACATAGGTGGAAATCATCAATTGAAAACAGAGAAAGAAGCGTGGTAATGAAAATCACTTTGTTATTTAAAATAAATCATTCAACTAAATATGTTTTTAAACATACAATTAAACATTACTAAGTTACAGCCACAAATTGAATGTCTATCACACTAGTAATTGAATTCACTCAAATTAAATGCAAATTCACTAATCTTAAATATAACCTGAAATATATATGGAATATTTGTATTGGAGAATAAGTTCAAGCATACCTGAATTGGATTGAAATTGGATTAGCAGTGACAGTTGATTTCCAAAATATGTAGAGAATGGGTTTGTTCAGAAGCAGGGGCTTATACTTTCACCGCACTTGCATCAAGTGTCTGAGCTTCACTTGAATCATCAGCAGTTCTTGTTGTATATATGATGTATATACATGATAATTCGGATACGGATAGTGAAGGGAAGGACAGCTGAAGTGGGTGCCACCGGATAAGACTTTCAACGTTTGCTTAAGAGCTTTCAAAAACCCACTCAAGAGAGGACACGTGTCCTGCAAAATCATAAGGCGCCGCAAAAGCATTTTCCACTATCGCAATAATACGAGATTTTCACACATAACAACAATAGGGGGGACAGGGTGACAACAACAGGGGATCACGAGTTCTTGTTGTATATATAATTCGATACAGGAAGAGAATGACCGCTGAAGTGGGTGAAAACCCATTGGAGAGAGCACGCGTGTCCTACAAAAGCATTTTCACATATACATTTTTAATTTGATTTTTAACATTGTTAAATTTTAATCCAAAACATTTTTATTTATAAATATTTATTTTGATGTAAAAATCTCAACAAACAAATCTTCTAAATATTTGAGCAACTAAATTAATTCTTTAAATAGCTAATGGCTTCTTATTTTAAATTTTATTTTATTGTTAATTTTTTAATTTTACTGTAAATTTAGATTAGTAGGGAAATTTTTAGACAATAACATATAATTTTTTAAAAAATATAAATAAAAAGCTATGTATAATTAATATTGTAACCATTTTGTCATTGCACTAGTCATTTTGTCACACCTAAAAGAACTAACCTGCTAAATATTAAAAAACGGAGAGGATTAATTTATTAGATAATTTTAGCCTAAAATTAATTATTGAATTATTTTTTAATCAAATAATTATATTTATAAAATTTTTAATTAATTAAAAGCATATAATTAAAATTATTTATTACAGTGATACAATTAGTTTTATTTAAAAAATTAATCATTAATGAAATATTTTTAATCAGGTGGTATTTAGAATAAATTAAACAACTAATAATTTTATTCAACAAATGTCTTTTAACATTTATAACTTATCAAATATAAGTCTTTGATTCTCTTGATTTTTTTAGACAATCCAAAAATATTTGTTGAATTTATTTTAACTATGATAGTATACGCTTGTATATCTAGTATAAATTAATTAAACTATTTAGTGCTTATTCAAATATATATATATATATATATATATATATATATATATCAGTTTTTGTTAAAATATTATTAATTTATCTTTTTAAAAACTGATTATTAAAAAGTAAATATTTAGGTCTTTAAACATGTTAACAGAAGTTTAGTTTGTTATTATGCATATAAAATAAATTTTATTGAAATGATGAATAGTGTTGAACCGACAGTCTGCTTGATTCATTTTATTTCATTAATAGTTTAAAATGTAATATAATTGATTTAATTATAAAATGATAGTTTACCGACACGAATTTATCTAACAAAGACTGATGTATCATAATATGTAATAGTAGTTTGCCGACACTAGTTTAAACATCTCAACTATCATTGTTTACCTTGTTTTATATCATAAAATAGGTTAGATTTTATAACTTGTTCCCCTAGTTTAAAATGGTATATAATTGATTCAATTATGAAATGGTGAATAGCTATTAATTTAATTGATATATAATAATTTATCTTTTTTATTTTTTATTTTTTTCTTTTATATAACTCAAGAATTAAAAAAAAAAGTGAAAAAAAATTCAAATTCAATATTAGATAATAAAAAAATTTGCTACTTTATTTTGATAGTTTGTAAAATAGAAAAAATTAGAATTTAAAAAAATATCCAAAAATAAATAAATATGAAACAATTATGTATCTATATGTATATTCAGTCTAAAAAAAACAGATGAATGATTGAATTAATAGATCAATTTACTTAAAAATAAAATAAAACAAAAAATTATAAAAATTATTTTTATATTAATTAAATT